>NC_141689.1:413228235-415732160 GCF_964263255.1 Lissotriton vulgaris | reverse complement strand
TATATCTTTGCTGGGTTTAAGCTGTTCTCATTTATGGCAGTCCATAAAACTTCCCTTGAAGTTTCCCTACAAGCCAATTCCATCTATGACAGGTCTTCAGGTAAGCCATATCTTGAAAATACTTGCTTTGGGATTCCAAACTCTAGGCATATCTGTGCAGGTGATATGTATTTTAGGAGGGAGACTAGTTATCTATTAGCTCTAAGAATATCTCGATCAATGACCATGGCATCTCTGCCACGGAGTGCCTCTGAGCCATACGCCAGAGTTGGTAGAAGCTTCACAGATATCACCTTCAAGATCGGTGATATACAAGGACCTCCTAAGGCATTAAAGAGCGCACTAAAGGCCGACATTTGTGCTGCCCCTTTCTTCGTGAGTAGAGTTTTCTGTTCCGCAAATGTTCCTTTAGCTTCTATCATGACTCCGAGGTCCTTCTATTTTGGAACATTCTCCAAGGTCTGAGGCCGTAAGTACCATTTGTATAGTGCAGATTCTTTTCTTTATTATTGACATAGTTGTTGTTTTTATGCAATTAATCTCCATCATGTGTGCTTCAGCATGCTGTGTTAGCGCGTTAATTAGCCTCTGTAAACCGATCTTGGTTTGGCGGGCTAGTACTACGTCATCCGCACAGAGCTAGATTGGAGACATTACAATTATTCAGTGAAGGCGAATGTGACATGACATTGTCCAGATCTTGTGAGAGATCAGCCATAAACACAGTAAAAAAGTACCGTGCCAAGATGCAAACTTGTAAGACCTGTGTTGTTGGAATTTGTATCGATATTCTGTCCCCTGCACCCAGTATTATTCTGATGTGTCTTTGAGTAGAGAAGCTAAATAGCTTTTAATAGTGGATCTGGTATGCTGAACGTGTGTAATTTGGTACAGAGGACATTCCTGTTTCCTTCATCAATAAATAAATAAATTATAAGAAATACTGCCTTGCAGTCCACAAAACAGAGATTCAAGCTCTGAATTTTAGTCCTCAGTTTGTCAATTAAGAAGGAAAGCAGCATGATGTACACCGCCATTCCAGTAGTACCCTCTGCAAAACCTGACTGATTTATTGGAATTACTTTCTTCCCCTTCGCCCAGCTGGTAAGAGCTTCTAAAAGGACTGTACCAAACTTTTTAGTTTCGACGTCTAATAGTGCTATCAGTTGATAGTTCGCCCCATCAGTTCTGTCCCACCCTTGAATATTGGGCTAATGATGGAGCCTTGCTATGTTTCCGGGATTATTTTAGCGTGCAAGCTATGATTGAACAGTATGCTCCATTTCTCTGCCCAACACTCCAGGTCATTCTTAAATAGGGCTTGGGGGATTCCATTCGGGCTGGGTGTACCATCTCGTCGGCCTTGTCTTCTGACAGCAGGAGTCTGTTTCATAGTATTGGTGGATAACTTGCTTCTGATGCGTGATGGGAAGAAGAGTGGTGTGTATATGCCATGGGGTGCTCCAGCTCCTCTGCCAACACGGAATTTACTTTTTTCCTCTGCTATTCATTGATTGCACAGCGACTGCAGAGATATTCCAAATGCCGTTTTCTGAAATTATGTCTTCGTCCAGATCCGATGCATAAATTAAGTTCAGATTAAAGTCTTCAGGTAGAAGAATTTGAGTTTGTGGATATCATTTTAATAGCACTAGAATTGGGTCCAGAATTATGTTTATTGTTTTTTCTTTTTTTCACGTTAGAATGAATATACACATTTATTAAGATGAGCGAGGTCTCACTGCAGGAGATTGGATTTGTTATTTCCAGAGTTTACAGGCCTGGGTGATTGGTGGGGATTACTACAAACAACCCCTTTATTGATGTGGACACATACATTGCTAGTCCCCCATTGGTCGTCCAAAAATTGAAACCTTCCCTACTGGCTTATCAAATACGAGGTACCCAGGTATTAAAACTGGTAGCATTGACTATGTTTCTTGGAGCATGTTTATTTGAAATGATTCCCAGTATTGTAAGACATCCTGATTCAAGCTTTGTAGAGCTAAGCAAACTAATATTCCATGAACCTATTTTAAGCAGGCTGTTGTTCTTTTTTGTTGTTAGGGGTCACTGTTGGATTGTTCTCTATAACATTATTGGTAACCAAGATCAATCATTTCTGGGCAAGGGTTAACCTCTTCATTGATTAATGAAGATGAGGTATTACTGACGGCTTCTCTTGACATGGGACCTTTTTTAGGATCTGCTCGACTGCCCACCTGCGTTATTCTCAGCCCCTGGGAGAGGCCATTGAGTTTTTGGGAACTAGAACTTTTGGATATCAAAAGTTGCAAGAGCATTTGATTGTAATTCCCCATTTTTCAGGGAGAGCCTTTTCTTTCCGTACTTCGCGTGCTATTTTCTCATTTACCCAGGTGAATAAAGTGGCCAAATGCTGCTTGTGGCGGTAGAAAATCTATAGATCTTATATCAGAGCTGGCTAATGACTTTACGGATGGAATTTCTTTTAGTTGTCTCAGGATATTTCCCTGAGTCATTACATCAAAGGGACCCCATGAGCTATACTGGGGAATAGGTAAAAGCTTACCACCAGCTTCTCCTCATCCTTATGTGTACTTCTTTGATCTTCCAGAGTGCGTGTTTGTGAAACCTTTTGACTGAGTTTTGTTGCAGAATCCCCATCGCTTGTCTTACTTTTTATTGTTGCACTGTTTGCTCTGCCTTGGGTCGATGTACTTGTGGTGCTGGGATTTGCCCTGGACCATGTCCCTTTATGGATAGCGGGCGAGTTCCAAGTATTTCATCTACTGCTGAGACTTTTGGCGAGCAAAGCTGAAAGGTGATGATCATGATTCAAGTTCTGAGGGGATAAGTTATGCACAGTACATGGAATGCTAGTTGGATTTGCTTTGTTTTCTATAGTTGAGCTTGGGGACTTCTTTGCTTGACATTGGATATTTCCCTCTACTTTAGCCGTATTTGGGCTGGGGACCTTTATAACACTGACCTCATCCCAATACGTTTTCGATGACTTATTGATTTGAGTGTGCACAGCTGTACTATAATTCCCACTGATAATGATACCCTGTTCAGCTGTCCTCTTCTGATGTGTTAATGATTAATTTGTGTTTCAGATTTTGGATATCTATCAAGCGGCTCTTAATTGCTAATGCCTTGCTTGATGATCGCTTCTTTTATATTCGTTCAGATTGCATTTGGGGCGTTGCAAAAATCAAGAATACGTTGTCCACCAGGCAGTTTTTCCGAGATTCCAGGACCATTTTGTTGAGGGCCTTTCGCTGCCTTTTCCTTTACCTTTTTGTAACGGCTTGTGTTGTTATTGCTTGAACAGCAACTTTTTCTGTTGGTTTCAAACTGTGTCGCTTTTTTTTCTACCGGACTCCCATTTTGATTTTGTTTCTGCTCCTCTGAGATGATGGCAACACATGAGGTGAGTAAACAGGCATTCCCTGGGACTTTGGTTGACTTGGGGGAACACTTAGTATCATTGTTGCTGGGGTCATTGGAGGTCTCTGAGTGACTCTCGTCCCTTAATTGATGGAATAATTTAGCACTCCCTTTGATCGTTGACTCTTTTAGCTGATACTTTATCTCTGATACGACTGTATCCAACATTGCCAGTAATAACTTTAGTTTATCAATCACTGGCCAATATGCCCAGCTTTTCTGTTTTACTACTGAATCTTGCCCAGATGGGCGGTTTGATAGATTAGGCACTGACTCCTGCTGAGTCCTTGTGAAGAGGCTGTTAAGATTAGCCAGTTTAGTGTCAATGCTTGTAACGTATACCGCTAACATATTTTAAGCAAATCCGTCTGAAGGTCAAGTTTCTTTGATTGATAGTTTAAGGCATCAGCAGTCCTTTAAAATCTTTTTAGAAGTAAGGTCCAGGTGATGTCTGATGAGTCTGCCATTAAGGGAGTGTTTTCTTGGCGATCTATAGCTGGTTCTTGTACCTCCGAGGGCTTGCATAGAGCTTCGTGGTCTACTAGTTTCAACATCTGTTATTTCTTTTCTCTGCCCTTTTATGGCATATCACCGTTATCTCTTACTCTAAGTCTTGTAGAGGAAGGGCAAAATAGCCTAGATCATTTAATACTTACTATTCTGATGTAGTTTTGTCATAAGAGGCTGTACGCCTACATAATCCATGTTAGTGGTAGTTCTGGGACCGTTAGCTGTTATAATATTTTGATCCACTGGCTCATCTCTGTCCTTTGTTGGCCCCAAAAGTGTGGAGTTTTGGAACTTTTAAATATTCATCTAAAATCATCTGAACAACGAATTCCGATTTACTCACCTTTATCAGGAAAGAACTCAGTGCTACAACTTTTAGCCCAGCACTGACCCTGAAAACTAATTCTAACCATACTTACAAGTAACTTCTATTTCCTTCCATAGGAATCCATTGTCTGATTTTCTCCAGAAAAATTTTAAGTGTCTATTTTCACAAAATACAAATATTCCTTAAAAATCGCCTGTATGACTTAAACGCATTCTTTCAACTCTTTACAGGAGATGCACCAGTGCTGGATCCAGGATCTACCACTGAGTTACAAAAAGTAACGATAACACTACTGTCTTGCTAAGTGAATTTCCTCCCGTAGGATAACATTGGTGATTCTATGTGAAAAAGTTTCTAAGTGTCAACTTTTAAAATACAATAATATTCCTTAAAAAGCACTACTGTAACCAAAACGCTTTTACTCAACTCTTTACAGGATATGTCCCAGGACTGAATTTAGGATCCAGTCCTGTGGCTAGAAAAGTAATCTGTAAAGTAAATATTTGCATTTAACTAGAAATTCCCATTCAGCTCAATGTTGCATTGTGTTTGAAATTGTGTTGTCCATTGCAAAAACTGTAACAACTGTACTTAAAACTCTATTGCCTATTTGCAAAGTATTTAAACTAAAGTAATTCATTCTGAGAAAGTATATTTTGTAATGTAATGTATAATGTAATTATAATGTAATTTAAAAAATAAAATATCTAAAAATAAATATTTTAAATATTTGTAGTAAATCAGTATCAAAAAAATAAATATAAGAATTAATACATTTAAAATTGTCATTTACAAAACCTTTGAAATTCACTGAAAAAAACATAGGTTTCAGACATGTTATAGTTAGGAATAAGCATTTAAAAAACCTTAGAAAGTCACTGAAAAAAACATAGATTTTAGGGGTGTTATAGTTAGTTGGACATTTCACTCGTACAAAACCATTGAAATTCCCACGTTATAGTTAGTTGTACTAACCATAACTCACGTGCCTGCAATCTACTGCTAATGCTTTCACATATTACATCATTCATGACAGGGTCAGTGACATCACTGATGACATTGCTGATGACATCTCAAATGACATCACTGCTATATTTATTTACATTTTGACATAGCTTTTGAAATCCAAGTGCATTGATTCTTGCTACAGTTTTCCCAGTCAATCTAGTCACTGTTTTTATTTAGGCATACTTCCTGCAACTTCGAAGCGCTTTGAGTGTTGCTAAGGCACAGTTCATCAATAGTCCTTGACCGAAACTGCAGGCGAACTACAGTTTAATAAAAGGCTGATGTATTGTATTGTATTGTATTGTAATTGCATTTATATAGAGCTTCCTACCCCTAATGAGGCGTCAAAGCGCTTTTTCCGGGAGTAGCACGCTACTCCAGAACCCATAAAGGATTTTTGGTGAATTAGTATGGTGAAATATGAAAGTCATTTGAGTGGTGGATATGTTAGTCAGTTATTTGGATTCAGAAGGATAGTGGAGGGATAGAAGAGGGAAAAGATTTGCATTTATATAACACTTGCCACCACTGATGGGGTGTTAAAATGCTTTTTCAGCCAGTAGTTCGCTATTCCGGAATCCATAAAGGATTAGTGGTGAATTAGTATAGTGAATTATGAAAATATTTTGACTGGTGGATATGATAGTCAGTTATTTGGATTAAGAAGGATAGAGGAGGGATAGAAGAGGGAAAAATGTTGCCATTTATATAGTACTTGCTACCCCTGATCGGGTGTTAAAGCAATTTTTGTGGCGATTAGCAGGCTACTCCAGAATTCATAAAGGATTTGTAAGAATCTCACCTGTGTTTCCACAGGAACGTCCTGGATGTGAAGTAAGGTCCACAACTTCACCAAATCACATATTGCTCCTGAGACAAACAAGGTGCCAAATGGTAACCCAGGGAAGAAGGGAAACAAAACAAGGGAAAAAAAAAAGGGGAAGAAATTCCACCTCGTAACTCAGATAACCACAGGACCCGTCAGGATAAGGCAAAAAGCTGTAGGCCAGAAAGAGTCAGTACATAAGTAAAAGAATAGAATCATATATTAACTCTTTTGTGTTTCTTGTTATTTATTTTCCCTACCTTATGATATCCCTTCTTCCGCGAACTAGGTAGTGAAATAATGATTTTTGGGGCTTGTGTCTGGTGCTAGAAAAGACAATAAAGTGAAGTAAGTGAAAGGTCCCTATGTGTATGGGTAGACAAAATATGCAGGGGTCTGTATATGTGCCTACCTATTCACCCCGTATTGTTCATGAAAATCCTCCAAGTAACTGTCTTGAAATAGCTTGAGTCTCACAAATTAAATACACTTAACCTCAGGTACAATAACTGTAATCACTATTACTTTTAGATCCCAGAGGGCGGAGCGCATGCCCACATCACCGAGAGCACAGTATTATGTAAGTGGCATGAACAAAATTGAATTGAAATAAATTGTCAGCGCAAAGCGTTGTTACCGCATAAACAATAATGCTGTGTTTTTGTCCTCTTCTTTCTTTATTTAGGTTTGCAGGTTCCCAAAGAACAGAACAAGTCCAAAAATATACCCAGGAAAGACGACCCGACGTGAGGAACTCTGCGCTGACATCGAAACCCGACGACCCGAAAAAATAAGGTAAGAAGTCAGCGCTTCCAAAAACCACTAGAATGCGAGGCGCTGTGGATTGGGGAATGCCGGGTGTTGGAACCGGCCTTGTGGCGTGATCCCGCTCCCCCCGCCTGGTGGACCCTGGCCAACAGCGCCCCTGTCCTCCGGGCTGAAGAGACCCTCTCCAACCCTACATGAGGGCCGCCACCATGGGCGACCCCCGCTCTCCCCCTATCCGGACATGCGACTCGCCCACACTACGGGCCTCGACTCCATCTTGGGCCTCCCTCATCCAGGCCTCGTGGCCTCGGCCCGACCTCGGCCTCGGCCCCAATGCAGCCCCGACATCGAGGCACCAAGATCCGCCCAGGTGGTAAATCGGCCACTTGGCACCTCACGAGGACGAGAGTTTCGATGGGCCTTCAGCCGCCCCCGGACGCCGGGTTTCGATCGCCCCCCTGCCTCCCTGGGCGCTGGCTCCACCCCCCTGCTGAGTGTCTGGTCGCTCTCATCCTGGCCCCTCTGGCCCCCAGGTGCGAGGGCCCGGACATCAAAGGACGTCAGACCTATATCTGGGGTAGCCCTGGAATGGGTCGGCAGTTGTATCCTGGAGTCGAGAGACACCGAGAAGAACTCATTGGAGACCTGCTGGCGCTGCCGTGGCCCATCCTCGCTGAAACCATCTTTGGAGCCCTGCTGGCGCTGCTGTGGCCCATCCTCGCTGAAACCATCTTTGGAGCCCTGCTGGCGCTGCCGTGGCCCATCCTCGCTGAAACTATCTTTGGAGACCTGCTGGCGCTGCCGCGGTCCATCCTCTCTGAAACCATCTTTGGAGCCCTGCTGGCGCTGCCGCGGCCCATCCTCGCTGAAACCATCTTTGGAGACCTGCTGGCGCTGCCGCGGTCCATCCTCGCTGAAACCATCTTTGGAGACCTGCTGGCGCTGCCGCGGTCCAACCTCGCTGAAACCATCTTTGGAGCCCTGCTGGCGCTGCCGCAGCCCATCCTCGCTGAAACCACCTTTGGAGACCTGCTGGCGCTGCCGCGGCCCGACCCTAAGTAACCCCCCGGCTCGAGGATTGAGAGCTGAGAGCAGGGTATTCCCGTACCCGACTGGTACCAAGACTGTCCCGCTACCCTATCCCCCCAGCTACCAAAGACTTTGAGGATCCCTCGATCCCCTTGTATTGTATTGCTAAGATAACCTGCCTAGTTTACTGATAAAGACTTTGAGAACCTATCCTTGTGTGGTGTCTGTCTGTGGTGGTGTAGTGTTCGACCTGTACGATCCTAAGAGAGGAACCTCACTCGGAGGCCTCTCGACCGCGCTCGGCCAGTTCTCCGAGGAGGGGTGAGACTTGGGGTGGTCTGGCAGGAAGCCCCTGCCCTCCCCCCTAAGGTCGCCTTTCTAACACCGGGCTTTAACTCATCTGACCTGTCCCCGCGCATGCGTGTTCTAGATCAGCAGCCATTTTAGTAGTTTGTTTCCCCACGCAAACGTGACAGGATTAGTGGGGAATTAGAATAGTGAAAAATGAAAGTAATTTGAGTGGTGGATATGTTAGTCAGTTATTTGGATTGAGAAGAGAGTGGAGGAATAGATGAGGGAAAAAGGTTTGCATTTATATTGCACTTGCTACCCCTGATGAGGTCTTGAAGCTCTTTTTTGGCGAGTAGCATGCTACTCCGCAACCCATAAAGGATTAGCGTTGAATTAGTATAGTGAAATATTAAATAATTTGAGAGGTGAACATGCTAGTCTGTTATTTGTATTGAAAAGGACAGTGGAGGGATAGAAGAGGAAAGGTTTAGACATTTTTTGTTTTTGTTTTGGAGGTCTTAGCAGTAGGAAGAGGCTTGGGATGAGTAAAAGAGGTATGGAGGGAAAAGAGTCAGAGGGAAGAGTTTAGAAAGGCTTGTCTTGAGTGATTGGAATAGAAAAAGCGGTATGAGATGATGCAAGGAGGAGTGGAGTAGGGAAGAGTTTAGAAAAGGGCTATTTTTAGGATTGCTGTATGGTATGGGGTTTGGGATGAATGAGAGAGCAAAGGTAGAGGACATATTGAATGGAGTATAGGGTGAGAAATAGGGTAGTGCATTGGAAAGAGTAGTAGAAAGAGGTTTGAGATGAGTCAGAGAGTTGAGGTAGAGGATATACCGAGAGATGTATAGGGTGAGAAACCGCGTAGTGAATTGGATATGCTGTATTAGAAGAAAAGTAATTAATATATAGATCCATAAGTACATGGAAGGTATATAGATGCATAAAGGAAGTATATGTAGATTAAAGATGCATTAAAAAAAACTCAGGCGTTCAAATATTGTTGTACTTAAAATTAATTGTATTGATTTGTATATATATATATATATATATATATATATATATATATATATATATATATATATATATATATGTATATATATATATAATTTATATATATATATATATTTGTAAGTCAATAGTAAATGGAGATAGATAGTTATGAAAAAAAGATTAACTTATTCATGCAGTTACTTATATACCTTTAAAAACATAGAATAATGTAACTATCTGTAATATGTACATTTGTTTTGCAGAACAAATAAATATCTATAAATGTTTTACTTTTTTTCAACATACTTATTCTACACATTTATGCAAAGCAATACACATATATAGGTACATATCCATAGTACAAATAAATGCTTATATATAGAGGAATATGCTGTATATTTCTGTTTGCGTATGGTGCTTATGTGGTGAGATTTTCCTCACATTAAAGGATCACACACTGAACTACAACTTTGGTATGTTTATAAACACTGTATTTAAAGACTGTTAGCCGTTTATTTATTTATTTATTTATTTATTTATTTGAGCGATTTTTAGAGCGCGCAAATACCCTTGGGTGTCTCGGCGCTATAGTTGCAGAACTCTCAAATGGATAGGGGAGTTTTTAGGCTGGGAACAACCACGTTTTTAGTTTTTTCCTGAAATTGAGCAGAGTCGGAGCAGATTTGATGTGGAGGGGGAGCGTGTTCCACAATTTGGCTGTGGCGACAGAAAAGCGTTTGTCACCCCAGTTGGCTCTTCTTGTTCGAGGGACTCTTAGTAAGTGAGCTGTGGATGAACGTAATGTTCTTGGGTGTTCGAGCGGGCGAAAAGCTTGTCTTAAGAATAGAGGGCCTTGGTTGTGAGTCGCTTTATATGCTATGCATAGAGCCTTGAATTTGATCCGACTCCTCACCGGCAACCAGTGTAACTGTTGGATGTAAGGGGAGATGGATGCAAATTTAGGGATAGATAACAGGGTCCTGGCTGCTGCATTTTGCACTATCTGCAATTTGTTGAGGACCTTTTGTTGCGCGTTTAGTAGCAAGGCATTGCAGTAGTCTGTTTTGGAAAAGACTAGTGTGCTAACTAAGGTTTTACCTGCAGATGGAGAAAGGTAAGGGATTAACTTTTTGATCCTTTTTAAAATGTGGAAGGAAGAGGAGACCACCGAATTAGCATGCTGCTGGAAGGACATCTTGTTATCGAAGATGACACCTAGATTTCGTACCTTGGTTACTGGTTCCGGAGGTTGTCCCATCTGAGGTGGCCACCATTGCGGGGACCAAGTAGGTTGCAGCCTCCCGAATGTCATCACTTCTGTTTTATCAGAATTCAATTTAAGACAATTGGATTCTGAGGTTCCGTGACAATTGTAAGTGGTGTTTTCGACTCGCACGAATATGGTCGAGCCTGGTATCTATGAACCGCAAATGGCGAGTTTAGTGGGTGTACGCAGTTTCGCTGTGCTAACCTAAACCGTTCGTCTGTTACGTGGGTTTTCTATCTGTACCCACGGGTTCCATCTTAGATACGGCATCCATTTTGTTTCTTGCCCTCAAGTAGCCAGCGAACGGACGTTGTCCGCTTCGCGACCCTGGGATTCCCAAGATATCTGCGGAAGACACATGTCCTTTGAAAGTGTCTTTATGACGAGGGGGGTGATACTGTAAGGCAGATGGCCCCGCTCGAGGCTCATCTTGCCGTGCCGGTTTATTGTCTCAGCCGTGCATCTCATTAGGCACGTCCCTTTGATGCCTGTAGCTCGTGTTTCCCGATACCTCCCCTTTTACACCCTTTTCCAATCTCCCCACTGTCTCCATCTTCCTCTGCACCTGTTCTTGTTCCTTCTTCGATCTGTTTTACTGCTAAATGGAATGTACTAATGTGGGAAGATGGGTTTTTACAGTTGGGAACCGCCAAATGTTTCCGCACTTATGTTCCGGACCTTGAATGTATCAAAGTGACCAAAGCGACCCCTCTCGAGGATAATTATGGGAACCGAGTCGTAAACCTTTATGTACTATGTAAACCTATGGGAGAATTATGTATAAAAGGAGCGATCCACAGAACCAATTTGAAACAGTCTCCACGAACTACACTCGTTGTACTTCCTGTGACTTCTGTGTTTCCCTGCAGTAAATAAACCTTGAATCTTTGACGCCGAAGGAAGTGTCCCGTGTCTCTGTCATTCGTACGCCGGAGCAGGTTACCCACGAAGGTTTCAGGTGTTGTCCCCTGGCACCGCTGGGTCTTAAATAACCCAGTCCTTCAGTTGGCGCCCAACGTTGGGCTGCATCAGTGGTACCGGTCCAAGCCCGACGATCGTGAGGAACTTCGTGTGAAATCTCCGAGGGAAGGTGCACTCCGCTTCATCGATCCTGTTGTCGAAACAAGTGGCCCGAAGACTTTTCCCGCGAAGATTCCCGCCTCCTGACGGCTGCGACGGACTGCTGCCCTGACTGTAGACCTGTTTTGGCGCCTGGCGTAGACCTTGGTATAGCGAGACGATTGACGGGCCTTCCTGGTGACGCCATCGATTTTTGAGTTAAGTATTTGTGGGTCGCTCCCAGAGTTCTTGGTTGTGGTTGCTTAGTTGTTGCATGGTTCCATTGCATTTGTGGTTCTTGGTACTTTGTTGTGATATTTGACGACTGCAGCCGCCAAAAACCGAGGGTTTTTGCTCTTTGCAGGGACTTGGTAAATCCCGTAACCCTTGACGTTTGTGAAACTCGGCTAGTGTGCAAGATGCCTGGTCGCAGTACTTTGTTTAGTTGTTTCAGACGTTGTGGTACGGATTCCCGACTGGAGGACTCGTGTCCAATACCTCCGGTTGGAACTCCAACTTATGAGCTGTACAGTAAACACGGGCTAGGCCCGATTACTTTTAATGACTATTGGATTCGCTACACTAAAAAAGACGGTGTCCTTAGTTGGCCACCTCATGGTAGCTTTGAGACCCCGATCTTAGATAATCTAGAGGCTAATTTATTTGAGAAAAAGTCAAGGCCGGCCATGTTTGATGCCTTTCGGTTGTGGCGTAAAGAAGCCCGACAGAAAGAGATCAGACAGACTAAACGTAATCAGAGAGATGGTGTTGCTACCATTGTAAAGAAAGCAGAGCAGTTTCAGCGTGATAAGGAGGATAAGGAAAAGGAAGTGTTTGATAGGCTACAGCGTATGTCAATAGATAAATGCTATCCTGCTTTGCCTACGGAGTCGGATAAGAAGGAAGAATCAGTTGAGGATCCTTTAATGTCCTATCTTATGAAGTCGCCACCTCCGTATGTACAGGGTACCGCAGCTCCGGTGGTCCCCCCTGTACCTGCTCCCCCACCTATTCCGCAGCCTGTTCCTCAACCTGCACCCATTCTTCCGACTGTTCCTGCTCCCTTGCCTATTGCTACTCCTACTGCTCCTCCGCTTCCACATACTCCTGCTCCCGCTACTGCTCCTGCTCTATTAACTCCTGTTGTTGCTTCTGTCTCTACTCCTTCTCTTGTTAGTCCCTTGTGCTATACTTCTCCATCTACTCGTAGTCGTACTTCTCCTGTTGCGGCTAGCTTCTTTCATTCTCTCGGACCTGTTTTTGGGTCCGCTGGTTCAGATGGTCCTCAGAGACGTAGTCAGCTTCCCGGTAACAGGGAACGTGCTTCGCTATACAATATGGCGATGGGTTGGATGACGCATCCTCTTAGAAACCCTCCACGTGCTGTACTTGACACGTTCTGTCAATTCAATGTACCGACACAAAGATACGTGTTCGAAGAAATGTGCAAGGTTCTGCGCGATCAGATATCGGCCGATGCACCTGACGAGGTGTTGACCGCTTTGTCTGATCTACAGCTTCAGTTCTCAAACGGACTGATAGTGGATACCAACGTTCGACGTGCTGTTGAGCGGTTGTTATCTTTCCGTCCCACTCCTATACCTCAAGCCTTGTTCGTTGAGGACGTTGAGAGACAGTTAGATGCGTCTGGTCAGTTTCCTATGCGTGAAGTACCTCCAGTATGGATGCCAGCTATTCCTGGGGCTCAACCTCCGGTAGTGGCACACTTCCAGAGAGTATGGATACATCTCCCATGGAAACGATCAGAAGTGTTGCAGGTGAAGCAATCTTTGCCTGACCCTCGCAAAAATCCTGCAGGGTATTACAAGGAATTGTCGCAGCTTGTAGACGCTACAATAATGAATCTTGCCGATATCGATATGCTGTTTGGCAATGTCGTACCACAACCGGTATGGGCTAAGATTCGTCAGGAAAATCATCCAAATGAATTGGGTGGTGATTGGGCTGCCCTTATAGCAGCGGATGGGTTGCAAACTGGTGGTGCTAAACCCGAGCAGTTGATTGCTGATCTCCCTCAAAGAATAATTACACTAATGAAAACTCTTATGCCAGCTATGAGGGTGAATTGGGACAAATTGTCAGCTTGTAGACAGAAGAAGGACGAGAGTGTCTCCGATTTCTTTACGAGATTTGAGGAGGCATTCATCGACCATAGTGGTCAGGATATGGGCACTGAGGGTGGTCAACGGTTGTTCGTGGATAAATTTGTCTCTAACTTATTGCCCGACTTGAGCAATAAATTAAAAAACTCTGAAAGTGCGTGGGCCGTTTCTACCTCGGCTCAAATATTGGCTACAGCACAGTATTATGAGAACAGAGAGAAAGAGGAGAACGACCGCGCTGATAAAAAGACGAAAGAACTTAAAACTAAAGTGTTGTTACAGCAAGCGTATCCTCCGCGTTCGAATCAGAATGCTTCGCAGCAAAATAGATCGCAGTCGCAATCTAATCGATCACAATCTCAAAATGATTCCTCTTCCCAAAGATCTTCGTTAGGGTACAATCAGTGTGCCTATTGTAGACAGGAGGGTCATTTAAAATTCAATTGTCCTGTTCTAAACGATCGTAATAGTGGTAATTCATCTAGAGGAGGTCGTGGTGGTTCTCAGCAGACATCACGCGGTAGGGGTCGTGGTGCTCAAAATGATTGTTCAGATAACTCATCAAATTCCAATAATTGTTTTGATCAACGTGGATCATCGCAAGGACGATCTGCGCAGTACAATGTAGACAATTATTACGTCAATCAGGGAACTGACGACAGTAATTACTAGGACAGCCATAGACAAGGAGAGGGAGTGGTATCAGTTCCGGTTGATCAGAGAGGGCCTTACATCGCAGTTGCTACATCGGGCGTCGTTGAGCCTTTTCTGTTGGACACTGGTGCAGCGAAAAGTTCCATAATGCATTCGAAACTCCCCGGCGCACCTTTGTCTGGCTTAACAAATGTTTCCGTTGGATTCTCTGGCGCCCCCGTTAGCAATCCAGTTTCGCGCCCTTTGCCCCTTACAATTGGGCCTCGTGAGCTTCAAGCTCCGTTGATTTTGACTACGGGTTGTGGTGAAAATCTTTTGGGCCTGGATTTGCTAAAACGTTTGTATGCAACTTTGTATTGTTCTCCTGCGGGTGTAAAGCTTACGTTAGGAGAGAGGGTTGTCTCTCCTATGTATTTGTCCCTCGATAAGCTTCCACCAGAATTGAGTTCTCTTCCTGCATCTTTGTGGGCAACAGGTCCCAATGATGTGGGCCTGCTTGACATCTCCCCTTACGTTGTTCAGTTGAAATCTAATGTGCGATTGCCACGTATTCCCCAGTATCGTATCTCTCTTGATGGTGAACGAGCATTGTTAGCGATCATCTATGATTTGATCGAGAAAGACGTTATTGAAGAAACACGGGGAAACGTGTGCAACAGCCCTGTCCTGCCCATTCTAAAACGTACTGATCCTTCGAAACCACCTGTTTATCGCTTTGTTATCGTTTTACCGGAGGTAAATAAAATTGTGATTCCTCAGTTCCCCGTTGTGCCTGACATCACGGCGCTACTAACTCTGATTCCAGCTTCTGCATCTTGGTTTTCGGTGATCGATTTGAAGAATGCGTTCTTCAGCATTCCGATCGCAGAAGAGAGCAGGGACCTTTTCGGTTTCTCTCTTGGTGGACGCAGCTTCCGGTTTAAACGCGCTCCTCAGGGCTACTGTGAGAGTCCATCGATTTACAGTCAAGCCTTGAAGGGTCAACTGGATGCGTTTACGTTGCCGGCTGGTGCGGCCTTAATCCAATATGTCGATGACTTATTGGTAGCCGCAGATACTCAGGACATTTGCAAAATTGCTACGGTGTCGTTGCTGCAACATCTCTGTGATTTACATCACAAGGTGTCACCTTCTAAACTCCAATATTGTTGTCAAGAAGTAACCTATCTAGGTCACTTATTGTCAAAGGAGGGAAGGCGGTTGACCCCAGAGAGAATTGCAGCAATTGCGCGAATGACTGTGCCAACAACCCAAAGAGATGTGCGTGCCTTTCTAGGTATCACGTCGTACTGCAGGCAATGGATTCCAAATTTTTCATTGCTAGCGAAACCATTGGTGGCTCTTACGTGCAAGGATGTTTCAACTCCTCTACCATGGACGGAAGAATGTCAGAAAAGTTTTTCTGAATTGCGTGACTCATTGTGTTCGGCTCCTGTTTTAGGTACTCCTGACTACAGTAAGCCGATTACATTATATGTTCACGAGAGGGAAGGTTGTGCTTTGAGTGTCTTAACGCAACCTTTTGGTGGTAAGCAACGTCCATGTGCATATTTTTCCTCGACCTTGGACCCGGTAGCCAGAGCATTGCCGAGTTGTTTGAGAGCAACAGCGGCAGCTGCGGTGTCCATCCGACAATCAGCAGGATTGGTCATGGATAATATGCTTACGGTGATGGTTCCGCATGCAGTCAACACTCTTTTAAATCGTACGAAAACTCAGCACTTGACGAGTGCGAGGTTGTCTGGGTACGAGTTGACGCTGCTGGCAAGTCATATTCAGATAAAACGTTGCAATGTTCTGAACCCGGCGACTTTGTTACCAATTAGCACAGAGTCAGATGAAATAGCAGAACATGACTGTCATTTGAGGACCGAAGAGGAAACAAAAGGTCGAGTGGACCTTAAAATTGTAAATTGTTGTGTCTTGTAAAGCGCACTGCTACCCGGAGGCCTCGTAGCGCTATAGACCGCTGGGGAACCCGTCCTGGCTTTCCCTGTGAGATAGTCCCTCCTGGGGGTCTCCAAGGTGAAACCAGGCATCCCCGGCGTTTGTGTGGGGCCGTTGTGGAGATGAGGCAAGCTAATGCCCAGAGTTGTCGAGTGTGCTCCCTGGTCGGAGTAGGCACCGATGCGAGAATTATCAGTCCGCTGATCCTGGTCCAAGACCCTGCCGCGTCGGGAATCGAACCCTGGTCCCGGGCCGTTCTCTGCACTCGGGTCTGCCGCCTCTAACCAGTGAGCCACACCTCTCCACTCCTTTGGAAGATCCAGATGGAACGCTGTATGTGGATGGTTCATGTTTTAAATTGCCGAATGGTGATGTGACTACTGCGTATGCTGTTGTGACATTGAATACTGTTGTTGAAGCTGCAAGATTAAATCAGAATTCTGCCCAGGCTGCAGAACTGATCGCTCTCACTAGAGCGTGTGTGTTAGCGAAAGGGAAACGTGTGAATGTGTTTACCGACAGCCAATATGCATTTGGCGTTGCCCATAGCTTTGGACGGTTGTGGAGAGAGAGAGGTTTTATGACAACGCATGGTACGAAAATTCAGCATGGTCAACTTGTGAATGATCTTTTGGATGCACTTACGTTGCCTAAGCAGGTAGCGATTGTCAAATGTAGTGCGCATCGTAAGGTGACGGATGATGTTGGACGTGGTAATGCGTTTGCAGATGAGACTGCTAAGGAGACTGCCCGGAACCTTAGCACTCGAATGTATGTGACGAGTTCGGTTAGGTGGCCTACAGAATCAAGTATGTGTGAGGACACTATCGAGAGTGTGAAAGCAATTCAAAATGAGGCCACCGAGACTGAAAAGACGAAGTGGAAAGAAAGTACGGGAAAGTTGGATGCGAATGGTTGTTGGGTTGATTTGTCGGAACATAAGAGATGGTTGTTGCCGGATGCGTATGTGCTGGCTGTTGTGACAATGGCACATGGGTTAGCACATATTAGCGTGAAAGGTATTTGTAAGTTGCTGTCCCCTGTGTGGAAGAATGATGGTATCACAAAATGTGCTGAACGGTTGGTTAAGAATTGTATGGTATGTATGTTGTACAATCCTGGTAAGGGAACCCCAACTCCTCCTGGTAGTTTTGCTCCCCCTTCATGTCCCTTTGAGGTGATTCAATTAGACTTCATCCATATGGAGCGATGCAATAACCTGAAATACGTTTTAGTTGTGGTTTGCGCGTTCTCCCGATGGATTGAAGCCTATCCCCTCAAAGACAACACTGCTTTGTCAACTGCGAAAATCCTACTGAAGGAATACTTCCCTCTGTACGGAATGCCTCGGATTGTATGGTCTGATAATGGAAGTGAGTTTGTGGGGAGTGTGATGAAGAGTGTGTGTAAGGGCCTTGGAATTAATCAAAAATTCCACAGCGCCAATCATCCCCAGTCAGCTGGTTTGGTTGAAGGGTATAACGGCACCCTTAAACTAAAGCTAGCGAAGATTCAGGCTACGACTGGTCTTTCGTGGCCTGACGCTTTACCCTTAGCTTTATTGTCAACAAGGGCAACCGTACACTCCCGAGTAGGGCTCAGTCCCTATGAAATAGTGTTCGGTCGTCCTGCAAATGTTTGGGGGGTCCCTAGACCGGGTGTGTTCTGTAATCTTGAGTACCCAATGTTGATTGATTATCTTCATGATCTGACTGCTAAACTGAGGTTAATTCACCAAAAGGTTTACGAAGCATTGCCGACGCAGACGGAGGGTCCAGGCCACCAGCTCCAGCCTGGAGACTGGGTGGTAACGCGTAACTTTGCGCGTAAGAAGAATTTGGAGCCCAGGTTCACTGGACCCTACCAGGTCCTCCTTGCCACGAGAACTGCCGTTCGTCTAGAGGGCCGGAAAAATTGGGTGCATGCCACCCATACGAAGAAAGTTCCTATACCGTTACCGGCAGACTCGTGGGTGAGGAGGGGCATTGCTTCAACTGAATCCGAAGGATTGCCGGCGTTTGTACCTTTTAGCGACGCACAACCTGTCGGAGAATCCTCAGTGCAGCAGAAAGACACTGTTGAACATTTGTCATTAAAAGACTCAAGACCAGAACATTCGACTGATCAACAGAACTCTGTTTCTTCAACGGATCCTTTGTTTGACGAACAGACACGTCCTGGGAACACCCGATACTTTTTGCGATCCAGCACTAAGGACAAATAAAAAGATTCAGTTTTGCCCCTTGACAACTGCATTATCCCGTTTTCCACGATCAGTCTGAACACCCGTATTATTGTAATTATTTTTGTATATATTGAGTTTCGTTCCACATGTATTTTTCCTTCCACAGCTGAGAGACATTTTGCATATACATAATTGTAAATAAAGGCCGTAGGGCCGCGCGTGTACTTCCTTCTGGTTAGTAGGTCTTGACACTAGGTTAAAGACCGTCGGTTCCTGGGAACTCCTAGGGATTGACTACTGCTACACAGAACGAAGTGCGTCAAGAAACGTTGCGGACGGTCATAGGGGATGGCGTTTTCAAAGCTGATGGACTTGGAAGAAGCTCAGGCGCAAAGGTTCAAGCTACAACAACTTAGTCGTACCAAATGTTTTATGTTTCAAATATTCGTATTGCTTTTGACTGTTTCTGCATTATTGGCGGGTGGGGTGTATTACACAATGTCTTACTTCTTACCTTCTGCTATACCTACTCCTACTTCTGACCCTAAACTTACCTCCACTGATTCTCCTCATTCTTTCCATATCTTACCCGAACACGAGCAGGCTAGACGTGCAGAATTCCGCAATAATTTCTTTATTCAGCTCCTTCACCAGCACCAGTTAGTGGTTAACA
This sequence comes from Lissotriton vulgaris, assembly GCF_964263255.1. Lineage (NCBI taxonomy): Eukaryota > Metazoa > Chordata > Amphibia > Caudata > Salamandridae > Lissotriton > Lissotriton vulgaris. Next base: position 415,713,067 of record NC_141689.1, on the reverse strand, counting down.
CTACTAATTGTTGGGTGTGTGGGTTGATGCCACATACCACGGATAAGGGAATTCCATATCTGGTTTTACCGTATAGTTCCCAGGGGTCCGCTCGAGCATTTCAAACAATGTTTCGAAGCGCACTAGATTCTTACCCCAGTCGAGAGCCACGTTCTCCCTACTTTGGCCCTGGCTCGTATCACAAGCCTTTGTCTATAGCGATAGAAGACTTAGATAGAGATATCTATGAGCCATCGCTCATCCCGGAGGAGGAGGTACAAGCCTATAGGGTCCTGAGTAAGGTCGAGTATAGTGTGCTCACGAGTGATAAACAGCTTAAGAGCTCGCCTCCGATATGGGTCGTACCCCACATTGGTAATTTTTGTTTAATGGGTCGTGGCCGAAGATCGAAAGCCCGACTTGGAGAGAGTGCTTGCACCGAAAATTACATTCTGCCGATGGTCTCGTCCCCTGTGTTTCTGGCTGCCAAGGGTACATACTTTGTCTGCCATGATTGTGCGTATGCATGGTTGCCCTCCGACTTTGTGGGCTCATGTTTTATCGCAAATCTGTTGCCTCCGACGTTCACTGTAGATGCAGACTATCACAAGACTAGAGTTGTGAGAGGCGTAATTAGCGAAGAGGACCCTGCCGGTCAAGAGGCAGGAGACTTTTTCAAGGGTTTCCTCCCGTTTTGGGGGCCGATGGTTAATAGTAGGAACCTGAGACAGTTGACTCGAGTGGTAGAATCGACAGCTAATATTACTGCCAGTGCCCTTGGTAATATCACCACAGAACTTCAGGCGGATAGACTTATGACGTTACAAAACCGTATGGTTTTAGACGTGATCTTAGCAGATCGAGGTGGGGTATGTAAGGTGATCCATTCGAGCTGCTGTATTTTCATTCCAGATAACGCTCCGACCGTCTATCAAGCCATCTCAAAGTTGCATAAGATCTCTGAATCCATACACGTGGATGTAGGGGATTGGACGCTACTTGGGTGGTTTTGGGGCCTGATGTCGACTTGGGGTTGGAAGATTCTGATGATTATCGGAGTTGTTGTGGCATTCCTGTTCACGTGTTGCCTTTGTGTGCAGTGTGGTCCTGCCTTATGTGGCCTCTGTGCTACAACGTGTATAAGACAGCCGCCTGTTACCAAAGGAACTCGGTTGGACAGAGCTATGTTACAGCAACATCTCGATGGTCTGATGATTATCGAGTATGATTCCGACTAGTGCTTGCCTACATGAGGGCAAAAGGAGCGTCTGAGGTTCTGTGACAATTGTAAGTGGTGTTTTCGACTCGCACGAATATGGTCGAGTCTGGTATCTATGAACCGCAAATGACGAGTTTAGTGGGTGTACGCAGTTTCGCTGTGCTAACCTAAACCGTTCGTCTGTTACGTGGGTTTTCTATCTGTACCCACGGGTTCCATCTTAGATACGGCATCCATTTTGTTTCTTGCCCTCAAGTAGCCAGCGAACGGACATTGTCCGCTTCGCGACCCTGGGATTCCCAAGATATCTGCGGAAGACACATGTCCTTTGAAAGTGTCTTTATGACGAGGGGGGTGATACTGTAAGGCAGATGGCCCCGCTCGAGGCTCATCTCGCCGTGCCGGTTTATTGTCTCAGCCGTGCATCTCATTAGGCACGTCCCTTTGATGCCTGTAGCTCGTGTTTCCCGATACCTCCCCTTTTACACCCTTTTCCAATCTCCCCACTGTCTCCATCTTCCTCTGCACCTGTTCTTGTTCCTTCTTCGATCTATTTTACTGCTAAATGGAATGTACTAATGTGGGAAGATGGGTTTTTACAGTTGGGAACCGCCAAATGTTTCCGCACTTATGTTCCGGACCTTGAATGTATCAAAGTGACCAAAGCGACCCCTCTCGAGGATAATTATGGGAACCGAGTCGTAAACCTTTATGTACTATGTAAACCTATGGGAGAATTATGTATAAAAGGAGCGATCCACAGAACCAATTTGAAACAGTCTCCACGAACTACACTCGTTGTACTTCCTGTGACTTCTGTGTTTCCCTGCAGTAAATAAACCTTGAATCTTTGACGCCGAAGGAAGTGTCCCGTGTCTCTGTCATTCGTACGCCGGAGCAGGTTACCCACGAAGGTTTCAGGTGTTGTCCCCTGGCACCGCTGGGTCTTAAATAACTTCGGGGCATATTATCAAAGGGGTTTATCTCCGCTTTTTTGGCTTTAAAAACCAAGAAAGCGGAGATAAAATTATCTCCCTATTACCAAGCTGTAGCTAACACCAGTTAGTGACAGCTAGTAGGAGATAGCGACCATCTTGGGCCCCACTTTGCATGTCAGTGATATTTATCACTAATGAGATGCAAAGTGGGCGTGCCAAGATGTTAGAGACTGAAAACAGTCGCTAACATCGCTATCTCCTATTACCAAGTTTTGGAGATATTCGCGCTAAGCGGGAATATCTCCAAAAGCTAACACCTGCCCTGAGCAGTTCTTAGCCATGTTATCCAATGGCAGGTGGATAACATGGCTAAGAGCATTTGCTCGATAATGCATGAATATCGCGGACTTTTCAGCGATATTCATGCATTTCGGCCGTTTTTTATCGCATTTGCGATAAACCTTGTTAATAGCAAGGTTTATCTGCGATAAAAATCGCCGATGTGCGGCGATAATTTTTGTCTCTAAACAAGTTAGAGACAAAAATTATCGCTAGTTGTTGGTAATATGCCCCCCAGTCCTTCAATGACATCCAGGAGCTTATTGCCTTCATTCCATTTTGGAACTTAACAAATCTACTAATGAACTGAGGATGTAAGAGAGGTTTAAGACAGAGTTTAGCCTTTAATCCACTTAGGCCTGCCTTTAGGCGCTCTTCCAGCTTTCCACCACCCTCATCGAAGCGTGTCTTATCAGCGTATATTGAGGATTACATTGCTCGGTGACACGCACACCGCATCTGTGTGTTACAGTAACAAGAACAAGCACACATAATCAAAATATAATTATCAACTTATATTTCATAATCAAAATATAATTATCAACGTATATTTAAAGACCTCTTATATAACGCCCTGCATGGCGCGTCATAGTAATGGTGTGCAAAATATAGAATTGACATCACATCAGTTGTGGCACTAACTGCCTCCTCAGGTACAGCTTAACTTTGGACAGTATCCCTGAATTGTCTGGATTTTATGTGCTCAAAGGCACGCACCCCATCTTTTGCAGGTCACAACAACTGGAACACACCCTTATGCAAAATTGTACTTTGTTCTGGTGCTAAACACTCTCCTTAAGAGTGGTTTAACCTTTAATTAGAGATGTCTACCAAGGAAGAATTGTGGTAATGCATACCTGAATACTTTATTTACCAACAGTCATTTTCTTCATTTTCTTTTATATTGTTGACAGTTTAATGCACTGTTTATTATTTTAACTGCTTTTGTGTGATAGTTCTCAACAAAATATATGCTACAGATGTTACTGTGATGCAGGTGCTCTCATGTTGTATCTGTGTTCAATTATGGCATATATATATATATATATATATATATATACTGTATAGTTATACTCAGTATTACTATTGTGTTGAATTATAGTGTTCTTCGACCTATGTGTTGCTGATGTGCTTGTGTTGTAGGTATTTCCACACGCATTTATTTATTTGCCTATGTATTTATTTATTTCTTTATAAAGCGAACTTGATATATTTGTTTAAGGTTACCTTACTATTATTTTTGTGGCATTTTCACTTAACACAACACAATGGCAGCCGCAAGTATATCGCAACCTATACCATTTCTGAATGAAATGGGTGAACCTAATTCACCATGAAAGGAGTAGATCAACATTTTTTAATCATGCCTAATAGCAATAGGAGGTGAAAAAAAGCACATTTTACTGCACAACCTGGGAACACATAGGAGGAAACTTTACAAGAGTCTTCCAGATACAAGCATACTACAAGATGTGGAGGATGAAGGCCTAAATGAATACAAAATAACATATTAAAAATTGGAAAGTCAATTTGGGAACAAAATAAATATTGTATTAACCCCTTCGCTGCGGCGGCAATCCCGCCGCAGCGCTGGGGGGGGGGGAGGGCGAGCGGCACTCGCATGCTCGTGACGGAGCCGCTCCGTCACCAGCCGCGGTTGCGCTGTGCTCATGACGGAGCGGTTCCGTCATGGCCCCGCCCGCTCAATAGAACGCGCCGCGCAGGCGCGAAATCAGCGCCGTGCAGGCGCGGCGGCAGGGCCATGACGGAACCGCTCCGTCATGAGCACAGCGCAACCGCGGCTCATGATGGAGCGGCTCCGTCATGAGCATGGAACCGGTTAAAACGTCACCAGTTATATTGTAGTTCTTAGAGGTTTAAGCAAATTCTGTGACTTTGGCAACCCAAACGATGCCCTTATAATAGATCAATTTGAACGAGGCATGAATAATTGAGAAATTCAAGAGAAAGTACTAGAAAAACAGCTGAGCCTCCAAGAAACCATTGAAATTGCAAAATCAATGAAACATACTGCCTTTTGTTTCAGGGAAATCAAAACCCCAACAGAAATTAAAGAAGATAAAACAGAAGAAGAGGTGTGTAAAATAAGGAACTCTTATAACAAAATCAAAAGAATGTGAACACAACAAACTAAAGTGCTACAGATGTGGCAGCAGTAATCATTTGGCTACTAACCCTAGCTCAGGTGGTTTATTACTGGAGGGGGAAGGGTATAAGGATGGTGGCGGATTTATATAGTGAAGGCTGTCTGAAATCCTTTGAACAATTGAGGGAACAGTATCAGCTTCCTAGGGAGCATTTTGCAAAGTATTTACAAATTAGGAATCATCTGTCGAATAGTGTAAGCATTTTCCAAGCTAATTGTTTGATAGAAGATATTATGAAAACTGCAAGGATAGGTGTGCTATATGGTCATATGTTAAGTACGAAGGCTAATGATATTGAATTACAAAATGTTAAATGGGGACTAAATTAGGTAGGAATGATATACAGATTGAAATATCTTTAGAAATGGCTAAAAATGTATTCCTCTCGGCTAAGCTCTCCGCGCAGCATTTCAAATCACTCTTTAACCTATATTATACACTAGATAAGATTTCAAAATGGTCTGGGGATGCTACCGGGAAATGTTTCCGCTATGGTCAACAATCTGCGGATGATCTCCGTGTTTTTTTTGGTTGTCCATCGCTGGGAAGGTTATTAACACAGTTGGACAAATGTTTATCAGACATATTGGGCACTCCACTCCAATTAACAGCCACGCAGATCCTCTTAGGGGTTGAAATGGGATCAGCGGAGACCGGTATGCCAAGTCAACATGTCAATTTAATATTTGTAGCTACAGCTGTATATAGGCTTAGTATTGCATCCTTTTGGTTGCAGCGTGAAACGCCCTCTTTTGAAATGTGGCGGGCATGCTTCTTTTCAGTTTATAATATGGAGCACAGTTTATATGTCTTGAAGGGCCTGCGAAAGCGCAAGCTGGGTGAACAAATATTGGGGTCTGTAAGTAGGTACTTAGAGCCTGAAGTGTAAATCCTCCTCATGCTAATTTATCTATCCTAATTGTGTGTATGGCTCGGGTTCTTTTTTTTTAAGCTTTCAATGTTTCAGTCTTATGTTTCCACAGTGTGATTGTCATTCACTTATGTCCTTTTTTCTCCTGTAAGCGGTTGCTGCAAGTTCTATGTATTACGTTGGTATTATAATTTTCAACCCGATTTGATTGCTTAAGATATTGATTTTTTAGACAGTGAAGTGATTGGCCGCAATCACTTTTATTTTTTTGTCATGTTTTACTGATTCATTCCTATTGTCTCATGTATTTTTGCAAAAATAAATAAAAAAATTAAAAAAACCCTAGCTCAGAAGTGCAATGGTAGTTACAGCATGCTGAGTGCATGAACGAGAAGGGGGGAAGACGGTTGCCGCCTCCTTTCGCAGATATTTAGTCGCCAGTGTTACAAAGACAGAACCATAAATGTTGATTGGAAAGCTTTATTTAACCGTCTCCTGTACCACCTGCCATTCCTCTCACTGGCCAGATAGAATCCCCATAACATTCTAAGCCAGACTTCATAAAGAAGGTTGTATTGATTCCAGGGGTGAGGGAGGTCCGTACTAAATGAAAAGAGGGGCAACATAAACAGCATACATTTGGATATTTGAGAAAAAAGGAATAGTTAAAACAATCACTAATTAGCCAAATGGAAGTTGGCCAGACTACCCATATATGAAAACTGGCTTTTCAAAATGAGCAAAATTAATCAGCGTAAATTAACATACACTCTAACAATTAGAACAATGAAGAAACATCACCAAGTTTGAAACTAATGGGATTTAAAAAAATGGTTTTATATATGTCTCTAAGGGAATACTCATATTGTAGCAAAAAAGAATTCAATAATGAATTTAAAAAACACAAACTCACATGCTGACCTTAGTGCAACCTGATTAGTCTGTGTTTATCCGAGGCACAAACATGGGGCACAATACAAACAGAGAAGAATTATCATCAAATATGGAATTTATGGGATTTATAAATGATTTCATATGGTTGTCATTTGTCTCTAAGAGAATACTCACACTGTATCAAAACATATACTGAATAATCAATGCAATCACACATGCTTAGTGCACCCTGATTAGTCTGTGTGTATCTGGGGCAGGAACATTGGACAAACACAGAGAAAGCACTGCATCGTATAAATATTGCTCATAAGGGCACAAGAAGGGAAATTATCCTGTCCTGATATTAGATGTGGAGACAGCCTTTGACAGGGTTCACTGGACTTTCCTAGAGGACACTCTTAGGAAAATGGAAGTAGTGGTGTGGTACCTTGTCTGGGGAATGGCTGGACCCCAGATCCACGTAGCTCACATATAAACTAAGGAGATCTATGTCTGTAAAAGTGCCTGGACACAGACGAAAGAGGCAGAGGTTGCCACTTGAATGAAATAGTTTATTAGTCAATTAAAACCATAAACCTTACAAAGGTCATACATTATGAAACATATACCGAAAATAAACTAAAAACGTATTATCCATCAGCATCAAACCATTTCATTTCTCAGTACGACGACAGATTCAAGCTTTACTACCCATCATATTTATAAATCACGAATAAAAATGACAATATGCAAAGATTAAAATGACAGGCTAAAAGCCTAAACAAGCAATTAAGCGATAGACCTTAGAAGGATCGTACATGTCACAACATGTACCTACAGATCTAAAAGTGGTTGTCGATCATAAACCAACTTTTTCATTTGTTGATTAGGGAGCACGTATAGTGGGGCTAAAGTGCCAATGTGCAAGGTTAAGCTGACAAAGATGCTTGGACAGCTTTTCTTTGTCTGCTATCCAGCTTTGCAGTTTAATCAACTTATTTACCATTTTCTTAAAAACTTGCCCAGATATATGGGCATTCCATAGATTACCCAATTCAAGCCTCCCAATGCTGCTCTCAGAATATTTCTGATAGACTCCATTCCCCCGTTGGAGATTGATTTCAATCCAAACTCGATTGGCCAGCGGATCATCAGCAGCTGAGCGCAATTTGTGGTAGAGCTTAAAACATTATGCAGGTCTAGCAAGTGTCTGTTTTGTTATTGAAAACTCCAACCGAACTTGGACAGGAGAGGCTGGCCTGGGTAGCCAGAAGGTTTGCTTATATGATCTTATCACCAGTTTGTCAAGTAGGCTGGCCTCAGCACCTAACATTATCTCTGATCCGTACGCAAGAGTTGGTATTAATTTGGCCTTCGTTACTCCAAAAGGTTTCAAGTTATGGTCTCGGATGATTCTTGCCAACGATGAGAATGTATAATTGAGTGCCTGGGCTTTCCCCTTGATCACCTTTCTCTGGGGGACAAATGTGCCTCTTGCATCTATTTTAATACCTAAGTAGGTGAATGCCTCATCTATTGTATTTCCACTAAGATGACATCTACAGTTTTTTTGATGCACTGATTAAATGCAACCACATTTGCGGTTTTCTTCCAGGTCATTCTTATCTGCACATATGCAAAGACAATTAATAGCCTTTGAAGGCCTATTCGTGTATTACTAAGAAGTAGTAGGTCATCAGCATACAGGATTTTGTCAGTTGCTGACCACCCAAGCTCGGGCATGAGCCCATCCAATTCTTTAGAAAGATCTGCAATATAGAGATTAACCAAAAGGGGTACTAACAAGCGGCCTTGTTTTAGGCCCGTTAATGATTGCACTTTCTTTGACACATGGGAACCATCTCCGATCTTCATCTTAACCCACGTGCCTGAGTATATTGACCTGATTGCTTGCAGGATGTTAGACGGGATTCCCCATCACTGGAGCTTGGCCCATAACCCACTATGTGGAACAGAGTCATCTAAAGCGACGTGCTGGTTGCCTTTGCTCTAGGGAGGCAGACGTATCCCTTGTCTCCGGTACTATTTGCACTCTCCCTACAGCCCTTTGCAAAGTGAGACAGCACCAACACAGACAAAGCTTTAAGTTGGGCACCAATAACTTCAAACTAACAATGTTCACGCATGACATCTTCATGATAGGGACACATTTGGAGGTTTTACTACCAACATTGATAGGGAAACAACAGAAATTTTAGGCAAAGTCAGCCTTTAGGATTAATGTCACTAAATCAGAGTGTATTAAACTGTCTTTGAGCTTGGCCAAGATACAAAGTCTGGCCTTGACCAACCCACATCGATGGTTGGAGAAAATGCAAACTACCTGGGCCTCACTTTAGCTAACACAAAGTCGAGAATAAAGGACAAAAATATGACGGCTATCCTGAGGGCAGTCAAGGAAGATCTGGAGACCTGGAACACAGCACTCTCAAGGGTGGAATAAATTGCAGCTCCAAACGAATGTGTATTCTTCCAGGTCATCATTGCATTCTTTTTTTCAGAAAGAAGACATACTCAAGATGCAGCTCCCAAGCCTGGACAGTATCTGGCAGGGGAAAAGTTGAGAGTAGATAGAAGATGATGGTAACTGTGACAGTGAGATAAGGTTTGGGGGGTTCAGGACTTATGGTGATAGCACCAGGTGGCACGTCTGAATTATTAAATCGACAAGAAGAGAAACAGGCAAATCTTTCAGTAGTATTGATCACACGCTGTCCAGTAAAATATGATAAGATGTTCAATGGCTGTCTAAGCAATATTGTGACACCAAGTTGTATATAGTACCAATCACCACGGTATTACTGTGTTGGATCAAAGGGGGATTCAGCTGGGATTAACTGTAGGAAGGATGGGCGGATATAAGGACGCGGAGGCTGAGTAGGTGTCTGAATTTTGGTGGTTTATTGATTATCAAACTGGTAATTCTTTGTATAGGTTGTTTCCTTAACACAGCAGGCTCTTCTCTTCCAGTGTTGTTATTAACAATGACTTTTCTTCCTTCTGCTTTCTTTTGTAGGTCTTTCCCCACGAGGATGGCGCCGCCAGTAACCTTGGGAATGAAAGGGTAGTAAGTAAGAGTTTTATAGGTCTATTGTTTTAGCCTGTCACCAGCACCTATGGGAGTAGTAAATATGGGGGTATCATGCCAAGATAAGCCCTCTGTCTGGGACAGCCCCACTCTGTGCAGTTGCCCTTGGGACTTCTCTGGTGCTCTTTCTAATAAAAAAGGATCCTGGGTTTTCCTTATCACCCGGAACAGGTGCTATTCCTGCTACTAACAGGATACTCCTGACAGCTCCAGGAATACCGAGGACCAGTGCTACACACCCGTGTAAACATAGCCAAAGAAAACATTAGTTCATCCCACTCCAACAACAACAGGCTCCTTATTGTCAAAGGCATGCTGTGCTGAGAGGAACAATGAAGGGGAAGTGCTGTGAACACGGTGTCTGTTTTCTCAGTCTTGATCTTCCCGTGTCCCAGTCGGTCCTTCTCACCGTCTTTTATCCCAGCGGTCTCTTACCTTTCGGTCATGTGAGCATTTTTGTCCCCTTTTTCTCGGTCTGCTGATTGGGTTACAGTAATCGGGGCCCCGCCTCCCTGTATAGAGACAGAGTAGTCCATTGTCACTGTTTTCTGCCTTTGGTCGGTCCATGCCGTTCTCACTCTTCGTTTTACTCTTTCTTAACAGGTGTTCCGGTAGCGAGACACAACGGAAGATCGGACCCCAGTGCCTGGGGCTAGTAAATGGTGGGGTTCAGGGTGGGGTTCAGGGGAATCTTGCACACACCAACATATTCCCATCCCACTTCACACCACCATAGGGAAATCTGGAATTTATACACATCAAACCAATGTCCCCCGGGATCTCCAGGCTCTGTGCTGCAGGTTTCAGTCGAAAAATTACGTCTTGATTTCCTTCCTGAATTTGTTCAGGGAGGGTGAGGTGCGGAAGTGGAGAGGGATATTGTTCCAGGCTTTGTCAGCGAGATGGGAGAAGGAGCGTCACCCCGTGCGGCTGCAGTGGATGTGTGGGGTCTGAGCATGAGTGAGGTGTGGGGAGCGGAGGTTTCTGAATGGTTGGTGGAAGGTTAGGCAGTGTTTCATGTAGTGTGATCCTAGATTGTGGAGGGCTTTATTGATGTGGATCAAGAGCATGAAATGGCATCTCTTCTGGACAGGGAGCCAGTGGAGGCACTTCAGGTGTTGGGTGATGTGTGTCTTTTGGGCAGGTTGAGGATCAGCCTAACTGCTGCGTTCTGGATTGCCTGGAGTCTTTGCATGAGTTCAGAGGTAGTGCCGGCGTAGAGTGCATTTGCCGTAGTCGAGTCGGCTGTGATGAGGGCCTGCCTCACAGTTTTTCTGGGGTTGATGGGGAGGCAGATGAAGATCTTTCTGAGCATGCAGATTGAGTGGAAGAGGGCTGAGGCAACATGGTTTACCTGGTGTTTCCTAGAGAGTTTGCTGTCTAGTACAATGCTGAGGTTGCAGGCATGGTCTTTCAGTGTGGGGGTGGCAGTGAGCTCCATGGGCCACCAGAAGTCATTCCAAAGGATGGTGTGTCTGCCGACGAAAAGAACTTCAATCTTGTCCGTGTTCAGTTTGAGGCAGGTGTCTCTCATCCATGTAACAACGTTCATCTTCCAGTTGTGAAAGTTGATCTTTGTCTGGGTGGGGTTCCCTAAGGGTGTCATCAGCTTAGGAGAAAGCAAGTTTTAAGGCTTTGAGGCTGTGGGGGGGCTGACAAATGATCTGTGTGTGACATATCCTTGAAAGAGGAAGTGTGATTGTTGACACAAATGAAAGAGGAGTATGGTCTCCACAAGGGAGAACACTTTAGGTTCCAGTAGGTGTGACACTGGGTAATGAATTGCCAGTTTGAGAAATTTCTCCTAGATTGGTGTCTCATATAGTTATAGTATACTGACGAGACAAAAGACAGAAGGAGACTGGCCGAGCAGAATCATTTGTAAAGGAGTTGAGAATGCACTTGGATGATGACCTATTGAAGAACATCATGAGGACAGCAAACAACTTCAAAACACACAGGCGTCAGACTATTTTTAAAATCCTACATAGATAGTGTGAACCTTCAGACAGACTACATGCAATAGACCAATTCAGAGAGGTCACCTGGTAGTTGTTACTCTCACCCACATACTTTCAGCATATGTCAAACTTCACAATTAGTGTGGAGAAGTGCTGGGAGTGGGCGGGGAGATCACTGGCTCAGCACTTGATCTGGAAATGATTTTATTGAACTGATCCTCAGTACTAGCTTACCTTTTGAACAAAAGACTAGGCAAAATCATATCATACCTGGCAGCAAAACAAGCCATCTTAAGATGTTGAAGTTCACCCCCCTTCTAATGGTATTTTTGCCTTCAGAGAGCCTGTGGGTACTGGTCATGAAGAAGCCGTCCGAGTGAGTGAGGGGAAGGAGAAAATGTTTCGGAAGCAGTAGCAGCAGATAACTGACTATTCAACAAGAGACTTTTCTGAACTTTGCTGTCCACAGAACCTTTGGGTTTTGAAAATGTGGGATCAGGGGGTTGTCACTTTGAGAGTTCTGGCACAAGTGATTGGTCTGCTCTCAGTTATGTTAATTTAGTTTGTGGACCCGTGCATTATTGCTCACTTTACTGTTTGAAGGTGGAAAGATTCCACATAGTTTCATGATATGGAAATCAAGGGAGCCTGTCAGAGTAAGCCAGGGAGGAACACAGGGGCATATTACCAACAACTAGCGATAATTTTTGTCTCTAACTTGTTTAGAGACAAAATTTATCGCCGCACATCGGCGATTTTTATCGCAGATAAACCTTGCTATTAGCAAGGTTTATCGCAAATGCGATAAAAAACGGCCGCAATGCATGAATATCGCTGAAAAGTCAGCGATATTCATTATTATTATTATTATTATTAAAGGCTCTTCTATAGCACATGGCTACTCGGGAGCATCCCAGCGCTTCATGCATTATCGAGCAAATGCTCTTAGCCATGTTATCCACCTCCCATTGGATAACATGGCTAAGAACTGCTCAGGGCAGGTGTTAGCTTTTGGAGATATTCGCGATTAGCGCGAATATCTCCAAAAGTTGGTAATAGGAGATAGCGATGTTAGGGACTGTTTTCAGTCGCTAACATCTTGGCACGCCCACTTTGCATGTCATTAGTGATAAATATCACTGACATGCAAAGCGGGGCCCAAGATGGTCGCTATCTCCTATTAGCTGTCACTAACTGGTGTTAGCGACAGCTTGGTAATAGGGAGATAATTTTATCTCCGCTTTCTTGGCTTTTAAAGCCAAAATAGCGGAGATAAACCCCCTTGATAATATGCCCCACATTTCGTTGTTAAAGACTTTGAAATAGGTTCAGATTTCATAAATTGAGTCAAATGCAAGTACTCCGGTCAAGAAGACAGAATTGGAGAATTACAGGCAAAAGGAAATACGTTGCAGCCAGAGGATGATCTTCAACTAAACTGGCTTGGAATTAAAGGTGGATACATTTTCAAAAAAAGTGTTTTTGAATCCAGTTCAAAATTATTCAGTACTTCTTCACATAGTATCAATTAGCTAGTTGACAGCGGGTCAAAAAGGACTTATAGATTTGACAAAATAACTGTGGCATTACTGTTTGGGGTATAATGTTGCTTCAAGGCCAGAATTATATCTGTGGATAGGAATTGTGGTGTCAGATTGGATTTTGAGGTTTTTGAGAGATTATAATAAGTGGCAGCTGAATCCTTGTGGTTTTTCAGCAATTCAGTGGGAGTCCCTTTGGTGTGGAATTATCTGCTCTTCGGATAACGCCTCAGATTTCAGTGTATCATATTTGGAGGTTGGACTCAGAAATCCAGGTATTGAATTTTTCCTGACAAGGTCGGTACTTGAGGTACAGCATGTGCTTTTCTGCCAATTGTGCTGCTTCAAGTGTGCTTCTGCAAATCGAGAGACATGAGATCCCTTCTGTCTTGTATTAAAGCTTTCACTACCAGTAGAGGTTTTACTACATTGGTTACCCAATATGTTTGATATGGTAGCAGAGGAATTGTTCATATTGCTGTTAACTCAGGGGCTTCTGTTAGTTCTATTTTGGGGAAAAACACCTTTCCTGAGACAGCCAACCATGGATGTTCTTGGCCGCAGCGTAAAGGGGGAACTTCTCAAACCATCTTAGGGGCTGGGGAAAAGGGAATAATATGTATTAGAATAAAATGCTGCAGTTCAATGGTGCCTGGAAAGGAGGGTGGATCCCTTGGAGGCTGATGCAATGGTGATACATTTGTTGAGTCATTTGCATTTGCTAGGGCTGAATTATAGGATAATAATTTGTTACAGCTCAGCAGCTTCTGTTGGATTGTTCTTTTGAAAAGTCTTTTGGAATTAATATTTTAGTGTGGAGTATTGAGAAGGGGAGTCATCAGAAGATGACACTGAGAACACAATATAATACACTTTTGGATGGTAGTAAATCCTTCATGCCTGTGAAAATTCAGTAATCAAATTCATTTTTGACTCTGGCAATTGGTATTGATGATTAGTTTATTGTGTCTGAAATAGTTATGAAGAGTGTTTTATATTAGTGCTTTAAAGGTTTAAGTTCTCTGTTTTTTAACTCTTTCTGGTAAGTAAAAATACTAGGACGTCTTCAGTTTTGATTCCATTCCTTTTTTTCAAGATCATCTAACCTAGCGTGTGGTCCGATATTTGTAGGAGTAGGACCCAGGTATACATTAACTGTGTTAATATCCTTCGCAAAACCTCATTTGGCTGTTTCTGCTGTGACTTGATGGGCTCTGTGATTGCTGAGGGAGGTATTATTGTGATGAGTGTTATTACACATTTGGCATGTGAAGCCAGGGCTAGCAGGGTTTGTTGAGCGAGCCATTGTCTGGCTGACAGTTTGAGAGCTGCAAGTTGGCCCAATGTATCTACATTTGTAAACTTTTTTTTGCAATTCACTTTATTTATTTATTTTCCAGGATGGGTTTGAGTCATTACTAGGGGGTTTGCCCTGTGTTGAAGGGACTCTATGCAGAACCTGTAGGCATTTCGGGCAAGCATTCACCTTTAATCAAGTTGGCAATGTGCAGAGACATACTTGCTTTCTCAAGGGAGTCAAAACTCACTCCTCTGCCCTTCAGGCCAAAAGTGATTTTTCCATTCCAGGTAGATCTAACACCCGACAGAGCCAAGCCCTTTATGTGGGTACCTCTTCCCTGCCCCAGAGACCCAAGTTCACCTGTTTTGCTGCTCCCAGGAAAAGTGAGATCTCAATGGGTAAATGAGTTGATCCTCTGCCCCCAAAATAACATATGCCCGAACCTCAGTATTTGAGCCTTGGCATGCGGGTGATCTTGTTTAGGATCTCACCTCAGTATCTCTGTAGTATGGGACAATGCAAGAGTAAGTGCAGCAGCATCGCCATATCAAGCAATTCCTCCAGCATAGACTACTTTTCCAAGGGGCCCACTTGTAGACCCTATCAGGGGTATAGTGCCAGTAGTGTGTGTGATATTCAGGAGCGTCTCCTGCACGGAGGTACAGGCTGTACTTAGTCAGGGTCGCACCAAAATATCTGACCATTCAGTGAGGATCATTGACTTTCCAATCTTGGTCGGGGGTATCAACGTTAAGGGCCTTGTAAATCTCTGAGATTAGTCCCATATCATCCCACTTGTTAGGAGAATGTGTATGAAGAGATTTTTATAATTGTATTCAAAGTTATCTGCTTCAGCTGACCGCAGGACCTACCTAAGTCAGATGTTTTGACATCTGGAGTGGTTCTCCAATTCTTCCGGGTTACTGTAAATCAATGCTTTGTTTGAGTAAAGCATGCAATTGTTGGCCCATGGCTTCCACCTCTGTTTCTCCTGCGTCTCCAGATTCTTCAAAGGACTCTGTGACCGAGGCCCATTACATCCTGTTTTATGTCATAAGTTCGTTAGAGACGTCATTGCGGAGGTGGGCAACATCCTCTCTGATGCTTCCATAAAGGTCTTCCAAGAAGGATCTGGCTAGAGAAGCTTAAAAGTCTCTGGAGCCACACCCATCTCACCACTCTGGGTCGAACTCTGTTTGAACTGGCTCCAGGGTAGGTCTCCTCAGCTATACGGCCCCCCTGCTCTTTTCCTGGCAAAATCTAGAACTCCCAGCATCAGAGTCCCACTGCTCTCTTTGATCAGCAGCAACTGCAGAGATTATCCACCATCAACAGACAACTTTCCCTTCTTCTGTGCAGGCCTGCCCCTTAGGTCTCCTTCTCAATTTAGTTTGTCAATTGGGGTGGGAGGGCACCATCCTCTTTATTGAGTCACAATCAAGAGTTCGGCTCTCAGTCCTGGTCCTGTAGTCACATGGGTCTTGGATGGGGAGACCTGGGTGGAGGATCCTGCACCTCTCAGTTTTGTGTGCAGACCAGTCTACTAAGGGCCAAGAAGCCCCCAGTACCCAGGACTGATGTCACTTGGGCCACCTTCTGACCTCCCTGTGGTGCTCACCTCCAATTTTGTAGGCCTTGTGTGTGTCCCAGAATCACAGCGAGTGACCAGGGTCAGCTCCCTCTTATGCATTTGCAGGAATGATTCCTCATTGACAGTAAGTAGAGCGGACCCCTGCCATGCACAGCAGCCCGCCACCCGGACTCTCAATTCACTAGCCTGAAGAGCTCCCATGCCGAAGTCATGGTGTGCACTGGGATCACTGGGACGCTTCCCCAGAGCATGCACTCCTCACCATTCTCCGCTGCCCTCGGGCACTCCACTCCATGGTAAGGCCCTCATTTCTCCACGTTAAGGCCCTCATTCCCCAGTCAACACTCTAGTGAGGTCAACAACCTGGAAAGGGATGCGGCACACCAGTGAGGCTACCAGTCCTCCTCGGCGAATCCGTAGGTTTCGCACCACAGCTGCCATCTTCGCCGCCCCTCTGTGAGCGCTGCCTTTCTTCCCCATCTGCCCCACTGCGCATCTGTCAGATGACCCGCCCTAGCTCCCTGCCAGACTCGCCCCTGTGGGAGAGTCGCACAACCTAGCCCAACAACGCTCAAACCCTAAAAATCACTACTGTAACTTCTGCCAGGGCCTGTGATACATGTGGCTTCAGTGGAAAGGATGTACTATGAACGTGCATAATGCTAGTCTCTGGTCTTCACATAAAGTGATGATTCTCCAAGTGTATGTCAGGGGAATCTACATTTTATTAAAGACAAAGAGGCTACCATTTTACCACCCACCCAACTGTTACATGTACGTGTCTGATTTAAGTTCTTTTTTATCAGTATGAAGCTAACAAAAATGGAATAATACATTAAAATGTAAGGTTTATATTTAGAGGACAATGTAATGCACAAGTGAAGTTTTGTTTGTTGATGATCATTTTAGTTTTTGGTATAGTTGGACCAAGTGCGCAAAGAAGTTGAATGTTCAAGATGTGGTGTCTGGCTGATGACATTGAGTGAAGACCTATTTTGGAAGGAAATACCTCTCTTAGGAGCATATGAAGCGGAGGACTGTAGTTTGTTATATGATTGTTCTAAGTTACAGGACAATCTATGTGGAAAATATTCTCTATGGTTAAAGTATGCAGCCATGGAAAGCATCATTAAAGTTCATGCATAATGCTAGCTTGCACAGCTTACCTGATATATACTTGTAGAAGGAAAATTGTTTCTAACTCTTGTGTAGGAAAGATTCAATTCTATTAAGGACACGGAGGCAAGGATTATGCTTCAACTCTCTTCACTTTATTAAATAGCAGCCTTTTTTAAAACACATTTTCTTTAAGCTTCATCTAAAAGCAAAGAACTAACAGTCCCAAGAGTCTTTGAGAATGGTATAACAAAAAACAGCCAATGAGTCTCCAACAGTAGTTCATAGCCATGGCCAATCAGGGTCCACATGTGTCTGTTATAGTCCTCTTTCTGCTTTGATCCCCCACTTTCTTCACACGAGTTACGCCACAGTCACTTTCTCATTGGTCCGATTTAGAACTATCCAAAACGGAGAACAAAAGAGACAGATCAGGGAGATTCGATGTCCTTAGCATTTCAAACAGACAACAACTTGCAGGATAACTTTTATTATGACTTTGCCAGATTAGACAAACAATAAACTTGTTTTAAAAGTATTACTTACGTCTTAGGGAGGGTCTTTCATTTGTGGAGAAAAAACTTCTCGCCGGGTGGGATAATCCTCTCCTCCATGTCCTTAATAGAATTTAAACTTTCCTACGCAAGAGTTAAGAGCGATTTCAATTCTATGTCAGGACCGGAGGCAAGGATTATGCTGGTTCAAAGTTTGCTCACCAGCAAATGAGCCATATTCAGCACTGGCTTGAAGTAAAATCCCTCAAAGTGAAGTCTGCCGACCAATCTGCAGCATTCATAATGTCCTCCAACCTTTCCCCCAGGGAGAAAGCTTTAGATGCCATTGCTCCCCTGGTAGAAAGGGCTCCGAACATTGTCAGGTCAATGCCTGCCTTCTGCATGATCCATCAAACCCATCTTGGAATTAGGGGTGAGGAAGCTGCCAAGTGCGTTTTTTTTTTAGTGCAATGGGTAGTTGTCTTTCGCCCGGGGGGCGCAACTCCTCAGACATCAGCTTGTATTCTTTGAGACACTGGAGCTTTGGTGAGTCAGGGAAGGCTGGGTATTCTATAACCCTGGTATTAGATTTCGTTCTCTTGGACACTGTGAAAGACACCTCCGAAAGGGAAAATATTCAGCCCCTTATATCCAAGGCTCGAACATCGGAAATTCTTCTGCAAGAGATTAGACACAGTAGCATTGTCAATTTGGCAGGCAGCTCTTTGCAGGACAGGAACCTGTTTGGTTGCCAAGAGATAAAAAGGTTGAGAAGCCTGTCAACATCCCAAAGCGCCAAATATCTTGGCGATGGCGGCAGCAACAGCCTAATTCCACGAAGGAGCCCACTGTGTCCGGTGGATATTGCCGAATGGAAGGTATTTATGGATCGATACTCCAGGCCTTTTGTTGCCTTTTGTTGCCAACTCCACCAAGAAATTCACTATCTGCACTACCTCTGCGACCAAGGGATCGAAACCCTGTCGCAGACACCAGCATGACCATTGGGTCCAAGCTGGCCTGTACCTTTTGACCCTACTGTCCACCCAAGCTTTGTCCACGAGCTCCTGAACCTGGTGCGAAAGTCCTGGGACCAACCATCATCCCCTGTAATCCGCCACACCATCAGGGTTAGGGTGCTCTCCAGGACTAACTGGTGGGGAGCCCTGGCCGGATTGAGAAGTAGGTGAGGAAATTAGGGGAGTTGGATTGGAGAATCCCAGGAAAGTTCCAGTAGAACCAGAAACCACACTTGAGATCTTCAAATCGGGGTGACCAAAACCACTTACACTCATTGGCGTCTGATCTGGGCCGAGACTCGGGTGATCATGGCAAAGGGAGGAAAGGTATAACCTTGTTCCTGGGTCCAATCCTGCAGAAAGGGATCCGTTCGGCCGCCAGCGGATCCAGTCTCCAGCTGAAGAAACGGGGAAGCTGGTGGTCCAAGCGTGATGCAAACAGATCCACTGAGAACGGACCCCCATCTTCTCTGCAGGTGTGCAAACACCCCTGGGTCTAGCTTCCATAGGCTGGAGTCCCGCAAGAGGCAGGAGTGCCAGTTTGCCACTTGGTTCTCCTAGACCAGAAGGTATTCCGCTGTAACAGAAACATGATGCTCTAGGCAATACTGCCAAAAAACTGGTAGCCAGGTCTGGGAGAACTTTGGAGCACGTACTCCCCAGATGGTTGATGTATCTGACTGCGGACACATTGTCCATCTTGAGTAGCACAAAAGTGTGAGTTCTGTCCTTCGGCCAACATCAGACTGCAAAAGAGCCTGCTAGCAGCTCCAAACAGTTGATGTGTAATGATTGTTCTTGAGGATACCATGACCCTCCTGTAGAAAAATCGCCACATTGAGTGCCCCAACTGGACCTGCTGGCGTCCGACTCTATGACAAGATCAGGAGTGATACCAAAGATCGCTCTCCAATTCCATGCCTCCATGTGTGAGAGCCACCATGATATTTCTTCTCTCACCTCGTCCGTGAGGTTGACCATCTAGGAGTACATGAGGCCCTTTCGGAGATATGTTGCCTTGAGTCGCTGTAGGGCCTGGTAATGTAAGGGGCCTGGAAAGATGACCTGGATTGAGGAGGAGAGAAGGCCTACTAGACGGGCAATCTGTTGCAGTGAAGTGCGAGGTCTGGTCAAAGTACGGCATAATCCGTGTCTGCTTTTTGTCATCTTCCGGGAAGGCAGACTGAGGGTGGAGGTTGTGGAGTTGATTGTAAACCCCAAGAAGACCGCTGTCTGAGATGGAGTCAGGAGGGATTTTCCCTCGATTATTACAAACCCTAAACTCTCTAAGAGGTCTACTGCTGTCTGCAAGCGGAGCGACAGCTGGGCAGGGCACTGGGCCAATATAAGTATGTCATCCAGGTACACGATAAGGTGGATGCCTTGCGTTCACTGATGTTTCACCACTGGTTTGAGAACCTTGGTGAAGCACCAGGGAGCGGAGGACGGTCCGAAGGGAAGACTTGAAAATTCGAACGCCTGTTGACGCCACAAAAATTAAAGGAAGCGCCTGTGTGGTGGGAAAAGGAGTATCACCAGGTACGCATCCTTCATATCAAGGCGTGCTATCCAATCGGATGGGCGCAGGAAATATCGCAGGAGATGAATTCCCTACATTTGGAGATGTCAGTAAACCAACCATTTGTTGAATTCCTTTAAAAGTATTACGAGACGTTGACCCCCATCAACCGTGTCCACTAGGAATATATTGCTGACGAACCAACGAGGTGAATGGTGGTGAGATGGATTTCTCATTTGGACAATAGAGCTTGAATCTCTGAATCTATTAGGACAGTCTCCTCTGCAGAGAACTGTATTGGACGTAGTCTAGCCACTTGTTGGGGAGTTCCACAAAACTCTATTTGGAAGCCATGTGTAGTCTGTAGGACCCACGCATCTGACGTTAAGGTTTGCCGTTCTTGAGTGAAACCCTCCAATTGTTCCCCCACCTGGAGCTCGGAGGAAGGGTGTAGACTTACCGGCAGTAGGGTTATTGGATTGTCCCTTGAACCCTCGTCCTTGGAAGCGATGAACTCTGATCTTGATAGAAGTTTGCAAAGGGCACCTGGTCTTGATAGCCATTGCCACGCCTGGAGCCTTGCCCTCTGGAAAAGGGTTGGGAGGCAAAACGGCCGGCCGAGCAGCCCCTGCCACGGCCAGCGCCTTGGAAAACCCGGGGGACAAAAACCTTCTTTATCGAGGTGTAGGCTTTAACAAGGGAACTGAATGTGTTAACAAACGTCCTGAGTTCTTTAATAAAAGATTCCCCCAATATTCCACCCTGGGCTACTGCCCCTGCCTCTGAAACAGCTAGCTCCCCAAGCTTCGGGTCAACCTTGATCAGTAGTGACCGTCTGGGCGCAAAGGACAGTGTGCAGTTGGCGTAACCTAGAAAGATAATTGCCCTCTGCGCCCAGCCTGAGAGAGCTTCAGGGGAGATCATGGCAGAGTGGGCTCTGGCGGAGGAGGGACACATGCGGAACCCCAGGAGGGATGACAAACTGCCTGAGGTCCTACTGGCATGGGGAGCAATGATTCAGGAGATAGCAGGACAGGCCTCCCAATCTAATCCGGAAAGTTCAAGGCTGCCATCTTCTGGGCGGGGGAGGCCCTAGGACAAAGGGGAGAGGCGTATGGAAACCCGGCATAAGGATTATGATGCTTAGACTTCAAGTTATAGAGACACGGTGTGAGAAGTTGGCCCGATATGCACGAGCCAGGAGCCGGAAGAAAAGGAGTTGCTGGCCGGCGACCAGTGATGAATAGTTCGTAGAGATCCAAGCCTGGATCAGAGATCGATGATACCTGAAAGCAGAGGGGACCAAGTTCGTACTACTAGCCAGTAGTCAGAGGGTACCAGGAAGGCACCGGTTGGCCGTCACCTCGACCAGGTGAGTGGGCGACGCTAGGCTCTGCAATCTCACGGACCAGGAGGCGTTGTCGGCGACCAGGATGGAGGAGCGAGCTGTCCCACGAAGGATGATGCTGTCGGCGTCGCTGGGCCCAGGATTGGGGCAACAAGCCTTGGCAGATCTCAGGGCCACGTGGTAGGCCTAAGATGGCGTCTTGAGTGGACCAGGAGGGTCCGGGGTGCTTCTCGCAAAGATGGAAGCAAGGGCCAGTCTGGAGCAACCAGACCAGCAGTGTTGATTGTCGGATGTCGTCACAGAAGGGCACAAGCCAGCGGCTAGTGACCAGACAACGTGCTGAGCGGCGAGCAGAAGGGCCCCACGCAGATCGTGGAGATGCTGGGAGACTGCACTTCGGTGCTGGAGCGGCTCAGGGTCGGGGCTTCTCGGACCCCAGAGCACTCACCAGAGAATTACTTCGATGGTCGTGCTGGTTAAGAAAGCGTGCAGGTTTTGATGATGGCCGGTCCCTCGAGGTCTCGTCGCACCCACAGATCACAGCTGAGCTGATGACGTGGGTAGAGGTCAGAGGTGCCAGGGAAGCCGGTTCTCGTCGAGCTGGGCCGTCGGATCCTTGAGGAAGGACTTGCAGCAAACCGCAGAGTTCTTAGATGGTGCCCGCTGATGCAGGGTGACTACTCCTTAGTCACAAGGGAGAAATCTTGAGAAGAGTCTTGAATGTCCTTTCGTAGAAAGTAGTTCTTGATTCAAAGATGATCTAATTTGGAAGGGTCCCCGCTCCGGCCTTTATCCTAAAGAAAGGGGTGGGTACATGACTAGGTCCTGCCCTAAGGGTGGGACCAGGAAGGGGGGTAGTTACACCCCTCTCCCCTGCCGGACTTTCCCCAGGCCAGGGCTGGCGCCCCTGGAACTGGTTCTGACCGGCAGATGCGTAGTGAGCACCGGGGTGCCACTCCGCAGTCACCTTCTCGCAAAAGCCCTACCTACCCAGAATACACAAACCCTGTCTGGGACGGTGCGAACACCGCCCTCGACAGGAAACCCTTTGTCCAAGCGCTCCTCGCTGGAAGGACTCCCAGCAGCAGGTGGTCAGACTCGTGTCTGTGGTGGCAGCATCCATTTTGTGGAGCTGAGGCTTTAGTTAACTTTAACCGGGGTTCACAGTTACGTACATGTCGTGTCCCTCTAGAAGGGCGGAATGCTAACCTCGTCGCCAGAGTTGGTGAGAGGGCAGCATCCCGATTCGTATGACACCTTACTCGACATGTCTTGATAACGCGACACCGAAGTTACCGATATGGTACGCGTTATCATGGAACAGCCATTGGGTCTTGATTCCGCAAGCTGCAACCGGGCTCGGCTCGGGCCAGAACACAGTTCACAGGAGCCCACGCACTCTGCCTTCAGGATTGTCAAGGCCTGCCATAGGAGTGACTGATAGGAACTCGGGTGTCCATTGTATGGTTAGATATAGGGCTACTATATCTAAAGCAAAGGGTGATTACACGACTTCGCCCCAGCTGTCATGCAGCCAGTTGTGTCAAATTTAGGAGGCCAGCCAGGGGTGGCATAATACATGCTGCAGCCCCTGGTGGCCCTGGGTACACCTATGCCCTGAGTTACAGGGTCTGATAAGGTGGCCCAGTACCAATTGGTAATGTACCTAGGGTACATGGAATCCATTTTAAAGAGAGAGCAGTAGGCCTGGGGTCCTGATTGGCAGGGTCCAAGGTCGACTATGTCCAAAACCAGCTAAAACACAGGGCAAAAAGTTGGGGGCAACCATAGTCAGGATGTACCTTCCTACACAACTCCCCCCCCCCCCCAAACGAAAGGAGATAAGGCTATCCTTGTCCAGGTAAGCCTCTATTACCTAAGTGGCCATATAAGGAAGGACCAGCTCTGGCTTGGTTTCCCCCTGTGTCATGGTCCACTAGGCAACCCCTCACCCTAAGGGTATCTGAGGGTCTCCACCATAGGGAATCTCTGTCTCTGGTGTGTCTTGGGAAAGAAGAAGGCTGATGCTGGGATGGAGTACTGAAGTGAGGCTCCTCTACCTTTGGGCTCAACTTCCTCCAATCACCATCCATCCTGTGTGCCTTCCTTTCTTTAGCTGAGATGCACTGAGCTCTCAGGGTCAGCCTCTGGCTACCTAAAGCTGGAGGCTGAGTCCCTCTGTTTGGCTTACTGGAGGGACAGGTCAGGTCTGGGGTTTTTAGGCCCCATGTTTGGCTGTGCCCAACAGTGTCCAGCTGTGGGAGTTCCCTAACTACTTTTAAGGGGGATCCCTCAGGAGTCTGTTCTATTTTCACTTGGCTAGAATTACCAGCTTTAGTGATCCTAATCGGCTGATTAAGGGGTTCTTTTGGACAGGGGGCCCTTTTGGGTCCACCACTGGCCTCCCTGTCCTCTTCAGCCCTGGGCTGACTGAGGCAGGGTAGAGAGGTGCAGGTTACCTGCTCCAGACTGGGTCCCACCTGGGAAGGGTCCACTGCCATCAGGGGCTCTGCCAGGCTAGGCCTGACTACCTCTGGGGCAGTTCCTTCAACAGGGGTAGAGTCAGTTCCCTGAGGAGGCTGGCTCTCACCTAGTGTCTGGGAGGGGGAAGACTTTTCTTCCTCCTCAATGCTCTCTGTTTGAGTGGAGTGATCCATTGTTTCAGGCTTCACAACTCACTATCTGTCTGAGTAGAGGCTGTGACCATTTCAAGCTTGCCAACCTTTTCAGGAGGGCACTCAGTCTGTGTTTGGGCCGTGACTGTCACAGCCCTCCTATCCTGCTCTGGAAAGTCTGTCTGAGCCTGGGCAGTGGCTACCACTGCCCTTCCCACCTTTTCAGGGAGGAATGGTGCTTGGACTGGGGCTGTAGCTATTACTGCCCCACTAACCTGTCTGGATAGGCCTATCATTCTGGAATGAGTTTCTTGTTCCACCTCAGCCCATGCTGAGAGTTCCAGGTCATTCCCCAGTAAGCAATCTACAGGTAAGTTATCTGTCACTGCCACTCTCATGGGCCCTGTGACATTACCCCAGCTGAGCTTGACTACTGCCATGGGATGCCTTCTCTTCATTCCATGAATGTCTGTCACCTGATAAGTAAAACCAGGGGTCAGTTGAGCAGAGGGGACCAGATGGTCACTCACCATGGTGAGGCTGGCCCCTGTGTCTCTGAATGCCTCAACTTTCTGACCATTCACTAAAACTTCTTGTCTATACTTTCCCAAAATGTGGGGTCTAGTAGTGAAGTTGGCAAACCCCATGCCAGTCTCACAGACAAGAGTGTGGTCAGGGAACCTGGCTAGGCCATAGTCCTCCTGATTGCCCAAAGTAATGCCCACCACATTCTTGGGGGCACTCCCACCACCTGGGGGATTACCACTAGTGGTAACAGGAGGTCTAGGAGTATTACCTGGTGGTATATTTTCCTTATTGCTATTTTTAGGGCACTTGGCATCACTTTTGTAATGGCCCACCTGTTTACAGGTATGGCAATAAGGTTTCTTCTGTTCTGAAGGAGTGTTCTGGGGCCCACCACCCTTGTTGGAGTTTTGGGGCCCTTGGGAAGTCTTCTCTGTGGATTTATCCCCACCCTTCTCTTGAGGCTTGGTTGATTCCTTTTTCTGGTCACCACCCTGGTTTTTAGGCCTAACCCTGGTTCTGACCCATTTGTCTGCCCTCTTACCCAATTCCTGTGGAGAGGTCAACTCAGAGTCTACCAGGTGCTGATGTAATAGCTGGTTCTGACAATTATTTAAGATTTGCTCCCTCATAATTAGATTATACAATCCTTTAAAATCAGTAACCTTACTACCCAGTAGCCAGCCTTCAAAAGCCTTAGTGGCACAATCAACAAAGTCAGTCCAATCTTGAGACTGAGTTTTCTGGGTGTCTCTGAACAGCATCCTGTATTGTTCAGTTGTTAAACCAAACCCATCAACCAGTACATTCTTCAAGATTTGGTAATTGTTAGCATCCTCCACCCTTGTGGTGAGGAGCTTATCTCTACCCTTACCATCAAAGGAGAGCCACAAGATAGCTGCCCACTGACTTTGGGGAACACCCTGCACAGTGCAGGCTCTCTCCAAAGCAGTAATCCATTTGTGGATGTCATCCCCTTCTTTAAAGGGGGGCACTATCTTATTCAGGTGCTTTGTATCAAAACTCCTTTCCCTATTGCTAGGTTTATTGCTGCCACCAGTGGGCTGTAGCCCACATAATTCTTGCTCTCTAGCAAGGGCAAGTCTCTCTTTGGCCAGGGCAAGTTCTTCCCTTTCAATCCTCAGTTTGATTGCCCTTTCTTCAGCTTCATACACTCTCCTCTTAGGGGAAGACATTCCTCTGTGAGAAGAGTTGAGAGAGCCATTGGTTCGAAAGGATCTGTTAGAGCCTCTTGATAGAGACCTAACTCGTCCATTCCCAATGTTAAGCTGACCTGACAGTAGCCCTGGGGGTCCCCCAGTACCACTATCATGTTTGCTTAAGTTGGACCGGGTTAGTCTAACGACTTCTACCTGTCCCTTATCTGCCTCATCCCCAGAGGGATCCTCATCCTCATCCTCCTCCACATTCTCATTCTCGGCTGAGAGGAGGATTAGGTCAGGGTCACCTCTGGTTCCCTCGAGGGGAGGCATGTCTCCTTCTGGATTAGAATGGCTAAGAAGCTTCTCAGCCTTTCTGGCATCATAAGTCTTGAGGAGACCAATCAGAAAGGAGGTGGTGGGGTTAGCCCCTTGCTTAATCTTCCTAGAATTACATACCTGTCGTAACTCGCGGAAGCTAAGCACAGTATATCTTGAAGGGATGACCTGTGGAGGGTCAACTGACACAAGGGGAGACTCAGAGTTTCCTCCTTTGTCCGACATACTGTTTCTAGTGTGGTGTAAGTGATGCACCTACCTACACTATGTGTTTACCTACTGATCCCTTGCTAAGAGTTGCAGCCAAGGTGTGCTAAGCCTTGAGGAGCTACAACAGCTGGTTCAGTAGAACTCAGAGTATTCTAAGCTTTAGTTATATGTACTGACAGTACTTATGCGATCTTTCAACAAGATATTCTTAGGATACGTGTGGTAAAACAACAGCAAGCTCAAATCCCACCCGCTGCTCACCAATGTGAGAAGTTGGCCCGATATGCAGCGTTCGCTATTCTAGCGACCGCTATGTATCGTTCCAAACGACCCTTATGATGATTGGTTGTAAGTCAACCGATAGACCAGCTATCCTAGTAGCGTGGATACGAGCAGTCTAAGGCTAAAGACTCGAGAGGGCGCGTTAAGCCAGCTGTTTACCACACATGTACCCCTTGAACACCAAGTGAAAGGACACCACACAAGTGTTATGAAAATAAACAGGATATTTATTAAGAATCACAACAGCCCTGTACTCTTTATGAGGACAGGGTACTAAGCACAAACCAAATCTCTTAGGAAAATACTTCAAGTGCACAATTAAAACAAGTGTCCGAGGACACGGAAAGTTTAAGGTCTCGGGCGGACCCAATAAGGCAAGTCGGAAGCGAGGGACTCGGGACCCTAGAGTAAAGAGGCTATGCAGGCACCGAAATGCCGAGTTACCTAGCCACGAGGGCTGCGGCTGCACAAGTCTTACAGGCGTCGGGGTCTTCGCTGACGAGCCAGGAGCCGGAAGAAAAGGAGTTGCTGGCCGGCGACCAGTGATGAATAGTTCGTAGAGATCCAAGCCTGGATCAGAGATCGATGATACCTGAAAGCAGAGGGGACCAAGTTCGTACTACTAGCCAGTAGTCAGAGGGTACCAGGAAGGCACCGGTTGGCCGTCACCTCGACCAGGTGAGTGGGCGACGCTAGGCTCTGCAATCTCACGGACCAGGAGGCGTTGTCGGCGACCAGGATGGAGGAGCGAGCTGTCCCACGAAGGATGATGCTGTCGGCGTCGCTGGGCCCAGGATTGGGGCAACAAGCCTTGGCAGATCTCAGGGCCACGTGGTAGGCCTAAGATGGCGTCTTGAGTGGACCAGGAGGGTCCGGGGTGCTTCTCGCAAAGATGGAAGCAAGGGCCAGTCTGGAGCAACCAGACCAGCAGTGTTGATTGTCGGATGTCGTCACAGAAGGGCACAAGCCAGCGGCTAGTGACCAGACAACGTGCTGAGCGGCGAGCAGAAGGGCCCCACGCAGATCGTGGAGATGCTGGGAGACTGCACTTCGGTGCTGGAGCGGCTCAGGGTCGGGGCTTCTCGGACCCCAGAGCACTCACCAGAGAATTACTTTGATGGTCGTGCTGGTTAAGAAAGCGTGCAGGTTTTGATGATGGCCGGTCCCTCGAGGTCTCGTCGCACCCACAGATCACAGCTGAGCTGATGACGTGGGTAGAGGTCAGAGGTGCCAGGGAAGCCGGTTCTCGTCGAGCTGGGCCGTCGGATCCTTGAGGAAGGACTTGCAGCAAACCGCAGAGTTCTTAGATGGTGCCCGCTGATGCAGGGTGACTACTCCTTAGTCACAAGGGAGAAATCTTGAGAAGAGTCTCGAATGTCCTTTCGTAGAAAGTAGTTCTTGATTCAAAGATGATCTAATTTGGAAGGGTCCCCGCTCCGGCCTTTATCCTAAAGAAAGGGGTGGGTACATGACTAGGTCCTGCCCTAAGGGTGGGACCAGGAAGGGGGGTAGTTACATCCCTCTCCCCTGCCGGACTTTCCCCAGGCCAGGGCTGGCGCTCCTGGAACTGGTTCTGACCGGCAGATGCGTAGTGAGCACCGGGGTGCCACTCCGCAGTCACCTTCTCGCAAAAGCCCTACCTACCCAGAATACACAAACCCTGTCTGGGACGGTGCGAACACCGCCCTCGACAGGAAACCCTTTGTCCAAGCGCTCCTCGCTGGAAGGACTCCCAGCAGCAGGAGGTCAGACTCGTGTCTGTGGTGGCAGCATCCATTTTGTGGAGCTGAGGCTTTAGTTAACTTTAACCGGGGTTCACAGTTACGTACATGTCGTGTCCCTCTAGAAGGGCGGAATGCTAACCTCGTCGCCAGAGTTGGTGAGAGGGCAGCATCCCGATTCGTATGACACCTTACTCGACATGTCTTGATAACGCGACACCGAAGTTACCGATATGGTACGCGTTATCATGGAACAGCCATTGGGTCTTGATTCCGCAAGCTGCAACCGGGCTCGGCTCG
The DNA here is from genome assembly GCF_964263255.1 of Lissotriton vulgaris. Taxonomy (NCBI): domain Eukaryota; kingdom Metazoa; phylum Chordata; class Amphibia; order Caudata; family Salamandridae; genus Lissotriton; species Lissotriton vulgaris. The sequence continues at coordinate 415,684,530 of NC_141689.1, read as the reverse complement.
GGCCAGAACACAGTTCACACGAGCCCACGCACTCTGCCTTCAGGATTGTCAAGGCCTGCCATAGGAGTGACTGATAGGAACTCGGGTGTCCATTGTATGGTTAGATATAGGGCTACTATATCTAAAGCAAAGGGTGATTACGCGACTTCGCTCCAGCTGTCATGCAGCCAGTTGTGTCAAATTTAGGAGGCCAGCCAGGGGTGGCATAATACATGCTGCAGCCCCTGGCGGCCCTGGGTACACCTATGCCCTGAGTTACAGGGTCTGATAAGGTGGCCCAGTACCAATTGGTAATGTACCTAGGGTACATGGAATCCATTTTAAAGAGAGAGCAGTAGGCCTGGGGTCCTGATTGGCAGGGTCCCAGGTCGACTATGTCCAAAACCAGCTAAAACACAGGGCAAAAAGTTGGGGGCAACCATAGTCAGGATGTACCTTCCTACACACGGCAGCAGGGGGGGTATTCGGAGGGGGGCAGATGGGTGGTTGGAAGGAAGGTGAGGGGGAGTTTATTACTGCTGAGTTCTGTTTAAGCACGAAATGATGCTGAGAATATTGAAGATCGAGGAATCTCCATGGATGTAACCATTGGTTCAGACTTTGACATGTATTGCTGGTGAAAAATAAACCACCTCAGCTGAGGCGGGCATGCTGTATGATTGTTTTTACACTTGATCTACTGATTTGGAGGTATAAAACTAATAACGAAATCATCAACAACAAAAAAATACTACATTTTTTTAGGGGATCCTCTTGGTCCAACTCATAATGCACTCCCCCCTCCACCCTCTCCTCTAGAGAACTAATGATGCATGTAATATTGTTACATCCATAGAAAAAAATATCAGGTCGACTACAAACCAAGTTGTGATTGGTCTCTTAATACTTTGATAACATTTTTAAAATCCTTTGTATTGTATATCTCCGTCTATACTGAAAATCAAAAAACTGTTGAGAAGTGTACATTGCACAATGACAAATTGTGTAGCTCCAATAAAGTATTAAGGACCAAAGATCCTGTATTTATTGAAACAAAGGTGGTGTCTCTGAGATGAGTGTTATGCCCTTTAACTTCCTGTCATAGTGTGCTACTCTCGGCAAGCTCAGCGTTCTTGAGTGCGGGCAGCAAGAGGTGCTTGGCAGTGACAGTTGGCACAGTCTGCAGCAGTTACTTGCTGCCTTTCTTATCTCCTTTGAATTAGTAAAATTGTTTTCTTTAGCACGCTCTCGCCTGCACAGTGTTTACTTCTTAACACTGGCGATGAGTGACGAGGGACCTGGCAAAAATTTGCAGTCGGCTTACAGACTGGTGTCTGCCGTGACTTTCCCTAGCACACCCTGCTAAAACACCAGAGTGTGAGTAGCTTTTCTGTTTGATTACTGAAGGGCAGGCAGTGGATCAACTTCGGAATGGGAGTTCGCACCCATGCCGTATTCAAAGGCTAGCAGCTAAAGTTTGATGATGCCAATAGGAAAACATAACATTATAGGAGGATTTCTATGTGTGCAGTGGTTGTGATGTCTTCATACGCACGCCACACGGGGCGTGGCTTGGCGCTGATGGAGTGAGCAGCACAGCTCGCGCGCTCCGGTCGGCCAGCCTCCATTGAGTGCCATCCTGATTCCCAAAATGGGACAGAGCCCCTTTGGCAAACTCCCGTAGTCACCCCGAGTGAGAAGTGTGCGCAAAAGAAGGAGAAACCCCCTCCCTGCTACAGCAGCAGAGAAGCGAACTCCGATCGTGGTCTGGAGGAGAGTCAAGATGGCGGCGCCCATGGAGAGGTAACGACGATGCCGGAGAGAAACACCCGCCGGCATCGCTGGAACAGCTGCAGAGGAGCTGAGAATTGAGGGTGCCAGCCCCGCTGCCTCGCCGGATCCTAAGTTGGGCCTGGAGACCCCCGAAATGCAGACAGAGGCATGGAGACCCAGCAAAGCAGACCTGCCGGAGACCCCACGTGGCCTGACCCCACGAGCCGAGCCTGAGAACGGGGCAAAGAAGGCGGCTCTGTGGTCCCCAAGGGACTCTGTGTTGACTCTCCTGAGGTGAGCGCACTGCAGCGACATCAGCGTCCGTGGAGGGGGCAGTGACAGAAGCCTGCGAAGGAGGCAGGAGAGGGCCCCCCTTCACCGTTGGAGTGGGCTGGACTCGGGCCTGGAGCCTTCCGGCACCACTCGGAGGAGTAGGTCACAAACGGGGACCTGGCGGGAGCAGCTACGGTGGGGGACCTGGACTGCACCAAAGAGGACCCTCTAAAACCCTGTGACTAGAAGAGCCTGGAGGCCTTCTGAGCGAGTGTATCTGCCGCGTTTCTGATGGAGCGACCGAGGGCCTAGCAGGAGAGATAGGCAGTGGTCAGCTGGCAGTGAGGAATGGCCCCCCCAAGCAAGCGGGGAGGTGTGCCCTAAGCCCCAGGACCTGACAAAAAGAGAAAAAGGGGAACAAAAAAGAGAAAAGGGGAAATTTCACAGCCACCAAGGAGGCTGTTGGAATTTGGACAGAGACACAGCAGAGGCCTGGTGTACCTGATTGGGCCCTACAGCACTGGTGAAACCAGGGAGCGGGCCTGGGACCTGCCTGCCTCAAAGCTCAGCACTCGATACAGGGGAGAGGCCTCCCCAATGAGCGATGACAGAGAAGTAATGCCAGAAGAAAACAGAGCCCTGAGGTGCGGGACAGGCGAAGTGATCACACGGATCGGTCCGTGACCCAGGAGTCCCCGGCTGAGCAAGTGACGGTCTGAGGGGAGTATTGGGGCGCACAAGGCCAGACCCTACCGCGACGCGAGGCCCCTGACAGACACTGAGGGAGGGGGAGGCAGGCCTGAACTGCGAAGGCAGAATGTAGCTGAGGAGACCTGTGATGAGTTGTGTGGAACCTGGGCAGATGCAGACACAGCTAACCTGTGAACCGCCGAGGGAACATCGTTGACTGAAGAACGCCCGCAAGAAGAGAAGACCCCACACTCGACGGGAGCTGAAACCAACATTGTAGGAGTGTCCGCTGCACCAGAAGTGTTGTAGACAGAGTGCACAATGGGGAAAGCCCCCAAAAAGAAAGAGAAAGAAGTGTCCCTAATGGAAAAGCCAATGGAGGAGAGAGGGGATCCCCAATCACAGGCAGAACGCCCTGGAGACCCCACGCTGCAGGACATACTGAAGGCCATCACTTACTCCAGTGAGCACCTGGAAGCTAAAATTGACTCGCTGGGTCTGGACCTAGGCCTACTTAGAGAAGATCACAAGAGGCTGGCAGAACGTGTGAAGACGAATGAAGGCCAGCTCTCTGGGACCCTCCCGGACATAGTGACAATGAAACAGCAATTAGCAACGCTCGGGACAAAGGTGGGCACACTGGAATTCCGAGCCGAGGACGCTGAAAATAGATCACGCAGGAACAACCTCAGAATTATAGGTCTGCCGGAAAAAATAGAAGGCCGTAAGATGGTGGATTACCTTGATAAATGGCTGCGTGAAGAGGTAGCACCAGATGGCCTGTCAAGCTTCTTCGCCTTAGTGAGGGCGCACCGAGTCCTTACGAAACCACCTGTACCAGGAGCACCGCCACAAGTGATGATAGCGAATCTTCTTCATTATAAGGACAGAGATCATATCCTTGCCCAGGAGCGTCTCAAGGGAGTCATAGCAGTAGACAACTCAAAGGTGCGAACCTTCCCAGATTTTTCCAGGGATGTGCAAAGGCAGAGAGGCTCCTACCGAGAAGTGAAGCACAGGTTGCGACAGCTGAATTACAAGTATATAACGCAAAACCTGGCTAAGCTACGAGTGACCATGGAGGTTGCAACGGAGTTCGTTAGGACCCCGCAGGAGGCGTCGGACTGGCTGGAGAAGCACGAAGGGATGGAACCGCTGCTGGACCCAAAGTAGAGAAGTAGACGAGAGAACCGCTCTCTGGCCGTGAGGGACCCTTTAGCCCCCACACAAGAGGATGCAAGTGCTGATGAGCGGCAAAAGAAGAAATTATGTACCAACGGAGGGCAGCGAAGTCTAGTGACTCTGAGGCGTAGAGCATAGTGCTCCCCGACGTAACACCGCAGACTGCGAACAACATCGCCTAGATGAGAGAGATGGGTACAATTGTAAGCAGGGTTGGAGAGACACTAAAAGCACCTGATAAAGCAACAAGGTACTAGGGTTGATGGGGTGGGGGGCGCTGCAGGGGGTTACCTCTTGGACCGCAGAACTGAAGGGTGGCTGCAGAGACTGGGAGAGCGTTGGACGGTCGGCCTCCCCTCCTTTGTAACTGACTGATTGAACTACAAGCAGTCACTTGTGGACTTATAACACTAGTTTGGATGGAGGTTGTTTTTCTGCTTGTCCTGGGGAGTGGGAGTTTGAGGGAATGTTTATTGTTGATATGGGGGACACCTTGAGTTGCAGTCCATAAAGACCCGAATGGTAATGAGTGTGGGGAGCAGGTTGTTGACAACACGCAAGAAGGGAGGAGGGCTGAGAATTGTGACACTACCCAATGGCTGATTTACAGAAATGCAAATGCATGACATGGAACATAGGAGGTATGCACACAATGACTAAACAACATAATGTCCTCTCAAAATATCAGATGGCGGGGAACCCAGATAGCCCTGCTGCAAGAGACACACTTAACGCAGAAAGAAGGAAAGGCCTTACAGAGACGGTGGAGGGGTCAACTTCTTTAAACTACATACTCGGCGCATGCACGAGGAACGTTAATAGGGATCCAAGCAGGGGTCCCATTCCAATTAACAGACTCTCTGGTCGATCCGGAGTGTCGCTACGTAGGCATCAGGGGGGCAGTTAGAGGGCCGGGAGATAAGTATAGTTAGTATTTACGCCCCCAACTCAGAACAACCAGCCTTCTTCACAAGGCTGAATCATTACCTGATGCAAAACTTGACTGGAACTATCCTAGTGGGAGGCAACTTCAATAGTGTACACAATGTACTTCTAGATAGATCTCATCCCCCACTTCAAAGCTTCCAAGCAGCATGAGCCTCACACGCATTCACTACCTGGAGACAGAGCTGGGGACTGATAGTTGCCTGGAGGACCTTACACCCAGAGATAGAGACTATTCCTATTTTTCTGTGGTACATGAGGTACACATGCGCTTAGATGCCTTCTTATGCACAGCAGAGATGCAACAACACGTTATTGCTGCGGTATATCTTTCACGCACAATATTGGATCATAACCCAGTGGTCTTATAATTGAAATGGATGCACCACACACCATTGAGCCCCACATGGAGGCTCCGGCCGGACACCCTAGAAGACCAGGTCTTCCGAGAAGAGATCAGGGGTGAAATTAGGCACTACTTTCCGGCCAATTTGAGGACGGCCTCGACGGCTAATACAGAGTGGGACACCTTCAAGCAGTCCTGAGAGGTCAATGTATAACACACACCACAGAGGTTAGGTGCATCCTATTGGGGGAGGTTGAGGAGGCAGAAGTGATCCTTATGGGACGGGAACGTAGACAGACTGTACACCCGGAGCTCCAGCAAGCAGTATTAGAGGCAAAAGGGAAAGTGGCATGACCGACAAAGAGGCTTAGATGCCTCGATTACAAGAAGTACCTGGAGCGCACCCACGCAGAGAGAGATAAATCAGAATCGCTCCTGGCATGGCTCACAAATCCGGTGAGCAGGAGCCAGCCACTGGTGGAAATATAGGACGAGGAAGGGGTTAGGCATTACACTCAGGCAAAGATTAATGAGGGCTTCACCCACCTCTATGTGAAGTTATATAAAAGGTCACTAGAGGGCGAGAATGCGTAAGCTAGGAAGTACCTTGCAGGTCTGCAGATGATAAGGTTGCGCCCTGAGGAGGCTGAGGAGTTAGGAGCGGACATTGTGCATCAGGAGGTGCGGCCTCCATCAAGGGTATGGCAAGGAATAAGACCCCGGGCACAGACAGCCTACTGGCAGAGGTTTACGCAGGGTATGTGGAGGAGCTGGTGATCCGACTAGTTACACTATATCAAGAGGCCCGAGAGGGGATAGTCCTGCCGGAGAGTGATAGGGAGGCCCTCATTGTCCTGGGTGCCTAAGCCTGGGAAAGAGCTGCATGACTACGTAGCCTACAGACCTCTATCCATGCTGAACATGGATTATGAAATCCTAAGAAAGATACTGGCGATGCGCCTTCTCCCCCACATGCCAGAACTGGTCCATATAGACCAAGTGGAGTTTATTACGGGGCGAACACAGCAATAAATATTCAGTGACTCTGGGCTCTCATGGACTGCAATGGGTACAACAGGCAAGAGGCAGCAGTGTTCACAGTGGACATTAAGAAGGCCTTTGAAAGCCTTGAAGGGCCTTATCTCTATGACGTGCTCTCTAGGATGGGACTGAGAGGAGGTTTTCTTGCATGGGTACGGCTATTATATGGGACTCCCAATGCCCGGGTATGTACTGGGAAGACCATCTCACGCAGGCAGAAGGTGGAGAGGGGCACGAGGAAGGGATGCTCTCTCTCCCCTCTGCTGTTTGCTCTTGCCATAGAGCCTTTGGTGTGCAGGGCAAGGAGCAGACAGGACTATAATGGCCTAAGGATAGGGGAGGTGAAACACTCTATTTATACACAGACGACCCTCTGCTATTCCTCAGTGATACAGCGGATGAGTTGAGAGGGGCACGGGGCATGCTGGCCCAGTTTGGCAGCATATCTGGCCTCCAAGACAGCTGTCAGAAATCTAGATGGCGCCCAATACACACTCACCGCCTGATCTAGGGACCCCCTGAAGTGGTAACCTGACTGCCAGCCATACTTAGGAGTCAAAATATACCACGGCTCAGGTGAGCTGCCGGAGGGTAATGTGGGTAGAGAGATGAGATCAGTGCAATCTGCTATGGAATTCTGGGAAACCCGGCCACTATGGCTAGCTGGGCGGATAGCGGTATTAAAAATGGTGGCGCTCCATGGGTCATGTATTATTTCGGGGCTCTCCCGGTGTATCCCGCAGGCAACATTCAAGGATCCTGACTCGATGATAATATCATTTATTTGGGGAGGTGGACACAAAAGGGTAGCATTGGCCTCCTTACAGCGCCCCTTAGTTGAGGGTGGCCTAGCGGTCCCTGATTTCGAGGAATATTATATTGCTGCCTAGCTGTACTGGCTGATACAGTGGCTAGCAGCGGAGCGAAATCCGGTTAGGGAGTGGTACCCGGCCGTGCCAGATGCCGCAACCCTTGCAAAGAGCCTGCAGCAGGTACGAAGGAACCTGTCAGGAGACGCAACGGAAACCAGGGTGGTGGTACACTGCTGGGCTAGATACCTGAGACGGGTGGGCGCAAAGATCCCTTATTCCCCTAACTTGCTCATAACGATGCTTCGCTGTCTGCCCCAAGGAGAACACTGGGCAGGTCTAAAAGACGGGGAAGAGGCAGGTCTGAAAGTAATGGGGGACCTATACCAAGGCTCTGCACTACTCTCCTTCGAGGAACTGAAAGCGGCATATGACTTGCCAGGAGGTCAGTTCCTGAAACATGGGGCCCTTACTAGAAGGATTACAAAACACTGGGGTGTGGGTGGCATGGAGCCCCAGGCACTTGCAAGATGCAGTTACTTCACGTTATCGGTGGGAAGGATCAAAACGGTCTCATGCCTCTAAAAGACGATGGGGCAGGATATGCAGAAGCCACTGGACCGCCTGTGGTTACAGTGGGAGGAAGACCTCGGAAATCAGATCCCGGAGAAGGATAGGGACAGGATTCTAGAGCGAACCCCAAAGGAATCTAGAAATGCGTGATTTAAATGAATTAATTTATATATTCTTCATAGAGCGTACCCCACCTCATCCTGCATTAGGAGATACTTCGGGATGGAGACCATGGCATGCCCAAGATGCGGAGAGAGGGAAGCACATATCATTCACATGTTCTGGAGCTGCCACACACTGCAAATTTTTTGGTAGGAGATTAGACAGATAATTGGTGATCTCATTGACAAAGAGCTCCGACAAACCCCAGAGCATTTCTTATTGGGATAGTTCTCACTAGGCCTGGGCAGTAAATTCCGTTTCGCTTGCAGAATTTGGGTAATTTTGCGTTCTGCAGAGAACACGGAATTGCCAGAAATTCCGCAATCCGCGGCTTCGCGAAATATTTTGCTTGTTCGTGCTTTCAAAATGCGTGTTCACAAGATATTTCTCCCTGAGCACGCAAACAGCATTCATGAACAGGAAAAAAGCAAGCTATTCCGCATGTTTGCGGAACTCTGCTCGTGCTGCGGAGATTTTTTACCACTTTGCATAGCACGAATACGCATATTCCGCCCACCCCTAGTTCCCACACACGGTCAAAAACAAGATGACTGGGAAGTTTTAGGACCGCACCTACATTCTGGCTAAGAGAGAGATAGCTAGTAATTGGAAGGCACCGTGAGGACCAAGGATAGATGCTTGTAGAAGAGAACTTGAAAAATGGGCAGGAGCAGAATGCAGACTCTTACTCGGGGAGGTCAGCCGAGGGATAGGTAAAATAGATAGGGCGAGGGCATGGGGAAATCTCATAGGCAAGTTGAAGGCGCATAAAGAGGGACCTAGCAAGATGGGCTCCCCACAGCCAGCAGTGTTTGAACAGGAGAAGGGAAGAGAAGAACACCGGTTTCAGAGGACAGGGGAAGGTCGCGTGAGCAGAGAGCTCCGCGCCGACCCCATGAATACTCCTGCAACATTGAGCCAAAAATACTGCCGGAGCCCAGGGATCGGGCAAACTAACCTGGGGAGCAGCTGGAGCAGACGCGGGCGAGACTTGGAGCTCGACAGACGACAAGGGGCTGAGCGGCGCGACGAACCCGGGCCAGACGTATCCAAGATGGCGACCAGGGGCTTTTGAGGACTCTGGTGATCGATTCAGAGCGGAGCGCCGGAGACCTGGAGGGCGCCTTAAAGTGGAAGCAGCCCTGATTGCCCCGTACCGCAACTGGAGTGGCGGCAGTGGGAGGCTCCAGGACCGGATCAGCGGCAGCCGGTGACCTTGAGGACCTGCCTGACAATCGCGGAAATTAGCGGCGAGGCTGAAAGAGGTACTGAGCGCCGGAGATAGACGGGTGACATGGGGCAACCCCAGCTGATTACAGCCTAGTGTGGAAATCGGAGGGACCCACCTGAGCCGAGGATCTGCAGAACCGATGAGTGAATTGAACGGCGGAAGGACATAGAGACCGCTCTGGGAAGAGGAGACTTGCGAGGGACCTGGTGGGGTCTCCCTCCTCGGACGTCGTGGAATAGGGCTGAATGGGGCTTGGGAGCGGGCCTGGCCGCCATATCGGAAGAGTGTTTGACAGTTTCTGCATCTCGCAGTGGGCTCAGAGTGGCAAACGCAGCAGGCGACGGCAGTGACGCGCCTAACCAGTATCGGACTGTAAGGAGGAGTACCCGGACATTGGGGTGCGCAGGCCAAAGAAGGAGCCGCGCATCTACTAGTAATCCTGAGGACATAAGGCAGGGCAGAGACAGAGCGGAGGTGCTGCTCCACTGTGAGATGTACACCTGGCAGAGCTGCCACACGGGCTGACGCCTGACCTTAAGATGGCGGCGCCCTAATGACATAGGCGCCGCTGACCACCCTGCGAGCTCCTGGGACCTGGTGGCATCTGGGCGGACCCGGGAGCAACAGTGCGACCATCAGTGTGCACCCATTGCTCTCTTATGAGGAACACACCCGCCTGCGCTAAAATGTGGGCCGACTGTTTGGTCCTAAGATGGCGGCACCCTCAGGACATCGGTACCGCTGACTCTGCCTTTGTGTGCCATCAATGCTGCGGCAGTCCTGGAGAAATGTGTCATGGGAGTGCTTTTGTGTGTGTGTCTGTGCGTGTATGAGGGGGTGTTGCTGACGCATGTGTGTGTGTGCGCCTGTGCGTGTATGAAAGATTATGTTCACATATGTGTGGACGTGTGTATGTCTGTGCGTGTGATGGTGTGGACATGTATTTGGGTGTTTTTGTATTAGAGCATATGATTCTATGTGTGCTTGTGTTTGTGCGCGCAGATGTTTCTGTATGTGTGCTTATGTCTGTGCGTGTGATGGTGTGTGCATGTATTTGAGTTTTTTTGTATTAGAGCATGGGATTGCATGGGTGCGTGTGGATGTTTCTGTATGTTTCTATATGTGCGCCCTCTGTTTGCATATGAGAGTTTGTGCGCACATTTGTTGTGTGCTTGTGCATGTCTGTGCTTGTGTTGGTGTGTGTGTGTGCATGCATTTGTGTGTACGTCCTTGGGTATGTTTGTTCTGGAGCATGTGATTGTATGTATTTGGGTGTTTTTGTATTAGAGCATGGAATTTTATGTGTGTTTGTGTTCTTGGATGTTTCTGTCTATGTGCGTGTCTGTGTGCATCAGTGTGCATATTGGGGTGTGCCTGTGCATGTCTGTGCGTGTGATGGTGTGTGCACGCTGGATTTGTTATTTTTTGGCGGCCGCTTTCCTGGATATTGATTTTAACTGCCTGATGCTTGACCTTAGGATGACCACCAGTGTACAGTACTGTCCCCTGCCTGACCCCAAGATGGCTTCCATAGTGGTCCCCTACACGTTGTTTTACTTCCCTGGGACAACAATTGGACATTGACCAGACCTTGAACCTATCCCCTAACCTGCCTACACATCAGGACTTGGATCCTGTGGAACTTACCCCAGACTGTGGAGACCTAGCGATTTGGCTGATGCCCGGTGGAGCTAGCATATAGCTAAAGAGGAGATGGGTTGTGGACTCCCCATCCCTGCCGTCACCTACCCAGCTGGACCCTGGGCAGATTTTCCCTTCGTCTCTACCTCCTATCTTCCTCCTACCCCTTTACCCTATCCCCTTAACCTTCCTTGCTCCATTCACCTTGTCCCTTATGTTCTTTAAATGCTTTTCTTCATATTTATGTAACTTTTAACTGATGTAAATTGCAACATTATTGTCCTTCATGTAAAGCGCTCTTATTCCATTGGGTCAAGCCTGCGCTATATAATAACTCATTAATTAAATTTGTTCCATTTAGTACTCTTTCTCCCTTTGTCTACCTCCCTAGCTCCTAGCTCCTATCCACTCTCCCCTGAATCTCTTACCTTGCCTGCTAGTCTGCCTAGCCCCCTGTCCTTTGTGCCCTTTGACTAAGAACTCCTTCTCCTCTTGTTGGGGAAAGATCCAATATTTATACTCTGGAGTCTCAGCGTACCCGCTGAGAGAGTCCACTGCACCAAGGGAACCACTCACAACTGAGGTATGGTATGGCACCCCTTGCCAAAGCACTCCCTCTCCCCTTTTTGGGGAAGGATCCAGTAGGTAAGCCTTGGAGTCTCAGAGACCCCTCTGAGAGAGTCCACTGCATAAAGGGAGCCTCCCGCAACAGAGATAGGGAAGTGCTACCACTTCCCCTTGGATCACAGCTTACTGGACTTTGGACGTTGCTTTGACTCGTCTACCGGTTTGTGTCCCCATCGCCCTTCTCCCCTCCTTTCCATGCGGTGCCCTTCACCCTCCTCTCCTCTTTCCCGCCTTCATTACCTGTCTACTTCCCCAGCTCCTTCCCCCTTCCCCTGAATCTTTCCCCTTGCCTGCTTTTCCCCTTACGTATTTGTGCTTATTGTTTATCTCGACCTTACAAGTAACTATGTTGCCATGCTCTAATAACTGTGTAACCTTTGTAATGATGTAACCTGTAACTATGATCTGATGCTCATGTAAAGCGCTCTGATACCTCCGGGTCTAGCCAGCGCTATATAAAACCTTTAAAATAAATAAATAAAATAAATAATAATCGGCCCAGAGACAGGTGCTTTATTATAGCGCAACTAAACTCTTGATTTATAAATACCTAGCAACACCCAGAGAACCCAAACCTAATAAAATCTGGTTATAAAAAACAAAATCATACCCACACCACACGTCAGCTGTCTGTCTAACTAACTTTGAAGTGTGTCTTGCTGTCTAATTTTGAACCGTTTGGTCCCTGTCAATTAAGCCACATTTTACTGTTGACAACATTTTGCAGTTATACTTTCAGTCCATCATGCATGGAAGCTTTCCCATCTGACTGCTAAGAGATTATTCACAGTGAGCAAACAGTACCTAATTGTTTACCTCAGTGAGCAATGGACAAATTAGTCACAGTAAGAGAACAACGTTGTGAGACTATTGTTATATTTTGACTATTTAGTTAACACTTTTAGGACCAGACGTATAACCAAGAAAATAGCGCCTCGCAAATTGCGAGTTTTTTTGCGATTCGCAATTTGCGAGGTGATATTTACCATGTACAACAATGTATTTCACACTGTTTCCAATTCCCAATGGGGTCGCAAATTGAGAGGTTCATGAATATTAATGAGCCTCTGGCAATTTGTGACCCCAATGGGAATGGCAGGCCCTCCCAGGTATGGTGGCCTGCTGGGCACAGCAGACCACCATGGCTGGGACTGCTTTTAAATAAAACAATTTTTTATGCAGCAGGAAAACGGGATGCATTTAAAAATGAAATGTTTTTGTTTCATTTTTTAAAGGCAGGTAGTGATACGCGGGACCACTGTCTGCCCTTATAAAATGTTCCCTATGCATTTGCAAAGGGGAAGGGATCCACTGGGGAATCCTTCCGTTTTGCGAGTGCATTACCACCCTCTTAAAGAGGGTGGTTATTTGCAAGTGTTTTGCGCCGGCAATTGCGGATGCAAAACATTCATACATGGGCTTGCTCGCTCGCAATTAGGAAGGGAACGCCCCTTCCTAATAGCGACTCGCAAAATAGGCTTTGTACATGGCCCATGCTGTTTTTGCATGCGGAAACGGGTTTGCAAACCCGTTTGCGCATGCAAAAACGGTCGTACATTTGGCCCTTACTGTTTTGTTAGTCTCCTATTTCGCCCAATCTGCTCTCCTAGTTAATCCTCATTTCCTGATCACATAGATATTTACTGCAAAGATGCTTTCCTATCAAACCTCCACTACCATTCTTACAAATACTTAGTGCATCACCCATAGCCTGGGAGGAGTGGTTAAGAGCATTTAATACTTACTTGGGAGCAAGTGTTGGTTTTGTAGTGTAGTTACTATACTCCCAATAGGCTCTGTGCATTGGAATAATATATCCTATAGATTTGACATAGGACTTAAGTCAATAGGTCTCTATCGAATATACTAAACTTAATTGTGAGTGCCAGCTAGCTCAGAGGTCACTAGAAACTTTCTCGAATAAACAAGAAGGGATTCGTTTCTGACAACCGCATAAACATGACCACTTTGTTTCCCAAGAATAAGAATATATCTCTCAGAGTCGTGGAAAAAATAGATAACTGTTTCCCTCAGTCAATCATGCATGCTTCCTTTCTACAGAGTTGCAGAGAAATAAAGAGACAGGTGTTTTCAATAAAGGGTTTATTGAACAGTCTTCTTTCTCATGCAAGAGAGGTGAACTGCTACAATCGTTAGGCAGACTGCAAAGTATAATGCGTACTGCGTAAACAGTAATATGAATAATACTGTAAGATCATTGTGTGGTTTCTAAGCCATATAAAAATACATACATAAATAACATAGACTAAAATACTCAACTGGTGCTTCTAAAATACGCCTACCCCAATGTACCTAACCTAGGTCTAGTACGAGGTAAGAAATAAGTATGATCTTTAGCATAGGTTTCGTTTTTGCCAAGAATCTACCAAAGGTTTCTCTAGGTTCTAATCAGCTCCATACCTTAGAATGAAGGAGGTCTGGTATCTCTGTCTCTGGATTTGATTTCCCAACACCCTGCAAGGGGAGCCGGAAACACTGGAGCTTGATTCTCGGCAGAGAAGGGCAGCTTACTGATCAGTGTGTCAGCTGGTGAGTCGGCTTCCTTCAGTACTTGCTGTAGCGAGCTGCGTCGGGCAAGTAGGTCTTCGAACTGCTCTGAACCACTGATTCTTGCTATAGCAAGTGAAGGTATATTTATACCTTGAAGGTGTTTAGGAATGCCATCGTTGACGTAAAGTCAGGCATATGAACGTCATGAATGAACCCCTAAGGAATAGATGTTCATTTGTAAAACTAACTGAGTTCTTGGAGAAATCAATATACAAGCAAGGGAAAGTCCCTAACAGCTTAAGCTGCTTTTCCAAGAAATCGTTGTGACGTTTGGTGAACAGATGGAAGTAGCCATGCCTGTATTTGGGCAGCATGGGCTATGCCTAAATAAGGGCTTGATTTCTATGGCTATATAAGGGCAACGTGAATTGTACCTATATAAGGGCATGAATCGGAAAATTCAATCGGAGCCTAAAACGGCACACAACACCCACTCCACTTTCTTATGTACGACATTACTAAGTTCTAAACACGTTAAACATATCTAAACATGATGTGTTAAAACCCACCCAAAACACATAAAAATGCAATGATACTGGTTGTACACAAAAGCGTATTGGTGCTGTAAGCATTAAAAGCAATGTTTCATTCTAAGCATATATGTTGACATTTGTAAATGCTGTCTGAATAATCACAAAAATATACATTTATGAAATGGCTTGTAAATACAGAAAAGAAAAGCTGAAACCATTTCATGGCAGATTACATAAACTGTATGAATGTGGGCAAGGTCAAATATTGTCTCTGGAAGTTTTCAAAGAATTCCAGTTCTCTATGAATAGTTCTACTTTAAGCAGATTACTTTGTGCCAAAAAACAAAAAATAACAATTTGGAAAAATTAATAATCATAGAAAAAAAGAGTTCCAAAGTTAGAACTTTGTTTTGAAAAATGAAGGTCGAATTCAGTCTTTCAGAACACTGTGTGCCAAATCAAAAGTCAGTGTTATTGTTTGGAGAAAATATCAAATCTTCTAAGTCGGTAAAGAATTTGCCTACCATTGTAGGTGAGAGTTGGATTACCTCGTTAAGAAGATCAACCACACATAGATGTGAAGCATCGCCATCAGCATTGGTCGCATTAGCAATGTTCATAGTGGTTGATACCTGTGTGCCTGTTTCCTCTCGTACATCAGCGTTAGTATTTTGCATCTGTGAGATCTCAATGAATGTCGTCATCAGAATTGGTACCCGCTGGGGACAACACAGTGCATGGGCCGTTACTGGTTCAAGCAAAGTATCAACATCTGTTGGCATCACTGGGGCGGAGCTAGCCGCGCTAGGAAATGGCTGTGCCGTAGGCGAGCTCTCCAGATCAAGCCCCTATCCTGCAATAATCCTGGGTTACTAGCTGTTAGCTGCTAATAATTTTTAGCCACCCTGTAAGAGGAAGGTCTGCACTTTCCATCGATACCTTTCTTGAGAGGATCGGCCGACGTTGCCGGAAAAGCTCCAGCACTCATCGGGAGCTTCGGAGACCTTGTCCTGCTGTGCGTGACGGCGCCACAATAACGCAAGCCCGCGGCTTCGGCGTCGGAGACAAGGCTGCATCGAGACTCAAAGGCCCAAGCCCCGCTGCTGATGGTGTCGTGTTCTGATCTAGGACCCCGATCAATATGTGACCTTATGCCCCTATTCGGCTATATTTCATTCATACCCCTATAATGGCATAAACGATCAGAGCCATATTTCAGACATATTTCAGAAACTCGCCTCTGCAGCTCATTACAGTACATGACACAGCAGAATCCACTATCTTAGATTCCTAGATTACACTCCGAGTTCTTCAACAGATAAAACTTCCAGCAACCTGGGAAATCCCTGCTTGCTTTGTTTTTATTAGTAATAGAACTCTAATGAGAACTGGAAGAACGACTGCTTCCTAGTGACATCTTTATTGACGTCTTATGTCCAATAACTTACGTCAAACAAGGCACCTTTCAGGTATAAATAGTACCAGCATTGCCTTAAGCAAGCGCGACTACGATGGTGTGGTGAATACAGGAGCAGAATTTGGAAAAAGGGGGTGGTGATGGACAGAGTTTCTGAATGATGCAGAACACTCTTACCCAGTCAAGAGATCAGGGCTTTATCCATCACCGTTTTTTAGCTCACTGCACCATCCCAGCTCAGAACCTGGCTATATGCAAATTAGTCTGTTCCTGTCCCAGTGCATGATGGGAACAGGGCAAACCAAACTACCAAGCCAATTCTTATACTGGGAAGGAAACAAGCTTCCGGGGACCGGTTTCTGGCATTTTAGCCGTCGTCGGCCCGGCTTGCTTGAATCCTGATGGTGCAATGAGCAAGGGACTCACGTCTGAGTATACCCTCCCACACATAGGGCCTCATTAGGATTGCGGTGAATCCGCATACTCCGGGCCGGCGGAAGCCACCGCCGTCCCGGAGTATGCGGATTCACCACTGCAGCCACATAGAACACCCACCGCCAGATTAGGATGGCGGTGGGATTGCGGATGGACCAGCGGCGGACTGCAGGTCCATCCGCCACTGATCCGCGGGGAGGGGAGGGCTATTTGGTGACGATGTCTGCAAGACACCGTCAGCCAAATTAGGATTTGCACGGAGACATGCTTTTCCGCGGCGGCTTTTCCGCCGTGGAAAAGCATGTGGAATTTGGCTTTTGGGGGCCTGTTGCGGGCCCCCAGGGTGTCGGGGGGTGGGGGGTGCACATGGGGAGTACCTATTGTACCCCCCAACATTTACATGCATTTTTAACATTGCAATGTTAAAAATAGAGGATGTGACCACCACCCTGGCGGTCACATCCTAATCTGCATGGAGGGACCGCCGCTGCCCCTGCGGACGGTCCCTCCTTCTCTATGGTGGCGGACGGACTCAGGTCCGTCCGCCATCATAATCGGCCCCTTAGTGTGGACAAACAGGAGCAGACCAGCTGTCCCTTGCAGAGCCCAGCAGAAAGCGAGAAGCCCACGGACGCTGCCCCTCCAAACGTTGGGCGCCATGTAGTGTAGTTCCTATTTTCCCTATAGGCCCTGCGCATTGGAATAACATAAACAGCAGTGTAGACGTAGAAGTGCGGTCTTCCAGGTCTCTACTGACTATATTAGACTTAATTGGGTTTGTTACCAACTAGCTCAGAGGTCACTGGAAACTTTCTTAACTGAATAGGAAGTGATCAGCTTCCATGGCTCAGACAAGAAGGGATTCAGTTTTCCAACAACCGCATAAACATGACAACTTTGCTCCTTAGAATAAGAGTCAATCTCTAAAGTCGTGTGAAACAATAGACAGCTATTTCACTCAGTCAGTTCGTGCAAGAATTACTTTCACCAAGATGCAGAGAATAGAGAGACGGGCGTTTTCAATAAAAAGATATTATTTATTGAACAGTCTTTCTTCTCGTGCAAGAGAAATGAATTGCCACAATTGCAAGACTTATTATTATAAAAAGTGCGTACAGTAAAATGAGTTTTGCAAAATAATACTGTAAAAGCATCGATATGGTTTCTAAGCCATATGATAGTTTAAAAGGAGTAAAATATATACATTCATATATACATTAGGCTAACGTCCTCAACTGGTGCTTCTAACTACGCCTACCCCGGTGTACCTGACCTAAGCCTAATACGTGGGAGGGAGTAAGTAGCAGTTTAAGTTAAGTTAAGTTTTGCCAAGGGTTTGCTTCAAGAATTCTCTCTAAGGGTTTAGTCAACACCATACCTTGGGAATAGAATGTTGGAAGGCTGGTATCTCCTCTCAGGACTCGATATCCCAGTCACTCGCAAGAGTAGGCTGGAAACGCCAGAGCTGGATTTTCTCGGCAGGAGAAAAGACAGCGTCTTTCTCAGTGCGTCAAAGAGCAGGAGGAGGAGGGGCAGCGTCCGTGGGCTTCTCGCATCTGCTTGGCTCTGCAAGGGACAGCTGGTCTGCTCCTGTATTCACCACACCATCGTAGTCGCGCTTGCTTAAGGCAATGCTGGTATTATTTATATCTGAAAGGTGCCTTGTTTGACGTAAGTTATTGGACATAAGACGTCAATAAAGATGTCACTAGGAAGCAGTCGTTCTTCCAGTGCTCATTAGAGTTCTATTACTAATAAAAACAAAGCAAGCGGGGATTTCCCAGGTTGCTGGAAGTTTTATCTGTTGAAGAACTCGGAGTGTAATCTAGGAATCTAAGATAGTGGCTTCTGCTGTGTCCTGTACTGTAATGCGCTGCAGAGGCAAGTTTCTGAAATATGTCTGAAATATGGCTCTGATCGTTTATGCCATTATAGGGGTATGAATGGAATATAGCTGAATAGGGGCATAAGGTCACATATTGATCGGGGTCCTAGATCAGAACACGACAATTGCTGCTGCATGAGAAAACCAAACTGTACCCCCTGACTGGCCTGATTGCACTGCGGAACTACTGAAACCCACTAAGGTAGGAAAGGCGGAGTACTACGGGGCCCGACCGACTTGTAAGGATCGTGAGATGCCGTCAGTGTGAACCACATGGAAAGTCCCGGTCATCAGATCTCCATGAACCTCCTGATAATGGGTCGTGACAAACACTGAAAGAACCGCGATTCAACTAGAGTATACCTTTACACGACGTGGGGCTACACTCTGTTACCTGCAGCTGGCGTAACTCATTTGACACTAGAAGTTAGAGGCCTACTAGGCCCCCGCCACGTGCTGCTCCTGTGGCTACCTCTCCTGAGGCACTAGGATCGCGCTGCTGGGGTGTAAAGCGCTAGACACCAGCAGACACCATCTAAAATATTGCCAATAAACGGAGTAAGCATGGGCAAGCCGGAGAAAACACAGTCGAAGCTCCCATTTGATAATCAGAGGAGAGTGACTGCACCACCTGCTGATCGGCCCACACCGACTCGAGATGCCACGTCCTCCCCGACTGCGCAGTCTGCGGTGGATGTACAGGCGATGTTTGCTACTATTCAATCCACCCTAACCAATATCGATGGTAAGATTGACTCTTTAGCATATAGGGTGGACCGCATTTCTGAGCGACTGGACAAACACACGGAATGCCTAGACATGGCGGAACGCCACATATCTGACTCAGAAGATGTAGCGCGACAGCTTGAATTAAAACAGAAAAAAGTAGATAAGCTTATGCAGAGTCTGGCTGCCAAGACGGAGGCCTTGGAGGCGCGGTCTAGGCGCTGCAACCGGCGCATTTTGGGCGTTGCGGAGACCACCCACACAGGCAATATGGCGGCTTATGTTGAAACTCTCCTGACCATCATCCTCGGTAAAGAAACCTTTTCTCCTGTCTTCATAGTGGAGCGAGCACACCGCACGCTGGCGCGTCGACCGGCGGTCGGGGCAAAACCGCGTCCAATTGTGGCCAAACTATTAATTATAGGGACAGAGACGCAGTGCTACGACGAGCCCGTGAACTTGGGACCCTCACGCATGAACATTTCCATCTACCCAGACTTTACCTCACAGGTCCAAGAGGCGAGGAAAGCATTCTTGGATATCAAGCGGAAGTTGAGAGAGAATGATGTCCAATACGCTATGATTTACCCAGCTCGCTTGAAAATTACTTTGGAGGGGAAGAGCGTGATCTGTAACACTCCTCAGGAAGTGATAAAGTATCTGCAGGCGAATCACCCCCATGTACTGAGACGCAGATCTCCACGTGGCCAACAGATTGAGCAAGGCCCCCTCTCGGATGTAGAATGAGGATCTACCTTCCTTGGATTTAAAATACTTAAACTGAGATTATTAGTGCAAAACGAATGCTAACACTCTGTGGAATGTTCTTTTCTCTTCGCTATGTATCCTTTGCTAACTGTCTCTCTTCCCTCCTGCATTTGACTCTGGCAGTGTGTTAGAGAAGTGTGAGACATGATCACATACCTGCATGGTGTGGCACGAACTCCTGACTGAATATGTAGGCTTATACGCTATATTAACCTGTAACTTTTCACTCGCGATGTAGCGAGTAAGGCTTGATCCCGCAGCGTCTCGATGCTGGGGTTTATGGCGGGCGGCTACCGGCCCCCCTTGTGTGATCCACGTTATTTGCCCTACTTGAGGGACCCATGAATGGACAACTCGTAACTATATGGGTACTCACTTGTTCTTCTCTTAGTTTTGGGCAGAAGATCGGGGTACTAGGCTTTGTCATGATTGGGATGGCCAAGTGGGTGGGGGGAGGGGGCAGGGTTCTGGTTGTGATCCAAACAGTCACTGCATGTTATTATCACATCACTACTTATAGTTCTAGCAGATTCTATACCCGTATGAAATACACAAAGTGTCTCTATGTTGCACGGTGGTGGTTCAGCAGCGATGGGTAAGCGATTGAAACTACTGATGTGGAATGTTCGAGGTCTTAACAGTCCCTAGATAGGCATGCTATAGACATAGCGCTTCTGCAGGAGACGGATTTGCTTCCTAGTAAAGCTGAGACAATTGGGCATCGTTGGGCAGAACACTCAATATCGGCCACATACTCCTCCTATGCCAGAGGGGTGTCAGTCCTTATTCGCAAGGGGATACAATTCCAACTAGATCACACTGCTACGGATCCACAGGGCAGGTTTATTATTGTTACTGGCACACTGAGGAGCACAAGAGTGGGTATCGTAAACACATATGGTCCTAATATAGACGACCCGGATTTTTACATGTCCTTATTTGACAAGCTGCGCGATCAGCCGCCTGTAGAATGGATCTGGGGCGGGGACCTGAATGTTGCTTTGAATGCCACTCTAGATTGGTCTCCTGATACGATTGAACATCACAAGCGAGCAGTAGATGCTCTTCTCAATGGCATAGATGCATTTGGCTTACATGATGTCTGGAGAGAACGACATCCCACACTGCTAGAACACACATACTCATCCACTGCACACAATAGTTGGTCAAGGCTTGACTATTGGTTGCTAGCTGACCGAATGTCCACATGGGCTACTGACATATCACATCTCTCCAAGACGTTGTCGGACCACAAACCAGTTCTCTTGACATTGGATATCCCCACATTTGTGCCACCTCCCTTTGTATGGTGCTTTAATGCGATGGCACTGCTGGACCCTTTGTATAAAGAAGCATTACATACAGCTGTGGAGGATTTTTTTACCATCAACAGTAAATCGGTGGATAGTGCATGCACACTCTGGGAAGCATTCAAGTAACGATACGCGGGGTATGTATTGGCATGACTGCAGGAATATTAAAGGACATAAGAACGCAAATACAGAACTGTGAACATGACATCAAAACGTTAGAAGCCGATTATGATATCATGCATGATGCGGCTACACTAGGGGCGATACGTGAGGCATTCACACGATATAATGACTTAGCAGAGGAGGAAATATGTTACACATCCAAGCGTTACAGAGCACGCAGATTGGGCGAGGGTGGGCGGCCGGGTAGAAATCTAGAGCAGAAAATACACACGAGCCACAAACACCACGTAATTACGCAGATTGAGGATAATGAAGGGAAACTACATTAGGACACCCCGGGGATTTTATCCACGCTTGTTAAAACTTATGGCGATTTTTACACTGCACAACACACGGCCACAGAACCTGAAATTTTGCAATAAATTGAGGACATAGCGCTGGTATGGCTCTCTGATACACATCAAGAATACCTAGCTCTAACGATAACGGAAGAGGAGACGCTTGCGGCCATTAAAGCCTTACCGAACGGAAAGGCGCCAGGACCCAACGGGTTTACTGGAGAATTTTATAAAGCTTACGCAGAAGATATAATTCCCCATCTACTCGAAATGTATGAAGAGGCACATAACACTAGCGCCCTCCCACAAACGCTTAGAGAAGCGCTCATAGTGGCACTTCTAAAACACGATAAGGACCCATCAAGGGCGGACTCATACTGACCTTTGTCCTTAATTAACACAGACGTTAAAATATTAGCCAAAATCATAGCCACAAGACTCCAACCACTTATGTCCACGGTTGTCTTACCAGACCAATCGGGCTTCATCCCAGACAGATCCACCACCCATAACTTGCGAACGATATTTGCATTGCTACATCAGTTAAATCCAGAACTTAGAGCCGTGGCTGTATTGCTGGACGCGGCCAAAGCATTTGACTCGGTGGAGTGGCCATACATGTTCGCTATTATGCGACAAATTGGCCTCCCCTTGCGACTGTTGACATGGATTAACCTACTTTACACGAACCCCACAGCCCGTATTAAAGTGAACGGCCATATATCCGAACCGATATCTATCCAGCGAGGTACACGGCAAGGCTGCCTGCTTTCTCCCTTGCTATTCTCAATAGCTCTGGAACCCCTTGCTTGCAAAATACGCCAAAAATATGCCCATACGGCACTCCGATTCCAACAGGGGCCCATTAGTATTTCGCTATATGAGGATGACATGGTCCTCTACATCTGGGACCCCGAGGCTAACCTCTCCCCTGTGCTACGCGAATACGTGAAATTCAGTAGACAGTCAGGCCTAGATATAAATTGGAGTAAATCTGCAGGGCTGCCTCTGACTAATAGCACCAGCGCACCACAACTAGACTTCCCTCTGGTGTGGCAAGCTGACCCAATTAAATACTTAGGAATTTGGGTACACAAGGGTGAAGAACTAGTGATCAGGCAAAATTATGGCACGACTATTGACCGCGTGGAAGAGCAGATACAGAGGTGGATAGCACTTCCCCTCTCCCTGGCTGACCGGATCTCATTGCTAAAAATGGTGATACCTCCAAAACTATTGTATTTATTTGTAAATATACCGATCATCCCTCCTGCATCAGTTTTTGCTAGGCTACGCACGATCTTTGTGAGGCTGATTTGGGCAGGGAGGCAGGCTAGGATTGGCCTCCGCACACTTACCCTACCTTATCATGCAGGTGGCTTTGCGGTCCCAGACATCTATCTCTACTATTTATGCGCACAAGCACAGTTTGCGTACTACTGGCACCACCCAGTACCGTATATGCCGCATTTAGCAGTGGAACATGGAGATGCGTATCCGATACCACTCACGAGCATCAGATCACATACTAGACCTCACCTCACACTGCAGGAGATAAACACCATACGCACCACATCTCAGGCATGGGAGAGACTCGGGCAGCTGGCACATAAAAGTCCTATTTATGCCCGACTCTTCCGTTAGCTTATCATTCTAGATTATCAGTTACAATGGAAAAGAACAATATGGCGCTCCTGGAGCAAGTGGGCATATCGCTGCTAGGAGACTTGTACCCAAATGGCACATTTATCACACAAGAAAACTTAGCATATGTCAGCAACCAGACACCGCTCTTTCGATTTTTGTACCATAGAATACGAGCAGCTGGTCGTGAACTGTACACCTCCTTCCCTGATGAACCCCCTACTCTGCACTCGCTACAATTGCTGCTAACTTCACCAAGTCATGGACACATCATATCCATACTATATAAAACAAGCACAGGCGGAGATAGGAGCTGATACACTCCGAGCGCAAAACAAGTGGTCGGCTATGCTGGATGAACCTCTCTCAGAGGATGACTGGACGGCGTACTGCACACTGATCACACTCTTGACACCCAATGGGAATCTACGTCTTATTCATTATAAAATTACTTCATCAAGTATACCACACTCCTCTGAAATTGTTCAAACTTAAGCTACGTGATAATGCAAAATGCAAGCGATGTGGGGTAGATCAGGCGGATTTCGCCCATCTTGCTTGGTGCTGTGAAAAGGTGGGGAAGTACTGGGCCGCAGTGACCAACACTCCGTCACTAATGATGTCGTGTGACATCCCATGCACACCCAGGGTGTGTTTGCTTGGCCTGGATGTGCCGCTAAGAGCAAAGAGAAAGAAATTGGTGTCCATACTCTTATTATTAGCGAAACATAGACTATCCATGCACTGGGACAGCAAACGCACTCCAGCGATTAGGGACTGGTTAGTTGACACAACCTATTGCAGAGATAACTTTCTACTGTATGCTGAGGAACTGCCTAAAGGCTCTAGACCATCTGATATCTGGGCACCGCTATCTGACTATTTACGTAGTGTTAGACTTGGCTGTCTCTCGTTGGCAGAGGTATACACTTCTGACAAATAGGGAATCACCTCCTCTAGTCAGGGCAAGGGGATCACACACTTAGATAACCCCTGCTCACCCCCTTGGTAGCTTGGCAAAGCAGACAGGCTTATCTCAGAGGCAGTGCGTTAAGCATTTATGATCACATACAGTAATAAAGTGAATACACTACAAATGGACACGACACAGTAGTATTATAAAAATAAGAATGTTTATATAAGGCTTAGCACAAGACCAAATAACGACAAAAATATACCACAATCTTAATAAATACTCTTGGAAGGAAAAATAATAGTTCAAGTGTAGTTTCTTCTTAGCAACAAGTCTTTAGCAACAAAAGCAACTCTTCTTCTTTAAAACACAGTTCTTGGCAACAATGTAACCCACACGGGAGTCACACGACGTCGAGGCAAAGTTAATCCAAAGGTTCGGCCTCGACCGCGAGGAGCGCTACGTCGAGCCCAGAGTCGCACAGACCCCCACAACACAGTACCTTGCAAAAGCGAAGCACACGATGATCAGCGGCGCCGAGATGTCCGGCGTCGCGTCTTCGGCGTCGATCGGGCCTCGGAGTCGGGGCGATCTGCAGCGGCGTCAACAGATGTCAGGCAGAAGCAGCGCTCACGAGGGGAAGCAGGATACGGCGTCGTCGTCGATGATGATGTTGCAAGAGTGAGCAGCGCTCACGGCGTCGAGAGGGCTCGAAGTCGATACGATCAGCAGCAGTGCAGACACGGGGTCACTTGGAGCTGGAGCCGAACTCACTACTCACTGGCGTTGCTGCTGGCGTCGATCGGGCCCAGCGGCCGGCGTCGAGGAAGCGGGACACTGGAGCCGTTACTCACGATGTCGAGCTGGATTCGTCTGTGTCCGTCGGCGTCGAGATTGCTGGTTTCTTTCAGAGGTGCTGGATTTTCAGGTTCCAGCAACAAGCACTTTTAGCAGATGAAGTCCTTTAGCCCTGTGACTTCAACAGGAGGCTGGCACTCTTCCAGCCCTTGGAGATTTTCTGGAGCAAAGCTTGAGAGTACACGCACAGTTCCTCTCTCCTGGTTCCTTGGCAAAAATAAAGAAGCAACTGCAGGATTACCCCAACAAACAGCACACTGGCAGAAGGGGTAGGCAAGTCCTAGGATCAGCAGGCTTCTTGTCCTTGGTTCAGATTTCCTTGTCAGAAGTGATCTAAATTCTTGGTTCAGGGGTCCTTCTCTTATACCCCTTTTTGGCTTTGATCGCTTTGTCCATGTAGGGGAATTTCCCCACATCCTGGGTTTGTTGTAGGTGTAGCCAAGCAGAGGCACCAGGCCTATTCACTGTGCATGGCTGGGTCCTTAGGCGCCCAGCAGGAGGTGGAGCCAGCATTGTCACTGGCAGGAGCAGAGCTATCGGCCTCCTGGTAGGAGGTGGGGCCAGGATCGTCCCTGGCAGGCACAGAGCCATCAGTCGCCTGGCAGGAGGTGGAGCCAGCACTGTGTCAGGCAGGGCAGGCTATCAGGAGCTACTCTCAATGCAGATGTCCCACTCATCCCACACTGACTCACTCAGACCTCTGGAGCCACCCAGCACCTGTCACATGCACACCAAACCAGCAGAAACCAGAAATAGTTAGACAAGAAAATAGCCATTTTCTAAAAGTGCTATTTGCAAACCCAGAGTCCAAAAACCATCCACACAAACGGATGCATTATTAAACCCTGAGTTCAGGGATACCAAACTCAACATTGCACCATGCTCCCCGAGCCAGCTAGGATTATAGCATTAATAATCCTGGCAGCTCATGCTAACTAATGGAGAGCAGGTTACCTTACAATAGTGAAAAACGAAAATGGCTGTAATTCACTATTAGGACATGCCAACTTGGTCAGGCTTGTCCTACCTTATGCTTACAATGCACCCTGCCCTCGGGCCTACCATAGGGGTGACTAACATGAAGTTAAGGGAAGGTTTAAGGACTGGCAAGTAGGTGTACTTGCGCAGTCTGCGTGACAGTACCAGACTGCACGTAGGTCTAGCAATGGCAGACCTTTAGGCATACTTTTACTAGGCCTCTCTTGTGGATGGCACAACACGTTCTGCAAGCCCACGAGCAGCATTTGTATTTACAAGCCCTACGTAGGTTTTATAACGTCCAGCCTAATAGCATGATAGAACGTAATTGCGACTGACCATGTCGCAGAATGACCAAGTCCTGTTCCATGATGTCAATGGCAGTAGACACTATGCTATCCAATGAATATATCCTGGACGACAGAGTTGTTTACCCATTGTCAACTACAGAGAGTTTTCTCTAAATGAATACAATCATTTTCTCACATTCTTTCTGCAGTCTCTACTTGCGTAATCTTCCATGCTTCATGATAAGCAGCATAGATACCGGCATATACAAAACGTTTATGACGCGGTTTAGTAGATCCTTACAAGAAGTCCCTCAGATCAGAGCCATCTTTAAGTAAAGATAAGTGTTGTTTTACATCCTTGAGTGTAGATCTATGTAGCCAATCAAGGCACAGTTTCCCCACACTGTATGTTGTTTCTATTCCTGTATGATGTCTTTGAACATATCTTGGGTCTGGCCTAGTGAATGTAAACCCTTGTGTTTTATTCAGGAATCTATCTTGACAGGTGTTTGTGTCTGTGGGCCAGATTAACCATTTTTTCCAATCTGGATCTGTTCTGTTGTGATGCAAAATAGTATGTATGTCGACCTCACCCTCTGAAGTGTTATTGCTATCAGGTGTAGGTGTAGGTAAGGATGGATTGTTTAGGTCTTTTATCTTGGCTAACCCAAGACAAGATGTCTGTTGGAAAGTGTCATTCAAAAACATAATTTGCTCTGGGATGATGCAGGCTCTAAATAAAGCTGCTATCCCCTGCACTTGCCAATCTTTTGTGCCCCAGACAGTTTCGTCTCAATGTTGCCTTTCCAAAAGTTGAAACCTAGTGAAGACAGCTGAGCATAAAAGGCCGCAGAATAAATTTGTTTGATATTAGTCAGCATACTTTTCATTCCTGTCTTATTAACATTTTTAAAGTAAAATGATTCTGGATTTGAAGTATTAAAACCTGAAAAGTATGGACATTTTCCAAAAAATGTTTTTGAGCTACCCTTTGGTGGCATAGGACAATGTTCCCATTGGTTATACATTAGTACATTTCTAGGGTTTGCAGATTTGTGCAAGAAATGGTGCCCATAGTGATTATAACAATACATTTGTTCATAATCTGATGAACCTTCTCAATATTCATGATTTGTAAACTTTGCAGACATTTCTAAGTCTGACACCATATTATTAACAGTCTCGAAGTCCCAATCATCAGAAAAGGTACTAGATTAAACAAAGTCATTCAAGGAAATCTTGAACTGGTGCAATCTTCAACCGCTCTGCAGGGCCAAAAAAGTCATAATCAGTTCTGTCCCAAGCTATACCCCCTGGTATAGGAATGGCTGTGATGTTCACTGATGACAAGTCTCTTTGTTCACGATGAGATGATTTGTGTGGCTTGAGTAGTAAGTTGATGTTCTTACCTGCTGTGTCCTTTTTAACATATCTTCCATTAATCAGCATTCCCAAAATTATGACCAGAGTCATCCATAGTAGAAGAAAAAGCACACCCAACACAATCCAAAGTTCAATCCATGGTGAAACCAGGTAAGTCTTATCCAGGTGATGAAAAAGGTCTGTTGCCTGTTCTTTCAAAGTTCTTTTTGCTGGCGTCGTTTCAGGTTTGCTGGGATCCTTGGAAAACGTATCAAAGTGAATAAAGTAGCCAGAGGCAGTTCTGTCAATGGTTGCCATTGCATCAGGATTTGATGAAATCGCTGGAACCACTTGATCACTTGTTACATTTGTATAGTCAGATGCTATTTCATTGTAGACAGGTGTTTCTTAACAAACTGTTATTTGGGGTTCAAGAGGTAAAAGTTCCATAACTTTGTTGCATAGTCCTTCTTTCGCACTGCAGATTCTTCAAAGGTGATGAGTCTCTCAGTTTGAACCTCTAGGATAGTAGCCAGTTTAGGGCGTCTGCTACATTGGCGGAGTCTACTTGGCCTACTGCTTATGATCGGCCACATGATGTGGTTTGACCAGGTCGATTGACACAAACCTGTTCTCCTTTTTACCAGCAAGGGTTGGCAGTATTACTGTTCTTGATCTGTAGAATGTTAAGACAGATACTGGTTGTCTGTAAGAAGGCCCAAATTCCTTCTTGTCCGCGATCTTTTCTCTGACTAGATCCCCAAGCTTAGGAATCCAGACAGGCCTTGTGGGACGGTCGGTTTCTCTTTAGTGGTGGTTGGCTTCAGGAACACGTTACTTTGTTTCGTTCTTATTTCATTTAAGTCCTGTAAATCAGCCAAATGGTCTTTGATATCAAAAGGTTTTTGGTCTACCACTGAAGTCTGACAATCGAGATCCGAAATTAACATTCTGGTCCCAAAAAGGACTTCATATGGAGTGATACCCCCTAGAGAACTTCTTGGCAGATTGTTAAGACTACTTTGGACACTTATTAGATATATGACCCACCCGTCACCCGAGCCTAATACCCTAGCTGTTATGAATTGCTTTATGTCCCGGTTTTTTCTCTCCACTACCGAATTTCCCTCAGGATGGAATGGACTAGAGTACCGCAATGCAACGCCCAATTTGGCCATGGCCTCCTTGTAAGCTCGAGAGCTAAACGCAGTGCCCTGGTCAGAATGTAGCGTGCCGACTGCGTATGTGCCAATAAAGACTCGCAAATCTTTTATAACAGTTTGAGCGTCAGCCGAGTGCTGAGGCCACATCCAAAAGAACCTTGAACATGAATCCACTGCGACCATGATATATTTATAGTTACCATCCCTCTGTAAAGGACCGCAGTGATCCAGGTAAGCGCAAGCTAATGGTTTATCTGAAAATTAACAGGGGCATCTGCGCAGGACGTTTCACTGTAGAGACTTTCATCTTTTGGCAGATTTCACATTCAAAAACATAGTTTCTGGTCTGTTTCCTCATGCGTGGCCACCAGTATCTCTGTTTTAATAACAACACTGTAGCGGAAACACATGCGTGAGGCGAGCTCTTCATGTGCTGCAAAGATTAGTCCTAATCTATGTTCCATGTTTGGAATTACTCTATCCCCCACTCCAGGGATTTGACCAAACAGAATATTATTTGCATCAGTTATATATGAGTATTTGAGTGGAAACCCTTTAAGTAATGGTTTACCGCTGCCTTTGCTTGTGGCATTGACAGCTAGCATTATTTCGACGTCTATTTTCGTTTTTGAACGAGTGATTGCAGCTACGGAAGCCGTTTGCACAGCTGCCTTCGCCGCTTCATCATCCAAAGAATTCCCTGCAACGTGAACACCATCACGTTGATGACTCAGTGTATGTATCACGTGAGCGTTTTGTAGTCCTTGTCATAACTGAACTGATTGTTCCCAAAGCAATTTATGCTTGATTGTGCCACCTTTTACATCTTTGTAACCGTTTTGAATCCAGTTTTGCAAGTATTCATTGTAAGATTGAACACAATAATGCGAATCGCACACTATGAGTGTGGGGAATTCGCGGTCCGTATTCTCAAGCGCTATCTTGAATGCTTGTAGTTCAGCTCGCTGAGCGGTACAATCTCCTAGAGATTGAGTTTTAGTGACCATTGGTCTGAATTTGCCATCGCTCCAACGACCTTTAACGGTCGCGCACCCCGGACTATAGGCTTGTTTACCCCCTGTAGCGGGTTAAGCTGCTCCGTCAGTATAAATGATACATTCATACTACTCTAGGCAGAATTTCAGTAGGCAGAGGGCATTCTTGTTCGTATTGTAGAAATGCTTGTGTTTTCAAATATGGATCAAAAACGTATTCAACGTCTGTTGCAGCAAGAGAATTAACCCATTGTATCTATCTCGGATGTAAAGCTTTTGCATTTAGAATGCTAGCTTTTGTTACTGCCTCTAAGGCAGTAACAAGTGAAGTGAAGTGAATTTAATTTCTGCTTGTGTGTACGAATGTGATTTGTAAGCTATTGGTACTTTTTCACCTTCGTTAAAAGTTAAGTACGTGAATCCGCATTATCCTGGAATTATTCAGATCACTAAGTTGCGTACGTTTACGCGTGTTTGCAAATGTTTTGTTGCTAACATGTCTGTTTGCAATGAACGCAAAATTTCTGTGGGTTTTTGTGTCCAATGTTTTGAAATCAGGTTTGATTAATTCGTAGAGAGGTTTAACCCATTCTGCGTAATTTAGAGTGTAAGTTCTTACAAAGTTCAGGAAACCTAGAATCGACTGTAGGCTTTTCAGCGTTTTTGGAGGTTGGAACAGCGCATATTTCTCTAAAAAGTTGGCTGCCAGGCTTTTGCCTTCATTTGAAAGTTCATATCCTAGAAAAAGGACGTTTAAACGGGCAATTCTAGCTTTTTCTAAATTGAATTTGTACCCTTCAGGGGTGAATCCCAATATAATTGTATTCACCCTATTCAAGTGCCTATCCAAGTCATCGTCTGTTAGATAGATGTCATCTACGTATGATAATGCTTCATCATCATATGTTTGTAGTAACTCTGCTACTCTAGCTGAATATAACCCAGGACTATTCTTGAATCCCTGAGGGAGACGACAGAATTGGCGCTGTGTCCCCATAGTTGAGAAAGCGGTCAAATACCTACTTTCTGGTGCAATGTTTTGACAGAAGAAACCGTTAGAAATATCTAATGTGGTTTTATACGTTTTACACACAATGTTATTCATTAGTGCTGCACTGTGTGCATTTTGTACTGCAAAGGTTTTGCAACAAGAGTTTAGATGTCTGTAATCCAATACTAGACAATACGTATTGTCAGGTTTGGAGACAATAAACAAAAAATTGTTCATTAACGAGATGCATGTTTCAATCACCCCTTGGTATTCAAGTTGATCTAATATCTCCTGACCTGTTTTTTAGCTTCTTGCTTAACTGGGTACTGCCTTTGCATAGTTGGTTGATTTTTTAGTTGGATTTTATGGTGAGGCGAGTCCTCATCCCATCCTACATGATGTTTATATAATGCAGGAGCCTGGGCTACTGCCCATTTCCTCGCATAAGTATATTTTAAATGAATTGGAATGTGGTTGGAGAAGGCTGGCATAATGATGTCTTTGCCATGTGGGCACTCCCTGACAAATTGTGGTGGCCAGTCTTGTTCAGCTAGAAGAATGTCATAACCCTTAGAAAGTCGCTCCCAAAAGAGTGCTCTGAATTGGAATTTAAAAAATTTGAATTTGAATTTGAATTTAAAATTATTTATTAAGCGCACGTTCGCCAGCGGCTTCATGGCGCTACAACTTACAGAAAACAAGGTAGTCTGGCCAATGTAAAGTAGAGAAATTCAGACTGTGGGAGGAACAGTTAGTCAAAGGCTTTAGAAAACAAAAGAGTCTTAAGTTGTTTTCAGAACTGGGAGTAAAGAGTCAAGGTTCTGAGCTCAGGAGGCAGGGAATTCCAGAGGAGTGGAGCAAGGGTCGCAAATTTTGAACCGCCCCATTTCTTCCTCCGAAAGCGCGGGACCGTAAGAAGGGCCTGGGTGGATGAGCGGAGGTCTCTAGTGGGGACATAGGGAGTGATCTCGGAGGAGATAAAGGCCGGTGCCGTGCCCAGTCTCGCTTGGAAGATGATAGAGGCCAGCTTGAACTGGACACGTTCACGAACGGGGAGCCAATGTAAAGATTTAAGAAGGGGGGTGACATGGTGGAATTTTGGTAATTTCAACACCAGGCACGCCGCCTGGTTCTGGATCTGTTGCAACTGCCTAAGACTATATGCAGGTATACTGGCATATAGGGCGTTGCCGTAATCCAGGCGGGAGATGACCATCGCCAAGGTGATCAGTTTCAAGGCGTGAAAAGAAAAAAAGCGGGACACCTTGCGTATAGTACGCAGTGAGAGAAAGGAAGAGGACACCACAGAGCTGACCTGGGAGTGAAGAGTGAGTTGAGAATTGAGCTTGATACCTAAAGTTTTTACTGAGGAAGAAGGGACAGGTGGGGAACCAAGGGAAGGGGGCCAGAACAGAGAAGACCAGGGGCTGGATGAACCACCCGTCAACACCAGCTCGGTCTTATCTGGGTTGAGTTTTAAATGGTTGTGGTTCATCCAGTCTCGGATGTGGGTCATGGTAGATTGGAAATTAGAGATAGAAGACGGAGAAGAGGACAGATCAAAAACAAGTTGGAGGTCGTCAGCATAGTGTAAAGAAAAAATAAGTGGGGCAATGTAAAGATTGAACAGAAGGGGAGAAAGAGAAGAACCCTGGGGGACCCCGCACTGAACTTTCCGGAAATCCGCAGTACAGTCACCCAGGCGAACAGCCTGGGTGCGGCCCCTCAGGAAGGAGGATAACCAGACCAATGCAGTACCTCTGATCCCCGCCGCCCTGACACGGGAAAGTAAGATGGTATGATCGACCGTGTCAAAGGCGGCTGAGAGATCGAGCAGGACCAAGGCCTGGGTCTTGTTGGTATCCATTCCCTCCCTAAAGTTATCAAGGACCGAAAGAACCACGGACTCCGTAGAGTGTGCGGGGTGGAAACCGGCCTGGCGGGGGGCTAAGACCCCATGCATCTCCACAAAAGTGCTCAAGGTGCGGGTGACGTGGCGCTCGAGCACCTTTGCTAAGAATGGCAAGAGGGAGATGGGGCGGTAGTTGGCCGGGACCGAGGGGTCCGCGCCAGGTTTCTTGAGGATGGGGACAATGATTGCAGTTTTCAGTGGGGTGGGTACCACACCCTGAGAGAGTGAACTGTTAAGGAGGTGGAGAGGGGGATCGGAGCATGAAGAAAAAATGTGACGGAGAATGTGGGAGGGACAGGGGTCCACTTTTCTTAGTATGTCCCCCTCCATCCGGAGTATTATTTCATATAATTTATGTGGACAACTAACCCTGGTATCTTCAATGAGCACATTCAAGTCCACTGTCTCCAGATCATCCTTCAAGTTCTTGCGAGCTATGGTGACTTCTGCTGCGCTGTCCAACATTGTCTGAGCCCATTTCCCGTTCTTGAGTTGTGTCCTCAAGATCCTCTGCATGTCTGCTTTTTAGACCGGCTACTTTCTTTTTGGTGAATTGAGGTTTCTTGTTTTTCTGAACGTGTTGATCGTCTTTGGACTTCACGCGTTCTTTCTTGTGTTCTGACCGTCCTCTTCTTTCAGATTTCTGTGACGAAGTCTGAAAGGTACGAGAGGAATGTGTACCAGTATCTTGATATCTATCGGGTTTTCTCAAATTATCCCTATTCCTGAGGTTATACCTCCTTTTAGAGGGCTCATTTTGAGGAGACCTACCTCTGGATTGAGAACGCTTCTCTTTAGAAGTTTGTTTGCTATTCTCCCACTTCTTTTTAATAGGAGTAGGAGTGTTTTTAGTAAAGACCTTTAACTATATGATTCTATTAAATGTTGAATATTACTAAGTAATTGTTCATCCGACATTGCTTCAAAGTCAGGGCCAGGTCTGTAGCTGGCTAAAGCCAGCCATGTTGCTCCTGGTCTACCTAGTGGACCGAGTCTGGTAATGTGATTTATATGTTTTAGGGCGCCTTTAAACCAGAGCGCATGCTCTTGGTAAGTTAGTGGAATTTCAATATCCTGTATTCCGCTGGTGGTTCATCTTCTTTGTAGAAGTGAAACACATGTGTTCTTGGATCTGCTTCTGGGAAGACTATCCACGAATAGAATACCTCTGTCTGGTGATATTCATGTGCCTCTATCACAAAAACTGCCCTACCACCCCTTGCTGACAGGCCATTTTTAAAAGTTTTATAGTGATGGCTTTCCTTAAATTTAGAGGTATGGGTAAAGCATCCTCGTCGGTTTCTAGGAAACCTGAAATGTTAAAAGCTGGATCGGATAGATCAGAAGCAGCTCCACCGGTTTCGGTGTTGTTATCCCCGTTTAGGGCCATTTTTGTTGAAAAGTTTGAAAGGAAACAAAGATAACGTGCACAATATTTTGGAACACTGTATCCTTCAACGTTGAACAAACCAAAAAGCTAATACATAGGATTTTTCTTCCTACTCAGCTATGTATCTAGCGCTAAATTAGTGCCTTATCAAACGTTGGGCGCCATGTAGTGTAGTTACTATATTCCCAATAGGCTCTGTGCATTGGAATAATATATCCTATAGATTTGACATAGGACTTAAGTCAATAGGTCTCTATCGAATATACCAAACTTAATTGTGAGTGCCAGCTAGCTCAGAGGTCACTAGAAACTTTCTTGAATAAATAAGAAGGGATTTGTTTCTGACAACCGCATAAACATGACAACTTTGTTTCCCAAGAATAAGAATATATCTCTCAGAGTCGTGGAAACAATAGATAACTATTTCACTCAGTCAATCGTGCACGCTTCATTTCTACAGAGTTGTAGAGAAATAGAGAGACGGGCGTTTTCAATAAAAGGTTTATTGAACAGTCTTCTTTCTCATGCAAGAGAGGTGAGCTGCTACAATCGTTAGACTGAATGCAAAGTATAATGCGTACAGAGTAAACAATAATATGAAATAATACTGTAAGAGCATTGTATGGTTTCTAAGCCATATAAAAATACATACATAAATAACAGACTAAAATACTCAACTGGTGCTTCTAAAATACGCCTACCCAATGTACCTAACCTAGGTCTAGTACGAGGGAAGAAGTAAGTATGGTCTTTAGCATAGGTTTAGTTTTTGCCAAGAATCTACCAAAGGTTTCTCTAGGTTCTAATCAGCTCCATACCTTAGAATGAAGAGGTCTGGTATCTAGGTCTCAGGACTCGATTTCCCAAAACCCCGCAAGGGGAACTGAAAACACTGGAGCTGGATTCTCGGCAGAGAAGGGCAGCTTCCTGATCAGTGCGTCAGCTGGAGAGTCGGCTTCCTTCGGCACTTGCTGTAGCAAGCTGCTAGGGGCAAGTAGGTCTTCGAACTGATCCGAACCACCGTATCTTGCTATAGCAAGTAAAGGTAAAGGTATATTTATACCGTGAAGGTGTTTAGCAATGCCATAGTTGACGTAAAGCCGGGCATATGACCTTCATGAATGAACCTCTAAGGAATAGATGTTCATAGTAAAACTAACTGAGTTCTTGGAGAAATCAATATTCACGCAAGGGAAAGTCTCGAACGGCTTAAGCTGGTTTTCCAAGAAATCGTTGTGACGTTTGGTGAACGAATGGAAGTAGCCATGCTTGTATTTGGGTAGCATGGGCTAAGCCTAAATAAGGGCTTGATTTCTATGCCTATAAAAGGGAAACGTGAATTGTACCTATATAAGGTCATGAATCTGGAAAATTCAATCCGAGCCTAAAACGCTACATACGGTAATAGTTTCAAGTTCAAATCAGATAGGAAAAGATAGTTACTTGAACACTCTTTGGGGCTGGAATAGCAGGAAATCTCCTAGCACCTTCCTGTGTTTGTACCAGAGAATGAAGAGGACATTCTGAGTATCAAGAAGCAAGCATTCCTTTTAAGTTATATATTGTAGGAAATGTACCTTTTCTGCATGATCACCCCATATATTTTGCCTTTTGCTGAACCCTATATTTATTCTGGCTTTAGAACTATGTGCACATTAGCCTTGCTAACCAGTGATGAAGTGTCTGTGCTCCCTCCTTTACAGCATGGTCAAATTGGCAAATATATAATTGATATATTTAACTTTTCTCTAATTGTTATTTATTTATAAAGTATTATATAGTGCAAAAATGACCCTAGTGGGTATCAGAGCGTTTTACAATGATCAAGGCGACATGTATAAAAATAACAACAACATCATTGAGCACGGATAAGGTGTGGGCATCTCCCTTAGATAGCAGACCACAGGGTCCATGTGGGCAGTAGAACAGAGTACGAGAATAGTTCTAGAGAAGTAAGCATGTGTGCAGGCAAGGGATAGATCAAGTTCTGGAGTATAGTTCATGCGTTCATCGGCATACATTTATTTATCAGTATCCTTTTGACTTCTTACTTGAATGAGGCAATTGAGGGTTTCATTCTGATTTCAGGGAAAGGGGTGTTCCAGATTCTCAAGGCCAGGCCTGAGACGGTTTGGTATAGATTTTTGTTTTATGAAATTGTGGTGGTTTCAGCAGAAGGGAACTAGTGCTTCTAGATGCTCTGAAGACACCAGACAGCTCTACTTTTTGTGCAAGGTACCTCAAAGTGTTGAAAAACTGGGCTTTATGTGTCTTGCATGCAATTTTCAAATTAATCCTAGCCTCGTATGGAAGCCAGTTTAGTGAACTCAGGTCCGGAGTTATGTGATGGTTTCTTTTTGACCCTGTAATGAGTCTAGCAGCAGAGTTAAGAGAGTGCCAGCTTAGCTTTGGATAAGCTGCAAAGAGCTTGAACAGCAGTCTTGAGGTCATCCTGGGGAAGGAAAGTTTTTTTTCCTTTCGTAAGATGCTCATGTGGAAGTCTGCTCCTTTGGTGGCAGAGCTGATGGGCTCCTGCATGTTGATATTCCTGTCCAGCGTTACTCCCAGAGATCTTGTTGACTCTATAATGTTTGGGCACAATTCAGTGCTGTTAGTTGTTTCATTCATTCTGCAATGTCTGGAGAACATTTGGGTGGGGTATTTAGAAGGAATTCTGTTTTGAGAGTGTTTAGTTTGAGGTGGTTACCAGTAAGCCAGTTTTGTGTTTTTTGTAGGGTTCAGTTTTGAGACCTAATATCTTCGATGGAAGAGATTTTTAAGTACAGTTGGGTGTCATCTGCATACATGTGATAATAGACGTTAGATACATTCAGTAAATCGGTTAGAGGTTCCATGAATACAATAAACAGAATGGGTGAGAGTGCAAATCCTTGAGGGACCCCTAGAGTGACCTGTGAAGGGTTGGATAGGGACATATTGGCCTTAATTCTTTGAGCTCTGTTCTGAAGATAAGAGGCAAACCAGTTGAGAACTGTCCCCGATAGTCCCCCGTTTAAGTAAGTCTGGCAGGTTGTCATATTTGATGGTATCAACCTAGTAAAGGGTACAAGATGTACCCAGGACCTGGAAGTTAGATGCCACTTGTGGACTGCTGCAATTATTGTGCCATTCACTACAGTGGCAGCGCAAACATGGCTTCAGACCTATCAGTGTAGCCTGACTGTAGTAGTGCAAAAACTACAATTCGACCTGTCAAAATAAACCTTTTTGATAAGTCAAAACCACCCTTTTAACCATTAATAATGTTATGTTAACATGTTGTTACAGTGACTAGAATCCAAAAGCTATTGTTCATTGTGGCCGGTCTAGCTATCCTATGTAGTAAACTAAAGATGGCGGATTGACACCGCCGTGCGGAGGAACGCTGCTCGAGAGCTGAGCTGCTGACTGAATGTGAACCGTGTCTATCTCTCGCGCTTGGCCGAAAAGTTGGATGATTAACCTATTCTGGAGAAGCAAAAGTAACCAAGCGGAAAAAGTCGAAAATTTACCGCGCTGGCTGAGCTGGTGTGACGCGGCAGAGTGCGGACTGACAATGCGGGTCAGCTGGAGCCGAGGATGGTGAAGCGGAAGGTTTGCTGCGTCGGCTGAGCGGCTAAGCGGCTGTGCGGCTGAGCGGATGTCAATTGATCTAACGCGGCTAGATTAGACTACGCGTGGCTCTGAAAACACAGGTCGGCTGGAGCCTGAGGGAGGTGTAGGGCGTGCTACTTGAGCGGTGGTGGGAGCCAGAAGCCGCGGTTGAGCAAAACGGATGCTGCGACTCCGGCTGATTGAGAGCCGGCTGAAGGGATTGCTTCGCTCCACACAGCTGCAGCGGCGCTTTCTCCCGGTGGCAGTGAAGGGCCGGTTTGTAATTGACTGGCTTAGTTCTAAAGTTACCCGGCGCTCTGTTTGATTATTTTCCCTGGAGATAGCAGCAGAGTGTGGGGAAATGGCACCAAAACCTCAAGGGCGGAACACTCGACTAACGGCAGCGACAAATTTGACAGCACCTACCAGCGGTGCTATTTCTGCTCATGTCGGGGATATACCAGGAAATACATCAGGAAATTCTGGTAGGCAAGAGAGAGTGGAAAAGTATGATGTGACTGATGTGACTGATAAATTAACATCTCATATGCCTACTAATACTAATGCTAATGCTAATGCTAAAAATGACTCTGTCTCTGCCTCTGCCTCAGATACATTGTTACCAGTGATACAAAGCAGTCTTATGACTCAACAACTCTCCTGAAACTGGATGTAATATCATAAATAATCAAGAAATGCAGCACGGTGATGGCAATAATATAAACATTCCTACTCCTGCTCCTGTAGTAATTACAACAGGAATTACTACCCCTGATGAGACCTCTTTACGAATTGACGGAGAGTAATTTGAGTACAAATATTACCCAGGCTACACAGGTTACACAGTCCTGCACTGCTGTGGCATCAAGAGAGGAGGAGGTACTAAGCTCTGACCCAGGAGGATGTAAGGGGAGTACAGGGGCAAAGCATTTGGAACATTTGGAACACATGGATGGAGTAAAAACTGATGAGGAATATTATGATATTTCTGATATGGGTAATGACAAAGCATCACCCTCTATTAAAGATAAAGTCACTAGCATTAAGAAAGGAAGAGGTAAAATCAAGAACAAAATTAAAAAAGTAGTAAACAAACCTAAAACTGCTACTATGAATCGATTGCGGAAAATAGCCCGATAAGACAATGGGTACAATCTAAGGGTGGAGTGAAATCTATGGCACTTCGGCTATCTGGAAATAGCCCAGTCGAGCTAAACACTACTATAGCTGATGTTGATGATTCTACCACTATGATGGATTTGACTATTAATAAGGATCCAGTAGAAGAGATAACTGATGGTGACACTCGGGTCCAGATTTCACAAACCATATCAACTCCACCTTCTTGTACTTCTACTTCTGCTTCGGAAAGGAGTGTCGAGCTAAATCCAGCTAGGGAAATTTCACCTCCTCTTTCTTCTATCCCTAATATAAAGACTAGAGAGAATTCTAATGCACTAATTATAATATCTGCCTCAACAACAGCAGTATTATCTGAGACAGCATCCAGCATAGGACTACTAAATGAAGCAGTAATTACTGAAACTACCGAACCACAGAGCCATAATGATCAACACCCAATCAACGGGTCTCATAATAATGCTTCTTCAACAGACTGGATACTTTAAGGGGAGGTATCCTCTTCATTTCAGATGATTTTGAAGTTATTGAATGAGCAAAAACAAGAGGCTCAATTTCACTACCGACAGATGAGGGAAGATAGTAATAAGACTCAGTCTTCCCTGCAGGAAATGTCATGCAAACTTGGCACGATTTCTCAAGAGATGGAAGAGCTGCAGCAAAGAGTTGTGCTGACGGAGGAAAAATCAACCCGCTCCGAGATAGCTGTAAATAAACATGGATCTCAGCTATGTCAAATGCAGGCTAAACTTGAAGATTTGGAAAATAGGCAACGACGACAGAATTTACGTTTATTTGGAATTTCGGAAGGGGCCGAGGGAGCTGATGCTAGGGCATATATTGTCCAGCTGCTCCAGAAAGCATTTCCTGAACTATCTGATTTGGACTGGGATTCACAAATTCAGCGTGCCCATCGACTCCCTCTCTTTCAAAGAAATAAAAATAGTAAATATCCTCGCCCAATTTTGATATACATTGGTAATTTTTTGCTTCGCCAGGCTATCTCACTAAAAGCAAGACCAAATACTCTGGTTACTATTGATTCAACTACTTTTTTGGTAAGATCTGATTTAAGTAAACTTTCTATGGAGCGACAATGGAAATTGAAGCAATATATAGACCCAATAAAGGAGTTAGGTGGCCAGGCTTATTTACAAGAACCAGCCAAACTGAAAGTGCTTAAAAACAGTCGGACATATTATTTCATGGAAGAAAATGAAATAGAAAGAGCACTGGCTGAGTGGAAAATGGAAAAGAAAGCTGTTACTGAATAACTTTTCTACATCTCTTAATTTTCACTATTTTTCTTAGAGAAAATTTATGTAAAATTAGACATGCTCTTAAATAATTTCTACTAATATTTGAATGCTCAGGCCTCGAGACGGCTAGCTTCGCACTAAAGCTGCCAACAGAACGGCAGCTGTTCAAATGGGGGGGACCTGTAAGTAGGGGGGGTGGGTCGGGACAGGCTGAGGCCTGGTAAGGTTAGGGTGGGGGGGGGGGGGGGAGTCTATTTTGGGGGAAAAATTGCATCATGGGGTTAAAAAAATATATTATTTGGAGACACAACAAGATGGATATGATTTTTTCTGTATGTTTTAAGAATAGAGATTTATACTTTTTGCAAGGCAGTTAATAAAATGTTTAGTATGGAATGTGGGAGGCCTAAATAGCAGGAATAAAAGAAATCTTGTATATGAGGAGCTTAGGATGTACAATCCGCAGATCGTGGTCATTACGGAAACACACATAGCCTATAAAGATAGAAAACTACTAAAACAACTTGGTTATGACATTATGGTTTGCACGGAATTTACTGCTTCCATCCGGGGGTGGCAATATTAAAACACAGACACTTTAAAGCTGAGATAAATAAGACATAAGACATTAACTGATAGGGCTGGGAGGTGGGCAATAGTACAGATAACATGGGAAGGTCACAAATTTACTATATGTGGGGTGTATGCATCAAATGAGGACGAACCATATGTTATTGATCAGATGAATTTAGAATTGCTATCATGGGATGGGGAATATATTGTACTTGGTGATTTTAATTGTATAATGAATTATAATTTAGATACAATGAGAAAAAACTAATCTCAGAGAATGAAAAAGACTAGGGCGGCAATTCTAGATCTAGCTGCAATCCATCTACCCAAGGATGCGTGGCGATGCTTACATCCTAGGGTGCCGGGTTATACGTACTACTCTGCAGCACATAAACTATGCTCACGGATAGATATGATATGGGTTACAGACTCTATTTTGGAAACCAGCACTATCACAATATGTCCAATAGTCACTTCGGATCATAATCCTATTTTTTTACCTTTAAAATGTCCACAGAGCGACCCTCACCCCGTTCTTTTTCTTTTCCTAGATATTTATTTACAAACATTAATTTTATTAAACAAATAAAGGATCAAATAAAGGAGTTCATAGATATAAATATTTGTTCAGCTTCACCTTCAATAGTGTGGGATGCATGTAAAGCCAGCATACGTGGATTTACACAGCAATATATTTGGCGACAAAATAAAGAACTTCAATCTCGAAATGAGCAAATGATTACTGAAATTCTTAGTCTTGAACAACAACTCTCTGAAACCTTATTAACAGGGGTAGAAAACTTAGAAACTTTAAATTTTAAATTGATTGAACTAAAGGCAGTGATGAAAAATAACTTTAGGGAAAAAAGCATTATTAAATTAAAAAAATATCAACTCAACCAATATGAAAATGGGGAAAAAATTGGCAAAATATTAGCTTATCAAGTGGCTGAAGACCGTTCTCAAAATGCTATTAAAGAAATTAAAGGGGATAATAATCAGATTTTTCAGGATCCTAAGCTAATATTACAGCAATTCGCATCTTACTATCAAGAGCTCTATACACCAGAAGCTGTAGTTAAAGAAGACAATATTAGAAATTATATAACAATAAACAAAGTAAAATCTCTGGAGATGGAACAATCTGACCAGTTGGGGGTGGATATTACAGTAACAGAAATTAAAAATGCAATTAACTCATTAGCAAATGGCAAATCTGTAGGAGAGGATTGTATCCCCCTAGAACTATATAAAAATTGTATGGAAGAGCTAATCCCATTGCTAATTAAAGTTATCCAAGCAATCGGTGATGAAGAGCAAGCCCCAAAGTCCTGGAACCCCACCCAAATTATTATTTTTTTAAAGAAGGGTAAACCATCGCAGGAAAGAGGTTCCTATCGCCCAATCTCGCTTATTAATAGCGATTCAAAAATATATGCAAAAATATTGGCGACTCGACTTGCACCATTAATGTCGTATATGGTTTCACCCCAACAACACGGATTTATACCTAAAAGAGACACTACGGCACATATCAATATGGCCATTTCTGCATTTGACCTGGCAAAGACTGAACCCACCCCACTCATATGATTCTACTAGATGCAGAGAAAGCATTTGATCGAGTGGGGTGGGATTTTATTTGGGCAGTGCTGCAAGCGTTTGGCATAAAGGGTCAATTTTTGAACTGGATTCAATCACTATATGATAAGCCGCTGGGAAAAGTCTGTTATATGGGCAAATGCTCTCCTACTTTTATGATTGGACGAGGGACACGACAGGGGTGGCCTCTCTCACCCCTACTATTTGCCTTAGGTATGGAACCTTTTTTAATTGCTCTTCAAGCTTTAATTAAGCCCTTTGTAAATGGTTTGAACTCTTTAGATATAACAGTATATGCGGACGACATTGCCGTCTTTTCTACGAATGTACCTGAAACTATGACAGGCATTTTGGTAGAAGCGGGGAAATATGGCTTAGTGTCCGGTTATCGCTTGAATACTAGTAAGACTCAAGTTATCTTGAATCATCAATTACCATCATCGGTGACAGGGATATGCGCGGTAGAAACTTATCTAGGGGTAAAAATTTCGTCAAATATAGATGAAATTGTGGCAATAAATTATGAACCGCTATTGAAGGAAACTGCTGTACTATTTAAGAAATGGCATAAGATCCCACTTAGTATTATTGGCCGGATAAATTTGGTTAAAATGAAAATATTGCCTAAATATCTTTACCTTTTTCGTTCTATCCCTTTAAGGGTAAATAATTCTTATTTTTGTAGGCTAGAGGGTATTATCAGTAGCTTTATTTGGGGCTATAAAAAAGCACGACGAGCTAT
Source organism: Lissotriton vulgaris (assembly GCF_964263255.1). Lineage (NCBI taxonomy): Eukaryota > Metazoa > Chordata > Amphibia > Caudata > Salamandridae > Lissotriton > Lissotriton vulgaris. The sequence continues at coordinate 415,641,803 of NC_141689.1, read as the reverse complement.
TTCTCTTCTTAAAGCTCCCTATGATCAAGGTGGATTGGGCCTTCCAGATATTAAATATTACTATTGGTCCTCCTTCATGATCCGCTTTCGCAGCTTATTGATCCCTGACAAATGTTTATACTTTCATAAATTTTTGTTGGGAGCAGATGCAACTATGTTTTTTTATAGATTATACGACCCCAATTATTTTAAACGTGTTAAGTTTAAGACGGTCCGGGATACCACCTACATTTGGCTCTCCATTCTTACTAAGAGCAAGATATCTATGTTTCATGATAAAACTCCACTATGGTCTAATCCTGGTCTTCCAGTAATATTTCAAGACATAACAGGCGGTGTACTTTCTAAATCTGGCATTAATTCACTTGGAGATTTATATGATCATAGGGGATTCTTTTCGTTTGAAAGATTGAAAGTTTGCTATAAATTACAAGAAGGGGCAAGATTTAAATATTATCAAATTAGGGATTATTTTTTGAGGAAGATAGAATTTACGTGTTTGACAGAATCTGAAGTATGGAACTGTATATATAGGGAAGACGATAAAGCAATGATTAGTAGAGGGTATAAATTATTTTCTGGATAGAATACTAATGACACACATAAATTGGCTGAAAAATGGACTAATAAGCTTACAATGGAAATAACACCAGACTTTATTACTTCTTCTTTAAGTAGCCTCAATCTTGCTGTTCAATCCTCAAACCTTAAGCTACAGTTATTTAAAACCATATGTCATCTATACCATACACCAGATCGGATTCTTAAATGGGCATCGAATAATAATAATTTCAGCGATCTTACAAAATTTCCTAAATGTGATATGCAAGGAGCTGATATTATCCATATGTTTTTTTTGTGCCCAAATCTTGGTTAATTTTGGAATGGAGTAACCAAAATTATTTCTACTAAACTTGATATTCCTATTACGCTCTCGCTAAAAGATGTATTTAGAGGTATGTCAGGGGTAAATACTGTATTATGTGATTTATTGAATATTTTAATTACTTGTGCTCGATTGACTATTGCTAGAGATTGGATTCAACAAAATTCACCAAAGGTTATTGAGTGGTGGAGTCTTGTTAAAGAGATATATAATATGGAATATGCTCTGGCAAATACTAGGGGTCTTCAGGCTAAACGAAAAATGGACAGAATATGGGGTCTAATTATGTCATAAAATTATTTTGCTTTTTTTTTCTTTCCTCTTTTTTTCTTTCTGTAACTGCTTTTTCATTTTGGTTATTGTTTATACCTTGTTGTATAATTTGTTTAATTTACCCCATTGATGCAAAACAATAAAAATATTTAAAAAACAAAACAAAAAAAAGTAAACTAAATTACAGATTTAAATCCTTCTACTGTATCTTGGGAACATGACTAGCTAGAAAATTACAATTATTTTTATTAGTTATTAAAAATCCAATTTACTGGTGAAATCAGGTATTACATAAAATCAAGGAAAAGTAACTTTCAGAAAGTTACCATTTACTGCCTGAGCTGTCAGAATGTTACTTAGCATAAATCTCTGCCTTCTCCTATCCAGGGATTAACATTTGAATAGGTGTGAAAAAGGTGTGAAAATCCTCTAAGGAGCAAACAATAGGCTGACCTGAATGGGCAGAGAATACTCTGAACCAAACAGAATATGCAGAGTGGGGCAGTTAGCATTTTGTTTTTGAAATTACAGCGTCAAATCCTACTGAAGTGCCAAAAGGTGCTTGACAGGTCTGTTGGGTTTACACAACACTTTGGGGTACACTTGAAAGGAAGGGAACAGGGTGGCAGGACAATTCTTGTGTATCCAGTATCTTGTGAACGGTACTAGCTAGAAAAATATAACTATTTTTAACAGTTATTACAAATCCAAGTTATTGGTGAAATCAGGTATTAAATAAAATTAAGGAAAAGTAACTTTTAGAAAGTTACCATTTACCACCTGGGCTGTCAGAAGGTTGCTTAGCATAAATCTCTGCCATCTCCTAGCCAGGGATTAACATTTGAATGGGTGTGAAAAAGGTGTGAAATGCCTCGAAGGAGCAAACACTAGGCTGACCTGAATGGGCAGACTCCTCTGAACCTAACAGAATATGCAGAGTGGGGCGTTTAGCATTCTTTTTTGATATTACAGTGTCAAATCCTGCTGGAGTTCCAAAATGTGATTGACAGGTCTGTTGGGTTTATACAACACTTTGGGGTACACATGAAAGGACGGGAACAGGGTGGCAGGACAATTTTTGTGTATTCATAGTCTGTTTGCTGATGAACGCTGTTTTGGTCTACCAGTCTTATTCCTCTGGATGACTGTCTTTAACTGGACCTTAGTGTTAGATGTGGGAGAGCACTAGAATTGCCATAGTACACCACCCATACAGATGCCCAGCCCTCCAAGCCCAAGCTTGGTGTGGCCGTAGACGATCACCATCTTGAAAATGGAAATGGTAGGATTTGCCCCAGGAACTTTAATCCCATTGGTTAGGGCACGCACAAGAGCCATTCACAACAACTAGCTGGTGCAAGGAATAAATGTGGCACTTCCAGGCAGCCACTTCAGAACACTTCAAGGACCTGGAGTAGAATCAAAGAGGCTTCGGGCTGTTGTCTGTGACCAGAGAAAAGCCATGAAGGACTGGGCCTTTTCACTCTTGCACCCAGGACAAATAAATGGACTCCACGGTCTATAAGGTTGACCTCCATTCAAGCTACAGGGATACAACAACCTACAAGAGGCCTTTCCTGAAACTGCCCAGTAGCAACTGGACCTGAACTGGAGCCTGCTGTTAACCTCTGCCTGACGCTCTGTGAGTGTCTTAAGTACATCCTGTGAGGTCCTTGGTGCTTTAGAAGTGTGCTCCTGTGGTGTGTTGGGACTTAAAGGACTAAATCAAAAGGTAAAGTCTTTGACCACTACAAGTCTCGATGTGGTTGGCTCACGCTCCATTTCTGCCCGTCTCAAATTGTGCCTAGGTACTGGTCAACTGTGATCATTGATTAGCATTGGTACTTTGTACTTATTAGCGCTATTGATACTTAAATGTCTAAATGGATCCTCAAAGTCCTACCCTGCATATTCAGCCAGTTTCAGATGCATTATCTCAGATCAGCATATTCTTTGCTTCTGAAAGCAAGTTCATGCCTATTCAAATGCGAATTACTGCTGGCAGAGGTGGGAGAACAAAATGCAGTTTTAGATTCCAGGCAGGGCATCTTTCCAAAAACGTTATTACAAATTGACTTTACCAGTGAATTGGGCTTGTAATAAGTACATCAAAAAGTCAAAAATAAAATGTTTTGTGTTTCCTAGCCAGAGATAACATGTATTAAACGTAATTGAGCAACCAACCCTGCTAGAGTAACAACAGCTTTTAGGGCCTTTTTTTGCTTTCAGGATATGCTTAACATTGAACTTGTACATATCCTTCTTCCAAATACCATGCAACCTACTTCATGGGGATTAAGGCCTACTACCTAGGGGGGGACATTAATATTTAAAAGGTAAGCTTCGGCCTGACAAAAGGGGTTGTTTTGACAGGTTCAATTTGCAGGTTAAAACTGCACAGCCAGGCAATAATGACAGGCCTGGAGACATGCTTTACAGTGCCATTGCCATGAATGGCAGAGTGAGTGCCAAAGTACACTGGTAGGATTTAATTTACATACCCTGGGCACACTTGGTGCCATATACTAGGGACTTTAAAGCAATCCAGTGTATGCCAATGTTACCATGTTGAAAGAAGGAACACAAGCACTTTACCTCTGGTTAGCTGGAGTAAATTGCACAGAGTTCTATAGCCAACAAAAATAGGGATCAGCCATGATGGCCGCCTGATTCCTCGGCTCCGCAGACCCTCTCGCCTTTCTCCCGTTTTCTGCCCTATCCTGCCAGTGATCCTGTATCTGCGCGGCGTTACCGGAGTCGGGAGGTGAACCCGATTCTACTGATGTGCTTACCTTCGAGTTCCGTGCAGTGAAGGTGACGGAGCGCCCTCGCCCTCTCCCTGGGGCTTCGCGACGGAGACCGGGTCTTTGTTCTGTGTGTGTGGCCGGCCCTGAACGCAGCACCAGCGGCCATCTCAGGCTGGGCGGCGCTGACCGGTGAGGAACAGCTGCTATATTTGGTTCTCCGCTGCGAAAGCCCTGCTTGCTCTGCTGCCCTTCAAGTTTGTTCCCGCAGCTGCGAGTGCCACACTGTATAGTCTCCCCAGCCCGCAGACGGCTTTGCTCGATACTTTGTTTCCTCGAACACTGTGGTGGGCGCCATCTTAGAGAGCGGACATTCGCCACTTGCAAGAGGCTGCCCCTGGGTGCTGTTGGAGCCGCCGTATACTGTTTCCACCTGCTCTGTCATCGTGAGGGGTGTAGCAATGGAATGGGCTGCCCTTGTGCCCCCTGTTTGGCTACGTTGCGGGGAGTGCCGGCGGGGTGATCGGCTATCTACGAGAGGCGTTGGCGGCCAGCTTCAGGACCTGGCACTCGCCTGTGAGCAGTGTGTGCAGTGGCGACTGGAGGATCGACTGGTCACTGGGGACGCTGGCGCCCAATCTCTAGCACTGCTTTATGCTGGTGTGCCCGACGTACGGGGAACTGCTGTACCCCTATCTCCTGAGACACCCCCGCGGATTGCTGATGTTCTGGGAGCCCTGGGTGAGTTACGTGCTGCCCAATGCGATGCTGCTCGAGACCTGGAGTGCCGGCTAGACGCCATTTCATCTACTGTGGCCTCGACCGACCAAGCTTGCTTGCTAGTGCTGGGCACTGCGCCACACCCTATGCCCGATTACTGCGGACTGCCTACTCAGCTGTCCACAGATGTGCTGTGGGTGCATGATCCTGATCCCGCCGCGCCGCTACATGTATTAGCCGGGAAGACGTCTGGTGTTCGTGATCTCATGCGGCGGCGGGGGAATCTTCTCCAGAAGCCATGCCCGGCAGCTCCATTGTGGTCTACTGACGGAACTTGCTACCTTCCCCTGGGATTGATGCTTCTGCTTTGGTTGGCTTCTCTTGGCGGACTGATGCTGCGTGTTCCTCCTTTTTGTGAGATCGTAGCATGCATGGCTCTGCGTTGGACAGTCCTGGACGGTCAGCGTTCTACTCTGCTGTGGTTGTTTCGTCTGCCTACCCCACCCAGGATGGTTACTGTGCAGTTGGACTCTGTTGGCACGTTGGACCGTAAGGGGCTGGGTTGAGGGTGTTTCTTTCTTCTTTACCTGCTGAAGCTCGTATTGCTGGGACTATATTGTACGAATCGGGGAGTTGGATGTTAGTTCTGTGCTGGTCTTGGGGTCCGGGGATGGGCGGCCATGGTAGCGCATGTTGATTGCTTTGAGTATATTCGCTTGGCCCTCCTCCGATATTATGAAATTCCTTTTCTTTTCTTCTTTTTTCTTTGTCTCTGCATTTCGGGTACTCTTTTTTGGGCGACAGGCGCGCTGCTAGGGGTGGGGTAGGCCGTGGCCTCTGCATGCGTGTAGGGTGGGGGGTGGGGGGGGGGTTCTTATTTGGTTCGCTTTTGTTTCTATGGGCCTTATTTTTCTCTTTTGTTTTATCTTCTTTCCTTTTGCTTCTTCTTGGGTCAGTGGGGTGGATTGATGTAAGGAGGGTAGCGGCTGGCGCGCACCATGCTTTGTGCTTGATTATCCTGTTGTGCTATCCCTGTGCCGCCATCTTGGCTATGTTTGACTGCTCGTTGGATTTCATCTTATGGACGTTGCCCGCTTACTTCTTAGGTGGTCTGTATGTACGCTGATCCTTCTTAGTTTCTGTATCTCCGTATATATTTTAAAAATATTTTAAAAATTAACCTTAACTTCTCCTGTTACTCGGTGGTACGTGTATCCAGTGTAACTCACGTTGAATGCTTTAATGTTCTGAAGTGCTACTGAGTCGAAGTATAACTTGCAACAATGCTCATAACAGTTTCGAGGCCGGCCGGATGGTTGTAGGCGCGTATTTGTTCTTTGATAGTGCACAATAAAGGTTTTCAAAAATTAAAAAAAAAAAAAAAAATAGGGAACAGCAAAAAAGCAAAAGAAAATCCTGGGTGAGACTGCAGAACTGGCACATTTCCAATAGTACCATCTGTTCCTACTCAATAGTAGGGACAGATGGTACTATGCCATCTTGGTTTTCCTAGAGAAGGAATGGATTCGTTTATTGTTCAGTTAATTACAATTATTACTATACAGCATCTTTTCTGATATAAAGTAAAACAAAAGTTAAAACCTAAGGGCTAACATTTTCTTTAAGCAGGAGTCAGGGATGCGACTTCAGTTTTGTAAAGAAACTAAAAAATGAGATATCCGAAGGATGTCTTCCGTATTTGAACAATATATTAGGGCATCCTTATATGTTAAAAATGCCCCTCTTTAAAAAGAACAGTTTCAGACTCCTATGTCTGTCGTCTCTGACTCTTGGGCAGCAACAAAAGATGTATGGAATTGGCTCCTGATGGTATGTGCAAAGTCTGCATTTAGAGGATTTGTGAGCGTATCTTAGCCAGTCTCTTCTGTATTCTTTAATTGGGAACAAGTGGAACCGCAACTGCAAAATGTTGATCCGCTGTAGCCACTTCATAGAGTAAAACATTTTCATCAGTTTTGTCCGGTGATTTTATAGTATGAATCGCGGATGTTGCCACCATTGATGATCTGTGCAAAAGTACCGTAGTCCTTTGCTCACAACATTAAAGTTAGTTGAGTTTTAGCAAGGACTTTAAAGCAGATTTAGATACAACTTCCCACCACTCCGTGCATATTTCCAAAAGTCCTACTCCTTTACACAATTCATTGTGACACAGATTTTTACTGATGTTGCCTTCAATTGCCATTCTTTAGTGACATTTCAAAATGTTAGGAGATGCGTGTTTAATGCTGTAACATTACTTAAAAAAAAAATGTTTTTATTATGTGACAGGTCTTCGTTGTCTATGCAATATTCCAAGTGTATATGTGTGCTTTTAGTGGGATTGGCAGATGAAAGACTTTCCTGTAGATTTTACATTGGAGCACATCTAGCAGTGACTCCATTTTCTCCGGAAAGATGTGCTGCCCATAGAAAAGCATTGTTGGAAACCTGGCTATGATTATTTTAAGGATGTCCTCGGCCAAAAGGTTTGCAAGTTTTGTGTTATCTTGCAAATGTCAAAGATGTAAGCAGAAGCCATAATTTTTATGCGAGAGAATTGATACCTCCAAGAGCCGTTGTCGGAATTCCATATGCACAGATAGTTGTAAAAAAGGATTTAGTCTAAATTCTTGGATCCTAATAATCCTAAGAAATATTTTGTTCTTGTGTTTTCTTAAGATCATTATTTAGGTTTTGGATTTATTTGCTATTAATTTATTATGTTCATTATGTATGTGTAAGTGATCCAGAGCACACTGTAACCCTACTCTGGTTTGGTCAAGGATAGCTAAGTATTAGGCCTATAGCAGGATTTGGATCTTTAGTGTTCTGATGCAAGGTGGAAAGGATCTTCTCTTACTAGAGCTGGTACAATTCCTGCAGTGTAAAGTGAGAATAACAAATGGGCAAGCGTGCAGTCCTGTTTTATGTGCTGTGTTTTTGCGACAGATTCTGTGACATGTTTGCCAGGACCAATTCAAACTCTAACCCAGGTATCATTGTAAAGTGTGGAAATGGCGTTCAGAAGTGGCTGTGGTCTTTCAGAGTTGGTCAAAGTTTCCAAAAATATATTCCAATCGCCTTAATAAAGTAGGTTGTATAGTGTACCAACCACACAAAGAGATGAGGGCCTGAAGAGTTGGTTGATTTATAAGCCAGGAAGGACAGGGCGAGAATGTTGTTGTTAGTGCGGCAGAAAGGCTGGAAGCAGATTTGATAAAAAAGTATAATATGTTTTTTCAGTTGCCCACCTTTCAAGATTTTCTTAAAGGATTCTGGCATATACTTTAGGCTCTACATCCAAAAGGGCTACAAGGCGGTAGCTACCGGGGTATGACCTATCGCACTAATGGGAAACAAGATGGAGCCTTTTTAAGATTTCGGTAATTGTGCTATTTGGAATAAATGGGTAAGAAGTGGGTTTAATCTTTCATTCCAGCTGTCGACATCCGACCTACATATACATCCCTATCACAAAGCGGGGATTCAGTTTGATCCCGGAACTCTGTAGGAAGGACTTACAGGACCTTAGTGATTGACTGTTCTAAGATATGAAGCTGATTGTTTCGTGTTCTGCCTTTGATTTGGGAACTGGAAGGCCACGGACATTTGGTGTGAGTTGAGTCCTTTCTCCTGCTAACGTCATGTGCGTAATATAATGTGTTCTATCCAGGCTTTGGGACAGACTTTTCTCGTTGTTAGTTGAGTTTTCAGTGTATCCAGACCAATAATGAACTCCCAGAACTCACTCTGTAATTTCTTTGTCATATGACCTTATAAAGAGTTATGCACAGTTGGTCATTGTGTTTCCTTTTTTGCTTCCCCGATTTGTTATTGATACCATTTTTCCAGGACCCGGTTATTGGTGTTGACCTGGCTAGAAGGTCCAGTTTCCTTCTTGTTACTTCATGCGGTTGAAGTTCAGATATCAGAGTTTATAGTGTGCTTGCATACCAGTGATTATTGGCTTCATGGCAGGATTGGACTGGCTTTTATTTTTCAAATTGCCAGTGAACAGCTAAGGAGTATTTGTGGTCTTATGTGAAGACTTTTGATGGGATCTTCTAATCCGACAAATAGATTATTGATTGTGCTTCGATTTGCCCAACTCTTTAATTATTCAAGGCCCGTTGGACTCCAGCTCAGTGTTTTTAACTTGCAGCTTAGGCTTGGCTGGCAAACAGCTGGGAACTGCTTCAGTTCTTCTGGTATAGAAATCAAAACAGGGAGAAAGTGTGTAGTGAATGCTTTCTGTGGGGGGAGTTATTTGAAACATTGCACAAGTTGAATGTATCAATTTGCTCACACGAAATATGATTAATAATCTTCAACCTGACAAGTGATGTTTTCCTTGAAGAGGAGCTCTGAGTTAAGGGTGAATCTAAGTGATTTTACACTTCCTGTTATCTGCATTAAAATTGTTGCTTCGTTTTGCATAGACTTTTTTTAGAACAGTTAGGCAGGAGAAATTCTGTTTTAGTTGGATTGAGCTTCAGGAAGGTACTCAACATCTAGTTCTGAATTTTATCTAGTCCGACCTTAAGTTGCTAGGTTTAGTTATTTTTTTGTTTTTGGAAGGTATTTATGCGACCAATGATTAATACCGACTGTCATTCACAAAGGAGATTTTCTGGTGAAGCTCAGTGTTTCTTGGCTTATCAGGTGGATTTTTGATACTGTTGTTAGGGAAGTGTAACTAGGGGCTCCATGTAGAGAATGATAAGAGAATGCCAGTGTGAAGAAAGCTTTGCTTCTGTTAAGTCACTTTGTTGATTTAGTTTTGTAGAAGGTAGCTTTGGATAAGTCGACAATGGCTCTGAGGGCTAAGCAGATTGTTTTAAATTGGGTCAAACGATAAAGGGCTGTCTATTTCTTTTCTATGTATGGTGCACTTGTTTTCTGGGAGTTCTTTTGTGTACCATGACGCAGAGAACTTTGGCATGGAGGACTGAATTTTTAATGCTGTGTTGAGTTGGTGTACTTTTTTTTTAAAAAAATGTTTGTGCTGTATTAGTTTTGATTTCAGAGCGGGGGAGATAATGGATCCCTCAGGGACTCTGCAGGCGATAGGAGGTTTTTGGGAGCTTAAGGTCCTATCTGGATGAGCTGGTGAAGGTTGGTGAGGTAGGAGATGTACAATTTCAAGGCCACATGAGAAATACCCATGAATGTTTTGGGATCATGATCTGTGATCAGTTGTAAACAGGGCTGATCGAGGAAGATCAGACAGCAGGCAGGGGTCATTTCTGTCATTGGGTGCGGTCTTCACACTGCAGCGTGGACTGACAACTGATTGGTAGAGCTGTACAAAATTGTTTTTGGAATATATGCTCCTGTTCTTGGCCTGCAACCCATTTCTCTATGAACTTACAGATGGTGAGTGGATGAAAGAGCTCTATTTGGTGAGGTTGTCGGGATTCAGTGTTTGTTTCCCAAGGACAGGGGGGAAGGGTCCTGCTTGGGGGTTATCTGTAAAGGGTCTTTGGTTGTGGAAGCTGTTGACAATGTTGAGGAGTCTCCTGAAGGAGTGATCTCATGAAGGAGAATGGTAGTGCTGTCTCTATAGGAGGTAATCTTAAGTGTGTTAGAGATGTTGAGTAGATCATCTTATGAGAAGAGGTTAAAGGTAATCCTCTGAACGGTGAGTGATTGCAGGTTAAGTGAAGGAATGTTTTGTGTTGTAGGTGTGGTCTCCGATTTAGCTCATCTAGTCTTAGAAGAATTGGCTCAATAGCTTTGCACAGGTCACCTGTGTGGAATTGTGGTGTCTATGCAAGGGTTGGTGAAGTGCCTGACTGCTGTGAAGAAAGCTTTGTTTCTGTTCAACACTTTGTTGATTGTAGTAGAAGGTAGGTTTGAATGAGTTCACCAAGATTTGCTGACTGAGCAGAGTGTTATGAGTTGGGTTAGGTGATGAAGGGCATTGGTATGTCTCCATTTGTTTTCTGCGTATGGTGCCCTTGTTTTCAGCAAGTTCCTTTGTTTACTATGGCAGAGATTATTTCAACTTTTCAAATTTTCAATGGTGTGTTAAGTTGGTGTGGTGTGTTTTGGTCTGTGTTGTAATAGTTGAATAGTGGTTATTATCCAGTATATATTGGTAAGAGTTCGAGGCATCAATGATTTTATTTCGAAGGGCCTCCTAGGGAAAATCTTGGACAGAAATCTGGCTTGCATACAGATAGGTGGTGGATGGAGTATGGGGCCCAGGAAGTGGGCTATGAGGAAGTGGAGGGTGGGGTCTTTGAAACTGGAGGTATTATTGATATTGTGTATGATGTTGAGAATTTTCAGGTTAGTGCTGATGTGTTCTTACTTTGTTTAAGTTACTAGATTCATTGGAGAGGTTGAAGCTGGCAGGTGGAGCACTCAAACAACTTGGATTTTACTGGTCTTGTGAGAATTCAGGGCCAGGAGGACATGAGATTACTACAATACCCCTTCTCGCTTGAGAACACGGTCTATTTGTTGGATATTGAAAACATGGTCTGTATGTTGGACTTTGTAGTATGCAAGAATGAGAACATCAAGGAATGTTGTGGACCCAAGCTTCTGTGATAAAGAATATGTGAGTGATCATATCCACTACATCTGCCTGGATGACTACAGTGTGTGCATTGACATGAATGAGGTGTGAAGAAACAGCTGCTGTACCAATCGAGTCAGAGCCCATGTGCAGGACAGAGTCAGTAACCATGAAGTGAGCCATGTGCCATGCTGCACCGATCGGGCCAGGTCGCATGCGTAGTGCTATGTCGGCGACCCCGCATGCCAGGAGGGGAAGCCATGAAAAAGAATGCTGTGCAGTAAAAGCCATCGCCTTGTGCAGTAGCAGAGCTCAACCATGCATATAAGGAAGGGCCACTGCCAAATACTTTAAAGTGCTGATCAGGTGGAATCCCGGTGGTGTGAGATACGGTGACCTCCGTATGCCAAAGTAGCTCATCTGGAGCATCGGGAAATGAAGTGAGGATGCTGTGGTAGCACCTTCACACCAACACAAGAGAGGCACAACAAGACCATTGCAACCACTGCCCCACCAGATGATGAAACAGACATTTATCACACAGAAGAGGCCGCAGAGAACCACCGGTTGCATCAGCAGCAGGACCAGAAGTGAGGGACTCTGCAATGAGTTCAGCCACTTTTTCCACATACAGCAGCCACATCTGAACTCATCTGCATCAAGCAACCTCAAATGGTACACATTCAGGAACTCCAGACGCTCCCCGTTTGCCGGAGCATGTAAAACTAATTTCAGGCCGATTGGCCGCTGCGGAACTCGCTACTAGTTAGTGCTGTAGCTCTTGAAAACTATTTACTTTATATTAGCGACAAAGTGGACTGTTGAGACTCTAACGGCTAGTGAAACATACCCTAGATGTTCCCAATACAGAATGGGGAATATTCACTATTGTGAGGAGAAAATTGGACAGGGAATTGTCAAAAAAATACTATAGCCCTGACCTCAAGGGGACTATGTAATTGCTTATTAATGTTCTATTTTTCCTTTGTGTCGTAGGCAATAGATAGAAAATACTCATCTTTTTTCATAAAAGTGAGTATTTGGCTGGATAATGGTTTATTGCTGCTGCTTGTATTTTGAATGGTGAGCCTCTCCTCTATCCACACCTTCGTCCCCTAAATCCACCCCCCCCCCCCACCTTTCTCCCAGGAGCTTTTGACTGCTCACAGAATGCATACTCTGAGTCTAAAATGCAGAGGAGTACTTAGCCCAGTTACTCAGAATTTACAGTAATCCGGGCCACAGGACATAAGGAGTAGAATGCCTTAAACCCCACGGTTGGACCCACTTACCCCTGCTTTTCCTGCGGTCCCCTGAAAAGGGTTCTGACAATGGAGCTGAGCTTGGAAAGAAATATATTGAGAAGGTCCAAAGGTGGCACAAAATATTCAACATCCAAGATATTCGGATAAAATTTCACTACATCTAGGAGAAGGAAAGCACAATGAAAGGGGCTGGAGAGCAAGTTTGAAACATTTAAAGGCTTCACATTTAAATTGCTACAGAGACTCTGTGGAGACAAATAAGTAACAAATTGATCACACAAGTTGAGATCAGACAAGAATAGGTATCTGTGGACCTACCTTTTAGTACTGCTTTCACATCTCAATTCTCAGACTTTACTTTTAGAAAGCTTTATCAGCAGTTATACCTCTTGACTGGTAACTTCAAGATCTCAGAGAAGGAGAGATGAACACAGTAGGGTTACCACACCAAAAAAGCTCTGGCTATTAATTATACTGGCTGTCAGAATCATCTGCATTGCAAGTAGTGTTACAATATTCTGGCGTTCCACTCCCACTGTAGCTGCATGCCTATCCTTGGTGAAAGGGGAGCTGTTCCATACCTCAGCACACGCATATACCGATTGGACTACTGAAGATCAACATAGAGACAATGGAGGGTGACGGCTGCTGGCGGTCAGGGCTCCAACGCACCTGCTCTGATGGAGACCAGACACAGCATGTGTACCGACGTGGGGCGGCGGAAGACCTTTGTCCAGTAGGCCCTGCGGGCTCTTCGACAGAGGCGCTCGCTTTCGGCACAAGGGCCCCAATTACTAACATTTCCAGTCTCTGACCAAGTGGACACTGTGGGAGCCCTGGGGGCTATCTGGACACCCCGTGGCCAATCTGGGTAATGGAGCTGGCACTTCTACGGACTGTTCCCTCCATTAAAGCCTCCAGATTCAGCCTCCACTCTCTGGCCTACGTGGGAGGCCTAGGTGCCTATTTTATAGGGGTGATGCCTGAACCCCCCGATGTCACTTGGGCTCTCCCTGCAAACTTACGAGGTGCCCTGGAGTGTCCACCCCGCTGCCAACCCACGGTCACAGAGTTTGTGGAGCCCAGTCGTTATCTAGTGTGGGTCCCAACGCCAAAGTAGCACATTCAGGCAAAAGTAAGGAGCACGGTTGTGGGTGGAGAGGTAGACCTTGATTCCCAGCCAACACCCCCCGTGTGTCACCACTCACACAGGACCTATGAGTTCAATTACTAACGCTGGTGAAGGGTACATTCCAGGACTGATATTGTAGACGTTCATCTTCATCTCCTCACAGATAGGCACTGCCTTGGATGTTTTAACATCAGGGCTGGGTGCCCAGAGGCCAAGTGGGCTCTCCCCTACACTTCTATCCTGGTGGTGCCTAGATGTGCCGTGCCCAGTGGAATACAGGCCTGGAGGGGCCCCCCCCCGCCACAATGTAAATTGTCTCCTGCTGCCTCTGTCTCACACCAAAGCTAGGGTGGAGTTCAGTCAAAAGACTGACACTGACGGGACACCTCCATTGTCCTCCAACCCAGATGTTAACACCTCTCTGAATCGAGTGAAAGTGCATGGATATACGTGAGATGGTTGAGGAGACTACAGACAGAAAGACTGACAAATCGAGATATTTGTGCCTCCTCCTCACCTGACACCACAACTGGTGTTTACCTGACGTATACCCAGCTCCCCTGTAGTGTAGCAATGCCTACTCAAAGACGTTGTACCTCTCCTCCTGGGCTCCTAGTCCTCGACACATGCAAGAAGAGACCCACTTGGTGCTTGGCTGCTCATCCTGCCATGGACTGTGGCAAGAGGAGCAGGACCCTGTTGCAACTGCTTTACTCACGCCACGTCAAGTATGCATTAGGACAAAGCCATGAAACCCCATCCCTTCCAGCCAGGCATCGACCAGTTCACCACTTCAACTGGAGTGACGTGGAGAATGCCTTTGACAAAACCACTCCAACAGAAGTGGACTTTGTTAACATTTTACAAGCCATCCATGTTTCACAGGCAGTGAGCGAAACAAAAATAGGAGAGATGCGAGTGGATGTGGCACTCCTCTGTCATGACCTATATAATGCAACTAGCCACATCACAGAAGCAGAGGAACGCCTCTCTACAGTTGAAGATAAGGTCACCCACCTCAAGACCAAGGTCGCTCACCTCCTCACTTGCACTTACAAACTCCATCATCAAGTGGAAGATCCAGAAAACCGCTCAAGATGCAATACTTTGCCTTTCGTGGGCTTTCCAGTAGATGCAGAACAATCCTGACTGCCTGAATTCCTGTAGGATTGGATCAAATCTTGGAAGCCGACTTATTAACTGTCGCCCTAGTTTGCGGTGGAACACGCCCAAAGAGCACTTCTCCTAAACCTCCTTCTAGCACTTCATGTCAGCCTATGATAAGAGAGGTTTTTCAATTTTAAAGACAAAGACTCTATCCTGGGCGAACCTTGTGCACACGCGGATCTCCACTATTAGAACTCAAAAATCTAAATTTTTCCCGACTACACACAAGAGGTCCAGACAAGACGCAGGTCTTGCGAATCTGTCAAACAGAAACTTCGAGCCATCCAACTGTCCTATGCGCTCTTGTTCCCTGCACACTTCAAGGTAATAAATGCCGGTAAGATCCATTTTTTTAAACCCCCCGAGTCAGCGTGGAGTTGCTAACGGAAGAAAAACAGTTACACGAGCCAGCCCACTCTCCCCTTCCATCGACTAGCCAGATGTCCAGAGTCGGCACAGATGCAGGTAGGCACCGGAAACGTGCCCCTTCTTGGTCTTGTTGCAGGAGGCATCCCACTCACTAAGTTCTGGCTCCTTACCACCCCCACTGCTGCAAACATCAGATCAGCCCCCAAAGACTGGAGGAGACCTTCACACTGCACCTCGAACTGAGGAAGGTTTGAGCCGGACACCTTCTCCCATTTAGTGACATGGGTATCACATATGGTTCCTGGACTTTAATAAGCACGCAACTACAACTATGCCACCAACTCATCAATTTCCGCACCCGGCCCCTTTCCCACAATAGGTGTGCCTATTCCTAGCTCACGTGAAATTCATGTCTTCAGCCTCGTCATGACCCTTTACGCTGTAATGTCCTTTAGACCGGATCAAGCACTCAATGGTCCTGTGGTATGTCCAACGCTATCTCCCTTCTATCCTAAAAATCCAGGAGATGCACTTGATGGGAACCAACTGTCCATTACTGGCTCGGCAAGGGTTTGACAGAGTTCATCACCCTGGGTACACTTGGGGGTCCCATAGGGTGGCAGTTGTGCTGCACCGCTCCTTACCCTTGTGGTTAGCCAGACCTGGACAGATCCACAAGGCACTGACTCTGGAGACATACAGGGCTGGCAGCATGAAATGTGATGGTCAGAACTGGGAAGAGAATGTTAAGGCATTGTAACTGAAGAAGCTGGTGACCATTGAGCTCAGCTAGAGATGTTGTGTTCAAGAATAAAGCTTTCAAGAAGAAATTTGTGTTTTTGGATCTTTACAGACTCCTTCTTAGCCGCACTCATTGGTGTCATAGCTGTGAGGTGCGAAATGGTGGCTGATTTCCAAACAAACACAGGGTCAGTCCAATCAATGGGTACTCCCTGAGCAGCATGTAAGGCTACTATTTGGGGGCAAAACTCGCCTCTGTCAAAAAGAAAAAGCACAATATGATTGAGTCAACTAACTTGAAGATCGTGCTCTGCGCCTGGTGAAACAACTCTGACATTATCCACAGTGCTATCAAGGGGGCGAGGCCAGGCGGAGCACCAAGATGGCTACTTGACTGAGGAGCTCCGGAACGGCTGCTACATGAATGCAGCAATGCCCTACTCCCTTCGTGCTTCAGCAGCGTCTGGCCATGCCAGCGGCTGCCTGGCAACCCCTGTGATGTCCCAGACCTTTCGGCAGTAAAAATTTCAGATTTTCAGCCCGTGTGAGGCCCCTCACCAGCTGCGGTCTGACAGGGGCTTCGGAGGCCCCACGACGACCGGGGTTGCGGGTAACCCCAAGGGTGGGGCTGAGGCAGGGCAGCCGCGCAAGACTTGAGGCCAGTGTGGAGGAGACGTCTAGCTGTGTGGGGGACACAAGGAACATCTTGTCACCTCGCCCGCCCAAACTATCTGAAGACCTGAGGCGGTGTTTCAACTTCCTCTCCTATCGTTGTTTTGCCTGCCGACCCCTGGCCTTGTTACTTACCATAAATGCTGATTGCGGCCCCCAGGAGTTGGTGTAAAGCTGTACAAGGCACTAATTGGGTGAGTGAAGATGCACATAGAGGGCTCGTACCTGCTTTTTCGCACCATGGGCAAAGCTGCATACTAGGTGACAGAGGAATTTAGATTTGAACTCAATGGATCATGCTCACGCTTGGCTGAGCATGAGGGGGGTTCCATACAATTCAAGTGTATGAGTTTGCGTGACTGGCCCACATCTGTACCACCCTTTCTGAAGCATGCTGAACCCTCCACTTATCAGCAGTGCTACCACAGCTTCAACTGTGCCGCGCACCAAGACAGCATGACCTCTCTTTTGACGCCGCAAAGACACCCAGGGGCGAGGATGATGGAGGACCCCTACGTGGGGACCCCCCGAATCCCACAAACTCTCCTGCGTCTGACCGCCCCCTCCCCCCCCCCGCAGATAGCATTGCGGCCATTATGGCCAAACTGCGAGCCGGATTTAACGCTTGCTTGGATGGCATACATAGCCAAGTTGAGTAGCATAAAGCCTGTATTAATGCTGCAGAACACTGCACCTCTGAAGTGGAGGATGCACAGTTGGCTGTGATTAAGTGCCTAGAACGCACCAAACAGATCCTCAAGGAATAGCGGCTAAAGCAGAGGACTTGAAGGCCAGGTCGTGCCACAACAATATTAGCATTGCCGGGGTGGCGGAATCCACCAACACAGGCCCCATGGAAGCATACGTGGAACGGCTCCTCACAGAACTTTTTGTCAGGGAAAGTTTCTCCTTAATCTTTGCAATTGAGCGGGCCCACAGAGCACTTGCCCCTTGATCGGTCCCTGGCATCCCACTGCGTCTCATTATAGCCCGCCCCCTGAACTATCACGATGGCTGCACTGCTTTGCACAGGGCTCAGGAAAGGGGAGACATTTAGTATCGGGGCATGGCGCTCTCCTTTTCCCCCGGATTTTACTCCAATAGTTCAGGAGGCCCATCTCAAATTTCAAGACATAAAGAGGACCCTCTGGGGAGAAAACGTTCAATATTCCATGCTTTACCCAGCGCGCTTACGCATTTAGCTCAACAGAAAGACTCACATTTCGACTCGCTCACAGAAGCAACCGATTTTCGGAAACACCACAAGCTGAACTCGAACTCGTGCTCGGGGAGATGGTATATCACTTTTCAGTTTACCCCACCGGCTCACAGCTGAAACCTGCTGCTCCATGAGCTGCTACATTACTCTCAAACTCACACTGTCTCTTTCGACTGTAGAACTCTTCTTCTCAATATTGGCTGTACATGGTTTGTTGTCATAAGTATGTTAACTTACAGCAGCCTCCTTTGAGCATTGCCTCCCGCCTAGGAGGTCTACTAATGTTTGATTGGGGAAAATGGGATTCACCGGAAATAGGTTGGGTGGCTATCCGATGTGGATGGTAGGGTGGAGGATTGGGTGTTGTTTAATGTTGTGTACTATACTATGTCGACCTGTCTTCCGCAATTTTCTATCATGGTGCTTTCCCATGTATCTCAATATAGCAGCAATGGCACGGCTAGGTGGTGGTACCAGGGTACTGGAGTTGAAGTGCATATCATGGAACGTGAGGGGCCTATCTAACCCCAGCAAAGGGAGGCAGGTATTGGCCTATCTCACCAGGGTATTAATTACCAAATCGACGGCACGCCACATCCCGGTACCGCCACAGAATCCACCTCCACTACGGGCGTTTTTTCGCTATCAGCTTCCCGGTCTGGTAATCCAGCCACCGCTCCATTCATCTTAAATTCAAGTCCACGCATGCAGTGAAACGTCAACTATTATTACAGATATTTATCTGTTTGTGCAGAATTGCCATATATATGCGGGCAAATTCATTGCTGACCTGTTGCATCTACACATCAATCTTTATGCACATCCGCACCCGCATACTCTCTAAAAGAGATCTTTTGCTGATATTATCCAAGTCCGTTAGCGTCTATTGGCCTGATCCATATATTCTTCATCAAGTATCAGTATCCATTCCAACTATACAGGGACTCTATTACAGTATCTTTTACCTGAGAACGACACCTCTCGGTTGATCCTTGACTAATTGTAACTTGCAGCTCCTGAAGAAGGCGGCCTCGCCGAAACGCGCGTCGAGTAATTTTGTGTTCATTAGTTTTATTTTAGGCACTATTTAATTTAAGCTGGTGTCCTTTTTAATCATATTGAGTATATACTGTATTTTACTGTAACTGTGTCATATAAAGTGAATTTTCTGTTCTTTATATGATTTTTAACTTGTCGATTAAAACTTTGATCTCTTTCTACTAAGGTTTATTGTATTGTTTGACCCTTTCCCTAGCTCTTATTGGTCCAATCACCTGTTTTCTGGTTATAGACTGCCTAGGAAGTTTCTGTACACATACCTATCTCACCAGGTACAGTGTCCATATTGCCTTCCAACAAGAGACCCACCACGCCATTCCCCAACAATTCGTTGTGACTCTAACTGGGGCAACAATTGATTTTTTTGCTAGTTACGGCACCTACTCCAGAGGAGTATGCATCTGAATTCACAAGATGTAACATAGACCAAAATTACTCTTTTCCTAACATTTACACACGTATGTCCAATTTCCCCATTTATTACATTATAATGGGGGGCGACTACAATCTCATGCTGCAACCCTCTCGCAACACTACCGGATTGGGTCAGATCACCAAACCGCAATCTGCAAAAGTACTTATGGCCCTACTGAAGACTCACTTATTGACAGAGGCTTCTCTTTCTATTCAGCCACCCTGTACATTGTCCCATATAGACCACTGGTATCTATCTCCTGATCTATTGATCCACCCACTTGCGGTAGACTATCTAGCCCACACTTTGTCGAACCACTCACCGGTATTACTATCTCTCACGATTCCCCATATTGCACGGCCACATTGGCCCTGGCGCTTCCCAAGTGAGGCCCTTCTTGATACTGTGTTTAGGAGCAAGTTTAACGATGCTATACTTAAATACTATCAATTCAATTCAGGCTTGGTGCCCCAGTTCGCCACTCTTTGTGAAGTTTTCAAAGTTTATATCCGCTGGATCTGTATGACCAAACAGTATGGAGTGCTTCACACTATTCGTTGTAATTTTGACTTCACTGAGAAGGCATTACGAGAGGTAGACGTACGCACTTTGGTAGAAGATCCTCCCCCCTCCCTACTTCAGAAAGCACAACTCATTGCAGAGTTTCAGGAACTCGTAACCCGTGAGGTTAAGTACCTAGGAAAATATGAGCGAGCCAGAATATACGGCGTGAGGGAGAGACCGGGACGGACCTTGGCCAGACTGCTTAGTCCTCGACACTCATCATCCCATGTCACCCAGCAGCAACTGAATGACGGCGCGTCACCCAGGGCATGGATAATTCATCTGCCTTCCTCTCATACTATTCTCGGTTATATACCACGAGCTCCCCGCCAACTGATACCGCCCTCACAGAACAGCTGGCTGAGGTGGCAATGGTCTGGATTGAGGAGGACCAGCAGCAATTTTTGCCCTCACCAATAACCGGGGACAAGGTCTTGCAGGCCCTAGACTACCTCGACGGGGCTCGTGCCCCCCGCACAGACGGCCTCACGGGTGGATTCTATAAAACATATAAAACTTTATTAGTTCCTCATCTTCTTACGGTCTGCATGAAGCTCTCGAATCTGGTAAACTTCCAACTACTATGCGAGAAGCTACTATTTCCTTGCTCCTTAAGCCGGGTAAACCGTCTGACAGATATACCTCTTATAGGACTCTATCTCTGCTTAACCAACACTATAAAATTCTAGCTAAGGTGCTTGCGACTTGCAGCTTACTTTTTATAGATCAAAATTATCTCCTAGTTTTAAACTGGTTTCATCCCAAATCGCTCACATCAGTTAATTTACGCTCAGTATTTGCAGTCATCAATCAAATTGAACCAGACCTTGCTGCTGCTGCAATACTATTAAATGCTGAAAAGGCGTTCGACTCCCTAGAGTTGCCCTTTCTATACACTGTGCTCTGTAAACTGGGTTTCCTGCTAGGCTTTTTTGACTTTGTTCGCCTTCTCAATGCTGACCCAGTGGCCAGGCTTCTGGTTAACAGAGAACTCTCAGATCAATTCACTTTATCACGAGATACCCGATAGGGCTGTCCACTCTCGCCCCTGCTGTTTATTATTGCCTTGGACCCACTTGTACGATAACTCCAATAACGACATCTGCAGCAGGCATCAGATTCCAATGGGGCCTCTCTTGGCCTCATCCTATGCAGACAACGTTTTAGTGTTTGTCCGGGAGCCCGAAGCCAACCTGTCCCACTCCTTCGGGAAGTGGTACGATTTGGAGTCTTGTCTGGTCTGGTCATCAACTGGTCCAAATACAAAATATTTCCACTAACGGATGTTACGCATCCCTTCACTTTGGGCTTTCCCCAGCGCTGGTGCGAAGGCCCCCCTTGTTACCTGGGCATTATTCTGCATCGTACTTCATCAGAAGTCATCTGCGTAAATTATGGCCTGCGATCGACAGATTGGCAACTCAAATAGATTGGTGGATAACACTCCCCCTATCAATTGGTGGCAGGATTGCTATTATTCATAAATGTCTGCAGTTACGCCATGCTCTATGAGCACATACCCTATCAATCAGTGACACTTATAAAGCGCGCTACATACCCGTAGGGTCTCAAGGCGCTGGGGGGGGGGGGGCGCTACTGCTCGAACAGCCAGGTCTTCAGCTTCTTCCTGAAGGAGAGGTGGTCTTGGGTCAGGCGCAGGTCGGGAGGGAGGGAGTCCCAGGTCTTGGCGGCCAGGTAGGAGAAGGACCTTCCTCCTGTAGTCGCTCTTCGGATGCGGGGGACGGCGGCGAGGGCGTGGTTGGCTGATCGGAGGTGGCGTTTGGGAGCGTAGAAGTTGACTCGGCTGTTGAGGTAGCTCGGGCCTTGGTCGTGTAGGGCTTTGTGTGCGTGGGTGAGGAGGCGGAAGGTGATTCTTTTGTTGACGGGGAGCCAGTGAAGGTCTCTCAGATGTCCGGAGATGTGGCTGGTTCGTGGGATGTCGAGGATGAGTCTGGCTGAGGCGTTCTGGATCCGCTGGCATCTCTTCTGGAGCTTGGCGGTGGTACCGGCGTAGAGGGCGTTGCCGTAGTCCAGTCGGCTGGTGACGAGGGCCTGGGTGACGGTCTTCCTGGTCTCGATGGGGATCCACCAGAAGATCTTCCGTAGCATGCGTAGGATGTTGAAGCACGCCGAGGAGACGTTGTTGACTTGCCTGGTCATGGAGAGGGAGGAGTCCAGGATGAAGCCCAGGTTGCGTGCATGGTCTGTCGGTTTGGGTGCGGTGCCCAGGGCGGGAGGCCACCAGGAGTCGTCCCAGGCGGAGGGTGAGGAGCCCAGGATGAGGACCTCCGTCTTGTCCGAGTTCAGTTTCAGGCGGCTGGTCGTCATCCACTCGGCTACCTCTTTCATCCCTTCGTGCAGGTTGGCTGTGGCGGCGGCGGGGTCGTTGGTCAGGGAGAGGATCAGCTGGGTGTCGTCGGCGTAGGAGATTATGCTGAGGTTGTGTTTGCGTACGATGGCCGCGAGGGGGCTCATGTAGACGTTGAAGAGGGTGGGGCTCAGAGATGATCCTTGGGGGACGCCGCAGATGACTTCGGAGGCCTCTGACTTGTACGGTGGTAGGCGGACTCTCTGTGTTCTTCCGTCGAGGAAGGAGATGATCCATTCCAGCGCCTTGTCCTGGATTCCGATGTTGCTGAGGCGCCGTACTAGGGTGCGGTGGCAGACCGTGTCGAATGCCGCGGAGAGGTCTAGGAGGATGAGGGCCGCTGTTTCTCCATTGTCCATCAGGGCTCGGATGTCATCGGTGGCGGCGATGAGGGCGGTCTCGGTGCTGTGGTTGGCTCGGAAGCCGGACTGTGAGGGGTCGAGGGATCCGTTCGTCTCGAGGAAGGCGGCCATCTGCTTGTTGATGGTCTTCTCGATGACTTTGGCTGGAAACGGGAGGAGCGAGATGGGGCGGTAATTCTTGAGGTCGGTGGGGTCTGCTGTTGGTTTCTTGAGTAGAGCGCTGAGTTCGGCGTGTTTCCAGCTCTCAGGGAAGATGGTGGTGTTGAAGGATGTGTTGATGATGTCTCGCAGGTGGGGTGCGATGACAGCGTCGGCCTTGTTGAAGACGTGGTGAGGGCAGGGGTCGGTCGGTGATCCGGAGTGGATGGAGTTCATCGTGCGGATGGTGTCTTCGGTGCTGATCGGGGTCCAGGCGTGGAGGGTGGTGGTGGGGGGTGGTTGTTCGGTCATGGTGTGCGTTGGTTGGTTGTTGAAGCTGTTGTGTATGTCCGCGATCTTGTTGTGGAAGTATGAAGCGAGGGAGTTGCAGAGGTCTTGCGATGGGGTGATGTCGTTGTGTCCTGCGCTGGGGTTGGAAAGCTCTTTCACGATGTTGAAGAGTTCCTTGCAGTTGTGTGCGTTGTTGTCCAACCGGTCCTTGAATGCTGTTTTCTTGGCGGCGCGGATCAGCTGGTGGTGTTTCCGGGTGGCAAGTTTGAAGGAGGTCCTGTTGTCCGGTGTTGGTTCCCTTCTCCAGACTTTCTCGAGGGCTCGGCAGTTCTTCTTGGAGCTCTTGAGTTCGTCGGTGAACCATGGGGCCTTCTTGCTGCCGGGTCTGCTAGGCGGGGTCCTCAGTGGGGCGAGTTCGTCCGCGCAGTTGCTGATCCACTTCGTGAGGTTGTCGGCGGCCTGGCTGGGGTTCGCTGAGCTGGCAGGAGGGTGCTGGCTCAGGGAGGTGGCGAGCTGGTCTGCTGTGATCTTGTTCCAGCTTCTGCGGGCGGCCTGTTGCTGGTGTTGGTGGCTCGTCGTTCTCTTGAAGGTGATGCATGCAGATACATGCATCCCGAATTCAGTCCTATTGAGGCCAAGTTAATGATAGGGGGGTTCTGAATAAGGGAGGAGTTTCCCAGATTTATCGTACCTTGAGCATAAATGCTCCAGAGGCAATTCACACCCTCAGAACCCGTTGGGAGATGTGGCTTGGACCCTTAGAGGATGAGAATTGGTGGGATGCTCTAATGGCCCCCCCAAAAGTTCTTGCAATGTCTTCCAGGCTCCACTTGGTGCAGACATGCTACCCACGCCACCACATGACCGCCAGCTGCCTCGTACCAGCTCCCTGCCCCACGCCTGTTTTCCCT
Organism: Lissotriton vulgaris; assembly: GCF_964263255.1. Classification (NCBI taxonomy): domain Eukaryota; kingdom Metazoa; phylum Chordata; class Amphibia; order Caudata; family Salamandridae; genus Lissotriton; species Lissotriton vulgaris. Next base: position 415,617,978 of record NC_141689.1, on the reverse strand, counting down.
ACATCTCCCGCTCCTTCCCGCCGCTGCGTCCCTGCGAACCCGCCCCCCTGCTCCCCATTGGCCACCCGCTCCCGCCTCCCAGCTGCTCCTCCCTCCCTATCCCCCTCTTATGGAGGCCGTGCAGCCGCCGCGCCGCTGGCGCGCCAAAGGCAAGCCCGTCTGCGCCCGTCCGCACCCAGTGCCAGAACCCCTGGACCCCGCGAATGCCACAACACCAGACTCTGCTACGATGCCAGCACCCTCTACGCACTCAACGCCGGCCAAAACCACACCTGCCTCCAAGCCGCCCCGAAGCGGACTCACGGACCTTTCTCCTGCCACACCTGCAGCTTGACCTGCGACAGAGTCACCAAACCTCCAAGGTCTGGACCCAACCACCTCTGCTGCATACTCCTCAACACCCGCTTCGCACGCAAACACGCCGCCAAGCTCTGGGATCTGCTTGACACCTCCGCCTCAGACGTGGCCTTCCTGACCAAGACTTGGTGGAACGACTCCTCGGCGCCCGACATCGCAATAGCCATCCCGGACGGCTACAAGATCACCCGCAGGGATCGCGCCAACGGAATCGGAGGAGGAATAGCCATCGTCCACAAGTCCACCCTCAAGGTCGCCACCCACGCAGACGACACCCTCAACACTGCCGAACACCTGCACTTCCGCATCCACACCGACCCCAACACCACCCTCAGAGGAACACTCATCTACAGACCCCCCGGACCCCAAGCTCAATTCAGCAACTCCATTGCAGACCTCGCCAGCACCCATGCACTCGCCTCCTCGGACTACATCCTTCTCGGTGACCTGAATTTCCACCTCGAGAACATAAACGACGCCGCCAACTCTGCCACCCTGATCGACAATCTCGCCGACCTCTGCCTCAGACAACTCGTCACCGCACACACCCACCCACGCCACTGGCCACACGCTGGATCCAGTCTTCTCCACAGGCACCCACGTCACCTCGACCACACCACCGAACTCCACTGGACTGACCACCGCTGCATCCATTTCACCTTCAATAAACCAACAACACATTCCACCGCACCCAACAGCTACATCACCGCTGCTGGAGCAAGTCACCGAAGACCAGCTGATCACCACCCTCGCTCAAAACCCACCCACCGACGCCACCAACCCAGACACCGCAGCCCACAACCTCAGACAGTGGATGGCCAACTGCGCCAAAACCCTTGCCCCACTCAAGAAACCCTCCCACAACCACGCCAGCAAGAGAACCACCTAGTTCACTGACGAGCTGCAGACCTCCAAACGCGCATGCCGGAAATTGGAGAAGATATGACTCCACAAACGCACTCCGGTCAACCACGCAGTCCACAAGGACGCCACCCGCAGACACCACTACATCATCAGATTAGCCAAGAGATCCTCCTTCAAAGACCGCCTGGATAACAACACACACAACAGCAAAGAGCTTTTCAGCATCGTAAAGGAACTCTCCAACCCCAGCGCCACGACATACCGCCCTCACAAGAACTGGGCAACTCACTGGCCATCTTCTTCCACCGCAAGATCACTGACATCCATGACAGCTTCAACATCATGACCACCCCAACTACGCCAGACCCCATCTCCCCTGTGAACACCACCAGCGCCAACCTCCTGACCTCCTGGTCCAACGTCAATGAGACACGCAAGGTTATGAACTCCAACCACTCAGGATCTCGGTCAGACCCGTGCCCACGCAACGTATTCAACAAAGCAGACGCTGCCATCGCACCACAACTACGGAAGGTCATCAACATCTCCTTCGAAACAGCGACATTCCCGGAAAGCTGGAAACACCTCAGAAGCCCAAGGCGGACCCCAAGGACCTCAAGAACTTCTGGCCCATCTCCATGCTCCCGTTCCCAGCGAAGATCATCGAGAAAATCGTCAACATGTAACTGGCCCGCCACCTGGAAGACAACAACATCTTGGACCCGTCCCAGTCCGGGTTCAGACTAAACCACAGCACCGAGACAGCCCTCATCGCCGCCACAGAAGACATCAGGCGCCAACTAGACAATGGCGAAACATCAGCCTTCATCCTCCTGCACCTGTCAGCCGCCTTCGACACGGTCTGCATTTTAAACGTTGGTTTCCCCAATAGGGTTAATAACATATGGTTAGCTATAAGTTAGTGACCATTTTTTGATAAATACTTATATTTATAAATGCATTCTCCTAAAATCTTTTCAATGGATGACCACCTTGATTGGAAATGTAAGGACTGTATCTCATACTCTGTCGTTTTGTGTTTCTTTCTCCCCTCCTTTCCGGATTTTCTCCTTGTATCTCTTATCTTGTATATTTTTCTTCAGTTTTATTTATTGACATTTTGTATAAAGACTGGACATGCGACAAACTTGAACCTTAACTTTTTTAATCTTTTGTTATATAGGCTGGCGAATAGCAGCCAAGATTGATTACATGCTTGTATTTTTCTCTGTGGTCAATTACACATGTAAACTTGCTCTGAATTGTATATATATTCATTCATGTGTGAAACTGGTAACATTATTGTTACATATGGTGTCCCTTTTTTTAGTGGGTCTTCACATGTCAACTTATGTACACATACATTGGGTATGCTTTGATGAAACATTTCTTATTGTTTGATGTACATTTGGCTCTCTCCATCCTATGCTGTATTTATCATGTGTATATATTTTTGCATGCCTTTGCACAATCATTATATGTAATCAATGTTTTTATGGTTGTTTTCAGCCCTGACGAATTTCCGCCATAGGAACGAAACGCGTTGGCTGCTTGTTTTACTTGGTATAATTACCACAATAAAGAAGATAACTATTTGGACTTAAAACACCGTCTCTGAAATATTCTATTGAGTGCGCCTTCCGTCATTTGTCAAAAGTTTGTCTGATCGGGAATTGTGCCTTGGGACAACAGGCACTGAAAGTGTGCAGCACCACAACAATATTCTTCATACTACTGTGTTGGTCGTGCTAAACCTTGGTCGGGTTGTCCTGTTCGTTCTTTCTCAAGTTGGTAATCGACTGTTTAGCACCCATCCCAAAATTATTACACTACCGATATAATACAAAATGTCTCGATTTCAGGATGGAAGAGAGGAAATGGCCCTTAACCCCTTCGATATTTCCACTACCAAGCCACTTGGCGTTCAGAAATCTGCTACTACAACTAGTCTGAAAACACTATTCCTCAGACTTGAAAGACTAAAGAAACAAGAGTTGTCCCGTTGGTGGGATGGGGTAACTTTACAACAGTACCTCACCAACAAGAAAGTACCACGTGGTTGGAGAATATAAATTTTTCCCACGTTTGAGGACCTACAAGATGACCTTCTAAACGAATCGGAACACAATCTTGAAAATGCATCCAATATAATGATGCAAAACCTGATCCGTCATGCTAGGGATAAGGGAGAAAAATTACAGGAGGAGATAGAGAATCTTGAAAAAGAAATCAATGCTTTGGACTAAAAAGAGCTGATTACAAAGAACTTTGCCATCCTCAAACAAGTGATGGATGATTATCAGATCTATCTTAAGGATAAGAAATTGAAAAAGATCCGTAGAGATGATAGGGACTACCGAGATGGGCGAGTGTACACATTCGCCAAGAAGTTCGACAACATCCAAACCAGTGGTGATAAGAAAAGACCTAGGGAGGAGAAGGAAAGTAATGAAGAAACTTCATCTATTGGTAGCGCCTCTAGCTCCTCACTTAGCAGCATAGCCTCAAGTGTTACATCTGGGACCCCTTTAGCGGAAGGAGCTTCTTCTTTTCAGAAGGAGCTCGTAAAGCTAAGAATAAGCAGCAGAATACAACAAAAGAAAAAACAGGCAAAACCTGCAGGGGGGGGCAGGAGGGGCAGGGGGCGTTACAAACAAGGGCCGAGGTACTGTGAACAAAACGAACAAGTGATGGTTGCTAATACAATCGATCCAACTTCCAATGTCAATGTGACTGGTAAACATGATTTGAAAATTATCAATCTTTCTAATAAAATACTTGATGTTGACGAAATTTCTGTGTTGTCTAAAGGATTACATTTTTGTCCTACGCAAAGTGGGGATGCCACAGATGTTCATATTGATATGTTCAAATTTGTGCGGACACTTAAATTGCGGGATTTTTTCTCACAACACCCTGACAAACGTATCGCTCCACACAGGGAGGAAGGCAGATTTCACCAAAGTATGAGGAGATGAGAAATGTACAACTATTGCTTAGCCTTGAAGATGACGTTGTCCCCAATATGACTGTACTGCTGAATGAACTAAACATTGAGCAGGTGCCGAACACAGAGAGTGGATTGAAACCCAAATCAAAATTCTTACCCACCATTAATTATCACAAGAATATTGATACCTTCTTTGACCAAGTAACTAAAGATCTTTACAAAATGGAAGTGTCGAGTGAATATGGTCATTTTCATGGCCACAACATTACCGCCAAAGAAAGAAGAGCATTGAATAGACTTAAAGAGGATAACCGTATAGTTATCAGGGAAGCCGATAAGGGCGGTAATGTTGTGGTCATGAATTTTGATGATTATAAGATGGAAATAGAACGGCAACTGAGTGACATCTCCTGCTATCAAAAATAGAAATCGAATCCAATGCCTGCCCTTCAACATTTGATCAACCTAAAAGTAAGTGGGTGGAGAGAAATCGGTCTGTTATCAGATGAAGAATCCATCTGTCTCAGGGTACATTGTCCCACCTACCCCTGCATCTATGTACTGCCAAAGGTGCATAAGGGGGGCACTTTTCCACCTGGTCGCCCCATCATTTCTGGGGTAGGCTCCCCACTGAAAAAATTTCACAGTTTGTTGACATAAGATTACAACAATTTTGATGAATCTCCCTTCATTCATTAAGGACAGCAAAGACATTCTCGTCAAATTGAAAGATTTTCAGTGGTGTGATGACCTCATGTTTGTGACTTTTGATGTTGTAGGTTTATATACCTGCATCATTAAGGGTTTCGGAATAAGAGCTGTACGTTCCTTTTTGGATAGAGAAAGTGCCAGTTTATTTGATTCCAATGAGATGATCATTGAAATGATCACTCTCATATTGGATAACAACTTCTTTTTTGCATGATAAATGCTGGTACCAACAGATTCTCGGAACTGCGATGGGTTCCAGGTTTGCTCCCTCTTACGCCTGCCTCTTCATGGGCTGGTTTGAAAGGGAGCACGCCTGGAGCTGTCGCGCCTCCCCCTGGACCAACTACATCGTGTACTGGGGGAGGTATATCGATGATATTATCTACCTGTGGTCAGGGACCAGTCACCAACGTGAACATGATTTGCAGTACCTGAACTCTAATGATTTCAATGTGAGATTTACTATGGAATACAATAGGGAAAAGATCAATTTTTTGGACATTCATTTTTATGTCCAAAATAATGTGGTTGAGAGTACACATTACAGGAAGGAAACAGCATGCAATGGCGTCCTTCATGCCACCAGTGCACATTCTAGATCAGTCATTAACAACATACCATTCGGGGAGATAACTAGAATCAGAAGAAATTGTAGCCAGGATGAGCTTTATTACCGCAATCTCATAGATTGCGAACAAAGATTCCTAAAGAGAGGATATCCGCAAAAGATTGTGACTAAGTCCATGGAAAAAGCAAAAGGAATGGCCAGGAATGATACCCTCAGAGAGAAACCACGTGCAGATCGGACCAGCCTAAACGCAAGACCTTTGAGTCTTGTGACTCAGTACAATACAAACAGTACAAAAGTGAGAGACATATCGAAAAAGAACTGGGGCCTTCTATTGGAGGTTCCCGGGCTTAAAAATAGCATCAATGCAACCCCAACTCTAACCTTTCAAAGAGGGAGAACTTTATGTGAAACTTTGTGTCTAAGCTATGTGCGAAACAAACAAGCCATGTCAATGTGGTTACCACATAAACCCACCGGTTTCTTTATCTGTGGTTCGTGCAATATGTGCCAATTTGGTCGGACAAAGACCACCACTTTTTCTTACAATACACAGAAAACATACAAGGTTACTCAATTTATAAACTGTAATACGAGCTATACAGTTTATATCTTTGGATGTGACTGTGGGATTATTTATGTTGGCAGCACGATTCGCCCTCTCAAGGTACGATTACAAGAACATCGTAGGGCTCTCATTAACAACGACAGTCGATACCCTTTATGTACCCACTATAACGATGTCCATCCCAATTCCAATACCTTATGGTTTCACGGCATTGAACATGTTCCTTGTGGCGTAAGGGGCAGCAACCGAGAATTACTCCTCCGCCAGAAAGAGGCAAAATGGATTTGCCGCTTACAGGCCACTTTAAAGGGACATAACACCGACAGGGAACTCCATTATTTTCTTTGAAAATTAAAGAGACTTGGGCTTTTCTGAGGTTTCTGGCTGGTTACAATATATCCAAAGAATTGTTATAATTCTAAACATGAACCCTTAAAATGTAGGACGTCACCTATTCTGATAAGGGTTTTTTTTTATCAATAGCTGGTTGGTGCAATTCTGAATTTCTTCTGTTTTTCATTTTATATGGATATTCTATTCCTTATTGCAAAACTTATTGAATGTCTGCTGCATGTCAATGCATACAACTTCCTAAACTCAAATAACAATTTACCTAATGTTTATTCTGTGGCCAGGGATAGATCTTTTCTGTATACTCTACAAGACTTCCTATGTCCAAATTTTACTCTCATGCTCTTGTTGTATCATAATAAATGATCTTTTTCTTCTTTAGTTTCAATTTCCTTTTCCATCTCAATATTTATGGTGTTGACGTATACTTTTTTCATTTTTTCTTTATATATAGAAGTTTCTATCACTATATAGATCTTGTTGATCGTAGGACCAAGCTTGATACATTTAATATTAAATATGTATTTGGTGATGATCTATATGGATACAGTATTCTCAATATATATTACATTTATATTTGTGGATACAACTTGGCAGGATCGTCATTTAACAAATATATGACCTTACTGCTATAATTAATTGTATGTTTGAGTGTATCTATTCCATCACTCTAACATGGCCACCACATTTCACCATCCTTGTGCCAGCCTCACTTTCGCTGTCTTCTGAGTTACCCGCATTCCGTTCCAATCTTGCAGGCCTTGAGAATATATATATTATAGACTTCTGCAAAAGACAATATATATCATGGGCTCCCGCAACAGGCACCATTTCGATCGTTTCTATTTCTTGCGGTAATATATGGACTTTAAAGTATAAATGTCCAACAATGCTGTGCATTATATTATATTTCTTTGGACGTCAATTCATATTGTAATGCTTTTGATAATTAATAAACATATCCCAATTGATATTGGGATACGATTTTACAGGATTAACAGTTAATATATATACATGTCTTGGTGGTTTCTATATGGCGATATATCCATTCTGATCTTGAACTATCCACATCAATATGGCCGCCGTAGTTTTGCATTCCATTGCTGCCTTCGTCTTCATTATCGAAGGAGTTGTCCGCCCTTTATCTTTCAAGTTTCATGAATAGATATACGATCAACGCCCTCTTACATCACTAATTAGGACGTTTTGATGTTTTCGCGGGAATTCAGATGCTTTAAAAATGGAAACCTAATGATGCTTAGAGACCCGTCCTTTCCTGTTAGCATGCAGGAACCCTGGGCGTTCTTTACGGAGGTAAGATTCAGACCTGGCATTTACATCTCTGGGGAGTGTCGCTCTATATGTGGCTGTATGCGGTAAATCTCGCATGTCGGGAACCATTATGTGGGATTTTGGAACTTTTTTGTATTAATTTCCGTGAATGATTCATTACTACCTGTTCTATACGTAAATAACTTAGGTAACAACCTCAGGTTTAGTATCTAATCACGCTTAATCCAGCCTGGCATGAAATTTGGTTACTCACATATTGTGTCATGATACTTAAATTGCGTGGACCTCTAAATACCTCTGGTTTTAATTACTTCTGTTCCGTTATAGCCCGCATTGCCAACTAAGAGGGAAACTACTCGTCCTCTGGGCCCCTACTTACTGCTCAAAACCGAGTGGGCCTCATGGTGAGTGAATTCTCAATGCAAGGGACGTCCCAATCACGGCAGTCATATTTTTTTTCCTAACTTTAAAATGAGGATGTCTTCAATATTGCTAATTAGACCCACTAAGTTCGACTTTACTAAGGCCAGGGTTCGGGTGTGGTAACTGCAGTCCCGACTTTATCGTAAAGGTTATATCACTGGAGGGGATCACCATGCATATCATTTTATAGAATTTTCTGTCAGGTCTAATGACAAAATAACAGTGATTACGGACTTGTTTAGAATATACCAGTTATGTGCGTTATGTTATCTTTTCAGACCTTTTGAGCGTGCAGGAGCTGAACTTGGCAATACTTGATACTCACCCCTTCAGCCTATTTAAACTAACTATTTTAATAAGGTTAGTTGTATACTACAATTTCTTTAGTTCATGTACATAGGTCGTAATTATATGTTTCTATACTCAATTTTGAACATTATTGATTACTTTTTGCCTCTCTTATCTTAGGGGCAAGAAAGCATATACCTTCTCTCTATTTATCTAATCCTCAATTAAGTGAATCAAATCTGGGGCAAGGTGAGGAGTTTTTTTATTAGTGCCTATGATCTTTATCATTGAGAGAGTGGGTTACCTATTTTACAGATGTTTTGTTGGATCTTCCATACAATAGCGGGTTGCGATATAAATTGCCGCATTTGGTCAATTAAACATCTCTTCAAGTATATGACCTTGTTTTATCGGAGACAACTGTCAACATCTTTTGCTGTGATCTCCATGCCCATTTGTTGAACTAGTCAGGTTCTGTTTAAGTTTTCCTCTTAGGGTGGTATATGATTCGTACTCAGCATTTAATTATGTCATTAACATTTATTAGATGTACTTCTATTTATACACTTTTCTTATACACATTTTTTATAGTATATTCACATGGCCCATCCTTGATGATGCTCCCCTGCGTTTCTTGATACATCGATCATTTCTCTGATTGAACTTATTCATTAACGTTCACGGTGAGTGGCTCATTCAATCGAACATAGTGTCTTTTGTGACCTTAATACCACTCATTGGTATGAATGCATTTTTTAAACGTTGGTTTCCCCAATTAGGTTATTAAAAGCATATGGTTACCTATAAGTTAGTGACCATTTTTTGATAAATACTTATATTTATAAATGCATTCTCCTAAAATCTTTTCAATGGATGACCACCTTGATTGGAAATGTAAGGACTGCATCTCATTCTCTGTTTTGTGTTTCTTTCTCCCCTCCTTTCTGGATTTTCTCCTTGTATCTCTTATCTTGTATCTTTTTCTTCAGTTTTATTTATTGACATTTTGTATAAAGACTGGACATGTGACAAATTTGAACCTTAACTTTTTTAATCTTTTGTTATATAGGCTGGCGAATAACAGCCAAGATTGATTACATGCTTGTATTTTTCTCTGTGGTCAATTGCACATGTAAACTTGCTCTAAATTGTATATATATTCATTCATGTGTGAAACTGGTAACATTATTGTTACATATGGTGTCCCTTTTTTTAGTGGGTCTTCACATGTCAACTTATGTACACATACATTGGGTATGCTTTGATTAAACATTTCTTATTGTTTGATGTACATTTGGCTCTCTCCATCCTATGCTGTATTTATCATGTGTATATATTTTTGCATGCCTTTGCACAATCATTATATGTAAGCAATGTTTTTATGGTTATTTTCAGCCCTGACGAAGTTCCGCCATAGGACCGAAACGCGTTGGCTGCTTGTTTTACTTGGTATAATTACCACAATAAAGAAGATAACTATTTGGACTTAAAACACCGTCTCTGAAATATTCTATTGATTGCGCCTTCCACCATTTGTCAAAAGTTGGTCTGATCGGGAATTGTGCCTTGGGATAACAGGCACTGGAAGTGTGCAGCACCGCAATAATATTCTTCATACTACTGTGTTGGTCGTGCTAAACCTTGGTCGGGTTGTCCTTTTCGTTCTTTCTCATCTCGGTAAGACCCGTGCCCACACAACGTATTCAACAAAGCAGACGCTGCCATCGCACCACAACTACAGAAGGTCATCAAAATCTCCTTCGAAACAGCGACATTCCCGGAAAGCTGGAAACACGTCGAAACCAACGTCCTCCTCAAGAAGCCCAAGGCGGACCCCAAGGACCTCAAGAACTTCCGGCCCATCTCCATGCTCCCGTTCCCACGAAGATCATCAAGAAAATCGTCAACATGTAACTGGCCCACCACCCGGAAGTCAACAACATCTTGGACCCGTCCCAGTCCAGGTTCAGACGAAACCACAGCACCGAGACAGCCCTCATCGCCGCCACAGATGACATCAGGCACCGACTAGACAATGGCGAAACATCAGCCCTCATCCTCCTGCACCTGTCAGCCGCCTTCGACGCGGTCTGCATTCGCACTCTAAAGACACGCATCCTAGAAGCTGGAATCCAAGAGAGGGCCCTTGACTGGACCTTGTCCTTCCTCTCTGGCAGAACCCAGAGCGTCTGCCTCCCGCAATTCCGATCCAAGGCCTCCAACATCATCTGCGACATCCTCCAGGGCTCATGCCACAGCCCAACGCTGTTCAATGTCTAATGGCCCCCCTCACACAAGTGGCCTGCCAACACGACCTCAATATCATCTCCTACAATAACGACACCCAGCTCATCCCTCACCAAGGACCCGCACACCGCCAAAACCAACCTCCACGAGGGAATGAAGGCCGTCGCCGACTGGATGAGGAACATCCGTCTGAAGCTGAACTCAGACAAGACAGAGGTACTCATCCTCGGAACCACCCCCTCAGCCTAGGACGACTCCTGGTGGCCGGCCACACTGGGAACAGCACAGACACCCACCGACCATGCACGTTACCTATGATTCATCCTAGACTCCTCCCTCTCCATGTCTAAACAGGTCAAAGCCGTCTCCTCCTCCTGCTACAACACCCTCCGCATGCTCCGCAGGATCTACAAGTGGACCCCAACCGAAACAAGAACGGTGACACAGGCCCTCGTCAGCAGCAGACTGGACTACGGCAATGCACTCTATGCAGGAATCCCAGCCAAACACCTATGACGACTACAACGCATCCAAAACGCCTCCGCCAGACTGATCATCAACGTCCCCCGCCGCAGCCACATCACCCCCCCACCTGAGAGACCTACACTGGCTCCCCGTCGACAAGAGGATCACCGTCAAGCTCCTCACCCACGCACAAAAAACACTCCACAACGCCGGACCAGCCTACCTGAACATTAGGCTCAGCTTCTACACCCCCACCCGCCAGCTCCGCTAGCCTCGCCCTCGCCGCTGTTCTCCGCATCCAACGAACAACCTCCGGCGGCAGATCCTTCTCCTACCTCGCCGCCAAGACCTGGAACACCCTCCCTACCCACCTACGGCAGACCCAAGACCTACTCGCCTTCAGAAGACTCCTCAAAACCTGGTTCTTCGAGCAGTAGCAGCACCCCCTCCCCTTAGCGCCTTGAGACCCTCACAGGTAAGTAGCGCGCTTTACAAGTACTCTGATTGATTGATTGACATGCTACCTACATTGTGCTTAACTCACCCACAACAGGATGTTTCAAGCAGGACTCAGAGCCTACCCAGAGTGTGGCCGCTGCTCCCACGCTCCTACAGATTTCTTTCACATGATATGGTCTTGCCCCATATTAGCATACTACAAGGAGGGTGGTGTTGGCTAAGCTATTGAATGTTTTAGATCTAACAGTGGAACTCTCCCCCTCTTGATCCTGTTGGGAGTGGACGACGGGGTAGTGGGCTCACAGGCAGACAGGGGGTTATTGAGTACCGCCCTGGTGGTGGCTAAGAGAGACATTGCAGCCCACTGGAAGGCACCTAAGGCACTGAAGCGGTCGACGAGGAGTAGATTGGTGCACTCAAAAGGAGAAGCCACAATATATAAGGCACAAACATGCCAAGGTTTGGGGTAAATGGTTTGGGGCGTTGGAAGATGGCACTGGGTTGCTGTAAATATACTGTATGCATAACTATTGTTATTCCATTGTGAGATGCTCTAGATATGAAACTCAATCTGCTCCCGATTGTCAGTGATGTGGTTTGGGGCTTTTCGAGGACCACAAATGTGACTTGATGTTTTGCAAATAAAACAAAAATGTGTATCAAAACAAAAGTCAACAACAGGTGAGCTCTCTCAAAATCAAGGATGATAAACTTCAGGAACTTATATTATTCTACATTTATATTATGCAGAACTGACTTCCCAGGTGGAGCAGTAAGTATATATTTCATAACCTGCACTATCTAAAACTCAAGTTGCGGTGGAATGTCGACAGAGAACTTGATCACTGTGGAGTAAGTGAATAAATATTTCCTCTGTAAAAATCATAAGAGAGCCTGGACCAAGTGGCTGTTTGAGTGTCTTTCACAAAACTTGTTCTGCCCCTCTACCCAAAGACCTGGTACATCTTTTTATTCTACTTTTTTATGGACCAGAAGCACATTACAAATGAGATGTCATCAGTGATGTCACTGACCATGTCATGAATGATGTAATATGTGACATCAGCAGTGGATTGCAGGCGTGCAAGATATAGTTAGCACAACTAACTATATCGGAGGAATTTGAATGGTTTTGTATGAGTAAAATGGCCAGCTAACTATAACACCCCTAAAACCTATGGTTTTTTCAGTGAATTTTTTTAAGTTTTTTAAATGCTAATTCCTAACCATATCAGGCTTGAGACCTATGTTTTATTCAGTGAATTTCAAAAGTTTTGTAAATGACAATTTTTAAATGTATTAATGGTTATATTTATTTTTTTGATAAGGCTTTACTAAATTTTTTTAACTTTATTTTTAGATATTTTATTTTTTAAATTACATTATAATTACATTATACATTACATTACAAAATATACTTTCTCAGAATGAATTACTTTAGTTTAAATATTTTGAAATAGGCAATAGACTTTTACGTACAGTAGTTACTGTTGTTGCAATGGACAACACCATTTCAAATACAATGCAACATTAAGCTCAATGCGAATTTCTAGTTAAATGCAATTAGTTACTTTATGGATTACTTTTCTAACCACAGGACTGGATCCTAGATTCAGACCTTGGACATCTCCTGTAAACAGTTGAGTAAAAGCGTTTTGGTTACAGTAGTGATTTTTAAGGAATATTATTGTATTTTAAAAGTTGACACAGAAATTTCTTGACATAGCATCACCAATGTTATCCTATGGCAGGAAATTCACTTAGCAGGTAAGTAGTGTTTTCGTCACTTTTTCTTACTCAGTGGTGGATCTTGGATCCAGCACTGGTGCACCTCCTGTAAACAGTTGAAAGAATGTGTTTAATTCTCACAGGCGATTTTTTAGGAATATTTTCAGTTTCTGAAAATAGACACTTAGAAACTTTTCTGGTGAAAACCAGACAATGGATTCCTATGGAGGGAAATACAAGTTACTGGTAAGCACGGTTAGAATTACTTTTCAGGGTCAGTGCTGGGCTAAAGGATGCAGCACTGGGTTCTCTCCTGATAACAGGTGAGTAAATCCGAATCAGTTGTTCGGATGATTTTAGGTGAATATTTAAAAGTTCCAAAACTCCATTCAGAAGAATTTCCAAGTGAAACTAGTCAATGTTAGCCTATGAAAGGAAATTCAAGTTACTGGTCAGTATGGTTAGAATTACTTTTCAGGAGCAGTACTGGGCTCAAAGATGCAGCACTGCGGTCTCTCCTGATAACAGGTGAATAAATCGGAATTCATAGTACATCCAGTAAGCGCCACAGAGCAGCGTAGCAGAGAGATGTAAAAAGGGGCAAGGCCTGCACCACCTCTCTGCAACGCAGTGCAGTGGCGCTTCCTGGAAGCACCTGGTGGGCTACTTGACCCCCATGGTCCCTCAGGTTTGAAGTGGAACTTTTTCCCCCCCAACTCAAAACGGCCACAGGGCTTGTTTGCACACATCACGTCAGGCCCTGTTCCCTCCCTTCACCACTTTGTAAACGCGCCCTGTGACCAATCTAAATTGAGAGATTTAGGCCTAGATGTATCGAGCCTTTTGCGATTCGTTAAGGCCGAAATTCGCAGAATTTCAGCCTTAACGAATCGCAAACTGACATTTTGCATCTTTTGGCATGTATGTAAAATTAGCAAAATAAGGAATCGCAAAAAATTGCGATTCCTTATTTTGCTTAAGCATTTAAAGAATCTCAATTTTGCGATTCCTTAAATGCCATGTATGAAGCTTTTTAAAATTGCGAATTCAGGTTAAGAAATCGCAAATTAACACCAACTTGAGGTTGGTGTTAATTTGCGAAATCATTTCAAAATGCACAATTTGGTAATTTTGAAGGTGGCATGTGACACACATGCATGCCCATATGTGCGCCATATGCATACACATGTAAGTTACAGGGGTGCAGCAGGGTGTCCATGAGACACCCCTGCACCCTTGAAATAATTCTCAAATTGCGATTAGCAAATTGCGAATCGCAATTTAAGAATTATTTCGCAATCATTCCTATGGGCCTCCTGGCCCATAGGAATGAATGGGAAATTATTCCTTAATTGCGAATTCGCAAATTGCGTGCGATTTCGCAAATAAGGAATAATAAGAAATCGCTAAAAAATAGCGATTTCCTACATACATCACATTTTGCGATTTCTTAATAGCGATTCGTTAAAAATCGCTATTAAGAAATCGCAAAAGGTAATGTTGATACATCTAGGCCTAAGTCCCCTTCAATCCTAAGGGTCCCTAGGGTCAAACTAGCCGACTAGGTATCTCCAGTAAGCGCCACAGAGCTGCATTGCAGAGAGGTGTAAAAAGGGGCATGGCCTCCGAACACCTGCCTGCAATGCAGCTCCATGGCGCATACTGGAGATACCTGTTGGGCTATTTGGCCCTCAGGAACCCTCAGTATTGAAAGATAATTAATTCCCCAACTTAAAATGCGCCACGGGCTCGTTTGCACAGTGGTGAATGAAGGGGGCGTGGCCTGAGGCGACATGTCTGCAAACACGCCCTGTGGCACGTTTTAAGATAGAGAATTAATTCCTCCTCAATCCTGTGGGTCCCTGGGGGCCAACTAACCCACCATATACCTCCAGTATGCGCCAGGGGGCTGCGTTGTATTTTTTTTTTTTTTTGTCCTCATATATGCCACCAGATTTTATATGCTCTAGATGGGTCTCGCTGTCGCCTCTTATACTGACATTTCCGAGTCCGCCCTGGGGACAGTATCATAGCAGACAGGGATGTCCCAGAGGTAGGTTGTTTTCCTTATTCAACTCCATACTTCAAGCCGGGGGATGACAGGACCGACACAACCTCTGGCATAATCATCGGACCATTTACTTGTTAGACCAGACCTCCAGTTTAGACCATACATTCTCAGTATTCCCATCACGACCGACCATGTCCATCTTGCATACTTCCATTATGTGTTTTAAACATTCTGCAAATCTGGGGGGGGCAGCTGACTTCCATTCTTTGCAGATTTCTCTCCTGGCAATAACTACTACATAAAAGATAAACTGTGTGTCTAAATTATTAATGTTATAATCGTTAGGTAAACCAAAAAATACAAATCTAGGTGAACATAAAGTAGTTGTTGTTAGTACCTCGCCCAGGAAGCCAACTATCGCTCTCCAGTAATCCTGAATCACTGGGCACTCCAAAAACATGTGAACATCATCTGCTGCGATATAATTACAGCGGGGACAATAATAGTTATTTTGCAACACTCTGCAACGCAGCTCCATAGCGCTTACTAAAGGTACCTGGTGGGCTAGTGGGCCCCAAGGGACCCTCAGGATTGACAAGGAATTAATTCCCCAACTTAAACCGCTCCACAGGGTGTGTTTGCACACATGTAAACTCAGGTCCGGCCCCCGCCCCCCTTCACCACTGTGCAAACTGCGCCCTATAGAGTTGGGGAGATTAACTCCCCTTGAATACTGAGGGTGCCTGGGGTGCAAGTAGCCCAGCAGCTACCTCCGGTTAGCCCCACAGAGCAGCGTTGCAGAGAGGTGTAAAAAGGGGCGTGGCCTCAGAACACCTCTCTGCAACGCAACCCCCTGGCGCATACTGGATGTTTCTGGTGGGCTAGTTGGCCCCCAGGGACCCCCCAGTATTCAAGGGAAATTTTTTCTTTTTTTAAATCATTTTTGAAGGGGGCCGTGTGACCCCCCCTCCCAAGGATATAATTGGCCCCCAGGGACCCAACCCCCAGGGCGTGACCTTTTTTTCAATTTTATTGTAATTTCAGGAGGGGGGCTGCTCCCCCCCTCCCGCCTCCTTAGGCCATTTATGCCCCCGGGACCCCATCCCCAGGCCCGGCATTTAAAAAAAAAACTTCATATTTGAGGAGGGGACCCCATACCCCCACGGTCCAGCCGGCTCCCCGCCTCCTGCGGGAGCCAGTATTACTTTTGTGCATGGGGAGCTGCGAAGATGCAGCTCCCCATGTGGAAAAGCAATCGTCTTTGGTAAAAAAACAGTGTCCTGTGGGTGGGCACCCTGGAACACCTCAGGAGCCGGCCTTGGGGGTGGTGGTCCCCAGGGCCATCAAGGGCTCCAGGAGACTGCGCCCCCATCCCACCATTTCTAAAGCCCTAGGGGGTGGTGGTCCCCGGTGCCGGGGGGCGGGGGGGGTCTGTCACTGACCCCCCTATTTTGAATATTAGAGCCCCGGGGAGGTGACGGTCCCCGGGGCTTGAGCCCCCCACACACGTTCTTTTTATTTAAAAAAAAGCCCCGAGGGTGGCGGTTCCCGGGGCAGCTACACAATAAATTTTAAGCCCTGAGGGGGTGGCAGTCCCCAAGGCTTTGAGACCCCCCCCTCCCATTTTTTCTAAAGCCCCGGGGAAGGCGGTCCCCGGGGCTGAGGGGCCCCTCTGGGCCCCCCATAACTATAATATAATGCCCCCAGGACTTGGCCCCGCTTATATTTATATATATATTTCCTGTAAGATTGACAGGAATCTTCGCTTGATATATTATATATATATATATTTATATTGACGCTCCACTTGCACCTGCCTGTCGCACTCCTAGGCTGGTGCCTGCCAGTCGGGGGTGCACCCGACAACAATATCGGCTCCAAAATCCCTCCCCGCAATCCAACGGGAATCAGGAAGCAGCACCCCCAGGGAAAGTTCACAGTTGTTTATTCTCACAAAACGCGCTTTCGGCACTCGGCCTTCCTCAGTAATGAAACGGATAACACGGCAAACATTTTGCATTTAAACCATCACGTGTCAAAATAACTCAACATAGAAGTAGGACACGAAAATTGAAACATGTCCGCCATCTTGGAGTGGGTCTGTTTCCCATTAATAATATAACAAGATACATGCAATTCATTCGTATCTCCAGATCAAAATAGATCACATTCTAATAACGCCCAAGATGGGCACACAATAATTAAATAATGCAGCAGGATACATGTGATACAAAAGTATCCAACAAATCGATTTCTTATAACGCCCATTCAATTCAGTTTCAGTTTACGGGTAAACTTAAAAAGATCGATCCGTGTCTGTGTAAAATCAAAGTTTTTTTGAGGGCAGAACGTGAGTCCAAGTTTGAGGATATTTTGCTCTTCATCTGTCAGGGTCTTAGGTGTCAAATTGACTATAGTTAGATTGTCCATAACTTCTACATCTTCTTCTTGTAGAAGAGGGAGGGGGGACAGATTACAAAAACTCAGGCGACTTGAATCGCGATATATAATCGATCTGCAAAGCAAGATGCCCATGGGATTAAACATGCATGAGGACTTGGCTGTCCATTTAATATGGATTGGTGTCGTTACAACGCAGGCTATTACAACGCCTGCGGTTACAACGCGGTTTTTACATCGCATACCACTACAACGCATAGTGCTTTTAAGCGCTGGATAGTGATTTATTTAATTTACTATTCCAACTCCAGTCCCCGTGTAGTGTAGTTCCTAGTTTCCCACTAGGCCCTGCGCATTGGAATAACATAAACAGTAGTATCGACGTGGAACTGCTTATATTCCAGGCCTCCACTGACTATGCTAAACTTAATTGGGTTGTGTTACCAACTAGCTCAGAGGTCACTGGAAACTTTCTTCTCTGCATAGGAAGTGATCAGCTTCCTTGGCACAGACAAGAAGGGATTCAGTTTTCCAACAACCGTGCAACATGACAACTTTGCTCCTCAGATCAAGAGTCGATCTCTAGGGTCGTGTGAAACAATAGACATAGATTTCACTCAGTCAGTCTAGTGCAGTTTACTTTCACGGTATGTAGAGAATAGAGAGACGGGCGTGTATCAATAAAGGGTTAACATTTATTGAACAGTCTTTCTTCTCGTACAAGAGAAATGAATTGCCACAATTGCAATAACTGTTATTATAAAAAGTACGTACAGTAAGATAAGGATTGCGAAATAGAACTGTAAAAGCATTGATATGGTTTCTTAGCTATACAATGGTTTAAAAGTAATAAAACATATATACAGTCATATATACATTAGGCTAACATACTCAACTGGTGCTTCTAACTAAGCCTACCCCAGTGTGCCTGACCTAAGCCTAACACGTGAGAAGGGGAGTAAGTAAGTAGCTTAAGTTAAGTTGGTTTTGCCAAGGTTTGTTTCAAGAATTCTCGTCTAAGGGTTTAGTCAACACCATACCTCTGAATAGAATGATGGAGGATTGGTATCTCCTTCAGGGGTCTCTCTCGATATCCCATTCACCCGCGAGGGTAAACTGGAAGCGCCGGGACTGGATTTCTCTGCACGAGAAAGGCAGCGGCTTCTCTCTTCAGCGCGTCGAGGAAGGAGGGGTGACAGCGTCCGCGGGCAGCTGGGCTGGATGTCTTCGCAGAGGACGGCTGTTTCAGCTCCTTAAGCGTACTGCACCATAGTTCGCGCTGTAGCAGCGATAATGGTAATCAGCAGCTTCACCACCACAGGATAGCAGGCTGCAGCGACAGAGTGCTAGTTTTTACCAACACAGGGTCATGCAGGCAGCTGGCATCAGCAACAGGTTCGCTCATTGCTTAAGGCAACGTTGGTAATATTTATACCTGACAGGTGCCGGGTTTGACGCAAGTTTGCTGGACATAAGACGTCAATTAAAGATGTCACTAGGAAGTGACAGTTATCAGTTGCTCATTAGAGTTCTATTACTAATCAAAACATAGCAAGCGGGGATTTCCAGGTTTGCTGAGTTTTTATCTTGTTGAAGAACTCGGAGTGTTATCTAGGAATATCAGATAGTGACTGCTGCTCTGTCATTGCACTAATTGGTCGCAAAGGAAGTAGCAGAGAGTCATGCTGGAATGTGGCTCTGTTCGTGTGAGGCCAGAGATGACTTTTCAGAAAATCGCACTTGAACGGTTATGCCAATATAGGGAATAAATGGATTTATAGCCGAATAGGGGCATAAGGTCACAGTATCGATCAGGAACCTAGATAAGCACGCAACACCCACTCCACGTTTTCATGTCCATCAAAATTACTAAAACTAAGCAATAAGATGCATGTGTAACATTGCCCACCCCAAAATACATAAATGCATTCGAAATAGGCGTACTTGTGATACATGGAATTTAGGTACTGTACGTTTTTTAAAGCATAGTAATCATTCAAAAAATTATTGCATTTTGAAATCAATGAACGATTATGCAAAAGGAATCACACATGAAGTATCTCTGACAGAAGAAATGCGAGATAAATCATCACATAAAAATGCATTGTAATAACATGTGTGCTAGAGGCTGGTGTTATGTTGTTATGTCTCTAGATGTGTTTTAGAAATAGAAGTGTGAAGCTTCTGTTCTCTAAGAATAGTTTTTACGTTAAGCAAAGAATTGTTCGTGCCAAAAAATGGGTCAATATTAGAAAAAATTGTCCAATTCAAAGAAAATAGATTTCCAAAGCTCTTGGCAGTTTTTGTTGATGAAAACTGAAGGCCGAATTCAGAGTTCATGGGAACACTGTGTGTCGGAAAGCTTCTCAAAAAGTTATTGTTTCTCTGTGGGTGAGAACATCGTATCAGACAGGCTCGCAAAGAATTGGTCTACAAAATCAGGTGATAGTTCAACCAAATTAGATAGCGCTGTAACTTGGCAGGTGTGAGAATGATTGCTGTCATCGAAGGCAGGACCAGCAATGCTCACAGAACGTTGTACCTGGATGATGTTGCTTTTGTCACTCGCTCCACTGTTACCACATGGCTGTAGTACAGGAGTCTCCACGAATGCCGTCATCAGGATTGGTAGCCGCTGGGGACAACACAATGCGTGAGTCGTTATTGGACTGAGCAAAGTATCGACGTCCATTGGTACTGCTGATGGAAGTGAAAGACAGATGTCCAACACGCATTCATCGCCGCAAAGCATACACCGTAGCACAGGTAAAATGCAATTTTGCCATATCGGTCTGAATGAAAGGAACCAGGTCATGTTTAGATCTCTCAGCCTGGCCAATCCGAGGACGTTAGTTATCCTGTCCCTGTAGCGCATTGCTAGGATTGTCTCTTCCATTCCCATGGGAGCTATGTCTGAGACGAGGCTTGCCATAACGAAGCAGGAGGGTCAAAAATAGAATCCTTGCGATAAGTCCCAAAAATAGTGGTATACCACCAAAAATGGAGTGCACAAAATTAGGAAAGATTCCCAAAATTGCCTGGAAGGGTGTTAGCAGTCCCGTAAAGACTGTCTTAAATATGCCTGGGATGCTTGTTGCACTAGACATGTTAAGGAGTTGGCTGAACATTTCTACGAAATGCACGGGGCAATTTGTTGATAAAAGGTCATGGACTTCAGTAGCCGTCCTTGCGACTAGAAGATCATACGTCTCTTTAGATGACGTTATAGGCACTGTTGTCTGTAAAAGCACAGATTTCATTTTGCTTAATGTATCAATTCGTATAGAATAGAGATTCAGACGAGGCCAGACGGGAGTCACTATGTCTGGAGGCCCGCTCGGGAACAATGCTTGCATACAACATTTGACCATGGACGTTACTTGTACTAGATAACTTGTCCCTGGCGCGAGGCCACAACACCTGTGATCCGTTCTTAGAATGTAACTCCCGTTCGAAAGTTGCATAAAGAAGGGCTCTATCTGAGTTGCAGGTGTGACTAGCTGGTGGCATGAAAGGTTGTTTGAATTTCCATCACATGCTCCGTGTAAATTAATACCCTGACACAAAAGTATACCGCTTAGTGAATGTTTACAATTTGCACCACTAAGAAATACATTTTTGTCGCTGTCACTATAGCAAGAATGAGTGTATGGTAATTTCCATATGGATTTTACATATCCTTTACCCAATTGTTCATACTGGCCAGCAGGTATGTATTCAAGGCACTTTTTAAATCGGAAAGTTGTTATCGGAATTGTGATAATTCCGTGTATTATCCATTCAATGACAGGACTCTCTGACATTGTCAATGGTAATCTCTCGAGTTTTTCGATGCTCAGGATTGTATAGTCTGCTCCTTTCTGTGCCAAACTGATCTGTTTATCAGTAAGGTTAAAACTGGAAAATAATGACGTTGTGTTTATCAAACGCCAAGGCACATAGCCTGAACGAAGATTTTGCAGCGTCCAGCCTAATTCTATAATAGAACGTAATTGAGACTGGCCCTGTTGTAACATAAGCAAATCTCTGTCTATCACATCAAAGGCAGAGGATACAATATTGTCCAAAGAATATATTCTGGAAGACAGAGTCATTAACCCATTGTCTACCACAGAAAGTGATTCCTCCAAATTAATACGATCAATTTCTCGTATCTTTTCAGCAGTTTCAATTTGCTTTACTTTCCAAGCCTCGTTGTAAGCAGCATAGATGCTGGTCGCTATGAAACGCTTTTGACGCTGTTTGCGTGGTCCAAGAATGAAGTCGCGCAGATCAGCACCAGCTTTCAATAAAGACAAGTGTTGCTTAATTTCAGCCAGTGTGGATGTAGTTAGCCATTTTAGGCAGAGTTTCCCTACACTGTATGTTGTAATAATCCCTGGATGTTGTCTCTGGGAGTATCTTGAGTCTAATCTGGTCATTTTTAAACCCTGTGTTTTATTCAGGAATCTATCTTGACAGCTATTTGTGTCTGTAGGCCAGATTAACCATTTTTTCCAATCAGGATGTGTTCTGTTGAAATGTAAAATTTTTGACACGTCTAACTCAATATCTGTGGTTGCATTCTCAGCTATTGGCTTTGGAATAGACGGTGTTCTAAGGTCTTTGATCTTAGCTAGGCCAAGACAAGATGTTTGGTGTACAGTGTCATTTAAAAATAACATTTGGTCTGGTATCATGCAGGTTCTAAATAGTGCTTCAATGCCTTGCACCTGCCAATCTTTTGTACCCCAAATTGTCTTCGTTTCAATATTATTTTTCCAATAATCAAAACCAAATGTCATCATTTTGTCATAAAATGCTTCTGAATATATCAATTTAGAATTTGTCAGCATTGTTTTCATTCCTGTTTTGTCTAACAGTTTGTAATAAAACGTTTCTGCATCACTGGTGTTAAACCCTGAGAAGTATTTGAATTTCTCAAAAAATGCTTTAGAACTGCTTTTAGGTGGTGTAGAACAATGTTCCCATTGATTATACATAAAAACATTTCTAGGCTGTGCAGATTTATGCAAGTAATGATCCCCATAGTGGGTGTAACAGAATAACTGCTCATAACTAGATGAACCTTGTAAATAATCATGATCTGTGAATCTAGCTGACATTACTAAATCAGACATCATGTCGTTAATACTGTTAAAGTCCCAATCATCAGAGAATGTACTAGGTGTCACAAAGTCACTTAAGGAAACCTTTAGTTGATGAGGATACTTCAGGATTTCGACCGGACCATAGATCTCATAGTCTGTTTTCTCCCATACTACCCCACCAGGTATTGGAATTGCTGTGACATTTACTGTTGACAGTTCTCTTTTCTTCACGTGGGATGATCTGTGTGGTTTCAGGACTAGGTTGATGTTCTGACTTGCTGTGTCCATTCAATTGTAATGAACTTTCCTAAAATTAAAACTAAAATTAGGCATAGTAGTAGTATGAACATCCCTGAAATAATCCAATGCTCAATCAACGGTGAATCCAGATATAGTTCTTTGATTTGTTGAAGGAGTCCTGTTGTATTTTCTTTAGAATACTTTTTTGTTTCTGGCATCACTTTGGGGTCGTTTTGATCTTCAGAGAAGTTGATGAAATAACCAGAGGCAGTTCTGTCAATTGATGGGATTGTTCTTTCAATCTGTCTTTCGGTAGCACTTTCTGATGCCACATCATTGTAGACTGGTGTTGTTTCTTGACGAACTGTTTCAATCTGTGTTTCAAGAGGCACGAATTCCATGGCATTATTGCATAGTCCTTCATTGTGCACTGCAGGCTGATCGAATGTGATTAGTCTTTCAGTTTGAACCTCTTGGATTGTTGCAAGTTTGGGTATTCTGTTGTTTCTTGGGAGTCCACTGGGCCTACTGTTGATTATAGGCCACATGCTTGTGGTTTTACCAGATCGATAGACACGACTCTGTTCTCCTTTTTACCAGCAAGGGGCGGTAGCACAACTGATCTTGTTCCGGTGACTGCCAAGACAGGTACTGCTTTTCTGTAAGAAGGCCCAAATTCCTTCTTCACCGCGATCTTTTCTCTGACTAGATCCCCAATCTTTGGAATCCAGACAGGCCTTGCTGGGGCTGTTGCGGGTGGTGCCTCGTCAGTGGTATTTGGCTGTTGTTTTAACTTTATGTTGCTTAATGATTTTCTTGTTTCATTCAGTTCCTGTAAAACAGCCAAACGATCCTTTACATCAAAGTGCTTTCTTTCTTCTTGTACCACTGACATCTGACTATCGAGGTCCTGAACGTTCATTCTAATTCCGAACAATAGTTCGTATGGGCTGAAACCTTTTAGAGAATTTCTTGGCATGTTGTTAAGACTAGTCTGGACACTTATTAAATGTTTGACCCACCCAGCGCCTGAACCTAATACCTTCGCTGTTATAGATTGCTTTATGTCCCGGTTTTTTCTTTCTACCACACTATTCCCTTCGGGATGCGACGGACAAGAATACCGCAACCCAATTCCCATGCTGGCCATGGCCTCCTTATAGGCTCGAGAGCTGAAAGCAGGACCCTGGTCAGAATGGAACGTGGTAATTGTGTATGTGCCGATAAAGACTCGCAAATCTTTTATAACCGTTCTAGCGTCAGCCGAGCGCTGGGGCCACATCCATATGAACCTCGTACAGGAATCCACTGCTACCATGATATATCTGTAGTTACCGTCCCTTTGTAGGGGACCACAGTGGTCCAGGTAAACGCATGCAAATGGTTTATCCGAGATGAGAAGGGGTGTCTGCGCTGGTCGTTTCACTGTTGATACTTTTATCCTTTGGCATATGTCGCATTCTAATACATACTTTTTAGTTTGTATTCTCAAGCGAGGCCACCAATATCTCTGTTTTAATAGTGATACTGTTGCGGAAACGCCAGCGTGTGCAGAAGCAAGCCCTTCGTGTGCCGCTTTGATTAGTCCTAGTCTGTGTTCCCTGTTTGGAATTACTCTATCCCCCACTCCAGGGATTCGAGCAAAAGGAACATTATTTGTATCCGTTAAGTACAAGTACTTTTTAGGAAAGCCTTTTGGGAGTGTTTTCTTCTCATTTTTTACTGACGTACTGACAGCTTGTAGAATTTCGCTGTCTATTTTTGTTTGTGACCGAGTTATCGCAGCTACGGAAGCCGTTTGCACAGCTGCCTTCGCGGCTTCATCAGCCAATGAATTCCCTGCAACGTGAACGCCATCACGTTGATGACTCAGTGTATGTATCACGTGAGTCTTTTGTAGTTCTTTCTGTAAAAGCACTACCTGTTCCCAAAGCATTTTATGCTTTATTGTGCCACCTTTTGCATCTTTGAAACCATTTTCCACCCAATTCTGCAAGTATTCATTATAAGATTGTACGCAATAAAAAGAATCGCACACTATTAGTGTGGGGAATTCGCGATCGGTATTTTCTAGCGCCATCTTAAATGCTACTAATTCAGCTCGTTGAGCCGAGCAATCTCCCAGAGATAGTGTTTTAGTGACCAATGGTCTAAATTTTCCTTTGTGCCAGCGACCTTTAACAATCGCGCACGCAGCACTGTAAGCTTGCTTACCCCCAACTGCGCGTTGTGCTGATCCGTCAGTATATATAATACTTCCGTATTCTTCGAGAGGCAGGATTTCAATTGGCAGAGGACATTCATATTCATATTGTAAAAATTCCTGTGTTTTTAAGTTAGGATCAAATTCGTAAACTACGTCTGTTGCAGCAAGAGAATAAACCCACTGAATCCATCTCGGATGCAAAGCTTTAGCATTAGGAATGCTTGCTTTAGTTACAGCTTCTAAAGCCGGTATAGGTGTTACGATTACTATTCGTTTACCTTGTGCTAGGGGCCTTTCTTTCGCTACAGCAGTCTGAACCGCAGTTAGAATTTTCTCCGTTGAACTGAATTTTATTTCAGCCTTTGTGTACAAATGTGATTTGTAAGCTATTGGTACCTTTTCTCCCTCATTAGAGGTTAGGTATGTGAATCTGCATCTTCCTGGGAGGACTCGGATTACAAGATCACGTGTGTTGTCGCGTGTATCTAATTTTGTTTTTGCTAACATGTCTGTTTGCAGTGATCTCAAAATTTCTGTGTGTTTTTGAGTCCAATTGATTTGTTTAAAATCAGGTTTAATTAGTTCGTAGAGGGGTTTAACCCTCTCTGCGTAATTTAGGATGTAAGTTCTTCCGAAATTCAGAAAACCTAGTATTGATTGTAAATTCTTCAGCGTTTTTGGAGCTTGGAGTACAGCGCACTTCTCTAAGAAGTTGTCCGCTAGGCTTTTCCCTTCACTTGATAATTCGTACCCTAAGAATAGTACTGTCAGATGGGCAATTCGGGACTTTTTAAAGTTGAATTTGTAACCCTCTGCTGCGAACCCAAGTATAATGGTGTTCACTCTTTTCAAGTGAGTATCCAAGTCGTCGTCTGTGAGATAAATATCATCTACGTAAGATAATGCTTCATCATCATAGATTTGTAGTAACTCTGTTACCCTAGCTGAGAATAGTCCTGGGCTGTTCTTGAACCCCTGTGGGAGTCGACAGAATTTTTTCTGCGACCCAAATGCGGAGAAAGCGGTCAAATATCTGCTTTCCGGTGCAATGTTTTGACAAAAGAAACCATTAGAAATGTCTAATGTCGTTTTGTATTTTTTCCTAACTATATTATTCATTAGGGCTGCACTATGCGAGTTTTGTACTGCAAAAGTTTTGCAACATGTATTAAGATGTCTGTAGTCCAAAACTAGACGATATGAATTGTCTGGCTTGGAGACAGGAAACAAAGGATTGTTCATTTGAGAGGTGCATGTTTCAATCACCCCCTGGTATTCAAGTTGATCTAAGATCTCCCTGACCTGTTTTTTAGCTTCTTGCTTTATGGGATACTGCCGTTGGGCAGTTGGTTCACTTTTTAGTTGGATTTTGTGAGGCGCTGAATCCTCATCCCATCCTACATGATTTTTATATAATGCAGGTGCCTGGGCCACTGCCCATTTCCTTGCATATGTATATTTTTTGTGAATCGGTATGTGATTCGAGAAGGCAGGCATAATCACTTCTTCGCCACGAGGGCACTCCCTGACAAACTCTGGGGGGCAATCTTTTTCAGCTAACAGAATATCATAGCCTTTTGAGAGCTTATCCCAAAATAGACCCTTAATTTTCCTAGTCTTATCACCCTCTATACGCAATGTTATTTCGTATATTTTATGGGGCTCGCTAAGTCTGGCGTCGGCAGTTTCAACCTGAATGAATTCATTCGTGTCCACTGTCTCCAGATGACTCATCAAGATCTTGCGCGCTATACTGATCTCTGCTGCACTGTCCAACATTGTCAATGCCCACTCCCCGTTTTTCAACTGTGTCCTCAGTATTCTCGGCATGGTTGATTACTCTAATACTGGCTACCTTCTTTTTAGGAAATTGAGATTTCTTATTTTGAGCAGGTTCCTTGTCTTTGGACTTGGTGTGCTCTCCTGGGTCTGACCGTCCTCTTCTTTCCGAATTCTGTGGAAGAGATCGAGAGGGACGTGTATCAATACTTTGATATCTATCAGGTTTTTTCAGATTATCCCTATTTCTAAGGTTATATCTTTTCTCAGAGGGCTCCCGTTGGGGAGACTGGCGTTCTCGAGTCGGAGTTCTTTCCCTCCGTCGAGGAGACCTTCCTCTGGACTGGAATACTTTTTCCTTGGGAGTGGATTGTTTATTTCCATCCCAGCTCTTTTTTGGAGTGTTTAAATTATTTTTAATAAATAATTTTTCAGGATTTTCGAGCAGTTGGGGCTTTACTGGTTTTCCACCCAAGCTGTCTCTACCTAATTCTTCATAGCATTTTTCTATGATTTTTGCAAGCTCAACAGGATCTTTTATATCTGTTTCCCTCAACTTCTGGCGAATCGCCACAGATGCTGCTTCTCCTTTAATGTTGGCTAATAATATAGCCGTGACCTGCTTGAAGTCTTTCAGTAATTTCATACCTAGATTTAAAGCGGGCTCTGGACCGAATTCATTTTGAATCTGTTTTAGCACTTCTGGTATTACCGCCATAGACGGAACACCGTGTGTTTTTGTGTAAATGGAAGCAAAGACTGTACCCCAAGTGTCACAGTCCTCCACATGTGGTGCGATTCCCATAGGAAGGCAGATGGTCAAGATTCTGTGTTTCTCAATAGGGGTAGTATCAGGAAATACTGCCTCTATTTGAGTGATTTTCTGGGCTAACCAGAAAGGAATTTGTTCCAGTTTTACGGGTGTTTTACCAAGACATGACTGTATGTTCTGTGGTGTAATTTTATTTGTGTTCCCCTGATGAGGGGTCAGCTGTGGTGTATTAACAGCTGGCTGGACTGTTGCAGTCCGCATTACATATTGGACTAATTGCCTATGTATTTTTATTAATGTGTTTAGCTGTGCTAACAGCTCTTCCTTAGACATTTTTGCAATGTCAGGATGTGGTGTGTAGCTGGCTAGAACCGGCCACGTGGCTCCTGGTCTACCTAGTGGACCGAGCCTGGTTATGTGATCATTGTGTTTTAGGGCGCCATTAAACCAGAGCAGGTGCTCTTGAAATTTAAGTGGAATTTCAACCTCCTCGAAAGGAGCGTACTCATCCGGAGGTTCCTCTATTTTGTAATAGTGAAACTCTTGTGTTATAGCGTTTACCGCTGGAAAGTTTATCCATGAATAGAATACCTCTGTCTGCCGATACTCGTGAGCCTCTATCACGAAAATTACTGTACCACCCTGAGGTGTCAGTCCGTTCTCTATAAGTTTTAAAGTTATAGATCTTCTTAAGTGGACCGGGATGATAATAGCATCCGGGTCTGTGTATTCGGGATCTTGCTGAGTCGCATCTGCTGCGGCCCCAGTGGTGCCGTTGGTCTGTACTGACATTCTATAAATGCAGTTTTTGCAGGGTAGGTCTCCAAGGAGACAAAGATTAGGTGCACAATATTTTGGAACACTGTATCCTTCAACGTTGAATAAACCAGAGCTTTACATAGGAATCTCTTCCTACTAAGGTCGGGCGGATTTTAACCTTTCACCCACTCCAGACGTCTATTGGAGTATTTACGGGAGAAAGGGGTGTGAAATATGCACGACTGAGTTACTCTACAAGTCTTGCGTTAGTTTATCGCCTTACCAAACGTTAGGGCGCCATGTAGTGTAGTTCCTAGTTTCCCACTAGGCCCTGCGCATTGGAATAACATAAACAGTAGTATCGACGTGGAACTGCTTATATTCCAGGCCTCCACTGACTATGCTAAACTTAATTGGGTTGTGTTACCAACTAGCTCAGAGGTCACTGGAAACTTTCTTCTCTGCATAGGAAGTGATCAGCTTCCTTGGCACAGACAAGAAGGGATTCAGTTTTCCAACAACCGTGCAACATGACAACTTTGCTCCTCAGATCATGAGTCGATCTCTAGGGTCTTGTGAAACAATAGACATAGATTTCACTCAGTCAGTCTAGTGCAGTTTACTTTCACGGTATGTAGAGAATAGAGAGACGGGCGTGTATCAATAAAGGGTTAACATTTATTGAACAGTCTTTCTTCTCGTACAAGAGAAATGAATTGCCACAATTGCAATAACTGTTATTATAAAAAGTACGTACAGTAAGATAAGGATTGCGAAATAGAACTGTAAAAGCATTGATATGGTTTCTTAGCCATACAATGGTTTAAAAGTAATAAAACATATATACAGTCATATATACATTAGGCTAACATACTCAACTGGTGCTTCTAACTAAGCCTACCCCAGTGTGCCTGACCTAAGCCTAACACGTGAGAAGGGGAGTAAGTAAGTAACTTAAGTTAAGTTGGTTTTGCCAAGGTTTGTTTCAAGAATTCTCGTCTAAGGGTTTAGTCAACACCATACCTCTGAATAGAATGATGGAGGATTGGTATCTCCTTCAGGGGTCTCTCTCGATATCCCAGTCACCCGCGAGGGTAAACTGGAAGCGCCGGGACTGGATTTCTCTGCACGAGAAAGGCAGCGGCTTCTCTCTTCAGCGCGTCGAGGAAGGAGGGGTGACAGCGTCCGCGGGCAGCTGGGCTGGATGTCTTCGCAGAGGACGGCTGTTTCAGCTCCTTAAGCGTACTGCACCATAGTTCGCGCTGTAGCGGCGATAATGGTAATCAGCAGCTTCACCACCACAGGATAGCAGGCTACAGCGACAGAGTGCTAGTTTTTACCAACACAGGGTCATGCAGGCAGCTGGCATCAGCAACAGGTTCGCTCATTGCTTAAGGCAACGTTGGTAATATTTATACCTGACAGGTGCCGGGTTTGACGCAAGTTTGCTGGACATAAGACGTCAATTAAAGATGTCACTAGGAAGTGACAGTTATCAGTTGCTCATTAGAGTTCTATTACTAATCAAAACATAGCAAGCGGGGATTTCCAGGTTTGCTGAGTTTTTATCTTGTTGAAGAACTCGGAGTGTTATCTAGGAATATCAGATAGTGACTGCTGCTCTGTCATTGCACTAATTGGTCGCAAAGGAAGTAGCAGAGAGTCATGCTGGAATGTGGCTCTGTTCGTGTGAGGCCAGAGATGACTTTTCAGAAAATCGCACTTGAACGGTTATGCCAATATAGGGAATAAATGGATTTATAGCCGAATAGGGGCATAAGGTCACAGTATCGATCAGGAACCTAGATAAGCACGCAACACCCGTGGATAGTAGGGAAGGTGTTGGATAGTAAATTAAATATATTCCCTATCCTAGAGCGCCCCCCAGCGCAATGCGTTGTAATGGTAGTGCGTTGTAATAAATGCGTTGTAAGTGATGTTCCCCTTTAATGTGATTGAAATGATATACATGTATTGCGGAAGATTAACCATAATCTTTGCTTCCTATTATCTTCTTATTTTCTATGATGAATTATTATGTTATATATAATTTGGCGGATATATTGTACCATCACGTTATCTTCATTAGCCCATACAGGGCAGTATAACAACATCACAGGTGTGTGTCTGATGACAGCAGAGTGCACATTGTATAGCCCATTATGGGCGTTATAAGAAATCGATTTGTTGGATACTTTTGTATCACATGTATCTTGCTGCATTATTTAATTATTGTGTGCCCATCTTGGGCGTTATTAGAATGTGAGCTATTTTGATCTGGAGATACGAATGAATTGTATGTATCTTGTTATATTATTAATGGGAAACAGACCCACTCCAAGATGGCGGACATGTTTCAATTTTCGTGTCCTACTTCTATGTTGAGTTATTTTGAACGCGATGGTTTAAATGCAAAATGTTTGCTGTGTTATCCGTTTCATTACTGAGGAAGGCCGAGTGCCGAAAGCGCGTTTTGTGAGAATAAACAACTATGAACTTTCCCTGGGAGTGCTGCTTCCTGATTCCCGTTGGATTGCGGGGAGGGATTTTGGAGCCGATATATATATATATATATATATATATACACACATATACATTTTATAGGAATTGAGGTGGTTACATTTTTTATACCAGCCCACAACCTGGTTTGCAAGTTATTACAAATTACCTTATTAATCTTGATTAGTTGGTGTCCAGGGGAAAGGGGATTGATTGCTTTTTATTAAGTGGTGAATGGATAAGGCACTTATTTTGTTCATATATGAATGTTGAATTCACTTTTTAAAACTAAGAACCTGGTGGCCTGACCTCCTCAACGTGCAGCAACTAAAGCTGCTACCCTTTGAACCTTCAGGCAGTCATCATGGGGATACAGCGACTCCTCTGTGGAGCCCTTCTTTCATGTCAGCCATGCCTCTCTGGGTGAAGAGTTGCACAGTGTGCTCCAGACTTCTCACCTGCCTCCGGTGGCCCTGGGAGGGCGCCAGCTCCAGTTGCTCCGAGGATGAGGCCCCCGGTCCTGAAGGCAATGCCCAGGACACTACAGCCAGGTCTGGTGGGCACTCAAGCCCCCCCCCCCCCCCGGAGCTTATAAATGTGGAATGGCTTCCTCCTGCTCTGCCACCTTGTAGCAGGCTCCTGTGTAAAGCCTACAGCCTGGAGGTGCACCCAGCCCTCCTCCAACAACAGACTGCCATGCGGCAAACAGGTCAGTCATCACCACCTCACCTGACCTAACTCCTTGCTGCTCACTGGGCCATCTACTTCTTTGACTCGCTGGCACTTTAGGGGCAGTGACTTCAAGCCTTCTACGTTCTGTAATACCTGCCTCCTGTGTCGCCAGCATAGACTGATTTTCTTGGTAGGTGGTGTCTTGCGCAGAGGGACTCCTCCAGACTGTTGGGCTCCCCTCTGGACATCATTGGGGATGACTGGACATCCCTGCCTTGCCTTCTCTCCAACTGGTGCAAGAAGACAGCTAGTGGAGGCACAGGGGAAACTTTTCGCCTCCACCCCCATGGCCGCTGCCAGTTTACCCCCCTTTTCTCATGGTCCACCACTAATGCAGATGATTGAATTCTGCATTCTATGGCCAGACTGAGAATTGGCATCCACAGTGGGCTTCTTCTGTTGTGGTTGGTTGCTTGTGCTGCGGGTGCCTCCTGACCACCCCAACCCCCTCCTCTGGAGTGAGGTCTAGGCACATGCGGATCTGGGCGCTGCCCGATACTGCACCACAACGACTGATTTGCATATGGCTTTGATGGCGAAGTGTGCTAAAGAACGATGATGGATTCAACACAGCTCTGTAACTGGCGGAGACTGTCAGAAAAGTTCCAGCACTCCGTCCATCATCTCCTTGTATGTGATACTGCACCATGGTGGTACTATACAGTCCACCGCATTCCGGAATTCACAATGTATAAGTCACAAGCTGAGGCGTCAGCCCGCATGGCCCCTTTACCCATGGGGCACCTCAACTGCACGGCCTCCCCTTGACATCTCTCTCCCTGATTGGACCCAAGGACAACAATGACAAGCTGGACTCTGTCCTTGCCACTATAGCGGAAGTCTATTCCTCATTGGAAGCCAAAATAGATGCATTGCCTGCAGAACCCACTCCGCTTCATGATGACCAAACACAGTCAATGCTCTCCAATCTAAAATCTCTCCTGACCAAAGTACACTCTACCCTCACAGACCACCTGGACATGGTGAGGATTCTAGAAGGTAGGGTGGAGGAAGCTGAAGGCAATGCCTGCAGGAGCAAACACAGGATTGTGGGCCTCTCGGAAGGTGCGGGTGGTGTGGATCTCCTAGATTGGCTTTTGGTCACAGAAACATGGCTAAAGCCTTGGTGTAATCCGGACCTAGCCATAGCCCTCCCACATAATTTCCTTATCCAACGCTTGGATAGACCTGAACAACGGGGAGGAGGTCTTGCGATTATCTACCGTAACACTCTTAAGTGTTCCTCTCAAGAACTGACGGATATAAAGGGGGCAGAGGCATTAGCATTTTCCTTGGAGATTCACGAAACTTTTGTTTTCTCTGGGGCCCTCCTTTATCGCCCCCCGGGTTCATCTTCAAAGTTCTTGGAAACAGTAGGTGATGTTCTGAGTGATTTAGCACTCAGATTTTCCAACTTTTCAGTATTAGGCGACCTAAATCTGCACCTAGAGTCCCCAAATGAACCTGGAGTAAGTTGTTTTATGGATATAATCGAAGTGTTAGGACTTACACTTGTGAATCTGGAACCCACCCATCAGGCGGGACATCTATAGATTGCATTTGTTCCAACTCTCCCAACCTGAGAGTCAAACCCCCTAGCCCTCAGACATGGACGGACCATTTTTTTATTCCTTTTAATATCGTATGGAATTTGAAATCCACCACTAATCCTACGATGTGCATGAACAAGCCCAAAACTAAATCTATCCCTGATTGGAAATCACTAGCCAGTAGACCTGATGTAATTGATAAGCTAAAAGATAGCATACCAGTTCTAGTCGATCTTACTTCAACGGATAATCAGACCTTCTGTGACTGGATTGCTAGAGCGGGAATCTTGTTAGGTCATCAAGAAACAATAACTCTAAATCTAGTAAGATTAAAAAGAGTGTCCCCTGGTTCTCAATGACCTTAAAACTTGAATTAGGTGAAGTTAAAATACTGGAACGGAGGTGGCGTCGAAATTATGATGTCACCGCACGTAACATTTATATAGCAGCGAGACGGAAGTACCACGCAGGAATAAAATCCGCAAAAAAAATCCACTATCTACAGGCCTTATCTATGGCAGGCCAGGAATAAAAAGCAATCTTCAAGATTGTCAAGGATTTTATGAGTCCTTCAGCTCTATCGCAAGAGATTCCTCCATCTCAAGATCTCTGTAACGCCATAGCTGACTACTTTGATAATAAGATCCTTGCTATCACGAAGACCTTTCCATCAGGAGCAACTGCGACTGTGGATGTTGAACAGATAGTGGAGACGATAACTTCCCCCTGCTTTGATGAATTCGCCCCAGTATCTCTTGAGGAAACTGCTAGGGCGATCTTGGCCAGCAAAACGGGATCTCCTTTTGACCCCTGTCCCCCCCCCCGGTGTTGCATCTTCTAGTAGAGATGGTTAATCCTATAATCAACAGGATTATTAATTCCTCTCTAACTACGGCAAGCATTCCTAATGACTGGAAGCTTGCAGCTGTCAAGCCTCTCCAAAAGAAGGCACTTGCCGATCCCACTACCCTTTCCAATCTGCGCCCTATTGCCTTGCTACCTGTCCTGTTTAAACTGACTGAAAAGTTTGTCAATAGCCAACTGACTAACTTTTTGGAGAAGAATAACATTCTCCATCCTAATCAGTCAGGATTCCGGTCATTCTACCGAGACGGCTCTGCTTTTCACCGCAGAGACCTTACGGGCAGCAATGGATCAAGGAAAGAAGGCTGTCCTTATCCTACTTGACCTGTCGGCAGCCTTCGATACGGTCTCACATAACATCTTAGTGGACCGGTTGGCTGCCGCAGGGGTAGGAGGACAGGTCTTGGCATGGTGTAGGAATTTCCTTACCAATAGACGCCAAGTTACAGTGCTGGGCCCATACCAGTCTGAGGCCAAAGAAGTCAGCTCAGGGGTCCCTCAAGGCTCTAGTTTGAGTCCTGTTCTTTTTAACCTGTATATGGTACCCCTTGTGAAACTGATCGCGTCATTCCAGATCAGTTCCATTTCATACGCTGACGACACTCAACTCATACTGGTGTTGGATAGGGAGCGGCCAGGTGCCGAAGAAAATCTCAAGGAATGCCTTGCAGCAACCTTTAAATGGATGGCTAACAACCATTTAAAGTGCAACGCCGGTAAAACAGAAATCCTACCAGTAGGCAGTCACAATTTGTTTTCCTCAAAAATGTGCTGGCCAACGGAAGCAGAAGCACCTCCCAACACAATTGCTTCTGCCCGCAATTTGGGCATAAAATTTGACAACCAACTATCCTTTAAGCCCCAGGCTGTAGCAGGTATGTGCTTTCAGATCATAAAAGCACTGAGGAAGTTTTTCGATCTACTTCCGTTACCGGCAAGGAAAACAGTCGCAGTGGCCCTAATAAGTTCTAGGCTGGACTATTGTAATGGACTATATGTTGGAGCCAATAAAACTGTCCTCCACAGGTTACAAATGGTCCAAAATGCGGCAGCCCGCCTTGTTCTGCGTTGGCCTCGTAGGTCGTCAGCCTCAGCAGCACTTAACACTCTTCATTGGCTGCCAATAGGTAAAAGAATTTTGTTTAAACTTCTTTTAATTACCTTCAGTGCATTTCACCCACGAGGCCCAAAATATATATGCAATGGGTTTAAAAGATATTATCCAAAGCGCTGTCTGAGGTCTGCCAGCCAAAACCTACTCACTCTTCCCCGTTTCAAGTTGGCCACAAAAGGTGGCAAATCCCTCTTTGTGCTGGGCACCAAGGCCTGGAACAAGCTCCCTCTCTTTCTTCGCTCATTTTCTCAAGAAGCCCCCTTCAGGAAGGCACTAAAAACTTGGATTTTCTCTCTGCCCGATGCTACATGTAGGACTTTGGTGTAATTGTGGTGTAGAATGCAGGACATCCTTTTTCCTTCCAACTCTTCCACCCGAGTTGTGTGAGCGCCAAGATACTCCTTGGAGTGAAAGCTGTGCGATAGAAATACCTTTTACATTACATCTCATTTACCTCGAGACCTGGATCAAATGCTTCATGCCTCCACACAAACTTACCCCTTCCACTCTATTGAGAGAACTCAGAGCCCAGACACGCTGAACTTGGCCTGGCCTGGCACCTCACCTGATGGTCGGTAAGGTCTTCCACTTCAAAGACTGCCACAAAATCCGTTGAGAGGCCCAGGCATTCCCCAAACTAAAAGTGGGCAGCCACGCGTCCAGTTGTTTCCAGACTACATGATAGCAGACCAGCACGCCTCTTTCCTCTTAATGAAATGCAAACTCTGCGAGTTGGGATTGCAGTTATGAATACTGTTCACTCCAAGCTTAAAGTCGTCAAGCCCCACACCTCTCACTTCTTTGAAAACCCTAGGGAAGAGTTGAACTGGGAAGAACAGTGTGTGCTTCCGCCTGAGGGGTGTGACTGCAGTGGACTAGGAGCAGCTCCTGTCACAGGCAAGCGGCAACACCCTCGCCCTCTTCGTCCTCCCAAATGATGTGAGCATTCCCGGGGATCATTAGGCAGCGGAGGATCGCCGCCCAGCACTGGCCACCACCTCTGCTTTTCACCGTCATTAAACCACTGCAGGGGATCCCAGAGGACGCTTCAAGCGAGGTCAACTCTGCCACACCCCACCTGTTGTCCTTAAAGGTGGATGAGCCTCCTCTGGTCATTCCACAGACGGCGGATTACATTTTCTGAACATCACTGCAGGGCCTCCTTAACATATTGTGGTACTGTCCCTCCCTTACGTCTTACTGGCTTACTCTTACATCTTTGCTACCTTACAGGTACTGTTGCACTACAATATTGGGAGGTTTACACGCTGGGGTTCTTCTGGCGATCCTAGAAATATAGACTCTGAGCCTGATTCGTAGGCCTTGCCTTCATACTAGAGAAATGCGTAGTGACAAATACTGGAAATCGGCGGATCAACTCCCAGATAGCTGCCTGGCATTGATTGGTGGTTGTGTGGACTAGGGCAGAACATGCCTCACTCCTGTGAGAGGAGGCCAAGGATCTGCGAAAGTATCCCCTTCAAACAGGGACGGGACTCGCTGCTAATGGCCTTCCATTACTTCATCAGAGACAACACGCACCCGCCCTAAATAAATGGCCCACCATCAGATAGCTCTCAACTGTCAAATGGCTGCGCTGGCCGGAAGAGGGGGGGGGGGGATACCTTGCTCAGACGCTGTCCCCCCTCACCTCCCCCAAATAATCCCCTGACTTTATTGGCGGACTTGCAAAACACTACAACCATGTGCGAGACATCCCATGTCAGGTCGTGGTTTGCCCTGACATTGATTCTTGCATTCTCATCTTTGCCCACATCGCCTAACAAGCCCCTTCCATATTTTTGCAAACACTGTGCCCACGGCCCATTCAAATGCAAAAAACACAGTTGGACAGAATTCAGAAAAATGTCCTACATTCACCCCAGTGCAGAGATCTGGGCCTAAATCCATCAATTTTTGCACTCCACACCACCCCAGATATGGCCATATGCAAATCTGTCTGACCCTGTGCCTCATGGGAACAGTCCAGCCCGAACTGCCAAGCCATGCCTTCCCTGGACCGGAAACAAGCTTCCGAGGACCGGTTTCTGGCATTCCAGCTGTCTTCAGCCCGGCTTGCTTGAATCCAGTGGTGTGGAGTGCATGGGACTCACGTCTGAGCATACCCATCCCACTCGGGGTGACAAATGCAAAAACCACAGGTGATGGACAGAATGCAGAACAATGTCATACATTCACCCCAGTACAGAGATCTGGGCCTAAATCCATCATTTTTTTGCACTCCACACCACCCCAGTTCAGACATGGCCATATGCAAATCAGTCTGACCCTGTGCCTCATGGGAACAGTCCAGCTGCCCATTCAAGCCTGTACACCTCACATGTTTCTGCTTCTCGATTTCCTGAACAAGGTGTCACAGTAACTACTACTGCTTGTCTGTTGTAACCCACTGCAGTACTGGAATGGCATATTATTAACTGGCACCTTGGAATCATGCCCTCACTGTGCTGACTATGTACCACCAACCCTCTAGCATGTACTTTGCTTTATCAGTAGAGACATTATGTACCCCACCACTGACCTGTATTTTTTAAAACGTTAATAAAAAAGTGTTGTTTTTTTTTAAAGGCGGAGTTGTACCGAAACATTTACACAAGTAATGACTTCACAAGAAGAATGTTGGGCCTGGCATTGTCAGAATAAATGACTGCCTAGAATTTCGAAGTTTAATGGTGATGTTGATAAATTTGGTTAACTGTTTTAATTTTACCATGTACTGGGACACAATAATCCTCTGTCCGACTACCTCAAAACATTTTTGGATATTTATTTTCATAAGAAGCCCGGGCATATAGCCGAAGATAAAAAGGGATAATAAAGAGGCTGTGCAACGGATTTGTCATGGAGCAAAATTGCTGATCTCTCAAACAGAAT
Source organism: Lissotriton vulgaris (assembly GCF_964263255.1). Taxonomy (NCBI): domain Eukaryota; kingdom Metazoa; phylum Chordata; class Amphibia; order Caudata; family Salamandridae; genus Lissotriton; species Lissotriton vulgaris. Next base: position 415,579,795 of record NC_141689.1, on the reverse strand, counting down.
TATAAACAAGCTTAAAATGATCACAATTGCCAAGCACTCATGTGCGTTTCAGCTACTACAGCTTTACATTCTAGAAAACTAAGCTTTTGTAAGGTATGTTATCTAGATTTAGCTATAGAACTAGGAGTAGGAGATCTTGGTGGAAGTTCTGACAATTATATTTTTAATAAAGGCAAATCATTTTTTTTTATTGTAAAAAGATTTCTCCAGATCATAGGTATCTGGAAGAATTTCACGCTCTCCAAAAATGTACATTGCTGGATATGATGAGGACAAATTTATAGTCTGTTTCATATAGCGTGTATATATTATTTTTGCCGTTCCTCCATTTTGGAGAGAGGGGACATTTGTAATAGGTTTCGATTTTTATTGCCAATATTTGCCGATTTTTTTTGCCAATATCAGCATACAATGAATAGTTTAGTAGTGTATAGTAGCTGATATTATAACACAACCTTATGTCGAACATACCAAGTTGTTGCCTCATACCACACATCTGGCACTTGGAAGTGCTGTATTAAGAGGTGTTCTTAATACCAAATGTATTAGTACTCAACTCACTTTCCTTTGAAGGACTGAAGGGCTAATCTGCTTTGCTGGGATTTAAACTTGAAACCTGCAGATCACTGCATGTTATAGTAACGACTGTTTAGCTCACCGAGTCATTTGGTGCCCACATACGAGTAAATGTATATTATACACATACTTTTTTTTCTTATCTTTTCTTTACTACATAGTTCTAGATATTTATAGATTAGGCCTTCAGTGGTACTCAATGTAGACAATACTCAGACTATTAAGATATTGTTTAACTGCTAAACGGAATTGTTAGCTATTGCACTAATAAAATATATAACTAAATAAATTCAGCTGTTGAGACAGACACAGTCTACTAGTTGACAACAGAAATTAAACACGAAGGAAGGAGGTTTTGTAAAAGCAGTAAAAGCATCTAATTTGTTTGGCAGATACGAGATTCATTATATTTAGAGGTCATTATACTATCTGTCGCAAATAAAGTACATTTCTTAGATATGTGGAAAAGTAGGAGTTAGAAGCTGGATTTTCAGTGATGGCCCTTCTCGGCGAAGGTTTTGAGTGAATGCATTTGGCTCCTCTACAGCACTTTGGTCAAGAATATGAAATTGTCCGTTAACACACTTAATTTATGGTTTACAATTTTCATTAGTAGAAAAACAATGTTATTGACAACTACTACTCGACTTGTGATTGCCATATTAAGGAAAAAATAAATTTTCGAACTTTGACACGTTGCGTTTTGAAATAAAGGATTGGTATTATATTAAAAACAACCTAAGTAAATGGGAAGTGGCACACGCAGGGTGTTTGGGGGCTACTTGAATCTATTATGAAAAAGCAACTACCAGGTTGCTCAAGATAAGAATCTTAATTAACTTTCTAATATTATTATTATTTGGCTTATAGAGCGCCTGGTTACTCCAACAGACTGGCCCTGGTGCTAGAACACCATCCGGGCCCCAGCACTAGACCTGCATCAAGCTACCTCCCTCGCACCTATGACCCAAAGTAGAACAATAGACGGCCTACTTTCGGGTACATGCGGGGTGTCGGAAGAGCCAGGTTTTTAGTTTTTTCTGAAACAAAGTCTCTGATGTACATGTCCTTAAATCCACAGGCAGGTCCTTCCATGTCTTAGCCGCAAGAAAACCAAAGGCGCTCCCTCCTGCCCGTACCGTCCTCCCCTTAGGCACAGCCATCTTAGCTGTGCCCAAAGACCTCCGGTTCCGAGCAGGTCTACATGCAGTGAGAAGGGGGCACAGGAATCTAAGCCCCTTCTCATTGAGGATCCTGTGGCCAAAACACAAGGCCTTAAAGGTGCCTCTAGTCTGTATAGGGAGCCAGTGTAATTCCCTCAAGGCCTCCCCCACCGAGGCCCGCCTAGCCATATTCAGAATTAGCTGAGCTGCCGCATTCTGGACCTTCTGCAAGATATTCAGATTTCTTGCGGTCACCTCTAGGTACAGAATGTTACAGTAGCCTAGGCAAACATGCTCTTTACATTTTGTTTTCGGCTTATTGTACACACATTCTTAAACACTTTATCATTCAATGTGTTTCATGATATTTATATATCGATAAACATGTACATTTTTGGAAAGATAAACATTTTAAAATTGTTGCGGCAAGTTGAAGGGAATGAAAGAGAGCCCTTTGAAATGAATATTCCATAACAGTGCGTTCTGCCTTACCTCGGGGGGCTCCTCCACTGCAGGTGTGGTGTGGGGGGGGAATCCCTTTATCAGTTGCTCTGTAACTCACAGACTTAGGTTTGCATTAAATACTTTTACAGACTCCTCAAAATCTAACGAGAGGGTTTTAATCCACAACACAAGTCTGCACAAATATATCTAAACGGTTTGTGCCGTGCCCCTCTGTAGCCTGCTGCGTGGCACTGCAGCTTTGGTAGTTAACAACAGTGCAGAGAAAGGCACAATACACAGTCAACAAACGTATGCATACCTTCGCTGTCATTTGTTAGCACATCAAAACCAGATCTACTGGCTTTCTCAATGCGGGTTTGCTTTTCATAGTGAGATGCACGAAGTGTAAAAGCTATGCCCGTGCATGGGTTCGGTCTGTGCCTGCTATGCGGTAGGACTCCGCAGTAACTCAATGGAGGGGCCACAAAGGCTGAAACCGGCCTGGTGCTGCTTGCGTTCCTACCCTTAGAGGAGGACATGCTTAGCCATTGTGGCTAGTCTGTTAGCAAACCTTCTGAAGAGGCACAAAGAACACCAAAGGAACTTAAACATGAAAGCCTTGGAAGCACATATATTTGACCAGAACCAGAGAACAAGGGGCGAAATCAGTGAAGTGTGATCAAGTCTGATTAAATAGGCCTTGTGAGCATGGGGCTATTTGTTTGTGGTTGAGACAAGGAATCTGAGAAGAAGGGATTCGCAAGAGTCACAGTGCACTGTGGTAATAATATGAAATTCAATCTTTCCATTGTAGAAATCTGTGAAAGAAGGCTTATTGGTTCACTGGTTCAAACAGCAGGTTTTATTGAGTCACCTGTATTTTCAGTGACGCTCTGTACACATTTTCACTGATAAAGTTTGTTTAATTTGTAGTTTATCAAGATGGTAGGCAATCGTCCGCCTTTCTGATCAGCTCACGCATTTGCATATGGTTTCCTTTTGTCGTGGTAATCATCAGATGGCTGAGAATAATTCAAACTCCTCACATGATATTCCTCAGTGGTTCCTACTGTGGTGGCATTTGTGGTCTATTCCTTGCTGGCAGTAGTTATCTCTGCTGTAGTACCAGCTGGGGGTGCTGCTTCTGCAGCACATTTGCAGCCGATGCTGCTGTCCCAGCTGTGGGCAGTGCTATTGCTTGCCCCTGCCTTTCTGCCAGTTGTTGCTGTTGTCCTTGCCATTGGGACAGCTTTGCTCCCTGCAGTTATATGTGTACTTAATGCTGTTAACGAAATTATTGGCGCTTCTGTGCCTGCTGTAGTAGCGGGCACTGCTGGTGTTCGGGTCCTTCCCTGCTTTGTATGCAGCTGCTGTTGCTGCTGTGTTGACAGCAACTGCTGTGGTAAAACATCATGTTTCCACTGGTGTGGTGGCAGCGGACATCTTTGCTAAGGTTGCAGCAGTCATTGCTGCTGGTGTATCGGATATGGTAGCTGCTGTGGTCTACGCTACAGTTACGGCTATGGTGGAAGCAGGCAGCATTGCTGCAGTGCTTGCTATGCTTGCAACTATTGTTGCAGCTTTAGTTGATACTGTGTTGGTTATTGTGATCACAGCTGTTTCTGCTGTGGTAGAAACTGTTGTTGCTGATGTGGCAGCTCTTGTTGATGCAGCAGTCCCTGCTGCAGTTAACTATGCTATGATCACTGCTCTGGCCCTGGCACAGCGGCACCTGTGGTTCCTGTAGTCTTTCAAGTTGTGGTCACTCCCAGGGCCCCTGTTGTGCTGACCTCTGTTACTGGTACTGTGGAAGCTATTTTGGCAGCCATTGTGCCTGCTGTAGACACTGCTTTTGTGGGTGCTGCAGTTTCCAGCAGCTGTTACTCCTGTGGGTCCTGCTGTTGGTGCGGCAGTTATAGCTGCTGTCCCTGCTTACACTACCACTGTGGTCACTGCTTTAGTCTCTGCTCTGGTGGCATGTGTATTGCTGCTGTTGTCCCCAAAAAGTAGTAGCCAGGTTGCCTTTGTGCTTCTGTCTGCGATAGCAGAAGGTATTGTCCCGCCTATGGTTGCATCTGTTGCCACTGACATAGCACCTGTTCTCACTGACATTACAGCTGTGGCTGCAGATAGAACAGCTGTGGCTGCAGATAGAACAGCTGTGGGAGCTGATAGAACAGCTGTGGGAGCTGAGGTGATAGATGTGGTTGCTGCTATGATTACTATTGTGATTGCTCCTGTGGTAACGGTTTTCTTTGCTATGGTGGAAACTATGGTGTTTGCTGTGGCTATCTGTAGAGTTGCTGTGGTTGTGCCCATCGGAGGGGCATATGTGCTTTCTACTGTGGCTCCTGCTGTGGTGATAGTGGTCCTCGCTGCGGTAGTTCCTGCTGCACTTGGTAGCTGCTGCTGCTACTGTTGTTGTGGCTATGGTCGAAGCTGTGCGTATGGCTAGTGTGTGGACTACTATGATTGAAGCTATTGAGGCAGTTATTGTTTCAGCAATGGTAGTAGCTGTGGTTGCTGATGTGATCACTACTCTGGTGGCCGCTTTAGTGACTCCGGTGGTCCCTGCTGGTATTACAGCTGTGGGCTGAGGGCTGCAAGCCCTCCTGTGCTTGCAGCCGTTGCTCCTGTTGTGGTTGATTGGGGTCACTGCCAGGGTTCCCTCTGTCATAGCAGCTACTGTTGTCCCTGCTCTGGTCACAACTGGTCACTACAGTTTTGAGGCCTTGCTGGAGCTGTTGTTGCACTGGCTGCTGCTGTAGTTGTTGCTGTGCAGGCACCTGCAGCCACAGTGGCATCTTTGGGCACTGCCGTTGCAGGGCTGCATTGCTGCTGCAGGTAGATGTGGCTCCTGTTGAAGCCGCATGCTAATGTCATATGAGCTTTAGGGGCAGCAATATGTCAGGGAAGCTCTGTAGTGGAATCACAGAAAGACTCCTTTTATAGGCCCCAACTACTGCAGAACAGTGCAAAAGAAGTAACTGCTCAAGTCACCTCGGACGGCCCATTTCCATACTCTAATTATTGGTAGGACACGAGTTCTGGTTGACAAGGAGGTTCCTAGGCAGACCTAAAAACGCTCCAACTCGATTTTCAATTTACAGTAAATGGCGTAGGCTTAACCTTCGTAATCCTTGGAAACACTTTTCTGTGCGTCATTGTAATGAGCCTAATTGTAACAAGTACATGTTATATCGACAGAGTGTATTACGTAGACTTGTCACACAAGAAACTACCTGCAGCTTGGTACATACAATGAAGTAAGATCTCTCATCAGTAATTTCAAAGCCAGTAAGTCGTAATTGAGCCCAGTGATTCAATGCATCACAAACCTCAAAGTCAAGTTTGTAACAAAAGTGTATACATCCTATGTATTCAAAATATTCAATGATTCCTATGTTACATTCACCAAGAATTACGCAAATACAATCTTTTCAAATCCCAACAAAACAATGGCAATAATCAAAACAATGTATATACACCCAGGAAAGACGCAGGCTCAGACCCCCAGCAACAAAGTCAGGCTATCAATCACACTACATATGTACCTTTCAAATCACATATATCAGTCATCCATACGATGCATACATTTTTGTTACAAACTTGGCTTTGAGATTTATGATGCATAGAATCACTGGTAAAAATTGCCACCTATGGTGCTTTGAAATTTCTGACGAGTTGTCTTACTTTAATGTATGCACCGGGCTGCATGTGGGTTCTTGGGTGGATTGTGGTTTCTTCCCCTGCTCCCTGACTCCTGCCTGTTCACCCATGTTACAGGGCCCTGTGTCTCGCGGGAGACCTTCTGCTCCCTAGGCAGCATTAATGCTGACACCTCCGGTGAGTGCGAGACTTTCATGTCCGGGTCTTGAAGACAAATTTACTTAGCCAGTGCACAAGGAGCTCAATCAGCAAAGTGTGCCTGAATCTGGTTAAACAGGCCTTGTGAATATGGACCAGCTGTTGGGGGGGGAGGAACATGGAATCTGGAAAGAGTTATACTATACTAATGTAATCACATGGAATTCGATCTTCGCTTTATAGTAATGCATCAAAGTAGGTTTATTGACTTACTCGTTCAAATCATGTTTTATTCGGTCACATTGCACTTTCAGTGACACTGCTTAAATCGTTTCATTGACAAAGTATGTTCAACGGGTAATTGAAGAAAAAAAGCGAGGCAATCGCCTGGCTTTTTAATTAGCACATGTGTCGACCTTTTAAAGAAGGCTCGCCAAGTGTTTGAGCCAATCCTGAAAAGAATATCGAGTGGATTCGTGAATCACGGCGGCAGGCCCACTTGTTACAGAATCCATCTTTAAACTACCAGCGCACACACGCCCTCCCACGTGGTTCCCCACACAGTAACTGAGGACTCGCTGATACTTTGAAAGAGAGTTTTATTATTAGATGTATCCTCTTAAATATCTACCCTGGGTGTTAGGTAGGCTCGTCCGATGACGTCCTTCGCGAGCGTCCATCACACACTGCTCGTGTCCTCGCGATTGCCGTTCTCACGCCTGGTTTACCTTCCTCAGTGTCCGCCTCCTTTGTTTTGAATCGACTGCCTGCAGGATCCCTCTTTTCCAGCCAATGAGGTGTGTGTGTGTGCTTTGTAGGGCCAGCAGGAAGGCTCGGGTTCGGCTCTGAGGTTGTGCATGTGTTTTACGTACTATGGGAGAGTGGCTGCTAGAAAATGGAAAACCAGTTCAAAGGCACCGAGTTGAATAGCTGCTCAGGCAGGACCATGTAAACAGGAAGTCTGGATAATCCAAGTATAGGAGTAAAAAGGCATCTGAAGCAGGCTTTTATCTCCCCGCCCACTTTTTAAGTATGCACTAAAAAGCATACTTTCAAAAGCAATAAGGCAAATTGTATACTCATTATTAAAAATCCCAGTTACAATGGTAGTGTAGGCATACATAGTATAACTTAGTTACAATCTGTGGTACTCTATGGTAACGTTAAAAGCTCTCCCCGCACCAGGGGAGGGCCAGGTACGACTGTGGAATAGACCGAGAGCAGAACTGCTCCTCCTTGTAGAACCGCCAACTGTTGGCGGTAGATCGAGGTGTAGCCCCTGGTTCAAGGGGATGCTCAGAGCGCATGCGCTAAACGCTGTCATACTTATGAAGCGCTTCATCCAACTTTTGTGTCACTTTTTGGAAGAACGCGATCTGCTGCTGTAAGAAATGCTGCATCTGGGATCGGAAGTCCCGCACTCGGATCTTGTGGAAATGCTGGATTTCTGCTAAGGTGGCGAAAGAAATTATATTGCAGCGGTCGTGAATGCCCTCCGCTTTGGCCGGCTCCATCTTGCCTTCTTCGACGTGCTTCTTGCTCTCCTTCACTTTGGTAAGAGCGCCTGCAAAGGAGAGAAAAAATATGCCGTGAGTGGGGGCAGATGGCGGGACAGTGATGCACAGTGCTGTAACATGGGAAGGCAACACACGGACCATCCCCCCAGGTATTACGTAAGAGGGTTCATCACAGCGTGGACTGCGCGCGCTTCTGAAGAATTGTTGTCTTGGAAGGAAGGGGCGGTCACCTCTCATTACAACAATTGCAAGAGCCCGATTGCGCAAAGCCCGACAGCGCCAGCACACATTCTCAGGGTGTTGCGTTACTGCATTACGGCACACACGCGTCGCCAACACTTCACAGAGGTGGGACCGGAACTGAAACACACAAAACAGGCGAGCATCTGACAATGCACCCCTCAGCCAGCACCACAGAGGGCTGCCAGGGATTGCAAATATGGGAGATCTTTACATTGTTCACGAGTGCATGTGTCAGGAGTGTGAACCGGGTGACAGGGCAGCGCACCAGGGCATATCAAACCAGAGCAGACAATGGGAGATTGTATACCCAGCGGGGGCGCGTGCAGGGAGCTAGCTTCTCGATTGTTTCAAGTTGTGTCAACATTTGCTATAATGTAAGACCCTTTCCCCTTGGGCCCCGATCTTTGCCACGCTGGCGCCCGAGACAAAGCAAAGGTAACACCTTGCTGGTCAGTGCAGCAACTGTTTAATGCATCTGAGTAGGTTTTCCGTCCCTCTTCTTTCCCCTTTGGAAGGTTTTCCCTGTCTTGCTTGGGAAATGTTTAATAAGGAAAAATAAGCGCCGGTCCCCAAGAATGCGTGCTGGCGAGTAGCTTCGGGAAGCCCTAGCTTTTGCAGCTTAAAGGGAGGGGGGAGGTTGACAGTTATTAATTTTATGAGCATTTCCTATGTGTAGCTCTGCACACAAAACAAAAGCTCTAAAAAAAACAAAAATATTTGACACTAATAAAAGAGTTCAAGCAAGGAAAGGGAATTACATCAAAGAAATAAAGAGAAAAAGGGGCGGGAAGGAAGAGTGAAATGAAGAGCATATGAAAATAAAGAAGAAAGTGGCGAGACGTAAGGGTACAAAGGATGAAAGAATGGGTGAATGGACTGATCAGTGTAAGGATAACATAATATGTGCATGAGTGACAGAAAGACTGGAATGATGAAAGTCGAGATGATTGGTCGCTTGGATGGAGGTGTGGAAGGATGGATTGCTGGATTTATTAAAGGAGGGTGAATTGGATGAATGAATGGGTAAAAGGATGTATGAATGTTTGGAATTGTGAGCGGAAAGATGGAGGGAAAATTAATAATGAAAGAGTGGATGGATGGAATGGTGAAAGGATGAAAAGATGGATAGACGCTGTATACATGAAAAGCATAAAGAATAACGGAAAGCGTTTATAAGGGACCTCCCCTAGAGAGGGTAGGTCTTACTTGCTTTGCCCACCCAATGGCATTCGAGGTCTGGATCAAAGTAGGGGGTATTTTAATTTGTTGGCTACTCCCTTTGAGTCCCACTAGCAACTACAGGCTCAAATTAAGCACTGGGTGTCAGTCAGGCTAAAGTTTGAAACTCGACCAGATAAAAGCCCGACTGCCTTTGGGATCCTCTTGAGGTATGAAAAGAGCTGAGCAAACAAACCTTTACCCAAAATGTAGCCCTCGTTGGCTAAGAGGAGGTAGGAGACGTCTGCATCTGTACAGGATATGTAGTTTCTCCTTAGGTTATAATAATAATAGTTGCTATTTGTAAAGCGTGGACTTATCACCCCCTTAACGGTGTCAAGGTGCTGGTGACCCTCTGGGAGATAATGTCAGCTATTGCCCAGAATCACATGTTGAGCAGCAGCCGGCGATCAAATCGCGAGCCCCGTTCTCCAGAGTCAGCTGCTCTGGCCGCTGCCCACACCTCTTCATCCAGCTTTGGTAGCGCTTCTAGTTCTTACTTCACTCTACAGTGTACATGTGAGCAGATTAGACTATTTGTGACATTAAAAAGCTGCCTGGCTCCTGCTCATCCCACAAACTTTCATTCAAGCTCCAACAGCCATTTTTGCCAATATGGCCTCATTTCACTCAACTGACAGCATCGCCGCCTTGTGATAAGCAATAAGGCATATTGTATACTCATTATTAAAAATCTCAGTTACAATAGTAGTGTAGGCATACATAGTATAACTTCGTTACAATCTGTGGTACTCTACGGTAACAACAGCCATTTTTGCCAATATGGCCTCATTTCTCTCAACTGACAACATCTCCGCCTTGTGCATCGTGCCATGTGAACATGTTGTCCTTCTGCAATTACGACCCCTTTGCTGTAAATGCACGTACCACTTCTCTGCACAGGTGTGCTATGTTTTTGCCTCCAACCTCCCACCCCTCACTGAGGACAACGTATTGCTTAGTGGCCCAACAGTGTCACCATGGTTTGCGCCTCTCTTGCTTGTAAGTGGACCCCCTCCCCCTAAAGTACATACATTGGTTGTATGAGCCGTGCCTACGGGGTTGAGTGTCTGTCACTGCATACATTAGATACGTGCACTCTACCTATCATGCCTTCTGTGACTAGCTCAACCTTCTGAAACGGACCACTCCTAAAACACCTCTCCCCAACACCTCATCCTTGGACGTTGAGCGGGAGGACGGGAGGGGACGGCACCAGGGAGTGGGAGGGGAAAGCATTGGGGAGGGCAGCGGGAGGGGACAGCACTGGGGAGTGGGAGGGAAGTGGTAGGGGACAGCATCGGGGAGGGCAGGAGGAGGGGATGGCACCAGGGAGTGGGAGGGCAGCGGGAGGGGACAGCACCGGGGAGTGGGCAGTACGGCACCAAGGGGGTCGGTAGGGGACGACACTGTGGAGTGGGGGTAAGAAGGAGACAGTACCGGGGAGTGGGGGGGGGCGGCACCAGGGAGTGTGGGGGGGGGGGGGAGGAGGGGAAGGGACGGTGCCGGGGTGTGGGAGGGATGGCAATGGGGTGTGGGAGGGGGGAAGGGGACGGCACTGGGGTGTGGGAGGGGACGGCACTAGGGTGTGGGAGGGGACGGTACTGGGGTGTGGGAGGGCGGGAGGCGACGGCACTGGGGTGTGGGAGGGCGGGAGGGGACGGCGCTGGGGTGTGGGAGGGCGGGAGGGGACGGCGCTGGGGTGTGGGAGGGCGGGAGGGGACGGCGCTGGGGTGTGGGAGGGCGGGAGAGGACGGCGCTGGGGTGTGGGAGGGCGGAGGGGACGGCACTGGGGTTTGGGAGGACGGTAGGGGACGGCACTGGGGTTTGGGAGGACAGTAGGGGACGGCACTGGGGTGTGGGAGGGCAGGAGGGGAGGGCATTGGGGTGTGGGACGGCACCCACCCGGATTGCACCAGGGATTGGGAGGGTGGGAGGAGACCGCACAGGAGAGTGGGAAGGGACAGCACCAGGGATTGACATCACCGGGGAGTGGGGGGGCAAGAGAGGACGCACCGGGCAGTTTACGGCACCGGGGTGGGAGGGCGGAAGGCGATGGCACTGTGGTGTGAGAGGGCGGGTGGGCACCGCACAGTGGAGTGTGAGGGGACAGCAATGGGGTGAGGGAGGAGACAGCAACGGGGTCTTGGAGACTACAACCGGGAGTGTGAAGCAGCACAAAAAGGTAGAAGCACAAGAGCAAAAAAGCAACGCAAAGGAGAAGCGCACAAGGGTGACCACAAAACAAAGGGATCAATTAAAAGCACACTGTGGAGAGAAAAACATGGTGTGGGTGGAGGGGGGACAGGGGAAGAGTAGTGTACTGGGGAAATAGCTTGAAACATTTCATGCAGTACTTAACCAAAAAGAGAAAAGTAGTGCCTGGAAAGAAAGTGGTGGCAAAACACAAGTGATTAGTCTATTCTCCAAGTGATGGCCATTCACAGGAAACAGAAGGAAAGTCCACGCAAGCTAACAAATTTAAGCAAATGAGAGTGACAAAGCCAACCAGGTTATAACATTGGGCTGGGTCTCGGGCCGCTAAGTGATCAATGTGTTTTTTCATAGCCAGACACAGCCTGTGCTGTCTGTTAGGCAAGGCAAGATCTAGACAATAGCAAACAGCAAAATAGCAAATCATTAAACCTACACCTGAAATTGTATGGATGCTACAACTACCTCATAAGATCTCAATGGCGAATGTACCAGCCCCAGAGGCAATAATTGTAGTACCCGTTAACATTCAACAACATGGTGTCCAGAATATAATGGGTAAAACATTGACAGCCTATGAATTTAGCCCCTCAAAGTGGAACATAGCACTTGGATTTTGTTTTTTTCTGCACCAAAATCTGCATGTTCTTGAATTTACTCAGAATCTTTCCCCGATGAATTTCATCAAGTTTGACTTATTGATATGTACTGCATAAAAAAAGGTGGAGGTGAAGTCTATTGCACACAGTTACCTATACTCTACTCATAATTCTGCCTCCTGCACAAACAAGGGTTTTCTTAAGGGTCATGGTTATCGAGCCGACTCGTAACCAGTACCCAAGAAGAAAGCGTATTCCACAGTGTAATTAATACCAACGTCAAACCACTTTCATTCCAGCGTTCGAAGATGGGGATGTGTTCGCTCTTCTGTTGATTAACAGCTTTCCAACTACCCCTTAAAATGACTGAGAAATGTAAAGACACCAGGTCCTCAAACAACCTTAGTTTTTTTCCACTGAACAGGACTGGCAGAATGTTACATCATATCTTAAGTCTTCAACTGCTCTAATTTGGCACTTCAATCAATACTGTCCGCTTCACTTAGATTCTGCAAATGAGGGGAAAGTTGGACCTAATTGAGGTCCACAAATTTGGCACAAGTGATTCCTACTTTCCAAATACAATTACAGAATAACAAACGGCCTATTTGATCCTGCCATTTCTGATGCAGGGACAATGGGCATGTGCACATAAGGAGGAATGGCCTCTCACCCAAAGAACTGCAGCTCCTTATGTGGAGAGATCGCACACCCCAGGTAGCCGAAACTAGATGTCCGACTGTTGGTGGACGTATATTAAAAGGGCCTTAGTCAAGGGAGGCGGTAGCCATCATGCTTGTACATTTAAGGTGGTAGCAGGTAGGGTCACTGGCCTTAGTCTTCCTTTGGCTAGCCTGATGAGAAATCAGGAACAGTTTTTTTGTTTGTTCGTCGTTTTAAAGATCAAAGTGCTGTGTGCAAATCTACAGCAGAGTCCTGTAGGATCTAACAGACCAGCGGTGAGTGGTTTGTTAAAGAAGACCACACACACACCGCTCTCATAATCGAGCATTCTTCATACGTGGAAAGCGAATGGATGAAGTGCAGAAAGTGCAATGTAGGAGCGCCTCATTCATCCAACTGAATATATTTCTTAGGCTGGGGCATCTAAGCCACACTGAGCTCCTGCACATTAACCAGAACACACCACGAAAGGTAAAACATCCTGGACAAACTGAAGAACGTCCAGGCCATGAATGAAATGGGATGGGACAGGATGTGATTAAGAGAATGGCCCTTGCAGCACTGAAGTGCATCCGTACATACACATACAACACTGCAAACCGCCACAGAGAACACAAGGCCCATTCTACTGCACGACAGTCTGTTCACAGCAGAGAATAAAAGAACAAGAGGCTTGGCGTGGTTGTATGTCTCAGACACCTACTCAATCAATCGTGCAAGAACGAACTGGTCCTACACAATCTCTTAAGGAACATCTCTCAAGAAGTGGGCTTTTCAGCATCTGATTCTGTGCAAACAGCACTATTATGGTGCAAACAGCGCTGATTGTTGTGCAAACACACACCCACTCTCCTCCTGACCAAGCCAGCAATTAACGGTGCTGACAGCAGCAACAAAACTGTTTATATCAATAAAACGCCAGTCAAAACCTCAGACATGTTGTCCTACAACAGAATTAATGCGAATATGTATATTAACTACTTGAATAAATGCATAAGTATAAGCTAAGTATAGCACATATTCAGTTTAAAATACTAATTTTTGCAACACAGCTGAAATATTTCTGACTCCATGCTGGGCGCAGGTTCTTTGGCATTAACGGTGAGCTCTATCGGCTGAAATATTAAGAAGGTGAAAGTATGCGATCACCAGGCGTCATTAAGAGGCCAATAGCTCCTTAATCTGTTTTTATTGCTTGTGGTAGCAGAATACCAGTTTAAAAGTTATTAAAAAAGTTGTGTAAAAGTAATCTTAAAGTACAAACATATCTCAAGCATTTAACGAGTTTCATACAGGTAGGGAGTTCAACAAATCAGTAGCCCTACACCCCAGAAAATAAAAAAAACATTTCATTAATGTGTACGATGGGTAGCAGTGCTCAATGAAGACCTATAAATGTCATAATTGGGAAGAGCTGCATTCCAGTACCTTATAAATAACTGAAGCAACACATCTGTATTTTGACTGCTGTTTAAGATGTTAATTTGGATAACAATTCTTTTAGATTGATTTTGAGGCTGATGGGAACACAATCTTAGTAGAGCAGCTTGTGGTTTCATACATGTGTTTACATACTGGTCTACTTAAGGAAGGGCATTCACACTTCTCAATGGGGCTGCCTTGGAGTGAGAGATCTTGGTGCCGTCAGCATTTTGATAGCACTTTAAACCATCTCCTTAGCTTATGTCTTTAGTGGCGACCATAGGCATCAAACAAAAACTCAATGATTCTTACTTCTTTGGGGACTTGTAAAGACATGTACTCACCTAAGACCTATGGGACTCCATGGCTGCCTGCTGGCCCCCCACCTTCCAATATGGCGGTTGTCAGTCATCGAGCAGTGCTGCCACTGCTTAATGGTTTGGTGCCTTAAAACATGGCATGCCTGAAATAACCCCCAGTCCATGACATGAGGAAGTCATTCACAAGCAGGAATGAGGTCTACGTCTGAGGCATGATTAAACATTTTTATTGACACTTTGTCAATACAAAGCAATACTTGCAACAATTTCCAATATTAATCTCTATTTGTCATTTAGATCAGGATACATAAGCTTCCTTCTCGGGGTAGCGCCTGGTGTCACGTACGACGTACAAACACTTACTGACCACCACGCTTTACGTGTTTACCTGCCCCTATGTTATTCCATTAATTATTTCGTAATCTCAGTCTTCTGTTCTTCCCTGCCTTGTCACGGTGGGCGGTTAGAGCCGCTGCCCAGGATTCAAGTAATGTCCACATCAATGTCACTCCTTTAATAATAACTATTAACAATTTAACAAATAAAAAAAGGAAAAAAAGAAAAAGGAAAAGAAACAATTAAGAAACAGAAGGAAAAGAAAGACAAGCATTTGCAATGCAATAGGTCTCGCATTATTAAAGTTTGAGCTATTGGCATTGCTAAATAATGCAACACAAATAGCTCAAACTGTAATAATGCGAGACCTATTGCATTGCAAATACTCGTTATGTAAGTGATGTATGGACCGTGAAGGCCAAACAATCTGAAATAAATGCATTAATATAGTAAAGACCCGGATGCTATAAGAAGGATTGATATAGGTCTGTCAGCCCCCACCTGCTGGAACCCCCCCCCCCCTCAACCCCTTCACAGAAGCAGATCATAACGAATCGCCCTCCCCCATAGGACGGATGAATGCCCCTCACGCTTACGGGGGGCAGGCTAACGACCAGAGCTTCATAAAGGCAGAATAAATCAACACACACCAACATTATAGTAGAATATTGCCCAACACCCTCTCATTAACCCCTTCCATGCTGCCGTCGGCCATTGACAGACGGCAGCACTACCTCGTCGGCCTAGCCCGTTTTTTAAAACGGCCGCACTGCCGCGAAATTGCGGAAGCAGCCAATGGGTAAAGGCTGATTAAACCCTCCCCCCCACCCCACATGAATACACACACACAACTGCAGAATAAAGTATAAGAGCTTCCACGAAGAGCAGATTCTGGGCTTTAAGTGGGATTAATGACAAGTCTCGGGACCCCCTCCTCCCCACTGATAGCAATATATCCCTGCTGAAAACAGCCAGAACTATCCCACTGAATGCAAGGTTCTATTAGTGATAAATGCTGGCACTATCACACTGACAGCAAGGTATCTCAGCTAACAAGCCCCGGGACACGGCCCCCCACACACACTCTCACTGGTATCAATGAATCATGCCTGAAAAGAGCTCGCATCCTCCCACTGCTGAAAAGTGCTGGTAAAATTCAATGATAATAATGAATCTCTGCTGAGAAGTGCTTGAAGCCTCCCACTGATAGAAATGCATCTCTGCTGAGAAGTGCATGTAGCCTCCCATTAGTAGCAATAATCCTGGCTGAGAAGTGCTGGTATCCTCCCACTTCTGAGAAGTGCTTGTAAACTTCCTGTGATAGTAATGAATCTCTGATGAGAAGTGCTTGTAGCCTCCCACTGGTAGTAATGAATCCTGGCTGAGAAGCACTGGTATCCTCCCGCTGCTGAGAAGTGCTTGTAAACTTCCACTGATATTAATGAATCTCTGCTGAAAAGTGAAGGTACCCTCCCACTGATAGTAATGAATCCTGGCTGACAAGAGTTTTTTCTCTTGCACCGACACCAGTCCACTACACCCTTCCGAGGACGCAGGTAGACGCACTTCTAACATCTTTATATCTCCCACACTTTAAGCGTAGTAGGTAGTGCTGCCCTTTTATAGCGCCACCATCACAAGCCTGGGGACGCTGCAAACAGATACTTGCTGAACTGTCGATGCATAGTGACCCAAAGCCACTGCTCGCACCTTGCCTTTGTTCATGCACTTCAATCATCTTTACATCTCACACAGTGCAAACCTACAAGGTGGGGGTTCAATGTGTATAGCGCTACCGTTTCTCACCCCGCCACCCATCCGAGTCTGCTGCAGGCCGTCGTGCTCCTCGAAGACCAGTTGGAGCTGTGCAATAGCGCACTGCGCCACACGCGCAGGTTTGGCGCAGTAAAGTGCATGCCAGTTGCTACACACCGAACCCTACGCACCCAGACACTTCTGGCGCCGCCGCTCATCTTCTGAGCCAGGGCGTCCTCGCAGAAGTTTACACTTGAGAGCGCTACAGAGAGTTACCCACTCTCACGTGCCCCCCTGGTACTAGTATGCTGCGTCACAGAGTGCTTTTAAATCCCCGGCCCCTGTTACCTCTGCTACAGCGCTTAGAGCGCCTGGTTGCTGTGTAAGCGTTTCCCATCCACCATTTCTTCCTTTCAATTGAACTCAAACCCACTTTTGTCAGTGCTACACATTTGGGGTGCTGTTATTTGCAAATGGAGGTGTGTGGGAGGGGGGGCTCTCCTGAGGCCACCACAGTCTCTCCCAAGTGAGCTTAGACTTAACTGGAGGGGCCCTGACATTTCTTACTTGAGGGTCATCTTGACGTTTCTTACGTCGATGAGATGCCCCATCTCCCCTATGTCCGCAAACCCTTCTTGGAGCCCCAATGGTCGCCTTTGCAGACCCCTCGCTAACATGGGAAAAAAGTAATTAAAAAAAAAAGTAAATACACGGAGCGCGGTGTTCCTGAAGCGGGCACCGCGGTTGGAATGAAAGTAGTAAAAAAACAGTAGTGGTGCGTGCGCACCACAGAGGAGCAGGTGCGTGGCAGGAGGGGAACGCGCGCTGCTGCACGTGCTGGCCAACGGTGGGAACGGGCGGAGCAAAGGCGGGACATTGTCCCGCCTTTGCCCAATTGCGTGCTCTATTTATTTTTAAAAAGCATGCAAAAGCCAATTACTGCAGGCGAAAGCAAAACCACACGCACGAGCATGTGGTTAGCTTTCTAAAGCCCAGTCAAGAGGTCTCGCAATACGCGAGCTCTGCTGTGCACTGCAACACTAAGCGCGAGACCTAAAAAAGGAGGAAACTTAATAAAGTTCTGCATGCATAGGAGGCCGGAGTGCCATCCGTTTCCTATGATGCATTCAGTAACTCCATTGATTGAGAGCTAGAGGTGGGGTTTTTAGTGAGGACAGAAAGAAATGGCGCTCAGACTAATACTCGTTATGTTCAGAAGGATCTAAGTAAGTACAATGCTGCCAGGTCGAGGGATTTACCAGATAACCCCTGGATTCGTGTGGGTCGAAGGATACACACTGGAGAATGAGCACAGTCCGGGGCACACGTGGTGAGGGTATTACAGAGTTAGAGTAAATGTTTCCACAATTTTGACAAAGCGGCGGTCGACATCAGTGTAGGTTTTGAAAACGTTTTTTTTATCACAAGGCAACGACTGTAGAACCAAACAACCAGCCGACACATGTTTCGTCACAAGGAGTTATCCTGTGACTCTTCACCGCCAGGGTATAACGAAGGCTGAGGCGATCCATGTAAAGTAAAGAGACACTGGATCCGTAAGGTGGACTGGCAACAGTCCACCTTACGGATCCAGTGTCTTTAAATCTCGCCTCACTGAGACCACAGGCGTACCCGCACTACCACATGTACTTTACGTGGATCGCGTCAGCCTTCGTTATACACTGGCTTTTCACTACCACCGATACTCGGCGCTCCTACCCCGCCTCCCGCACAGACACTGGACGCCTACTCACTCAACCTTGGGCGCTACACGCCCATCGGCCACCACTGCATATTCGCCTTGGCCACTTTAACTGATACTACAGCCTACGATTATTATTCTGGGGGCCCCACGGTCCGACCGCGTCTTATTCTTGATGCAGGATCATCCAGTATTTCTCGCCGACTCAGCGCCAGCACCAACGTCCTTCAGTTCTAGCACATCGCATACCCCAGACCGGGTTGGAATTATCACTGGTTACATGGGGCCTGCACTCATTCCAACTCGGAACAGCCCTGAAGAGTCACAGGATAACTCAGTTGATTACTTCCTATGTTCTGCGTGGTGGGCAGACCATCCTGGGGAGGAGTGGGGGGGGGGGGAATAAAGGAGGGGATCTTACAAATGCAGGCTTTTAAATCCTGCTCTACAGTTGCCAGAAAATTATGTTCTCCCAACATTGTAAGTGGAAAGATGGGTTGGAGATTTGATGATGAATGGCTGGAATAAAATATTTTCTTTGAATCTCCAAGAGTTAAAGAACCACATGAGAAAGAGGTTTAGTTCATAGCAGACTCATTCATGACTGGTGTGAGCTCCTACAAGATAGGCCAGAAATAGGATACAAATGTGCTAGAAATAAAGGTGAGATAAATAAAGGCAGCTCCCTGAATGCATGCCCCCCAATTCATTCCTCAGCTGAACCGATTGATGCAAATCACTCAAACTCCAAGCCAAGTACCTGGAATTGCTTTGCAACTCTGATGTACCAAGTAATTGAGCAATGTAGTAAAATCACATTTTTCGGCATTGTCACCCCAGATTTTTCACCTTTTTCTAAACCCAATTCTTGCTCACTATGGGACACTGTGCACTGTGCCACAGCTAAGCCTTGAAAAGTTGTCTACACGAGGAAACACATGTGGGCTGTCTGCGTCTACTCTACACACTTCGTGTCAACAAAACCAAGATTCTTCTTGTCTACTGTATTAGGATTGTTTTATGATCTATTGTACAGATCGCATGGTGCTATGTTTATTAAAACCAACTGACAACAGCGTTGGTTGCCAAACTAATTTGCTGCTGTGCTCTCTGTATTATATGTTTTGGTTCTAACTGTATAGAGAAGGGTTTTTTTCTATACAGGGTAACACTGGTTAAGTGGCACAGTGTTTTGCATTGAGCACACTTTTACTCACTTACCCAAACTCATTGGAAGACACCACAGAGCTGCTGAATTGGTCTATATTGCCACTGCCTCTTGCTCTCAATCTGTTACCAATAAGGGTGAAACCTGGGGAAGGGGTAGCCTAAACAGCCTCCAATGTAGGGTCTGATAGTCAGGGAGGAGCTTAGACGCCAAGTAGTGTCCACACAGTTGCATCGAGGGGCCACAAGAGCAGAGCATAATGTCTGTGGACATCCATTGGACTACAAAAGGGAGTGTTTCCTTTAGCAGAATGTCCACGCCATGGGCACCCAACGTATAACCGGAATGGTACACTGGTGTAGTAACCATGTCTGCCCAGGAAGAAACAATTTGTACTCAATAGGTGTGTTTCTAGAAGCAACAGGACTGCTGGCAGGAGCCTGCTGAAATAGAGCATAACCGCTCCCATTATTTATTGTTTTTTGTTAATACTTATTTTTGTAATAGATAACCGGCCATGTCCTAATTTAAAAGCTGTACCATCTCCAGTAAACCTATCGGGAACACACACGATTCAGAATTTTACTTCCAGACCATGCAGATTATGTATGTACCTGTTTTATATCAGCCTTGAAAAAACATTTTGATCCCTTAAGGATGGATTTGGAGGCGTTGGACCCAGAATAGGGAATGGAGTTACAATGCATGTACTGCCGCAACGAATGCGCTTTTTCCTATCCTATACAATGAAATAATTTACAACAACCTGCTGCACCCCTATGCTGTAAACGGACTATTACGTGAGTGACACTATGTCAGCTCCTGCAAGTAGATTTTACCCTGCTGTCGAACTTATGTACACTACTGTAACTGTATAGATATCAATCCTTTTTTCTGTAGGCAAAAAATTTAATGTTTTGCAGAGGTAGCCAGCTGTACAGATGAAGTTTATATGAACAATTCAGACAGGGAAGCTGTGGCTCTAGGCTCATGGCGGCCCTGGGCAGGGAGCGAATGTAGGGGGTCCCAGAAGAGGGGGTCCGGGCGGGGCAGAGCGCGGAGGCCAGTGAAGAGGGGGGCGGGGGGGTTAGGGTGTTTGAAAGTGGAACAGAGCCGGAGGCCGCCAAATACCTGCCAGGGCCCACAACGCAAATATGTATCCATCCACAGAGGATTATATTAAGGATATATATTGGCTTGGTGACCCCTGGGGTTTGGTGGCCCTGTGAAGGTGCACAGCTTGCACATGCCTAAGGCCGCCCCCGCAAGTGCTACGTGGAGTATGGCGGTATGTTTCTCCTTCCCATGGCTCATAAATGCAAACTGTGATCCCAATCTCAACCTGCAGCAGCACTTGTCTTCATCAAAAGAAGTGAGCTACACGATGACTCAACAGCAAAGTGGTGCAGTGTGAAAACGTCAATACTCTGACAAGTGAAACACTTGGCCTGGAAAATAGATGTTGTGACACAACAAAACTAAGCAGTCCATGCGGCTCTGTGCCGGGTTTGGAATACTTCAGGGGGCTTGGGGACAGCACAACATGTTTCGATCCGGTCATGTTCTCACATTTAAAAAGAAAAGCTCAGAACATGCCACCGATGCAGCCCTGGTGTGGCAACTGGCAATACAAAGCGCGTTCCACTATTCCAAGGAGAAATTGCGAGTCCTCAAAAACACGAAAAATACTTCAGAGTTTAGGCAATAAATACACGTCTCAAAGTATGAGCAGACCGGGTCTCTACAAAAGTATATTAGCTGCCAGAGTCGGGCACACGGCTTTTTTTTGTTGGTAGTATTTCATTGCTTGCTATAGTAAATATTAAGAACAAACAAGAAGGAGAAAATGGAGGCCAACCCCACGCATTTTTAGATGGCAATGAGAGGTCCCCCACTTCAAATCCTCCAGAGATGCTCACTGGACGACTAAACCAGTTTTAATATCTACAGATGGTCGTACTCGTATGTGGAAATTAAACTTGTGTTGAGTTAAAAGCGCGAGAGGGTGGGCTACTCGCCACGTCGGTGAAATTCCAAACCACAGCAGCACTCGCCAAACCGCTTTAGAAATGCAGGGAGTGGTGGCGTGGAAGGGGAAGAAGGAACAAACCTGCGCCCAGAGACCGGGGCAGGGCTGTAAGTCAGGCCTCAAGGTGGGTAGACGTCTTGTTCGACTGGCTTCATTGCTCGCCGGCGGGCGTTGTTATGAATGTAGTAAAACTACTCTTGTCTTTGAACCTGTCAGTGGCTTGGTAAAACCAACATTTACGTTTCTCTAGAGGGCGGAGGTCAATGACGCAGCATCCCATTAGCCCTTGAAGCCACGCGACCACTCGTGCTGAAGGTTACAAAATATAAAGCTTTATCAGAAAAAAACGACAAGGTTTTTCCGTCCCAGATGAAGTCCGCTGTGACCGACATACATAATGGACTGTGGTGGCTGTCAGTCGGCCCAGCCCTCCATCAACACTCACCGTCCTGCCGGTCCAGTTACAAATAGGTTCAAGTAAGAATAGAAAAGAAATGTAGCGCTGTGCTAAACAGAATGGCGGCTCGTGGCTGGGTCCACGTAGTTTGATGCGCAGCCCCGCTATGACATAACATTCGTCCAAAAAACATGACATAACATATACTTCATTCGTCCAAAAACATTGGGAGGGAGGGCGAGGGGTGAGAGAAAAGTAGTCCAAAAATTGTTTGTGTGTGTGTAAAAGGCCGCTTTATTAGGAAACAGGTGCACATTACAAAATACAACCTCGGCAAACGCCTTACAAAACTAAACCTCACTAAATAAATAAATAACTAACCAAACGGGCCCCCAACCCCCCACCCCTACATATTTGGGCCCTCCCCACAATACATCAATAACATTATAACATCAATATACATTACGTCATGATAAAGCATTACATCATCAATAAACATTACGTCATGAATATAAAACATACGTCATCAATAAACTTTATTCATCAAACCAAAATTGAATTAACATTTGTCATGGCCTCCGTAATGATCGACCCTGCCTGACCCTGCACTCCTACAGAATACCCCTTTTCAAAACTGAACGGTCAAACCATGACCAACCTGCCCCGGCCCCAGTCCAAGAAAATTCTAACGAACTTATAACCAACAATCAACCTAAAACCGAACTGATACACCACGACCCCGCACTGCACCTGCTCCTAGCGACAAATACAAATACAAGAAACAACCCCTGCACACCGGTAACCCATAAAACAGCCTTTTGAAAAAGAAAATCATCAAAAAGATGAGAAAAAACGAGGGAGCGAGGGGAATAAAAAAAAAAAAAACTGCAGAAAAACAGGGAGGGCGGGTGGGACAAAAAGTTAAAGCACCTAGCCACCAGGTCACCAAACCTAAAATGGTGGCGGATAGCGGGAAAGGTGGAATTTATACTTGGGCTGGCTGGTCCTACTAGACCAGCCCAAAACTAGAACATTCTGGAAACTTCTGGAAATAAACCCCTCGCAGCCCTCCCAAACCGCCCGGGGGAGGAGACCTCCCTTCGGTCGGCTCCCTCCCCCAAGCCCCCCTTGGGAGGGAGGGCGAGGGGTGAGAGAAAAGTAGTCCAAAAATTGTTTGTGTGTGTGTAAAAGGCCGCTTTATTAGGAAACAGGTGCACATTACAAAATACAACCTCGGCAAACGCCTTACAAAACTAAACCTCACTAAATAAATAAATAACTAACCAAACGGGCCCCCAACCCCCCACCCCTACATATTTGGGCCCTCCCCACAATACATCAATAACATTATAACATCAATATACATTACGTCATGATAAAGCATTACATCATCAATAAACATTACGTCATGAATATAAAACATACGTCATCAATAAACTTTATTCATCAAACCAAAATTGAATTAACATTTGTCATGGCCTCCGTAATGATCGACCCTGCCTGACCCTGCACTCCTGCAGAATACCCCTTTTCAAAACTGAACGGTCAAACCATGACCAACCTGCCCCGGCCCCAGTCCAAGAAAATTCTAACGAACTTATAACCAACAATCAACCTAAAACCGAACTGATACACCACGACCCCGCCACCCAGAAAGGTAGGCAAGTGGGGGGGGGGTGAACACACGGAGCCTTCCTTTCTGCCCCCCAACCGCGTAGCGAACGGAAAGATAATGGGAATCAACGCTGCATGGCCAAAGCCCGTGCTAACACCTCACGAAGCTCTAAAAGATAAAGGTCCATACCCACACGTGACAAATGTACTCCGTCATCCCGGAAAAACTCTACCGATTCAAATTTTATTTCCCTGTGCGATATCCTACTAAAACCGAGGCCCCTGCAGCAACGAGACACCTCCGAATTCACCTTCTTCCTCGCCCGATCCACAGCCCTGGGGTTCACAGCCCCTCTCCATGACCTACGCGGTATCAACTCTGTCCAAAACACATGGCACCCAGACCAGAGTTCCTTAATGAGGCTTAAATCCCGTTTCATAGCCCGCAGTAATACAACCCCTTTCGTGGCACAAAGATCATTTTCACCCAAATGAATGACTAAAATATCCGGGCATAAACCGCCCACCATGTTATTGTTTAAACAAGGGATTAACTCTCTCCAGAGCATCCCACCTTTACCCTTCCATACAATATTAAACATCCGATCATTAAAGCCGAGTTGTTCTCCAAAGTAGCTCCGTGCCGCCTGGACTCTGGCCCATTTAACGAAGGAATGCCCCACTATCCAGACCGTGACCACTGGCGATCGAGGTCCAGCAACGGATCCTGAAAGAGAAAACACAATTAGAACACATGTCTAGGCTGAGAACGCCTGCGCGTCTTCTGCCGGGCTCCGCACATAGCGCCTGAAACAATTAGAAGACCAGCGCCCCAACCTCATAATATCCGTCTCCGTCCAACCTCTGTGAAAGGCCTCCGTGGCTGCACCTATACGAAAAGAATGAGTACCATATAAACTACTATCCAGCCCAATGTGTTGCAGGGCTTTACGGAGAACCATCCGTAACTGATAAGATGTGACAGGTAAACCATTAATGTGTTGAAATACGAGGGCCTCATCCCCACCCCCGCACAATGAACGCCAGCGCCGCGCCAGCACTAAAGGGCAAGTGAGCTTTGGGACGCGCGCTTGTAACCAAACCCCTTTACCTTTACCCGTTTGATCAGTTTTGGAGCTGGATAGCCAAACATGAACACCTTCGTCATAACAAAAAACATCCCTCCAGTGTAAACCACCCTTCTGCTTGGTCCCCAACAACTCAGAGACCCTAAAAGCTCCAAAAAACATAAACGCCATGAGCATGGAAAAAACACACGCCTCAAAATCATCTGAACATACCAAAGGTAAGACTGTAATTAACCTAGCCAGTATTTGCCAGGATAGTGGAGCCCGAGATCGAACAACATGACCCTGTTCCCTGGCCCATCCCTCAAGCATTCTCCTGCCTATTTCCCCGGCTGACGGGGTGTAACCCCATAATAACTGTCCCATAAAAGCAATACCCGCTAGTTTCCCCGCTATAGTCACTTTAGTGAGGCCCTTATCCATGAGGTCTAGTATAAAATTAACAACATCCTCTGACCGCTGCGACGGATCCTCCCGTCTGACAGCTCCAGAAGCCAAGAAGTCCCTCCAGGCCAAGGAATAGGCCGTACGTGTGGACACCGATAAAGAACCTACCACCAATTGTACGACCCTACTTCTCCTACACGCCACAGATGAGTCGGCATCCGAGTCGGGGATCTGTCTGCCTCCCTCGCCAGTCCACGGAATCTCCCCCACTGTGAACGAGACAAAGCATCCGCAATGTCATTGTCCACGCCAGGAATATGTAAAGCACGAAAATGAATGTCGTGTTTCAAACAACCCAGAACGAAAACTCTCATTAATTTCAAAACCTGTTCGTCTCTGGCAGACTGTCGGTTCACAATCTCCACAACAGCCATGTTATCCACACGAAACAAAACCTTCTTGTGTGCCAATTCCTCCCCCCACAGTGTCAAGGCCACCAAAAGAGGGAACAATTCCAAGAAGGTGATGCTGCGACCACCATTCAACCATTCATCCGGCCAACGTTCCGCACACCATCTGCCGTTCCAGAAAAGGCCAAAACCATCACTACCAGCCGCGTCAGAGAACATCTGTACGTCCCACTGGAAATCCACATCCCTGACCAAGGGAACACCATTGAAAGAGGTCAAAAAGAACTTCCACATTCTCAAATCTTCCTTTACACCAGCAGACAGGCGCACACGATGATGAGGCAAGTGGTGTCCTGCTAAAGCCCTACCTAGTCTCCTACAGAAAGTCCTACCTGCTCTCACCACCCTACAAGCGAAATTCAAATGACCCAATAGCACTTGGATTTCTTTTACCAAAACTTTCCTTTTGGCCAACATTGTCTCTAGTAGTTGCACCATGTTGCTCCTTTTATCCTCAGGCAAGCGAGCAGACATCAGTACAGAATCAATTTCAATACCCAAGAAGGAAAGGACCGTACTGGGGCCCACTGTCTTTTCCAGAGCTAAAGGAACTCCTAGATCCTCCATGAGCCCATGGAATGTGTCCAGAGCTGCCTGGCACTCCGCGGAGCCCGGGGATCCAACAAAGAAAAAGTCATCAAGGTAATGTGTCACCAGGGAATGCCCAGTCTGATTCGAAAAATACCACTGTAAGAAAGTGCTAAAACATTCAAACAGCGCACATGAGATTGAACAGCCCATAGGTAGAGCCTTGTCCACATACCATTGACCACCGAATTGGATACCAAGAAGGCACCAATCGTCAGGGTGTACCGGCAACAGTCGGAAAGCAGATTTTATGTCACACTTGGCCATTTCAGCGGCTGCCCCCGCTGTCACAACTAGTGACATGGCCACATCCACAGAAGAGTATGATACCGACACATCCTCCGGGGCAATAAAATCGTTAACTGAGGATCCCTCCGGCCATGATAGATGTTGAATGAGTCTGAACTGACCTGCCTCTTTCTTAGGAACGACTCCGACTGGAGAGACAATCAAATTGAGTAACGGACACTCTGTGAACGGGCCAGCCATCCTACCCTCCTGAACTTCCTTAGTAAGTTTGTTTTGTACAACTGCGGGATGTTCCAAAGCCGATTTTAAATTGGCAGACCACCTCCGCTCCCTGGACCCTAGGTAACCCAGTCGGAAACCAAACTGAAAACCATCTAATAACTTGATTTTTGCAGACTCGTCGTCATAACCCTGTAAGGCAATCTGTAGCTTGTCCAGTTTAACCGGAGTACGAGCCTTTGGCCCCAGAACCCTTATTACCTCTGGATCCCCGACCCCTTGAGTTGGAAGTACCTGAACCTGACTGTTTCCCCTGGTGGCTGCCCGAAGGCTCGTTGTCCCAACATTTAGATAACGGGTGTTTCCTCCCGCAGCCTGAACACTCATGCCTGAATTTACAGTATTCCCTAATACAGGAACCCCTATTGAATTCCCAACAGAAACCTGACTCTGAGTGGGTGTTAGAGCTGGACCCCACCCCTCCCCGGGTGGGCTTCCCCTGAAAGGGCCGGTACACTAGAGGTAAACCACTGGCCGTGAACACAGTCTTCCCCCCAGCTGATGACCCCATTGTGTGTTGCCATAAATTATTATCAAGTTCACCCCATTTTGCCTCAGGGTCCCACGCCATCCTGGCCCTAAATTCCTCGTCGTATTGAGACCAGGCAAAACCACCCCCGGTAATCTGAGCTTTACGAATCACATCCATGTACTTAAACATGGAAACGCTGCGCTCAGGGAACTTTTCACAGTACACACTGGCATAAATCAAAAACGCAGCCGTCCAATTTTCAATATTTAAAGGGACCTTCGGGCGTTTAGCCAACTCAAATTCTTCCTCTTTAGAGCCCTCCTTAGACCGGACCTCTCGATGGAGAAGCTTCAGGAGCTCCACATACTCACCATTCCAAATTCTTTCTTTAGTACTAAGCATCAAGTGGGCACCCAGAGGCTTCGTCACCCCCATATATGGTAATTTTTTGATTTTTAGCTCTTTACTAGCCACCGGCTCTTTAACAGTGCTGGAAGCACCAGCTATAACACTACTGTCCGATTTGTCTGAAATCTTGCTGGAAGCACCAGCCATAACACCACTGTCCATCGTTACTGTAAGTTTGCTGGAAGCACCAGCCATAACTCCACTGTCTACTTTGTCTTTAACGTTGCTGGAAGCACCAGCTATAACACCACTGTCCCCTTGATAAGGAACTTTGCTGGAAGCACCAGCTATAACACCACTGTCCCCTTGATGAGTAACTTTGCTGGAAGCACCAGCTATAACACCACTGTCCCCTTGTTGTGTAACTTTGCTGGAAGCACCAGCTATACCACAGTCCCCTGTACTTTGTAAAAACATATCGTCAGTACCCACTGCAGTGTCTTTGACATAACGACCTTTAACCAACCGGCCATCCGTAATGACCACATCAAGTTCACCACCGGTACCCACTGACACCATCATAGGTTTGGCCTGTGGGACCGTTTTCTCACCTTGTAACAGAGAGACAGCTCTCGATGGCTCCGCCCGTGGCGCCGAAGACAATGCATCCGGTCTCCGAGGTGCCCTACCCGATGGGCCGCGCTCTCTTCTCCCTTGCAGTTGCCTCTGGACCACTGGAGCCTGTAAAACACTATGAGAGGAATGAGAGGGCACCCCCCCCTCAAGATCCCGCAGTTCACCTTCTTCGGGACTCTCTTCGTCATAGTCCAACACCACTGAGTCCACACTAGTATGCATCATATCACCACGGGTCTTACCTAACCCGGTATCAACCACAGTACATTTTAAAGATTTCGAAACTCCATGTGGGGGAGCAGACTGTACACGCCTGTACCTCCCTGGGCGCTGACTCTGTTGCTCCATAGCCGCCGGCAAGGCCTGCCACCTATACCTGCTACTCGTTGGGGCCAGCGGGATCACGCCAGACCCTCGTGTGCTGGCCGCGTCGGGTTCCCTCGGTGGAACAGAGAGGGCCGCGCTAGGCACTCTCCTCACTTCCCCTTGGCGAAACTGGACTGGACTGCGCCCTGCCAAGTCTGGAACGCCGCGCCTAACCTCATCCTGAAAAGAAAAAGTTTGGACTGGTGTGCTAGGGTTCCTACCATCCACAGACCAATCATACACCATCTCCCTTCGAGTCGAATCGACAACCCCCCTGTGACCTCTCTCCAAAGAACGGCCTCGCGCGTCATGCCTCAATGGAACCACCGGAATCGGAGAACCGCCTACCACCTCGTCGTCGTCACTATGATCCAAATTATCAAGTGCCGAAAAGGAAGCGCGACTAACATTTCTAGGGGCTGAGTCCTGGCCTGCTAAATCCCTCTGAAAAGTACGATGTGCCAGGCCCGCCGCGCCAAAATGTTCCCAGCCTGGAGAACCACACATGAAAAACGGACCCCCAGAGGCCCCAGATAAGTGCGGAGCTGTACTCCTGGGTCCTTGTATAGGCCCGCCACTCACCTGACCAAAACCTCTATCGGGGCCCAACAAAGTGCCCTTGAAGCTAAACCCCGCCGCATTCATGGCCCCAGGAGCCGGAAAACCACCCATACCCATTCCGGTCGTACCAACAACCGCAGGACCCACACCAAAAGCAATCTGACGATTCTGTAATCCCGATTGAAACGGGCCACCCCTCAAACATGGAACACCCCTACCTTCAGCTCGTAAACCTTCACCCTGATCCACACCAGACATCGCACCAACCAACGAAACATTGACGCCCATTTGGGCCCATTCACCCTCACCTCGCGATCCACCGCCCCCAGAAACCACCTCGCCAACCGCCGATCCCGGGGTAGAAAACAATAACGGACTCCCCACATTGCCTCCAAAATCAACAGCTCCCGCGTCAGCCTCTGGAGCCACCACCTGTACACCAGACGATAAAACAGTACTGGATCCCACCAATCCCCCCACATGACCCTCCCCAACTCGAACATTGAGCGGAAAATGACCTAAAGGAGTTAACAATCGCTGACCATCGTCAGGGGCGAACTGAGTTTCACCAACAACCAAACTGTCCTCCTGGGCCCCAAGGGCAACCTGGTCCCAGACGGAGTCCTGCAACATAAATTGCACCGAGCTCCTACGACCTCCGCGCACGGGAACACCGTCATCAGACTGTCCCCGCCGCTCAAGAAGCGGGTCCGAAGCGGAGCGTTTCTTGCTACCTCCCCGTCCACTCTTGCCCCCTTTCTTCGACCCCTGACCCCGTCCCGCCTTTAACGGAAAGTCTTCGGTACCAGAAGGAACACCCGTCCCCCCACTGAACATGCCCGGGGCCACCGGAGCCTCCGAAGCACCTGACTCCCCCCGGGACGACCTTTGCGGGACCGGCTTCCGGGACCGGGAGCGGCCCCTCTCGCTTACCTGACTCGGCCGTCTCCTCTTTGGCGACGAACACGCCATGACTGCGGCCACTACGCCAGCAGAGGCCTGGCTGTGCGGCCTATCCTGTCCACCTCCCGCGAGCAAGTCCAATCGACCGGCATCAGCCAATAAGCGCATCGCCTCCAGAACTCGTGCGTCTTCCATTACTACGCTCAAAGTATATCTCTACAGGCAAAGAATGAAAAAGAAACGCACACACACAAGATATTCTCACAAAAAGTTAAAGCACCTAGCCACCAGGTCACCAAACCTAAAATGGTGGCGGATAGCGGGAAAGGTGGAATTTATACTTGGGCTGGCTGGTCCTACTAGACCAGCCCAAAACTAGAACATTCTGGAAACTTCTGGAAATAAACCCCTCGCAGCCCTCCCAAACCGCCCGGGGGAGGAGACCTCCCTTCGGTCGGCTCCCTCCCCCAAGCCCCCCTTGCATCACCCTTTCTGCCACACTTTGTTCCATCTTCCACCCGCAGCCTCGGGTTACATTCAACAGCAAAGGTGACTGAGTGCCAGCCATCATTCATGCTGTGGCTTCCTTTTGCCTGCTGCTTGCGCCATTTCAATACCCATACAGCACTCACCCTGCGAAGAGCCAAAAACCCGGATAAAGGCAAGAGTCTGCCGCGCGACAGCTCAGATCTGCCACGTCCACGAGTGCCTTCCGAAACGTACCTCAAATATTCAAATATGCTAAAGTATGAATAAGCGAGTCTTATCTCTCTTCCCCCCCCCCCCCCCACTCCCCCCTCATTAGCTCCTCCCTGGACGCATCATAACATACTTCGTAATGCCGTAAAGAAAAGGCTTGGCATACAAAGAATCATTCTCACCCTAGGTCTGCCACAGGGAGAGAAGATACACAGGCCACCATCAGATGCCACTATACCAATCGCCACACTGTGTCCCACGAGTATCTATCGTCACTTCGTCTATTTAATGTATACACCAAGCACTTAAAGGGCTTCCTACTGCATCGTGACGTTGACGCTTATCCATTTGCTGATGACACTCAGAATCGACTTTAAGGGAAAAGTGCAAGTGAACTTATTAATTCAAACTTAAGCTAAATTCGTGAGACAGGTGTTAACAGCTCCATCACCTCAGGATTCAACAGTGCCTCACCCCTTTAAAAAAAGGATCCCTTCTAGTCTAATTGAATTCTATTTTGAAATTTATATAGAGAAAATAAATGGCATTTATCCTATATAGGAGAGTGAGCCTAGGTGAGCACAAAAGTGCTCAACTTTAACTGAGAGTCGCAAGATAATTAAAACCCTTCATCCCAAATAAGACCGAAAACATGCAGTGCAAACTGGGATTCTTACCAACATTCATTACAGCAATGCCCTGATGCTTGGTCTACCTATATCTAGGTTAGCATCCCCAAAACTAGCAATCCATTGCGCTGCAAGTCTAGTGACAGGCACCACCAGCACGTAACTCCAGAGTTCAGTGATCTTTAGTGGCTCCCACTGGATGCGAGACACTCACAGAAATTTGCTTGCATCACATTCAAGACTGTCTAACTTTTATGTCATAAGCGTTAAGCCCAGCCACAGACGTTGGGGACTGTTTGTATCAGGAGAAATGAGGGGGGAAATGGTACAACATTTGTTCTTATAAGTGAATTTCATCTCCACTATAGGGGTTCAATTTGCTCGAAGATACATTTTGCCGAGTGCCCTCCGGTCGAGTCTGGTTGGCAGAGGTAGACACCCTGTCCAATCAGGAACCACAATCCTAGTCAAATTAAGTCAGATACACACCCTAAATTATCCTATGCTCACTCTCTGGTTGGTTGGTACAAACAGTCAGGCATACCTTAAGAGGCAATTTGCAAAGGAGTTGTGCAAAACGTCAAACAGTAAAAACACCACCTAAAAAGATACAACAACTGGTTTGAAAAATAAAGCTCATTTTAATGAACAAAACAAAAACAGACAAAAATCCAATAAATATAACCGAAGTTTATGAATTTAAGAATAAATTTAAATGTAGTGCTTAAAAGCATAAAGAACCAACTGGGGCTATCTGGTCGCGTTAAACAGGGTCAAACCCAAAAGTTCAGGCCAACTGCGAAGGAGTGTGGGTTGGATACAGGGGCCAACCTTAGCCTGCTGTAACAGTCCCTTGGTTTGGGGTTGCTTGAGGGTGAGATGCAAGTGG
Organism: Lissotriton vulgaris; assembly: GCF_964263255.1. Taxonomy (NCBI): domain Eukaryota; kingdom Metazoa; phylum Chordata; class Amphibia; order Caudata; family Salamandridae; genus Lissotriton; species Lissotriton vulgaris. The sequence continues at coordinate 415,548,023 of NC_141689.1, read as the reverse complement.
CAAATGAGACGAAACATTAGCGCTGCGCCAAGCCGCTCAAAGTCAGAGATGCGTCTGGAATTGAGGCGATGCTTGAGGAGGAGATGCAAGTGGCAAATGAGACGAAACATTGGCGCTGCGCCAAGCCGGTCAAAGTCAGAGATGCGTCTGGAATGGAGGCGATGCCCCGCACCGGTGTCCTTGATGGTCACAGCAGTGGAGAGGAGTTGGCGTCGATTGAGATGCGCCGGTTCAGATTGGAGCAATGGCAACAATGCATAGATTTTTACTGAAGCATCACTTTATATCCACTTCCAAGGGCCTAGGACTGAATTGTATCTTCCTAAATTCCACCCAGTTTGGGCATCTATTCATAGGCTGCACTGGCTACCTTTCGTAAAGAGAATTTTGTTCAAGGGCCTCTGCCTTGTCCATAAGGCTCTTCATAATTCGGGTTCCAAAGGTATCAAAATGCTCTTCCAATAGTATGTCCCTACTAAACAACTGCAGTCGGCCAGCAATAACTGGCTGGTAGTTCCCAGGTTCAGGAGGGCCAGGTGGGGCGGTGGGAGGGGGGGGGGGGGGGGGAGAGTTTTTTCTGTTGCTGTCCCTAAGCTCTGGAACTCTCTCCTGCTATTGATCTCTGGGCAAGACTCTCACCCTCTGTTTCGTAAGGCCTTAAAAACATGGCTCTTCACACCAACATCTATGCTCCTTTTGGGCTTCCTACGACCACCGGTCCTATCTGCAGTGCATTGATGCCTTTGGGCAAGGTTTGCACTCTATAAGACCAATTTTCATTCATTCATTTGGCCGGGAAGACTCACAGATGACAGAGTCCATGTTCTGTAGCAGGGTGGTTGAAGTCTTTGATGTCCTTGAGACTTCAGCACAGGAGGCAAGCACACAAGCCCTTGGAGTCACTTTGGTTCTGGGTAGGAGAGATGCTGGTCCAGTAATTCTCAAACCCAGGCAAGAGAGCAGCAGAAATGCAGAGCAAAGCAGGAGTCCAACAGAGTGGCAGTCCTTGTAAAAGCACAGCAGTCCATCTACCTGGCAGAGTACCCACAGGTCCATAAGTGTACTCAGTTGGTGGTGTCAGAGGTCGAGTACTTATACCCAGCTGTCCCTTTGAAGTGGGAGAGACTGCTAAGAAAGGCTTTTGAAGTGCACAGTGTCCCTGCCGTCCCTTCCCTGGCTTCAGACTCACTACAGTGGGTATGCAGCCCTTTGTGTGGGGACAGGACACAGCCTATTTGGGTGTGTCAGGTCATCCATCCCATCCTGGCCAGGATGGCCCATCAGGATGTGGATAGCCAATCAGTCACACCTAAGTTCTGTTTTTGTGTGGCTTTCCAGAGTAAATGCACAAAGCCCAGCTGTCACCCACCCCAGATGTGTATTCATTAAAAGGCAGAAAGCACCGAATGGCTAAGGTAAAAAAAATGCCAACTTTCTTAAGGAGGTAAAAAAAAAAAATCTGAATTAATATTTAAAATCTGACTTCATTGTAAATTGCGATTTTAAATTGGGATTTCAGAGACACCAAAGTTAGGGGTCCAATCTCTTTCCAATTGGAAATACCAGTTATACGATGTAATAAGGTAATACCGATGTTATCCTACCAGAGAGATAGGCCTTGCAGTAGTGAAAAATAAATGTAAGAGTTTTTCACTACCAGAGCATGTAAAACTTAAAAGTGCATGTCCTACTTTTAAAATACACTGCACCCTGACAATGGGATGCACAGGGCCTACTTTAGGGGTGGCCTATATGTATTTAAAAGGAAGGGTTGAGCCTAGCAAAAGAGGGTCAACTTTCCAGGTTGACATGGCAGAATAAAACTGCCCTCACAGGCTCTGTAATGGCAGGCCTGAGACATGTTTAAAGGGCTTAAGTGGGTGCCACAATTAGTGCTACAGGCCCACTAGTACCATTTAATTACAGGCCCTGGGCAAATGTAGTGCACTCTAATGGTGACATACAGGTAAAAAAAAGCCAATTGTGAATAAGTCAATGGAAACATGTTTTATGCAGAGAGCACATGCACTTTAGCACTGGTTAGGAGTGGTAAAGTGACCAGAGTTCTAAGGTCAGCAAAAATGAAGTCAACAAAGACAGGTCTGAAGGCAAAAAGTCGGGAGAGCCCACACCAAGGATGTCAGGTTTAACAGTGATGCACAAACGATAAGTATTCATAGAAACTAGATTTCCACATATTTTTTGTGGTGTGCCCTATCGTTTTCCCAGTAAAACCAGGTCAGTGCAAATTTAGTGGCCATTTTAATAGAAAATATGCAGTCTGTAAATGGCAATGACCTACCGCACAATGTTTTAGTTACATTAAAACAATTGCTGGCCTTATATCTATTAAGGGATAATGGGTTGCAAAAATGTGTTGTTCTAAGAAGAGGGTATTGGTTCTAAAAAGTTTGGGAACCACCGTAGGTTACGTTAAAAAAAAATTCTTAGCTTTCCTTCATTCCCATGTTTTGTTTATTTGTTTTTACCATATGAATTTCAGCCTGTTTCATATACAATGAAAAATGATCAATAGCTGCAGCTCAGTTATTGGGTCTGGATATCGTGCAGTTTTGGACAACCAACAAACACTATATATCCCTTTGGCCAAAAGGGTCTGACTGAGGTAATGGTATATTGCTTTTGTAAATCAGTCATCAAGGCAAAAAGTTACAGATGAAATAGTTGACAGTAATTTCTATATTTTCCTATTTTTTTCCATTATTTAGTTTCTTAGGAAAAACCATAAGCAATTTACAAAAATCACCTCTTGCTGAACTCAGATTTATGTTAAGTTTTCAGAAATGTATGGCTTTCCAAGTTCACCCACGGGTGTCACACCTGTTTCCACTGCAAACTTGTAGGTAGAACCCACAAGAAAATAGGAAAAATGGACTATCACTTAGAGAAATGCATAAAATGGGGTAAGAGAAATGCATAAACTGGGGTAAGAATTTTTTTTTCCACAGCTCTGCTTGTGCTAAAAGCCAAGACACTGGTGATCTTAGCACTGCAAGTATTTTGTTGCTGTTTTTAGAAAGAAAAAAAAAAAGCTTTCTTGCACAACATCTTTTCCTATTTTTACATAGAAACAAAAACACACCCAGTTACATTTTGGCTTATTTTCTCAGGTCGTTCCAGGGAAATTCACAAAACTTGGGGACCTTTATAACACCCAAGACGTGAGGAAAAGAAAAGAAAGGTCCCAAGTTTGGCACAGATACCTTTTGTGGAAATTTTTTTTAAAGGCTGAAGCATGAAGTGACCCAACCATCAAATAAAGTGCATTGCACAAAGGGTTAAAACCTGAATGGATCAGAAATGGCTTAAATGAATATGGACCGGACTGAGATTCAACATTTCGGGAAAAAAAAATGCTCAATGGTGACGCACTCTTCGGCTCTCCTTTTCGGACAAATATTCGCTGTTGAATCCTGCACCCATTGGCTTTGGCAGTTGAGGCCTATTTTTCCAATTCTTTTCATCAAAAATTGGAAAACTGTAGTATCATGGTGTTCAGAATGAAATACTATCACTAGGTTGCAAATAATCCATAACCAGGCAGCCAGAATGCACACCTTACCTCCTCCTTTTTCTTCAACCAGACCCTTCCTAGCCAATGTTCACTAGTTACCAACTAAAAATCGTTATCTCCTTTATGGTACTATGCCTGGTCAACACATGCCCTCATTTCTATACCCTGGAGTTTATAAAAAAAAAAGACATATTAAGGTTTTGTACTTCTTGCCTTTTACAATAATCTTCTAAGCAATTTATACATCAACCCACTTTTAAAAGAATCTACCTTTGGATGAAAGGCTTTTTTTTGACCCAACCCCCCTCCCCCCCCACCCGCCTCAGAAACAATCAGGTGCTGTATGTTACATTTACTAACTCTCATTTGTAATTTTAAAAAAAACTGAGGGTGATGAGAACTTTGGGTGAAGAAGAGCTTTATCACACATTGCTCCCATTAATTTCATGGGCTAGCAATTGGAGGCTGCTAGAGTATGGAGAGGAGAGGGGGAGTGGGCTGCAGAGGTGAGGCCTCCTTCAGTGGTAGGTTCTTCCTTCTCTGAGCGTGGTGGCAGGGAGGTGTCTGTTGGATTGCAGGTAGTGGGTGGGAGGGCTCCCTTCTTTTTACCCCTTCTCCTTCTTCTAGAGGGGAGGTTGTTTCAGTGGGTGGCAGTTCCGTTGGGGAAGGGGAATGGACACAGGTTGGGGGGTGTTGCAACCTCTTGGGATGTCTCAGAGGCAGGTCATGGAGGGGAGAGAGAGCAATGTGAGGTCTTTTGGGTTTTCAGAGGCAAATTTGGATCCGGCTGCAGGGGTCAAGCATGGGAGGATTTGGATGTCTTTCCTTCGTCGAGGGAGGGAGTGGGGGTCACAGTGAACTTCTTAGCCCCCCCTCGGAGCGAGAGCGCAATAAGGGGCGCAGGAAAGACAGGGGGAGATGAGGAGGCGAGGTTTGGGTCCCTTCGGCTCTGGGAGGGGGGTGGAGGGGGAGTAGCCAAGTTGTGGCCCCCTCTGGGCCAGGGGTACAAGGGATGTTGGAGTGAAGTGGGGATGAGTTGGAGGGGAACCCCCTCCCCCATTACACCCCGGGTAAATAAGGCTAGTTCTCGGTATGCGGGGCAGGGTGGTGATCGGTTTTCGGAGGGTGGTTTTTGGGTCAGGAAGGATTGCAGGCCAGTTAGTGTTTTGGGAGCTCCCAGCACACCAGTCCAAACTTTTTCTTCACAGGGTAGGGAGCGTCGCGGTACGGCAGACTCGGTAGGGCGAGGTGCGGCCCAACTGTGCCGAGGAGAAGGGAGGGTGGAGCCTTGCGCGGCACATTCCGTACAGGCGGGGGATCCCGGCGAGGCCAGCACACGAAGGTCCAGCGTGACCTCGCTGGCCCCAATGTCAGGCAGGACACGATGGTCAGCAGGGCCACTAGAAAGGACCGCTCAAGATAGTCAACGTAGGGGGGAGTATCGGCGAGTACAGTCGGCTCCCCCACCAGGAGTATTGTCAGGGGCCACTAAAGCTGGTGTAAGCAATGTTGGGTCAGTTAAGGCCCGCAGTGTTGGTTTTGTGACGGATCATCTACAGATAGAGGAAGCAATTGTACTGGATTATGATGAGGACAGCCACGAAGAAGGGGAGTGGAGGGACAATGAGGAGGGGGGTGCCTTCTCATGTGTCTCCTAGTGTTTTACAGGCACCGGAGGCGGTGCAGCCCAGGAGGGCAGTGTCGCTGGGACCCAGAAGAAAGCACGGCCCCTCAGTGAGGGCTCCTCGGACGGTGGACCCTGTCGAGCAAGTGGCATGGAGATCGCGCCTTGTCGGGCAGCCTTGTTAGAGCCAGGTGAGGCCAAACCAAAAATGGTGTTGGTGGGGACAGCGGGTGAGGACTTAAGGGGGGAGCTGGGAGGTAAGCTCGATAAAGGTAAATTTGTTAGATCAAGGTGTGGGGACTGGTGATGTGGTTGCACCCGGCGCTAAAGTGGAGAGTGAAATGAATACGGAATCAGAAGTGCCGGGTAAAGAGCCTTTACAGAGTAAAGAGTTAAGGTGTAAACAGCTGCCCTACATGGGTGTGGCAACGCCCCTGCGTGCGCATTTGATGTTAGCCACTAAAGAGTGCAAATGGAAGGGGGAATACGTGGAAATTTTAAAGTTACTTCACAGGGAAGTGCGGTCCCAAGAAGGGTCTAAGGAGGAAGATTATGAGCTGGCCAAGCGGCCTAAGGTGCCGTTGACAATTGAAATATGCCAGTGTCTATTGCGAAAAGTTTCCTGAGCGCTGCGTAGCTATTTTTAAATATATGGATGTAATTTGGAAAGCGCAGATCACGGGTAGTGGGTATGCATGGGCGCAATATGATGAAGAGTTCAGGGCCCGTATGGCTTGGGACCCGGAGGCAAAGTGGGGGGAATTGGACTCATTTATGGCAACACAAAATGGGGGCACCAGAGGGGGGGGGGCAAGACTATATTTACCGCAAGTGGTTTACCATTAGTGTACCGCCCTTTCAGGGGAAACCCACCCGGGGAGGGGAGTGCAACAGCTACACAATCTGGGTCATGAGCGTGCTGGGAGTTTAATAAAGGCATGTGCACAAGGGAGTATTGTAGGTTTAGGCACGAGTGCTCTCAGTGTGGAAAGAAACACCCCTTGGTTAGATGTTGGGGAGTCAAGCCGCAAGGTAGTCAGCAGTGGCAACAGACAAATGCTAGCACATCTGGGCCCTCGCAGCAATTCCAAAGTGGTAGGGGAGGTAAGGGATCTCAGGGGTCTGGGCCCAAGGGCTCCTACGCCAGTTGGACTGGCAGCATTGGCTACAGGTTTGCGGGAGAATGGGGACTTGGAAGCAAAGCGGGTACTGTTGGAGGGCTTTGAAGAGGGGTTTTGTTTGGGTTACAAGGGAACACGGCTGAGGCAGTGGGCAAAAAATTTGAAGTCAGCATTTGAACATAAGTCAGTGGTGCAAGACAAGTTGGACAAAGAAGTTTAAGGAAGGATGGGAGATCCTTTTGATGACTGGCCTGTGGATGATTTGATTGTTTCTCCAATCGGGGTGGTCCCCAAAAAAGAAGTTGGACAGTACAGATTAATACAACACCTATTGTGGCCTGAGGGATCTTCAGTCAATGATTTTATTGATGAGGAGGCAGCCTCAGTGTCATATTCCTCAGTTGACGTCGCTATGTCACTGGTTGTGACCGTGGGCGCAACTGCAGAGATGGTGAAATGCGACATAAAATCTGGCGGGGATTAGAGGAAGTTTGCCAGGGTTGGCAGAGTTTTTGTTGTTTAGTTTAAAGTAGCGTCATTGACAGAGATTGTTTAGGCAGGTTGATTGTTGGGGTACTTACAGAGGTTGGGTGATCGTAAGTGGTGAAGAGGCAGGCAGGAGAGTTTTGTGTAATAGATGTTTTAGATTTATGGGCTTATATGTTTATGCATTGAATTATAGTGTTTGTAATTTTGTAATGTTGTAATGCTCGGTTGGGGGCGGGTTCGAATAAATGTTAGGGGCGGGGGGAGAGGGGAATCAGGGTTAGGTAAGTGTTTTTATTTAGTGAGGTTTAGCTATGTAAGACATTGATCGAAGAGTTTTGAATCGTTATGTGCACCTGTTCCAATAAAGCGGCCTTTTACACACAGAAAGCTGTTTGTGGTCTGCTTCCCCCCCACCCCTCCCTCCCATGGGGGGGTTAGGGGGGTGGACGACCGCCGGGAGGTCCCCCCGGCGGTTTGGGAGGGGTCTCGCAGAGTACGGCCGGGCATTTTGTTTTTGGGCTCCTTTTTTATAGCCCAAAAGTAGCCCAACGTATAAATGGGTTGGGCTACTGCTCCCAGCCACCATTTTGTCTCTGGTGACCTGGTGGCTGGGAGTTTTAGTCGGGGAATTTTTCCCCCTCCCTCCCACCCTTTAAATTAATTTTTATAATTTTTATTAGTATTTTTATTATTTCAATTTTTTATGGTTTTTTTTTCTTCTTCTTTTCTTCCCCTTTCTTTCTTCTATTGGTTTCTTTGTTGGTTCTGGTGCGCAGGGTAGGTTTTTGTATTGTCGCTTGGAGCAGGTGCAGTGCGGGGATTAGTGGAAGTTTGCCAGGGTTGGCAGAGTTTTTGTTGTTTAGTTTAAAGTTGGGTCATCAACAGATTGTTTAGGCAGGTTGATTGTTGGCGTACTTAGAGGTTGGGTGATCGTAATTTTGTGTAATTAATGTTTTAGATTTATAGGCTTATATGTTTATGCATTAAATTATAGTGTTTGTAATTTTGTAATGTTGTAATGCTCGGGTGGGGGCGGGATCAATTAAATGTTAGGAACGGGGGAGGGGTTAGGTAAGTGTTTTTATTTAGTGAGGTTTAGTTTTGTAAGGCATAGGCCGAGGAGTTATTAATTGTTATGTGCACCTGTTCCAATAAAGCGGCCTTTTACAAATAGAAAGCTGTTTTTGGTCTGCTTCCCCCCCCCTAGCCCTCCCTTCCAAGTCAAAGACGTAACGTAATTGCTCAACTACAATGTGTCCTCTCATCTGCAATTCATCAAAGGCAAATGTAAATGTAGTCACCACCATTACCCGCAGTGGAATAATCTTTGTAGCCCAGGTAAACGGCGAACCTTTACACAAGCCCTCACCCTTTGGCACAGCTGATGAGGAAGCAGGGGATATAGTTCCTGCAGGCACCCGAAGTATTCTGATGTAATCCGGGGATTTCACACAGAAACGTATAAACTGCACTGACGCAGATTTCACAGGTGATGTTATCTTATACTTATAAACGGTCCCTTCATCTTCTAACCAATCATTCTTATTGTATCCGAAGTTTCATTCATTTCCCAGGTGAACGGTATAGATTAGGGTGAGATTCGAAACAGCTCAGAGCAGAGGAGCCAGACAAGGCAAATTGACGGAGGCAGAGAAAATCATGCGGAAGTGCAAATTCGTTTGTCGTGTATGCTTTCCCTCAGGTGTGGACAGCATGGGCTGGTGGGGGAGGGGCAGAAGGCTGGGCGGATGACATGGCAGGGATAAAGGAGAGCAGGCTTCAGCGCAGTACACAATGGAAAGCTGAAGATGAGGTAACTACCAGTGACGTAGAGTAAATTGCTCATTTCATGTGTCACTTACACTCTTCATTGGAAACCATGGGTACGGATCGCTTCCCACACAATTCTACTCTCATAACAAAGCACAGAAGGTTAGAAACGATTTATAGTGTGACAGTGACCACTTGGGGAATCATGGCGATGATATGCCAAGTCTATGAAAAGCATACAATACAGTATGTTCACAGAAAACAAGCTTTGACAAAGCCAATGGGTCGGGCCTTGGAAAGCTTGACATTTTTCCCCTTTTCGTGCAAACACGCGAAATATGCACAAAAAAAGGTAAACAACCATAAGCGTGGGCAGCAGTCCCGGCAAACAGCCCTAAGAGCGGCCCAGCAGTCCAGGCAGACAACCATAAGAGTGAGCCAGCAGTCCCAGCAAACAGCCCTAAGAGCGGCCCAGCAGTCCCGGCAAACAGCCCTAAGAGCGGCCCAGCAGTCCCGGCAAACAGCCCTAAGAGTGCCCCAGCAGGCAACCATAAGAGTGGCCCTACAGTCCCGGCAAACAGCCCTAAGAGCGGCCCAGCAGTCCCGGCAAACAGCCCTGAGAGTGCCCCAGTAGTCCAGGCAGACAACCATAAGAGTGAGCCAGCAGTCCCAGCAAACAGCCCTGAGAGTGGTCCAGCAGTCCCGGCAGACAACCATAAGAGTGAGCCAGCAGTCCCTGCAAAAAGCCCTGAGACTGGTCCAGCAGTCCCGGCAAACAGCTCTAAGAGTGCCCCAGCAGTCCCAGCAGACAACCATAAGCGTGGGCCAGCAGTCCCAGCAAACAGCCCTAAGAGCGGCCCAGCAGTCCCGGCAAACAGCCCTGAGAGTGCCCCAGTAGTCCAGGCAGACAACCATAAGAGTGAGCCAGCAGTCCCAGCAAACAGCCCTGAGAGTGGTCCAGCAGTCCCGGCAGACAACCATAAGAGTGAGCCAGCAGTCCCTGCAAAAAGCCCTGAGACTGGTCCAGCAGTCCCGGCAAACAGCTCTAAGAGTGCCCCAGCAGTCCCAGCAGACAACCATAAGCGTGGGCCAGCAGTCCCAGCAAACTGCCCTAAGAGCGGCCCAGCAGTCCCGGCAAACAGCCCTAAGAGCGGCCCAGCAGTCCCGGCAAACAGCCCTAAGAGTGCCCCAGCAGGCAACCATAAGAGTGGCCCTACAGTCCCGGCAAACAGCCCTAAGAGCGGCCCAGCAGTCCCGGCAAACAGCCCTGAGAGTGCCCCAGTAGTCCAGGCAGACAACCATAAGAGTGAGCCAGCAGTCCCAGCAAACAGCCCTGAGAGTGGTCCAGCAGTCCCGGCAGACAACCATAAGAGTGAGCCAGCAGTCCCTGCAAAAAGCCCTGAGACTGGTCCAGCAGTCCCGGCAAACAGCTCTAAGAGTGCCCCAGCAGTCCCAGCAGACAACCATAAGCGTGGGCCAGCAGTCCCAGCAAACAGCCCTAAGAGCGGCCCAGCAGTCCCGGCAAACAGCCCTGAGAGTGCCCCAGTAGTCCAGGCAGACAACCATAAGAGTGAGCCAGCAGTCCCAGCAAACAGCCCTGAGAGTGGTCCAGCAGTCCCGGCAGACAACCATAAGAGTGAGCCAGCAGTCCCTGCAAAAAGCCCTGAGACTGGTCCAGCAGTCCCGGCAAACAGCTCTAAGAGTGCCCCAGCAGTCCCAGCAGACAACCATAAGCGTGGGCCAGCAGTCCCAGCAAACTGCCCTAAGAGCGGCCCAGCAGTCCCGGCAAACAGCCCTAAGAGCGGCCCAGCAGTCCCGGCAAACAGCCCTAAGAGTGCCCCAGCAGGCAACCATAAGAGTGGCCCTACAGTCCCGGCAAACAGCCCTAAGAGCGGCCCAGCAGTCCCGGCAAACAGCCCTAAGAGCGGCCCAGCAGTCCCGGCAAACAGCCCTAAGAGCGGCCCAGCAGTCCCGGCAAACAGCCCTAAGAGCGGCCCAGCAGTCCAGGCAGACAACCGTAAGAGTGCCCCAGCAGTCCCAGCAAGCAACTGTAAGGGTGGCCTAGCAGTCCCGGTACACCACCCTTGGCACGGAGGTGCACTCCTTTACAGGCAGCTGTGCACATCTGATAAAGAAAAATGTCATCATCGCCAACGCCTCCACCCTCAATCACGAACCACTGCCCTAGGTTGTATGATGTGGTGGGCGAAAGAAACAAATGAATTACACTTGAAAAGACAAATGGATGAACAGGGACGACAAAAAGTTTCTGTATATGCGTCTGAAGTTGTATTATGGCTTTTTAGAGGAACACATGGGTCACAGAAAAAATAAAGTGGTCTCTAGGCCAGACCTAAAAACAGATCCAGGAGCTCCAGGGTACACAGCGTTCTTCAACACAAATTCCAAATGGAAAAAAATGCTCCAGTGGCAAAGGTCAAACTGATGATCACCTCAGCAACCAGCTAACAAGAAGGAAACATTACAAAATTATGCAATGAAAAGTCAATGGAATGGAAGCCTGCCACGAACGGATTAAGCTAGCTTTAAGAAAAAAAACAGAAGTGACCAATCCGTTGTCACCACATGGAGAAGTGACAAGTTGCAGCAACTTGCCACAGAAAATAGTTTATCTTAAGTGATTGGAAGCTTTCAGACGCATTCTACAAATACCATGGCCAAAAAGCTTGTCTTCTCGTTTATTTTTTTGTAAAGAAAAAACAAGGTTGCTGACAGCAGACTTGGCAACGACATTTAATGGCCAATAACTTCCATAGTCAAAATTGTTTTCAAAATCAGTTGCCCACCTAATTCAACATTACTTTGACTCTTCAGTAAAATCCACTTACAAATAATTAAATAAAATCCTTCTTTTGGTTCCTCCAACTTAATTATTTGTGGCCCCATCCAACTCAGCAAAAGTTATGGGCGACCACCAGTCACGATTCAAATGTAAGGAATCATGGAAAAAGTCACATAGTAAGTTGTCAATGATACACTTTGCAGCATGCTTGCGAAAATGCCCTTCTCCTGATCCCTAATGTCCTCAAGCAGGGGATTCTCCTCCACGACACGCCAAAGCATTGGCAGCACAGTTCCGAACGTCTTTTCCTTCTTCCTTCCAAAATTACATTCGTGAAAAGTGAGGACCTCTAATTTTTATATGCCATATTATATTGATTTACACTGGGACAACCCTCACCCCAGGCGTGTAACTATTAGGAGGCACCAATGAAGGTCCAACAGGGCCAAAACCAAGCCGGGGTTTCTTAGACTCCAGAGCCAGCACAACCATAAAAAACAACAAATGAAATGATGGAAGAAATGACTGAATGAATCTCAGGCACAGGCTGCATTCCAATTAGTTTTTTACCCACTATGCCACTGTAGACAGAGACCTTCCATATGCAAATCAGGCCAGGCCAGGCCTCCTCTAGACGGGAACAAAAGCAAGATCAGAACAATGTCAATCCTCTTAGGTCGGGTCGGTGAGTTACAGTTTGAGTCCTGTGATACACTGGGCATGGGACCCAAGTCTGAGCATACCCGTCACATTTAGGGAGTCTACTGCAACAAACAAGGTGATATCAGGAATTGCTGAATTGATCTCAGCCACTGATGATCACTCATGGCCATTTTTAAGCATGATGGGCAAAAAACAAGGGCCTCTAATGTAACCCTGAGTAATTACCAGTGGCTGAATTTAACTTAAGCATTCCATCCATCAGTTAGTTGTTTACCTCTGTGCGACAAGTATGTTCAGAGGTGGGTGCATTGCTCACGGTGCTACATGACAAGATATTAGTCACTGCTGAGGCCTAAGTAAACCTAAACCGGCTCTGGGCTATTTGTGCTCAAATTCAGAGGAGACCTTGGCTGGACTGTTCCTACTGGAGCAGAATGAAGTCCAATTCATATATGGCTGGTTCACATATGGTTAGTTCCTTTCACAGGTGGCAATTTGGCCCCAAATCCAATGACTGAGATGCAGCCCCAAGTAATTACTCGTGGCCGAGATTATTTCAAGCCTTCTACTCATCACTTTTTTGGTTTTCCTTTACACAGCCACTAAAGCAAGACCTCTGTAGAACTCTGTACCTCTCACTCCGTAGCGGTGCACCAGCAACTTCCATGGGTGTAGGAGATTCCCCAACTGGCAGCTCATTCCAGCATCTTTGCTACCTGTCCTTCCCCAGCCCAACCAAAATGTGCGACAGTACACACCACGCTCAAACACCCTGCAAAACCTCCTCCAGCAGCCCAACACATTGTTTCTGCTCACCACAGTGCGTTGTAGTGGGAGGAGAAGAGCCTCTGAAAAATGAATGGTTACTTCCTTTTAGGTCGAGCCAACTAGACAGCACATGTTCTGTCTTTTGCGAGGCATATTTTGGCTTACAAAGTACACAGAGGGGTTTGGAGTGCGCCCATTGCTTATCCTTGGTGGTCATTCCAGTCACTCAATTTCATGCTTTCTATTCGAGTCCCTGCTTGTCAAACTTGACGTTGTCCCGCGCTTGGAACATTGACTCTTTGGTATTGCTTTGACGGGCCAGCACCTCAGTTTCCACTGCTTAATTTTCAAGCACGACTTTTTTTTTTCTTTCTGTTAAGCACACCATAATGGTCCATGTATTTCTGAATATTTGTGCTCATGTACTATTTTCCTTCGCACTCTATGTTAAGCAGATTTGTAGAGCACCCTATTACCGGGGTGGGTACTTGGGTCTGCGCAGGTCTGAGTTTAGCCAAACCTATGGCCTAGTGGAACTGCTCGAAAAGTCAGGTTGTAAGCTCCTTGCAGAATTTAAGAAGTGAGGAGGGGGCTTGTATGTGTATCGGCAGGTTGTTACATGCTTTAGGAGTGATGCAGAAGGCGCAACTACTAGATTTGCTTTTCCTTAAGCGTGGGATGTGTGCAAGATGTAGTCTGGATGAGGGGCGGTGACTAGAAGGCTTGTGAAAGCAGATGCGATTGTTGAGGTATGCGGAGCCAGTTTTATTTAGAGCCTTCAATGTGTGGGTGAGGAGTTTAACTGTGCTGGTTTGTGTATGGGGAACCAGTGGAGCTCCTTCGATGCAAGTGCAGTGTGGAAAGTTGCAAGCGATTCTGGCCACAGAGTTCTGAATGTGAGTTTGTTGTTGATCCCGGCATAGAGGGGGTTCCCATAGTCCAGCCTGCTTATGACAAGGGTGCTGGGTGCTGATTGGGAGAACTTGAGAATCTTCCTCCAGGCTCTTCATCTGCATTTTCAGGGTACGGAAGTATGAGGCATGACTATGTATTGCTCTACGACCCAAAAGCTTCTTCCCGCCCCCTCCCTGTTTAGGTCTCCTCTGCTTCTCTCTGCTGCTTCTCTGCATCTTCCATGTTGTTTCCCCCCACCTGCACCCTCTTCATTGCTTTGCCCCCTTCTCTCTGCCCGTGTTGCCCTGGCATGCTCCCATCACAGTTTTGCTTAAGCTCCCTTTTGCTTTAGATCCCTCTCACCATCCCTAGTGTTGCTTTGGCTACCCATCAAATCTTAAAATTAAAAAAGAAAAAAAACTCAGAATGTTTTATTAAATTTGTAGTTACTGATCCAACTAGGATCACTAACTAAAAAGAAAAAATGCTCCTGTGGCATTTTGTAGACATGCGCATTCATGGTACGTGTGCCTACAAAATGAAGTGTTGCTTGCATCAGGCTTATAATAAATTTGAAAACTTTAGCTATGCTACACAGCATCTAGATAAAAAAAATTGCAAAGCCAATAGGTCACAAAAGCGCGACCTACTGGTTTTGCCAACGCTTGTTTTGAACGGTCTTACCTTAACTACCATTATGATGATTCCTATTTCTAAAAGTAGCACTTGCCAGGAGCAGTTCCTCTTAAGGGGCGTTGGCCCTCCCCCAGTGTGAGCCGTCACACACTGCATGTATTAATTATATGTCCTATGATGAGTTTAGTATGGAGTGGGACAGGCAATAGCACTGTGTGTGCAATATTGTAGGGGAGGAGGCGTGTCTATGTCACAATGCACCATCTGACACCATCAATCCAGATGGTTGCCATCCTACTGATGTGAAGTGCGCATGTCCGATTGACCGTTCACTACAATGCGGCCAGCCTGTCATGCGTACATTTGACCTCTGAATCTGGGCTGTATGAGAGCGCTATGGGGACAGAGGCCTGGTCCCCCTGTACACAGAGGGAGAGCTGGGTTGGCCCGCCCAGCCAATCCCAATGCTGCTTTCAAGCTTTGTGTTGAAACACAGAGCTTGAACGCAGCGTCATGCTTGCCTAAGTTCCTAACCTGGCCCAGCTTTTTGCCGGCACCACACAGGAGACACTAACTGCGCCACCCACAAAGACTGAGGGGCAGATTTACAAGACCCTTGTGCCACTTTTGCGTCACTTTTTCCATGTTAAAAGTGACGCAAAAGTGCCGTAAGGGGCTTGTAAATCTGCCCCTAAGTACGCAGAGAAAAGGGAGAGCGTGTATCCAAACTCCCTCTGGAATTACAGTGGTCAAGTTGCAGGAAAAATACGTTCATTTTGTGACCTTATTGTTTCACCAATTTTTACAACTCACCATTTTCATATTTTACCAGCCGCCACTTGCACTTGCCTCATTCAAGTACTGTGCATCTAACATACGCGTTACCTCCATCACAAAGTGCTTCCAGTAAAAATTGGAATGAGAAAATATCGCTTAAAATCAAAAAGATCAGGACTGTAAAGTGCGGCGGGAGCCAGCGCTGCTTTAGCGCTCTCCCTTTACCGCAGATCGCATGCACATAGATACATACATACATAAATAAATACCGGTATACATCGTGCAAGTGACGTGCAGAGCTGGAGTCTGTCCAGTGCTTTGTGTTCGGGCCGTGCTGGACGGAAGAGGTGGGATCGCATTATTGGACATTTCATGGGCAAAATAAAATCAAAATCAGCGGGATGACCTACGTGACCCCGAGCCTAATGTTAGGAAAGCAGCGTGTACGGTATTTCACACAGAAAATGATTCCAAGTTAAGCCGCAAACCCTATTTCAAGACAGCCGCAAATGAGGAGAATTACTAGCCCCCTCAATGTATTGTTGAATAAAAGACAAAAGTGTTATTTCCCCAGAAGCGCAGCAACACGAGTGAATGCAGGGCCCCGGGGCAGCAGGCCTGCAAGGGCTGACGGAACTGGAAACTTCTGAAGGACCTTCAGCTCTTAGTTTTCCCTCCCTTTCCTTGCATGCGATGCCTCTCCCTTCCCAGGCCGTCTCTCCCCTCGTGTCTCTTTTCGTGGTCCTCTCGTTCTGTCGTCTAGGTTGGGTTCTCCAAAAGTAATCGACGTACCATTAAGGTGGTCTTGTATTGGCGAGTTTATCCATTTATTTTTACTTGTCAATACTTAGTGTGACTGCTTTCAAAGAGACACAAAAGATTATTACTGTTTGCACTTGATTCCCCTCTCATCATTTGATGCCTCTTCGGGTATTCATTTTACTTCGCAACTACTTCCTTTTACATATTCTCAAATATTGAAATGGCTAGCGATGAAATGTTTCTACCGTGGAGTACTTCTATTCACTTGTACAAGATCGTTGCATTGGTGATGTTTAGGCTCATGATAAACATACGAGACCAGCCAAGTAATCTGACAGTGCTGCAAGTATTTGGGTATCTGGGTGAACGTGCACTTTACAAACGCATGCTATGTTCTGGATAAAGGCGGTTCTCTCACAGGTGTGTCCCACCACGACCTGTGAGACCTGTGAGACCCTGTCTGGCTAGCGGCTTACTGAAAGCGCATAGAACATGGGTCCTTGTACCCCACACCCCCTCTCCAGAGTCTCATGACTTTTCCTGCTAACCTCTCAGATCTACAAGTCTTCAAGTGTATACAGTGTTATAACCTGTTAGCCATATTAGCAAACGAACCAGGAAGAGTGGTCAAATCAGCCAGCCGTGCAATGAATGATGCAACAAACAGGGCAATGCCTGGGGTACCGGAGCCCTGGGCAAATGATACATTGGGCAACCCCTTCACACTTCCTTTAAAGTAATCCGGGTAATGGGGATATTGGTCGTTTCAGAGAGATATATAAAGCCATATTTTACAGGACGAATAGATGAAAGACAGGTTAAAACGTCTTCAAAAGTTTATCCTAGACTGGGTCTTACATTTTCAGTCCTGAGATTCTGAAGGTGATGGCATCTTTGCTGTCCAGTACAGCTTGGCCTCAGAATTAGGAGAGGTCCTCTCAATTGACTCTTTTCCACGCAGCAGATAAACAGATTATCGCCAGCCAGTTCACACCGAAGCGGGTAGATACGTCCAGAGTTTATCACTAAAACTAGTGCCCTCTGTTTGAAGTATTCACCCATTGAGAAAAGCCAACAACCTCGGGGTGAAACGGTCATGCATACAATGATGAAGTACAAAATTGGCACGGGTCTGGGCAACTTTGTATTTATATTAAAGTGGTAGTCACCCAAAAGCTTATCAAGTCAGACGCTGTTCAAGCACAACATATATGTCACCAATATCGCATACTATTAAGAGAAAATCAATCATGACTATCCCCAGATGCATCAAGAACCCATTTTGCTATTCCTTAATAGCGAATTATAACGATTTGCTATTAAGGAATAGCAAAATGCAATGCATGAAGAAATCACAAAAAAAATAGCGATTTCTTAAAATTCATTAATTGCAAGTCGCAAATTGCGAGTCGCAATTAAGGAATACCTCAACATTCATTCCTATGGGCCCAGAGGCCCGTAGGAATGAATGGGAAGATATTCTCAATTTGCGATTCGCTATTAGCGAATCGCAAATTGAGAATGCGATTTCAAGGGTGCAGGGGTGTCCAAAGGACACCCTGTTGCACCCCCGAAATTGATCTGTGCACATATGTTGCGCACACACATGCCCTTAGGGCATGTGTGTGCGCAACATGAAACTTTGAAAAATGCATTTTAGTGCATTTTTCAAAGTTTTTGCAAATTACCATTAAGTTCAACTTCATGGTAATTTGCGAGCCCTATTAGCGAAAACGCTATTTTTTTTTAACTTTAATGCATTGCATTTAGGGAATCTCAATGTGAGATTCCTTAAATGCAAGTAATCGCAATTTTGCGATTTCTTAATTTGCGATTTTTGCATTTGGGAAGATGCATCCCAAATGCAAAAATACCGGTCGCAAAGGGGCAGATTCTGAGAATCTGCCCCTTTGCGAGCGGATTTTACCTTGATGCATCCATGCCTTTGTTCTTGCAGTTAGTCCTTCATTGTGCTAGCTCATTATTTGCAAGCAAACACCAGGTATGAAAAAAAAAAAAACGAACGCAAGCTTTATCAGTACATCCAGTTAAAATATTTTTGTCTCTTAGCTAATTAAAACAAAAAAACAAAAACAGTTTTAAACGCACATGGAGGTCAACTTGAAAGTGTTATTTGCCTTTGCTGCATCAGTGCTGCAAACCCAAATGAGCAGTGTTTTAGCACATAGCCACTGATCAACCAGGCAAGTGGTGAGAATGAAATGCTTACTTATTTGTAGGAGCAGTTTTGCTTGAAGGATTTTCTAGTTTTGCTTGAAAAACTTTCTGGATTCACATACTTTGCATTATTCTGGCTTCAAGTGGTTGGGACTGGAAATGCCTCTTAATCCTCCCACACCCTTCAAACTCGCCTCCGGGGCCTTTCGGACATTTTGTGGTATGTCCATCTCCAAGTGACAATAGGCATATGCATGAAGAAGTCCCAGTGAACGGCTGCCATTCTGAGATTCTTCCCCCCTCCTATCGGTGACTTCTACCATTCCTTGGGCTTTTCTATTCCTTGTACCGATTCCTCTCTATTGCTCAGTTCCAAGTCACCTAATTTCTTGGGGATACAGGAGGGTTAAATGTGAATCCAGAAAATTCTAAAAGCTATACAACTACTCCTATTTTTAAGTACCCATTTGGTTTTGTGGAGCAAATCTTTCTAGATTCACACGCCATGGTTAGATTCTGAAGTCACCTTCCTTGGTAGGTTGGATTAAAATGAATGTAAATTTGTGAACAGATGTTTTAGTACCTTCTGTTCCAGCTCCGCCTCTCTGTTGAATTGAATATCCATACAATAGTGTCTTGTGAAAGTATGTATGGATGACCATGTGACTACAATGCAGATATCATTTATGAAAAAATTGACGATGAACGCTAGTGTGGCTCCTTTTTTCC
The DNA here is from genome assembly GCF_964263255.1 of Lissotriton vulgaris. NCBI lineage: Eukaryota > Metazoa > Chordata > Amphibia > Caudata > Salamandridae > Lissotriton > Lissotriton vulgaris. The sequence continues at coordinate 415,529,274 of NC_141689.1, read as the reverse complement.
TTGTGATTGCACCATTGGTTTCCCCACTAACGCTACTCCTGCTGTCTTGTAAAATGTTTGGATTGTTTGCACTATCAATGTTACAACAGTCACCTTGGCGATCCATTGCCTCCTGAAGCAAAGGAAATGAAGACTTGTCTTCTCTTCCTGATTGGTGTTGTTTTTATAGGTAATATATGACTTCTCTCCTGACTTCTAGTATGTTTAGAATTAGGAAGGCCAGAAGCGGTGGGCGGCTTTTCTCATACAACGCTGCCAAACTCTGGAACTCCCTGGCGCTGTATCTTCGCAGGGAACCCAGTCATCTTGTCTTTCGGAAACAACTGAAGACACTACTGTTTAGAGTTCCCCTAAGTTCCAACTTCCTCTCTTGTGTTCCGCCCAGCGCTGGGATGCTCCTGGGTAGCCATGCGCTATATAAATGTTTCTTTCATTTCATTTCTGCTTGTGCCTTTCGCTGTAGGAAAAAGGCTTATTGTTATACCGTTTGAATGACATGGAAGTATGAAATGTCCTTTGGGAGAAAGTACAGTTCGTCCTCATGACCACGGTGTCCCCATATATCTGCAGGTACAGCCCTTGTTTGTAAGTGCTTGTAACTCACTGGCCCAACACAGTGAAGTGTTGTCAATTAGGAAAGCTGTTTTCAGTGTTAAGTATCAGAGTTCTGTCTTATGCATGGGCTCAAAGAGTAGCTTCACAAGCTGTGCTAGCGCCAGATTCAAATTCCACATTGGTGTAAGTGCTGACCTTGGTGGTTACACTCTTTTTAGCTCCCTTTAAGAAGAATCTTTTGATCACTAGTGTATTGAAAATATGTCTTCCCATGGTCCCCAATGGGCACTCCACTATAGCTGAAAAGTTCATATAAGAAATGTTTTCATCTAAAAGGTGTGTTAGGTACTGGGCAATATCAGTGTTTTCTGCCCTGCTGTCTGAAAGCCTTTCCCTGCTGCAGCAGTGGACACATCTGTTCCACTTGGCAGTAGAACATGTTTATGATGTCAGCCTTCTAACCTCTCTCAGGACTTCTTGCATCTTTATGAAGTCTTTGGTATACCTCTCCTTTTTGCATTACTCTGCCTTGTGCCATATCCATCAGGTCCAAAAACATGTATGTCTGGCTCACTTGAGGAGCTATTATGCTTTGCACCAATTCATGTATTTTGTATTTGTGGCATACTACAAGTACCAGCGGCATTGTGGGATAAAGCATACACCAATTTCACTGACCAATCAATCAATAGGGCATTCCCCTGGATTAGGTGGTGTGCATACCTAAACACAAATTATTGACATTTTGTGTTTGCACGTGTTGCAACTAGATTTATTTTTGGTCTACCCTATTCCTAGAAGACCCTTTCCACCATCTCTAGTTTTTGCATCAATTTGTGCAAGGCTCTTGCTTGCTACTTTAATCTATCTACTTCCATGTTTTGAAAGTCTTGCAGGTGTACGGCCTTAGCAGTATATTTCTCTGAATGGGCAACTTCCAGAAGTCCGGAGCTAGAGAGAACATGTGACCTTGTTCTTACCTGCGCGTTGAGGTAGAATGTAGTTGTATTGTTCGTCTGGATTCGTACTGTTCGCCCCTTGACATATGCATGCAAAGCCTTTAGTGCTACAAAGGCTGTTTTTAAAATGAAGCATATTGATGTGTTTCACTGCTTTTAAAAGCTCTACAGACCTCTGATTCCGAGATTTATCTTGTGTGATCCCCATACCGTATGTGATGCATGTGTCGTAAAAATTACAGAGGGAGCTGGTTGTTAGAAGGATCTACTATTGTACTGTTGTAAAGTTCTCGGTTGTCCACCATCTATTCCCTCTCTGGGCTTTTTTGTAGACTACCACTTGATCAACCCAGCTGCTTGTGACAAATGGATTTGAAGACATTCTTGGCTTGGGGTCATCTGCAGCCTGTAATATGAGGTGTGCGTGAGGACATAATGCCCATTCATTTCAATACAGTCCTCACTGTCAAAGACTGTCCCCTTTGGTAGAGGAGAGTATGCAGTAACTGTAACATAACTCTTGTATCCTGAATGCTTTGTCCTCTCCCTAATTCAATCTTGTTCCAAAGATGCCTTCCCTCTTGGGAACGGAGGATGATTTCTCTCAATTTAGGGAGAATTCCAGCTTTATTTTATTTATTTTATTTTTGACATTTCTATAGCGCACAGTTACCCGAAGGTGTCCTGGCGCTGGCTGATCGCTAAAGAGCGTGGGCAGGGAAGTTAGTGAGTGAAAAGCCACGTTTTGAGGGCTTTCCTAAACTTAAGTAAGTCGGAGGTCGGCTAGTGTAGCATTTGTGTAGCATTTGCATTGGTAAGCTTCTCTGGAATAGTGTCAGACAGTTTGCCTTCACCAGCCAGTCGAGCAGGTTGGGATACACATGTATCCCCTGCCTTGTCAACTGTGCTGATTAACAAACAAGTGGTTCTGTTGGGTATCGACAATAATCTCTTTAAGGTAGGCTGAAAAACAGTGGTAGTGGAATGAAGTAATTCCTATATATTGTCTTTTTCTTGTTTTTAATATATATAAAAACTTTACCTATCAGAGAGTTTTGCTTGTTGTGTGTTTTGGAGCTGTTTTTCAGCCTACCTTAAGGAGATTATTGTCGATACCCAACAGAACCACTTGTTTGTTAATCACATATACCCAGGTTCTGAGGGACACAGGGTTACCCCCTTTTTGTTAAAACATTGTCAACTGTGCTGGCACAACTACAAGACCTATTGTAAAGATTATCTGTGCTGATTTTATCCCAAAAGTAAGTACCCTGAACTAGTAATGTACATTCTCTATGACAAATCTGAGACATTTATCATGCCTGAGGTTTACTAGAATGTGCAAGTAGGCTTCCTGGAGCTCTACGGTTGTCGTATAGTTCATTTTCCTTAAAGAGTGGGATTACGTCTTGCAGTGAGCACATCTTGAACGTCCACTTCTTAATAAACTTTCTCAAGAATCAAAGGCCCAGAATCTCGGATGCATTCTGGAACCAAGAAGCAAACGGAGTAAACTCTGTGGCAGGTTTCTTTGTTTAGCATATTTTGTATTGCTTGCTTTACTAGAAGATCTTGCACCTCCTCTTGTGGGAAAGTTAGTTCTTCCTTAGTGCATGTTCTCACTCTGGACTTTAACCTTGGTGGTGATTCGACATTTTATGCAATAGCTATGCTGTACGAAGTTGAGTACCTATTTGTCAGATGTAATTGCCCTCCACTGCTGAAGTAACTCTTATTCTGCCCCTTAATCGTGTTGAGTTGGGCAGCCTTTTCGACGTAAGTGACTTGGCTGTAGACCAATACACTCTTGGGGTCTGTCCCACTCCTTTGGCCCTGCCTTGAAATGAGGGTCGAATAAACATGGTGTACTGCCACTGAGAAGTTTATGTTTATGTTTATGTCGGTTTATATAGCGCCAAGTCACCGACAGGTCTCAGGGCGCTTTTGACCGCAATTACATCACAACTCGGGCAGCAACAGGAGGAGAGTCTATACTGAGCTCAGCGCTGTTCTAAATAGAGTTTATGTTTATGTTTATGTCGGTATATATAAGTTTCACCCTGGGCACTGGTCTGTGAAATAAATGATCGCAGAGTACTGAGCTGAAGACCTCTCCTTTCTGTGAAACCATTCATAGAGGCAGCTTCTCTCCTAAAAGACCCTCTGAAATGTAGGATCTCCATCGACTTTGCTGTCTCATTATACTTTTTATTTTGCTGCAGTGGTTCATTCATTGCAGCACCAAAGAAGTTTGCTCCTGTGAAAGCATATTGATTACAGAAGCCTGTAGCACCTGTTCAAAACCTGATGTTCGCAACCAGGCATGTTTTCTCAGGGTGATACCTGCACACATCTGCCTCCTATCTGTATCTGCTGCATCCAAAGCAGATTATAAGCAAGTGTTTGCTATATTATTTCCCTCGTCTCACCACTTTTGCTCTTTTCCTGTATTGGTTGGGAAAGTACTGTATTGACTGTTCCATCTCCTCCTACTGTTGATGTTCAGGTCAGCTTAGAAGGACATTTCAATCAGACATTTGTAATCAATCAATCAGACATTTGTAAAGCGTGCTACTAACCCGTAAGGGTCTCAAGATGCTGGGGGGAGTTGGGGCAGCTACTGATCAAACAACCAGGTCTTGAAGAGTCTCCTGAAGGTCTGCAGGTCCTTGGTCTGTCGCAGGTGGATGGGGAGGGTGTTGCATGTCTTGGAACAAGGTGGGAGGATGATCTACCGCTGGTAGTTGTTCAGTGGATTCGTGTAACGGTGGCGAGGGTGAGGTCGGCGAAGCGGAGCTGGCGGTTTGGGGTGTAGGTGGTGTGTCGCTTGTTGAGGTATGCTGGTCCGGCGTCGTGGAGTGCTTTGTGAGCGTTGGTGAGGAGCTTGAAGGTGATCCTCTTGTTGACGGGAAGCCAGTGCAGGTCCTTCAGGTGGGCGGCCATGTGTGTGTGGAGGGGGATGTTGAGGATGAGGCGTACAGAGGAGTTTTGTATGGGTTGGAGTCTCTTGTGGAGTTTGGCTGTGGTTCCCGCGTAGAGGGCGTTGCCGTTGTCCAGCCTGCTGGTGACGAGTGCCTGGGTGACCGTTGGCTCTCTGTGTCCTCCAACAACTGAATGTGTGGTGGGTGCACTGGGTGGGCACCTACCTTTAATAATGGGGGCCCAAGGGGATTGGGTCTCCGGGGCTGGAAAAGGCTCGGGAGGGAGGCCGCATGGTTCCCCCTCCCCCCCCACCCCCCTTCCCCATTATTTTGAGTAGCCGCCATGGGGATGGGGTCCCCAGGACCTAACAAGGCTCGGGAGGTGTGCCACGTGACACCCCCGCCCCCAAACTTTAATTTAAAAACGAAATAATTAAAAAGGCCCTGGAGAATGGGGTCTCTATGGACTGATCAGGCTTGGGGTACAGTAGAGGGGCCGCTTGGCACGGCCCCTCCTTAAAAAAACATAATACCCTGTGGCCAATCCCCCGCAAGTGTTTTGCTTTACGTTTGGTAATAAACTATTTTATGGGGAAAAAAACGCTAAAAATTCACTGAAAAAAATCAAAGGTCAAAGTAACGTTCCAGTTAGGTGAATTGGTCAATGACAACATTAATGTTTAGAACTTAAAAAACACCGAAATTCACCAGTTATAGTTAGCAGAGCCAACTCGAACTTACGCCCCCACCATGCACTGCTTATGACCTCAAATATTACACTTGTGATAAGTTCTGACATAATTTATGACATCACTGGCGACATCATCCATCTTCCTTTTCCCCACATTTTGCTCTATACATTTGTACTGCATTAGAGGCCTAAAAGTACAAAACAGCTCAGAAGATTATGAGGCATCATTAATGCGATCACAGATGCAACTCCCTTAGGTATAGAAAGCATGGGTTATGCGCAACATTGACCCTAAACCATACACTTTACGGGTAGCCTAGATCATACTAACAATCAACCACAGATATATGGGAAACCGTCATTGCAAAATCTTCTTGTGGGCCTTCCTCACAAGTAGACTTTGTCTATATGTATATGTAACAACCAGGGATAATTCACTTTTGACTTGAAACCATCATTGCGTACAGTGTTCTTTCTATATGTACACAACTGTTCAGAGAAAGCCACGTTTCTAAAAATACTGAATGTCTGTTCCACAAAGAATGCCCTACTATGGACAGCTTTTATCTGTATCAAATATCCCTGACCATCACCGAACCTCATTGAGAAATAAAGTTGATAGGAGTAGAGCAGCGTGTACTGGAACCAGTATTCACTCTATGGAGAGAATTTAGTCTACATAACACTGTTTGAAGAGAGTGAAACTCTCAAGTGAAATACACCACAGACTATTAACAAGCAATGGCAATGCAATTGGACTCGCATTTACACGAGACCTATTGCATTGCAAATAGCAATGCGTGCAGGCGAAGAGGCAAGAGGGGGGATGGCGCGAGAAGGTATCGGACTGCGGGAGGGGGGGGGGGGGGAAATCGGGGCATGGGAAGAAAGTAGTCTGTGCTGTGAAGGGGCCAGTAGCTGTGGAAGGACACAAATGACTGACATAGCTATTATGGGGAGGGACTAACAAGCTTAGAATTAAATCGGAAGGCAGCATTTAGAACCTAAGCCAATGAAGAAGATGGCCTGGAGAGTGGGCGGAGCTTCGAAGCTTCCACAATATAGTGTATACAAAAACAAATAAATTAATAATAACAATGTAAAAGCGGGCGCCAATTAGATAAAGCAGGCTTTGTAAGACCACAAGTAAAAAGTCCAGTCGAGGTTACAAATGCAGACAAGGTGGTACCAAGGAGGGACTAGTAAGCCTATTCATGAATGAAAAGCAACGATTTTCAAAGGAGTGTAACAGGAGCCAATTGAAAAGATGGGCAGAGCTTTTATTCCATTCCTCAATCCAGCAGGCCTCGCAGAGCAGCGCATGAGCTGCCCACGCTCGACCTAAAAAGCATCATTAAAAAGTATCCAACTGAATACAACAGTGTACTGAACATTATACCATATCCCTTTTCAGTAGGGATTTATAGGATTTCAACATGGACACCGGGCAGGCAGGCACTTCAAGCACAACATGAAGGGCATACATTCCGTTCAAGGTCTTTGGCCTAAAGAGGCTCCAAGCATCCTGCCAAAAACCTTTTTGTTTCTGATGACAATCACTGGAAGCAATAAACCGCTCATCCCCTGGATTAGCAAACGAATGGGTCTACATGTAGAAAACCTAGCAATGTGGAACCTCCTCTCAAAATGGATACTTTTAGGTGCAAGAAATGATTCCGCACCGGAGTGAATTCATCAAAGATGCAAAGAATATGCTAGAACCACTTCAACAAATTATAGCAACAAAATCATTGGTGACCACATACAACAACTATATACGTTTTTATACAAATATATGGTGAGATTCAGCAGGTAACTACTGTTCTATGGTTCTGTTACTACAACACTAGCCCCCCCACGTGCACCCGCCCCCTGGCTCTCTGATGCCTTGTTTATGGTTCTTTTCTTTTTTTAAAGATACTTTTATTCAAAGATAAAACATAAAACCATACAAACCAAATCAAGACAGTAGAGTACAATGATCTCGCAATATAAAAAGCTCACTAGTTTATGGTTCTTGATCAGACTACAGAAACAAAATGAATAAATGCACCTCAAAATAGAGACATATTAATGAAGTTAAAAGATATGCTTCACTTTATCTGCATGTAATAAAAAAAAGGCTATTTTAGAGGTTCATAGATCAACTGATTACTATTAATTGGGACACTGCAATATCGCAAACATCATTCATTTCTGCATTCCAGAAAGCTTCCTCTCATTCGTTCACTGAACTATCACCCTGTCGGCCCTATACCCTTCAGACCATGTGCATAGCTGTGTGCGCAGCAGGAACTCCTTCTGGAGCCCACTCACCTGAATGGCCTGTCCAAATATGTTCCAGGGGAACCATTTCCTCCAAGGTCCCCGAGTGGAACGGATATGCCCAGAGGTGGGTCCTGAGCTCTCCATGCCACTGGATTCAAGCTAGCCTGGCTGATGGGGGGTGAAGACCGAAACCGGTCCTAGGATGCTTGTTTCCAGTCCAGGGAGAATCTGGCTTGGCAGTTCGGGCTGGACAGTTCCCATGGGGAACGGGGTCAAGACTGATTTGCATATGGCTGGGTCCAAAATGGAATGGCATGGGGAGCAAAACAATGGATTTAGGCCCAGATCTCTGTACTGGGGTGAATGTATGACATTGTTCAGCATTCTGTCCATCACCTGTTCTTTTTGCAATCCAATCTTAGGGCAGACACTGGCCATAACCAATTAAAGGATTTATCTGCGACAGACTTTGTGTGCGTAGATACCGGGGTGGGTTCGATAGTTGTCTCACTCACACACTTGAAAGGTGTGCATGTAATTATATGCAACCAGCCTAGAGCCTCTTACCCTAGTTGCACAGCAGCAACCATTAGTTTTTAAAAGTAAGCACCAACTGTCATTACTCAAATCCATTTACCCGAGCTTTCAGTGCTTATTTTTTTTAAATAAAGTGCAAGGGCCTAAGGTATTTCACATCGGTCCACGTGTCTCTTAAGCTGCAGGTGTAAGCCTGAGCTTTATTGTTTTAGGATATCTGAAATAGTTAAATGCTCCAGAAATAATTTTTGCATACAAATACACACACACAGCATCATCATGTGGTAGATGTTCATAAATCTGTGCCGCTGTTTACAAATAAATGCTGGTACGGAGCACCAGAAAACAACACAAGTTAAGCACTGCTTATACACCTCATCACTACAGTTGCAAAGTTCCCACTTTCTCACCTTGCGGTCCTCTACCTCATACAGCTTTGCCACCATAAATAGTCCTGCAACCTCCTTTTAGTAGAAGACATGCCAGCATGGTCTGCATGACCCAGCGCAGCTATCCTCTTTCTTAAAGTAAGTAGTGCGATAAGCTTATCCTCCCTGCATAGCTCTCCTTGCGCCTAAGCAAAACATCCAACCTTTCCTCCCAACCTACTTTCTTCCTCCCATCCAACTTGCAAACAAAGATTAACTTCCCTAAGAACCGGATTCTCACTCATCCCACAAATCCATTCTTCCTCCCTCAATCTTACACCCCAACCACACAAAGATTCCAGACATTAACACCATCGCCCCTACAGCTTCCTCCTCTCTTGAATCTGCTCCTGGCAATGACAGGCGAGACATAAAATCAACTTGTTAGTTTACCTTAAATGGGCCCTCTCTTGGTCATCCTGGAGTTTAGCGGTCATGTCTTTTCCTCCTCCAGTCAGATACATACTCACTAGCAGTTTGCAATCAGTTTGGAGTAGGAACCTGGTACCCCAGAGAAACATAAATGGTTCTACAATCACATACATGTCCACATTTCTCCTTCAGTTTATGAATATTTTTTTTCCGATTCACACAAACTCGGAGACCCGCAAGCTACACTACACTCTTTACATCCGTCTGTTAAACAAATACACCAAACTCAGAACCACTTGCATCGACAAGACGCAATACATTTCTTTCCCACAATAAAGGTCTTTGAAGGAGGTGCCTTGTAACCCTGGGCGGAGTGGGCGGAGTGGGGCTTCGCGGAGCTACGCGAAGTGGGCGAGAAACTACGCCCACCTCCGCACTCCGCGTAGCCCCACTCCGCAAACACCACTGGCCGCCAGCCCCGCCACCCGCCTCCCTCCCGCCCTCCCTAAATACTTTCAATTAAAGGAGTCAAATAAATAAAATGCACTTACCTTGCCCGCCGCTGCCCGCCGCGTCCCCGGGGCTCGCTATCTTCCGTCTTCCGTCTTCTTTACTAATGCGCATTTCTCACGAGAAAAAGCGCATGCGCGGCCGCCCGCGCATGCGCATTAGTAAAGAAAACGGAAGACGGAAGGTAGCGAGCCCCGGGGACGCGGCGGGCAGCGGCGGGCAAGGTAAGTGCGTTTTATTTATTTGACTCCTTTAATTGAAAGTATTTAGGGAGGGCGGGAGGGAGGCGGGTGGCAGCCAGCTACGCTCCGTCTGCGGAGCATGCGTAGTGCCGCCTGGCTACGCCCGCTCCGCAAAATGCGGAGTAGGCGGCACTACGCACACTCCGTGCACGGAGCGTAGCTGGCCGCCCACCCCTAGTGCCTTGGCTATGTCTCTCCAACTCAGAAAAGGCTTTGCTCTGGGGCCCTAACCCCCAAGTAAAGTCCACATTGTTTTTGAGTAGCCGCAGTAATAGCTCCCTTTAGTTTGAAAAGTTTTCCACGAGATTAGCATGAAATTGAGTTAGCTCCGAAGAGGATATCAACTGTTCCTTCATTATGAGTGTGTAAAGCCTTCAATATAGGTTCAATGTTAAGATTTTGGCTGAATCTTTTCCTTGGAGATGATGTAGCCCAGCTTTTCCACACCTGAAGTGACACTTTGCATTCAATAGAGTCAAAACTTTTTCTATCAAAGGTTGAAGCACTCTCCTCAAATTCATGTTATGCTGCTTCACATCCTTCCCGAATACCACAATATCCCCCTAGAATGAGGTTGTAGCTTCTAAAATATTAAATGTCTCCTTCATATTCTTATGCAATAGTCGTCAAAACACATGCCTCGATCCATGAGCTATCCACACACAACAATGGCGTCTCACGCAATCAAGGGGAAATGGGGTTAGTAAATAAAAAAAATTTAAATTGTCACGAGGGGGTTAGGAGGTCCCAATACTTCCCTTAAAAAATCTTTTCTCCCTACTTATTTCTCAACTTCACTCCGGTTTAATTTTAATACTTTTTGTACGGGCCCCCAAAGTCCCTTCTCCCCATGTTCCCACCATGCTGTAATAATTTTACATGTAGAAAGCAATGTTACAAATACAACATGATAAATGCATCATGCTGTGACTTTTTTTTCGAAATAGTTTGTGCCTTGCTAAGTGCAAATGTTCCACTGTGCCCCCATCCTCATCTGTCAACTATGGTAAATTGAGGATTTCTTCTTATCCTTTTATTGTAATCTCATGTATTTTGAGATGAGATGGCACGGAGATAGATCAGAGCCACAGGGTCGAGTCCGCTTTACTTTTTAAGAATGTGTGCGCAAGATTTCCATACTCTTGTGTCACGTGGGGGCCAATCTACAAGATGTTGATACCAACAACCAGTGGTATATTCAGCCATCCTGGTTCCTCAATCAGATATTCAGCACAAATCTAGGGCAATTAGCTCTGAATGCGGAGGATCAAATCAAATGTATTTGGGGAACCTTAGACCCGCAACAGAGGTTTTAATGGTAGATCAAGCAAGCGTGCACTTAAAAAGGTTTAACGGCTAGATCTCAACAATGACTAACAACATGGCTCTGGGCTTCAATGTGCACTCCACCTTCAGCACTAACCCCAAATTGGTGGTGTTGAATGATAATTACAGGTTTGGTTACAGACAGATTTGGATGGGTAGCTGACTTAAATTCTTAAAAATATACTTGTAGAGGCCTTTTGATCCCTCTCACATGATTATTGCTCTATCAGCTCATTCCATTTGCTGCTTGATGCATCATTTTGCCTCTTATGGAGTGTTTGCATTGGAATGCACGATTGACTAAGCACATGCAGTCATCACACATACATTTATATCATATATGCACTCTATGCATTAAGCAAAACTTTTTTTCACCGGGCAGTAATCTTTTTGTGAATGTGTGTTTGCAGGACTTTAGTGCGAGCCTGACCTTAGTAAGGGTACTTTATTGGATTTTCCCTTTGCCGAATTCCAGAAAGGCACCCCAAAATACTGACATGGATAAGAGACCCACGTGAATGAACACGCTTGCTATTGCACAAGTGCAAGATACATTCCGCTGCTGGTTACCATGTAACCCTTAAGCAAAAGGATTAGATATTTGAGCCTGGAATGAGGTGCCATCCGTCCTCAAGGCAGCAGTTCTTAACCTTTTAACTTCCGTGGTGCCAGTGAATCACTGCTGGAAGTCATGGACTCGTACGTGAGCTTTTTCCACGATCTGGACTTTAGAACGGTACGCAGAAAAAAGGAAAAAAAAAAGTTTACAACAAATATGCAAATTAAAAATTATTTATTTGATTCACAAGCAAAAAATCCCAAAAACTAAATGTTGAAGTTTTTCAAAATTAGGTTTTATTTCTATGAAATGAAGCAATATACTAGACTCAAGAACATTATTAACTTTTATTTCCCTAATATAAGCTCTCTTTTGGTTGGTGCATACCAGCACTGCAATTGAGGTCACCTATTGCTCACAGTAGATTTCTATTTTCTTTACTTACAGTGCTCCTACAAATCCAGCTTAATTTTTAGTCTTTAATCTCAAATTCCTTCTCATTTACAGTATTTTATACAACCCGCTTGGGTCTGCAGATATCACCCATGTTAGACTTGACAGCCTTAGGGTGGTCTTAACACAACTTTTTGTCTGACTCACTTTTACTGCATTCGTTTTTGCTGGCTTTAGGACTCTGTACACTTGATGACTGCTAATCAGTGCTAAAGTGCTTGTGCGCTCTATCCTAAACATGGTAACCTTGGCTCATACCCAATTGGCATATTTAATTTGCTTATAACTCTCTAGTAAAGTCCTCTACATGAGCCCAGGGCATGAAAATGTTAAATGCTGCGAGTGGGTCTGCAGCACAGATTGTGCCACCCTCATATGTAGCCCCTTAGCCTTGTCTCAGGCCTTCCACTGCAGTACCTGTGTGTGTGCAAGTTACTGCCACTTCGACTTGTCAGTTAAAACTACTTGCCAAGCCTTTAACTCTTCTTTTATTACACTTAAGTCACCCCTAAGGAAGGCCTTTGGTAACCCAAAAGGCAGGGCGCATGCAAGTTAAATGCAGGACATGTACTTCTGATTTTAACATGTCCTGGTAGTGAAAAACAGCTAATTTCATTTTTCACTGCTGTGAGGCCTACTCCTCTCATAAGCTAGAATTGGGAATGCCTTAAAATACCCTTAAACTGTAATTCCTGATCAGGAAGGAGTAGATTTTTCAGGTTTCCTATCCTTGGAACGGTAATGAGAAATCCTCTTTACTGATAAGGTCGAATTTAACATTACTATTTAAGAATGCCTCTTTTAGAAAGTGGGCATTTCCCTGCTCGTACAGCTCTGTGTGCCTTACAGCCTGGCTCTAATACACATATGGGCTAGGTGACAGATGCCTTTGTGTCTTCCTTCTAGACAGACACAGGAAAGGGCTGGGTGGATTTAGCACCCATCTGCATTCCGATGGGTCCTCCTGGGCTGATGGAAGGAAGGGGCTCACCCTTACCCTTCAAAGAGGGTTCGTCTGACCCCATACAAAGAACGGATAACCCTCCACTGGTAGTCTGTGGTGAGGGGGCTGGGACTGAAAGCGATACTGGTGCACTTCAAAACCACTCTGAAGTTTCCATCACATCAAAGGCCCGTTTTGGTACAAGTACTGGGTCTCTGGTCCTATCAAAGCAAACACTTCTGGGCCCACACCAAATCTATGTCAGAAGCACTGTGGTGCTGCACGAAGGATTCCACTAGACTGTTTTTCTGGAAGGACTGCGTTTCTGCTGGTTACCCTGCGGCCTGCTGCTCTCTGACTCTGCTGGAAGGAGAGCTGGACTCTGCTATACATCTAACGTGATCTCCAAGGGCTTGTTGGCTTGCCTCCTGTTTCTGAAGTTTCAGGGTCACAAAAGACCTCCTGCAGTTCTGCTGATGCTGCCAGACACTGCCTTCTGCGAGTCCTACCTTTACCAGAAGTGCCTACTCCAAGTTCTGGGTCTCAGTAGTGGATTCTGCATCTGAGTTTCTGCCAAATCCAATGCTAAGGAGCACAATGCCCAGCTGCACATCCGATCGTTCTCAGAACCGACTCCAGACGACGAAAAGCCTCACCGCACAGCCTCTTGGAACAGATGACGTAAAGCATTGCCGTGCAGGATGCACCCCACGATCCAAGGTACAATGTTCAGCTGGCCCAAGTGGGTCCCTGTAGCCAGCTCGCGCTCCATCACGATTGGCCTGAACTTTGGATTTGACCCAGTAACTCTCTGCCTGAAGTAATCTTAGCACTACCTGCTTCTAAGCACTTTACTGCATTTATTTCTTCAACATTCAATAACTCTGCTTCTACTCAATGGATTTTTATAGTTTTGGACTAGTTTTACTCCGCTATTATCTAGGCTTCAACTGTTGTGGAGTTTTTGTGGTGCATTACTGTGCTGTTGTATGAGTTTTGCACAAATACTTTACACGTTGCTTTCTGAGTTAAGCCTGCCTGCTCTGTGCCAAGCTACCAGGGGGTGAGCACAGGATAATTTAGGATTGTGTTGTGACTTACGCTGACAAGGAGTGTGGTCCCTACTTCGACAGGGTGCATATCCCTGCTAACTAGAGACCAGATTTCTAACAACCCTGAACAAATATTCATTTATTTTTTGTAGCTGTATTGTACATACAGAACATGGGTGTGTAAAGGACTGCGGATATGCAAATATCATCCACAGAGGCAAAATGGGCAAAAAAGGTACGGCTCCCAAATCAGAACTCTGCCTACTTATCTTATCCCCAAAATGAATTCTCTTCAACTTCACCTATCTTCCAATTAGTACGCAACTACATTCAAATACAACTTTTTAAAAAACACGGCTAATGTAGCATTATGGTTACAAAGCAAAACCTAAAACCACTGAATTTTCTAGTTCTGGTAACGTGCGCAAATCCTAACTCACGCCACCACTATACGCTGCCTTATATATATATATATAAAATCACTGAGAAAGTGACATTACATCAATGCTGACAAAACTGATGACAGCGGTATGAATACGGATTGTGTGTTACGAGACGTCTATTCATAACCGGTGCATAACTGCAAGGACTGGGCCAGGTCCTGCACCCAGACTTCATGAGAATATATGTGTAGACAGCCGTAGGCAACCAAAGGATAAGTCAATATTCAGGCAGACCTGACACTTGAGCCGTTTTGGAGCATGATGTGTTTGTGCAAAGAAAGGGGAATATTCCCGTTTTTGGGTACCCAATCTGATGCTGAAGATAAGTGGCTAAAATAATCTTACATTCATTACCATTTTTGCTCACTGCTATCTTATACATCAGTATTACAAGTCTGTTTTTGGAGGTCTGTACCTAGTGCAGACATCATATTCCATGCTTAGAAAATATCTATATAATTTGTGTAAACGTCATGAGATAACTTACACACACCTTTTAAAAGAATACCGTGAATGCAACTTAAAAGAGTTACAAACCAACCAGTTTATGAAATGATTTAAACATTAATATTCTTACACATCTGTGTACGTATAAGGATTTAGTTGTGCATTTTTTGTAATGTGCAACATTCGGAATCAAAATAATTTGCCTGCATGTGTATAACTATCTAGCACTGGACATATTAATCTCGGTTTGGCTTTACACCACAGGCTTCTGCTTAATATTACAAGAAGCCATCTGAACTGAGTTTCCATATGACATCACTGCCTGCTCGGCCAATCTCGGTAGGTCCAATCATAGGAGCACCGAGATGGCAGCGTGCCTGGGGCGCCAGTGAGTGTATAAATAGCGTGAGAAAGTATTCTAAGGCACCAGCCTTGGTGGAATGTGGAGTACGTCTCGCCTTCCTCGGTAAAAACGGATCCCAAAAGCCTGGGTATGAGCGAAGGGGAACAACAACAGCCTGGCATACTTTCCATTCATCAGAGAGGACAAGGCAAACACTGCAGCGAAATCTCACACAAGAAAGAGAAAAAAAACATTTAGATATGCCCCGCATGTTCTGGTAAAGTAGCGCAATCTGTAACTGGAGGAGAGAACATTCCACCCGAACCAGCTTTGAAGGGCGTCCCACAGCTATACGTGAGAAGTCAGGCGGCATAGTTACCCTGCCACACTGGATACTACTCCCAGAGCGTCACCGGGGTCGACTACACCTCGGATGGCAGAAGGGCTGCGTCTGGGTGAAGGTAATGGTGAGCAGATGTAACCAGGCCAGCGCGTGAGCGCCAGAGCATCCTGGCAGCAAACGTTGTCTGACGGATCATGGAAGGGGCGCGAAATATTCATTCACTGGAGGGGGGCGAGGATTCTTCCGGCAGCCATGGGGACGTGCACTCAAAGCTGCACTCTGACCTACTGACGCACGCAGAGCCGCAGGGCCGCCTCATCCGTCGCATACTTTTCACCTCCTTCACTCCGCTCACATCTTGACCAGTGTCCGGTGTCCCCGCGCTGGAAGCCTTCAATACACGGGAAAAGCGAGACACGTCACATGCCCCTCTAACCGCTCGCTAGCAGCTGGACGAGAGCAGGAGTATTATAAAAGCCTGATGACTATGCACTAAGCAGTTTTTGAAATCTATTGTGCAATCACCTTCTGATAAAAAATATAAGA
The DNA here is from genome assembly GCF_964263255.1 of Lissotriton vulgaris. Classification (NCBI taxonomy): domain Eukaryota; kingdom Metazoa; phylum Chordata; class Amphibia; order Caudata; family Salamandridae; genus Lissotriton; species Lissotriton vulgaris. The sequence continues at coordinate 415,513,336 of NC_141689.1, read as the reverse complement.
TTTCATCATGCTTCGATGTAGCAGGGGGGACAACTTTTATTCTTAATATTCTGTGTCTGTTTATATGGAATGTTTTTATAATCATGCTTTTCTTCTGTATATTTTTCTTTTTGTTTTATGAATGTGTGCTTTCAAGGCCGTTCTGGCCGAAATAAAGTTTTTCGAACGAAAAAAAAGCCTGATAAAGATACTAAAGAAACACGATTGTTATTACAAACAATTTATCATAAGCTTATATCACACCAAAAAGTAGAAATTTAATATGCTGCATCTAAAAATGAAAAAAGTAATGAGGATGATTTCAGCAGGTTAACCACCTGCAAAAGCAGCGAACACAAACTTGTGTAGAGATCAACATGGATTATAATGCAAAGGGCCCAACAGCCCCTGTCACACTTACTTTAAACGACAGAATACACGAATGTTAATCCCATATAATTGACGATCAGGGGGCATGTTCTGGACTAGAGCGTCTGCAACTATTATTAGAATAGTTGCCCCATGAGACTCATTCAGAAACGAAGCCTCATGTGCCTTAGATATACAATGAATAATTCGATTTTGGATTCCTCAAATGCACATACGAGGCTTCTGAATTAGTCCCACAGGACACCTGTTCTAGCACTGCATGTTTACCTGGGTCCATGGGGGAATATAGGGCTGTCCTTGTTACATATACTCCTGTAGTGTCTGTTCGATGTGGCATCCCTGGTGTGGTTTTCCCCCCACCTTTTTTTCCTTCAACCTTCCTGTTTTACTGACTTAGTTTCAGGTAGGCCTTAGAACTCTGCACACTTTACCAATGCTGACCAGTGTTAAAGCGCCTGTGCTCTCTCCCTTAAATATGGTAAAATTGGCTTTCACCCAAATGGAATATTACATTTACCTGTAGTTCCCTAGTTAAGTGCTACTACCTGTGTCTAAGGCCTGTAAATAAAAGCCACTAGTGGGCTTGAAGCACTGATTGTGCCACTCACTTAAGTAGCCCTTTAAACATGTCTCAGGTCTGCCATTGCAGTCTGTGGTTACAGTTTCAAACTGGCATTTCGACCTGGTACAATAAACCTTTTGCTACACCCAACTCTTCCTTTTTAAAAGATACACGTCACCCCTAGGGTAGGTCCTGGACAACCCAGAGGGCAGGGTGCAGTGTCTTTAAAAAGTTGGACATGTACTTTTAGATTTATATGTCCTTGTAGTGAAAAATTCGTACATTAGTTTTTAACTCCTGCAAGACCTGCCTCTCTCATAGGATAACTTTGAAGTTTATTTATTTATAAAGTTTTTACCTCATTACATTTACTTTCATGTTTGCCTAACATGCCGCCCTATGATTAATGCGCTTGGTGCACCGAAACGAGTCAGGGAAATGTACTGATTGGGCTGTGTGACACCCGCTTTTCTGAATAAAAGGTTTGGAAAAACCCTTCTCCGTGGAGTGCTACTTCAAAGCTCGGGTCTTTCTTTTGCACATTTTTCACACGGTGCTTCCGGCAGTGGAAGTATGCACCGCCACTTTAACTGGACTAACAGGTCTGTTGAGCTGGATATCTATCTGCAGCTTTTGGGCAGCACAGAGTTATGAACACTTTGAAAGCGGGGACGCGACCTAAGGCCCACTGGAGGGCTGTCAAATTGTTGGAAATCGGCAGTAAACAACGTTGGTGAATAAACAGGACCGTATCGTCTATAGATGATTCAGTGGGTGCGTGACTCACTGTATAAGTGAGTGATTATAGAGGTCTCATTGAATGTATGGGCGAGTGACTAATCTGTGTGAATGTATCAGTCTGTCAATTGGTGTGTAAGTGGCTGCATGGGTTGGTGAGTAGCTACACAAGTATATGGGTTATTGATTGATTGTCTGAGTACCTGAGTGGCTGTGTGGATGGGTGGGGTGGGTGTGACTCCCTGCATGGATGTGGGAGTGGGTGATTCACTAGCTGTATGGGTTCATGACTGCATCTGCGAGGGGCTGTATGGGTGACTGAGTGTGTGTGTATGGCTCTGTCAATGAGTGAATGGATGTCTCAGTGGTATATGGGTGAGTAACTGCATATGTGCAAGCCAGTATATGTGGGTGTTGGAGTATATAAGTGACTGTGTGAGAGTGGCTGTATGGATGAGTGTGTGCTTGTGTCAGTGATTGTATAAGAGAGTTTGTATGTGTCAGCATCTGTATGAATAAGCGAGGTGGTGTGAATACAACTGTATAGGTGAGTAAATGGCAGTGTGATTGACTGAGTTAGTGACTAGGTGTGTGAGGAACTATGGGTGAGTGGCGCTGTGTGACTGTCTGTATGGGTGTATGAGTGCATATATCAGTCGCTGTATTGGTGATTGACTGCATATATGAGTGGCTTTATGGGTGAGTGAGTGGATGTGTGTGTGTAGAACTATGAATCAGTGAGTGGGTATGTACCAACTGGTATTGGTGTGTCTATGGTTTCGAGAATGGTAATCTGAATTTTGCAGTTCCCTTTTAACCTCAGACCATGACGAGAAAGTCGCAACTCAAGCAATGACAAACCAAGGGCCTTCTTGTTTTTTTTTTTTGGGAACTTCTTGCTGAGACAACTGGTTTACGATCAGGCAAGGCCCAATTCCCCATAAGAAGTAGACGGGATAAGAATTTTTTTCTAAACGAGATTTTGGGCATGCAACCATCGAACGGAGGTGGCGCCTCCGCCAATTGATAACACCATTTCAGCAGTTGGGAGCTCAAGCATATCTGATGAAGCCGGCAAGACTGAAAGTTATCTTTGAAGGGTCAACCCGGGTTTTCTTGTCTAAGATCAAGGCGGGAGAATTTATGAAGGAATTTTCTAGCAGGAAGAAAACCTAAAGTAAATCTCAGGGTTAGAGGCTGCTACTCTGGCTTGGACTAATTAGTCACCTCACTTCAAACTTTCTAACCGGGACTCTAACTTGATATCATTGCAAAGTTTCTCTTTTTGGTCCCTTTTCCCTGCTTCCTTCTTTTTCTCTTTCTTTGTTTCTCCCGCACAACACAGTTTCCTCCTTCGGTCTTTTTTCTCTCCCTCTTCTCCAATCTTTTTTTTTCTTTTTTCTTTGTAGTATGCTTTCAATATTGTTCAATTTTGGGGGAGGGGGGCGTACCGGGTACAGGGTTCACACTTGTCTTAAGTGACTCTAGGCGATGGATCTTTATTATTGGTTGTTGCTTGAATTTTACTTAAATAGTGGGAACGTTAAATAAACTTATGATAGTCACGCTAAACATCTGTGGCCTGAACGATTTATCTAAGAGACAGAAAACTGCGCAGATACTATGGCTAATGGGAGTAGACATTATATGCCTCCAAGAGACACATTTTAAAGGGGCACAGAGTTTTCTACTTGATTCCCTGGGATATAAGTAATCGGAGCTACGTCTCAAGGAGCTAAGGTGAAGGGTGTTGGGATCTTGGTCCGGAAAACCTTAGCGCTTGCGGTCAATCAAGTGAAAGTTGATACTTTAGGAAGATGGGTTATTATATTATATATATATATATTTATTATATTTATTGCATTTTTTACAGCGTGACAGCTACCCGAAGGTTTCCCGGCGCTAGAAACGCAGAGGGGTGAGAAAACAGATGAGACAGTACGGGAGATGGGCCTATTGATTAAAGAGCCAAGTTTTTAAATCTTTGCGAAATTTATGATAGTGTTGTTCAATACGTAGATGATAAGGCAAAGAGTTCGAGAGTGCTGGAGCCAGAAGGGAAAAGGAGCGTCCACCCATTCTGACACGTTTAATCCTAGGAATGTGAAATTTGTGCTGGTTAGAAGATCGAAGAAGGCGAGAGGGACAGTATTGATGTACTAAGGCCTTTAGATAGGGGGAACTACCCCCGAGTTGATCCTATGCATGTAACACAGAGCTTTGAATTTGACCCGGTTTTAAATCGGAAGCCAGTGGTGGTCACGTAATGGGACTGACATAGAAGTTAGATTAGGAAGATTGTAAAGCAGTTTTGGGGCGGAATTTTGTACCACCTGCAGCCTGTGTAACCCTTCCTTACTTGCCCCCAAATACAATACATTTCCATAACCCAGTCGAGATATTATAAGAGCTTGGATTACAGTTTTTTGGGTGGGCAGTGGGAGCATCCATAGGATTTTTCGCAGCTACTTCAGAATGACAAAGCAGGTAGAAGCTACCTTACCAGCTTATTGCCTCATTGTCAGCTGGTTATCGACAATGAAACCAAGATTCCGAGCGGATTGCACAGGAGATGGAGGAGATCCCATCTGTACCGGCCAATGTTGAGGGCCCCAGAGGGTTTGATTATTCCCAAAAAGAAGGAGCTCGGTTTTCCCACCGTTAAGTTTTAGTTTGTTGGTGTGCATCCAATCTGCGATATTTGTCAGCCCGGATCTGAGCAAAGAGATGTTATTGTTGGATTTGGCCGAGAGTGAGAAAATAAGCTGGGTGTCATCGGCATAAGAGTAAACCGTGAGCCCAGCTTGCTCAGCAATATCCGCTAAAGGACTGACATAGATATTAAAGAGCAGCGGGCTCAGTATGTAACCCTGAGGGACTCCGTACTGGGAAACATGAACTTTAGATTTGGAGATGGAAGAAAAACCTGAAAAGTCCTATTCAATAAAAAGCTGGATAGACACTCAAGTGCAGAGCCTGTGATACCACATGATTGAAGGGTGTTCAAAAGAATGGAGTGGGAGATAGTATCGAACGCGGCACTTAAATCAAGGCAAATATGTGCCACGGTTTCAGCTTTATCAACTTGAAGGCGGATGTTTTCAGTGACACCCAGTAATGTGGACTCCATAGAGAAACCTGCTCTGAAGCCGGATTGGGAAGTATGAAGGAAGTTATATGGTTCAATGAAGTTAGTAAGCTGAGAATTGATATGCTTCTCCAGGATTTTCGAAAAAATTGGGAGAAGGGAGATGGCGAGGAAACTGGATGGTACTTCTGGATCTAAATTAGCTTTGTTCAGGAGGGGGACAATCATGGCGTGTTTCCAAGCTGCAGGAACGTTGGCTTCTAATATGGAAGTATTCAAAAATTCCATGATTAGATTGAGTGTGGAGAGGTTCAAGATTTGAAAAACTGAAGGAGAGAAAGGATCATTGGGGGAGCCGGATTTAATGCTACTCGGGAAGTTACAAAGTGAGGTCATGTCCAGCTGAGACCATTTATCTAGCACAATGCCATTGTTAGAAGGAATAGTTTCCTGAGAGGAATATTGATTAGGGGGAATGATGACTGTCGGTGGTTGTTTCTCGAAATCATCATAAATAGTAGTGATTTTTGTGACAAAGAAATCAGCTAAATCATCACATTGTTTGGTATCAAGGCAGGGAGGTTTAGGCTGACAGGAAGCCCCTGAAAGCTCTAACAACTTTGAAAAGAATTTTGGGACTGTTTTGTGCTTCTAAAATCGTTTCGATTAGCGGGCTCTGCCTGAGCTTTGTTACATAATAAGTGATAATTATTGAGGGCTGATTTATAAAGTCGTTTAATTTTAGGATCATAATATTTAAGCCAATGTCTCTCCAAGTTTTTACATTTGTTTTTTTCCAGTTTAAGGGCCTCAGAGAACCAAGGGGCGGGAGAGCAGTGGTTATTATATAAATATATATTTTTTTTAAAGTGGAGGCATGAATCGATAGATGCACAGAACTAATGATGGATGACCGCTTCTTCCTCCAAAGTGGTAATCGAGGCTACTGTTCTGGTGTTCTCAAGAAGGAGATTAAGTTTGCTTGCTTCCAGATGTTTCCAGTTTCTGCTTTTTATGGACCCAGATGAAGATGGAAGAGTTTGAGGATTGCTCCCATTTAATTTGGAATTTGACCAAGAAATGGTCTGACCAAAGAATAGGGGAAGCCGGTTTACATAGGACTGTGGTAAAGTTAGAGAAAATCGGGTCAAGCAGATTACCTGCTTTGTGCGTGGGACCAGAGTTATGAAGGGTAATGTTCAGAGCAGCTAAGTCCGCGATAAGATTAACACTAGTCGATAGAGAAATATCGTTAAGATGTAGATTAAGATCGCCCACAATAAAAAAATTAGTGGCCAGGAGCAGGGCAATACGATCGGGGAGAGAAGCTGCCCAGGAGCTGATTGGACCTGGAGGGCGATAGATCAGCACACCAGCGAGAGTAAAATTAGGAGATAGTGATAGTTTGAAAAGGCCGGCTTCACAATCAGGGAAGTCCAGGTCATTCCATTTACATTTATACTTGTTTTGGTAAATAATTTCTATTCCTCCTCCTTCTTTGCCAATCCGGTTTCTCCCCAGAAAGGTATAATTTGGGGGGAGAGCACCTGCAATATCTGGGCCGGAGCTATCGTTTAGCCATGTCTCAGTGAGAAAGATGGCCTCAGGTTGAGCGCCCAAGAGTAAATCGTAGATGTCCCTCGTGTCTAGGGAGCGATCTACAATTTAAACTGAAGAAGGTAGATTCAGAAAGTTTAATTCTGTTGGTGTTTAAATGGGAACTCTGTGCTGAGTCAACAGCATCCTTATTTGTATCGGGTGAGGAAAGAAGAAAAGGGAAGACGCAGCTATGGCAGTGTAATGGGCTAAGATCACAATTTAAGGGGGTGGTGAGAGCACAGTCGCTGTAGCGAAGGGAAATGAGGGCCTCACAGGAGTATTTGAGAGGGCCGTCGTGAATTTGAGCAGGGATTGTGGCCCCTAGCCCCGTCCGGCCGCAGACGGGCTTGCCTCTGGCACGCCTCCAGCGCGCCATCAGCGTGTACGCGTTTTGAGATTCATTTTGTAGTCTACTGGCCCGTGCAGCCTGCAAGACTAGCCCGCCGACCTCCACTTCCCCCAAAGATGGCGCCCGTGAAAAATGCGCCCGAGTAGCAGAATCCCGCGTCCAAAACAGCCCTAATCGACCGCCTGTAATGCGAGACCCCCGGGGGGAGCGAGTGCAGCAGGTAAGAGATAAAGTAAGTTTGGTATTTTAAAAAAATAGACACAATCAACATACAGGCGTTCTCACAAATTAAAAAGCGCGTTCCTCTGATTCCCGGCTTCCGCATCAGGAATCTTTAGCTAAGAGAATGCTGGCGTTAAGGGCTCTATATGTAGTTATTGCACATTGTACACTAGCCTCCAAATCTGTCTTCAAAATTTGCTCCGTTTACGCCAGTAATCAGGACGACCCAGTGGTCATACATCAAGTGAGCGATGAACTCGCTCATTGGCCGCTTCCTCTTGTCCTGTGTGGTGATTTGAACTTAAACCTACCCAGCTTATGGGATACAACAAGTCCTTGGGCCTATCAGGGTGGCAAACAAAAAGTTTTTCGTGCATTGTTCGACTTAGTTAGTACTCATGGGTTAAAAGATGTTTGGGCTTCTTTAAAACCGGATCAGCTTGGCTTTACTTTCGTCTCCGTTCCCCACCTATCGTTTGCTAGATTAGATTATTTTTTGGTATCTTCTGCTGCAATTCATGATTGTTCCATTGAAATTGCCCCTCGACTTTTATCCGATCATTATCCCGTTATTCTAACTTTAGCCGGCTGGGGGAGCCAGAAACCTATTTCACACTGCACTTTTGAAAAAAAATTACTTTATAATCACAAGTACCGAGACCACATGGTCAGTTGGCTGCAAGATTTCTTCGCTATAAATGTTGGGACAGCTTCTATTGCTTTCGTCTGGGACACTCGTAAAGCTGGCATTCGGGGCGAGACACTCCGATTCTCTATCCGGAAGAATCAAGCTGAGAAGGCACAAATTAGTCTGGCACAGGGATGGGTGATTGAAGCGGAGAGGAAATTAATCCACGCAGTTCAGGCTGGGACAGGAGTTGATGAGGCCCAACTGGCAGTCATGGTGACCAAGTCAGAGATGGGGGCCATCTTAACAGAAAAAATATCCTTAAAATGGGCAGCATCTAAAGAAAAATTTTATGAACTTGGAGAACGTATTGGCCATCAACTCGATATTGCAACCAGACAGCAGATAACGGCTAATACTATTAACATAATAAATGTAGACAACGTAGGTACTTCTGATCCTAGAAAAATAAAGGAAGCTTTTAGAAATTATAAGGATCTCTATACAGAGAACATAGAAGGAACTAACACGGACATACAGGTTAAAATTAAGGAATACTTAGATAGCATCCCTAATCATAAACTTAATCAGGACGCAAGAGAAGGAATTGAAATTACCCCGACCTGGAATGAGATCTTAATGGCACTTACTTGCCTACCAGATGGTAAAGCTGCTGGAACCGACAACATTCCTGTAGAATTTTACAAGGCTTTCTCAGCACAAATTAAAGAAATATTTACTTCACTGGTGAAATCAATCTTTGAGGGGGTTAAAACTTCTGAGTCGTGGTCATCTGCTAAAATTGTTATTTTCCCCAAAAAAGATAAATCCCTATTAGAAATGTCATCATATCGACCTATTACTCTAATTAATACAGACACAAACATTTTTTCAAAAATTATCGCCACTAGACTTTCCTCTAACATCGAACCCATAGTTTCTAACTGGCAACACTGTTTTATACCGAAAAAAGGGACCACAGAGCATATCCGTCGCTCTATCACCTTATTTGATGCTGCGGAGGTGTCAGGAGACCCGATCTCGCTGATTCTCTTGGACGTGGAAAAAGCGTTTGATTGGGTCTCCTGGCAGTTCCTATGGGCGGTTATGCGTCGTATAGGTTTCAGCCCCAAAATATTGCAGGCACTTCAAGCACTTTATGTAGCCCTTTCTGCTAAAATTCTTATCAATGGCCAATTGACGGAGCAGATCGAAATTACAAGAGGTACCAGGCAGGGATGTCCTTGTTCTCATCTGCTGTTTGCTCTGTACATCGACCCCCTGATTAAAAGAATTGAGCTAAATCCTCTTATTTTGCCAGTTAGTAGGTTCAGCATGGAAAAGAAAATCATGGGCTATGCTGATGACCTGGCAATCATCACCCCCGATCCTGAGGCCTTTATCAGGGCCTTAGAAGCAGAAGCACAAGAATTTGGGTTGTTGTCCGGTTATGCCCGGAATAAATTTAAAACACAAATAGTTGTAAACCATAAGATAAGCTGGGTAGATGATAGGGTTGTTACAAAGGCTAAATATTTAGGTGTCACTATAGTTTCTGATCTAGATTCTTTAGTAACAGAAAATCTGTCCCCTCTCGCTGTAACCATGGAGAAATCACTTCGGAAACTTGACAATCTTCATCTCACTATAGTAGGCAGATGTAACGTTTTAAAAATGACTTATTTTCCTAAACTTTTGTATTTTTTTCCCCAGACAATCCCGTTCATTTTCAACAATCAATCGGTTCGAGCATATTTTCTCCTGGTTTATTTGGTCATATTCACAGCCAAGGAGAGCATTTAACCTACTTTCTCTTCCTAGGGAAAGGGGAGGCTGGGCTCTACCTAACTTGAAATTTTATTATTGGGCCGCTGCACTACAGCATTTCCGTGAACTTCTACACGAAGATCGAACCTTAAGCCCCTCAGGATTGCCTTCTCCATTTCTTTTAACTCTAGGAGAGAAGGTAAAGGGGTGTCTCTGGCGGCAACTCTAACTTAGTTACTTCAAGCGAGTCTGATTCAAGACACTGCTCATTGCGTATCAGGTCTTCAACAATGTTCGTAAGTTGTTTGGAATATCCAAATTAAATTATTATACTCCTATTAAGTGTAATGATAATCTGCCTTTGATATTACAGAATATATATATACTCGACACTGGCATGCTGCGGGAATTATTAAACTGGGGGACCTACTTAGGTCTGGTAATATTCGTCTGTTTACAGAACTTCAAACCTACTATAAACTGGGCAATAATCAGATCTTTCAATATCAGGCTATTTCGAGGTTTTTAACACATAAAACAGGTGGGACAGCAGGTTTTACCACTGTTGTCTTAATCAATAAATTAATGAATTCTAATCTGGCCAGGATAGGTAGTATCTACTCCATTCTGAATGGACATCGAACAGATGATTTAGACAAAACTGACAACAAATGGCAGCTTAAACTTAATGTCCCACCAAAAGTTTTTAGTTTAGCCTATGATCAAGCTCAGCTATTCTTGCTCTCTTCCAAGCTGCAAGCACAGTTTTACAAGACTGCTTTCTTTTTGTATATAACACCGTCCAGATTAGCTAAATGGTCATCTGGCCCTGGAACAAATTGTCCGCGATGCCAAGTATTTAATGCAGATATTGTACATATGTTTGCCACCTGCCCTAATCTCCAGCCATTAATACAAGATGTACACAAATTCTTGGGCAATTTACTATCTATAAATATCCAACTCACACCTGGTACTATCTTTTTAGGGCTATACGACCAGCTAGACCCAAAGGCAGGAGGAGCATTGATTTTTGTAGCGATGATTATTCTTAGGATATGCATCGCCTCATATTGGAAAGATTTGAGCCCCCCCTCGTTTTGTCAATGGCAAGCTAGGCTATTCCCTACGTTTAGGCTGGAGTGGGCTATCTATGCCAAGAAGGGGCGAAGGGCTAAACAAAGGGGCCAAGTAGTCTGGGGCCCCATGGCCAACTGGTTGGAGGCCACTAATACTTAGGCTCACTCGTATGCCATATTTTTTCTGTTGATTATTAGACTGGACTCACTAGGAGCTGTTTTCCTTTTTATGTTCGCAATTGTATTGTTTAAGTAAGAGTAATATTGTTAACTGGTACACCGCCTGTAACCATTTGTATATTCATGATTATGTCTTTTTGTTTTTGTAATTGTGGACCCTGGGGGGAGGGGGGCTTAGACAAGTAAATATCACCTGAATTGTAAACTGTTGAATTGATAATAAAAACTTTTAAATAAAATAAATAAATAAATAATGAATTGTGCAGTGGGTGTATGAAAGGTAATATTAGGGTGTGAGTAGGTGCATCAGAGATTATGTGGATGCGGTCATCAGTGATGTCATTTAAGATGTCAGTGATGTCACTGACCATGTCATGAGTGATGTAACATGTGAGGTCATCAGCAGTGCATTGTGGGGGGGCTGAATTACTCTGGTTTTGTATGAGGGAAATGTTAGCCTACCTATAACATCCCTGTAACCTTTTGTTTTTTCCATGAATTGTTAAGGTATTTTAAATGCTAATTTCTAACTATAACGTTCCTGAAACCTTTGTTTTTTTCAGTGTGTTTTAGTTTTTTTAAGTAGTAGTTGCATTTGCAGAGTGGTGGAAAAAGGGGCTGGGTCTCCGACCACCCTCAAGAATTCTGTAACTATTTAGCGGGGGGACACCCAGTACAATTGGCATGTTTATAGAAACCAAAGCTTCACTGGGCAGCCAGCTTTCTCCGCTTTTCTTTTTGGGAGCAAACAAGAGGTTATTCAAACACTCAAGGTGGGAATGGATTGTATATAAGTTGTGCCTTACATACCATAATTTAAAATCCTTCTCCCAAATAAGAGCTACCAACGTATAGTACACATTTTCCAGATTATGTTGGCCTGGTTAGTATGTGTTACCACAAAGCTTAAATTATACGGTTGATGTTTAGTATCAAACGTAACCCTGTTCAACAACAATTGGTCGCTTTCCACAATGCTGCCTTGATGCTTAATGGGCTTGATCACAGTATTCGAATATTCAGCCTTTTTTTAAAATAGTTTCTCAATGTGCTGTTCTTCTCTAAAACAGTTCACTTTTCGTCCAACATCTGTCATACGGAAGCTTGTTAACATGGGTCCTGGGTGTTAAATTATTACAAGCAAAGTTATTGGCTGTAGTGGGTTTACAATAGAATTCTGTAATGAATTAAACTACATAAGTCTAGAGATGTCCCATACAAAACCAGACAATGGTCATCAATATTGTGAACCCATAACACTATATGCTCATTGAAGCACTCCAGTTAATCATCCCAGCAGCAATCTGCCTTTCCCAAAAATCCACTGTTGACTTGGAAAAGAGGGCAAGTATATGTATAGGATATTTCTATAGTGCTCACCAGGCCGAAAGGCGTCACCACAGCCTTATATGTTTGCAAACAAATATAAAGTGAAAATCAATAAGTTTTGTGTCAGGGTGATATTGCCGGTCTTCTACAGAATTAAGGACATTTATATCTTCATGCAGATTCCTCACCTTATGAAGTATGCTCCCAGGTGTCAAACAGGCCCAGGAACATTTGACCAGCAATCTCTAGCGCCACCCACAAGATAGCTTCAGACACTTCTCCTCCAACTGAACAGGATCATATCAGATTACATATATATCAGAGTATATAAACACACACACACACACACATAACAACGGAAACACCTGTCAGTTCCTGTTTTCTATGCCTCACTGACGCTTTTCCATTGTGCTCGTATACTTCCCCAACAAAATGACTCTGCATTTTGCAGCAGCGAAGTAAAATATCCCCTCCTAAACCCTCATGGTTTAAACAAAGCCATACATTTCACAAGAAAATAACCGTATCAAGCCCATTTGACATCTGCGTGCAGGGTTTTGACTGTCTACACAACACTGCACTTTAGTGCACCTAAAAAGCAACAGGGAGCGAGAGGCCAAGACCTACTTTGAAGCAACAAAGCTATCACCTTTACGCAAGGCATCTGACAGCAAACAATTTCATAAAAGATCTTTGTATTAAAGAAAAGCCACCACAGGAAGGACAAATTCCATTATTCAAGAACAAGGTCCCATTCAGAGTCGATGTGCGGTCCAATACCAGACTCTCCGGTCATCAAATCAGATAATATCCACTGTTGAAGATGTTGAGCCTGGAGCTCCCAGCTCCTGTGGTAGATCCTGCAGAGGTCAAGGCCTTCTGGCTGATGACGCTGGACTTGTTCATGATAGCATCTGTATCTTCTGGGCTATTCCCTGAAGGCAATTACAATCCTGGAGCGTGGAGACTCCAGCAGCTCTGATCCAGATATCTGCTGATGTTGTGCCTCCACAGACTCTGACACCCCAGAAATAGACTAAGTCTGCCAATGAAGACCTCCAGTTTTGTTGTATCCTTTTCGGGCACAGCCACCCTTTAAGCAGAGTCCCATGGTTCCCTTCAGGCCCTTGAAATCAGATCATCCAGGTGGGGAGGGCAAATGTTAAGGTTTTTATTTATGACAAACCTTTGGAAGAACACTTTCCTAGAGCTCAGAGATTTTCCTAGATGGAAGAATGTTTTGATTCCAATTAAAAATAAAAGCACTAACAATACCAGAAAAGGAGTGTGGCCACACAGAAGATGACGACTCTCAGGTTTAACCAACTATAGCATTGATAACTGGCTCTTATCTTGACTTACAAAATGCAAGTAGCATGGACACTTCTCCAGAACAGGAGACCCCTTGACTCTGGCCCTCCTTCAGAGGAAGTCTCTTCATCCACCACTATGGTACGAGAAGTAGAAGAAGCTTTAGAACGTACTGTACATCTGCAGAGGCACAGTTTAAGAATCCTGATGGAGATTTGTAACTTTTCGCTGTCAGGGGCTGTGCCCTGCTTCCACTTAAGTTTCAAGTTTAGTTTATTTGTGCAGTTAATTAAAACCATTACAATACTAATAATTCATGATTCGATAAAATTAATCTTGTTAAACGTAAAACTTCTACAGTCTTTCGCTTGCGCATTATTAATTTATAAAATAAGCTTAAAAAGTGGGCTTCCACTGAAAGAGCCGCGTTTGGAATCATCATGACTCTTTTTGGGCCCAACGATCCACATGTGAATAGTTAAATATCATAGACCAGCATCAAGTTACACACACTTTCTGCCCTCTCATAGTTCACTGGAAAGCCTGGTATTTCTTGCTCTTCCACCCAACTGAACCCAAATACTTTATTCATGGTACATCTAAATAGACGGTTTTAAAAAAAATGGACTCTACGGACCATAAAGTCTTCATCTCGAGCAGCCATTTACCGATTTTGTCATCAACAGTGGAGATGCCTCCAGGTTCTGAAGTGCAGACTGGGCTCTAGAAATCCGAAGGCATAATCCATAAATATAGATCTCAAGCTGCACTGCCATGCTTGAATGAGCGCCCCAGCTTCTCAGGAGATTCCCAGGCAACTCTCACAGACATGCCTTTTAAAGGTGAGCAACTTTTTTTGAAACAAGGTGCACTCCTCTCTGGAATGTCTGAAGAACAGCCGATCTCATTTCACTCACTGGCCTAGCGAGACTCACTGAGATGGTCCCATCTGTATAACAATTTAGGTTAATCTACTGAAGTGCAATCCTGACAGATGCAACCAAATCGGCCCCTCTAAATGTCCCAACGAATGCACCACTCCTTTTGGGGCAGAGATAGACATTGCAGGGACAACATCAGCAGGAGCAGTAGATTCAGTCTCCGCCCACTCTGCTTCGTCAAAACCTCTCCGAGTCTGCCCACTTAGATCACCATCTGCTTAGGAGGGGGAGAGGGCAGGGGACTCACCTTTCCACCAACTGGAAAATAATCCAGCTACTCTTGCCAATTCCTCCCTCTGAATAGACCTTCTTCCACAAGGACGTGCTTTGTGGCTCATGCCTCAACTTTGTAAGCAGGAGTTCGCAACGAGCGAAGAAAAAGGGATACAGATGTGGTGGTGCCTCTAGAAATAAGAGGCACAGGATCTTGCTACACCTTAGGCAAAAGCGAGTCTACCTTCTCAGAACTTACTGTCGCAGTTCTGGTAGTTAACATTTGCCACCGTCATGTGGTAATCCCTGCATACTTTTGCCACACAGCTCAGCACACAGTGACATGTTCTATACAGGGCAATGTTGTATGACTTCATTGGATAATCGACACCATTCAATTCCACGGTTTTGATTTAGGACTTTGAGACTCATTTATGAAGTGAGGAATCTGAAGGAATATGTATTCATCAGAATAAGTAACTTAAATTTAGTAAAATTCTCAATGCATACATTATCTTTCGGCAGATTGCTTAATGAATTGCTTCTCTTGAAGAGTTATTGTTGTCAATGCCAAGAAACCAATGTATGCAAACATGTTCTATGCTGTATATGTCACTGTCAATGATGCTCTCTCACTATCACCCCACACGCCTTGAGAGGGAGCAGAAAAAGCATCAGTAACTGATGCAAGAATGCAGGTTGGTGCCTAATACAATTAAACGTCTTCGTGTCCAATGGGCGGAGTCGTAGCTAAAGCAGCATGGCAGCACTGAGGAATTATGGCTGGGGAAAAAAATGTCCAGACAAGTCCGACGCCTGGAAGGATATTCTTACGGTGAGGAATCTGCTGGAACATTGCGTATCCACCAAAAACGTCTGAAGTTAAGTAACTTTCCATTGCTACTTCTTTCCTTCCTATAAACTGAATATTCAAGTTTGAATTCTACCATTTAGCCATATTCTTTCTTTTCGTAGGATATAAATGGGTATAAACATTTTCAGAAAGATTGCCTTTTCTTTTGGCAAGTTACCTGCATTAAAAAAGAATTTTGTACTATGCCTCCCGTGCACAAAGACTAGCTGAAGACTATCACTTAAAATTACAACTGAAGACTTCTTAGGACATGATTTTTTTTTCAAAGCCTGCTGAACCTTGTTAACAATCCATATTTAGCTTGCTTTTTTTGCTCGCTTTTTTATTTGAGCTCCAACAGATCTTTTTCTTGGCTCATGGTTCTAGGATCAACACATTATTTTGTTTTCAAACTAAGCATTAGTGTGGCCAAGACTCATCTGACTGCACGTGTCTAAGTTCAACCTCATGTGCCACGAGTCTGCTTATTTTATAAGGTTTGCAGACAGATCCTTTCCCAGTGATGTGTGCATTTCTCTATGCTGGTGATACGAAGCAGTTGAAAAGTGCACAGAAAGCAAGCTACTAAACCTAAAACAGCAAATAATGCAATTACAGTGCAACACCCAGCCCACCATCCCCAAATGCATTTGCTCACCACCGTCGCCTAAAGCCTGAGGCTTCTCTACATTCCAATGGGTTCAGTGAGCTGCTTTCCCTTTTTTTCCTCAAAAGAAAATACCACCAATGCACCTCAGCTACATGTATCCATTTCTTCACTTAAATATATGCAGCACTGGTGTCACTGTCACCCTTCCCTTCCTGATCTTAAAGGTGAAAACTGTCGACGGGACACTTTTTTAAATTTGAATAAGGCGTATTAGATTCAAAAAAGACTTTCCTTACTTAATGCGAAAATTAAATATGTGCACGGGTAAATAAGCAAAGCCTGATCCCACAAAGCGGAAGCGGCCTTTAAAGAACTCTATGGGACTATCTAAGGGTGAACACGAGATTCATTATGATTTTATACACAAATGTTAAATAAAAAGGAATGTTTAGGAAAAAAAAAGAACTCTGTGGGACTACGGCAGCAGGAGGTCGATGGAAGGAGCACGACTTTATAGGGTGGTCACGGGATCCTGTACCAAGAAATGAAGAAAAAAGTGGGGGCGTCACAAACAAGGTTCGTAGAGGAAGGATTCTCAATTGTTAAACAACCTTTAAAACACAAAAGGGAACAGGAATTTGTGGTGAGTGCAGGGAGAAAGCCGACACGTAACCCTAACCCATTTGACAGTTGTACCAGGTATGCTTAACAACTTCCTTTTCCAGAAATGTAAACCAAGTACAAACCATTTAAAAGGCACTCAAAGCAGTGTGCGCCAGAACAGGAATCCTTGAAAATGTGCAACAGCACAAAACACCCTTGTACTGTTACTGGAAAGCACGTACTTTCTGCAACAACTTGCTGAAGAAACAGTAACTCCTCCCACAAGATCACACAATGGCTGCAAGTATTCTCCAGCGAATACCGCCAGGAATCCTATGGTAACGAGATCACAAGCTCACAATTCCGAGAAGCATTACCAATGTTGTCTTAAATGGAGTGCCCTTTGCAGCCGCCTCCATTTTAGGTCTTCACATGAACATTGAATGGGTCAAATTTAGCTATAAATTGTATTTTTTATCTTTTCTGAATTTTTTAAGCAGTGGCGAGAGAACATGTTTAAATGAAGCCTCTTCTTAATCATGAATGTAAAGTTTTTATTCCAACCTACCTGTGAGCGCTCGGTAAGGAAGTCCGCTACAAATAGCTCCGGAATCCCACTGCCATTGCCAAAAGCTGATCTCAACACAGTATGAAAAATATGAATGCTTCCGATTCTAGATTGTGCCCCAAACGACCCGAACCAGACATATCAAGACACGACAGAACACTGTGTGCAGATCGCTTCTTGTTGCTGAGGACTAACCCAACTTCTAATACTGGCTGACTGGAGCTGCCTTCCATCTCTAACCCATCCAAGAAATGAAGAGACCAATCCAGAGGCACTCACTGCAGTAATTAGAACCCCATCCGGAATACAAGGAGCTGATCACTTTTGCAGAAAATATGTCTCCTTTGTACTGATGATACTATTATTGACATCATATTTTTCCATCAACTTAAGCACAGTGCTCCGCCTCACTGGGTCATGGCAGGACAGGCTGTTGTCCTTGTTGACTAATCACAAATACAGTACCAAGTAAAACTATCATCAATCAGGCTGCTCTTAATACACCAACAGCACTGATCAGCCCAGGTACCAACCACCACTGGTTATTACAACCTTAATTACCAGATACATGCGGATGTCATCCAGGGGCACCACAGTGTACCTCAATGGTAAATGAACTCCTGCTAGACTCTGGCTGCACTACACATGCACAAATCTACGTGCATAAGGTAAGAAAGAGTTCTCCCTAGTAGGTTTAGGTCCCGAGGGGGGAGAGACAAATTATGCAGAGAAAACTGAACCTCAGTAAGGACCTATATTTCTTTTTTACATTGAATCAATCTCAACATTTTTAGAGGATGCCAAAGAGAGAACTATAAAGTATTATTCAAAATAGATTTATTAGTTTTCTTCACATTTTTATAAAAAGATTTTTAGACACATTTTATCAACTAAATCAGTCATTGTGTACTTAACCAAAATTTGATCTAATTTACAAACATACTTTTGATGACATAGAAAACATTAAGTTAAAGATGCCCTCTAATAACAACTACACTGATCATACATACAGACATACTTACATACCAGTCATACTGTGATCTATTCTAAAAACTGACTCATACAAAAGACTAATTTATACAAAACAATAGACTAATACATTTGACAATTCTGAGGTGTGCTGTGCGGAATACACTAGAGACACAAGATGGTATAGTTCTGCTAGTTATGGTGGATTTAACTAGTTTGTATCCGTGACAACTGATGTTAGGCCGACGTACGTTTCGGTGAGAGCCACCTTCCTCAGGGCCAGAGAACATAGACAATAATGTGTTACACAGAGATTAAAAAGGTATTCGAGGGCGTCATACAATTCTTCTATATTTGTGACGAAGGATTTACTGTGTTAGATAGACCAGTTTATTCCAAAGGGCGGAGGGCTTCCGCATGGGTAGCGTGTGTTCTGGTTTTTGTATAATTTCGTTTGATGGTATGTCTTCACATTCCGCCTTTAAATTATGTACTTATATATTTGCTTTTGGCTTGCCGCTGCGGTGGATTTTAGAGTTCATGGACCAAGCTATGCCAAGCCCTGGTCTAGACTTGGCAGTTTGCGCGATCGGGGGTTCTTGTGACTGCTCCCAGGGTGACACCCTGGCGGAATGTGAAGACATACCATCAAACGAAATTATACAAAAACCAGAACACACGCTACCCATGCGGAAGCCCTCCGCCCTTTGGAATAAACTGGTCTATCTAACACAGTAAATCCTTCGTCACAAATATAGAAGAATTGTATGACGCCCTCGAATACCTTTTTAATCTCTGTGTAACACATTATTGTCTATGTTCTCTGGCCCTGAGGAAGGTGGCTCTCACCGAAACGTACTTCGGCCTAACATCAGTTGTCACGGATACAAACTAGTTAAATCCACCATAACTAGCAGAACTATACCATCTTGTGTCTCTAGTGTATTCCGCACAGCACACCTCAGAATTGTCAAATGTATTAGTCTATTGTTTTGTATAAATTAGTCTTTTGTATGAGTCAGTTTTTAGAATAGATCACAGTATGACTGGTATGCAAGTATGTCTGTATGTATGATCAGTGTAGTTGTTATTAGAGGGCATCTTTAACTTAATGTTTTCTATGTCATGAAAAGTAGGTTTGTAAATTAGATCAAATTTTGGTTAAGTACACAATGACTGATTTAGTTGATAAAATGTGTCTAAAAATCTTTTTATAAAAATGTGAAGAAAACTAATAAATCTATTTTGAATAATACTTTATAGTTCTCTCTTTGGCATCCTCTAAAAATGTTGAGATTGATTCAATGTAAAAAAGAAATATAGGTCCTTACTGAGGTTCAGTTTTCTCTGCACAAATCTACGTGCATTACACAGGATCCTTCACGGTGCTCCTCCAAGAGGGTGCCCCAGCCACTGGCTTTGTGAGATCCCATATTTTTTTTAAATCTCTGATTGGCCTATTACAGCACCTTCCAAGGATACCAATAAATGCATCTCAAACCGAAAGCAGTGTTTGATGTAAATCGCTGCTCTAACCCCAAGATAAGAGTAGTAAAATAGATAGTTGTGCCCGCGGTGGGATATCAGCCTACTGCTTTTGGTCCACATAATAGCCTGGTCACTGGTAAAGGTTAAGCAGTGGAAATCATGAAGGGCTCTCCAAGAAATTGACTTACCACAAGTAGTGCTATAATATTCAATTCTTCTCATCCAAGTCATGAGACACCGATTCTCCTGAATCACTGCACCCCAGCCACTGTAGGTACATGCTCGCAATTACCTTGCGTAGGAGTTCATTTTCTTGATGTCTACGCTTGACACCAACTCGATTTTGTGTGTCTCATCCTTGTTCTACTTCTTCCACACAACACCCCACTGTCTGCTTCCTAATTGATCATTAATCCCAATCCAAGGTCCTTCTGCCACTTTCGGAGTCATCCTAGCCCTGTCATCCTGAGGGACCTTACCACACACTCACAAAAGCAAACCCATCAACAACACAAAGGCTAGATTATGGACCACTATCATCCCAAGGGAAACAATTTTCTTGCCCAGTGCGCTCTGCAGGACACCAAGTAGGTGACAATTTTTGAGTTGCAATACCAGCCTCGTAATAACTTTCAAAGATTTACCCCTGACATTGAGTGAACATATGGTCATTTGCTTTAACATCACAGCACAAAATGCTGCAACCCCCAAATCCTCTTCTCTCCCAAGAATACAAGATTGTGTCTGGAAGGATCTAATTCCGCACATGTTGGAAACAATCCTGACCATCTCAAAACTAGCACCGGAATAGTCCAGCTGCCTAGCTTGAGGCACCCCAAAAAGTAATTATTCATTTTCTAAAGACCTTGACACAATCATCCCATGGAAAAACTGCGAAAAAGCTGACACTCACTTGGCCAGCCGAGCGGTTCACCAAGGAGCTCACATCCATCACCCATAACTGAGCACATAGGATAAAGGCAGGCTCGACACATACTCATCAACAGAGAAACCAGAGCAGGGATCACTTTCACTTGTCCCCTGCATTCATTCTGCACAGCAGGTTTAGCGGTTTGCAGGATTCAAGAACCATATTATGTGGCAATCAAAAGGTCCATTCGTAAATATTTTGTGGTGGCCTGGCCTCTGGTTTCCTGTAAAAGGCCAAGGAAGCAAACACTTTTCTGAGTTCAAAGACACCCAACAACCAACATATGTAACCAACTCTGCAATCTCTGGCTGCTGAAATAACCGCCTTAGAAGTTCTCTCTCCCCATCCTGGGACACCATTTTAAAGAACTGATCATAGAAAACAATATTAATTCACAACCACTCCATAACCCACCACCCCTGCATTTTAAAGTCACCCTAGGCATTAATCCGATCTTATAAAATAGCTCAGACTTTCACCAACGCTTTTGTTCATTCATTCACAGTATCAAGCCAAATTCACATGAATGTGCTTCCAATAAACCGTTGCTTAAGAACACAGGCCTGAACTTTTAAAAAGCCTGAAAATTACTAATATCAAATGGCCAAAGGGACAGAAAAAAAGCAGCCTACATTCAGATGCTGGAATTCAGTGAAGGAACATCCTTTCTGAAATGGAGACTGGCTTCCACCCTTAAAGAGGGAATCTATTCTATTCACAACTGAAGACTAGCTCAGAACACAGACTGATAACAGTGGGGCCGCCACAAGGATTCCACTAGACTGCATGGAGGGCAAAACATTCAACTGGCTGCAACCACAAAAAAGCATTTTGGGAAGTACAAAAGCCGAATCCTAAATTTGCTTTGCTAATTGTAATTTGGGACGTCCCTTCCAAATACAGATTTGCAGTGGTATTAATGTTTTGCACCCGAATTCTGCTGGCAAAACATTAACATTTTACCAACACCTCAAAGGAGATGGTAACCAATTCATAAATGTCAAGGGTCCCAAAGTATGTAAAAAAATCTATATTTTTAAGAGCAAGCAATGGTCACACAGACCACTGCCTACTCTTGAAAAAATTAAACTCAAAGTTGCATTTTTTTTTAATACATCCTGTTTCCCTTTAATAAATGGGCTGCATTTTAAAATAAAAGATTGCTTTATTTAAAATCAATTACAGACATGGTGGTTTGCTGACCCCAGCAGGCCACCCTCCCTGTGAAGGCAGTGAATCCTAGTGGGTCACAAATAGCAACCCACCTCCTAAATATTCATGAGGTAGGTCTATTTACGATCCACCAGGAATCTATTTTTAAATATGCTCTTCAGTACATTAGGAATTTCGATTTCCTAATTGCAATTCGGTTAAGAATCGCAATTAGGAAATCACATTTTTTAGTCTTTGTTCATGTGGCTCTTGTTTCTGCCACCGAGGCCATTTCGACAGAATCTACAGGGAACACAGAGAGAATACGAATTAAGGAAGGCGCCTCGGTTGTCTTGCCAGAATCCAAACAAACTCTTGCTGAAAAAAATACACAATGAGTATACAACGTTTTTTCTCTTGATGTCAATCTTTTCTGATCAGTCATTTTCAATGATTGAAGTAGCGGCTTCACATAGCTAGTTAATGCATAGTATATTACATAGAAATCCTGTCACAAGGGAGAAACCCCATGAAAGAATGCAGCTACCTTACGATATCTAGCTTCTGCAGGAGTGTAGAGGTCTTGAGGGCAGTGGAGGCAGCCCAGTGCCTAGAAGAGTGGCATCGTCCACTAGGACACTCCCCGGCACCCCCGAGAGGCGCATCCGCACAGGTCCCACCGATAGAAGTATATTTGCAAGATGGGCTGCCGCCCCCAAGCTGAGCCAATGTTATTATTTGTACACATTATGGTATGGTTATTTGTATAGCAACTGCACGGGCACTCAGTCAACTGTCTAGCATCAGCTAACAGCCTCTAACATAGTTCTATTTTACATGTCATTCTCTTGAGACCGTCGCGGTGATCCTGGGAATCCATCTTCCACAGTATCTTGTTTTGCTCTACTGGCTGCCAGGGAGCAAGCCATCAAGCACACCATTCACCTGTCTGGGAGCGCACCTACACAGTGGAAGCAAGCAGGGGGGCCTGGGTGGGGGCCAGTGGAAGGCACCCCTGCTCCCATCGTGACCGGGCTGGGCCTAGGGCTCAGCTCCCAAGCCTTCCTTGCGCGATACATGAAGGTGCCTGCACACACAGCCTTTTATTGGCTCAAATAATCTTGATAACTTTCAACATCAAAAGCACGAGGCTTAAATAGGACACAGTGACTGATCGGTTTTACTTGAGGAGTGAAGTGCAAACAATTAGCCTTTACCGGGCTCTTATCACTGTCTAAACCTGCCTTGGATGCCTTCCAAACTCAAAGACAATGGTGGTATTATTACCCAATGTACGACTGAGGGCTGTTAAAGGAGAAGAGACCGGATAAATGTGCTGGCTGCACTTCAACTATCCTAAAAATATAAACATATGCAGGATAAATGGAAGCAGATGCTGCATTTAAGCAGAAGAATAATTTTAATACAATGTCTCTCCTGCCCAGACTCGGTCCTGATGATGGCCTAAGGACCTCAACAATTGGCCTGTGCACTGTGCTTGCGATCTGCATCACATTTCATGGGACACAGACACGTGTGTGCCCTCTTTTCCGGTTCCTCGTGCACTCCGGACGTAGTGGTGTATTTCAGAATCTATGCAGCCTCATTCCAAGCACCTTATGCAGCATTGGCACTAGAGAGAGTGAAGGGAGGCGCCTGCAGTCTGCCATTCCTTTGTGAGAGAGGCGCAAATAGTGGTGAACTAGATTAAGGGGAGAACCCGAATTGAGGATAATGCAAAACACGCAGTTATTCGATATCGTATCAAAGCTTTGCCAAAATGTCACACATCCAAAAACTGAACTTCAGAAAACGTTATTCTGCTAAATACACTAAAAGGAAAACGTGGTGGTTAACCTTGGCCTTCCTGAAAAAGGACACGTGTTCTCCCCTTTAAGGAGCGGATATTTTATTCGTTAATCCATCCCACTCCCTCCCCCACCCCCCCCCCCCCCCCTTCCCCCCCAGCCCACCCCCATACAGGCGGGCAGCCTCCGCAGTGTGCGACTTGCTGACCCCGGGAAATGGCACCGGCACTGGGCGAAAAGCGCCGTGAGATTGTGTGAGGATCGCCCTTTTCAATGACAGCTTAAGAGCGAAACCAAGTATGTGCTGACTAGGGAAAATAAACGAAACTTTTAGCAAGAGAGTCAAGTCACAAGCTTGGTTTAATTAACCCCAGATCTGAAATCATCGTGTTTAAAGTTCTGCCTTAAAGCAGCTGTTTCACATTAAAGTCAAACAGAATGGGAATCCTGGGAGGTGGCATCCGCAGGATGTCCACCCCGGGGTTGCTTCGGGCGAATGGTGCAGCCCAGGCCCAGCACTAATTGGCTCATTTTACGCTGTGGGTGGGGTTTAGTTAGCCATTAGGTTTTCAGTGAAATATTTCGTCACATCAACGCTGTGGTCTTGATAGGGTCTTCATTGTCCTTCCCTCCCTTTAATTTTCTGGTTCTTTGTCTTACTTTTTTTTTGCCTTTTCCCTCTTGTTAGGTCTCGCAGACCTGCATTGCAACGAGCATGCGCTGCTCGCTCTGCGAGACTTCTTGTAATCAAGCTGATTTCAGAAGTGGATAGTAGGCTCTGTCCCTTCTTTCAATTGGCTTGCTTAATCATTAATGCTAAACACTGGCTTTGGATTGTGAGTGAGGCTTCTTAGTCCCTCCTTGTAAACGCGCTTTCTCCTTTTGGCCCCGCCCACCCGGACTGGGTCGTTTACTTGCAGCATTACACCCACGTTCTCATAAGTCTGTAAGCACTCTTGTTTTTATTTACAGCGCGGTCCCCTTTTGCCGTGCTCGTTTATCAGGACCGCTTTGTCTGCGCTTGTTTATTTATTTATTTAATTATTTTGCCACGCAGGCCATGAGGGAGCGTTTCTCCTCACTAATGCAGTCGGCTTTATTTTCAGCGCGGTCCGCTCCGGCCGCGCTGGTTTGTTAATGTTGGGCTTTCATGGTGTTTAGATTCCACTGCCAGCCCTCCCCTAGTTTGCATCAGTGTTCCAATGTTTGGGAGCAAGTTTCAGGGCAATTCGACATCTGACACCGTCCCGAGCCAGGAAAACCTTTCTGCCGCAGCTCTTCGCTACTTTGTTGCTTTCTGCCTTCGCTCGTGACCGTCCTACATAATGCAGCCATAAACCAGACCTGAAGGACACATTCATTATTTGGTATGCACGGGGAGATTATGAGGAGATTAAGTAATTCACCCAGAAACACCTGAAGTGGAGCCGACGCCGAGGCTCCGTTTTTAAAAATTAGTGGAAGTCTGCCCTTTGGCTCTCCAGTCTGTTCACTGTACGAGTAGGATTTAGGAAACGTAAGCTTAGGTACCAGTTTATAGTTCCACTGTGCAAATGGGAATTCAAGTGCTGTAGGAGGCCCATGTCCATTTGTGGTGGTCAGTGCTTGCTGTCGGTGCTCTCTCCGTGTAACACAAACTTCAAACAGGCAACTAATACACGCACTCAAACACATACACATTTTTTAAATACACTACCTACGACCATCTGTTCTTAAGACACCTAAAGGAGGCACAATGCAAACAGCAATGAATCAAAAAAGTGTCTAATATTAATCGGCATCTACGCAGCAACCACCAAAAACTGAACGGGCTTTGTGGCGTATCTCAAAGTGACAACAAGCTGAGTGAGGCATTCAGAGATGTGTGGAAAATATAGACATCAAAATAGCAGGAGCAGTCTCCACCTGCGCTGTCCTGCCAGATGGAGTCCTGGTCTATGTAAAGGTCGCATTCATTTTCAGCGATACCCAGGGACATTTTAAAATACTAAGGAAGCAGTGAACACGTCACAGACTCCGGCTTAATTTGTATTGGCCCCATTCATTTATTGTATTGGTGTGGTTGTTGTAGCGCTCCATGCAAAAGGATTCGCTTCAAGGTGCTTTGTTTAGCACACACTTCCGGTCGAAGATAGACGATTAGCAGTAGGATGAGGTGACCACTGGCCTAACAGAGTCTTAATGGCCAAGTGTACCCATGTCCGTGGTCCCACGCCAGTCAGTCAATGCTTTTCAGCCAGCCAAGC
Source organism: Lissotriton vulgaris (assembly GCF_964263255.1). Classification (NCBI taxonomy): domain Eukaryota; kingdom Metazoa; phylum Chordata; class Amphibia; order Caudata; family Salamandridae; genus Lissotriton; species Lissotriton vulgaris. The sequence goes on along the minus strand of NC_141689.1, from coordinate 415,487,733 downwards.
GTTGCATTTTGGGGGTTGTAGTCAGGGCCAACCTTTAGCATATGTGAGCTGAGCCCAGGGCGCCAACCACCAGAGGGGCGCAGGTCAGGAGCAGTCTGCATGAAGCCTCACTTTGACCTGGGACACATAGACAATTAAAAAAGATGAGTGTGGAGGTTGGGGAGGGGGCGCCAAGTGCGTTTTATCCAGGGCACTCCCTTGCCAAAGGCCAGCTCTGTGGTCCAGCTTTATGGATGATGAACGAGATTCTACATTTCGACACTGCTTCTAGCACATGGATCCAGTCATGGCAGGTTAATGAGGGTTGGGAAAAACTCTGTTTTCATTACTTTTCTTAGTGTTTTTAGTTTTGCAGTTTTATGTAGCGCGAACTCGACCGGAAGGTATTGGAGCGCTTAACATGAGCGTCAGTTACATTACACAAGGACACGTTCGATTTTGGTAGGCACAGGTAGATGAAGTGATATGCCCAGTATCACAGGATATTGAGCCTGCGCGGAGACTGGAAGCGCCTTTCGCAAAACCAGAGGCGGCAGCTCTGTCCATTATGGCACATTCTCGATGAGCCACATGCAGGTCAGCTGTTAATTTTGCTGGGGGTAGGAGATGTGATGGGAGTTAAAGGTTTGGAGGCACTCCGGAGGGGTATTGGTTGCACTATTGTAACACCTCACTAGTCGTTATTGTGAGGGGTAACCAGACGATTGAGTCCATTTCACTGGAACATTATGTCCTAGACCTGGAAAGTCCCCATCTGCTGGATTCTAGGAGCTGTAGTCTTATCTTTGGGGGTGTGGGGGTGAGGGGGCGGTGATGCCATCAGCTAGTTCTGGCTATTAAATCAACAACTTTGCATTTTGGGCTGTGCAGTTTGCATCCAACCATTGGACGAGTGAGGTAAATGGCAGCGCAGGCTGAAAGTGTCACGCAAGGAACGGGACTACTTAACAGCTGTAGGATTTTGTTTAATTTGAAAAGCAACCAGAAATGTACAACTTTGCAATAATTTGCAAAATGCACGCCACCCAGGACTGAAACATAATTGCGCCGGTGGCATAGAGACATCTGCAGCCACATGAGTGGAGGAGGGCGTGCACTCATCTGCTTTGCGGACCGGTTTTACACCAGGGGCAAGCACTACTCAGCAAAGCTCTTTATCCCATCCCTATTTAGTTTCTACCGTTACACACTGCAGGACTACAAGTACCAAAATGCAACGGGTAAATCAAACCTGGACGAAATGCCCAGCTGAGAGGTGCTGCCCTTACTCGAACGGGGAGTCAAATGTAAACATGTGGACTATGGGAGCCTTTCTGTGATGAGCCATGAAAAGTGCCTGCCATCATCCTTTCCCCTGCAGAAGGGTTCTGCCTGCGTGCCGGTGCTTGAAGGAGGAGTTTTGATAAGCACAAGATGAATTTTAGAGGAAAATGGATTTTGAGTGCAGTTGCAAACAAGGATTTGCAATGCAATAGGTCTCGCATTTATGCGAGTTTGAGCTATTGACATTTCAAATAACAATGCCGTTTTAGTTTTCAAAACATAAATAAAAGTCATTGTTGTTTACAATGACAATAGCTTTAACTAGCGTAAATGCGAGACCGATTGCATTGCAAATGCTTGTTGACATTTTTCTTGATAGGTCTGCAGTTCTGGTGCTCTAGGTTGTCACTTTAGGATAGGTTGCAGAAATGGAGGAGCTCGAGATGGCCGGAAGGGTTGAGGTATTGCAGAGTAGTCCTTGCAGCGGGAACACAGGGGAGCGATGGTTGAGGGGCTGAAAGAAAGGGGATGGTGAAGACTGAATGTTTGAATAATCGTTTTGGGACTTTTCTTGTTGGGAGAAGTTTAAAAGGTAGGGGGGTTAGGAATGGGTATTGTATTAGTGAGGCACAGACTTAAGAAATTGTAACATTTTTATGAGCTGCGGAATTGCATACCGGTACTAATAAAGCGGCCTTTTACTCTCCCCGCTTGGTTACTGCATAATTTTGCACACAAAGCACTCCACAACGCCGGACCAGCCTACCTGAACTGCAGACTCAGCTACCACACCCCCCACCCGCCAGCTCCGCTCTGCCAGCCTACCTGAACAGCAGACTCTGCTTCCACACCCCCCACCCGCCAGCTCTGCTCCGCCAGCCTCGCCGCTGTCACACGCATCCAACGAATGACCTCCGGTGGCAGATCCTTCTCCTACCTCACCGCCAAGACCTGGAACACTCTATATACCCAAATACGGCAGACCCAAGACCTACTCGCCTTCAGAAGACTCCTCAGGACCTGGCTCTTTGAGCAGTAGCAGCAGCCCCCTCTCCCCTCAGCACCTTGGGACCCTCACGGGTAAGTAGGGAGCTTTACAAGTACTCTGATTGATTGATGATCACTTGACACCATCATTATGAAAAATCTTTAAGACTGTGTGGTGTGCGTGTAGACCACAAACTTCCGAGCTGACCTTCAAGACGCAGATCCCCCGGATTTGCAACATTTGCATTCACTAAGCAGCAAAATGGTTAAATGCTACTAAGGTAAAGTGTGACTTTACGTGTAGCGAAGACCGTGCATAAAGGTGTTTTGTCTAGTAATCCATTGTAAATATTTTCGGAGCTCAGCCGAAAGCCAGGGAGAACATAAAGGGGGTCTCCTGAAAGCTTTAACATGACCTAGTGAAGCGATGTTAAGCAGACCAACCTATTCCGCATCTCAGCCAACAGGAAATCAGCTACAATATTGCTCTGGCACATCACAAGAAGGTACCTGGTCATCTAGAATCAATATGGGTAGAAGCTTCCGCAGGATCACCCCCGTGGCAAGCGTGGTCAAGGCCACAAAGGGGGGGGCTACAAACAGACTGACAGGCTACTTTGGAAAATTAACATGCCAAACACCCTTATGGATGGGCGCTGTACCATCCGAGATCCCTCATTGGAGGGATTCATGGTTGGTGCAGTCTTGGGGTGTAAGTCCTGGGAATCATTGAAAGAGGGAACATTAAAGTACTCTTCAGGTCTCAAAGAAATATATAGCACTTATGACTACACAGTTCTATTGCTACCTCCAACTCAAACATACGGTTACACCCTATCCAAAGGACGGAGAGCAAAAACCACACTTTAGCCACCTGGAGGCTAAGCTGATCATGTCTCTGCTTCCGTGTTGTGGGAGGATTACTCACATCTAAAGGACCCTGGTGATTAAGTACCCTGACACCTTCACTTAACTTAGAGAGGCTTGAGAGGGAGAGGTTGGCCTAATGGAAGCTGAGGAATGGACATGTGCACTAATGGCCCCTACTGAGGCTGCAGTCTGAAATAGATTGTGTCTCATTCGGTTCAAATGACTCCAAAGAATGTACCTGACCCCCGAACGACTGTGGCGCATCAGACAATGTTCTGTACTGGAGTGCCCAAGATTCTTGAAGGAAATAGGAGATCTTCGCATGCGCGTATCAAGAGAGAGAGAGAGAGGACTAGAAAGTTAGTCCGAGTCCCCGTAGTTTATATGTGTTATCAAAAGAGACTAGCTTAAATATGACCAATATTGTTAGGACCCTGATTAGATTCGTCATGGGCACCTCGTTGGTGAGTTCATGAAGCCCTCACCCACCAACCTGGTTGGTGGCATGCTTCATCATCGGGCCCACCCAGTGACACCTAATGTGTCCCGGGTGTGCTGCGATGCCTGATTACAGCAGAGCTGGTATTTTACTGAGAGTGCAGTGTAAGGTGTAAAGTGAAGTGCGAGTTAAAACGGCTTGGCGAGGGTCCCAGTACCAGAGGGTAAATTAAATATTAATAACTGGGCCCCCGTCAGCGGTTAAAATAAGGCTTGGGGATGTTTAAGGGAGGCAAGTTACTACCTCCTACATCCATCAGTTGGTCGACATGTTTCAGCCAGTGCCTTAAACTAAATCTGGCTTTCCTCAGGACCTTTTTAAAATAGAGTGTAGTGCAGGTTAAAAAGGAGTGTAATCCAGGCTATGTGTTACACTCACTAAGGTGTTTCTCTAAGTGTGAGAGGGGATTCCCTTCTCATATATGCGCTTAGATTTTGCAGCCAATGCTTCCAGGAGTGAAGCGGTAAGGGGTTGACCAGCTTTTCTGGTCAGAGCCTGCCTTGTACCTGTTGCACCGTCCTCACTCCTGGAAGCATTGGCTGCAAATTTCCGAAGAAATCAACAACATACTTCTAGTATTGCCTTATTTTTAGTTGTTTTCATGACCTCACTATATATACCCTCCTCCCTCCCATGATCCTCCTGCTAATTTTTGCTGTCACTTAAACAAAGTTGTTGCCTTTAAGTTGGCTCAACTTAAGTGAGCTTTTAACAAGAGACTTCGCTAAGTGTATGTTCCTCAGCACTGTGTGTGACCTGCAAATTCAAGTTTTTGGAAATGATGATCCCTTTAGGTTTTGCCTGCACAGCGCTTGCGCTGTCCTTGAGAAATCTATTGTTTTTAATATATACTCAAAAGGACTTACATCCCGGCTCCACTCCTTCCTGGCTTCATTGGCTCCTGTGCATGCCACTTACCTTTCCTCCATTTCAATTGGCTGTAGCATATTTTCCTGCATTTACCAATGCTTGTTGCTCGTCTGCTTCGCATATCAGTTTCCCGCCGCCGAAATACTGTTAAAATCCGCTTTGGTGGAACTAGATTGTCATAAAACGTTGCCTTTTACTCTTGTAGCATATTTATATAACAACATATCACCCAGAGGCATTGAGTGATTTGCATGGAATCACGGGCTGATGCGCGGTGCTTCAGAGACTCAAACCAGGATCCCCAGCTCTTGAGTCAGCAGCTCTGGCCTGCGCCACATTCTCTCCCCTCCCATAATATCTGTCAGGGAGCTCCTTCTTTCTCCCGGACGATGAGTGATGAATCCTGCTCTTTATTCATTACTTAGGCGAAACCGATGCATTACCAATGCTTGTTTTCTATTGCAACTATACGGCTACCAATAATGCAGTGGTTTTACCAGCAGCCTCATGATTGGAACTAGAGTTTTTCCATTTTCTCTTATCAAAGCGGGTGATTGTCATCATTTATTTTGGCCAAGTTCTCTTTAGCCCACTCTTTTACATTAGCCTACTGCATTAATTGCTTACAACCTGTTGAGGTCAAGTCCCCTGCAAGGATCTGGATAGCATGTTCTCTTTGTTTTCCTGTGTAATGTCATTTTTTTCCACTTTTGTCCCTGTGAGCTAGACAAAGACGTAAGCTCACAGTGTCCCATGTCGAAAGAAACTTGTTAAAAAATAGTTGGAGACCCCCCTAGGGCGGTTACTGGAGGTCGAGGGGGCTTCTAAAGTGCATGCCTCTTTAAGCAGGGGCTACTGTCCTCTTTAACCAGGCTCTGTGGGGCTGGCAGTAGTGGCAGACTGATTTCTCGTGAAGGGAAATATTTTTTATGTGTCGTTTATGAGAAGGTATCTACAAGACTTCCCATGTAAAATCTTCCGCCAGTCTCCATAAACTCACATTTTTAGGTTCACACAAGTAAGATATTTCGGGATACATTTAAGCCTTGTACATAGGTTGAGCCTGACACCTGTGTGCACATCTGACAGAGTGCTTAAGGTAACTAATTTCGACTTCTGTGTTGCATCCTGGAATGGTGAAGAGCTTTGTGTGAGGCAACCCAGCCGTTTCCATTTAATATCTTTGTAGTGTGGTAGAGGTCAGGGCAATGATGGGAGAAGGATCCGAACTCTCTTCCTGGGGATCTTGCTGTAGTGCCACTGTCTAAACACTCACAGTGCTGCTCCTTCTTCCTGCTGAATCTACTCCCTGAATGGATGTGTCCTGCTGCATGGGCCTGATCAACATCTGTACCTGGGCAAGTTAGAACTAACTTAAATAAAAGGGTCCTGTTGTCCATAGCCCATGCATAAGCTGACCATGCAGTAGTTATGCAATGTTTATTGGAGGAGCACCCCAGAATTGGACCAGTGCAAGAGTGCGAACTGTCCAGTACAGATGATACATTCTGGCCAGCTTGCACAGTAGTCTGTTCAAGAATCCCTCTTGACCAAGGAGGCTGCTGCGCACCAATGCGATTGATGACTGAGTTCCAGGAATGGAGTCTGCCTGATTATTCGTCCCCGCATACACTGGACCAAGCCTGGGACATACCTGCTGTTGGAAAGAGATGAGCCCTACATACTGTGAGCGCACACTGGACTGTTTCCCTGCTACACAGCCTGTTTGGAAGAGGGAGCCAACAACCCAGCCGCCGTTGAGGAACTGTTGAGATGCCTAGCTGCTGTGCAGCAGGAAAAGCTGAAGACATCAGTCTCCATCACGTGGTACCGAGTGGAAGAGACATTGCTTACATGGTCATCAGTGAGCCTGCTTCATCTCTGACCTCACCAGCGCTGCAACCGCAAGCTACAGCCAGGATCTCAAGGACCCCCCCCATGGTCCCATCCTCTGGCCTGAGGTATTTTAAGAGGTGGCTAGACTAGACTAACCTGATACAGCAAGCATTGCATTGACCCTTGAAAATCCAATAAGTGGTTCCAGGCACATCAGCACATGCGCCCTCTGACATGTTTCCAGCTAACATCTGTTTGAAAATTACACATCATTTTACATAACTGGCCTCCTTCATGGGGATTCTGGTGGACAGGCACCAGGACCACGTTTAACCATCCGGCAGTAACTAAGCTAGCCGACTCTTGAGTCGCCATCAGGCCCCAGAACTGCCCCCGCAACAGCCCCTTTGAGTGACTTGTTTGCCATGCTTTTGGGTTGGCACTCATTTGCGTGCTTAGAGACTGGTTTGCGGTTAATTCATTGGGTCTGGAATGGTTTCACACAAACTAGAATGAAGCCTTGTAAAAATGTTACCCATGGTAAAAAGTAGCCTCCATAAAAACCAGAAGAAAGATAACTAGTGCCTTTGTGCTGTAGCAACACATGTTATTGGCTGCCAAGCTGCAGCAAGCGATAAGATGCAATCACATTTGTGCTTCAAACTGTTGAGATGTTTCCTTTTCCTAAATTATAGGCAAAGTAGGATGTTTACCATCTGTTGAAATATTTTTGTGACCAATAAATACATGCTTTATCAAAACTGATGTTTGTTGCACATCAAAGTACTTTCTCTAATTGGATCTTTGTAACCATGTGCTGACTCTATGCATGCACCAAGTCATAACTGAATAACTATTTTCGGAAATTATTTGTGTGAAAATAAAAAGGTCCAGGACCATTGTTTTCTGTACCACTCGTCAACCAGATCCAATGACTTGTTTGGGTTACCCCATTTTTCTATTATGGTCACAGCGGGCGTCAAGGCCAGCAGGTGGCACGGTTGTTGCCACATGCACTAGGGGCCTTGGCAGGAGGGAGCAGAGCAAGGCTGGCACCATGGGACAACCTGGGGACGGGGGCAGAGCAAGGCTGGGTTCAGACTCGTGGCAGAAGGGACAAATGATGGGGCTTATCGGGGCTGGAGTATCTGACATAAGGAGTGAGAGCTGCTAAAGAATAGTAAGAAGGCCAAGATGGTTATTTTTGATGGACGGTGAAATAGTGTCAGCCTGTAGATAACTTAGTGAAAAGAACCCTGGACCGGGGCTAACTTACAGATAAGAACGCAACCTGTGTTTCTCATAGTACAGCTTCCTTCTGCAACATGTACTAACCCTGTCTGGCCACACCAATGATCGTACTACTTTTACATCCTTTTAACACCACGTTCATAAACAATGCATGTAAATCCAACTAAAACTGCTCAACATAGCCTTGTTGTGGTGGTCCAAGGAGTTCCAACGGATAGCATCAAAAATAGCTGCAGCGCTCTGGCTCGAGACTGGACGTGACACTGGCTACACTGTTCGAGGGTCAGCAGGTCAGATCGTTTAAACAACTATGGGACTCCGAAGAGCTAACGATTAGACAATATCTAGCCTATTGGACTCGTAGCCAAAATCCTAAAAAGACCTACAGGTAAGTGCACCCGCCATCACACTCCATGCAAGCTATTCTGCAACCACAGAGCAAACAGATGAGGCTAAAGGGCAAATAGGAAACTGGCAATTGCAGGTCACTGATAGTGAATGGACAAGAATCCTGGAACACCTGGCAGGTGACAAATAGGTAGGAGTTGGAAGTCCCCCACCCACCCTGTTCCATAGATTGGTTGGTGGAACTGACAACAACAAGGGTGACTTTCTGATCTCTATGCAGGGTAGAGGGCCAGAAAATATACGAATGTAAATGCGTGGGATGGAATGTTATTGGCACTAAAGAATAAAAAATGGAGTGGCCACTGTAGGCGCTGCAAGATTGCACTGTAAATGTCCCACTTATGCAGGGTTTGGCCCAATGTGCTGGTGACAGGACTGAACGGCTGCCTGGAGAAAGGGCCATTCCCCTGGGAGTACGTTAATGTGGGACTCAAACTGTATTATGTAACAGCTCCTGAAGATCTATAGTGTAGACAAGTAAAGTATGTAGAGACACTTCGACCTAGGAGAGGTTGGGGACTGTATGCTTATTGTAAATGGACTGTGTTGATAATACTGGAGTAATGTCATTGTATGTGCCCACTGTTATTTCCTTTTAAAATTCAATACAAGTAGTTTTAAAATACTGCACGACACATCCCTCTTCGTACATGCCTCACAACACCAGAAAACAAACAGGCGTGTTCATCAATCATTAACTATGAAAGGATATCATCTGTGTTGTTCATTGTATCTTGGTCTTCCGTGGCATAATATACAAAACAAGCAGCAGCATAACTGATAAGAGGAGATCAACATAACTTCCGCATGTGCCCTAAATTTAGACAATTTAAAGCAGACCCAAAGTGAGTAACTAGTCCCTTTGTTGGCGAGAAGCCTAAGATCAGCTGAGTTTTAACTGGTCACTTAGAAGCACATCTATGGGATTAGCATTTTAAATGACCTGTTATTCAGATGTTGAATGAAGTATTGACAGAAATTTAAAACAAAATACTACGGGTGAATAACGCGATGTGATTTATGGTATCTGCTGAAAGATGTATCCTGTTGGGTTGTGTTAGTGCATTATCCTAAATCCTCAAAGCATGCACAATTGGATTGTTGAAAACTTAAGAGCTCCAATTTATAGCACTGAGATACCTCTAAGCACTATAAAATCAAAAAAGGCTCTGTAAGCCCATTTGCTTAAAGAAATAAATACACTACATTACCTTTCTGGACGTGGATGATGTCTGGAAAGTTTGCCAGATGACCCTGATAAAGTGCCAATAAATCCAAGATGGGGTAGAGGTCCTGTCGGGGTTGCTCGGCGAAGAGTTCTCCAATAGCATCATAAGCCTCACCCGTGAAGGCAATGGCCTGGTTCAATCCCACGGAATAGTCCTGATTGTCCATGTCAAAGGCCTGACTGAGCCCCTTGATGGAGAGGCCTACCCGCTGGTACTCCTTCTTGAAGCCAGTCACCTGCTTGCGGGCGAACTCTCCCACTGTCTGGTTGAGCTGCAGCACGCCATCGTCCATCCTCTTGGTGAAGGTTTTAAAGGCATCAATCTTAGTCTCAACATCAGGGAGGTCCAGGGCGACAGGCGGGTTGCTGATGGTGAGGAAGAAGTTGGCTCCAACCATCTCATCCTTCTCAGATTTGCGCTTGCCTTGCTTCCAGGCCTTCTCATCAGTGCAAGTCAGGAAGTGCTGGAAGGCATCGCACTGGGCCAGCACCGGGTGGCTGGTCATGTGGTCCATCCACCAGCACAGCCCACGCCTGCGCTTGGAGATAAAGTCCTCCTCAAAGCGCCCCGTGGCCTGCTTCTCGGGGATGTGGGGCACCGAGATGACCGGGAACTTCTCGACCAGGCGGGTGTAGAGCCAGTCGAAGTGCTTGTAGCGCCGGTGCACCTGGCGCGCAGTGTGGGTTGGCACCAGCTTGTAGGAGATGTAGCTCTTCATGCCCTTGAACTTGGTCTGCTTGGTGGGGTCGTCGATGGAGCAGGAGAAGGGGTAGGGGTTCTCCTGCCACTCGGGACCGTGGGGCCCCAGGACCACGCACAGCTTGTCCCCGTCCTTCACGAAGCCCGCCGCCTCGCCCAGCACGAAGGCCTCACCCCCGGACTTGACGAAGGTGGAGAAGCGGTTGAGGTTGCGGCTGACCGTGGCCGAGCCCTTGGCGCTGCCCGCCTGCGGGGGGTAGGAGGAGCGGGAGGACGCGTCCGAGCGGGTGGAGAGGCGGTAGCGGGCCGGCGCGCCGCCCTCGTACTCCGGGTAGCCGGGGGTGCTGGCGTCGTCGGTGACGGTGGAGCAGCTGTCGTCCCACTCGTCGTCCCAGTCGTCGTCGCTGCCCTGGCTGGTCTGGTAGGGGGCTCCGTGCTGGGGCCCGGGCGGGTAGGACTGCGAGAGCCGCTGCTGCATGAGCGCCAGCGCGCCCGGGAGCGCCGAGGGCTGCACCGGCTGCGGCGGCGGCGGCTCCGGGGAGAAGCCGCCCGCCGGCAGGTTGGCGTAGCGGGCCGGGTAGTGCGGCTCCGGGGCGGGCGGCGGCAGGGGCGGCGGCGGGGCGGGCTCGGCCGCCCGCAGCACCTCCACGTAGGAGGCCGGGAAGAGGCCGCGGTCGCCGCGGCTGTTCACCCCCTCCAGCCAGCCCTCGATGTCCTGCGCGCTGCACAGAGTCAGCAGCTCCGTCTCCCGCAGCGAGATCTCGCCCGGGTTCTCCGACCTGAAGTCGTAGAGGGCGCGGGCCCGGAGCGCCATGGTCCCGGGAGGATGAGCGGGCGCCAGGGGAGAGGGGAGCGCAGCCCGGGCACCGGGAGGGAGGAGAGCCCGGGCACCGGCAGGGAGGAGAGCCCGGGCACCGGCAGGGGGCTGGAGGTAGGCGGGGGCGCCAGGGAGCACCTCGGATACTCGGAAGGGGGGAGTGCTCTACACAGACCCGGCTTCGGCTCCAGGCGCTAGAGGAAGGCGATGCATGCACCGCAGCCCGCTTGTCCCCGCTTCTCCCTCACTTTTCAGGGCAGCCTGGCGCTCATGCGCGGGTTCAGGTGGCAGCTCTCTCCGCTAGGTTCGGTCCTCTTGTCTTCAGCTTCGGGCGAGCCACAGCAAACACGACCAGGAAGAGATGGTCACCCAAGCTAAGGTGGGCAACAGCAGCGCCCCGCAGGGGGAGGAGGAAGCTGGGCTTCCCGGAAAGCAAGAGGGTACCAGACCCGAGCCTTTCTCCTGCTCTGCGTCCCCTCCCCCTGGCCGGCGGCGGATACACGCCTCTTCTGCTCAGTGCACACACCCTCCTCCGGTCCTGCGCTGCTGCTGCTGGCTATCCCTCCTACCGTCCTGCTGGCTGCCTCCCGCTCTCACATGACTCTACCGCTTCCTCCTTCGTACCTTGCTTCAACTCTGTAGAGTGGTGTGTAGTCTCTTTGTACCCCTCTCTGCGCGCTTACAGGGGCCAGCCTGCACATACAGACCCCCCCTACCCAACTGCTGTTAACTCTGCTCTACCCACTGCCCACCCGCCCCAGACTCGCCACATCCCACCTTAAGCTACTTCATAGCTGCTGCTCCCATACTCCTCGCCTTTGTCTCATGCGGCCCCTCCCCTGCTGTCTCTCGATGATCTGTCCCAGCAGTGCCGATGTCAGCCTCCTGTCCTCTCCCTTGCATCTGTCCTCATCTGCCGTCTATCCTTAGACCACCCCACTCGCTTCTTTCTGCTCGAGTCCTACTTTATGGATGCTGTTTCGCGAGAGACGTGGACACTGTACGTTATGTAAACGGAATGGTTGCATTTAAATATATTCACAACTTCACTTGCTTGGCAAAATACTGAAGTGACTTAGGTGATGCGCAGCCTTTATAAACAAGGACCAAATAAATAAACGCACCAACAATTTCCTAGTTTTCCAAAACTCTACCCGTATGTATGCTAAGTGATTGCCAGCATAACATGCCAATTTATGAAGGGGGTGACAAGTGTTAAGGTCGACTGAACACTGATCTGTTTTAGCGCAAACTATGAGGTATGATAATGTACTAACTAAACATGCTGGACTAGGAGCTACCTATGTTGTGGCAATAAGTATCGCAAATAGTACATGCATAGTTTTACTCTTAGGAAAGATAGAACATAATCGTTCCCATATTTACAGGACTACATTATAAAGTCAAGGGACCATAACACGAATAATCCTATTAAATGTCTGTACACCCAACGAGCCTTACATACTTTACTACACCCAAGGGTGAATAAATATTGCCAAATGCCAAATGAAAATGTTAATGTCAAACGTAGAGTAATAGTGTACTCCTCCTACTGGCGAGGTCGAGAATTGCAATGTACTTTATTTTTTATTATCAAACCAATGCTAACCTATTAGACTATCTCTAGTCTTTCAAAGTAATGGACTCTTTCATCAGCTGCCCTATGACATTTCTTACATTGAGGTGGTGTATTCAACTACGAATGACTGACGAAAATGAACAAATTAAGATTCTATGACAGTCCTAGAATATTTAATTGATCTACTGAGTTACAGGGAAGACTCTATTGTTTACAATTCATTTAATGGTTATTGTTGGAGATCTGTTAGAGATCCTAATTTGTATTCTTTATTTTAATATATTGCAGGTGATTTATTTAAATACTATAAAAGGATACTGAAAGGCTATATTGATCATTGATAATGGAAGCGGAAAGGTGTCATGAGCAGAGTGTGCTTTCAGGTGAGGCACATCATCATTTTTACAGTATTTCAGAGGCGATCACAAAATAAATATCCGTTACGTTTGAAATGACATGATCACATAAATGCTGAAAAGATAAGGTTGAGAGCTGGCGGAACGAATGTCTTCGTATAGCTCTTCAAATTCTTGACTTGGTACTGAGCACTTCAAATTCTCAGTACTTCATTCACAAAGGGAAAATCACGGGTGGATATTTTTGCACATGTAGATTTCAACCTATGCCTGGCCGTAAATCTATTTCCAAATGCAATACAGCAACTATAGGCAGAGGTTTACACCCTGTAATAGAAGTATATGTATCCACCCCCGCACACGTGGGAGAGGGGACACATCCGACTCCAAATATGATTATAAAGTTGCTACTAGTAGCTTTAAGAGAAGATTTTAGGTATACATCACCCACATGTAGTTCTACGTTGCTTAGATGGAAATCTAAACCTACGCTACATTGAACGACACACTGTAAAGAATAGGAAAGCAGGCTACGCTTTATTAAAAATCATTTTCGTCTGACAAATATTACACTACAAACACATAAATACAACACACGCCCTGGCCTCGTCCCTCTTCTCCTAGTGCTGGGAGAAAGCGTGGAGCCACATATCACCTATCAAGACCATCGCAATCGAAAGACAAAGGAACTTTATTTAGAAGACAAAACGTATACCTCATTGCACTTCATGTTCTACCTCCACGCACCCTCCGAGGAGAGGAGAAGGCAGCCATGAGGCAGGATTTCACTAACTGCACGAATGCATTGGGGTGGAGGTAAGCACCGCCAGGGATATCAAGAGCAAATCGATAGATGAGCAGAGATGAGCGAAGACAAGTTTGTCAGCAGAGAGGTACCAAAGGCATGTCCTGGAGGCAGACCCAGATTCTGCCACAGCTCTTCCTTGATGAGCATACTTCCTTTACCAGGCACCCTGTGTGCTGTATGTATGTATAATGTATGTATAAATTGTTTTATAGCGCGCTCCGTTACTGGAGAGTATCCTGGCGCGAAGGAGAGAAAACGGGGGGAACAACAGAGATCCGCTTATGTCACGCTTCTAAACAGATAGGTTTTAAGATTTTTCTTGAACTGAGTGACACCTTGACTGGAACGCAGATGTAATGGGAGAGCGTTCCAGGCTCGGCGCGCCGCTACGGCAATGGACTGGCCACCCAGCCTGGCTCGCCTAAACCGAGGAAGGGTCATTTTAGACAGTGAGGATGACCTAAGTGCTCTTGTAGGGACATAGAGAGTAAATCTCTTCTTCAGATAAACCGGACCTTGGTCATGAGTGGCTCTAAAGGCAAGCACTAGGGTTTTAAAAAGGATGCGTTGCGGGACTGGGAGCCAGTGAAGGCTAGACATATGAGACCGGACACTCTTCCATCTTGGGACATTAAAAAGAAGGCGAACAGCGGCATTCTGTATGACTAACAGCCGATTAACTAAGTAGGCAGGAATGCCGCTAAACAGGGCATTCGCGTAATCCAGCCTTGTTAAAATAAGTGCTCGGTAACAGCCTCCTTAGCCTCCCTAGGAAGCAGTGGTAAAAATTTTCTGAGCATTCTTAGAGTAGCAAAACATGTCCCAGAGACTTTCTTTATATGGTCCTCAAATTTCAGATCCTCCCCGAACCAAACTCCAAGATTCTTCGCCGGGCTCCCCATCACCTTGGGGCAGGGGATATTCGGGGGCCATAGCGAACTTCTGAAACTGGGAGGGAAGGAACCATAGAAGAGGACCTCCGATTTAGCCTCATTACATTTTAGCTGGGCCACAGTTAAACAGCGAAAGACTGCAGATAGGCAAAGCTGAACCGTTGCCGTATCTAGGTGATCATCTGGCCAAGTAAAGAGCAGCTGCGTGTCATCAGCATACCCTATAATCTTAGCCCCGTACTGTTCAGCCAAAAAAACCAAGGGGGTAATATATATGTTGAACAGCAGGGGGCTAAGAGTAGATCCCTGTGGTACCCCAGTGAGCAGCGGTTTGGGCTTAGATGAAAAAGGTGGCATCCAGACCTGTTGTGTCCTACCAGATAGAAATGAGGTCACCCAGGCCAGGACATTGCCGCCAATGCCAATTGCGGCTAACCTGGAAATGAGGAGAGCATGGGGAACAGTGTCGAAGGCGGCATAGAGATCCAATAAAATCAGGACCGCTCTGCCACCCCCATCCAGACACTCCAGAATAGACTCCGTCATCTCTACCAGTGCCGTCTCTGTGCTATAGGCCGCCCTAAAGCCAGACTGGGCTGGATGCAGAGCATTCGAGGTCTCCACAAACCCTTCCATTTGGCGAAAGACTGCTTTCTCACATATTTTCGCCAATGCAGGCAGCAGAGAAATAGGACGATAATTGCCTGGGACAGTAACATCAAGGCCAGGTTTTTTCAGAAGTGGCAGGAGCATAGTCTGCTTCCATTTCCCAGGGACTTCTGCCAGAGAAAGGGAACGGTTAACTAGCTGGGTAACATCCCCACAAACAGTGCTGGCCACACCCGCAAGAACACGAGCAGGACAGGGGTCTGAGGGAGAACCCGATTTAAGGGATTGAAGAAGGAGCAGAATATCACACTCTGCGATCGGCGAAAAGTTGATAAGCTGCTGGGATTCATCATGGCATGGGCTAATAAGAAGTCCATCCTCAGAGCTGTATACCTGCCTGTTCAAGGGAATACCAATAGCAGAACAGGTAAAATCAACACACCTCTAGGAGCACCTTAATTACAAAGTTATGTCACACTGTTCGCAAAGAGCAGACCTCCACATCAACCGTTAACACACAAACCACACATCTCTCACATATAACCTGCCCAAGTGAACTAAAGATTGACTGTACTCATTTTGATGCTTTCTATTTGTCTAAAGTCCCCATGTCTGCTGCATTGTAGGCAACGGCTGCAGCAGCATCACTTCCTCCTATGGAAGGGCTTCAAATAGGATTGACATTCCTATCACCCAGCCAAATATGCCTCACAACTATGCATCTGGAAAGTGGCCACTTAGATTGTCATACCTCAAGGGTGCTATACATATAACTTGTCTGCATACGCTAAGACAATGTCCTTGCCTCATATGATGCATGTCAGGTAATAGGCCTCAAATGTGGTCACCTCCATCATGTCATTGTCTCCTTTGCAGGTTCTGTATTGCTAGTCCCTCAGCCACCTGGTCTATCAAGTAGTCTGCCATCTCATACCAGACAAGCAACGGAGCCTGGTAAGTCAACGTCCATGTCAACAGGCAATAAGCCATTCTTATCTTCTGCACACATGAGTTCAGTAAAACTGCATCAATGGCACACTAAGACAGGGCGTGGCCAAGCAGGCTGTGATGGCGGACGCGCTCTGCTGAGGGTCCGCGTTCGGGCAGACCAGGAGACAGTACCACCTCGTCGGATCTGGCGCCAAACCGACTCAGCCGAAGTCAGAACTGAAGCTGCACGCAGTGGGGTACTAGAAATTCTTAACGCCGCAGTACCATTCGAGCACACCGCCGGAGTTTCGCCCCGGGACCAGATCACAAGATGGCGTCCACCCTCGCCCAGCCCTGACTTCGGAGCGGCTGAGCTCCGATCGGCGGATAACGCACCCCCAGACCAGGAGCACCTGATTCGTATTCCAGACGACGACCGGGTTAGATGGTGTTCACTCGATGGTGATCACCCCCACCAGCCACCACATACCTTACAAGCCGCGGGAGAGACTGGGGACAGGCGGTGACACATCAGCGCGATCCCCGCTTAAGCGCCAAAATCCCCCAACAAAACGAACGCTGAGGGCAGCCACCGGCACCAGCATACAGACACTGGGGGACGAATCACTGGTGTCCCCCCCCCACCGGTGCAGCACTGGGGGTGGGGGGGCGTTTTTTCGCGCCAAGCCTGCCTGACCTCAAAATGGCGCCCATGAGTTGAAACGCTCGGCCCACCGGACGTATCTTCCCGGGAGGACCTACAAGTAACATCACAGGAGGTGAGAGGGATGGGGACCCGACCAAACTCCACTGACCCTGGCTTTGCAGCTCCCCCTTCATTCACTGCAGCACCTGGTAGTGGGCTGGACATAGTAACTGCAACTGCCTGACCCTAACATGGCGGCCAGTAGAAGGAAGTATAACCAGTGAACACGCTGCCATTTCGCCCACAACATAACAGGCAGGCGCCTGGTACACCCTCAACGCTAGTCTTAATCGCCACACCGCCGGCGGCGCGCATTGCCGCCATCTGAGCGCCTCGAACAATGGATGCTGTCACAAGGAGGTTGCCAAATGAAGAGACTGGTGCTGACACCGACGCGGGGTGCAGATAATACACTGGCACGGGTGACCTGCGGGTGCACTACCCCCATACATCAAGCGGTCAACAAGAGAGTTACTTAGGCCGCAAGGAAGCATCAGACCGCCTACACCCCTACACCCATTAATACAGGGCATCAAGAACTTTATTCCAAACTGCGCAATGGGGAAGCCAAGAGCTACGCAGCAGACATCGGTCCCAGAAACCACACCGGAGAACCTACCCTGTACTAATACACTGGCCACGCTGTCCATGTCCCGGCCGGAACCGACCATCTCGGACAAACTTGATCAAGTACTAGCAGCAATTGAACTTTCTAGAGTATCCATTGAAGAGCGACTCAGCACCCTCACTATGGACATTAGTCTGATTCGAGACGACCACTGGAAACTGGCCGACAAGGTAAAAGATGGAGAGAAGTCCCTCGCCGACCTTCAACCCACCGTTCATGCACAGCAGAAATCGCTCCAGTCCGTCCTGGGTCGCCTAGCCACAGTGGAGGAGCGTATGGATGACTTGGAGGTGCGCTCGCGGCGCTGCAACATCCGCATGCTGGGCATTCCGGAGGGCGTCGAAGGAGCACACCCACTACATGGAGGCCTGTGTTAAATCTCACCCCAACCACAGACCAAACGCCTTTCTTTTCAATAGAACGAGCCACCGGGTCCCGGCCCACAGGCCACCGCCCAAAGCCCCACCCCGGCCGATGCTCGCTAAATTTCTACACTTCCAGGACCGCAACGCGGTGCTCCGGGCCACCAGAAGGACAGGCCCCCTATTGGTGGAAAAGAAACACATTATGATCTTTCCTGACTATGCACGGGCGGTGCAGAAACAAAGATCATCTTCCCTGGAGGTGAAACGCCGGCTGCGGGCGAATAACATTCAATACTCATTACTATTCCCAGCCAGCCTAAAAGTCCTCCATGCTGGCACCACCCGCTTCTTGTCCAATACCTACGATGCGTGTGAGTGGGCAGACCACCACTGCACACAGGGCTCCATGGTAGAGGCCGCGCGGGAGCGGAAGCAGAAAGCACAGCGCAACAGGAGGCGCATCCCACGCCAAACACAGAGACTGCAAGGACGAAGAGAGCTAAAAGAATGCCATGCCATGGAATCCACGGACCTGGAGCAAATCGTGCAGTAGTGGCGCAAGGTCCTGCAGGCAGTGACTGATCTGGGGACCACCCCGCCCGGGGAAGACATAGACATGCCCCCACCTGTTCTCGTCAGAAAGAGAAGACAATAGCGATGAGACTCAATCTAAGACCGACTCCATCTCTTTGCCCAGGTCACTCCACAAACAGCCGACAACATGCACTAATGGAAACGTAAGATGGTGATCAGAAGGATCCGGTCAAAGTGGCGGACATAAGCTGCTGCGCTCGAACAGGAAACACCCGCAACCTGCACCATGGCACCATTGCTGATCCACAGTCCGGATGACGAACATTGATCCTACAAATGCCCTGACAGGAACCCCGCCTCACAGGCATGAACTGCCAACCCCATGTATCAACTGGTTACTCCCTAGTTCAATGAGAGTCAGTTTGGATGTATCAGCCCCGCTGATAGGTCCCAGGTAATGGGACGGTTTCCCAACCCGGTTTCTTGTTTCATTGCTCCGGTTTACTCCATCCTTTAACTCCTCAGGGAACACACGCAACAGGGCACCCATCACACTTGGGAGGATGTCAGTGACCCCCATGTTCGGCGAACACAGGGCTGGGACACTGCTAGAACCCGTGACGCAGCCACCCTCTGTCACACTAAGGTGCACAGGTAACGAATATCACACACCCAAATGCAGAGTGCAGACATTAGTATTATATCCTTAAACACACGAGGCCTTCATACTCCACGTAAACAGTACGCCACATACTCAAACATTAAATGCCAAAACTCACAAGTTGCATTTCTGCAAGAGACAAACCTCACAGCGCCAGAAATCAACAAACTACAGGCCAGATGGCGCGGAACCATATGTGCGCGCTGATCTGGGTCCCCTCCGGCATCCCTTTTCATGAGCTCCGGAGAGTGGTGGACAAAGAGAGTAGATTTGCATTGTTGGAGGGGCTCTTAGATGGACAATGCATCCTATTGGGTAGCATATATGCCCCGAATATTGAGCAGGACAGGTTCTGGGATTCCCTTACTGGGGTTTTAGCCCAATTCGTATCTATCCGATGGATCTTAGGGGGCGACTATAATTGCGCGCTCAATATTGCACTGGACAGATCTCACCAGCCACC
The DNA here is from genome assembly GCF_964263255.1 of Lissotriton vulgaris. Lineage (NCBI taxonomy): Eukaryota > Metazoa > Chordata > Amphibia > Caudata > Salamandridae > Lissotriton > Lissotriton vulgaris. The sequence continues at coordinate 415,468,472 of NC_141689.1, read as the reverse complement.
GTCACATTCTCCCGCTCCGAGACAGACTGATCACTTTCAACGTTGGTTCTCGCACTGGGTGTTAGCAGACGCATGGCGAGCACACCACCCTCTATCACGACTCTACTCGTTCTACTCCATTCCACACAACCTGCGGATCCGGTTGGGCATATTTTTATGCTCCCCCATCACTGATCCCCAAAGTTCAGCACACGGATTACTTAGGCCGCGTAATTTCCGACAACAATGCATATATTTTAAGCATTCATTGGAGGCCCCATCACCCCCCGGTCCCCACTTGGCGCCTCCCCCGCGACTGTCTGACGGACCAAGTGTTCAAGCACGACCATGAAGAAAACATACAGGACCACTTTACCAATAACACGGGGACCGCCTCATCCAAACTGGTAGAATGGAACGCATTTAAGATAGTGGCTCGGGGAGCATGCATCAAACAAAGAGTGAGGCTAAAATGCACACTAGAACGAACACTCACTACCACTGAACTAAAGTTAGCAACCCTCACAAAACCAGAGGATGCTAATGCTGCGACGGCGGAACAGGTGGCGGAGGCCAAAACAAAGTACTCGGCGGCCATGGCAGACTTACGTAAATACAACTTTAGGGCCTACGCCTCTCGAATGCACAAGGAGAGAGACAAAACGGGCACACTCCTAGCATGGTTAGCAAAACAGGACACTGACACAAAACCCGTCACCGAGATAATAGACCCCGCCGGTAACTTAGTGCAATCCCAAATGGACATCCTATGTGCATTCCAGCAATACTATACCACGATCTACCGCACCCCGACACAGCTCAGACAGGAGGCGATCAGCCACTTTCTGGACCCCCTACCTATCCCACACATTACGGAAGCAGAGAAAACCACTCTAGACGCCAAAATAAAGCAGACTGACGTCACCCATGCGATCCGTGGGCTAGCGCGGCACAAGGCACCGGGCCTAGATGGTCTACTACTCAAATATTACAGCACTTTTGCCTCCCTGTTAGTCCCTCGTCTCGCAGAGATGTTTGTGACTGCACTTGAGAGGAGAGAACTGCCCTGCTTCCTCCGCGAGACGGTCATCGTAACGTTCCTCAAACCACACAGAGAACCGTAACAATTATTTTCCTATCGCCCTATCACGCTCCTCTCTGCCAACTGCAAAATACTGGGGAAAATTCTAACTGATAGATGTGAACAAATTCTGCGACCCCTAGTCCACCCGGATCAGTGCGGGTTTGTTCCTGGCAGAAATACGTCCCAAAACATTCTTCGCTTGTTTCACATTCAGGAACAAGTGGGAGATAGGCATCCTAACACGACCTGCTTAGTTTTAGACCTCAAAAAGGCCTTCGATACCCTCATGTGGCCATACCTTTTTGCCGTTCTGCAACGCACAGGAATAGGTCCAACTCTCCTAAAATACACACAGCTTCTCTACACCAAGCTTACATCTCGCATTCGATTGGGCTGATACATATCGTCCCCATTTAAGGTAGAGAGAGGTACAAGGCAAGGGTGCCCACTATCACCCCTAATCTTTGCCTTGGTGGTAGAACCTTTGGCAATACGATTATGCCAGGAGGGATCCGAATGGGGCATCCCTGTAGCGGACACCATTCATAGCGTCTTATGTACGCGGACGACCTCCTCCTATATATCCGTGATATCACAGCGGATCTCACACCCATCTGGACAATCCTGACGCAGTTCGCGGAGCCGTACGGACTTAAAGTAAATTGGGACAAATACACAATCTATCCACTGCATTCCAACTTCGTACCGCAGGAGATGCGCAGAACCTATCTTGGAGCACAAACGCCCCCGATATCTCGGCGTCCGCCGGTACCACTCCCCCACCGACATTTATGAGGGTAACCATTGCAAAGTGCTGGCCGGCATCAGATCATTGGTGGGATTCTGGAAGAATCTCCCGCTAGCCCCGATAGGCCGCGTGGCCATAGCGTCCCCCGGCTACGGTACCACTTCACAAACTTACCGGTTATCCCTCCCAACGCCTTTTTTCGCAACCTTGACTCGCTCCTCCGCTCACTCATCTGGGGGGCAAGCATACACCGGATAGCCCTCACTAAACTGCTATTTCCCACCACGCAAAGGTGTCTAGGTGCCCCCTTCTTCGAATCGTATTTTCTGGCGGTGCAGTTACAATGGCTATCATACTGGACAGCGGATAGGCATACAGATGAAACACATACGTCTCGAGGCCCGGTCCCTACCCCGGAACTCCGTTGCATGCTGCTCCCAGGTACCAAACCATGACGGACTTATCCGCTGCAAGTGTCAGTGGCTCGTCGATGCATGCAAAGAATCCACCGCATGTCGGCGGGGACCCCAAATTACTTCCCAAACTACTTCCCTCGGTTGCCGCTGGTCGGCTGGCCCAAACGGGAGAAATACTTCACGACTACCATGCTTCGTACGTGGACGGACCGCAAGATCACTGAGGCTGAATCGCTATTCACAGATGGGCAGATTAGGCCTTATGACCAGCTCATGGCGGACTACGATCTCCCCTCGGGACAGTTTTTGACCCACCAACAGCTCCTAGAAAATTACAGGGCGCACTTTGACCTATCTACGGGCGAGCCAACAACACACCCGGTCATCCACACCATCCTATATACGGGTACAGGCCGGCACTTAGTCACATGGCTGTATAATTCCATACGAGAACTCACTAACAAACCACTGCTTGCTCTCCGAGCCAAGTGAGAGGACAAATTTGAGCCTCAATTACACGACAGGGAATGGGTAAGGGCATTAGAGTTCCCCAAGAAAGTCTCTAGGAATGCGCGCTTTAAAACCATACAGTATTACGTCCTACATAGAGCGTATCAAACACCAGCACACCTACAGCGATTCTACCCGGACACCCAATTTCACTGCCCCAGATGTCATTCACCGTTCCCTTCCGGCATATGTTCTGGAGCTGCCCCACCTTACTACCGTACTGGTCCATAGTACTTGAGACACTCAAAGAACTCACAAGCCTCACAGATATACACACATGGGAGCCTGTCGCTCTCAGAATCTTCTGATGACCAAAAACACTCAAAGTAACTGTCCGCTTCGCGTCGCTCGCAACGCTCCTAGCAAAAAGAAGTATTGCCATGAACTGGTGAGCCACACTGGGCCCCCCGATAGAGGCGTGGGTTGGAGCGGTACAGAAATAGACGGCGGGAGAAGAAGAAACACTGCGGGAGGAGGTGGTGAAGGGACTACGAAAACATCCCATATCTTTGGAATGGGCCCTCTTATCCTACCAGTTCAAACAATTGCACACGGGTACCGACCCAGGCACTTCTCAACGCAACTCCCTCAGACTCGGAAGCACGAACCTCACGCGGGAGTACACAGGACACCGCTTCCACCACCCCAACCAACACGTAATGCACAATAACTCCACAACGTACTGCACCGTATACTTCTACTAGCAACGTTGTCCAAATGGTAGCGCACAAACAACTCTGTGGCGCACCTCTAGGCTGTAGCTGCAATGATCCAGACGCCCTACCCAATGCACACACCCTGACCCCCCTCAAGGTAGCCTGGTTTATTCTCCCCAGTTCCCCCCCGACATCACTCTACAGAGAGGACAAGTGGACTGGAACGACAGATACCCCCTCTGAGTACAGGATGCATGTCCTATGGCTAAACAGCAGTACTGCTGTCGTCCAAATAAACACAATGAGATGTAATGTGATTTTATTGAAAAACTGTTAATAAAAATAGTTTTAAAAAAAGGGCATCCTAAGACTATCATGTTCAATATTTTTTAAAATGTTTTTAAACGTTTTATATAGCACTTACTAGACCCGGGGGTATTAAAACGCTTTATGTCGGTACATGTTCACATGGCAATAAACAAGTATACTGTGTGTATATCATAGCATAATCATGGCAAGCAGAAGGGAAGGGTAATTGCATAAAGGAACCACAAATACAATTAAGTGCAAAAAAGCTCTATTTCATTTAATAAGTGTTCGTATTAAAACCAAATATCATATACATCAGTATTACATAAAAATCAACAAATAACAGAAAAAAACAGATTATACAATATTGACGCAAAATAATCATATAGTCTATTTCCCTGCCTTAGGAATCATTAATTCCGAACAGGGGGTCCTTGTTGTTCACATTATAAAATAAATAAGTATAAACAAGGCAACTGAGATTAAATCAAGTCAGTGGTTGAACACTAGGGAGGAGTAATAACAGGGATGGGGTATAGGGAGAGTGGGGGCAAAAAACCTGTCTTGTCGGTGGTTCACGACCTGCTTGTTGAGATGCTAGTTGAGGAGAAGATCCTTACTTTGTCTCTTGAAGCTCAGTAAGGAGGGGTTCGTGCTGCTATGGACTGGTATGGAGTTTCAGATCGTAGGAGCATTGCTTCAGAAAGAGCGTTCCAGTGTTTTTTTGTTTGTTGGCTTTGAGCAGAATGAGGAGTAGGGGGTTCGATCCTCTTAGGTTTCTCATCTGACCTGCCTCCTTCAGTTTTGAGGCCAAGTAAGCAGGTCTTCCAGTGTGAAGGGATTTGTGAATAATGTGGTCTTGTATGGGTGATCATGATAACGAAAACGGCGCTCACAAGTAATACACACAATATTTGTCGTAGTGTTAGTACAGCTGCGGTGCTCAGTAAGGTGGGAAGATCCACCCTACTCCCCAATGCGTGATAACTATCACTGTTACAGTTCACTCTTGGCCTCTAGCCTACGCTTATATAATACATATAGTGCATTCCATTGTGTTTAAATCTCAACATAATTGAATGGACTACATGTATTATATAGAAACGTGCTAGAGGCCAAGAGTGGGCTTTGTGAGTAAGACAGGCGGTTCTGAAGCTGCAGTGAGCATCAATTGGTAGCCAATTCAGATCTTTCAGGATGCGGGTGATATGGTACTATTGTTTGATTCCTGTGACCATTCTCACTGGTGCATTGGGAGTGTTTCTGTGGGGTGCATGGTGGAATTTGGGAGAGCCTGTGAGGGTGGGGTTCCTGTAGTCCAATCTAGATAGCACCATTGCTTGCGTGGCAGATTTGAGATAATTTGGTGGTCGGTAGAGTTTGATTTCGTTCAGTAGTTCCAGATTGTAGAAGGCGCACTTCGCACTATTCTTTATATGATCTTTTATGATCAGTTTGCAATCCATATAGATATTGAACAGTGTGGGTGGGAGGAATGAGCCTTGAGGGACATTCCAGGTACACGCTGTTATCTCGGAAATCTGGTTATTTTTATAAGTTGAGATCTTTTTTGTAGGAAGGATGTGAACCACTGTATGATCACCCCTTCTGTATCAATTCTTTTTTGAAGGGAATCCAGGAGAAGCTTGTGGTCAACCGTATCAAATGTCGCCAATAGATCTAGGAGTATGAGCAGGCAGCATCGGTCCATATCCAGGGATTTTTGTAGGTCATCTACTATATTTAAATTAGCTGTTTCCGTGCTGCATCCTTTTCTGAAGCCTGGTTGGTGAAGGTCCAGGAGATTATTGTTTTCTTTGTGTAGGTTAAGTTGAGAAAGAACACATCTCTCTAGAGGTTTGACTAGGAAGGAGAGATTTTGGACAGGTCTGAAGGTATTGAGGTTGTTTGGGTCTGCTCCTGGTTTTTTGAGCAGTAGTGTGACTTGACTGAGTTTGTCACAGTCAAGTATCACTTCAGTCATCAGGGAGCTGTTTATGATCTTAGTCCAGATGGGCATTAGTGCATGCTTGAGTTTTTTTTGCCAGGGACGCTGGGAGAGGTTCCACTGGGCGGGAGGTGGGTTTGGATGTAGCAAACAGAACTGATATGTCCGCCTCCAAGAGGGAGTTGAATACATTCCAGTTTCTAGGAGTTTTGTGGGACCCTTGGATTCGATTGCACCGGTTTTTGTCCTGTGGTGTCATTGTAGCTGGAAAGACCGTGGAGGGAGAGGAGGTGTTGTTATTTTTTTATTTTTATTTTTAAATATATTTTTATTGCAGGAATCAGTAAAACAATACAGTAGCGACCAGCATTGTAATATGAACAACATATACAGAATAAAGCCCACCGACCCCCTTCCATAACGTTTGTATACAGCTAATTAGCCCATATCCCTGGGGTTGGGCGGCAAATACAGTTGGGGTCAGTAGGATGCTGGAGCTGGTCCGGATAACACACTGTCCGTCCTCTGCTTTTCTAAACAAACCCAAAACCCCTAAAATAAACCCCCCCCTCGAAATTCCCAGTAACTGTGAAACCCCCTCTCCCCCCCCCCCCACCATCAGCGCCAGGGAGCTCATCAACCTAGAATCCACTGCTTGACCCACGGGGAAGGTAATAGTGCTGTCAATGCTAATGTTTAACGGGACTCGGGGCGAGTTACTTCTTCACTTTCGGAGTCGCTAGGGGTACAATGATCCCTGAGGGCCTGCACCAGCGTTTCCCACTCCAACGCGGCCTCCTGTGCCTTCTCATTACCCTGCCTCCAAGCCAGCTGATATCTTAGCGCGCTCTCACCCGCCGCCCATTTCAAAAGCTCACTGTGCCATCTGCTGCCTGCAGGACCAGCTCGTGCCTTCCAGTTCCTGGTCACCTCTCGCTTAGCAAGTAGGAGCCCCAGGTCAATAAATTTACTGGAGATTTTATTCCGGGGGGTATGGGGGAACCAGTGCAAGAGCCCCACCGCCACATCGAATGATAAGTGCCTCCCTGTCACCTCCTCCAATGTCGTCGCCACCTCCTGCCAGTAGGACGTCAGTCCTGGACAGGCCCATAGCATGTGTAGGAGGTCCGCCTCCTGAGCCGGGCACCTAGGGCATTCCGCTGAAGCCGTGGCAAAATAACGCCTGATCTTTACCGGGGTCAGGTACGCTCTATGGAGGACATAGTAGTGGACCAGTTGGAAACGGGCGCTACGTGTACCCTTCCAGGCGCGCCTCACCAACTGGGACCAGGTCGTCTCCGGGATCTCCCTACCAATGTCTTCTTCCCAGCGGGACTTCAGTGTGGTGAGAGGAACCGACCCCTCGGTAATCAGCCTGCCATAGAGGCAAGTGACCGCCTTCACCGTGCCCGCCGACATCATTACATACTGGCACACCTGAGACAATTGAGGTTCCTCTAGCCCGTTCTGCCAGTGCGCCTGGATCGCTCGCACAATGGCCGAGTGCAGCAGAAAGTCGCCCCGGGGAATCCCAAAGCGGTCAATGAGATCCTGAAAGGACAGGAGCGCTCCGTCCTCGTACAGGTCCCCGACGAGCTGTAAACCGGAATCCTCCCAGTCCGCCAATCGTGACCAATCCCCTCCGTGGGGGAGGGCCGTCAGCATCCCCAACGGTATTTCAGGCGCATATGGCGTCCGTAGGTGGCCTCTGTTGTGAGCCCGATTCCAACATAGTCGGATAGTCCGCTCCTCCATCGACAAGTCCCGTAGGACCAAGCGTTGTCGCAGCGCGATAAAGGAGAGGACGTGCCTGGCCATACCCGTCCCTCTGCTATCTTCCGGGCCTCTGAATTCTCTGGCTATCTCCTGGGTGTAGGTCTGGAGCTGCGCCGCCAGATAGTACTTCTCGAAGTCCGGCACAGCGAGCCCCCCCTCGTCCTTCGGCCTCATCAGGGTATTAAGGGCCACCCGCCGCCGGCCCGTTCCCCAGAGGAACCCGACCACCATAGAACGCAGGCGACGAAACGTGGCCGGTGGGACCCAGATCGGCAAAGTTCGGAAGTAATACAATAGTCGGGGGAGCGCCACCATTTTGAGTAGGGCGATGCGTCCCGCCACTGAGAGCGGCAGCGTGGCCCAAAAGTCCATGCAACCTCGGAGTGCTCGAACGCAACGGGCAATGTTCCCATCCAGGAGGTCGGGTTGGTCGTGGTACACAAATACCCCAAGGTATTTAAAGCAGTCGGGCTCCCATCTGATCTCCTTACGTAGCGCAGGAGTGGAGGTACCCCTACGCATCGGGAAGAGGCAGGTCTTAGACCAATTCACTCGGAGGCCTGAGACCGCTCCGAACTCCGTTAACGCTAATTCCGCTCCCCGCAAAGCGTCGACCGGATCCTCCAGGAAGAGCAACAGGTCGTCCGCATAGAGCGAGACATAATGTGGGCCCGCCGCCGTCCATAAGCCCGTATAGTGGGCTCCCGAGCGAAGATGCATCGCCAGCGGCTCCACCGCTAGTGCAAAAAGAAGCGGGGATAAGGAGCACCCCTGCCGCGTGCCACGCTCCACCGGATATCGCGATGAAATCAAAGGGCCCGATCTAACCCTGGCCGAAGCGGAAGCGTAGAGGACTGCAGTCCATTTGACAAATCCCTCCCCGAGGCCGAATTTCCGTAATACCGTGCACAGGTAGTCCCACTCTAGGCTATCAAAAGCCTTCTCCAGGTCCACCGACAAGACTACCGGGGCCGGGGCATCCACGAATGGTTCCCCAAGCAAGCGGAACAACCTTCGGATGTTCATAGTCGTATTCCGCCGTGGGATGAAACCGGCTTGGTCCTCATGCACTAGGGAACTCATATGTCCCAGCAGCCTCGAGGCCAAGATGCTGCTCAATATTTTGTAGTCCACCGTCAACATTGAAAGGGGACGGTAGGACCCCGGGTCAGATGAGTCTCGGCCAGGTTTGAGGAGAGGAACCACCAACGCCTCACACATCGAGCCAGGGAGACGACCCAACCTCTTCGCCTCCCTGTAGACCACCAGTAATCGAGGGGCCAAGAGGTCAGCGTAAGCTGCATAGAACTCCACCGGAAGGCCATCTAGGCCCGGGGTCTTGTTCCTCGCCATCCGTTTGATGGCCCCGCGGATCTCCCCCAAGTCGATATCAGCACCCAGGGTTTCCGCCACTTCCTGTCCTACTGTGCGGAGTTCCAGTGGGCTAAGATAGTCATCAAGCCGGTCTGGGTCACGTGCGGAGCGACTGCGGTATAAACTTTCGTAGTAATGCCGGAAGCAACTAAGAATCTCCGGTTGGGTGCACACCTCGGTCCCATCTGCCCTACGCATATTTGTCGTCGTTTGGGACTGGCGCGTAGGGTTGGCCAACCACGCCAGCAACGCACTCGACCTGTCTCCCTCCGCAATAGACCGGACCGTATAGGCCTTATAATCGAAACAGCGGAGCCGTTCGACCTCCACCGCCACCTTCTCCCTCGCCTCTACCGTTTGTGTTTGCAATTCCGGGTGTCCGGGGCGGCTAACTTCGAGCTTGCGGAGTGCCCGGTCCGCTGCGTCCAAATCAGCCAGGATAACACGCCGCATGCCCACCTTCTTAGAGATACAGTAGCCCCTCACCACCACCTTAAAAGCGTCCCATTCGAACGCCCTAGTACTCGCGGAGCCGCCGTTGGACGCAAAATAATCCGTGATTCTCTCCCCTAGGTCCGCCTTGAAGACACTGTCCTCGAGGATCTCAGGGCGCATCTTCCAGGTGGGTACTGCCGGCGTCCCGGGGAACCAGCGAATGTCCAGCAGGAGGGGGTTGTGGTCCGAGATGGTCCGCGATAAATACTCTGATCGGACCGCTGCCGAAACTAGTTCGGACGAACCAAGAAAGCCATCTAGCCTGACATGCAGCTCATGAAGGCTCGAGAAGTATGAATAATCTCTGGACGCGGGGTGATGCGCCCTCCAAATGTCCGTCAAACCCCAGCGGGTCTGCCAATCTTGACGACCCTTAGCCGTCCGCCGGACCGGGGAATCGGGGAGCGGGGGATGCGAGCGGTCTATGTCCACATCCACTACGGAGTTAAAGTCTCCCCCCAGCAGGAGGGGCCCGGCGAAAAAGTGGGCCAGCGAGCCCGATAACCTGGAAAGGAAGGCAGTCTGGTCTACATTAGGAGCATACACACAGCAAACGTTCAGGTCCCTCCCTCCTAGAGTGCCTGAGATGGCCACGAAACGCCCCTCTGGGTCCAACACTATCCTCGTGACCTGGAAGGGGACTCCCGCCCTAATCCATATTAGCGCCCCCCTGGCATAAGCAGAGTACGCCGTGGAAAAGACCTGCCCTCGCCACCTACGCTGAAGCGCCGCCCCTTCCGCCTTGTTCAGATGCGTTTCCTGCAGCAGCGCCATTTGCACTCCCCTACGCACTAAATAAGCATGGACCTTGTGACGCCTGGACATAGTGTGAAGCCCCCTCACGTTCCAAGTAACACATTTCAAGTTAGCAACATCAGCCATTGTCCCAGAGTGTTCTTGCACAGTCTCCCCGTTCGGGTCCCCACAAAGAAAAAGCATCAATCCTCCCAGCGCTGATGGCGGCCATTTTCCCCAACCAGAACCAAACCACCCAAAAACCAACAAGACCCCCCCCCAACCACCCCAGAACAGGACCCAAACTGCACCATCTAGATCCCATCCAAACCTCGATGTATATCAACCCCAAAACCCCCACTACTCCTACGGTCGCCACCGTAGGAAGGCCTTATGGGCCAGGTGCGGGCTGGGCGGAGGCAGTGGGCCCTCGTCGCCCAGGCTACCAGGACTATAGCAAGCCCCCCCCGGTGTCAGAACCTTCCGGGGCAAGAGCAGGAGCCCCCCCAACCCTCTCTCCTTCGTTGTCAGCAAGAAAGAACGGCAACCGCCTCCCCCCTGCCGGGCCCCCACCCAAAACAAGGCAGCATACCCCGTTACCCTTGTCCGTCCAGAAGGTCCTCCACCGATTTCGGTGTGATCACCGGTGTATGGGTACTGTCTGCCACTGAATCCTCCGAGTCCGATGGTGCCCCCTGAGCACCCGGGTTTTCTTCCTCCTCCTCGATGACTTCGCCTCTTGCTCCCGACAGTTCCGACAGAGCTTCCAACACTCCCCTCCGCTCCGATGATGTCTCCGCAGTCGAGGGCCCTCCCGTGCGGCCGCGTCGATTCCTGACCCTCTTGGATCGCCTCCTTTGTTCCGGCTCATCCGCCTGATGGGTCGAGGCGCCAAAACCATCTTTCCCTGTCCGATACAGTTCGAGCCAGTCACAGACCTCCTCTGGGGTGTCGAAGAACTGGGTTTTGTCGTCGACAATGACGCGGAGCCTTGCGGGAAATAGGAGTGAATATTGGATGCCCTCACTCCTGAGTTCACGCTTAACCGCCAGGAAGGAGAACCGCTTGCGCTGCGTCTCGTAGGTGTAGTCAGGGAAGATGTTCACCTGACTGTTCGCAACCTGGAACGGGCCATTGTGCCTGGCGGCATTTAGGATCAGGTCTCTGTCCCGAAAATGTAGCAACCGCGCCACCACCGGCCTTGGGGTACGTCCCTGCTGTGGGGGCCGTGCTGGGACTCTGTGGGCCCGTTCTAGAGTGTAAAAGGAGGACAGACCCTCCGGGACCACCGTGTCTCGGAGCCAGGTCTCCAAGTATCGCACCATATCGCCATCCTCGATTTTTTCCGGCAGGCCCACCACTCGAATGTTATTCCTCCTGTTGCGGCCTTCCGCATCCTCCGCCCTCCGTTCGAGGGTCTCAATTCGGGATAAGGCATCCTTTATCGTCGCAGCCAGGGTTCTCTGCGCCGGTTCTAAAGTTTTCACTGTGCCCTCCACCTCCTTGACCCGGTCTGAGAGTTTACCATGGTCCGCCCTAAGGAGGCCCAGGCCCGTCGCCACATGAGCAATGTCCTGTTGGAGGGCCGACCGAGTTGCCTCTATCGCCTCCAGTACACGGTCAAATTGTTGCTGCAGCGGTGCGCCACCAGGTCTTTTTGGGTCTCCGTGCTCTTCCTTGTCCTGGGCTTCAGAGTCCGAGGTGGTCTGGTTGGAACCCTTGGCTCCTTTAGGTTTCCCCATGCTGCCAGGGACTTTCCGTAAGGGTCCCGGAGTAGGCGTCTTCGTGTACAGGTGTCCAGCACGACCTTCTCGGGAGTTCGTTCTCACGTCGGGTATGGGCGATCTCCTTCTCCAGAGCCTGTGGAGACTCCGCCGCTTCGGCTCACGCCACCGCCACGGCGTCTGAGGGCACCGATGAGGGGGCGGAGACAACCGTCGCCGGGTCGGGCAGGCCCGTTCACCCACTATAGCTCCGGGGTGAGGGCCACCAACTCCCTCGGGTGATCTGTGGCGCCAGAGTGTCGCGCCTCCCATGTAGTTGGACTGGCCAGGAAATCGTGGCTAGTTGCGGAGTCGCGATGCAGACCACCGCCTGGATCAGAGGGCACCCGCACCCGGTGCCCTCTAGTGCGTGGGCACCCGCCCGGTCGTCCAATCGAGTATGAACCCGTTGCAGAAGGTCCGAGCCTGCTAATGTCCAATGTCTAAAACAAGCGAGGATGGTGAAGCCGGGTGCCAGTCGACACCCGCGAGACCTCTTCAACTTCGTAGTTTCGATCAGGGGGACAAAGGAGTCCGGGCGCCATGTTGGGTCGCACTCCGCAACTCCGCAAACTTCGGCGGTTCTTCGTAGCCACCCCTGTCCAAACTCCACCAAGGCCCCCGGCAGGGTGTCGTCGCCTCGCTCAACCGAATGAGGGGTCTGGGGCGCCCCTCAGCCTCCGATGTTCAGGATAATCTCGGGCTTAGTCCCGGAGCCGAGCTCTCAGGCGACCATCGCCATCGGCGCCCAAGCCACGCCCCGAGGAGGTGTTGTTATCTTCATTTTTGGGAGGGTGTTTCCCCCTTGGAAGACTGGTTGTGGTCATCAAGGGAGAGCTCGATCTTCGGGATTTTTTTATTGAAGAAAATGGCGAGTTTGTCGCACCTTTCTTTGGATATCTAAGGGTTTTTTGGAGCTGGTTTGGAGGTTTGTTGTTTGATAATATTGATGAGCTCTTTCGGGCGGTTTTTGGCCTTGTCTAGAGTTTTACAGAAGAACAAGTCTTTTTCATTCATGACATGTTTTTTATATTTCTTGCATTCCCTCTAGAGCTGGTCAAGGTGTGCTATGGAGGGATTAGTTCACCAGAATCTTTCAGCCTCTCTGAGCTGTCTTCTTTGTGAGTTGAGGTCTTGAATGAACCAGGATCTTAGTGGTGCGTTTCTCATCTTTTTTAGTTTTATAGGGGCTACTTGGTCTAAGATGAATGACATTGTTGATTTGTAATGAGAGGTGAGTTCAGTGGTTGAGAGGATCTCTAATGGGGGGGGGGAGTAGTGACAACATTCTTTCTTCAAGTTCCATTAGAGGAACTTGCCTTATGTTTCTCGTCCAGTGGAGGTTTTTGCATACAAGTTGGGTTGGAAAGCACTTTGTTGATGTGAAACAAAATTATGTGGTGGTCTGGCCAGTTGACGAGCAGGATGTTGTCAATAGTTAGTGTATCTTCTTGAGATATGCTAGCATCTAGGGTTGAGCCTTTGTTGTGGGTTTCACCTTCGAAATGCTGGTAGAGGTTCTTTTTTATTTCAACAAGTCTTTATTGAGGTTTTTATCTTTTTTTTAACATCACAGTTACCCCACCCCCCCCCCTCCTGAGACCCCTCCTCCCAGTACAGGTAACAATTTGAAAAATAACAATTAAAGAATTAAAAATTATAAAGAAAAATAGAAAAATACAGGCTTCGAAGAATAAGAAGAATAAAAAAAAACATCATTACATTCCTTACGAACTCGATACATCTCGGTTACATTATTGATCTATACTGGGCTCGCTAGCCATAATCTAACTGGGTCCCACATTTTTAATCCCTTTATTTTCTTCTTGATACCTTTCCGGCTATAAATGGCAATTTCAAGATTATATGTAGCTAAGAAGCGCGTCTGCCACTGTTGAAATGTGGGTGGATATTGATCCATATATATAACAAAAGGAGAAAGTCAGGGAAATTACACCAACTATGTGAGGTGGGAACTCCTGGTCCCCGGGATTAATTGTAACAACAATGGTGGAGTACCCCCTGGGAAAAACAGAAGAGAGAAAATTCTCTGCTTCTAGAGCTTAAAGCTCAGGTCAGCACAGTATGCCCCAACCTGTTACCGGACAGTGCATGTCCTACTAGAAGACCCCTCACTCACCAACCTAGTTGGTGACATGCTTCATCATCGGGGTCCCACCCCATAGGCCGAGTGCCCATAGGGTGTGCTGCGACACCTTATTACAGTGGAGCGGGTTTCTTTTTCTTTTATATGTGCATAAAAATTACAGTGACAAGTGTGTTAAAAAGGGCCAAAACTACTCACTTCAAGACTTTATACTTGAGTGCTTGGACCCCTATAAAAACAGTGTGGCACCCGTGCCTAATTAGGTAGGCTTTGGTGTCTCAAAACGTGTAATGCGTTAAAAATAGCATAGTGTGCTATGTGAGTGTTGCTAGAAAAAATAATAAGGTCTACATGTTTCAACCATTGAAAAGATTCTAAGGTTTTCGTCAGGACCGCTGTGATTGAACTGGGTGGTCCGCACACGCTAAGGTGCGTCCTGCCCTCGTTCAATTGGAAGACCGCATAATTGCGATCTATTGTAAAAGGGTGTGTCTTTTCCTCATTCAGGAGAAAAACACTTGAGGCGGTCACTACCCCTTCATGGGCATCTGAACTTCCAAGACGGCAAGTGTCCGTCACTTGTGGCTTCTGTTCGTCTCGCGGTAAACCTACTTGGTTACTGATCGAGATGGAGCATCTCGATCAGTAACCAAGTAGGTTTACCGCGAGACGAACAGAAGCCACAAGTGACGGACACTTGCCGTCTTGGAAGTTCAGATGCCCATGAAGCGGTAGTGACCGCCTCAAGTGTTTTTCTCCTGAATGAGAAAAGACACACCCTTTTACACTATATCGCAATTTTGCGGTCTTCCAATTGAACGAGGGCAGGACGCACCTTAGCGTGTGCGGACCACCCAGTTCAATCACAGCGGTCCTGACGAAAACCTTAGAATCTTTTCAATGGTTGAGACATGTAGACCTTATTATTTTTTCTAGCAACACTCACATAGCACACTACGCTATTTTTAACGCATTACACGTTTTGAGACACCAAAGCCTACCTAATTAGGCACGGGTGCCACACTGTTTTTATAGGGGTCCAAGCACTCAAGAATAAAGTCTTGAAGTGAGTAGTTTTGGCCCTTTTTAACACACTTGTCACTGTAATTTTTATGCACATATAAAAGAAAAAGAAACCCGCTCCACTGTAATCAGGTGTCGCAGCACACCCTATGGGCACTCGGCCTATGGGGTGGGACCCCGATGATGAAGCATGTCACCAACTAGGTTGGTGAGTGAGGGGTCTTCTAGTAGGACATGCACTGTCCGGTAACAGGTTGGGGCATACTGTGCTGACCTGAGCTTTAAGCTCTAGAAGCAGAGAATTTTTTCTCTTCTGTTTTTCCCAGGGGGTACTCCTCCATTGTGGATATTGATCCAGCCATGCGGAAGTCAAACAGATTCTTAAGACTGCCATGGCAATATAAATGAGTCCCTGCATGGCGATAGGTCTGGTAACTCTATCTACCCCTAGCATAATTTCTGTTGTGCTGATCTCTATATTGACTTTGAATATTTCAGATAGGAAGTTGGAGATTTCTTGTTTAATATTATCTAATGTATGACATGTAGCCAGTATATGTATCAGATCGGCTTTAGGCCTATTGCATCTGGGGCAGAGAGTCCCCTTCCCCTCCCTCCATTTTGAAATTTTTTCGGGTGTATAATAAAGGTCGAAAAAGGTTTTGTAGAACTGAGCTTGTAGCTTGGTGGACATTAGAATAGAGCTGGATAGTTCAAGTGCTTTGTGAGCTAGATCCTCTGTAATATCGATCCTATTTTGCCAATTATTTGCATGTTTATCCACATCGTCTGGTAGTACAGCAATTAGGTCTTTATAAATGTCTCCAATTTTTACCCTGGCCGAGCTGACCACGTTGTTAATTGGGGGGATTTTTTTAAAGCAACCATTAAGTCCCCCCTTTTTGAGAATAAAATCTCTTGATTGTAAAAACTTTAAAAAATCGTGCAAATTCAGCCCGTATTTATTTTTTAGCGATTCAAATGAACAAAAGCCCGTGGAATCGTAAAATGAGCCGAGTTGCAAGATTCCCAAACTAACCCATCGCCGCATACAGGAATCCAAAAAAATTTCAAGCAGATTGGTCTTGTTTTCAATCGGAGTATAATTATGAAAACCTGCCAATCGCCAGATGTTTCCGAACCATGTTCCAAACTGGGTAGATACCCCTGAGTGTTTTAAATCGTTCTTTTTTTAGATGGCAATCATAGGGTAGTTTCCAAAGGTGGTTATTGGCGTTATTACCCAAGATTAGTTCCTGTGGAGTTGAAACCGGACAAATGGGCGTTGAGTCTTGTTTGGGGATGAACAGTAGACGACTGTATTTAATGGTTGTAGCCCACCAGTAGAATTTGAAATTAGGGAGGACTAGGCCACCTCTATCCCTTGAGTGTATGATATGTTTATAGGCTCTTCGTGTTTTTCCATAGCCCCAAACGAAGCGAGATAGCATAGTATCTATTTCATTAAAAAGTGATAGGTCAAAGTTAAGACAGATTGCCCGAAGAAGTACAGAAATTTGGGCAGAAAAACCATTTTAATGAGATTGCATCTTCCGATTATTGTTAAATGCAGGTTGTAGAGTCTCGATAAGGTTTTATTTGTCTGTTTCAATAAGGGGTCTAGGTTCCTGGCCACTAGATTATTCAGATCGGATGTGATATTAACGCCAAGATATAATGCATTATCAGTGAATCTTGCATCGTCCACGCTGATGTTATTTTTTATTACAATCTGGGTTTTAGTTTGATTTAGTTTGTATCCCGAAATCTCCCCGAACCTTTTTGCTTCTTCCTCCATTATCCTAGCTGTTGTAATTGGATCTGATGTAACAATCGCAATATCATCTGCGAAGGCTAGAGTTTTAGTTTCATCATTCGATGTCTTAATATGTAGTATGGATGGATTCATTTCTAGCTTTGCGATGAAGGGATCGATGTAAATGGCGAAGAGTAGGGGAGAACAAGGACACCCTTGTCTTGTACCTCTAGTCACTTTGATGATGTCCGAGGTGACCCCATTGATCATAACGACCGCATCGGGAGTGATATACATTTTTTGTACTGCTTGAATAAAATGATCTCCGATCCCACTCTTTGCCATGGTCGACCATAGATATTGCCAGGAGACCCTGTCGAATGCTTTTTCCGCATCTAACAAAATTAGACCCATAGGGTCTCCTGCTACCTCGGCAATGTCAAAGAGAGTTATCACCCTCTGGACGTGGTCTGTGGTTGATCTTCCAGGGACGAACCCGTGTTGCCTAGCAGATACAATTTTATGAATTAAATGTGCCAATCTGCTTGCTAACAGTTTGGAATATATTTTAGAGTCGTTGTTAATTAGGGTAATAGGACGGTATGTGCCTAGGTCTGTCGGATATTTATTTGTTTTGGGGAATACTATTATTTTTGCACATGCCCAAGAAGCCGGAGGATTTCCATTCATGAAGACCTGAGTAAACAACTGGGTTAGGATGTCTTTGAGTGAGCTACTGAATCTGACATAAAATTCCACGGGAATACCGTCTAGACCTGATGCCTTGCCAGATGGAAGACTGCGTATGGATAGTAAAATTTCTATCCAGTCTGGAGTTTCAGCGAGAATTCCCTCATCAGCTTTGGATAGGCGGGCCTTATATCCGAAATTAGATACTCATCGATTTTATCTTGCTTAATATCTATTTCAGAATAAAGCTCTGCATAATATCTCCTAAAGGCATCCCTAATATCGTTTGTATCATGAGTTAGGCCGAGAACAGGGTCTCTTTTCGCTTTGATCATATTTTTTGAATTTTGTTCTCTTACACTAATAGCTAATTGGTGCCCTACCTGTTCGCTCCATTCATAGATTTTTTTCCCTATTCGCTGTAGCTTTGAGGTTTGCTTTACGAGTGAATAATTCAGATATTAAGTTTTTGGCTATCGCTACATCTCTGATGGCCTCTTCTATGTTGTTCCCCCCTTGAAGTAGTCTAATTAAATCTTCTTCTTTCCTGGCCAAATTCTCCTCTAGATCTTTTAAGTTTTTTTGTTGTTGTTGTTATTTTGGATAGAAAATCTGAGGGTTTCCCCCCTTATCCCTGCCTTTAATGAGTCCCAAACCACCTCTAGCGGGGCACTACCCATGTTGAAACTTAAAAATTCTGGGATCCATTGATCCATATGAGTACAATATTTATAGTTGGTTAGCAGAGCTCTTTTAAAGGTCCAGTTGCTGCGATCAGATTTAATAATATCAGTATCAAAACTCATAAGTAGAGGATTATGGTCAGAAAAAACCCTCGGCAGCCTATTTATAGAGCATTTGGATAGAATTACATTGGAGATGAACATATAATCCAATCTAGCCAGTTTGCGATGGGGGTGGGAAAAAAAAGTATACCCATGGTTTTGCAGTGTTTTCATCTCCCAACAATCTACCAGCCCATGAACATGACAGAGTTCCACCAAGGCCTTATATGTTCTAGGTTTCCGGCCTTGATATTTAAATGTTTGTTCCGAAAGCCAAATTGGTGGGAGATTGATGTTAATATCCCCACACATGATCATGGGAACGGGCCAGTGTGCTAATTCGTTAGATAGGAACTGTAACAGTGTTGGATCGTCTGTGACGTTGCCATAGATTGAAGAGACAGTAAATTTTTTCCCACTTGTACATTGACACTCTGTAATAGCCCATCTACCAGATGGATCTGAAGCTGATCTTAAAAAGCTCAAACCCCCACCTCGCGCTAAAATAGCTACCCCACGAGTTTTATTTGGTTGGGTGGTAGCGACGACAACTCTATATCCCAGGTCTTTAAACAGATGTCTTGTGACCCCTCAATGTGTGTTTCCTGAAGACATATTATTTCTGCTCCTAGTGAATGTAGACCTATTGCTAATCTTTGCCTTTTGTTAATATCATTGAGCCCACATATACTCATAGTTAGTATTCTCAATTTAGCCATTTATTTTATAGATTTGGTGTACTTCTATAATTAAATCTTTTTTGGTCATGAGACAGTGTGCTCTTCTTATCCTATTTCTAAGCCTAATCATAAATTCCACCCTTTCAATTTGCCTGTACGGTTGCCCCCTTCCCCCTCCCCCGTCTACCCCACAACAACTAAAACCCACCCCCTCCCCTCTTCCCCTCCATCTAATGAGGCTACCTGTTGCCCGTGGGCCCAGGTTGTGGGCATCTCGCAGATCCTTCGGAAGTAGGTGGCTCTTAGCCCTGACCCCTGTAACTTCTGAAGAGCTGATTGATCCTAGTCGGTGATTTTATTCAACAACTATCAGTTATAGGCATTTAATTATTTCACTATAGTACTACCTGTCAGCCCACTTTTTCAAGGAGATTCTCAGCTCTCACTCTCTGCCTATGTCTCAGCTTATTGACTTCAAACATATGGTCTCTATTTATTGTGTTTCTTCCCTTTGGATAGATTTTCTTTATCTTTGCTGTGGTCGGTGATCTCTTCCTAATAGGATTGCGCTTGAATTTCGCTGGAGGAACTTCTCGTTGTGCCGTTAAACATGACTTTTAGTCTGGCTGGATTAAGTAAGAAGACTTTTGCACCGATCTTTTCAAATGGGGAAAAGAGTTGCCGTAGTCGCCATCTTCTCTTGACCGTTGCATGGGCAAAATCGGGTCTGCTAAAGAAAGCATATCCTTTGTATTGTCTTTTTCTGGTCGGTCTTGCCAAGTCAAAGATTGCTTCCCGTAAAAGAAAGTTACCGAAATTGACAAGCATTGCTCTGGGATATTGCTCTGATCCTTGTGACCGTTTGTTGATGGTAAAGGGAAAGCGGTGGGCTCGCTGGATCTCCTTCTCCCAATCCCATGAAGCAAGCTCGGGGAATGAGTCTTTGAACAGGGATAGCATATAACTCCTTGGATCGTTCCCCTCCACTCCCTCGGGGATCCCCAGTATGCGTAGATTGTTTCGGCGAGCCAGGTTTTCATGATCCTCTACCTTCATCATTAGATCACGAATAATCCCCTCTTGTGATTGACCTTGTTTCTGCAGAGCCAGGACGTCGGTTTCAAGATTCTCGGTACGTTGTTCGACCGAGGCCATTCTATCAGAAATTTCCAAACATGTTTGGCCCACTTTACTGATTGCCCCTTGGAGTTTCTTGTTGTCAGATTTAACATCCAGTTGAAACTTCTTTATTGAATTAAATACGTCTACCAGGGATGGTTCACTTACCACCATGTCATCGCCTATTGATTTTGGTTTAACCTTTGAGTGCAACTTGGTCGTAACGTGTGGGGAAGTGTTCCTGTGTTTTTGATCAGACCGATAGAATAGGTCTACGTTACTTCCTTGGTCAGTAGTATCTTCGTCCAACAATTTGTTTTGTCTCCTTTGTCTTCTTTTTTTTTCTTTTCTTGTTTTTTCTTAGCGCTATTATCTTTAGGAGAGTTATTGTTTTTTCTGGAACTAGAATTGGAATCAGATAGATCAATGGAGTCTGTGTTGATTTCTTCATATCGTAATCCTTGAGGTTCACTCGAAGTTGACATCCCTGTCTCGTAGATTTCAGACTCTGAAACTGATTCAGGCTCAGATTCAAGGTCCGTTCCCTGCTTATTTGTATTAGAGATGTTTGGGGTTGGCTTAGGATTTAGGTTAGAGTCTCTTGCATCTTCTATGTGTGCTAAGCTATTTGTCACTATATTGCTCGCATTTATCGATAATATTGCGTCGGGGCACAATAATCGGCTGACGAATCACCTTCTTTATCGACTTGTTTACCCTCTTCAAAGGTTTCTGTTTTATCTTTAGGATCTGGGAGTCTGACACTCGTAGTACAATTTGGGGTGCACGAAGATCCATTCTTGATACCCGCCTCTGGAGTGCCATGATGCTCGCTCAAATTGTTTAGATTCCTCTGAATTTTAGGTATAATGCTTTCATTGGTTTCTATTTCCACCGGGTTCTGCTGATTGGCGGGCTCTTTAGAAACTGGACAGAAGATTGTTGAAATCCGCGGCTGGGAATCCTGTGGCAACCCACTCGACTTAGCAGCCGATTTAAAATTTTTGATTGCCTGTAATCGCTTTGCTTTTTTTGCCTGTAGTTCTAATTTGGCCTGCGTCTGTTGGATCTCCGGACCATTTTCCTGATCGTCGTCTTTGTTTTTGCCTGGTAGAGGTTCTAACTGAGTAAGAGGTTGCTTAATGATTGGATCAGCGTATTGCTTTCATCATGCCAGTGAAAGTTGAGGTCACCTAGGATGATGCTATTGGTGTGTGAGAGTGAGCAGTATGTAATCATATCTGCTAGGTGTTCACCGAAGAGGGTACGTTACCTGGTGGGTGTTAAGAGTAGGTGACAGTTCATTGTAGTGTTGTCTTTCATCCTTATGGTGGTGCTGAGATATTCAAATGTGTTGTAGGTGAAGGTGTCTGCTTCCCCCACAATGATGTTGTTCTTGTAGATGATGGCAATGCCTCCACCATGGTGGTCCTTCCTGTATATCTTGATGATTGAAAAGCCAGGTGGGACTAGCATGTCCATGATTGGGTATGCAAATTCATTTAGCCATGTTTCCTTGATGAATGGGATGTCAATGTCCTGGTTCAGGGTGGATTCATGCTTGGTTGCATATCTACACTTTATGAGCATGCATTTGGTCTCTTTGCAGTTCTTCAGATCTTGAGGAGGGAGTCAAGGGGATATTGATGAGGTGTGCTGGTGGCCTGGTCACTCTAATTGGTGTGGGGTTTCTTCCTATACACGTGATAACCTGGATGTTAAAGGAGGGGTTGTTTTCCTTAGGTGTCAGGGTGTAAGATTTGGCTATCTCCACCACCTTACTCAAATACATCGTGGACCTCGTTCTTTTTGGTCTCTGAGCTTTGTTGTTGATCAGCTTTGTAGTCGAGCTTTGTGGCTGTATCTTAGTTCATCTTAGGAGTTGTCTGTTGCTGCATGTATGATGGGGTCAGGGGGTGATGGATAGGATTCAGAGAAAAGCTGAGATTGGTTGTGATATTGTTGAGACCCTGTAATATTTTATCTAGCTGGTTTTCCATGCATGTTAGTTGCTGACTTAGCTTGGACAAGGGCATTTGGTTTGGTGGGGCAGGAGTGCAGGCAATGCACTTCATATTGCATGGGGTGGTGTTGTCCTGAGTCATAGAATGCATGTAGGTGGTAGTGAGATTCGAGATGTCGGGAGGTACGATTAGAGTTGTCGCCTAGTTCATTGTTGTCAGAGACCGGACTGGAAGGTGAGTAGAGTATACCCCTTTGACATGGTGTCATCAGTTTCTTGGTGCATGCAGAATGTGGGTGGTAGGAGTTAGGAGCATTAACCCTTCAGTTGGTGTCTCAAGAGGTCCATGGGGTCTGAGAGGAAGAGGAAGTGTGTGTGGTTTGTATGTGGGGGTTGTGGCCGAAAGAGTTGTTGGGTTGGATAGTGTAATTAGTGTTGGTATTCAGTAGGTAGACCTTATTTTGTGAGCAGGGAGTAGTGGTGTGGGCCAGTGGGCTACCAGGTATATTGGGTGTAGTACCGGATGGGGTGAGGGAGAAGAGTGTTGTGATGGAGGGATTAGCGTTTGAGGTGTGATTTGTGAGCGCTGCACCGAGGGTAGGGTGAGTGGTGAGGGAGGAGGTAGAGTTTCCGGAGTGACATGAGTGCATGCCATTTTGTATAGTGTCCTGTATTGGAGGGTGGATAGAAAGGTAGGAGGTTTGTGACCGTGATATGGCATTCTTTACTGTACGTAATGTGGATTCAAAAGTGCGTAGGTTTGCATCTTTGTCTTGTACCATGATCGCTCCATTTCTGAAGATGGTTGTGGTGGCATTCCCTTTGAACGTGGGTAAGTCAGAGATTGTTAGTCAGCAGCCAAATGGGTTGTTCATGGTATTTGTTATACAAAGGTATTTAGTTAGGATTGTGTTCCATTTCGCAGCTTGAGTGGTGTATAAGATGAGCTCCATTCCCTGTAGGCATTTTGATAGACATCCACGATGAGCAGTACAGCGTATCGTTTAATCAGTTTATGTTTGATATTTTTAACTGCTGTGGTATATAGGTTGGGGGGCAGGGTGATGGAGAAGGAGTTTGGACCGTGAGGTTTCAATAGAGAGGGTACTGCAGGGTGCTATGGGAGCCAGCATCCTAAATCCTGAGTACTCATGCTGCTTATGGGAGGGATGGGGGGGAGAGTAACACTTGTTGCATCCGTGTCCGGAGGCTTAACAGGGAGTGTGCTGTCAGAAATATCCTGTTATCTTTCTTGGTGTATGCCCAGGCAAAATCAGGCAGGATAAAGAGTAGGCTGTATGCCCTTAACAAAGATGACCAACCCCATCACAATGAATGTAGTCCTCTCATTTTAGGTGCTGGTCATAGTTCTGCTGTTAAAGAGGGTGAACATGTCCTCTTTATTAGAGTCTGTCTAGGCCGCATCAGACAAGATTAAGAGTAGGCTGTATGCACTTATCAGATATGACTCTTTCTTTGTTACTGATCACTGTTATGCTGTCAGAAAGGGTGCTCCTGTCCTTTTTTTGAAGGATGCCTAGGCAACATCAGGCAGGATATAGAGTAGGCTCTATGCCCTTAACAAAGATGCCTGCCGTCATCCCACTACATAAGTCCTCTTTCAATGTTTATGCCTATAGTTACTGGTGTCTTAACAAAGATGGCCGCTGCCATCATAGTCTAGCAAACACAACAAGATGATGGACGGAGTGCTGAAACTTTTCAACCACTCAACCTCAGTCAAGAGATCTGGGATTAATCCATCGTTTTTTTGCTCAATATGCCACCCCAGTTTGGAACCAGCCATATGCAAATCAGTGTTGACCCTGTTCTAGAACTGCCATGCTCAATCTGCCACTGGATTCAACCAGCCTGGCTGATGAGGGGTGATTCCCCGAAACCAGTCCCAGGATGATTGTTCCTGTTCCAAGGAGGACCTGGCTTTGCAGTTCAGGCTGGACTGTTCCCATGAGGAGCAGTGTAGGAAAGTAGGATCTGCTTCTTATGGTTACCCCTACTTTTTGCTTGATGTCTCACTGTTTTTGACTAGTCTGACTGGGATCCTGCTAATCAGGACCCCAGTAGATCTGCTTTCTCCTTTAAATTGACATACATGTACTTTGGTACACTCAAGATTGGATACTGGAGTACCCTTATAAGTCCCTGGTATATGGTACCCATTTATACAGGGCATAGGTACCCCAGAGGCCTCCCATGGGCTGAAGCATGTATTATACCACCCATGAGGGGTCATGCAAAATGGAACTACAGGTCTGCTACTGCAACCTGTGTAAGCTGGTGCTTGCACCGCTTACTTTAGATATAGGTTCACTATATCTATTGGTCAATACACTTCAAACTTAGAAGTCACCCCTATAGCAGGCCTTATCAATCCTGAAGGCAGGGGGCTGGGTTTTATGTGAGAGGGTGCCCCTGCATGAACAGAGCCTCTATGCAGCCTTCGGAGACCATTCTGCTGGGTTATCTGTGACTCAGACGGACATATAGGTAGAGGTGCATTATAACCTCGCAGTAAATGCTATCTTGAAAAAGGCTGCAAATAAACATATCATCTTTGGTATCAAACACCTTGGAATCATACCTCCACACCAGTAACAGGGAGGTATGATTCCACTCTTCAGAAGCGAGCTTCGTGGGGTCACTGGTCGATTGGCGCCAGCCTTCTCGACCCGGACAGCACAAAATGGATGCTGCCACTAGAGACACATTTCTGCCCCCTTCTGCTGAGCCAAGCTCGAGCAGAGGAAGACAGCGCAATATGCATCCGGTCACAGGGAGGTGTGACCACCTCCCAGACAGAGTTTAGTGTATTTGGGCTGGTTGGGTGTACTCTGAGAGTGCCTGAAAGTCTGCACCTGGGGCACATTTTTTTGTTCCTGTGCATAGTCCAGCTCAAACCAGTTCTGGGAGGTTTTGGCTCCTGCTCTAGCGTGAAACTGGACAAAGGACATGGGTGTAGCCATCCCCTGTCCTGCCCCTCCCCTAGGAGGGTCCCCTGAATCTGTCCAACCATGGCCCGTGGGTACAAAAAGGCTTACCTGGCTGTAAGACTTTAGATTTTACGTGGACAAGATTCTACAAGAAGAAACCACTGACCTTCGACCGTCTGGACACTATGGACTTTGCTGGACCTCGACTGGGCTCGACTATGCCCCCCTTTCCGTCCGAAGCTTAGTTTGTGCCTTTGCTCCATACAGGCTCCGTGCAGGACCTGTGGTGCTCTAAAGACAACTGAAGAATCGCCCTTGGAGTGAAGGAGTCACTCCCCTGTATTTGCAGGCACCAAACCACCACTGACCGGTCTGCTGCCCCTGAGCTCTTGTAGATTCTGAAGATTACAGCTACACAGGAGGTAAGTTTCTAAAGGTCACTGAGGTCGATTGGCCCTCTTTCCCAGTTTGAGGCCTGTATCCCTTGTGGGGACTGCATAAACTGAACTCCTGTGCATCTAGTCCATTTGCAGTTGCATATGCGTGTTGGCTATTCCAGAGCTTAGGCATTAGAGTCAGTGTAGACCTGACCCTGAGCAATATTTGCACCAAAGAACTCCGGCCTCCTCACACTGATTGCTCTGTGGGTTGGTGCTATGCAATCTTGCTCGAGGTCCCCTCGTGACTCCTGGTCATTCGACCTGTGGATGCTCCTGAGGGGCATCCTGATTGTTCTTGATCTTTCCGGGTTGCTCCAGACGTGCCCTGACTCACCATTGCTTGGTGAGTCCCCTGGACCTTGCTGGTCCACACCGTAACCTGCTCAACCTTCCTGCGTGTGTTGCTGTTGGCAAGACTTGTTGATGCTCCCGCCGGACACTGACCCCTCAGCACTCGACATCCTTCGTGGAACAGCTCGCATCTGGCTCCTGGTCATCCTCGACGTCACCAGGTCCTCGTGGCTGCAGAGTCAAGCATCCCTTCTTTGCACCTGAAGCAGACCAACATTGGGCATTGGTCTACCGAGCCCCTGGTCACTCTGAAGTGACCCAAACTCTGTCCCCTCTACTTTCAGGTTCCTTCCTCTGTGCCGTGTTTGTCTCCTTCCTGTTTGCCCGCCTACCTCGCCGCCCTCCGCTCTCCCTCCCCGCTTCCCGCTTCCCGCCACCGCCATTTGCCCCGCCCCTTTTCTCTTCTGTTCCCTCCCCGCTCCCGCCTCCCAGCTGCTCCGCCCACCCGCGCACTTCGCCTTAAATGGCGACCGTGCGAACGCGCAGCGGTCACGCGCAGCGGGCGCGCCGATTGTGCGCCGAAGGCGCGCCAAAGGTAAGCCCGTCTGCGCCCGTCCGCGACCGGATCGCGCCCAGCGCCAGGACCCCTGGCCCCCGAAGACCCCGACCGACCTGCCTGACGTACTCCGCCGCCACCCTCATCGCTCTCAACTCCGGCCGACTCCCAGAATGCCATCAAGCCACACCACGACGCACCCACGGACCTTTCAGCTGCCACGCCTGCAAATTCACCTGCTCCGGACCTGCCTCGCACCAGCACCCGCCAAGTCGAACACCAGCAGCACCCACCTCAAGTGCATCCTGCTCAACACCCGCTCCGTCCACAGACACGCCATCGAACTCTGGAACCTCCTAGATGCCACAGCCCCTGACGTTGCCTTCCTCACGGAGACCTGGATGAACGCCTCTTCAGCTCCCGACATCGCCATCGCTATCCCAGAGGGCTACAAGATCGTCCGGAGGGACCGCAACGCCAACCAGATGGGAGGAGGCATCACCATCATCCACAAGAACACCATCCGTCTCACGACCAGCACCGACAACACCCTGACCACCGCCGAACACCTGCATTTCCAGATCCACACCAACCCGAACACCACCCTCAGAGGCACCCTGATCTACCGACCCCCTGGACCACGCACACAATTCAGCGAGGACATCGCCGACTTCGTCAGCCCGCTTGCCCTCCCCTCCTCTGACTACATCCTCCTGGGGGACCTCAACTTCCACCTGGAGAACAACAACGACCGCAACACCACCACCCTGCTGGACAACCTCGCCAACCTGGGACTCAAGCAACTGGTGTCCACCCCCACCCACCTCGCCGGACACACACTCGACGCAGTCTTCTCTTCCAGCACAGACATCGACTTCAGCCACGCCACAGAGCTTCAATGGACGGACCACAGCTGCGTCCACTTCACCTTCAAGAGAACGACGACCCACCACCACCAGCAACAGGCCGCCCGCAGAAGCTGGAACAAGATCACAGCAGACCAGCTCGCCACCTCCCTGAGCCAGCACCCTCCTGCCAGCTCAGCGGACCCCAGCCAGGCCGCCGACAACCTCACGAAGTGGATCAGCATCTGCGCGGACGAGCTCGCCCCGCTGAGGACCCCGCCCAGCAGACCCGGCAGCAAGAAAGCCCCATGGTTCACCGACGAACTCAAGAGCTCCAAGAAGAACTGCCGAGCCCTCGAGAAAGTCTGGAGAAGGGAACCTACACCGGACAACAGGACCTCCTTCAAGCTTGCCACCCGGAAGCACCACCAGCTGATCCGCGCCGCCAAGAAAACAGCATTCAAGGAACGGTTGGACAACAACGCACACAACTGCAAGGAACTCTTCAACATCGTGAAAGAGCTTTCCAACCCCAGCGCAGGAAACAACGACATCACCCCATCGCAAGACCTCTGCAACTCCCTCGCTTCATACTTCCACAACAAGATCGTGGACATACACAACAGCTTCAACAACCAACCAACGCACACCATGACCGAACAATCACCCCCCACCACCACCCTCCACGCCTGGACCCCGATCAACACCGAAGACACCATCCGCACGATGAACTCCATCCACTCCGGATCACCGACCGACCCCTGCCCTCACCACGTCTTCAACAAGGCCGACGCTGTCATCGCACCCCACCTGCGAGACATCATCAACACATCCTTCGACACCGCCACCTTCCCTGAGAGCTGGAAACACGCCGAACTCAGCGCTCTACTCAAGAAACCAACAGCGGACCCCACCGAACTCAAGAACTACCGCCCCATCTCGCTCCTCCCGTTTCCAGCCAAAGTCATCGAGAAGACCGTCAACAAGCAGATGGCCGCCTTCCTCGAGACAAACGGATCCCTCGACCCCTCACAGTCCGGCTTCCGAGCCAATCACAGCACCGAGACCGCCCTCATCGCCGCCACCGATGACATCCGAGCCCTGATGGACAATGGAGAAACAGCGGCCCTCATCCTCCTAGACCTCTCCGCGGCATTCGACACGGTCTGCCACCGCACCCTAGTACAGCGCCTCAGCAACATCGGAATCCAGGACAAGGCGCTGGAATGGATCATCTCCTTCCTCGACGGAAAAACACAGAGAGTCCGCCTACCACCGTACAAGTCAGAGGCCTCCGAAGTCATCTGCGGCGTCCCTCAAGGATCATCTCTGAGCCCCACCCTCTTCAACGTCTACAGGAGCCCCCTCGCGGCCATCGTACGCAAACACAACCTCAGCATAATCTCCTACGCCGACGACACCCAGCTGATCCTCTCCCTGACCAACGACCCCGCCTCCGCCAGAGCCAACCTGCACGAAGGGATGAAAGAGGTAGCCGAGTGGATGACGACCAGCCGCCTGAAACTGAACTCTGACAAGACGGAGGTCCTCATCCTGGGCTCTTCCCCCTCCGCCTGGGACGACTCCTGGTGGCCTCCCGCCCTGGGCACCGCACCCAAACCGACAGACCATGCACGCAACCTGGGCTTCACCCTGGACTCCTCCCTCTCCATGACCAGGCAAGTCAACAACGTCTCCTCGGCGTGCTTCAACATCCTACGCATGCTACGGAAGATCTTCCGGTGGATCCCCACCGAGACCAGGAAGACCGTCACCCAGGCCCTCGTCACCAGCCGACTGGACTACGGCAACGCCCTCTACGCCGGTACCACCGCCAAGCTCCAGAAGAGACTCCAGCGGATCCAGAACGCCTCAGCCAGACTCATCCTCGACATCCCACGAACCAGCCACATCACCGGACATCTGAGAGACCTTCACTGGCTCCCCGTCAACAAAAGAATCACCTTCCGCCTCCTCACCCACGCACACAAAGCCCTACACGACCAAGGCCCGAGCTACCTCAACAGCCGGATTAACTTCTACGCTCCCAAACGCCACCTCCGATCAGCCAACCACGCCCTCGCCGCCGTCCCCCGCATCCGAAGAGCGACTACAGGAGGAAGGTCCTTCTCCTACCTGGCCGCCAAGACCTGGAACTCCCTCCCGACCGACCTGCGCCTGACCCAAGACCACCTCTCCTTCAGGAAGAAGCTGAAGACCTGGCTGTTCGAGCAGTAGCGGCACCCCCCCCGCCCCTCCCCCCCCAGCGCCTTGAGACCCTACGGGTATGTAGCACGCTCTATAAGTATCACTGTTTGTTTGTTTGTTCCTTCTAGAATCCAGGCTTGGATTCCACCAGACCCTTTTCACCTTCACGGTAGCAGTACTTCTTCACAGCCCTCCATTGAGAACAACAGCCGTTTCTGACACCACTTCAGACCCTTGCACCCGGCAACTCAGCTAACTCAGGTATTATGGTATCCATGGGTGGGGTGGCTCTCTAACCTCTTAAGTTCCAAAGGGTTTGCTCAAAGTCCTCCTAGAAGGGTCCTTAAACTTTAACTTTGCAACCGTGACTTTCCCATAGAGTTGTACGGAGCACGCAGTTGTGTTTCCTCACTACACCAGTCCTCCGTGGGCTCCATGTGTCATAAATTTGGATGGTTCCTTGTGGTCCCAGCAATTCTACTTGCACTAGGCACTGTCTCTAGTCAAGTCGTGATTGTTATACCACTATTTTAGTATATGGTTTGGTCTCCCCCTGGAGCCCACTGTGTATTGTGCTACTTATAACTCATATTGTGTGCTTTACGTTCTATCCTCGTGTAGAGGATAGCAGTGAATGTTATATTAATAAATATATATCTTCATCTAACTATCGTGTGGTTCTCCTTCAGTTAGTCATTCAGGAGGGGATGTCCTGGTAAAACAAGCTGCTTTACATTCCTTCAAGATTAAGCCTGTAGTCTGCTCTCCACATCTACCACTAGGATAGCTTTCTAAAGGTTATCTTTGACCTCATACATCATAAGGGTCGTTTGGACTGGTGCAAAGGGCCCACTTTAATTAGTGGACAGCATATATCAGGCCAACATCTCACAAGCAGGATAAAGACTGATTTGCACATGGCTGGGTCCAAACTGGGGTGGCGTGGTGAGCCAATGAACGGTGGATTAAACCCAGATCCTTGTGACTGGGGATGAATGTTTGAATTGTTCGGCATTCTGTCCATCATTTGTTCCTTTTGCCATCATAGTCTATGCAGTCTTCTTTTTAGGTAGAGCCTAGCGGCAGCGCACGTGCGCTACTCGCTTTGCGAGTCATGCTGTAGTAGGGTATGCTATGGCAGCCTCGTCCACTCCCCGCCCATATTTGTCATTGGCTTTGCTTCATTGTCCTTGCAGGCTTTTGATGTATTACTTTTAGTCCCTCCTTGGTACCACCTTGTCTCCATTTGTTAAGAGTTTAGAGAACTTTAACGCCCATGAGGACTTGACCTTTTACACAGTGGGCTTTATCTGGTAGGTGAGCACTATTTTGATAATGGACACTGATGGGGACAATGGTGGCTGCAGCGCTATGCACTCTAAATTATATGCTTTTTACTTCAAGGGGCGCGGCCCCATTTCAGGGACACCGCGCTCTGTTTTTTGGTTTTTAAAAAACTTTATTAGTGAGCATATGGGGTTACTATTCCCTTTAAACGATGTATTTGGCTGGTATTTTCAGCCATTTATGGCAGGAGCAGCTTGGTGGTGAACAGAAACATATCACTGGATTACCAGTGCCCTCCCACTGCCCTGCTCTTAATTTAATTAGGGCCATTTGTACCTGTCTGCCACCCGGAAGTGCAAACCTCTTGACCAAATGTTTCTCCTCTGCGTCGTCGGACAAGAGTTGTTTACAGATGTGTTTCATCTCTGCAGTACCTTGTTCCTTTCTTACCAGCACAACTTTGTCCCCCCTCCACCGTTTTCTGTAAGCCCCGGAAGCAGGAAACTGTACTATCCAAAGTTGGTGCTGTTTTCACAGCATGAATGCAGCACCAGGCTTTGATAGAGCGGGCTCTCTCAGCACTCCTAAGAGCACTGTAGACCTGCGCTTTCTCTAACCTAGCTGTCTAAAACAGCTAGAGAACTGTGCATATCTGGCTGGCCAGCCCAATACGGCCGGCCAAAGAGACATGCGCATTTTAAAGCGCATAGCTCTCTGCTTTTGCCACTCGGCAGCGCTGCCATACCCCGGTAATAAATTAACTTTATTACTGTTTTCTTTTTCAGCTCTTGGGCTTGTACGGCGATGCTCAGCTGCTCATGTGGGGAAGCCGCCCCTGCAAAGGAGTCATCAAAAATGAAAACATGGTAAGAAATCTGTCAGTGTAGCAGTAACTATCTTAACTAATTTCTTATATACGTATTTACATTATAGGCTGATGACTAGCCTTGAACTTGTTTTTATACCACAAGCTATATATACAAAATTTGGAATATAATATGTGGATTTGTACAGGAAGCTTAGTGTCATGGAGCACATTCATTATTAATTTAAGGTAAGATATAGTTGTGTTATATTTTCAGTTTATTGCTGTACTTGCTGTACGACTTGACAAGTACGATCCAGATCGGGGAATGCCGTTGAGAGGTCGAGGGGGTGAGGGTGGTGCTCTCACCATTGTTGAGCAGGGTCCAAAATGTTGTTGGTGGTGGCAATGAGGCCAGTTGCAGTGGTCTGATTAATGTGGAAGATAGACTGGAGATGTTTGCTTGAAGGGAGTTGGTCAGTTGCTCGTTGACTGTCTTCGATATGACATTTGCTGGGTAGGGAAGCAGGGTGATGATCCAGGAGATCCTGCGGTATTGCCGTCCGTTGTTTAAGAAGAGCCTGGGTCTCTGCATGCCTCCAGCTACCATGGAATGTGGCGTACTCAAAGAAGACATTCAATGACGTGCCGGAGGTGGGCTTCAAGGATAGGGTATGCTGTGATTGAGATGTTGTGTGGGAAGGTTCCTGATTGAGAGCCGACTGGATGGTGTACTTGAGCCGGGTGGTGTCTTTGCTGCTGACAAGAGTCCAGGACCTGAGGGGGGGGTATGGCCCGTGGATAATAGTGCTGTCTGCCTCTGTGTGGCGAGGCTGTCGTGTATGTCCACGAGCTTGCAGTGGTAGAATGTTGTGAGGGATTCCCCTGGCCTTGCAAGGGTGGGATGTCTTTTGGGTGGAGAGCTGGGGTTAGATAGTTCTCTCACGATGCTGATGAGCTCCTTGATGTTGTGTGTGTTGGTGCCTATGCCTTACCTGAAGGATGTCCTCTTGTCCATGCTGATGATATGGGGATGTCTGAAAGGTAACTGATGGTTGATTGTTTCGCAAGGTATGCACGAGAGTCCGGCTAGATCTGTATGAGTCCAGTATGTCTGCCTTGTCCCAGGTGGCTTAACTGTTGCTGTGCTTCACAGGAAAGTCCGCCAATGTGGCAAGAGTGTTGGATCAGTCGCTGATCAAGTGTGTGAGGTTGCAGGGAGTGGCGGTGGCGTTGGTTGGAGTGTCCTGGGTGAGGGTGCCACACAGCTCGTCTGTGGTGACTTAGATCAAGCATCTTTGGGGGATCTGTAGCGGAGTGTGGGGCAGTGTGTTGCTTGTCGGAGAACTGGATGCAAATGCTGATGTACCAATGAAGGATGGTGGTGTGGTTGTCCTCCAGCCAGAAGTTGCTGTCCCCCAGCCACATGTAGTCTGTGGAGGTGAGGGCCTGCGTGCTAATGTATTTGTTGAGGGCTTAGCGGAATTGTGGGTGTAGGCCTGGAGATCTGTAGATGACTGTTAGTCTGAGGGTGGTCAGGGTGTTGGTGTGAAACCTGAAGTGCAGGTGCTTGACAATGCTGAGTGTGTCCTTGGTGTTGTATGTGACTCTGGGGGTGTGCTTCTAAATGAATTGCAATTCATCCTCCTGGATTGATGGTGCGTTCCCTGCAGGTGATCTTGTATCTGTCTGTGATGGCAATGTTGAAGTTGTGCGCTGAGAATGTGCTCAACCAGGTTTCTGTAATGAAGGCGATGTGTGGGGCTGTTGTGTTGAGGAGGTAACAAAGTCCAATGGTGTGCTGGTGGACAGAGCGGATGTGGAGTAGGAGGCACGTGACCTGGTTGTACGGACATGGTTTGGTAGGCGAGCAGCGTTGTGTAGGCAGTAGGAGTTGCACACCCAGCATGCAAAGCTGTTGTGTGTGCTCTTAGGGGTTGTCTGATAGAAGTTGGTTGATTGTCCGGTGTTCATTGCTTGGAGGGTGGCTGTAGCATGAGTCTGTTGTGTTACGTGGGTCATGCAAGCACCAGAGGGTCTTGCATTGTGCAGGTTGCAGGCGCTGATGGGGGCTGACGGTCCTGCCTTTGTCACGGCGTTGGTGCAACAGTGGCACAGACACGCTGCTTCCTGCATCAAGAATGTGTGGAGGGAGGGAGGAGCATCTGGGAGGAGTGTGTGTGGCAGAATCAGGGTCCTCGGTGGGGCGGTGCTGCAGGGGAGGCAGCAGCAGGAATGCGTGAACACCTGATGGCGGCAGGGGTGAGAAACTAGGCAAAAACTAGCACACAAAGACAAGGAGGTTAGAAAGCCACAGTGTAACAGGTGTATGGAAGGGAAGGAGTGTCTGGTTACTCATGGGTCACTCAAAGAAAAAGGATGAACAATAACCAAAAATGACTGGCACAGGATCAGGCTCCAAAAGGCCAAGCTGCGCACAGGACACACAGAGTCAGCAGGTGTTGCCTGCCCTTGTGGGTAGCAAGCAGCACAAATACATATACAACCAAGTACTTCATGCACAATAGGGATCATTCGCCATGAAGAACTGCATGCATGTTGCCAAACTACACATACTCCCATATGCACTATCTTTGACAGTTATGCCATAGATGACGCATACAAAGAGGCAAGAGATCTGCAGTGACAGAGATGAGGCACATTGTACTGTGGTGAACACATTTACTACACCAACGGATCAAGTATGTGTTTTTGGCCATGCTGCATGAGCCAATGACCATGGCCAGTGCCATTGGTCTGCGGAAATTAACAGTCATGTAATGAGTCTACCTGTACTGCTGGTGATCCAATGTGTCTACTAAATCACAAAGTGAGGGGCCCCCCGGGGGTAGGATGTGAGGCAGATCTGCGGGGGAAAGGACAGTGAATTGCTTAAAGAAGAAGGTAGATCTGCCCCGTATTTGATCAGGTATAGGCTCAGTAAGAGTCCAGAATCTTCAAAAGTCACCCATTTTAGCGCTCACCAATTACTCAAGACCGTATACAATTTAAGCAGAAGCACTTTTATAGAAAATATATCATTTTTATTCTTGATTGATTCATATATTTTTATACATAACATAATTGTACAAACTCATTTTTTTGAAAAATTATAAGATAAAAACATCTATAAATATACACCACCCGTCATCCTTCCAACATTCAAACTTCAACAAATTCATACATCGCAACCAATCATACTCATACAAGGCTCATTCAAACATTATGCTCAGATGGACTTTGAGGTAAATTGCTCTGAGAACATCCTGAATATTCCTCTCAGCCATAGGCCGGGGATAGATCGTACAATGTTCAGGGGAGATGGTTTCATCGCCGACGCGCGTTTCGGTGCCAGGCCCCCAAGATAGGCCGCACCTTCGTCAGGGCAAGAAAGGGGAAGGAGGGGTTGTATTCTGTAGTGAAATATATCTGATATCCAAGCGCTCTTGGATTCAGAAACACCTCAGCGTATAGTCCGCTGTGGAGAAATGATGACCAATCTACTTCGATAAATGGCACGTTGTTGGCACCTTCCTGGGGTCCTCAATAGCTATTTAAGGTGGGAGGGATATGCCGGGTATGGAGATACGATAGAATCAAAAGTCGCGCTCTTCTAGATAGCGTTTTATGGTTTGGATGATACCATAACTTGTAATCCTCTATAAAACAGGGTGTTCGGGCACTAGATGTATCATATTCCACATCTGCATTCTCATAGAAGGACAGGCAAGGCGGCGGTTTCACCAGGCGGTGCCATCAAAATATGGGCGGAATGGTACAGATTCCTCTTCGTTTCACGTCCGGCAACCGGTGGAACTCAGATCCAATGTGCACAGGACTGCCTGTGATGGTCAGGGCCTTGAATCGTCTGAAACGTGCGATGCTCAAAGGGGTCCATCTCCCGAAAGCCCCTTGGTCTGAGTAGAAATGACAGACTCAAAAGGGTGATCAGGCGAGGGAAGGAAAGGACGGGAACAGCAGGGAGGGAGATCTGAAACAAAGGTAAACAAGTATAAGGATTCTACACTTCTTGTCACTGAGTCACTGAATACCTCAGGACCTATACTGTAACTGTAATACCTGTAAAGGAAAACAACAGCCACAATATCCTAGTTGGGATCATGAAAGTGCTAGTGGATCTGAGGATCAAACAAGGACATTACTACACACTTACAAAGAAGGCAGTACCATAAGTTTACATATATTTATCCAGCAGTTAGCAACATACACAAAAAAGTCTTAAGAGCCACATACCTAGGGAATTGGAGCTTTCTTCCGGACGAGCTCTACAAGCCCCTGTCGTGAAAACAGAGATGAACAATCCACATGAATTCATAGCACATATAAAATTGATGAAACACCATAACACACCAAAGATAATGTTGTACGAGTTGCAAAAGAAATGGCCAATATTATGATCCTGTTCTAAGGATTGTGCAACTAGCACAGGGATCACAGGATAAACATAAAAGGTAGTAGAGTATTGCAACGATATGAGGGTGTATAACGCTCTGCGGGCTGCTTCAACAAAATTAAAGGCATGCGGTAATCCAGAAATTCACAGTGTATGAATAAAGTCCAATAAACAGAAATTCAAATGCGCTGCAGCGCGTCTCACACAAAGCCATCAATCCG
Source organism: Lissotriton vulgaris (assembly GCF_964263255.1). Classification (NCBI taxonomy): domain Eukaryota; kingdom Metazoa; phylum Chordata; class Amphibia; order Caudata; family Salamandridae; genus Lissotriton; species Lissotriton vulgaris. The sequence goes on along the minus strand of NC_141689.1, from coordinate 415,432,538 downwards.
TAGTTCCCCCAGGGAATCTGTGAGGGTCAAGAAGGGAAATTACACAGCCCCCGCAAGAGCCTTAAGAAGCTTGTCCAACAAGGGAGGGAATTAGGTAAACACAAGGAAGCCCTACAAGAGCCAGTCATCGGCTCGACCAACTGGGCTTTGAAATGCCAAACATAACAAGCTGCTGAGCCGGAATTCAACAGAGAGTAAAGAGGAGTGATTGCGCAAATGCACCCCTACCGTGACCAGGATATGCAGCACGCCACAGGAGAATCCTGGAATTAACGACACCTGACTGGTGCCACGGAAGCGGTTACATTCGCTTCCGTGCAACGTTGTGACGTCATCAGCACCAAGTTCTTGGCTTCATGGAAAATAACATTTCTCATCCACTTACCGAGAAGACTTGCACCGCAGTGTCCTCCACCGACCCTTGAGGAAGCAACGTGACAGTGACATGACGTACTGGCACAAAGGTCAATGCATCCATACGAACAGACTCACAGGACAGTTGACAGAACATGTGCGACATACGCTGGCCCCCACCTTCACAACATGGATGTTGGAAATCCAATTGTACTGGCACACAAGATTAAGTGGATGAGCCAAACACATCCTGCTACACACAGAGAGGCTGCAATTCCCCATAGAGCCTGTTGTTGTGATGTCACACACAATGTCAACCCGTGGCATCCGCAATGTGTCAGGGGCAAGGTTTACACACATTGATGCCTTCACCAGAGTCCACACTCCAATACAGATGACTGTCACGAAGGGTGATTGTCATGTCATGGGAGTGGTGCAACTGTAATTAGATCCATGGTGATGAGACATGTATGCATGGTACTACAACATGCACAGAAACAGTTTCCACCCATTCCCAAAGCGTAACAACACCAAAAAGCCTGTTTGGATCTCTTACCTGAACTGACATTTACACATTTCCTGCATGGAACGCTGATTCAGCCCACGTTGCAATCATCATGAGGAATAGTAGGAGGACAAAGATGACACGAGCAGACAACAGGCACAGCAACCTGGGAATGACAGACACACCAGAGGTCACCGGTAAATATCTTTGCAATAGACATGGGCAGTTACGAAACATGAACAATGTAGGGCGCATGCAAATTTCAAATAAAGTCATTGCGCATTACTGTGTGGCCTGACATCAGCACTCGAGTGACACATCAGAACACACATCAAAGTCACTTTGCATACAGTCAGCTGGACACACACATTGCAACACATGCCACTCAATGCTACAAGCTTGCTCACTCATACCCAGTGACTCACAATTATGAGAAGAAGTTGCGTATGAGCTGACTCTGGATATCATCCTCCTCCTCCTCATCACTTGCATCGTGACCAAGCCCTTGATCCTCGACAGGTGGATGTTGCTGCTCCTCAGGATCCAGGATGAGTGGCACTGCCTTCTCAACTGCCATGTTGTGCAGCATGAAGCACACAAGGAAGATTTTACAGACCTTGTCCGGTGCATATGGGAGGGATCCGCCAGTCTTATCGAGGCACCGGAATCGGCTCTTCAGGAGGCCAAACGTCCTATCAATCACTCGCCTGGTCTGCCAATGTGCATTATTGTACCGCTGATCTGCAGCTGTTCTTGGGTTGTGGAGAGGTGTCATTAGCCATGGCATGTTGGGATATCCTGAGTCCCCTACATAGATACATCATGTAAATAAGTGGGTCAGGAGAAGCTGTAAGAGCAAAATATACTGAAACACAAAGGACAAACAGAGTTTACCCACCAACAAGACATGCCCGCTTGTTGTGCAGCTGCAGCATAATTTGTGGCACTCTGCTACACCTCATGATGAATGCATCGTGTGCTGATCTTGGAAAACGTGCACAAACGTGGGAAATCAGCATGTTAGCAAGACACACCACAAGGGCATTTATTGAATGGTAATGTTTACGGTTGCGGTAAGCCTGCTCCTGTGCCTGTGGTGGCACCAAAGCCACATGTGTCCCATCAATAGACCCAATGACATGTGGCATCCCTCCCAGGGCATATAAATCACCCTTGACATCTCTCAACTCTTCAGGAGTCGGAAATTTGATGAATTCATCAATATGCTCCAACATGGCTGCCAAAACATCACGCAGGACACGGCTGAACATCGTCTGTGACATTCCACCAACATCAGCTATGGTTAATTGAAACCTACCTGTTGCAAAAAAATGTAGGGCTGCCAACACCTTTATCTTAGGGTTCAGCGCAGTCGGATACCCGTGGTGCGGTTGGAGATGTGGTGCCAGCTTGTTTGTCAACTCCTAAATCAATTGTTGGTTAAAACTGTAACATTGGATGCAGGCACGTTCCCTCATGGTAGCCAAGTCTGGGAATGGCCTTGGTAGAGGCGGTGCCCTGCAGGACATATTTGGGAATAATGGAGATTGACAGTCAGCCAACATCAATGGCAATGTACATAGCACATGCAAAACTGCTACTAGACATCAGGTCACTATGGAGTCTGGCATGTGCAATACATCCAGGACACATATGCCAGCTTGCTGGCACTCCTACGAAAAGCCAGATACATCTGTTGATTGACAACTCAACATGACATGCTCTGAAATGAGCTGCTGGACCGGTCTGAGTGAACAGCCCGACATATCACCGGAGTGACACACGTCACAATACCTGCAGTGGAAGGTTGTCATCCCATACAGACAGCTGACTGCAAGGCACAAGCACAGGTCACATGGAATGTCAAATGTACATATCAAACACATTGCTATGAAGGTGGACACATGACAACAAAACAACACAGCCATTGACACGACGCAGACATGTATGCCTGGGGAAATACGATGTCTGATGCACACGGACTCAACAGCTGTGGGAATCTACATGTGGCATGGTGTGCGTAGATGTGAAACCATTGCCATCTCAACAGACCCATGTTACATGCACCAACAGCAGATGCAGTTTACGGTACACAAACAGCAAGCTCAATATAACACATAACAGACACCTGACATAATCACATAGGGTCATGTTGAGCGTGACATGTCAGTTGACAAAGTGCCCCAGTCCCTGCCATCAGGAGACAGGTGCCGGTAGTGATGACTGTGCCATCCCAGTGTTGCTGTGCATGACAAAATCAAACTAATGATACACATGTGACAAGTGTCAAGGTGATGTGTGCCACATAGTGCCCCATCACACATGACATGTGTCCACAGGTCATCACACATCGATTGTGCAACAAGATTGGATGCCCTGTGCTATGTCACTGTCTGCCACACCTAGGGCCTGCACATGAAAGTATGCAATGACAAGTACTTGATAGACATCCTTGTGCGAAACGTACCACTGCATTCGCATCAGCGTGTAAAAAGCACCGTGTGAAATGCACCGTACCCCTGCGAGTGAAACGCACCATGTGAAACGCACCGTACCCCTGCATTTGCATCAGCTTGTGAAATGCACCATGTGAAACGCACCGTACCCCTGCGTGTGAAATGTACCATTTGAAATGCACCATACCCCTGCATTCGCATCAGCGTGTGAAATGCACCATGTGAAACGCACCGTACCCCTGCATTTGCATTAGCATGTGAAATGCACCGTACCCCTGCATTTGCATCAGCATGTGAAATGCACCATACCCCTGCATTCGCATCAGCATGTGAAACGTACCATACCCCTGCATTCGCATCAGCATGTGAAATGCACCGTACCCCTGCATTTGTATCAGCGTGTGAAATGCACCATACCCCTGCGTGTGAAACGCACCATGTGAAACGCACCGTACCCCTGCATTTGCATCAGCGAGTGAAACGCACCATACCCCTGCATTCGCATCAGCATGTGAAACGCACCGTACCCCTGCATTTGCATCAGCATGTGAAATGCACCGTACACCTGCATTCGCATCAGCGTGTGAAATACACCATGTGAAATGCACCGTACCCCTGCATGTGCATCAGTGTGTGAAATGCACTGTACCCCTACATTTGCATCAGCATGTAAAACACACCGTAGCCCTGCATTCGCATCAGCATGTGAAACGCATTGTACCCCTGCATTCGCATCAGCGTGTGAAACGCACCATACCCCTGCATTCGCATCAGCGTGTGAAACGCACCATACCCCTGCATTTGCATCAGCGTGTGAAAAGCACTGTGTGAAACACACCGTACCCCTGCGTGTGAAATGCACCATGTGAAATGCACCGTACCCCTGCATTTGCATCAGCGTGTGAAACACACCGTACCCCTGCATTCGCTTCAGCGTGTGAAACGCACCGTACCCCTGCATTCGCATCAGCGTGTGAAATGCACCATACATCTGCATTTGTATCAACGTGTGAAATGCACCATGTGAAACGCACCGTACTCCTGCATTCACATCAGCGTGTGAAACGCACCGTACCCCTGCATTCGCATCAGCGTGTGAAAAGCACTGTGTGAAATGCACCCTACCCCTGCGTGTGAAACGCACCATGTGAAACGCACTGTACCCCTGCATTTGCATCGGCGTGTGAAACGCACCGTACCCCTGCATTCGCAGCAGCATGTGAAATGTACCGTACCCCTGCATTCGCATCTGCGTGTGAAACGCACTGTACCCCTGCATTCGCATCAGCGTGTGAAAAGCACTGTGTGAAACGCACCGTACCCCTGCGTGTGAAACCCACCATGTGAAACGCACCGTACCCCTGCATTTGCATCAGCGTGTGAAACGCACCGTACCCCAGCATTCGCATCAGCGTGTGAAACGCACTGTACCCCTGCATTTGCATCAGTGTGTGAAACGCACTGTACACCTGCATTCGCATCAGCGTGTGAAACGCACCATACCCCTTCATTCGCATCAGCTTGTGAAACGCACTGTACACCTGCATTTGCATCAGCGTGTGAAATGCACCATGTGAAACACACTGTAGCCCTGCATTCACATCAACGTGTGAAACGCACCATGTGAAATGCAGCATACCCCTGCATTCGCATCAGCGTGTAAAACGCACCGTACCCCTACTTTCCGGGCGTGTGTGCGCATCATATCACTATTGTAATGGTTTCATACGCGAGCACGAGAAACGCACCGTACATGTGTGTGGATCTCAAAATTACTTAGGGGATGAGTAGTAGGCCCTGAATGCATCCTAGGTGTCATGGATACTGAGTATTGAGTAGCTATGTGTCCAACAGGTGTCCTGCAAAAGTCAGTTGGCCCAAAAAATACAATGTTGCAAAATGATTGTTGAGCTGAAGCTCAAATTTTAAACGATGCGAATGCGTGTCAGAGCCGTATGTTTAAAGGGATTGAGGAAACGTACGATGCGAACTAATCTGACCTATCACTCTGTACTCCTCGAACTGAAAGCCCCTCAGCAGCACTGATTTAAGGCAGCATGAACCCCTGAGAGGGCATTTACCTGCACAACATTGGAGTGGACCACACTGCTGCTGTCGCTGCATTCTCTGGCATATCATGGCACATACTATGGAAAGGGCCCCAGCCTTCACAGAGGAGGAGAACCAGACCCTGCTGGACAGCCTCCTACCACGAACAGCAAGCTGTATGGGAGACCAGAGGAGCAGGTGAGTGCTGACTCCACTACCTTTGACTGCGCACCTGTTGTGTGAGTGTCACAACAGGCATTGTGTATTGGTGGGACAGACATGCAATGTGGTTTGGAGTGAGTCCCAGGGGGTGTACATGGTGGTGTCTCTCATGCAGAGCATGATGTAGTTCATGTGTGTTCACTCCTCACTTGCATTGTGCTTACTGTGACATTCACTGCATAGTGAATGACACATTCAGCCGTGTCAGACCTTGGTGGCTTTATTTCCAATTGTCCTGAGGTGGAGTAGTGGTCCCCCCTGGAGTGACAGGTGACTATACTCACAGATATTTATTACTTGAGGGGTCCTGTGGTGAGATTGTCCAAATGATGTGTACAACCTCATGGACATTGATGTGTGTGAATGTGCCTTGTCATGTGGGTGAGTGTGTATGTGATGTGTTGTACCACTGCTGCGTGGTGTATGCAGCAGCTCTACCCATCTGATGTGACAAGTAAGCAGTGCTGTGTGCCTGACTTGCAAAGCTGGCACGACACCTGTGACATCCCAGTCGCAAGTGGCACATGTGCAAAGTGAGTGTTGTATCCGCTGTTGTCAGTGACAGGCGAGTGATCTGTGCCAGGGTGTGTCTGTCTGGTCTGCTGAGGGTTCTTCAGTGGAGTGGGATATGTGACTGCTTGGCACGTGCTGTCCCACACCTTGCAGTTGCATGTGTTGCCCAGTGTGTGCCATGATCAGTGAGTGTGTTGCACCCGTTACGCCATCTGTGTGCTTTCAATGCCATGTAGCGCATTGGGGCTTGCACACAGGCCAAATTCACATGGACAATGATGCAAGTCCTGTCAGCATCCTATGCCCTGTTCACATTATCAAAGATATGCAAGTGTGTGTCTCTGGGACATGGAGCAGGTGTAGTGATGTTGTTTCACTGTGTCTTCCTGACAGGTAACTGCCTACGAGAAGGGGGAAATCTGGCGGGACATCATCAGGGCCGTCAGGTGTGCGGGGGCCCTCGCCGGCACCTGAGGAACGTGCAAAAGAGTTGGCAGGACATCCGGTCCTGGACCCGGCGTATCGCCTTAGTCCAGCTGAAGTTGTCATCTCCATGCCAGCATGATGGACGCCGTCGCCTGACCCCCCACATGCTCCGTGTCGTGGCGGTGGTGTTCCCAAACCTCGATGGGCAGTTACAGGAGAGACAGCAGTAAGGACGGGGTAGGTACATGGCTGTTTGTTGTGTTGTCTGTCACCTTCTTTTTGAAGTGCTCTGAAGCCTGGCTACACTCCCACAGTTGGGGTGTCAGCTCAGACAGGTTATATGTGCAGTGCCTTTTCAGTTCCCCATAGTCACCTGGTGCTGAATTTCATCCCTTCCCCTCCTTAACACATGTCCCCTGGTCTGTGTGTAATCACATTTGCACATGTTCATCTAGGATGCAAGAAAATCAGACTGGACATTGATTTCTGCATCATGTGGGAGGGTGGTCTGTGACATGTGTTGGGACCTTGCCTGTGCCATGACCTGTGCACTGTGTTGGGGCTCCATATTTGTTGGCACTGATGATGACTCTCAATATAGGAGTGTAAGGTTTCAACTGCACACCCTTGCAGCATGCATGACCAATGTAGTATCCTCAGACATGATGTATATCAGTGGGAGATATGCATAGTGCCATGACGGTTGCTCATGGTACAGTCAGCTCATTCCAGACCCACGGATCAGTGTGCCCACTACAGTCCCCTGAGACACCCTAGCCTCCTAATCATGTGTGTCATCCAACACTGTGCCCATTCTATGTGGGTTCAGCATGGATCTGCCTCTATGGCATTGGTCCCTGGCATAGTTTCTATTTTTCCGTTGTCTGCTACATTTGGATTCAGACTCACACATTTTTGCCACTTATATGTAGTTCAGATGCAATGCTGTTTTGTCTTTGTGTGCAGACATTTGTGTTGACATTTTGCCTGGGGATAAGGGTGTGTTCACAATGCAGCAATGATTTTGTTCATCACAATTGCAGGCCCATTAGCTTAAGCATTGTCCTGAGTTGAGACATGTGTGCCACTCCACATGACAGCCAGTATGTTTTATGTGCAAGCAACTGTGTCATCAGGGAATAGATCCCCAATGTGAGGAATGACATATTTGAAGTTGTGTCACATGAATGATTGTACCTTGGCACTCACAACACTTGTTAAAAGTTGTTCATGTTTAGAATGTGTTAATATGACGAATTGTGTAAAGAAAACTTACGTGCCTGCATAATAGATCTTTCACAAGGTAGTGCACACAAAACGAGATTTCCACTTTCATGTAAGACGCTGGCACCTTTTCAAAGAGGCCAGTGTTAGAGATAAATGGTGTGCCTTGATCTCCATATACATGTTCCCACAGTGGTCTTGGGGTCTTGAAAGTCCTTTGTTGTCAATTATACACAGTGTCAAGACATCAATACCTCAGTTGGCCCACGTATATGGACAATCTGCAATGCCATTTGTTTCTAACAGTGTTTTATTTTGAAGGGTGCCAGCTTTTTCAATGAATGTGGAAATGTTTTAAGTGTGCATTTCCTTGTGAGACATCTTTCATGCAGGCACATAAGTGTTCTTTCCAGAAAATGCCGAATTACCACATTCAATACATGTTGATTGTGTAAAGTTTCGTCAGTCCCAAGGTACCAACATTTATTTTAATATAATTTTTGACCAATGTACTTACAGGGCTCTGAGTTTGGTGACGCCTTGGGGAGTGAGGTTGTTTAGTTTGCCCTGAGGGGCACCACTACTGTTTCTTTCTTAGTGAACAAGAGGTGGCAACATTTCATTGTATTGATCTGCTCTCCGGTAAACAAACACTAGCTTCGCTGTGTATTTCTCATTCAAGTTGTTGCCTGGTGTGTTCTTTGGATCCTTGTGTCCAAGTAGCATTGTGTCTATACCAACTGGGCAGTACAAGGCTCAAATATGTGCAGAGTTATCTGGCTGTAACTCATGATGCTTGGCATGATTTGCAGTGTGACCTATTGATTTTGTGCTCATGTGTCAGATGTGTACAGGTGACTGATGCATTTCTGTTTCTTCTCCTTGCCCACAGCATCATCACCCGAAACTGGAGGATACAGCTGCACGGACCAGGAGGAGGGACCCAGCCACAGTGCCACCAGCGTGGAGGAGTCAGAGGGAGCCAGTGGCACAGAGGGTGAGGGGAGTCAGTCTACGGACCTGTTGGAAGGGGACACATCTTACCACGCCGATGGACCCGATTCTGACTCCCAGGATGAGGGGGAATTTGCAGCAACACCGGGCAGCAGCACTGAGTCTGTCCCCGCCCCCTCCAGCACCATCTCCACCCTCCCAGTTGCTCCCATCCCTTCTGTCCGTGCAGCCCCCTTGTCTCCTTCAGCCCCGGCACCGCAGCCCCTGCCCCTTTCACCCCTGCTGCCCTTAGTGCGGAGTCTGTGGATTTACTCCGCCAGTTACAGGTTGGTCGGACATCAATGCTGAATGTCCTCCATGCCCACTCACAAATCCTGACACAGTTGTTGTCTTTCATGGAGGGCATGTCACCAACGATGTCCGACCAACGTCGGATCATGCAGTCCATGGACTCATCACTGACGGCAGCAGTTTCCCTCCTGCAGCGGTCCGTTCCCCCCCTCCTTCTGACCCATCCAGACTCCCCTCTCCCATACCTGTCCTACGCGCATGCAGGAAGACACCATCACACACCCCAACAGACACAGGCAGCACACCCCCACAAAACGCAGAGCGCACACCTCCTGACACGCACACTCAGGGGGCTGCAGGCACACCCACAGGGACTGGGGTTAGACCGCAAACACGCAGCCAGAGTCACAGTACGCAACCCTCACAGTCCTCTCCCTCCACTCCCATAGTGTCCTCAGGTGCAGGGGTTGGTCTGGACGAATTGGAAGCAGTGTGCCGCACAGAGTATCTGTCCACCTTTGGCGCTGCACAAGCCACTGAGGAGGATACGTCCACCCCTGCACCCACCACACCTACCCTTCCCACTCCTGTCCCTGCAGTGCCTGGTCCTGCTACCGATGATGCCCCCCAAGGGTCAACATCCCATTAGCTACTCCATGTGCAAGCAAGTTAGGGGTAGACTGCCTACCCAACGTCCCCCTACAAGGACATTTGTGTGGACTGGCCATTGGCCTTTTTTTGAGCACGGACTCATTTTTGCACATCTTATTTTTTCCAGCTGAATAAAGCCTTTTATTTTACGTTCAACACTATTGCATTTCAGGTACTTGATGTTGGTGATGAGGGGCCTGGAGTTGGTGTCATGGTAATGTTTTGGGGTTCTGAAAGAGGTTTTTTGTTTATGGTAATGAGGTGGACCATGGTATCTGTGTGCCATCACAATGTCTCTGCAAATAATCATTGGTTGTGTGTGTTCAGTTTGGCTAGAGACATTGTCCCAAGGAGTGTTCCTTCCTCTGTGGCACCTGACATCTTCACTGCAGACCGTTGCACAATTATTGTGCTGACATGTGTGCACTTTTCCTTTTTTGGTGACTGTTCCTGTTGGACTTGGCCCTTCTGGCAGGTTCACCCCTGAACGCTTTGCATTTGAACTCTGAAATAATTATAATGATTTCTGGTCTTGGCGCACTTTAGCACTGTGGCGCAGTGTAAATTGCGTGCACTCTGAGTGCGTGTGTGAGATTTGCCTGCTCTCCCATAGGAATGCATGGGGAATGTGTGTGTCCCTGGTAGTTCCTGATATGTGGGGAGTGCAGATGCGAGTTTGGTATGTGCGGACTGGTGTGATTGAATACTGCACAATGATGTATGCGGCGTGATTGTGTCTAGTGTGGAAGTGCCACTTCTAGAAGTTGGCATGTTTGTGTAATTTGTGTCTGGCTTGTGATTGGCTGGAGCTGGCTGGTGAGCCTGGCTCCATGAGTCATGATGGGTCTGCCCCGGTGGTGAGTGTTGAGATTAGCATGAGTGATGTGAGAGAGGAGTACATCTGGGACCTGAATAGGGCTGAGCTTTCCCCACACAATGCTGGCTCCGCCCCCTGTGGTGCGCCGAATGACCCTAGCATGGCCAGTGAATAGTCAGAGTGCTCCCAAACCAGCTGCGTCTGGTTTTGCCCCCACCCTGCACCTTTAGACAAAGGGATTTTCTGTATAAAATGAGGCTGTGACCTCATGTTTAATGTTCTTGTTTATGACTGGAATCTACCAGGGGCGTGCTACTGCTGGGGCCCAGGGGAAGGCTTGCCTCCCTGGGCCCTGCCCAGCCCCTGGATGCCCTGGATGCTGGAGGACTCTTTGGGATCCCTCTGCCTTTCCTGGGATGATTGGGGACCTTGCTTTGCTCTGGAACCCCTTGTGACTCTTTTTCCCCTTGTGACTCTTTTTCCCCTTATGGATTACTTTTGGTGTTGCCAAGGCTTGTGCAGCCTGCCCAGCGCTGTGGGAGCGCTTTTACTTTCTTTTATAGGGGAGAACCTAGGGGCTACGCCGCGCTGACGCTGCAGCCCCGGGCTGAGGGATTCCCCCCCTCGTAGGGATTCTCCTCCTCCCATACTTCGCAGGAGCCTACCCTGCATTGTGCCCGAGTCTCGTTATTTTTTTTAATTACGGGTGCCAACCCCGTTTATGCGCTCCTTAGCGGGATGCCCACCTTGCTTTTACGTTTATTTTGCCTACCGAGGGTGCCCACCCCTCATTTTACGAGATAAAAATCACCGCCGCGGCCCTCTCGCGCCGAACACAGGAAGCCAGTCACTGTCGTGCCTGACTCGGGGCGGGACTTCCGGTTTGGAAAGGAAGTCCCGCCCGCTGCGACACGCTGATTGGGGGAATCTGCCCAGAGGAAGAGAGAGCCCGGAGCCTCGCCGATGGCCCCGAGAGGGGGGGCCAGGTGAAGCAGGGCATCTGATAAGGCGGGGCTCCCATGACTGAGGGAAGCCCGCGCCACAGGAACAACAGCCGCTTCCAGCGGGCCTCTCAGAAGGGAGAGAGAGCCCCGCCCGCCGCCTCCATGAAGCCGCTGGGGCCCCCTTGAGCGAGGGAGAGCCCCGGCCGACTACAAAGAAGAGACCGCGTCCCCCCTGCCGCATGATGAGAGGAGTCCCCCGCAAACAGCCCAGTAAGTCAGAGAAGGGCTGGGGGACTCCATGGGCGTTTCTGTGCGTGGCGACTGCGGCACTTAGGGGGCATGCCTAATTTCTAAAGCCCGTGAGGAGGGAGGTAAGGATTGCCTGAGCCCCGTGGCTCCCATGAAGCTCCCATTATTCTGCAGAGCCAGAATTGCTCCACCGACGGCCGCCATTGTTGTTAGGGCCCTGTGGGGGTCCCAGGGGCCCATGGTTCCCCAGAGCCAGTGCGCTCCAATGGTCGGGGGCCTGGTTGCCTTTCAGAGACCAGATGTCTCCCCCAATTGGCCATCCTCGTGTTCCCGGGCCCGGGGGGTGGGGAGGGGCCCATGCCTTATTATTCAGGGGCCAGTTCTTCCCCTCAAGAGGCCCCATTATTATTTAAGAAGCCAGTGTGCTCCCTGGGGCATAATTGATTCCTAGAGCCTAGAAGGCTCCCACAGTTGCGCAGTTTTGTCCCTGAGGGCTAGCGAGAGCCCCTGTCGCAGTTTTGTTCCCAGCTGCCCAGCACTTAGTGGGCAGCTGCACCGTTTAGGACCTTCCTTCCTAGGGACATGTAATTTATACTCAGGAGTGAGTCGCACTCCTTTATCCCTACCTTGGTCTTCCCCAGCTGCGCAGCAATTAGTGCCAGCTTCAGCTTTTAGGCCCCTTGCTATTGTCCCCAGCTGCCCACCAAGTAGTGGGCAGCTGCTACATTTAGGTCTTGGCGCAGTGGCGCAACCTGGACTTTGTTGTGAGTTATGTGCTTCTTAGGGTGCTAGGAAATGTACTGTGTGTTGTATGTTTTGCGCATCCTGTGTTCTGGTACCTCTGAATGTGTTTTTATGCATCATGTACAACGTTGCTTTTCTACACCGCTGAATGTATGTTTATGCATCATGTGTTTTTCCCTACACCTCTGAATGTTGTGATGCATCATGTGTAATGTTTTCATGCCTATACCCCTAGATGTATAATGATACTTAGGTGGATGTTTTATCTAGTATGGGTTATACTAGTGTGTTCATGATTCCCTGCGTGATATTTTCCTAAGGTGGTTAGGGTTGTGTAGGTGGTACTTACCTTTTACCAGTGGTTACTGGCTGTGTGCTCTCTTTTCTATTTTGTGCTACAGTAATTATTATTCCTACCAAGTGCTAGTTCTAAAAGTGCTATTTCTGACAGTGGTCCATGTGGCCCTGTCCCATGTATATAATCCCCTGTGAATTCTGCCCGTGCCTCTGGCACATTGTAAAGTGTGTGTTTACTATCTAATGTGTTTTGTAATACAAAGGCTATTTTCACATATACCTTGTGTGGAGTTCCTTTTGTGGGGGGCCTGGGATGTTGTTGCTGGGGGTGCCTGCGCAAATGCTTTACACATCGCCTCTGAGATAAGCCTGACTGCTCGTGCCAAGCTACCAAGAGGGTGAGCAGGGGTTATCTTGGAGGGTGACTTCCTTGCCCTGACTTAGAATGGTGGTTTCTGCCTGGCTTTGGCGCAAGCCTTAGCCAACCAGAAATTCCCATTTCTAACAGTTCCCTTCAACAATGGCCATGCCTGCTCACAGATGACTACTGCTCATTCGTCTTTGCCATGCTTGCAACTCACTGTACTTGTGTTTTGAGTATGTACAAATGCCTTCATGGACACATTCACCCTTTTCACCACTATGCATGTGTGTAATCACAGCGTACCCCTATGTTGGGAATTGTTATGCAGGGTATTTGGGCACATGACTCACAATTTTGTGCATTGTATCTAAGGGTTTCAACCCTATTCCTTCCATGAGAGACTACATCTTGGTGGTCTGACCACCACCTGGACATTCATATCAGTCCTGGGATGTGCGTGACAGTGTATTCCCTTTCACTCTCTTTGTTTGGTAGGCTGTTACATCACTATCCACTATTGTGTCATGATGGTAGGGTGTGTATTTCGCCTACAGCCTCCATGGGTGGGTATGCATGTGGAATTTGACATCACACCCACATGTGGTGTGTCACGCAGTGTGTGAAAGTAATCCATCCTCCAGGGAGTGGGACACTGCTGTGACTGATGTATTGCTATGGCACTATCATTATAGTCACAAGTTAGGGATGTGCACATACCCCCATGTAGTTGTGGTATGCTGATGATGTACCCCCATATATCTGAGCACTGCTGGTAGTCATATCCACCCACCCCTCATATGTCTGGGCACTGCTGGGAGTCCTCTGCAGCCACCCCTCATGTGTATGGCTTCTGCTGGGATTCATATCCACCCACCCCTCATATTTCTGGCCTCTGCTGGGAGTCATATCCACTCACCCCTCATATGTCTGGCCTCTGCTGGGAGTCCTCTGCACCCACCCCCGTACTGTTGGCCACTGCTGGGAGTCATATCCACCCACCCCTCATATGTCTGGCCTCTGCTGGGAGTCATATCCACCCACCCCATACCGTTGGCCACATGGGGTTGATGGCGTGGGTGTGCCTCATATCACTATTGTGATGGTGCCGTACGGGAGCGTGTGAGACGCACCATACCTCAGCATTCCTGGTGTGTGTACGCATCGTATCACTATTGCAATGGTGCCATATGCGAGCGCGTGAAACGCACCGTACCTCAACATTCATGGCGTGTGTGCGCATCGTATCACTATTGTAATAGTGCCATACGCAAACGTGTGAAACGCACTGCGCCCCAGCATTCATGGCGTATGTGTGCGCCTCATATTACTATTTCAATGGTGCTCTACGCGAGCGTGTAAGACGCACCGCACTAGTACACTTCCGTTGTTGCGGTACGTTGTTCTCACCCTATGCGCCGTCGTCGGTTTCTGTGCACCAGGTCGTAGGCATGCAGGACTGGGATGACACGGACGATGGGGTTCATGGTGTGTATGTCGCGTACCGGGGATACGGTTCGGGTTGGATTCTGCTTTTACGGACGTTTAGAGCTCCTGTAGAAAAAAGGGTCGTATGGAGTGTCGCAGAGACGAATTGTACTTGCTGGGCCGGAAACTGCTGCTTGATTACGTACGGACGTAGCGTAATGCGTGTTCCGGATACAATTTGCACGTATTTTTTTGTCATACGGTGTTTAGTACGGTTCGTACGGAGATCTGCTTTGGATACGAATCGTACTTCATCGTACGTACGGGAACGTTTACGGGTACGATTTGGATGGGAAATATGCTCCGTACGGCTATTTGTAAGGGATTTTACCGAATCGGAATCGGCCCTTAATAATTTATTAATTTTAAGGTTATTTAAGTATTTTTAAATATGTTTTCGTTAACTAGATTTATTATTTCATTGATTTTAAATTACTTTTAAGACATTTAATAAAATTCGATATTTTGACTAACTATATTTTTTACAACTATATTTTTGATTCAATATTTTTGTACTTACCTGTTTGCAGATAGGAATTCGATATTTTTGCCTTCTATATTTTGTCCACTATATTTTGGTAGGTCGATATTTTGGAATTCTATATTCTGTCAGTGATCCCCAGAAGACATATATGCGTGGGCACAGTGACTCGCTTGATAAAAAGGATAAAATGCCTAACAGAGCAAGGAAATTTGATGGGACAAATTAGTTAATGAAAATAGCTTGAGGGTCGAACATGAAAGGGTCAATAATATTAAATGAAGAATATGTGCGTAAAATCAATGAAATGTACATCAGTGAGCTAGACAGCAATGTTATGTTATGTTCTGTTATCTTTATTTCTATAGCGCACAACTCAGCCTGGGGCATCTCGGCGCTGCCTAGAAATAGTACCTGAAGCTGAAAATCAGATCATAAGCAAGTTTAGAACAGAAAAGCTTTTAATTCTTTCCTGAAAGTGCTGTGAATGGTGATTTTACGCAGGGCCATAGGTAGTTTATTCCAGTATCTTGGAGCGAGATATGAAAACGCTTTACCCCCTGTACGAATCAAGCGTATACAGGGTACCTGTAGAAGGCCTAATGTACTGGATCTGAGATTTCTGCACAATGAGTATTTTAAGAGTTTCTTTTGCAGATAATGAGGGCCTCTACCTTTCAAGGAATTATAGGTGAGACAACATATTTTTAAAAATGATCTCTTCCTCACTGGTAGCCAGTGCAGCTCTCTGAGCAAAGGGGCCGAGTGGGAGCCTGCAGGGTGGTTTAGAATCATTCTGGCAGGGTCTCTCCCACTTCGGCCAGCAGTGCGTTTCCATAGTCTAAATAACTGATTACCATAGCCTAGACTAGAGTTCTACGATGGTTCGTAGGCATATAAGGACGTAAACTATAATAGCAGAAGCCGGTAGTGGCAGCAATATGGTCTTTCATGGTTAGCACCTAGTCCAGCTTTAAACCTAGATTTTTAACACATTGTTTAGGAACAGGGGCTACTCCCAATTGTGAGGGCCACCATTTGTCCGACCAGGTATCTGAGGCTTTCTCCATTAGCATGACCACGGTTTTAGCCAGCTTCAGCTGAAGGCAGTTCTCCGTCATCCAGCTGGAGATTGTGAGCATTGTGGAGGAGAATCGAGTTTTCTCTTCTTCTGGATTCCAGCCGATAGTAAACATAAGCTGAGTATCATCAACATATGAGATTATCTCAAATCCTAGCTGTTCAACTATTTTTGCCAGAGAAGCCATATATATGTTAAATAAAGTCGGGCACAGGCAGGAGCCCTGGGGTACACCCCTATCAAGACGCATTTTTTCTGACATGTAGGCCCTAACATGATGGTTTGTGTTCTATCTGACATAAAGTGCTGCAGCTATTTCACGGCTGTCCCTTGAATGCCGCAGGAGAGTTATCTCTCCGCAAGCTTTGAATGCGAGATGGTGTCAAACGCTGCAGAGAGATCTAAGAGTATCAGTACTACTGATCCTCCTGTGTCTCTTGTCTGCCTAAGGGAGTTGGTCACAGCCAGGATGGCGGTCTCAGTACTGAAGCCCAGTCGGAAACCAGATTGCGTTGGATCCAAAATTTGGTTGGAGTACAGGTATAAACTTAGCTGTCTGTTTATTATACTTTCCATCAGCTTGCCCAGTAGCGGAAGTAAGGAAATAGGGTGGTAGTTGCTGAGTGTTAGAGGGTCAGCCGTTGTTTTTTTCAATATTGGGCGTATGATTGCTTCCTTCCATGTCATTGGGATAGTACCTGATTGTATTGAATGGTTATAGATATCTTGGATTGCAGGAGCACAACTAGTGGCTAGGAGAGCCATTGTCTTTGGCGGACAAAGATTTTGGGGTGAACCAGATTTAGCTGTACACAGACCTTTGGAGACCTCCTCAATCGAGGTTAATTCTAAACGGTCTAGGGTACTACATGCTATCTTTTCTGAGCCCCCGGGTTTAGTGAGAGATTCAGGGTTTAGAAAGGCTGTGGATGGAAAGTTTGCATAGATATTGGATATCTTTTCTTGAAAATAGATTTCTAAAGAGTTGCAAAACTCCTGAGATTCCATTGGAGACTGTCTACAGACTTTTGGGGATACAAAGTCCTTTATTATATTAAAAAGGGCTTTAGGGGAATTGCTAGCGTGTTCAATTTGGTTAATAATAAACGAATGTCTGGCTGCTTTTAAATTAAGATGATACCTGGACAGCAACTGTTTATACTGTAGTCTATGTTGGGGGTCCTTACTAGCTCACCAGAGTCTTTCGAATGTGAATTGGATAGTCCTTCATAACTATGTGTACATTTTAGAAATTATTTTAACATCTTACTTGACCACAAATGGCCGGCATAGGATGCCTCCCCTTAAAAAAAAAATGTAGAAAACCTTTTACAAATAAATACAGAGAAGACAAACCTGAAGACATGTAAAATCTTATCTCATAACTTTAGTTGGATCCTGTATAGAGGTAAAGTATAGGATGTAAAATGTTATATAGTTTGTGTTTTTATCAAACCTGACATAGACTAGTCTTAAGTAGGACATAATCACACTAGCTATGTAGATGGTAAAGGCTTAAATCAATTTT
This sequence comes from Lissotriton vulgaris, assembly GCF_964263255.1. NCBI lineage: Eukaryota > Metazoa > Chordata > Amphibia > Caudata > Salamandridae > Lissotriton > Lissotriton vulgaris. The sequence goes on along the minus strand of NC_141689.1, from coordinate 415,414,903 downwards.
ATATTCTCTTTCGTGCAGGAATGTTGGAGTTCTCAGTGAGGCGTAGGAGTCGAAGATTCTGCAATCTTATTATGTGGTTCATAATGTTTACCTGCATACTTTTTTGTGGATAGGAAAGCGAGCTGTGGAAAAGACACCGTCAAATTTAACCTAGCGTCACAATTACATTTCTGAATTTAAGAGCTAGGGACGCTGAAATTCAATATAAAGCTATCTTTCAAATTATTTGTAAATAGTATGATCTGAAAACTTCATATTGGAAATCTCATAGTGCACTCCAGTGTATGTGGTTCTCGAATCATATAATGCATATATTGAATCTTAAGACTTAAGCTATGGACTCACTGACTGTTTTAGGGCATGAACCTGTGTTTTCTTTTCTGTAAGACACCCCTAATACACCGGAAGGGAGAGCTACCAAGTCAATTATTAACATTATATGAAGAAACTAAATTCTTTCACTAAATATATCATTCAGTCAAGAAAACAAGAATTTTTGTAAAACTATTGTTGAAATCTAAAACGCATGCGTTTTATTAATTTATAAATAAGTGGGATCCCTGTTCTTTTTTTCTTTTGTTGCATGATGAAGTTCAAAACATGAAGACAGGATTTCCGAAGTGTGTGCTGTGAGTATAGAAGATCTTAAAATTGTTTGTATGTTCATTGTTAATACCTTTCAAAAGTGGGAATCTGTCACGAGTTTCTGTCTGGCGAGACACTGACACAAGACTGTGGGGATATTCTCAAGAATGCTTGATAACCATCGCAAAAGTAACTTAACACAACTGTGCATGTTGCAGTCTATCACCAGAAAATCACACAGTCTTAGCATCCAATTCCCAACCCGGTGGCACCATGCGATAGTAACATGATAACGCCCCAAAATGACTGAGCGAAATCCAATGCGACTAACAAAAAATGTGAAACATGAACGCCCAAAAAGTTGCGATGCCCCAAGCGCGATACCAAAATCAACAATAACCAGCAACAGCCCTGCAATACCCACACATCATGCGGGAAAACGCACTATAAAAGCCAAAACAAAAAAAACACGCCAAAACCAATTCAAACAGCGAAGCACCATGGATGCACCCGGACCAAGTTTAGGGGAGAAGCCTAACTCCACAAGCCCCACGGAGGACCAGCCAGGAACCCCGTGTTCGGGGAAGGGCAAGGAGAAGAGGGAGAGGAAGAGGAAGAAGGGGTTCAGGCCGCAGGAAGACCGTATCATCGTCAAGGAGGTGATAGAACACTACCAACAACTGTTCGTAACCTCCACTGCCGCACTGCCAACACAAACGGAAATATGGCAGACCATTGTCACCACCGTCAATGCAGTCAGAGTGGGGAGGAGGTCCATGGAGGAGGTCAAGAGGCGCTGGCATGTATGCAAAGGCAGACCAAACAGAAACCCGTTGCCAAGGAAGGCAGCAAAGCGACTGGAGGTGGGAGGCCTGCACCACAGGACGAGCTGGATGTGCTGGAGGGAATGGTGGCCACAGTCACCAGTTTGGAGATGGTGGCAGGAGTCGGGGGCCTGGACAAAGCACAATATGACCTGACCCAACAGAAACAGGGTGAGTGATGACCAGGGACTGGGGGGCGGGAGGAGATGGGCACAATGTGAAGCACACCGCACATGCACAATGACAGCGGAACATGTCCCTGATACCCTTGGCACAGTGCAGCACACATAGAAACTCCAAGTAGGCCCCCGTCCACCATGTGCACATGTGGGCCCCCTCCGAATAACCAACAACACTACCAATCCATGCACATGTGATGAAACCAAAAAAGCAGCAGCTGCGTGAGCCACACTGATGAAGCAAGTGACCGATAGCATGGCAGCAGCCCAAATATCTGAACTCGTGAACAAATCGACATGGAGGTAGCCCAGTGTGGATCACATCTGTGAAGAGCAGGTCACACTCTGACACATCCACGTGCACCTACAACCCATGCTGTTCAATACACGCAGCAGGTATACAATGCACAAGGCCACAAAATCTGTGCCAGAGCACAAATTACCCAAGTCGCAAACATCACAGCCCCCAAAAAGCACACAATTAAAAGACACACCACCTCAAAGGGACAAGGGTCCACGAAATCAGAACTGCAGGGCAGACTCCCCAACAATGCAGCACACACCCATAGCAACCACAGTACATCACCAATGACGGCAATGTGGGACAAAGTGCAACACCTACACCACAGGACAGAGGACACAACAGGTTCTGCTTGTGCGTAGTAACTGGCCACTCACATCTGGCATTGCCTGACACAGTGTGATGTCAATGTACGGGTACCACTACACATCTGTCATGTACTCGGAAAACCCACTGTCTGCCATCAAATAGCCAGCTCCACCAAAACAGTCAATGTGCATGGTCATGCAGTCTGCATGTAAACATCTGTAAGCGGCAACATACATGGGAACCTCTGTTAACATGCTTCTCCGCTTAACATAGCAGGGGGACAAACAACACTTTCTGCAGAGCAGACCCCAAATCCCATCAGTGATGATGAAGAGGACAACCTGCACATCTGTCCAGATACCCTTCAACGGATAATGGACAGCCTCCCCATACCACCCCCAGGAGCAGGGCAGCCCAGCTGCCTCGAGGTGACCCCACCACCTGCACAGACCACAAAGGAGGACCCAGGACCCCCACAAACAACACATGGAATTTCAACGCTGTGTGTTGGTTTGCCAGGTGGAGTTGGCTGATCAGCTGCGGGTGGGGTTTGATCTCGTGGCAGCCAAACTCAATGCCATCCGTTGGTGTCTGAGTCCCATCAGGGACCACTTACAGTCCCTAACGGACACACACTGTCCGCACCATACTCCACAACAATCCTTGGCTGACATCACTAGGGCCATCTCTCGGATATAAGAACTATCTAGTCAGACAGGCACCAACGATGACAGCACAGAGTTGGCACAGATGCACAGTACAATTGAGACCATGGAGCAGATGCAGGCTGTAAGTTTGGCTGCCATGGCTGAACACCAGCGAGATGTAGCTGGGATCTTCCATGCCTTGCGCTACATCATCCTGCCATTGCTGCCACTGAGTCGAGCACAGATGACTGCAGCGGGAACTGCGACACACACCTCTCCGACCCCTGATCTGTCAGTGGCACACAGTGATGCAGCCCAAACACCATCGCACCCTGATGTGTCTGTGGCACCCAGTAATACCCCACCACACACAACGGACACTGAGGGAGTATCAGAGGACTAAGATGTACATGGTAATTAGTATGTGAGGAATGAGGTAGTAGCATCCATCACCGCCATATGACCTGTCCCTGCCTGGTTCACCATGGCCTGAAACAACACCTTCCACTGACCCCCAGAACACTCAGCGACATACACCTGCACCACGACATGGACTGGCATATCTTTACTGGTGGACAATAAAACAGCACTCCTGCAGCGGACTGCACTCTCCCTCTCCCAAATCACTTACCAATCCCCAGCTGACCCTGGTTTGTCGCCCACTGGGCACCCATGTAATGTGGGCTTAACATGGCCATGTACAGCTCCAGCTCCAGAATGCAGCAGAATGTGAATAAAACATTCAAAATCACACAGATGTGTCATGACTATGTTCACTTAAGTGTCAAAGTATGGATGTATGTGTGGACAATGATTGCTCAAGAAGGTACACCCCTGTAAATGACCTCAATGTGCATGTTGAACCCTGAGCCACATGGCCAGTTGGATGTCTGTGAAGGTGAGTACTTGTTGTGGCCTCGTTGCACATTAACAATAATCTCGCTATCCCCCAACGTAGGCACACGTCCATGTATTGAATAAGGCTGTGTGCAGGAAAGACCAAATCAGTAGCAGGCCAGAAGTGGTGTCCTACATCACATGTGTCCCCAGAACTCCACGTTGCATACCTACTCACACACATCTGTGTGGACACAATCTGTTTCGATTCATAGCTCCATATGGTCAGAGTCTGACACCATACTCACATTGCTGGAGGCACGTAAGTGCACAGGCCTGCCAGCAACAATCCCAAACCCAGTGTTTGGATCACAGTTGTGGAGCAGGCAAAAGGGTCCCACCTCCATTGTACAGGCATCACTCAGTCCCTCCCTGTGTAGGGACAATGCTCATTGTGGCACACAATTCGTACATGTAATCAATGCTCATCACATTTGGACAGTAGTGAAGTTGCGGAGACTTTATTGGCATGTGCGTATCAGTAAGGACAAGGCAAGTGCCACAACACGCAGGGACATGCTTGAGACACGTACACGCAGCATGGGAATCTGTCGAGTTTCAAGACATGGCGGTGTAAAACTGTACACAAATCGTTACAGAGGGCAACAGTCTCAGTCCACCTTGCCTTGCTGGACGAGTCATGTGATGTTTGGCTTCTGCCCATTGCCCCGTGTCAGGGGACACGACTCACAGCCCATGGGGTCTGCATAGTGCTGTACCACCGGACAGCGCCGACTGTCTGCTCTGCTGACAGTGATCAGGTGGGAGTATCCGACAAGGTCACATGTCGTGCTACATTGCCATGTGTGTACTCCACCCCAGCAGTTATCTGATTTGTGAATGTTGCCAAACGAAGCTGTGCTGCTCCGACCATGGAAGTGCCTCACCTTGCACAGGTGTGTGTACACACACACGTAGTTCCTTGCACATGCATTCTAATTTCAGATGAAGGCAGACATGTCAACTGTTGTGGTGGGATATGTGTGCATCCCCCCGATGCAACAAGGTGTTGGGACCTGTGCTGTGGGTGACAATCCGATGTGGCTGTAGGAACGTAGTTACTCATCCATGAATGCCAGCACAGCTTCATGGACAATGTGTTTCAATAGTACGTTGTGGCCGGGTTCAAGGAACACCAGGGTGACCTAATCCATTAACTGGTCTGGGCAGATGTGCTCAGTCCACACCGTTTCCCCAATCCGCAGCACAGCTCAATAGGGGAGTGCCTCGATGTGGTCAAAGCACACGAGGAGTTATGCAATCTCCCATGCACAACTGCTAGCACATACGCCAAAGATCAGTGCATCCCATGCACGGGTATCCCAGTGACACTCCTGTTCGTGGGCCCACAGGGGGTGCACTGTCAGGTCATAATCCAATTCAGCTACTGTCGCGTTGGAAGGACACAGAGAGTCCGCCTCCCTCCGTTCAGATCTGAAGCCACCGAAGTCATCTGTGGCGTCCCTCAAGGCTCCTCGCTCAGCCCAACCCTCTTCAACATCTACATGAGCCCCCTCGCAGACATCGCACGCCAGCACAACCTCAACATCATCTCCTACGCCGACGACACCCAGCTGATCCTCTCCCTTACCAACGACCCCGCCACCGCCAGAGCCAACCTTCACGAAGGGATGAAAGAGGCAGCCGAATGGATGAAGAACAGCCGCCTGAAACTGAACTCGGACAAGACGGAAGTCCTCATCCTGGGATCCTCACCCTCCGCCTGGGACGACTCCTGGTGGCCCCCCGCCCTAGGCAGCGCACCCAAACCTACAGACCACGCACGCAACCTGGGCTTCATCCTGGACTCCTCCCTCTCCATGACCAGACAAGTCAACGCCGTCTCCTCGTCGTGCTTCAACATCCTGCGCATGCTACGTAAGATCTTCCGGTGGATCCCCACCGAGACCAGGAAGACGGTCACCCAGGCCCTCGTCACCAGCCGTCTGGACTACGGCAACACCCTCTACGCCGGAACCACCGCCAAACTCCAGAAGAGACTCCAGCGGATCCAGAATGCCTCAGCACGACTCATCCTGGACATCCCCCGCTGCAGCCACATCTCCGGACACCTGAGAGACCTGCACTGGCTCCCGGTCAACAAGAGAATCACCTTCCGTCTCCTCACCCACGCACACAAAGCCCTCCACAGCCAAGGCCCAGGATACCTCAACAGCCGCCTCAACTTCTACGCTCCCCAACTCCAGCTTCGATCGACCAGCCACGCCCTCGCCACCGTCCCCCGCATCCGCAGAACCACCACAGGGGGACGGTCCTTCTCCTACCTCGCCGCCAAGACATGGAACTCCCTCCCCACCCACCTCCGCCTGACCCAGGGCCACCTCGCCTTCAGGAAGCAACTCAAGACCTGGTTGTTCGAGCAGTAGCAGATCCCCCTCCCCCAGCGCCTTGAGACCCACTGGGTAAGTAGTGCGCTATATAAATGCGATGATTGATTGATTGATTGATTGATAGGCAGATCTCCATGGGTACTCGAATGTGCATGATCGACAGTAGAACCAGAGCTGACGTAAGCAAGACGGAAACTCAGAAAAAAAATGATTTGCAACACTGCCATTGGCACAGATCCCAACAGATACAGCATCCGTGCATGGTACAGTTCCACATGACAGGGGTTGTGCATGTGCCCGGGAATGCCTGCCATTGCGTTTGTTGGTCTCGTAGCACCGGCACTCCTCAGACCAGTGGCAATGTAGTGGACGATATGCCACAGCTCTGGGCAATGAGTCGTATGTGTGTGCAACATTTAGACGTATGGATAGTTTTTGACCAATGTGTCAAGGACATACTTTGCAGGTTTAGGTTGTGCAGGGACAAGTGTGTGTGGGGTGTGGGCACGTTGGTCTTTCATTAGCGCAGTTTGTGGTGTGGGGGTCATCGGAGGCTGGTTTGGTATCTCACGCAGGGTGTGCCAGCCACATTCAGGACCAAGGTTGAAGGGGCGGTTGCCCTTCCGCCTTGTGTGTATAGACAATGGAGCTTTCCTTCCTAATTTTAGTCAGACTACTGCTTGCATTTCAGAGATGTGATGTGGCCTTCGTGCTGACTTTGATGCCAGGCCTGTGATTTGGGGTGCACGAATTTCGAGACACATGCAGCTGTTTGCATGGGCCAAGGGCACGATTGGCATTGGGCACCTTGTTCAGTCTCTCTCTTTCTCTCTCTTCCTGTCCTTTGCTGAGTGCCTGACACATATTCTTATCTTGGATATTGTCTTGCAGGCTGTGACTCACAGATTGTCTAGGGATGTCTAGAGATGAATTAGTATGTGGCATTTTTTTAGGTCTTTCAATGGTGCATGAATGACTCAGGATTTCTGTACTCACATGTGTTATTGATTGCTGCAATTGTGCGACATCAGGCGAGTGCATTTTTCCATATTTTTGGGACGTTGATGTGCAGTGTCTTGGTCTGGTGGTGGTGGGGTGTGCACAGGGTGGGTTCCCATGGGGGGGTGGTCCTGGGAGTGGTAGCGGTGGGTGTTGTGGCCCTCTTGGGTCTCCGGCCCGCATGATCAGTGGCTCCATGGCATCTGTTGTTCTTCATGTGTGGCTGTGGGCTGGACTCCCTTTTGTGATGCAGGCTGTGGTCCGACTTTGCACTAGGTTAAAACAGGTGTTAATTTCCTGCTGCTAACGCGCCTTATCGCATGTTCTGTGCTCTTTTTTCCAATCTGGCTAGTCGTTGAGAATGTTGCGGAGTGGTGTTGTTGTGGCTTTTTGCACGGGAACGTCTACTCTGCATCTCATTAGCGATAGTTGCTGGGGTCATCTGTGGTGATGTTTTTTGCGGCTGCTATCGCAGGTAAACTGGTGCTATTTATTTATTTATTTCATTTGTATGGCGCGCAGCTACCCAAAAAGGGTTTCCCGGCGCCTTTGGCATAAGGAAGGACAAAGGTATATGCTGGGCTAGGCTTTTTAGCATAGTTGTTTCTGGAAAAGCCAGGATTTTACATTTTTCCGGAAACTGGCGTAGTTTTCCTCTTTCCGGATATGTGGGGGAAGTGTGTTCCACAGGATGGGCCCTCTGACAGAGAATGATCTTCCACCAGTTCTTTGCAATCTAAACCTGGGAACAGCGAAATTTGCTGCAGTTTGGGAGCGCAGATTTCTTGTTGGTAGGTAGGGGGCAGCTAACTTTTGCAGATAGGTTGGTGACGTTTTAGCTTTGATTTTAAACATATAGCTCAGGGTTTTGAAGCTGATGCAGTGTTCAATCCTGAGCCAGTGTAGATCATTCAGGTATTTTGATACTCTTGCGGTTTTTGGTATTCTACACAGTAGTCTAGCCACAGAATTTTGGATTAGTTGGAGTCGCTTGATAACTGCCTGGTTTGAGCTCAGGTAGAGGATGTTGCCGTAGTCAATACGCGATGTTATTAAAGTGTTTACTACTGTCTTTTGTGTGGCGGGGGGAGCATCCGTGTGATTTTTTACAGCCATTTTATTATGGTGAAGCATAGGCCTGCGACTTTATTTGCCTGCTGTTTCATTGATAGTGCTTCATCAATGATGACTCCTAAATTTCTTACCTGGGTTGCTGGAGTAGGGAGATTTCCCAACTCAGGGGGCCAATGGGAGGAGTTCCAGAGCTCCTTATTTTTTCCCAGTAGGAGAATTTCGGTTTTATCACCGTTTAATTTCAACTGGTTGGTGGTCATCCAGTTGAAAATTTTCTGGAGTCCAATTTTGAGGAGAGAAGGAGCTGTGGGATTTGACTCTGATAGTGAGAAAATGATTTGAGAGTCATCTGCGTAGGTCATTAAGGTTAGTCCTACGCAGTTCGCTAGGTCGGCCAGTGGTCTGAGATACAAATTAAAAAACAGCGGGCTCAGAATGGAGCCCTGTGGTACTCCATGTGGGGCGAAAAAAGTGTCTGAGCAGGCAAGGCTGGATTTGATCTGGAAGGTTCTCTCAGTTAGAAAGGACTTAATCCACTTCAGGGCGTCACTGCGGATGCCGTTTCTCTCTAGTGTGGCCAGGAGAATTTTGTGGGAGATGGTATCAAACGCCGCACTCAGGTCTAATAGAATGAGTGCGACTGTTTGTCCATCATCCAGAAGTTTCCTAATGTTTTCCGAGACGCCTAGCAGAGTAGTCTCAGTCGAGTATCCTGCTCTAAAACCTGATTATGAGGGATGGAGGAGGTCATTTTCTTCGGCGAAGAGGGTGAGAGCAGAGTGTATGTGCCTTTCCATGAGTTTGGAGAAGGCTGGGAGCAGAGATATTGGCCGGTAGTTTGTTAGGACAGTGGGGTCCGCTGAGGGTTTTTTCAGGAGTGGGTTTACCATTGCGTGTTTCCATCTTGACGGGACTGTGGAGAAATTGAGGGATGAATTTAGCGTGTCTGCTATAATAGTCAGGGGGGTGGTGTCAAGCTGTTTTAGGATACTCACAGGTAGTGGATCACAGGGGGAACCTGATGAAATGGATTTCAAGGAGGATTTTAGGGAGTCCATGGTTATTGGGGGCCATTTCTCAAGGGTGTTCAAATTGTTCGATAACACAGGGACTTCATCCTGTGGGCATATATCATTGGGCCTGGAGCTGATGTTAAGGATGATTTTTTCTATTTTTTCATTAAAAAAGGCAGCAAGGTCTTGACATTGTGTTTTATTTAGAGGGCGGGCCGGAGCTGTTGTTTGAGCACCTGCTAGGTCCTTTACTGTATTGAATAGGGTTTTTCTTTTTTGTGGCATTGTTTATGGTGTTGGCCACATAAAGGGCACGAGCTATGGGCTGTTAGCACAGGTTTATGAATGGAGTGATAAATTTATCACGACTTTGGCTGCAATAAAGAGCCTTTAACTCAACAATAGCTCCTTGAGGAATTGTCCCTTTATGTCTAAGCTCTCGGTTCTTTTTCTGTTTACAGCACCAGAAGAAGTTAGGAAATAACAGTTAACAACGACTTGTCCAGAGGTAACAGAGTCCGGCTTGTCTTCTTCTTCTCCTGGATACTTCTGTCCTCTAATTCCATTGCCAGGGGAAATAGGAGAGTGCCTCAAAGAAAAAAGAATAACAACAAAAAATCCAGTGGTCAATCCAAAAATAGGACTGAAAACAACACTGCCACTGCACCTAAGTCTTGGTTCTAATAGTACGGTTGTGTCAATAGGTTTACAACATCTTGAGATGGAGGAACAACAGAATCTTGGATGTGAAGGATACACATAGCACCCATACTGTGATTTCTCACCAGGTTCCCCTTTCCACACTTCCGAGGTATTCATAAATTCCAGCATGCCCCTGTGAGTACTTGCCTGAGGGCACAGTCCACTCGCGGGACTGCACGGTCTGAGGATATAGTGCCTCTCTCCCTTGGGCTACGTTGGATGCCTTTTCTCAGGCAGTCTTGCCTTTTATGAGCCCAGCTCTCTTCTGTTTGCAGGTACTGGAATACCTGCAAATACATGACAAAGTTGAGAAGTGGGGCCTAAGGGCCGCCAAAGAAAACAAGGACCATAGTGGAGCCAGAGAAATGAAGAAAAGTTTGGTAAAAGAGTGCAAGAAAAAGTGAGGGGGAGGGAAGTAGAAAAACCTAGTGAGGGAGAGAAAGGAAAGAAATGCATAATAAGGAAAGAGGAAAAAAGATGAAAGATTAGGACAAAAATGAACAAGAGGTGGAGCAACGGATAGTGGATGTAGAAAGAAACAAAAATAGGATGGTAGAAAAGGAGGAAGGAATGAAGAGATAAGGAGAGAATCAGCAAGAACATGTCTACATATAAACACTGCTTGTAACAAAAGGTGAGCCTTATTTCACCCCCCCCCCACCCCCCCAATATGTTTTAGATCTGGTCTTCAGTTTTCGGATCTAATCTACGTTCACCCCGTGGGCTCTTTGCAGTAAGAACCAGCCCCGCAATAACAATATTAAACAACACCTGAACGTAGTGAGCAGCAGCTGGGAGCGGGAAGCGACCCCGGAAAGTACTTGTTACTGTGTTGCAGCTTTTGGATTTTTAGTAACTTTTTATCCTTTAAGTATTGTATTTTAGTTAAAGTCTGCAAATCTCACATGGCAGAGTATGTGGTTAGTGGGGCAAAACGATTATTATGCAAAGAAAGTTGTGGCTGCAGAAACGTATTATTGGCATTAGAGAGAGCGGGTGCTAAAAAGACCAAAACCAGGACTAAGCACTGTACTTTCTCAGTTGTTGTTGTCATCCAGGGACTCTCGTCTCGGCCGGTACTCTAGTGACTGACAATAATAAAAACAGAGGGCCTCATTTATGATTAGTCATGCATCGCTGCGAGAAAACAGCGATGCGTCACTTTTCATTGCGTCCTCCATGCGACACCAATGATGCGTTATATTTACAGTATGACTCACCATGTCGCAAGGAGTTACAGATAAGTCAGTATTTCTGATGTATGTGTAGGCACAAAAATGACGCTTTGCTGGAGTGTGTCACAAAAGTGACACAACTCCAGCAATAGGTCATTACACATGGGCAAGTCCCATGTGAATGTGCCTGCGTCAGTGTTGCACCTGCCATGAGGCAGGAGTAAGACATTGAAGCATTTGCGCCCTAAAAGTGGCGCAGTGAAATCGTATAGATTTCACTGGGTCACTTCTACGACCCTTTCTTGCAGGGGAACTCCCCCCCTGCATACATGATACCTGGCGCAGATATAATGTGGTGCAGGGGTTTACAAAGTGCTGCATCTAGGTAGATGTGTCACTTTGTAAATATGGTGCAGCAAGGCTATTTTTTTTGCTGATGGTGCGTCACAAAAAGTGACGCACCGGCGGCGCAAAAGAGACGCAAGGGCTCATAAATAAGCCTCAGACTTTTAAGAAAGTAATCCTGTATATTGCTCCTTACTGAGCTAAGCGAAGTCAAGTAGTTCATATACCTGAATAACTCATGTCTCATGGTCGGCTGTCATCTGATTTCTTAGTCTAGATTCCCTTCTACTGCAGCAAACTGAAATATATGCATGTGCAATATGTACAATTTAGATATTTGCATTCTGTATTTTTTTTCTTGTAAAATTGAAAACTGAGAAATCCAATCAAGAATATTCAAGTTAGGAACATATGGAACATGGATGTTAGAAGTAACAAATATGTTAGGTGTTAATGGATGTCACATAAAGAATATATGTATGGCACGTTGTCTCGTAGGCATGAATAAATATAAGTAATATCTGTTATACCAGAAGTAATGAGGAAACGCACCCATGGCATGCCCTGCAGTGGTAAAGTGCACGGAATCAAATGCATTATATTTCCTTGCAATTACTAAAACAGCCTTAAACACCCTGGCAATGACTACGGCCACATGATCTAAATCTAGAAGCGTTACTGACTTCCCCGTAGGTGTGTATCCTTTTCAGTTCAACTGATATCAATGGAAACACCTACACGATCCCAGAACAGCCATATTATGTGTGTCAGACACTCATAGGGCCAGGATTAAATGGAAGAAAGGAGAAGAGCAAAACTACATTAGAATAATGCATGATTGGAGCGGCCTCTTTTAAAAGAAAGGGCTGCACCGTTTTCTTGGCTTTTTTTGGTTTAATATTGGCCAACCCTGAGCCTTCGAAGCTTATGTAGCAGAACTGTGGGGTGTTTGTAATGTTTCCTTCCTGATAAGGAGTGGTGGGCATCCTCAAACATTTTTCAACAGTTTCCTTGTGCTTGGAAATGAAAGATCGAGACACAGAGCTCTTGTTGTATTTCACCCACGGCTTTGATGGATAAGGTAATAGTTCAACCCAAAATGACTTCTGCATTCAATTTAATGAGGGTCTCATTACCGCCTCTTCTTTTCTTCAACCCAGTTCCTACGTCAGGAACCTACCTAATAGAAACAAATATAAACTCCCCCCCCCCCCCCCCACCCCTCAAGGTGTGCCTATAAAGGACCACCTCTGCCCAAAAACGTTATGTTTTGTCTGTCTCCTTGGGGCAGCAGTCAGTCTGTGTTCATTGCCTCTGGATGGGAGCTCATGCTACCAGAAGGGTCCTTTGGGTCTTTTTTTGCTTGCTGCGGATTGTTTCCTGACTTTTGTTGGGCACGTGAACTGCTGTGCTTGCGGCCTGGGTGTTGCTGGTACCTGTGCTTGACCTGTCTTTCTTAGCTTGGGGCTGGGGCTGGGGCTGGGGCTGGACCTGGACTGGTTGGATCTGTTCTTACCATGGACTGGGAGCTGGGCCCAGAGCCTCTTCAGGTGCACTACATGCTGGGTTTGGGATTGAGGTGTTCCTGCCCCTGTATGCAGTACTGAGGCCCTTACAGTGATGAACAGGTGAGTGTACCCTTTGTCCTGCAGTATGGGACCTTGTTTGACTTTCTCCTGTGGTTTCAGTAGGGGTGGGGCTTGTTGGATGTGTGCCCTTACTTTCTGTCCATGGTTACGCGTAGCCCCGCCTCCCTACTGGGCTTGTTATGGTGGCTGGTACTGGTTCTGATGTTTGTCCTACCCTTCACCCGACTTGTGTTAAGAAATAAGGGAGATCCCTATAACACTGGGAACCGGGCTAGATCGTAGGGGAGAATACTTATTTGCCGCCATCGCCGAGAGTCATATCCAGGCACTTGACTGCACTTACCTGTCAGCCGCCACCGCCGAGAGTCATTCCAGGCCAATATCACGCGCCAGAGCTGACGCCTAAGCCGCCACCGCCGAGAGTCATAGCTGGCCATTGAAACCGCGCCGCCGCTCCGGGGGGACTACAACTCCCGGCAGGCCTCGCGGTGGCGCGCGGAAGTGACGAGAGACGCGCCAGCAGAGCGCTCAGAGGCTGCATAAAGGGGAAGGAGACCGGCAGAGCGGGGGAGAATACTTATTTGCCGCCACCGCCGAGAGTCATATCCAGGCACTTGACTGCACTTACCTGTCATATTTACAACAAGGGGTGGTGAGGGACAGAGTCTCTGAATTAAGCAGAAAGCTCTCACCCAGTCAAGAGATCAGGGCTAGATCCAACACCGTTTTTTAGCTCACTGCACCATCCCAGTTTCAGAACCTGGCTGTATGCAAATTAGTCTGTTCCTGTCCCAGTGCATGATGGGAACAGGGCAAACCAAACTACAAAAGCCAATTCTTACACTGAAAAGGAAACAAGCTCCCGGGGACCGGTTTCTGGCATTACAGCCGTCTTCGGCCCGGTTTGCTTGAATCCTGATGGTGCAATGAGCAAGGGTCTCACATCTGAGAATACCCTTCCACGCTTAGGGTGGACAAAAATATTTACAACAAGGGGTGGTGAGGGACAGAGTCTCTGAATTAAGCAGAAAGCTCTCACCCAGTCAAGAGATCAGGGCTAGATCCAACACCGTTTTTTAGCTCACTGCACCATCCCAGTTTCAGAACCTGGCTGTATGCAAATTAGTCTGTTCCTGTCCCAGTGCATGATGGGAACAGGGCAAACCAAACTACAAAAGCCAATTCTTACACTGGGAAGGAAACAAGCTCCCGGGGACCGGTTTCTGGCATTACAGCCGTCTTCGGCCCGGTTTGCTTGAATCCTGATGGTGCAATGAGCAAGGGTCTCACATCTGAGAATACCCTTCCACGCTTAGGGTGGACAAAAATATTTACAACAAGGGGTGGTGAGGGACAGAGTCTCTGAATTAAGCAGAAAGCTCTCACCCAGTCAAGAGATCAGGGCTAGATCCAACACCGTTTTTTAGCTCACTGCACCATCCCAGTTTCAGAACCTGGCTGTATGCAAATTAGTCTGTTCCTGTCCCAGTGCATGATGGGAACAGGGCAAACCAAACTACAAAAGCCAATTCTTACACTGGGAAGGAAACAAGCTCCCGGGGACCGGTTTCTGGCATTACAGCCGTCTTCGGCCCGGTTTGCTTGAATCCTGATGGTGCAATGAGCAAGGGTCTCACATCTGAGAATACCCTTCCACGCTTAGGGTGGACAAAAATATTTACAACAAGGGGTGGTGAGGGACAGAGTCTCTGAATTAAGCAGAAAGCTCTCACCCAGTCAAGAGATCAGGGCTAGATCCAACACCGTTTTTTAGCTCACTGCACCATCCCAGTTTCAGAACCTGGCTGTATGCAAATTAGTCTGTTCCTGCCCCAGTGCATGATGGGAACAGGGCAAACCAAACTACAAAAGCCAATTCTTACACTGGGAAGGAAACAAGCTCCCGGGGACCGGTTTCTGGCATTACAGCCGTCTTCGGCCCGGTTTGCTTGAATCCTGATGGTGCAATGAGCAAGGGTCTCACATCTGAGAATACCCTTCCACGCTTAGGGTGGACAAAAATATTTACAACAAGGGGTGGTGAGGGACAGAGTCTCTGAATTAAGCAGAAAGCTCTCACCCAGTCAAGAGATCAGGGCTAGATCCAACACCGTTTTTTAGCTCACTGCACCATCCCAGTTTCAGAACCTGGCTGTATGCAAATTAGTCTGTTCCTGTCCCAGTGCATGATGGGAACAGGGCAAACCAAACTACAAAAGCCAATTCTTACACTGGGAAGGAAACAAGCTCCCGGGGACCGGTTTCTGGCATTACAGCCGTCTTCGGCCCGGTTTGCTTGAATCCTGATGGTACAATGAGCAAGGGTCTCACATCTGAGAATACCCTTCCACGCTTAGGGTGGACAAAAATATTTACAACAAGGGGTGGTGAGGGACAGAGTCTCTGAATTAAGCAGAAAGCTCTCACCCAGTCAAGAGATCAGGGCTAGATCCAACACCGTTTTTTAGCTCACTGCACCATCCCAGTTTCAGAACCTGGCTGTATGCAAATTAGTCTGTTCCTGTCCCAGTGCATGATGGGAACAGGGCAAACCAAACTACAAAAGCCAATTCTTACACTGGGAAGGAAACAAGCTCCCGGGGACCGGTTTCTGGCATTACAGCCGTCTTCGGCCCGGTTTGCTTGAATCCTGATGGTGCAATGAGCAAGGGTCTCACATCTGAGAATACCCTTCCACGCTTAGGGTGGACAAAAATATTTACAACAAGGGGTGGTGAGGGACAGAGTCTCTGAATTAAGCAGAAAGCTCTCACCCAGTCAAGAGATCAGGGCTAGATCCAACACCGTTTTTTAGCTCACTGCACCATCCCAGTTTCAGAACCTGGCTGTATGCAAATTAGTCTGTTCCTGTCCCAGTGCATGATGGGAACAGGGCAAACCAAACTACAAAGCCAATTCTTACACTGGGAAGGAAACAAGCTCCCGGGGACCGGTTTCTGGCATTACAGCCGTCTTCGGCCCGGTTTGCTTGAATCCTGATGGTGCAATGAGCAAGGGTCTCACATCTGAGAATACCCTTCCACGCTTAGGGTGGACAAAAATATTTACAACAAGGGGTGGTGAGGGACAGAGTCTCTGAATTAAGCAGAAAGCTCTCACCCAGTCAAGAGATCAGGGCTAGATCCAACACCGTTTTTTAGCTCACTGCACCATCCCAGTTTCAGAACCTGGCTGTATGCAAATTAGTCTGTTCCTGTCCCAGTGCATGATGGGAACAGGGCAAACCAAACTACAAAAGCCAATTCTTACACTGGGAAGGAAACAAGCTCCCGGGGACCGGTTTCTGGCATTACAGCCGTCTTCGGCCCGGTTTGCTTGAATCCTGATGGTGCAATGAGCAAGGGTCTCACATCTGAGAATACCCTTCCACGCTTAGGGTGGACAAAAATATTTACAACAAGGGGTGGTGAGGGACAGAGTCTCTGAATTAAGCAGAAAGCTCTCACCCAGTCAAGAGATCAGGGCTAGATCCAACACCGTTTTTTAGCTCACTGCACCATCCCAGTTTCAGAACCTGGCTGTATGCAAATTAGTCTGTTCCTGTCCCAGTGCATGATGGGAACAGGGCAAACCAAACTACAAAAGCCAATTCTTACACTGGGAAGGAAACAAGCTCCCGGGGACCGGTTTCTGGCATTACAGCCGTCTTCGGCCCGGTTTGCTTGAATCCTGATGGTGCAATGAGCAAGGGTCTCACATCTGAGAATACCCTTCCACGCTTAGGGTGGACAAAAATATTTACAACAAGGGGTGGTGAGGGACAGAGTCTCTGAATTAAGCAGAAAGCTCACCCAGTCAAGAGATCAGGGCTAGATCCAACACCGTTTTTTAGCTCACTGCACCATCCCAGTTTCAGAACCTGGCTGTATGCAAATTAGTCTGTTCCTGTCCCAGTGCATGATGGGAACAGGGCAAACCAAACTACAAAAGCCAATTCTTACACTGGGAAGGAAACAAGCTCCCGGGGACCGGTTTCTGGCATTACAGCCGTCTTCGGCCCGGTTTGCTTGAATCCTGATGGTGCAATGAGCAAGGGTCTCACATCTGAGAATACCCTTCCACGCTTAGGGTGGACAAAAATATTTACAACAAGGGGTGGTGAGGGACAGAGTCTCTGAATTAAGCAGAAAGCTCTCACCCAGTCAAGAGATCAGGGCTAGATCCAACACCGTTTTTTAGCTCACTGCACCATCCCAGTTTCAGAACCTGGCTGTATGCAAATTAGTCTGTTCCTGTCCCAGTGCATGATGGGAACAGGGCAAACCAAACTACAAAAGCCAATTCTTACACTGGGAAGGAAACAAGCTCCCGGGGACCGGTTTCTGGCATTACAGCCGTCTTCGGCCCGGTTTGCTTGAATCCTGATGGTGCAATGAGCAAGGGTCTCACATCTGAGAATACCCTTCCATGCTTAGGGTGGACAAAAATATTTACAACAAGGGGTGGTGAGGGACAGAGTCTCTGAATTAAGCAGAAAGCTCTCACCCAGTCAAGAGATCAGGGCTAGATCCAACACCGTTTTTTAGCTCACTGCACCATCCCAGTTTCAGAACCTGGCTGTATGCAAATTAGTCTGTTCCTGTCCCAGTGCATGATGGGAACAGGGCAAACCAAACTACAAAAGCCAATTCTTACACTGGGAAGGAAACAAGCTCCCGGGGACCGGTTTCTGGCATTACAGCCGTCTTCGGCCCGGTTTGCTTGAATCCTGATGGTGCAATGAGCAAGGGTCTCACATCTGAGAATACCCTTCCACGCTTAGGGTGGACAAAAATATTTACAACAAGGGGTGGTGAGAGACAGAGTCTCTGAATTAAGCAGAAAGCTCTCACCCAGTCAAGAGATCAGGGCTAGATCCAACACCGTTTTTTAGCTCACTGCACCATCCCAGTTTCAGAACCTGGCTGTATGCAAATTAGTCTGTTCCTGTCCCAGTGCATGATGGGAACAGGGCAAACCAAACTACAAAAGCCAATTCTTACACTGGGAAGGAAACAAGCTCCCGGGGACCGGTTTCTGGCATTACAGCCGTCTTCGGCCCGGTTTGCTTGAATCCTGATGGTGCAATGAGCAAGGGTCTCACATCTGAGAATACCCTTCCACGCTTAGGGTGGACAAAAATATTTACAACAAGGGGTGGTGAGGGACAGAGTCTCTGAATTAAGCAGAAAGCTCTCACCCAGTCAAGAGATCAGGGCTAGATCCAACACCGTTTTTTAGCTCACTGCACCATCCCAGTTTCAGAACCTGGCTGTATGCAAATTAGTCTGTTCCTGTCCCAGTGCATGATGGGAACAGGGCAAACCAAACTACAAAAGCCAATTCTTACACTGGGAAGGAAACAAGCTCCCGGGGACCGGTTTCTGGCATTACAGCCGTCTTCGGCCCGTTTTGCTTGAATCCTGATGGTGCAATGAGCAAGGGTCTCACATCTGAGAATACCCTTCCACGCTTAGGGTGGACAAAAATATTTACAACAAGGGGTGGTGAGGGACAGAGTCTCTGAATTAAGCAGAAAGCTCTCACCCAGTCAAGAGATCAGGGCTAGATCCAACACCGTTTTTTAGCTCACTGCACCATCCCAGTTTCAGAACCTGGCTGTATGCAAATTAGTCTGTTCCTGTCCCAGTGCATGATGGGAACAGGGCAAACCAAACTACAAAAGCCAATTCTTACACTGGGAAGGAAACAAGCTCCCGGGGACCGGTTTCTGGCATTACAGCCGTCTTCGGCCCGGTTTGCTTGAATCCTGATGGTGCAATGAGCAAGGGTCTCACATCTGAGAATACCCTTCCATGCTTAGGGTGGACAAAAATATTTACAACAAGGGGTGGTGAGGGACAGAGTCTCTGAATTAAGCAGAAAGCTCTCACCCAGTCAAGAGATCAGGGCTAGATCCAACACCGTTTTTTAGCTCACTGCACCATCCCAGTTTCAGAACCTGGCTGTATGCAAATTAGTCTGTTCCTGTCCCAGTGCATGATGGGAACAGGGCAAACCAAACTACAAAAGCCAATTCTTACACTGGGAAGGAAACAAGCTCCCGGGGACCGGTTTCTGGCATTACAGCCGTCTTCGGCCCGGTTTGCTTGAATCCTGATGGTGCAATGAGCAAGGGTCTCACATCTGAGAATACCCTTCCACGCTTAGGGTGGACAAAAATATTTACAACAAGGGGTGGTGAGGGACAGAGTCTCTGAATTAAGCAGAAAGCTCTCACCCAGTCAAGAGATCAGGGCTAGATCCAACACCGTTTTTTAGCTCACTGCACCATCCCAGTTTCAGAACCTGGCTGTATGCAAATTAGTCTGTTCCTGTCCCAGTGCATGATGGGAACAGGGCAAACCAAACTACAAAAGCCAATTCTTACACTGGGAAGGAAACAAGCTCCCGGGGACCGGTTTCTGGCATTACAGCCGTCTTCGGCCCGGTTTGCTTGAATCCTGATGGTGCAATGAGCAAGGGTCTCACATCTGAGAATACCCTTCCACGCTTAGGGTGGACAAAAATATTTACAACAAGGGGTGGTGAGGGACAGAGTCTCTGAATTAAGCAGAAAGCTCTCACCCAGTCAAGAGATCAGGGCTAGATCCAACACCGTTTTTTAGCTCACTGCACCATCCCAGTTTCAGAACCTGGCTGTATGCAAATTAGTCTGTTCCTGTCCCAGTGCATGATGGGAACAGGGCAAACCAAACTACAAAAGCCAATTCTTACACTGGGAAGGAAACAAGCTCCCGGGGACCGGTTTCTGGCATTACAGCCGTCTTCGGCCCGTTTTGCTTGAATCCTGATGGTGCAATGAGCAAGGGTCTCACATCTGAGAATACCCTTCCACGCTTAGGGTGGACAAAAATATTTACAACAAGGGGTGGTGAGGGACAGAGTCTCTGAATTAAGCAGAAAGCTCTCACCCAGTCAAGAGATCAGGGCTAGATCAGGATTCAAGCAAGCCGGGCCGAAGAAGGCTGAAATGCCAGAAACCGGTCCCCGGTAGCTTGTCTCCTTTCTGGTGAAGAATTGGCTTGGTAGTTTAGTCTGCCCTGTTCCCATGATGCACTGGGCCAGGGACAGACTGATTTGCATATAGCCAGGTTCTGAGCTGGGATGGTGCAGTGAGATAAATAACGGTGATGGATCAAGCCCTGATCTTTGGACTGGGTAAGAGTGGTCTGCTTAATTCAGACACTCTGTTCATCACCACCCCCTTTTCTGAATCGTTTTTGGCCACTATAGGTGTGGCAGGGTATACTCAGACATGAGTCCCTTTCTCACTGCACCATCAGGATTCAAGCAAGCCGGGCCGAAGAAGGCTGAAATGCCAGAAACCGGTCCCCGGTAGCTTGTCTCCTTTCTGGTGAAGAATTGGCTTGGTAGTTTAGTCTGCCCTGTTCCCATGATGCACTGGGCCAGGGACAGACTGATTTGCATATAGCCAGGTTCTGAGCTGGGATGGTGCAGTGAGATAAATAACGGTGATGGATCAAGCCCTGATCTTTGGACTGGGTAAGAGTGGTCTGCTTAATTCAGACACTCTGTTCATCACCACCCCCTTTTCTGAATCGTTTTTGGCCACTATAGGTGTGGCAGGGTATACTCAGACATGAGTCCCTTTCTCACTGCACCATCAGGATTCAAGCAAGCCGGGCCGAAGAAGGCTGAAATGCCAGAAACCGGTCCCCGGTAGCTTGTCTCCTTTCTGGTGAAGAATTGGCTTGGTAGTTTAGTCTGCCCTGTTCCCATGATGCACTGGGCCAGGGACAGACTGATTTGCATATAGCCAGGTTCTGAGCTGGGATGGTGCAGTGAGATAAATAACGGTGATGGATCAAGCCCTGATCTTTGGACTGGGTAAGAGTGGTCTGCTTAATTCAGACACTCTGTTCATCACCACCCCCTTT
Source organism: Lissotriton vulgaris (assembly GCF_964263255.1). Lineage (NCBI taxonomy): Eukaryota > Metazoa > Chordata > Amphibia > Caudata > Salamandridae > Lissotriton > Lissotriton vulgaris. Next base: position 415,393,991 of record NC_141689.1, on the reverse strand, counting down.
TCTGAATCGTTTTTGGCCACTATAGGTGTGGCAGGGTATACTCAGACATGAGTCCCTTTCTCACTGCACCATCAGGATTCAAGCAAGCCGGGCCGAAGAAGGCTGAAATGCCAGAAACCGGTCCCCGGTAGCTTGTCTCCTTTCTGGTGAAGAATTGGCTTGGTAGTTTAGTCTGCCCTGTTCCCATGATGCACTGGGCCAGGGACAGACTGATTTGCATATAGCCAGGTTCTGAGCTGGGATGGTGCAGTGAGATAAATAACGGTGATGGATCAAGCCCTGATCTTTGGACAGGGTAAGAGTGGTCTGCTTAATTCAGACACTCTGTTCATCACCACCCCCTTTTCTGAATCGTTTTTGGCCACTATAGGTGTGGCAGGGTATACTCAGACATGAGTCCCTTTCTCACTGCACCATCAGGATTCAAGCAAGCCGGGCCGAAGAAGGCTGAAATGCCAGAAACCGGTCCCCGGTAGCTTGTCTCCTTTCTGGTGAAGAATTGGCTTGGTAGTTTAGTCTGCCCTGTTCCCATGATGCACTGGGCCAGGGACAGACTGATTTGCATATAGCCAGGTTCTGAGCTGGGATGGTGCAGTGAGATAAATAACGGTGATGGATCAAGCCCTGATCTTTGGACTGGGTAAGAGTGGTCTGCTTAATTCAGACACTCTGTTCATCACCACCCCCTTTTCTGAATCTGCACTTACCTGTCAGCCGCCACCGCCGAGAGTCATTCCAGGCCAATATCACGCGCCAGAGCTGACGCCTAAGCCGCCACCGCCGAGAGTCATAGCTGGCCATTGAAATCGCGCCGCCGCTCCGGGGGGACTACAACTCCCGGCAGGCCACGCGGCGGCGCGCGGAAGTGACGAGAGACGCGCCAGCAGAGCGCTCAGAGGCTGCATAAAGGGGAAGGAGACCCGCATCGCGGGACGCCCGGGGCGAAGCCCGGGCAAAGGGCGGGCCGTCTGAGGCCGTTCGAGGTCGGCCAAGGTTGGGTTGGAACAGGGACTCTGCCCAATCTTCTACAGGCCTACAGACGATCACTGTTCTTCCGATCCATCGACCTCCAGGTAAAATACTCACCCCTTATTTAGCTTCTAAGTCTTGTTTTAGCGCCAAAGCCATCTGCATACATGCCTGGTAGAAAGTTAACACCAGCCACTAACACTATGGAGAACTACCTAGTCCAGGTAGTGGCAAAAATAAATAGTGATAGAAGGTCTTCTTTGGGCTTGGATTCATCTACACAATCTCCACTAGTAGACAAAGAGACAGAGGATTCCTTTGATCTGTTAAATAGTAGCCTCTCTGGAGTGGCACATGCTTCCGCCCAGGACACTGTTAACATCCAGCCCAGTGGCATAGTAGCCAGTACTGAAGATAACAGTGATAATGAAGTAGTGACTGTGAGCCCTACGACCTGTGAGCCCATCATCCCTTCTACTGTCCCTATTCCGGCACCGAGGGTTACAGGGGCCAAAAGAAAAGCTATACAAAAACGGGTGGGATTAAGGTCAGCTAAAAATAAAATTGCAACACCACCAAGGAAAATTTCTGACGAGGAGGAGGACGATCTGACTGGGGAAACCTATGTGACCTTCTCTAATGTTCAATTCCAGAAATTTTGCAGTTTGATGGACAAAAAATCAAAGGGATAGTTAAACCTTTGATAAGCAAAATTGATAAATTAGCCGCTGAGGTAACCAAACTAGAAGGTCTTCTTGGAAAAACTCTGGGTGAAGTGGGGAACCTCCCAGAAGTCATTACGTCCAGTGTTCAACCTTTGGTTAATGACATTCAATCGATTAAATCCAACGGAATGATTCCTACTGTTGCCCCAAACCCCCCAGTGGCTCCACTGATAAACCCACCGGATAATACCTTTGGTGCTGTACCCTCCGCCCATCTTAAGGGTGAACCTAATACCTCGAAAGGGTCATTTGAGCTGGTGGTGGAAGCTTCGCCACTAGTTCTTGTACTAGCAAATGTGCCCCCTCTGGCTCCTGGTGAAGTTGAAACAACATCATCACTTCTAAATAAATCTTTATCTTGGCTAACCAATAACATGGCCATATCTCCGTGGGGCAAACAGCAACTAGCTGAAGAACTGGTAAACGCAAGAAGAGTGGAGTGGATTGGGAACAGGGAAAAAAAGTTCAAGGGTGATTGTGTTGTGCTCAATCTGTCTGACCCTGAGGTTCTACCAAACATCTTGTCTAACATTTTTCCTCCACAGAGACGATCTACTTCTATTGTTCCATTGACTCTAGACTTCTTTTACCCCCGGAAAGGCAGAGGCCCCAATCCAAGCACTTTAAGAACAAAATGGAACGTCGTAACCAAAAGGGGCAGTAAGAATTTTGGTTCCGTTGAGTGGGGTCTGGGACTGGAAAACAGATTCTCTGCTCTTTCCAATCTGGATGCTTGTGATTGACAAATAACTAATTGTATGCCTCTGCTGCAAAATTCTTCAGCCGCTTGCATAATAGGGGGGCATAGTCGAGCTATAGGTACACCAAATGAGTCATGTAATCCTGATGCTTCAGTAGGTCTAACTTATCCAATTGTAAATGACATTGTTAATGTTGATGCTAATTTGAATGGGTTTGATCACAGCTCTGAAATAAGTGCGGAGTATGCCTCCGGGAACTTACTATCTTGGAATGTAGCGGGGCTCAGTTCCAAAATGGACTGTGGAGAATGGTTTGTATTTGTCAGCAAGTATGATGTTTGCATTTTTCAAGAAACATGGGCCTGTGATCCTGTTTTTGCCTTGGGGTATTTGAATTATTATGTACCGGCCATTAAAGGTCCCAAAGGGAGACCGATGGGAGGACTCACTATATGGGTCCGTCAGTCCCTGAAGATCTTAGTAAAAAATTTGGAGCTTAATCATGAAGACATCCAACTCATTAGACTTACGAGGGACTCATCCACCTCCATTGATATTTATAATTTATATGCTAGAGGAGGAAGTGCTGGTAAATCAGTGGTCCTATCGTCTCTGTATAATTACCTAGATATCCACTCTTCTGGGAACAACATTATATTGGCAGGAGACCTAAATCGTACTTTTGAACCCCTTGATACTGGTGAGGCTTTTTTTAGGTGCGGAGGAAGATAAGATCTGGGAAATCCCTGCACTTGACCTAACTCCAATAACTCGCTGGACCAAGGATATCTTAGGTTTGAATGCTATGTGCCTTGAACATGGGTTAAGGGCTCTGAATGGTCGTACTAAGTCAGACAGAGTATCAGCCATGACTTTTAATAATGGAAGATCCAAGAGCCGTATTGACTATGGTATATGCAGTATGCCCCTATGGTCATCTATTATTGATATGGAGGTTAAGGAAAGGCTCGAGAGTGACCACAACCCTCTTTGTGTTCTCCATAAATGGTGGCTGTCTGATGTTACTGCTCTTAGTGCTTCTGTTGACCCCCTACCCCTGCTGATTGTGCCTCCAAATGACTTACGCAGGCTGAGGTGGACTAGTGTTAAAACAGATCAGCTGGTTCTGGAAAAAATAAGTATGGCAACTGACAAGGCTATCATGGCCCTTGAGGGTGAAGCTGGGCTCCCTCCTAGCAAAAACACTGCCACCAAGGTCCATGAAGTTCTCTTTAATGAAATCAAAGGCCATTTTCTGAAACAGGTAAATAAAAAGAAGATCTGTGCCTATAGGCCTGCACGATGGTACAATCATGAATGTAGGTTGGCAAGAACCTCCTTGGGTGATGCTATCAAAAATAAAAATCTAGAGGCTATTAGATCTGCCAGAAAGCAATATAAACAGTGCATAGCAAAAGCGAAAAAAGATTGGGATGAGGCACACTGGAACAACTTAAAAAATGCAAGTGATAGAAAGGACTCCAGGTTATTTTGGCATATAGTCAAATGGGGATATGACAGGTTAGAAGAGGCTAGCACTAATAATGTCCCTCAGGACGCATGGGTTAAGTTCTTTAGCGAACAGTATGCCTATAGAGATCAGGCAGTGGAAAGAAGATGCCTGCATTTTTTACCAACTGAGGATGACATCTTCACCAAGAATGAAATAGTTACTGCCCTTAATACTGTTCGAAGTGGACGGGCCCCTGGTATTGATGGGGTTCCGGCTGATGTTTTTTTGAATGACACTGATAGATGGTGCAAATATATTCATTTGTTAATAAATTTGATCACCAGAGGGGCAGATATCCCAGCAACCTGGCGGGGTGCTGTAATCATCCCTATATATAAGAAAGGAGATCGAGCACAGCCCGGTAATTATCGCCCCATTAGTTTAATAGACACCATTCAGAAAATAGTGGGGCGAGTAATTGTCAATAGGTTGCTCGATTGGGCTGATGAATGCAAAATTTTATCCCCCTTCCAGGCTGGATTTCGCAGGGCAACCAGTACTGTGGATCAAGTCTTCCGTTTCCAACTGATACAGTGGAAGACCGTGGTGCTAGGCGGAGGTAGCCTGTACGCAGAATTTGTTGATTTACGGGCTGCCTTCGACCTGGTACCTAGGGCAAAACTGTGGGAAGTGCTTGAGACACTAGGGGTCCCTGGGGATCTGTTGATTTTAATTATGTGACTGCATGAGGGCAACTATGCCAAAATACGATGGGGAGGATATGGGAATGACACTGCCAAATTTCCTGTTGAGCGCGGGGTTCGGCAGGGATGTTCAATGGCCCCTACTTTGTTTACCCTTTTTATTAATGGTATCGTTTCCCGCATGCAATCTCGGGCTGTGGATGCCCCTTCTCTTGCTGGTGAGAAAGTCCCTATTTTAATGTTCGCCGATGACACCTTAATTTTATCAAAAACCCCTAGTGGTTTACAAAAAGCATTGGCAATATTTGACGAGTTCTGTGTTGATCACGGACTTGAGGTGAATGCGTCCAAGACAAAACTCATGGCTTTTAACCCACATAGAAATTTTAAATCAAAAATTACCATGAGTGGTCGCATCCTGGAAGTTGTAAAATCCTTCACTTATTTGGGGATCCTGATCTCCAATGACAATAAGTGGCAGCAACATCTCAATATTGCCACATTAAGGCACAAGCAGCTAGCCGGCACTATAATCAAGGAGCATAGGAAGTCACTGACAAAACCCATTAAACCACCCTTGATAATATATGAGGCAAAAGCAATTGGGTCTGCTTTGTATGGTGCGGAGTTATGGGGGTATGAAAATCTCCATGAACTCCAACTATCTGAAAATAAATTTTTGAGGTCGTTGACAGGTACCCCACAGAGCAGTCCGCTATTGCCCCGGCGCTACGAGTTAGGTAGAAGAGAAATTACGGAAAAGGCTAAACTACGTCCGATACTATTCTGGCGTAGACTTTGGACTACGCCAGAGCTCTCCCACTACGCGGAAGGGTTCATAGATGTTATTAAAGCTGACCATTATAACAAAATCAGATGGTTTAAAACACTAAAGATTGCATTGTTCAATCTAGGACTATATGCTTTATGGACCGATCCTGCTGGGGCTTTATTTCCCTCTAAGTCTGTTTTAAAAGACATTTTTTGGGAATATGTTGCCAATAGGAGTATGCTCAATACTAATAGTGGGACCATGGCCACTAGTTACCTAGAAGTTAAAATGTACCCCACTTATGAAAAGTATTGGGATTACATAACGAACCCCTTGGACAGGAAATTGCTATTCCAATTGAGGGTAGGCTCGCTCCCCCTTCGTAATTTAACAACTAAATGGAAATCTGGGGGGGGGGTAGCATTTTGTCCAGCCTGTGGGGTAGGAAAAGAAACTCTAGGTCACTTTTTGTTTTGTTGCCCAGTATATTTTGCCCCAAGGCGAGCCTGGTTGGCTCCTATGTGTAGGAATTTAGGTACAAAAAGTAGCATGGTGGCACTGCGTATTGTAAAATCCACTACTGAAGAATGGATCAATATTGCAACTGCAAAGTACTTGGGGTGGGCATGGGTTTTAAGGCAGAGACTGTTGGTAAGTTAACTACTCGCCATCAAGTTGATCAGAGACTGCTAGACAGCTGTCTATTCTCTGTAACTGCTTAGTAATAGCCAGAGACTGCTAAACTAATGTTTATTCTCTGTAAATCTTTTAGCTGTCCAGAGACTGCTAGACTTTTGTCTATTCTCTGTTTATGTTTATGCTTATTTAATGTGTCATCGGCTTGAACTTTGAACTTTCAATGGAATGAATTCTTGAGGATTTTTATATTGCTATTATGATTATCATCCCTCTGGTATTTTTTTAACAGTAATGATTTTTGCACCTGTATATATGATGTGTCATTGTTTTTAATTGCCTAAATTGTGTAATAGTTTTTAATTGTTTAAATTGTGTAATGTGCTTTGTCTGATTGACTATGTAAATTTAATTGTTTTTTATTATATGTTTGTATGTCTTGCTTTTATGAGTAATACTCGAATAAAGCACTTTTTGAATTTGAATTATAAGGGAGATCCCTGTAACACTGGGAACCCGGCTAGATCGTAATGAAACTGAACCAGTCACTGGTCCCCTCGGGGAAAGTATAAATCTAGACTTCCTTGGCAAATAAAATATAAAACATTTTTTTCATGGAGTACAATCAAATGTATTTACTGTACAATTGTCTCCCATATATTTTAACATATTGCATGATAAAATAGAGGTGCTCCAAAAAACGCCACAGTGCAAGGGAAATAAGTGAACTTAAAGTGCACAAGTTCTATATTGAAAGCAATATATACAGTACTAGCATCTGCTATCTATTTAAATCAAAAACAAAACTATTGTTCAGAGTGTGATGTATACTAGATCAATATTGTATTCAGTCTTCTAGTGTAATCGTCAACATTTCGACCATAATAAAATGAATTGGAAGGGTCATCATCAGGACCAAAAATAAGGTAGCGACCTATAAAGGACGATACCCCGCCCCCCGCCCCCACTGCTGAGCTATATATCTATAGGCAACCATTGCTCCCAGGGTGGCCCAAAGTTTCTCTGCCCCAGTCAAGTCAGTGGGTTCCCAAACGTTAAGCAGACACCTCTTAACCTCTGGTTGAAGATCTTTGTGTAGGACTTCCCTCATGACTGCATGTATCCCCCTCCAGTATGTCTTGATCCGCTCACATTAAAGGTGGCTCACATGAAGGTGCCCACCTGGCCACCCGGTCTCCAGCAACCTCCCCCTCCCCACTTCCCATGTGAACGAGCTAAGGCCCAGTAACGTAAGTTCTGTGCAGGATTTTCAATTGTATCAGTGCAGCCGCACAGAGATTGCCACCTCACGGGGGAGGCCACCTCTTCTTGCCACTCTTCATCGTCAAGCTCTAAACCGTCCTCCCCCCAAGACTCACGCAACTTGTCAAGGGGATCCGGTGTGTTATTAATCAGATTTTTGTAAGTTAGTGATATGGCCTTCTGTGGAAGCAACCATTCAATAACTAGTCCTCTAGTGGGGAAGACTCGGGGAGGGAGATATCCTTCTTTAAGGTTGTGACCAGTGCGTGGCAGACCTGCATGTAGCGGAAAAACGCTGTGCTCGTTAGCTCGAACTGCTGTTGTATTTTGCCAAAACTAATCATGTCACCCTTCACCCAGAGGTCACATATCTGAGAGATACCGATGAGCTCCCACTTATCAAAACCCTTAGAGGAATGTCGACTGCCGAGCTGTCCCAAATCCCATAAAGGAGTCGCCAGCATCAGCCTTCGGTCCCAACCCAGATTCCTGTTCACCATATGCCAAATCTAGACAGAGTGCCAGGTGGGCCCAGTTAAGAGGAGTTTCCTGGGATTCGCATACAGGGCTCTGTTGTACTTCCCATCCGGCAGCAGACACCTGTCCATGGCAAAGCCCAGGTCACCCCGTGTGCGATATGTACCTTGATTGATGGCGGCAAGATGGGCTGCCCAATAGTCTTTTTTAATGTCAGGGAGACTCATACCACCATCGTACCAGTTGAACTAATTTGCTGAGTGCTAATCTGGGTCTCCCATCCCATAACAACTCCCTCTGAAAACCTTTGATTTCTTTAAAATTTCTCACGGGGACCGGGGCAGGATAGTTTTGTAGGGCATAGGAGAAGCGGGGCAGGGACATCATCTTAAAAAGAGCTGCTCAGCCAAGAAACAAAAGAGGGAATGCCCTCCAGTTAACAACATCACGCCGCAGGTGCTTCAAGGGCGGGATCAGGTTTCTCTCGTAACGGAGCCCGGGGTCCGTGGTGACAAAGATCCCTAGGTAGCAAAACCCATCCTTCACCACTTGTACGGGGCAATCTCTGGGGAGAGCCGGGGCATCGCCCTCCCAGAGTGTAGAGGAGAGATTTATTCCAGTTGATAGAATAACCAGAAAATCTGCCGAAGGACGTGAAGAAGTCCAAGACACATCCAAGAGACATCTTGGGGGAGGCCAAGTAAAGGAGAATATCATCAGTGTAAAGCGAAATGCGATTCTCCCACTCCGCCGACCACCACAGACCGCGTATGACCGGGTCATGACGGATCCAGGGCACAAGAGGCTCCAATGAGAGGGCGAAAAGCAAGGGCGACAGCGGACACCTCTGCCTGGTACCCCGACTTCAACCGAAAGAGTCAGACCGTTTGTGTAAGGATCTTACCAGAGATTTCTGCAGGAGCATCAGGAACTTCAGGAAAATAATGAATAGTCCTCAACCTTCCACTATCACCAATTACCTCTATCAAGCACTAGAGCGCAAATGGTAAATAGGGGAAAGAACGGAAAAAAAACAAGGAAAGAAGGGGAGACAATTCTCTGAGAATTAGCCACCTGTCCACCAGCCGGTAGAAAGACCATACCGCCCTGTAAAGGAATGGGACAATGAGCAGTATTCTTGTATACAAAATATGGAGGCCTAGATATTAGTATAGAAATCGGGAGTTACCTAGAGCAAACATCTGACTCTTGTCTACAGGTACAGGGCTTCACCATTAAAATGCAAGGACTTGGCTCTCTGGAGGAAAACACATGTACAAGTACAAGGTCAGTAAGCTCATATGCAAAGTGCAAGTCGTATTCTAAAGCATGGAACGTCTCTCACCAATAGGCATACAACAATATGAAGTGTCTGTAGAATGACAACAAGTGGTTCCTCAGTTGGCAGTCGTTTCCTATGATAAACAGAAACAGTAAAACTGAGGCAACAGGGCCAAAATAATAATAGTAATAAAGTTTAGCAGCGCAGCACGCTGTTACCGTAACCCCAGGGGTGGACTCCAGACATTTGTTCTTTCCACTGAGCATCCATGGGTCGTGGTAACAAGGATTCGAAGAGAAGTGATGGATTTAGGCCCAGATCTCTGTACTGAGGTGAATGTATGACATTGTTCTGCATTCTGTCCATCAACTGTGGTTTTTGCATTTGTCACCCCGAGTGGGATGGGTATGCTCAGACGTGAGTCCCATGCTCTCCACACCACTGGAGTCAAGCTATTCTGGCTGAAGACGGCTGATAGCCAGAAACCGGTCCTAGGATGCTTGATTCCGGTCCAGGAAAGACATGGCTTGGTAGTTCGGGCTGGACTGTTCCCATGAGGCACAGGGTCAAGGCTGATTTGCATATGGCCATGTCTGAACTGGGGTGGTGTGGAGTGCAAAAAAACGATGGATTTAGGCCCAGATCTCTGTACTGGGGTGAATGTATGACATTGTTCTGCATTCTGTCCATCAATTGTGGTTTTTGCATTTGTCACCCCGAGTGGGATGGGTATGCTCAGACGTGAGTCCCATGCTCTCCGCACCACTGGAGTCAAGCTATCCTGGCTGAAGATGGCTGATAGCCAGAAACCGGTCCTATGATGCTGGATTCCGATCCAGGAAAGACATGGCTTGGCAGTTCGGGCTGGACTGTTCCCATGAGGCACAGGGTCAAGGCTGATTTGCATATGGCCATGTCTGAACTGGGGTGGTGTGGAGTGCAAAAAAACGATGGATTTAGGCCCAGATCTCTGTACCGGGGTGAATGTATGACATTGTTCTGCATTCCGTCCATCAACTGTGGTTTTTGCATTTGTCACCCCGAGTGGGATGGGTATTTTCAGATGTGAGTCCCATGCTCTCCACACCACTGGAGTCAAGCTATCCTGGCTGAAGACGGCTGATAGCCAGAAACCGGTCCTAGGATGCTTGATTCCGGTCCGTGAAAGACATGGCTTGGCAGTTCGGGCTGGACTGTTCCCATGAGGCACAGGGTCAAGGCTGATTTGCATATGGCCATGTCTGAACTGGGGTGGTGTTGAGTGCAAAAAAATGATGGATTTAGACCCAGATCTCTGTACTGGGGTGAATGTATGACATTGTTCTGCATTCTGTACATCAACTGTGGTTTTTGCATTTGTCACCCCTAGTGGGATGGGTATGCTCAGACGTGAGTCCCATGCTCTCCACACCACTGGAGTCAAGCTATCCTGGCTGAAAACAGCTGATAGCCAGAAACCAGTCCTAGGATGCTTGATTCTGGTCCAGGAAAGACATGGCTTGGCAGTTCGGGCTGGACTGTTCCCATGAGGCACAGGGTCAAGGCTGATTTGCATATGACCATGTCTGAACTGGGGTGGTGTGGAGTGCAAAAAAACAATGGATTTAGGCCCAGATCTCTGTACTGGGGTGAATGTATGACATTGTTCTGCATTCTGTCCATCAACTGTGGTTTTTGCATTTGTCACCCTGAGTGGGATGGGTATGCTCAGACGTGAGTCCCATGCTCTCCACACCACTGGAGTCAAGCTATCCTGACTGAAGACAGCTGATAGCCAGAAACCGGTCCTAGGATGCTTGATTCCGGTCCAGGAAAGACTTGGCAGTTCAGGCTGGACTGTTCCCATGAGGCACTGGGTCAAGGCTGATCTGCATATGGCCATGACTGAACTGGGGTGGTGTGGAGTGCAAAGAAACGATGGATTTAGGCCCATATCTCTGTACTGGGGTGACTGTATGACATTGTTCTGCATTCTGTCCATCAACTGTGGTTTTTGCTTTTGTCACCCCGAGTGGGATGGATATGCTCAGGCGTGAGTCCCATGCTCTCCACACCACTGGAGTCAAGCCATCCTGGCTGAAAACAGCTGATAGCCAGAAACCAGTCCTAGGATGCTTGATTCTGGTCCAGGAAAGACATGGCTTGGCAGTTCGGGCTAGACTGTTCCCATGAGGCACAGGGTCAGGGCTGATTTGCATATGGCCATGTCTGAACTGGGGTGGTGTGGAGTACAAAAAAACAATGGATTTAGGCCCAGATCTCTGTACTGGGGTGAATGTATGACATTGTTCTGCATTCTGTCCATCAACTGTGATTTTTGCATTTGTCTCCCCGAGTGGGATGGGTATGCTCAGGCGTGAGTCCCATGCTCTCCACACCACTGGAGTCAAGCTATCCTGGCTGAAGACGGCTGATAGCCAGAAACCGGCCCTAGGATGCTTGATTCCGGTCCAGGAAAGACATGGCTTGGCAGTTCGGGCTGGACTGTTCCCATGAGGCATAGGGTCAAGGCTGATTTGCATATGGCCATGACTGAACTGGGGTGGTGTGGAGTGCAAAAAAACGATGGATTTAGGCCCGGATCTCTGTACTGGGTGAATGTATGACATTGTTCTGCATTCTGTCCATCAACTGTGGTTTTTCCAAAAGAAATGAGGGCAAAAACTAAGGGGAAAAATTCGGAGTGCAGCGGGACCCCAATCCAGACGCAGGCCACCTCCAACTGGAAAGGCTCGACCAGACCCGGCCGGCCGACGGGACAAAATCAGGCCGGCGGGCGGAGCCATGCCAAAACCAGTCCAGCAGGAACTAATGACCTACGTTAATTGAGAATCCAGCCGCACTACGAGCTCGGCAATTACAGGGGAAAACAACTCAGCAAGGAAGGGAATCCAGGGGCAGGAATCCGGACCGAGGAGAAAAACAGCAGGGAGTCAAAGACTTGCAGGAACGGACCAGACACGAAGAAAAGGAAACAGGAAGTACGGGATACGAAGTACAAGGCAACACTAGAACGCGAAGCCTCGTTTATCCAGGAAGTCAGGCTTTTCAACCTGCCTGACTTCCTTGCACATGCGCAGTGGGGAGCCGCCATCTTGCGGCTGGTATCGGCAATCGTGACAGTTTGTTGTTGACTATTACCTGAGCCAGAGGCTGCGAATAGAGGAGTCTGACCCATGATACATATTACGGTCCAAACCTCAGCTTGGAAAGGATAGCGAAGAGGTAAGGCCATTCAATGGTTTCAAACGCGCATGAAGGCATCCAGGGACAAGATCACAGCAGCCTCCTGGATGGTGTCTACCCTTTCCAGTACTCCATGCACTCGTCGCAGATTCAAGGCCGTATTGCGCTGGGGCATAAAGCCTGACTGGTCTGTGTGTACCAAGGTACTGATTACCTGCGACAGAATAGTGGCCAAAAGTTTGGCGAGGATTTTGGGCTCTGCATTAAGCAGGGAGATGGGTCGAAAGGAGGCACATTTATCTCTAGGCTTTCCCTCTTTAGGGATGACCACTATCGATGCCAGATGTTGATTCGGCGGTAGCGATCTCACTCTCCTACTCTCTTCAAACATAGCCCACATATGAGTGTCAAGCTTATCGGAACGTAGTTTGTAGATCTCGATCAGTATTCCATTGGGCCCTATCGCCTTCCATGGTTGGATGTTTCTGATTGCGTGCGCGATCTCATTATTGGTGATGTCACTGTCCATAAAACTCTTATCTTCCTCGGAGAGGACTGGAAGATGGATTTCGCACAGGAGGTCAGCAGAGTCAGTTTCAAGGAGGACCATTGTGTTTGATACACAGCACTATAGTGCTCAGCAAATTCCCCGGCAATTTGTTTAGGATCCGTTATCTTTGCACCCGTGCCGACCGTCAGTTCGGGAACAAGTCTATTGGCCCTTTCCTTTTTGTCTAACCAGGCGAATAGCTTCCCGTCTTTGTTACCCCATTCGTACACCCTCCCGTCTCTCTCACTCCCTCAAGACTTGGCCCGGTCAGTGGCGATGCCCTTATATTAATCTTTCTTCAATTGCAAGAGATGCACTGTTTCTGGAGTTCCCCCTTACCTAGTTCTGTTTCCAATCGAAGGATCTCTCCCTCCACCGTCTCAAGCTCTTTAAATTTTTCTTTCCTTACCCCTGCTATAAAAGAGAGGGCTGTCCCTCTAATATCCGATTTAAACACTTCCATGAGTATTTGGGGGAGTCAACAGAGTCCAGGTTCTCCTGAAAGTAACAGTTAATGGCTTTCAAAAGGTCTTTGTGAACAGTTGGGCTTCGCAAGGATTGATGGGTGCTACCGTAGCAATCCGCTGGTCCCCCAGAACCAGCTTGGCCCACACGGGGGAGTGGTCAGAGATGCCACGCGCTAGGTGACGAACCTTGTGCAAATGCATGAGTTGGGAGGCAGGCATGAGGAGATAGTCAATGCGTGAAGTGCTAAGGTGTGCACCCAAGAAAAAGGTGAAGTGCGTGTCCCCGGGGTGCAGCGCCCTCCAAGTGTCTGAAAGGCCAAAAGCCTCTAGGAAGTCAGGAAGCCAAGGACTCGAAGGGCCCACCTCGCGGTGGGGGGGTTGCAGTCCAGTGAACCGGATGGCACAGCATTAGAGTCACCTCCCACCAGCAGCAGGCTCTCCGGGAGGGAGAGCAGTTGAGTACTCAGGTCTGTGAATGCTTGGCTTTGCAGCCTGGGTGGGACATAGACCGACACTAAGCTTAACGTATTGCCCTCCCACTGACCAGTGATTGCAACATACCTCCACCAACCATCGGAGTGCAAAGAGTGGACTGAGAAGGGGAAGGAGTGTGAGCCTGTACCCCCATCTGTTCTGGGCATTACACGTGTTACCAACAAGATGCGATTACTGGAGGAAACCACATCGGGAGTGTGGCGCTTTAGGGTACATTTCACCTTGCCCATGAGCCCATTCACATTTGAACTTATTAAGGTAAAACTTTTATCGCAGTGTGTTCCCATAACAGTAAATTTTGCAGGAGTCCTCCTCCCAGAACCATATAAATCATTGATGCCGATTGAACTACAACAAACAAACAGTCCCTTCAAGCCCTCAACCCAAATCCCCACTCCCTGCCCCCCCTGCACTCTGGGTGCCCCAAAAAAGGCACCAACAGTAGCTAAATGCGGGGAAAGGAGCTCCAAACCCCGTCCCTCCACCCACCCCCAGAAAAAATAATCATTCCCTGAGTGGGGCAGTCACCAGTGTTTTCACAAACAGAAATGGAGCGCTGGTCCCGATGTCCCTAATTCCGCATGAAAGCATCGCCGTCTGATTTGCGACCTCAACTATCAGCGTAGACAAAGATCAAGAATAGAGCCAGTCAAAGCAATAACAGACGTTGCGAGTGTTATGCTCCCCGGCATCTCTCCAACGCTCGAGCCAGTTCGCCACTGCCTCCGGATGTTAAAAAAAACAGGCCTTTCCATTTGCCTCGACCTGCAGTCGGGCGGGGAAGAGCATAGCATATTTCATCTCTTTGTCCCTCCGAGTCTTTTTTTAATGGCTAGAAAGGACCGTTTCTGTTTCTGTACGGCCTGCGCGAAATCGGGGAAGAAAGAGACAGTGGAGTGTTCATATTTAAGCAGTGGTGCGATTCTGGCACTCTGCAATATCACATCCTGGTCTCTGCAATGTAGGAGTCTGGCCAAGATGGAACAGGGAGGGGCCCCGGGCTTTGGACGCCCCCCGGGACTCTGTGGGCCCTCTCAACCACAAAGAATTTCGAGAGGCCCTTAGTACTAAGGTGGTTGCGTATAAGGTACTCAACAAACAAGTCTGGTGCCTGCCCCTCCGACTTCTCCGGTACTCCAATGATGCGGACGTTGTTGCGCTGGGAGCTCACTTCGTAGTCGTCCAACTTGTCTTCAGCAAATTTCCTAAAGGTTTGGAGGGCCTGGACCTCATACTAGAGTTATTAAACGTCATCTACAAGGCTTTTGGTGGTTACCTCCAGTTGCTTGTCCTTTTCGTGCGTTTTGGTGAGGTCCGCTCTGATCAGTGTCATTTCCACCATGATGGCTTCAGTACGGTGCTCCATTGAAGTCCGCACCCCAGAGATAGCTTCTATCACGTCCTTCAGGATAAGTTCGGGGGGTCACCCTCTGATCCACTTGCGGACCCCCCTGGAGGGGCGCTCCAGAACAGAAGCCCTGGGGCAGGTGTACCTATCCAGCTTGCTCTGCTGCTTAACCTTCGGGCCTTTGCCACCCAACATCATGCCCTCACTGAGCAGGGTAGGGCCCCCTCGTGTCTCTCCCCACCCTGGGTCCCTGCCTTTACAGCACGATGCATCCAGCAAATTCCAAGCGGGGGCACACACTGGCAGCGGAGTCCTCCCCACCACCTCTAGGCAGCACTGTAGAATGGGGATGATACCTCCCCTCCGGCCCCCCAGAATCTGGTCAAACCACTGCTGATATGGACACACCCGGGGGGAAGGCACCGGCAGGTCACTGGTGCCTGCCCCCTCAGTGCCCGCCGTCTCCTGCTATCAGTACTGTCACTCAGGGGGAGGGGGCTGACCACACAGCTGCAGGGAGGCACGGCTCGCTCCAGCGCACCCCCCCCCCAGGTCCAACGGACTCACCGCTGCAGGTTTCGGGCACCGCGGGCGCCTGGGGGATGAGAGAACACCCTCCGACGGATCACTGACATAATATCGAATACAAAAATATAAACTTACCAAAATATCGATTAAAAAATTTAGAATGCAAAAATATCGAATTCCTATCTACAAACAGGTAAGTACAAAATATTGAATCAAAAATATTGTTGTAAAAAATATAGTTAGTCCAAATATCGAATTTATTTTAAATGTCTTAAAAGTAATGAAATAATAAATATAATTAACTAAAACATACTTAAAAATACTTAAATAACCTTAACATTAATAAATAAATAATTTAAGTTATAAGAAATTTTTTTAAATACATATATAGTAATGTAATATTAATAAAAAATATGCAATATTTTTACCGTAGGATAGCAGGAGGGTAAAATGTACTATTACCACTCCAGTTAGTGCAACAGTAGGGAAACTGTTGGATAGTGTAGGGAGGAGGGTAAAATGTACTATTACCACTCCAGTTAGTGCAACAGTAGGGAAACTGTTGGATAGTGTAGGGGTAAAAATTACTATTCCCACTCCAGAGAGTGCAACAGTAGGGAAAGCGTTGGATAGCGGGAGGGTAAAAATTACTATTCCCACTCCAGAGAGTGCAACAGTAGGGAAAGCGTTGGATAGCGTAGAGGTAAAAATTACTATTCCCACTCCTGAGAGTGCAACATTACGGAAAGCGTTGGATGGCGTAGGGGTAAAAATTACTATTGCCACTCAGAGAGTGCAACAGTAGGGAAAGCGTTGGATAGCGTAGGGGTAAAAAATACTATTCCAACTCCCGAGAGCGCTACAGTAGGGAAATCGTTGGATAGCGTAGGGGTAAAAATTAATATTCCCCCTCCAGAGAGTGCAACAGTAGGGAAAGCGTTGGATAGCGAGAGGGTAAAAATTACTATTCCCACTGCAGAGATTGCAACAGTAGGGAAAGCGTTGGATAGCGTAGGGGTAAAAAATACTATTCCAACTCCCAAGAGTGCTACAGTAGGGAAATCGTTGGATAGCGTAGGGGTAAAAATTAATATTCCCACTCCAGAGAGTGCAACCGTAGGGAAAGCGTTGGATAGCGTAGGGGTAAAAATTACTATTCCCACTCCAGAAAGTGCAACAGTAGGGAAAGCGCTGGATAGCCTAGGGGTAAAAATTACTATTCCCACTCTAGTGAGTTTAACAGTAGAGAAAATAATAATTTAATATAGTATTAAAAATAAATTAAATATCAATACCAATAAAAAATTCTTTAAAATGAATTACCAATTTAATATTATATAATAATTAATTAATTAGAAATACAAATAAATATTAGTTATTAACATTAATTACCTATTCATAATTAATTAACAACTAATTAATTTTCAATAACAACAACTAATTAATAATAAAAATTAATACCATAATAATTAATTAACAGTAAATTAATTATCAATACACAAAAAGTATATTTTTAATAAGTATGTAATTAATTTCAATTAAATTACTTCCCACCCGATTCCCCTATAAACCCACAATCCGCTACAGAAAATAAATTAATACAATTATCGTAATTATCAATTAATACACATTAATTACCAATTATTAAAAAGGAATTACCAATTAAAAATGAATAAACAATAAATTAAAAATCAATACCAATAAATACATAAAAAATATTTAATTAATTACAATTAAATTACTTCACACCTTTTTCCCCTATAAACCACAACCCGCTACGAAAAATAAATTAATAAAATTAACATAATTATCAATTAATCTATATATATAAAAACAAAAGTATGTCTGTTTGTCCTTTATGCATTACTACACCATTCATCCGATCGGCATGAAACTTTGGGAAGTTGTTGAGTACACTCCCGCGAAGGTTTCTGGCAAAAAATATTAATAATAATAATAAAATAATAATAATAATAAATTTGTAAAAAGTTGTTGAGTACACTCCCGCGAAGGTTTCTGGCAAAGAAAAAAAAAAGAAAAATGTGTTAAGTATCGGCTCCCCGGCCCCCCAGGGCCCTCATAATCTTTCCAATACTGAACGTTTACAGTTTCCGGTGCGACTCGCTTTTGCAATGACCATCAACAAAGCATAAGGACAATCGCTGCAAGTGTGTGGACTAGATTTTGAGAATCCGTGCTTCTCACATGGACAACTGTATGTGGCCAGCTCACACGTCGGAAAACCTTCTGATTTATTCGTGTACGCACCAGACGGAAAAACAAAAAATACCGTGTATCCACAAGCACTCGAATAGATAAACAGAATTAAAAGAACACTTTAAAATGGTTTCCATATTAAAATGAATAAGTTTCAATAAAAATTACACAAAATAAATTAAATGTTATCATAACTAGTTTCCTTACATTTCCTTTCTTCTGAGATCGCAGCAACGCACGACGGGTAAGCTAGTCAATTAATAAAAATTAATTACCAATTAAAAATTAATTAACAATAAATTCAAAATGAATACCAATAAATAAAAACATTTTTTTATCAATTACAATTAAATTACTTTCCACCCTTTTCCCCTATAAACCCACAACCCGCTACAGAACTAAAACGCAAAATTTAATTAAAAATAATTAGTAATTTCTAAAAATTAATATTTAATTTAATATAATTAAATTACTTCCCACCCTATTCCCCTATGAACCCACAACCCGCTACAGAATTAAATTACGCCAAAATTGAATAACATAAATTCATTACTTAAAATAAAATACAAAAATAATATACACTTTTCACACATATACTAACATACAAAACAAAAAATTTGATATTATTAAAAATTCTATCTATTTTAATACCTATATTATATACTTCGATATTTTGACTTTCTATATTTTAAAAAATCGATATTATATTACTTACCTTCAATTCGATATTTTTTACCACTATATTGTGTCCATTCTATATTTTTGGTTCGATATTATGGCTATTCTATATTTTGAATTCGATATTATGTCTAGTTACCCCTCGGAGCCTTCTCTGGCAGACCAATACCTCGCGGACCGGGCCGCAAGCCACGATGTAAATTAACGTCTCACTCCCACGTTGGTGCGTCCTCCATGGCCCGAGATTCACTTGAGGTCGCGTCCTCAAGCTGCGGGCAGTGTTCAATAGTTCCGAGCTCGGCTGGTCAAATAAGCGTCTCGATCAGGTCATGGGGATTCTGGCAACTGTCCCCCTTTTTGGAACATGGATAAGTTAGGCGGATCGGTGGGTTTTGGGCAACGGATCTGGAGCTGCTCTAAAACGTGGCCATCAAGCTACTGGGAGTAACCATGCCCCCCCACTTGATTTTGTTGATGAAAAAAAAACATGACGTACCTATAGCAAACAATTATTGCAGATTATGTCTTGCTCGCAATTAAGGCCTTTTTTCGTTACTTTTAGAAAAAAGAAAAATTACTTTTAATGTTGAAAAAATAAAAACAGCTTACCATACATCAAACATTAATGGATGCCTGGCCTGCAGATACATATATTATTCTTTATCAAACTGGCCAATGTGGGAAAAAAACAGAACAGTGCAAGAGTTATTTAAGCAAAATGCACTTGATAATCTTATTTATTTCTTTTGAAAGTTTTCTTTAGCGCTAACATGACCACCGCAGGTATCAGAGCGCTTTACAGTTGATACATCGAGAGGGATACAAACAATCAAAAAAGTATCCAACAAAGCGAAAAAAACACAATCATGTAAAGCCTAGGCATACTCGAGACCCTGGCAGCTGGGCCACAGATCAGGAACTGTGACCTCAATATCCAAAAGAATAGCCAGCCAGAGGTAGAAATGTCTTCATCAGGAGCACTTTGACTTCCTTTTGCAATCATTTACATATCTGATCACGGATCATCCCAGGATTCCTGCAATATATACTCTTCCAAAAATACACAAGAGATTACTGAACCCTGCAGTATAAGGGTGTGGTTCAATCTTGAAACCTTTGTGTCATTTTGTTGATTTATTTTCGAAACCTTGGGTACCTGAGACAAAATCATATATAACATATATATGTCATTAAATTGTTTGAATATACCGACTTTGAAAATACTACTGATATGTTAGTGATGATGGGCATTCAGTCCCTTTACACTAATTTTCTCCAAAATTAAGCACTGAGAGTAATCTCATGCGTTCTAGAACTACTTGAGCAATCTATCGGTCGAGGCTGGTTTATAAAACAAAAAAAAGTGGAACAATGTACCCAGAAATGTTGCTTCCCTGCTAGTCAGCACCCTTTTGTTTGGTGTATGGGTTGTTGGTAGGATGACCACACACCCACTTTATGTTTGATTTGTGGTACTTGTTGTCAGAACCTGGCCTCATGGTTTGTGAGGCATTTGTACTTGCCAAAGGCAAGCCCGTCTGCGCCCGTCCGCGCCAGGACGGGGCTAGGGGCGCGGGAACCCCTGCGCATGTTCCCTCCGAGGTGCGGTCATATAACAGGGAGCAACTCTACAAAATCAGAGGTGAGAATAGACTAGACTGTATGCATGTTTTCACACTAGAAGAGGAGAACCCTGCTTGTCCTCAGTGCACTTGTAACTGTAAGCCTTCACTAGATGCCCCTTTGAAGATCTCTGGCAGGGGGGACGAAAAATCCATCTCCCTGCTTTTACTTAATTGTCGTTCCCTTGTAAAACATGCTAGGGAAATCTACCTACTCCTGGAGGAAAGGAACCTAGATGTGCTCTTTCTCACAGAAACCTGGACTAATAAGGACTCTGATCCGGAGATTGTTCAGGCCCTCCCTTCTAATTATACCATATTCAGATTAGATCGAGTGGGCGGGAGGGGTGGGGGAATTGCCATCATTTATAAAGATGTGTATAAATGTAGAGCCACCCCTGGCCTATTAGCTGACTGTGAGAATTTAGTATTTGGAATACGTTTTTCTTCTACCTGCACTTTCTCAGGCATGCTAATTTACCGCCCTCCTGGACCAGTAGGCAATTTTTGCAAGGATTTGCCAGATGTAGTTACCTACGAGGCTAGTCTTTCCTGAATCTGCATTTCGATGACCCCGACCTTGCAGTAATGCAGGATCTCGTAGACTATCTGGAAACTTTTCATATCAAGCAAATAGTGATGGGTCCTACCTACTCATAAGTTGGGACATTTGCTTGTCCCTTTGTTTACTAATCTTTCAGATATTACCTTTGGGTAATCTACGGTGGTTCCATGGTCCGACCACTTTTTACTATCTTTCAGCTGGACTTCACTAGAATCCCTTCCATCCTCTGTCAAAATTAAAAAATTGGTTGTACCTGGTCCAAACTTTAGGTTAAGGAGTGGGCGGCTAATCTCAGAAATACGACCCCAGTCTTTTATCGGGATACTGGGGTAGCTAATGAGAACTTTAATAACTGGTTGGAGGACTCTTTAGATATTGTTCTCCCGAAAAAAGAGGTCTGTCATCGAAAAGGCTCTAATAAGAAATCATGGTATACACACAATCTGAGACAGTTAAAAAAGTTTTGTAAGCAAGCGGAGAAGAAATGGAGGAAGGACTTCTCAGAATTATAGGAAAGCTATGAAGCTCTATAAAAAAATTTAAAATTGTGAAATCACTCATCAATCCCCCGGCTCCTATTAATGTTGATGATAATGCTCAAGGTCGCTGTGAGGAACTAGCTAGCTTTTTCTTTAATAAAATTCATGCCATTTATGCCAGCTTTCAGCACCAGGCTATGGATAGCACTGCCACATTACCTGTACGACAAGCTATGTTAGAAAATCCCCCCCTCTTACTTTGTTGTCACTTCAGGATTCTCTGCACCAGTTAAAATCGGGAACACCAGTTGATTCAGCCCCTGGCTATTCTTAACTTAGTATCAGAGATAGTCTGCCCAGTGATATTGGACGTGATAAATGTATCCCTCCCAACAGGACAGGTTCCGGGTCCGTGGAAACAAGCTAGAGTTAAAGCTCTACTTAAGAAAATTAACTTAGACCCTGATGATTGGTCTAATTATCGGCCCATCTCTCTGTTGCCGGGTTTGAGTAAACTGGCAGAAAGACATGTCATGTAACACTGTCTTAGAGAGCTCTCTCTGGGTCTTGATTATGGGGTCTCTCACCTTTCTCTCTGAAGGCCTGGTTGGCACTTGGGCTGGGCACTTGTATCTTTTGTTTGTTGGGTGCTTCCTCCCCTTGTGCATTGTCTGCTGGTCTTGCAGAGTGGGTCTTTGGGCTCATGCGTTCAGTGGATGATTCTTATTTCTTGCTGTCCTTCCTCCTTTTCCCATTTCTGATTGCCTCTGTATAAATGGGCTGCTTTATCTTGGCCTTCTTGCCATGCTCCTTTAACATCCCCATATCTTGTGTGTTTTGAGTCTTTGGAAAGGCATGTGCAGCTCTGGCTTGCCCCTTGTCCGAGGCTTCTGCCTTTCTGGACCCCTGAGGCATACCATTTCAAGGGGTTGGGACATTGGTGCCTCCTTTGATGGTTTTGCCTTTTCAGTTCTGCGATTCTTGTTTGGTTTGTGATGCCAGGAGTGGCTTTGCAGCTGCTCCTATACAGTCATTCTGATGAATTTTCCTTTTTGGGCCTCAAGCGGTCCCTCAAGGGTTCTAAGCTGCCTGTTGAGCCTTAAAGCTAAGGGCATGAGATGCCCTGGAAGGGCTTCTTCTGGTTGTTGCATCCTTTTTTTATTAAACCTACTGGTTTTGGATTCTAGTGGTTCCTCCCTGTAAGAAACTGGAATATTATTTAGGGTGAGTGACTACCCACATCAAGGAATAACCTCAACCCTTGTAAATGTGAACCTTCAAAGTCACTCAATTTACTTGCCCCCAAGCCCCTGGTAGCCATGGCACAGAACGGGTAGGCTTAACATAGGGAAATATGTAAGGTATTTATGTTGTACCAAAATAGTCCTAAATCAAAATCCTACTGAGATAGAATGGCTAAAAACTATGGTTTACTGTGACACGACTAGCGAAATATATGCCACATTACAACCACCCACCTCATGTCCCAAAGATGTATGGCAGCCATTACATGCTTACTTGTTGACATTGGAATCTGAGCTACCTATTTTATTTGGTGATCTGCATATCCCGCTGACCTTCTTCAGTCCCCCCCTCCATTCCATCATTCATGATGTTTCTACATGTATGGTTTATCAGAAGAAGAATGGACACTTGATACTACTTAACCATTGGTTAAGAAGGAACACTCTCATAAACGCGGTGTTAATAGTGCGGTGTATGTCTTTCTTCCGCCCCTCACACGCGTTATGGCATTTATCATCGAGTGATCCAACAACGTGCTATATGCCAAGCCTCAACCCGAGGCAACCTCTGGCGCTAGTAGCAGTGTCCAGAGATAAGGGAAAGGGGGAGGTAGGGCACCCAAAGAAAATGATAAAAAGCATATACTGCACCAAAGGATATTTTAATGAGAAAAGGTGGAGTACCTCTATTAAAAAATGGTTGCGGTATAGTTTGAGGTCGAGTTAATGGATCTCTTTATACCTAATTAAACATAGCGTCAACATCTCTCAACATTTGTGGAGGATAACTATATGTGAGTGAAAATAAAGAACAAGTAGAACTGGTACAGTGCTCTGAGGAAATTCGTGGTATATATGGCTTTCCCAACTTACAAAAGTAACAGGAAACCGTCACCCTACATCCGGGGGCAGAGACAGCACAAGTCCCGGGAACTCCCCACGCGCTGGTAAGAATGGCGTCCAGCTTCGGGTAAGCGCTCGACCATTTTGAGGTAAGAACACTGCCTGAAGGCCCCCCCTTTTCCAATTTTTCGTTTCAGTCTGGGACCAGAGAGTCCCGTTGCCGCCTGACTGAAGCTAAATTCTATCAGCATAATAGGTAAGATTACCGCCATGGGGCTATGCACGTACTTTACATTATTAATATCACGACCCTCCCCGTAAATACACGCTGCACTAGCCAGGCTGCCCTACTACACGTAGTTGACTGAAAAAGTCTCTACTTAACATCACTGCCAGCCTTTTATTAAACGTTAGACCACTCCCAGTAACTAAAAGCAAACCCTCCTAAGAAGCCATATATACCACGAATTTCCTCAGAGCACTGTACCAGTTCTACTTGTTCTTTATTTTCACTCACATATAGTTATCCTCCACAAATGTTGAGAGATCACATGAATGCTATATACGCACCCAATAAGAAGAAATTCCTAATATAGAAATTTTTTCCCCTCCTTCTTTCAGAAAATTCTCGAAAAGGCGAAAAATCAGTATACAATATTACTACACAAATGGTGCTAGTAATTATTTCCAATTCTTAATATATGTTTTTGTGTTCCGTATTTGTCCTGACGAATGCTCCGTAGACCCGGCTGGGCGACATGGAGCAGAAACATGTTGACGCTATGTTTAATTAGGTATAAAGAGATCCATTAACTCGACCTCAAACTATACCGCAACCATTTTTTAATAGCGGTACTCCACCTTTTCTCATTAAAATATCCTTTGGTGCAGTATATGCTTTTTATCATTTTCTTTGGGTGCCCTACCTCCCCCTTTCCCTTATCTCTGGACACTGCTACTAGCGCCAGAGGTTGCCTCGGGTTGAGGCTTGGCATATAGCACGTTGTTGGATCACTCGATGATAAATGCCATAACGCGTGTGAGGGGCGGAAGAAAGACATACACCGCACTATTAACACCGCGTTTATGAGAGTGTTCCATCTTAACTAATGGTTAAGTAGTATCAAGTGTCCATTCTTCTTCTGATAAACCATACTATTACCATTGGGGTGATGAATGGACCGTCTACCCTACTCCCCAATCTTTGATTAATTGTTTCTACATGTATGTCATTCATGCTGAGAACCGTGTGGCCCAATCGACTACCTAGACACCTTGCCGGCAATTATCCCCCAAAGACCTACTTTGTGCCATGTATGTCGATTAGCAATGATAAATGCTGCATGTGCCTGACTGTTGCCATGTTATTAGTACAGCTTCTACCTGCTTGTAGTTTAGACATTTTTGGTTCTTTGTTGTTAAGCAGTAAAAAAAAAAGTTGATATGCAAAAAATACCCCAAACTGAATTAGAAAATTTGAGTAAAATGTAATAAACACCATGACACCAAACGAAAAAAATCCAATAAGGGGAACTGGAAAAATGCTTTTTTTAATTTTTAAGTAGGATTAGTGTCAAGAATCACAAAGTGTCAATGAGAGTCAATTGTTCTGGTAGACTGGGACCTAGGTGCAATTTAATGCTGACTGCAATGGAGCGTGTGTCAGATACACTAAACAGGTTTGTAGTGGTCAAATATTTTACTTTCTGACTTAGGGCCTAATTTATGAGTTTTTTAAACAGAGTAGCGCAGCAAGTCAAAAGAAAAGGACAGTAATGCATAATATTTATGATATACAGTGCATTCCTGTCCTTTCCCACTGCGCTACCACCATTTTGGCTGCCTTGCACCAACGCAGGCACCCTAGCACTATGGTGCAAGGGTGTCTGCAGTGTTGGCAGGATTGTTTTTGTGCAGAAAGGAAAACCTTCCTACACAAAAACAATCCATCTAGGCATTTCCCTCTTTCTATGTGTGCTGCAGAATGAAAAGTGGGTTTGCGTGGCCTTGTAGATAGGGGTCTGCGCTGCCAAGGTATCAAATAAGTGAGGCACCAGGGGCACAAGGGACTTTTAAGTTAAGCCCTTCAGTCTATTAATTCCCAATCCACAAGAGAGGACACTTCTAAAGCCCCTCAGGACATCAGGGGAGGCACTTCGAAACTCACACAGTGTCAGGAAAAGGTCAAACAGCAGGGTCTGCCCCATCCAGTGCCAGTTGCCACTGGTCAACTGGGTAGTTACAGGAAAGGGCCTATTGTGCCTTTCATGTGCCCCTTAGCTTAGCTTTAACAGGAGGTCAGCAAGAGGGAGCAAGTCCAGGCCCTCAGGACTCTTCCTAGGTTGAAAACAGCAGGTTCTGTCCTTTTCTGATCTTCCTTAGGTTTGGGGGTGTTCTGAAGTGGGTGCCACATTCATCCCTGGCACAAGCTAGTGGGTGGGAATGACTCCTGAACACACCCTAACCAAATGGCTAAAAGTTCCTGGAGCGAAGCCTTCCCAGTTTGGGCATTTTCAAGATTGTTAAAGTTTTCAGCCACACTAAATTTGAACTCTGAGGACTGTGGTGTGTGTGGGGCAGTGCTTAATTTGCAAAATAATGAGTGCTGAAAGCGCTGCTCGGAAGACAGCGGCTGGAGCTATTAAATGCAGCTCGCTGAATACTTGTATATTAGTTGTGAAATCCACCTCTGGCCTCTGTAATCCACTAGCAGACACCCCCTACCTCTTTATATCTCTCTTGCAAGCTCCTGCTTTCTTCCTTTAAAATGGCTTTTCCGTCTTTCTTCTCCTCTGCCTTTCTCCTTTGTTCCTTTTTACTTCTCTTGTTCTCTGGAAATGTCTGATTGGGAAAAATAAGTGCGAGTCCCCAAAAATGGCCCCCATTGTCAACTACTTCTCAAATTAAGCACTGTGTGGGGGTGTACTATGGTGATCCTAATGTCCTCTTACAAATAACACCAAAATTCAGTCTCATTCAGCAAGCAGACAGTGGATACACAAACATGGTTTTGGCATCCTGTTTCCCTTCATTTCAAGTGAGCCCCAGTGTTATATGTAAACCCAGCAGGCCTGTCAAGCAGGATTTGACATTCACGCAGGATGTAACACTACAATGTCAAAAAAATGTTCACAGCCCCACCCTGTATTTTCTGTCAAGTTCAGAGTAGCTATCTCTATCCATTCAGGTTAGCCTATTGTTTGCTACTTGGAAGCACTTTGCACCCTTTTCACACCAAATCAAATGCTACTTAATGGCTGGAAGAAGTGGGCGAGCAAAGGCGAATTTAGCTTCTAAGAACTTCAGGTATGAAAAAGATAACATTCTAAAAGATACTTGTCCTTAATATTTATTAGTAAAATCTACTTCACCATTTAATTGGATTTTTAGTAACTAATAAAAATAGTTATTTAATTATGTTTCTAGCTAGCACCATTCCAAAGATAGAGAATTAGGATTTTTAATCGACACTTTCTACTTAGGACAACTAGGCCTCCCACAGTGATAAATAGATTTTGGGTGCTAGTTGCTGTAAGGACATGTTAACATTACATTTCTACCGTGGTGGCTCCTCCGCTAACACGGAGGAGCGTCGCCCCACTGCTCCAAAGGAAAAATACAATGATAATAACTATTGTTATTGTCATTGTAATTTTCCTATGGAAGTCAGTGGCTCGCGGGACGGGGCTGGGTTGGGCAGCGCATGGGAAGGAGTGATTTGCACTCCCTAAGTGTGCAGTCCTGTGCTCTATGCATGTTCCCCACCAGGCTGGATTACACAGCCTGGTGAGGAACATGCAAAGTCTCCCTGTACCCATCCAAGCACCGAACCACGGCGCTCAGACCAATCACAGTGCTACATTGCAGCGTTGTGATTGGCTATGGAGAGCCTGCTGCCCAGGTGCCTCCTGCTGCTGCTACCAGCCCAGACTGGGACCGAAAGATGAAGAGGATGGAGGAGAGGTGCCATCCGTCCATTTGAATTAAGCCTTTAAAAAAAATCCCTCTGCCCTCCATCTTCCCCGCTCCACCACAGTCGTCTGGTAGCATCCACTACTGCATTTCTACACATCCGTCTTTGAAATGCCTTGTACCATATCTTGTAAGCTACAAGGCTGTCAAAGGGGCGACTAATTCATATTTTATTTTAATGGGAGGTTTTTACCTGTTAAAAGGGTTTAGTAAGACTGGTCGAATTGCAGTGTTTAAGTTGCTGCAGTCAGGCTACAATGGTAAGCCTAAAAACATGTTTTTACACTGTCACTGTAGTGGCAGGCACAATAGGTGCGACAGCCTAGTAGAGACATTTAACTTACATGGGTACATTTTGTACCATATGCTAAGGATTTATATGTACACTAAACATACAAATTAGGATTATACCAATTTCATCATATTTACAAGAGGAGCACAGGCATTTTACCTCTGATTAGTAGAGGTAAGTGGGCAGAGTTCTACAGCTAGAAAAAAACGCTCAAGCCAAAAATCTGGGGGTACAACACACAGAAGATAATCATCCCTGTGCTCCTTGTTGGGGTGTAGTTCGAGCTTTCCTAGAATTATTTTTCTTAATGTTGCATGCTGGCTTGTTGGGGCCTTGGCTTTCCTATCTCTCTCTTTTTTTTCTGGTGTGATGTTGGGTTACACACTTTGGCATCTGCTCTTGATTGTGACTCTTTGATTCTTGATTCATGTTCTCAAGTGTTTCACAGCCCACTTTCCTTGTATGTTAGAGACCCTGTAGTTGCATGGCCTGACCTACGCTTTGGTGTCGTTAGGTACACACCTTGGCGAATGGCGTGCAGCCATCTTAGCTCATTCAGTGCTATGCCGTGTCCTGTCTTTTGTGTAGGGTGTGTACTTGCCATGAAATCCCCTCTGTTTTTTATTCTTAATTTTATCTCGATCTGACTGTTTTTCTTAGGCTGACACGCTTTTGTGTTTGTTGGGCTCAAGAGCTTGGACAACTTGTTAAACTAGAGGTGAAGACGGCGAATAGGGGGTGGGGTAGTAAGTGAGACATCTTTGGTTGCTAAATACAAATATATCAAAGTGAGAGGTAGCTCCATGGGTTGCTGTATGTATGCTCATCTTTAAATCGTCGAAGTAATTTTAAGTTGATTGCAGTTGACAGATATACAACTACTACAGCGGGAGACGATCTAATTTACTAAGTGGCATAAATATAAGTCTTTTAACCTCATTTCTGTAGTGCCTACAATCGGGCGGCGGAATGCCTGTGTCTGAAAGCAATTAAAGAAAAAAATGCTTGGAATGTGCTGCGAGGAAAAACATGCTTACCTTGAAGTCTGCAGTCTACTAATGACTTACAAATGTCACATCTTTTTGTCAGGCTGTGGAAGGGGTTCGTCTTCCGTCCTCAGAGTGATTTAACACAGGAAGTCGTGCAAGAACGGTCGAACCAAGTCAGCACAGTAACCAGACTATAAAACAGTGTGAACAGCAGGGCACAAACCCTGTTGCTCCCGTTTAGACAGACAGCAACATTATAACCTCACTGCGTTTGAGTTAGAAGTTTACGTTTTTTTAAGACAAATTATCCTATATAACCATTCTGCATATATTAAAAAGTGCATTTAAATATAATAATTTAAATAAACTCTTTTAAAAGCATGTAACAACGTCCATGACATATTGCACCATCTAAAACAATTCAAATTTTATAATTAGTAACTTTAGAGCTGAGATTCATGTCAATTTAGTACAGTTTAAAAACCAAGGTTTAAGAAATTTCTTGCGAATACTTACGTACATCGGGTATTCCAATACTAAGTGGATAGATGTGCGTTGGGTATTTAATGGGCACATACAATACCCATCGTGAAGGCCAAGCAGAGGCGGGTGTGCAACGCTCTTACCGAGAGAACATCACAGGAGTAACAAGCTGTGCTCTCGAAGTGACGTTATTAAACTGTTGTGTCTTTATCTTCGAAGCACAACTGGAGTCAGCTGATTCTTTCAGGTACTTTATTTATCTTGGTTACAGTACAGGACCGCACATCTTGTCTCCTGCCCAGTTCCTGGCTGACTGACTCGCTCCCCCACCTCGACCGGAAGTGGTGTCCGGTTCCTTGCTCCTCCCACCAGTCGGGGTCCAGGGTCCCAGTGCCCTGTGCCCAGGTCACGACATCTCCCCCTTTGTTGCAGAAAAGAAAGAGAGACTATTGATGCCAAAAGATTGTTGAGAGTGAGAGAGAGAGAGAGAGAGAGAGAAACAGTTTTCCTCATCACATCTCTTCAATCAGTTTCTTTGGTCTTTTGCACTCCCTTCTCTGCCGTGTGTCTCCGTTGTCCGTCTATGTGTCATCATCCTGTCTCATGCCTGTGTCTCCCTATGCGATCGCTCCTCCGTCTTCATCTACGATCTTGAGTTCCTTGAAGTGTGAGCTGGTTCGCGTGATGTGGTAACATCCTGCTGATGCTGTTATCATGGGCCCTTTCACCTCGGTCACCGTCAAAGGCGATTTCCTCAGCTGCCGCTTAGGCACCACCACTTTATCTCCTTGCTTTAGTTGCACCTGGAGTGGCGTGTCTCCCTGTATCTGCATATGTCTTTATTTTCTCCTTTGCCTCTTGATCTTTGGTAGCAATGCTGCTTCGCTCTGGCTTGGCTGCTGCTTCCAGCTGCGGTAGCCTGGTCCTGCTTGATCTGCCCAGCACTAGCTCAGCGGGACACCGTCCTGTGGAGCTGTGAGGGGTGTTTCGATAGTCCCTTGGTACTTGGCACAGAGCCTGCCCTATTGAGATCTGCGCCAGTTTTGCTCTTTGGATGGCCTTCTTAATGTTCCACATAAATCTTTCAACCATGCCATTTGCTTGTGGCCACAGGGGCATTATTTTCCTGTGATGGATCCCCAGATAGTCCATAAATTTTCTAAATTCTTCCCCTGAGAATTGTGGACCATTGTCTGTTTTTAGTGTTTGCGGGAGCCCCATGCCGCAAAGACGTTGTCCATAGTTGGCAGCGTTGCACTTGATTATGTTGACGATACTTGTTTAATTTAATTTAATTTAATGGCATTTGTTAAGCGCCTGGTTGCACAAGGAACAGTGCGTCCCCGCACTGACAATCCCACTAAACATCTCTTCAGCTTAGCTCACAGAGGATGAACTCAGGAGTAGGGGAAACAGTATTGATTATGTTTTGGGGAAGAGATGGGTTTTTAGCCTCTGTCTGAACCTTGTTTCAGATGGTTCCATCCTCAATTCGATGGGTAGGTCATTCCAGTCTTTACTGGCAAGGTGTCTAAAGGACCGTCCTCCCATCCTTGCTCTGTGGATCCGCGGAACCACTAATAGCATGCTGCCCATAGACCTAAGATGGCGTGAAGGACGATAGATTGGGAGCAAATCCTGGAGATATGGAGGAGCTTTTTTGTGAGCTATACGATGGGTAATGCACATAGTTTTAAATTTAATTCGTTCCTTTATTGGAAGCCAATGTAGGGAACGTAATGCATGTTTCCCAGATGCCCTCCTGGGGAGGTTCAGGACAAGCCTGGCAGCTGCGTTCTGGACGCGTTGCAGCTGTGCTAGGCCTTTTTTGCTGAGTCCACAGAGTAGGGAGTTCCCATAGTCTAAATGAGAGGTGACCAAGGCATGTACCATTGTTTTCCTGGTGCTGGGGGGCAATAGGTCCAGGATTTTCCTCAGGACCTTCAAAATGCCATAGCATTTACCGGCCACATTACCAACATGATTAGTGTAGGCTAGATTGGAGTCAAGAAGAATGCCAAGGTTTTTAACTGTGTCCACTGGGGCAGGGACAGATCCCAGTTCTATGGGCCACCAGGCAGATGTCCAGATGGAGGGACAGGGACCAACGATAAGAACTTCCGTCTTATTACCATTGAGGCGGAGATAGTTATGCTTCATCCACCCATCAAGTGCCACCAAGCAGGCCGAGAAATTCTCAGCATCTACAACTGGATCACGGGACAAGTTGATCACCAGTTGTGTATCGTCTGCATAGGAGACTATGTCAACACCGTATGACTCCACCAGTTTGGCAAGGGGTTCCATGTACAGATTGAATAACGTGGGGCTCAAAATTGAGCCCTGTGGAACCCCTTGTCTAAGACATCTTATACTGGATTTACACGGTGGACAATGCACTTGAAATCTCCTGTTCTTAAGGAAGGAAGCCAACCACTCATGGGCAGGCCCGGTTATTCCCTTCATACTCAGACGGTCCAGTAATACTGAGTGCGATACGGTGTCAAACGCCGCACTTAAGTCCAACAGGACCAGTGCGGCCGTGTGACCCTCATCCGCCCTACACCGCAGCAGTTCGCACAGTATGGAAGAAGGGAGATTGGTCTAAGGTTGTCTAATTGAGTTATGCTTGTCTCACAATGGGAAATCTGGAGAATTCATCAATTATCACAAGCAGGTAGTTTCCTGTTTCCAGGGGCCCGTAGAAGTCTGCTGCCAGTTTAGTCCACACTGCCCGCGGGAGCTCTGTCATTTGTAGTTGTTCCGGTATTGTTGGCTGCCCCATCACTTGGCAGATGTGGCAGTTTGTGACTGCGGCCTCCACCATGTTGTCCAAACCCGGGAACTACACTTTCTCTTGTAGCAGTTTCTTTGTCGCTACCATGGCTCTATGTGATTCGTGTGCCAAATTCACCGTCTTGTCTCCGCAGAGCTCTTGGCATCACTATTCTTGTTTCTCTCATTATTACTCCATTTTTGGTCTCTGATAGCTCTTCTTGAATCTTTTTGAATGCCAGCATTTCCTCTTTGATCACTCCGCTTTCCATGATGCTGTTGTTGTTGACATGCCTCCATCTCTGTTGTATTGTTACCATTTTGACCGCCTGCATTGTGGTGTCCCTCTCTGTTTCTAGCTCCAACTCCGCCATCGTTATCGATGCCGGAGTGTTTTGTTTTAGGACAAAGTTCAGGCACTCCTCCGCTATTGATGTAGCCTCAGTTGTCGGTGGCAAAGGGTGTCGCGACATCTAATCTTCCGGGTTGTGCTCTTTCCCTGGTTTGTGCACGATCTTGAAGTTGTAGTCCATCAGCCGTATGCCCCATCTCTCTATTCTGGGTGGTATTTTTGCGTTGGGATTTCCATAGATCGTTACTAGGGCCTGATGATCCGTTATGATGGTGAATGGTTTCCCATATATTAACATGTGATAGTGCTCACATGCCGATACTACTGCAAGGCTTTCCTTCTCAGGCTGGGAGTCTGCCCTCTCGACGTGGGACAGGCTTTTGCTTGCGTATGCCACAATATGTCTTGGCGACTCTTTGCCTGGCCGATGCTGTGCCAAGATCGCTCCTAACCCCACCGGGCTGGCGTCCACCATCAGTTCCGTGCATAGTAGAGGATCAAAGTACTCAAGTGGTCTACTGCCATCACTGCATGTTTGATGGCCTCAAATGCTTTGCTGCAGTCTTCTGTCCACATGAATGTTTGGCCCTGTTTCACCAGTTCTCTCAGCAGGGTGCCTATCGTGGCAAAGTCTTTTATGTATCTCGCGCAGTAGCTGGCAAGTCCAAGCAACGACCTCACTTCTGCAACGTCGCTTGGAGGTTTCGCTTTTTCTAGCGTTTCCACTTTGCTGCGATCTGGTCGCATCCTTTTTTGGAAAAGATGTGTCCGAAGAACTCTTCGTCTCTCCCTATTTCGCACTTGTCATCATTCAGTGTTAGACCTGCTTGTTCCAGCTGGGAGCATACGTCACGCAATGCTTTGTCATGCTGGTCATCTGATCAACCAATGACCAGAATGTCGTCTCTGTAGTTGAGGCTGTTCTTTACCTGCCTTATCACTTGCCGTATTGTCTCTTGAAATATTTCTACTGCCGATGAGATGCCAAAGCTTAGTTGTTTGTAACGAAAGAGACCCATGTGTGTGGAAAATGTTGTGATGTATCTTGACTGAGGGTCAAGCTCCAGCTGACGATATCCTTTGCACAAGTCCAGCTTTGAGAATCGGCACGTGCCAGTTAGGCAGCTGATGTCATTGAGGTGTGGTCCAGGGTGTCTTTCACGTTCAATTGCTGTGTTTGGTATCCTCATGTCGACACAGATGCAAATTTTCGATGTGTTCTTCTTTGGCACTGCCACTATGGGCCTCACCCATGGTGTTGGTCCCTCTGCCGGCTCTATGATGTCCTGGCTTAGCAATGCTTGTATTTCCTCCTCTACTTGCAGCTGCAACTGTATCGGCACTCGCCTGTGATGTTGAGCTTCTGGTTTTACTGCTTCATTGATGTGCAGTGTTATGTGCCATCCTTTTAGCTTCCCTAATCCATGTAGAATTCCTGTATACTCTTGCAGGATGTTCTTCTCCGACATGTGGTAAATCCTTGCTAGGAGGCCCATTACCTGCACTGTGACATTGCTCAGTAGGCATGGTGCTGGAATATCACCCTATAGTACATGCATCTCTTGCTTGCTTGTTTGGTCTTTGTACGTCAGTGTCTCTGTGAACTTTCCCATGTTGGTCACTGGTTTTCTTGATCCCCACGTGAATACATCCACTCTCAATGGCGCTAGCCCTGGCTTTATTTTCATTTTTTCATATTCGGATATACACATGATGTTGCATGTAGCGCCGCTGTCTAGCACGAAGCGTGTTTTGTGTTGCCCCTCATCTATGGTCACGGCCTCCGTCTTTTTTACCTGATGCTTCTCCATTAGGTGGATGCTTTCTCGCCCTGTGTCTTCCACTGCCGCCACAGCATCGGACATCAAGTATAATCGTTCCACGTTCTCTTGCACCGCTTCTCCCTCAGATTCAGCTGATGAGCTGCGATTTGTCGTTTCCATGTGCCTGGCATATCTGTTTGTCATCATTCGCGGTCTTCCCGGCCTTCCTCTCTCACTTCTGAATTGTGTGCACAGACATGCACTTGCGAAGTGATTGCTCCTGTTGCATTTCCTGCGTGTCTGACCCATTGCCGGGCACACCCCAGTGTGTGGGAATTCAAATCCGCATCTGTAGCATTTTTTGTTTGTTGTTTCCTTGTCAATTGCTCATTGTTTTCTTTCTTCCAGGTGTTCGTGCAACTGCTTACGATCATTCGGTTTGCTTGTTCAATCCGCCTCTCCTTGCCCAGGTCCATCTGCTTTGATTGTGCCGTCGCCCTCGCTTCTGCCCTGTCCATCATTAGAATTTTTTCCAGCAAGGTCGGTTCTTTCAGAATTCGTGTGCGAAATTCCATTGACATCCCTCAATGATGCGCAGGCGAATCGCTTGTTCGTTGTCGGACTTGTCAAATTCGCAGTATGTTACTAGTTTGCGCAGTCTTGTCGCAAAGTCATCAAGGGATTCATCTGTGTGCTGAAATGCAATTGCGAAGGTGTATCTCTCAAAGTCAATATTTATTTGTGGATCGAATCTGTTTGAGAGGCACTTTATTAACCCTTTATATGTTGTTGTTTGGTCCTTCTGGAATGTCACTAGTAGGTCGTCTACTTCATCATCTACAAGGTTTAAAAACAGATCCTGCTGCTTGGCGTCTGTTACATCCGTAGCGCACATGTATCGTTCACACTTGCGAACCCATCGCTCCCATCTGATGCCTACTTGTGGTTCAGACAGGTTGAATGGAAGTGGTCTGCGGTACTGAGCGCTGACTTTGTCGCCTACTTGTTCGGTCATCTTGAGCCCTTGGCACTTCTTTCTTTTGTTCTGCTTTTTCTTGCTTTTCTTTTCTTTATTTTACTTTCCTTCTCTTTGTTTCTTTTGTGTCTTCTGTTCCTTTCCTGCGCTACTTCCTTACTTCTTTAAACTCTGTTTCTGCTGTTTGGTTTCTTTGTCATGTATTTCTGTCTTTCCGTACTTTAGACAGCTTTATTCCTTTTTGTTTTCCTTTCGTATTGTCTCTTTTGTGTCATTGGTGCATTTTGGCGTCTTTTTTTGTCATTGTTTGCTCTTTGTTGCACTTTTTCTGTGTTTCCCTTTATTTCCTGACTTTAAAATGGCCACCGGGCCTCTCCGGCTCCCGATTGGCTGAAAATGCCTGGTTCCAAAATGGCTGCCCAAGTCTCGCGAGATCGCAAACCTTTTCAGTTCCCGCCTGATTTCAAGATGGCCGCTATCGTCTCGCGAGATCTCGCGAGATCTCGCGAGAGATTTCTTTCAAGTCTCTCGCGCACGCACTTGCAGTTCAAAACGTCGGGGGCTTTTTACCGGCTTTGTTGCGGCCGTATGATTACTTCTTCTCTTTCGCGCTGGTCCTGTAGCGACCGGGTGGGCTCCCGCACCGTGACTCCGCTCTGTCGATCGGACCAGGGTGGGCTCCTGGCTTCTGGGGGCACTGGATCCAAGCGTAATTCTTCTCCAACGACCTACGTCGCCAGTTGCCGTGTCTTTATCTTCGAAGCACGACAGGAGTCCGCTGATTCTTTCAGGTACTTTATTTATCTTGGTTAGAGTACACGATCGCACATCTTGTCTCCTGCCCAGTTCCTGGCTGACTGACTCACTCCCCCACCTCTTGACCGGAAGTGGTGTCCGGTTCCTTACCCCTCCCATCAATCGGGGTCCAGGGTCCTAGTGCCCTGTGCCCAGGTCATGACATAAACCAGATATAGAAACCAACATTTTCAAAACTGGTAGTGGGTACGGTGCAGTGGAACTCACCTTCGTTTAGAAGCTATATTCCAATGTTTAAAAGACTGCACTTTAGTTGTGTTCTTCACAGAGGCAAAGCAGCAGATCTCGGGAATTTTAAAGATTTCCAGAAATGAACAGACAAATCTCTAAAAGAACGGATTGTGGCACCTGTTCCACGAGGAGGCAAACGTCTTCATCACCCCTGAGCCTCCTATTTCTACCCAAGCCACTACAGTCGGCCTAATTCCCACAGACTCTGTGCAGTGGTGCACAGGACGCATAGGCCGGGGACCTCATACCCAAGGCTGTCTAATGCCTGCTTAGACTGGGGTTTGCAGCCAACAAAATGTTGCCAAAATGAAGTGATGAGGGTGGACACTAGGTACCTTGATCAAGGCCTTTATTCATAATGTATAGACTTGTGGACCTGGTGCCCATTTGCTTGTCTGCAGGCAACTGCCTGTGAATTCAACTCCCACACCCACATGCAGAAAAAGCAAATATAGAACATGTGTAGTGAATATTCTGTAAAGTACAGATAACATAATCACACTCTCTAATTTAATACACTAAGCGACCAGTCTGAAGTCATCTCCCCTCTACGCATGTTTTGTCGATTTACTCTGCCGCATTTGACTCTGTGGACAGAGGCAACTTATGGAAAAAACTCCAGGTTTGGAGCATCCTTGAATGATTTGCTTAATGCGATAATATCTTTATACTACTCTGGGTGAGGGTTAAGCTGCCCCGAACAGTAGCAAAGAGGAAAATCCCCATAAATAACAGATTAATTCTAGGACAAAATCGTACAATTACTTTGGCATGTGGCTTTCCACAAACGGCAGAACTAAAACTCACTTGAGCCACCTTAAAGAAAAGGCCTTACTAATCACTACTAGACTTTGTCACCTTAACACTGTATTAGAAAGTCCCTCTTCAGTCCAAACATGAAGGGTGCTCAGAGCCACCCTCATACCTGCGATCACCTATGGCCATGAACCTTTCCCAGGGCAACTTACTAAAACCACAGAACAACTCCACCTACAAGCATACAATAGAGTCTTTAGGCTGTCCTAATATATACGAGGTTGTCTGATTAGACTTGAATTTCAGTTGGAGGGCCAAGTATGGCTACAATATGGGCACCTTTTTAGAATATTACTATAGATGTATTATGGCCATGCCTAATACCTTTAAATCAGTCCTCCAGAACATATTTAAAATTAAGAGTAGCCCTTGGTCCCGTTTATCTTAATGAGTCAACTGGCACTCTCCAAATAGACCTGTCCGCACTGAACAAACTATCACTCTTGTACACAGCACTCAAAAATATTCTGAAAAATAACATGGGGGTCATACCGGACGACGACTGGAGAGAGGCCTTGGCATCTCCCAGGTAGGTGGCAATCTGATCCCGCTTTAAGCTTATAAAACTTAAAATACTTCACAGGGCTTATTACACCTCCATGGCACTCATTAAAATGGGTTTAACAACCTCCCCACTCTGCTCCCGTGATTGTGGCCTCTTGGGACCTTCCTACATCAGTGTTGGGACTGTCCGATTCTTCAACACTATTGGAACGAGATTTTATCCACCATGTCCCAAATATGTCAGAAATCAATAGAACTCTCCCCTAGGCTCTCCATCTTGAACATTTGGGATGATACCGATCTTAACCGCATCGAACAACTATGGATCTCCTTGGGCTGTTTCATTGCAAAACGTAACATTGCCAGAACATGGAAGGGGGAATCGTGCCTCGACGCACAGATTGGGCTGAGGACATGGACAGGTGCATGCAGGCCGAAAGAGTGATATATGAGAGCGGAGGCTGCCCAGGGAAATGGACTAAAATATGGGGCCCATGGAACGAATACAGAGGATTTTTATGTACCCCCTTTGCAGACGCCGCCCCATATAATGTGGACAAGGAGTCACTTTAAGGATTCAATGTCATTGTGTGCCCGTATCGTTAATGATATTGTTTATTTTAATTTCATTAGTCATATATGTGATATGTCTATTTTGAGTGATGTGCTAATCCTGACGATTGCTCCTTTTTAGGTTGTTGTTTTTGTTGTATTTTTATTGTGTGTTTTCATAATAAAAAGATTTATAAAAAAATATTCTGAAAAAGCAGACAAAAGCACTGTAAAAGATCAAGCGAGATGGGCAAACTAAAGAGCACACCAATATTTGAAGCACTGGCAATTTCATACACCTATAATTACCCACCCTGCTTGAAGCAGCAACTATACCTCCAGTGCTCAGTTGGGAAAGCCTGTCTTAAACAGATATTGGTTGCAAAGTTTGATGGGCCTTCAAATTAAAGAAATCTACCCAAACTGGCCCTCCCTTTCTAAAATGTGTGAAGTGCAGAATGTGTGGCTATAAAACAGAGGGGCATATTATCAAGACAGGAGATAAAATTATCGCTGCTTTAGCGGCAGAAAACTGCCGGTAAAACTGCGATAACGGGCTTGATAATATGCTCCTATGGAATTCCAATTGAAGCCCATGTTAGATGTGAAGGACATCTAACATGGGCTTCAATTGGAATTACATAGAGCATATTATCAAGGCCATTATAGCAGTTTTAGCTGCAGTTTTCTGCTGCTAAAGCGGCGATAATGTTATCGCCTGTCTTGATAATATGCCCCAGAATCTTTTAAACACTTATTATGTTGCTGCCTTATGCTGGTCCATGCCAGTGGTATTCTGTTGAAACCACTCTTCCTAAGCCACAGTATAAGAACCTGCAATGATACAAGGAATTTTGCATTCACTACAATGGAGCCAACTGACTTGGATACATTTGGTAAATACATTATAGTGGTATATGATGTCCTTAAAGACCTCGAAAAGACTGACTATACTTAAATATGGAAAAAATAAAATCTCCCTGCAGAAAGCTTGGAGTGGCATGCAGCTTCTGGTGTTTGCCATGTGTAATACTACGTACATTATTGAACTTTGTTTAGCACTTTGCAATATAAAGTATAGCATTTTAACATTGTCAAAACCATTGTAAGCAAGCCTCACAACGACCACTTTGTATGTCATCGCTGGTGCCATGCCTAATCTTGCTGATATGGACCTGTTTTAAGAACTTTTGCACATTACGGTTATTCTCTCTATTGCAAAGCACTTTAATATTGAACCCTGCCACCAGGGGCCAGATGTAGGTAGCCCTTTACCAATCGGAATCGGCCGAAAATACCGATTTTCTGCCGTTTCCGATCGGTAAAGGGCTATGGAGAGTAGGTGCACATATTCGGTAATTTTACCGAATCGGTATTATTACCGAATCGGTAATTTTACCGAATCGGTAATATTTACCGATTCGGTAAAATTACCGAAAATGATATGTGGGTAGCCAATTTTCCATTGGCACATGGCTTTCAGAATCGGTATTTTACCATGGAATACAAATCCATGGTAAAATACAGATTCCTGTGTACATGCACATCTGTGCATGTACACATGTGCCATGTGACAGACAGACGTGCCCTTAGGGCATGTCTGTGTGCCACATTGCACACATGCCCGTTTTGGGGGTGCTAGAGGGTGTCAAAGTGACACCCCCTGCACCCTTGACAAATTCGGTATTTACCGATTCGGTAAATACCGAATCGGTATTTGAATTGAATCCTATGGGCTTCAAGGCCCATAGGATTCAATAGCAAATACCGATTCGGTATTTACCGAATTGGTAAATACCGAATTTCAAGGTATCGGAAAAAATCCAGATGTTGGTACCTACATCCCATTTACCGATTTTGAAATACCGAATCGGTAAAATACGGTATTTCAAAATCGGTAAATGGGATTTACCTACATCTGGCCCCAGGTCTTTTAGTTTACTTCAATACCATTGGTATAGTTATCTCCTACAGCGTTTAGATATTTTTAAATATGGTGCTATCTGTGCTATGGCGATTTTTGCTGATATGATCTTACTACCTCATCTTAATAACCTCGGCACTCACAGCCCCTTTTAGTACCCACTGGGCACTCCTGTTTTTGCTTCTAATCTCAAGTCCTTTTTAGTGTATCAAATGTAATGTGAGAATACTGTTTTAAAAGTTATTCTTAAGGTATTTTAACTCCTTTTATGCACTTATGTTACTCAGATATTGCCTTTATCCATGCCTCATGTATTGCCTCTGTTCAGAGAATTCGCACTGATATTGTAAATAATTTTATTAATCACACAATAAAAAAGTTATTGATATTAATATGATATTGATAAAGTAGGAGTCATAACATTAAGACATTATCCTTAAAAAAATAAACATTCACGAATAGCTATGATTAACCATAATGACAGGTGTACTGGTATAGTCAGAAATCATTCATCATGTCAACATGTTTTGATGAATGCAATTAATTTTGCCAGTAGTATAGCTCAGTGAGTACCAGCTTGCTGATGAGGAATGTGGTGATATGCAGATCATGTGTTAATGACCTGGCAAGGCCAACTCATCCATCCATCCATCTGTGCTCAGTGAAGTGAGTGCCATTACATTAGGTATTAGTATGCCTCCAATTAACAGTGCTCAGAAATGGCAGTAGTGTGGTATGAAACACAATGGCAGCTCGTGAACGTTGACAGTGGTGGTGCTTTAAGACTTAATCCTGAATTTGCATGTGCAAGCATGCACAGCAAATGGGTAGGGTTTGACAGACTCCTCATCATACCCGACTGAAAACATCTGTATCCAATTATTTACTAAAGAATAGATTTATTAGGGCAGTGTTACACCCCAAACACCCTCACTGAAGCTACACTCTGGGAGAGATAAGCAGACAAAAGACAAAGGAGGAAAATATTTGAAAAGGGAATGGAGAGGAGAGTTACCAAATAGATTAGATTAGACATAAACAGAAAATCCACTAGGAAGGTAAGGGAATTGAACTTCAACAACTTAAAACAATTCCAAATATCCTCTGATCCGTTAAACATGACCACAACCAGATCGGAGAATTCTCTAAAAAGTCTGCTGCTCAACTGTCGATCTGCGGCGAAACATGCTTCGGACATAGAGGACATCATCATCAATCAAGAAATAGACATAACAATCCTGACTGAAACCTGGCTATCTGAATCCTCGTCGCCAGTCATGGACCCTCTGGTACCACTGCAATACAACATATTAAGACTAGACAGGAAGATAAGGACAGGAGGAGGTATTGCCTGTATCTATAGGTCAAATTTTGAAGTTAGCCAATTTCAATCTGATCCCCTTGAATCATGCGAATACCTAGGGCTCAACATAAGATCGGCAAACAAACAGATCTGCAAGTTACATGCCCTATATCATCCACCAGGAAATAATAAGAAAATAATATGATTTTCATTGACCAAATGATGGAAATCATCACTGCTAACGCCAACTCTGACATCAATAATATATTTTTAGGTGACTTCAATCTTCATTGGAACGACATCAACGACAAACAGGTCAACGCCTTCAAATAATTTTTACAGGATCTGAAACTATCCCAAGCATGTCTTCAACCAACACACTCAAAAGGAGCTACACTGGATTGGATTATCTCGAAAAACAAGGACATCTCAATTCATCTCCAATGAACAGTGCGACTGGTCAGATCACCATGCCATAACCTTCCGAATACATTCACGGGAAAAAATAAAAACGACCCAAACTACCGAAAAAATGGATCCGAGATACCAGAGACGCTAATATGGATCTGCTATCCGAAAGTTGCAAGAGAGACCTGAACCCACCTGACAACTTGAAAAATGTGATCGACCTAACGAACCATTACAATACCAGAGTAACAAAAATAGTCAATGACACCATTCCACTCAAATTAAAAAGAGTTACAGAAAAGAATAAAAATCCTTGGTTCAATGGAATGCTGAAT
Source organism: Lissotriton vulgaris (assembly GCF_964263255.1). Lineage (NCBI taxonomy): Eukaryota > Metazoa > Chordata > Amphibia > Caudata > Salamandridae > Lissotriton > Lissotriton vulgaris. Next base: position 415,352,296 of record NC_141689.1, on the reverse strand, counting down.
GAAGAAAGACGTACCTTGAGACGAGCGGAAAGAAAATGGAGACATCACCCATCCTTCCCTACACTAAAATCTCTCAGAAAAATCAGAAATGATTATGCCAAGAAGATCATCAACACAAAAAAGGAATTTATAAGAACTGAATTGGATAACGCCAAAAACAGACCACGTAAATTATTCGAAATCATAAAACAACAATCCAACAAACTAGCAAAATCTGTCCAGGAGGTCACCAAAACACAACTAAGTTGCGATGAATTTTCTACCTTCTTCATTAACAAAGCCAATAAGTTGGAAGAAGAGCTTAAGACCGCCGCAGATAACATCAAAGACATCTCACCTACTCCGCCTTCCGTTCCAAACTATGAGAACAGGACAACCAAAAACAAGGCACAATGGAACACCTTCAAATTATTAGACCAGAATGAAATTGCTAAAACACTTGCATCGACAAAACCCAATAACCATTTTAATGACCCTATACCGTCGAAATGTCTGAAAGAAATCAGCCATAATATGATTCCAATATGGACAGACATTATAAATGCCTCACTCTCACAGGGATGCCTGCCAGAATGCCTGAAGACGGGACAAGTAATCCCGATCATTAAAAAACCCACAGTGGACCCTACAGATCCAAACAACTACCGCCCAGTAACCAACATCCCTTTTCTCTCAAAACTCATAGAGAAATGTGTACAGAATCAACTGAGTAAACATATTGACAATTACTCTTTACTTGATGACTGCCAATCAGGATTCAGAGCTAATTATAGCACGGAAACAGCAATCCTTCACATTGTCGATGATGCACTGCAAGTCCTCGGCCGAAATCAATTGTGTCTACTCATCCTCCTAGACCTGTCAGCAGCATTTGACACAGTAAACCATGAACAATTACTGATCAGACTTCAAGACAGGATGGGAATGTCTGGCACGGTATTGAAATGGTTCGAATCATTTCTAAAGAACAGAACACAGAGATTCCTTGTAAACCAAACACTATCACCGTCATGCCCAAACACACTCGGAGTACTGCAAGGATCCACATTATCTCCTTCTCTTTTTAACTTATACATCGAACCTCTCACAGAAATTCTAAGGAATTCATAAATATCCTATCACATGTATGCAGATGACACGCAACTTTACATCAAGATTGTCAGCCTGGAAGACATAACTACAATGAATGATGCCCTCAAAACATCGCTGAACTGGTTAACCAACAATCATCTCAAGCTCAACACTAACAAAACCGAATTCTTACTCATCTCACCACAAAAAAATCAATCTTTAGTCAAAGAATGGTCCAAAAGGATTACAGCATTAAATTACATCCCAACTCTAGATGACTCGGCGAAATCCCTCGGAATCACACTGGATGAGAACTTGGATATGAAAACCCACATGAATTCCATGGCAAAACATGCCTGTTTCCATTTGAACTATTTGAGAAAGATGAAATCTTTTTTAACAGAGACAGACCTGAAATTGGCGGTGCAATCGCTGGTCATCTCTAGGATAGAATATGGTTGTACTACACTTGCTGGCCTACCAAAAATGTCAACTGCACCCTTAAAAGCACGCCTCAATGCTGGAGCAAGACTTATTACAGGATCGAGGAAATTCGACCACATCAAACCTCACTTGAACGCCTTAAACTGGTTACCGTACGAGGCCAGAGTACAGATGAAAATGGCATGTATCACCCACAAAGCGATCCACCATAACACACCTAAATATCTCGCCCACAAAATAGAAATCACAGGAAGAAACAGACTTGTCAGGAGTGTGAATTATCTGCTCCTGAAACCACCTATCTTTAAGAAGAAAAAAACATATGAAAGGACTTTCTCTGGCGTAGCTCCCAAGATTTGGAACTCCCTTCCTGCAAACATTAGAAAAATTAGAAACACAACAACATTCAAGAAAGAAATTAAGAACTTTTTTATGGGCAAATTCCTCCCATAACCAAGTTTTGAACAACTGAAGACTTGTCATGATCGTTAGAGATTTATCTCAAGCTCATCTTAAGCTCAACACTATATGTAAAATCTATCTGTAACCTATATTTGTTGATGGTAAGCGCTCTGATTCCCACGGGTCGTGTCCGCGCTATAGAAATCTGTTAATAAATAAATAAATAAATAATGGGGTTCAGAGTGGAGAAAAAGCAGATGTGTGGCTGCAGGGACGATGTGAGAGAATATTCAAGGAAGAGTGGATATTAGACTGAACAAAAGGCATGCATGCAGGGAAAAGTTGAGGTTGGCTGGAGAAGAGATTAGATAGACGTCAAAGACGAGAGAGAATGTACAGTGGCTGGCGTGGAGAAGAGTGAACAATGGTCATGAACTGTATGGTTATTGACTTATTTTTCTTGGCAAAGGAGTATAATAAAAATGCACACACTGTTACTTGCCTTTAAATGTGCCTTTCCAGCATAAGTCATGTTTGGAAGTGACACTGCACAGTAGATCATTGCCTGAGCTTCACCTCATTTGTTTTTAGGTCTCGCCTAGGCAGGGCTTGCGCTGTATCTGCTAGACATGCTGTATTCAGGATATGGGCTTTAAAAGCTCCACCCCTTTTCAAGAACTGCCCCTTTTACACGTGTTGTTACTCAGAGCTTATGAGCAGTATTTCTTTCTTTAAGCTGGAGCACTCAAGACCTGTACTCATGGTTTACAGAGCTCTGTTCCGGGGTGGAACGAATACATTGAGACATTTGATATATGTTCACTACAGGAGACGTGGGCAACCAAGAATGTACATTGTGTGGGCTACAAAAGTTTTTTAATTGCAGCCACTCCTTCACCCAGAGGCAGGCCATCTGGAGGTTTAGTTATTTGGACTAAAATTATCATCAATGAAACAGTGCAACAGCTAGAGACGCACTCTCCTGACATTCTTGGCATTAAAATATTGACTAACGATGGCAGGGCCCTGCATGTATACAATGTCTATAGCCGATCATGTCAGGCATCAAAAGAATCACAAGTATTTGCCCAATTGGAACAGGTTATCAGTAGAAATGGTGGGCCTCATTTATGAAAAGTGACGCATCGCTGCGTGAAAACAGCGATGCGTCACTTTTCATTGCGCCCTCCTTGCGACACCAATGATGCGTCATATTTACATTATGACGCATCATGTTGCAAGGAGTCACAGATACGTCAGTATTTCTGACGTATCTGTAAGCGCAAAAGTGACGCATTGCTGGACTGTGTCACAAAAGTGACGCAACTCCAGCAATGCGTCCTAGAAGTGAAGCCGTGAAATCTCATAGATTTCACTGCGTCACTTCTACGACCCTGTCTTGCGTCAATACGCCCCCCTTGCATACATCATACCTGACGCAGGTATAATGTGGCGCAGGGCAGTGCTTAATTTGTGCCGGTGCTTTCCGGTGCTTAGCACCGGCACTTATTTTTCAGGGCCGGGTCTATGTCTCCGGGACACTGGTTGAGATTGCCAATGCTTGTTGGCAACAGCGTTGCGGTTTTTCTGGTCCGTTTTCTGTTTCCTACATGATCCCGCTATATTGTCTCTGTCTCGGTCGAAAGCGGAAGTTGAGTTGCAGTTGAACCGAGGATGTCGGATTGTATGATGTGGTCTAGTGGTTGGGGTGGAGTTAAGAGGGAGGAGCAGGAACGGGAGAAGCCAGGGACAGGAACCACGACAGTTAGAGTAGGGACAGGGTCAGGAGAGGATGTAAGAATAAAGCTCTCATAAACATAAAAAATTGTCTGTCGTTATTGCCACTATGACATGACAACTGGCGACAAAGGTGGGATGAGGTGACCTGCCATCCCCTGCAGAACAAGGAAGAAGCCCTGTCCCGGGCACCAGCAAGGACGTGGTCGCCGTCGCGACTCGTGTGCCCCACGAAGCCGCCGCCCATAGACTGAGGCCAGCGGTAAATGAGTAGCCCCACAATTAGGTGATCGTGTAGAGCCCCCGCATGACCAGCGTGGCTGAGCGCTGCAGCTACAGCCCCGAGAGCGCTGGTTCGCGCCAAAACAGCTCGAGTGCACCAGGAGTACCCCTGGAGGGTTTGAGGTTAAAGAGGAAACTGGGAGCCCACCCCAGCCCTCCTGAAGCGCCCTGAGGAGTGAGGGTTGTCCTGAGAAGCGAGGGACCCCTGTGGAGGCGCCGGAAGAAAAGCGCCGATTTTGCTGACATCGGGGCTCACCCCCGATGCGTGAGAGACGGCACGTGGACAAAAGGAAGACGTCGGGAGTTTATCCCTGGCCTACCTGAAGTGTGGAATGTGGCCAAAGATCGTGGACTGCCCTGGAAAAGACCTGCTGGCCGTGGAAGAGGCTCCCGGTGAGTGTCTGGTGTGACTCGGTGAGCTGGAGACTGAATGTATCCGAAATCTCGTGGAGAGTGAGATTTCCGGGTGGCCATCTTGGAGTCAGGCGGGTTTTGTCCCAAACCCTGTTAAGTATCCAGAGCGGCCATTTTGAGGTCAGGCAGGCAGAGGTGGAAACAAGCATTGGCAGATTGGATCAAAACAAGCATTGGCGACTGGAAAAACAAGCTTTGGCGACTGTGATGAAGTAAACATTGGCAACTGTAAATGAAACAAGCATTGGTGACTAACAAAACAAGCATTGACACATGCAAACAAGCATTGGCGAATGCAAGTGCAGAATAATAAAGCGCTGAAAAGATGACAAACAAGCACATGCAAATGCAAGAAGCGGTCTAAGAAGACAGGCATTGATAAAGACAAGGAGAGAAATAGTACAACAAGCATTGGCAAATGCGAGAGAACAAGCATTGGTATACGTAAAGCAACAAGTATTAGTAAATGTGAAAGACCAAACACTGGTAATTGTAAAGAAGCAGATGCATAAGCCTAAGCGAGTGCCCGAGATTAACAAAGATAACGTCGATTACGACCAGAGGAGGACCGAACTGCAGAAGACAGTTCCAAATCAGCGAAGAACGCATCAAATGTAATCAATGAATGCGAATGAGCAACGTGACGTGAAAGGAGCCAAGGGTCAACAAACATAGCGAACACTGGCAAGTACAAGAAACGCGCTGAAAACAAGCTCAAGTCTGCACAAACTGTGAATGCGACAAACACAAGCAGTGAGGAAGCCTTCTCTCATCAGCAAAGGGAGTGGAGGACCTGTGCTAGTCCAGAAGAGATGCATGAATGAATAAGACGCCAAATGTGTCAGGCGTCATCGTGAAAGAGCCCTCAATCACCTGCAGCTAACATACAACTCTAAAGAAAGGAAGCCACGAGTCACGCACAGGTTGCTGAGTGGTAGCCCGCCTGAACTCCAGAAATCCAAGTTCACTCAATTTCGAAATCATGAAATTCAAGCCTCGCTCATTGAAGCCTACCGAGACAGTCGCACTAAGGGCGGACAGAACACAGTAGTCACCCTGGAGTGGCAAACCTTCCCAACATCAAAGGAGACGACTAGACACAGAATCTCAGGCGAAGAAGGTCAGCAAATAAGACTGGAGGCAAAGTGAACAATCCTGCGACGGTAGTAGACGAAACCTTTCCTCCATCATGGCGGGGGTAAATGCAACCCATCGGTCCAATCTCTGCATTGAAGTACCACCCCCAGTGCAACAGACTGACAGTCAGAGTTTGGGTCTCAAATGGAACCGGTGGCTGGAATCACTGGACGATTTTCTTGAGGCAATTGGTGAGCGAAGAGACAGAAAATGTCTGATGCTACTCCTTCAACTGGTCGGTCATGAGGGCCGACGCTTAATCAGAACATTCCCCAAAAGGGACACAGAGAGCTATGAAAGACTCCAAGTGAAGTTACGTGCCCCTTTCCATGCACAGGTGTAAGTGGATCATGCTCGCATCGCTTTCAATACAGCACGGCAGGAACCAGGAGAACCATTGCCGAAATGTATCACCCGGTTGCTAAGTCTGGTACCCTGCTGCTATTTCAATACATTTACAAATGAAGAAGCAGTTCGGCTCCGGATAATCGAAGGCTGTTCAAGCGCAGACACAAAGCGCAAGATTCTTCAGGAACAGTGGTCGCTAAAGAGAATCATCAGAGGGGCCGAGGTTGGAGTGCGGATGAAAGCAAAAGACTTGTCGAAAGACATGCACTCGAATGCAAGACACATGGATGTCTGGAGAGAGACATCCCTCATGTCTGGGGGCAAGGCCCAGGAAACAAACAAAACTGAAAAGAAGGCGGGTGAATCAGAGCCAAGACGAAACAAGAGACACAGCGTCATGGAACACCCCAAGTCACCATCACAACAGACCAGGATGAATCAGGATTGCAAAAGCGACACTGATATAACCTCACGGAGTTACTCAACCTCAAGGAGTCAGTCAACCGATGATGAAAATGGTTATGAAGCAGATGAAGTGTCAAGCGGGTCAGATCACACCCATGGACAAGATGACAGATTGCTCAACAAGAGGGCAAGCAAGACAAACTACAGAAGACAGGACCAGTCCCGTCAACGCCGGAAATCGGCACACGAACATCCCCGGGCATCCTCCCGCTATGCACCAAAGTCTATAGATGAGTCCGAGGAAGCATCAATCAGCGAGACATATCACCCCAATGGCACGGACGTCAGCACGCCTAGCGAACAAGAAGAAGAAACCAACCACATGAGGAGTGGTAAGTCACTCAGACACCGAAAAGGGAGGGGCACGTGCACTCAAGACAGTTGTGTCAATGAGAAAACGGAGAAGGGACAAGTGATGTCCCGTGAAAAGGGTAAAGACCAAATGCTCCGAGATCAAACTAAAGAAGTAAATGTGTGGTTAGCAAACAATCTCTCCATCGCAACAACACAAAAGACACATAAAGAGACGTACCCAAAGGAATGCTCCGTAGATAGCCCCGACTCCAGGAGCATGTCATCCCAAACCACCGACTCAATAAACTTATCAGTCACGATGCCCTCAAAGGAACGTTCTCAAAAGGAATCGGCGAACAACTCCTCCGAGTCGGAAAATATGTCTGTCCGATCATTCAGGTCAACAAAATCATGGTCCCGACCACGTCCATGGCATCAATCACCCGAACGCACAACAGAACCAAAGGACAACATGTCACATCAGTCATCGCCATTTCAAGACATGAGTAATATGCCGTCACCCCTGACGGGGTCAGCGAGGCTGACTAAAAGAACTGACGGAAGGAAAACAAAGAGATGGGACAGTATCTACCAAGTGGAAAAGGATTATCCTGTCACCCCGGGAGGAGGACCAAAAGTGGTGACAGAGATAGACTGTCACCGAATGAGAGAGAAACAGGTACATGACCGGATGGTCAGGGGTTTCGCCAGTCTCAAACACGAGTGGGAGAGGGAGAGACAAACAGAGGCAGCAAACGAGTCCAAGAATCAAGACAGGACACCCATTTCAGATAGTACATTAACGTCTGGCATGCCTGACGGTGAACAGAAGAACAGTGCTGCTCCCAACCTGACAAGACAAAGAGAAATAACCTTACAGGTGGGAGCTCGGAAGAAGACCGTAACATTGTCCACTCCCGAAAGAGATCAACCGTCAACAGAACAAGAGTCACCAAGGGCTCGGAAGAAGACCGGAACATTGTCCACTCCCGAAGGAGATCAACCGTCAACAGAACAAGAGTCACCAAGGAAAGCAGACTGCCACTGCCGAGCTGAGCCAGTAGCAGTCACACAACATGAAAGAACCATGATAACTGCGGAACCGGATAATAAACAGCCTACACATAATGGGTTGCATTCTCAAAAGTGCACTCCCGTAGTCAAGGATGTCTTGGTTAAGACACCGGAAAGATTGATCAATGTCAGGACCACCACGGATTCGACACTACTGATGCTTGAAGAACAAGCTGTCCGCCAACCCGTGTGGTGGATTGAAGAATTGCGAACACTGTGGAAATTAAGTTCATTTTGTTAAGAAGGGGGAGATGTCGGATTGTATGATGTGGTCTAGTGGTTGGGGTGGAGTTAAGAGGGAGGAGCAGGAACGGGAGGAGCCAGGGACAGGAACCACGACAGTTAGAGTAGGGACAGGGTCAGGAGAGGATGTAAGAATAAAGCTCTCATAAACATGAGGGGTCAAGAGATGTTCTGCTGCTTGAACACTGTGCTGGTTCGGGACAAGCTTAGAAGGAGAGAAGAAACCATTACTTCATTTTGTTGGTATGTTTTGAATGGTGGGAGACTAGAGAGGGAAGAGGCATAAAGTGACTGAGGCGGGTGTGATTTTTGCTGCCTCGTTGCACTTGAGTACTCTGCAAACGCCGAGATGTTTTTCAAAGGTGGGAACTGCTACTCGGTTATGCAACGCTTAAATGTAGTGTGACTTTAGTGAAAGCAGTAATTTAGTACAAGTGACGAGGTTTCACTTTCCCATTAACAGGCATCATATCACTACAGAGCATACCTTGGAGTATGGCAACAAAGTAAGGAAAAGAGTTGGGCTGCAGATTGAATAATGTTAAACGTGTATTTAAATTCAGGGGCATGGGAAAGCAAGAAAGTTAAATGCACGTATAGCAGTAGCTCATAAATCTTGCTGCAAGGCTGTATGGAAATCGGTGGAGGAAGGAGGGGTACATCTTGAACCGGCCCTGATGGTGTGGGTGTGCACGCAAAGTAATTATGAGAGGCCAGTAAGCTTGCGATGGTCAATGAGCCGAAAATGTGTTTTCTATTTCAGTTATAACGCCGTTCCAGCTAGAGCCTACTTGTGTGTATGTGTGTGTGTGCTTGTTTGTTTTCTGGTGTTTTTCTGGCCTCATCATCTATGTGTGGTTCTTTCTCGATGTGCCCTGATTATTTTAAGTGCAAAGACACTAAGTAAGTGTTAAAGTTTAAGGTGTAGCTGTAAAGCAATACATAGATAAGTTCTTTTTTTTCTTTTGTGTGGCTTCCACTTGAAACACTTTCACGGCAATGAGAGAATGCTGTGAAATTCTACCTTCACTGGTCTTTCTCCATCTCGCCCGCGCAAATGGTTGGAATTAAGTTCTGGTTCCTGATCTGGCTTTTACCATGGCTGACGCAGGGCCCAAGCCACCAATCTTAAAATGAGTACACGTAGCTGTCTCAGTAAAAGTCCTGCACACAACAACATCCCTCTTGATATCAGAGATTCATATTAAGCTGCTTTAAATAATATTTTTTACTTGCCAAAGGTGCAGTTTGACACCCCCATTAAGCCCCCTCCCATCTCCCTCTTATGTCTCTACAAAAATGCATGCATATACAGCCAACCATAAGAAAAAGGATACACTTTCAGCCCAGTATGCAAGTAGTGCCCCCAGCAAAGTTCCTCTGAAGTGTAGTACCAGAGCGCAGTATGACAGGAAAGTGCTTATATGAAGTGCCAGGTCTTCAGCTTCTTGCGGAACTCAAGAAGTGGGGATCTGGCTGTTATGTGTTGAGTCTTGTTGATGCGGGTGGAACCAATAAAGGAAGTGGGTGGAGTCAGTGGATGAAGTGGGTGGGGCAGGAAAGTGGGTGTGGCCTCCTACAGAAAATGTGAGCACCTGCACTTAATATTTTACAAATTAAGCACTGGCGCAGGGGATTACAAAGTGACGCATCTACCTAGATGCGTCACTTTGTAAATATGGCGCAACAAGGCGCATTTTTTATGCCACTGGTGCGTCACAAAAAGTGACGCACCGGCGGCGTAAAAGTGCACGCAGTGGATGCCCTGAAGGACAGGCGTTCAATGTGGGTCAACTCCCTGGTGGTACTGGTTCAGCCTCTCCCCCTAGGCCCTCTTTGCCTGTGCTCCCACTGCCCTAGCATAGATACAGGCTTTGGGGTAACTAGTGTAGGGGCTCAATACCATGCAGATAGGAGAATGCCCTCTTTTTGATGCACTTTAAGAGTAATGTGGTATTCCATATTCACATAGGGCAATGCAGCAAATTTTGTCGCACAATGATATGCCCCTAGTAGGGCAAATTACCTGAAACAAAATTTGTGGAAGGGGTCCAGTTTTTCTATTCTCAGCCTTGGACTTCGCCTGCTGTGTTTTACTGTATTTTAGGGTTGGCTTTAATGGTTCATGAGTCAATCTTTTAGATGATTTAATAATTAGTAGTCTGGCATGGAATGCTAGATTTGTGATTGGTTCCTGGAGAAGAAGCAAGCATTAAAAATGCAATAGGTCTCGCCTTTTATTAAGTTAAAGCCATTTGCTTGGCTACACAATACCATTAGCAAAGCAAATGGCTTTAACTTAATCAAAGGCGAGACCTATTGCGTTTTTAATGCTTGTTGTGATACGTAGGTCTTAATGAGTCATGCTGTTGGACTGCAACATTTGTTACTTTTACCCACTCAGTGGCACTCATTTTCTCCCTCTAGGAAAGTGGAAGGTCTGAGTCAGTCCTGAAGGGATTCAGACTGAGGCCTGTAGGTGTCATGCCGTGTTTTACTGATACTTCAACCTATTCAGTTACCCTAAAAGAAGAGCGAGGAACACTTTGCATTCTGATGACGCCTATTTCTAGATGAAGTCAATGTGTCTTGGAACAGGGGCGGCCTTAGGCATGTGCAAGCTGTGCACCTGCACAGGGCCAGCAAACCCCAGGGGCCACCACACCAATATATATCCTTAATATAATAATCCTCTGAGGATGGATACATATTTGTGTGGCGACCCCTGGCAGAGATTTGCCGGCTACGGCTCTGTTCCACTTCCAAACACTCTGACCCCCCTCTTCACTGGCCTCCGCACTCCGCCCCGCTCGGATCCCCTCTTCCGGGCCCCCTATCTACACTCCCTGCCCAGGGCCACCATGAGCCTAGAGCCGCCCCTGCTTGGAACACAATCATGGACTGTTACATGACACCACCTAATACATATTTGATAGCACGCGTATCACAACTAGAAAAATATGTGCCATTGTGGGGATATTTCAGATTCAGTGTAAAATGATTTTCAGTCCAGGAATTTTTTTTAACACAGCCAGTGGGTTGGCAGGTGGCGGAGAGGAGTTGGTTCAAAATGCCAAAGACTGCGGGTGGAAGGTGATGAGAAATGGGTCTGGAGTGTTACCTGCGAGTCCTGGATTTTCCCTTGTGGAGTCAAGGCAACCCCCTTCTGAAAGGCACATGCACGTAAGTATGGGCGGAAAATCCGTTCCGCTCGCGGATTTTGCGGATTTTCGGTAAATTCGCAATCCGCGAGATTCGCGAATTTCCCGCAAAATCCGCAAATCCGCGAGCAGCGGATTTTATGGCTTGCTCGCGTGAGTTCGCGGCTTCCCAGTTCAACTTCGCGCCCCGCGAATAAGCGCTAAATTGCAGAAATACGATCTTAGCAAAACTGAAACTACTTACCAGGTTCAAAAGTTCAAGCTCATCATTAGTAGCCATTTCCTGTAGTGCTTCCTGAGGGGCCCCTCCAGAGTTCAGTTGCCTACTTGCAACTATTATGTGACCCTGCTCTGACCCTCAGAATAGTTACACATATGCCACAAAGGTCCTGAATTACAGCTAAGGGAGACAAGCAGGAGCCAGGCTGGAAGTTCAAATCCTGTGACACATTAATCAGCCCCTAATTCATTATTGTCAGTTGGGGCAGGGCAGGTGTTGTAACTAATTTTGTAACAATGAAAGCACTTAGCAAGTGCAAAAGATCACTAATCAGGAAGCACTAAGGAAGCAGGTGCCAGCTAAAAAAATATTCTGTGACACATTAATCAGCCCCAAATTAATTCAGGTCACTTGAGGCAGGGAAGGTGTGCTTTGCTTTGCCACAATAATGTACACTGGACAACCAGAGGGTGCTGTAATGAAACAGAGGGTCGCATGGGTGAGCCAGAGGGTGGCATGGGTGAACCAGAGAGTAGCTATGGTGACAGAGGGTGGCAGTGATGAAGAAGAGTGTCCCAAACAGGCTGGACACGTAGAAACAACAAGTTCGCAAAACTTGCGACCCGACAGGTAAGTTCGCGTTTGCGAAATTGTACAAAAACCCTCGCGACCTGGCAGAAACCCGCGCGAACACAAAAAAAAAATCCGCAAATTTGCGAGAATTCGCGGATTTTGCGGATTGCGAGTTCGCAAATCCGCAAAATTCGCGAACGCGAGATTCGCAAAATTCACCCATGCTTACATGCATGTATAGATGCTGCACAGTCATCATGTCTGCGTGGGTGAGAGTCTGAGAAAGGCATAAGTATAGCAGAATGAATGAGTTCGCTACATGTATCAAAAAAACTATTTGGCCTTCGCAGATTATTCCACTTTAGAATCTCCATAAAGCAAGACAGACCTATAATTGTGAACAGGGCTTAGGCCTAATGCGCCCACGCTGTGTTCAATCACGAGGCATCCTTTCCTCACAGGGGGTGTGGCTCTATAGTGTCGAAGCCCACAGAGGACCAGGGCTAGGAGAATGCAAGTCCTGTAAATCTGCGACAAGTGGCACATGCGCACTACTACAAGTGCCAGAGAAACTTGTCTGACTCTGCCTGGTTAACAGATACACAACGATAAATGGATGAGTACCGTACTGTACCATATACATACTACAAAAACAAAATAGAAGGTAAGAAATATGGCCTGTGCGGGGCCCCTACGCCCTCATTAAAAAACACCCTTGATGAAAATTTTTATACAGAAACATTTGGCTAGATGTTTAAAGCATTATTGCTGTGGAAAAGGTGCTAGGGTGGGTGCGTTACTTATCGAAAAGCCAGGTTTTTAACTGCTTTCTGAAGGAGAGGTGGTTCTGTGTAAGGCGGAGGTGAGTGGGGAGAGAATTCCAGGTTTTGGCTGCTAGGTAGGAGAAGGATCTTCCCCTCCCATGGTGGATCTATGGATGGGCGGAATTGCGGCGAGGGCTTGATTGGATGATCGTAGTGGCGGGGGGGTGTGTAGAAGGACAGTCGTGTGTTGAGGCATTCGGGTCCTAGGTCGTAGAGGGCCTTGTGTGCGTAGGTGAGGAGACGGAACGTTATTCTCTTGTTGACGGGGAGCCAGTGGAGGTCTTTCAGGTGACCGGAAGTGTGAGCTTGACGGGGGATGTCCAGTATGAGTCTGGCTGAGGCGTTTTGGATGCGTTGGAGTTTTTTTTCTGTAGTTTGGCTGTGGTTCCGCGCAAAGGGTATTTCCATAGTCCAGTCGGCTAGTGACAAGCGCGTGGGTGACTGTCTTTCTTGTTTCGGTGGGGATCCAACGGAAGATTTTTTTGAGCATTGGTAGGATGTTGAAGCATGAAGATGAGACGGCGTTGACTTGTCTGGTCATCGAGAGGGAGGAGTCTAGGATGAAGCCCAGGTTACGTGCGTGGTCTGTAGGTATGGGTGCTGTACCTAGGGCCGGTGGCCACCATGAGTCATCCCAGACAGAGGGGGATGATCCTAAGATGAGGACTTCCGTTTTGTCCGAGTTTAGTTTTAAACGGCTGTTCGTCATCCATTCGGCTACTTCTTTCATTCCTTCGTGTAGATTGGTTTTGGCGGTGTTTGGGTCATTGGTGAGGGAGAGGATCAGCTGGGTGTCGTCTGCGTAGGAGATGGTGTTGAGGTTGTGTTGTCGTGCGATGGATGCGAGGGGGCTCATGTAAACGTTGAAGAGGGTGGGACTGAGTGATGATCCTTGTGGTACGCCGCAGATGACTTCGGTGGCCTCTGATTTGAATGGGGGGAGGCGGACTCTCTGGGTTCTTCCGGCGAGGAACGAGATGATCCAGTCCAAAGCTTGTATTCCGACGTTGCTGAGGCGTTGTATGAGGGTGCTATGACAGACTGTGTCGAAGGCGGCGGAGAGGTCAAGTAGGATGAGGGCAACTGTTTCTCCGTTGTCCAGTAGCGTTCGGATGTCGTCTGTAGCAGCGATGAGGGCGGTTTCGGTGCTGTGTTTGGCTCGGAAGCCGGACTGTGAGGGGTCGAGGGAGTTGTTGGATTCAAGGAAGGCGGCGAGCTGACTATTGACGGCTTTCTCAATGGCTTTGGCAGGGAATGGGAGGAGTGAGATGGGGCGGTAGTTCTTAAGTTCAGAGGGGGCTGCTGTGGGTTTCGTCAGAAGGGCGCTGAGTTTGGCATGTTTCCAGCTTTCCGGGAAGGTAGCGGAGTTGAAAGAGCAGTTGATGACATCGCGGAGATGGGGTGCGATGATGGAGTCTGCTTAGTTGAAGATGTGGTGGGGACATGGGTCGGTTGGTGAACCTGAGTGGATGGAGTTCATCAAGCGGATGGTGTCTTCAGTAGTGATTGGGTTCCAGGCGCAAAGGTTGTGAGAGTGTTGTTTTGGTTCGGAGGTGGGTGGAGTGGTCTGTTCTTCGGACTGGTTTTCAAAGCTGTTATTTATGTCGGCGATTTTGTTGTGGAAGAAAGAGGATAAGGAGTCGCAGAGGTCTTGGGAGGGAGTGATGTCGTTGGTGCTGGCGGCGGGGTTGGTAAATTCTTTGACGATGTTGAATAGTTCCTTGCTGTTGTGGGCGTTGTTGTCGAGTCGGTCCTTGAATGCTGATTTCTTAGTGGATCGGTTCAATTGGTGGTGTTTGCGGGTGGCGTCCTTGAAGGTGGTCAGGTTGTCGGTGGTTGGGTTTTTTCTCCAGGTTTTCTCGAGGGTACGACATAACTTCTTGGATTTCTTAAGGTCATCATTGAACCAGGGGGCCTTTTTGCTACCTTGTTTGATCTGGTGGTTTTTCAGGGGTGCTAATTTGTCAGCGCTGTGGGTGATCCATTGTGTGGGTTTGGTGGCAGCTTGGTTTGGGTCCGATGGTATGGCAGGAGGGTTTTGGTTAAGCGCTGTGAAGAGTTGGTCGGTGGTGATTTTGTTCCAGTTTCTTCGAGGAATAGGTTGTGGGGGGTTGTGGGTCGTGGTCTTTTTGTAGTTGAAGTGAACGCAGCTGTGGTCCGTCCAATGGAGAGCTGTGGTGGGATCGAAGGAGATGTGTTTGCTGGAGGTGAAGATAGGGTCAAGCGTGTGTCCGGCTAAGTGGGTGGGGCTGTCAACAAGTTGTTTGAATCCGAGATTGGCCAGGTTGTCCAGAAGGGTGGTGGTGTTGCTGTCGTTTTTTTTTTCCAGGTGGAAGTTGAGGTCTCCCAGTAGAATGTAGTTCTCGGATGTGAGGGCATGTGGGCTGATGAAGTCAGTGATGTCTTCGTTGAATTGTGTGCGGGTTCCTGGTGGTCTGTAGATGAGGGTGCCTCTAAGTGTGGTCCTGGGGTTGGTGTGGATCTGGAAGTGAAGGTGTTCGGCGGTTGCGAGGTTATCGTCGGAGCTGGTCGTGATTCGGATGGTGTTCTAATGGACGATGGCCATGCCTCCTCCTTTTTGGTTGGTGCGGTCTTTCCGGATGATCTTGTAAGCGTCCGGGATGGCTATGGCGATGTCTGGCGCTGATGAGGCGTTCATCCAGGTTTCTGTATGGAAGGCGACGTCCGGCGATGTAGTATCGAGTAGGTCCCAGAGTTCAGTGGCGTGTCTGTGGACCGAGCAGGTGTTCAGCAGGATGCACTTTAGGTGGTTAGAGTCGGAGCTGTGTTTGGGGGAAGTGGATTTGGTGTGGGTCCTGATGCAGGTGAACTTGCAGGAGTGGCAGGCGAATGGTCCATGGGTGTGTCCTGGGGCAGCTTCGCAGCATTGTGGTGTGCGTCCGGGGTTAAGGGCAAAAAGGGTAGCGGCGTCATACGTTATGCGGGTGGAGTGGGTTTTGCGAGGACCAGGGGGTCCAGCGCTGGGCGCGGTCCATGCGCGGACGGGCGTAGACGGGCTTACCTTTGGCGCACCTTCGGCACGCATGGGGCGCGACCGCTGCGCGTGAACGCTGCGCGTAAAAACATCTGTCATATCTGGATAGTGGAAGGGGAGGGGCGAGGGAGGGTCAGCTGGGAGGCGGGAGCGGGGTGGAGATCAGGGCAGGGAGGCACAAACAACAACAACAAAATGTCAGCAAGCCAATAACGAAACAGGACTGGGGCACAATCTGAAATAGCGCGATGCAAATGGCAGAGGCAGCACAGCACAAGTTAAAAAGTCGTACAAGCGCACCTTGGCAATCAAGCGCTACGATCTAATTAACCTCAGCAATTTAGTAAATAATAATAGGCAGGCGGGGCAATCTATCGCTACGAATTTAAATAAAATAATTATACAGGCTAAAGCAGTGCAAGGCAAGATCGCTACGATACCAGGTGAGGCAGGGAGCAGCATGTGGAGCGACTGCTTCTGCTGGGAGCAGGACGGTCACAGCGCTACCACGGCGGAGCGGGGTAGTCAGTATCAGTGGGAGGGAGGGTCAGCTGGGAGGCGGGAGCGGGGTGGAGATCAGGGCAGGGAGGCACAAACAACAACAACAAAATGGCAGCAAGCCAATAATGAAACAGGACTGGGGCACAATCTGAAATAGCGCAATGCAAATGGCAGTGGCGCCGGCACAATCAGGCACAAATAAATCTGCAGGCAGCACAGCACAAGTTAAAAAGTCGTACAAGCGCACCTTGGCAATCAAGCGCTATGATCTAATTAACCTCAGCAATTTAGTAGATAATAATAGGCAGGCGGGGCAATCTATCGCTACGAATTTAAATAAAATAATTATACAGGCTAAAGCAGTGCAAGTCGAGATCGCTACGATACCAGGTGAGGCAGGGAGCAGCGTGTGGAGCGACCGCTTCTGCTGGGAGTGGTTCCTAGTGGGTCACAAATTGTGACCTGCCTCATTATTATATATTACGTAGTTATATTTGCAACCCATTAGGAATCACTAATTTAAAAATAAAAGTTTTATACATTAAGAATAACAATTACCAAACAGCGATTCAGAAAAAATCGCTATTTGAAAATCACTATTCTAAATGTTCGTACATCTGACCCATTGTTATTTTAAAATTATTGCTTATAACATTCGTGGATATCTAAAATATTCTAAATAATAAATACAGAGGGCCCCCATCAGTCCCAGCCTCTAGACATACTGCACACTGGGAGGACAGCAGGGTGCTCCCCATGGTACCTCTACTGCACTCCAAAAACAAGAATAGGCTGCTACCAGCCAGTGCTCTCAGAAGGGTTTATGATGGGCTTCTCCCATGAGATTACAGAGTAGGTAAATCAATGATCATTGCCTTCAGGTTACACCACAAACCCGTCCTTGAGGAGTATTATTTGGCAATTTGAAGGATCTCATGGGGTTAGAAACACCACAATCCAATATTTCAAAAATAAAAAGACATGGGATCCATCAGAACAAAGGGAACATTACAGATATGGACCAGCTGCACAGGTTGTAAAGAATGCTTGTCCTTGCATGAGGGAATGGGGGGGGTGCCAAGATTTAGGGTCTAAGCATGTGGAATATGGTGCATTTATATGCATGTTAGGCAACTAGCATGGGTCAAAATCCTGTAGAATTTAAGACTACTTTATAGGGGTTTTGTGATGTCTCTCTTTCAAGCTACAGAGTAATAGGGAGAGAGTGAGCGAAAGATTGTAAAAGAGGAAAAAACAAGAGATGGAGCAAGGGAAAGAAATGGAAAGAAGACTGATACTGAGAATACCAACAGGTCTGGCTAATATATGAAAGTGTCTCTTTAGTCATTGGTGGGTTTGAGCACTCAGGGCCTCATTTATGAGGCCTTGCGACAGTTTTGTGCTGCCGTTGCGTCACTTTTTGTGACGCATTGGTGGCGTAAAACATGCCTCCTGTTGTGCCCTATTTACAAGGTGACGCATCTAGGCAGACGCGTCACTTTGTAAACCCCTGCACTACATTATACCTGCGTCAGGTATAATGTATGCAGGGTAGGCGTTCCCCTGCAAGTCAGCCTTGTAGAAGTGACGCAGTGACATTTATGAGATTTCACGGCACCACTTCTAGGATGCAAATGCGTCAAAACCTTACGACTGCCTCATGGCTGGCAGATGTAAGGGTGACGCAGTGCTATATCCATAGCCCTACCCCGGGAGGGGGTGGGAGGTGGTTATGGTACAAGAATTTAGGGACTGCGGGGGGGAAACGGGGAGAGACAGGGAAACAAAACGGTTTTACAAGTAAAGGGGCTGATAGCCTCGGAAGAGAAAACATTTCTCCATGGCAGTCAGGAGGCGGGGCTAAGAAGCCCAAATCCAATCAGAACGTAGATTGTATTATTAAAGCCAATCAAATTTATGGCCAAAAAGTGGGCGGAGCTTCCCCTGCTATACTGAATACAGCATCTCTCGATAAGACAGCGCATGCGCTGCCTAGGCGAGACCTAAAAAGGAAGGACTGGATTCAGGTAGCTAGAAAGAGAAAAGAGAAAAAAAAGAAGGACTCCAGTTTCTCCTCCGGGATATGATCATGGAAAGAAAACGAGATGAGGGCTGGGACGAACAAGGAGAAAGCTGCATCAGTAGAGAAGTGGAGGAAAGATCACGTATCCTTGGAGAAGAGATCTTTGACCCAGAAACTGGAATTCGGCGGACGACGATGGTCGGAGGAAGCAGCAAAGTGAGAGGAGGCCTCACACAGAGCCGCTATGCCACCTCACCACTTTACAGAACAGCGAAGCCCCTTGCCTCCACTACGCTCCTGGAGGAGAGTGCCTGGCCCAGGATAAACCCAGAAAAGATAGAAGACTGAAGGGTTTTTCTGACAGCAAAGGAAGGTTAAGAAATAGAAATAAAGTGGAATTGAGGAGAAGAGATCTAGTGAAAGAACAGTGGCGGTTGTTCTTGTTTTATTTTGTTGGGGTTTTTTTCTTTCTCATTTAGACACATGATTATTTTGAAGGCAGTTATTGTTTTTAAAGCTTTGAAGTGATACCAAGAGAAGTCTGAGTAAAGGATATTATAAAAGACATAAATAAGAGAGCCTTGGGGGAAGAATACTGAACGCCCTATTGAAATTAGAGAACAGATACTTTATTTTGTTGTGTTTATATTTCCGCCCCAGGGATTGGGTCCCCAGGGCCGAAGTAGGCTCAGGCAGGGGGGCTCCACAGTCTCCTTCCCCTTTTGAATAAAAAAACGGTCCCTGGGGATGTGTTCCCTGGCGCCTTGAGAGGCTTGGGAGGGAGGTTGTGTGGCCCCCAAACCTTTTTTACAAATTTGGCCCAAGGAATGGGGTCCACAGGACCACCATCGGCTCAGGGGGGGGGGGGGAGGGGCGGATGGCTCTCCTCCTCTTTATTTTTTAATACAGCCTCAATCGATGGGGTCCCCAGAGCCTCCTTAAGCTAGGGAGGGGAGTGTGCACCCATCCTTAATTAACACATTCAGCTCCAGGGGATAGAGTCCCCAGGGCCAGAAATGGCTTGGGGAGGGAGGCTGCATGCTCCCCTCCCCTTCAATAATATACCCGGCCCGGGTGCTGGATTTTCTGGGTCCCAAAATAGGCTTGGGGAGGGGAGCTCTACTTAAAAAGCTTCAGCAATTTCTTTTTTTGTTGATCACGTCAAAAACACATTATTTGGGATTTTGCCCACAGAAAGCCTCTCTCTGGGTCAACCTCCAAAGGGCCTAGAGGATGGGGAAACCCTACCCTGTCACCTTATATTATTATATTTTTTACATTAGGACAGGGGACCAAGTCCCAGAGTCCTGAAATGGCTGCCAGCAACATTTTTCTCATGTCGATGGCAGCCACTCAGAGCTCTCGCCCCCAAGGAAGCCTGACTCCTGGGTGACCCAAAAGAAAAAAAAGCTTCCTTGGCAAATCAGAATACTCAATTTTTTAGATTTGGGTTCGAGGGACTCTCAAGAGAGTCCATTGAACATAACCGTCCAGACATACAAATATTATTAAACCTTAATATCTGAAAAACTACCTAACAAATTTACACCAAATGACCAAAAGCACAATCTGCGGACCAAGATCTAGCTAGTTATAGTTAGTCAAACAACAATAACCCAATCCGAGCACACAAGTGTAGTCTAAAGCCAATAATAATTTGCAACATTTTTCTCTGAAAAAAGAATCAAGTATCAAACTCTGTCTTGAGCCTCCCACCCTGCCTCCTTACCCCAAGGTTGCCCTCTGTGGCAAGGGCCCTCCCGAACCCCTTCCTCAAAATGCAGCTCATCCACCTTCCTCATCAGCACAGCTTCCCCTGCTTTTCAACACAGTTCTCTAACCTCAACTCCCTGCAACTGAAAACAATGCAACCTGGTCTGAATACAACCATGTCCGTGAAGGAGAAGTCCGCAAAATACCTACGAACATGAAGCAACATCGCACATCTCAGACCCTCTCCAGACGGCACTTGTAAAGAAGCTCAGTCACATCATCTCTCCTGTATGGACCAAAATCATCAACTCCTCCCTATCGCGCCGCTCCATGATGGCTCCCATCAGCAAAAAAACAGATACTGACCGAATGACCCCAATGACTACAGATCTATAACTAACCTCCTTCTCCTCGTAAAAACCATTGAAAAATGTGTGTTTGCACAACTCAACACCCACATTGAAAAATGCAACTTAGTAACATCTTCGAGTCGGGTTTCAGGAAAAGCTGCAGTATAAAGACTGCCATTTTGAAAATCATAGATGATCTTCAAGAGATCTCTGGACGAAGGACAGGCTTGTCTCTTAGTCCTCCTGGATTTGTCAGCCTCCTCCGACACTATCAACCATGACATTCTCCTAAACACACTCTTGAAGACAGCAGGCATCAATGTAACTGTCCTTCAGTGGTTCGCCTCTTTTCTAAACACGGGCACACAGTTAATCAAATTCAACAATGAATTCTCAAAAGCATCACCAGTCTCACAAGGTGTCCCGCAAGGGTCAACTCTTCCCCCCTGCCCTATTAAACCTCTATATGGAGCCCCTCACAGTGATCCTTAAACTAGCCAGAATTGCCTATCACCTCTATGCGGATGACACCCAAATCCGCATGAAAATCTCATCAGTCAGAGACAACCAGCACCTAAACAGTACTCTACACACAGTTCAATCGTGGCTAACCAGCAACCACCTCAAACTCAACCCCACAAAACAGAACTCCTCCTCATCCAACCCCTCAAAAAATCCCTTCTCATAGCCAGCTGGATCAACAACATCACTGCACTAAACTGTAAATTGTCCATCTCAAACTCTGTTAAATCCGAGGGAACAGTGATCAATATGAGCCAGTGATTTCCGATGCTCAGCACCGGCACTTAGACATCCATTTTTGCACTATAGTTTCACAATCATTTGTGGTAGGAACAGAGATTAAGTGATTTGCCCTGAATCACAGGATGTTGAGCTAATGCAGAGACTCGATCCTGGTTCCCCAACTCCGAAGTCGACAGCTCTAGCCATTAGGCTACATCCCCTCCATATTTCTTGGTTAGTAATTGGCTCTGTTTTAGGCAGTGTTACAAGAGAAGTGTGCTGGTGCACACTGCCTCCAGATGAGAGCCGCAGCACTTATTTTTTTACAAATTAACCGCTGCCTGGGAATCACACTTTATTTATTTTTTTATTTAATTTTATTACTTTTTTAACAAAAGCACAACAGAACCACAGCACAACAGTACACCCACAAGGGTGATATAAAAAGGAAAAAGGAAAACTGCATACATGGTAGATTCTACAGTCTCAACGGTCACAATTCATGTACATGGAAGTATCAGGTGCAGGTGCGAGACGAGTCACAGGCGGGTATACATGTCTATGGGATCAATCAATCAATCAATCAATCAACAACATTTGTAGAGCACACTACATACCCGTGAGGGTCTCAAGGCGCGGGGGGCGCTACTGATCAAACAGCCAGGTCTTGAGTAGCCTCCTGAAGATCAGCAGGTATTGGGTCTGTCGTAGGTTCAGTGGGAGGGTGTTCCAGGTCTTGGCGGCGGGGTGGGAGAAGAACCTCCCGCCGGCGGTTTTTCTTCGGATGCGCGGGATGGTGGCGAGTGCGAGGTCGGCAGAGTGAGGCCGGAGGTTGGGGCTGTAGAAGGAAAGTCGTTTGTTGAGGAAAGCTGGGCCAGTCTTGTGGAGTGCTTTGTGTGCGTGGATGAAGAGCTTGAAGGATATCCTCTTGTTGCCGGGCAGCAAGTGCAGTTTTCTCAGGTGGGGGGGTGATATGGCTGTGGCGTAGTACGTCGAGGATCAGTCGTGCCGAGGCGTTTTGGAAGCGTTGCAGTCTTTTGATGAGCTTGGTCACGGCTCCCGCATAGAGGGAGTTTCCGTAGTCGAGTCTGCTGCTGACGAGGACCTTGGTGATTGTTCTTCTTGTATCTGTTGGGATCCACCTGTAGATCTTGCGGAGCATGCAGAGGGTGTTGAAGCAGGAGGAGGAGATGTCGTTGACTTGCTTGATCATGGAGATCGTTGAGTCGAGGATGATTCCCAGGTTGCGTGCGTGGTCGGTGGGAGTCAGGGCTGCCCTCAGTGCCGTCGGCTATCAGGAGTCATCCCAGGCTGAAGGGTTGGAGCCAAGGATGAGGACCTCCATTTTGTCTTTGTTCAGTTTCTGGCAACTGGTCTTCATCCAGTTTGCGACGGCCTTCATTCCTTGATGGAGGTTGGCTTTGGCGGTGATGGGGGCCATGGTGAGGGAGAGGATCAGTTGATTGTCGTCGGCGTAGGAGATTATGTTGAGGTCGTGCTGTCGGGCGACGTGTGCGAGCGGGGCCATGTAAATGTTGAACAGTGTCAGGCTGAGGGAGAAACCCTGGGGTACGCCGCAGATGATCTCGGAGGCTTTGGATTGGAATGGGGAGACGGATGCTCTGGGTTCCTCTGGAGAGGAAGGAGGTGGTCCATTCCAGGGCTGTGTCTCGAATCCCTGTGGCGTGGAGGCGTGCGAGTAGTGTGCGGTGGCAAACGGTGTTGAAGGCGGCGGAGAGGTCCAGGAGGTTGAGGGCTCCGGTCTCACCGTTGTCCAGCAGCATCCTGATATCGTCGGTGGCAGCGATGAGGGCAGTCTCTGTGCTGTGGTTGCGGCGGAGCCCTGACTGGGAAGCGTCCAGGATTCTGTTTTCTTCGAGGTATTGGGTTAGCTGTTTGTTGACGATCTTCTCGATGACCTTGGCCGGGAACGGGAGCAGGGAGATGGGCCTGAAGTTCTTGAGGTCTCTCGGATCAGCCTTGGGTTTTTTGAGTAGGGCGTTGATATCTGCGTTTTTCCAGCTCTCTGGGAAGGTCGCGGTCTTGAGGGAGAGATTGATGATGTTGCGCAGGTGCGGTGCGATGGAGCTGCTGGCTTTGTTGAAGACGTGGTGCAGGAATGGGTCTGACGGGGAGCCGGAGTGGATTGTGCTCATGGTCTTGATAGTGTCATCGATGCTCACGCTGGTCCAGGCTAGCAGTGGGTCGTGGTCGATGGTATGCGGAGAGTGTTGCTGTCTGTTGGGGCTGCTTGTGTTGAAGCTGTCGTGGATGTCTGATATCTTGCGGTGGAAGAAAGTGGCAAAGGAGTCGCAAAGGACTTGCAACGGCGGGATGTTGTTGGTGTTGGAGCTGGGTTGGAGAGTTACTTCACGATGTTGAAGAGCTCCTTGCTATTGTGTGCATTGTTGTTCAGGCGGTCTGTGAAGGAGGTCCTCTTGGCCGTCCTGATGAGGTGGTGGTGGTTGCGGGTGGCGTCCTTGTGGGCTGTGTGGCTGTCCGGAGTCTGTTCGCTGTGCCATTTCTTCTCTAGCTTCGGGCAGGCTCGCTTTGAGTCTAGGAGTTCTGGGGTGAACCAGCTGGCCCTCTTGCTGGTGTCTCTGTGGAGGGGTTTCTTCAGCGGGGCGAGGGTGTTGGCGTTGTCATCGATCCAGCGTCTGAGGTTCCGGGCAGCGTCGTCGGTGTTGGAGGGTTCGGTGGGTGGGCTAAGAGCGAGTTTTGCGTGTAGTTGGTCTTCGGTGTTTTTTCTCCAGCAGCGGCGGGGGATCTGTTAGGTGCAATGGTGTGTGGTGGGTTTCTGGAAGGAGAAGTGGATGCAGCGGTTGTCGGTCCAGAGGAGTTCGGTGGTGTGGCTGAAGGCAGCGTGGGGGCTTGTGGAGAAGATGGGGTCAAGCGTGTGGCTTGCAGAGTGGGTAGGTGTTGTGCCGAGTTGTCTCAGTCCGAGGTTGTCGAGGTTAGCGATCAGGGTTGTAGAGTTGCTGTCGTTGTTGTTCTCCAGGTGAAAGTTCAGGTCTCCGAGGAGGATGTAGTCTGTGGAGGTCAGGGCGTGCATGCTGATGAAGTCGGCTATGGTGTCGCTGAACTGAGGTAGTGGTCCCGGGGGTCTGTAGACGAGGGTGCCTCTGAGGGTGGAGTTGGAAATGCATGTGTTCGGTGGTGCTGAGCGTGTCGTCGGTGCTGGTCGAGTCCCTGATGCTGTTTGTGTAGATGATGGCGATAACTCCTCCGACTCCGTTGGTGCGGTATCTGCGGGTGATCTTGAAGCTGTCTGGGATGGCTATGGCTATATTGGGTGCGGAGGAGTCGTTCATCTAGGTCTCTGTTAGGAAGGTGATGTCCGGGGATGATGTGTCGAGCAGATCCCAGAGCTCGACGGCGTGTTTGCGTGCGGAGCGGGTGTTTAGTAGGATGCATTGGAGGTGGTCGAGGCCTTTCTTGGCGGGTTGTCCGATGGCTCTAAGGCTGGTGTAGCTGCAGTTTCGGCAGGTGAAGGGACCGTGTGTGCTTTTTAGGGCGGCCTTGAAGCAGGTGTGGATCCGCCCTAAGTTGAGAGCGTGGCGTGTGCTGGCGTTGTAGTGGTGGTGGTCATGGTGGTGGGTGAAAGGACCAGGGGTTCTGGCGATAAACGTGGACAGGCGCAGACGGGCTTGCCTTAGGCGTGCCTGCTGAGCACTGCCACGCAGCGGCCTCCATATATGGGGATGTGGGAGGGAGGAGCAGCTGCGTGGCGGGAGGCAGGGGCAGCGAATGGCAGTGAGGGGGCAGGGCCGCAGTGGACGCAGCGGCGGGAATGGGGCAGCGAGGGGGAGACAGAAGGGAAATGGGCACAGATCAATGGGCACAGATCAAGGGAAGCGAGGGGGAAACAGAAGGCAAAATGGGCACAAGATACAACCTAACCAGAAGGAAAAAAGGGCACAGATCAAGGGCAGCAAGGGGGAAGCAGAAGGAAAAACGGGCACAAGATACAACCTAAACAGAAGGAAAAAACAGGCACAAATCAAGGGCAGCGAGGGGGAAGCAGAAGGAAAAACGGGCATAAGATACAACCTAACCAGAAGGAAAAAAGGGCACAGATCAAGTGCAGCAAGGGGAAAGCAGAAGGAAAAACGGGCACAAGATACAACCTAAACAGAAGGAAAAAACAGGCACAAATCAAGGGCAGCGAGGGGGAAGAAGAAGGAAAAACGGGCATAAGATACAACCCAAACAGAAGGAAAAAAACGGGCACAAATCAAGGGCAGCGTGGGGGAAACAGAAGGCAAAATGGGCACAAATCAAGGGCAGTGAGGGGGAGACAGAAAGAAAAACGGGCACAAGATACAAACCTAGGACCTACCAGTGGCCACCAGGGATGAGGCACAGGTGGTAGCCTGCAGGTGGAGGAGGGCCTCAACTTTCCAGTAGCAGCAGCGTCAGGGCACACATGTGGATCTGTGTGGTGGGGGAGTGACCTACCAGCAAGGTCAAGGGTCGCTTGGGAAGAACAGCAAACTCGAATCAAAGGTCAATTTGTGCAGTATAACTCTTCAAATTACCCAGCCTATCCATTACAAGTTGTTACATATAAATGTGGCCAGGACGGAGCAAATCAACAAAGAGAGACATTAGGCTGGATTATGTTCACCCTCCTTTTCGCCTGTTTCCTTTCCCACTAAATAGTTTTGATACAATCCCCAGAAGCTTCTAGGCAGGCTCTGAGGAAGCAACAAGTCACTATACACATCAGATTGGTTATTGCAATAGAGCATATCTGTAGCCCATTCATCTATCTTGGGTATGGGGCCTCTTCCACTTCTCATGGCAACCTGACGCTTTGCAAACATCCTACCAAACGAGACTAGTTTCCTTATGTCTTTGTCTATTCCCTTATCTACGCCAAGGAGAGCCAGCACTGGGTCGAGTGAAAGGGCATGTCCTGTGATCTCACTCAGCTTTCGAAAGATTTCCTCCCAGAAACCAAGGATCATCGGGCAGTACCACGCCAAATGTATAAAACCAGCTACCTGCTCAGGGCATCTATGGCAATTGGTTGTATCCCTCAAAACATATCTGCTAAGTTTTTCTGGTGTGTAATACACTCTATTAATATATTTAAAATGTATGAGCCTGTGTCTGCTATTTAGGGAAATGCTCTTGGTGACAGAGCAGCAGTATTGCCAACTTTTATCATCAATAACAATGTTTAAATCTTTTTGTCAGTCTTGATGTGCGTTAAGCGATAGGGACTTCTTCTGGTCCTGTAACAACCCATACAGCCTGGTCACTAGCTTCTGGGGAGAACTTGCCTGTAGGACGTATGTAAGCGCCGGCATTGGCTCAGGTTCCTGTAGATCGTCCCCAAGCAATTCACGCCAGGCCTGCCGGGCCCTTAGATATGGAAATTGGTCTGGTGCTGTGGTGGACCCTCCCTCCTTCAGAATATCGTCGCATGCAAAGACCACCTCATCATCAAAGGAATCCCCCAGCCCTGTAATAACCAATTTCTATAGCGCTCTGATGACTCCAGGCTCAATGCCTGTAGGGAACCACTTACACCATTACATCAGTATTAAAGGAGAGTATAAAAGCGCCCCCGCCTGTCTCTCCAAGAGGCACATCCATGCATGAGTAGTGGCATGAAAAGAGTCCAGGTCACCATGTTTCTGATTGGTCTTGTTGAAAATCAGATGAGACAGGGGGATCGGATTGGCAACCAAACTTACATGCGAAGAGTGGGCCACTCTGTAGTACAGCTCTAGATCATGGGCATTTAGTCCCCCGGCAGAGTGGAGCAATAGTAGCGTCTTCCATCTGACCATAGTCTGCTTACCTGCCCACACCAGTCTGACCATTAATGTCCTGAGTATGTTAAGTGTGCGTGTCGAGAGAGTTAAGGGTATATTAGAAAGAGAAAAAGAAATTGGGGCAGGACAACCATTTTCATCATAGATATGCGCCCCATAAGGGAGAGGGGCAGCCTAATCCACCTACCTAAACCTTCCTCAAGTCTAGAGATCGCTCTGCCATAGTTTTCAGTGAGGACTATCTCAGGATTGGTATGAATTTGAACGCCCTGGTACCGAATTGGATCAGTGGACCATTGCAAGGGGAGATCGAGCTGTACCTGGGTGGTACAAGGGGTTAAGAGGAACACAATCAATTTGTACCAATTAATTCGAATCCCTGAGACCTGTCCAAACTGTGTAACCTCAGTCAACACTGTTTCCAGGTTCCTCTCCCGCACGCGAACATATATTAGAGTATTGTCCGTGTATGCAGACAAAATGAGGGAGTAATCTTGAAAACGGATGGCTCTGTGATGATGGTATTCCCTGAGTGCACAAAGAAGTGGTTCAGCCACAAGGGAATATAGCAACGGGGAGAGTGGGCAGCCCTGATTAGTACCCTGCAATATTTTAATGAGAGCAGAGACTGTGTTGCCCACCCGATCTCTAGCATATGGCCTTGTGTATAGGACCGAAATCAATTTGAGGAACACCTCGCCTACTCCCACCTTATTCAGGACGCCCTTCAAGAAACCCCACTCCACCGAGTCAAATGACTTCTCGGCATCAAGAAAAACTGCAACGGCCTTCACTGCAGGGTGAATTCTTTCAATTGTCCCAAAGATAGTGTGCAAATTATATGTAACACTGCGACTCGGAACAAATCCTGCCTGCTCTGGTTTTACTAAGTGCGGGATCAAAGAGGCCAGCCGGTTAGCCAATATTTTCACAAATATCTTTGTATCTCTGTTTAAAAGCGATAGTGGTCTGTATGAGGAGCAGACCTCCGGTGGCTTACCAGGTTTCAAAACTGTGACAATCAGGGCCTCCCTCAAAGTTGGGGGCATCCCCCCTTTTTAAAAGCTTCTCCTCATAGAGAGTTTTCAGGTGGGGAATAAGTTCTTCCTGGAACGTTTTAGAAAATGTCACAGTAAGGCCACCTGAGCGCATCGACTTCAGTGCAGTTCGTATTTACCCAGGGTGTAACGGGCCATCAGGTGTTCCTATGCATATTGGAGAGCCAGGGCATTTAGATGTATTCCAAATCGTGTCTGACCTACTCCTCGTCTGCTGTGGCTTTGGAGATGTACAAGTCGGTCTAATAACTCTGGAACATGCCCACCACCTCCTCAGGAGATGTCAGTTTGTGCTCTTCCTCATCGGTGAATTCCGAGATTACGGCAGCCTCCCTTCAGGTACGTGTAAGCCTCACAAGTGTAGCACCCAGGCGGTCTCCCACACCATATACCCTGGCGGAAGCATATTTGCCTAGGTGTTTTACCTCCCCATCTGCTGTTTTGTGAAAATCCTCCAGGGCCTCCATAATTGCTTCGAGCAGTGCAGCGGCCCCTGTACGTTGAAAAGTTTGTTCGAGACAGGCAATGTCTCTCTCCAATCTCGTCAACCTGTAATGAATGGCCGAAGCACCCCAAATGTTTATCTATTGTCATACCCCTGATGTGCACTTTGAAGGCCTCCCAGACCATAGCAAACCTGTCTACTGAGCCCACGTTTATTTCGAAAAATGTTTCTATGAGCTGGGTCAATTCAGACTTCCATACAGGGTCCATCAGCGAGAATGGAGGAAATCGCCAGAGAAATGGCCCAGGCACACCTACATCGACTTTCAGATCCAGCATAACCGGAGAGTGATCTAAGTATGTTCTGGGGAGTACCTCACAAGTGCCAACACATGGCAGCTGGGCCCTAGAGACCAACCAGAAGTCTATGCATGTGTGAGTCTTATAACTAGCTGAGTAATGGGTGTATCCAGCAATGTCCAGTTTGTCTGCGAGGAGGGCCTTTAGACCTGTCTGTGTTTGGGTTTAATGTGCAATCAAAATCACCACCACCAATCACACTATTGGCACCTCATCCTTCTGCAGCAGCTTTGAGGCCAGCGTTTGATATAAGAGAGGGCCGTCGTAATTGGAACCCTAGACATTGACCACCAGGACTTGTTACCCAGCTTTGCAACAGTGCGTGACAATGTACCTGCCATTAGGGTTCCTGTGTACGAATGCAAAATCACTCCAGACTTTGGGTTGAGCCAAATCAACACTCCCTTGAGAAGTAAAGCCTTCATTCATGACCGTGCCCTGGAGAATTCTATGTGAGAGCATTTTACTGTCTTGGGCAAGGTGGGTCTCCTGCAGCAGCCCGATATCTTTTTAATGATGCTTAAGGTATGCAACTACCCTCAGGGCTTTATTATACTCATTCAAACCCTTGACGTTCCATATGAGAAAACGTATACTATTTGTCTGTAAGTGTTTAAGCTCCATTCAGTCCTACCGTAAGAAGAGTATTTCCACGCGCCCTCATGCAACCCCGGAGGGGCAGAGAAGTAGTCCTACCGTAAGAAGAGTATTTCCACGCACCCTCATGCAACCCCAGAGGGGCAGAGAAGTGACTGAGTGCTGTGCTTTAACATTAACTTCCTTATGCCCTAACCTCCCCCTACCCTCCAACCACGCTATGCAGACCCAAAAATTGCATAGTCAAACCATCCGCCCCATCCCAAAACAGAGCAACACTCAATACAGTTACAAGTAAAAACATAACATTCCCTGTGTGGATCACACTCGGGGGTGGATGTTACTGACAACGGTGAGAATAACCTATATAGATACTTTATTTTGTGCTTCCCATTTATCCAATCAGGACTCTGTCCCACACCCTGCTAACCACAGCAAACCTGCCCCCTTCAATGGAAGGAAATGATAGAAGCCAATACCTTCATTGGCAGTCAGGAATCCTACTATACATCTTAGTACTTAGGATTGCACATAGTAAAAATAAGCTTCCCCCATCCAGCACCCGCAAGAGGTTGCATACGAGGCAATGCCACACTGGTAATTACAACATAAGTTATCCACGTTACAGTCAATGTCTTTGAATCATCAGTCCTAGTGTCTCTATAATATCCTTACTGTGGCAAGGTGCCCCGGTAGATTTAAGCTAGTGTACAAACCCCAAAGTTAGTTAAGGTCGTGATGACCAGAGGACCTTACATGCCCAGTGCCCATTTATCATCCGGGTCAGACCTGTCCGTCTCCTTATTCGTTGGAGACCTCGCCTTTTATGCCGCTCCCTCGTGCTTTTTGAGGAACTGCAGTGCCTGTTTAGGATCCATAAAGACTTGCGGGGACCCGTGCACTATAATTCGAAGTTTTGCAGGATACAACATATTAGACTCCAGGTGTAGTTCACGTAGCCGTTTTTTCACTGGAGCCAACAGACGTCGAGCCTCCTGCACCTGTTGAGTGAAATTAGGGTAGATAGAGGGCAGAGTCATGGTCCCTGTAGTTTAGGAGCTTCACAATTATGGGGCGCGGAGGGGCACCCGAAGCAGGTCTTGGTGCTAGTGATCTGTGTGCACACTCCACTGCAAACATGGTGGAGAAATTGTTCCTGTCTAGGGAGAGCGACCGAAAACTGCTCCACATAATGTTCCATATTTTAAATATTGGTCGACTCTGGAATTCCGACTAAACAAAGGTTGTTCCGTCTGGAGCGTGCCTCCAAATCCTCCACCTTCGCCTGCACCACAGCAGCTTATCCATTTTAGCCTGAGCCTGCCCATTGCCATCAAGGCCGTCCTCAGCCTATGCCACCCTCTGCTCCATAGCATCCAGACATTCTGTATGATTATCAATCTGCTCAGACATCCTGTCTATATGGTATAAGAGGGCATCAATTTTCCCGTCGATTTTGTTTAAGCTATGCTGCATGGTGGCTAAAATATGCTTTAAGTCCGTATCTACAGTGGTATCGCCTGCCTCGGAAACCGATTCAGACAGATTTTTCTCAGGGTCCGGGTGTCTCAGGGACTTCCTTGGCTAAAATTGTAGTTCGGTTTGGGCCTTATCAGTTCACCCCATGATAAGACCAATGCAGCAAAGTCCCCTGTTCGAGCCTCGCAGACCAGACAGTGAGACCAGTTGTCGGACAGCCCAATCCTTCAGGATCGCCAGCCAGGGGAGCGCACCCGATGTATACGCCGATTTATTGTCAACACTAGCACCGGGTGGGAGACAAGGCTGAGGTCCCCTGTCTCAGGGCCCCAGTTAAGGATCGGGTAATGGTGCAGCCCCCGCAGACTTCTAAAATGGAGCAGTATGCACATTGAGTGGAGGCAGATGAATAGGGCACACAAGAAAAAAATAAATAGTGAAGGACCATCCCAGGGGCACCAAAGAGGTTCAGTCCGCACCTTGCTCAGGCCATATTACCGTGGACAGTCCACTCCAGGAAGCCTCATGTTTCAGCTTGGCCTGATTCACCCCCCAGAGTCCTATCTTCACCCCAGTAGGGGCGGTGAGCTCAGGGACTTAAGCGTTGTCTCCACGGGGACGGATTGCTCAGGAGGCCTCCACTCACTCAGTCCCTGCCAGGCGAAGCCAACAACGATGTCAAGCCTCCAGGTGGGTGAGGGGGAGAGAGCAGAGAATCTGCCCCTGCCCCCCCCCCCCGCAGCCAGCAAACTCACTGCACAGCTCCAGACACGGTGTCCAATTTCCGGCAGCACCGGCAGAGGCCATAAGGGTCGCACTCCGACAGCAGGGCCAGGATTGCTTCTGTGACCCAGATCAGGCAGCCCACGCAGATCAGGACAGGTAATCGATATCCTCCGCACAGCAAAGGGCAGCAGCAAAGGTGATGGTCAACACGATGCATGTTCGACGCCTCGAAAGCCATGCACAAGCTTCCTTCTCACCGCAGGTCCAATACACGCGGCCCGCCGGCCTGACCGCCAGTCTCCAAGCGCGCAGTCAGGCATCAAACAGCAATTTTGGGATTGTGTCGGGTGCAAAACACTCCCCGCAGCTATATACCAGAAGTATGGTCACTATATGGGTGCAAGATTGTAAAGGATTGTGGCTGGGACGGCAGAGCTACACTAGCTTGCGGCCATCTTGGAGCCAGGCAAGCTCTGCCCCAACCTGATAATCACATTTGACAATCACTTAATCATGAAAGAAAAAATTAATGCCTCTGCAAAGTGGCCTCTACTCACTGAAACATCTAAAAAATGTCAA
This sequence comes from Lissotriton vulgaris, assembly GCF_964263255.1. NCBI lineage: Eukaryota > Metazoa > Chordata > Amphibia > Caudata > Salamandridae > Lissotriton > Lissotriton vulgaris. The sequence goes on along the minus strand of NC_141689.1, from coordinate 415,320,252 downwards.
ACCCTTCATATCCAGCGATGACCTAAAGACAATGGTGCAAACCCTCATCCTCCCCAAGCTGGACCATGGCAATGCAACGCTTACGGGTGCCCCAAAAACATATCTAGTTCCTCTGAAAGCAACAATCCACTCTGCAGAAAGGCTACTATCAGAAGAGAGCCGTCATGGCCCATCCCTTCCACTCCCAAGCAGCTCAATTGGCTTTCAATAGATGCAAGGGTTATATTCAAGACTGCATACATGACTCACAAAGCTCTCCACACAGATAAACCAGCCTACCTTTCAAATAAACCAGACAATAGAGCCCTCTACGTTACTCAAACAGCCTTCTCCTGATTTCGCCTACATTCAAGTAAGAAAAATATCGAGCCTCCTCCTTCTCCGGGAAAGCCCTCAGAATCTGGAACGTGCTACCTCAAGATTTATACGAAAATTAATCTTTCCCTTACTTCAAGACAAAACTGAAACTCCTTTTTGTTAGATTTGGGGGTCTCTAGTTTTAAGAGGTAGGTACCTTTGACCAAATAGGGACCCTTTTGACTAGTCAGGGTAAGGGGGTACACTCCTAAAATAACCCCTGCTCACCCCCTTGGTAGCTTGTCACGAGCAGACAGGCTTATCTCAGTGGCAGTGTGTAAAGCATTTGTGAACACATACAATAACCCAGTGACAACACTACAGATGGACACCTCACAAGTTGTAGTATAAAATTAAGTATTTTTATATAGACTTAACACAAGACCACAAATGACACAAATCCACAATACTGTACTTCAAAAAGGGTAGAACTAGCTCAGTTCTCTTAAGATGTAAAATACGACACCTTGAGTTCAATGTACCTCCGGATATGTAACGCTATACAACTAAAGTTTTGCAGGGAAGGTGATGCGTCGGTTCCTTACACACAAGAACGGTGATGCGTCGGGCCCCTACTGATGCGTAGAGGATGAGTCAGTTCTTCTCTGCATGGGAAGGTGATGCGTCGGTTGCTTACTGCGCTTCCGTAGCTATGCGACCAGCAGGGCTGTGATGCAATGAAAATCCGGTGCCATGAACAAAATGGTGTCTTCTTCTTGATGTGACACGATGCATGCACGCCCGACGGCAGAGTAGCTACTCAACGATTATTCTGAGCCGCGACAGGCCCTGCGACACACTTCTCCGGTGATGCGACGGCATCTGATGCGACGTCGATCCTCTTCTCCGGCGATGCGAGGCGCTTTGGCGATGCGACAGCTGCAGAGGCGACATCCTTCTTCGGTGATGCAGCAGCGTCTGATGCGACATCGATTCTCTTCTACGGCGAGGCGAGGCGCTTCTGCCTTGCGAAGCAACAGTAGCGGCGGCGACACCCTTGTTCAGTGATGCGACGACAGCAGCTGTGGCGGCAACACGCTTCTCCTTCGTGAGTCGCGCTTCCAGCTCCTTGAGACATGAAGTTCCTCAGAAGGCCCAACACAACAGCAGGCACTTCAAAATGACTCTTGTGGAGCTGGTTGATGAAGTCTGTTGTCCCTGAGACTTCAGCAGGAGGCAAGCTCTATCTCAAGCCCTTGGAGATCCTTCACAAGTTGAATGAAAGTAGCACAAAAGTCCTTTCTCCTTTCTTTGGCAGTCAGGCAACCACTGCAGGCCAATCCCTCAAACAGCACTCAGCTTAGGGATAGTCTCCTCCTCAGTCTCTCTGGTTCCTCTCCTTTGTTTCCCAAAAGTGATCTAAAGTTCTGGGGTCTGGTTCCCCTCTTTTATACACAGTTTCTCTTTGTTCTCTGAAGGCAGAGAGTCCTTTGCCTATTCCAAACCAGTTCTGGTCAGTCCTGGAGCACTCTGTGTACATGACTCCTTCTTTCTTTTCACAGTGCAGGGCAGGGATATCAGACACACCACAGGAGGTGGAGCCAGCATTGTGGAGGGAAGGCACAGCCCTATTCAGGTCCCAGGTGCAACTCCTCCCTCCCATCTGCATGCAGATCTCTCTATTCAGCCCTGTGCTGATTAACCCTGTCTCCTGAAATCCTCCAGCCCCTGTCACTCAAACTCCAGACAAGGAATACACAACCTAGCAGAGGCAGGCTTGGATGGTTGGACAAGAAAATACCTACTTTCTAAAAGTGGTATTTTCACACACAGACTGTTAAAACCAACTTCACTAAAATATGTATTTTATCATTCTGAGTTCAGGCATACTAAACTCAAATTTCTACCTAGTTCCCTGAGTCAGTTAGGATTATAAGATGTAATAATCAAACTGCCCATTCTGGCCTATGGGGAACAGGTAGCCTTGCAATAGTGAAAATCGAAAATGGTTGTAATTCACTATTAGGACATGCCACAAATATCAGGGCATGTCCTACCTTATACTCACAATGCACCCTCCCCTTGGGCCTGCCATAGGGGTGACTAATATGCAGAAAATTGAAGGTTTAGGGACTGGCAAGTGGGTGCACTTGTCGAGTCAACATGGCAGTACCAGACTGCACACAGGCTCTGCAATGGCAGACCTGAGTCACACTTTTACAGGCTGCTTCTGTGTGTGGCACAATCGGTGCAGCAAGCCCACCAGCAGCATTTGGTTTACAAGCCCTGGGCACACTCAGTGCACTGTACTAGGGTCTGACAAGTTAACCAAACCAGTCAGTAATGGAGTCACTAATGCATACATCAATTTACCATAGGGAGCACTTGCACTGTGGCACTGGACAGCAGTGGCACAGTGCCCAAAGCATCTATAACCAGCAAAAACACATGAGGCAACAGCAAAAAAATGGAAGGGAGACCCACACCAAGGTGCCAGGTCTAACACTTCTCAACAATTTTTTTAACCACCCCACCTAAAGTTCCTGATAGACCCACGCTGCCATCTACAAAGTCAAGACTAAGCCTCTGCACCATTATCTCAGGGAAAACCCCTATACCTCCACTCTCATGCCACTAAGATGCCCGTCCCTAGCCACCCGTGAACTATCTCACCCACTCACTCTACTCGCAACCTCACTGTCAATACCTGGCCCTAGGTATGTTTACGTACTCCCCGGGTAACCCTGTGCAAATGTTTCTATGCATTGTTAACATACTATTATTTCTACCACAATAATGTATGGGCTACTGATCCTAATGCCTTCTTATGTCTATGTAAGATTTCTTATTTGTGTTTTGTATATTATTCACAGCCCTGACGAAGTTCAAAATCTGTTTGAACAAAATGCTTTGGCTGGATTTTCTAATGTATAGAGAAATGCTTTTATGAAACAAAAGAAGAATAAAAATATCTTGAAAGATTACTGAGCATTTGTGGACAATCATATTTCCGGGTGCACCATTCCTCTCACTGATTTGATTTGATTTCTGCTAGGCAGTAGTACCTATCGACGGCACGTACCAGAATAGAAGTGCATGGGCCAAAATTGATTGAAACTAAATGTGAGGTGCGGTCTTCTGAGTCCGCCGTCGGTAACTCTTTGCATGTTTTAACTCCTCGTGTAACCCTGCACTAATGTATCCAAGCATTCTTAAAAACATTACTACTGATGCTAATTCCTTTAAATATTCCACTTACATACTGCCATTATGTCTCTATGCCCACCCAGGAGGTAATGGTACAATGCGCTGTTAAAGCAATAGCTATATTTACAGGCTGCCTCCTCCTCAAAAATGCCTTAGATATTGCGCTCACTTACTGCCATTATGTCTTTATGCCTACCCAAATATGTACTGTATTATGCATTGCTAAAACTATTTCTATATTGATAAGCTATGTATACTTCAAAAATGTATCAGCTTCTGGTTAGAGCAGGCAGACTTGGAAGCAGAGGTCAGCCTGGGACCAGGGTTCAATTCCCGGCTCGGCGGGTCTTGAGTCCTAAAATGTCCATGGACTTGACAATTCTCACTCCGGTGCCTACTCCATTCATGGGTTCACACTCTGCGACTCTGGGCAATAGCTTGCTTAATCTCCACAACGGCCCCTCGTGGCGGGATGCCTGGCTTTCACCTTGCGGATACCCTGCCGGGGTTATCTCACAGGGGAATACCAGGACGGGTTCCCTAAGCAAGCGCTTAGAAACCAGTGGTGATTTGCGCTATATAAATTCCTGTACATTTACATTTACATTTACCTTCATATATTTTGCTTATGCACTGTATGTCTACCCCAATATGCATTATGCAAACCAAATAATTTCTACTATGTAAACACTGCGAACCTCTCTGATCGAACTCTATAATACTCCACAAATAAATAAAATAAGGAAACGTCCGCTACCCCAGGCATGCATTTTGGTGAACTGGCATCCTTGCATGCAGCTGGTCGCTTTGCTGCTGGTCTGTGGTTCTAATGAGATGGTGCATTTTATAAGACGGAAACTCGTGTGGTTTCCCCTGAAGCCTTCCTGCCACAAACACCTATTCAAAGATTGCGAGAAAATATAAAATGTTTTCGTCAAATGAATACTCAGAACTGGGCAAGGAAACGAGGTACATATTTCGAAACAGCGGTTTTGAAGGGAGCAATAATTCGAAACAAGGAATTTGCTTTATGATCAAAATTAAGAGATAACACTGTATAATTATACAAGGATGAGTGTAGAATAATTTATGTCAACAATGCAGATTTATAGTTTATGAATCCATCATGAACAAAATGTCCTTTGATTTTTAATTATGATGTGGACATTTTTTAAATCAAATACCATAGGTTCAAAGTTTTTCAAATGTTTCTTAGCCTCTAATTTTGCTAATTTGCATTTTGTAATTGAAAAGTTTCAAAATAATGATGAAATAGGCTTCAGATGGTCATGCATAACCAGTACAATATTAGAAAGAAAGATATAATAGATAACTGTAAAATTGTCACTAACAAAATGATGTTCATTTTTCAGAGTTTGGCAAATATCCTCTGATACCGTATAATATAGCACACATCCAAAATATTACGATAAGGCTATGCAAAAGTAGACAGGGATGCTGCAGCTAATATGATGGAGCTGCCAAAAAACTATTAAGGCCCTGATTATGAGTTAGGCATAATAGTAATTACTGCATGCCATGGCAAATAGCACATGCCATTAACGAATCATCTGGTCACAAGTTAAATGCAACATATGTTATTTAGCACATGTGCTAAAAACTGCATGTCTGTGTTCTACACGCGCTATGTAATGAAAAGATTTCTAGCTATCGTAACGTAAAGTTTACATTCTATTAGGGACGCGGAGGCGAGGATTATGCTCACCTTTCTTCCCTTTTAATGAATAGCAGCCATTTTAAGAACAACTTTAACAAACTACAATTCCCATGAGGCCTTGGGAATTTCAACAACAAAAGAAACGGTAGAGTTCAGCATGACAATAGTCTCCTCCTTCAACCAATTCAGGAGCCTCCAACCAGGTTACAGTCTATAAGCGCTCTCCATCCATCCTCTTTCGTCATGCGAGATTAGCCATGTTCATCCCTTTAAGCAAGCTGCTTATTCGCATCCATCCCTGCAACAAAGAGGGCAGATTAGATCCCTTCCAAGGCTAAGGATTAAAGCCTGCAAATGAAAAGCAAAGGAACGCAACACTTGCATAGGGGCAATATCCTTAGTCATGCACATAAGCAGAGCAAGAACAAACCAATACATGTTACTTACTAAGAGTAGGGAGGGTTCCAACCACGTGTGTCTTGGAAAAATTCCTGGGTGGGATAACCTTCGCCTCTGCATCCTAAATTGAATTGAAACTTTCCATTACGACAGCTAGGACATTTTTTATTCTATGTCAGGACAGGAGGCGAGGAGAATGCTAGTTCAAAGCTTACTTATCACCAGTTGGGCCATGTGCAGCACTGGTTTGAAGTGAAACCGTTTAAACGTTGAGTCCGAGGACCAGTCTGCAGCGTTCAGAATATCCTCCAACGGAGTCCTCAGTGCAAAGACCGTTGAAGCCATCGCCCCACATGTGGAGTGGGCTCGGAACAAACACAGGTCAATGCCTGCTTCTTGCATTACTCACCTCATCCAGCGGGCAATTGTGGGGAAGGATACCGCCCTGGGAGGCTTGCGAATGCCTAGGAAGAACTGTCTCGCCCCAAGGGGACGAAACGTCTCCGACATCTCTTCATAGGCTCTAAGGCATGAGACTACACCCAATTTTGGAGTTTCTAGGAAAGCTGGGTACACGATTACCCTTGTGCTGCACTTGGTCTGTCTCGAGACTGTGAAGGTCACTCCTGAAGGAGTAAAAATCCGAACGGTGATGTCCAGAGCTCTGACATCTGAAACAATTCTGCAAGACACCAGGCAGAGAATCATGGCTAACTTTGCTGAAAGTTCTTTCCTGGAAAGGAACCTAGTAGGTTGCCAGGAGAGAAAAAGATTCAACACTTGGTTCACGTCCCAGATTGCTGAGTACCTGGGCTCCAGGGGAAGGGAAAGGCGGATTCCCCGCAAAAGCCGACACACAAAGGGATGTTCCCTCACCGGGGAGCCATCCACTACTGCATGTCCCACCGAGATAGCAGAGCAGAAGGTATTTATAGATCTATAAGAAAAACCTTCTACCGCTAGGGAGTCCAAAAATTCAAAACGTGTCACATATACTGCCACGGCATCAAGACTCTGTTGCGGACAACAACAGGACCATCTCCACCAAATGGATTTGTTGCGTTTGACAGAGCTGTCTGACCAGGCCTTAGACATGAATTTTTCAGCCGCATCCGAAAGGCCTGGGACAGCCCATCGTCCCCAGTAAGACGCGACGCCATGAGAGCGAGGGAACCTTACAGAACAAGGGGATGCGGTTGCTGTGATTGGTTGGGAAGCAGCCCTGAAAACAGGGGGAGAGGGACTGGAAAATCCCATGACAGTTCCAAAAGAACTGGAATCTAGACTTGAGACCTCCAAATTGGTGGCAGACTTGTGGCGAGGATCTCGTGATCATGGCAAACAGAGGAAAGGCATAACCCTTCTCTTCCCTCCAGTCTTGGAGAAACGCATCCATGGCCACCGCCAGGGGATCCGGTCTCCAACTGAAGAATCTGGGCAGTTGATGGTCCAGACGAGAGGCAAAAAGATCCACCGAAAAAGGCCCCATTTGGCTTGGAGGCCCAAGAACACTCTGTTGTGGAGCTTCCACAAGCTCTCATCCCGGAAGTTGCATGATTGGAAATCTGCCATTTGATTTTCCTGACCCGACAGGCATTCCACCGTAAGCGAGATCTGGTGTTCCTGGCAGTACTGCCAAAGATTGGAGATGAGGTTGGAGAGGGCCTGTGACCGGGTGTCTCCCAGGTGTTTGATGTACCAGACCGCGGACATGTTGTCCATTTTGAGGAGAACGCAAGACTGGATGGTGACCTTGGTCAAACACCTGATCACGAAGGAGCCCACCAGGAACAATTGATATGTAAATGTTGCTTGTGCAGAGACCACAATCCCTTGTAGCAAAATCTCCACATCTGGCACCCCATCCTAACCTGCTGGCATTGAACTCTATGACGATGTCCAGGGCAGAGCCAGAAATCGCCCGGCCATTCCATGCTTCCATGTTTGCCAGCCACCAATTGATCTCCTCCTTGGCCTCTCTGGAGAGGGACAACTGTTGGGAGTACGAGAGACCCTTGTGCAAGTGTGCCACCTTCAAGCGCTGAAGACCCTAGTAGTGAAGGGGACCTGGGAAGATGGCCTGGATAGAGGAGGAGAGGAGGCCTACCAGGCGGGCCACTTGTCTCAGACAGACCTGAGGCTTGGTCAAAGCATGTCTCAATTCATGCCGAACCTTTGTTACCTTCCGGGACGGAAGGCTGAGGTAGCCTTGAAAGAGTTGTTGGAGAAACCCAGAAAAATCACCTGCTGGGAGGAGACTAGAAGGGATTTGGACTCATTGATTACAAAGCCCAACGGCTGCAAGAGGTTGACCACCCACCAAAGCTGCATAGTCTGTTTATTTTGGGGCATTGCTCCATTTTCAAGATATCGTTGAGGTTGACGATGAGTCTCATCCCTTGTGACCTTAGGTGTTCCACAACCGGTGTGAGGACCATCGTGAAGCACCAGGGGGCAGATGAGAGGCCAAAAGGAAGTGTGGTGAACTCGTAAGTCTCGCCCCCACAGAGGAACTACAGGAATCTCCTGTGAGGAGAAAATATCAGGATCCAAAAATAAGCGTCCTTGCAGTCCAGTTGCACCATCCAGTCCCGACGAGGGAGGATATCCCATAACAGGTGGATCCCCTCCATTTTGAAGTGGCGGAAGACGATCCACTTGTTGAATTCAAATAAGTTAATGACCAGCCGGTGATCCCCATCTGCCTTGTCCACCAGAAAAGTGACATTGAACTTTATCCAGAACCCTTGGATTGTCTGTAGAATACAGGAGTCCCCCGTGATGGAAGTCTAAACCTGGAAAAAACTCACCAGTCTGCCCCCTTTTTTTACGTGGGATGAAGGAAGGACACTCACCGGTGTTATTGGAGGCACCTGCACCTCTGGTTCCTCTGCCTCTGCCGCTTCGTCCTCTGGTAGGATAGAAGTTTCCAAATCTGGCCAGGTCTTGGTACTAGCCTTGGTGGGAGCCTTGTCCTCTGGAGAGATACTAGTTATTGGGCCGGCCGGCCGAGCGGCCCCTAACTCGACCGCCTCCCCCCCTATCCCCCCCCCTCCGGAAAACCCAGGAGTAAAAAACCTTTTTCATGGAGGACTGCGCCTTATCAAGGGAGGTGAAGGTATTCACGAACTGCCCTAGTTCCTTGATGAAGGGCTCCCCAAAAAGGCTGCCTTGTGCGACAGGGCCTGCCTTTGAATTGGCGAAGTCTCCAAGCTTGGGATCTACCTTGATAAGCCACAAGCGACATCTCTCCGTAGATAACGCGCAATTCGCGTTCCCCAAAAAGACGATCGCACAATGTGCCCAGATGCAGAGGCTATTAGGGGAAATAAGGGAGCCTGCCATCTTGGCCTCTTCTGCCATGTCCAAAGGGCCCGGGGTTTCCAGCAGCATGTCCTGGCAAGCTCACCAGGATCTGTCTTTCCCTTTTTTGGGGTCTTAAATAAACTTTTGCAGGAAAGTGGCCATCCGGGGATCTATAGCTGGCGTCATCACCACCTTGCCATCTAGAGAGGGTCGGGGGCACTCACCCTTCACTCAATTTCATAAGTCCTTATGCAGAGGCTTATGAATGCGGCCCATCACGTACTATGCAACCTTCTGTGACGTGGGCCATTTGGAAGACCTTGGGTGAAGGATCTCATCCGGGTCCAACATGTCCAAGCACAACCCTTGGCTGTCTGAGGCAGAGGGAAGGGTTAGCTGGGGGCTGAGAGGAGGGGAGCCAGGGGTGGGAGGGACCTTCGTTGTCATCTGTGTCCCTTTGATCCTCGTCTATGGGGGGTGGACATACTGGGGATAGGGCAGTACTCGCCAGGAAAGCCTGCTTCAGTCTGGCAAAGGTGTCAAGATCCACTCCTGCCTCGCGGGTCGCTTTGCCGGTGGGGGGGTGTGGTTCCTGGGGCTGGAGGGACCCCACAGGCAGAAGGGAGGCTGTCAAAGTCGAGGGGTGTCCCGTGATTCGATCACTAGCCTGCACTATTTGGCGCAAGAGGCACTCCTCCAGGGGGGCCATGGCCTTGGACACTGCCCTATAAATTGATGCGTCTACCGCATCATAAAAATCATCGTCCCATCAAGCCCACCCAAGGGGTCGTCCTCCCTGGGTATCCTCAAAGGGTGCCATAAGTGGGAGTTATCCCCTTCTGTCTCTTACACTGCAAGGAGGTATTGTTAGGAGGCACCCAGAGTGCTAGATATATAGGGGGCTGGGTGTCAGCCTAAAACTTTAGCGTGAGAGAACTCACTATGTAGGGTCAAGCCCCAGGGACAATTCACTCCACGTGCAGCATCTTTTATAGGGTACCGCGTGTGGGATGGTCCCTGCAGGACGGCGTCCTGTTACTATTACAAACTCCCTGATGGGGGAGTGTGAAAAAGCAAAGAAATACCGACCCCTGTATAAGGGGCGTAAACCTTCAAGCTGATTGGCAGTACAGACCCTTCTACTTAAAGGGAGTCTCTCTCAAGACGGACTTAAGGCTCACGACCACGGAGCCCTGATCTGAAGTGTCTGGAATGTTGCGAATGCAGAGAGCGCGTCGCGGCCAGAGGCAGCCGTCAGGTGCTCTCAGGCGGTGGGAGGAAGACACCATGGAGCCGCACCTCAGTTAACAGCAGCCACTAAAAAGCTGGAGCTCCCACGGTCGCACCCATTCAGCAGCAAAACATTAAATAATACTGCGTGAACGCCAAAAATCAAATAAACAGGCACACAATTAAATACAAAGATCACAATTGACGTGAAGCAGCAAACACAGAACACCATAGAAAGGAGGGCCTTAAGAGATACCACATGAGCAATTAAAGCACACGGAATTAAGTACAATTCAAGTTAACACTAGTAATGAACAATAGCACTTATCTCTGGCTGTGAGCAGTGAAGAAAGAGGATGGGTGGACAGCGCTGATGGACTATACTCTGGTTGGAGGCTCCTGATTTGTTGAAGGAGAAAACAACTTCATGCTTAACTCTACTTTTTCTTTTGTTGATGAAATTCCCAAGGTCTCATGGGAATTGTAGTTTGTTAAAGTTGTTTCTAAAATGGCTGCTATTCATTAAAAGTGAAGAAAGATGAGCATAATCCTCGCCTCCGTTCCTGACATAGAATTCATATGCTATTTACTGCATATGATGAGAAAAAGAATGCATTTGGTAAATGACACACAATTACAAATATGAGATGTCAATAAAAACTGGAAAATAGCACCTTAAAATACCTCCAGTTAATTGCGGTGGTAAAAATTCCGGAAAATGTAGGAAATCAAAGAAAATCTGTAAAACAATTCATAAAAACCCAACACAATAACGAAAAAATAAAAAACACAGGGGCATATTACCAAGCAATAGCGATAAATATCGCTATTGCTTGGTTAGCGTGAAAAAATTATTGCCGAGCTGCGGCGATTTTTATCGCAGATAAACCTTGGTATTACCAAGGTTTATCGCAAATGCGATAAAAATCGGCCGCAATGCATGAATATCGCTGAAAAGTCAGCGATATTCATGCATTAGCGAGCTAATGCTCTTAGCCATGTTATCCACCTCCCATTGGATAACATGGCTAAGAACTGCTCAGGGCAGGTGTTAGCTTTTGGAGATATTTGCGCTTAGCGCGAATATCTCCAAAAGTTGGTAATAGGAGATAGCAATGTTAGCGACTGTTTCCAGTCGCTAACATCTTGGCACGCCCACTTTGCATGTCATTAGTGATAAATATCACTGACATGCAAAGTGGGGCCCAAGATAGTCGCTATCTCCTACTAGCTGTCGCTAACTGGTGTTAGCGACAGCTAGGTATAGGAAGATAATTTTATCTCCGCTTTCTTGGCTTTTAAAGCCAAAAAAGCGGAGATAAACCCCCTTGATAATATGCCCCACAGTACTTTCGCTGTTTGAGCTGTAAAAAAAAAATGTCACACACACCTTCACACTGGGCCAGGCCTACATAAACAGCCATGGACAGGTGAACCTCTCACGGGTTGACTACAGCAGCTCACACTCATATTCTGCAGTACACCACCATGGATGCAGCCATGTTAGGCCACTACATCATGCTATGCCAGATCCATGTTCTGCTACAACAAACAATGCAGCATAAGAGAGGAAACTAGGAAAACAATCAAGGACCTCAAATAGTGCAGCAAATGTAGGACGAGTGCCAGGATTGACAGAGTAAGAATGGAACCCATAAACATGAGTCACCTTGAGGTCCAGATGATACACAGAATTTATATGTGCAACATACAAACATATTTACCTCATTAAGAATACCCTGGATCCACCAAAGCACCCCCTTTTCGAAAATGCTAGCAATGCTAGAATTCTTTACAACAGACACCACAAAGCAGCCAGTGGGATTGGTTCATGGCATTTCTCAGTGAGTCTTTCGCTAAATACTCTGCCAAGTGATGACTGCTTTGCAGAGAGTGAGTAAGCAGTATATACAGTTCCCCTTGGACACCCACAGAACTAATGCGAGCAAAGCAAACATCTATGCTACAGCAGGATTTCCTGACATCCTAGGGTCAATTGACTACACGCAAGTATACCTGGTGGCATCACATAGACAGGAACACATGTGCTGAAACCATAGAATGATGCAAACTAGTCATATGCAAATGCTGTGTGATGTGGCTCAGTGTATGCTGAACTACTGTGTTAGGGGAAAAACAGCTGGGAGGTTTTTTAGTGTTCCAGAATTGCTAGGCGCACTGCCTGGGTGGCCGTAAAGTGATATATTTAGAAAGGTAGTCAGTGTAGGCAATGAGGCGAGCGGTAATACCTCACAACCGCTCCAAGATGGACCAGCAAGCTGATCCACACAATTAGAAAAATCAACAATGCCCCTGCACTATACACATACAGTAATAGACTAGTATTGATGTAAGTATTTGTAGGGCAACAATAGAAGTAATTAGGACAAATCTAAACAATTTGTGGTTCTCCGAGAATGGGTATTGAGAAGTGAAAACACATGGATGGATAAACAGTCTGTTCTTGGTGTGGTCACTTCTGTTTATTGTTCCGAATCAACAGCCAACACGTGTTTCATCGCAGGGAACATACTGCGAATCTTCAGGGCTTGATTCAAACACTTCTGGGATTAAAGACATTCCATCCGGACGTCTAATCATATATCATTTAGTGCTAGTGATTTAGGGGGAAAGAGCCGGTCAGTATGTAGATTCCGTTGCGTATCCTCGTTAGGAAACGAAACAGGGGTAAAGGTTCGTATCGATGAAAAGCCCAGTCCGGGCGTTGTATGGAATCCTAAATTCAGATTACCAAGATTCTATATTAGGGCTGTGCCGGATCTCGATTAATCACGAGTAGTGTGACAACCGGGAGGGGAAAAACAGTTTGCCGTTGGCTTGTACGCCGTTTGGAGCGAAAAGGCAGTTCACCTAATCTGTAGAGTTCCCCCTCTTTTGGTTTCCCGGCGCCGCGTTTCTATGACGGACTACAGATACGATTTTCGCTCCAAACGGCGTGCAAGCCAACGGCGAACTGTTTTTCCCCTCCCGGTTGTCACACTACTCGTGATTAATCGAGATCCGGCACAGCCCTAATATAGAATCTTGGTAATCTGAATTTAGGATTCCATACAACGCCCGGACTGGGCTTTTCATCGATACGAACCTTTACCCCTATTTCGTTTCCTAACGAGGATACGCAACGGAATCTACATACTGACCGGCTCTTTCCCCCTAAATCACTAGCACTAAATGATATATGATTAGACGTCCGGATGGAATGTCTTTAATCCCAGAAGTGTTTGAATCAAGCCCCGAAGATTCGCAGTATGTTCCCTGCGATGAAACACGTGTTGGCTGTTGATTCGGAACAATAAACAGAAGTGACCACACCAAGAACAGACTGTTTATCCACCCATGTGTTTTCACTTCTCAATACCCATTCTCGGAGAACCACGAATTGTTTAGATTTGTCCTAATTACTTCTATTGTTGCCCTACAAATACTTACATCAATACTAGTCTATTACTGTATGTGTATAGCGCAGGGGCATTGTTGATTTTTCTACTGTGTTAGGGGCTCTGGACGAAACCACAATACCATTAACCTAAGTGGAGAAGTGTGGCTCAGGGGTTAGAGGCGGCAGACCCGGAAGCTGAGATCGGTCCTGGACCAGGGTTCAATTTCCCGCCTCAGTGGGTCTTGGGCTCAAAAATTCCAAGGACTCGATAATTCTCGTTCCGGTGCCTACTCGACTCACGGGTTCACACTCTGCAACTCTGGGTAATAGCTTGCTTAATCTCCACTACGGCCCCTCGCGGCGGGATGCCTGGCTTTCACCTTGTGGATACCCTGCTGGGGTTATCTCACAGGGGAATACCAGGACGGGTTCCCAAGACAAGCGCCTTGATGCCTTCGGGTGATCCGTGCGCTATATAAACCGCAATACATTTACAACGAGAAGCAACATTAATCATAATGTTGTAACACATCACTCTTATCGTATTGTGCAGACAGATAAACCCTTCATCATCAAGGTTAAAAATGCATCATGATTTTTGCACTACCATCTCAATACATGTCAGCATTACCATAAGAAAGTTGTTAGCCCCTATGACATCACATACATGGATAAATGTAAATGTTTGTAACAAATGACATAGGTCACTCCTCACAATGATGATGATTCTCAGCCAAGTGAACTTTTTAACAACCACATTTGTTTCAGTTACAGCTCTCATGTCTCTTACCTTGGATTCCTCCAACCTTAAGAGCTTCTTTCATGTCTTCCACTCCAGACATGTTCAGGATGGTCATAATCAGAGCCGGACTGGCTACCGGGCTTTCTGGTGGGCTGGCAGGGTGGGGGCCGGTTTCACTGCGGTGGGGGCCTTTCTAATGGCTGGAGACCTGCCGGCCACATTCTTACCTGCAGTGCTGCAAGACAAACAAAGCAAAAACAAATGGTTTTAAAGCGTGCTTAGAGCGTAATTTAAAACTATGCATTTTTGCATTGTTATTTAGAATCACTGTAAGTAGGAACATGGCTGGCAGGTACCCAGCAACAAAACCAGAACCCACAGCAGTGAAACTGACCCCCACCCTGCCATCTCTAAAAAGCCAGGTAGCCAGTCCGGCCCTGGTCATATTTTATCTTCCCACAGCTTGAAGTAGAGCTGAGGTGACATTGCTTTACCGCTTGTGCAACTCAATATGTTTCTAGAATATCTAGACTAGGAACCTGTATTTTATGTTCTCATCATCATGTGGATATGTTGATTCTTGATTTTGTTTTGTCTATTAACGCCTTCACCAGGCATGTTTTTGATTGTTTTTCTTAACACCGCCTTGGACAGGACCTCTAACTTGGTATCTGTAACTTGTACTTCCTTTCCTCATCTGGCCTCATGATGGAGAGTCTGGTAGGTTTCTGTTTGTGATCACTGAGGGATGTCAGAGGATGGCAGTCGGTTCTATTTGTTTCAAAGTGCGTTGCCCACACAAAGTGAATGTGTGCACACTCCCACACAGGAAGGAGTTGTTGTTGTATTTTCAGGGTGTCCTAAATTCGTTTTGTGTGTCGCTTTGGCTGTTTCTGTTCTCTAGGGATTAATGTCCACATTCCAGGAGTTTACAATGCCTGAAAAGGAGTATTTACCCTATGTGCATGTTTGGTGGTTTTTGCCATCAAACCAATATTCAAGGCATGTGTATAAAAACTGGGTTGAAAAACGCCACCAAATTTCAATTGAGGGTATTGCTGTTCTTACTCCTGTGTGAATAAGTATGTAGTCTCAGAAGAACTCATGAAAAGCTATGGCTCACAGATACTTTGATGACTACTTCTGTTCATATTTTGCAATACGGAAAAAAACAGAAATAATCCTAGGAAACCTACAGTGAAGAGAACCACGACTTATAAAAATTGGATTGTGACTCATCAA
Source organism: Lissotriton vulgaris (assembly GCF_964263255.1). Classification (NCBI taxonomy): domain Eukaryota; kingdom Metazoa; phylum Chordata; class Amphibia; order Caudata; family Salamandridae; genus Lissotriton; species Lissotriton vulgaris. The sequence goes on along the minus strand of NC_141689.1, from coordinate 415,304,751 downwards.
CAGGAGCAATATCAGTTTCTGAATTAAGGAACAAAAAATTGTGTATACAATTTTCGTGATTGGAAATGTTTTCAAGGGTTTGTTGTACCATAAAACAAAAGTTTATATCTATCAGCATCTATTATGAAACTGATTTTTGTGGACCTATTTGCAGAAGTTAAAAGTTTTGGGCAATGTCTCAGATGATGGGCTTCTACACCCTTAGTTTCTTTACATTTTCAGCAAATGTTGCATTTCAACAGGCTCTTTTGTTTCGTCTACACTAATGTCTCTGAAGGAGTTGTTGCAGATGAGTAGCACCAATTTACTCAAGCCTAGCTTATGATCCTTGGGAATTTTAACAGTCATCTTACCCAGTCCTTCTCTGCTCCTGAAAAATACTGTTTCTGATTCATGGTGAAATCCACCTGGTTCACCTGTCCCACCATTATTTGTGGATATATTAGCTATGACAATGGCATACATTATGTATGTTTGGAAATTAACCTTTGTAAATAGTTTAATCTTGCAAGATATTTAAGTGTGATATACTCTTTATTTATTTATTTTATTTATTTACTTATAAAGCTCCTGAATCGACTCCCAGAGCAGTATCTCCGCGCTGGGAAATGTATTATCAGAGGGAATTATTGCTCAGGCGCTGAAAATAAAAGTTTTTAATTGTTTCCTAAAGGCAGAATGCTCCGCACTTAAGCGGAGCTGAGCGGGTAGCTTATTCCAATTACTGGGGCCAATCACAGAAAGGGCTTTACCACACTGTCTGGTCCGTTTTATTTTTGGTACATTCAGTAGGTGTTTGGCTACCGAACGCAAAGACCTTGTGGGGACATATATATGAAATTTATCTTTCATATATTTTGGGCCTTGGTTCAACAATGCCTTGTGAATGATGCAATGGATTTTAAACTGCACCCGTTTCCGAATGGGCAGCCAATGTAATTGCTGGAGCAATGGCTTGGAGGCTGATCCTACCGGGGCATTCAGAATCAGTCTGGCCGCCGTGTTCTGCACGACCTGTAGTCTGTCTAAGACTGATTCATTGGCTGCTAGTAATAAACCATTGCAGTAATCCAGCCGACTCAATACAAGTGCCTGGGTTATCGTCTTACGTGCAGAGTCTGGTAATAAGGACAACATTTGAAGTAACATCCTCAATATATGGAAACAGGCTCCAGCAGTTTGGGCAGCATGGGCTTTCATTGTCAGAGTCTGTTCCAAGTGGACCCCTAGGTTTTTAATGTCTGTTTTAGGAGCAGGCGATATACCCATATCCGGTGACCACGATAACTTGGCCTCTCCAAACAGCATGATCTTGGTCTTTCCTACGTTACACTGAAGAAAATTATTCTTCATCCTCTTGGAAATTTTTCCCATTCCAATCGAGAATGTCCATTTCACCTCCGGCGTGAATTTTTCAAATGGAAACAGCAGTTGGGTATCATTCGCGTGTGAAACGGGGATGAATCCGCTGCTTCTTAATAGTTCTGCCAAGGGAGCCACATAGATATTAAAAAGAGTTGGGCTCAAACATGAGCCCTGGGTTACTCCCTTGGACAGAGTTACCGAAGATGACCTAAAATTTCCGAGGTTTACTACCTGGGTGCAAGCCGGTACCTGACGGAGGAGGACGTCGCTTTGCACGCTGATTTAGGAACCAGGGGATGCTATAGCTCACTTTATTAAGAGTGTCCAAGCAGGAGGATCATTATATATTTCCCCCACAACAAGAAAACAATAGTAGACGACAGACAGAACTTCCATTCCACGTTCGCTACCCTGGTTCCAGCATTATTGGATTATTACCTTCACTTTGATGAGGCTTGTATGCACAATATAGAAATACCTCTCATTACGCGAGTGATTTGGCTGAATTTGACTACGAATAGACATACACCGCCAATTAATAAGAACTGATCTGCCAGAACAGAATCCTCCACGGAGATTTGTTTGTTAAACAGGATGCCATTTGTACCATAATAGAACGTCACGGACATACTCACGCATCCCTTAACTACGGGAGAAGATCCAAGAACATTACCTTTAGTTACTACTTTTGCCCTGAAGAAGTCCCAAGAGGACGAAACGCGTCGGCTGTAGTTCCTGTGTATACCTTACATTTTCAACTGAATTGAATAAAAGAACTTTCAAGAATACAAGTAATAGCTGATGTGATCATTTCTGTTGACCTTATCTAAGTTAACAGTCTCTGAAAACATTGAAGTGGTGCACCTTGACCTTTTTCAATACCTGGGTGCAAGCGTCTAGGAAGCTAACTAACCAATCCAAGGCTTGATCTGTGAGTCCTACTGTTTCCAATTGTTGTCATGATTTTATACGAGATAGTGTCGAAAGCTGCCGACAGGTCAAGCAGCACTAAGATCATTGAGTGCCCTTTATCTAGAGTCCTTCTGATATTGTCAGTGAGTTCTAGAAAGGCAGACTCAGTGCTGTGTTTGGGCCGGAATCCCGATTGTGATGGATCTAACCTGTCGGCGCTTTCAATAAAATTGGATAGTTGCTTATTTACGTGTTTTTCCAGGAGCTTGCCCATTAAAGGGTGAAGAGAAATAGGGCGAAGATTGGAGAACTCCGAAAGTGGGAGTCCAATATTTTTGCGAATGGGCATGACCTGACCAGTTTTCCATTCTCTGGGTACCACGCCCTTCTGCAGAGATAGATTGAGAAGCTTAGTAATCACTGGGGAAAGCTGTTTTGTTAGAAGAGTTGTTATTCTTGCGGGCATAATGTCTGCCGGAGAACCTGACTTCACTTCTTTCATCAACAGTTCAACTTGTGCTTGTGTTATTGGAGAAAGGTAGTTCAGAGTCAGGGAGTCCCTTGGCCCTCTGTTTCCAGAAGGTTCAGTATCTGACTGCTGAGATCCGGGGTCAGTAATTTTGGCATAGATAATGTAAATTTTCCGCACAAAAAAATTGCTAATATCATTGCACAAGTCCTGAGTGGGAACCACCGGATTTTCGCAGGCCTTGGGATTAGCGAATGATTCCAATATCCGATAAAGAACCTTCGGATCGATGTTTGCATTAGCCAATTGAAGGGCTAAGTGTTCCTTACGAGCAGTTCTCAAATTGCGATGGTAATTTGTTAAGGTAATCAGAAATCGGCTTTTATCTCCTTCCTTGCGGGTGGAGCGCCATTGTTTCTCATGCTTTCTACAGGCTAATTTCTGCTTACGAAGTGAACTAGTATACCAAGCGTTGTGCCTGGCTATACGTAACACTGGGGTGCGTTTTAAAGGGGCTATGGAGTTTACTGCCTCTAAAATGGCAGTGTTATACTTGTTCAATGCAGCTTCCATGTGATCTGATTCTGAAATGCATGGTTCAATAAAAGTAGTGCTAAAATTATCTGAGTTGATCTTGTTCCAGCATCTAGTCCAACCCTCTTTATTAGTACTGGCTACAGGACTTTCCGGAGCTGTTTGAATTATGATAAGGTAAATCTCAGTACATCGATTATGGTGTTATTTCTTAGGTATATTTGAACAATTATTTTAAATTTGTTGATATTGGATGAGTAGAGAGAGACTATTTTGCATAGGGTCTTCATTTGATCATGGATACTAAGGCCTCAATAAAAAAAACTGTGGAGATGAAGGTTGTAATCTAGATTTCTGGTGAGAGAATGACTTGGCCTGATTTTAATATTAAGTTTATTAGTATGGTCCTAGATTCTATTGAAAACATGTGTTTCTTTCTATGTAATATAACATGAGAATGATGCAGGCATCCTCACGGGGTGGAGGCAGGCACAGACCCTATTAGAATGTATAGAAACATTCCAGAAGAAACAAACAGTTAATTATGGTCTTTGAATTCCTTCATGCCAATAAAGTAGAAGTCGTATGTCATCAATGGTCCAATAACGAGGCTGTTGTAGCTTGTAATTTGCTTCAACATAAAATCCAGTTCCAGGATAGGGAGACAGCTGGGAAGGTTTATGGTGCTAAACGAGGTGACAACCTCCTAGGCTGGTGACATCGAGATGGGCATTTCATTGAATACTGGTGTATCTCAACAAGTATTTCTACTGGTGAATACAGATTTGTGTAAACAGTGCAATTATTTCCTGTTAGAAGGAGATACGTTTGCTGAAGGTATTTGATCATTGAATTATTCTCAATATGAATGCCACACCTTGCATACATAAGGTGAGAAAAGTTCGTAACTTGATGCTGGGTCTCCTCAAGGAGGGGCTGCAGAGAATGTTAAAACGTTTTGTGATTGAAAAGACTAAGGGGCAGATTTACAAGCCCCTTGCGCCACTTTTGCGTCACTTTTATCATGGGAAAGGTGACCCAAAAGTGGCGCAAGAGGCTTGTAAATCTCCCCCTAAATCCTCCTAGTGGCTTGTCCAAGCGGTATTGGCACAAAAGGATGGCAACACTAAAATAAAAATTTGGGTACATCGCGTGATTTGAATAAACATATTTGGGTGGATCAACATCCTCTCCCAAGCACTTTAGAGTCCCTTTCTATTCTTAAGGAGCTAAGGGTCATATTATCAAGGGGGTTTATCTCCGCTTTTTTGGCTTTAAAAGCCAAGAAAGCGGAGATAAAATTATCTCCCTATTACCTAGCTGTCGCTAACACCAGTTGGCGACAGCTAGTAGGAGATAGCGACCATCTTGGGCCCCGCTTTGCATGTCAGTGATATTTATCACTAATGACATGCAAAGTGGGCGTGCCAAGATGTTAGCGACTGGAAACAGTCGCTAACATCGCTATCTCCTATTACCAACTTTTGGAGATATTCGTGCTAAGCGCGAATATCTCCAAAAGCTAACACCTGCCCCTGAGCAGTTCTTAGCCATGTTATCCAATGGTAGGTGGATAACATGGCTCAGAGCATTAGCTCGGTAATGCATGAATATCGCTGACTTTTCAGCGATATTCATGCATTTCGGCGATTTTTATCGCTTAGGAGATAAACCTTGATAATAGCAAGGTTCCTAAGCGATAAAAATCGCCGCAGCTAGGCGATAAAAATATCGCCGCTAAACCAACATAGCGATAATTATCGCTAGTTGTTGGTAATATGCCCCTTTGTTTTTCTGAATAAAATATTTTTTCAATAGGATATACCCTTCACACAGGTCATCATCCCATAGTGTACATCTTTTCATGTAAAAGTAGTGAAAGTCTGACACCTCCCCCCCCCCCATGATGCTAAGAGGGTCAGAAGGATTGTCCAATTATAATTATGTAGTGGAATATTTGCCTGGTATTAGTAGCCATGCAACAGACTGCTTATCAGGTCTTCCATTAAATTGTGCCATTATCACCTAATTATCAAGGATGAAGGACATACATTTGAGAGAAACTATCTTAGTAGGATGGGTGAACATGCTATTAATGTTGAAGAATGGAGATGTGCAAGAGAGAATTATTATAGATGTTTATGAGTGTACATGTGATGAATGGTTGACCTGATAGCCATGATGTTCCTACTTGTGTGAAGGGATTATGGAATGCGCACAATGTACTGAGTTTGATGAAATGAGAGCTCCTTAGAGGAGCGTGAATGATACCACCAATGAATTTAAGAGAAAAAGCAATAAATCTGGCGCATGAAGAGCTGCTTGGGAAGAGGGTGAAGTGGTACGAGTGAAGAAACTGGGACTGATAAAAAAAGAGTATATCTAAATTCATGGACCTGTTCATCATAAGTAAAGTGAAGAAACGTGATTGCTCTGGATTCTGGGAATGTATGTCCAGATTGGTGTTTGGAGAAAATATTGAATTAAATATATTGTAAATGTATGTATGTATAGGCATTTATATAGCGCACTACTTACCCGGAGGGTCCCAAGGCGCTTCGACCGCTGCGAAACCCTTCCTGGCTTCCCTGAGAGATGGTCTCTTAATGGGTATCTCCAGGGTGAGACCAGGCATACCCGGCGGTCTGGTGGGGCCGTTAGTGAAGATGAGGCAAGCTAATGCCCAGAGTTGCCGAGTGTGATCGCTGATCAGAGTGGGCACCAAGGCGAGAGAATTATCGAGTCCGCTGACCCTGGTCCAGAAACCTGCCGCGCCGGGAATCGAACCCTGGTCCCGGGCCGTCCTCTGCTCTCGGGTCTGCCGCCTCTAACCAGTGAGCCACACTACTTCACGTGAAACTTGTGAAACAAAGATATCGCATCAAGAATACCTTAATGCCCAAAATATCGTTGACAACAATTTTGAAGGTAAGAATATTGTTTTAAGTGTTATTTATAATATCATTGTAAAAACTATCCTTTTCTAAAATATCAGCTTATGGTTATTTTAGTATTTTTGTAGTATTTAATTATAGTTGTATGTTAATTTTTGGGCCAATTTTTCATTTCTAATTTATTTAATGCAATACATAAATCAATTTTTAAAAAAATATTCATAAGAATCTTTTATTATTTGTATAAGTTTTATTATGTTATAGTACTGGGATGTTGGGTTTATAGGGGAAAATAATGGGAAGATTTGTAAAATATGTTTCTATTATTATTTTTTGAATTTGCTGTATCAGTAATAATATTATCTTTTATTAATGTAATTTATTATTTAATATTTTACATTTCATGAGAAAATATTAGTTCAAATATTTTGAAAAAAGGATTGTTTTCATAAAAAGGTTTTTTGTTTTGTAATATTGATATTTTTATTAATTTTTTATTTATGTTGATTATATTTTTAATGTCTTTCAAAGCCAATTGATTTATAGTGTGAAATTTATGATATATTTGGCTGAGTTTTATTTTACACTTTAATGTTACATTTTATTTCTTCATGTTATTTGGTAGTCCTTTTCATTATTTCATTTTTTTAAATCTTTTCCTATTTGGTAATACATTCTAATTATTAAATACATTTATAGCTATAATTGTATACATTACATCTAGAAAATAATACATTTGTATAATATATAAATTTTTACATTATAGCTTTTTCATTATTGGTACATTCTCAGTATAACATTTTTATATCTGTTCATAGGAAATGATAATATATGTTTACTTGCTTAATTTAGCTTCTAAGTGTGTTGTAGAAAAAATAAATGAGTTATACATTTTTTTGCGCCGTTAAAAATGTTTATTGAAGATTTAGAGGGACACAGTCATCACCCTAAAGAATGTAAGTCATTGGAATAGCATAGCAAGGTTATAAGGCTTCATACAATAACTGTGACATGAACAATGTACAAATACCATGCATCATAAGCCACATTTGTGTTAAGAGTAGGGGTGGGCAGAAAACTCTGCTCTGACAGCGTAGTGGATGAAGCCAGCCACACCTGCTCCCCGGACCCGGTCCAAGCTTCCGAACCCTAGCCAGGCCGGGGAGAGTCTCCCCGGGCCCCGGTGGAGCCCCGTCCCCAGCGCCCAGACCCTCTGATGGCTTGCAGGACGGGGGGCTCACGCACCCCGGGGCCGGCCGGATGGAGCTCAAGCCCCGGGCCCAGTCCCAGCTTCTGAACCCTAGCCAGGCCGTGGAGGGCCTCCCCGGGCCCCGGTGGAGCCCCGCCCCCAGCGCCCAGACCCTCTGATGGCTTGCAGGACGGGTACTTTGCCACGCCGCCGCCTGGAGGAGGGAGCCCCGGACGCCTGGGAGGTGTTGCCCGGTCATCGCCCAACTGGTCCCCAGGCAGGGAACCGCCAACCCCGGAAGGGTGTCCGGGCATACCCTTGCCCCTAGTAATCCGGAGGAAAGCTACCCCCCTTTCTGGGAAACCCGTGCGTGCCGAGTGACGGAGGGGACCCAGGGCGCCAATGTGCCCGACCTCCTGGAGCCCTGGCTGGGATCCGGGAGGCTAATGGCACCTCATCGGGACTTCCAGGGAAGCCCGGCCATCTGGTCGCCCCATTGGAAAGCATTGGGTGCGACCAGATGGCAGAGTGGAAAGGAGCGACCAGATGGGCGGGACCGACATGATGCCAATCTGCCTGCCCTGAGCCTCCACGGGAGTGCTCCCACCTTCCCTTCCAGGGCTCCGGGGCTGCAGGCCTCGGGGGCCGCAGGGCTCCGAGGCTCCAGGACTCTGAGGCTCCAGGGATCCGGGGCTGCAGGGCTGCAGGGCTCCGGGCTGCAGGGCTGCAGACCTCCGAGGCTCCGGGGCTGCAGGGCTCCGAGGCTCCAGGGCTCCGGGGCTGCAGGGCTCGGGGACTCCAGGGCTCGGGTGCTGCAGGGCTTCGGGGGCTGCAGGGCTCCGGGGCTCCCGGGCTCCCAGGGCACCCGGGCTCCAGGGCTGCAGGGCTCGGGGGCTGCAGGGCTCGGGGGCTGCAGAGCTCGGGGGCTGCAGGGATCCGGGGCTCCAGGGCTCCCGGGCTCCAGGGCTGCAGGGCTCCTGGGCTGCAGGGCTCCTGGGACACAGGGCTCCAGAGCTCCGGGGCCACAGGGCTCCGGGGCTGCAGGGCTCAGCGGGGCTCCGAAACCCCACACTGGGCCTCAGGCACGGGGAGGACTGCCCAGGACCCATGGAGGTTGTCCCGGGTACTTTACTATGCCACGGGCTGGAGGAGGGAGCCCCGGAGGCCTGGGAGGTGTTGCCCGGTCATCGCCCATCTGGTCCCCAGCAGGGAACCGACAGCCCCGGAAGGGTGTCCGGGCATACCGTTGCCCCTAGTAATCCGGAGGAAGGCTACCCCTCTTTCTGGGAACCCGTGCATGCCGAAGGAAGGAGGGGACCCAGGGCCGCAGGGCTCCGGGGCTGCAGGGCTCGGGGGGGCTCTGAAACCCCACGCTGGGCTTCAGGAACGGGGCGGACTGCCTGGGACCCATGGAGCCCATCCCGGGTACTTTGCCACGCCGTGGGCTGGAGGAGGGTGCCCCGGACGCCTGGGAGGTGTTGCCAGGTCATCACCCATCTGGCCCCCGGCTACCCCTCTTTCTGGGAACCCGTGCGTCCCGAGTGACGGAGGGGACCCAGGGCGCCAATGTGCCTGACCTCCTGGAGTCCTGGCTGGGATCTGGGAGGCGAATGGCATGTCATCGGGACTTCCAGGGAAGCCCGGTCAACTGGTCGCCCCATTGGAAAGCATTACGTGCGACCTGATGGCCGAGTGGAAAGGTGCGACCAGATGGGCGGGGTCCGATATGACGCCAATCTGCCTGCCCTGAGCCTCCGTGGTAGGGCTCCCGCCTGCCCATCCAGGGCTGCAGGGCTCCGAGGCGCCAGGGCTCCGAGGCTCCAGGGATCTGGGGCTGCAGGGCTCCGGGGCTGCAGGGCTCCGGGGCTTCAGGGCTCCAGGGCTCCGGGGCTGGAGGGCTCTGAGGCTCCGAGGCTCCAGGGCTCCGGGTCTGCAGGGCTCCAGGGCTGTAGGGCTCCGGGACTCCAGGGCTCCAGGGCTGCAGGGCTCCCGGGCTGCAGGGCTCCGGGGCTCCAGGGCTCCCAGGCTCCCGGGTTCCAGGGCCGCAGGGCTCCCGGGCTGCAGGGCTCCTGGGCCACAGGGCTCCAGGGATCCGGGGCCGCAGGGCTCCGGGGCTGCAGGGCTCAGGGGGGCTCTGAAACCCCACGCTGGGCCTCAGGCATGGGGAGGACTGCCCGGGACCCATGGAGCCCGTCTCGGGTACTTTGCCACGCCGCGGGCTGGAGGAGGCAGCCCCGGATGCCTGGGAGGTGTTGCCCGGTCATCGGACCGTCTGGTCGCCGGCAGGGAACTGCCAGCCCCGGAAGGGTGTCCGGGCATACCCTTTCCCCTAGTAATCCAGAGGAAGGCTACCCCTCTTTCTGGGAACCCGTGCGTGCCGAGTGACGGAGGGGACCCAGGGCGCCAACGTGCCGACCTCCTGGAGCCCTGGCTGGGATCCGGGAGGCGAATGGCACCTCATTGGGACTTCCAGGGAAGCCTGGCCATCTGGTCGCCCCATTGGAAAGCATTGGGTGCGACCAGATTGCCGAGTGGAAAGGTGTGACCAGATGGCCTGGACCGATATGACGCCAATCTGCCTGCCCCAAGCCTCCGTGGGAGGGCTCCCGCCTGCCCTTCCAGGGCTCTGGGGCTGCAGGGCTCGGGGGCCGCAGGGCTACGAGGCTCCAGGGCTCCGAGGCTCCATGGATCCAGGGCTGCAAGGCTCCGGGGCTGCAGGGCTCCGGGGTTGCAGGGCTCCGAGGCTCCAGAGCTCCAGGGCTGCAGGGCTCCAGAGCTGCAGGGCTCTGGTGAACCATGGTTCGGGGGCTGCAGGGCTCCGGGGGCTGCAGGGCTCTGAGGCTCCAGGGCTCCCCGGGCTCCCGGGCTCCAGGGCTTCCGGGCTGCAGGGCTCTGGAGCTGCAGGGCTCGGGGGCTGCAGGGCTCCCGGGCTCCAGGACTGTAGGGCTCCCGGGCTGCAGGGCTCCTGGGCCGCAGGGCTCCAGGGCTCCGGGGCTGCAGGGCTCTGGGGCTGTAGGGCTCAGGGGGGGCTCTGAAACCCCACACTGGGCCTTCGGCATGGGGAGGACTGCCCGGGACCCATGGAGGCTGTCCCGGGTACTTTGCCATGCCGCAGGCTGGAGGAGGGAGCCCCGGACGCCTGGGAGGTGTTGCCCGGTCATCGCCCATCTGGTCCCCGGCAGGGAACCGCCAGCCCCGAAAGGGTGTCCGGGCATTCCCTTGCCCCTAGTAATCCGGAGGAAGGCTACCCCTCTTTCTGGGAACCCGTGCGGGCCGAGTGACGGAGGGGACCCAGGGTGCCAACGTGCCCGACCTCCTGGAGCCCTGGCTGGGAGGCGAATGGCACCTCATCGGGACTTCCAGGGAGGCCATCTGGCCGCCCTATTGGAAAGCACTGGGTGCGACCAGATGGCCGAGTGGAAGGGTGAGACCAGATGGCCGAGTGGAAAGGTGTGACCAGATGGTCGGGACCGACATGACTCCAATCTGCCTGCCCCAAGCCTCCGCGGGAGCGCTCCCGCCTGCCCTTCCAGGGCTCCGGGGCTGCAGGGTTCGGGGGCCGCAGGGCTCCGAGGCTCCAGGGCTCCAGGGCTCTGAGGCTCCAGGGATCCGGGCCTGCAGGGCTCGGGCTGCAGGGGTCTGGGGCTACCGGGCTCCGAGGCTGCAGGACTCCGGGGCTGCAGGGCCCTGGGGCTGCAGGGCTCCGGGACTGCAGGGCTACGGGGCTCCAGAGCTCGGGGCTGCGGGGCTGCAGGGCTCCGGGACTCCAGGGCTCGGGGCTGCAGGGCTCCGGGGGCTGCAGGCCTCTGGTGAACCATGGTTCGGGGCTGCAGGGCTCCGAGGGCTGCAGGGCTCCCGGGCTCCAGGGCTACCGGGGCTCCCGGGCTCCAGGGCTCCCGGGCTGCAGGGCTCCGGGGCTACAGGGCTCGGGGCTGCAGGGCTCCGGGGCTCCAGGGCTCCCGGGCTCCCGGGCTCCCGGGCTCCAGGGCTGCAGGGCTCCCCGGCTGCAGGGCTCCTAGGCCGCAGGGCTCCAGGGCTCCGGGGCTGCAGGGCTCCGGGGCTGTAGGGCTCAGGGGGGGGGGCTCTGAAACCCCACGCTGGGCCTCAGGCATGGGGAGGACTGCCCGGGACCCATGGAGCCCGTCCCGGGTACTTTGCCACACCGCGGGCTGAAGGAGGGAGCCCCGGATGCCTGGGAGTCGTTGCCCGGTCATCGCCCATCTGGTCCCCGGCAGGGAACCGCCAGCCCCGAAAGGGTGTCCGGGCATACCCTTGCCCCTAGTAATCTGGAGGAAGGCTACCCCTCTTTCTGGGAACCAGTGTGTGCCGAGTGACGGAGGGGACCCAGGGCGCCAACGTGTCAACCTCCTGTAGCCCTGGCTGGGATCCGGGAGGCAAATGGCACCTCATCGAGACTTCCAGGGAGGCCATCTGGCCGCCCTATTGGAAAGCATTGGGTACGACCAGATGGCCGAGTGGAAAGGTGCGACCAGATGGTCGGGACCGACATGACGCCAATCTGCCTGCCCCAAGCCTTCGCGGGAGGGCTCCCGCCTGCCCTTCCAGGGCTACGGGGCTGCAGGGTTCGGGGGCCGGAGGGCTCCGAGGCTCCGGGGCTCCAGGGCTCCAGGGCTCTGATGCTCCAGGGATCCGAGCCTGCAGGGCTCGGGGCTGCAGGGATCCGGGGCTATAGGGCTCCGAGGCTGCAGGGCTCTGGGGCTGCATGGCCCTGGGGCTGCAGGGCTCCGGGGCTGCAGGGCTCTGGGGCTGCAGGGCTCGGGGCTGCGGGGCTGCAGGGCTCCGGGAATGCAGGGCTCCGGGAGTCCAGGGCTCGGGGCTGCAGGGCTCCAGGGCTCCCAGGGCTCCTGGGCTCCTGGGCTCCAGGGCTCCCAGGCTGCAGGGCTCTGGGGCTGCAGGGCTACGGGGCCGCAGGGCTGCAGGGCTCGGGGGCTACAGGGCTCCAGGGCTCCAGGGCTCCAGGGATGCAGGGCTCCCGGGCTCCAACCAGGCCGGGGAGATCAGGGAGTCTGCCCAGGCACGAGGGACCCCTGTCCCGGGCACACGGACCCTCAGTACGCGCCCCCGTTTTCCACGATTTCTTTTCCAAAATTCTGCGTATTGTGCTTAGTGGCGCTACGCAAACTACGCCCAGCCCTAGTTAAGAGCTCAACATTAACCAGTTGCATAAGTGTATCTTCAGCAGCAGGTGAAAGTGGATCTTCAGTGATGACCAAACAACACATTTGGGGGGACAAGATAAAACAGGGGGAGAAGAAATGTCAATGTGGGGGTAGTGGGGAAGGAACGAGCCCAGAACAGGATCAATGAAGCCATGTGTGGTGTCTAGGGGGAGGGGTCCCTCATCGGGCCCGTTTAGCGAGGAGCCTGATCGAGCAGTCCCTCAAGTGTATGGCAAGAGAGCCTCCTCAAAAAGCTGAAGGGCTCACAGCCGACGGGGGGGGGGTGTAGCGGTAATGTTCTAGTTTGGAGAAATGATGGATGAGCGGCTGCCAGGTGTGTGTGAATTTGGTGTCCATATGGGCAAGGCGGGTCATCAGCAGTTCCATTGCCATGACATGCAAAAGGCGCAGGAACCATGCCGAGATGCATGGGGCGGGGGGTTTCTTCCACTGAAGAGCAATGGTTTGTCTTGCTGCCACCAGCTGTCACCAGCACTTGCGCAGAGAGATGCCAATCAGAGTGCCAATCAAAGTGAGTCATGACGACGAGCCAAGATGGTCTGATCCCAAACAGGGTCACTATAGGGAAGCTTGGTATGGGGAAGCCCTCAGTATCCTTGATGTGGCTTAAGACCTCCTTCCAGAATATTGTCAGGTTTGGACAGGTCCACCAGATGTGAATGGTGATTGAAGTCCCCCACCACTATCTGGTATCGCCACAAAAGAGGGGAGAGAGTTGGGAGCATTCTCTGCAGGCACGCAGGAGTATAATACCAACGCGTCATCAGTTTCTAAGCTGATTCGCGCTGGGCGATGCTCCTGTAGATTTTGGGGATATCACACCAAAGTTGTTCCCAGCTCTCTGGAGTTACTGCCTCCCCCATGTCCGCTAGCCATTGTCTCTGGTATGTGCGGGGATGAGTGGGGGATGAGTACTTTAGTACCTTAAATGTGCAGGAGATTAGGCCGCTGGTTCCCCCGAAGTCTCAGACCAGGGTCTCAAAGGGAGTAAGTGTTGTGGTTGCTCCCTGAGTATAGTTAGGGGTGAGCAGCCAGTGTCGGAGTTGATAGTATTGTAGCCTAGAGGATTATGTGATATGGAAGGATTTAAAGCATTACTCAAAAGTTTTAAAAGTATCCCTCTCAAAAAGATCATGAATTGTGTGACATTAGCCTTCCCAATCAAAGGAATGAATGTGGTTGTAGGGCTGGTGGAAACATGGGGTTGAGAGCCAAAGGAGTATTGGGGGAAGGGAAGGATGTGAGGCCTCTGGGAATCGCTATTGTGTAAGAAGAAGAGTTTGGGGGGTGCACAACTGGGTTGAAATGAATGTTGGCATAAATTTATTCGAATTTAGGGTGCTCTCATAGGGTGGTGTTCTCCGTCTGCACACCACTGAATAGTTCTGTAGAGTTGTGTTTGCGGAAACCGCAGGTACATCCCCAGTGAGGCACACCAGTAAGGATCATCAAAAAGTGCTTCAAAACTTCATATGAAACATAACGTTTTATTTTCTTCAATATTGTTTGGTATATTCCATGTTAAGTATTTTTCTGATATTTACTGCATATCATAGAACAACATCGTTGGACACCTGAACATTTATATCCAATGCATTTCGGGCTGTTCTGCCCTTGGTCACGGATAGGCTGAGGAGGAAGAGTAAATAAACTGGTATCAGGGGTAATGTGATGATATAACAGAGGTTGCTTAGCAAGTGCTCAAAGTGCAAAACCCAAATTAAAAACCAAGTTGAAAAGCGGACACCGTCTAATGGAGTGGATGGGTGGTGGCAAAATTTAATGCTAAGGAGGTTGGCGAAAAATAAACGGGTGGTGAGATTTAAATAGTAAGGTCGCGTTCGCGTGATTAAATCGGTAAAAGGGTGCTCCGGATGTTAACGCCGGTTGCGTGTTGTTCTGAGTGAGAAAGACGCGATTCCGCGTGTGCCCATACACTTACTTCAGAGTGAAAAACGTGGAGACTCCAGTGCGTGTGCTCGTGTAGGTATCAATCGGTTGTCTGCCGTGCCGGGGAAACACGATGGAATAAATAAGTTAACAGTGAGGATGGACTAACGCATGCGTGTCGTAGTGGAGAGTGAAGCGGCCATATTGGAGTGGTGTGAAGGTGATGACTGATATCGAAACAAGGACAAATGTGTGAACAAAGAGATTCATATACGTTACAACATAATGTCACATCATAAAAAGCAACTAAATTCGGTTCGGTCATTAAGCCCGTTCGGCTTGAGTGTTTGCAGCCTGTAAATCCATTCAAGTTCTCTTTTAAGAAGGAACTTGGTGTTGTCAGTTCCTTCTTTCTTGGATACAGTCTCTAGGATGATGAATTTCATTTGAGCAATGGTATGGCGTGCATCAATAAAGTGCATGGCAATGTTCGATTTCTCTGATTTCAATCTAATATTAGACTTGTGTTCATTGAGGCGTGTTTTCATTTTTCGTTCTGTCTTACCTATGTACAGTTTGCCGCAAGGGCATTTCAATGCATAGATCACGTTGGCAGTGTCACATGTTGCGTCCACTCGAAGTTTCACATTATGACCTTTCATGGGATGCTGTATGGTATTTCCTTTTATTACATTATTGCAGTGACTGCAATTCAGGCACGGTTGGGTACCCCTATGATGTTTGGATAACTCTGTCGTTTTTGACAAAATTTCTTTGAAGTTGTTTCCTCTAGTATGTGCAAAAATGGGGGGTTTCGTGAAAATGCCCTGGAAATCGGGTTCATTTTGTAGAATGGGCCAGTGTTTGCGTATTATTTTTTTGTATTTAGCACTTGCAGTGGAATATTTGGAAACAAGAACCATACGTTGATCCGGATTTTTGGGAGTTTTAGTCATACTTTCTGCTCTTGATATGTTAGTGACACGGTCACGTGCTTGTTTGCAGAACATTATCTGGGTAGCCTCGTTCCAGGAACCTGTTTTGCATTTCCGTGATGCGGTCTTCAACCAAAAGATCATCAGACACTATGCGTCTGACACGTAGCATCTGAGAGAATGGGAGGTGTTTTTTGAGGGAACCTTGGTGAAAACTAGCATAATGTAAAGAGTTGTTGCGGTCAGTGCTTTTTCTGTACAAGTCTGTAATCAATCCTTGTGGAGTATTCTTTATGTGTACATCCAAGAAAGCGATGTCGGTATCGCTGATGAGCCATGTTAATTTGATGCGTGGATCTTTGTTGTTGATTTCAGTTATCAGGTCATGTAGAGTTTCCTTGGTGTCTGACCATAGAAAGAATAAATCGTCAATGTACCGTACGTACAATTTAGAATGCTTCTGGAAATTACTGTTGGTGTAAATGTAATTCTTTTCGAAATTTTCCATATAGGTGTTCGCGTATGACGGGGCAGCACAATTCCCCATGGCCATCCCTGAGAGTTGTAGAAACCATTGATTGTCAACTGTAAAATAAGAGTGATATAAAGTGAAAATCATCAGTTCGATCAGAAATGTTTGCATTTTTACATCGATTCCGCTGTTCAGTAGGACTCGTTCAATTGCTTCGATACCTCCTAAGTGAGGTATAGAAGTGTACAAGGCACTCACGTCGGCGGTGCATAGAATGTACGGTTTATTGTTAGGGTTTGATATTTTGGAAAGTTTCAACAGAAAGTCCGTTGTGTCTTTGATGTAGCTGTCTGCTTGAGTCACTAGAGGTTGCAGGTATTTGTCAATGAATTTTCCAGTCTTCTCATGTATAGATTGCTTAGTGGATACTATGGGCCTAAATGGCGGATCCATTAGATTTTTATGAATTTTAGGGCTCATGTGTATCGTTGGGCTTTTTGGGTGATCTGTAATCAAGTATTTTTTGGTGCGTTCTTCAATGACCCCATTTTGGAATGCTCTGTGAATGATTTCCTTCAGCAGATCTTGATATTCATTGGTGGGATTACAGTTCAATACCATATAGGTTGAAGTGTCTTCAATGTGTTCTTTAAGTTTGTTTCTGTACATTTCGCTGTCGAGTATGACTAATGCCCCACCTTTATCTGCTTTAGTGATTTTAATTTGAGAATTGTTGGCCAACGATTTCAAAGTATCACGATCTTTGATGGTTAAGTTCTGAGTTTTCCTTGGGTTGTTAAAGTTGATGTTGGTGACGTCTTGGCGAACTAAGGTCTCAAACAAATCTATACATTTGTGACTGGTTGGAGCTACGTACGTGCTCGGTGGACGTAATCCTTTGAGTTCATCTTCCTTGGTGATATTTGAGGGAGGTAAAACGTTATCGAAGAAGTGTCTGAGTCTAAGTTTGCGGGTGAATTTAAAGGTACTAACTTCAAGTTCCAACAGGTTGGTAGAGGTGGTTGGGATAAACGAAGTACCCTTTTCCAGTAGTTTCATTTGATAATCACTGATTTCTGTCTTCGAGATGTTAATTACGAGACTTGTTTCTTTTTGGCGATCGTGCTTCTCGTAGTTGGTGGGCTTATGTCTCTGTCTTTTGTTTTTGCTCCGACCTTATACTATTGATTGTTGAGGAACTGGCTGGCATCCTCAAAGAATTGGAGACTGAAATGAAAGAAATACAGGAGGAAGTCAAAAACCTACTAACACCGGAGGAACTAACATCCATACTTGAAGACACCAAAACAATCTTAGATAAATACCAGAAAGAAATCCTTGAACGTAAAGTCAGAAAATTCCGCAGGGATACGCTTGATTAGAAGCTGGATGAAGTTTACTCTTGGGCCGATGTCTATGCCCAAAGACGTCGTAACAAACCATCAACTATGAACACTGACACCTCATCATCGGATTCCGACTCAACCAAAATTCCACCTAAACGTCCCCAACTTTTCAGGCAACCACCTAATAAAGAACAAGCCAGCACATCAAGTACCAATCAACCACAAGATGTACCCGCATCCTCGCAGTCTTTTTTAGAGGTAGGCCAAACTCCACCCGAAGACCCAGGCGGAGCAAAAACAAAAGACAGAGACATAAGCCCACCAACTACGAGAAGCACGATCGCCAAAAAGAAACAAGTCTCGTAATTAACATCTCGAAGACAGAAATCAGTGATTATCAAATGAAACTACTGGAAAAGGGTACTTCGTTTATCCCAACCACCTCTACCAACCTGTTGGAACTTGAAGTTAGTACCTTTAAATTCACCCGCAAACTTAGACTCAGACACTTCTTCGATAACGTTTTACCTCCCTCAAATATCACCAAGGAAGATGAACTCAAAGGATTACGTCCACCGAGCACGTACGTAGCTCCAACCAGTCACAAATGTATAGATTTGTTTGAGACCTTAGTTCGCCAAGACGTCACCAACATCAACTTTAACAACCCAAGGAAAACTCAGAACTTAACCATCAAAGATCGTGATACTTTGAAATCGTTGGCCAACAATTCTCAAATTAAAATCACTAAAGCAGATAAAGGTGGGGCATTAGTCATACTCGACAGCGAAATGTACAGAAACAAACTTAAAGAACACATTGAAGACACTTCAACCTATATGGTATTGAACTGTAATCCCACCAATGAATATCAAGATCTGCTGAAGGAAATCATTCACAGAGCATTCCAAAATGGGGTCATTGAAGAACGCACCAAAAAATACTTGATTACAGATCACCCAAAAAGCCCAACGATACACATGAGCCCTAAAATTCATAAAAATCTAATGGATCCGCCATTTAGGCCCATAGTATCCACTAAGCAATCTATACATGAGAAGACTGGAAAATTCATTGACAAATACCTGCAACCTCTAGTGACTCAAGCAGACAGCTACATCAAAGACACAACGGACTTTCTGTTGAAACTTTCCAAAATATCAAACCCTAACAATAAACCGTACATTCTATGCACCGCCGACGTGAGTGCCTTGTACACTTCTATACCTCACTTAGGAGGTATCGAAGCAATTGAACGAGTCCTACTGAACAGCGGAATCGATGTAAAAATGCAAACATTTCTGATCGAACTGATGATTTTCACTTTATATCACTCTTATTTTACAGTTGACAATCAATGGTTTCTACAACTCTCAGGGATGGCCATGGGGAATTGTGCTGCCCCGTCATACGCGAACACCTTTATGGAAAATTTCGAAAAGAATTACATTTACACCAACAGTAATTTCCAGAAGCATTCTAAATTGTACGTACGGTACATTGACGATTTATTCTTTCTATGGTCAGACACCAAGGAAACTCTACATGACCTGATAACTGAAATCAACAACAAAGATCCACGCATCAAATTAACATGGCTCATCAGCGATACCGACATCGCTTTCTTGGATGTACACATAAAGAATACTCCACAAGGATTGATTACAGACTTGTACAGAAAAAGCACTGACCGCAACAACTCTTTACATTATGCTAGTTTTCACCAAGGTTCCCTCAAAAAACACCTCCCATTCTCTCAGATGCTACGTGTCAGACGCATAGTGTCTGATGATCTTTTGGTTGAAGACCGCATCACGGAAATGCAAAACAGGTTCCTGGAACGAGGCTACCCAGATAATGTTCTGCAACAAGCACGTGACCGTGTCACTAACATATCAAGAGCAGAAAGTATGACTAAAACTCCCAAAAATCCGGATCAACGTATGGTTCTTGTTTCCAAATATTCCACTGCAAGTGCTAAATACAAAAAAATAATACGCAAACACTGGCCCATTCTACAAAATGAACCCGATTTCCAGGGCATTTTCACGAAACCCCCCATTTTTGCACATACTAGAGGAAACAACTTCAAAGAAATTTTGTCAAAAACGACAGAGTTATCCAAACATCATAGGGGTACCCAACCGTGCCTGAATTGCAGTCACTGCAATAATGTAATAAAAGGAAATACCATACAGCATCCCATGAAAGGTCATAATGTGAAACTTCGAGTGGACGCAACATGTGACACTGCCAACGTGATCTATGCATTGAAATGCCCTTGCGGCAAACTGTACATAGGTAAGACAGAACGAAAAATGAAAACACGCCTCAATGAACACAAGTCTAATATTAGATTGAAATCAGAGAAATCGAACATTGCCATGCACTTTATTGATGCACGCCATACCATTGCTCAAATGAAATTCATCATCCTAGAGACTGTATCCAAGAAAGAAGGAACTGACAACACCAAGTTCCTTCTTAAAAGAGAACTTGAATGGATTTACAGGCTGCAAACACTCAAGCCGAACGGGCTTAATGACCGAACCGAATTTAGTTGCTTTTTATGATGTGACATTATGTTGTAACGTATATGAATCTCTTTGTTCACACATTTGTCCTTGTTTCGATATCAGTCATCACCTTCACACCACTCCAATATGGCCGCTTCACTCTCCACTACGACACGCATGCGTTAGTCCATCCTCACTGTTAACTTATTTATTCCATCGTGTTTCCCCGGCACGGCAGACAACCGATTGATACCTACACGAGCACACGCACTGGAGTCTCCACGTTTTTCACTCTGAAGTAAGTGTATGGGCACACGCGGAATCGCGTCTTTCTCACTCAGAACAACACGCAACCGGCGGTAACATCCGGAGCAGCCTTTTATCCGATTTAATCACGCGAACGCGACCTTACTATTTAAATCTCACCACCCGTTTATTTTTCGCCAACCTCCTTAGCATTAAATTTTGCCACCACCCATCCACTCCATTAGACGGTGTCCGCTTTTCAACTTGGTTTTTAATTTGGGTTTTGCACTTTGAGCACTTGCTAAGCAACCTCTGTTATATCATCACATTACCCCTGATACCAGTTTATTTACTCTTCCTCCTCAGCCTATCCGTGACCAAGGGCAGAACAGCCCGAAATGCATTGGATATAAATGTTCAGGTGTCCAACGATGTTGTTCTATGATATGCAGTAAATATCAGAAAAATACTTAACATGGAATATACCAAACAATATTGAAGAAAATAAAACGTTATGTTTCATATGAAGTTTTGAAGCACTTTTTGATGATCCTTACTGGTGTGCCTCACTGGGGATGTACCTGCGGTTTCCGCAAACACAACTCTACAGAATCGCTATTGTGTCCCAGATGTCCAGCACTGTTTTCGTGGGGGAAGATATATATGCCCTACAGGGTCGAGTCGATCTGGGGAGCCAGGCCAGGTTCCACAGGAGCCTGCAGGCGACTACATGGTCCATATGGAATCAGTGTTTTTCGCTTTCGCGAACCACCCATTCCGATATATAGCGAAGGTGGGATGCCTAGTAGTATTTTAAGAGATTGGGGCTGGCAAGCCCCCTGTGGTCTTGGAGCAGCATGAGCGGTTTCTTGGAGCATCGCGGACGACCTTTTCCCCATACTAAGAAGTTTAGGCCACGCTGAAGACCTTGGATGTCTACCTGAGGAATTGGCATGGGTAGGGTTTGAAACAGATATAGTATTTTTAGTAAGAGTGACATTTTGACCGCATTAAGGCGGCCAAGCCAGGATATTGGAAGTTTTTTCCAGCGGCGTAGATCTTCCCAGACGTCTCGCCTGCAGGTCGGCCAGTTGGCCCGAGCCCATGAGGACAGTGACAGGATCAGGTTAAGGCCCAAGTATTGAATTGAGTGATCGGCCCAGTGCAAGGGAACAAGGGATTGAAAGTGTTGTACCTCTGAGGTTGGGAGAGTTAGGTTCAAGAAATGGGATTTGGCCATGTTAATTTTAAAGCCCGGGGCTTTTTCAAAAGAGCGAAGGAGGGAGGCTAGCATCGGTAGGGATGTGGTAGGGGCAGTTAGTGAGAGTAATAGATCGCCCGCAAATAAGGACACTTCGCGTTCGTAGCTTCCAAAAGAAATGTCGGCTATGTCCACCGATTGCCGTAGTGCGATGGCTATGGGTTCTACCACCAAGGCAAAGAGCAGGGGAGAGAGCCGGCATCCCTGCCTGGTGGCCCTGCATACAGAGATCGAGGAGGTGAGTCAGTCGTTTATACAAATCTGCATTGTGGGGGACACCTCATGCAGAAATTGCCGGCCAACATGGTCAAAGGCTTTCTCTGCGTCAGGGACACCAGGCTGACCGGGATGTCCCAGCGTTGGACCTTCTCATGGAGATAGGCAATTCGGCAGATGTTGTCTGCCCCCTGGTGGTGTCAGATGAACTCGATCTGCTCCGGATCTATCAGTCCGGGAAGGTAGGCTTCAAATGGTTCGCCAGTATCCTGGTGTAGATCTTAGCGTCTGTGTTGAGTAAGGCGATAGGTCGGTATGATGTGCAGGGAGTGGGGTCTTTCCCCGGGTTGGGGATGAGATCCACCTCTGCCTCTGACATCGTAGGGGTGAGGCCAGACATTTCAGAGAAGTTGTTAAAGAGGTGGTCCTAAAGCTGTGGGAGACAAATGCAGTAAAAAGAGATGGGGAGGCCATCCGGTCCTGGGGTTTTCCCAGTTGGAATTTGTTTTGGTGCCCGGTGTAGCTCATTCAAGGTGATTGGGTGATCTAGAAGTTGTGCGTGTTGGGGGCTAATGGGTTCCCAATGGCAGGCTTTGAGAAAAGATCATATCTCCTCTGGTGTGTGGGGGGTGTCAGCGTAAAGGTCCTCATAAAAAGCACAGAATGCCTGCCCTTTGTCTCGTTTGGATAGGGCCCAGGAGTGAATTTCTTGTTTGATCTTTGAAATATGGGCTTTAGTAGTTTGGTTACGGAGACAGCGTGCTAAGCATGATCCCACTTGGTCTACCCCAGCATAGAATTTCTGTTTGAGTGTCATCAGTGACCACTCCGCTTTGTTAGTTTGGTGGAGCCTCAGCTACCCCATAGCATAGCCAGGTATTTCCTATGTTTTTCTGAGGGTGTCATATGATCTATGTGTTCTAAGTTCTTGATGTCCTTGACCTAATTTGTTTCGACCAGGCGCGTTTCACAAGAGCGGGCAATGGCGATAGAAGAGGTGACTTCCTGATTAGTCACCTTAAAAGCGTGCCATCGAATGGGTTCTGGTGGATCTGGGAGAAAATTCATATCAAAAAAGGCTATAATCTCTTGGCGTATCTCGGTGAGGACAAACGGGTAACGTAGGATGCGGAAGACCGTAGGGTTACAGCTATATGGGTGTGATCTGATATGGAAATATCGGATATAGAGGCTGTTTCCAGGGGCTGTGTCAGAGAGAGGGAAATTAAGTAATAGTCAATTCACGAGTATGAGAGGTGGACATGGTAGAAGAAGGAATAGTGCGGTGTCTGGGAATTGATATGTCCAGGCATCTATGAGACCCAAGTATGTAAGATCCCTCTTGAGGGCAGCCGACATTGCCCTGGTAGGAGGAGTCACTGCGGTCCATGTCAGGGTCAAAAACCAAGTTAAAATCACCCCCAAGGATCACTAGTTCATCTGGGCACGACAGCTGCTCCCTCAACAGAGACCTCAGAAGACTTCCAGCTCTTGATTTGGCGCATAAACATTGAGAACAGATAGGGGTCGGGTGCCTAGCTGCATTTGGATCTTTAAATAATGGCCTTCAGCATCCCGTACCACCAGCCACGGCCGGTAGTAGGTGTAACTGCAGGGCGGTGACGTAGGGAAGGGGAGGGGCAGGGTGGGGGGTAGTAATGTATGGATTACGGACTTTAACAGGTAAGTAAACATATAAATAAATTAAACGAATTTCGTTGTGCGCACTGCATCGCATTTGGTGATGCAGTGCACACAACGAAATTCGTTTTATTTATTTATATGTTTACTTACCTGTTAAAGTCCGTAATCCATATATTACTACCCCCCACCCTGCCCCTCCCCCTCCCTACGTCAACGCCCTGCAGTTACACCTACTACCAGCCGTGGCTGTGTACCACCCGAGAGGGCACAGATCCAAATCTGGATTTACCTAATATTGCAATCCCCGCTGACTTAGAGGAGAAGGATGCCCAGAACTGACAGGAGTACTTGGGTGGGCCATGAGCTGTGTGTCAGTAGATAGCAGGTGCGTTTCTTGTACGAATATGATGTCATGGTCTTGCATAACCAAGTAGCGCCAAACCATAAAAAACATCTTTTTACAATTTAATTCATGGAAACACAGTATTGCAGCAACGTTTCTCAATTATTCTAGTTCCATAATTTGCAGTAGATTCAAAATTGATAATATGGAACCTTGTTAATTGTGATTTGTTATCAATTTTATTGATATGGACTCCTTGTGAGCCGCTAATTTGTATCATTGAGGGCAGATCGTTTCTAGTTTGGATGTCATTTGGTGTCACCTTATTTAAGGACACATTATCATTTAAAAGTTTTCGTTTCCTTTTAATTAAAATTGTTTTCGTTTTTCATGATTAATATTTCCTTGTTTCATAGTACAATCTTTGTCTTGTTTCTTCACCATGTTCTTTCCACATTTGACGTTCCTTTTTCAATTGTTGGGGAAATAGATGTGTTTTGGCTTGTATTTACTTCAACCTGAAATGACAGGTATGTGGCATTTAGGAGATGTCACATGGAATGGGACTGAAGGGAATGTAGTTGCCTCTTGTGTGGTTGGTGGTCCTACTGCTTGTATTCAACTGAATAAATACTTCTGGATGAGCACGTGCTTTGTACTGTTTGAATACTTTTGAACAGTGGCTTACTAAAGAATGTATTCCTTGAAACTCCCTACTTGACTGCAATACGCCTGCATGGCTTTATTGGTATGCTGCAAACTGAGAGAAGAGATAAGAATGAGGAAGTCAAGGAAGAGATCAGAGCCGGAAGTCATCCCTGACCCCAAGCCCCACCACTCCTGTCATCTCTCATCTATCCTAGAAATAATAAGGAAGTAGTTCGTTTTGAGAATCTCGGCTGATGAAGTGAATGATTCTTGGACAGAAGCTTCTTATTTACAACTGACCTACATCTGTAAATAAAAGTAAGTAATTTTTTTGTCAGTTACAACCTATTCATGAACGTTGAAAAACGTATGCAAATCAGTCAAGTAGGAATGCCCAACTCTGGTAAATAAGTTGTGGTAAATTTGCAGGAATACAATAGAGAATTTGCTAAACATACATGAGGCAGAGTAGGTTGTGCTGAGAGAGAGCAGGCACGCAGATGATGAAAGGAAAGGGGAGGGATATTTAAAAGAGAAGAAAATAGGATAGGTGACAAGTAGAAGTTTTAATTAAAGGTCACTTTTTGAAGCGGGATTTAAGGAATGTAGAGAATACTTTTTGAGACAGCATCCAGTTTAAGAATGTAGAATGATACAGGAGTATTTACCTATGAAGGCTGAGCTGAATTACGGAACTCGGCTGAGTATCCAGAACGACTCTTTATGGGAAATTCATTTCACTCTTGCTCTTATCCACAAACTATTCTTCATGGGTTCTATCTAGAATAGATTAGGATCCTTACCTAGTGTATTGATACTTTCCTTTATGGAGCACTGTATATTGATTTGAGCTCTGACTAATCAATCTTTTATCAATATCTCTGTAAACTGGCAAATCTTAATAAAGATGACAATATGACAAATCTCATATTAATCTTTTAATAAATAAAGGTGTTGAAACTTTTCCGAACTCTCATAACTGATAAGTTTTAAATTCTAAATTTCGATGATATATGCATGGTGATATTTTATCCCATCTCCAATTCACCAATGGTGATAAAAGTCCATTGACCTCTCGAGACCCACCAGGATTTTCCAAGGACGATATCTGGAAATTGGGTGTGAAATCCTAAACCATACATGGGTAATCTTCTGGCTCCCACACCATCACAGGCATGGTGGCCTACTGGGGTTAGTAAACCCCCATATATGTGAACTCATTTAAATGAAGTAATTTTTTTTAATGAAGCTTATTTCCCTTCAAGGGAATAGTGCTACATTTAAGAAAAAAACTGTTTGTTTGTGAGTTGACAGTGATACTCTGGACCACTGCCCACTTCCAAATATATTTTTGCTTTCACAAAGGGAATAAAGAAAATGTGAATGGGTTACCAACACCTTTGAGGAGTCAGTAACGATCAAAAATGTGGTTGCAAGCCATTGAAACATAAAATTCTAAATTGCAATTTAAAAGGGACACCCCCAAAATAAGACCCTTCCAACTGCAATTCAAAAGTATTTCTAAACTCATTTTGCAATCCGTTACCTGTGACCGAATTGCACAATAAGTGTAGAACATTCAAAAAAGCCATTAGGGACCGCTAAATATCTCCGTAAATCTGGCCCACTGTGCTTATGTTACAAAATGCAAAACAATTATTTTTCTTGCACGGCTGTTCATTTTGGCCTAGACGCTCCACAAATCTCTAAAAATGTAGCCTTCCACTTTTAACCTTTCCAATTTCATGCTGACTGGTCAAACAATGCAAATTGATGGGGATGCCAAATTGAAAAGCTTTTTATTAAATCACAATAATTAGTTTGCTCTTCACTTGTGAACAACTGTTGGATAGAATTAGACAAAACCGGTGCGGTGTCTGTGAGTGGGTTGGTGGTGGTGACTGTGCGTGTGGTATCTGTATGTTTGGGTCTGTGCCTGTGTTTTTGCTGTCTCTGTGTTTTTGTGTGTGCTTGCTGCTTTGGTGTGTTGAAGTGGGTGTGTATGTGTGAGTGTGCTTGGGACACGGCTGGGAATAGGGAACTGGGATGGGGAAGAGGCACGAGGTGCGGCACAATGTTGGGATGGTTGGAAGGATGCGGTCAGTGAAGAGGCCAGACCTTGAATAGTCCGCTGTAGCCAGACATACCACTATGAAGGCCTTCCAGGTAAGCTGCCATTTGTTGCATATGAAAGCTAAGCCCCTGGATGGCTTTCAGGAGTGTAGTCTGGCCTACAGCGATACTGCTGAGGGGGGCAATAGCCTCCTCATTTAACGCAGCCAGGGGGTCAGGGGCAGGTGGTGAGGTAATTGCTGCACAGGAGAGGCCTGCCCTTTTATGGGGCGTGTTTGGCCAACTGGGGGAGAAGCAAGAGTGAGGGTAAAGATGGATATCTGGGTGGCGGACAAGTATGCAGGTGTAAATGGAGCAGTAGGGTCCACCGCCACTAGGGACTGGTCTCTTTGAGAGGCCACTGAAGAAGATGTCGAGCTGGTGGTCTCCGTTTCAGTCCCATCACCCTCCAAAGCACTGTGTCCCTCGGTGTCGGTGGTCATAGTGGCCGGCTGCTTTCCCACATACGTGGCCAAGTACTCCTTTGCCTGCTCCAGATGATGCTGGAAATACATGCACAATTGTTTTATTGTAACTGTGTGAATAGAACTGATCAATAACTTTGCGCACAAAAATGTTCTTAGTTTCCATATGGCACCTGCTACAAGGCTCACAAACTTTGGTTCTTTACATCAGCAGCTCATGCATGTAGAGAACATCTTCTAAAACTACTTGGTCACTGATTTTTAAATCCCCATGATAGCTCCTACATCATATATGATCTTGTCTCTTAACCGTATTCTTTTCTCTAAAGGAACTGTTGAATACCTCTGAATGGTTGAACCTATGTCACCAATAAGGATATTGACCAAAAATACCTTTGAACACTGTGGGGCATATTCTCAAGAATGTTTGATACCCATCACAAAAGTAACTTAACGCAACTTCCAACATTGCACTCTATCACCTGAAAATTACGCTGTGTTAACCAAGCATTCTTAACATGGTGGTCTCCAGATAACGCGTCAACTGACTGCGTTAAAATCAACGCCACACCGCAAAAATGCAAAACGCGAACGCAAAAAAAAGCTGCAATGAGGCCAATCGTGATACTAAAATCAACAAAAACCAGCAACAGCCCAGCAATTCACACGCGGCAAGCGGGAAAAATCACCATAAAAGTTTAAAAAAACCTGACAAACACATGCCAAACAACAACAAAGCACAATGGATGTTGCCGGAGTAAGTACGAAGGAGAACCAGACCCCCAGAAGCCCCCAGGAGGACCTGCCTGGGAACTCGGGGCCAGGGAAGGCCAAGGAAAGAAGAGTAGGAAGAAGTGCTTCAGCCCACAGGAAAACAGGATCCTGATAACGGAGGTGATAGAACACCATCAACAACTGTTCGTCACCTCCACTGTGTCATTAGCAGCCAAAAAATGGACTATGGCAGTCCATCGTAGACAAGGTGAATGCAGTCGGAGTGCTGAAGAGGACAATGGAAGAGGCGCTAGAATTACGTCAAGTGCAACACCAAGCTGAAACTCAGCAACAACCAGAAGGCAGCAATCCAGACTAGAGGTGGGAGTCCTGCGCCACAGAAAGAGCTGAACAACATGGAGGAAATAGTGTCAATAGTCATTAGTGGGGAGACAGTGACTGGAGTCAGGGGACCTGACACTGCTCAACTTGACCGAACACAATAGCAACAAGGTGAGTAATGACAAGGGTCTGGGGGAACGGGGGAAGATGGCCACATGCACACTTGAGCTGAGCACATCTGGGGGCAAACCATGCCCCAGCCCCCAACTCCCATCACAAGACCAATGTACCCAAGTATGCAACATCTCAGCACTGTATAAGCAGAGAAGGCAAAGGCACATTGCAGAAAAGGGATAAGGGGCAGAAAAAGAGAGCAGCAGGGGCCATACCCCTGAAATGCAGCACACACACATAATATGCAGAGCACAGCAACACTGACAACAATGTGGCACAAACCGCAACACGTCCACAACAGAACACAGGACACAACTGGTGCTGACTGGGTGTAGACACTGGCCAATCACAAGTGGCATTGCAAGAAAATGTGAGTTGACCATGTACAAGTACAAACACACACAAGTCTGTTGTCGAAATGTCCACTGTCCCCCATCAAATAGGCAGCTCCTCCGAAACAGCCAGGGATGTACACAGTCTTCCAGTCTGTTTGTGAACATGTACAATGCGACAACACACATGTGAACACATTGTTAAACTGTATCTCCCCTTCACATTGCAATCAACACCTCCTGCAGAGCAGCCAGACCCTCTTCTCTGATTACAAAGAGGACCACCACAGCTACAACTCCGACACCCTCCAAGAGTTCATTGACAGCCTCAGCAGCCCACCTCCAGGATCAGGGCAGCCCAGCTACAACAAGGAGACCCCATCCCCTGCACAGACCACACAGCAGGCAGCACCCACCACCACAGCTGCCTCTCAGGACCCCCACGAAGAACACATGGCCTTCCAATGCTGGGTGTTGGGATGCCAGGAGCAGCTGGCTGAACAGGTGCGGTTGGGTTTCCACCGCAAGGCAGACAAACTAGAAGCCATATGTGGGTGTCTAAGTCCCATCAGGGACCATTCACAGTCCTTAACGGACACCCACAGTCTGTTCCATGCTCTCCAACGAACCAAAATTGGTTCTGTTGGGTACGACGTTTCGACCCTATCAAGCGCCAACTGGTTGGTCGCGTCGGCCGACTGACTTGAGCAAACACGTCGGAGATCACAAGCCGGGTAATAGCAGGTTTTACGAAGCCACCGTGTTGGATTGGATATAGACAAGGTTATTCCAATGGACCGAACAGAAGATTTTACCACGACTTCAGGGGACACTCTTGGACTTGGACTCTAGGACTGTCGTGCACTTAATCGTCTTGATATAGACCCGCCGTGACCAACAAGTTGGCGCTTGATAGGGTCGAAACGTCGACACTCCCCACAGGCCTCTTAACTCTAGAACTCCAATGAAATAAAAGAAATCAAAAGGGTTCAAGAAGTTTACATCAGTGGATGGCCTTTGCAAAACAAGAACTTTGTAACTGTTGTATATTTGTATAGATTGCCTAATTGAATGCATTGATTGTGTATATATTGTCTTCTGTATTATTGTCTTTTGCGCCGTGATCACTATTCATTGTTTTCACTTTCTTTTGCACTACATTGAAGAGATTGACAGTCTTATGTACAGACAAAATGATTTTTGTAAGAAGGTGATTCATTTAATATAAAGAGAATACAGAGTCACTTGTAGGCTATTCTTTCATTTGATTGTAAGAAGCCATATTTCTCTTTTCTTTCAGAGGGGGCATCAGCTATTAAGTTATTTAGATGGTATTGTACTTTGGTTTACAAGACCACGTAAAAACCAAATAATATTGTTGAAAAATAAGTGTTGTTCGTACCCAACAGAACCAATTTTCTTTTGAACTATCATTAACCCAGGTTCTGAGGGACACAGGGTCAACCCCGTTTTTGTTTATAAACTCCAACGAACCAAGGCTGACATCGCCAGAGTCCTGATTCAGAGACAAGAACGACTGACTAGTCAGAGTGGCTCCATCAAGCTCGCCTGGGAGGTGGGAAACATGAGGAGGCTCATGGAGTGGGCCAATGCGGAAAGAGCGGCTGCCATGGCTTCACACAAGAGAGTGGTAGCTGGGTTCCTCAATGACCTCAAAACCATCCTCATGGCATTGCTGCCCAAGGCCTGGCGCTGATGCATGCTGCTGCTACCACTACATCCACATCTCCGCCCCTGAAGTGTCAGTGCCCCACAGTGCGGCAGACATTCCACGTCCAGCCCCTGAGGTGCCACTGCCACACAGTGCTGGAGAAAGGCCAGCACCACCCACACGTGAGGCACATGGACCAGCAGAGGACGAAGAGGCTGATGAAAGCGCCATTGTGGTAAGAAGGACGCAGTAGCAATCATCTATTCCATAGGGCATGTTTCAGCTTGGTTCTGCCCTCTGCATCATCACCTTCCACTGGCCCAATACACTCTGCGATACTCACCTTGGACCTCAACATGGACTGCCATATTCTGTTTGATCGCCAATGACACAGCAAACAGACTGCGGACTGAACTCTTCCTCTTCCTTTGGACTTGTCATTCACTGAAGGACTCTGGCTGGCCCTCCACGGGCCGACATTGTAAAGTTTGGTTTGCATGGCCCTGTACTGCTCCAGATGTAACACTCCGCTGAATGTGCATAAAACATTCCGAATCAAACAGATGTGTTGTGTCTATGGTCTTTCATGTTTGGTAGTATTGAAGAATGTAGGGTGGGTGAATTCCCCCTACGTCCATGTGGCTCATGTCGTTGGACTTGGTTCACAGGGTGACACATTGCGGAATGTTGTCCGGGTGGCACCGATGCAATAACAGCGACACACGCATTAGTTACCTCCCTGTCCAGCCCCGTATGGAACCACGGCCAGAGCCCCAGGGTCATTGTTCAAACCCTTACGCTGGACTGGCATACGCCAGGCCAGCCCACTACGCTTACGCTCCAGGGGTGTATTGTTCTGCCGATCACAGATCTAGTTGTCAGCATGCCACAGCCACTCCCTCGCGGCTGGTTAAACCCACACCACACCCATCCAGCACACGCGTCACAACACGTGACCCTGCCAATAAAAAGGGCCGGGCGCATGTGCACAACACCATTTTCAACCTCTCTCTGGGTGTATCCGTGTGGTGTGCATGTAGGCATGGGGGCCCAGGTGCCTGCAACTTCACATTCCGTAGGCCCGGAGGGGACATGATGGCGTCCGCACCACGACACCCAGTCATAGAGGGTCCATGACTTTTGGGTCACAGGCTTGGTGGCACCGGGTACACTGCAGCCGGACAGGGACTTTTGGTGCACTGAGGTAGGGGCACCTTAAGTGCTAAGCGGGTATTCAGCCTGCAATGATGCCCCGTCCCGGCGGTCCAGACGGCTCAGGTTTTGTGTTCCCTGTTGGACCGCAGTGTAGCCCTGAGCCAGCCGGCAGCGAAGGCCTACCACCACATGGCTTTGCATCCCGGATCACAGAGTTAGTGGCAGCCATAAGGCTGAGCGGGTGCGCAGCCTGGGATAATGACGGTTGAACTGATATATCCTCTGCCATGGAGAAATCAAGACCCAGCACCAAATGTGAGACCTGGTGGCCTGCGGAGCGGGGCTGCCTGATGTGGAGGGTGCCATGTCCACTGCCCCGGGCTTGTGGGTTGCAGCAGCACATGGTGGGCACTCTCTTCTATACGCCGGTGGCAGAAGGTGAGCAGTGAGGCATGGGTGCACAGGGACGGGCATGCACCGCTGGTGGCGGGAGGGGCTGGGGTGCAGCTGCCTGGGTGCGCATGGGCGGGCATGCACCACTGGGTGGCGAGAGGGGCTAGGGTGCAGCTGCCTGGGCGTGCAGGGGTGGACAGGCGATGATGTCGCGTGCAATTGTATGTACTTTGCCATTCATGTACATGGACTTTATTTCAGATGACAGGTCTGTTTCAAATGTGGGACCTGGTGACCTGCACTACATACTGGCATGTGGTTGGAGGCACACCAGTGGCAGCAGGGGAGCAGTGTGGCCTGGGTGCGCAGTATCGGCACTCTCTCTCCCTGTCCCTCTCTTCTTTTCTCTATCTCTCTCTCCCCCACTCTGTCCGTCTATCTCTCTCTCCCCCTCTCTGTCTGTCTATCTCTCTCTCCCCCTCTCTCTCTGTCTATCTCTCTCTCCCCCACTCTGTCCGTCTATCTCTCTATCCCCTCTATGTCTGTCTATCTCTCTCTCCCCCTCTCTGTCCGTCTATCTCTCTTTCTCCCCCACTCTGTCCGTCTATCTCTCTCTCCCCCTCTCTGTCCGTCTATCGCTCTCTCTCCCCCTCTCTGTTCGTCTATCTCTCTGTCCCTCTCTCTCCTCTGTCCCTTGATGTGTGCAGGACACACCTTCTCATCATGATTTTTGTCTTGCAGGCTGTGACCTACGGAGTGTCCCGAGGAGTGTCGCCATGTGTCATTTTCATTTGTTGCTTCGAAGGTGAATGTGTGATGCTCATTTTCGTGTGGACACATACATGTAACCAGATGTGATTGTGCAACATCAGGTGGTATATTTGGTACATGATTCCGTGTAGTTGATGTGGCATGTCTTTGTCCGGAGGGGGGGCTGAGGAGGGGGGAGTCCTGGGGCCTTATTTATGAAGATCTTGCGCCGCCAGTGCGTCACTTTTAAAATGGGAAAAAGTGACGCACCAGTGGCGCAAGGCCTTCATAAATGAGGCCCCTGGGGTGGTGCCCGTGGGTGTTGTGGCCCTCTTGGGCTGCATGACCAGTGGCTCCATGGCATCTGTTGTTCTTCAGGTGTGGCTCTGGGCTGGGCACCCGTTTGTGGTGCAGGCTGTGTTCCAACTTTACACCAGGTTAGAGCAGGTGTTAGTTTCCTGCTGCTAATGCACCTTATCACTAGGTTTGTTGCGGAGTGGTGTTGTCGCAGCTTTTGGCATGAGAACGCATACTCTGCATCTCATTAGCGATAGTGGGGGGTCATTTGTGGCGATGTTTTTTGTGGCTGCTATTGCAGGTAAACTGGTGCTATGGGCTGTTAGCATCAGCTTGTGAATGGGGAGATACATTTATCGTGACTTTGGCTGCAATAAAGTGCTGTTAACTCTGCGATAGCTCCTTTGATCATATGCCCCTGTGTGTACAAGTTTAAAAAGCTGCATTAATGACATACACTAAAAGTAAGATATGAATTAAAGTGTGTCAACAAACACTGCAATGTTGTACCAATATTTGTAGAAACTGAAGGCCTGTCTTCTTTGTTTGGCCATTTCTCAATTGTAACACTTACCTAAAGTTACTCAAGTATACTACAAATGTACAACATATTATATAGTTTCTGTACTGAAGTAGCTTATCAATGTATTATGCTCTATGTATTCATCTATGGTGTTTCAGAAATGTAAATATATTGTTCTTGTGGATTGACAAATTACTTCAATAGCATAAGTAAATACATAGGGATTGATACATTTCTAATCCACATTAGTACACAGCAACTACTTATTCCCATTTGACTCCAGAATATCTCAAGGTAGTCTCACCATTGCGAATTTTTTTAACAAGATATGGTGGATTTCACCTTAGGCAAAACAGTTGTGCCACATCACAGTAAATATAGCATACACTGATTCACATATGATACCCACATCCAAGAATACAATGCAGTTCGCAATATGAACCAGATCACCCTTGATGCCTGTCTCCATTTTCCAAATGAGTCATGAGTTGGGCCTGATTTTTAGTCTTGGGATACTCCAACATATATGTGATGCAATATACAATCTGCCAAAATCACTTCAAGCATCCCATTTTTCTCCACCATTAAGTTCTCATCTGGACGTAACAAAGGACATTGAAAAATGGTTTGGGGTAGGTGTTACTCTGTCACCATTGTGTACAAATTCCTGTATGTTTCTGCAAAACATGTATGGCTACCACAAATATTTTGCACAAAAACACACTGGCTTACATACACATTTGTGAAGGAGTAAGACATCATACAAATCTGTCGCTTTTAACATGGATGAAACAGTATATCTAGGCTGTCCTGCTTTCAGTTTCTATTTTTGGTAAATTCTGGTGTTTTTTTTTCAGTGTTCTCAATATCTTAAAAAACAGTTGTTATCAGTCGTTACACATTTTCACGCCACTAAAAACAACTGAAAAGGGTTTTTTCCAGTGTTTATGGAACATTTTGCTTTTTTCATTGCTTGCTTTCTGCACTGAAAGAACATGGTATATAGGCAGTGTACGTATAGTGTATATGAGGTCCAAAGAGATTTTTGCAAATTAATCTTATTGTAGTACACCATACAATACTTCTTCAGTGAGTCTTTGGTCATGTGCGCTCGCTCTTTCCTTCCCATGTAAACTTCTGTGAAAAGGCCCTCTCAGCATTCATAGCCCCTTGGGCTGAGAACCTTCAGCTAAGGGACACAGTTGGGAAGACTCTTTCTTTGATGCCACATAAAGCACGAAATGATAAATATTTGCATTTTAGTTCCTGGGCATAAGAAAACAGTGCACCAGAATGGACTAAAAAGTCAATAGCATCCCTCATTAACTTTGAAGATTGTAAAGATGCTTTTAGCATACCAACTAACAAGTGGCAAGGATCTCCTACAGGGAATCACTTCAGCTCGGGTATCAATTTTGACAGGTCATCACACAAATGTTTTATATACGTAGCTGAATCACTACAAATACAAACAATATCACTCCAATCTTTGTTGCACTTGGAAAGAACCTTTTTTGCAGAGCATAACAAGTGACACTGCGTTCCATGTTTTCCAAAAGTCTGGAGTCACGTTTTCACCACTATCCCAGATGCTTGGTGATATATATATATACTTGTCACTATACCTTGCATTTAATGTTTAAAGCCTGAGGTGTTGGCAATTCACCTACTATCAATACTGACCCACTAGAAACTATGGTCTGATGTATTAAGGGTTTTTACCCATTCTCTGTGGGAAAATGTGATGACTCATATTAGGATAGATTTTTATGAAACTAGCCATTTTACCTATCAATGAAAGAATCAAATGCAGCCAAAATATCACATATGAGTTTGATATGTCCTGATTCTCTACAGTTTATAAAATAATTAAACTAAACCTAAAACGTGAAACTAAACCCTGCATCTTTTTAGACCAAAGGCCATAAAACTGAAAAAAGTAGAAGGAAGAAGAAACAATATTTTAGTGGCATCCCTAAAGAACAAAACTCAAGCAGAATAATATTAGCCAGTCTTTTTTTACTGCTAGCTTGTATAACAAAGTTACATTTTATTGACTCCTTCAGTAAGAACAAAATGGCTCTTTCACTTTCTTTTTCCTTTCTTTGAATGGCATTTAGTTTTGGTTGTGCAGGTGTTTTTTCAGTGTTTATATGTTTTCACCGGTGAGGGCTATTTTTCTTTCAGTGGGGTTTTATCAGTTATTATAGGTTTAAACCTAAAACCCCACAGCCTAAGTATATCTGATGTTAAACACAATTTGGATATGTGTAGACTCATAAATGTAGCCATTAATTCGGATGTGACTAGGGATTTGGTTCACATGCTGACTCTTGTTTGTGTAAAATCCCAACTTACCAATGTGACGTTTTGAACATCCACTGTATCATAAGTGCTAGTACACTATGTCACATGTAATTGGTCTACCATTACATCATCCACAATAGTAAAGGAGCTTCACGCCTAATACAAGAAAGAAAAGTGGCCTGTTTGGTAAAACTGTCCCTCATGACATCAAACAACCTGAAGTATATGTGTAGTTTAGGTACCTATGTGTCTGCTCAGAACAGTCAGTAGGTAATGAACAGGAATTAGGTGTGATCTTTTCCAACAAACTCATAGACAAAGCACATCATCATTCACATTGTGCAAAACGTACACCTTCAAGAGCTCTTCTTGTGCATTGGATTAGACATAGGTAACCCTTAATGTTGATGGGAAAAATCCGGGCTGTGATAAAAAAAATAGTCATGTAACGTGAAACTTAAATAAGAACTCATTGCTACTGTTGGGCTATCAACTGCCCATTGAGCTGGGGATAGGCCACTGTAAGAATGCAGGCCATTATGGGGTTAGGGTGTGGAGCACGTGCGTCCCACGTTGGGAGGACTGACTGAACTGGACTTTGTCTGACTTTCTGGTCTAGCTTCGTAGGCCTCCCACCTCTTCCTGCAATGAAGGCTATACCACATGCAGACCCCCTGGGTCCCCACCTGCCTGGTGATGACCTTACAGATATTCCACTTCTGATCGGTGTTGACCTGTATTGATGCAAGAAATTAAAGAAAAAATAATGGATTTGGGACGTTTTGTTTGTCTGTATTGCTATAACACAATTTTACTACATCTATCACAAACATGACTCATAAGTTACCATACAACATGTGTATTTCCAAATGCTGACCTAAACAAATATATTGATGCACACTTATGTAGTGACTTGTTGACTACCCTCATTCTAAACTCACTAAAACAGGCTAGTAATATCATGTAGCACAGGGGGCTCCAACATTTTCTGTGATGTGAACTACCTCAGATCAGTGCAAAAAGTGAACTACTGAAGACTAAACAACTTGCACATTGTTACCAGACACCCTCAAGGCCAGCTTCATTGACTTGATGCCTAAAGTCCATAGCGCCACATACTGTGGTTTGAACTACATACTATGATTGAGGGCACTATGAAAGGGCTGCCATGTACCATGCCAACCTAAAAGCCAATCTCAAAGCCTGCTGCGAGCCCATACCTAACATTGATTGTGAAGCTATCTCATTCAATGTACAAATTGACAATAAATCTACTTTTAAGGAGATATTAGTATATCGATCTCCAGGTAGCAAAGCAAGCTTTCTAAATACAGTTAAATCACTCCTATGTATGTGCGACTGAGAAATCTAGGTGATTTTAATTTTCATCTGGAAGATAGCTCTGACACCAATACGGATACCTTAAATGAACTCATGGTAATGACAGGTCTTAGAAAAATTGTCACAGGCCCCACTCATCAGGCAGGGCACACCCTTGATGGTATTTTAATTAATAATAACTCTACTTCACTCAAAGAAATCTTAACTCTGAGCAAAAATACTAAGCATGGGCGGAAAATCCGTTCCGCTCGCAGATTTTGCGGATTTACGGTAAATTCGCAATCCGCGAGATTCGCGAATTTCCTGCAAAATCCGCGAGCGGAACGGATTGGGTCAAAAGTTCAAGCTGACTTTTGTAACTCTTTTAGAATGGCGCCGGCAAGCTGCCAGAGCTATTCTAAAATAGTTACAAAAGTCAGCTTCAACAGGAAGCTCTAATAGATAAAGTAAAGCAGGTGCTGCTCAAATTCAGTTACACAATCATTAATCACCCCAAACTTGGGGTGATTAATGATCGTGTAACTTAATTTGACATTCAACTCGAGCACCTGCTTTACTTTATCTATTAGTGCTTCCTGTTGACGCTATTTGTAGCTATTTCAAATGGCGCTGGCAGCTTGCCGGCGCCATTCAAAGTGGGGCTGAGGGCAGAAGGGCACAAAAGTGGGACAGAGGGCAGAAGGGGACAAAAAATGAGTGGGGCAGAGGGCAGAAGGGCACAGAAACGAGTGGTACAGAGGGCAGATGGGCATAAAAAACGAGAGGGTGGCAGTGATTAACCAGGCAAAAAATAAAAACGCGAACACGCAAAGCGCCCCGCGAACACCCGCAAACAAGCAAAAATAAAAAAATCTGCAAATTCTTTTGCGGATTGCGAATTCGCAAATCCGCAAATTCGCGGAGTGCGAATTCGCAAAATTCACCCATGCTTAAAAAATACATGAATGTAGGCAACAGGAAAGGCATTGGAGAAATTACTATAATGCTCAGGACCTTGCCATTTATAAAACGCCGTTTACTGAATAAAAAACCTAATCAACGCAGAAAAATGCACCTATTTTACTAAACAAATTAACCAGGCAAAGAATTCCACTAGAGAACTCTTTCAAGTGGTCTCAAAACTATCAGGTCCCCCAGAATCAAATTCTATTGAACCATCAAAAAATTCTGCGACTCTCTAGCACAACACTTCCTAAAGAAAGTGAAGCAAATGTATGACATCTTTGGCACTAACATTAGCATAGTCAACGATACCCCCTTTAATATCTGTCCTTCTGATGCCTCTAGCCTCTCTAAATTTGAATTTATCACTAAAGATAAGGTTACCACTCTTAACCAACAGACTAAATCCGTCTCCCCATACTCGCTTCCCCCTAGTATCTTCAAGCAAGCCTCCGAGATACTAGCTCCTTGTCTTGGCAATATTTTTAACACTATGCTCTTGCGTGGTGTTTTCCCTACCATATGGAAAACAGCTTCTATAGTAGCTTTATTGAAGAAACCTAATCTCAATCCCACATAACCTAATAATTATAGACCTATTTTACGTCTACCTTTACCCGCTAAATTAGTGGAGAAAATCATGAATGAACAGCTGACTGATTATTTAATAAAAATAATTATCTTGATGAGACAGTTTAGTTTCAGAACAGAACATAGCACTGAATCAGCTTTAATTAAAGCTACAGATGAAATTAGAGTGACTTTGGACTCAGGGGGACCAGCCGCCTTGATTTTACTTGATCTTTCCTCTGCGTTTGATACCGTCTACCATGATCTTTTATTAAATCCTCTAATTTCCCTTGGCATTTCAGTTAAATCACTCACACTACTCTCATCTTTTCTGTCTGGCAGAACAAAATCAGTAGCCTTGGGAAGCTATGAATCTCTGTCTTTCGTCCTCCCCTGCGGAGTCCCTCAGGGATCATCCTTAAGCCCCAAGTTATTCAAGATGTATGTATCGGAACTTCTTACACTCGTTAGAACCTTCGGCCTGGTAGTGACAACTTACGCAGATGATACACAAATTGTCTTATCTTTATCAAACAAATCCGGGCAACAAATGCAAAATTTCAAGGCTTGCATGCTTGCAGTCAGTTCATGGATAAACTCTCATTGTCTGAATGTAAACTCAGACAAAACAGAAGTCATCACATTTGGCAATTTCCTACCTAACTTGTCACAGAGCTGGTGGCTGGATGAACTGGGATTAGTTCCTATTCCAGTCACCACAGCTAAGAAACATGGCGTGATTATTGATGATAAACTGAATTTTAAATCACAGGTAAATGCTGTCTCTTCATCATGTTTTTTCTTGTTAAAAACCATCAAAAAAGTCGTCCCATGTATCCCCATGGACAGCAGAAAAACAGTGATCTCTTCTTTGATCCTGGCCAAGTTAGACTATTGCAATGATCTTTACATCAGCCTACCTGGTAAACAACTCACTAAATTGCTGATGACTCAAAATACAGTGGTGCGTCTTCTGTTGGGTATTTCTAAGCATTCATCTGTCAGAAATCATCTGCATACACTGCATTGGCTCCCAGTTAGGAACCGCATCATTTTTAAAACTCTCTGAATTACCTACAGAGCACTCCAGAATTCTGGCCCCATTTTTTTGATGCATCTGTTCTACTGGTACATTCCAAAAAGGCATCTACGCTCCGGATCAAAACTGAGAGCAACTCCGAGAGTCTTTAAGGTCACATGGGGTGACAGTAGCTTTAGGGAAGCTGCCCCCAAACTCTGAAACCAACTCCCTTTTGCCATCAGATCCCTTCCAACTCTGCTTGCATTTAGGAAGTCCTTGAAAACATGGCTATTTGATAAATAGTCATCTTCATCTTTACAGAAACTGGCATTGTCCACAAGCCAGCGCCAAGACACCCCCGGGTAATCGTGTGCTTAACAAATGTATTAACATAGCATAACGTGTGTCAGTGAGAGTGTGCTCTTAGGGGATGTATGAACATGTGTACATATGAATGGATATAATTATACGGGCGACAGAGTCTGTGAGGCATGTACTTGTAGCACAGGACACACCTTTTACCATATGTGGATACAATTGTATGTCCTTTTGAATTGGGGGGATTTAAAAGTGCAGAGAAATTTCTACCAAGCACTTCCTTTCATGTAACATTTGTCTGCACTTTAAAATTCTGACATGTAAAAAAGGGCTGTATGTTGCTTAAATACTTGTGGCACAGTGTATACTAGGCACTGGGAGTAAGGGGCCTGCAGTTTGGTAATTAAACACTTTAGTAAAATTAAATGAAGTGTTAGCTCAAGCAGTTAGGTAACTCTCCATTTTAATTGTCGTTTAATGAAAAACCTTCAGGCGCTTTTTTTGCGCACACCTCCAAATTTGAGTTGACAAGGAAACATTTGTATGACAGATGTATATCAGTTCTTCAGTCGTTTGTCGCTGTGACTCAGCCCCAGCCTAGCCCATCTATCTGCAGTCTAATGATCGTGATGTCAAATGAACACAGCCTTCCCGTAACTTTGATATGAGACAATGGCCTTGTACACATCTAATAACTGACCTCAAGGCTGTGTGCCACGCTGAAGGGGTCTGGGTGTTCCTCGGAGCTCCCAATCAACTGTTTGGAGACCCCTGATCTAGGCTGAGTGATTTGTGGGATGATACACGTAGCAAACATCATATTTATTTGGTTTATACACAAAACATATATGTGCAGTTGTAATACAATATGTGTTTTCTAATTTACATGATGTGCAATTTCTACATTTCACATGTAATTTACACATATACATAGATATATCTCAGCTTACACGCCAATTAGAATCTAAGGCTTTAAACACATAACACATAATAATGTTGCTAATTTTTAAAATTGTAAAGTTATTACAAATCACTAACATCATTGTCCTCTGTAGGGACATAATTTATGACACTTCACATCAATCACTACACTTCACTCAGGAACTCAAAGAGACATTGTAGCCTGTGTTAATGAAACAAAAACAGTTACACAGATTCACATATACATTTCAAACATGTACCTGTTCCCCTGGTGAGCCATAGAGCTGGCTGTACAGTGATAGGACCTCCTTTGCCAGCAACTCCAGCTTTTCTGGTGAGACGGCAGGGGCCCTTTCACCTGCTCCACCTGGCCTTGTTGTTCCTAGAGGTCACAAACTACAGCAAAAGTGGAGGAGGTCATGATGGCTAAAGTGTTAGAAGGCAAGTGAGCTTTTTTTGTAACACCGTGTAGATATGCGCGATGTACGCAATAGTCAGCGGAGATAGACAAAGCAATTGGCCTTCATACATTGCTTTCACACAGTCTATGGCTGTGTCCGTCATGGAGTTAGACACCCACTACAGAGTCAACTTCCACCGCAGACGTCTGATTATAAATGGTCTGCTGGGAAGGTCAGACGGCTGCCATTTTAAAAGGTCAAATAGTGTGTTTGTGACTGGTAAGTGTGTTACCACCACTAAAAATAATGGCTACTGTGTTTGCATATTCAAACTTCGCAGGACACTAATGTATTTTTAAAAAATGTAGATGTAATGCGTTACTGTGGTTCAATGCGATTCTTGTGCGGTGTTGTTTACACCTTGTTTGATGGTATTTTGGATAAAACAATTAAAAAAAAAGAATATGTAAATAATGCATTAAAAAATGTATTATTTACACATTCTTTCAAAATTAAAATATCACATGTCCATGTCTCTTAAAATACGTGGGCATGACCACCCGTAGGGTAAAATTGAGAACTTTGGAACACAAGAGCACGGTGAGATGTAAGAAACAGGCGACAAGATTGACAAGCCACTTCCTTCAAGTGAACCACCGACCAGATGATTTTAGATGGACTGTATTAGAGCAACCATTCATTCCTGAACATATCACAGATATCTCTAGGTTTCTATTGGTTAAAGAACAGAAATGGGTTTTTAAATTACAGAGTGATAAATTAGGACTAAATAACGCAATACCTTGGGTGTTATTGTAATCTGAACCCGGTGTTTGCATCTAGATGCCGAGTCTTGAAAGAGAGAAAGAGGGGTCCCACAATGGATGTGGTGAGAGAGGGTCTACATATTGCCTCAAGCTATGAGATACATCCATATGTGAGATGAGAACACTTTAACACGCAAAAACATGATTTCCTAACATTATTGGTTAGCATAGACACATATGTGTGAAGATATTTCCAAACAATGAAGTAGGGTTTCTATTTTTTCTTTTGTAGCCTGCTAAAGTTATATAGGTTAGCTGTCACGTTTTTCTAGGTCTCTTGTGGTTCTAACTGTTTGAATAGACCCGTGAA
Source organism: Lissotriton vulgaris (assembly GCF_964263255.1). NCBI lineage: Eukaryota > Metazoa > Chordata > Amphibia > Caudata > Salamandridae > Lissotriton > Lissotriton vulgaris. The sequence continues at coordinate 415,262,823 of NC_141689.1, read as the reverse complement.
TACTGTTGTTTTGTACATAATTAAAATATTGACAGCTAAAAAATGACATTCGTGAAGTAAAAATCATAAAAACAAATGTTACATTAAAATATGTTGTGAAACCATATATATTTTTAATGAAAAATAAACATTTGGTAAATGTTTAAAAATGTTCACGCTTTTTCCGATGCAGGCATTTGAACCCTGGGAGAGTGAGGCGATGACACCCTCAAGTGTACTGCCCATTTCCAGACCTTACCACTATGGAAGCGCAGGATATTATTAATGAGTTCAGATTGAATATGCAGACAATACTTGATTTATGTCATCAACTGGAGCCTGATCTTCTGTCTCACAGCAGAAATCCCACATCTATTACACTAATTGTCAAACTCATGACATTGTGTGGCCACAGTATCATTCCAATACACTTCGGCAGTATCTGGTGAAATATAACCAACTTTTTGTGGTGGAAACTGATTCCGTCATGGAATGTAATAAAGTGGCAGAATATTTTGCCAACAAGGTAAAAAAAATATACAGCTCTTTCTCCAGATGTCCCGCGGTTGGAGAAACCTTCATAGAACTGAAGGAACTGGAGATGTTAAATTCAAAACTGAGGTTAGAATGCTTTACCGTACCACCCAGTAAAGAACTTGAAACCATCTGTACTAGCATAAAATAGGGCTCCCCTCGAGATCCCGCTCCTCCGAGGGTGCTGGGTGCAAGCATAGTTGCTTGAGAACCGTACATCCGCCATGTCCTTGTAACATCCTTTGACTCCCAGACCCTGCCAAGAAACTGGAAAAAGGCAATTGTGTTACCTATTAGAAAAAAACCTAATGTAAGCCATGATGTCCTGGAGAACTTACGACCTCTCTCTCTGCTACCCTATACCGCGAAAATTGCAGAGAAAATTGCAAATGTGCAATTGATGGCATTTGCGGAGAAGAAGAATCTCCTGCACCCCTCCCAATCGGGGTTCCGAAGAGGCTTCTCTACTAAGACGGCCCTACTACGAGCCACCGAAACTCTACGTCAAGGAGCTGACGCAGGCCTAACCATAGCACTGGTCATGCTAGACCTTAGTGCAGCGTTCGACACTGTAGCACATATCACCTTGCTACAGTGTCTGAACAGAGGAGGTGTGACTGATAGAGCACTAGGTTGACTTAAATCGTTTCTGACGGGCAGAAGCTTTCAGGTTCAACGGGGCTCGTTTCAGTCTGAGGAGAGGGTATTGGAACAGGGTGTGCGACAGGGCTCTGCTTTAAGTCCCACCCTTTTTAACTTATATATGGCCCCCCTGGCTGAGTTAGTTCAATCGTTCGGCGTAGAGATTGTCGCCTACGCCGACGATACACAGCTCTTACTCACCCTCACCCAAACGCCTGCTGCTGGAGCCAATAACTTCCGAGCCTGTATGCAAGCATTGGCCACTTGGATGGATAGTCACTGCCTAAAATTGAACGGATCCAAGACAGAAGTCTTGGTGGTTGGTGGTGATCAACGGCTTTGGACATGTGACTGGTGGCCAAGCTGTTTAGGCGATATGCCTACACCATGTCCTGAAGCTAAGAACTTAGGGATATGGATGGATCCCACACTCTCTTATGAGACACACATCAACCGTTTAGTAGGCAATTGCTTTGGAGTCCTAAAGACTCTCAATAAAACCCTGGACCTCCTTCCTTTGGAGGCTCGGCACACTATGACCCAGGCACTGATTACGTCACGCCTCGACTATGGGAATGTCCTCTTCCTAGGAGCTTCTAGTAAAAGCATAGGACGACTCCAGATATTGCAAAATGCTGCAGCCCGCCTAGTGCTTAGACTCCCACGAAGAGCCAACTCTAAAACCACCCTGGAGGCCCTCCACTGGCTCCCAGTGAAAAAAAGAATAATGTACAAAGCCCTCCTAATATGTCATCAGATCCTTTGGCATAAAGCTCCCGGCTATCTGACAGGTCTGGTTACCTGGTATGAACCACGCAGATCGCTTATATCGAGCGGCATGGGCACGCTTGTGACCCACCGCTATAGGAGAGAAAAAATGGGAGGTCGGTCCTTTAGAGTGGCGGCTGCCATAGCATGGAACAAACTTCCCATCAATCTCCGCCTGGAGCCTTCAGAAACTATTTTCCGACGCCAACTTAAAACTCATCTGTTCTCCTCATAGCTTACTTTAATACCCTCTGCCTCGCACTGTCCTCTCCCCTAATGAGTTTTCTCCTCTCTCTTAGCGCGGGGACACGCTGAGATGGCGTAATCCATGCGCTCTATAAATGTCTTTATTATTATTATTATTTATTATTGCGCTACAAGAAATGCAAGAAATTATTTTGTCAATGATGAGACACGCTTCAACAGCCTCATCCAGTTTCCACGGCATAAGGATTTTCCAAATATGAAGGGTGAATTCTATGCTTTGGATTTGTCTTCCCCATGTGCCACCACACACCATGAAACATGTCTACCAGAACAAAAAGCACTTCCATTCAATCAAGCTGTCTGTTACCTGATTTGTACATCACAAGTGTCGGTGCGTGTTTCTCTGGATCAGCCCATTATTCCTTTGTACTACAGTACAGCAGCATACACTTGCAAATGCCACCATTTGGCAGACCTGAGAGGTCCTGGCTTGGTGATAAGTATAATCTGACATTTTATTGTTGGGTTAGTTTCAAGGTGAATCATCTGAAATCATGTTACATATCTTGTCTCTTCTCTTTTTTCCCTTTAGGAGACCCATCTTATCCTAACCAACCATGGTTGTTGGCACTGCTCAGGAATCCAACAACGCCAGAAGAAGTCTGTTTCAATGAGGCCCATGAAAGTACACAGAGGCCAGTGTAGCGGCCTTTCAGGCTCCCAAAGGCCAGATTTCGCTGTCTGAACAAGACTGGTAGAGACCTCCCCTACTCACCCGAGATGGTATGCCAAATCACCAGGCCTGCTGCATGCTACACAACATAGCCCTGCGATAGAACATCCCTTACATCGCAGAGGATTGAGACCATGAAGAGCCCTTCGGTGAGGACCCTGAAATGTCAAATGAAGATGATAGTGGAGAGGAGGAAGGAGTCCGTTTATGTCAGGATGTTATTGACAACTTCTTCACATGAGTGAAAGTATCTCTTTATATATTATCACATTAACTGTTAAACCAACTATTGATGTAGTGAGGAAAAAGTGCTGGACATTTTTTAGGAAGGGCAAGTTCAGAGAAATCCAGCTCACAGGTCTTTGTTGATCAAGGTTTAGAAACATTTAATTTTGTGTTCATTTTCATTGTTTATCTCTGATTATGTTTTAGGAACTGCGTCTGAAAAAAGATGACTTTGTAATATGTCTATTTCATTATGTTTCATTACTTATTTTCTTGTTTTCATCTGTTTTAGATATCTTCACCATGTCATCTTCATTTGGACATTTCAAAGTTGTGTCATTTGCAGTTAAGTGGTGCTGTTTCGGAGTACAAAGGGACCATGGATTGATCCTGGGGAAGACACATTCAGACTTTGAGTATACCTATTTTGTACCAAGACAACTTGCACAGTGAGTGAATGGAAGTTTTGAAGACTGCATTTGACTCATTCTCTGTTGTGAGTTGGCACTGAGGCACCTTCAATTGCTCCAACCATATGTGTTAGTAGAGCCAAAACACACTAATCTGCTTTCACATTGACTAAATCATCTTTAGGGCTCCCGGTTTTATGGTATTTATTTTTTTGCCATTTCCGTCTGTATTTATCCATATTTATTTTTGGGACATTTTTTCTGTATTTATCCACATTTATTTTTGCCACAAGAAAAATACGACGGTACAGCTAGTATTTTTCCACATTTATTTATTTAAAGTGACTCTGCACACATGCGCTCGGTTGTTATTGGTCAACACTATACATTCATCTGAAAACTTTGCCATTTGCCGAATGTTCCAAATATGCTCAAAAGTGCTATCACAAGCCAAATGTTTACATTTCTTTTCTCTAACTACACAGGGAGAGAATTGAGTTTTTCTTAGTTTTGTGGATATATTTGTATTAAAAAATAAAAATCTGTTGCACCAGTTTGCCAGAGTCAGACCTATCCTATTGACTTTGCCAGTGCTTGTATTCCTTCGACGTTATATGTTGCAGTAAATAGCTGGACTGCAAGTGAAGTGACAGAATCGTAGTCTGGCCAGGTGTAGTTATGAACTGTGGATGACAGATGCAGTCAGAAGGACATAGCCAGGTGTGATCTTTTTCACTTTCAATCCTGCCCTGCCCGTTCTGGGGATTGAGAATATTGTGGTGAAAAATGGCTGCATTCTTCGGCTGCCGTACAGCTATCTGCTGCCAAGGATAATACATTCTTCAAATACCCTCTGATTCCCTGACGTCCTTGCTGCTGAAATAGCTCGTACGGTTAAGCGCCGGCTGCTGAAATCTATGTTCACACTGCTATTAAACGATTCCTATTCTGACTGGTCCACTAAGCCTTTCATCTGTGTGACGTCGATACAAGCCATTGAGTTTAACAACAACGCATCTATTACAGTGCTGATGCCTGTATGTTATGATATCTGCTGCCCCAGCTGGAGGTTGGTCTTATTGCCTGTGGACGAGGTGCTGCTTAGTATGGCACATGCCATTTGTGATCTTGTTGTCTGACTGCCACGTTTACATAGCTGTCAAGGTTTCAGACTGCTATGTGTGACAATTTCATAATTTCAGTGCAAATATGGGTGACATTTCATCGACTGAAATGAAGTCAGTCAACCCTAGGCTGGAAAAGCAAATCTAATAAATAATCAGTTTCTACCTAAGTTGCCATAAACTAATCATGACAAGACAAATAGGGAAATTCTGTACCTGAAATTGGTTCAGCTGTACAACTGCTGCAATTAATTGTAGAGCGCTTTGTACATCGTGCACAATTAGTCGTAGACTATAGTGACCTACTGTCACAGGAGCACAAATGCCACCTTCTTATGTCAGATGATTCAGGAATAAATCAAACACTGTGAAAAAACAGGGGGAAAACTGTAATGGTGCTACCATGTGTGTCCAAACAGTCATTATAGGTTATTTCTAACCATGTTATATAACTCATTAATGTGATCTTGTCACATAGGCGGCACATACCTTGAAAATGTAGATTGGGAATTGTTGCCTGTTGATCACTAGGCAAAACGAAAGGCACACATTAATCATTACCCACGCAAGGAAGCTGAAGTAAATAAAAAGAAAGAATTTGCCTCCGTATGATTAATTGTGCAGATAGTGGCTCAAACAAGCCGGACAGACATGTGTCTTAAATGACCTAATCCACGGAGACAGGCAGCAGAATCCTATGTTCTCTGTCTGCCGGCCACAGAACTAACTGTTTAAATGTCAGACGGTACGTCCAAGATGCGTCAGTTGGTGGCATGCACGAGAGGTGCAGCCGCTATAGAGGACACTATTATTGTCTATTGTGTCGAAAACAGACTCTGCAACTATCGGATGGTCACTAATTTGGAATAGGCTTGATTCTAATAAGAAAGAGGTTGCATTGTAAATATAATATGACGAATGAGCTCTCGGACTCTGAAGCTGTGTCTTATCAAGGGCAAGCAGCGTATGTGAGAAAGTTATGTATGGGCAGGGAGACAGCGTGACTGCCGTCGGGGACTGCTAGGGTGCCAGGCAGACTGCCCGTGGTCGGCCCCCTTTCCCCGCTGCAATCACCTGCGCATTTTCTAATTCAGCCTACATTTCCAGGCATAAACTAGATGATGAGTGGAAGAAACAGAAAAGGATCGGTCCTTTTTTTTTTGTTTAGAACGCAGCTCGCCTTAGTCCAAGTAGCTGTCTCAGGCTTTCCACGCCACAAACATCAGGGTGTTCATGGTGCCCCAGGGTTTAACGCCCTTCCTCCAAGACACTCCCCGGTGCGAGCTGCGTTTGTTCAGTCTCGCAACAATGGTGTGAATAGAGGCTCCTAATCGGACTCCGGCAGGGCCTCTTAGAAGGGGTGAAAGAACAACAGGACTCATCAAGAAGTAAATGGTCTTTAAATAGACTTGTGAAATGCTCAGGTGCGGCTGGCTGCTCTGTGTGTGCTCGGGAATCTGTCTCAGCGCGGGCTGACACCTCTTAACCCACTAGTATTTACCCGTTTTTATATATAAATACAGATAAAGGAAAACTAGTTTTCCATCTGTATTTATATGTAAAAATCCGTAAAAACGGAAAACCGGGAGCCCTTATCATCATATACTGTTAAGTGTATGAAGCTTTTAATGTGTCTCACCATTACAAGCACACCACTTAAACTTGGTTGTGAGATTCCACCAGATACTGGGACAGATTATTGGAATAATCCGGTGTATACAAAAAGTAGTACTGCCATGATTTTGTCTATTCGTGTTATTGATGTGGGATTCCTGATGTCAAGAAGATGATCTAGCTCCAGCTGATGATATCAATCAACAATAATTTACCCATTAAATGTGAATGGTATTGTTATATCCCCTTCTTCCATGGTGGCAAGGTCTGGAATTGGCAATGACAAAATGGCACTGCCTATTTGTGTTATGTGTGGATTGTTATGTTTGTGAAAAAGTTGACAGACACATTTTTGGCAATTGTAATAAATTAGTAGTTGATTGGCATTTGTATTTTGTCATCATGGTTGAGAACTTCAGAGAAACATTGCCTACTTGCAATTCATTTATGATTACACAATCATTTGCTTTTTGACATTGTAAATGTATGATGGAAGGAAACAAATGAATTAATTGAGTTGATAAATACAACAACAGTCTTTGCCTTTGTGAGTTTTGGTTTTATTGAACAAAACCTAATGAACTAAAACAGGATAAGAATGAAAACACAAACAAAAAAATAAAAAGTCTGTCATGGTGAATCAAACCATTCTGAAACAGCCAAAACTGTTTGAAGTCCAATGTCCAAAATACAACTGGCATCAGAAAGGTAAATCTGTCTGGGAAAATTGTCCAGAGAGTGAATGTTAGTTCCAAATGGACAAAAATAGATTTGACTACTCTTGCTGGTGGTGTTAGAGCTCTTGCCAAACTCTCCTGCTGGTAATCTGAATCGACATCCCCTCCTGCGGAGGAGGGTTCCCCAGTTGCAGGAACTGGGGTGGTTGCTAGTGTTTCTTGGTGTGGCAGGGCAATATTTTCTGTGGCTGCGGCAGATGTACTTGGGCCAGATATTGTAGTACCACACAAAGGAGTAGATGGTGCTGGGAAAGCCCTGCACATATGTGTGTGAATGTAATACATCACTCCAATCAGGGAGCCCATATTGGAGTTGTTATTTTTCATCGCGACATTGGGCTCCCTCTGCAACCGCTTCATGTCCCGTAGTTCTGTGAGTACCTGGCCCATCGTGTCTTGGGACTAATGGAGGGATCCCAAGACTTGATTGAGGGTGACCTGGGTGAAAGTCAACCCAGTGGCCTCACTATGCTGGCCCACAGTGTCCCTCTCACGACTCCTACACCCACTTCCTTGTGGCCTTGGCACAGTGTACCCCATCCTACTGGTTCCTGTCTGAACTGTAGGTGGTCGTGGTTGTGGTTTTATAAATCTGGGTCTATGGGTTGGCAGTGGTTTGCACTCTGTCCAAGTTGGGACCCTTCCTTCTAGTCAGGATAAGAGAGTTATACACCCAGGTAACCCCTGCTCACCCCCATGGTAGCTTGGCACGAGCAGTCAGGCTTATCTCAGAGGCAATGCGGTAATGTGCAAAGCATTTGCACATAACACACACAGTAACACAGTAAAACCACTACAAATGGACACCACACTAGTTTAGAAAAATAAACATTCTTTATCTTAATCAAACAAGACCAAAATGACAAAAATCCAACATACAGAACACAAAATATCACTTTTTAAATGTTTAAGCAATTCAGTCCATAGAACTCTATGGATGCTGTGATGTTACCTATGATGTGTCAAAATCCAAGTCGAAATACAGCCGCAAAGGACGGAAGAGTCAGAAAACCCAGGGGTTGCGTCAGCTCTTGAGTCCCCGGAGAAGCGAGGCGTCTGTTCTACTGCATACAGGAGAAGTGTTGCATCAGTTCTGGACTATATGGCGAAGCATTGCATCGAAATCCATAGTCGGTTCTGGCCTGTGGGCGATGCAGTGGGAAACCTGGCGCACAGGTGCAATGCTTGCAATTCCGGGTGAGCTAGAGTCGATGAGATGGCGGAAAAAAGGAGATGCATCAATTCTTTCAGCCGCAGATGGGTGATACGATTCTTTCAGTTGCACAGCAGGGCCTGCCCCGAAGTCAGAGCTGGGGGTCTCGGACGTCGGAGACTCAGTGCTCTGGACTCAGGCTGTGGCAGTTCTTTCAGCTGCGGACAGGCACTGCTTCGATTTCTTCGGCCGCATGGCGGCGGAGCGTGGAAACTTCTCCTGCATGGCAGTGCTGCGTCAGAAAAATAGGCGCTGGAAAGTTGATGCATTAATTTGTAAGGCTTTTGCAGCAGGAATCAACTCCAAGGGCCCAGACTAGAACTGCCACCACTTGGAAGGTCAGTGGGGTCCAGGGATGTCGCTGAAGTCTTTCATGGCCCTCAGACTTCCATCAGGAAGCAAGTACACACAAGCCCTTGGAGAAACGTGGAATAACAGGTTTCAGAAAGCAAAGTCGCATTCTTTCACTGCCCACTGACAGAAGCAACACACAGCAAAGGGGCAGTGCTCCTCCTGACAGCTCTTCAGCTCTTCTTTTTGGCAGAGACTTCAGTCCAGAAGTGTTCTAAAAATGTTTGTCTACTGGACAATACTCATACCCCTTTTGGCCTTTGAAGTAGGTATACTTCAAAGAAAAGTCTTTGATGTCCACAAGATCCTGCTTTGCCCAGCCTTGGCTCCAGACACACTACAGGGGATGGAAACAGCATTGCGAGAGGACAGGCACAGCCCTATTGAGGTGTCAGTGACAACTCCTCTCACCACTCTAGCTTGGGAAGACCCATCTGCCTGGGGATGAGCCATCAGGATAAGCAGGGCACACCTCAGCTCCCTTTGTGCACAAACAACCCCAGTCAGTCTAAACCAGACATTAATTTCACAGGCAGCAAGAGATACAGAATAGTAAAGCAAGAAAATGCCCACTTTCTAAAAGTGGCATTTTCAAACATACTATTTAAAAAACAACTTCACTAAAAGATGTATTTTAAAATTCTGAGTTTAGGGAACTGAAAAACTCCAAATCTCTACATCTTTCTATTTGAAAGTTAAACTTGTAAGATGTTACAAGACAGCTCCAATGATAACCTATGGGGGAGATAGACCTTGCTATAGTGAAAAAACAAAATTGGTAGTATTTCACTATCAGGACAGGTAAAACACACTGGCACATGTCCATCATTTCACATGCACTGCACCCTGCCCAAGGGCAACCTTGGGCCTACTTTAGGGATACATATTGTAAAGGGGAAGTTTTGGGCCTGGCATGTGGGTACACTTGCCAGGTCGACATGGCAGATTAAAACTGCCCACACAGACACTGCTGTGGTAGGCCTGAGACATGGTTACAAGGGTACTCAAGTAGGTGGCACAATCAGTGTCGCAGGCCCATTATTATCATTTGATTTACAGGCCCTGTGCACACATAGTGCACTTTACTAGGGACTTACTATTAAATCACATATGCCAATCATGGATAAGAAATCCTAGTCACAATTTACACAGGGAGCACTTGCACTTTAGCACTGATCAGCAGTAGTAAAATGGTAGGGTACAAAAACGATCAAAAAGTCCAGCCCTCAGTCAAAAATACAGGAGGTAAAGGCAGAAAGACAGGTGAAACCACACCAAAACAGGTGGTGTCTCTACAACAACCAGGACTCGGGGGAACAAGATTGGTGTGGTGTTGGTTTGGACACAGGAAGCGGCGGTATCTGTGAGCTGAAGTGTTGTAACAGCTGGGGTGAGAGTTGTAGGTGTGGGAATAGTGAGGCTCACTGAAGCCTTCTGGCCAGGTAGGCCAGATGGACAAGGCTGCTCCTCTTCATTCAGACGGGAAACATCACTTACAATGCCACTTTTACAACGCAGGGCCTTTATGACGCAACTTTTACAACGCAAACCATTACAACGCATTGCGCTGGGGGGCGCTCTAGGATAGGGAATAGGTTTAATGTACTATCCAACACCTTCCCTACTATCCACGGGGACTGGAGTTTATTTATATTTATTTCGCGATTTCTAGAGCGCCTGGTGACCCGTAGGCATCCCCGCGCTATAAACCTGTCGATATCCAGAGGGGGGGGGGGAGGGAGTGTTTAATTGGGAAACAGGAATGTTTTAAGTTGGAATAGTAAATTAAACTATTCACTATCCAGTGCCCCAAAGCACTATGCGTTGTAATGGTATGCGTTGTAAAACACGCGTTGTAAAAGCATGCGATGTAAAAGCATGCGTTGTAATGTCGTACATCCATTCAGACTTGCAGGAGTGTAGTCATCCCTGGAAGTTTGATCCTGGGCTGGAGTGGAGGTTTCCTGAGTGGTAGATGGTGGGCCACATGCTCTAACTATTGGTCCTATTATGAACGTAAACATTTTGATACATTGTAAAAGTGTGGATTACACATACAATGAGTTGTAAGGCAAACATATTGCGAACTAATAGGGAGAAGAATATCAATAGCATGATTATACCCTCCAGTTGTATTATAATTATTTACATAAACCGTTTACATTTCATACGAAACACTAGTAAGAGGATGCCCTGAATTGTAAAGATTAGTAACTATACATAAAATGTGGGGCGTTGCTTTGGCACGAAGCGGAATGGCTGCCTGCTAAGGGAGCTCCGCGCGCCGGAATTTATATTCGTCCAGAACTTCCTTAAAAAGTCTCCCTGCGCACCGAGAAACCCTCGCTGGGCATTGCCAAAGAGGCAAGGAGTACATCTGAGGTGTTGGTGTCGGAAGAACCACGATGCCGCAACCACACCGCAACACTGTGCATATCGCGGCTCAGAGGAGAAAACAGCGCCGTCCTAGTGAGCGTGACTTGGAGACTGGGGCTGCATTTACCGGATAGGTGCCACCTTCCAGCGGCTGATTGCGGTCTTGGGCCATCAACCTGCTGCGGAACTGGGGCTGGGCACATCGCTGCAGCGACGGGAGTATCCTGGATAGTTGCACGCTGCGGAGGCCAGCGGTGTGACGAAGCTCGAGCCACCCCCTAGACTGCCCAACTGAGTACGGTGCAATGCATGAGGGTGTGTTGTGCGGACTCCTGCGCCCGAGTTTACGAACAGCACCGAAGATAAGACTGGGCGGCACATGAGGAGAGGCAGAATCGGCGCAGAGGAGTGGCGCTGGAGGGGACCTGGCAGGGTAGGAGAACCAACTAGGCGGGCTGGGCCTGGGCTGTTGGGGCGGCGCAGCCGACATTGGGCGTCGCACCTGCATGTGTGGTGACACTTGGTGAGGGTCGGGCTGTCGGGCGGCGAGGGGCGCAGACCCGAGGTGGTGGGTGCTGTGTGCTCTGGGCGGTTGCTGGGCTGCCTCTTGAAGGCTGAGGGGCACTACCTGGTGGGCTCCTGGGCTTCCGCTGGTCTGACTCTGCGGGCCAGAGGGGTCGGGGAGACACGAGGGGTCGCTCGGCTGGGAGGAGGTGGGAATAGCGCTGCTCTGTGGGCGCAGTGTGGTTCACTACATCTGGTCACCTGCCGGGGAACTGAGGCTGGCCCTGCAGAACACAGAGAATCTGAGCCTCTCACGAAGAGTGGAGCAGCGAGGACTCATTGCCGGTTGTTGAAAAAGTGCATGCGAGTAAAAACCACATCTCTAAGTGGGGGTGCTGATACCCTGACTGAATGCTGGGGGCACACACCTGAACACAAGATATGGATTTGTCCTGCTGGATTCTGGTCCATGCATAGGCAGATGCAGAAGTGGTGTGAGAGGCTGCTATTGAAGAAAAGTTGCTGACCATATAGCTGGAGGTGATACTGGATTCACAGTGGTTCTCGCTTTCGACATGGGCAAATCAGAACCCAGACAGGCCAAGCTACAGTTTGATGACAAGCGTACCACCCACGACCAGAGCGAGATGCGGAATGCTTCGGGCTCTGAAGAGAACACAGCAGATGACACCAGGACCATTCTATTGGAACTTCGCGCTGGCATGAAAACAATAGACAGTAAGACTGATGCGCTGGCGACCGGACTAGACATGGTCAAAAAGAAGGTAGAAAAACACGAACACAGACTGGATGTCCTGGAGAATCGAGTGTTGGACGCGCACAGGCTGAATCAATAACATAGATCCTGCAGATGGAAAAGATCTTGGAGGTCATAAGGGCGAAAAATGAAGATTTCGAGGCGCACTCGAGAAGCAACAATCTACGCATCATTGGATTATCGGAATCGACACCAATATCTAAAATGGAGACATTCATTGATGGTCTGCTGCGAGAATTGTTTGGGTCTGTACTTTCCACCGTGATGATTGTGGAACGGGCGCAACGTTCACTTGGGCCAAGGCCTAAACCAGCCGCACCACCGCGCCCGATCGTAGCACGTCTTCTGAATTATGCTGATAGAGACGCTGTGCTACGAGAGGGTCATGCCAAAGATCCGGTTGTCTATAGAGGGGAGAAGCTATCTTTCTTTCCAGACTACACTCCGGGGGTTCAGGCGGCAAGGAAGAAATTTGTACCGGTGAAGAAACTGCTGAGAGAGGCCTCTGTCCCCTATGGCATGTTCTATCCGGCCAAGTTGAAAATTAAGCATGAGGAGCAATCACGTTTTTTCACAGACGCAAAGTCGGCATTGAAATTCACCAAACATATTTGCGAGACAAGACTTAGGCAGCATACGCAGGTGGAGAAGACTGTGGAGTCCTGGCTGGATGACGCAGATTAGAAATGCGCAGCTGATCCGACAATTATACCTGTTGCTGCGAAAAATATATCGACAGCCGAACTAGTTCAGTTGGCAGTGAAGGTCTGACTGATTGCTCAAATGATGTGGGAGATGGCCGGTAGAGACTCACGGACACTGAAAAACTGTTTGCGCTGGGAGGGAAATCACTACATACTCATCATGCCATGTTGTCATGAGGTGCGCAGGGGGGCTGACCATTGATCTCCGGCGACCGCATTTTGGTGCGGGTATTCGTTGCTGAACCACTTCCCCTGGCGGGCATTCCCCGAATGTTGAGACTGAATGGAGAGGGATACAGTTTGGAGGGTGGGCGGTGGGTTTAGTTCTTGACCTGATTGGGAGGTTGGAGTGGGAGGCGGTAGGGGGGAGGGGGTGTGGGGAGTCATGTTACTTTCTGTTTTGTTTCACATCACATTTCTTAAGACGCACGTAGGTACAAATCGAGCGACTGTATGGGTTGTAATAGTGCTGGTCTTGCATGCTCATTGCTCTTCTGAGATGAGTTGCATGGCAATTGGAAGTAGATATCAGGTAATTGATGGCAGATAAATACAGATTATTGACCTGGAACATAAGGGGCCTCAATTCACCTAAAAAAGTAAGACAGGTGTTGGCATACCTGAATCGCCACATGATACACGTTGCCTTATTGCAGGAGTCGCACTTAACCAAATATACAGATGGTGGTGTAGCGGGCAAGTGGGCGGGCTTTCGGGTGTCTGCATCTTACTCTTCTTATGCGAGGGGAGTTATGATCTTGGTCAAGAGAGGGGTGGAGTTTCAACCGTTACATACATATGCAGGTGAGGAAGGCAGATGCGCTATGGTGTGTGGTAGACTAAGTGGAAGATTGATTATGATAGTAAATATGTACGGACCCATTGTGGATGATTCATCTTGTGTGGCTCGCATATGTGGGGTACTGAGGGACAGGCCGGAGACTCCTGTTTTCTGGGGGGGAGATTTGAATACGTACGATTGGACAAGTCTAACCCCATTTCTCACCGTACCCCTAAGGTTGCTAAAAGTATTGAATGCACAATGGAAGAATTTGGTCTCCTTGATGTTTGGTGAGTGCGTAACCACACATGCGACACCAGCACATGGAAGTTGGTTGAGGTTGGACTATTGGCTAGTAGGGGCAGAGATGATGGACTGGGTGAAGGGAGTCACACCACTTGCCCGAACGTTGTCAGATCACAATCCGGTGCAACTTGATGGGGTATTCCCGGTAGCTATATGTCCCCCCTTTATATGGCGCTTGCGATCTGAGGCACTACTGGATCCAATATGTGAGACGATGGTGAGGAAGGCCATTATACAGTATTTTGAGCTAAACAAGGGCACTGTAGATGAGGCTGCTACATTATGGGAGGCCTTTAAGGTAACCATCAGAGGGGTTTACATCAGCACTGCAGCAGGTATACTGAGAGATATACGTCCTCAATTGAGAAAAAATGAGGAAACGCTGCGAGAGTTGGAACGCAAATATGAGACTGAACCGAGAGCGGACAAACTGGCTCATCTGCAGAAATTGCTTAAGAATTATGATGAACTGGTAGACACGGAAATAAAATACTTATCGCGTAGGCACACAGCTAGACGATATGGAGAGGGAGGACCACCCGGACGCACCCTAGCGCTATAGGTAAAAGAGCGTATTGAGTAACCACGGATAGATAGAATTGTAGACGAACAGGGGGGTGAACATCATGATCCGAGCGACATTATGGAACAGTTTAGGAGCTTCTATGCGGATTTATATAAATCACGGGGAAGTGTGTCGGAGGTAGAATTTGAGAAATATCTAGAAGATATAGTGTGTGCCTGGCTTTCTGATGGACACCGAGAGTATTTATGTGTGCCTATAGATAAACAGGATGTTAAGAATGCGATTTCAGCGTTATCTAACGGTAATGCACCAGGACCTAACGGTCGAGTTCTATAAAAAGTATGCAGATCTCCTTGCGCCGCATCTCTTGGAGATGTATGCAGAAGCCTATGACTCGGGGAAGCTGCCACCATCCTTAAAAAAGGCATTAATGATTACATTGCTCAAAAAAGACAAACCGCCGGACAGATGAGACTCTTACCGTCCGCTGTCCTTGCTCAACATTGACGCCAAGATTCTGACAAAGATTCTTGCGACCAGACTTCAGCCCCTGATGCAGAGCTTGGTATTGCCAGATTAAACCATCTTCTCTATGTTTCACATTCTTGAGCCGTCTCTACAGGCAGATGCAGTGCTGTTGGACGCGGCCAAGGCGTTCGACTCGGTCGAGTGCCAATATCTGCACTATGTATTACGTCGTATGGGATCTCCGCCGCTGTTTCTGAAGTGGATAACAGTACTAAATATGGAGCCAAGCGCGCGAGTGCGGATTGGGGGTCTTACATCTGCACCATTCCAAATAGGAAGGGGCACAGGACAGGGATGTCCTTTGTCACTGCTGTTATTTGCAATAGTGCTGGAACCACTGGCCTGTGTGATTCGGCAGCAACACAGGAAGACTGCGCTTAATTTTAATTATCAACCGGTAGCCATTTCACTTTATGTGGACGACATGGTTCTTTTCGTCCGTGATCCATCTAGATACCGGGCACAACTGCTTAGAGAATACGTTCGCTTTGGTCGTCTATCGGGCCTATATATAATTGGGATAAATCCTTTATATTCCCACTGACAACGTCAACTGCATGTCCCGACTAGGAATTCCCACTGGTGTGGTCCACAGACCCGGTGAAATACCAAGGAGTCTGGGTGCATCGGGATCCGAGTGTAGTGATTAGGGAGAATTATGGGAGGGCGTACTCGACATTGGAGAGCCAAGTTGACACCTGGATTTCATTGCCATTGTCATTGGCAGATCATATTGCACTTATAAAGATGGTGGTGCTGCCACGATGCCACTACCTCTTTATTAACATCCCAATAGTGCTAACGTCGTGATTTTTCAAGAGTCTAAGGAGTCAGCTGATTATATTGGCATAGGGGGCAAACATGCTCGTCTACAGTGGATGATTCTTACAAAGGCATATGAGAAGGGGGAGTTTGGAGCCCCCCAGACTTTTATGTGTATTATTTAAGTGCACAAGCTCAGTACATATTTCACTAGTACAGACCACATGCATTTACTCCACATGTCGCGGTGGAGGAAGGAGATGTTGCCACAATTCCACTCCACAGTGTGATTACTCAGCGAAATCGTGGTACACCAAAGGCAGAAATCAATGCAGTTGACACTACTATTGCTGCCTGGTGGAAGATAGGACACCTGGCGCAAAAGCTTCCACTGTATGCACCATATCTATATCTGGAGCTTCATGCTGCCATGTCTGTGACGCAAGAGATGCAATCACTACGATTGCTGCATGAGGCAGGTCTGAGACACATTTCGGATGTTTATCCGAATGGTTCATTTATTACGCAAGATGACCTGAATTTTGTTAGTAACCAATCCTTACTGTTTAGATTTGCAATACATCACCTACGACACGTGACCAAATTACACTGCACCACCTATCCGCGAGAACCTCCCACGTTGCTGTCCTTGCAATTTGCGCTCACCACTCCTAGCAATAAAAAATTAACATTGAAACTGTATAAAATGATCAAACTTGAGGGTGTGGATGTTGAGGACCGGACTTGGGAACAATGGTCTGAATGTTTACCTGAGCCAATCTCGGAGGAAGACTGGAAATATATTTGTGGTTTGACAGGGACCCTTAGCATGAATGGGAACCTGAGGATCATACACTTTAAGTATATACACCAAGTTTACTACACTCCAGCACGATTGCATGGGTATGGGTTGCGTGCATCTGCCAATTGTGAGCATTGTGGCCAAGAAAATGCGGACTTTATGCATCTGGCCTGGGGGTATCAGAGGGTGTGGGAGTTTTGGGAGAAGGTGGTGAGCTGTTTGAAGGATATGGTGGCTGTGGATCTTCAGTACACTCCACTCGTATGTTAATTGTGTTGCGTGCCGCATATCAAGGGGGTGAGTGGCAAATTCGTGCGTCTGGCCTTGTTACTGGCGGCACAGAGAGTGCCGATTACATGGGGGAATAGATGCAGACAAAACGCCGAAATGTGGATAAAAGATTTGGTATATTGTAAGGATAATCTAGTGACCTACGCAGAAGAGCTGCCCACGATTTCGAGGCCCAGAAACATTTGGGAACCGCTGCGCATATATCTGCTTAATCAAGACGCTTCAGATAATGTCTAGAGAAGAGTTCAGAGGGGCGGATAATCTATTGTGAAATGTTTTGATATAATGCAGGGTCAGGATGGCACAACCCAAGATCATGCAATGTCAATGATGTGAACTGTTTAGTTTTGTTTTATCTTTGTTTTGATGTTTTTTTCTTGGTTGATTGCTATTTTGTTTAATTCACACCAAGAATATGGTGATCTGCACTCTGGAACTGGGTGAATTGTGTGTACTATACTGTAATGCGTTACGAGCAGATTCATAGCTGCATTATTATAGACGAATATTGTAATTGTATTTGGAATTGTACTAAAATTCAATAAAAAAAAAAAAAAAAAAAAAAAAACTATACATGAAATGTACCAACAATTCAACACAACAGAATGGAGAGGAGAAATGTAACATTATCCATTCCAAGGCCTTGCAGGCTAAAACAACAGACATTTACACAACTTAGATGGATGTTTAGCATTAATTATCATATTAACAGAACAGATTTAATTTACCACAGATACCACTTATATTCAGCATACAAATTTACAATTATAAAAAGTTTTACTTTAACAAACATTGATTTGTGCAACTCATATCATCAATTCACTTACATACCAAGGTAAGGAAAAACATTAAATATACATTGATCAAAAAATGGCACTTTACCGTAAGTGACAAAATAGTTTGAAAAGGAAGAATGAGCAAAATTACATAGCAATATGATTTATACAAAACAGAAACAAGGCATCATGGTAGTTGTAGTTCTTTCAATGATACATTCACAGCACTTGCAAAATTGTAACTTGAACATACTATGTGTAAATCTGCACTTAAAAGAGAACAGACATTAACTATGTCAAACACATATTTGTTATTTGCAGTACACACAATTACAGGCACCGTAACATCCTGTGAAATGTGATGGCTATTGAAACCCGTTATCTTAAATACAACTCAATACATACAGATAAGTCAAACAATATGTTACTGATATATTTAGGTTTCTACGTAAAATAAATTGTACTAAGCACATTAGCAACAGCTAACTTCAAAGCAAACAGGACATTAAGGTTTAGTGACACATTGCAAAGTTTAACCTACCAGTTTCCACTCCCCCAGGGATTCCTGTCAAGCCTTCGGGATGTAGGATCTGAAAGACTTTCCCTTCATAGGGATATAGTGTAAGGGGGGATGGGAGAATCACCACCAGTCCTATGGGCCGCCAGGTGATGCTTGGAGGCCAGGGAACGCACTCTACCATGCAGGCCATTCCACCTCTTCCTAATTTCTTCCTGTTGTGCAGGTTGTTTCTACAGCATTCACTCTGTCAACTATTTTGGCCCTCATTTCCCTTTTCTGACGTAGGAGGATTTGAACTCCAAACAGTTGTGACTCTACTCTTATGATTGCATGCACCGTAACTAACAATTAATGTGGATTTTTGTGCCCTGGCAATATGAAACGATAAACTTAACTGATTTCCCACTCAAAAATAATTTACAAAAGAGAGAGAATGAGCAAGTATCAAGAAAAGCAAAAAGAAAACTTGATTTGACTGAGAAATCGCTCGTTGAACAAAATTGTGCTGCTGTTGGATGGCAAAGGTTCATGGTCTGATATAGAGGGTGTTTTATAGTGTGGAACGCAGGTGCAAACAATTGCCCAGTACAGATCAGGTGTGTGATGCTAGCATCCAGCTTACAGCCACAGGAAAAGTCCAATTTTAACCGCGTCCTGCAACAGAATCACTCTGTCGACATCCCAACCCTTGGAGACAATCAGCACCACATTTTTGGTGCGTTGCAACCCTGTGCAACACAACCTTGAGTTGGACCTTGTTAGCACCTCATCAGAATTGACGCAGCCTCAACATAAGCCTGCAGCGTAAGCCCTTGCAGCTCATCAGAACCTCTGCTGCAAAACGCGTCCTCAATGCAGACCTTGTAGCCATGTCCTCCATCGATTCCTGTGTCCCTAGAAGCCAAGTAAGCACTAAGCACAGTTTTCATTTTGCCTAAAGTTGTAACCAGGGTCAATTCTGATACAGGTATCACAGACCCTGGGTTCCAATTAAGGTGTCACGGTTTTGCAAATTCCAAAAAGGATCCATAGACTCTAGGGCTCCTTATAATTTATTTTTTGTAATCCTTCTGGCACCTATTTGAGGGCCCATGCACACAGTCCTGGGGGTCATGATGTACTCACCTTGCCCCCCTATGTGGCCACTGCAATATTTCTTGAGGGCCACTGCAATATTTCTTGAGGGCGCGCTGACTGTGCCCTACACCCTGAAATGGCACCTGCAACTAACGTTTTTCTCTCATGGCAAACCAATCAGAGAACTTGGCTCTACGAGTCCAACCTTGAAACTGCCAGATCTGAAAGGAACAATGGGAAAAAGGCTTCCTCATCCAATCTGATTCCTTTATTTATTATTTATTTGGAATTTGATGTTTGATTTCTACAGGTAGGGTTCTTTGTGGTTAAAGCATCCAACATTTTATAAACCTTCGTTAAACCTTTATCTCCCATTAGCAACGTTTTACAATTCTAATTTCTTCAAAACTACTGAACGGAACTACACCAAACCAACAAAAGTTCACTCTCTGATTAAAAATATACTTTCATGCGAACTTTGGAGTAAATGCGTTTTTAATTGTAGACAAAATAAACTATCCTAAGAGAACCCCTCCCCTTAACGTTTTTTACCCTGCATGGATCTGCACGAAATTTGGCATGCTGAACTTTAGCTGATGATACCAAGTGACTGTCAAATTTGATAAGGATCCATCCAAGGGGTCAAAAAGTATAGGCAAACAAAAAATTCCTTTTCAATGGAAAGTGCATCAGAGCCATAACTACACACTGGCGACCATCCCTGTGTATTGTATAAATAGGTGTATGTATTGTATTGATATATATATATATCTATATATATATATAGATATATATATATATCCACACGCTGGTTCACCTCTCCCTGATTGTGGAGCGCTCTTCGTGGGTGCGTTCACCTACGGCGGAACCACGCAGTTAAACCTCATCACACTTCCTTTGATTAGAAAGGATATGGGCGCACTCCTTTTGATTTTCCACAATTTTCATTTATTTTCAATTTGTTAAGGCAAATGAAAGCATTTGATCTACGCGTTTCGATGCTCCTGGCATCTTGCTCACATGAGCAAGATGCCAGGAGCATCAAAACGCGTAGATCGAATGCTTTCCTTTGCCTTAACAAATTGAAAATAAATGAAAATTGTGGAAAATCAAAAGGAGTGCGCCCATATCCTTTCTAATCAAAGGAAGTGTGTGTGTGTGTGGGGGGGGGGGGTTGTGCGTGTGGGGCTTTGCGCATGTAGTTCTCTATTACGAGTAAATACAATTCCAATTTGAGCAAATACTTTAAAAATTCCCAAAGAAATGATTAGATAAAGGCTATTATTATTATGGTCAAAAGGCAGGCTAGATATTTTGTTTTGGGAAGGGGCCAAGGCAGATTGCATACATATGGTGCCTGTCTGTAATGGCAATAGTTAGCAACAAGCATTTGCAATACAATAGGTCTCGCATTATGAAAGTTTGAGCTATTGGTTTTGAAAATAGCGAAATTAATAGCTTTGTCATTTACAATGCCAATAGCTTTAACTTTCGCAAATGTGAAACCTATAGCATTTGTAATGCAATATGTGTTGTATTTACGTGACTTAGATGTATTCATATTACAAATAACAATGGCTTTCATTTTTTTTAAATTTATAATGGCAATAGCTTAAACTTTTGTAAATAACTTTTGTGAAGATTATGTTCAGTGTATTTTATTGTGACGAAAATCCAAGAACAGAAGTGAAATATTAACATCTTTTTGTGACATTTGTAATGAAGCTTGAAACACTGAGAGAATATATTTGAACCAGTTGTTGAATGGTTGTACAGATTGATGCTGTGGTGGCGCTGAGTGATGTTGTGGTGGCGACGAGTGATGCTGTGGTGGTGGTAGTGGTGGGCGTGGTGGTAGTGGACGTGGTGGTGGTTGGCGTGGTGGTGGTCGGCGTGGTGGGCGTGGTGGTGGTGGTGGGCGTGGTGGTGGTGGGCGTGGTGGTGGTGGACGTAGTGGTGGTGGTGGACGTAGTGGTGGTGGTGGACGTAGTGGTGGTGGACGTAGTGGTGGTGGACGCAGTGGTGGTGGACGTAGTGGTGGTGGACGTAGTAGTGGTGGACGTGGTGGTGGTGGACGTGATGGTGGTGGACGTGGTGGTGGTGGACGTGGTGGTGATGTTGGTGGATGTGGTGGTGTTCGTGGATGTGGTGGTGGTGGATGTGGTGTTGGTGGATGTGGTGGTGGTGGTGGTGGATGTGGTGGTGGTGGCAGTGGACATGGTGGTGGTGGCAGTGGACATGGTAGTGGTGGACTTGGTGGTGGTGGAGGTAGGTGTGGTGGTTATCCTGCAGGAGTCTGCCAGTGAGATAGATAGAGGGATAGAGTGAGGGCGACAGACAGAGGGATAGAGTGAGGGCGACAGACAGAGGGATAGAGTGAGGGCCACAGACAGAGGGGTAGAGTGAGGGCGACAGATCGATAGAGTGAGGGCGGAGTGAGGTAGCCTTGTGGTGGACATGGTGTTGGAGGTGGATGTGTTGGAGGTTGGTGGAGGACTTGGGGGTGGTGGAGGACTTGGGGGTGGTGGAGGACTCGGGGGTGGTGGTGGTGGACTCGGGGGTGGTGGTGGTGGACTCGGGGGTGGTGGTGGTGGACTGGGGGTGGTGGACTCGGGGGTGGTGGTGGTGGACTGGGGGTGGTGGTCGTGGACTCGGGTGGTGGTGGTGGACTCGGTGGTGGTGGTGGACTCAGTGGTGGTGGACTCGGTGGTGGACGTGGTGGTGGACTCAGTGGTGGACGTGGTGGTGGTGGTGGACTTGGTGGTGGTGGACGTGGTGGTGGTGGACGTGGTGGTGGTAGACGTGGTGGTGGTGGACGTGGTGGTGGTTGACATGGTGGTGGTGGACATGGTGGTGATGGACATGGTGGTGGTGGTGGACTTGGTGGTGGTGGTGGACATGGTGGTGGTGGACGTGGTGGTGGTGGATGTGGTGGTGGACTTGGTGGTGGACGTGGTGGTGGTGGACATGGTGGTGGTGGACATGGTGGTGGTGGACATGGTGGTGGAGGACGTGGTGGACGTGGTGGTGGTGGACATGGTGGTGGTGGGCATGGTGGTGGTGGTGGACATGGTGGTGAACATGGTGGTGGTGGACATGGTGGTGGTGGTGGACATGGTGGTGATGGTGGACATGGTGGTGGTGGACGTGGTGGTGGTGGACGTGGTGGTGGTGGATGACTTGGTGGTGGACGTGGTGGTGGTAGTGGATGTAACAAGTGGCATGTGTTTGAGTTGCGGTAGTTATAAGTTAGGCGCTACAGTGAAATAGGGCGACACCAATTCACACCAGCGCTTATTTTCCCGCCCAAGTTCAAAATCCCGGTTCTGTGTAAATAATTCACTTTCTGCACCTTCAAAATGCTGCCGCGCGCGTTCAGAGACAGAAAATAAAGAAAGAACAGTAATCAAACTAAGCATTTGGTAAAACATTGCTGGAACAGAAGAGCAGATGCTTGCTGGGATAAATCCGGCATTCGGCTTAGATTCACTGCATTGCAGGTGCCCTGGAGTCAGTACCAAGAAGGGAAAGAGTGTCTGATACTTCAGGAATGTCGACAACAAAAACATGTTTATAAGTGGTTAAATTCAGGAAAGTGCTGAGAGAAATACAGAACAGAACGCACGTTCAACAAGCGAAAGCATATGGAGCTTGTTAGGAGTTTCCAGATGTGGGCCGATTCTCATGAGGGATTTCACAAATATAGCGAGGCGATAGCTAGGAGTTAATAAACAGGTGAACACTTTACGAAGGGAAAGGTAAACAAGGAGCCCGCCGATAGGTCACAAGGAGGCGCTAGTCGTTATCTTGCTTCCCACTCCACATTAAACAGAAGTATTTGCAATGCAATAGAGCTCGCATTATTGAAAGTTTGAGATACTGGCTTTGCAAATAATACTGCTACAGCAATAGCTCACATTTTCAGTAATGGGAGACCTATTGCATTGTAGATGCTGGCTTTAAAAGGTCACATGTCTTAGAGAGTGTCTGCTGTGACAAGCGAGGGGCGCTCAGGAGACAGTAGCAAGGAAAATGGTTAAGAGTGGAGATGGGGTGGGGTAGATGAGGGTCAGACAGGACAGAGATCTCTCAACCGTGAACAGCGGGACGGGGTGATTGAGGGATGGGGGAAGAACAGGCTGCTGAGTGCGTTCGGGAAAGAAATGAAAATAAAAGCAGGGCAATACATAAACAATTAAAGGCACCCTTAAAGTGAATGGGGTGCCATTCATATACAAATGAAGGTGCTAGACCATGCTATATGTTAAACTGCATCACTCACGTCTTTACAGATACAGGGGAAATCTGTGTGAATTCGGGAAAGAAATTAAAGTAAAAGCGGCACCATACTTAAAACAATTAAAGGTGAAGAGGAACTAAAGTGTGAAATAATCCCACACGTATGTTACAAGAAATAGCACACAGAGGTAGCAAAAGAGCGTTATCTTTTCGGGTAGTGGAAGATAATTGATGTTTCGATTAAAAAAATGAATTCTGCAACAATGTAAAACATCTAATTGAAGCCCAGAATGTGCATAGCGAGCTCAAAGTTGGAGGGGATTCTGGAAAGCTGAGTCACAGAGAAGACATTTTGTAACTTGTAAGGCGTCATCACCAGCGAATGGAGGCTGACAAAGAGAGAAGCACAGATAAGAAGGATCTGCCCCCATTTTCTAGCAAGAGAATGCACTGCACCCTTTCGGTGCTGGTGCCGGGAAACTTGCACGCTGCTGTTTTGATGGCAGAGAGAAAAAGAGACATTTTGGAGGAAGGCTAGAAGTACAGTTAGCACAAATAGTTTTATTAGTTGAAGAAAAAGGCACACACACTGTCAAGCTTTTAAACTAGAAAGCGAAGTGCAAGCTGTGTTTAAAGAGACGCAGGAGTAAAAGTGAAAGCGAAGTGAAAGCAATGACACGGCCGGGCGCCCGTGAGACGCGATCTGTGGTGGGGGAGGGGGAGGGGCGGTTGTGAAAGAATAGAGAAAGTGTAATATAAATCGAAGAGGATGGAGTAAGATACAAGTATGGAGAGAGCGGTAAATGAAGTAATTTGCAGGGAAATGTTTCTCAATGTTTATGAAGGTAGGCAGCACAGGACTGCAGATTCATTAGGCACCAAACTGCGAGGTCGATGGAGATCAATCAACCAACAAGGCAGCGCTGGGAGGGGGGCTGGGCACGAAGGAAGGAGAAATTTGAGTCACGGCCCTGAACGCATATGTGAAGGTCCATGTCGATGATTAAACATACCAAAGTCTGTGCACATGCAAGTATGGAGAGAGCGGTAAATGAATGATTAAACATACCAAAGTCTGTGCACATGCAAGTATGGAGAGAGCGGTAAATGAAGTAATTTGCAGGGAAATGTTTCTCAATGTTTATGAAGGTAGGCAGCACAGGAATGCAGATTCATTAGGCACCAAACTGTGAGGTCGATAGAGATCAATCAACCAACAAGGCAGCGCTGGGAGGGGGGCTGGTCATGAAGGAAGGAGAAATGTGAGTCACGGCGGCCGTGAAGTGGGAAGCAGATCCCTTTGAAGCTCGGCCAAAGTGAAGTGAATAATTAGGGGAGGAGAAATACCAGAGGCCGGCCGAGCGCACGCTGGGGAAGCCTTTGATGTGGCCTGGCGGCCGTGGAGAAATGCTGCTGGGAGTGGGAGGGCTGGGCATGCTCGTCCACAAGGAGTCACGTGACTCTCGTGCACTGTCCAAAATCCTAGGAAAGGAATTTTTTGAGTTGACAACATTAGGTTCGAGTAAACTCGACCTAAAAACACAAGTATGTCGAATTCACCCATAGCGACTGCCAGTTATTGTGATTAAATTAATTATTTCCAGCCATTATATTTCCTCTTTCTCAATATCAATCTTGATGCGTTATTGCTAACCTTGCCTGAGATAGATATTTCTAATAATGTGAACATTATTATTTTATTTTTATTATTATTTTCTGAGACATTATTGCTAAAACTAAAATTAATAGAATAATAAAATAATAATTAATAGAATGTGTATCTCGAAGAGGGTAGCTGAATAAATACGATGGTTCAGCCAGCGGCATAGAAGAAAGGGAACCAGATTAGTAAACAGTCCCCCGACGGTTTACATCCCGTAGCGTATAGGAGTAGCGTGCCTTCCTTAAAACACGTCACAGCGTGGATACCGCAAGAAAGATAACGCGAACCGAGATACACATTCTCACGTTACGGAATTTAAACCGCCTGGAGACACCTCAGGAGCTTGGGCCCCATTGTTAATACTGCAGGTTGAAACTTCTGCCCTGGTCCTTTTTCATTCTCCGTGACTATATTACCCACGATTCAGAGCCGATGCTCCTGTAAATATCATATTCAGTTTGTGTACTACCTATCTTGTTCCCTGGATGGATATAGGGATATTCCTTAAAGACTCAATGTAAAGACGTGAAGATACAGCCCTGATTTCACTTTGACATGTTATTTTAAATATAAAATAATCTTCCAAATCTGAATTCACTGATATGATGTTTAGAGAAGATACTGAAGAGATTGTAAACATTCATTTTGCGCCCTGACGAAGGATTGGTGGATATCGGTCCTTTTCCGAAATGCGCGTCGGCGCCTTTTTTCCCTTTTTTTGTCTGTTTGGTCTTATG
The DNA here is from genome assembly GCF_964263255.1 of Lissotriton vulgaris. Lineage (NCBI taxonomy): Eukaryota > Metazoa > Chordata > Amphibia > Caudata > Salamandridae > Lissotriton > Lissotriton vulgaris. The sequence goes on along the minus strand of NC_141689.1, from coordinate 415,236,916 downwards.
TATATATATGAATGTTAATTATTTGTGTTAATGCGTTTTTTGTATATATTGTCTAGTTGTATGATTGATGATGGTTTGTATGTGAGTGATAGCATTGGATGTATTGGAGTTATGAGAGGGCGGTTTCCCATATGTTTTGAAATGTAAATAGAATGTATATATATTGATGTCTTTATTGTTTTGGGATCTATGAATGAACATTTAAAAATAATAATAAATAGATATATGTTTTTCAAATAAACTTTCTTTGTGTGGGACACTGATTATGTTTTGAAAGAAATTAGAGTGATGACCCTATTTTACATTTTGTTCTAGGGGAGGTTTTCTAGTTTTTGACTACAGTGTTTTCCCTGCCTCCTCCGCCTAGTATTTGTATTCAGGGACCCTCGTGTGTATTTGATTGTTACCCTATAACCCTAGCCTTAGAGGGAGGTAGAGAGGTATCAGGGGAACCTAACTGCAGAGGGAGGCAGAGAGGTATCCAAGGAACCTAGCCTCAGAGGGCGGCAGAGAGGAATCAAAGAAACCCAGCCTCAGAGGGAGGCAGAGAGGTATCCAAAGAACCTAGCCTCAGAGGGAGGCAGAGAGTTACCCTATGACCCTAGCCTCACAGGGAGGAGGAGAGGTACCCTATGACCCTAGCCCCAGAGGGAGGCAGAGAGGTATCCTATAACCCTAGCCTCAGAGGGCGGTAATGAGGTATCCAAGGAACCTAGCCTCAGATGGAGGCAGAGAGGAATCAAAGAAACCTAGCTTCAGAGAGAGGCAGAGAGGTACCCTTTGACCCTCGCCTCACAGGGAGGAAGAGATTTACCCTATGACCCAAGCCTCAGAGGGAGGCAGAGAGGTACGCTATAACCCTAGCCTCAGAAGGAGGTAGAGATGTGCCCTATGGCCCTAGCCTCAGAGGGTGCCAGGTGGTAATTTTAGGGTTCCAGGCGGGTATGGATGTTGGTGTCCAGGGGGTAATTTTAGGGTTCAGTGTAGGTATCGGTTTTGGGGTGCCAAGGGGATAATTTTAGGGTTCAGGGTCGGTATGGGTTTTGGGGGTCCAAGGGGAGTAATTTTAGGGTTGAGGGCGGGAATGGGTTTTAAGGGGCCAGGGGGGTATTTTTTAGGGGTCAGGGCGGGTATGAGTTTTGAGGGGGCAGGGGTAATTTTAGGTTTCAGGGAGGGTATGGGTTTTGGGGTGCCAGAGGATAATTTTAGGGTTCATGGTGGGTATGGGTTTTGGGGTACCAGGTGGATAATTTTAGGGTTCATGGTGGGTATGGGTTTTGGGGTACCAGGGGGGTAATTTTAGGGTTCAGGGTGGGTATGGGGTTTGGGGTGCAAGGGGGAGACATTTTAGGGTTCAGTGCAGGTATGGGCTTTGGGGTGCCAGGGGGGCAATTTTAGGGGCCAGGGCGGGTAGGGGTTATGGATTTTGGGGTGCCAGGGGGCTAATTTTAGGTATCAGGGAATGTATGAGTTTTAAGGGGCCATGGGGGTAATTGTAGGGTTCATGTGTGCTCTAATTGTTGTCCAGTTTCAAATGCAGAATTCACCACTTTTTTCTCAGGTTGGCCTGAGCATTACCCGATCCTGATTGTCTGCCATTTTAGCCCCGTACATATTGATTAACATTAGTCACGCCCCTTCATTTGCCCTGTTAGCCCCCCTGGAAAAATGTCTGCGGATGCCCATGGGCACTGCCATCGTGTTTGCAGTCTGTCGTAGCACTTACATTTACAGTTCGCCTTCAGGGTCGTGCTAAAATGTTTGCTAAAACAGGCACAACCTTTACACCTTCTGTACAAAAGGTTCTGAGGCATATTTTAGCAGGCCCTGGCTGGGGAACTGTTAGTACAACCGTAGTGGCAAAATGTGGGTCATGGTTTTAGAATGTAAGCCTCTGTCAACTCTACTTGGCAAAATGACAAATATGCCAAGCTGATTCGCAAAATCACTATCTGTGTATTGCACTTATTTGATTGCAAAAAATACACGCTGTGCATATTTTTCACAGTTGTGTAAAGTAGTGCAAGATACAGAGAGGTCGCATGGGAGTTCCTGGGACCTGGCGCTGTCCATGTGCCAAACTACCTTCACAATGCCTTTCCTCACACTCATTGCACTTCTCAGGGTTATTCTACTTGATATAGGCCTAAGGAGAGACACGGATGCAGGAAATCTTCTCCACAACTCTTATTGTCTCAGGCGTCGCAGGAGCAGGGATTTCTCTACGTGCAAAAACAGTTTTCATTAAAAGTTAAGAAAGGAAAATGCCCGAAAAGACGCTTAGTACTTGTATGTACCATTGAAAAAGTAGAAAGATGCTCAGAACGAAAGCGTGCCTCTAGAAGCGCGGCCACCCTCATGTTCTGTGACTCACGCTCAAAGAGGCCGTGTTATGCAGCAGGAAGCTCTCTTTACCACTGTCTGCATTCGCTTAAACATACTCTGACATCACGGGAGGCAGGGGCCTGTGTTTAACCTGGTTCAGCTCGCACGACATCCCTTCACTATTCAGCTATTCACAGAACCTCCCGCTCAGAGAGCTGAGGAACGCCCCTCCCCCTGCTTCTCCACTGTCAGCTTCCCTGGCACTCAAAAACGCGTTCTTTTCACGGGTAAGTGGATAACAAAGCAAGCAGGTATTAGTTTAACAACAGATAAGACTCGCTATCTGCACCAAGAGCAATAATTAAACCAGAGGCAACACATGGCCTCCTTGCGTCCAGACTCGTGCTATGCGAAGGATTCTAGATACATAGGGCCTCATTTATGAGAAATTACGCATCGCTGCGTGAAAGCAGCGATGCGTCACTTCTCAGTGCGCACTCCTTGCGACATTCCTGATGTGTCATATTTAATGTACGACGCACCATGTCGCAAGGAGTTACAGATACTTCAGTATTTCGGACGTATCTGTAAGCACAAAAGTGACGCATTGCTGTAATGTGTCACAAAAATGACGCAACTCCAGCAATGCGTCCTTTCATCAGTCTTACGCCTGCTGTGAGGCAGGCGAAGATTTGGACGCAACGGCATCCTAAAAGTGACGCAGTGAACTCTCATAGATTTCACTGCGTCACTTTGACGACCCTTCCTTGCGTCAATACGCCCCCCTTGCATACATTATACCTGGCACAGGTATATTGTGGCGCAGGGGTTTACAAAGTGACGCATCTACCTAGATGCGTCACTTTGTAAATATGGCGCAACAAGGCGCATTTTTTACGCCAATGGTGCGTCACAAAAAGTGACGCATCGGCGACGTAAAAGTGACGCACAGCCTCATAAATGAGCCCTCAATATTCTAGTTACACACACACTCACACTACAGAAAGTCCACGTGAGGTAACAAAACTATTCCTAAAGTAGTTCTTTGTTTCCCATAAAAATCGTATGAGGGGCATGAAACTCCGCCCAGTTATTCTAGAAGAGATAATTTACTGTTCCAGTCCTCTAGTATGGGGGCGGTAGAATATAGGCCAGAGCTCTAAATTAACAAGCATTGGCAATGCCAATCGGTCTCGCCATATTACTGCGTGTGTATATGGTATTACTAGTAATAGCACTGCTGTTTTAGGGCCCGATGTAGGTAAAACTCATTTACCGAATTCAAAATACCGATTTTTACCGAATCGGTATTTTGAAATCGGAAAATGATATGTAGGTAAAAAAAATCGGTAAAATATATATTCGGAAACAATCGGTATCATGTTTCGATATTTACCGAATAGGTATTCACCGATTCGGTAAATACCGATTCGGCGAATACCGATTCGGCAAATACCGAATCGGTAATGGCAATACAACCCTATGGGCCAAAAGGGCCATAGGAATGCATTGGTAATGGCAATACAACCCTATGGGCCAAAAGGGCCATAGGAATGCATTGTAAATACCGATTCGGAATTTACCGATTCGGTATTAGCCGAATCGGTAAATACCGAATCGGCGAATACCGAATCGGTAAATACGGAATCGGCGAGCAAGTAAAAGTGAAACTAATGACAACAGTCAATGAGCTGGAACCACCCTCCCCCACCCTAGCAGGGAGTGGCTACCCAGGCAGGTGCAACTCATTAGAACTTTCTGGAGAGGCAGCCTGAGCTGAACATTCAGAGTGAGCAGCAGAGAGAGTGGTAGCACAATCCTGGTCAGTGTGGAAATAGCAAGCAGCTCTGAGAGCCAGAAGGCTGAGCGCAAGCGCAAGGCCAAGTTCAGCAGCATGGAGCTGCAAGTATTGGTGGAGGAGGTGGTGAGGGTCCACAGGCAGCTGTTTGGGAGGCTGTCCCTCACAGTCCCAGAGAGCACCAAGAGGAAGCTGTGGAGTGCAATCGGTGAGAGGGTGAACGCAGTTGGTGTCACCCCCAGGAGCCTGGACGACCTCAAGAAGAGGTTTTATGACATACGCAGCCTCAGCAAGAGGAAATTGGCTGAGCTGCACAAGCAGGCAGGACTAACAGGTGGAGGCAGGAACCCGGCGCCACCCCTCACTGACCTGGAGGAACTTGTGTCCACGACAATTGAGACCGAGAGTGTGGTGGGAGTTGGGGACCTGGACAGCTCATCCAGAGCTACATCAAAAGGTAAGAAGCATGCGCAGCATGACACACCCTACCAGACACCTCCCCTTTAGCCCCAATGCACAGCCAAACCCCAGCCCAGTACTGCTAGCAACATATGTGAGCAATGCATCATGGTAAATGTAGTCAGCTATTGTAGTAACAAATGCCAGTGCACATTCAACTGAAATGCACCTAAAAACTGAATCAGAGTATTGAAAATGAGATGTGCAATTGTAGTGACTGTAAGACATTTGCACTCAGTTCACAAATGCTTCTTTATACCTAGGGGCACCATCAGGCAGTGGAGCAGCAGCTCCACAAGCGACAGCTCCAGCAACAGCGAACAGTGCGGTGGCAGGGCCAAGCAGCATTGTTCCATCACAGGAGGAGGAGGACAGCAGTGCCGTGGGCAATGAGGATGACACAGGACATACCCTCTCATTTCCCCACTCCCCCCTACTGTCACTAACGCCCCCATTGCAGTTCTCACCGGAGCCTTCACCCACACAGACCCACCCAGCACCTGCCACATCTCCTGCCAGGAGGAGCATCGTTGCACCATTGAACATCATGGAGGGAGCAGCGGGTCAGGCTCCAGCACCCACCCCTGCAACACCTGTGGCACACCAGCCCACACAGCAGGGCAGCAGCAATCGGCGCCGGCCACGCACATCCAGCAGTGCTTTACCAGCACGGGAGGGCAGTGTATTCCAGGGGCTGGAGGGGAGCATGGTCCAGATCCAACGGATGCAGGCCAAGTCAATCCTGGCTTGCCAGCGCCAATTGCGGGAGCACAACCTGCAGATGGGGGAGATGACAAAGGGATTTAAGAGTTTTGTTGACAGTAACAGGGACATAGCAACTGGACTGGGGCGCATGACTACTGCCATAACCCAGCTGTGTGGTAAGATGGAAGAGCATGAGCACAGTAGGCGCAGGGATGCCCGCGTGCAAAACGTCCAGCTATGCCGCCGAGGGGCTAACATGGAGGACTGCCTCACCCAGAACACTGCAGAGGTGACCAGGGGCATGGCCCGCATCACCACTGCCATGGAGGCACTAATTATCTCAAACACGGTGGTGAATCCTGCCCTGGACGTGGGCGAAGCTGGGGACAGCAGCAGCCGCAGCAGCCCGGCCAGCGCTGTATCTGAGCCGCGCCGGAGCACCAGGCGCTCCGCTGAGGCAGCCGGACACGCAGAAGGGGGTGAGCCACATCCAAGTGGGTCAGCTAAGCGCAGCAAGAAGTGAGACTGCCAGGGTGGGTGAGGCAACCCGGCCCATTTACATTCCCCACCTATACTGTACTTATTTAATTTGTTGCACATCAGTGCAGTAACGTTGTGCCAACAATATTAAATTATTTTTTTCCACATCCATTGACCTGTCTGTGCATCTGTACTCACTCAGAAATAGTTTTCTGTTATCTCCTCATGTCTGTATCTGCCATCACTTGGCGTAGACACCCCAGCAGGTTGTGTTTGTGGCACAGCAACGTCGTCGTCATGGTCCTCGTAGTCTGACAACTCCACCTCAGTGCCCTTCTTCACCGCAAGGTTGTGCAACATTGCACAGACAGCTATGATCTTGCAGCAGGTGATGGGGGTATACTGCCTTGCACCTCCACTCTTGTGCAAGCATCTGAACCTGCTTTTCCAGATGCCAAAGGTCCGTTCTACTACATTTCTTGTGCTTTTGTGGGCCCGGTTATACCTCCTTTGGCTGGGTGTAGAGGGGTTGAGGTAGGGGGTGAGTATGAATGAGCGGAGGGCATATGCACTGTCGCCTAGAAGGAAAAGGGGTAACATTACTCACATGCATACATGTACTTTACTGTGCTACTTTTTGTTATGGGGGTCTGATGATGTGTCTCACCTAGGAGGTATCCTTCACCAAATTCCCCAGCCGTCAGCCGTGCATAGATGCCGCTGTTTTGAAAAATGTACGAGTCGTGGGTACTCCCTGGGAATTTTGCTACCAGGTCTGTGATGGTGCACTTAGCATTGCAGATCACCTGCACATTGATGGTGTGCGTAGACTTCCTATTGCGGTATATGTATTCTGTGTCAGCAGGGGGGCAAACGGAATGTGCGTGCCATCAATGCAGCCGATGATTTGGGGGAATCGTGCCATCTGGTAAAAGTCTGCTTTTGTTTGTACCAGTTCCGCATGGGGTGCAGGGAAAGATATGTATTGGTCCATCCTCTGTGTCATGGCGTCAAGGAATTTGTTGAAAAACCTTGACAGGCTGCTCTGGGTCCCCCCTCCTACAGCAGCGACTCCACTTTGATAGCTGCCAGACGCAAGCAGGTGTAGGCTGCATAGCACCTGCACGTGCGTTGGGATGGCGTGTGCCCTTGGGGTGGGGTGTTCCAACAGTGGTTTGAGGTCCCTGATGAGCTCCAGAATGGTGTCTGAGTCCAGCCTGTACCTCTGTAGGGTCTCTGCTTCTGTGAGCATGAACAGGGTGATCCTCTGTCTGTAGACCTGTTCCTCTCTTTGCCATTCCCTCTCTCCTTCCTGCTGTAGCCGTAGCCGCCTTGCAATGACATAAAATGCCGCCATCCTGCAAGTTGCATTGCATTTTGGGTCTATTTTTATAGGTTGCAGTTGGTTACCACCTGATTGGAATCCATGGTAAATACCGAATTCGAAATACCGATTTTGAGGCAAAATCGGTATTTCTGTGCTTACCTACATCTCAATCAGAGTTTTGGGCTGTCCGATTCGGTAATTTACCGAATCGGTAACTCTACCGATTCGGTAGATAGTCCAATTCGGAATATTTACCGAATCGGTATATCTACCGAATCGGTACATGGTCCGATTCGGTATATTTACCGAATCGGTATGTTACCGATTCGTTCTTTTACCGATTCGGTGTATTTCCGATTCGGTTTATTTCCGATTCGGTAACTATACCGATTCGGTATAAATACCGATTCGGACGGTTTTCAGCGTCCTACATCACGATGGCTGGATACCGATCGGTTAGGGCCGAAAATCGGTATTTTCGGCCGTTACCGATCGGTATTGAGCCACCTACATCGGGCCCTATGTCCTTGCAGATCAGTTGTGGTATTTTGAGTGATAGCACTGCAGTCTCAGTCCTCCCACATTAGTTGTGTTATGTGGAGAGACAGCGCTGCTGTGCGTCTCCTCGCATATTACTGTGTGTGTATTTTTAGAGATAGAGCTGCCAGCTTTGTTCTTACGATAAAATACAATTGTGGGAAAACGAACAAAAAGAAATTGGGAGCTGAAGATAAAACAACCAAACAACCATTGTCCATTTAAGTACTGAGGGCCTCATTTATGAGAAATGACGCATCGCTGCGTGAAAGCAGCGATGCGTCACTTATTTATTTATTTATTAATGTCATTTGTAGAGCGCGTACAAATACCCTTGGGCGTCTCGGCGCTAAAAATACAGTAGTGTCTCACCATGATCAGGAAGTACAGAGATGTGAATTACTGATTGAATAACCATGTTTTCAGTTTTTTTCTGAACTGAAGAAGTGTGGGGCTTGTTTTTATATGGTTAGGTAAAGTGTTCCAAAGTCTGGGGGCAGCAATTGAGAAGCGGCGATCACCCCAAGAGACAGTTCGGCTTCGTTGAACCACTAATTGGTTAAGAGACATGGATCTGAGAGTTCTGGTAGGGTTGTAGGGTATCAGTTGGTTTTTGAGAAATCGAGGTCCTTGATCCTGTAGAGACTTATATACAGTACACATAGATTTGAATTTGACCCTATTGTGGATGGACAGCCAATGATAGCTTCTAAGCGTATCCGAAATGGGTGCAAACTTAGGTTTTTTTGACAGGACGCGAGCGGCAGCGTTCTGCACGGTCTGTAGTTTTTTGGTAACTCTGCTCTGAGCATTGAGCAGCAGACCGTTGCAGTAGTCTAGTGATGTGAGCACTAAAGAGGTAACTAGAGTTTTTGCTGCTGAGTCTGGTAAATAAGGTGTAATTTTTCTTACCATTCTAAGCTTGTAATGGGCGTTAGCTGCCACCTTGTTTGCGTGGGCCATAAAATCAAGCTGATCGTCGAAGGTAACACCTAGGTTTCTAACTTTGACCGTGGGGGTGGGAGGTGTGCCTAAGGCCGGTGGCCACCAGGTTTCCGACCAGGCTGGGGAGAGATTACCAAAGATGACCACCTCCGTCTTATCGGAGTTAAGTTTTAGGCAATTCCTTGCCATCCACTCGCCGATAGCAATCATCCCGCTTTGGAAACTCTCTGCCACCCGTTGTCCATCGCCCTTGATTGCCAGCACCAGCTGAGTGTCGTCAGCGTATGAGGTTAGGCCCATCCCGTGTGCTTTGATGACACTAGCAAGGTCCGACACATATATATTAAATAGTGTCGGACTTAGGGATGAGCCTTGGGGTACCCCACACAGTAGCGACCGATCAGCCGACTGGAAGGGGCCCACTGTGACCGCCTGAGTTCTGTTGGCCAGAAAGGAAGCAAGTAAGTCCTTAGCCGTGAGCGTGATGCCCATCCTCTCGACACGGTCGACCAAGATCTTGTGGTCAACCGTGTCGAAAGCAGCTGACAGGTCCAGGAGAACTAACAGAGCAGTTCCTCCCTGGTCGCGGATGACTCTCAGTGCACACTCCTTGCGACATTCCTGATGCGTCATATTTAATGTATGACGCATCATGTCGCAAGGAGTTACAGATACGTCAGTATTTCTGACGTATCTGTAAGCGCAAAAGTGACGCATTGCTGGAGTGTGTCACAAAAGTGACGCAACTCCAGCAATGCGTCCTTTAACATGGGGCAAGCCCCATGTGAAAGGGCCTGCGTCAGTCTTACGCCTGCTGTGAGGCAGGCGCAAGATTTTGACGCAACGGCGTCCTAAAAGTGACGCAGTGAAATCTCATAGATTTCACTGTGTCACTTCTACGACCCTTCCTTACGTCAATACGCCCCCCTTGCATACATTATACCTGGTGCGGGTATAATGTGGTGCCGGGGTTTACAAAGTGACGCATCTACCTAGATACGTCACTTTGTAAATATGGCGCAACAAGGCACATTTTTTACGCCACTAGTGCGTCACAAAAGTGACGCACCAGCGGCGTAAAAGTGACGCACAGCCTCATAAATGAGGTCCTATATGTGTATGTGGTATCATGAGTGATAGCACGTATTTTAAGTATTAGTGCTGCTATTTTAAACCTCGCACATCACTTGTGGTATATTGAGAGACAGCGCTGCTGTTTGTTTCCTTGCATATCACTATGTATGTATTTTTACAAATAAAGCTGCTAGCTTTGTTCTTATACATTATTGTATGTGTATTTTTAGAGATAGCACTGCTATTTATGTCCTTATACAACACTGAGTGTGTATGATAAAGTAAACTTTTTGCACTTTATTAACATGCCTTTTTAACACGACGCGCTTGACCTAAAAACATATAGTACAATCTAATGTAAAAAAAATTTAAAACAGTAAGCTGTTGTTAATCTAAAAAAATGTGTAAAAGGAAAGGCAAACAGAGGCATCGACAAAAACAAACTTAGGCCATATGAGTACGGCGTTTCTATGTATTATCTCAAGGGATAGCACACGAAAAAGTACCCATGCGAAGTGTAATTTTTAATAAGAATACAAACACCAGGGCCGGCCTTAGACATGTGCAAGCTGTGCACCTGCACAGGACCACCAAACCCCAGGGGCCACCACATCAATATATATCCTTAATATAATAATCCTCTGAGGATGGATACATATTTGTGTGGCGGCCCCTGGCAGGGATTTGGTGGCCTCTGGCTCTATTCCACTTCCAAACAACCCGCCCAGACCCCCTCTTCCGGGGCCCCCTACTGCAAACACCACATGCAACAAAATTATATGTATGTATGCAAACCGGACCCAAACTAAGCAGCAGTTCAAAAAGTAGTTGCAATTGTACTTGGCAAGCATACAATTAGCAGAGGCTGAAAAATGGTTTAGTTTATTAACATTATGAGCTTGGCATTAATTGGTTCGTTGGACGAGGAGGGATAATTCTCCTAGCAATAGAGACAGTGAAAATGGAAACCATTTAACCAACAGAAACAATACAGCCTTTTGAACATATGCATGCTGTTTTCGAAAGGTGTGAAGTACTTAGCTGCTGCTCCAAGAAGCCGGACATGGCTACGCAGCTACTTTGAAGGTTTTTGTTTTGTTCTGTTCTGTTTGTTAAGCACACAATGTGAAGAAGACCTGTGAATGACTGGGCTGCGGCTTTAACACCAAGCCAAGCAGCACGTTTGCAATTATGTGTTTGTTTGTACTACAAAAGCATATAATTAAAAGAAGACCATAGAACTCCTTGACTGTGGCTACAATGAAACAGACGTTAAACCAGACACCAAGATAGCAAAAAAAAAAAACTGTGTTTATGTATGTAGGAAGCACACTGTAGGAAGGAGCTTAAACATTTCGTACTTATATAATATTAAACACTTGCCTGAAAAACAACATAACACCTAAATAAATGTTAATGTCAATTACACTATGTGTCTGTGTACCTGGGATGCTTTGGAGGATTAAAGTCTGAAACATTATGCACTTTATAAGCATAACCCGCCTGCTTAAAAAACAACAGTATTGAAAAGTGTAATTAAAAAAAATATGGAAACATAGTAATCAGCTGTTAATTAAAAAAACAAGTATTGGCAAAGCCAGCAGGTTTTCCAATGGCTTCCCCCCCCCCTATCCGAGCTGTATTTATTGGTAAAGTATTTTTCCCATTTCTTTACATTTAAGCAGAGGCAGTTGTAGGCGAGAGGATAGTAAAATAAAGCTATTGTTGGGTTAAAAAAAAAAGAAAACAGAAATCTCCTGATTAAATTTGGTTAGTTTGGCATATGTGCCCGAGCCTGGTGAGTTCTCGCTTACCCATGTATAGCGCTCTGAAGCCGTTTTTGGTGAAGCTGGTGCTATATAAAACAATAAATAAAATAACACACAAAAGAGAGACTGCGGGAATACCCACTACACTGAGCATTCAGGAGTCAGGGGAGTGTAGAGTATGAAACCTTTTGACAAAGCGCTGTGAAGGTGCTGCATGGAGCTATATATAGCGCTATGTAAACCCAAGCACCAGTAAACTAAATATAATATACACTGTGTGCAGCAGCACAAATCGGGCTGCAAAGTGTTTGTGCGGTGCTTAAAAAATAGAGACATATAGCGGTCAACAATAAATACGTTAGCAGGGAGTAGTAGTGAGGCGGTCAGTGAGAAGGATGCAATGATGGCAACTGGCATAGATGAGTACAGGCTCAACGAAACAATAGCAGTAGTAAGCGGTAGACGCTGCAGCAAAGTGTCTGTGAGCCGGTCAGAAAATAGGATGCAATGCCAGCGACTGTCCAGGACGGGTAAACACTCAGGGAGACAATAAGCTTAATTAGCAGAATCCGCTGCTGCTGAGTGTCCATAATGCAAAGAACAGCAACATTTGCACTTATCGTGCGATAAAACCAGCTTTGGGTAAAGTTCCATGGGTAAAGACATCTATCTTTATACCTAAGGCAAACAGTAAATTCCACTAGTGCTAAGTGTTTGTAATGCAAACAACATCAGCATTTGCACTTACCTCTGATCGCGTGGTTTACCGGGACGAGTAAACACTCCGGGAGACACTAGGCTTAATAAGCACAAGCCGATGCTGCTCAGTGTTAAACTTCAATGATCGCGCAATGAAACCAGCTTTTGTCAAACTTCAATGATCGTGCGATGAAACCAGCTTTTGTCAAACTTCAATGATTGCGCGTTGAAACCAGCGTCTGTCAAACTTCAATGATCGCGTGATAAAAGTAAAATGGCAGGGAGCTGTAGCTGAAACAAAAACATTGCCTCGAGCGAAAGTAAAACAAGCTTCCCTTCAAGTCCCCCCAAAAAAAGAGATCTACGAACAAAAAAAAGACACGAAACGAGTGCAAGAATCCCATGTAAAGGGGCCAATAGCCAGAGGTGTGCCCAAGAGGAAAAAAAGGAGGGACGTAACACTTGCTTAACAAATAGCAAGAAGCAGATAAAAAAAAACTGAAGAACAAATCAGAAAACGGAGGCAGAGCCTCCCTCACTATACTGTATACAGCATCTCTCAACAAGACACCGCATTCGCTGCCTAGGCGAGACCTAAAAAGGTGGCCCCAATTAGTGAATTGGATAGCTACAAGACTGACCAATGTTTGTAAATAGGGGCAGTTTGGAAGTGTTTAGCAAAGTATGGAAGACTGCAGAGATTTGAGTTTGCTGCAGTTAATGTTTGTTTAATATCAATCAGAGGTTAGAGTGCATAAAAAAGTATGGGAACTGAGATACTGCGTGCAATGGGGCAAGGGAGGGGTCAGTGAGCGCAGGGGTGGGGTCAAAGGTGTGGCTAAAAAAACTAAATATTCTGTACTTTTTTTTGCTCTTTCACGTCAGGTAGCTACATATAGAATAACATGCAGCTTAAATGAAAAATGCATTTTAAAAAGTTATTACTCAGTTGAAAATGCACCATAGTAGATTATAAAAAAGAATACATCTTTGTCATCACAAAGCTTCAAGTGATTCATTCCTTACATTTGCAGATTATCTTTTATATTTGTATATTAACTTGTAGCAAACATTTGCATTTGTTTCAAGCAAGCAGGCAGCCTGGCTGGAAGGCTTGTTTAGCTGTCTGCTTGGCTTCTGTTTACACAGCACAGGACACTCATTGATGACACTTCAGCTGAAGCATTTAAACTATCAGAAGTAACCGTCGCGGGTCGGTTGTCTTTTTATAAAAAGTAGGGGGACTTTTTTCATAAATCAAAAAAGTATGCGCACACTGTGACCCTCCGATTCCGCCCACTTTGACCTTTGATTTCAAGGAAAATCAACAGTAAAAACCAGCCCAACAGACTATAAAGAAGGCTGACAAAAAGCTACAAGCATTTGCAATGCAATAGGTCTCGCATTTGCAGGAGTTTAAGCTATTGGCATTGTAAATGACAATGCCTTTTATTTAGCCGTTTTGAAAAACAACAAGCCTTGTCATTTACAATGCGAATAGCTCAAACTCTCGAGACCTGTTGCATTGCAAATGCTTGTTTTCATTTGCGTCCTATTAACAAATATAACTCCATTATCCTGCACTGCACGTCTAGTCGGCGGATGTAAAAGGTCCATTACCATGAAGTCAGAAAAACAAATTGACAGTTATATCTGAATCTGCATGACAAGTAAACAATGCAGCGCAATTAGAAAAATAAACTTTTAAAATTAAAAAATAACACTACAACTGTAGAAACGTAGAGGTGAAGTTTAATTTTCTCACCACTTAAATAAGTTAATTAGATATTTGGTAAGACAGATCAACAAAGATAAGTTAATTATGCTGTAATTCTGCTGCATTTTCTTTCACGATGTGCTCACTGTCAACACAGGAGGCCATAATGGACACTTTAAAGATGGTGGACGAAGAGCCAAAAAGAAGTGAAGGGACCAGGTCTTAGAATCCTCTAATCATACCCTGGTAGTACTGCAACAACAAACGGGACTTCAATTTGAATAAATCGTATTAGGCACTGTAAAGGTTTATGCCAAGTATTTCAAAGATTCGTAAACAGCGCAGAGGAGATTCTGTACAGAGCGCATGCACTCCCTGCCTCCTAGGCAACAACTCATCTCAGATGTCATCCGGTGCGGATATCTAGTTTTCCTATATACAAGGGCTTGAACACGTCATTGTGCTTTCATAGGCGTAATATACTGAGGTCACTCATGGTCACAAAGAAACACTGATTGATTGGACCTTACAAAAATGCCTATTGTGAAAGCTGGCCGATAATTCGGTTCTACCTCTGCTTATAGGTAAACACCCGCCTGTGGGTTGCAGTGGTCTTCCTGTATTAAAGGTGAAGAATATCAGACCGGTGGCACCGCTGCTTCTGAGTAGCGGCGGTGGGGCCAGGGGGTGTCATGTGAGTCTGGGGACACAGCAGTATCAGCGCGCACAGAGCGCGTTCAATACAATTAAAGTAAAAGCGCTGTATGCCGCACAGAGCACGTCTGATACAATGAAAGTAAAAGCGCTGTATGCCGTGCTGTTAAAGAGCATTAAATCAATGTTTGTACAGTTTAAAACAAAGGCGCAGCCACCACTTTACATATTTAGCGCTTTGTGCACGCTATCGTGAAAACAATGAACAAAAGAAAAGCACACCGCGCTCAACATAAATGTCCATTTTAAAAAATCATTGACATTTTAAACAAGCTGTCGCCATTAGGCAAATAGCCGTTTGTTTATATTTAGATCACGATTTCATTTTAAGTGAAAGCGCGATGCAAATATAAACAAGCGGCCGCCCTTGCCAAAGGTGACTGAAACAAGCTGTCGCCATTACGGGATTTTTAAAAAATAGTGCTTACCCATTAGTTAAAGGAGAATGTATAACGCTGCAGGTAAAACATCCAGTCTGGATGGGCCGTCTGAGAAGGAGACAGGGCGGTAACTAAAAGCCTCATTCTGAATCACAAGCCAGCGTTTAGCATAAACGGTGACGCCAGCCAATCAAAATGATGGGCGGTGCTTCAACTCCACTTCTGAAATATCCCGATTACAAAAAGCCTCGCAGAGCGAGCCGTGCATGCGCGCTGCAACGCAGGTCTGCGAAACTTAAAAACCGCCCACACACTGGCCTGTCAGGCCAGCTCACAGGACACTGCCTGATTGCCTTAGAAGCCAGTTTGACACTAGGGCTGGGGGGAGTATTTTCAAGTCTCAGCAAGCAGGAAAACTGAATTTACAGGCATGTTAACAATTCATAAGCATGCAAAAGTAGCAACGTGCAGTAAATGTTTTGCAAATATTGTGTATTGTTATGTTTTCATTTAATTCCACATTATGGTTTAAGAATGCCACTATCCTTGAATTTCCTTTTTAGAACATTTTGATTATTAGGATTCACCACCAGAAAAATATGTCTTTTAATGTAACTTTGAAATCACAGATTCTCTACTTTCATTGTGCTGTAAAGAACCTATGTAATTATTACTCAACGGAATGGTACTCAACTTAGCAACAACAACAGACTGAAAAGTTGAGTGGACCAAGTGGCTTGTGCAAATGTACACATATACACACACTTTAACCTCTTGAACTATCTTACATACAAAACATTGACTTGGTACCATATCTTTATTTGTTTTAAATTCAAAAGATGTACAGATTTAAAAATTTCAGGTGTATTTTCATGTCATCAACAGTCCATCTTAATCTTATTCTGGATACTTTCTCCTCTAGATATGAAAAACCACCAACCCCTTATTGAATGTTTCTGATTGTTCCTTAAAAATATTAATTCCACGGAGGCAGGATTAGCATGTTGAAGTGCAGTAGGGGCTGTGAAGGGTAAAGTAATGCAACTGAAACATGACTTCAAAAACTGATGCAATCTACTATGGAGAATGTAATCCGGCACATGGAATATTCATCCACAGCCTTCAAACTACTAGCACTGCCTTGCAAGGATGTTGGTGCTCCATTACAGAAAGCATCTTCTCGTCTGACTAAACTAAGATACTTCTAAGGGGAATCAATTAACTGTCATTTACAAACTGTGTTGGGACGACTATACACTTGTGTTTCAAGTACAATGTATATATATTAGTGAGTCAAACAAGACCATAGTTGAGAGTAGTACACATATATGTGGCAAATACCATGAAAATTCACACGAAAGTCACAAATTACATTATGTTTACACTGTAAAGAAAAGAGTTAGAGCAAATGTCAACCTAGAAATTCAATCTTTTTGCTTTTTCATCACTAACAGCACAAAAGAAGTAACTTCTGGCACTATATACCCCGCAAAATCCTTCTGAGACACTGGTTTATTAGTTGGGATGAACTTTAAATTATATTCCGAATCTTGGTTTGCGCAGATGGCACAGACAGGCCCCCAGTACTACTGTGTACCACTGAGCTCATAAATCTTACACATATGCATTTGTTATTTAATTCAACATTATGGTTGTCCTCATTTATTTATGAGTTCAGATTACTGTTGAAGCAGTGTAATATTGTCTTTAAATGTTAGAAATACCCGTATTGCATTTCACCAAAAGTCAAATTCAAAAGTATAACTTAAGTTACAAAGATATGCAAGCTAATATATTTTCTCCACTGCTTCTGTAAAGCCACCGTGCAGACTCGAGTGAATATTGCACCACAAATCCCACATTATATGACGTTACATGCACTCCGGATGTTTAGGAATCTCGGGTGAACAGCAGCAGGCGCTAGATGCGTTTCTTGAGCTCCACACACAGAATGCCGTCGTGGCACAGGACCGCGGACAGATCCCTCGTTCGAACCCCAGCAGGCAGCTTGTATGTGCGCGTGAAACGCCTGGAAATAAACCCGTGCTCGTCCGTGCGGCGGCCATGTTGGGCCTTGACGATGAGCCAGCCTTCGTAAATCTGAATCAAAATGTCTTCAGGGCGAAACTGCAGCACGTCCAGAAGGATGTGAAAGTGCGACTGTCCCTCTCCTGGGCCAGCCTTCTCGAGTTCCGATGCGACTGTCACTGCCTCGACTGACTGCTGTTGCTTTCCTCCGTTGCCTGCAGCAGGGCCTGGCAGGGCAAACAGTGAGTGATCCAATCTGTGCTCTTCCGGGTTTCTGATGGCGAAGACGTAGCAGTAGCGTGCTGGTGATTCCACCCAGTGTCGTACCGTCGAGCCCTCCATTTCCAAAATGCTGCGAGCTCTGATGACTTCTGTCCCACAGTAAAGATCGTCTCCAGCGGAGCCTCCCTCGGGCTCTTCGCTTCTGCATCACTCCAGCTGTCGGGTCAGGCTTTTGTTTCAATACCAGCTTAGCCCTGAGCTACTTTTAGTTAGATTCCGACCACAATACGTCCCCGTAGCTATTTATGAACATATTAAACAAGATCTATACATAGAACACAATATAAGGCTCCCTGGACTGGGAGCACACCGCGTTGCTACCCTGAATCTGGATCCATTTACAAATCCATGTGAACATGTTGTAGCGATCTACAGTCCTCATGCACTCCATATTTGTTCATTGCAGTGCTTTTCCTCAGCAGTTATTCTTGTTGTTATTTATGGTTTAAATCTTTTTATTGAGAGAATTTCAGACACGGAAAACATAGCATCAATACACATAGTTGACTGAAGTACACAGAGCTCCATGCTGCAACGAAATACAAAACAAAAGGAGAAACAATAACAACTCCCCCTCTCTGCAGAACCTGGTGATAATCAGAAGTGAGGGCAATAAGGTCTTGCAATAGAGCTGGAATGTCTCATGAGTTCACTATGTGTGACATAACCGGAGAAAGGCCCTTCAGTCGTAACAAGCGGAGGTATTTAGGACAGGTAAGTTCTCGAATTTAAGTGGAGAGTAACTTATTGAAGGGGCACCAGAGTTCAGGAAAGGTTGTGGACTGCACTGACAGCACAAGGGTCTTCATGCCTACAATGCGCCAGAGGTGATGTGGCCAGCCCTGACAGGTAAGGGCTCGGTTGGTGCCCCAGTGTCTAAGAATGTTTTGCAGCGCTGCCCCAGAGCCAGGCCAATATGTCTGCCCCTGCAGAATTTTAGTGGAAACATGAGGGGATTCGGAAGACCCAACAGGACGTACGCTGGGAATCTAGGTAATTGTGTTTGAAAGTGGACATCTATCGCATCCAAAACTTGGGTCCAATACGAGGTTATGGTCGGACACTCCCAGAGTAGGTGGAGTAGGGTACCCAGAACTCCGAATCCACACCAACACTCCGAGACACGAGAAAGGTTGCCCTTATGTAGGCTCCCCGGGGTAGGATGCCAATAGGTAACTATCTTTGTAGACATTTCAACACTAGCCATATTGACCCTTGTATGCTTCGCTCAGTAGTATACTTCTTCCCATTTACTGGATGTTAGAGAGCTGCCTAGTTCAGATTCTAATGATTCAGAAAAGGGGGTGGTGATGAACAGAGTGTCTGAATTAAGCAGACCACTCTTACCCAGTCCAAAGATCAGGGCTTGATCCATCACCGTTTTTTAGCTCACTGCACCATCCCAGCTCAGAACTTGGCTATATGCAAATTAGTCTGACCCTGGTTCAGATTCTAAGCACGTTTGATGAGTGTGAACAGTGTGAGAAGTAGGGTGCTGCAACAGTTTATAAAGTTCGGTGATCGCATGCCTGTCCGATGCCATTTCTCAATAGGCTGTGAGGGGTCTTTGAACTCCAGCGCAAATCGTAGGGTGCATTATCCAGTGCCAAATTTGGAGATCTCTATATCGCTCTGTTTCAGGCAATGCAAATGCAGCGCAACAATAAGCAAAGGACAAGGGACCCTGGATATCAAGTAAGTGACCAAGGGACCGGCATCCCGGTCGATGGCAGAAGTGAAATTCAGCTTCATTTAGGCCTGGGGTGAACTCTGTGCTGCTTATAATTGGGGTGAGAATGGAGGGAAAGGAGGACAATCCCAGCGTACGCAACCCTGTCCCACACCCTCAAAAACGATCCAGTGATAGGGGAGGAATAGAGGCTTTGTGGCCAGGCCTGTCAGGGCAGGAAAGGGATCTTACAGAGATGTTGTCCGCCCAGTGCCCTAGCCACGAAAAGCCAGTGCTTTTCAGACTCTGGCGTGGACCATTCTAAGAAAAAGCATAGCTGTGTCGCTTGATAATAATGCAATATATGTGAGACCCCTAAACCTCCGTCTTTGTGGTGTTTATATAATAGTGGCTCCCTCATGCAAGGGCGACAATTTGCCCAGACAAAGCGGTTATTTGGCTCTCTTCAATAGCCAGAGTATTCCTGGAGGCAGTTCTGCTGGTATAGTTTGAAATAAAAAGAGTATTTTAGGTAAGATTCTCATCTTTTTAGCTGACACCCAACATAGCCAGGAAAGGCGGTGGGAGCCCCACCTGGCCAGATCCAAGGTAATCTGGCCGCCAGATCCAAGGTAATCTGGCCATATAGTCGCTTGTAATTAATGGACACTGTATGAGAAACTGAAGGTGCTAGCTGTATACCCAGGTAGCGAATAGAAGATTGCGTTGGGTAGGTAGTAGAGAGGACTGCCTGGGTAGACGGTGCAAAAGAGAGATTAAGGGCCTGTGATTTATGCATATTGACCCGAAATCCCACAGCCTGGGCAAATCTCTTGAGCTCATCAAAAAACGCTGGGAGGGAACTGGTTGGCTGTTCCAAGGATGCAAACACATTGTCTGCATACAGGCTAAGAAGATGTTCTTCACCCCCGAAAAGCAGCCCTTTGATATTAGGGTTGTCTCAAAAACGTTGCGTTAATGGCTCCAAATAGAGTGCAAACAATAGTAGTGAGAGAGGACAATCCTGAAGGGAGCCACTCAAGTTAGAAAGCGGGAATGATGTCTGGCTATTAACTCTAACAGAATCACTAGGTGGTTACTGAGAATTTAGGAGCTAAATCGAGGGCCAATTCCAAAGTGGCAGTGAGTCTTGCGAAGGTAGGGCCAGTGGACCCTGTCTAATGCCTTCTTGGCATCTATAGTTAAAAGCATGCTTTCCTGTGCAGAACGCTGAGCTTTGTCAATAAGGTTAAAGATTATTTTTGTGTTATCACTGCATTGGCGAAGTGGTACAAAGCCAGCTTAAGGTGGATCAATGATAGAGGGGAGGAGTGGAACAAGGCGGGATGCCAGAATCCCTGTGAATAGTTTATGGTCCACGTTAAGAAGGGAGATAGGTCTATAGGAGGAGCAGTAGCGTTTGTCTTTATCTGGTTTTGGAATCACTACTATAGATTCCTGCATCATAGAGGGTGGGATTGTGTCAGGCCGTGTATGGAGTTAAATAACCTGGTCGACAGAAGAGCGAGGGTGGAGCAAAAAGTTTTATAGAAGGCTGACATAAAGCTATCTGGACATGGCGATTTATGCAGTTTCTGCCTGCCAATTTCCGATATACCTTCCTCAACGCGAACTGGTTTATCTAGGTTGGCAGTCTGGGCAGAGGTAATCTTCGTGGTGAGCTCCTCACTAAGATATAGACATGGGTTATTGAGGGAAGATATTGGGACTGGTAGAGGTCACTATAAAAGTCCATGAAGGCTGGGGAAATTTGGGTATCAGTGGTGTTTTTGGTGCCATGTGTGTCCAGAATGGTATGTACACTGTCTATGTGCTCGCAGTTTGTTAGCCAACAAGCAGCCACATTTATCCCCCTGTACAGTATGTGTGGTGGAGGCGGAGTGCAGCATATTCTGCCCTATCAAGGTCCAGGCCAGCTAGCTGATAATGTGCGTATTCTAATTGTCACCAGATCCTAGGTGCCCCAATGTTTTTATGAATGCCTTCAAGTTCCTGTATTTGACGCTTCACAAATTCCCTTTTGCCCCGACGCACTCTATTGTCTGCAGTTGAGATGAGAACGGCTCTCAGGGTTTCCCACAGTGTCACTATAGAGATGTCAGGAGGATTGTTTAAAGAAAGTCAGCAATGGCTTTCTCAATCTGTTTGGTCACTCCTGGGAGTTGTAGGAGCGTGTCTCAGAGCCGCCAATACTGGGTCTGTGGGGAGGTGCTGGGAAGGGCCAATGCGAAGGATACTGCTACGGGGTCTCATAGAGAATAGGGCTCTATTACTGTAGCAAGAACATTAGTTTGTATGTCAGGAGTCCCCGGAAAGTAGTCAAGTTAAGCGTAGGTCTTATGGGCGTAAGAATAAAATGTATAATCCTGTGTATTGGGGTGTCGATAAGGCCAAATGTCCGTCAAGCCTAGCTCGCGCAACCACAACTCCCGACAGAGCTTGCAGTTGACCAAGCCTCTGAACGGATCTGTCTACATTGTTATTAAAAATGAGGGTAAGGTCCCCCCATAAGAACCACACTATCCCGGGTTGACAAAACCTCTGTAAGCGCCTGATGATAGAAACCGCTCCTGCTCATCGTTGGGGGCATAAATAGATCCAAGCATGAATATGTAGTCCCCACTGTAATGGAATAGGCAAGTTACCTGCACCTTATTTCGGCTATTTTGAGTCCCACCCTGCCCAAAAAAGAGCTAGCAACTAAGATTGCCACTCCAGCTATTTAAGAGGGGCCTGTAGAGAAAAATTTAAGCGGGAAAGCTCGAGAACATAAATAGAAGCAGTCCCCTGTTACAAAGTGCATTTCTTAAAGCAGTCATAAGTGGGCGCCTTGTTGTCCAGATAGTTAGTACAGCTCTGCGTTTGACTGGGTTGTCAGCCCTTTTACATTAAGTGTGAGAATCCGCAATGTCTGGGTCATATCGAATTGTGGAAGCAGTATCTATGATACCCAAGTGATAGACATACTCCAAACGTGGCATGTAATGCGGGGAACAAGATCTCCATAAGTGCCCAATAACACAACAATTAGTAATCAGCGTTTGTAGGTTCTTCTTTGTACAGCTAAGTGAAAAAACAACATACCACAAAATGACAATCAACAAAGAACTGTCCAAGGAGGTTGAAAGATGGAACATGATCCCAGTTCTCATAGGGATCGAGATGAGTGGTATAAGGTGGCACAAGGGGAGGGTCTCACCGTCCCTGCCTCGGCCAGCATCCCACAACCTTCAGAAGCAGTAGTGCTGCCCAAATCAGGAGTCCTCTGGTGCTGCAGAGTCCCCAAATAGAGACTCCAGGATCACCCTCGCCATCGTCTCTGTGTGAGGGCATTATGGAGTAGATGAAGCGTCCTCGCCGCTACGCCTCATTCTCGATCCACTAGCTCGGTGCTGCATGGGGGATCCACTGCTGGGGTCCTGTATACCAAGAAGGCCAAAAGCCTCCTCCAAGGAAGGTGTCTGGTGTAGTTTACCTTGTATGGGGAAGATCAGATGGAAAGGATGACCTCAACTGTAGGTGACCCCCCTGGTTTCGTAAATGAGCAATCACTGGGCGAAATTACCTACATTTCTGCAGGGTGGAGGTGGCTAAATCTTGAAACAAGGTCGGGGAGGAACCTTTGTTTTGTATGGGGTGCTGGTTTCTCGCCGCCCCAAGTATGCACTCTTTCAGTGTGTAGTCATGGATGCACGCTAAGATATCAGCCGGGGGACCCAAGCCCGTCCTCTTAGGGCTCACTCCATGTACTCAGTCTAGTTTAATATCTGTATTGGAGGAGACCTGTAAGATTGATCGGAAAAGGTCCACAACAAACTTATAGAAGTCAGATCCATCTTGATCTATTCTCCCGATTGTGCGCTTGTAGATCTAAGTTCTGGTGTCTGAGGTGGAGTAGCTCCGGTTGCAGCTGGTTGATATCTTCTTCCTTACTATTCTCATTGTCCTTCAGAAAAGGCACCCTGTCTCCCAGACTGTCCACTGTCTGCCACATTTCTCTCAATTCAGCAGAGATATCCTTCTGTGGAAGGTGAAAGTTCTCCGTAGAGAGGTAAAGAGAGCCTCCAGGTGGGGGCGGGTAATCGGAGCGCCTGCCTCACCACAGACCGCCGAGGGGTATAATCTTCTGGGCAGAGGTGTCTCAGAGCTGAGTTGGACACCCACTTTAACGATCATGTCCTTCTCATTGCGATCTCTTTAGCCCCTGCCCGTAGCCATGATGTTGTAGCCTTGATCGGCGGGAGCCTGGGCGACGGCGATGCGCGACTGGGGTGTGCAAAGCGGCTTCCATCTCCTCTGCCCTGGCGTCCCACAGCTCGTGGGAGCGAGCCAGGATCAGAATCTCGTCCAGCGAGATTCCTGGTTGCCGGAGGATGAGCATCCGCAATAGTTTTGAACGGCATCCCAGGATGATCTGGTCCGGATCTCGTCCCTCGGGTCCGTGAAGGGGCACGTGCTGGCCAGCCGGCGCAATCGCGCATAGAGCATGTCCACAGATCCAGTGTCTGTTTGCCACGCCCTCTTGAACTTAAATTTCTCGAAGTCGTGATTGAGCTGTGGATCAAAGTGTTTGTTGAGCGCGGCGACCACCGCCTCATAGTCGTCATCAGTTCCAGAGTTAGGGAGCGTCTCGAACAAATCATATATCTCCGCCCTGTTGCAGTAGATGAGAAGTGACCTCTTGACAGTGCCATCGGTTTCCCGGGTCGCTCTAAAGTAGTGGTTGAGCTGCCCGACCCAGGCCTACCATCTTGGCGCGGCCGTCGCAGGGCCCGGGGCCTCGCTGAAGGGGGGTAGTGGTGCGACTGCCGTATGCGGGTGCACTGGTGGTGTAAGATTTACAGCGACCGCTGGATTGCGTCCTCCCTCTTGCTGGGGGGCCACCGCTGGCGCAGGCGCAGGGTTGCTCATTGTGGCTTGGCATGAGCGTGTGTTGGTGCCCGGGCACGGCTTGTGTAGTGGCGCGTGGCTCAGGAGTGTGCTTCAGCACGTGTCCTCGGTACCCTGGCTGCGCGGTGGCACCTCTTGTGTACTCTTCTGTGGGTGCTGCAGTGTGAGTGGGTGCTGCCTTCCCAATGTGGAGCCCCACAGGGTGACCCTTGCAGCCTCAGTCAACTTATTCCTCCCTTTTATCTAATGTCTGGGCACTCTGACCTCTTGCAGTAGCTCCTGAGGACTTGCACTCGTCAATGCTTGTTTTTTCTCACACTGCTCGCTGTGCACTTCCCAGGGGCACTCTTCTAGCACAACGTTCTCCGGGGCCTCCCCTAGGGGATCCGGTGATACTCGGGGCTTCTGGATAGCACATGGTCGTGGGAGCAGGCAGTGGAAAGGGTAGCCCTTGTTCGGGGCCTCACTGCAAGTATGCAGGCACACCGGGGACTGGGCCTCACTCGAGGCCGGCACAGCAGGGCAGCAGACGCGGACTCCACCACGTGGGAGGAGCAGCCCGCGGGCGGGGTAACAGGCACTTACCCACCTCACGATGTGCGCGCCAGCGAGCTCCGCCAGCTAAACGCGCTCCCAATGACCAGGCAGGCGCGTGGGCGGGCTCGAGCTGGCAGTGCAGGAACAGCCTCAAGTGGCAGCAGGCACATCGGCAGCAGATGCTGAGCGGCGAGGAGCGATGCGGGTGGGCTCTGCGACTTCCTCCCCAACCTACCACGGGAGCAGGGCAATCACGGGTGGACACCGCGCACTCCCCGACGGCTGCACTGGGGGTAGGCGGGCACGCGCGTGGTGCGACCGGCCTCATCGCCAATGTAGCGCGGCGGGGCCCAGGTCAGGTAGGCCGCTAGCGCATGCAAAGAACACACGGGAGACAGTAGCTAACTCTCGGCCGGAAGACCACGAGCGGTCTTTCACCCATTTATTTATACCCTCGGGACAAGCCCGCCCGAAGGGTGCGTGGATGCGTGGGGTGCATTGCAACTTTGGGGTAGAGAGTCTGGGTGGCTCTCTACACCCAGATGGATGGGAGACCTGGCCTCACCCCAGCTCTATCGAGCTTGCCTCATCGAGAGCAGCAATTGTCAATATCCGCTGTTGGTGCCCAGCTCCAGCTACCGGGTCCTCTGAAGGCACAGGCCTGTAGCTCCATATGCAGGATCATGCAGCCTTCTTCTAGGCCCGGCAGCCCTTGCCACTTATGGACGTCGGGAATCCAGGCAGCGTGGCCGGTCTGCGGAGACCCCATGGACAGGCACCTCAGCTTCCACCCAGCATGGCCCTCTCCGACCAGCACCGGCCACTACCGGCCGGTGTGCTGGCTTCTCCGCTTGCGCTTGGCCCAATTGGCAGGCCCACGACATCCAACTGCTTCTTCGCAGACAAAGCTGGGGTCGCCGCTTCCCACTTGCAGAACGAAGGGTACTCCGCAGCTACTCCTCGACCTGGCACTGCTTGAGAGGGTCTCCATGGGCACAGGTAAGTGGTTCTTGCGGGCCTGGACGGTTGAAGGGACGGAGAGGGACAGACTCACATCCTACTCATCCCCCTTCTTGGCCACGCCCCCTCTTGTTGTCATTAAATGATACATTTTCATCTTTCTTTGAACGCTCAATATTGCACCTTTGTTGTATCTCTGCCAGTCGACCTTCTTGTCTCCCTCTTCAGAAGTCTAGTAATCAATGTGTTTAAGACTGCTAGATTTGTGTTCATTGATGCAGTGCATATGGTGGTGTCAGTCGCTATTGTTTTTTTGACTCTCTAGACAAAATTAATGCCAACGTTTGTTTTATTGTCTGCTAACGTTAAAAGCTCACTTGTACTTGATCTTCCATCAACTAGCCTTCAGTCTGATATGTTTCAGCTCTTTTTGTGAAACCCCTTTGAGAATTGCATTCTCCATGTTCTATATTTAGGTATTCACACATTTTCAAATGTAATGTCTCTTCACAATCACCAAATTGCTATATATTAAAGTTTATTTATATCAACATTTTGTTCTTTTCATGTTCTTTATAATATGGTGGTATTGCAAGTATTCAGTTCCAATAAGCACCAAGCTCTTCAATGCTTGCAAATACCATGTTGAGACATGTCCATCAGTGCCTCTACAGCCCTGCAGAATTAATATCATCTCTGCGTACATCACTGGAGTTTTTCACATGTTTTTGTGTGTTTCCTATGTAAGTGTACACCAGGATGCATCAGAATATTACAGTATTTCATGAAACTGATGGATAGCCAATTTAAGAAACTGTTTAATCAATACAACACATTTGGATGTTTTTTTTTCCATTAGTATAACACAATTTGACTATGCTTGGAATAAATATTCCAATCCCCACCATGAACAAGGTAGCATCCTGTTTTATCATTTTGACTGTGCATAGTCACTAACTTTTGTTATACTGGCACTAATCTCACTACCATTGTCTCAAAGGCTTGAAGGCCATAGTATGAACAGAAAGTAAACTGAGTTTTAAGCTGGAGTTTTGTTGTGTATACACCAGAATCGGCAATGCGGCAAACAAAAGGTAAGTGTTTTTTATTTTTTTTATTTAATGGTACTTATCCCGTTATCTGTCCACATCCCCGACCCCCACCATGCCATCTCCACCGCTCTTACCTGTGCCGGCTGCTACTGCTTTTTTGTACTGTATTATGCTCAATCAGTCAGTAGATTTGTAGAGCGCGTCTTGTCACCCGTGAGGGTGTCCAGGTACTGGTAGGGTCCAGTTGATCAGTCAAATAGCCAGATCTTCATGGACTTCTGGAAGTCTGAAAGAGACAGAGAGGTCCATAGATGAAAGGGTGGTTTATTCCATGTCTTCCCTGCTAGATAGGAGAAGTAGCACCTCCGCATCTGCTATATTGGATACGGGGCGTGAGGGTTAGAGAAAGGGATGTGAAGTGGAGGGGTCTGGTGGGCTGATGGAAGTTCAGGCTGTGGTTCAAGTAGACGGATCCGCAGCTGTGTATGGCCTTGTATGCATGGGTTAGGAGCTTGCACTGGAATCTTTTCTGTACAGTAGAGTTCCCTGAGGTAGGGGGTGATGTGGGTTCGTCTAGGGAGATCCAGGATAAGTCTGACTGCAGTGTTCTGTATGTTCTGTAGTCGTAAGCAGAGGCGAGTTGAGTATCCTGCTTAGAGAGCTTTGTCGTAGTCCAGTCAGGTAGAGGTGAGGGCCGGGTTGATGCTGCGTCTTGAGCTTTGGGATAGCCCTTTGGATATCTTACGAAGCATGCAGAGGATGAAAAAGTAGGAGGAGGAGATTGAGTTGACCTGAGCCATGATGTTTATCTTGTTGCCCAGAATGATGCCTAAGTATCTTGTGTGGGCAGTGGGGAGAGGAGAAGTGCCAGGTTCTGAGGGCCTCCAGGATGCGTCCCATAGCGAGCTTTTGTTTCCAAAATCAGTACCTCTCTCTTGTCCGAGTTGAGATTCAGGCAGTTGTCATTCAAGCAGTTGGAGATGTCTGTCATGCAGTTGTGGAATTTGGTCTTGTTGGTGGTGGTGTCTTCGAGGAGAGAGGGAGAGGATGAGTTGTGTGTCATGGGTGTAGGATATGATGTTGAGTCTGTGGGTTTAGGTGATGCTGCCCAGAGGTGTCACATAAGTGTTGAAGAGGGTGGGGCTGTATGGGGATCCTTGGGGTATTCCACAGATGATTTCCATGGGTTCGGGAAGTGAAGGTGGACTTTTTGCATTCTCTTGGTGAGGAAAGAGGCGATCCATCTGAGCGCAACTCCTTGGATGCCTATGTTGTGCAGCTTTGTGATGACTGTGTGCTGGGAGACTATATCAAAGGCTGCAGAGAGTTCTTAGAGGATCAGATCTACAGTCTCCCCTTGGTCGAGTAGTGCTTGGATGTCGTCTGTTGCCGCAATAAGGGCTATCTCCGTGCTGTAGTTGCTGCGGAATCCGGATTGAGAACAGTTGTGTAAGAGGTTCCTTTCCATGTGTGAGGTGAGTTGTTGGTCGATTGCTTTTTCAAATACTTTGGCTGGGAATGGTAGCAGGAAGATCGGTAGGTAGTTGTTGAGTTTGCTGGTGTCTGCCGATGGTTTCTGTAGTAAGGAGTTGACTTCTAAATGTTTCAAGTCCTCGAGAATGTGGCCTTGGCAATTGAGGTATTGAACAAGGTGATGAGTACGTGGCTGATGCTGGCTTTGCCTAGGTTGAAGATGTGGTGAGGTTATAGGTTGATGGGGCCCCTGAGTGTACCGAGTTCATGGTGGAGGCGGTGTCCTTTGGGGGAGCTGACTCCATTCGGATGTCTGTGATGGGAGCAGGGTCATTGTGTTGCTTGAAGAAGTTGGTGGCCTTGAGCTGGGGTTTGAAGTTTCTGTAGATATTGGCAAGCTTGTCATGCAATGAGTTTGCAAAGTTGTCTCAGAGTTCCTGTGGGGGGTAATAAATATATACATTTGTATAAATCTGCCCCTCAATGTGTACAGTAGCTAAAAGTCTTTCTGGATTCATTTTTAAAGTACAAAAGAAAATATGAAGCAAGATTCCAAGACCTCTACAGACATTATTGTAACTAGGTGATGAGAAAGCTACAACTACATGTTAAGAATAAATTGCAAATCACTAAGTATCTCTTGGTAGTCTGACACCCTTCGTGCTTTAAGTTCTGCTGTTATGTGTATGCTCAAAACCTTGAACTTGAATCCTGTGTGTATGTTGTGTGCTTGTGTGCATGCACTGTGCAGTAGTAAGGCTCCGAGTGTGAGTGACTCTGCTAAAGCCAGTGGGATCCATTTTGTATACCCCTGTTTTGAAACTGAACAACATGAAGGATGAGGGCAACTTCCCCAGACAGCGTGGGAGTAATGCCTGCATTACTGTGGTTGAAGGGTGGAGATCCAGACACTGACGTGAGGCAGATGGTAACATGGCTATCTTTAGGCATTCCTAGAGGACTTTTGTTGGCAAAGGCCTGCTGATTAGGACTTCTCAGAACTGTCATTTGGTTGATGGTATTGGTGAAGGGTGGTACTGCAGTTTCTGTTGTATTAAGTGAGGAAGTGTAAAGGTCAGGCCTGCCCTTTTGCCTATCACTGACTACTGCTTCAGAAAGGTTAAACACATCCTCTGTGTGTTGGGGTTGCTCCAGTTTGGAGACAGTTCCAGTGCTAAATGTTATGAGAAACATCGCAGTAAACGGGGGCTGTGCCTGGAGAGCGTCCAGAGAAGGACACTTGAAAGGAGAAGCACCCCAAACTAGTTCCGAATTTGGAGATAGTGGATTCACATGGCATATCTCGAAAATGTGGGTAAAAGTGGAGCCAAACTAACCCTCTTGGTTCAAGTTCCAAGTCCTTCATTACCAAGGCAGATAATCTCTGTGGAGTACTTGATTGACTGCTGTTTGACCATGGCTTATGTCTGCCTGTCAGGCTACCTCCCAGAGGGGAGGGAACATCTCCTGAAGTCTCCAGTTTCTGATGGAGGGGAGGGTCTGCCTGGTGTTTAGATGCCTGCCTGCCTGTCTGCTACAAAAAGAAAGGACTCTGCCTGGGCCTGCAGGAGGAGAGACTATCCAGGAGGAGAATCCTAACAGGTCCCAGAGACTGAAGGACACCCAGAGGAAGGCAAGAACAACCTGCTCTGCCGTGGTTACCTCTGGTTTGTCAGACAAGGATCCTTGCAGGAACTGTTTCAGTCCTTCATGAATGTTGTCTGCCATATCGGGGCTGCCTGTGATTGTCTGATGAGAGCTGCAACTGTAGGCATTAGCTGGATCAGGACTACAGCTGCTGTGGTTAATGCACCAGCCTGATCGGGATTAAGATGCCGGGGTGATTGTGTCAGCCCAGTCTGGCCAGAACCTGATTCGAATAGCCCAGTTAGGGCTAATATCTGTTGCACAGCCAGACAAAGCTGCAGCAGCCAGGCCTGCACCAGGGTTGCTGTTCACCACTGAACTGAGATGGGTGCCCACAAGTACGGAGATACAGACTGTGCCTATCTCCATTGATATCCCCTTATACTCTCCTTGATCGCTGTGGGCCATCACCTACCGGAGGAAGGCGAGATCGCCAAGTCTACTGAGAAGACGCATGAGAGACTAATCACATTACCAGCTACACCACGAGGTGTAAAAAAACTGATGAACATGAACTGGGTCTACCTTCGTCTTGTGGGGTTATTGACACTGCACATTAGCCTGAGGCGTGCTATTACCCTAACTGCTTGATGGACAAGCTATTATCAAGGGGTCACTGAGTGAAATTAGCATGAGGGAAATCAGCGGGTGGAGCACCACCAGGGAGAGTCATAACCGTGATCATTGTCCTATACACTGGAAATATTTGTGTAGCATTTAGTACAGCTTAGTCATCATAAAGTAGTTTATTTACTTAAAAAGACAAGCACTGCACTGACTTTGAAGTTATTGTGTCTATTGTTTGATTGTTGAGTTCTGAGCTCATGCACCCCTGTTCTACCTTCCTGACAAGCCATTAACTGATTTCCCTCACTACCCTGTGTGGAAAGGCGATGCATATTCAGGTCTGGATGCTTATCCGGAATCTGGGTCTGGGTCTTCTGCTGTCCGATGAATGATGGACTGTTTCCGGTAGACACAATGTCACCATACACTGAAAAATGTGGTAGGCAAGTGCCATCAAGAAGCTGCCACCTTCTCAACATACCTCCTTGAGGCACAAAGACTTCAAGGGACTGAATAAAACCAGGAATCCAATAGTGGAATACTTCAGGAGCAAGGAGTCAGGATCAGCAGGTGGAGGGACCAAGGAAACAATCAAAGAACACAGCTTTGCACTGACTACCCTCCAACCAGACTGAAGGCTTTAGCCCAGCACCTTGAAACCCTCGCGGGTGAGTAGTGCGCTCTATAAATGTACTGATTGATTGATTGATTGATTGATTGATTGATAGTAAAAAAAGGCGATGCATATTCAGGTCTGGATGCTTATCCGGAATCTGGGTCTGGGTCTTCTGCTGTCCGATGAATGATGGACTGTTTCCGGTAGACACAATGTCACCATACACTGAAAAATGTGGTAGGCAAGTGCCATCAAGAAGCTGCCACCTTCTCAGGGGGAACAGGTCAAAGAGGTAAACATACCTCCTTGAGGCACAAAGACTTCAAGGGACTGAATAAAACCAGGAATCCAATAGTGGAATACTTCAGGAGCAAGGAGTCAGGATCAGCAGGTGGAGGGACCAAGGAAACAATCAAAGAACACAGCTTTGCACTGACTACCCTCCAACCAGACTGAAGGCTTTAGCCCAGCACCTTGAAACCCTCGCGGGTGAGTAGTGCGCTCTATAAATGTACTGATTGATTGATTGATTGATTGATTGATTGATAGTAAAAAAAGGCGATGCATATTCAGGTCTGGATGCTTATCCGGAATCTGGGTCTGGGTCTTCTGCTGTCCGATGAATGATGGACTGTTTCCGGTAGACACAATGTCACCATACACTGAAAAATGTGGTAGGCAAGTGCCATCAAGAAGCTGCCACCTTCTCAGGGGGAACAGGTCAAAGAGGTAAACATACCTCCTTGAGGCACAAAGACTTCAAGGGACTGAATAAAACCAGGAATCCAATAGTGGAATACTTCAGGAGCAAGGAGTCAGGATCAGCAGGTGGAGGGACCAAGGACACAATCAAAGAACACAGCTTTGCACTGACTACCCTCCAACCAGACTGAAGGCTTTAGCCCAGCACCTTGAAACCCTCGCGGGTGAGTAGTGCGCTCTATAAATGTACTGATTGATTGATTGATTGATTGATAGTAAAAAAACAGGAAAAGGAATTTACAACAAACATCACATGAAAGGAAACACAAAGGATTGGGAAAACTGTAAGGAATCAAGGAAGTAACAGCCACTATGGAAAAGGGAAAGAAACAAGAACAAACACCAGAACCAGACTAGCTGCAGAACAGCTTTAAAAGGCCGCTGCAAAGCCTCAGGCAGGTGATTACTATTTTTAATCTGGAGAAGCAAGGAGCAGCAGATAGGAGCCCAGGAGCACGAGGGAAGGGAGTCCCAGGTGAATGAAACTCACAGCCAGCATCTATGGGCTACAAGCAGAGTTTCCTGAGACCTGGTAAACTACACGACCATGCAAGGTAAAAACGGTTCGTGGGTGCCCAGGAAGCAGAGATGTGGTGGTCGCGGCACTGTACTTCACCCAGCTAGGAGGGCCATAGCAGGACGAATCCAGGATATCATTGGTAAATGACCTCAGGTACCATGTAAGGCTCAATAGCCCCTGCCTTCATCGTGCCCCCACCCAACAGGGTTCTAACAGTTTCTAACTAGGCCTATAAATTGAAAGGTCACTAAAACAATCCCCACCAATATCTCTGCATTCCTGAGGCCACCAAAAATAGACCTCAGATTCTACTCTTAATTACACCCAACAATGGCAGGAAATCTTCTCTGACAACCTATTGGTGGCTCAGAAAAGCAAGATTTCTTAAAGACACAGGCTAACTATTGTTCTCACTCTCAAAATGGAAGTATTTATATTAAATTAAAAAAATAGCAACAATATTATCCAAGTTACTGCCTGCAAGTATATGACAATGGTGCATCTCTTCTGCTTGCTTGGGAGAGAAGCCACCCATCAGACATTCCTTTTCACCTAAATGGTCTCCTATCATGTGTCAAATACTTGAGTCGTATACATGACAATTCTCGACCTTGACCCACGAGATAAATTTGACTACCCTGCCCATCGCCTGAATTCTGAAAGAGCCTGTCACGTCAAGACAAGAGGGTTGCCTTCCTGCACTGAACCCTGCGTATGTGGTGGACAGTGGCTGTTTCTATTTGGATTTTTATATGGCGTGAACTCAACCTGAAAGTATCAAAGCACTTTATATGATCACCAGGCACGGGGAGATTAAGTGATTTGCCTAGATTCACAGGATGTTGAGTGTCCCTGTTGAGACTCAAACCTGGTTCCCCAGCTTTGACGTCGACAGCTCTAGCCGTTAGGTCACATCCTCGCCCCTTTTCACTAACCTTGCTACGCACTGGAGTCTTCCAATCGACAGTTGCACAGCCTGGCACAACTCGTGATAGCGGCAGGGGTTCTTCTGGTTTGGAATTGTTGCAGGTCTTAGATAACCAAACAGGAGGCACTGGTTGCAAGGGAAAACATTGGGCAACTGGTGTCCTCAAAGTACCTGTTATCAACAGTGGAACGCTGCACTGGTGTGACTGCTTTCTGTTTGGTGCCCCCAGGTTTAGTCATGCACGTAAAACTCATAACATGCAAACTACAAAAATGCCCCAAAAATAACCGTGGAAAACAATTGTGTTTAAGCCTACAGGACACCCACCCACCTACCAGTATCAGGAGGGTGTGGTGAACAAAAGAAAGAGCAGATTGCAAAGTAGTGTGGAGAGAAGCATGAGTTATTTTGTTTTTGTGGTTTTTTATAGCGCTGACTCGACTCAGAGATATCGGAGCACTTGACATGGGCACCAGTTACGTTATCCAAGGTGACATTCTTTTTTTAGACACAGGGATATTAAATGATCTGCCCAGAATCATAGAATGTTGAGCAGACTCCAAGATTTGAACCGGGTTCCCCAATTCCAAAATTGGCAACTTTGGCCCTAACTCCACAGTATTCCATTGCTTCAAGTTGGGGGTCGACAGTCAATGGAGCAATGTGTTCATTGTAAACGAAAAGTGGCTTTGGACAATACCAGGGCACAATTTCTAAAAAATAAAGTGGGGGACTAACCAGGTTAGACAGTATGCAAGTGAAATGATGGCGCCTGCCATCACAGCGCATGATGTCACGACGCACCACATTGCAAGTGACATCACAGGAAGTGACCTCACTGGAAGTGACATCACAAGAAGTGACATCAGGTATTAAGACCTCACACATATGTTTATCAGGTATATCATAAGTACATTTAAGAGCATTATGAGATTTAACAAATTAGATTTGGCGTTGGGGTTGTGCCAAAAAAGCGGCACAATCCCAACGCAAAATCTGGGCCTCAGCGAATACATTTATTGCTTTAAACACAGCCACAAAGAAATTGGAAACAAGGAGAAGCATGGTAGTAGATCTGTAATGCTTAATTGGTTGCAAA
Source organism: Lissotriton vulgaris (assembly GCF_964263255.1). NCBI lineage: Eukaryota > Metazoa > Chordata > Amphibia > Caudata > Salamandridae > Lissotriton > Lissotriton vulgaris. The sequence continues at coordinate 415,202,936 of NC_141689.1, read as the reverse complement.
GTCTACATTTAAAAAAATGTGTTTGGGTTAAGGCATCTGCTGTGAAGGTGCCCAGTAAATCTCAAGGGAATAGTAATGATGGTGAGATAACTCTGGTTGTTAATGCACTTGCTGGAGAGATCTGTGTTTTGTAAAGTCCCAGATTTGAATCAAAGTAGTAGAGAAGGTAAATGTGGCTCCTGCAAAGCACATTATCTAACATGCAGATGACAGATTTTTATTTAAATGTAGGTAGTAAAGTGGGTTACTGATTTTAACACAGAGATCATTTTGTTACTTGCAGTTCATAAATTGTAATCCTTCTAAAAGACCACAGTGAGGTATGAAGGACATGTGATTCCTACACCTTGTAATCCTCACCGTCTCAAGTAACTCATCTTGTTCATTGATTTACACATGTACATGATTTATTGTCAATGTATAATGTGTATGTTCCGTAAAGAGCTCTGACACCCTGCCTTCGGTTGCATAGCACTAAAAAAGAAATAAAATAGTGCTATTGAAATTGTTATTTTTATAAATACTGGGATAGACCAACACACCTGATATTCTTACAGTGCATGTATCTATTATATACAGAGACTGAACAAAGGCAAAAGCTGCCTCTCGTAAGTACTTGTGAAGAGATAACAAGCTGTGTGTCTTTTTTCCCCTTCCGTGGCAGTTACATTTAAGTGTGAGGTTCTAGGCCGGCTCCAGTCAGGATATTCAAACAGAACTTCGGCCAAGCTGGAGGTGACAAAAAGCTCCCTCTCCGCCTGCACTTGCTGCTGGGAATCGAAAGCAGACAACGTGCAGGAGCTGCTGAACGTGTCCCGATGTATGAAAATTACACAGGGACACGTGCAGCGTATTTCTGTGGGGCCCAAAACTTGGCAGGGGGACGGCGTCCACCCAATGAAAGAGTGGGTGGGCGCCGTGTACCTGCGTGTACCCCCAACTTGTGCCATGACAATACAGAGCTTTTACATGGTGTTTCAAATCTACAGTCTGAACAGAAGAGTAGCCAGTCATGGGCCCTAGTGAAATGGTAGGAAATGTGCCCCGGCTGCTGTTTGAATTATAAAATACAGCAATAATCAAGACTTAGTGCCCCCCCCTTCCCTGCTGCAGTGCCAATGAGTCTGTGGATTGTTTTTTATATCGTCCACCAAGGGCATTAGAGCACATTACATGAGCACCAGATTCCATTACAGAAGGTCAGAATTGTTTTTAATCCTTATTAGACATGAAGAGCTTAAGTGATTTGCCCAGAATAATAATTTGTTGAGCCACCTGGGACTCCACCCTGGTTCCACAGTTTCAAACTCTGTGGGTCTGGCACATCTAGGCAACAGCTTCTTCCCAGGAAGTGGCAGCAGCGGCCAGTGCAGGTAAGCGTGGTGGGGGGGATGTCGGCAGATGACGGAATAGGGAACATAAAATAAATAAATAATTCCTATTCTGTCATCTGTCGACATACCCGCCCGCCCGACCCGCCTCACCGAAGTTACCTGCACCACCCGCTGCTGGGTAGTGGGACAAATATTACACCCATAGATTGTGCCTTTTGTACCAGTTGTGGTAAATACAACAGCTGGTCTGAGGATGAAGGGGGATCCCAAACAGTGTCGGGACAACTGGTCTTACAGATCAGTGCATGGGCTGGTTTTCCACCTGTTTGTGGGTCTGGTTGGATGATTTTTACTGTTCTTTACCTTGGTATTACCACAAACCTTGGGGCAGATTTACAAGCCCCTTGTGCCACTTTTGCGTCATTTTTCCCATGGTAAAAATGAGGCAAAAGTGGCACAAGGGGCTTGTAAATCTGCCCAGTTGACTGTAGCAAGCAAACATGCATGCAGTCCCTCATAATTTGCAAAACACAGAGGGCCTCATGAGCTGCCGGCACGTCACTTCTAATGTCGCTCCGGTGGCACACATTGCAGTGCCATATCTACAAGGATAAGTAAAGCCACCCAGCGTGGCTTTTCATGGGCTTGTAGATATACAACACAGCGCAAGGTGCTGCATTGCCTCACACTGCAATGGGGAGGAGTGCCATGAGTGGGTGTGCCTGCATAACACCCATGGCATTTAACACATTCCCAGATTTACAAAGTTCTGTAAACCTGGGAATGCATAAAAAGCCCATGCCTCCCCAGGGGAAGTGCAAGGGGGAGAAATAACTTTATTTCTCCTCGTCTTTTCCTCTAAGTGAGCTGCATTCAGCAGAAGACATAGAAGGAGGAAGTTGCTTCCATTGATTATTTCTGTGGAGGAAGGTGTTCCTTCCTGTACAAAAACAATAATTTCCTCAATGCAAACACCCTTGGGGTACCTGAAGTGGCGCAGAACCCCTGTGTGGGTCGGAATTAACACCACATATACAAATCTTATACTCGGACATCATAGCCTTGAGGAAGTCGCAGGATCACACCCTATTGCGACGAAACACGTTGGCTGTTGCTGGAAAGATCTGAATAAAGCATGACAAGGATAATCACAAAGAAATACTGTATAATGTGTCATTGAATCACTGTATATGCCTATCACTAATAGGGAAACCTTGTTTTACTTAAAACGTGTGCTTGGGAGTAGAAGCAATATCATATTCCTCTGACTCAGCCAGGCTGGATTATTTACCTTCCTCCCCAAGCTGTAGCATCAGAGGCTTAGCCCTTCAATGCAAGCATTCCCAAGGGCGAAGGTCCCCTCTCCAGGATGGGGAGATGGGGTGAAGCTGTAGGTTATCAATAATCAGCTGCCATCCGGTGCTGAAATCAGCAAAGAGGGAATGGGGATTTTCAGAGACCATGTGGCATGAGAGCCTTGGATGACTCTATCTTGAAGTATTCCAGAGGCCTGTGCAGGAAGAAGGGAGCAGGGGCAGAGAGGTGATGTGTCACTGCAGGATGGGCATAAGTGCCTTCCTGCCAATTTCTCTTAAAATGTCTTGCACAGAAAGAGGAGCTCTCTCTGGGGTGTGGTCTTGCTGTGGAAGGCTGGTGCTGAAACCTGGCGCAATGGACTGTTGGAAGGAGGAACCCCTGGCTGTTCCAGGACTCTGGACTGTGCCTTTGAGGGAGTCCAGGGCCAGTGAGAAGACGTCTGGGCCTTTTTGCGCAAGGAGAAGAGAGGCCCAGAAGGAGAGTGTTGTAAACTATTTGCTTGCTTATCTTGTTCCCTCTATAGTCTTTGTTGTACTCTATGGCCTTTCTATTTGTTCTGGAATTAGCATGTTACTGAGGGCTCTAGGTTCTGCTTGGGCAGTTGGTTGACTGGTCAGCAGGCGCTGGGCCCGTTACTGCTGGGCTCTGCAATAAACCTCCTTTCATGCACATTGCTGTCTCAAGGAGTCATTTACAACATTTTTGGCGACTTGTGCCCGCCGATCTTCGGATTCTGTTGTCTTTTGTTCTACTTCAAATGAATCAGCCAGAGCAACGTCTACAGCAGTTGGACCTGGCAACTTCGAACCCAGTGATGCCTCTCTTGATTTTATTTCTGGATTGAGGCATCGGAAACTACTCGGCAAATCCTGAAACTATTTCTTTATTCAGCGAAATTTGTATACCGACGCATCGACTCCTCACCTGTGAGTACTTGCTTCCGGTCACCTAGCAACAACTAGAAGTTCGTTCGTTGCCTCCATTCTTCTCCTCTTCCCCAAGCGTGCTTGTGACGTGCTTCACCTGCGTCAGGACTGGGTGTGCGTGTCAAGCCTCGTTTTGACTTTGTGGCCATTTTGAATTGCATTTCTCCTGACGTTTTGCGTGTGACATCACGCGTTTTCAGCTTGCTTGTGCTTCAAGCCTCCTTCTCGTGCAGCAGTTTACCGGCTGTCCTTTCAAGTCTCTTTCTCGTCCAGCAGTTTACCGGCAGTACTTTTATTAATGTCTAACGGTCACTGATCTCCCTGCATCTCGTTTGGATTTCGAGAGACTTTTTCACGGATAAAAGGTATTTGTGCTTCTTTTTCCTGTTTATTTTTGTTTTATATTTATTTCGACATGGCACAAAATATCAACATTACTTTACCTCCACCGTTTTTAAATGAACCTGGAAATCCTCCAGTGCAATGGGAGGACTGGTTTATTATGTTTGACAATTATTTGGAGGCTGTTGATGGTCAAGAATTTTCTGCAAAGAGGAAAAAGGCCATATTTTGAGTACCTTGGGGAAGGAGGGACAGAGGATTTTTAGGTTTTTACCCATCGCTTTACAAGCTAATGGTCAAGCCATTTCTGATTTGTACAAAGAAGCTGTCTCCAGATTGGAGGTTAAATTTGCTAAAGAGGAGAATCTTGTGATGCATCGGTATAAATTCTATACACAAAAACAGCGTTCAGAAGAAAATGTTGATGACTTTGTTACCCGTTTGAGGGAGTTGTCAATAAAGTGCAAGTTTGGAACAATGGCTGAGGAGCTAATACTGGATCAGCTCATAGTGCAGTGTAATAGCCGAAAAATTCAGGAAAGACTTTGGGCGGCAAAAAACCCTACACTTAAAGTTGCAATTGAGCTTGCACAAGTTATCGAGGAGTCTGAGAAGTGCATCAAAGTCATTGAAAATTCGAAGAAAAAACAATTAGAGCAAGAAGTCTCTGTAGTTTCGGATAAAGATGGAGAACTTGATTCTCATTCTGGTCTTGATGATTCTGTTGCAGTTGTCAAAAATAAATTCAAAACATTTCCTAAGAAAAGTTTTTCTTCAAACAAATTTTGCAACAGATGTGGGAGCAATTCCCATTCTCTGAGGCCAGGTTCTGCTTCGCTGCTAATAAGGAGTGCCTAAAATGCGGCAGGATTGGAAATTTTTCTAAGATGTGTAAAGCGAAGAACAAGCTAAAAGTTGCTGTTGTAGAAGATTACACTTGTGATGGTTCTTCTTCTTTTGAGAAGCTCTTGGTTGTTTGTGACTCTGATGTTGCAAGTATCGATGATCCAAGGCAAAATAGACCTAAGGCTATGTTTTTAATAGATGGACGTGAGGTTTCACTTATGGTGTATACTGGTTCCCGTCACACCATCATTCCTCAATCCACTTTCAAAATGTTGTGGTCAGACAAACCATTATTTAAGAGTGATATCACTCCGAAAGGTTTTCAGGGTGAAACCATAGATATTGTTGGTTATTTTGAGTCCAGCATTGCCTTTAAGAACAGGTCCACTCTTGGAAAAATCTATGTGTCCTTTGATGGTCCACCCATTTTGGGGAGGGTTCATCAATATGACTTGTATATCATTATCAATCCAAGAGCTCCTGATCAAGTGATGGTTTTGGAGGATGATTCTGTTGACCTAATTCTGAGTGAGTTTGATTCTGTTTTTAGGAATGAGTTGGGTGAACTAAAAGGGTACTCCCATATGATAAAGATCAAAGAGGGTTGTGTACCTATTCAACACAAGCTCAGGAGGATTGCTCTTGCCATTAGGAGTGAAGTGAAAGAATTGTTGAAGGTAATGTTGCATAGTGGGGTCATTGAACCCGTGGAAGGATTACCGTGGGTTTCTCCGGTGGTTATTTCTAAAAAATCGGATGGCAAGTTGCGCTTCTGTGTTGATCTCAGGTCTGTTAATAAATGCGTGGTTGCCGATATTTTTCCCCTTCCCAATATTGGTGAATTAGTGTCTACACTTGAGGGTGCAAAATATGTTTCCAAACTTGACCTTAAGAGAGCATACCATTAGGTGAAACTGCATGACACTTGCAAACATATCACTTCTTTCATCACCACTGAAGGTGTCTTTCAGTTCACACGTTTACCTTTTGGGTTGATTTCGGCGGCTAGCGTGTTTCAACGTATGGTTCATGAGTTGTTCAAGGGGCTGCAAAAAGTTGTCTACTTTCAAGATGACATTCTTGTTTTTGGCAGTTCTGTTTCTGAGCACAATAAAATACTTAGACAAGTATTACATAGGATTGGTGATGCTGGTCTTACTTTGCGCAGGGAGAAGTGTGCTTTTCTTGTTCAGCAGATTGAATATTTAGGGCACAAAATTTCTGCTTCTGGGATTAAGCCTAAGAAGGATTTGTTGTTGGCTATAAGGTCAGCTCCTCGACCGACTGATAAGGATCAGTTGAGGTCCTTCATGGGCCTCATAGAATACTATTCTAAATTTGTTAGCAGTTTTTCGGAAAAAACCATTGATTTGAGAGTTTTGCTCAAGAAGGGGTGCCAATTCGTTTGGGGTTCTAAGCAGGAATCAGCTTTTACTTTGGTCAAGGACGAAATTTGCAAGGCGAGTGTTTTAGCTCCTTTTAACACTAGACTACCTTCTATTCTCATGGTTGACACGAGTGCGTTTGGCTTGGGCGCGGTTTTAATTCATAAACATGGTCATCTTGAACGTCCTGTTGTTTTCGCTTCTAAAACTTTGTCTGATGCTGAGCGGAATTACAGTGTCATTGAAAAGGAGGCTTTGGCAGCTGTTTGGGGTGCGCATTATTTTCGCACTTATCTTTGGGGGATCAATTTTGTTATTAAAACTGATCATAAGCCTTTACTTAGGATTCTTGCTCCTGGTGGTGCTGTTAGAGGTTCTCAGAGGTTGGCCAGATTAGCAGCTAAATTACAGGATTTTCATTTTCAGGTTGAGCATATTCAAGGTTGGAGGAATCTCCAAGCTGATTGTTTTTCTAGGTTGCCTTTGAAACCTACGGAGTCTGATGTGCATGTTGATTTGTTGGATGAAAGTGTTGCTTGGGTGCAAGATGTTGTTTCTTTTGGTGTTGGATCTTTCTCGCATCAGGAATGGATTGATGCCATGAGAAGTGATGCGGTCCTCAGGGATGTTGTTAGATTGATCAAGGATCCTTCTAGGAGAGAGAGTTGTTTGCAAGTTTCTGTTCGTCCTTATGTCAAGATTCTGGACGAGTTGTCTACTTGTGGGGACGACATTATTTTGCGCAATGACAGGTTTGTCCCGCCTTGTGGTCTCAGGCGTAAGCTTTTTAATATTGCCCATGAGGGGCATCTTGGTCAGACTCTGACCCAGCAGAGGCTCAAATCCAATTTTTGGTGGCCTGGCATGGATGCGCTGGTTGATGTGTGGGTTGAACAATGTAGTATGTGCAAGGAAGGTGAAAAACGCTTGAAGGTGGCTGTTGGCACTAGCATGGGTGAGATCCTTTGTCCTGGTGTGCCGTGGCATACCATATGCCTGGATTTTATTGGACCCATGTCTGAGCTTAGTCTGCATCAGCGTTTTGCCATCGTGTGTGTCGATGTTTTTTCAAAATGGATAGTTGTTGAATTTGTAAAGGATATTACCACGGAAACCACTATAAGGTTCCTAAAGTCTTTATTTCAATCTGAGGGTTTTCCCAGTGTTATTGTTACCCACAATGGGACCCAATTGGTATCGCAGAGGATGCAATCTTTTCTTTCTCACTCTGGTGTGTCCCATCATCGGACTTCACTTTATAATCCACAGGGAAACGGAATGTGTGAGAGGGTTAATAGGTTGGTGAAGGGAACAATTCAACTGGCTGTCTCTAGTGGTGGTTGTGTGTCTGATCTTGTTCAGGAAATGGGGTGTGCGCATCGAACAACTGTTCATGGTAATTGCACTAAATCTCCTTTTGAAATCATGCGTGGAAGGGCTCATGGGTCCAAACTTGTTCCTTCTTGGGTCAAGCAACTTTTGAGTAGAGGTGATCTTACGGATTCCAACCTTATTTTGTCTTCTCCCATGGTGGGTAGTAAGATTTCAAAAGGGGATCTGGTTAAAGTTAGGCCTGGGAGGTGTGCTAAAGGTTTAACTAAATTTAGGGGACCTTTTACTGTTAAAAAAGTTTTCCCTAATTATGTTCTTCTTGATAATGGTGAGAAGTGGAATTTGAGGCGGGTTGCTGTTTATCAGAAAAATGGGCTAACACCTTTTCAACCTTTGTCTGATAACTCTGTTCCTGCTTCTCACAATTCCTCTGTTGTTTCTTCTAATGAAGAGGGGGGTAGTGGTTACATGCTTTTATCTCAAGAGTGTGTTCCTTTTTCTTCTCCTTCTGACAGGTCTTGTTTTGGCGGTGGTGATGTATCGGATTCTGGTTCCTCTGGTTTTCGAAGCACCACCATTGATTCTTCTCCTTCTCTTCCTCCTTCTCTTTCCACTTTTAGGGTTTCAAGGTATCGTAAACCACCTTCTTACCTGAATGATTATTTTTGCAATTGATATGTTTTCTTTTTGTTTATAAAGATGGAAGATGTGTTGTAAACTATTTGCTTGCTTATCTTGTTCCCTCTATGGTCTTTGTTGTACTCTATGCCCTTTCTATTTGTTCTGGAATTAGCATGTTACTGAGGGCTCCAAGTTCTGTTTGGGCAGTTGGTTGACTGGTCCGCAGGCGCTGGGTCTGTTACTGCTGTGCTCTGCAATAAACCTCCTTTCATGCACATTGCTGTCTCAAGGAGTCATTTACAACAGAGAGCAAGGTGAATGGCTGGCACAGGGAGCCAGTGTATACAGCTCATTGCTGAGTCACCGTTTTGGAGGCCAGGAGGGAGGTGAAAAGTGCTCCAGATGGCTAGGGCTGGTCACCAAGAGCAAGAAGAGGGCAAGATTGTAAAAATCAGCCGCACTGGGGCGGAGATACCTCCCTGGGAAGGTAGGCAATCTTTGACCTTTTCTGGGACCGACAATGAAGCGTGTGGAGCTCTGCCGCCGATCTTTAATATGCCCCCGGGTTGGGTCAGGTCCCAAGGGCTGCCCTCAGATTAATGAGATGCTGGGGAGCGCCATTGCGCCCCGTGAAGATTCCTACAGGGCCCAGGCTCTCCATCTTGGGCCCGAGAAATAAAGTTCCCCGTGAAATGGCCTCCCCGGGTTTGCCAGGAGCCTACCTTGGCCCCCGATGAAAACTGAAATCGGGGAGTGCCGTCGCGCCCCGTGAAGTGGTTCCAGGGGCCCAGGACCCCAACTATGGGCCCAGCAGAAGAGGAAGTTGGGGAGTTCCATTGTGCTCTCCGTGAAGGTGGGTGTGGCCCAGGACCTTCCCTGGGCCCCTGATGCCAGAGAGAGATGGGGGGAGTGCCACCGCACTCTCCCGTGGTGAGAAGAAGAAGGGGGAGTGCAATCCCATGAGGCTCCACCCAACCGGCGGCATCATCTGTGTCTGCCCGGGGGGAGCGGGGAGACCAGAATGAAGAGCTGGCTCCTGTGGCAGCACCCAATGGTGCTAGCCAGTCGGGGAGCCAGCGAGAGCAGCCGGGGTTGGACTCCCCAAGCTGCTCTCCAACTCACCTGGATGCGGGGTGCCCGGGTGGAATCGGGCCCGCAGGAGAGCCCCTGCTACAATATGCACGCCTCAGGAGAAGTGCACCATAATGCCTTGCAGGGCCTGGATAGGCCTGCGAGCAAAAGCGGCTTGTTCTCAGCGTGTGGTGACCCCCGGGAGGTCGGGTCACCACCATTTGTTGGCAAAGGTGCAGGGGGAACTGCAGGAGGCACGAAGACGCACCCAGCACAAAAGAAAAACGTCCCCATCCTAAGTCACTGGAGACTTGAAGGAAATAACCCCTCAAGGGTTCAGCTATGTTTTAACACTTACCTAATGCTGGAACTTTAGTTGTACAGCTTGGTGCTGATGTTTAAGACTGCACAGAAGAGTGAAAGGCTGAGCATGGATTGCATTTGTGGAGACATCCCCTAGATGTGTAATTGGACAGGTGGTGCATTTACGAATGGTGTTCCTTATGGGGACTGGAAGTCACATAGAATTTGTGAAACGATAAGTAGTTTGGAAATATGCTGCTAGGTATTCTTGCCAGGGTGCCTAGTTGTAGTTGGGTAATTCTGGGATTTTAAATGTGAGGCCATTTAGGAGCTGTGATTGACTTGCATTATACCTGTTATCATACATGATAAGTACTGGTCATTCTAAGTGATGCCTAGACATGTATTCCTGCTACTGCGTTAGTTGAACAATGAGACAGTCAGCCACTGTGATTTAAGTGTGTATACTGTATGGTCAGTATGAGATGCTCAGTCAGGGTTATGTGTCACTATGGCAGGGGTTCCCATTGTAAATGCTTGTTGAGGTAATGGGGTGGGTGTAAGATGATGCTCATGCATGTGAATGGTGGTACTAGACCCCCCACGCCACGTGAGGGGTGGGAATGTGTATGCAATGTCAAGAAGTATTTTCAACAGCTTATGTATATTTGTAAATTGATGCACAGTATTGAGTATTGAGTAGTGTGTGTATAATAAATGAACACTTCCTTTTTTATAAAGAAAAGTACAGACTGGACAATTAATTATTAAGTGTTATTTCTGCGTACCTGTAAATGGCAATTACTAGCCCACACCACCTCCCTTGAGTAAGCCTTAGACTGCTCTGCAACACCACCCTCATAAAGTCAAGCACAAGAATTGGCTGTTTGGTTCCCACTGAAGTACAAATGTAGACATATGGTTTGTGCAGGCCTCAGAAATAATGCCTCATTTTCCAACAAAGCCCAAACACTTTAAAGTTTAAATCAGCAGTGATTTGCAGACATGGACCACTTTTTAGCTATCTGATTCACTTACTGGGGGCCTTCTAACTTAGTGCCCTCCTGGTCACTAAATTAGACCCAGTCTGACTCTGATCCCAAAAGAGATCCTTGATTTATCAGAGGATGAAGAAATCTATTCTGTACAACTATTATAGATTCCATCTCACTTTCCCTTTCAAGTTAAACAACTAAAATCTCACATTCAATTAATATTTACTCAAACGCCGCGATCACGTAATCCAAAATACCAGAGACATTTGGAAATGGGGCATTTAAGGAAACTAATATTTTAGATTTTTCACAACTTTTGTTGCAACTATGGGAAGATATGCGGCTTTAAAGTCAGAGGGGGAAATTGCTCATGTCAGAAAGACTGTGGGTCAAATTTACTAAAGGCTTGCGCTGCTCTTACTTCCTGCAAGGGGGTGCAAGTCAAGGCAAGCTCTTAAGTAGGATTTATTAAGCCACACAAAGCCACCTTGCTTGGCTCTGCGTGTTTAGTATATCTAAAGCGCATTTTGCTGGCTTGCATTACCTTGCGGCAGGGAGGCATTTCATGGGTGGAGAGTGGGCACTCCCACTCATCCACCCATGGATTTTGGTGCATTCCTAGATATATTACAGGGAATGCATCAAAATGGCATGCCTCCCAGGCCCAGGCATAACAAGGAGTAATATCTTTGTTTTTCCTCATTACTTCCTTTTTAGGTCGAGTCTGGGCAGCCCATGCGCTGCTCTGCGAGGCATGCTGTAAATGACTATGGAGTTGAAGCTCCGCCCATATTTTTAATTGGCTCCTGTCATTGTCCTTTGTTAATAGGATTGTTAGTCCCTCATTAGTACCACCTTGTCTTCATTTGTAACTTCCCATGAGGACTGGCCCTTTTACTTCTCTTGCTACACCATATGTCTTATTTAGTCTGTAAGCACTATTTTCTACAATGAGTCTCTCCTACTGCAGGCATGACATGCTTTCTTGCAACATTCAGCGCGTCATGCGCACTTTCACTTTCCAAGCAGCCAGGGACAATGGCGGGCGCTTCTTTGAAATGTAATAGGTCTCGCATTTACAAGATTTTCAGCTATTGGCATTGTAAATGACAATGCCTTTTATTTATGTGTTAATTAATGAAAACAGATAAATAAAAGGCATTGTCATTTACAATGCCAATAGCTTAAACTCTCGCAAATGTAAGACCTATTGAACTGCAAATGCTTGTTCTATGTGTGATGCACTCAGCATCACACAGAGAAAAAGGATAATGCCTTTAAGGATTGTTTTTTTTGCAGGACCTTTCTGCACAAAACAATCCTGCCTGTAACACAGGCACCCTTGCACCATGGCTAGCGCATGGAGGCAATAGGAATGTGCCATATGTTTGTAAATAAAACACATTTTTGATGTCTGCCTTTTGCCCAATGCAGTGCAGCAAGTTGCCTTGCTGCAAATGTTATTAAATCTGCCCCCGAGTTTTCAATAAGCAGCAAAGTGAAAATAAGTAAGATCCAACCACCCTGGCCATCAGGGCTCTTCAAAAGACAAGATTAAGAAGTGAAGAGCAAGGGCATTAATGCCAATTTAGTGCCCAATTCAGGTCTTCAGAGTCAGCTATGTGGAGTCACCACAACAGGGGAAGAAGCATAAACAAATCCGTGAGATGCATCTCCTATAAAACATGCGAGAAGTGAGGAGTCACTGAATATGAACTCTCGTAAAATCTCGCAGAGTCTTGTGGGCCATGTTATGCAAATTAACAACTTGTGCAAATAATAGAGAAAATGCATGTTTTGCATTAATGCTTCTGCATGCGCACCAGGAAAATGTGATAACAGATTCTGCTCCTATACAAATAGATATTTTTCCATTCAATCAACAATGAAGGAAAGGATTTATAAAACCATTGGAGTAACCATACTAAACAACTGTTCCTTGTACATAGTTTTACGGGTATTATAGACTTTTATCAAAGGAAAAGGCTCCATGAATAAACTTCATTAGGAAAATGGGCCACACTTAAGTTGCACCATTTTTCCAGCTTACCCAATAATACATTGATTTAACTATTTTTTCTTCAAACGTAGGCCCACTTTTGTCCCATTCGAATAGTAAGGAACATTTTATTTCTTCTTTTGCTAATATGTAAAAATAGTGCAAAACAAGTTTGCTCTATTTTTACTAGAGTGCATAATTTTAGTTGGGAGTAACTCCTGTTTGTCATTCGCTATTTACAGATGATGCTAAATTGATTTGCTCAATATTTATTAGTGCAAAGCTGTATGCAATATGCCGAAAGGTTTAGTGATCAGCAGCCACAAATCATTTTGTTAGGGTGCACTCTAGTAGTGAAGTGAGATAATATGGGCCTCATTTATGAGGAATTGGCACAGGACAGCTCTGCAAGTCTTCTTGCGGCGCTGCCCTACTCCAACTTGGAAGGGTAGGAATGCACCTTATTTATGAAATATGATGCATTCCTGTCCTTTCCCGTGCGCTGGAGCGCAATTTGCTGCCTCGCGCCAACGTAAGAACCATTGGGTGCCTGCTTTGCAGGCAGAAGTGCTTTTGTGCATGAAGGGGCACTCCCTGCGAAAAACAATCCTTATTGTAGTTTTCCTCTTTCGATGTGAAGTACATAATGCAGCACACATGAAAAGAGAAAAAAACAAGGAAAAATGAAAATATTTCTCCTCCTTACGCCTGTAGGGCATGTATGTGCACCACATGGCACATAGAAAAATTTTTAAAAATGCATTTTTCTAAGGATTTGCAAATTACCACCAACTTGAAGAAGGTGATAATTTGAGATTCCTTAAAGCAAGATCTCAATTTTTAGATGCTTCCTGCATTGCATTTAGAATCGCAAATTGCGATTCCCTAAATGCACTCGCAAAATAGGTCATCGCAAAAATTGCGATTCACTATTTTGCAAATGCCTTTGGGGATGATACATTCCAAAAGGCTTTTTACTGTTCGCAAACGGGCCGATTATGTGAATCGGCCTGTTTGGAACCGGTAAAAGGCATTATACATCTGGCCCTGGGCCCCTATGTTCCTATGCCTATACAATATCCTCACTAGTCGCAGGTCAAGTCAAGTCAGGAAAACTACCTTTCCCAACAATATGTTGGGGAGATGATGTGGTGTAAATGGGAGAGGATGTGGAGTAAGAGCCCGATCGCCCGACTTTGGAGCTGGGGAACCACATCTCCCCGTACCTACCAAAAATGAATGTGTCCTTGGGTAACGTAACTGGTGCCCATCTAAAGCGCTCCAATGCCGTCGTGTTCGCCCTAAATAAAACAGCAAAAAAAAAACATTTGTCAGAGATATCCGGACGAGCTCTGTGTTCATCAAAGAATTGCAAATATGTGAAAGATCAACGAAATAGAATTTATATGAGGCATCACTGACCTCTAGTGGCCATATTGCAGAATTTCACATAAAATGAGAAAGTCTAGGACAAATTTAGCAACATGTTTTGCCGATAAAAAGTTACAGAAATTGATGCAAAACAGCCTGTTGTTAAGGTATTTAGGTGCATATTTGCTAGAGTCACAAAAATTGATGCAAAACAGCCTGTTGTTAAAGTATTTAGGGGCATATTTGCTAGAATCACAGAAATTGATTCAAAACAGCCTGTTGCTAAGGTATTTAGGGGCATATTTGCTAGGAAGTGGCGGAGTGCGGCGTTAGCCACCTTGGCTTAACATCGCTCTCTACCACATCCAAAACGCAGGGCTACACCATATTTACAAGGATATAGTGCAGCCCTGCGTTTCCCCCAGCGCTGGTGCTAATTTTAGCAGCGCCACCATAGTGCAAGGGTGCCTGCGTTGTAGGGGAAGATTGTTTCTGAAATGGACTTTTGAAATGTCTATGGGGCTTATTTACAAGCCCCTTGTGCTACTGGTACATCACTTTTTGTGATGCACCGCTCTGCAATTTGCCGCCCCATATTTACAAGGACTGGAAAACGCACCCTGCATGGCTTTTCCTGTCCTTTTGGCCCCTATACACGCAGCACTTTGCGTGAAATGTGGCATTCCATGGGTGTTGCTGTGGGTGTTTCCACGCAACCCCCATGGAACCTGACACATTTACAGATTTACGAGAAAACGTAAACCTTGACAGGCATTTGAATGCTATGCCTCCCCAGTGAAGGCGTAGGGAAGAGCAACCAGGAGAAATGAATTAATTTCTCCTTTTTTGTTGTCCTCTTTCTATGCCTGCTTAACGCCGCCTTGTAATCAATCATTTTAACAAATGACTTTTACAAGTTCTATGTGTACTAATGAAGCACACATAGAAGTTGAAAAACGCCATTTCAGATTGTTTAAATGCAGGAAGGCGAACCTTCCTGCACATAAACAATCAGCCCCCTACGCAGGAAACCTTGCTCCTTAGTAAACAATTTACAAAAGGAGGCCTAGACTTTTTAGTACCGCACCTATAACACTGTGCGAATAGTAATGAGAGAGTGGTGCACTGTTCAGGGGGGGAATGGCCTCCTAAGCCTCCATAAACTGACTTAATCCGCAAACGTAGGAATTGGGGAGATTGGCACTCACTAACAGAGATTTCCTCTAATTGTATATCCTGAGCTAGACAGTTCTTTACAAGTTCCATTTGCAAATGCAATACATTATTCTTTATGGATAGTTATTATCCAGATCACGCCGCTTTGAATAAAAATGTGCTGAAGCGCGTTGTTAGTTGGAAAATTCTTTATTCATATCAATCATAAAATCTTCAGCCAATGTAGCCAACGTGTTTCGTCCCTTTCTGGAGACTTTTTCAGGGCTTGGTCCTTCCTTGCTTAGTTTTTATAAAGAATTTTTCAACTAAACGCACTTCAGCATATTTTGATTTAAAGCGGTTTCCATAAAGAATAATTTATTACATTTGCAATTGCACCTTCCTGCTCATAAACAATCAATGCCTTTTACTGTATCTATGTGTGCTGCACAGCGCAGTGCATATAGAAGCATTTCTCCTCATTGCGCCTGTTTAAGACCAGGTTTTCCCTTGTCTTAATTTTGACGCTGCCCCATATTTACACTACCCTTGTAAATATAGGGCAGCATCAAAATCAGTGGGTATTGCGGTGGAACGCCCACCGCAACACCCATTGTTCACCCCTTTCACACTAAGTATAGTGTGACAGGGGGCCTTATTTATAAGGCAGGATTAAGCCACATTAAGTGGCTCAAAGCTGCCTCGTAAATAAGGCAAAGCCCATTTCGCCACAGAAACGTCGCTAAAAGTGACATTCCTGTGGCGATAGGGGTTTGTAAATATGCCCCTCACTTTCAAGTGCAGAATATTATTTGCACTGGAAACATAGTGGCATATTTACAAGGGCTTATCGCTACAGGAACGTAATTTTTTGCGATGTTCCTGTGGCGATAAACCCTTTGCCTTATTTAAAAGGGTGGTGTTAAGCCCCTTAACATGGCTTATCGCCTACTTGTAAATAAGGCCCCCTTTCATGCTACACCAAGTGTGAAATGGGCGGGCAATGGGTGTTGCAGTGGGCGTTTTGCCGCAAAACCCATTGATTTTTAGCTGCCCCCTATTTACAAGGGTGGCATTGCTATGGGGCAGCGCTAAAATTAACACCAAAAATAACCTGGTCTTAACATGGCGAAATGAGGAGACATTATTAATTTCTCCTGGTTTTTGCTGTTTCCGTGTATGCTGCATTGTGCAGCACACACAGAAACAGCAAATCCCCATGAATGATTATTTATGTGCAGGAAGGTGTCCCTTTCTGCACATAATCATTAAAAAAAATGACGATTTGCAACCTCTATGTGTGCTGCACAATGCAGCACATGTAGAAGTCACAAATCACCAATAGTGATTGGTTATGTGCAAGAAGTGACACCTTCCGGCGGATGAAGAATTGTTCCCTTAATGCAGGCACCCTTGCACTATGGTTGTAAATACAGCACATCCCTGCGTTTTCAGAATGGCGGAGCGCGGCTTCAGCAATTTTAGCTTAACACCGCACTCCTCCATTGTATTGTAAATATGTCCCATATTGCTCTTTGAGCCTTTTGCTCTATTTTGTATTGAGGTTGATAGGTATATGGTCATATCCACCCTTCCGCCAATAATGTTTGACGTAAAGTCCTTTTCTACTAACAGTGATAGACGGAGCTATGCATCAAAAAAATAGCATCTCTTTGCTCATGCATTTTGTATGCTTCTTTCTCTATGCCTGGAAAATATCTCACATGTTATACTCATTATATACATTGCAAATGACTATCACCTCTCTCTGTATTTCTGTACCATCAAAACGTATAAAATATTTTTTTATAAAAAAATAACAACTCCTCATGCTAGTGGCTAACAAGGAGAAGCAGTTTTATTTTTACTACTTCCCCTGTAAGCACCGGACACATTTATTGTATCAAAAGTTTAAAAAAAATTCTAGGTATAGTATTTTGGGTTCCCTTCCAGGTCAAAACCTATGCTAGACATTGCACACACCTCTTGCACTATGGTGCAAAGAGGTTTGTGGGGCATTAAGCAGCCTATTTCTGTGCCTGCATTGGAGAAAAGAGCAGCAGCACCATATCTTAGTAGATCTGGCTCTGTGATACTCACACCACCCATGAAACATGTGCAGTTAATGTACTTTTAACCACCTGTAATTAAATCTGAGGTAAAACATGTTAACTGTGTTTATCGTACTGTGTTTTCTAAATCCCTTTAAACAGTTTTCAAAGGAAGACGTGTGGCACCAGAGCAGGTGATTACACTGACAAAACTGAGAGTTTTGTTACCTACTTGCCCACAGCCACAGCTCTGCCTAATATATTGTACATTCTTGTTGTGGGGCTGTTTTTTAGTGTTTTGGACACATTTTTTAGGACACCCAAAACACTGTAGTTGTGTTTCCCTGTGGACATCTCTTCGGGCACGGGCATATTTACAAGTTATGTGGTGAAATGTGTCGTTAAGCCAAGAAGGCTTACAGCACAGTCCATCACTTCAGAATTGAAGGGGTTCACCATATTCACAAGAATATGGTGCAGCCCGGCGTTTCTCCTTGCGCTGGCGCTAAATTTAGCTGCCCTGTGCCAATGCAGGCACCCTTGCACCATAGTGCAAGGGCGTCTGCGTTGCAGAAGAGATTATTTATGTGCAGGAAGGTGTCCCTTCCTACACATAAACAATCTTTAAATGATTTTTAAGTGACTTTCAATCTCCTCAATGATTCCATTAGCCCTCAACTTCTCTAGTTCAGTATGCATTTCTTCTCTTATGGTTATGAGAAAATTCCTTACCTTACTGCAGATGGGTTTCACACCCGGAACCAAACATATTGTGATACTATAGTTTTTCATGCACCCTAGATTGTCCCTGAAAACCTTAGGAGATTCCATCTTCCTTTTTCTCAGAATGTATACTTAGGTAAAGGTGGAACCCCTATTTCACTCACTGCATGAGTTTCCTTCAACAAGATAGGAGGATCACTATTGGAGTATAAAATTACCCCCAAATCCCTTTGGCCGAACCATATTATTATGCTATCGCCCTTCTTGGAAACATACATCTTTCCAGATATGAAATGTTGTATATACTCAATCAAACCAAGGAAATATCCACCTAGCTTAATGGGTTTACCACCATATATATAAGGCTTGATGTCTGGTTTTAGCAATGTTACTTTTTCCTTACGTTTTTCTTTAAAAACGTGTTAGAAATAATTGTTATCTTTGCTCCAGAGTCAAAACAGACTTTGTTTTTTTCACCATCTACAAGTATGAAGTCAACAGGGCTTGTCCCCTGTTTATTCCTAGTTTGTAATATGATTTGCCCACACTCGAAATTAATACTGTCTTTGTAACCACCATCACTTACAACCACCTCTCTGACTTTCTGGTTGGGTTTTCTCATCTAACACACTGTTGCTAAATGAAGACATACATATAGCTTAAAGAGCCGGACGAATCTTATCTTTGGCAAAATGTCCAGTTCTATCACACGTATAACACATTTTGACTATATCATTTCCCCTCTCAGTTCTATGGTCATTTCCCATTTTGTAGTTCCGTAGTTTGAGGGTCTGGTTCGGTGGTTCCGAGCCCGTTCAATAAGATCGTCGGAAATAGACGATTTTGGTGTCAGCAGACCGCAAATCACGAGTGTAGTGTGTACGAGTGTTTTCGCATTAATCGATCAATGAGAACACTACGTATTTAGGGATTTCGTTTGAACCTTTGGGTTCCATTTTGTGTGCGGCAGCCATTTTGTGTGGTTGCCCTCACATAGGCCGATGACTGCGGCCGAACGAGTCCTTGAGACACGTACACCTTAGCTGACTTCTGAATGACCTGGCCGAACTGACTCCCTTGCCCGAGGCTGACATCGCTGAGCCAGTTCCTTGTTAAGCAGCTGGTTAGATATAGATCAAAGAGCAGGACATGCCAGCGTTTACAGTACACTGCACCCACCTTTCTATCTTGCTTCCAATCTGCTTCTGTTCCTTCCTTTACGACATAATCATTGATTTGGGTTGAGGGTTTTATGATGGGTTTGTCCGGCCTGAGCGAACAAGAAGATTGGATTGTGCTTGGTCATGTCTGGTGGGCTGGACAACGGAAAGTGGGATTGTCGTCATACGCTACTTTCAAAATGTCACATTTCTATTGGTCAGTTTGTATGAACCCAATGCTAATTCGAAATATTGCCTGAGGCTTGATTTTTGGCATAAAAGACCATGCTGCGCTCATTGAATTTGTGCAGTCTTTAGCGAACCATCCGTGTGTGCTTCGTAGACCTCTGTTCCTGGTTGCAGCCAATAAACTTTGGTCTTTGACGTCATCAAGAGGTGTCCCGTGTCTCTGTTTACCAAGGCAGGGGAACTCGAAGACATTGGGCGTTTTCCCTGACGCCGCTGGGTTCTAAAACCCGGTCCTTCAATTTCTCATCTCTTGAACCCATTTTTGAATGTGTGTATTTTGGATAGACTTTATTTTATTTCAGCAATAAAATATAGCCAAAAAAGCACAGTACAAATATAAAAAGCGCCATTAAAAAAATCCATATCTTAAACAAACAGCAAATGAATAAATACATGATAAAACACTCTGAATAAAAACTTGCAGAAAGTACCAGCGATTTACAAATTCAATCTCTTAAATGATCATTTGTTTTCTCTTGGCAAGGGCATTCTTTACTAACACTATTGCAGAGTATAGGTGAGTTCAATGATTGCAAGTACAGCAGAGCCTCTACATATCTTATAATACCACAAGTTCTAATTAATGGGACGAAAAACCTTTTAGAATAAGCCCTGTAGTATGTAAAGAAGAAAGTGAGGTGAAGCAAACTCTGGAAAGAGGACTGGTAACAGGAGCAGAATAACACATTGGTGGAATCAAATTGGCCCTGCGGAAAGCTTAAATGCCCCCTCTCAAAACCAAACCTAAATATAGATAACAAAACTCTGTCCTATGTAGTATCCATTCAAGACAGGTACAGTTCTATATTGGGGATGGTTTGCTAGTTAACACACTCCCTGACAAAGATTTGGCTATTTCAGATTTCTGTCTGCGTTGTCTATTCCTGGTTAGGAACACTTTCCTGCCCCAAGTAAGGTCAGCCTTAGATATACAGGAAGGGAAGGGAAAGAGCTCAGGTCTCTCCAAGTCAGGGAATGGCTATGCCTCTATCACAAGCAAGACATCCCAATTTCACCTTCCTGTTCAGGCCTGCATGTAGGTTCGCCCGGTTGGTGCACCAGAGCACCAAGGGGGCCAATTAGATAAGCTCTTCGGCAAACCCAACACGAAGCTACTGATGGACAACATAGGGGGCACAGGCCGGGGGTACACCCAGCAGGTGATGCAGTACTCTTCAGTCTGGAGGGTGGAGATGTTAGGGTTTCCCCAAATGCCAGCCACATTTGCTCCTAAATACATCCAACAGGGGGTCAACGGCTTTCTGCCAATGCGGAAGGCTAATCTGTTAATAAAGCCAGCAGTGTTAGCAAACCTTAAATGTAAATGTAAAATGTAAATTGATACTTGTATAGCGCACTACTCACCCGCAGGGGTCTCAAGGCGCTTGTACAAATACCGCTGTGGAACCCATCCTGGCTTTCCCTGTGAGGCGTCCACTCCTGGGCACCCCCAAGGTGGAGGCCAGGCATCCTTAGCATTGTGGGGGCCGTTGTGGAGATTAAGCAAGCTATTGCCCAGAGTTGCAGAGTGGGACTCCATGATTGGAATAGGCACCGAGGCGAGAATGATCAGGTCCATGGAATTTTGAGCCCAAGACCCGCCAAGGCGGGGAATTGAACCCTGGTCCCGGGCTAGACCTCTGCATCAGGGTCTGCCGCTCTAATCATTGAGCCACACTTCTTTGAGGGGATTTGCATTTACAGATACCCCAGTGTCCTTTAGCATCAAGTGTAGGAAAGTACCCCTTTTGGCATGTTTAACCCCCACTTTTTGCCTGACTCTAATGCATCTTTGACTGAATGTGCACTGGGTTCCTGCTAACCAGTCTCTTGTAAAAGGTATTTGTGGTACCACAGACATTGTGACCAGAGAAGGTCTCTAAGGGCTGCAGCATGTATTGTGTCACCCTAAGAGACCCTTCACCACACACATGCACACTGCCACTGTAGCCTGCATGTTTTGGTGCAGATAAAAGTGAAGATCGACCTGACACACATCCCTGTGTGCCAGACCTACCAGCACTGCAAGAGGCATAGGTATGTCACCCCTAAAGCTGCCCTAAGGCAGGGTGCACTATATCTCTTATGAGGGCATACCTACATGAGCAGATATGCCCCTATAAAGTCTAAGTTCATTCTTAGATATTATAAGTAAATGATGAAGCCATACTGAGTACATGTGCTGGGAGATTGTCACTACAAGTTCCACAGCTGCATGATGGCTTCACTGAATTCCAAGATGTTTTGCGCCAAACATCTCAGATTAATGAGGCCACACTGATGCCAGTGTTAGATTTATTAATAAATGGACTCAGAGATCCATCTGAAACCTACCAATTACTAATGTGTGCCTGACTGGTCTGCGCCAGCCTTTCATCTCTAACCTTGTTTCTGACCCCCTGAGGTGGAACCCTCTGGCTCTTGTGGGCCAGAAACAAGGCCTGCTCTGGGTGGAGGTGCTTCACGCCTATACCCAAAGCAGGAACAGCATAGAGCAGCATTGAGCCTCAAAAGCTTCCTGCCCTTTGTTATGCTGACCAAGGCTTCTCAAGGTAGTGGGGATACCCGCACCCCCTGACCAAGCCCCACTTTTGACAGCAAGGTTGGCAGGAAAATTAGTAAGCAAGGGAGGTGTGTCCCCTCTCAGTCAGGACCTCCTCTATGGTGCCCTGAGCTGAAGGGACGCCCCAATTTGAAAATCTTTCATATTGGTTTGGGTGATTCTAGCCAATAGGTTAGGGGTATGCCTCCTCCCCAGAGGGAGTAGACATAAAAAGTGTGTAGTCCCCTCAAACAGAAGTAGCCCATTGGCTACTACCTGCTAACCCCTGTAACGCCTAATTTGAGTATTTAGGGGCACCCCTGAACCTTAGTCCTCAGATTACCGATGAACTACGAAGAAGAGGACAAAGAAGAGCCATACAACAGCGAAGACTAAAGGCTTCAACTGCCTGTCTTCCTTCCTCAAATACCTTAATACAGAAGAGCGACTTGTTCCACAGTCCAGCGACCTCCAGAACCCTGGGGGGAATGCCTGCCTTCTAAAACGAATCCTGAACTCCCGTGGACAGTGGGCCTGTCCAGAAGAAAACCAAGTTTAAAGACCAAAGCTCTGCCTGTGGAACTGCAAGGTTGAACACCTCTGCACCAGACACCCAAGGCCCGAATCCAAGAGGCCCACTGGTCCAGAAAAGTTTCCCCAGTAATCCTGAGCAGGAGTCCATTGTGCGTTGACCCCTGCCAGACCCCACATCGACGCCTGCAGCCTCTGCACAATGACGACTCCCCCCAACTGCACTGGTAGCTGACTTTCGACGGCAAAGGGCATTCCGGCACCCAGAACCCCTGGGCCTTGGGGAGATCTACCAATGCTGTCCTGATGATCCATCACATCCCAACTTACTGGTGCAGCTCTAGGTTTCTTTTGTCTAGCCTCCTGGCCTGAGCCTGCAGCCTTATTCCAAGTTTGAGATTTTCCATTGTTTTGCACTGGGGATCTGATGCCGGGTTAGCACTCTGCACCCGGCCACCTCTGTGCCGCTGGAGGTGTAAGTTTGGTGCTGCCTGGTGGCCTCCTGTATGCTTACCTTAACCCCTGGAGAGTGGGTTCCAAAACCTTGCTACTCACCTGCAAGTAGTACCACTTCGATTGCCCCCTTTCTCATTTGGATAACATTGGCACCAGATCCCAAGTTTGACCTCTGCACCCAGCCGCCCGAGTGCCGCTGGTGGTGCAGTGAGGTCACTAACCTGAACCTTGCCTCATACTGATTCTTCATCCAACAGCTCAATACCATAATTAGTTTATATACCTGCATATTGCTGACTGTGTTTCCTCCCGTAGGATAACATTCTACTGATTGAAAAATGGGCAGTGTCCACTTTTTGCATTGAACAAACAGTGATATTGCAAAATGTATTTTACTGCAACAAATTATCTTTGGTTCTATGAAATAGATATACAAAAAGTAATATTTTTACAAACCATTGGTCCCGTATTTAGTAATTGAGTTTATGTAATCATTCTTGCCTGTGTGTGTACATCAAATGCTTAGCACTGCCCTCTGATGAGTCTAACTGCTCGCCCACAGTACCACATAATAGAGCCTTAGTATCATCTACTTTAGTCTCTGTAAATCCTCTTGGGATCCACTGGTCTCTGTGCACACTATACATTATTTTGGTATAGTATCTACAGAGCCAGCTTCCGGATCAGCAGTGGGGTCTATGGATTTGCATTTGCTGAACTACTCTGACAAAAGAATGACCACAGGACAAAAATCTAAAATTAGCTTTAGATTCAACTGTAGTATTGGATTGACAATGTTTCCAAATTTTTTTAATTCTTGTTAGGGCCTTGGTTAAGGTCTTTAGCATTTTTAAAAGTTTAAAGGCCTATTGTAGTTAAAGGTAGTAGTGCCTAGAAGTTTTTATTACTCATTTTAAAAAGGCCCCAACTTTAGTGAAATAATGGAAGATACAGAGAATGTGGTTGTGGAACTCAACCTGATCCCTTACCTCCACTTGGCATGAAGGAGTTAAGTACCCTCTGTAGACTTAGGAAAATTAAAACATGTTCCAATCCTACCAAGAACAAGCCCCTGGAGCTCTTTGCATAGAATATGCTAAGGAACACCCTTCTGAAGAGGAGGACCTCCTCCCATAAGAACAAAATAGTGATGAGGAGGACAATTATCAACCTCCTCACCTATTTAGAGAAGATGTGGACCCTGCACCCATCCTTCCAAAAGTAGTGCCTAGGGTACCTAGCTCCCACACAGGTGGGTCAGGCACCCCACGCAGTATTGAGGACAACCTCAATGAGGAAAACATCCTTTTAGCTAGGATGGCTCATTAAAAAGCCCCGGAGGAGACTCCTGGCTTTAGAAAGGGAAAGAGCATATATGGGCCTAGCACACATAAATGGTGACAGCAACATAATACCTAGGGTTAAAGAGAACTCCTATGACCCTAAAATCCCCAAAGGGATTGTCCCCAAGTCGGGGGAAGGTGATGACATTACAAAATGGTTCACATCCTTTGAGAGGGCCTGTGCATGGAGACATAAGTTACACTGGGGAGCATTGATTTGGGAACTGTTCACTGTTAAGTACAGGGGTAGACTCCTGACACTCACTGGGACAGATGCTGGAACCCTTCATGAAGCTATAGGATTCCTCTTTGAGGGCTTTGGATTTACCACTAAGGTATATTGAAATAGATTCAGGGGGGCTCAAACAATCTCAAGCCAGACTGCGTTGACTTCAAAACTACTCAGTGAAAACATTAGATGGTTGGTTAACTGGAAGTGAAGTGTATGACTATGATGAGGCTTATTATCTGTTTATGAAAGAACACATTTTAAGTAATTGCATTAACGAAAAGTTGCATCAGTAGCTGGTAGACCGAGGTCCAGTTTTCCCCCCAAGAACTGGTAAAGAAGACAGACCACTGGATCAAGACTAGGGTAACCAAAACACTGGAAGTGGCCAAAAGAAAGGAGTTACAAAACCTCCCCATGGGAAAGTGGTAGAGAATCCTAAGGATAAAAGTAAAGAGTCTTCTAAAGGCCCCCCAAACCCTGCACAGAAGGGTGGGTCCAAGAACTCTTCACAATCCAACAGTGGGTACAAGAGTAAAATGTCTGATCCCAAAAAGGCCTGGTGTTATAACTGTAAAGAGTTGGGACACACAAAACAGGAAACTGCCTGTCTCAAAAACAATCCCCCTAGTGCTCCTCCAGCTTTCGGTGGTATAGCAAGTGTTAGACTTGGCATCTTTTGGCGTGTTTCCCCTGAGTGTTTGCTTTCCGACCTCCCGGTTTTTACTCAGTTTTTTCTGGCGTAGTGTTTCTGCACACTTTTGTCACTGCTGATCAGTGGTAAAGTGCTAGTGCTCCTGTGGTAAATTGTGTTATGAATTGGTATTTACATGATTGGCTATTTGATTTACTTGTTAGTCCCTAGTAAAGTGCACTGAGTGTGCCAGGGCCTATGAATCAAATGCTACTAGTGGGCCTGCAGCACTGATTGTGCCACCCATGGGAGTAGCCCTGAAAAGGTAACTCAGACTCGCCATTGCGGAGTCTGTATGCAGTTTTTAACTGCCATGTCGACTTGGCCAGTGCGCACACTTGCCGGTCCCTCACCTTCTCTTTTCCTAGCCACCCTTAAGGTAGGCCCAAGGTACCCCTGTGGGCTGGGTGCAGTGTATGTGAAAGGTAGGACATGCCGTGGTGTGTGTGTGGCATGTCCTGATAGCGAATTACAGCCAATTTAGTTCTTTGCTATTGTAAGGCTACTGTTCCCCATAGGAGAGAATGGGGAGTTTGTTTATAACATCTTATAAACATAACTGGCCCGGGGAATTAGGTAGGGAAATAAAGTTTAGTATGCCTGAACTCAGAATCTAAAGATGCATCTTTGAGTGAAGGTGATTTTTACATTCTTAGTTTGAAAATACCACTTTTAGAAAGTAGGTATTTTCTTGCTCAGTCTTCCCGTGTGCCTCTGCTGGAATGTTGATTGCTTGTCTGGGTTTTGGATGACAGAAGGTTGGGGAGCAGGAGGGCTCCAGATAGTCTAGGTGGGTCTGAATATACCTGGGCCGCAACTGGGAAAGGGGGAGGAGATTTCCTTGCACCTCAAAGGGCCTGGTCTTACTCTGACCATGCAGTCTCCACCTGGTTCTGGCTGGGCACAGACACTCTCTGCCCATACGAGATCAAAGGATTTTGGGATATAAATATTGGGGCCCAGACCCCTGAACTTTAGAACTCTTTTGGACCAAGAAGAAGAGCCGAAGAACCTGTCACTTTGCTGTGTGCTTTGCTGTGTTGGCCTGCAGTGGCTGATTCTGTTTTGGGTAGTGAAAGGACTGGACTAAACTTTCTACAATCTACTTTGTGAGTTTCGCCAAGGGCTTGAGGTAGAGCTTGCCCCCCTGTACAAGAAGTCTCAGGAACAGCACAGACTTCAAGAGCTTCAGCCTTCAGCACTGGGGACTGTCAGCCTGATTCATGAAAACCGGATTCTGCGATTCTCAATTAGCGATTAACTGCGAATCGCAATTGAGAAATCGCAGAACGGTATTCATGATGTTTAGCAAGAAAAAAAAGCGATTTGCACGCGGCCGCAAAAACCGTTTGCGATTATCGTAAATCGCAGAAAAATCGCAATTTCCGGCTACATCCGTGTCGGATTTGCGATATCGCAAATAGCAATATCGCTAATTGCGAGATCGCAAAAAGCGAGATCGCAAAATCGCGAGATCGGGAAAACGGGAAGTCGCATTTCGAGCACAGTGATGACATCACAACCAGGAAGCAGCCAGTTCCCACCCCCATTCACCACAGTGAGGCAGACCTTGAGGCAGCCACAGAGACAGCTCCTGCAAGGACACCTTGGATTACCACTGCCAACTACACTGCAGCTATGGCTGAGGAGGCAGTACCTGGGCCCAGCAACACCACCGGGCGTAAAAGAAAATTAAAGTTCTCCGAGCAGGAGTTGGAGCACTTAATTGAAGGGGTGGTGGAGAACCACTCCAAACTGTTCGGGAGGGAGTCAAGGAGGGTGCCCGTGCAGGAGAAGCGCCGGATCTGGGTGGGGATAGCGGCGGCTGTGAACTCTGTGGGTGTGGCCGACAGGTCACTCGATGAACTGAAGAAACGGTGGTACGATCTCCGAGGTCGTGCCAAGGAGAAGGTAGCGGAGAGGCTTGGAGAGTCCCTGGCCACTGGAGGGGGAGGACCTACAGTCCCTCCAAACACCCCCATGGAGGATCGAGTTGAAGACACGCTGGAGGCTGAGGCGTGCATCGGAGTCACCCGATTGGACTCATCCCGCCCCACCCAAGAGAGCCAAGGTAAGTGGCATGCGACTGCGACCCTGTCCCCTATGAATGGCCATGACCGTATAGCCTCCCATAATGTTCCAAAGTCATGCCATCGGTGCACATAAGGTAATGCCCTAAAGCATTCTGGGACATGTAGTGTGGCCACAATGTAGAAGTACCCCAATGCAGCCAGACAGGTTCAAAAGCACGCAATGCCATAGGCAGTCAGGGAATGTCACCCAGCATGCATGTAGCAACTGCACGTGTGATAGATACATGCAACTAATGAACGTCCACTTCCCCTCACAGGTGGCGCAGACAGCAGCGACAGCGAGAGGCTGCACATAGATGAGGAAGCACAGGATGACGAGGAGGAGCCGTCACAAACACAGCCTCCTGCGTCTGCCGCAGCGCCAACCCCTGCAGCCCGGCCCACTACCAGTGTGCCTCCAGCCTCTGCCGCAGCGCCAACCCCTGCAGCCTGGCCCACTACCAGTGAGCCTCCAGCCTCTGCGGCAGCGCCAACCCTTCAGCCCGGCCCACTACCAGTGTGCCTCCAGCCTCTGCCGCAGCGCCAACCCCTGCAGCCAGGTCCACTACCAATGTGCCTCCAGCCTCTGCCACACCAGCAATGCCTAGCTTGACTCCACCAGCAGCTGGCGCATCAACATCAGGTCCCGCGACAGCGGCGACACAGCGGCCACCCACTGTGTCAGGCCAGCAGAGCAGGCGTGGCAGGGCTTGCCTGCAGACCAATGCTCCTAGCACCAGGAGGGGGAATGGACAGCGGCTGCCGAGCATGAGTGTGGGACGTCGCATGCTCCGGATTCACCAGCTTCAGGCACGCCGGCAAGGGGCCATACAGCTTCAGCTTTATAACATTAGCCGCAATGTGGCAGGTGTGGGGGACCAGATGGACCGCATGACCGCAGCCATGGCAGGTGTGGGGGAGGGGATGGCCCGCATGACTGCAGCCATGGAGGCCGACACAGCTGCAATGATTTCGCAGCGCAACACAGCCCGCCGCCGCCACCGTCAGCTACTGACCCGGCTGACGGCTTACACCCGGTCAAATTATGTTATTGGCAATGCCACCTCGCAGCTATCGCGCCGGTCCCTGGCGCAGCAGCAGCAACTCATTCAGTGCTGCGAGGATGTGGCCAGGGTACTTGAGCACCTGACCACTGCCGTGACAGCACTTCACCCTGCTCTACCTGCCACTGTCGGGGGTGATGATGCAAGTGAGGGGACATCAAGTGTGAGCAGCCACTCTGCCTCACATGTAGGGGCACTGAGACGCAGCACCAGGCCCACTGCAGGGACACGTGCGGTGGCTGAGGAGGAGCCAGAGAGGCGCTCGGGTGCTTCGCGCCGGAGGCGCACCTGATTGAATAGTACTTGTTCAGGCACAGGCTGAACATAAGCCTGCCCTGTGTATTGGACGCAGCAGTATGCTGAAATACTGTTTGCAATGGAAGGACTGCAACTGTAACCATTATTGTGATTCAAACAATAATATTTAATTTAGCATCACACATTGGCGTTGTGTCATTATTAAATTTTGCATGCAATTGTGATTTGTTGGGTGAGGGGAGAGGGTGCACTAGAAACTGTTCATTGTGATGTTGTTGCGACGTCTGTGGCCTTCAGCTGGGTTCTCCCCGCGTGCATGGCGCGCATGTGCAGGTGGCCGGTCGTCCCCTTCCGATTCACTGCCAGAGATGTCGACAGGTATTCGGCGCTTGGTAGCAATGTTGTGTAGTATAGCACACACAGCCACAATGCGGCAGCACACTTCAGGACTGTAGTACATGGCCCCACCTGTCTTGTGAAGTATGCAGAATCTCCTCTTCAGTAGCCCAAAACTTCTCTCAATGCAATTCCTTGTGCGTATGTGTGCTACGTTGTAACGCCCTTGCTGTGGTGTAGCAGGGTTGAGGTATGGGGTGAGGAGGTATTCACGCAGGGCGTAGCCACTGTCACCTGAATTAGAGGAGCAGAGGGTGAGTGCCTGTGCAGCGCAGCTACTTCATCGCACTGTGACATTGTGGGCAAAGTGTACTTACCAAGTAGGTGTCCTTCCCCAAAGTCTCCCCTGGCCAGTCGTGTGTGGAGGCCGCTGTGCCGGAATATGAATGAGTCATGTGTACTCCCCGGGTACTGTGCCACTATGTCTGTGATGTATGTCTTTGCATTGCAGACCATCTGGATGTTGAGGGAGTGGTAGGACTTGCGATTGCGGTACATGTACTCCGTTGCAGCTGGTGGGCAGATGTGGATGTGGGTACAGTCAATGCATCCTATCACGTGTGGGAAATGCGCAACATTGTAGAATTGAAGCTTGGTCTCATCCAATTCCTGTTGGCTTGTTGGAAATTTGACGTGGTGGTGTAGCTGGGTCAGCATTGCGTCAAGGAAACTGCCTAGGCAGCGGGACATGGTGGGCTGGGATATCCCCCCAGCAGCCGCAACTATCCCCTGGAAGCTCCCGGAGGCCAGGAGGTGCAGGCTACACAATACCTGGACATGTGTTGGCACGGCATTGGTCCGCCTTGTTGGGTGCTGCATCAGGGGGTCAAGGTCCTGAATTAGCTTGATGATCATTGCCCCATTCAGGCGGTACTTTGCGTAAATTTGCTCTCTGGTTTGGCCCAGCAGGGTGACCCGCTGGCGGAAGATCCTGGCCTGGATTCTGCGTCTCCTCCGTGCTGCTCGCTGTAGCCTTCGCCGCCTGACCACCATGTACATTCCTGGCATTGTGACGCTCCTAATGCTGATGCAGCTTCTCCTTAAGTGTGTTTGGGCAGGCCAGCACCAGTTGCTGATAGGCCAACGGATTTTCAAAAAAAATTTTACTATGGGTTTGATGGTTACCACCTGCTTTGGGTTGTCCTTAAATTGCGCCTCGCAAAATGCGATTTTGGGGTTTTTCACTAATTGCGATTTGTCATGAATCCCGATTGCGAGGAATTTGCGAATTCGCTATTATTTTTGCAGAATCCGTGATTTCTCGCTATTTCCGAATCGCAAATGGTCTGCTGCCGGGATTCTGCGAATCTTTTAGCGATTTCGCAATTCTGTGTTTGCGAATACGCATTTTTCATGGTGAATTCCGATTATGGGAATTGCGCCCGCAATAGCATTTTCGCAGCTATTGCGAGTGCAATTTAGCTTCATGAATCAGGCTGTGTGTGTTTTGTGCTGCAACAGAAGAAAAGCAACCCTACAACGTCTATGATGCTGCTGCTGACTCCGTGTCCTGAAGGCACTGCAGAGGGCACCACCACAACGCTGCACCGGGACCCTGGTCTCACTGACGAGACCTGCTGGTGCAGCCACTGAGCCACTGCACGCACCGCAACCTGTGGGCCCTGCACTCCCCACTGCCTCGCTTCACGATGATGCATTGGTATCCCGACGCCGCCGCTACACGCCGAAATTCACGCCGCTGCCTGCACCATGGTTTGGGCCACCGCTTGTAAAGTTACATGAAGCACTGCTCTCATCCCGCACCGCAGCCTTGGCCTACTGGCGCTATTGACTACAGTTCGTCAGCCGACGACAACTCTTCAGCATCGACAATGCCACTGCTTGTACCGCGACCCGCCAGCACTGCAACGAGCACCGCATTCACCTCGCACCATTTTTTTTTTAAATAGTTTTTATTGCAGACTTATGGCATACATAATGCATTTATGCATACATTACATCCTTGACCTTCTCTTGCATCTATCATTATTCAGTTCCTTACACAGCTTTGGAACCCACAGCCCGAAGGACGGGTGGCGTTGATCAGGGAATTGTCATAGTCAATATTGCAAAATACAGTTGCGTCGATTCCGTAAGGAGTTCACATGTCTGCTTTTAGTTTTTCTCCCTTATCCCCCTCTACTTCCTGCGAACTACCCTCAACTGCCCCCCCTAACTTCCAGCACCTACGCATGGAGCTCTTGCAGTCTATACCTGTGGGTGTCATCAGGACCTAATAGATGTCTAGGTGGTGTGTCTTGGGGATTGTCCCCTTTCAGGTCCTGCCGCTCCCCATCATCTTGCAATGTACT
The DNA here is from genome assembly GCF_964263255.1 of Lissotriton vulgaris. NCBI lineage: Eukaryota > Metazoa > Chordata > Amphibia > Caudata > Salamandridae > Lissotriton > Lissotriton vulgaris. Next base: position 415,171,859 of record NC_141689.1, on the reverse strand, counting down.
ATCTCGCAGTGCCTGCACTAGCGTTTCCCATGCAGCCGCTGCGGCCATCACCCTGTCGTCTAGTCTCCGGCGTGCCATTTGGTATCGTAGTGTGCTTTCAGCAGCCACCCACTTCAAGAACTCATTTGTCCATCTCTTGTGTGTGGGACCCGTTCTCGCCTTCCAAAGCCTTGTGATTTCCTTTTTGGCTAGGAGAAGGCCCATATCAATAAATTTGCTAGTAACTCTATTTTTGGGGGCGTGTGGGAACCAATGCAGTATACTTACAGCCATATAGAACTGTAGGTTTCTCTCGGCCACCTCATTCAGCGAGTCACCTATCGCCCGCCAGTAATCCCTCAAGTCCGGACAGGACCAAAACATATGTTCCATTTCCGCTCCCTCTGTGGAACATCTGGGACATACTGCCTCCGCCGCTCCGAAATATTTTGTAATTTTACCTGGTGTCAGATAAGCCCTATGGAGGATGTAGAAGTGTATTTGTTGGAAGCGTGCGTTTCTTGTGCTCTTCCACACTCGACGCACTATTTGTGCCCATGCTGTCTCAGTAATCTCTTTATTTAAGTCAGATTCCCACTTGGCTTTCAGCGCTGTTAAGGGCGGCAAGTTTTCTCGTAACATTCTAGAGTACAGGCATGTTCTGCCTTATACGTTCTCGCCGCCTTCATAGAATACTGACAGGCCATGGTCGTTGTGGGTTCCGAAAGTCCCCCTCTCCAATGTGCCTGCATGGCTCTGGTCACCGCTGCATGCAATAAATAACCTCCCCGCGGAAGATCAAACCTTTCTTGTAATGTTTGATATGGTATTAACACTCCATCCTCATATAAGTCTCTAAGGACCTGCAGCCCCGCATCTTCCCAGGTCTGTAACTGCGACCAATCACCCCCATGGGGGAGCGCCGTTACCATTCCGAGAGGTATCTCAGGTGCGTATGGGTGCTTTACTCCCGCACAACGTTGGGAACGATTCCAGCAGAGCCTGAACGTCTGCTCCTCAAGAGTTAAATCGCTCAGGGTTAGTCTCTTGCTCTGGACCACGGTATACCCTCGCCACCTCCTGCATGAAGAGTTGCAGTTGGGCTGCGAGGTAATAGAGTTCAAAGTCTGGGACCGCTAGTCCTCCCTCGTCTTTCGGGCGGAGGAGTGTTTTGAGCGCGACTCTACATCTGCCCGAGCCCCATAGAAACGAGGTCAGTTGCGATTTTAGTCATCGAAAGACGGGGTTGGGTATCCACACAGGTAGCGTGCGGAAGTAATAGAGAAGGCGCGGAAGAGCAATCATTTTCAGCAGAGAGATTCGGCCAGTCACCGAAAGCGGGAGGGTGGCCCAATAGGCGATGCTTCCTTTTAGCGCTCGCATACAACGGCCTATGTTGCCGTCCAGCATATCTGCTGCCGTGTGGTACACGTAGACCCCTAGGTACTTTAGGCATGTGGGCTTCCAAGTAAGCAGAGGGCAATGGGCGGGTCGCATTTCTCCCTTCCGCAAAGGGAATAAACATGTCTTGGACCAGTTGACTTTCAGGGCTGAGAGCTCTCCAAAACGCGTGAGAAGCCTCTCTGCTCCCTTCAGCGCTGCTTCCGGATCCTCGAGGAATAATAAGAGGTCGTCTGCGTATAAGGAGATAAATTGTCATTCTCCTCTACTGTCTATTCCCCTGTAATGTTTCCCCGTTCGGACTTCAGCTGCAAGAGGTTCAATCGCCAAGGCGAATAACAGAGGGGACAAGGAGCAACCCTGCCGCGTTCTGCGCTCCACCGGGTATTGGTGTGAAACGAGGGATCCCTCCCGTACTCTAGCCACCACCGATGTGTATAATACTCTTGTCCATTGGATATAGCCTTCCCCCAGGCCAAAACGTTCCATGACCCCGTACAGATATTTCCATTCTAAGCTACCAAACGCTTTCTCGATATCTATGGACAAGATCATGGGAGCCTGCACCCCTGGGTGATCGTCATCCAGCAGTCGTATAAGCCTTCTGATATTCGTAGTTGTGTTGTGCGAAGGAATAAATCCAGATTGGTCTTTGTGGGCCAAGCCGGGCATGTGTTGCAAAAATCTGGCTGCCAGTATACTGCTTAGGATTTTGTAGTCCGTGGTAAGCATAGAGAGTGGCTGATAAGAAGCCGGGCTGCTGCTCTCCCTTCCCGGTTTTAGCAGGGGGATTACTAGGGCCTCTCGCATGGATTGGGGCAAGTAGCCCGCGGCTCTGGCCTCGTTGTACACCGTTTGGAGTCGCGGGGCCAGCAGGTCTAAATATTTACTATAAAATTCAATAGGCAATCCGACTATGCCCGGTGTTTTATTGCGGGCCATCCGTTTTATGGACCCCCTAATCTCGCTCAGCTCTATGTCCCTGCCCAGGTCATCCACCTGTTCTTGATCTAGTTGTGGCAGCTGTGACCCCTCGAGGAAAGTGTCAATGTCTTTCATCTGTCCCTCCAGTGCACTCTTGTAAAGCGTTTCATAGTAGCCCTGAAACCTGCAGAGAATCTCTGTCTGAGTACAAAGCATGTGTCCCCCTTCTTCCTCCAGAGTTAGGATCGGGGAGCCTCGCTTAGCGGGGTTAGCCAACCACGCCAACAGCGTCCCAGCTTTATCCCCTTCAGAACGCGCCCTCAATGTGTAGACCTTGTAGTCAAAGCTACGGAGACGCTCCACTTCAATCGCTACCGCTTCTCTAGCTGTGCAGACTTCTTCCTGGAGCTCAGGGTGGCTGGCGCTTCCTTTCTGCCTCGCGCAGTTTATCTTCCACTTTATCTAGATCCTCCAGCAGCACTTTCCGCACTCCTGCATCTTTACTGATACATTGTCCCCTGATAACTACCTTGAAGGCATTCCATTCCATCGCCTTGGATGTCGTGGTGCCATCATTCTCAGCAAAATATTGTGTTATCCCTGTCTCTAATGCTGCTTGAAACAGTGGGTCGTCCAATGCTTCAGGCCTCAGCTTCCACGTTGGAACACGTGAAATCTCGGTCATCCAGTTTAGCGTAATCATCATGGGATTATGATCTGAAATCGTCCTGGCGAGATATTCCGTTTGCGCGACCGCCGTCATTACTGACGGCGAGCAAAACATCGCATCTAGTCGAACATGCAAATCATGCAGGCTAGAGAAGTATGAACTATCTCTATCCGCTGGGTGCTGTGTTCTCCAAGCATCTATCAGTCCCCATCTCCCCTGCCAGTCTGATCTACCCTTTGTGAGTCGGTGTACTGGAGAGTCTCTGAGCGGTGGGTGAGACCTATCCAATGTAACGTCCGCCACTGAGTTAAAGTCCACGCCAGCGCTCCAGAGAGTCGGGTCAAGAAGGACAGCTGGTCAGTGTTTGGTGCATACACATTACACAGGGCTATATCCCTGCCTCTCAATTTACCCTCTATCTCTACATACATGCCCTCTGGATCAATTATTTACCTAGTCAGCTGGAAAGGAGTTCCTGCCCTGATCCATATCAGCACCCCCCTGGCGAATGCGGAGTATGTGGTGTTAAATAATCGCCCCCTCCATCTGCGCTGTAGTGCTATTCCTTCCTGTTTCGTCAAATGTGTTTCTTGGCGTTTCAGGCAATATGGATCCCCCTACGGTTCAGATAAGTGTGAACTTTGTGTCTCCTTGCTATTGTGTGAAGTCCCCTCACATTCCAGGTCATGCATTTCACTGTACCCTTATTATCCATTGTCCCATAGCAACTGATATAGTGTACAATAGTTCCACGCCCCTGCGTAAGTGGTGGTGTCCCCACAACATGTTTCTGGAATTACTCGTATTCCACCCATAACAAACATAGAATCAAGAAGACTCTCGTGGGGAACGTCCCCAATTCTTCCCCCCCCCTTCCCGCCCCCCCAGAACAGGACCCAATATTGCTCTATTAGTTCCCATCCAAACTCAGTGAAAACAGTTCATCTTCCCACTTAATTCACAGTCGTCACTGTGATAGCCTTAAGGGCTAATAGGGTGTGGCTCTAGTCCAGAAGGCGGCTACATCAGCCCTACTCCCCCCGCTTCCAAGATCCCCCCAGAAATAGCTACGGTGAACCATCGCGTTTAGCAATATACATTTGTATGTCTTAGCCTCGGCCCTCCCCAGTTACCAGATGTGTCCTCTTCAGTTAGTACACATGTCAGGCTTCCAGAATTTCCTCCGATGTCTGTGGCGTCACTATCGGGCCCTTGGTGCTGTTGATTTCCGACTGGTCCGTTTCCAAGCCCGTGATGTGGCCTTCCGATTCCGTACCCCGCTGTGACGGGGTTGTAGCAGTTCCCGAGAATTCCACCACCGCTTGCAGCGCCGCTCTCCTCTCTTCGTCTGTTTGAGACATCGCGGGTTTCCGAGATCCTTGTCGTCGCCTGCGGATTCTTTGTGATTTCCGGATTTGTGGTGGGTTCCGTGCTTCTTCCACCCTTTGTTTTGCTCCGTCCGTGCCTGCTTTGGATGAATCCCACCACGCCCAGGCATCCGCCGACGTGGGGAAAAAGTGCGTCTTGCCATCCAGCACTACTCTGAGCTTGGCCGGGAATAGCAGGGAGTATTGTATGCCTTCAGTTCTAAGTTCACGTTTGATGGACAGGAAGGATGCACGCAGTCTCTGTGTCTCGTAAGTGTAGTCAGAGAACAACGTCACTTTGCTATTGGCTACTTGAAATGGTCCCGCGTCGCGGGCCCTCTGGAGCAGCAGGTCCCTGTCCTTGTAATGCAGTAATGTGATTACTACTGGTTGGAGCGGCTGGCCCGGTTTAGGAGGTCCAGTCGGGACACGGTGTGCCCGCTCAAGCGTGAAAAAGGGTTATAGGCCTTCTGGTGCTATTTACATCTTAAGCCAGTTGTCCAGATAGCCAACCATGTCTCCCCCTTCTGTTTTCTCCGGCAGGCCTACTAGGCGGACGTTGTTGCGCCTACTTCTATTTTCGGCATCCTCCGCCCTTCTCTCCAACGATTGTATTCGGTCCAGGGCGCCCGCCAATTTCACCTCCATCGATTTGTGAGCCGGGGCCAGCTCCTGTAGGGTGTCTTCGGTGTTCTTGACTCTGTCTTTGAGTTTGGCATGGTCCGCCCGCAGGAGACCCAGCCCTGTCGCTACTTGTGCAATATCCCGCTGTAAAGCGTCTTTCGTGGCTTCGATGGCCTCTAGAATTCGGTCTTGTAGTTGTTGGAGGTCCGCAGGCCCCGGGACAGTTCCCTCCAGTGTTGCTGAGGATACGGCCCCTCACCCTTCCCCTTGTTCTTCACCATTGTTGCTTCTGCACCCAATTGGCCATTCCGCACTTCAGTGCGCGGGAAGAGTCCTCGATTACCTGGGTGTGCAGTGAGGGGCCCGTAGGTCTTTGGCTATCTGTGGCCATGGGTGCAATTGTCTCCGTAGTGCCAGAGGATCGGCAGCCTGGAGGGCCAGTCAGGTCAACTGTCCCTGTATGCACATAGCACTCAGGTGTCTTTATTCCAGCCTTTACTTTCCTTTTCCAGCTGTAGTTGGGATCCCGGTGGCGCTTCTCGATTCCAGGCTCGGGAAGATGTCTAGTTCTGTACACACACTCTGGGTGGGTTCCGTGTGATGCTAAAGTGCCCCCTGGGTGTAAATGCTCCCCATCCAGACTCACTCATCTGCTACATACAGCCTGTGATACACCTCAGCTTGCGTGTTGTAGCCTTCTGTAGAGCCTGGGCTTGTACTACCCCCATGGGCCTCCGTCGACAATCCACAGCCGCCCGTTGTTGTTTCCCGTCGTTAGCACTGTGGCGCCTTCAGATCATCGTTCCTTTCTGTGCATTGTCACAAGGGTGAGTTCTCGCGGGGAGTAACGATCATCCAACCCCCATCGATCTTGTTCTGCTCACTGGAACGGTGGTTTAAATGGTGGCTCAAGGGTCTTTTAAGGGTCTCCCACTCAGCGGCGATTCCTCCCGCCAATTAGTTCTCTTTTCTCCTCTGTTCCCAAATCCTCGGTAGCCTTTACACCTCCGCTCCCCTAGTGCACCGTTCTGGCGGATCCCCGACTCTTCGTAGGGGTGCAGTATAGTTATTCCGCTACTGTCCTTCGGGGGATACTCCTCTCCCCACAGCAGCGCCAGTCTCGTTCGCGGCAGCCTCCTCCCACATCACCGTGCTCTCTGCCGTACTCCGCCTTGCTGCGGTCGCCATTCCGCCTTCCCCCGGGGCAGCGCTGAGCCGTCCGGATCGCGCTCCCCTCAACTCTGCGGGCACTCTCACCGCCTGGGCCAGGCCGCCTCCGCCTTCTTTCTTCGTGCAGCCGGCAGTCTGGGTGTTCCGTCTCTTCAGGGTTCAAAGCCGCTCCTCGGTGCATCGGTCTCTGCGTTGTTCCCCCTTGTCCTCTGCAGAGGTCTCAGCCGCCATCTTTCGTATCTCCGGCACAGGCAAACGGCTGTGGGGCCGGGCTTCAATACACCTGTATTCGATCGCTGGTCTCCTCTGCTCCCCTAGCCGGGTGCGTCGCCTTCGCCTGCGCGGCTCTCCCTTGTGGGCTCCTCCATGCTGCGCCTTATTTCGCTGGAGTTCGGCGTTCGCGAGCGCCGGCCGCAACCATGTCCACCATTTTGGGCCGCCTCTGCTCCCGATCTCAGTCAGCTCCGATTTCGGGTCGGTACGACTCTGCCCGGGTGGTTCTTACAGCCGTCTGGGTGCCGCTAGTGATCCTCTGTGCCACCAGCGCGTAGATGATCGTGTCCACGCAGGTTAACGCTGTTATTTTCAGGATAAATTGGGGATCAGGCGCGGAGCTCCAGGCTCACGCCGCCATTCCCTCCGGCGTCCAAGCCACGCCCCCTTCACCTCCCACCATGACCCTGGACTCACCAACGATGCCATCTGACGCCGCCACTGAGCCATTGCTCACACCCCGACCTGAGGACACCACATGCCGCACCGCAGCACCCTACACCTACCGACCCCAGCGCTCCTGGAGAGGAGATTGATCTGCAATTCATGTGACTTTGAGGGCCCGACGACTCCTGCACCGACCTCCAGAACGGACGCCTGCAGATGCCGTGCTTTCGGAAGCTCAACGAGAGGGCAACAACGCCCTGCATTAGTAAAAGGTACTGTTTGCGCGTCTACCCCCGACACCAAAGCTGGCCCCCGTCAACTGTTTGCTAACAATGCTGTATTAGCTCAGGACGGAGCTATTGACATCAAGGAACTGTTTTTCAAGCATATTTTGATAACCGAAGATTTTTAAGTACTGTATTGTGGATTTTTTTTAATAGTTTTTTGACTTGTCTTAAGTATATAAAAATATTGGATATTTTTCTAAACTGTTGTGGTGTCCTTTTGTAGTGCTTACACTGTATTACTGTTGGTTAGGTGCAAATCCTTTACACACTGCCTCTAAGATAACCCTGACTGCTCGTGCCAACCTACAAAGGGGTGAGCAGGGGTTATTTTAGGAGTGTAACTCCCTTATCCTGACTAGAGTGGTGGTTTCTGCCTTGCTTTGGCACATACCCTAGCCTACCAAAAATCCCATTTCTAACATTGGTGGAAGCGATGGGATAGGACTTGCGTTTGCACTTGACTTACAGTGATTGGTGTACACTACTACCATATCGCAGACCATTACGTGCCACATACTGGTTCTTTTTAGCCTATTTTTGATCATGCCAGTTTGAACTTGCTACTACATCATGCCTGAATCAACAGCATCATCTGTTGCATCCCTGGAAATTGCCTTTGAGGAGGATAGGTTGGAATCTTACAATGTTATGGAATTGAAATCAATTTGCAAAAACCTAAAAGTCCAAGTCAGAGGCCTCACGAGGATGGAGGAGCTACAAAAGGTGCTGAGGGCCTGGGCAGCAGCCAGACATACCAGCAAGCAGTCAGGTGATCTCAGTGCAGAGGCGGAGGAGGCTATTCCTAGGGTGGATGTGCGTTTAGGAGGGGGGAACCCGCCAGGCAGAAGTGGCCTGTCCCTAGGAGAGCTGGAGACAGGCGGGAAGCAAGGAGAATTGCAGTATAACTGGAGAAGCTTGAGTTAGCTATGGAGGAGAAAAGGATGATGTTAGAGCATGAGTTCAGGATAAAGGAGCTGGATCAGAAGAGTAGAGCCAGCTCAGATGGTGGCAGGAACCCGTCAAGACAGACAGACAGTATTGTGCACATCCCTAAGAATGTAGGCAAAGAATTCAAGAAGGGGATGACGACATACAAAGGTGGTTTCAGGATTATGAGGCAGCGATACAAATGAATGGGGTCCCTGAGGAGAATTGGGGATCAGGATTGTGGCCTTTCTTTCCAGAAGAAGCAAGGTATACTTTAATATCGTTGGATAAGGGGATCAGCTCACCTATCCAGACAGGAAGGATGCCCTTCTCATTAAATATGGACTCACTCCTGAAAAGTTTTTTGTAAATAACAAGGACCCCCTGAACCATATATTCAATGATTCCTAGGACAGGGAAATATCAGTTGTGCTTTATCTTTCCTAGGCAATCTGCAAATAAAGAACTGCACCAATCTATATCACAGTCAACCTGACTAAGAAAACAATGTGTCATAAAAAGGCCATTATAACGAGAAAATTCACAGTTATAATAATAACAACCAACTATGGAGAGGAGGGTCAGGTTACACTTTTTAATTTTTATAAGTTGTAAAAAATCCTTAAATAAGGATATACACAATATATTTATCAGTTAAAAACATTTGTATACACAATGACAAATTGAATTAGCAATATATAATATATGTATCATAACAATCAAAATGTAAAAATGTGGCACTAATTTATTCTTTCGACGCGTGTTTCGGCGTAAGGAAAACGCCTTCTTCAGGAAAAAGCCACGATAAAATCTTTATATCGATAGTCACTCTCTCAACAATGTGCATGGATCTGCAATAGGTATATTCGTTTTTGATTGATAAGAAGGGGAGAAACTTGTATTTCTATAGGATGACCCCTGATAATTTAGAAGGCACAGCAAAAAATATGAAGTGACAGTGTAAAATTTCGTGTCTCTAGTTCCAAAAAACGGGAGTAGAAAGGCGGTGTCTGATAAAGCTGCTCACTATCTTCCTCAACCGTCTGTATCAGTATGGGCACCGCAAACAATATATAATGGCAGTGTTACCTTTCCTCTCTCTAGCTTCAGTAAAAACAGGAGTAGAAAGACGGTGTCTGATGAAGCCGCTCACTTTCCTTCTCAACCATCTATGTCAAAATAGGCATCACAAACGATACGTAATGGTAGAGTCACCCTTCATGTCTCTATAGCTTCAATAAGCACGGGAGTAGGAAGGCGGTGTCTGATACAGCCGCTCAGTATCTTCCTCAACCGTCTTTGTCAAAATTGGGACCCTACAGGCCAGGCAGCAGTGGCCTGTCCCTAGGAGAGCTGGAGACAGGCCGGAAGCAAGGAGAGTTGCAGTAGAACTGGAGAAGCTTGAGTTAGCTATGGAGGAGAAAAGGATGATGTTAGAGCATGAGTTCAGGATAGGACGTCGCTAGAAAGAGTCGCGCTGCCAGCCTCTTTAAAGAAGCGAGCGGTGCGATTCATGCGGTGGCGGCAGAGCGGGCGTGAGGAGTGCAGGTAAGGAGGCGGGGGGCTGGTGGGGATTGTGGCGCTTGCGTCTATGTGGGAGCATGGGGCAGACTGCGGCCTTTTGTTTAAGTATTGCTGTTAATCAGAGCCCCTTCACAGGCTCCGATTAACATTAATACTTAAACAAAAGGCCACCGTCTGCCCAGCGCTTTACTAACAAAAGCGTAGTCAGTTTCCAAACACAGCGCGTACTTTAGCACACGCTGTGTTTGGAAACTATCTCTACGTTTTTGTTAGTAAAGCGCGGGGCAGACTGTGGCATTTTGTTTATGTATTGCTGTTAATCGGAGCCCGTGAAGGGGCTCTGATTAACAGCAATACTTAAGCAAACTGCCACAGTGGGCATTCAGGAGTGCGGGCCGCAGGGGGCACAGCGGCTGGGTAAACGAGCGGAACAGAAGGCAAGAGGGCAGAAAGGCAAAAAAAACAAGTGGGACAGAGACAGAGGGCATAAAGGTACAAAAAACGAGTGCGACAGAGGGCATAAAGGCACAAAAAACGAGTGGGACGGAGGGCATAAAGGCACAAAAAACGAGTGGGACAGAGACAGAGGACGTAAAGGCACAAAAAACAAAAAACGAGTGGGACAGAGACAGAGGACATAAAGGCACAAAAAACGAGTGGGACAGAGGGCATAAAGGCACAAAAAGCGAGTGAGACAGAGGGCAGAAAGGTACAAAAAACGTGTGGACGGAGACAGAGGGCATAAAGGCACAAAAAACGAGTGGGACAGAGACAGAATAAAGGCACAAAAATCAAGTGGGACAGAGGGCATAAAGACACAAAAAACGAGTGGGACAGAAGGCATAAAGGCACAAAAAAACGAGTGGAACACAGGATAGAAAGGCACAAAAAACGAGTGGGACAGAGGGCAGAAAGGCACAAAAAACGAGTAGGACAGAGGGCAGAAGGGCACAAAAAACAAGTGGAACAGAGGGCAGAAAGGCACAAAAACAAGTGGGACAGAGGGCAGAAGGGCACAAAAAACGAGGGAAATACATGTGGAACAGAAAGCAAAAGGGGCACAAAAACGAGTGGCACAGAGGGCAAAAGGGTACAAAAAACGAATGACAGAGAGGCAAAATACAGAAATGCAGCTAAGAACAAAAGGCAGAACGGGCAGAGAGGCTCGGTGGCAGCGAGAGGTACAGAAGGAAAGACCGGGCAGAGAGAGCACGGAACAGAGCGAAGAAAAAGGGGCACGGACCACGTACAGGCAGCGGGGAAGACAGACAACAGCAGTCAGAGACACAACAATGAAATTACAGGTAATACAATACATTTGCAAACTGCCCTTAAGGCCCTTATTGTGGCTCTGTATTCATGAAAATGCACCATCTTTTCACTTTTTGGCACAGACACGCGCGGTTTGGTTCCTGGCACACACAGCCATGGTTGTAGGGCACAGAGACCCTCCACTGCCGCGCACAGAGGAAAAAAACTAAAGGGGAACATTGGTGGGGACCCCGCAGAAATGACCCTCGTCTCACTAGGGGACAGTGAGATGGTCCCAGGAAAACCGGTTCCCACTAACACAAAGAAATTCAGCACCTGGGTGACCATCAATGGGAAAAGGGTAGAGGCTCTCAGAGATACTGGATCCAGTGTGACCTCAGTCCAGTGTCACCTGGTGTCTGAGATGCAGGTAGTACCAGGGGCATTCATCCAAGTATTCGCGGTGGACAATTCAGAGCGCCAGTGTCTGGTGACGCAGGCTCCCTTTGATTGGGGGAGTCAGGTCCCTTGAGGATAGTTGTGAGCCCTTCCATGCCTGTAGATTGTCTGCTAGGTAACGACCTGGACCAGTCCTTATGGAAGGATGTTGAGTTCAGGTCTCACTTTGAGATGCTTGGGTTGCCAGAGTGGGCATGTGTGTCCACTCAGTCAATGGCGGCCGGAGAGGGTGATCAAGAGGGATTGGAGCCTGAAACAATGGCCCAAGTCCCTGCTAAGAGAAAGGGCAAGGGGCGCTGGATACCGGCCCCTGAAGTTCCCACGGACCGGGAGGAGGCGGACCTTGAGGCGGACGCCCCGGTGACTACAGGGGAGCAGGTAGCAGAACTGGGGGACATCTCTGAGCTGACCCATTGGCAGCAAGAATGGGGTCCACCAGTGAGGAATTCTGCATGGAGCAGAAGGAGTGCCCTTCTCTGGAGGGTCTGCTGCGGCAGGCTGCAGACCAGGCAGCTGGTGATCAGTCTGGATAACATTGGAGCTACTGGGTGAATGATCTTCTGTACAGTGAGCCTAAGGTCACTGAGCCTGGGTCAGCTTGTGTGCTAGTGGTAGCCTAACGCTTTAGGAACTTCCTACTGGGTCTGGCTCATGAAGTGCCTTTGGCAAGACATTTGGGGCAGGACAAGACCTTTGAAAGGCTTGTCACTCACTTAATCTGGCCCCAAATGTGAAGGCAGTCAGCTGGACATTGCAGGTGGTGCCAAACTTGCCAGGCAAGCGGTAAGAATGGGAGGAAGGTCAAAGCTCCTGTCCAACATTTTCCAGTGGTTGGAAAACCCTTTGAAAGGGTAGGGATGGACATTGTGGGGCCACTGGATCCCAAGACAGCCCTGGGCAACAGATACATCCTGGTCTTGTTGGACCATCCCACCCAGTACCCGGAGGCAATCCCTCTCAGGACAACGACGGCGCCAGTGGTGGGCCGGGCATTAATGGGGATCTTTTCCCGAGTGGGGCTCCCCAGAGAGGTGGTTTCTGACAAGGGGACCAATTTCATATCCAAGTATATGACATCTCTGTAGAGGGAGTGTGGTGTAACCTAGAAGGTCACCACCCCTTACCACTTACAAGGTAACGGTCTGGTGGAGAGATTCAACCATACCTTGAAGGGCATGTTTAAGGGTCTAACAGAACCCAAGAGGCGTAAGTAGGATGTCCTCTTGCTGTGCCTTCTCTTTCCATACAGGGAGGTACCACAGAAGTCTCTTGGGTACAGTCCCTTTGAGCTTCTGTATGGTCACCCTGTGAGAGGACCTTTGACTTTGGTGAAGGAAGGCTAAGAGGCAGCTCCCAGGCAAACTCCCCAGGATGTGTTTAGCTACATGCTGGCCTTCAGAACCAAACTGACCGCTTCAGGAAACTCGCTCAGGCGGACCTAGAAGCAAGCCAGGAAGAAATGAGGAAGTGGTATGACCATAATGCCACCCTGGTTGTATTTCAACCTGCGCAAAAATTGTGGGTCATGGCCCCAGTGGAAGTTTGTGCCTTGCAGGACAAGTGGACTGGGCCATTTAAGGTGGTGGGTCGCTAAAGTGAAGTCCACGACCTGGTTGATTTGTGGGCTCCAAGGAACCCTTTGAGGGTCCTCCACGTGAACCGCCTCAAGCCCCACTTCAAGAGGTCCGAAGTGAGCATGATCTTGGTGACGGATAATGGGGTAGGAGAGTAGAGTGACCCTCTCCCTGACCTCCTGTCTATTAAGGAGCGCGATGGGTCAGTGGAAGGTGTGATCCTCTCCCCTACACTGACTCCAGAGCAGCAGAGCGACTGTCACCAGTTGTTGGGACAGTTTGCCCCACTGTTCTCCCTTATCCCAGGTGTTACTCACTGGTATACCATGACGTGGACACCGGTGACAGCCCTCCTGTGAAGCACAAGATTTACAGGTTGACTGACCGGGTCAAGACCAGCATTAAAGAGGAGGTCTCCAAGATGTTGGCGTTAGGGGCGATCGAGCCTTCCAATAGTCCTTGGGCCAGCCCAGTGGTCTTGGTCCCAAAGGTTGCTGCACCCGGTAACACTCTAGAACTGCGGTTTTGTGTGAACTACCGTGGGCTCAATGCCGTCACCAGGACTGATGCACACCCCATCCCCAGAGCTGAGGAGCTCATTGATCGGTTAGGAGCTGCCAAGTTCCTCAGCATGTTTGATTTAACGTCTGGGTACTGGCAGATTGCCTCAACTGATGGGGACAAGGAGAAGTCAGCATTTTCAACCCCAGAAGGACATTACCAGCTCCGGGTGATGCCCTTTGGGTTGAAGAATGCCCCTGCCACCTTTCAGAGGTTGGTCAACCAGGTGTTGGCTGGGCTGGAAGATTTCAGTGCCGCCTACCTGGATGACATTGCAGTGTTCAGTTCCAGCTGGGAAGAACACTTGCAGCTCCTCGGTGAAGTATTGAAGGCGCTGCAGAGGGCAGGCCTCACAATCAAGGCCAGTAAGTGCCAGATTGGGTAGGGTTTGGTGGTGTACTTGGGACACCAGGTAGGAAGCGGCCAGGTGATTGATACCATTCTGGCTTGGGAGCCCCCCAAGACCCAGAAAGAGGTACTATAGTAGGGTTTGTTAAGGGGTATGGCACCCTTAACAGAGCTGACTTCCAGACAGCAGCCCAAGAAGGTGATCTGGACTGAGTCCTGCCAGAAGGCTTTTGATGCCCTGAAGGCCGCCATGTGCACGGCACACATGCTCAAGGCACCCGACTTCTCCAAAGAATTTATCAGGCAGACTGATGCTTCAGAGCTTAGAGTGGAAGCGGTGCTCTCACAACTGTACAAAGAGGGCCTAGACCAGCCTGTAGTCTTCCTTAGTCAGAGTCTACTCCCCGGGAACAGAGGTGGAGTGCCATAGAAAGGGAAGCTTTCGCTGTGGTCTGGGCACTGAAGAAACTGAGACCATGTTTGGGTCTCACTTCCGGGTTCAGACAGACCACAGGCCTCTCAGATGGTTGAATGCAAATGAGGGGTGAGAATCCAAAAGTGCTGAGGTGGTCCATCTCCCTACAGGGAATGGACTTTATGGTGGAACACCGTCCTGGCACCGAACACGCCATTGCAGATGGTCTGTCCAGGTTCTTCCGCTTTAGTGAAGAGAACTTCCAGGAGGTTGGGTAGTTCTCCCTGCTTTCAGCTGGAGGGGATATGTGTTAGACTTGGCATCTTTGGGCGTGTTTCCCAAATGTTTTTGCTTTCTGACCTCCCGGTTTTGACTCTTTTTTTGCTGGCGTAGTGTTTCTGCGCACTTTTCTCACTACTGATCAGTGGTAAAGTGCAAGTGCTCCTGTGGTAATTTGTGTTATGGATTGGTGTTTCCATGATTGGATACTTGATTTACTTGTTAGTCCCTAGTAAAATGCACTGAGTGTGCCAGGGCCAATGAATCAAATGCTACTAGTGGGCCTGCAGTACTGATTGTGCCACCCATGTGAGTAGCCCTGAAAAGGTAACTCAGACCCGCCATTGAGGAGTCTGCGCGCAGTGTGTAACTGCCATGTCGACTTGGCAAGTGCGCACACTTGCCAGTCCCTCGCCTTCCCTTTTCTTACATGTCAGCCACCCATAAGGTAGGCCCAAGGTACCCCTGTGGGCCAGGTGCAGTGTATTTGAAAGGTAGGACATGCCCTGGTGTGTGTGGCATGTCCTGATAGAGAATTAAGAGAATTATGGCCAATTTAGTTTTTCGCTATAGTAAGGCTACCTGTTCCCCATAGGACAGAATGGGGAGTTTGTTTATACCATCTTATAAACATAACTGGCCCAGGGAATTATGTAGGAAAATAAAGTTTAGTATGCCTGAACTCATCTTTGAGTGAAGGTGATTTTTACATTCTAAGTTTGAAAATACCACTTTTAGAAAGTAGGTATTTTCTTGCTCAGTCTTCCCGTGTGCCTCTGCTGGAATGTTGATTGCTTGTCTGGGTTTTGGATGACAGAAGGCTGGGGAGCAGGAGTGGCTCCAGATAGTCAAGGTGGGTCAGGAAAGGGCTGAATAGACCTGGGCTGCAACTGGGCAAAGGGGAGGAGATTTCTTTGCACCTCAAAGGGCCTGGTCTGCCTCTGACCATGCCGTCTCCACCTCCTGCCAGGAATGCACACCAGAGAAGGCAGAACTGGTTCTGGCTGGGCACAGGCACTCTCTGCTTAGGAGATCAAAGGATTTGAGATATAAATATTGGGGCCCATACACCTGAACTTTAGAACTCTTTTGGACCAAGAATACTGCCAAGAAGAAGAACCGGAGAAGCTGTGAGGAGGAACTACCACTTTGCTGTGTGCTTTCCTGTGTTGGCCTTCAGTGGCTGCTTCTGTCTTGGGCAGCGAAAGGACTGGATTAAACTTTCTGCAATCTACTTTGTGAATTTCTCCAAGGACTTGAGGAAGAGCTTGTCCCTCTGTTCAAGAAGTCTCAGGAACAGCAATGACTTCAAGAGCTTCAGCCCCAGCACTAGGGACTGTGTGTTTTGTGCTGCAACATAAGAAAAGCAACCCAACGTCTACGACGCCGCTGCCGACTCCGTTTCCTAAAGGCACTGCAGAGGGAACTGCCACAACGCCGCACTGTGACCCTGGTTTCACCGATGACGCCTGCTGACGCCGCTGCTGCTGGGACCACGACCTGTAGGCACCGTACTCTGCACCGCCTCGCTTCACGACGATGCCTTGGTATCCCCTAATATGCCGCTCCATGCCGAAATCTACGCAGCTACTTGCACAGTGGTTCGAGGGCACTGCTCATAAAGTTACACAACGCACCGCCCTCATTCCACACCGCAGCCTTGGCATACCGACGCCAGCACCTTCGACTCCAGTTCGTCAGCCGACAACAGCGCTTCAGCAACGACAACGCCAATGCGTGCACCACGACATGCCAGCTCTACGACTAGCACCACATTCACCTCGCACTGCAACCCTGGTCTCACTGGCGACGCCATCAGATGCTGCCACCAAACCGCTGCTCGCACCTCAACCTGAGTGCACCGCATGCCGCACCGTTGCCTTTCGTACCGCAGCACCCAACGCCTGCCGACGCCAGCGCTCCTGACACCAATAGAGAGGAGATCGATCTGCAACGTGTGTGGCTTTGAGGGCCCGACGACTCCTGCACGACCTCTGGAACCAACGCCTGCATACGCCGTGCTTTCGGAAGCACAACAAGAGGTCACGGAAGCCCTGCATTTCTAAAAGATACTGTTTGCTGGTCTTCCCGACACGGTAGCTGGCCGGCGACACTGCGGTCAGCCAGAACTATTTGAAACTGTTTGCTCATGACGCCGTGATAGCCCCAGACGGAGCTATCGACATCAAGGAACTGTTTTTCAAGAATATTTTGATAACCGAAGATTTTTAAGTACTGTATTGTGCATTTTTTCTATCGTTTTCGGTCTTGTCTTAAGTATATAAACATATTGGATATTTTTTTTAACTGGTGTGGTGTCCTTTTGTAGTGCTTTCACTGTATTACTGTTGGTTATGTGCAAATGCTTTACACACTGCCTCTAAGATAAGCCTGACTGCTCGTGCCAAGCTACCAATGGGGTGAGCAGGGGTTATTTTAGGAGTGTAACTCCCTTATCCTGACTTGAGTGGTGGTTTCTGCCTGGCTTTGGCACATGCCCTAGCCTACCAAAAATCAAATTTCTAACAGCAAGTCTCCAGGTGGGATCAACAGTGGGCCCAGAGAAAATCAGGGTTCACACTGAAACTATTTTAATCTCTGAGGGTGGGGTAGATCTGGCCACTCTTGCTGTCTGGCCTCCTCAGATGAAAAAAAAACAGACAGCAACCCTTGATTGATGGGACTAGAATAGAAGCCATGAGGGATACTGGTGCCAGTGTCACCATGGTGATAGAAAAACTGTTTTCTCCAGGACAGTATTTGCCTGTGCAAACCTAACTTGTCACCAGTGCAGTGTAACTAAGGTTCATCCCATGGCTATGGTGTCCTTACAATAGGACGGGTTACAGGGCTGAAACAGGTATTGGTCTCATCTGCAATCACAGTTGAATGCCTGCTAGGGAATGATCTAGAGACCTCATCATGAGCTGGGGTAGAACTGAAAACACATGCAGCCATGCTGGGAATCCCTGAGTTGGCATGTGTAAAAACCCAGGCACAGAGCCGAGCACTGGGGTAAAAAAGAAGTGTTGGCTAGATGAAAACTTGGAGTAGGCTAGTCAGCCACTTCTACTGGCCAAACATGCCCCAGAAGGTGAAGGAGGTTTGTAGCTCCAATGTCACCTGTCAAGTCAGTGGCAAGACAGGTGGCCACCCAAAGACCACCTTAATTCTACTACCAGTGGTTGGGTTCCTTTGAAAGGGTATGGGTGGACATAGTTGGCCCACTTGAGCCTCCCATACCATTAGGAAACAAATTCATACTGGTAGTAGTGGATCATGTTACCAGGTATCCTGAGGACTACTACAGCCATCATTGGTATCTTTACCAGGGTAGGGTTTCCTAAGAAGGGAGCTTCAGACAGAGGTACAAACGTCATGTCTAGTTACCTGAGGCACATGTGGAATGAGTGTGGAGTGACCTATAAGTTCACTATACCTTATCACCCACAAACCAATGGCCATGTTGAAAGGTTCAGCAAGACATTAAAAGTCATGATCACGGGACTCCCTGAAAAAGAGGAGAAGTGCAGGTGTCTTGAGGAGAGATGAAAGCAAAGTCAATGGTTGATTTAGGCTGGGCCTTGATTGTGTAGAGCTTTGTAGGCAAGTGTGAGGATCTTCAACTGGTATCTTTTCTGGATGGAGAGCCAGTGGAGGTTTCTGAGGTCGGGTTATATGGGTCCATTTGAGAAGGACCCGTATGAGTATGGCTTCGGCGTTCTGTATGGTCTGGAGTTGTCTGAGGAGTTGGGTGGAGATGTCTGCAAGCAGAGTGTTTCAGTAGTTAAGGCGGCTTATGATGAGAACCTGTGTGATGGTCTTTCTGGTGTTGATAGGGATCCATCTGAAAACACTGTGGAGCATACAGAGGGTCTGGAAGCAGGAGGAGGTAACTGCATTGATGTGTCATGTTATGGTCAGTTCGCTGTGAAGGATGATGCCTAGGTTGCGTGCATGGTATGTTGGTGAGGGTGTTGGTCTGAGTTCTTCTGGCCACCCAGACGGAGGTGTTCTTTCCGAAGATCAATACTTCCGTCATGTCGTAGTTAAGTTTGAGGCAGTTGTCTCTCATCTAGTTGGCTACGTTGGTTATTTATTATTATTATTTATTATGAAATGAAATGAGGCTTTTGTAAAGCGCAAACTGTCGTTCCCAATTATTTATTATTTAATTATTTAAATCATTTGTAGAGGGCAACTGTCACCAAACTGGTATCCTGGTGCTAAGCAATGTAAATAGGTACCACTGCCTGAAAAAATCCAAACAGGGAGAATCAAGACTGCATTACTAGGGGAATAGCCATGTCTTCAGTACTTTCCGGAACATCAACAGATTCGCTTTGGCTATGACAAATGGCAGTAACTTATTCAAGAGTTGGGCCGCCTTGACTGAGAAAGCACTTCCCCCTTGTCTGGTCTTCTGAAACATATTAATACAAGCTAAGTTTGCAGTACTATAGTGTAGGGGGTTGTTGAAGGGGAACTGGACCAATGCCTTGTAGTGCCTTAAAGAATTTACACATGGCTTTGCATACACTCCTCTGCTTCAAAGTTAACCAATGCAATTCTTTCAAAGCATTAGATGCTGAGGACCGATGAGGTTGGATTAGTGAAAGTTTTGCTGCAGCCACCTGGACTCTTTATAGTCTGTTGAGGAGGTAGTCAAGGCAACAAGTATGACAAAACACACTACAAGCGATTTAGCTTGGGTGGGTAGTAGTGGTAGCACCTTCCTAAGGATATGTAGGAGAGCGAAGCACGTGCCTGCCATTTTTGTTACATGGTTTCTAGAGACAGCTCATTATCAAACTTGACTCCTATGGTCCAGATCGTATCCGATTGCAACAACTTGCCTCCAGACGAAAGAGGCCAGAAATTGAGGGACAAAATCAGGGTGATCTTACTTGCCGAGCAACAGAGAAATTCTGTTTTATTCCTGTTCAGCTTTAATGAGTTTGCATTCATCCAAATGACAATGTCCAACATGCCTTGCTGAAACATCGTAAATGTCTCTTCTTGATTATGATTGAAGGACAGAATCAGCTGGGTGTGATCAGCATAGTTAATCAACTTAATTACATGTTCCTTTACCAATGTGACAAGTGGCCTAAGGTAGATATTAAACAAAAGAGGACTGAGTGCTGAGCCCTGTGGCACTCCCTGTTCTACCTTTTAAAACTCAGAGAAGTAAGGGGATAAAGCAACTGCCTGACATCTGTCAGATAAATAGGACTTAATCCTTCTGTTTTTTTATTGAGCAGTATCATCAAGAAACATCAAATATTAACACATAAGAAAAACAGAGAAAAACTGATCCCAGACCCTTGCAAATTTCTTTATAAAGCCCACCCGCTCGGCATAAGCCTCTTGAAAACACTTTGTGCGTTGCATTTTATTCATCCATTTCCCAAATGTAGGTATTGTCATTGATCTCCAGTTTTGTAATATAAGTGAACGATGAACTAATATCATAATGGTCAGAAAGCGCCCTTGTGATTCAGAGAGTATCACTTCCTTACAACCTATGCCAAACATGACTGCTTCTGGAGAAAGTTTATAAGTTTTCCCTATTGCGGTACTAAAATACACAAATATTTGCTCCCAGAAAACTTGAAGCTTAGGACAAGAAAATAAAATGTGTTGCCAACCTCCAGCTGCCAAAGTTCCGCAGCGAAAACAGCTATTCTGCATTTCTAGATACATTTTATTTAGCGCTTCTGGAGTATAATATACCATTCAATTAGCAAAAAAAGCCATCCATTTATAGTTAGCTGCTCTCAGAGCTTTATTACCTAAAAACGAAATATTTTGCCAATCTTGATACGAAAAAACATATTGTGTATGTCCCTCAACTTTTTCCAACATATGTACCAAAGGAGATTCATCCTGCTGGTTTAGTAAACGGTACCAGTTCCCGATATCAGTTAATCTTGCAACGTATAATGTTGAAGCTATTTTACCAGGAGGAATGCAAGAAATAAAATTATACTTCTTTAAAAAGTTGATAATTTGAAGAAATTCAAAAAAGGAAATTTTGTTCGACCCCATGCATCTGGCTTGAGCTTCCTGCCAAGTAATCACCCTGTCATGGATGGCTAGTTGACTCAGAACTAAGCATGGGCGGAAAATCCGTTTCGCTCGCGGATTTTGCGGATTTTCGGTAAATTCGCAATCCGCGAGATTCGCGAATCTCCCGCAAAATCCGCAAATCCGCGAGCAGCGGATTTTGCTCGCACTGCTCGCACTGTTCGCGTGAGTTTGCGGCTTCCCAGTACAACTTCGCGCCCCGCGAATAAGTGCAAATTTGCAGAAATACGATCTTAGCAAAACTGAAACTACTTACCAGGTTCAAAAGTTCAGGCTCATCATTAGTAGCCATTTCCTGTAGTGCTTCCTGAGGGGCCCCTCCAGAGTTCAGTTGCCAGTTGCAACTATTATGTGACCCTGCTCTGAACCTCAGAATAGTTACACATATGCCACAAAGGTCCTGAATTACAGCTAAGGGAGACAAGCAGGAGCCAGGCTGGAGGTTCAAATCCATTAATCAGCCCCTAATTCATTATTGTCAGTTGGGGCAGGGCAGGTGTTGTAACTAATTTTGCAACAATGAAAGCACTTAGCAAGTTCAAAAGATCACTAATCAGGAAGCACTAAGGAAGCAGGTGCCAGCTAAAAAAATATTCTGTGACACATTAATCAGCCCCAAATTAATTCAGGTCACTTGAGGCAGGGAAGGTGTGCTTGCTTTGCCACAATAATGTAAACTGACTGGACAACCAGAGGGTGCTGTGATGAAACAGAGGGTGGCATGGGTGGGCCAGAGGGTGGCATGAGTAGTCAGAGAGTGGCAGTGGTGACAGAGAGTGGCAGTGATGAAGAAGAGTGTCCCAAACAGGCTGGACACGTAGAAACAACAAGTTCGCGAAACTTGCGACCCGACAGGTAAGTTCGCAATTTGCGACATTGTACAAAACCCTCGCGAACTGGCAGAAACCCGCGCAAACACAAAAAAAAAAATCCGCAAATTCGCGAGAATTCGCGGATTTTGCGGATTGCGAGTTCGCAAATCCGCAAAATTCACGAACGCGAGATTCGCAAAATTCGCCCATGCTTACGTCAGAACCCCTAAGCCGGAGTCGTTCCATTTTTTCAATAGAGCAGAATGGATATATTATCCTAAGTCACGACACTCGGTTAATTTTAACAAAAAAAAAAACAGAGAAATCTTTTTGCTGTAAAAGCATGCGTAAACGATATGAAAATTCTACTAATGTCTTGTAAAGATTTTTCGGGGGAAATTTTGCGGTCTTTAAAAATGCCGGAAGTTGGGATCCGGCTCCCTGGATCATTTTACTAATGAAAAAATTGGCCACCTGGTAAGGTTTAGACAGCAGACATGCTATATAATCAAATAATGGTGCTTCATAACATAATCGAATATTCGGGAGAGCAAGCCCACCCACCTTGGTATCTAATCCTTCTTATCGCAATACCTCCCACTCCGATTGAGGCTAACCTGGTCAAAAGAGTTTTGTAGTCAACTGTGTCAAAGGCAGCCACCAGATCAAGCATGCCCACTATAAACTCGCAACCGTAGCTCCTCCAAGGTGACAAGTAGAGCTCATTCTGTCCCATGCCCTGGACAGAACCCACATTGGTCATGCTCCAAGAGAGAGTGGAATTCCAGATATTGCAAGAGTCTTCTACTAAAAAATCATTCTAGAATGTTGTCACGAAATCAGAGAAGTGATATATGCATATAACTGCTCAAGACCGTTGGATCTGCTGACAGATTTTTTAAAAGAGGGGTGACCATTGCTCTCTTCCAGCTCTGATGTTCAGTACCCAACTCCAGGGATGGATTCCAAAATTCTAATAAGGGAAGGAGGAACTCATCTCCTACCTCCTTTAATGTCTTTGGGTGAATGGGGTCCAGGGGAAAGCCTTAAGAAGTGATTAAGCAATATCCAGAAAAGTCTATTCCAGGATTGTGCCAAAAGTATCCAGCCTACAGACAGGACTGTCACTGGCAGACATGGCCCTTAGAGTAGACATTGGACCAGACAGAATCTCTGAATCATTGGCAGCAATCACTTCTGGAACAGTTATCTGGATAGGGGTGGCAATGTCTTTCAGAATCTTGATGATCTTTTTGTCAAAGAAATAAGCAAGAAGTGGGAAGTGGGAACTTCATGCTTAAGGCAAAACCCCAGAGAATCTCGAAAACCTTCTTTACCCGATTGTTCACTGTAAGACTGCTAAGAGCATAGAAGTTAGCTCTAGCTTCAGTAACCTCATTTTTATATGCACTAAGTGCACTCTTGAGGCCTACTTTGTCAATTGCAGAGCAGCCTCTGTGCCACCTCCTTTCAAGCTTTTTACAAGCCAATGTAAACTCTTTTAAGGATTCATTATACCACAGTGCTGATGGTTTGCAACGTGATTTCAGTGTGATAACGGGGATCTTTTTGTCCAAAGTGTCAATCATTCCCTGTTTATATGCGAGGCAGTTAGCCTTAACTGAATTCCTAGAACTGAAGGCATTAAGACACTGCACAAGGGCATTCGTAGTTGGTCTACTCATTTTATACCACAACCTCCCTTTCTTTTCTTGCTAAGCTTGAGGCTGGTCTGGAGGGACATGAGTATTTTATCAGTATGTGGAATGATATAAGGGCATGGCACTCCAGTGGTGAAATATCTTTCACAGATATGAGCCCGAGGGGCAAATATAAGTCCAGCATGTGTCCAGGCATATGAGTAGGGCATTATATGGTGCTGGGATATCAGGTTATACTAATGCAGATGTTGTGCAAAGAGAAGAAAATAACTTCCTCAAAAAACTTCTTTGCCTACCTACCTCAGCCCCAAACGAATTGGCCCACAGAGAACTAGGCGTCGCCTATTTAGGTGACCTCATTTCGTTGAGACCACTGATGATATGGCGTGCGATTTGGGGGAAGGATGAAACAGCCTTTAATCAAAATGTCATTAAGGATTGCCTTGACCTAGACAACTATTCCAAGATACCCTGGCTTAAGTATGTTTTAGACAGCTTCAGGGATATTTTTGGGCCCAATGTACTGGCTGAACCGTGTTCTGCAGGGAATATCCCTAAAGCAGACATGAAAAACATCTTTATGCAGTACAGAGCACAGAAACGTATGGAAGTCAACTGTCGCCTTACTACAGTCTGTCTTTATAATAAATACATAGACGGTGATGTACCACAGCTATACCTGAGTATGGTAACTAGACCTGCACATAGGTTTGTTTTAACCAAACTAAGATGCGGTACGGCTCATGTTCTGGTGGCCTTTCCCCAACCTAAGAAGCAACCCGTTGGGCCGTGCACATGTGATGGGCATTCCAAGCAAAGTACCCTGCACTTTATGTTAATTTTCACTCTCTTTTTGAATGTCAGGGTGGCCTACTTGAAACCGATTTTTGTAAAATATGGTGTCGGAAATGTGGAGGATGCGATGAAGCTAATTTTTAATATGAATTCTCCGGACAAATGTTTTTATATTGCCACTTTTATTTCCAAATCAGTTCAGATGAGAAATAGTATGTTATTTTAAATATTTATTCCTTTTAACCTGTATTGTATTTTATCATGCATCTTTTAACTGTATTGTATTGTATTATGCATTTTTCTTATGTGCTTTTATGGTCATTGTACAATATGAACCGAATAAAGCTTCATGAAAGGAATGAGTAGGGCTATGTACAAGTTGATGAAGAGCTGAGGTTTCACACACCCCCATTAGTTGTCATCTAATGCCAGTAAATTGAATCCCCCCAATAAAAGGACGTTTGAATGGGCTACTGCCATATTAGAGATTCACAGAGCCTCAAGGAGAGTATTCGGGTGTCCCGGGGGTCAAAACATAGGATACCTGAAATACGTTGCCTCTCTCAGTTTTAAGAAGTTCAGGGCGCCACGCTCATTGAGTTCAAGCATCAAAAGATTCCATCTTTCATTCTAAATCACTCCAAATCTTTCTCCCCTCTTATTTATGCGTGGTTTGGAAAATGCTTTGAAACCCATTGGGCGTGCCATCCATCCTTTCGGACAGCAATCAGGAAAAAGAGGGGGGAGAACAGGAGAAGCAACCGGAGTAAAGTCTCCCTCTATCGTTCCAACAATAGACAATACTTCTTTAAAGTTATGTGTTTCTTGTTTGTTTTTCCCTTCTCAGTGTATTAATACTGCTATGCTTAGACCTATTGCATTTTTATTCCTTTGATCCTACATGAACTATTACACGCATGCACAGGACTGTTGATAATGATATTGATCATAACCTTCTCCATACTGCTTTATTTGAGAATATGTGGTACCAGCACATGCATAGTATAGGCACATCCATGTCCAACACCAACTCCCTCATCCCTCTTGCTGCTACAATTGACAGAATGTATCTCCCTAAAGAGGTATACCCAAATATTACACACTGTCTCCTGCACCCCTTTTTCTGCAAACCAAAAGCACAGCTACAACCAACTCATGTAACTCTTGTAACTGCACGAGTTAATACAACAAGATTTGACAGCACCCCTGAAGTCCTACAAGTCCTAACAGAAAAACAAGAGCTAATGGAAGAGATACCAAGAATGAAGAAGGCATGGCAAAAGAGATCTCACACAGAGTGGGAAAAAGGGGTATTAAACTGAGGCATTTTTTGAAGGTCTTGCCCATCATCCGAATGTAGTAACTATTTAGTTAACCCTCTACCCCCTGATTGTGCAAGCAGACCAGGCTTTAGCATTACAGGATCAGTATTTGCTTATGACAAATGGCACACTGTAGCCAAGTTCACATGTAGAGCAATATCATTATGGGATGATACCAAGACATATGGTTACCTAAGATTTGCTAAGATAATAGGCCAATGTCACAAAATATGGGATACAATAATACAGAGATATACATGTGCAGGAATTACCACATACCCTAGAATAGCAATGAAATGAACACAGTTTTATCTATGTTTTAGAGGAAATGGGACAGTAAGAGTGGGGAACAACCTCCACTGCAAGATCACCACCTACAACCCCCATATGCAGGGCGGCGCCTCCAGCCAGATGGATCACTATTGGATGTGTGGCTCCACATGCAACTACTCACGAACTGGAATGACATCTGTTCTCTCGTGAATCTGATGCAGTGCTCACTCAGAAATATCACCAACCCAGGGTCCAGGTCACTCCGGTGGGGCCCATAACACCGAAGTACAACACACCTAGTCACACACACACAATTTACCCCAGACCCTTCCAAATATATATATATATATATATATATATACATATATATATATATATATATATATATATATATATATATATACGGAAACTCCAAGTTGCCACCTCCAATCTCATAGAACCGGCGAAGCAGGAGACAGACCACAGGCTTCAGGAAACTGATTTTATTTGCAGATTTTTCTGGTGCAACCAACCATGACGCGTTTCGGGCTATGCAGCCCTTGTTCACATGCAAGGAGTAGCTACATTTGGTGATATTTAAAGTGCAGTTAGCTCCGCCTTCTGTTCGCCTCCCACAGGGTCACGTGGTCTACTAACATAAACAACAGACTTGATGCGCCTGAGTTCATAATTAAACAACATGATTTAGTAAAGCTGTGCATATTTGTTGATAGTAATTTCATATGCACCAACTACAGTAGAAATTATTTGAGATTAAGGTACATATAAGTACATACTCTGCATGAATGTATTTATGAAATATAGACATCATTTTGTATAATTTAGCATGGAGTTCAAGCCATCAAGTGAAAGAAAAATAACCGGATGAATCTGTTTTATCACCATGGATATGGATGAACAACATTAATAACTGAAATGGTGTCCTTTCTAATAATTTCAAACAGACCTCTGTACACTTACATAGAGGATTGGGCGGCTAGATGTGCAAATGAGCAAAAAAAGTGCTATAGTGTCAAACACCTAAAGCTAAGACAACCTTGTCTAGTGTGCAAAGAGGCTAAATCTAAAGTGCAAATATTCACATCACAAAAGTGATACAATTCATGATATATATATTAATGTTTGTAAAGAATGCATGTAAAAACGTTACCAGTAATAGAAATATGTGCAAAGCCATATTGTATAATAAAAGGTAAGTATAAAATGCTATTCTAAAAACAATAATTCATCATGATTTTACAAGTGAGGAATAGATATAGTGATTAAATATACAGTGATAAAAATAGAAGTGTAAAAGGGAAGGGAGGCCACAGATGTACAATGGCCGAAGGACAGAGACACACTAGGGAAGGGGGGGATACTAAAATCCAATAGATAACAGGGAACCTGACTATCTATTGTGCATCATAAATAGTAATGGTTTATCCCTTCTTGTAATCCAAAGAAGTATGGGTGGGCAACAGGGAACCTGACTACCCGCCCAACTAGAAATACATCATGATGAATCAGACATTTAATGACTGTACTGAATGAATTTCATGCAGATATTATGTGAGGCACCAATGCCCATGTAAGGCACACATGAATGAACCAGCCATAAATAGAAACAAGACTCAAGATAACAACAACAACAGCAAGCTTTATAAAAAGTTGTGTATATCCTCAGTATTATTGAGCCCGTTGGGCCACTTACTATCGAACTGAAGAATGAACCGTGTTTTTAGCTGTCTCAGTAGCAACTCCCTGTTGCCTCCTCTACGCGAGGGAGGTACCGACCACACCACAAAGTAGCTTAAACACTGCAGATCTTGATTGTGTTTTGGCGCAAAAAATGGCGCGCCACTGGGTAGGCCGGATCGTTATGAAGTATTGCTCTGAGATGTTGAAGAATTCTGACGTGCACCTGGGCTTTGGTACTACCGATGTAGTTTAGTCCACAGGTGCACGTCAGAACATAGACGGCAAAGTCGGTTTTGCAATCATGGTTGCCCTTAATCGGAGTCTCAATCATGCTGAAAGGTGTGCGGTAATGAGTCTTGTTTACACCAAATTTGCATGCCCTACAGTGTGTGCATTTATGAAATCCATGTGCCCTTTGATTTCAGCTCAGGACTGCTGATATCTAAAGAAGCTCCCACATTTCTAGCCCGTCGAAAGGTGCCAGTAGGTGTACGGGGCAAAGTGGAATTAAGAATATTGTCTGTTAAGACTATCGGCCAATTATTCCGAATAATCTTTTGAATGGCCTTTTCTTCACTGCTGTAAGCTGTGATGAATCTAGGACAAGTGGTGCTTTTCAAAGCTGTGTCAGCAATGGAATCAGTGTCACCAGAATCAGAATCCGTTTTCGGCAATATATATATATATATATATATATATATATATTTTTTTTTTTTTTTTCAGCAAAACAAAATGCCGCACTCAGGAATTGTAATTAAGTTGGCTTGTTTATTCAGCAAACTCCACCACCATCAGTCTGTCACACCGACGCGTTTCGGGCACACGCCCTTTCTCACAGTAGGTGGCACTACTTTTTTACTGGTTTATAAAGGCTATGCATCATTACCCGTCCCATTGCATTCTGGGATTGGTAGTTTAAATACGTTTTCATCACAAAGTCACCACTTTTATGACAGGTATGAATGTGTATATAATTACAAGACACTGTTGTTATAATGCAACTGCGCTGATTAATATATATTGGGTCGAGTGAATTCTTTCCTATGACAGGATACCTCTAAGCACAGATTTTTAACACCAACATTTGTTTTTATCAATAATCCTACTAAACTAATCTATGCATCAATGTACCCCACCAATTAGGTCGATGGACCAATTAGTTGAGCAAGTTGATGGTGATTGTCAAGACCAGCTTGACCTCACTACAACAATACATTGATTTGCATAATTAATTGACTCAGGAAAAATCAAGAACACCTGAAATCATTTAAAAGATTTTATATAATTAATTTGCATAAAAGAAATTATCATTTATACTATCATTGTTAATTTTCACTGAGCATTGCCATTTATTTAGGTAATAAATCAAGAGAAACTGTTAATAAAAGACATGAAGAGAAAATTCGGGTTCACATTAATTGCATTATTCGCTAAAATAAAACATCAAACCTTAGTCATGTAACTGAAAAAGATATTCTGCATGAAAAGACCAGATAACCATAGTTAAAAACACATGCATTTAATTCTAAAGATTTCTATTCTGAAACCTGCCTACCCAGCACTAAACCCCAAAACTATACTTACTAACCGAGGCCTCCTCGGACGCAGTCTCTTTCCCAGGCCTAGTGTCCCGTTACAAATCTCCAACCTACAGGGGTTTATCAGTGAGTCTTTTGGCATAGTTTCAGGCTCCCAGCATCTCTGAAAACAGCTGCAGTGCAAACAGCATCTCTCTCTCCGTTCAGCTTCTGTGACATTAAGCCCCAATTTTGCTCTGATATTTATACTGTATTTGCTGGCTCTCTACCCTCAAATGTTTCAACTCTTTCCATTTTCCCTTTCTCTGATTGGTCATGACATCGCAATTATTAGCTCTCAGGATGTCCGTTAATTGACAATGTATTGTTTAACTTTCAGGATGTCCATGAGTAGCTTCCTGATTAAAAAGTTGACAGATACAAATTCGACTGTCCATGCATTTCTCAAAATCCAGGATGTCCGTGAATAACTTTGTTTGACAAACTGATAAATACACGTTCAACAGTTCCTGTTCCTCATCAGGCCTTTTTAAATGTTCATTTTCAGTGATTCAGCTGTTTCCACGTGGTCATTTTTTTAAGGCATTTGACTTTTGTCTTTGGCAGACATTCAGCTGTTCTCGTGGTTATCATTTTGGCCTTCAGCCACTTCACCAGCATTCATATCAAGTGACCTCGAACATAGTCAGCTAAAGTTGCAAAGTTTTTCAGTGAAGCACAGAGCATTGAAGAGCTTCTCGCAGCAAAATGATGTAAGGTTGTTCTACTGCACAGAACCGGGAAAAGCGAAGCATTTTGGAATTGGCAACCAACCAATACTACGATAAACAGAAAAAGGAAATGTAAATACACAGAATATAAGTGTTTTCTGTCCCCCCACCCACCAGTGCCAATATTTATCCTTTAAAACTGTTACCTAGCAGAAAAGCATCACAATCACACGGCAAGCCATTAAAATGAAGCTAAAAAGCAACATGCAAATGCACAATGCACATTACAACACAAAAATGCATTATTGCACCACTTAAATGCACAAAATAGATGAAACATGCGTTTTACATCACTAATTAATCTGTTCATTAAACCAGTTAGTGCAAAGCATTTCCCACATGTAATGTGTGTGTTTTTATTAATGCACAGCAATCAAAATTAATATATATTACTTTGTTATGGGGGTGATTGATATGAATGGGGTACACACAAAATCTTCTGTACCTCGCTCCATCAACTCAACACACCCCCTCCCTGGTGATACCAGGTGTGAACATCTCAGAGTTACATGGCCATCCCATGGGGCGTCCAACAACCTTGCTTTGTCAGCACTGAGCAAAAAGAACTACAGAATACTATAGTAGTGCAGTTTGGAAAGAATAGGTTCAGTGAGGTACATACAACTTCACGGGCATCACGTTTGCCTCCTGATATGTTGGTTGTCTATTGTTTTCTCTCTGTTTAATTATAGTGTGGCTGTAAAGACGCATCCAGTGGTTTGAGAGTGGATACTGCCCCCCCCCAAAATTAGATAAGAAGACTTATGTAGTAAAATCACTGGTCCCTACATTCAGTTGTGATATTCACTTGATCACCAATATTGTTTAAGAGCACGAACAGACGCTATGCATTAATGGAGATGAGTTGTCACTTGAGATCCATTGCCAAGTTGTAATTGTGCATTGTTTATTGTAATTTATTTTCAATATTTTCATTTACTTTTTAAGAAAGACAGTGGACCCCCAGAATACACACGGGCTATTGCCAGTCTGGCAGTTCTAGTATCTTGTCAGCCAGTATATTTGTATTTATTATCACAACCCTGAGCAGAGTGACTAATTATCCAGGTTCCCTGAACCCCATTGGAGTCAACCATGGGCAGAAACACGCTGACCATCTATAGGTATTTATTTGATAAGAACCCTGAGTACTTTCCTTTGTAATGCTATCCCAACGGACCACTGAATAAAATTGATTTGGCCCTCTGTAGGCAGTTTTGTCCACTACTTCTTTTGTACTCTACCCCTTACTGACCTTATAAAATCGCTCATCCTGAAACACCTCAGCTACTCCCCTGAAGGGAGTTGTAGCCCACACCATGGACCTTGCAGTCCAGGTGTGAGGAGGGAACTCAATGATGAAGCATATCTCCTTCAGGTGAGTGAGGGTGATTGTCCTGAGAGGTATTCTCCCCTGACAGCTCTCTATATTTAGATGTACTGTGTTTCTTTGTTTTTGTTGAATGACCATGCGTACGCTTTGTGAGTTTCATGAAAGTTAGGGATTAGTACGTCATTGGTCGGGCCCTTCCCACTAGATCCTCTGTGTGAATTTAAACTCAGCAGCAGAGGACATGCCCCTCATTTCTCTCAGCTCGAGGACAGACTGCGGCGGCAGCACACATTGGTAAAAATCAAAATTGCAATGAAATCACTCCATTACCATTTTATTTTTCATATTTGTTATGGTTGGCTTGAAGCAGGTAGGGGGGCAAAACTCTTCCATTCTCGTGAAGAAACCACTGCTGAATTTCATTTATATAGCACTTACTATCCTTGATGAGGCGCGGAAGCACTACACATTTGGCAGCATGATGCTCCGGAACCCAAGGTTAGTGGGTTGTCCAGTGATATTGTTTATTGTTGATTAATATTGGGATTAGTCTTGTGTGCTCAAACAAACCATTCCACACATTTACTCCAGTTTTCCTTGTGGTAGATTGAAGTAATAGGAGTTAGGTGTGATCATTAGTGAGCAGCAGCGGCCCGTTCTTAAGGGCGAAGAGGCCATGCTCCCACACCTTTTGGACATAAAAAGTGTCTGTCAGGCTAAGCAAAGGTAGCTTGACAGATGCTCTTTATTTTCAGGTCAGGCACCCAGGAGTTAGACATGCGCTAAATGTGTATGTTCCTGGTTGCCTGAGCTGAACTTTGCTGGGCTGAGGATGTCACAGCTCCTGTGGGCACCACCTCCTCTGCTCGGCACTGGTCCTCAAAGCTCTCCTCCTCATGATGAGGGAGATCATCAGTGATAGCCTCGTACCTTGGCTCTTCAGTTTTAAGCCCTGAAGTGCTCAGGGCCAAGTCTCTTTCTCTCTTACACCTTATCACAGAGTGGGTGGGGTCAGCAGTCTCTCTGATCCCATCCTACTCTCTGACGTAGTAGGCACTGCTGCCTCCCCTCGGGAGGCAGCAGTCCTAACCCTCCTGGCAACTTCGAGGCTTCCCTCCCTGAGAGCTGTAGCAGGTAAGTGATGTTTTTATTGACTATTTGGTGCGTGTGTATGTATGAATGCAGGTGCATTTGTGAGTGAGTGTTGTGAACGGGTGTGTGTGCGAGTGTCTCCATGTGAATGCATTGGTGTAAGTGAGTGTGCATGTGTGCGTGTGGATCCCCTCTGTAAGATGTACTTACCGGTCACCACTGTTAGTGGGGAAAGCGGGTTATGTGTTTTACGGGGTTAATAGATGAGCTAGAGAAAATTAGGTCATATTGCGTTACAGGTGCATAACTTTCCCAAAAAACTGAGAGGGTATGATAATTGAAATGAGTTGTAGGCATTTTGCAGCAATAAATTATTAGAGACTCAGGGAAACGTGAATGTAACAAGAGAAGCTGTAATGCTCACACAGAGAAGGCATGTGAGAATGGAAAAAAAGAGAGAGCCATATGAAAGGATAGAGGAAAGGTGACCATTGGACGTTTTAATTGAAGATCAGTTTTTCATGCTGGATTTTAGGATTAACTATATTCAGGACATTTTTGAGATAGCTTGCAATTTGAGAATGAAAGACCATAGAAAGAAAAAACATTATTTGAATGTGAAGACAGTGCTTTATTAGGTACTTTCAGAGGCTCTATGGTAAGGCCAACAGTTTGTCCACTGCTAAGCTACGACTAGACCACTGCTTCAGCAGGAGAGCTGATCAGTTCAGGGGTTGGAAGCGTAAAGTAATGGCTGAACACAAACATTTAATGGATGTTCCCCAAATGCTGGACCAGACATCTTGTGATATTCATTCATTTGTTTGGCTCACAGTATTAATTATAAAGCAGGGTGGTATCCATTTGGATACCTCTGATATGACATGGCACAGGATGGAGGACAGCTCCCACAGATAGTGGAAGTGCATTGCCTGTATTCCTGTGGCTGGAGGGAGGAGAGACAGACATTGAAGTTCAATGAAGACTTTGTTGGCTGATTAACTTCCTGAAGCATTGTCTTCTGGTTGATGGTAGGGGTAAGGGAAGGGACTGCAGATGATGTAATGCAAGGTGGAAAAGGCCTATCAAGGGAGGCCCAGCTTGTTTTCATCCTTGATCACGATTTCAGTTGTATTGATAATAGGGAATGAAGAAAATAAATGTATATTCAAATTCTAATAGGCCATTCATGTAAAGGATATATTTTGACGTGGCAACTAATCCTTGTTCTGCAACGAAGAAATAAGTCTCATTTCCATTTGCCCAAACAAGTAATTCGTTTTCGCGGGTACCAGTGTGCATTGCACGAGATTATTTATTGTGGCACTTTTTTAAACTCAACTAGATTCAACAAATGGAATATGGGATTTCCCTTTCGCTAACAGAGAGGGCCACTAATGAGAAGAAACAAGAGGAAGTGTTTTCCAATCACAAACACTCCCAGTCAGATCAGTGCTGAATAATATCAACATAATTCCAACCGATTAGCTTAACAGAAAGGCTAATTTATTGCTAATTACTCAGTGAGAAAGTTACCTTCCCTGCATTTCAGCAGCACAATTAATCTACGTCCTGCATCCTTTTGTGCAAAGGGAAAAGACTGCCATTCGTGCCTGTAGTGTGCTGAAACGCTACCAGGGTATATATGTCTCTCACTGCAATGCAGAATATATTTAGCGCCTCATACCAGTGAACTTTGCATCGGGGTCCTTGTTTGTTTTGTTACAGCGCTCAGTGCTGCAGGCAAGGGTCTTCTAAAGTCCTGTAAGTAGCAATGTGTTTGATTGCCTCAAGAGGGTGGCTGAATTGAACTAAAGGACTCCTGGTTGCAAACCTGTCTCTGCAGCAGGGCCCCACTACGATATCAAAGCACTACCAGAGTCACTGGTGGGGAGAGGCAAGGTCGCCCTGTAGTAGCTCCTATACGGGGAAGCAAATGTGGTTGTATATAGTGTTTGCTATCAAAGTCCCATAGATTCACAGCACCTTAAAAATGCAACAGGGGTACTAGTATTGAACTCACTTCTATACTCTTTAAAATTACAAATGGTGTATCCAGGCAAATAGATAGCAAACTGCACAAGGATCTCAGCAGCGGGCCCACAAAGATCTCTGTTGTAGGCACATTAATCCACTGACCCCTGTGCTAGTGGCTGGAATCCAGAGCACATAACTCACAAAAGTCTTAAAAACACTGAAGTATCTTATGGGGCAGGGACTCATATATACAAGGGGGCATATTTACAATTACTGGCGCATCCCTGCAAATTAGCAGGGATGCGCCAAAATTGTGCGCCATGCCTCCGCCACCCATAATGCGCCGCATTTACAATGCGGCGCACCATGGGGCAAAAACGGCACAGATGCGTCACGCATCTGTGCCGTGAAGGTATCGCATTGGTGGAGTTGCGTCGCATGCACGAAAGAGCAGTGAAAGAAATACCCTGCTCAGATATACTAGCCATCATCCACGTAACCTTAGGGACAACCTGCCCTTCGGCCAATTCCTAAGGTTACGTAGAAACTGTTCCAAGAAGGATGACTACTTTGAGGAATCATCCACCCTGATGTCAAGGTTAAGTGAACGTGGGTACCCTACTAGACTGCTCAAAAAAGCCAGAAAAAGGGCATGGCATAACCATCGGGAACATCTGCTCTGTACCAAATCCAAGCCCCAGGAGGAACGTTTAGTCTAAGTGACGACATTTAACACAAAAAGTAATGCCATTAAAAAATGTGTAAATCGTCATTGGCATTTGATCAGCGATGAACTAGGGGGAATTCTACCACCATTACATGCATTCCGTAAAGGGATGAATATCCGCGATCACTTAGTACAATCTATGTTGCCTAACAAACAGCCCTTGAACCAATCTACACTATGGAGTGGACAAATAGTTATTGGCCACAGGAAGTGTGGCTCGTGTAAAGCGTGTCCGCTCACAATAGAGGGTAAGAGTTTCACCTACAATGAGCGTACATACAGATTGTCACAACACACCAACTGTAACACCTCATGGCTCATCTATGCAATCATGTGCCCGTGTGGGTTTCTTTACGTTGGTCAGACAACACAAAAAATAAAATGCCGGATCTTGCAACACATGAGCCGGATACGATGTAAAACCCAAGGTGCCCCTCTGGTAGACCACTTTAGCAAGTTTGAACATTCAGAAAACAGCTTGAGGTGGTGGGTCATAGAGAAAATAACACAAAACCCACGAGGTGGGAACTTACACAACATACTGAATAGAAGGGAATGTAAGTGGATATACTCTCTTAACACTGTCAACAAGGGACTCAACGAACTTGAGGAGATGAACAAACAAGTAGCTTTGCTGGGTATATGAGTACCATTGCATTCGGGGTTTTGAAAAAGTATGTCCAAATCTTGATATTTTCCCATGTGACAACCAGAATGAACAACTCCGTATGCACTTATTGATTTTACCTCTTTTCTGATAAATATGCATGACTGTATATGTATATGTCTACTTGTACACATGTGGTCCACTGTAAAATAATTTTTGCGATACTTATGTGTAATTCCAACCATACCAACCGCTAATTTATGATGTTATTCAGCCAATTGTGTTTGAGTTTGGTATGTGCATATATCCATATACTGACTGTCAATCTACGATGCTATCGAGCTAACTTGTGTGGAAGGTCTAATTTTTGGATATATCTATACGGTGACATAGCTATGACAAGATAGTTGTCCTTCCCCTTGTTCCACGATGATGTTGACATCCTTGGTAACATTATCGCCACTGCCATCCATTCCGGACATGTAATGTGAGCTGTACAATTTATCTGAATAGGCCTAGTAGCATACTGAAAAATATTCATTCTATTAACTTGAATAAATATGAATACTTAGTCCGTCATACATTTTGTGCTCAATACCGCCGGCTGTCCAAGGAATATAAAAAACAGTGCACTTTACTACATGTTCCTAAAATAGTCCGCTTCCCTGTGAGAGGCGGCAGTGAGGTCAACAATATTTGGCAAGGGGACCGTAATACTACACTTTATGACACTACGGACATTTCCATTAAATTTGGATATGTAACTAGTTTGCTAAAATTACCCAACAGGCTCGAAAAAATATTGAATACAAAATTGTTAAGATCACCCAACAAACCCGCTAAATTTAACATTGACGTGCACAACGTTTGTTTAATTAACTTTTGTTTAGATCCGATGTCCGAGTACAGAAGGCAGGGCAAAATACAGTGCACCTCGCTACAAGAGAAAGTAGTCCGCTCTCTACATCTAGCTCTGTTAGAGGCCGACAGGTATAACTACACGCGCATGCGCGTGATTGGTAACGGCGGCGTCCTCGAGCAGTGCGAGGCTTGGCTGCATCAAAGGACTCCGGAAATCGGCAGATAGGTAAGACGGTTTAGACCGGCTACGTCTCTCAATTCTCCATACTCAGTATGTCTTAGTGGAGACGCGCTTGAGAGAGACGATAAACTTTCTGTGTCTCTCTCTCTCCTCCCCACAGAAATCTGATTCGTGAAACAGGCACCCATAATATATGCACTGGAAAACGCGCATATAAGGTAAATGCCTATATCGTTTTTAAGGTTAAAAATATGTGACTCTGCTCTCTTGTTGTTATAAATAATACAAGCTAAGTGAGACTACACTGTGTCTCCGTTTGTAGCTACCGGATTGATCAACTGGAGCTACCCAGAACCTAGAAGAAAATCTCTAAGGTAAATCATAAACTCCATTGTTCAATTGTCACTTAATATTTATTGGTTAAAAATGTTGGTAATTATACATTGACATTGGCATAATTAATTGCAGGTAAATACTTACCATGGTGCCTGTATGAAGGATTGTTCCCCTACCAAGATGTGGTGAGGATGGAATCTAAAAAACAAGGGTAAATAAATAAATAATTTCCTCTACTCTAACATATGCATGTGGACAGAGTAGAGTGTAGACCTAGACTAACTCTGGGCTTCACTATTTGTCTTACAGAATATTATAAGGAAAGGTGGAATTCAGGACCACTTCCTCTCGCTCTTGTTCTAGCGAAGGGTAAGAATATAATACCTCTCATGGGCAAATGCCTTGAAAAAGAATGAAAAACCTATCCACCTTAGTTAATAACCGCCAATTTTATCTCTCTTAGGGTTAATATTATCCCTTGGTTGCCTACGTTTTTGTTCTCCAGTCCTGATGAAGACTCGCAATCCCAAGGCTTAAATTACCTGCTGGGCATAAGACGAGTCGAAACGTCGACAGTATTTCCCAATTACCCTTGGACCAACTAAAGAACTTTATCAAGTGCAAATCATCCTTCAGATACATGTCTATATAAAAAAAAAGTGCTCTGATTAAAAACTTAAAATACGTTGGCCAGGGTCCCAATACAGCTAAGCATAGAGCTCGGTATTGTTCTGAAAATCATGTGAATAATAATTTTTCTATCCACTAATTTGTTTTCTTTTCCGTTCACTTGGTCTCACTCCTTTTGATCACCCCCCTCTTTTTGCACATTTCTTCTCTTGGGCAACCTCTGTTTTTATCAATTTGGAAATGATATGTTTGTTATATAAAATGAATTGTTAAAACATAAAAAAACAGGAAAGATGATGAATAAGCTAATAAATCAAAAGTAATCTCTTTTTGGTGGTTTAGGTTTATTTTGTGGTACAAAAAAGTACAATAGAGCAGACGGATTGTGGTTGCTCTACTCAAAGAACTATGGATAGTATTGATTTGACTCAATTTGTATAATCAATAGGTCTAGGACCATTGTTGTTTTGATAGCATTTACAATGCGGCGCACCATGGGGCAAAAACGGCACAGATGCGTCACGCATCTGTGCCGTGAAGGTATCGCATTGGTGGAGTTGCGTCGCATGCACGACGCAGCGCTAGCAATGCTCTGGGGGGCCCATTCTACTAATGCTGCGTCAAGCCGTACGCCTGCTTCAAGCAGGCGCAGGGTTTTGACGTAGCATTGGCCTAAAAGTGCCTGAGTAAAATCTTGTAGATTTTGCTCAGCCACTTTTAGGAGACGTTTCTGCGCCGGAACGCCCCCCCCAACCCCTGCACAAGAACGCCTCCTTAAGGCGCAGGGCTTTACAACGTGACGCATCTCCCAGATGCGTCACGTTGTAAATAGCCCGCACCATTGTGCATCTTTTCCGCCGCCGCTGCGTCACAAAGTGACACAACAGCGGCGCAAAAGAGGCGCAAGGGGCTTGTAAATCTGCCCCAAGTTTTCGCGGATCTGCGCAGCAGGCGCCTGAATAACACTGAAATTACAGTGTGTGTGTGTATTTAGTGTAGACAGACAGACTCCTACAATTCACGCAATTAGGTGTTCCTCCGGTATTTTAGTTTCTTGCTAGAATCACTAATTTTTTCTCTCCAGCAAGACCGCAAATGATGATCGCATAAACAGTTTTGAAAAAAAAGCTGACCCGGCGTAACCAATGAATTGGCATTTCAGGGAACTACGAAAGTCAGAGGAGGAAAGCAGGGATGAGGGAAAAGATAGGAATGGCTTCTAATTGCTGGGTAGCAGCTAAGGCTCCAAGAGGAGCAGAGTCAAGACCCCGAGGTTTAAGGGTGGTAAATGTAAGGGGTCAGTATATGCAATTATATGATAATGTGTAAATGAATGGGGCACATGCACACACTGCGGAGGGTTGGTCGGACCGGAAGTCCCGAGCGACCTCCGACCATTTATTTATAGCCTTCTGGCCACGCCTTGCCAGAAGGTGCTACATTGTGCATACGTAGTTCCGGTCGAGGCCAGAGCTACCAACAAATAGAACGCTACATTCCTTCCCAAATTTGTTCCTTGAAACAAATTAGTCTAGCACATAAAGTCTGCGAGTCTTTGACTGGGCCTAGGGTTTGGCCTGAGGCTGTACTGCCTTCTTCCTCTTACCGGAGTGTTCTCAGGGCATGCTCTCGCGGATGGCGTCAGTGGCTCTGTGACCACTGTGGGGTGGGCGGATGCCGGACTGCTCAAAGGAGCGCCTGTTGGTTCACTGCTGTTGTCCGGCCTTTCCGGTGTCCCCATCTGACGCTCTGTGTTGGCAGGTGTTGATGGAATTCGTTTGAACCAAGACACGTTTCTTGTTACTTCTTCACCTTCGCGTCGGGCTGTTACTGCCGTGCATCTGCTTGTTCTGACAACCCATGGTTCGCTCTCATATGGTGTTCTGAACTTTCCCCCTGGCCTACGGGCCCGAATGAGCACATGATCCCCAGGAACCAGTAGTCGGTCTTGAGCACCTCTTCTCTTGCTTGCTTTGTCATTAGTCCTTTTCCGCCGGGTTTGAATTCCTTCCGGATGGAATGGCTCAGGTCTCCACTCTTCCGCCATGGGTAGCAGATCATGTCTGGGTCCTGTGAACATGAGAGCCCACGGCGATCTTTGTGTGGTGCTGTGGGGAGTGCTTCTGTATTCTTGGAGAAAGCTTTGAAGAGCATCTTCCGGGTTAGTGCCCTCCACTACGCAGATTCTTAACACTTTATTTATTGTCCTCATGAATCTCTCCACTTCACCATTGGCTTGAGGCCACTGTGGTGTTATGCGGCGATGGTGAATTCCTAGTCTTTGCATGAACTCTTTGAACTCACTCCCTTGGAAGGGAGGCCCATTGTCTGTTTTTAGTTGTGCAGGAATCCCAAATAATGCAAAAGTTTTGCTCAATATTGGTTGTATGTTCGTGAAGCTTGTAGACTGGGCTACTTCTACTATTGGATACTTCGTGTAGCTGTCCACTAATACTACCGTGACTCTTCCGTCCGGGAAGCTGCCAAAGTCTAGGCTAACCCAGGACCATGGTGCTGGCGCATGTTCCTCTGTGATAATTGGTGCCGGAGCTTCAGCTCTTCCTGTTAGCTGACACGCTCGACAATTCTTTACCATGGTGTCCACAGCATCTTCCAAGTTCGGGAACCATACTCTCTCCCGCATACGGGCCTTCATCCTCCTGGTGCCTTGGTGGCCTTCATGCGCCAACGCCGTCGCTTGCTCTTGTAGAGACTTTGGGATTATCACTCGTGATCCTCTCAGGATGAGACCATTCTCAGCGATGCTGATCTCATTGTGTATCTTCCAGAATTGATTTAACCATGCACGGTCATCTTCACTCCAACCGTGCACGTCTTGCAGGAAGCCTACCCACACACCTGTGTGTACAGCATTCTCCACGCTCTTCAGGACGGCATCGTCTGCATATTGGGCTATGATTTTATCAGCTGACATTGCTTGGGGGCATGATCCTTGTGATATCATGTTAACAAATTCTTCAGTCTGTCTTTCGGGTTCTTCATCTTGGGCTTCTTCCTTGGCTGGATGTCGAGACAAGAAGTCTGCCGGGTTTTTGGCTCCTGGTCTGTACACAAGGTCCATTTGGTACTGTTGGATTTGGATCACCCATCTTTCAATCCGCGGTGGTGGGTGAGGTGCTGTGCCTTTGAACAATGGGATGAGGGGCTGGTGATCAGTCACCATTCTGAAGGGGTGTCCGGTTATGTAGAGGTGGAAATGGTTGCACGCCCACTTTACAGCTGGAGCTTCTCGTTCGATTTGAGAGTATCTTGCTTCAGTAGCGGTGAGGGCCTTGCTCACAAACGCTAGTGGCGCCCATACTCCTGGCTCCATTTCCTGCGTGAGAAGGGCTCCTGGCCCAACTGGGCTGGCATCTACCAGTATTTTGGTGGGTTTTGTCGTGTTGAAATAAGCCATAGTTGTTCCATCTAGGAGGGCATCCTTGATCTTTTTGAATGCTTCTTCCTCGGTTTCCGTCCATCTCCATGGACTCTCCTTCTTGGTTAGATTTCGGAGGGGTTCGGCAATGGTTGCTAAGTTCGGTATGAATCTGGTACAGTATTGGGCCATGCCCATGAAGCTCCTCACTTCTGAGGCTGTGGTCGGCGCGGAGGCATGCTTTATGGCTTGTGACTTCCTGGGATCAACTTGGACTCCATCGGAACTGAACACGTATCCGAAAAACTCTATCGATTTTTGAAAGAACTTACATTTGTCCTGGAGGGCGCTAGAGGGCGCACAGCAGCATGGCCGCACTGCCGTGAGGCTCCTGCAGCCCGGAGCTTTCATCCGGTCATTTATCCTTTTTAACGTCACCATTCGCCACTCTAACCCTGGTTTCTTGTCTGGTGGGCTGTGGACTGCACTCGGTCCGCTTCCCGAGCTGATCGGAGGTTCCTGTCCGTTTTTACAGGGTCCGGAAGATTCACCGCTGAGCGTCCTGGAAGTCTGGTGCTCTGCTGCCCGGCGTCTCGGTCCACTTTAGACCGCTGCCTCACACGTGGGGTGGAGGCCTCATCCCCTCCCCCCTCGGGGACTCTTCGATACTCTCCGCCTGGACTTGGCTGGCGGCCTTGTGTGTGGCTCGAACCCGGTGACGGGGACTGTGCAGCGTCGTCTTGGAGTTCGCCCTGAGCTGCAGTGGAGGAACTGCG
Organism: Lissotriton vulgaris; assembly: GCF_964263255.1. NCBI lineage: Eukaryota > Metazoa > Chordata > Amphibia > Caudata > Salamandridae > Lissotriton > Lissotriton vulgaris. The sequence goes on along the minus strand of NC_141689.1, from coordinate 415,130,599 downwards.
GCGGGGGCGCCGATCCGCCTACGGCCTCAAGGCAAAGCCATTACACGGTAGGGAGTGGCGGGGCATGCATGCCTGCTCGTGCCCCCGCCTGTGCTGATCTCCTGACCGCCTGGCCCCTGCGGGATACGAGCGGGGATTGACTGTAGCTGGGGAGGCAGCTTGTGGAGGTACTGGCTGATCGCGCTGCTGGGGGGCCGCTTTCTCTACCATCTGGCGCCGTTATCCTCACAACAGTTGCTGATTACTGGAGCTCGCCATGTTGGATTTGGCGGGGCCCGTCTGGCTGCGCTGACTACTGGGGCCCCCCTACTGTGTCTCTGTGTGCCACGCTGCTATGGATTGTATTGCTCTGCTCCTTGGGGGTAGACATAGAAGCTGATACCTGCGTGTTGACTCGATAGCGCTTTGTGCGTGGCGCTACATTCATTGATCTGTGGTGTGCTGTGGTGGGCCACTGCTGTGTCCTTTCGGACTCCCCTTGCCTGCTGTCGCTGTGACTGCCCCCTACTTTCCCGGCGGAGGCAGCATGCTGTGCTTCTTGTAGGGTGCTGGTGCTACTACGTGGGTATAGTGCTACTGCGCCCTAATTCTGGATTTTGCTCTGCTGGGGGGCTACATTGGACGCATAACGTCGGCTGGAGTCCGTGGACTTATACCCGGGGATCCCCCTACATCTCCTTGCGACTGGGAACTGCTACTGGCTCTGTGTGCTTGACCATGGGGAAGCCGGACAATAAGCAACCTAAACTTTCATTTGACTCTGCAGCTTCTAGGAGGGGCGCTCGCCTGATGCAGGAGGCTGGGAGCTCCCCCCCCCCCCGCCTGCCGCTGAAGCTAGTCCGCAGCCAACTGCCCCGGATTTCCAGCAGATAATGCAAGAAATGCGGCAGGGATTTGCTACCATTGTGGATAAAGTGGACAAACTATCCTCACGCATGGACGCGGTGGTGCAAAAACTTGATGTTCATGAGGAACGCCTGACCGCGGCAGAGCAGCGCATCTCGGATCACGACGACACCGCGGCCACTCATACCACTCAGCTGGCGAGGATGGACAATATCCTGAGGGTAATAGCCGCTAAGAATGAGGAGTTGGAGGCGCGCAGTCGGCGAAACAACATACGCGTTGTAGGTGTGCCGGAGACGACAAATGTAGGGAAAATGGAGACGTATGTGGAGAGACTACTGGTTGGTGTGGTTGGAGTGGAAGCTTTCTCCACGCAGTTCATTGTGGAGCGAGCACACAGGTCCCTTGGGCCACGTCCGGCCACTGGTGCGGCGCCGCGCCCTATCATTGCGCACCTCCTGAACTATCGGGATCGTGATGCGGCTCTGCGGGCGGCTCGCACTAATCGCTCACTTTCCTTTGAGGGGGTCAATTTCACTGTGTATCCGGACTTCACCCCGATGGTGCAGGAGCAGCTACGCAAATTTTTGGCGGTCAAGAAAAAGCTTAGGGAACTACAGGTGGACTACGCCCTGCTATACCCTGCGAAGCTGAGGGTGACTCATCAGGCGAGGCAGACTTTCTTCACGAATCCACAACAGGCGGAAGACTTTGTGAAGCGTCTCAGAAGGGAGCGTGCTGCTGCTGGCCGGCAAGACGGGGCGGAACAGGATGGCCACCGCTCGGCAGGAGAGGAGGAGGACGCTTGATCAGGTTTCTAGCGGCGCACTGACTGGGCTACATACTTTGCACTGATGTCTATGCGGCTGCCCTTGTACTCTAGGGCTTCGCATGCATACTATGGCTGCCCTTGGGGTCTAGGGTTTCACAGGCATGACTTTTGGGAGCGGATATGTGGATCGCCGGTACATTCTGGGACTCCACGTGTTGGATCTGTTGTTGAGACGATGGTTGATGTTAATACTTTGCTCCGGGCACCCTCTCTCGCACTGTGCCTGTGTCGTATCTTCAGCTTGTGGCTGGGGGGTCGGCGTGGTGTGAGAGAGTGGTTATGTGCACCTCTGGTGGCGACTCCAACGGGAATACCCCACCACTGTTAAGTTTTTTTCGACTATTGGTTTTCGGTATGGCTGGGTGGATGCCTGGAGTATGGGGAGGGGGGGTGGCAGGGGGTCCTGATGGGTTGGGGTTGGTCAGGTGGGTGGCGGGGGGGAGGAATGCCCTGGCAGGTTCTCTTTTGCCTGGCGTACGTACTTGGTGCGCGCGGTTCTTTGGATGTGATGCGTGCTTGTTGCACGGCTGTTTGTCTCTGTGTTGGGGAGGGGGGGGTTTGTTGCAATGGATGGAAGACGGCATGGTTGGATGTGGTGTGCGGCGCGCGAGGTGTATGATGTATGTAGCAGTACAGGCTTGCTGCATGGAATGGGAGCTGCGCCTAGTGCAGTGTTTTAGCGTTCATTATCGTGCATTCTTTGGGTGTGATGTCTGACGTGCTGTTAGATAAGATATCGATTTTGTCTTGGAATGTACGTGGACTGAATGATGCCAGGAAATGTCGTAATGTGCTGCAATATCTTGATCGGCATTCCAGACAGATAGCATTGCTGCAGGAGACGCATTTGCGCCAGGCAACTGCACATACGTTTGGTGGGAGGTGGGCTTCAGTGAGGAAATTTTCATCGTACTCCTCTTACGCACGAGGGGTTGTTATACTGATCAGGAAATCACTTACGTTCCAGGAGCTGGGGTCACGAACGGACACAGATGGGAGATATGTGATGTTGTGGGGGAGGATTGGGCAAGTTACTGTGCTTTTTGTGAATTGTTATGCACCAAATGTTGATTCTCCTGCTTTTTTCCTTACACTGTGGGGCCATATTCTTGAGGTAGATGCCTCACATATTGTGTGGGGGGGGGATTTTAATTTGGCAATGCGAGCTGTCGAGGACAGGTCAGAAGGCAGCTCTCAGTACAATATCCAGGCCAGGGAGGTCTTACGGGGCATTGTTGAGGAGGCAAGCTTGATTGATAGTTGGCGATATATACACCCCACAGGGAAGGAGGGCACGCATTTCACAGCACAGGCCCGTACCTGGGCGAGACTGGACTATATCTTCCTCTCCAGGGGGCTTGTGGCGGGACTACGGGGTGCGGTGCACCTCTCCAGGACGTACTCAGACCACTGTCTAGTTAGGGTTGTGTTATCGGTGCCTGGCCTGCACAGGCCGCGACCACCTTGGAGACTATTTCCGTCTGCCCTGTTGGATCCCATCTTTAAGGCGGAGCTTGGCGAGGAAGTGGAGGCCTTCTTCCCGAGAAATAGGGGGTCTGTAGACAGTGTGGAAGTGATATGGGAGGCATTTAAAGTTACAATCCGTGGGGTCACGATCTCCAAGAGCTGTGGGGTACTCAGGACTATTGTTCATACACTTGCTAGCTTAGAGGATGATTTACGGCAATTGGAGCGTGGAATGCTGGATGGCCCTGCTCCTGACCTCATGCATCAGTTTCGGGGTAAACTCTCAGAATACGAGGAGGAGGCAGCACGGGAGGCGAAACATAGGGGGAAATGCTGGACAGCGAGGAGGTACTGTGAAGGTGAGAGACCAGGGAAAGTGCTTGCCGCACTTACGAGGCATCAGAGGCATAGTTCAGATGTGTTGGAATTGGTTTTACCTGATGGCACCCGCTGTAGTGACACGAAAGACATACAAGAAGCGTTTATACATCATTACACACATTTATACACCACGCAGCAATCAGGAGATGTGAGGTATGGGGGGTTTCTGGACGATTTGGCGCTCTGTTGGCTGTCCGACGATCATAGGGCGTTTCTTTGTAGGCCCCTTGAGGTGGCTGAAATCAGAAGTGCCATTATGTCCCTTAATAATGATAAGGCCACAGGACTGGATGGGCTACCCGCCGAATTTTATAAATGTTACGTGGATATTATGGCTCCGGTGCTTCGGGAGGTCTTCGAGGACTCCCTTGAGGTGGGGAGATTGCCAGGGTCTATGAGGGAGGTTGCCATCATTTCGTTGCTCAAGCCTGGGAAAGACCCCCTGGATGTAGGGTCCTATAGGCCTCTATCATTGCTCAACTGCGATGTCAAAACATTGGCCAAGGTGTTGGCGACTCGGCTTTCTGAGCTCATGCCCGTTATAGTTTTACCTGACCAGTCGGGTTTTGTGCCTGGCCGGGCAACATCTCATAATCTTCGAACGTTGTTCTCCTTGATTCCGACGATAGCGCCTGAGCTCCCGGTAGCTGCTGTTTTTCTGGACGCTACTAAGGCGTTTGACTCAGTTGAATGGGGTTACTTGGTAGATGTTCTGTGCAGAATGGGCTTTCCTCGGATTTTTATCTCCTGGGTCAAGTTGCTGTATACCGATCCGGTGGCCAGGGTGGTTGTGAATGGTGTACTGTCCTCCACTTTTCCTATCACGAGAGGGACCCGGCAGGGCTGTCCCCTTTCTCCCCTCCTGTTTGCCATCGCAGTAGAGCCTCTTGCATGTAGGGTCCGCCAATTCCATCCATGCGTTTAATTGTGTCCAGCGTCAAATTGGGATATCTCTGTATGCGGACGATGTTACCCTTTATGTAAAAGATCCGCAGTTGAACCTTAACTCGATCCTGCGTGAGTTTGTTGCCTTTGGCGGTATCTCTGGGGTGCATATCAACTGGCAGAAATCCCAACTCTTTCCGCTCACTGCAGCGGTTCGCCGCTTCCCGCTTGACTACCCCCTGGAATGGTGTGACTCGGAGCTACGATATCTTGGTATTGTTGTTGCATTGAACAAGGAAGAAACGATCAGGCTGAATTATGGTGTCGCTATAACTAAACTGGCAGATAGCATTACTAGATGGATGTCGTTGCCTCTTTCCATGGCGGGTAGAGCGTCCCTGATAAAAATGGTTGTGTTACCCCGCTTCCTTTACTTGTTTCAAAACATTCCGTACTACCCTGGGGCGTATTTTTTCAAGCGTCTCCGTTCGGAGCTGATCCGATTGTTCTGGGGGGGCAAACAGGCATGAGTGGCATGGTCTACGTTGACGCTGCCGTATGTCGATGGGGGCTTTGACGTCCCAGAGTTTGAACTTTATTATGTTAGCGCTCAGGCGCACTATGCGTATCACTGGATGCGTCCCACGCCGTTTATGCCTCAGGTAGCTGCTGAACAATGGGTTGCTCATCCCCTTCCTTTGGAGGGCATGGTGCTGGGGCGTGTTGAGGAGGTGGACACCCACCAGACGACGGTGACGTGTACGGTGGATGCCTGGAGGCGAGTTGCGAAGACGCTGGTTCTTACATTTCTTTACTCACCTGCACTGCCCTTGGTGCACCACCCTGACTTGTCCTTGTTACGAGAGGCGGGATTCCAACGAATGTGCAAGCGTCTTGCGATCCTTACTTGGGGGGACCTTTTTCGTGGGGGTACTTTTCGTACCCCTGAGCAATTTTTTGGGGGTGGAGAATACGCCCCGCTGGAAATGTTCTATTATGTCCGATTGCGACAGGGCCTGCGGGCGCTGCTGCCTGAGTACCCCAGGGAGCCAGACGTGGCGTTACCACTCCATGTGTTGTTGCTCTCGGATGGGCGGCATTTGGTGTCTAAGTTGTACGGAGCCATTAGGAAACAAAGGGTGGCGTTGCCCAGTCGGGCACGAGAGCAGTGGAATGTTGAGCTCGGAATCGTTATTTCTGATGACCAGTGGGCATACTGTTGTGGTGTGACTGCCAACATCTCCTCTAGCTGCCGTTTAAAAATCATACACTATAAATTCATACACCGATTCTATTACACTCCAGCTAGGAAACTCAGGTTCCAATTAGCGGAAGACGATAGGTGTGCTCGTTGTCATACAGCGGGGGCCGACTTCCTACATTTGGCATGGGAGTGTGGGCCCATCTCAGAGTACTGGGTGCAGGTCCATGACGCCCTTCGGTTCATGACGGAGGATGGGGTGCTGTTCGATCCTGTGGTCCTATTGCTAGGTTATATCAAGGAGGTGCCGGCGACCTATCGCAGGTTTGTGGATGTGGCACTACTGTTAGCGAAGCGGCGAGTGGCCTGCTGTTGGGGGCGGGGCAGGATACCGCGATTCGGGGACTGGCTGAAGGATATTGTCTATTGTCAGGACCAATTTAATGTATACGCAGAAATGATGCCTGTGCACTGTAGGCCTAGGGACTTTTGGAGCCCACTACAGGTGTACCTACTTACCAGGGCTGTGCAAGATTCTGATTCGGACAGTGAGGATCGGGTTGGGGTGGGCTGAGGGGGTCTCGCTTGATATGATCATCCCTTGGTCTACGACACTCCATATGACACAGTGACCGGGAGGGGTTCTGTGTACTGATGCTCCGTACCGTGCATGGCTTACACTGTATTATCATTGTGTGGGGGGAAGGGCCACATTGCCGGCTCTTCTGTGGCGATGCTTGAGATGCCTCAGCTCAGGGACTAATGAACTCTGGATATGCACCCACTCGCCTGGTGCTGTTCTTTCTGTAGAGATGTACGATTGTTATCCTCGTTATTGATGTACTTCTATGATCTGTACTGCTATGCTCCACCTCGTGTATTTACTGATATTGTGCTATCGCTCCTGCCCACACTGTTCCCCATCTGGACTTGGCACCTGAACTTTCCATGTACAATACTGTACTGCGCTGTTCTCTGAATCATAATATGCTTTGTATGTGCTGCACTACTGTCTTTTGCTTGTCTTCCAATAAAAAGGTTTAAAAAAAAAAAAAACTTACATTTGCCTTGTGTAGTGTTACTCCATGTTCGGCTAGTCTCTTGAGCGTGGATCGCAACCTCTGGTGGTGTTCTTCACTGGTCTTGGAGTGTATCAGGATATTGTCACTTACGTTTAATACTCCTTGTAAACCAGATAGTATTTCCCGGATTGTATTTTGAAATATTTCCGCCGCTGATGAGATCCCTAAGTTTAGTCTCTTGTACCTTCTGAGACCAAGGTGGGTTGAGAAGGTTGTTATGTACCTGCTCTCTTCTGCCAATCGGAGTTGGTGGTACCCTGCGTTGAGGTCTAGCTTTGAGAACCATTGGGCTCCATTCAGATCTGTCAGTATGTCATCTACAGTGGGTGTTATGTGTCTTTCTCTCTTTATTGCCTTGTTGGGCATTCGCATGTCTATTCAAATTCTGATTTTCGCTGGTTGCCGGGGCTTCTCTGCTATCACCATGGGAGACAACCATGGCGTTGGTCCAGTGACTTTCTCTATGACTCCTTGTTTTTCAAGTTGTGCCAGTTCTTGTTCGATGGCTGCCCTTAGGTGAAACGGAACTCTCCGGTGTTTCAGAGCTATTGGCTGGATGGCTTTATCAATGTGTAGTTTGACTGGCTGCCGTTTGATTGTGCCTAATCCTTTGAACAGTGATGGGAATAGCTGTAGTATGTCCTCTGTCTGGAGCGTCTTGACTGCATTGGCGAATGCGACTAAGTTGAGGTCTTCTGCGGTGTGACTCCCTACTAGCAGATCTGCCTCCTTATCGATCACGTGAAACGTTGTTGTTACTTCACGGTCTTCTGCTTTAACTTGTACCTGCATTTTCCCTCGTAGAGGGAGCGGAGTTTGACTGCATTATCTTGATTTTGGATGGTGTCAACTGGGGTCTTGGATTGAGGCTTTTGTAGTGCTGTATGCCCATTACGTTCACTGTTGCACCGGTATCTATGACCCTGGTGACCTCCAACCCGTCAATCTGGATTTGGCATTTCGGTTGTGGTCTCCGCCTTCTTTTCAGGTCTTTTGTGAATGACACGAAGTAGCATTCTCCTTCATCGTCGGTGGAGGAATCATCTAGCCGTGCATGGCGGTGTTGCCTGGTCGACATGGGTCTTGATTCTTGAGTTTCTTCTAGACTTAGTTGTCTGACTGTTCCTGTTACGGTCCGTCTCCTCGCTGTGTTCCTTCCACGAAATCCTCCTCTGCACACGCTGGCAAAGTGGTTTGGTGTTCCACATTTAGAACATGTCTTCCCTCTCGCAGGACACCCATCTTGACTATGCTCGTCATGCCCGCAGTAACCACAGGGTGTTCGTCTCGGAGTTCTGGTTGGCCATCTCCCCCGTCCACCCCTACTTGAGGCACGGATGGCATCTACCCGTTCTGTCTTTACGACGGCACTTGCTTCAGCCTGGGTGGTCATGGCGGTCTCCATTGCTGTAGACCGGACATCAGATAGTTCGTGTGACCGTGCGAGCATGAGTATTTCATCAAGCGTGATGTTGGGTTGGCGCAGTATCAGTGTCCTTAGAGTCTGGTTCCGGCACCCTTGAATGATCTGGGCTGTGACTTCTTTAGTGTGATCATCGTCGGTGCATGTGCTCACAAGTTCTCTTAGCCGGGCATGGAAAGCGTCCATCATCTCACCTTCTCTTTGTCTAGATTGCCTGAATTTGAATCGCTCATAGTGCGGGTTGAGCTGGGGGTCAAAGTGCGCATTGAGTGCTCTTACTGCAGCGTCATAATCATTAGCGTTGCCGGTATTCGGAAGGTGGGAGAATAGTTTGTAGATCTCGGTACCCCCGAAGTGTAGTAGCAGGGAGCGTTTGATGGTGTTATCGGTTTCACGAGTGGCCACAAAGTAGTTGTTCAGTTGTCCTATCCACACCGCCCATCTAGGTGCTGCCGTGGATGGTTCAATTAGTTCACTGAACGGCCGAAGCGCTTGAATTTGCGAATGCGCTGAGGGATGTGTTGGTTGAGCTGGAGGCGCTGCTTGCTGTTGCGCTGCTGGTTGCTGTACCACTTGCTGTGGCGCTGCCTGCTGTGGAGCTGGCTGTTGCGGTGCTGCTTGCTGGTTCTGGTTGCCTGGTGGGTTCGACATTGTGTTTGCGTGTGTATTACACCTGTGTTCTGTCTGCTACCCAGTGGTTCCTGGCTTGTCTTGCGCTGATGCGCTGTGTCTCTATTGTGCTGCAGCTTATGGAAGCCTTTAGTGCTTTTTTCTTCCCCTTAGAACATTTTTTTTTTTTTCTGTTGGTTTTACCAATGTTTGTTGATTTTAAATTTTTTTTTCAATCTCACTCTCTCTGCTCCAGATACGTACCGCACTGTTCCAGGCTGTTGCGGGACACTCTGAGGCACTTTGAGGCTCTATGCGGCCTTCGCGCTCTCACGCGCCACTCCTGGGCGTTCCTGCTGGGCCTTGACTCTCGTGCGCATGCGCGCTTGACGCGCCCGGGCCGAATCGCACTCACGCATGCAGGCGTTGTGTCGGGCCTTCTCCTGCTCGCGTCTCTGCTCCGCTGGTGTCCCTATGCAGCGCGAGGCACTTGCTGCTCACCGGTGAGATTGTGGACGTCTTCAGACCTCTGGGCACAGCTCGGTCCGCACGATGAACAATTTTCGCGGCACAGGTCTCCCTTGTTCGCTCCTGCGGCGCTCCGCTGCACTTGGTGCCTTGTCGGACGGCGGCTCGACAGGTGACGTCGCTGTTCGTGTCCACCACTCGTCGCCAGTGAAGGGGGTCAGTATATTCAATTATATGATAATGTGTAAATGAATGGGACACATGCACACACTGCGGAGGGTTGGTCGGACCGGAAGTCCCGAGCAACCTCCGACCATTTATTTATAGCCTTCTGGCCACGCCTGGCCAGAAGGTGCTACATTGTGCATGCGTAGTTCCGGCCGAGGCCGGAGCTACCAACAACTAGAACGCTACATTAAACAGAAGGGTTCCAGCTCCACAGTGGGTGAGCATCCCCGAACTCTGGACTCACCGAAGAGATGATGTTGAAGGATCGCAACCTATTGTCCCACACAAATGCAGCCTTGACATCCTCCAGTAAATCATCCTGATTTTTTCTAATTTGTACTGACATACGTCACAAAAAATAAGCCACCTCTCTTCTCTTCCCAGGGATATAACCAATTTTTTAAATAAAATCTTGCAATCTCATCGAAATGTGGGCTAGTCTAGACGAAACATTAATCATTCCAACATTGCCTAACATTTTTACTAATGGTTTATGGTCCCATTTAAAAGTAATCTCCCGTCCCCACACAAATGAACGAGAAAGCTCTTGTGCCCAAGCACAGGCCAATGCTTTCCTTTCTTTACCTCCTGCAACTCAACCTCTGAACAGTCTTTCAGCCGATCACATTGTGATGGCTGCCTGTGGATCCGGTCACCGACCCAGGTTCAGCACCCCGAAATTCGGCCGCTTTTGGCATCGGGTGCTTCTTCATCTTTCGCAACGGCACTTCTTACCGTCCCTCACTTCCCGTTCGCGGAGGCCGTTACTTGCCAATCGGGGATCCGATCCAGGACCCGACCTTCTTCTAGACCTCTAGGACTCCATTCGCCACTGCCGCCATCAGATTCTTGCCTCCTTCTTCACATCAATTGATGACTGATCTCATTTATGAAGATCCTCTACACTCCTCCCTCGCTGCACTTGACCCTTTGCGCCGGTCCTAATGATGATCCTCAATTGCTAGGATCGAAACAAGTCAACATACCAGCGCAACTTCTGGTGCCTTTTTTCTATGGTTCATTAACTGCGAACCACAAGTTCCTGTGTATCTATTTTTTGTCAATAATCCATTCTGTGCCACCGCTGTGTTCTTAACTTGCCACCTGCGCTGTCCACCCTTGAGTGTCACGAGCACTTGCGTGCACAAAGTTTTCGGGTTACTTACGCAACAATTGCTTACAGTGCAGATACAACTGTTTCCAATTTTCACAACCCTTGTCTTTACTGTTTTTCAAAGGTCCTGTACCCCTTATATATGATGCTTTTGGCACACTTAAAATTTCTTCAGAGTCTCCCGGCTTTCCTTTTTTGCAATGTTTTGCGCATGCTTGATAACTAGTCTTCTCAATAATACCGGTTGAGATATTGTTGTTTTTTTACACTTCCTTTCGATCAGCGTATACTTCTGTTCAGCTGTTAATAAAAATCTTTTTTTTTTTTTTTTGAAAACCTTTATTTTGTGAACACAGTACACAGCGTCAGCCTACAACCACTGCGGGCCGGCCGCTATGACAACATACAACCATTCCAGGGAACCTTGCGCTGCAACAAATAAAAGGTAAGAACACTATGATGGATTTGCAAGGAGTCACAGGAAAAGGATAAAGAGGGTTTCATTTTATGTTTTTGACGAATCATCCTAAAGTCAGACAGGGTAGCTGAGTGGGCGAGCCACATGAAGGAGATCTACAAGTTATACATCGCTAACAAAGGATTGGCGTAAACCTTTTACAATAAGGACACACAAGCGCAGGAATAGATGTCGCCCCAATTGGCGCCCGCCCAATCAATATATCACATCAGGAGTTACAATCTAGGTTGTCTACAGTATGATAGGATATGGAAGGGTTCATTATGTAGCAACAAGAAAGGATCCAATGACACATAAGAAGGACACTCGTTACATGGGAGAAGTCATGACAGGATATGCGCCCTCAGACAATAATGGAAAAAGGAAGGAAAAGCAAGTTCTGTAAGCATTCAATGAAAATGCAGTAAATCAAAATCTTAATAATGGAATCAATAAACCATGTGATACAGACTTAGACGCAAACCACAAAGAACGTCCCGTGAGGAACCAAACCCAACCTCCCGTCTGACCCGAGATATATAGGAAGAGAGAGAAAATAAGAATGAAGATAAGAAGAAGGCCATAGAAACAAAAAGAGAGAGTAAAGACCCAAACCCCCCACCCTGCACGTCGAAGAGGCTACGGCCCACCCCCCCCTACTAACGTGCCTGTCGCCCCAAGAGAACCCACATAAGGAATTAGAGAGTAAGAAAAGACTAATCTAATCTAAAACTCTCATAAAGAAAGAAAAGGGGAAGGGAAAGTGGGGAGGAGCCCACCAAATACCAAATCTCCCGGACTCCGCCAGCCGAAGAACATCTCCCTTCCCATACACAGTAGCAAGGATAGATTCATGATTACCGGAGGGGGGCCAAATCCAATGTCCCCAAAACTCCCCAACCAACATTACACTATTCCGCCCCATACATGAATAATCACAGTAAGCTTGAATCACAAATCGAGATGGGAAGGGATATTACTGTAGCACGTGCAGAGGAAGCGCCAAAGTCCGAGACTCCACCAGACAGTCCAACACAGTGCAGAATATAGAGACTCCTAGCCCTGGCCCGATCGCAAATGTCCGCCCAGCCATGGATCCCGACCTGAGCCCACCGCAGATAAAACAAAGGAGCAAGATGGCCGCCCTCGGCAGAATCGAGTTATCAAAGGGCAAAATGTATTCCGCCAAGCACATTCAGTCTCACTGTCCCGAGAGAGTGGCAAATTCAGGGCAGACAGGCATTCCAGAGTGAGATACAAAAGTAACGGAGCCTGCGGGTAACAAATCTGCAGGAAAGACAGTCGCTGCACTGACGGCTTTGTGAACAATAGTTGCACTGCCCCGGATGAAATCTTGATATCCAGCAAGGATGGAAACAGTGTAGCGTTGCCAAAAGAAACATCTCCCATGTATTCGGGCGGTAACATCGTAGCACAGTTGGAGCCAAATGAAAGCAGATCAGTACTGCATGGGGAAGAAGTCGGTGGTAGAAGCGCCATTGATAGTAACACATCGTCAAGCCTCCTGCCCAGCAAATAGGAGCTTTCACACCACGCAGCCCTCAGGTCGGCGAGCGCTAACATAACAGAGCCGCAGGTCGGCTCAGGCGAAGGTTCCACTTCATACACAGCGTAATGTGCGGCTCGCGCCCCGGCACACCGATCAAAAGCCCCTCCGACAGCACAATTGTGGGTCGTAGCAGAGCCTTCACGCGCTACATCAGCGCCATCCATTTCCATCCCTCTGCTGGGAAGGCACGGGGTTAAGTCGGCAAGGTCCGCAAAACGAAACAGGGTCTCAGGTCACCGATACAGTGCAGGGCAGCCGGTAACGGAGGCACAGCAGGATGAGACACCCTCGATCGACCCAGAGCGAGGACGGGTCAGAGGCAGGCACCGTCAGCTGGCCACAGCCCAATGCGGGGAGTGCGCGGCGTTTCTCACCTGAGCATCCTCCACAGCAGATCGGCGGGGTAAATTCCAGGCAGCCAAAGGAAAGCCCTGTGAGAGGGGCCGATGGTTAAAGGCATTTGCGTGTTGCAAGGCAGGTCGTCAGCATTGCCCCGTCTCGACCGGGTAACGGAGCTCCAGCAGGCGCCATCTTAGCGGGTCAGCCCGGGTCTCAGCTCAATGTCCAGGAGCGGCCGCCGAAGCAGCTCGGCGATATCTCCAGTTGGGGGGCTGGCAGGGACCTCGGAGAAACGGCAACAGCCTCCGTTTACTTTCGCCGTTCTCCCGCAGCCACTCAGTGACAGGATGGATGGCAAAATTAACCTGCGGGAGACAAAGGCTCGCGGAGCCGGGAGACTACACGTCTGTCTCCTCCGCCATCTTGGCTCCTCCCCCCTGTTAATAACAATCTTGACGCATATGCCACAAACACTTCTTCTACATTCTCATTATATTGTGGTAACACAGCATCAAGATCTCAACTACTGGCATCAGTTGTTATCACACTCACACCTAAGGGATTAAGGGCCAGATGTAGGTAGCTAAATACCGGTCGGTAACGGACGAAATTCGGTAAATATGCCGTTACCGACCTGTATTTAGGCAATTGAGATGTAGGAGGCCAAAAGTAAGGATTCGATAAATATGAATCGGTAAATACTGATTCATCATTACCGAATCCGAAATTACTGATTCGTTAGTTACCAAATTCTTATTTACCGAATCTGTAAATAAGAAACGGTAAAAACGAGAATAGAGATGTAGGTAACTTCTAAAATATCAAATTACATGAAATTCGGTATTTAAGAGTCGATAATTACCATGGATTGAAAGCAGGTGGTAACCAGGTGCAGGCCATAAAAAAGCCACCAAAATGCAACTGGGTGATCAGAATGGCGGCATTCTATGTAATAGCAAGACAGCTACGGCTGCAGGTAGCAGGAGAGAGGATCTGGAGACGGGTGGAGCAAGTCTACAGACAGCGTATCACACTCTTCCAACTTACTGAGGCAGAGATCTTGTAAAGGTACAGACTACACCCCCACACCATCCTGGACTTGATTAGGGACCTGCACCCACTCCTGGAGCACCCAACACCAAGGGCGCACGCCATACCACCACATGTGCAGGTGCTCTGTAGCCTACACCTGCTTGCATCTGGGAGTTACCAGGGGGTGATAGCTGCGATAGGTGGGGTGTCCCAGAGCTGCCTGTCCTGTTTCTTCAGGAAGTTCCTGGAGGCCATGATGCAGAGAATGCATCAATACATCAGCTTCCTTGACACACATGCGGAACTGCTGAAGACCAAGACTGACTTTTATCAACTGGCACAGTTCCCACATGTCATCGGCTGTATTGATGGCACACACATCCCAATCTGCCCATCTGCAGCAAGAGTACATCGACAGGAACAGAAAGTCCACCCTCTCCATTAATGTGCAGGTCATCTGTGATGCTGCCAACATAATCACAGACATCGTGGCCAAATTCCCAGGAAGCACCCACGACTCCTACATCTTCCAGAACGGTGGGATGTACACACGCCTGGCAGCGGGGGAATTTGGAGAAGGATACCTGCTAGGTAACACACTGTGACACACCCTGATAGACCCTGCAGATGTAGATGTTGTTGTGCATATGATTAATGGCTCTCTCTTTTCCACATAGGCGATAGCGCATATGCCGTCCTCTCATTTATCCTGACACCCTACCTAAACCCATCAACCCAGAGTGAGAGACGATACAACGTGGCACACAAATCTACACGTAACGTTGTGGAGGGCACCTTTGGGATGTTAAAAAGCAGGTTCTGCTGCCTCAAAAAAAGCATAGGCGCACGTCAGTACTCACCACTCATCTGCTGTAAAATCATAGTAACTTGCGCAATGCTGCACAACCTTGCCACTAAGAAAGGAACAGCAGTGGAATTAACAGACATTGAGGATGATGGTGATTAATTTGAATACCCTGAGCCCAACACAGCAGGAGTGGCGCTATCAACAGATGGGAGACAGAGACGGGCAGAGATCACACGCAACTATTTCTAAGTAAGTAAGGAGACACAGCCAGTTGTAGTATGTACACGACATAGTTTTATTATTTAGGCACTACGCCAGTACACAAACGCCCAAATGTGCCAGTCCTATTGTTGCCATCCATTATGGAAGTCCTGGGTTACTTCACCCATTCCAGGCCAGGGAGTGTGGCCAGAATTAGTGTTTGCGGGCACGCCCACCGGTGCTGGAGGCCATTGGCTGGCTGTTCTCACTGGTTGTGTGGGCTGTGCCAGCCCCATGGCGCCTGCTGCTCCTCCGGGTGTTAGTGACAGGTGGGGTCACATTGTTGCTTATACTGGTGGTCTCCTCGCTCTCCCCCATATCCAGAGCAACAGTAGTTGCCGACTGATTAGTCAGCAGCACCTCAACTGCACTTGTCACCCTCACAAGGCCCCAGGAGACTTCATTGCTCCTGTGTGCCAGTCCCTCCTGCATGTTAACGCAGCGCCTGCAAAGCAAAGCAGTGGCAGTGGGCTAGCCGGTTCACTGCCCTTGTGTGTTGTTCTGACCTCTGCCTCTCCTTGTTGCCCTGTCCACGTCCAGCTTGCTGCACAGCTGCAGCACTGATTGGGACAGGTCCCGCATGCCTGCAGTCATCTCTCTCATGCCCACAGCCATTTCTCTACTTCCTTCCACCATTGAGCTGCTGCCCTTGTCAATGTTTTTCATATGTTCATTTAGGTGCTTCACCTGCCTTTGGACCAACTGGATGGCCTTCCCCTGCATGCACTGCACCTTCACCATAGTAGTCTCCAGTACACAGAAGACACCTGCACCCTCGCCATTTTGGTTTTGAATGTTATCCCTGACCCTGCGGCGTCTGGCACCTGTGTGTGCCCCCTCAGCGGTGGACTACTGAATAGCACTGCTGTGCTCAACTTCCACGGTTGGTGTGTCACCCCCCACTGTGTCTCCTGCGGAAGACTCCATTTCCATGAGTGTGGCCACGACATGCCTCTTGCTTTTTTGCACTGTAGGTGTTGTTGCAGCCGTGATGTTACCAGTTCAGGTGAGAGAGAAACAAAGACCCCCTGAACCATGAATAACACGATTCCTAGGACAGGGATAAACACTTGGAAAGTATAATTCCTAGGCAATCTTAAATTATGAATATTAATAAACAATTTATAAATATGGCACAATATTGAATATGAAAAACAACCAATGATGTCAAAAATTACACAGTTTTAATAGTAAATAAAAAATAAAAAATCCAGAAAAAACGGGATTTACACAATACATACACTATAACATATCAACAACCAAAAATTCAATTTCATATTAAAAAACTTTAAAAAGTGGCAAAATCTATCAACATCTGTCTCGACGCACATTTGGCGTAATTACGCCTTCTTCAGGAATAGCCACTATATTCTGTAAACAAAAAATCATATAAAAAAAAACTTTTATCATTCTTTATCACAGTATCATTTATATATATAAATCACATAATCAATGATATATTCAGTAAAAATGCATTTACATAGTTATCACTTTTTCAAAAAAAGGAACCCAACAATTTACAGCCTCTATGTACATCTTAAAACCATTAAATATACAATATTTCATATTCACATGTGCCAATTAATCTCCTATTATTAGTAAAGTACTCATTTAACCGTTTTAATGTTCACAACTTATCTAGTTACTGGTTACCATCTTTTAGAGTAGTTCAGTCTCATGTTTCAAGTGTGAAACAAGAAGGACAGATACAAACCATTCCTGTACTGTATCGATTTGATGTATCTGTAGAAAAAATGCAACCCAGCGATTTTTCAACGCTGATATTAGGGTTGGTACAGTATGTACTTTCAGAGATGTATATATGTATTGATATGGACATTTCTAAACCTCCTATTATCAGAAACATACTTCTTTTAATCTGACATCTTGTTGAACGTTATAATAACTAGTCTAATATGTCATCTAGATCACTGGAGTAAACCGCGCTATTATCTAGCTGAACAGTGTCTGATTGTAGGAATGATCAGCACAACTCCTATCATATGATGAAAAATACAATTATATAGTATGTACCTGTAATACTTTTATAAAAACCCCAAGATTCTAGTTCCAAAGCTTGGAGGACAGCTGGTTCAGCATCTAGTTGTATAGGTTTGAGGATCTATAGGAAAATGAAAAGGATAAGTTGCTGAATTGGTAACATTCTTTTTTGTGTCCTATATATACCAAGACTTACATCCAAAGCTAATGTATAAGAAGATCTATGTTACCTATTGATTCTTGATGATAGTTGCAAAATGTCTTAGACTCGAAAATGGGCGACCAAATTATAATTTCTTGATCGATAACCGATGACCAGACGGGCCAAAAATGGGACGTCTAGAAATTAAGATAAAAGGACGGTCAGGAAATGGATAGAGAGGTGAAAAAGAAAAAGAAAAAGGGGAGAAATGACATTGTTCTAGTTAAGAGACGCTATCATTAGTGTTTCTATGATACAATACATGAAGTAACCTTTTGGTCTCAAATAAATAGAATCTGGACCGTCATGTAATAATAAGAATCTTCAGAAGGGGCGAGGGGACGTCAATTCGATAAGCGTCTCTAGTTCGATACAATCTATAGAAAAAGGTTTTACATTTAGTAACACGCCTAAGATCGAAGTTATAATTCAGAGGTTTTAAATCATAAACCTAGCAACTTTCATGATTGGAGGTGTCTTTACCTGTCTGGGGTTACGAAGTATTCGAAGGTGCCCCCACAAGAAACGACAATCAGCGGTTCATCTATGTCCTATTGGATGGTTTATTAATCTACGAGTAAGAAGATTTCAAACATAGTGTAAATATAAAACCAGGATTGGATATCAAAACGGCTAAATTTAGTACTAATATCCTGCGAACACATACCTGATATGATTCTTAACATGCGAGTAAATTCCCGCTGGAAACTAACGATCGTCATTTTCGGATGTAAAGCAAGTCGATCTGTTCTTTCTAATGTTATATACTCTATGGTGTATACGGCGGTACGGTCACGTGACCTTCTCCCAGCTAAGACTAGAGCGTGACCACAACTAATAGGATTGTCTTTCTTTTCTTCGTAAACAACCTCACTTCTTTCCACGCTGTGTAAATATTAAAACTATTATAGATGAGACTATTTCTCCAAATATAGTTTTCATATTATTTTGGATTTAGTGTATCCTTATAATAGATAGCAAGAAAAGACTATCGGTTCTCAGAGGTACATTAGTAACACTAACGGAGGTAATGTCCTATAATTGGATGAGATTTTGTAAATGTATAAATCCAATATTAATTTAGCATAATACACCTTATATAATTAGTTCAGATGTTATATAGAATACTTTATGCATCAAGATGTAGTTTTAATACATAACTACAATAGATAGCAAGGAAAGACTGACGATTTTCCGCTATATACTGGTAATGCAAATGGAAATAATGCGCTATAATCGGATAAGGTATCGAAGATGTTTGTATAATACACCTTACATAATTAGTTCAGATGTTATAGAGAATACTTTATGCGTCAAGGTGTAGTTATAATATATAACTACAATAAATAGGAAGGAAAGACTGTTGATTTTCCGCTATATACTGGTAACGCAAATGGAAATAATGCGCTATAATCGGATAAGGTTTTGAAGATGTTTGTTTACAATCTTAATTTTGCAGATTATTAAAATATATTAATTCAATCTGCTATACTAACTGCATCGCTAATTATAAATATATCTTCCCATAATTCAGCAAAAAAGGGGTGGATTATATGGAAACATAATGGAAGGGCTCATATTTGCAATGAGATGGAATTCCTACAAGGAATCAATTATACTCAAGGGCTGAGATTTTGATAATGAAACTTCAGCCAAAAAGGAGAGGGGGAGGAGATTCCTATTACAATGATTAAATATTCGGCAGTGATAAAATAATCAAAACCATTATTAGGAAGAGGGAGAGTGTTTACATAAAGCCAGTATTAGATAATAGCATTCTCCCACGGTATATCACAGTTTAAACCATTCTTGAAAGTGTCCAAAGAAAAAATCCAAAAGACTTCACGTTTTTTGCCTATTTTCTGACCACCTTTATTTTCTGGGGTGTTAATTTTCTCTAGAATTCTCCATCTAATATCCTCCGGGTATGATTTTGTTCAATATAGTGTTTTACTAGAGGGGCTATTAATTTAGCTGTTCGAATTGCAGAGCAATGTTCAGTTATTCTTGTTTGAATGGCCCTCGCCATTTCCCCCACGTACCCTAGATGGCAAGGGCAGAGGATAAGGTAGACGATGTTCTGTGTCTGCAATTCCACATATTTAATGCCTTAATATTGAAAACCATTGTGGACTAACGTATCACCTTCAATTATTGAGTCACATGACTTACATGAGGAACATTTTACTGTACCCCTAATGGGTCTGTTACCATCCATGGATTTTTGAATGAGGGACAGGTCTGTGGTTCCCTTTTCAAATCGTGAGCAAACAATCAGATCTTTAATGTTTTTGTTCCGCCGATGGGCGAACAGAGGTTTACATAGTTTAGGCCCTTGGCTAGGATTACTGTTAAGGATATGCTAATTTGCATTTATGATTTGTTTCACTTTTGCGTCAACGGTTGAATGTCGTGTGACACAGACCAGTTGTTTATCGTTCTTATTTGATTCTTTTTGTGTATTAGTGCGCAAAAGGTGGTCTCGGTCAAAAAAGCACGCCCGTTTATAGGAATCCCACACCAGCCGGTGTGGGTATCCTCTGTCATCATTGCAGCTTGTTTGTCAAAATCTTTGATGTTGGAACAGTTTCTTCGTACCCTCAGGAATTGTGAAAAAGGGATACTTTGTTTTTGATTCCGGGGATGGAAGCTACTAAAGTGCAACAATGTATTTCTGGCTGTGGACTTCACAAACAGATCAACGTTCAATACATTTTCCTGATTTTTTATGTTGATGACGCAACGGCGGCGTAAAAGCAGCGCAAGGGGCTTGTAAATCTGCCCCAAAGTGTCTACATTGTAAAGAAACCAAATATACATAGCTTCATGTTGTTAAATAACTAAAAAAACTAAGATATCTGTGTTTGTTGTAGGAAAAATGGCCACATAAAATGTCGCAAAATTGCCGCTGAATTTCCATATTTGTGCCGCTAAATTTCCATTTTTGTGCCGCTAAATTTGCTAATCCATGCCGCTATATCCTGGGGGTCTGAATAATACCGGTTATAATCTTAATTGAGTAATTTTTGCTGTTTTTTTTTAAACAAAGGCATATATTTTGTAAATTGAAATGAAATTTTAAATGTGGTATTAATTGCTTTATGCTTTGGAATATTACAATGGTTTTAATTAACTACACAATAAATAATTTTTTCTCTCTCTTACCTGTATTTCAATCAATTGCATTTTAACTTGCATTCAATTGTAAAACACTGCATAAGATTTTGCAAAGCATTTATTTCACTTACCTGTGCCAGGCTTGGCTTGGTTCTGGAAATTAAGGGCTAGGTTTAGGTAATTGACATTTACCGATTCGAAAATACAGAATTTTACAGATTCTGTATTTTCGAATCGGTAAATGCTATGTAGATAATAATTCAGTAAAAAATACTGAATCGTTAAGATTCGGTATTTACCAAATCGGTAATTACCGATTCGGTATTTGCAATTCATTCCTATTGGCCTGGAGGCCCATAGGAATGAATGTCAATTACCGAATCGTAATTACCGATTCGGTAAAATAGGGAAAGAGTCAAGGGTGGCAGGGTGTCACTTTGACACCCTGTTGCACCCCTGAATAGTGCTTGTGTGCACATGTGGCACACATACATGCCCTAAGGGCATGAATGTCTGTCACATGGCACAGGTGTAAATGCACAGATTTGCATTTACAGAGGTATTCGTTATTTACCAGCAACTAATAGTTGGTGGTAAATAACGAATCCTTAAAGCACAGGAGCACTCTTTGAAATGCTTCCTACATGTCATTTACCGATTCGGTAAATACCGAATCGGTAAATGATGATTCGGTAAATACCGAATCGGTAAATACCAATTAGTTATTTACAGAATCGGTAAATTTACCACCTACATAGGAAAAGCCTATTACCAGTCGGTAACGGACGATTTCGGCCGTTACCGACCTGTAATAGCCTTCCTACATCTGGCCCTAAATGACTTAATAATATTTTTATTCAAACAAAATTGGTCTGAGTTCAGTCTTTGAGTGTGTGTCATCATTTGCTGATAGAGTGTGTACAACAAATGCTTAACACTACCCTCTCGCCCACACTACCACAAATAGAGAGTTAGGTGCTATCTACTTTTACCTCTGCCTTCCTTTGGGGTTCCACTGGACTCTGTGCACATTATACCTCATGTTGGTATAGTATATACAGAGCCAGCTTCCTACAACAAGTACAAAGGTTTCTTACTCAGCAAGACCAACAGCATCATTACAGGACATTTTTCTTTTGTAGTCTGAACATGGTAGCCTTTGTTGCATCATGTTTCAACAGGCCAGTTGACTTAATTTTCAGTCTTTGGCAGAATATTGCAGTGTATGACTACATTAGGTAAAGAAAGAACACATACTTATCTGAAATGCGTAGACCTTGAAATTGGGGATGGCGAGCTAAATGGTAAGTGAAGATCCCCTCTGTGCACAATTTTGTACCAGTGTTTAACAAGTGTGTTCTGCAGCTGGAATGAGAAGATGAGTTCCTCTGAGGTCCCAGCGCTAATTATAAGACTGGAAGAATTCCTGAAGACAGGTTACAAAACCAGTTACCTGACTTTTTACTTGAAATTCTTACTAGTTCATTTAACACAAGTGTGTGTGTGTGGGGGGGGGGGTCGGGGGGGGGGTATAAAGACCGAATTTTCAAAGGGTTTAGTGATATTGTGCAGGTATTTGGAAAAGTAATTAAGTTACTTGAACTTTCATAATGAAGGATACTCTGATTTTTCAACAAACGTGCAGTCCAGGTGTTCAATCATTTTAATGTATGTAGTTGTATATATCATGTTTTAACATTAGCAGCAGCTAGTGGTTTGCCTAGATACTCAGAAATGGTTAATGGTCCGTCCAAAAGTAGAAAATAATGATTCAACGTTGAGAAAATAGATGCTCTTCATACTTTCAGTTTCTGGGTACAAAGCAGCCACCAAGAGTGTTTTTCTGAGTTAAACCAACCTGGACAGACACCAGATATATGTGTGATTTTGACCTTGCTTCAGTTTCATGTTACCATGATCTGTTTTTTATGTCTGGGCTTCGACAGTGTTTCTGTCAACACACCTATTGCTAACAATAAACATAGAGTGGGCTTTGCGGCTGCCCCTTTCTATTGTTGTCTTTCTTCGATCAGTCGTTTTTAGCCAATGCCTTGAGACTTTGTCAATCACTGCTTGGGGGAGCTCAGTGTAGTTATCATCTCTCATCAGAGTACTTGGGGGCATATTAACAAGGAACAGGGAAAATTAACGCTAAGTGCGCTTAGCGTTAATTTTTTTAACGCCCGCTATCGCTTGATAATATCGCCTGGTTATCGCATTATTAACAATGCTAACGGCCTAGGCGATACAAAATCCAGCCATAGCGGCATTTTGGGAGGTTATCGCTGGTAATGCAGCAATAAAACTACAAGGATAGGTATATCCTTGTTGATAGCCCATGGTGGACTTAGCCATGTAATCCACCTCCCATTGCATTACATGGCTAAGTCTGAAAATTATCAGACATAAAAAAAAGCACTGTTAACCATGGTTAGTGCTGCTTTTTTTGTCTCTAACAGGGTTAGTGCGAAGCTTGATAATAGGAGAAATGTGGCTTAGCGACATTTCTCCTATTATTTTGCTCGGAACGCCCACTTTGCATCTCATTAGAGATGCAAAGGGAAGCGTAGTGAAAAAGGGCGCTAGCAAGTGATTTTGCATGTTAGTACCCTGTTGTTGATAGGGCGATATTTTTATCTCCGCTTCTTTTGCTTTTAAAGCCAAAAAAGCTGAGATAAAGCCCTTGTTAATATGCCCCTTGGTCGGGGAGTTTGAGCTGAGTTGCTTCTACTAAAGTAATACCAAGGCTGGTTTGCACATGGAAGGTCACTCTCTAGAGGGGCTCAGTGGGCAAAACATCAGATGCCTTGGAATAAGTATCAGTGTCTGAGATTAATTCAAGCATTCCACCCATCACTTTTTTGTTTTTATAAGTGAGATGTTTTAAGTGTGACAGGAATGCCTACACATGGGTCTCGTGCTCACTGTGCCACTGAACACAGGCTAAACCTCACTGACAAGACCCAAAAGACTGAAAAAGGGCTGTAGTCGCTTGTATTCCAGTCTGTAGCAGACCTAGCCTGGCAGTTCCAGCTGGGCTGTTCTATAGGCGAAAGGGGTATGACTGATTTGTGAATGGCTGCAGTCTGTACCACATTGGTATAAAAGGCAAAATAAAGATGGACTCATTGTGATTAATATAAGAATTCTCCCCATCCTTTCCACCAGGCAGAAAACATGAACAGCGAAGACCCCTCAACTTCTGAACAGGCCGCTGGAGGGGGCAGGGATGCTCTCGCACAAATCATCGAATGGTGACCAGAGTAAATAAAGTTGCTTCAAAGTCTTCTGAGATAGCCACACATACAATTAGTGACCCATCGGAAGATAGAAACTTTTATGATCGCCCAGCTGCCCTACTGCAAGTCACTCCAGTGACTGTGAACTTCTGGGTAAACCATGTAAGGAACTGTATTCACCTTAATGTACCCTGAAATGCAACGGACATTAAACAGCGAAGACAGAATAACTACAAAACGCAAGGTGTTTGGCAGTAGGCTGTTCTTCCTGCTGGAACGTCTCTCCCTCACATCATTTTTCTACAATAACAGTAGGAGGAGGTTGATGTGACCCAGATCTGCAACTGAAATCGGAACACAGCAGTGGAGAGGCAGCAATGGATACGACCTGGAAAAACTCAGCTACTTAAATTGAAAACAAATCATGCAGGAAATGGTCTCACGAAAACCAATTTTGGTGCAAACTGGTGTGGGAGAGTAAGCAAAAAAACTCTAGAAAATTTTGGGCTCTTATTAACCACACTAATCCTAGCACATCGAGCTTTGGATCTGCAAACATCCAGGAATCAGACTGGGTAAGATGCCTATCTGACCACTTCAAGTCTCCAGAATACCCAGATTCCAAAGGAAGCAGCTCTTTAAATGAGATTAACCATGGGCCTGCCACCATACAGAGTCTACCCGCCGACTGTTTACACCCCGCCAACATGGACCTTGAAGTGACACAAGAAAGAGTAGCCACAGCAATGACAAAAGCAAGATCTGATGGGGCTCCTGGCCCAAACGGCCTGCCACAGAGCCTGTTTAAATCTGACATTGTCTTCTGGTCCGGAACACTAACTAATCTCTTCAATTATGCTCTGAGAACAGCAACAATTCCGGACTCATGGTGGGGCGCCATAATCCACCCAATTTACAAATCAGGATCACGTGCCCAACCGAGCAATTACAGACTCATTGCCCTCCTGGATATTGAAGCCAAGCATTATGCAGGCCTCCTACTGGAGGATCTAAGGTTATGGGCAAAGGACTATAAACTGTTGCCAATGAATCAAACAGGGTTTGTTGCAAACTCAGGGACCAGCACTAATTTGCTAGCAATTTCAACTATAGTCGACAAGGCACTAAACACATCTAGGTTAGTGTTTTGTTGCTTCGTCGACTTCAAAGCAGCATTTGATAGAGTCCCTAGGGAGGCTCTATGGGTAAAATTAAGAAAGTGGGGGATTCCAGAGAATCTATTACAGGCAATTATCGAACTCCACTCGCGTACATGGGTTCGAGTGAAGCTCGGGTCCGGCACACATCTCTCGCGGAAAATAATGACAACTAGGGGCGTGAAGCAGGGATGTGTGTTGGCCCCCCTTCTCTTTAACCTGTTTATAGCAGATCTGTCGGTGACCCTGGACGATACCAACAGCCATTCTCCAAAAGTCGGTGGCTTGGGTCTAAGCAACATTTTGTACGCCGATGACCTTGTCCTTTTTAGCCTCACCAGGGTTGGCCTACAAAGGCTCCTTGATAAACTGCATGACTATACGACTATTAATCAATTAGAGGTCAACTTAAAAAAAACGCAAGTCGTTCCTTTTGGTAAGAAACGACACACAGGTGGTGGTTGGTCATTCAACAACATAAGCCTCGTAACAGGCCAGTCATATAAATATCTAGGCGTCCACCTGGATTCTAAATACAATTTTAGAAAGCAGCGTAACGAGATCGCAGTCAAAGCAATAACCCTTGCGGTATCACTAGGCAAGCTTGCAAAAAATCTCTCAGGCCCAACCCTATCGCCTCTTTTGGAGGTGATGAGAGCAAAAATTGGCCCTACTCTATCATATGGCATAGAGTTATTTGGGGGGAAAATGAATACAGCCTTGAACCAGCACACAACCAAAATTTATAAAAAGGTTCTCCAGCTGCCAAAATCCGCATCTGCTGCACAGATAAGACTGGAGATGGGACTGATAAACTACGATGCCTCCAACATCGGGGCATATCTTAATCTCTGTCACAAACTAAGACAAGCGGACCCCAATACATTAGAATCCCTAGTCTGGGAAGAAATAACCCAGAAAAATCCAGGTGGAACATACGGCCGTCTCTTTAAAGACGCCATTCAGCAAATGTCAGCAAGTGATTTGTGGGCCCTGAATCCTAGTCAGACAGCATTCAAAATAGGGATCAAAAAGGGTGTGAGAATGAGATCAAGTATCATCGATAAAGCACTCTTTTTGAAACGCAGTCACGCCTGGGCTCTTGTAAACTCTTATAGACGGCTAGCCCCCGCCTCCTATCTGGCCTGTACATATTCACTCCATCTAAAGCGCAGCCTTATCGCCATTAGAATGGGCGACTGGCGATTCCTGAAAGATTTACCCTCCTGGCGACGCACCGCTGAAGATTTAACTTGTAGAGGGTGTGGCAAAACAGCTGAAACTATGTCGCATGTGATCTGCCTCTGCCCAGCTTTTAATTCAGAACGCAGGCGGAGACTAAAACCAGAATGGAATAGGCTGGGTGCCAGGACTTGCAGGCAAGCTATCATGGTAGCTTTAAATCCGGAAAACACATCCCTAAACATAAGACTCATAAACTTCATTCTGCAAGCATACCGTAATTTCAATCAAAAGAGGCCCTGCTAAAGTGCCCCTCCCACTTTCCAACTCTTAGGGAGGTTAAAATAAAACGACCAGTAACCTCAGGAATGTCGGCTGCTTCCTAAAAGTAGGATACCATTGATGCCGAGTATAATATAAAAGGGAGGAAGAGACAACTTTTTTCCCTATACATCATGCTTCAAGCTACTCTATTTTATTTAAAGAGGCTTAAGAGAAGACAATTTCCATTTTTATAATGACTGTCAACTGACCATGTTTTTATTCTTCAAGATTTTTTAATCTTATTTATTGATACACAATGTGAATTTTGTAACCTTCTTTTAAAGATATATGTGTTATATCTAAATAAAGATAACTGATTTGATTTGAAATCATGCAGGAGCGGCGAGATTTATGCTTTTTGCCTGTTTTCCATGCACATGACCCTGAGATCGTGAAAAGGTCAAGGGAGGAGGGCCTGAAAAGAACTGGTTGATAACTGTTGGGCTGATATAACTTGAGGCTAAGCTCAACTTTTGACAATGTATGAAACTAACAGACAAAAAGGCATGCTCCTGATCACAATTGGTGATGCTACAATATTTACTCTTCCTAAACAGGGGTCAGAATAGATCTGCTGGAAGTGCCCTCATACGTACTATTATCCATGTTGAACTTGGACTGTGAGATCCTTGGTAAAATATTGGTGGAAGGCTCGCCCAATTAGGTCCTGAATTGGTATATCAGGACAGGAATAGTTTGTAGCCTCCTCAGCGCCCGACATCGCCATCGCCATCCCGGACGGATACAAGATCACCTGAAGGGACCGCGTCACCAGACTGGAGGAGGCATCGCCATCGTGCACAAGAACACCATCCGCATCACGACCAGCTCCGACGACACTTTCACCGCCGCCGAACACCTCCACTTCTAGATACACACCGACCCCAAGACGACACGCAGAGGCACCCTCATCTACAGACCCCCAGGACCATGCACACGTTTCAGCGAAGACATCAAGACTTCATCAGCCCGCACGCCCTCTCCTCCGTTGACTACATCCTCCTAGTGGACCTCAACTTCCACCTGGAGAACAACAATGACAGCAACACCACCACCCTCCTGGACAACCTCGCCAACCTCGGCCTCAAACAACTGGTGAACACCCCCACCCACTACGCCGGCCACACGCTCGACCCAGTATTCTCCTCCAGCAAGCACATCTCCTTCAGCCACTCCACAGGACTTCATTGGACTGACCACAGCTGCGTCCACTTCAGCTTCAGAAGAACCACGACTCACCACCACCCGCAACAGGTTCCCCGCAGGAACTGGAACAAGATCACCGCCGACCAGCTCACCACCTCCCTCAGCCAGAACCCACCTGCCAGCACAACGGACCCCACCGAAGCAGCCAACAACCTCACGCAATGGATCACCAACTGCGCAGACGTCCTTGCACCACTGAAGACCCCTCCCAGCAGACACAGCAGCAAGAAAACCTCTTGGTTCACCAACGAACTCATGAACTCCAATAAGAACTGCCACACCCTCGAGAAAGCCTGGCGCAACGACCAGACCACAGTCAACTGGACTGCCCTCAAGCACGCCACCCGCAAACACCACCAGCTGATCTGCACCACCAAGAATACAGCATTCAAAGAACGACTGGACAACAACGCCCACAACATCAAGGAACTCTTCAGCATCGTCAAAGAGCTCTCCAACCCCATCGCCGGAAACAATGACATCACTCCTCGCAAGACCCCTGTGACTCACTCGCCTCATTCTTCCACCGCAAGATCGCCGAAATACACAACAGCTTTGGCGCTCCGACCACGCACCCTACCACCAAACCATCGCCCCCCACCACCACCCTCAGAACCTGGACCCCGGTCAGCACCGAAGACACCATCCGCACGATGAACTCTGTCCACTCCGGATCCCCAACCGACCCCTACCCCCACAACGTCTTCAACAAGGGTGACTCCATCATCGCACCCCAACTCAAAGACATCATCAACGCCTCCTTCAACACCGCCACCTTCCCAGAAAGCTGGAAGCACGCCGAGCTCAGCGCCCTCCTGAAGAAACCAACAGCGGACCCCACCGACCTCAAGAACTTCCAACCCATCTCGCTCCTCCCTTTTCCTGCCAAAGTCATCGAGAAGACCGTCAACAGACAGCTTGCCGCCTTCCTCGAGACGAACGGATCCCTCTACCACTCGCAGTCCGGCTTCCGAGTCAACCACAGCACCGACACCGCCCTCATCGCAGCTACAGACGACATCAGATCCCTGCTCGACAAAGGGGAAACAGCGGCCCTCATCCTCCTGGACTTTTCCGCAGCATTCAACACCATCTGCCACCGCACCCTAGTGCAGCGCCTCAACAACACCGGTATCCAAGAGAAGGCGCTGGAGTGGATCATCTTGTTCCTCGCCGGAAGAACCCAGAGAGTCCGCCTCCCCCGTTCAGATCCAAGGCCACCGAAGTCATCTGTGACGTACCACAAGGATCTTCACTCAGCCCCACCCTCTTCAACGTATACATGAGCCCCCTCGCAGCCATCGCACGCCAACACAACCTCAACATCATCTCCTACGCAGACAACACCCAGCTGATCCTCTCCCTCACCAACGACCCAGCCTCCGCCAGAACCAGCGTACACGAGGGGATGAAAGACGTCGCCGAATGGATGAAGAACAGCCGCCTGAAACTGAACTCAGACAAGACGGAAGTCCTCATCCTGGGACCATCTCCCTCCGCCTGGGACGACTCCTGGTGGCCCACCGCCCTGGGCTCCACTCCCAAGCCAACGGACCACGCACGTAACCTGGGCTTCATCCTGGACTCCTCCCTCTCGATGACCAGACAAGTCAACGCCGTATCGTCATCATGCTTCAACACCCTGCGCATGCTCCGAAAGATCTTCCGTTGGATCCCCACTGAAACCAGGAAGACGCTCACCCAGGCACTCGTCACCAGCCGACTGGACTACGGGAACGCCCTCTACGCCGGAACCACGGCCAAACTTCAGAAAAGACTCCAACGCATCCAGAACGCCTCCGCACGGCTCGTCCTGGACATCCCCCGACACAGCCACATCTCCGGCCACCTGAGAGACCTGCACTGGCTCCCCGTCAGCAAGAGGATCACGTTCAGACTCCTCACTCACGCACACAAAGCTCTCCACGACCTGGGCCCCAAGTACCTCAATGACCGCCTGACCTTCTACACGCCCACCCGCCAGCTACGGTCGACCAGCCACGCCCTCGCCGCCGTCCCACGCATCTGCCAGGCAACCGCCGGTGGAAGATCCTTCTCCTACCTGGCAGCCAAGACATGGAACTCCCTCTCCATCCACCTCCGGCTAACCCAGACCATCTCTCCTTCAGGAAGCAACTCAAGACCTGGCTTTTCGAGCAGCGACGGCCCCCCTCCCCCAGCGCCTTGAGACCCCCCGGGTGATTAGTGCGCTATACAAATGTCATGATTGATTGATTGGTCCTGCAGAAAAATACAGTGCATAATATAAGGAAGCTTTTTCATATCATGGGGGAATGCCCAGAAAATCCAAAATGCCGGTGGTGGCCTCGATCAACAAGGAAAAAGTCTTTGATAGGCTTAGTTGGAATTGCCTGCTTTTGCCTCAGAACAATGGGTTATGAGTCTGTAATAACAGAATGGAGTCAATTTTTTAAAACATCAACAACTGCAATGGTCCAAACAGATAAAGTAATTTCTGGTGCCGTCTCAGTCTAGCGATGTACACAGCAGGAATCACCCCTGTCGCCATTGCTCTTCGTGCTGGCGATGGAGCCCTTTGCCACAATACTCAGGAGGGTGAATGCTAGGAGAGGTATACGAACAGTTGATTATACACATCTAGTATACCTACACGAGGATTTCAGTTACTTTATTTGGAAACTGGCCTAAATCTGACTCAAATATTACTAGAAGACCTCAGAAAAGTATAGTGGTTACAGGTCAAGACAGATAAGTAGGATATGTTTCCTCTTAAATTAGAGTAGAACATGGGTCAGTAAGACTTACCAGACCTTCATTTAGACTGGACCAGAGACACCATTAAGCGCCTGGGAGTCCAGATTTACTGTAGTGAGAGAAAAGGCTTAAGCCCTGATTATGAGTTAGGTGTAGTGATAATTAGAGCATGCCACTATAAATAGCACATGAACATTAGGAAATGCCTGTTTTCCGGTACTGTTAGCTCCTACAGTTAGGCAGTTAATCTTTTAAGGGCAGAAACAAACAGAGCTGTACATAGCAGGACCTCAAGACACCAAATCACACCAACAACTCCTTTCTGTATGTTAGTGTACCCCCAAGAGTGAAAGGAAGTAGAAGTCCTGAGTTGGATGTCCTGGCCAAGGCATTCATTTTGTGTGGACAAAGTACCTTGAAGCAATACAAACAGAATTCATTGCAATCCTCTGATATGACTCATTCATCACAAGGAGAAACCTGCTGAACCCTTCCATCAAGAACCCCTAGAGGGTAAGAAAGTAAAGTAGAAGTTTACCCATCCTGAGTTAGATGTCAAGGCCAAGGAGGTGATAGGGCACCATGATCATCTAATGTGCCATACCATACAGAAGACCCCACCAGAAACAAGACCATGCCTGTGGAAAGGGATAATGGACACAATCATTGCTGTCTTAACATATTCCCATGATGCCGAAAACATTAAAAACCGGTTCCAGACCATGAAAAGCTAGATACATAAGCAAGTTCTCAAGCAAAGCATGAAAGCATCGCAAATGGTAGTGGTTCTCTATCTCAGCTGTACCTCAAGTAGTGGGAAGTAAAGATTATGGCCATCGTCAACATGTCCAGTGTGGAAGATATCTATGAAGGTCTCAAGGTCAGAGGATTCATAGGTAAGAGAAAAGAGAGATGTAATGGCAGCATACGTAGTTGTTACTAAGTTGGCATGGCTAACAATGATCATCAATGTGAAGAATGACTGATGTCATTTGCTACACATATTCACATTGATCTATGTATATGCTTGCATAGGGCCTAACAAATCTTGCATGGTAGTCCCCAGTTGGGATTCTGTACTGCAGAACCTAAACAATAAAAATTAAGAATTGCACACTTTAGAGAGAATAATGACATTTCACATAGGAGGCACGAAATGCTGAAGGCTTGCTAACAGAGTTCCATTGCCTGGGCTTTGATCATTTCTCTCCGCTCCCCCCACGTGTCCCCATCTCATGCATCCCGTATTGGCAAACTAGCCATTAAATTAACCAAGAAGATGCTCTTTAACTGAGAGTATTTTCTTTGCATAAGCTTTTAAGCCTTAGGGTGAACCCCTTCTCCCCCCCCCTTCCTTCTTAACTCGCCCCTCCTCACTCACTGGCTAGACCTGCTCCATGCCAAAGGGCAACATGCCTTTCTAGGGTCGCCCCGAGGTGATGCACACACTCATCATTGACTGCCCAATGACAGAATATATGTCAGGGCTCCGTGTATGTAGTTTTGTGTACAGATCATGTTAATACCTGGAAAATGGCATTCATATTTGATATGCAGTGTGTGCAATGAAAATAGAGGTTATTCTGCTAGCAATGAAAATTGTTTAATGTTTGCTATATGTAAAAATTAATAAACGAGGTCCAACGCGACTGTCATTGAGTTAGGACTCTGGCAGATCACATAAATTGCTAGTTGTGATGATCTGTGAAAACAGTCACTGTATAGTGGGACCCAGGTAAATAATGCTGCCACTACGTAAAGGCCTCAGAAATTGCAAGCAGCTCTTTCTCTGCAATGGTGTACTTTTGTTCTGCAGGTAACAATTTCTGTGACAGATAGGTCAGAGAGATGATTTTAGCAGCTTTGTAGTCTTGTTGCAAAAATATGGCTCACAAGGCATCCTCAGAGGCATCTTCCACGATAAATGGTATTTCAAATTTCGGGCCGACTAATACGGGTGCAGTAGTAAAAAAAAAATATCAGGTGTTAACTATTTGTTGAGCCTCCATCCTTAGTTTCTTTCTCAGAAACCTGGTAGTTGGTGGCACTATTCACAAAAACGGTATAAATCTGAGGTAGAAGTTGGCAAACCCCAAAAAAGCATTGCACATCTTTCGCACACTTTGACGTAGGTCAAACAGTTATAATTAGATCTTTCTTTCTGCCATCCATAGCCCTGCATGGGCGATTGTGAAACCTAAGAATTCGACTTCAGTTGTGTCACATTTGCTTAACTTACAGTTCAGCTAATGTTCTGGCAATGTCTGTAATCACTTGGTAACATGTTGTACACGATTAGTTTTGGTGTCTGAGTAAATTAGGATGTCATCTATGTACAGAATGATGAACCGATCCAGGTAGTCATGAAGCACATCATCAATGAAATGCTGGAAGGTAGCCATGGTGGTACACAGCCGAAACAATATGACCCAATATTCAATATAAACCATACCTTGTCGGAAAATCAATTTTCCATTCATCTCATGCATACCAGATGATATCACCCCACGAACA
This sequence comes from Lissotriton vulgaris, assembly GCF_964263255.1. Lineage (NCBI taxonomy): Eukaryota > Metazoa > Chordata > Amphibia > Caudata > Salamandridae > Lissotriton > Lissotriton vulgaris. The sequence goes on along the minus strand of NC_141689.1, from coordinate 415,097,918 downwards.
CCCAGCTTGGTGTATACCTTTAATGATTTTATTTGGTCTCAGAGATCAGGATATCGTTTTTTAACTGCGATCTTCTATAAAGCTCAATAATTTATATCAGTACAGAGCTCACCATTGATAATGGGATTAAAAAAATACAGGTGAAGCAGCTGACGATTCGGAAGGTCAGATGAACCCATTTGCCAGTTTATGGTCTACGTATTCCTTTCTTGTTCCAGAAGAACATAGATTTGACAGCACTTGTCACCCACTCTGGGCCGCAAATCTATCTGGTAGTCATATGGACAGTGTGGTGTCAGTGTTTCTTACACGTTGTCACCAAAGACATCTTCAAACTGAGAGTATTGGGGGGCGTGGCTTAGGAGCCTCAGGAGATGGCCGTGTCTTTCCGAAGCTCCGTCGAGACGTGAGGGACCCGGCTGTCTCCAGGATTTAAAACCGACTGTCGGGCCGAGTTTCTGGCTTTTCCTGATGTCGGAAAAGACGCTGCACATCATGTCTCCACAACAACTTGCACCCGTAAGGAGAAACCCTTGTTTTTGATGTTTTCTACCTCCACGATTTCACTGCAACATCGCGGCCGCCATTTTGTTTTTGCCGCGTCCGCGTTTTCTCGCCTACAAGATGTTTTTGACGTCTTTCTCCTCATGAACTGCCTTTAATTCTTGGGACATACTTGATTTTCTCAGTATTTTGACCGTTTAGACCCCTCTATTGCTCTGTTGCTGGGCTGAAGTGTTTTTTCTGACTGGCTTCATCGTTTATCTTCATTTTGTCCAGCAAATCCTGTGAGGTGTTCTGTGTCATTTTTGGAAAAGGAGCTACTTCCCTCCTGACTTCTAATTATGGCAAAGGCACACAATAACCGCAATGGGTTTATACCAGTGAGTGGCCTACCTTTGGAAGACTTTAATCCAATGATGTTCTACAGGACCCTAAGGCGGACTCTCTCATGGATTCCACTAGTCCTAAGGGGTCTTCTAACTCAGCGTCACGTTCTAATACTAAACAAAATACCAAAGCGCTCCCAACAGCGTCCAGTTCACCTTCTACACCAGGTAAACGTGTCAAGGTTAATCCTCCATCTCCTCCTCCGGCATCTTCCTCCTTGAATTCCTCAGTTCTTATCCTTGAGGAATTGCGCGCTCTTAAACCCCACATGGAGGAAACTAATCATCGTCTGCTCAATTTGGAAACCAATTGGTCGGTTACCGAGCAGAAAGTTGAAGTGTTGGAAAGTCGTGTTGGTCTTATTCAAGACCTTGTGTACCTCAAAAAGCAGGTTGAGAATTTGGAAAATCGGAACAGGCGTAATAATTTACGCATTTATGGCCTGGTTGAAGTTTGGAAGGTCCGACACCTATTTCGTTTTTTCAAACTTTTTTACCAACACTCCTTGGCCTTCCTGACTCTCCAGTTCTGAATATTCAGCGTGCACATCGTCTTGGTTCGAGTCATCCTTCTGCAGCATCCTCGTCTAAACCTAGGGGAGTTATTTTGTACTTCCTTGAATACACTGACTTACTCCGCGTCCTTCAGGCTGCTAAACAACGAGGGAAGATTATTTGGAATGGATCTACGCTCTTTTTTGCTCAGGATTATGCCAAGTCCACCGCTGAAAAGCGTAGGAAATTTTTGGACATGAGACCAGCACTACGTAACTTGAATGCGCGATATGGCTTATTCCATCCCTGCCTTTTTAAAGCGACGTATAATAATAGAACCACTACTTATGAAGATCCTGCTCTTCTACAACGGTTCCTGAATAGTTGCAGAGTTGATTCAATGGACATTCCGCAGTCATGAAGTGAAGTAGTGTGGCTCACTGGTTAGAGGCGGCAGACCCGAGAGCAGAGGACGGCCCGTGACCAGGGTTCGATTCCCGGCGCGGCAGGTTTCTGGACCAGGGTCAGCGGACTCGATAATTCTCTCGCCTCGGTGCCCACTCTGATCAGCGATCACACTCGGCAACTCTGGGCATTAGCTTGCCTCATCTTCACTAATGGCCCCACCAGACCGCCGGGGATGCCTGGTCTCACCCTGGAGATACCCATTAAGGGACCATCTCTCAGGGAAGCCAGGAAGGGTTTCGCAGCGGTTGAAGCGCCTTGGGACCCTACGGGTAAGTAGTGCGCTATATAAATGCCTATACATTTACATTTACATTTGTTCCCTCTCACACAGGATTTTCTGTCTCCTCTGTTCTTTCCGTATTCTGTTTTTGTCTTCTGTCTTTGTTCTCGTATACCGCTGCTTTTTCAGTTCTCCGTGTTGGTTTCAGTCTTCGGTTGAAGTCTTTATTTGTGCTTTCCTCAGTTGATATGTTTTTGTAATTATCATATGGTCATGTCACTTGTTTCACCTAATATCACTTTTTTCTCCCCTTTGTCTCTTATTTAGGTGATTTCGAATATGGTCCCATAGTGTTTTTCTCTTCCTTCTTATTTCCTGGGGCTGTTTTCCTTCCTGCTGTCCCGTCCTGAAGTTTTCGCGTCTTTCATTCCATCTCCCTCATGTGGCTTCACCATCCTCATTTTTCACGTTTCCCTGTGGTATGTTCCTCAGATAGCTTACTTTTTGTAACTTTGTCTTATACTCCTCCTTTTCTTTTACTTCCCTTTTTTCCTTTTCTCTCCTTTCCCTTTCTCCTCTCTAATTTTGCTGCTCTTTTCTCCTCCATTATTAATCACTCATACCTTTCCTTATTTTGAGCTTCTTTCTCAAAGCTCTCTCATCCTTCCTGTATATTTTCTCAATTTTCTATCAATATTGTTTTCTTTTTGTTGATCATATATTTTGCAGGTTGTTTATGCTATTATCGTTTAAGACTTCGTTTTTTAGAACTTTTTGATATATTTTAGATGACTGTTAATATAATTTCTTGGAATGTTAAAGGTTTGGGATCTCCGATTAAAAGACAACGTGTTCTCTCCCATTTGGCACACTTGAAAGCTGATATAGCTCTGTTACAGGAGATTCATGTTAAAGATGTTGAAATATCTAAGTTACATCGTAATTGGGTGGGTCATGTTTTTGCTTCCCCGGGTTCAGGGAAACGTAGTGGAGTTGCAATTTTATGTCACAAACGTTTATCTATTCAACTTATTTCTCAAGAAAATGATACCGATGGTAGATGGGTGGTTGTTTCTTTATTGGTTAGCAAAATTCCCTTAACCATCTTCAATGTTTATGCCCCCACTGTTCCTGACAAACTGTTTTGGCCTAACATCCTTCATACCTCCATAAAATTTACAGATGATTATTTGTGCTTGGTGGGGACTGTAATATGTTTATGGATCCATTTTTAGATAGGAAATCCAAAGCTCGTTTTTCTTCCTCTCATGCACATACACAATTTACATCTACCATATCCCAGAGGTCCCTTGTTGATTCCTGGAGGCTTTCCAACCCTTCCCTACACGAATATACATATTTCTCACCTATACATTCTTCTCAATCAAGAATTGATTATCTCTTTATCTCTAAACCCCTGGTACCACACATTACTCACTCTGATGTTGTTTCTATACTAGTCTCCGATCATGCCCCTGTGTCCTTAGGCCTCGACTTACTCCCTCCTGTCAAGGGTACACGAAGATGGCGTTTTAATAATGCCCTCCTTTTAGATACTTCCTTTACTTCTGCTTTTCTTGAGTTTGCACCACGCTTTTTTGCTGAAAATGAAACACCACAATCCTCTCCTCAGTTAATTTGGGACACTTTCAAGGTTGCTTCTAGAGACTTCATTATTGCTTATGTTGCCAAGAAACGTCGCCTTTCACAACAATCACTATCTTCTTTAAGTTCTCAAATTAAGCAATTAGAACAGTCCTATTTCTCGACCAAATCTCAATCGACACTCCATCAACTCATTCAGGCTAAACTTGCTTTTAATAAACTTTCCACGAATTCGGCCGATTTTGGATTTACTCAAATCTAGTGCCAAATTTTATTCTGCCCAAAACAAAGCGGGCAGTTTTCTCGCCAATTATCTCAAAGTTAAAAAGGAGCGAACGAACATTGATTCCATTGTTTCTTCCTCTAACATTATTCTTCATAAAGATGAGGATATCTTAAATGAATTTACTAACTTTTATCAAACTTTATATACTCCGGAATCTCCCCCCCTCGCCTCAGATATTGATCAGTACTTATCCTCCCTTCCGCCTCCACAGACGTCTGGTGTGGATTTTTCCATTTTAGATAAAGATGTTTTCGCCCAATGATATTCTGGATGCCATTAAGGTACTAAAAAAGGGTAAGGCCCCGGGCCCAGATGGTTTCTCTATAGAATTCTACTCTCATTTTTCTTCCTTTCTTGATCCCAAGCTGCACCAATTATTTTCCTTCTTTATATCATCCCAGAAGTCTGAAGGTTTTTTTCAGGAAGCTTTGATGTGTCTCCTCCCCAAAGACAACAAGGATCATACTCTGTGTAAAAATTATAGACCCATCTCATTAATCAACTTAGATTACAAGATTTTTGCCAAAATTGTAGCTTGACGCTTAGATAAAATTCTTCCATTACTCATAGGTAGAGAGCAGTGTGGTTTCATTAAGGGCCGTCTACTCTCGGATAAAACCCGCTTATTTTTTAATGTTCTCTGTAAATCCCACACTTTTAATCACTCCTTAGCTGCGATTGCTTTAGATGCTGAGAAAGCTTTTGATAGAGTTAATTGGTCGTTTATGCTTTCTACTTTATCTTAGTTTGGCTTTGGTCCTAAATTAATTTCGTATATTGCTCTTTTATATTATTTTCCTAGATCTTTTATCTTTGCTAATGGTCTTATGTCCTCTTCTTTTCCTCTTTTCCGTGGAGTTTGTCAGGGATGCCCACTTTCTCCTCTACTTTTTATCCTAGCTTTAGTATCATTTCTGTCAAAAGTCTGCTTAAATGAAGATATTATTGGTTTTCCTTACGGGAGTCACCAACTGAAGCTCTCTGCTTATGCAGATGACATTCTTTTGTTTATTTCCCATCCACAAACTTCTATTCCTGCTTTTTTATCTGAAGTATCTGCAAATGCCACAGTTTCAGGTTATAAACTTAATGTAGACAAGTGTGAGATTCTCCCTCTTAATAAGTATTGCTTTCATGCTGATTTTTTGATCTCATCTTTTCATTGGAGTCCTTCTAAAATAAAATAGTCTTGTTATAAAAGTATTTATTCTATTCTTTCAAAATTTTATGGCTACATAAGAAAGCTAGGATGTCTTTCGCCAAACTTCAACGTCCTAAATCTTTGGGTGGAGTTAATTTTCCAGATTTTTCTGCATATCACAATTCATTCTTCCTTTCCCATTCAGTTCCATTTTTGCTAGATTCATCCTCAGATTCTTCGTCACTTCCGATATGGGTTGCACTTGAATCTTTTTATTTTCAACCTTTCTCGTTTAAAGAATTTGTTACCTTATCTCATGTTCCCTCTAAGATGTCTCTTCCTAACCTTAACAACACAAGGAAACTTTTCCTTCCTTTTTTCTTTAATGGTCTTGATGACCGAGATTTTTACAATCTCCCATTTGGTATAAGCCCCTCGTTAAAATCAAGAATAGGTCTTTCTTCTGGAAGGATTGGCATTCGCTTGGCCTTTTTTGGATCTATCAACTTTTCCAAGATGTCCTTTTCCTTTCTTTTACGGTTCTCCAATCTCTTTTTTCCCTTCCTCAATCCGACCTTAACAAATATAATATGTTGCGCGTCGTTATTGTTTCTACCTATTCTTCCTTTTTGGATATTTCGTCTCCTCCCCTGTCTTCTTCTATTACCATTCCTTTCCTTTTGTCTTCTTCTTCGGCTTCACAAGTTTATAAGAAATTACAGGTTTTACCTCTTGTTAGGGATAAGTCTAAGGTAGAGCAAGACTGGGAGTCGGATTTAGAAGACACCTTTTCTATTGAGCTATGGCATAACATATGGAATAAAATACGGAGATCCTCTAGAGCAGCCAATACTACTCAAACCTTGTTTTTCGTTTATAATAGACTTCTGATCACTCCTATCAAATTGCATGCTATTGACTCCTCGATCCCTTCTACGTGCTGGTCTTGTTCTTCTCCAAATGCAGATCTCAAACACATGCTCTTTCTTTGTCCCTTAATTCACATATTTTGGACTAAAGTATGGCGGCAAATGTACTCTATTTTTTCCACACATTTTCCTTTTTCACTTACACATATCTTTTTGGGTACCCTGGCTGATATATGGTCCTCTCTGTCTACCAATGTATATATCATTGACCTACTTCTGGCGGTGGCCTTCCAGCAAATCACTAAATCCTGGAAGTCGGCGTCCAATGTCTCTTTTCAAGCATGGTGCTATGGTGTTTGCTACAACCACAGGCTTGACAGAGCATATGTTTCACCTATTACGCTTGCTATTAAGCGTGACATGTTGTGGTTGCCAATCACTAACTTTCTAGATTTTTCTGCTCAATCTCGTCCTTTGCATTCCCCTTCGAATTAAGAAGTTCCCAAACCTCCATGAGATAGTTTAGAATGAGGTTTCATGTCTGTATTTTCTAGGTATTTATGGTTCCTTTTTACGATAAGATAGCTTGAGTATTGATATTACAGGTTGTGTGCATGCCTGACAATATTATTTACAGGATTAATATGTTTTTCTCCCCCTCACTTTTCCCCCTTTTTCTTTTTCTTCTCCTTCCCTCTCCCTTTATTGCTTGTGTACTATTGTAATATTTGATTGCTTTTTTAATATTGTATTGCAATTATATTGTATGATGTCTTATTGCAATCTTTTTCTTTAATACTTAAAAACTGAGAGTATTAGCTAAATAAGGTCATCTCTTTTTCAGCAGCAAAAATCGCCACATAAATCTCTGTTCCGGCTTGAAGTAGTACCTCTGCCCAGTAGGGTTGTGTTATAGAGAAACCCAAACGATGAATGACAGCCAAGCAAGGAAAAATGTATGCTCTGAGTCATCCAATCAATTTCAGTGATATACAGTCTAAGCCCTCAGATCCCAAAAATAATCGCGAACTGGGGAGCATTGATAGCAGTGAAGCATATTTTGTCTTTATGTACATTCAGCAAAAGGATGCACCTGACTGATAGAGAATCGGTGTCTTTGGTTATGTGGCCTTTCTCACATCTTCTGCGCCAGAGCAGCATCCATAAAATTGCCGAGAGCTCAGAATCAATTAAAATCCTTGCCTTCGCCTCACCTAGACTTGGTGTCTGTATTTCAATATTCAGGAAGAACTATGAATGAAGCTTGTAATATGAAGAGAGGAAGAATCCCTTTGCGAGCTCAAAGAAAGCCTCTCTGCCTGCTCTGAGCATATCCATTGTTCAATAAATGAGAAATGGTGACTGCTTTGGTCTTAGGTTTGGATGGACATTCTGTAGTGGTCTCTCCTTTCTCCTTACTCTGTTGTGGAATGCTCACCTCGTGTGGATTCTCGTGTGTGTGCATTCCATAACTGAATGTAGAATTGTGGTTTTGAAAAGCTTGAGAGTTATGGCTTGTACCTCGCTGTTGCTCGCTGCTGCGCAGTTCATGTCATTATTAAAGCTTACAGTGGACTCATCTCCTGGTCTCTTGTGAGATCCATACTACATTTATTTGGTGACGACTGACAGGTGACAAATGCAAAAAGAACAATTTATGGACAGAATGCAGAACAATGTCATACATTCACCCCAGTACAGAGATATGGGCCTAAATCCATAGTTTTTTTGCTCACCATGCCATTCCAGTTTTGGACCCAGCCATATGCAAATCAGTCTTGACCCTGCACCCAATGGCAACAGTCCAGCCCAAACTGCCAGGTCAGGTGCTCCCTGGACTGGAAACAAGCATCCTAGGACCGGTTTCGGGCTTTCAGCCCTCATCAGCCAGGATAACTTGACTCCGGTGGCATGGAGAGTAAGGGACCCATGTCTGGGCATACCCGTCCCACTCAGGGTGCAAATGCAAAAAGAACAATTGATGGACAGAATGCAGAACAATGTCATACATTCACCCCATTACAGAGCTCTGGTCCTAAATCCATCGTTTTGTTGCTCACCATGCCATTCATGTTTGGACCCAGCCATATGCAAATCAGTCTTGACACTGTGCCTAATGGGAACAGTCTAGCCAGAACTGCCAGGCCAGGTCCTTCCTGGACTGGAAACAAGCATTCTAGGACCTATTTCGGGCTTTCAGGCCTCATCAGCCATGATAGATTAACTCCAGTGGCATGGAGAGAACGGGATCCACGTCTGGGCATAACAGTCCCGCTCAGGGGTGACAAATGCAAAAAGAACAATTGATGGACAGAATGCAGAAAAATGTCATACATACACCCCAGTACAGAGATCTGGGACTAAATCCATTGTTTTTTTGCTCACCAAGCCATTCCAGTTTGGACCCAGCCATAGGCAAATCAGTCTTGACCCTGCGCCCAATGTGAAAGGTCCAGCCCAAACTGCCAGGCCAAGTCTTCCCTGAACTGGAAACAAGCATCCCAGGACCGATTTTGGGCTTCCAGCCCTCATCAGCCAGGATAGCTTGACTCCAGAGCCATGGAGAGCACTGGACCCACGTCTTGGGATACCGTTCCCGGGGTGACAATGCAAAAAGAACAATTGATGGACAGAATGCAGAACAACGTCATGCATTCACCCCTGTACAGAGATCAGAGCCTAAATCCGTCGTTTTTTGCTCACCTTGCCATTCCAGTTTGGACCCAGCCATATGCAAATCAGTCTTGACCCTGCGCCCAATGGGAATAGTCCAGCCCGAACTTCCATGCCAGGTCCTCCTTGGACTGGATACAAGCATCCTAGGACAGGCTTAGGGATTTCAGCTGAGGGACAGGGTCAAGGCTGATTTGCATATGGCCAGGTTTAAACTGGGTTGGCATGGTGAGCAAAAGGATGATGGATTTACCCAGATCTCTTGACTGGGGGTGAATGCTTTGATTTGTTCAGCATTCCGTCCATCAATTGTGTGTCTTTTGCTTTCTCGCCCTATGTGCGCCCGGTATGCCCAGACGTGGGTCCCAGGCTCACTGTGCCACTGGATCAAGCTATCCTGGCTGATGAGGGCTGAAAGCCTGAAACCGGTCTTGGGATGCTTTTTTCTGGTCCAGGGAGGACCTCGTTTGGCAGTTCGGGCTGAACTGTTCCCATGACGGACAGGGTTAAGGCTGATTTGCATATGGCCAGGTTTAAATGGGGTGGCATGGTGAGCAAAAGGATTATGGATTTAACCCAGATCTCTTGACTGGGGGTGAATGCTTTGATTTGTTCAGCATTCCGTCCATCAATTGTGTGCCTTTTGCTTCATCCCCCTAAGTGCGCCAGGTATGCCCATACGTGGGTCCCGGGCTCACTGTGCCCCTGGATCAAGCTATCCTGGCTGATGAGGGCTGAAAGCCTGAAACCGGTCCTAGGATGCTTGTTTCTGGTCCAGGGAGGATCTAGCTTGGCAGTTCGGGCTGGACTGTTCCCATGAGGGACAAGGTCAAGGCTGATTTGCGAATAGCCATGTCTAAACTGGGGTGGTATGGTGAGCAAAAGGATGATGGATTTAACCCAGATCTCTTGACTGGAGGTGAATGCTTTGATTTGTTTAGCATTCTGTCTATCAATTGTGTGTCTTTTGTTTTCTCTCCCGTGGTGCGCTGGGTATGCCCAGACGTGGGTCCCGGGCTCACTGTGCCACTGGATCAAGCTATCCTGGCTGATGAGGGCTATAAGCCCAAAACCAGCCTTAGGATGCTTTTTTCCCATCCAGGGAGGACCAGGTTTGGCAGTTTGGGCTGCACTGTTCCCAAGAGTGACAGGGTCAAGACTGATTTGCATATGGTCAGGTCTAAACTGGGGTGGCATGGTGAGCAAAAGGATGATGGATTTAACCCAGATCTCTGGACGGGGATGAATGCTTTGATTTGTTCAGCATTACGTCCATAAATTGTGTGTCTTTTGCTTTCTCACCCTAAGTCCGCTGGGCATGCCCAGTTGTGGGTCCCGGGCTCACTGTGCCACTGGATCAAGTTATCCTGGCTGATGAGGGCTGAAAGCCTGAAACCGGTCCTAGGATGCTTGTTTCCGGTCCAGGGAGGACCGGGCTTGGCATTTCGGGCTGGACTGTTCCCATGAGGGACAGGGTCACGGCTAATTTGCATATAGCCAGGTCTAAACTGGGGTGGCATGGTGAGCAAAAGGATAATGGATTTACCCCAGATCTCTTGACTGGGGGTGAATGCTTTGATTTTTTCAGCATTCCATCCATCAATTGTGTGTCTTTTGCTTTCTCACCCTAAGTGCGCCGGGTATGCCCAGACATGGGTCACGGGCTCACTGTGCCACTGGATCAAGCTATCCTGGCCGATGAGGGATGAAAGCCGGAAACCGGCCCTAGGATGCTTGTTTCCGATCATGGGAGGACTGTTATGTCGAACGTCCTCAGGATCGGTTTGAAGAGTTATGTTCCACCTCTCAATATAGCCAATGTCTGAGTTGCCGTAATGGCACAGTACATTGGAAGGATTAAGTGAGGGATGTTGGGGGGGTTGGGGAAAAGGAAGGAAAGGAAGGGGACAGCAGGGAGGGAGATCTGGAAAACACAAAGAGAACAAATCTCATGAATACCTTAACTATAAATGCACTCTGCATACAGTAAATCCTCAAGTAACACATATGCCATTCTAAATACCTGTAAAGTAAAATAACACTTCAGGGGATAGGTAGGTGATGGTAGAGGATGGGATAGAGGTGTTGCTGCAGTGATACAAAATCAACATGAACATGTAACTTCAACACATGAATGCATATATGACTGTTTAGCAATAATATTCAGATGAAGCAGAAACATACCCCTAGCTCACTCCTTTTACGCCTCACAAGGATAGAGTGTAGAAATCTACCACTCCTGAACAGCCCCTGTTAACAAAAGGAGCCAGAGACAGTTGGGTTAAACACCATACATCTTATACAACATCCATCTATGATAAATAACTTTGCAAAAAGAAGTTGCCCCGTATTAACAACACACAAGGCCAAAATGAGTCAGAGGTGATATCCTCGAATGTTTCTTTCAGTGTAGTTAAGAGCACCCTGCTCCTAATTCCAGGTTTACCACAAATGAATAAGAAAATACAAAAATAACCGAAGAAACCAGTGGATCTCAAAACATCAACCTCTCCGTTGGTCGACAATACCGACCGGGTCAAATCCCTTAATACTCTGAAGTTTTCCCCAAGAGGATCCTAGTACTTGCGTGTAAAGCCAGGTAGCTAACACGACCCAAATCAAGAAAGAAATACAGCAGTAACGGAATCCTGGTGCAAGCACCCTTGCCGCACCACAACGAACAGCAACCGTCACCCAACAGCACTGGACCGGAGGAATTCCCGACGCCGAGCTCGGGAAAGTCTTCCTCCTTATGCTTCCGTGAACAAGTCTCGCGAGAACCGCAAAGGATCATGGGAGCAGTAGTTCCCAACCGCGTCTTGCAGGGAAACATAGTCCTTTCCACCAGCGCGATCGTGACAAGGACCGGGCTTGGCTGTTCGGGCTGGACTGTTCCCATGAGGAACAGGCTCAAGGCTGATTTGCATACGTCCAGGTCTGAACTGCGGTGGCATGATGAGCAAACGGATGATGGATTTAACCCAGGTCGCTTGACAGGGGGTGAATGCTTTGATTTGTTTAGCATTCCGTCCATCAATTGTGTGTCTTTTGCTTTCTCGCCCTAAGTGCGCCGGGTATGCCAAGACGTGGGTCCTGGGTTCACTGTGCCACTGGATCAAGCTATCCTGACTGATGAGGGCTGAAAGCCTGATATCGGTCCTAGGATGCTTTTTTCCGGTCCAGGGAGGACCTGTCTTGGCAATTCCGGCTGGACTGCTCCAATGAGGGACAGGGTCAAGGCTGATTTGCATATGTCCAGGTCTAAACTGGGGTGGCATGGTGAGCAAAAGGATGATGGATTTAACCCCGATCTCTTGACTAAGAGCCAAAGCTTTGATTTGTTTAGCATTCCGTCCATTAATTGTGTGCCTTTTGCTGTCTCGCGCTAAGTGCGCCAGGTATGTCCAGACGTGGGTCCCGGGCTCTCTTTGCCACTGGATCAAGCTATCCTGGTTGATGAGGGCTGAAAGCCTGAAACCGGTCCTAGGATGCTTGTTTCCGGTCCAGGGACGATCTGGCTTTCAGTTCGGGCTGGACTGTTCGCATGAGGGACCAGGTCATGGCTGATTTGCATATGGCCAGGTCTAAACTGGGATGGCTTGGTGATCAAAAGGATGATGGATTTAACCCAGATCTCTTGACTGGGGGCGAATGCTTTGATTTGTTCAGCATTCCGTCCATCAATTGTGTGCCTTTTGCTTCATCCCCCTAAGTGCGCCAGGTATGCCCAGACGTGGGTCCCAGGCTCACTGTGCCCCTGGATCAAGCTATCCTGGCTGATGAGGGCTGAAAGCCTGAAACCGGTCCTAGGATGCTTGTTTCTGGTCCAGGGAGGATCTGGCTTGGCAGTTCGGGCTGGACTGTTCCCATGAGGGACAAGGTCAAGGCTGATTTGCGAATAGCCATGTCTAAACTGGGGTGGCATGGTGAGCAAAAGAATGATAGATTTATCCCAGATCTCTTCACTGGAGGTGAATGCTTTGATTTGTTTAGCATTCTGTCCATCAATTGTGTGTCTTTTGCTTTCTCACCCTTGGTGCGCTGGGTATGCCCAGACGTGGGTCCCGGGCTCACTGTGCCATTTGATCAAGCTATCCTGGCTGATGAGGGCTATAAGCCCAAAACCAGCCTTAGGATGCTTTTTTCCCATCCAGGGAGGACCAGGTTTGGCAGTTTGTGCTGCACTGTTCCCAAGAGGGACAGGGTCAAGACTGATTTGCATATGGTCAGGTCTAAACTGGGGTGGCATGGTGAGCAAAATGATGATGGATTTAACCCAGGTCGCTTGACGGGGGGTGAATGCTTTGATTTGTTTAGCATTCCGTCCATCAATTGTGTGTCTTTTGCTTTCTCGCCCTAAGTGCGCCGGGTATGCCAAGATGTGGGTCCTGGGTTCACTGTGCCACTGGATCAAGCTATCCTGACTGATGAGGGCTGAAAGCCCGATACCGGTCCTGGGATGCTTTTTTCCGGTCCAGGGAGGACCTGGCTTGGCAATTCCGGCTGGACTGCTCCAATGAGGGACAGGGTCAAGGCTGATTTGCATATGTCCAGGTCTAAACTGGGGTGGCATGGTGAGCAAAAGGATGATGGATTTAACCCCGATCTCTTGACTAAGAGTCAAAGCTTTGATTTGTTTAGCATTCCGTCCATTAAATGTGTGCCTTTTGCTGTCTCGCGCTTAGTGCGCCAGGTATGTCCAGACGTGGGTCCTGGGCTCTCTTTGCCACTGGATCAAGCTATCCTGGTTGGTGAGGGCTGAAAACCTGAAACCGGTCCTAGGATGCTTGTTTCCGGTCCAGGGAAGATCTGGCTTTCAGTTCGGGCTGGACTGTTCGCATGAGGGACCAGGTCATGGCTGATTTGCGTATGGCCAGGTCTAAACTGGGGTGGCATGGTGAGCAAAAGGATGATGGATTTAACCCAGATCTCTTGACTGGGGGTGAATGCTTTGATTTATTCAGCATTCCATCCATAAATTGTGTGTCTTTTGCTTTCTCGCCCTAAGTGCACCGGGTATGCCCAGAAGTGGGTCCGGGCTCACTGTGCCACTGGATCAAGCTATCCTGGCTGATGAGGGCTGAAAGCCCGAAACCAGTCTAGGATGCTTGTTTCCGGTCCAGGGAGGACCTGGCTTGGCAGTTCAGGCTGGACTGTTCCCATGAGGGACCAGGTAAAGGCTGATTTGCATATGGCCAGGTCTAAACTGGGAGGCATGATGAGCAAAAGGATGATGGATTTAACCAAGATCTCTTGACTTGGGTTGAATGCTTTGAATTGTTCAGCATTCCATTAATCAATTGTATGTCTTTTGCTTTCTCGCCCTAAGTGTACCGGGTATGCCCAGACGTGGGTCCCAGGCTCCCTGTGCCACTGGATCAAGCTATCCTGGCTGATGAGGGCTGAAAGCCCGAAACCAGTCCTGGTAGGCTTGTTTCCGGTCCAGGGAGGACCTGGCTTGGCAGTTCCGGCTGGACTGTTCCCATGAGGGACAGGGTCAAGGCTGATTTGCATATGGCCAGGTCTAAACTGGGGTGGCATGGTGAGCAAAATGATGATGGATTTAACCCAGATCTCTTGACTAAGAGTGAATGCTTTGATTGTTCAGCATTCCGTCTATCAATTGTGTGTCTTTTGCTTTCTTACCCTAAGTGTGCCGGGTATGCCCAGACGTTGGTCCCTGGCTCGGTGTGCCACTGGATCAAGCTATGCTGGCTGATGAGGGCTGAAAGCCCAAAACTGGTCCTAGGATGCTTGTTTCCCGTCCAGAGAGGACCTGGTTTGGCAGTTAGTGCTGGACTGTTCCCATGAGAGACAGGGTCAAGGCTGATTTGCATATGGCCAGGTCTAAACTGGGGTGGCATGGTGAGCAAAAGGATGATGGATTTAACCCAGATCTCTTGACTGGGGGTGAATGCTTTGATTTGTTCAGCATTCCGTCCATCAATTGAGTGTCTTTTGCTTTCTCACCCTAAGTGCGCCAGGAATGCCCAGACGTGGTCCCAGGCTCACTCTGCCACTGCATCACGCTATCCTGGCTGATGAGGGCTGAAAGCCCGAAACCGGTCCTAGGATGCTTGTTTCTGGTCCAGACAGGACCTGGCTTGGCAGTTCGGGATGGACTGTTCCCATGAGGGACAGGGTCAAGGCTGATTTGTATATGGTCATGTCTAAAACTGGGGTTGCATGGTGAGCAAAAGGATGATGGATTTAACCAAGACCTCTTGACTGGGGGTGAATGATATGATTTGTTCAGCATTCCGTCCATCAATTGTATGTCCTTTGACTGACAGGTGACTTCAAGACCCATGGGGTGTAGTATCAGCTGACTTCGCCCTCAGGTTACAGGATTGCCTCCGCAGCTCCGCAGGAAATTTGGTACCCGTTTGGTATGAAGCCGTTTCCGGCTTCTAGTTCTCCAAGGTACTGTTTGCGCACCACCCACTGTCTCGCGCAGCAGCAGCATTTGGGGGCAAGGTAACTGTGATGTGTGTACTACGTCATGCCAGCGGCCATTTCCTGGTCAGGCAGTCTCTGTTGCACCCACGTCTCACGACAAGGCAGACATTTCGCTGGTATTGTATGTTAGACTTGGCATCTTTTGGCATGTTTCCCCCAAGTTTTTGCTTTCTGCCCTCCCGGTTTTGACTCTTTTTTTTCTGGTATAACGTTTCTGCGCGCTTTTCAAACTGCTGATCAGTGGTAAAGCGCAGGCACTCTTGTGGTAAATTGTGTTATGATTGGATGTGCGACTTACTTGTCAGCCCGCAGTAACGGGCACTGCAGGTGCTGGGGCTTGTGAGTCCACCGTTGCTCGTGGGCCAGCAGCACAAATTGTGCCACCCACGTACCTCGCCTGAGAAAGGAATAAGTGAATGAAGTTTGGTATGCCTAAACTCAGCATCTAAAGACACAGCCTTTAGCAAGGGTGCCCTTTTCATTTTGAGTTCAAAAAGGCCACTTTTAGAAAGTGGGTATTATTTTGCTCGGTCTTCCTGTCTGCGTCTGCTGGAATGTGGATTGCCTGTCTGGTTTTTGGGACGACAGATGGCTGGGGAGCGGGGTGGCTTCCGACAGTCTAGGTACGTCAGGAAAGGGCTAAATAGACCTGGGTTACGATGGGGGAAGAGGGAGGGAATCTCTTTGCAACTCAAAGGGCCTGGTCTGCGTCTGACAAAGAAGTCTCCACCTCCTGCCAGGAATCCACGCCAGAGACGGTCCAACTGGTTCTGGCCAGACATAGACACCCTCTGGCTGAAAGATCAAAGGATTTTTAGATACAAATGCTGGGTCCCAGACCCCTGAACTTTATAACTCATCTGGATCAAGAAGACTGCAGAGAAAAGGAGCCAGAGAAACTGCTGAAAGGAACAACCGCTTTGCTTCATGCTTTGCTGGGCTGACCTGCCGTGGCTGTTTCTGTCTTGGGCAGTGAAAGGCCTGGACTGGACTTTCTGCAACCACATTGGTGAGACTCTCTAAGGGCTATAGGTAGAGCTTGCCCCCTGTTCACGAAGTCTTAGGAACAGCAAAGACTTCAGGTTCTTCGACCCGCAGCACTGGGGACTGTGTGTTTGGTGCTGCAGCCCGAAGAACGCCACTCGACGACATCTACGACGACCCTGCCGAAACCGTGTCCTGAAGGCACAGCAGAGGGCACCGCCGCAGTGCCGCACTCTGACCCTGGTCTTTCTGACGATGCCTGCTAATGCCATCACTGAGCCGCTGATCGTACCGTGACCTGTTGGCACCGCACTCCGCACCGCCTTGCTTAATGCCAAAGCTTTGGCACTGCAGAGGGCACCGCCGACATGCCGCACCGTGACCCTGGTCTCACTGACGCCGCCCCAACCATTGGACCCTCACTCTGCACCACCTCGCTACACCATGACGACGCGGCCTTCCTGATGCCGCCACATCCCGCCGAAATCGCGCCGCTGCCTACACCGTGGTTCGGGTGCACCGTTCGTAAGTTACGTGATGCACCGCCCTCCTCCCACATCGCAGCCTTGGCCTACCGAGGCCGGTGTTATCGACTCTAGTTCGTCAGCCGACTACAGCGCTTCCGCAATGACAACACGCTGCTTGCACCATGACCTGCTAGCACTGTGACGAGCACCGCCTCCATCTCGCACCACAACCCTGGTCTCACCGACGACGCCTTCTGACACTGCCACCGAGCCGCTGCTCGCACCGCGACCTGGGGGCACTGCACGCCACACCGATGCGCTTCACACCGCAGCACCCGACGACAGTTGGCGTCAGTGCTCCAGATCCCAAAAGAAAGGAGCTCGACCTACAACGCGAGTGACTTCAAGGGCCCCATCGCTCTGCATCTCTGAAAGGTAGTGTTTGCGGGTCTTCACGAAACCGTAGTTGGCCTGCGACCTCGCGGCCAGCCAGAACTGTTTTTGGATTTGTTGTTCACGATGCCGTGATAGCCCCGGGCGGAGGTATCGACATTAAGGAACTATTTTAAAAAGCATATTTTGACAAGGGAACATTTTGAAGTATAGTATTGTGTATTTTTATTGTATTTGGTCTTGTCTTAAGTATATAAAAATTGGATATTTTTCTAAACTGGTGTGGTGTCCTTTTGTAGTGCGTACACTGTATTACTGTTGGTTATGTGCAAATGCTTTACACACTGCCTCTAAGATAAGCCTGGCTGCCCGTGACAAGCTAACAAGGGGGTGAGCAGGAGTTATTTTAGAAGTGTAACTACCTTATCCTGACTAGAATGGTGGTTTCTGCCTCGCTTTGGCGCAAGTCTCAGCTAGCCAGAAATCCCATTTCTAACAATGTATATCTACAGAGTTGCCAAGCGTTTGTGTCTTTCCGCAACAGCATGTACGTAAATTGATGTTGCAGCCATTTTAAAGGGCTGAATCAGACAACTGTCATCTATGCTCTAGTTATTTCCTTTAAGGTACGGCCATTTTGGGGTTGGAAACATTTGGCATGAGAGCTTCTTCTGCTGAAACCCTTAAAAGAAGCTGTTTTAGCAAGTCCGGTGATGCACTCACCCTGCGTGTCAACTTGCGTTCCTGTTTCATCATCGTGGTTGTCTGTAGTAAGTGCAAGTGATATGCACCCTTTGCATTTTATTTGCAGTGGCATTCAAGTTTTTTCTTTTTTTTAAACTTCTTTTGCTTCAGTTCCTGTTGGAGTTGGCAACACACGCAAAATTTGCTACATACCTCTAGAATCTGCATCATTTACAGATTACAACTAAAATAGTTTTTTTTTGCTTCAGTGAACTTAGTGTGTCTGTTTCAGCTCCACCTCCTTTTGTCGGGGTGCCTTGGAACCCGCCCATATCTTGGAAAAGGTGGTATGACGCTTTTGTTACTTATTTAGGTGCCATAGGAGCATCTCATTACAGAGCTGAAAGAAAGAAATGTTTACTCCTTCATTGTTTAGGGTTCGAAGGTAGGTCTGTGTTCAAACATCTGCCACCTTTAGTATGAGTTCAAGATGAGGAGGACATTGATGAGTACGCTGAGGCTGTAAAGAAGTTGGAGTTGCGTTTCGTGGTTCAGCCCAGTCTTGTAGTCATTCGTCAAATTGAGTGCTGATTGTCAATTTTAAGTATTCACGGAGCAATTAGTCAGAGACCAGTACATTTGTAAGTGTACAGACAAAACTATTCAGCAAATCCATAGGTAATCCTTCTCTCGAGGAGACTATTCACACAGCAAAGAGCATCGAACTTTCTAAAGTCTCAGTAAAAGAATTAGAAGACAAGTCTAATGAACTGGTTGGGGCGGTTAGATCCAGGGATGATAAAAACAATGTTCCATCACATTCTGATAATGTGTTTTTCAAACACACTAATATATGTTTTCATTGTGGAAATCTTTCACACACAAAGGCGGGCAGGAGTTGTCCAGCCAAAATGTTACTTGCAGGGCATGGGGCAATCTTGGACATTTTGCTAAAGTTTGTCAAGATAGCAAACGTGGTGGGTTATCCTTTCAAGTTAGCAAGCCGGCCAATTCCCCTTCTGTTGCTAACGTGTCAGTTGTGAAGTATGCTGATTCGGACAGTTTTCACAGCATCCAGAATGAACTGAGGGACATCAAATCAAATCAAATCAGGTACATTTGTAAAGCGCAAACATATCACAAAAAAGTCTCATGGCGCTTGCAGACAGCTCTGACTGGACGGTGACTTAATTGTCAAATAACCAGGTTTTCAACTGTTTGCGGAACCGTTTGTGGTCGGGGATGGTGCGTAAATGTACAGGGATTTTATTCCATGATGCCGAGCCAAGAAAAGAGAAAGATCCACCACCTTTCCTAGCAGTATGGATTCTCAAAGGAGTGAGCAATGAAGTATTGCTTGATCTAAGGGTCCTGCAAGGCTGGTACCACTGTAATTTTCTGGACCAATATTTTGGTCCCCTTCCATACATGTGCTTATGGATAAGACATAAGGTCTTAAAGAGAATTTGTTTCTTTACTGGAAGCCAATGTAATGATCTTAAACAGGGAGCAGAGGAGGTCATGGGAGGAAGGCCAAGGACCAGCCTGGCTGTCGTATTCTGTATTATTTGAAGCCTTTTCAACAGTTTTTCATTAATTGAAAGCAGCAGGGCATTTCCATAGTCCATTCTATTGATTATCAGGCCCTGGACTAATGGTTTCCTGGCCTCCCTGGGGATCCACTTGAAAACCTTCCGGAGGCTCCGCATCACTCCCAAGCAAGTACCAGAGATATGATTTATCTGACTCTCCATGGATAGTTGTTTGTCCATATAGATGCCAAATTCCGAACGGTTGATTTAGGGGTAGGACAGGGGCCGAGGTTGGAGGGCCACCAGTCATGGGACCAATACTTGTGGGCCCTGCCAAACAGCATGATCTCAGACTTATCTCCGTTCAATTGGAAATGGTTGGAGTTCATCCATCTGTCAATGGGAGACATGCATTGCTTGAAGCGCTGTTTTGTTTCGGCTGGGTCCGGACCAATGGTGATCAGGATCTGCGTGTCGTCCGCATAGGATATGAAATCAAAACCGTAGGATCCCATCACCTTGGCCAGAGGGGTCATATATATATTGAAGAGGGTCGGGCTCAAGATAGAGCCCTGAGGTACCCCCATCTTCACTGGTCTTTCCCCTGAAACACTTTTGCCCATTTGGACTGCGGTGACACGATCAGTCAAGTAGCTCTTGAGCCACTTTAGGGCATTTCCCCTTACACCTATCTCTCACAGCCGGTGTTTTAAAATGCTGTTGGAGATGGTGTCAAAGGCGGCAGATAGGTCGAGCAGAACAAGAAAGGCTGACTGATGGTTGTTCAACACCAACCTGACATTATCCATAACTTCGACCAGAGCTGTCTCAGTGCTATGTGCCGCCCTAAAACCAGACTGTGAAGGATCGAGTAGTTTGTAGCTCTCGAGATGGGCGCTAACTGTTGGTTAATAAGGGATTCCATCATTTTACCAATATAGGGCAGTAAGGATATAGGGCAATAATTAAGAGGTAGTTTCTGGTCTACTGTGTTTTTTTTTAATATGGGTCAGACTCTCGCAGCCTTCAACATTGTGGAAAATGTTGCCTCCGCTAGAGATTTATAAATAGACCTATAAGATCATCTAGAATTACCGGTGCAATAATGGGGAAATATTTTGGGGGTACAGGATCTGTAGGTGAGCCTGATTTTATCCTTGACATGACAGAAGTAACTGATTTTTTGTCGCACTTTGCGAATTCATTCAAGATACAGCGCAGATTCTTAGACAGGCAATGCATATCCTCAGAGTAAGTGTTGTTGTTTTAATGATGGAAAGGATTTGTGAATGGCTAGAATTTTTTCTTCGAAGAATTTGGAAAGCGTGTCCGTCCAGTCCTGAGTGATTGGGACCGAGGGCTGGTTGGACGGGGAAGTGAATTCTTTATAGATTTGATATAATTCTTTACAGGAATTTTCAGCCTGATTTATCCAAGTTAAAAAAAATTGCTCTTTAGCCAATTTGCTATCATTCATGTAATTATGGTGGATATCTTTATAGTTTTTACGGTCGTCCATCTTTTGGCTTTTTCGCCACTTCCGTTCTGCTGTACGACACAGGAACTTAGTGGCCCTTAACTGGTCCGTGAACCATGGGGCGGCTCTGGACTTGATTTTAATCTGGGTAGATGGAGCACTTTTATCCAGAGCAGTCCTAATTACTTTATCTAGGTCATGTGCAGTTTGATTTGTACTAACTTCGAGACCAGATGGGTTTAGGCGAAAATGTGTGGCAAAAAGGGATGGAGTGACTTTCCGCCAGGATTGTCGGTCTATTAATTCACTCTTATGGTTGTTTTTAATCGTTTTGTTAGGGATAACAAATTTTATTATGTAGTGGTCTTACCATAATAGCGGGGCAGGGGGTTCTATTTGTACATCTGAGAAGTTGGTAAAAAGAAGGTTCCTATGTATGGCCAGCGTTATGAGTAGGGCCCGTGACCAGTTGGCAGAGACCGAGCATGTTCATGTTTGAGATCAATTGGTCAGTATCTGGGTTTGACAAAATCTCAGCATAATAGTTAAAATCACCAATTAGAAGGAAATTTTCCGAGGCCAATACACGGGGAGCAATGATTTCTAGCAATTCGTCGTGAAAGTCCTCTTTGGGTACAGGAGGTCTATAGACTAAGGCCCCTCTCCAAGTACCGTTTGATAGGCCATCTATCTTAAAAATGCATATTTCTATGTGTCGTGCACTCTTAATTTCAAGAACTGTGATGATTAGGTCTTTCATGGAGGCTACTAATAAACCACCTCCTCTTTTCTCTTTCCTGTCCACTCTGGTTATCTCATAGTGGGGCGGAAAGGCTGTAGACACATTAGGGGAAGCACCTTCATGCAACAAGGTTTCTGTGATGAAGCAGATGTCTGGAACTTCCAGATCTAAAAGACTCCATACCTCTAGCGAATGCTTTGTAGTGGTACGTGGTTATGGTTGTTGGCGAGCAGGATGTTCTGGTTGGTGATATCTCTGATTGTGTGGATCCATACGTTGAAAATGGCACTGGAGATTAAAAATGAGTGTGCTAGAGGACTCTGGTGCAAGAATCACCGTGATCACTCAGGAAATGTTTAGTGATGTGTTGGGGTCTCGTCCTTTGGAACCTCCTGACATGGCTACTATTTCTTATGAGGGATGGAAGATAGAGCTAGCAGATTATTTTGAGGATGTTCTTGAATTCAAAGGTAGAAAGATCCTTGGGAAGGTCTATGTTGCAATTAAGGGTTTGTCCATTCTAGGATGGTTTTACCAAGGTTTTTTTCAGATGGTTCTTAGGCCTGGCACAAAGGAACAAGTCTCTATTGTCTCCTCTAATGATTTTGCGGATAACGTTTTCAGACGTTTTCCTTCCGTTTTTGGTGGAGGGTTGGGTCAGATCAGGGGTTTTACTCATCAGATTAGAGTTAAGGACAATGCCATTCCTGTCAAGCACAGTCTCAGGTGTGTTCCATTTAGCGTCAGGGATAAACTTGAGCACGAACATAATGATTTATGCCAGAAAGGCATTATCAAGCCTATTGAGTCTTCTCTTTGGCTTTCTCCCCTGGTTGTGGCAAGGAAGAAAAACGGTGATCTTCGTGTTTGTTTTGACTTACGCAGTCTCAATAAAAACACTTTGGTTGCTTCACACCCTCACCCCATGATTTCGGACATGCTGTCTATGATTAATGGATCCAAATGGTTCAGCAAGTTGGATTTAGCGCCAGCTTACCACCAGGTGGTTTTGGATCCTTCCTCTAGGCATCTCATGGCTTTTCTATCACTGATTGGCACGTTTCAATTCGGTTGTATGTCTTTTGGTCTTGCCTCCGTAGTCGCAGTTTTTCAAAGGATTATGTGCCACATGCTTAAAAGGGTCAAGGGTGTTGCTGTTTTTCAAGAAGATGTTTTGATTTATGGTGCATCTAAAGAAATGCATAATTAATCTTTGTTCTGGATATCAAGCAAGAGAATGGAGTTGTCCTAAAAAAGATAAGTGTCTTTTCATGGTACAGAAGGTGGAGTACTTGCGCCATGTGTTGTCTGAACATGGTGTGGAACCGAGCCCTGGTCTTGTCAGGGCTATTGTGGATAGATCTGCTCCCACTGACAAAGTTGGTCTCAACTCTTTCATTATTCTCTGTGAATTTTACTCACGATTTGGGCCAGGTTATGCTTCTAAAGTGCAACCCCTCACCAATATGTTGAAGAAGAGTGTTGCTTTTGTCTTGGATGTTTATTGTCAAGAGGTTTTGGAATGTATCAAAACCCAATTGGTTGGCACGAATAGTCTCAAACCTTTCAATACTAATGTTATGTGCACCATCACTGTTGATGCCAGTGGTGTTGGGCTAGGTGCCATTCTCACTCAGTCTAAAGATGGAATGGAGAAGACTTTGGGATATGCCTCTAGAGTGTTGCGTGGTCCAGAGTTGAATTTCTCTGTTATCAAAAGGGAACTGTTGGCTTGTTGGTGGGCCATCTGAAAATTCAATCCTAACATTTGAGGGAACCATTTCGTGCTACGCACTGATCAAAACCCACGTGTGTCCATACTCTCAGGCAATAAAATCAAAGAACACACTCCCAGGATTGCCAGACTGTCCACCAAGTTGCTTCAGTATGATTTTGAAGTCTCTTACCTTCCTGGTAACAAGAATGGTAGAGCTGACTTTTTCTCTAGGTTTCCTGTGTCTGATGATGTTTCTCTTCTTGGTGGTGATGATGATGATGATGTGGACGATTGTTGTATTGCTTTCATGGTTATGGGTGATATGTGTGCTGTGAGTGAGGAAGAATGGAGGGATGAGTTGTCCAAGTTATGCCTTGTACTTCACTGTTGCTGGCTGCTGCACAGTCCCTGTGATTATTAAAGCTTACCTTGGACTTATCTCCTGGTCTCTTGTGAGCTCCATACTACACATTCCTTGATGAAGTATCCATTCATAGTGCAGTATGAACATTGGCCATAATGACGACAGGACTCCAACTCTTCTATAGAAATAGGTTCCCTAATACTCCCAATCTCCATGGGCTCAGGGGTTTCTTGTGTAGCTAGCTTCCCTTTTTCAAACTGATGTGAAAACATTCCATTAAGTCTCTTACTTGACTGAAGCAAGAGACCACGTAGCTAAACGGTGGTCCAGCCCTGATGTTGACATTGATGATCTCTACACAACCTTTGGGTTGTGGTTCTATTTATGTGAGATTATTCTTTTATTCATCATGCAGACACTGATAAAAAGGGGGAGATCCTTCTCCTCGGACCAAGATGTCTCAGGCATCAGATTATTAAACTGGATCAAATAGTTAGTAGGTCTTTGTTCTCTTGACAAAGATCTAGTAGCCTTAGTTTACAGAAGATATGAAGTACAACAGTCAAATACTTTTTTAATTTTCCTTTGAAGTTCCTCCAACTGTAATATCTTGGGTCATTATCTCCTACCAATGGAACTGCCCATGTAGCTGCGTCCACTCCCAGATAGGAAATTAGGAATACTACATGTGACTGATTATTTGGGATGCTGTGGGACAACACACGAAGCGGAACTGCACCGGAGTCAAGAAAAAGTGCACCTTGATTGGATCTCCTGTATAATGTTCAGACACGGTCAAAGGTACTGTGGGTTGCACGATAACTCGGTTGTACAGCAACAGGAGCGCCCTAAATAGGATATGATGGTGAGGGTATGTTTCGTCAAGGATTTGGAAAGTGAGCAAAAGGTTTACTGAGTGGGCTGCACAAAGTGCAAATAGTTGGCATGGCAGTTGAGGTTAAGGTCAGCTGCACCTGTAAGTGGACCAGTCTGTTAGCTAGCCCAGACATTTATTTTCAGGAAGCAACTAAGGGTCTGAGTCAAACGTTGACATACAGCCTGCTGTCCATCAGGGCAGATGAGATCTGTCCTCTGCCTCCCTGGATGGACTACCACCTGCCATTTTTGGAGATCTCCATTGGCCCTGCAGAGATTGTTGTGCCCTCAGAGGAGCTGCTGTCATATCTGCTCCGCTGAAGGTACTGAAAGTCTGGTGAACAGCCGCCATGTTTTTTGGCAGTTGGCCACCAACCTTTTTTGTTTTCCAAAAACAAACTTTCACCTTGGAAGTTTAAAAAATAAAAATAAAAAAAAACATAAATTACCCTGACACCCTGAGAGTTTACTTTCAGGATATCGGGATTATTTTTCTATGTTTTCTGGTCGAGCTCCCAGGTTTGCGGTCTTACAACAAAGCTCTCTGGATCCTCCTCTAGCTGGCTGACAGAATTAAAATTTGATGGAAATCCTTGGAACCATAAAACATTTTTGGACATTTTCATGAAAGCCTTTTTTAATTTGTTCCTCCACACTATGGTTGTCAATCTTGATGACATTCTGGTATTTTCTAAAGCTATAGCAGACTATCCACTTCATGTCAATAAAGACCTACAGTGCTCAAGGGAGAATAAATTGCTGGTCAAACATGAAAAGTGTCTATTTGAGAAGAATTCATTTGGGCTTCATTCTTTTCTCTGAAGGAAAAGCCTGGACTCTAGAAAGAGTCACGCCATTTTGGATAGGACTATTCCTTCTTCTGTACAGGAAAAACACAGCTTTTTAGCTCTGGCAAATTATTATCGTAAATTCATTAAGAATTTATCCAAACTAGTTTCTCTAATCATAGACCTAATCAAAAAGAACAAATCCTTTCAATGAAATCACAATGCCATCGTAGCCTTTGAAAGGTTGAAGAAAGAGTTGACTCAAGACTGTATTCTACAACAACCTGATGCCTCCAAGCTATTCATCCATGAGACTACTGCTTCTGACTTAGGTATGTGAGCTGTCTTGATTTAGGTTGATACTGTGAGGCTCATCTGGATTTGCTGCAGGGGCGAAATGCAGGGAACCGATTCTAGGTCCAACTTCCCTCACCCACCTCCTTCGCAGCAGCATTTGGCACGGTCGATCATAATATTCTGATTGACCGTGTCAGTAATGCCGGGATCCAGGGTCTGGCGTTGAGATGGCTTTCCTCCTTTCTAAGTAACCGCTTCCAAGCAGTACGGCTGGCTAACTTCTTGTCCAACAAGAAGGAACTGACTTGTGGGGTCCCTCAGGGTTCCTCCCTTTCTCCACTCCTTTTTAATTTGTATCTTCTCCCTCTAATTCGATCTCTGAGAGAAAAAAAGATTGGGATGTTCAACTATGCTGATGATCTCCAATTGGTTGACCTCAACTAATCAGCATCTTCAGTTATCCACTTTCAAACCACTATGATCTTTATAAGTGACTCGATGAATCACAACCAACTTAAGTTGAACCCTGACAAAACTGAGCTGATTCTTACAGGTGGCTTTGCCAATCCTTGGCATTCCAACTTCTGGCCATCCTCTCTAGGCAATCCCCCGGTGCCTGCAAGCTCTGCCAAAAGCCTAGGCATTGTGATCTCCAACGATTTGTCAATGAATGCCCAAATAGGTTCAGTGGTTTCTGCAAGTTTCTTCCAACTATGGAGAATAAGGAATATTAGTAGATTTCTATCTAGGGAAGCTTTGACCTTGGTTATTTTAGCCTTTGTTATCTCCCGACTGGACTATGCTATCTCTTTATAGTGTGGCATCCCCGCCTATCAACTGAGATGTCTTCAGTTGGTTCAAAACCAAGCTGCCAGACTCATCTTCCACCAACCAAAGTGGCAGCATGTGACACCCATTATGAAAAAATTATTCTGGCTCCCTGTGGCCAAGAGGTGTGTTTTCAAGCTGGGATGCACTATCTTTAAATCCCTTCATGGCAACATTACTGCCTTTATTTCTACTAGGATTCAACAATATATCCCCTCCCGGGATTTTCGCTCCTCTCATTTAAACCTGTTGACCATTCCCTCTTTTAAACGTAAAAAGCACAGAGGCTCAAGATTTGCTGCCTTAGCTCCACAACTTTGGAACTCTCTCGCTGTGGAGATGACACAGGTTACTTCCTACGCACAGTTCAGAGAATTGCTTAAGACTCGATTGTTTGCCCAATCATATAACATTTAATCTCAGTTTCCTGCTACTTCCTTTCTGCCCCATCAGCGTCATGAAAGAGTTTGGTGTATGTGCACGGTCACGCTTGGATTCTGGGCACCGAACTCGAAGGGGATAGGGGGTGAGGGAGTGACACCTGGACCGTCACCGCGGGTAGTGAAAACGTGCACAGGGTTTCATTAGTGTGTCTCTAAACCCGTCCCTCCTTCTCAGGGCCTAGCGCCCGCTTCCCCTTTCCTCCACCACCCCCTGATTCGGGCCCGTACCTCAGGGAGCCACACTCCTCCTCCTGGAGTGTGGCTGGCGCGTTGGTGGTACCGGATGGGGTCCGGCTCCCTTCCGCTGGTGTCAGGATCGTCCCTGGAGTCGGATGCTGGTCCCGCCGTATCGGAGTCTCTTCCGGGATTCCTGCCGAGGTCCTCTTTCTTCGGTCCGGTTCTGGCTTCACTGAACGTCAAGCATCCCTGATTCCAGAAGTAAGTGACACTCTGCTGTGCCGCCGGGCTGCTTATACGGCGTTCTTCCTCCTCCTCCGGCCTACCGATCGGGTCATGTGATTCAGTCACATGGACGGGGAAAGTTGCTGAATTAAAGGGACCGCTACAGTCCTGACTCGTTAGACCCATTGGTGACTGTAAGTAAAAAACAGGGGAGATGTAAGGGGGCATTATATCACAGTTTTCTCCCTCTTCGAGGGCAGGGTCAGGCACTTTGTGACAACGCCATTGCTGTGTGCTTTGTGCCGCCTGCCTGCAGTGGGTTGGCGGTCTAGTGTTCGAAGTGACAGTTGGGACTGGAAATGCCAGGAGCCTTCTAGAAGGTTCTATCCCTTTCTGGTAGGTGGGGTGAGGGGGATATATATACGGGGGCTGTGCCTCCATGTGCTCAGACTGAGCGAGGACTTGATTGAGAGGGGACACTCTGCCAGGAGGTACCCCCGCAAGGGCCTGCATGCTGGCCCCTGAGCCCATCTGTACCCCTCTGCAGTCCGAAGGGCTAGTGAGAGACTCTGCTAGAGTGGAGACTGCTGTGCTAGCAGGATGGCCATTGTAATGGAGGATGATTCTTTCTAGGAGCTGCTGCTTCATTTCTGGTGAGCTGCCCTACTGCCTGCTGATCTTGCCCCGCAAGGATTGTGTCCTCCTGACCCCTAGCGCCTTGAGAGCGCTATATTCGAAGTGCCAGGAGAAGAGTAGCGCTGCAACTGTATTCTTGTGGGACTGAGCGCTACCCTTCTTATCCCTGCACAAGGAGAGCGCTTTAGGTGTACTGTCAAGGAGAAGAAAGGAGCTGGTGCCTGCAGCACGGGGCTGTGACAGAATCCCAGCGTGTGGGATACCCCCTGTGCATTCCTGACCTCTAGCGCCTCGTGAGCGCTATAATCCAATTCCCTGTGTGCCCCATTTTCGCCACATTTGTGCTTATTTTTTATCACGGGTGCCCATTCTGTGTTTTAGCTGTGCTTTCCATGCTTAGTTTTGCTAGCGGGAGGTCTTTATGCCAAAAATAGCGGGAGGCCATCCCGCACTTTAAAACTGTAGCGAAATCACCACCCCGGCCCGAGAGCAAGAAGCGAGCCGCTGAGCTCAACAAGAGCGGGCGCCCACCCTGCCTTATGCTTTAAATTGAGCGGGTGCCCACCCCGCATATTGCTGCCAAGAAAAGAACTCACCGCTGCGGCCCGAGCGCCGAGGAAAGGAAGCCAGGCAGCCTGCCTGGTTGGGGGCGCAGCTTCGCAGAGGCCATTTCCGCCTCGCCCTGTCTGGGGGAACCCGTCTCGAGCCTTGCAGGCTCCGCATCAAAGTCCCGGGTCCCAGGAAGGGGCCCGGGTGAAGCCGGGAGAGGTGC
Source organism: Lissotriton vulgaris (assembly GCF_964263255.1). Taxonomy (NCBI): domain Eukaryota; kingdom Metazoa; phylum Chordata; class Amphibia; order Caudata; family Salamandridae; genus Lissotriton; species Lissotriton vulgaris. The sequence goes on along the minus strand of NC_141689.1, from coordinate 415,069,410 downwards.
TGAGGTGGTCAGGGCTCCCAGGAGAGGAGGAGAGCCCCGTGTCTGCAGCTGCTGCGGAGCTAAAGGAAGCTCCTGAGGCCACAGAAAGAGGCAGCGCAACGCACGCAGGGCTCTGTGTGGTGAGGGAGCCCTGCAGCCACACAAGAAGCTGGAGCAGTGCATGCTCCATTCCGGCTGCCCCCATCCGCCTGCCAGCAGGAAGGGGCCTAGCTAGGCACAGTGCCGGTGCCCGGAGATTGCCGTAAGGACGCCAGAGTGCCCAGTGAGTGGGGCTCAGTCCCAGCTTGGTGGGGGTGGTGATTGGGGCACATTGCTGGTGCCCGCCTCCCCTCTGTCGCTCTGAGGGCCCATGTTTGACTAACGGCACCGAGGGGGCATCTCTGCATTCCAGAGTCCCGGTGTGGGGCTCCAGAGGCACCGTAGGTGCCCGGGACCATTGGGGACTACCCAGCTGCACCGCAGGTAGCGGCTGCTGCACAGTTCCTGGGGGCTCACACATTCCCAGGAGTGGACTGACTGTGCTTTACACGACTGCCCAGCGGGACAGTGGGCAGTTGCAACGAATGGGGCACACTGTGCTTTATGCTTACAAGGCCTAGTGCCTCTTATGATTTATGTACAGGTGATTTATGCTAAGGCTATGCCTGCGTTAAGGGGTGATGCTAATGCATGTATGCTGGTAATGTTTTCCCCCATTTTGCTAATGTGTTGTTCATGCTTTCACCCTAATGGTGTTGCCTCCATGCCCACATGTTGACGCCTAGTGCTAATGGGGTATACGCAACTGTTATGGTCGCAGGTTTTGGCCTACTCTGATGTAGGCTAAGGGGATGAGAAGTACTGGTATGCTAATGTTGATGCCTAATGCTCTTTTCTAATGTTCTAATGCTGTTTATGCTAACGGGATTATACCTAATGGATTCTTTCCCCGTCAGGCTGCCATTATTGGTGTTCTGCATAACGTGTCTTCCTGCAAGCCTGCCTAATGTCATGTGATTATTCCCAATGGTAAGGTGCATGCCGATATCAGGCGATGGTGATCTAGGCCTATGTTTGAGCCATTCTGATGTATGCTAATGAGATTATGCCCGCAGGTTCTATGCCTAATGCTAATGTTGTGGATGCCAGTAGGGTGTTAATGTTCTCCATAATATGTTTCACCCTTCATGCTCATGCGCCAATTGGAATGTCTCAGGATGGTGCCTGATGCTAATATGATTAGGCCTTTGGCCTTTCTATGCCTAACTGAGGTTTTCATTCCAGGACTACGGCAAAGATGATTTACGCCTATTTGGATGCTCATTTATATCGCTGGTTTAGTGCAGGATAGGCATCTCTTAGAAATGCCATGATGTCTGCAGAATGTCTCGATGCATAATGTTTTTCCCCTAAGGTTACACTGATGGCGTTGTGCATAATGTGTCTGATGCCGACTACTAATGTCGGGCAAGGATGGTTTAGGTTCTACCAGTTCTCATGCATTTATGCCCAAGGGGAGGCCAAATACCATACAATGATGTTTGCATTCTACGCTTAATGTTCTTTTTGCAGATGATGCTAAGGTGGTATGCCTAAAGGGATTCATGCCAATGTACTGAGTGGAGTTCAGTTATTCCCTAGCAGGTACGGACTGGCTGCGTTTATGATTGCTCATGGACTTTCACTTATCCTTTGCAACCTGTGCCTGTGATGATTCTGACAGCGGCCCGATTGGCCCTGCCTTGTAAATAGCCCCTTGTGAACTGCTACCCGGTGCCGGTTGGCACAGTTTATCTGTACCTGAGATTGCATTCTACAATGTGTTTTATAACACACAAGTTATTTTCATGCAACCTGGTGTGGAATCTCTTTTTGTAGTGTGCCTGGTGTGTCGCTTGTGAGTGCCTGCGCAGATGCTTTACACAATGCTCCTAGTTTAGCCTACCCGCTCCGCACCACGCTACCCCATTTCTAACACTAGCTTTTAGCTATATATTTATATCCCTATTCTGAAGTTACCTGATGAATGATGCACTATTCTGATGTAGACACATTCTCAACTAGAACGTAGGACGTACATACAATAGCATCTAGAAGGTAAAGACACACTGATTATCTAGATGGACCGCAGGAGTGAGCCCCAAACAAACAGGAAAACATAGAATGCATACAAACCTAATCAGGAATCCATTTGGAGATCAAATAACCCTTTCAAGAACTCACTTGTTTGGCAGAACATGGGAAAAACCAAAAAACTAATTTCCCACGTTAGGCGAAAACAAGTATAACAAGCATTGACAGAGTCAATAGCTCTCGCCATTGGGACCTTATAAGTGTTTAGCCAGAGATATTGACTTTGCCTATGTCTTTAAGCTGTGCTGTACAGAAGTCTGCAGCATGCTGAAAAGTTATATTAAAGAAGTGTCAGAAGCATTTGAGTTAACTTATATATGACCAAGAAAGCCTTATGTGCAACTGAACGACCATATTAAAAAAAAGTATTAACAATAAATAACGTCTTCATTTTTTTTTGTCTTTTCAATGCTGGCAACTTCTATCTGCCTGTCCCAATAGTTGCTTGTTATGGTTTTTTTTGTTAAGGGGTGGCATAAATAACAGGAGGGTGAAGGTTGGGAAATAGTACCAGTATAACAGTCAGTGAGAGAGTCAGTGAGTTAGTCAGTAAGTGAGAGAGTGAGAGAGTCAGTCAGTGAGAGAGTTAGTTAATGAGAGAGAGAGAGTCAGTCAGTGAGAGAGAGTCAGTCGGTGAGAGAGAGAGTCAGTGAGAGAGAGAGTAAAGAGAGTAAAGAGTGAGCAGTAAGAGAGAAAGTCCATGAGAGAGAGAGAGCGTCAGAGAGTTAGTAAAGAGAGAGAGAGAGTCCGTGAGAGAGGGAGAGTCAGAGTTAGTCAGTGAGAGAGAGTCAGCCAGTGAGAGAGTCAGTGAGAGAGAGTGAGACAGTCAGTCAGTCAGTGAGAGAGTCAGTCAGTCAGTGAGAGAGCCAGTCAGTCAGTGAGAGAGAATTGTGAGAGAGTCAGTCAGTTGAAGAGACCTTGAGAGAGCCAGTCAGTCAGTGAGAGAGTGAGAGTCAGAGTCATTCAGTTAGCCAGTCAGTGAGAAAGAGTGAGAGAGTCAGTCAGTGAGAGAGAGAGTGAGAGGCCATGAGGACAGAGGGGTAAACATACAAATCTAATATCAAAAGTTACTAAAAACGCAGCAGCACTGTTGCCGCACAGGGGAAGGCCTTTGCTATATTTGGGTATTTTACTGGTACTAATGAGGTGCACCCAATGCCCAGACAGTTTTAAGAAGAGAAAAAGTACAGAATAATGAAATAATACTATTTAAAAATGGGCTGCATTGTGCCACATCATTTGCATTTTCTTGCTGTAAAATTTACTCAACTCTGCTGCATAATTTGGCCCTCTCCTGCAGCAATATATATGCCAGAAGAGACTGGCAGAAACAGAAGAGGACAGAAAACGCACTCCTCAACAACCAAGAGAACAGCCTCTCTAATGTATGCAAGTGCTGTAGAATAGGAAGAGAGTATGCCTCAAAACAAGGGAACAGGGATCCTTTCTCCTTTGACTGCATGCAACATGCTGGGGAACGAAGAGTTAACCAAGCAACTCAATCTGAAGGCAACAATGTTTCCAATCGGCAAGTGAGCCCGAGAACTTCAGGGAGCGTCTAATCGCCACAACAACAAAGGCAAGGAAGACAGGTACGGTGCCGAGCACACAACGAAAAGAACAGGAGGACTGGCGGGGTCCATGATGGAACACGAAGCGCCTTACCCTTGCGAAACCCTTCCTTTTAAACACGTCAGGCACCACCTCCCTCATCTGTTAGACGCCCCCGGGTGGGGATATCCTCGTTGGAGGCGGGCCGCGCGGGCTGCGCTGACTGGAAAGCCCTACAGGTGCAGATAGTGATGACCATCTGACTGATTTTTTTTTGCTCAAATTCTCTACAGCTGAAAGAAATTATTTCATTCTGGAAAAAGAACTTCTTGTTATGAAATCAGCTTTTATGTGGTGGAGACAATTTTTTACTTGGAGCCCAATTTAAATTAACGGTCTGCACTAATCACAGAACTCATCAAGTTCTCTAACAGATGGAATGCTGAAATAGTATACAATTCTGCTGGGCATTCTTTTTTCAACAATTTGACTTTTTTCTCACATACATCCCCAGATCAAATAATGTTAATTCAAATTCGTTATCCAGACGGTATCTAGAATAAAAGGTTTTGAAGACTGTAGAGAAGATCAATTTTCCTTAAGCCTTCATTTCCTCAACCACCTCTACTTTTCTAGAATCCATTTGCCTGGAAACCAAAAGAGTAAATCTCACTGACTTTAAAAAACATTTTCTTCAATTTCAGTTAAAAAGTAAAAGTGGTCCAACTTGTGTTCAAACTAAACTATTTTCCCTTCAAAAAATCCATAAAGAATGATAAATCAACAATGCCATGACTCATTGATCTATGGGCATAGAAGAAGAAAGGTCAATGAAGATTTGATCAGAAGGTAATTCTGGTGGCTATCTCTTTAACATGATGTCAAAAAATCTGTCAAATCTTGCAAGGTCTGTGCCCAAAATTAATTTTATCTGCAACAAATGATGAACGGAATGCAGAATGACTCAGACATTCTCCCCCAGTCAAGAGATCTGGGTTAAATCCATTGTTCTTTTGCCCACTACCCCACCACAGTTTGGATCCAGTCACATGCAAATCAGTCTTAACCCTGTGCCTCATGGGAACAGTCCAGACCGAACTGCCAAGCTAGGTCCTCCCTGGACTGGAAACAAGCATCCAGGGACCGGTATCAGGGTATGTCACCCTTCATCAGTCAGGCTAGCTTGAATCCAGTGGCGGAGTGAGCAAGGGACCCAAGTCTGGGCATACCCATCCCACGTAGGGCGAAAAATGTATCTGCAACAAATGATGGACAGAATGCTGAATGATTCAGACATTCTCCCCAAGTAAAGGGATCTGGGTTAAATCCATTGTTCTTTTGCCCACTAATCCACCCCAGTTTGGACTCAGCCACATGCAAATCAGGCTTGACCCTGTGCCTGTTTTGCATATGGCTGGGTCCAAACTGGAATAGCATGGTGAGCAAACAAACGATGGATTTGGGCCCAGATCTCTTTACTCTGAATGTATGACATTGTTCTGTATTCTGTCCATCAATTGTTCTTTTTGCATTTGTTCTTTTTGTAAAATTAATTTTAAACATATACGAAAGTGGGACTATTATTGACACCTGAAATTCCCTTCAATCATTGGGAAATCATCCCTATTGACTTCATAGGAGATTACCTCCATCAGAGAATTTCACTATTATAATGGTTACAGTGGATTCATATACTAAATTGGCTCAAATGTCCAGCCCTTCCCAAATTGTCAACTGCATCAGAAATTGCTGAAGTGTTGTACTCTGACATATTCATACTCCATGGGTTACTCTTGAAAACTATCTCTGATTGAAGGTGTAGGAGACTGGCTAAGTATATGGTGCATATTTATTTAAGTGATGCACCTTGCACGTATCCAGGCACCCTTAAAGTGATTTTAGTTGTCTTTGATAACCATAGAAAGCTCTCAAAGTGGTAGCTGTGAAGAGCAGCCTTCAGGCTTACCATGAAGGAGTGTTAAGCAGCTTGTGTTGCCAGTTTAATGCATGTAGTGTAGGTTAAATGAAAAAGAACCACACATTCTTTATATAAAAATACTTCAATGTATTACACAACACTCACTAACACATTGGTATATCTCCCACCCGGAGATATCAACACAATACACAAAAATACTTCAATTGTAATAAGATACACAGCACAAAATACAGCAGCCCTCCCTTTCCACCCGCAGCACCATTTGACAGCTCGCGCCTCCCGCTTCGCGGAAGACCCGTCGTGGAGTGTTTGTAGTGTTTGAGCCAGTTGGGGGCACAAGGAACTACCGGCCACAGGAGACACCAGCGGCAGCAGCAGCCCTCCCTTTCCGTCCACAGCATGTCATAAGCAGCCCACCAATCCCGCTCCGCAGGACGCACGCGGGCGTGCACCGGGCTAAGCCCGGGCAAAGGGCGGGCCGTCCGGTGCCGACCGAGGCAGGGCAGGGCCTGGTCCCTTGGTGTTATCATATTGCTGAACCTATTCTCTACTTCGGTAAGAACATGTATGAACTGGGCAACACTACATGGTTGTGTATCCTTATAGAGCTGAAAAAAGAGCTTTTTTTCTACCCTGTAACCTAGAACCCACAACAGATCTTGACTGGCAAGACTCGCAACGTGAATCCCCAATGATGGAGAAACGCAAGAGTACTGCGGGGACCCTGGACGCATATCTACTAAGAGCGGAATCTCTAATTAACGAGGAGATCCAGCTAACAGAGCGCAGGCTCTCAATTGACCCATCACAACTTCCACTCGCTAGGGAGGGGGATCTTATTAGCTCTTTTTCATAGAGCAATACGCCTTCCCTACGTTTTTCTCCCTCACCTGTAGATTCTTCCTTACAAAAATCACCTGAATTAAGAGAAAGGCAGCCTGAATCCCTACTCCAAGAAGGAAGGGTCCCCAAACTCGTGGAAAAACCAAACAAAAGCAAAATCGCGCCATGGGCTCAAAGCAGAAGGGAGGCAAGTTGGCTAGAGAGGGAAAGGTCTCTGTCGGGGTAGGCTCATGTACAATAGGAACCCAAACAGATGAAAGTCAATTGTCCCCTGCAGTCCAGCTAGGTCCCCCTATTGATAATTCCGATGTCAACCTACAAAATTTAGGGAAACAGATGGAAGTCCTTGTAAAAACATTTTAGAACAAAAATTCGGGGAAATTGCTCCTATCTTCTCTTCCCTTTTTGACGAAAAATGTACCTGCTTAGACAACAAGATAACCCAAATGAAAGCGGGCATTGACTCAACCAGAGCTCGACCAGAAGTTATCAACTTAACCCCCACTGTAAATAAACCCCCACCACCTCTAAGGGACCCACCCAAACAACTCAATAAAACCGTTCGGCCTGGTCTCGCCACGGTATCGCAACAAGAGAACCAAAATTATTTCATTGGTGGATCCACACCGAAGGCTACTGATAGGGAGGAGATTCCCACTAACCATAGACGGAAAAAGGTGATACTTAATCCTCCCAACAGCAGGCCACAACCAAATGCAGATTGTTTAAACTTGCCACCTGCTGCATGTCCCTATGTCATGGTGTTAACAGGCGTTCCACCTCTAAAACATGGAGTCTCAGAATCCTGGCTTTCTCTCCGGAACAAAGTAGTGGATTGGTTGGTTAAATACAAGCATTTTCACCCCCAGAAAACCAACCAAATTCTTATGGTACGGAGAGTACGCTGGGTTGGTCCCTCCCAAAAAAGTATACATGGTGACTGCATCGTCATAAATTTCAATACACCAAGAACTGTTCGCTCTCTCCTAGCCGTTAAGGAGGAATCGCTGACTCCATCAACAGCAGTCCTCTCTGTCCCACTTGGCTTTTTCTATCGACCGGCACCCACTCCCATTGCAAAACCCAATGGTTCGATCCTAACGCAGAATAGATTTGAACTTCTGTCATTAATAGAGGAGATGGACTGACAATTAACATCCACAATAAACTCTCTCTGTTCCAATACTCCGGGAGCAAGTAACAAAGACCAATGGCCATTAGTCCCAGACCATCCCCAAGATAACCTATCCTTGGCAAACCCTCTGTCTTTGCCCTCTTACTCAGTAATGCCACCTATATTACAGGCCCAGGAGTCGTCAATTTCCAATTTTGATCCTAAAACAAATCATTCCACATCTTATGAAACAAAACTCCTAGAACTAGCCATGGTATCTCCACCAAATAACCCCCCCCCTAAAGAAAAAAGACACTAAAATCCATCTCCCCAGACAGTAGCCGACCTCCTGGGAGGGTCTGCTATCAGTGTAATATTCTGGAATATTGCCGGTCTCCGATCCAAGATCAATCATGAAGGGTGGACAACATTTGTGCGGTGTTATGACATCCTCTGTTTACAGCAGACATGGGCAGTATCCCCTATTCATATAAACGGCTATAAAACTTTCTTTTCCCCAGCACTTACTTTACCCTCAGGGTGAGCGAAAGATGGGCTAGTGGTCTACGTTTCCAACTTAATTCAAGGAGTAGAAACTAGTCCCCTGAAAAATGAGGAGAACTACCAGATAATCAAAATAACTATAAATAAACAAGCACACATAGTGATAGTAAATTTCTACAATAACTTACAAGAAATCAATCTGATGGAGATACTGAAGGAAATTTGCGATTTCCTCCTAGAATATATTAACATCAACCAAGGGAAAAATCCCATCATTATATGGGGTGGCGATTTTAATTTACCACTATGCGAGAGAAACAATAATATCACCTGTGGTTTTCTGGATTCTCAAGACAACAACATTACTCATTTACCCCACTCCCTAAAAGGGGGGTACATGAATGAGACAATGTCTCTCCTTCAATTGGCCTTTGCTAACGAGCTGCTAACACCTCCCGTCAGCCTAAATCCTACTTATAATGGTAGAGGAGCATTCACCTGCATCGATTTCATCCTCATGGCAATTAGTGCTTCCAACCTCATCACTAACTTTACCACCCATGATTGTGCATTTAGTGATCATTTCCCTATTTCAGTCATTATGCAACTGATAGGGGCCCGAAAAAAGCCAAAAACATTGTTTCAGGACGAAAATCTCATGATGAATAGACCAAATGGCTACGCAATAAAGTGGACCCGCACCGACCCTGACATAAAAACGGAAAAGATCATTAGAGAGTCTAAGACAGCACTCAGTCTATGCCTGGCAGAGAGTTTGTCTCCCCAGGAGATTATAGACAACTTCAAAATAATAACCAAAACTGTAAACAAGGCTCTAACCATCATTTCCAAAGGGAAAAGAAAACTTAAGACCAGCTGGTTTAATTCACCATGTTCCAAAGCTTACTCCGCCCTTAAAAGAGCCGTTAAAAAAATCTCCCAGAGATAGAACTGAGGTCACCAAACTAAGGAAATCATATAATAAAATACTTAGGCAGCGAAGGAAAGAATTAAAAGAGGAACACTGGGTTGCCCTACACAACAGCTGTAAAACTAAAGACTCTACAGCATTTTGGGAGGTTATTAATTCATCTTTTCTTTCAAGCCCAAGAGAGAGCGGCAATATAGAGGCCACAATTACTGAAAGTGAATGGATAGCTTTTTTTCTCAGATGTTCAGCCCCACCGAGCCTCCATCACAAACCTCTGGTAGCTCCGGACAGGACCTGTATATCCAAGTGACCCCTCTTGCTCATTGGCACTAGATTTTACCTTGGCTGAAGTTGAGCTAGCCCTGAAAGCTAGTAGAGGAGGGAAGGCCCCGAGCCCAGACGGGGTTCCTGTGGACCTATATAAATTTAACATGGACCTGTGGGCACCTTTATTAGTCAGGGTCCTAGAAGCAACTGGCAAGGTCGGACTTTTAGACTCTTGGTCGAATTCCATTTTGGTTCCGATCTTTAAAAAGGGGAACCGTAACAGTCCAATGTATTACCGCCCCATTTCTTTACTTGACTCATTGGGAAAGGTGGTGGGCCGAATCCTATTAGAACGCCTACAGTGCTGGACGGAAGATAACAACACCATATCTGACCTCCAGTACGGCTTTAGGGAAGGTCATGACACCATTGAGCAGGTCCTTAACCCGGTCCTACCTAGAGGCAAGTATGTGTACACGAAGGGCGGCAGATTATGCATGGCATACGTAGATCTTACTGCGGCGTTCGACTGCGTGGCTCATGCAAAACTCTGGGACATCCTGACAGAAATGGGGGTTGACAAACTTCTGGTTAATTATCTGAGAGAAATCTATTCAAATGCTACTGCAAGAGTAAGATACGGCCTGGGGGGCCAGTTATCCTCACCATTTAAAGTGGAGTGGGGAGTAAGACAGGCCTGTGTCCTGGCTCCCTTCCTCTTTACTCTATACACTAATGGTTTGGAGGCAGCCATGTTGGAGGGAAGCCAGGACCTTCCTTTAATCCAGAACCGCCCAATCCCCGCACTTTTATACGTGGACGACGCGGTCATCATCGCCCAAACCCCCCTCGAACTGCAGCGTTCCTTAAATTGATACAATGCATTTATGTCACCTTTGGATCTAAAAATTGATATAAAAAAGACTTTTATAATGCCCTCTGGTAAAAAATTACGAAAGGGAAATGATATATACATAACTAATTCCAGGATCTACCATCCTCCAACCTACACTTACTTGGGAATGGTCATAGACGAGAAGGGCACCTGGAAAAGGGCAATCGAGGTCAAAAAGCTGCAGTTTTTGAAAGCCACCATCGCACTAGTAACTAACTAGCTACGAAAAATTTCTACTGACTAGATTTAGAATAAATGTCTACCATCGTTTTATGTACCTTTCCCATACACAAACGACTGGGCAAAGCAGCTAATCCAATGCCCGTGTGATGGTAGCTCAGTGCAGTCCCTTCTCCATGTAACCCTTTTTTGTAAATTTTATGCTGAACCCAGAAAACGCTGGCTGATCCCGCTACTGAAACCGATGGGTCTACGTCAATGCCGACCAGCCTTTCTGGCTCTTCAAATGCTGGAATCAGAGTTGATAGCTATATATATGGCAAGGTTTTTTAAATTTTGTATTCGACATTGAATCAACCTGTAGTCTGAGCCTGGTTCTATCCTGAAAAATGTCTCACACATTATGTTTTTTTTTTTTAACTTAGACAAGAAATATTTTAAGAAAGTAGACTAATAATATTTTTAGGATGTTTTTGCAATTTGTATTCCATGAGGTAGTAGGAAAACTTCTAATGTACTTTACGTGGTCACTAAAGAAAGCATCCAAAGAAAATTAAATATCAAAGTATTTATTACATGCGGGGCACTCATGATGCAATCTGTGTTACTTGCACCTCCAGTATCCACTTAAAAGCGTAATTTGCACATTTTTGAGCTCAGGCTCTAGTACTGTACTCCCCTATTTGCACATGACGTTCTTTGCTAAGAATAACTGCCATTTATGCAATTTACCTGAGTTTTACATTGTTTTTAGATTTTTAATTCTGTACCTCTTGTAGGTATCTAAAAGCGAAATTTGCACATTGTTGAGGCTAGACTAATGCACTATTATTCCTGTTTGCACATGATGTTCTCTACTAAGAATATTCATTATTCCTACAATTCAACTGATATTAGAAATAACTTCACCCTTTTTTTAGTGATAACATCCATTTTAGGCCTCAAGAGATAGACGTTTTGTCTTCTCATTCTGTCTATTTTTCATTTTGGCAGCATTATTAATATCTATGTATTTGTGATGATTTTAACCCCTTCGGCGCTTGTGACGGAACCGTTCTGTCACGCGCCTCGGGTGAGCTGTGCTAGTGACGGAACGGTTCCGTCACGGCCCGCTCGATGCCCGGCGCGTTCTATTGAGCGGGCGCGTTCGTGACGGAACCGTTCCGTCACTAGCACAGCTCACCCGAGGCGCGTGACGGAGCGGTTCCGTCACAAGCGCAGGTGAGCCGTGCGGCCACCCCCTAGCGCTGCGGCGGAATTCCCGCCGCAGTGAAGGGGTTAACATGTGTACTTGTACTTGCTTATATGGTCGTGCACTGCATACCGAATAAAGCATTTTTTTAATTGAAAGAAAGTGGAATTGCCACTGCAATGGAGGATGGGACTTGGGCCAGTAGACCCAGAGGAGCCCCCGACACCAGGAACCACCCAAGGGGTTCCCAGGAACCCCATGAAGGCTGTGTTCAGAGTGGGAAGACAGCCGTAAAACCAATGGAAGTCAATGGAGAAGTTGGGGTTGCAGTTTTGTGGAAGAAGGACTCTTTCCAACCTTCCGTCCCTTGGAAGACGGAAGGTTGGAAAGAGACCTCACCCATGGATTCCCCGGGAACCAGGTTACCTACACCAGGGAAGCCAAGTGCATAGGGGTGAAAAGACTCCGGAAACCTCTGTAGACGACAATGGCAGATTTGGAGAAAAGTGCCTCTGGACAAGAAGGTGAAGAAGTCTGATGGAAACCAACAGTGGATTTAGCAAGTGAAGAACCTGCACGCTAAGTGTACAGAGTCTATGCCACGCAGGACTGACCAGGAGCACAGAACAGGAACGCCCACCGATGTCGAACGGTACAGAAGAGTTGCCGGTAACCTTGTTGCTGCAACTGTGAGGACCAGGCAATGCTGATGAAGACCAAGAGACATGCATGAGCTGTCCCACATCGGATGTTGGTGACTAAGTGGTCGATGTCCGGCGGCAGCACTAACAAGTCTTGCTAGCCGCAACTGGCGTGGAGAATGAAGAAGGACTAACATTGGGTCCAGCAAGGTCCAAGGTACTCACCAACAGTGAGCAGGCCCCGAGCAAGCAGGGGAATCCACTGAAGCAGGAGAAGACCCTCAGGAGGACCCATAGGCTGAAGGCACAGGATTTGCAAGAGGACTTTGAGCAGCTTACCAAGAAGGAGGGCCCATGGTGCTTAGGATACAGTGAGGATTCTGTACTTGGCAGGAAGAGATACTGGAGATCCCGAAGATCTCTGGTGTGCAGAGCCAACAAGCCTTGGCAACGGCATGTTGACGTGGGGGACAGTGGTTCGGTCCCAGCTGTTCTGATCAGAGATACTGGTTTCAACATTGCAGAGAGGAACGGGCAGGCCTTGAGGAAGTTGCAGAACCACCACCTATGTTGTTGAGCCTCAGGAAGTCCGTAGGATGACAGTAGCAGCAGACCGGTTAGCTTTGTTGCGGGGCCAGTAGATGCAGTGGAGTGACTCCTTCTCCAAGGGAGAATACTTTGGATGTCCTTAATGCCCACAGGTCTGTTGAATATCCTGGAACACGTACAGACCCAGATGACTTGCAGAACAGGGAGACCAGGAGCAGCAAGAGTCTTGCTTGATGCAGTCTTAGTTCCAAGCGAAGTCCAAGTGTCCAGACGGTTGAAGATTGGTGTGGTTCAGACTTGAGTCTTGTCCCACGACAAATTTAAGGAACCACTCATGGTTAGCCTTTAAGTACCCCAGGGAAAGAGTTGGGACGACTCAAGTGTCCCTCCCAGAGGAGGGGCTGAACAGAGTGGAGGATACTCCCATGTCATTTGTCCATTTCCATGCCATAGCAGGAGGCAAGGTCTCCCTGAACTGGCTCAAACTGGAGTATCTCTAGCAAAGAAGGGGGGCTGTAGGGCTTGTTAACGGGGTCCAGCACACGTGCCCAGCCAATACATTACATGAAGAGTATGTTGTTCCCCAGGGCGGACAAAGTCTTAAGGAGGTAGGGGGAGGGAATCCTCTTTGTCGGAACTCTAGTTCCGACAAGGAGGATTCCCTCCACCTACCTCCTTAATACGTTGTCCACCCTGGGGAACAGTATACTCTTCATGTAATGTGTCAAACTGGAGTATGCAAGGAGGGCACAAAATGTGCCTTTCAAAGCAGTCTGGTGGTGCTGGCATGCGCCCCCACCCAGCCCAATCCACTAAGTCCTGTCTGGGAGATGGTCACACCTCCCTGTGACAGGAAACCTATTGTTCTACCTTCCCCTGCTTGAGCTTGGATCAGCAGCAGGAGGGCAGAATCGTGTCTGTGGTCGGTAGCAGCACTCTCATGCTGTCAGACCCTGAAAGGCTGTTACTGGGATTACATGGGTGTACCCCAAGGGAGCCCCCCCAGTACAGGGGATCGTACTTCCAACACTGGAATCGGTGTTGGGGTATGATACCAAACATGACCAGTTTCAGTGAAGCCATTATATATATATAGTTAGACATTTCTCATTGACGGATGTCCAATATATGTATTAAAATGGCTGACTGCACTTACAAAGCCTGGGGAATTGACTCTGGGGTTTGTTGGGGTGTCCTGCTCATGCAGGATACCCTCACACTTATAACCAAGCACCCTTCCCTCAGAACTGAAAAATCTGTCATAGGGATGACTTATAGGTTTTAAGGGCAGTGACCTCAGATATAAGGAAACGTATATCTGTAGTGAGAGGTGCAAGCACCAACTCACACAGGCTGCAACGACAGGCCTGTAGTCAAAGTTTAAGTGGGAGTCCTATGGGTGGCACAATACATGCTGCAGCCCATGAGAGACCCCTGGTGTATCTATGCCCAGGGTACCTTAGTACCATATACTAGGGACTTACAAGGGTACACCAGTAGCCAATTGTAAATGTACAAAAGTACTTACCATGGTCAATGTAGGTAGAAAGCAGAGTGACTGGAGTTCTGATTAGCAGGATCCCAGTCAGACTAGGTCATAAACACACTGACACCAGGCAAAAAGTGGGGGTAACCATGCTAGAAGAATCCTACCTTCCTACAGAGGGCCTCAATATGTCTCCAAGTTCTGGAAATCTCCATGCCATAAACTTGGTATCTAGAGAGCTCTAACTTCTAGATTTCACCCTCAAAGAAATGGGCAGACTGAGAGGTTACATCGAACTCTTGAAGAATTCATAAGATGCTACATTCCTGCTGCTCAAAACAACTAGAACAATCTGTTATCTAGAGCAGGGTTTGCTTACAATAACTCTATTCATACTTCCTCTTCTTTTAATTGTTTGCCTTAACTGTGTTCCATCCGCAAACCTTTCCAGAATCCTTCGAAATGGATAACTCTGTACCTGTAGTTCAAATTCATTAATTTATAAAGGTCTGAGAAACGCTGATGCAGAATGCACAGATCTTGAAGTTAAATCAAAGATTACAGGCCTATCCGTGTATGGAACCTGCTCCTACTTACAAGATAGGAGACAGGGTTTGTCTGTCCTCTACCAACTTACCCTGCTCAGTCCGTAGGTCTAAACTCTCCCCTGGGTTTTTGGTCCTTTTAAAATTTCCAAGATCCTGTCACTGTACTATTCAAACTTCCCATTTTCTGTAGGGTTCATCCTTCATTTTATATTTCTCATTTAAAACCCTATGTTTTTCGTAAAGATCCTACGGTCATTTTTGTTGATGGACAGCCTGAGTATGAGGTTCAAGAGATTTGTGACTTCTGGTATTTCAAAGAGAAACTTCAATATCATTTTGATTGGGAGGGGTATAATCCTGGTGACCACTCATGGAAATCAGCACAACAGGTTTAGTTCATGGTCCCTTTTTGGTTAAACAATTCTATTTTGAATTTTCCCATAAACCAGGAGCTCATAAGACGAGACGTAGTGTAAGGCTTCCCATTACCTGATTTGTCACAGCCTGACGAGGACGCAATGGGATCTCTCCTCTGCGGACTCCCGCCAACACACAGGCCTTCACATGGTTTTCGGACACTGCTGTGACCAACTTGTTTTCTTCCAACACCTCTTGGTCAATCAAACCAGTGGGGGTGATTCTGAGGCAGTCTCCTGTATGCTGGCTACTCTGTAACACCACATGTAGGTGCTATTGGAATCACTGTATTTTAATGCCACAAATAATCTACACATAATTTCTTAGTATCATTTTTATTATAATTCTGAAACATATTGTGACAACCACTGATATTTTGAACATTTTATCAATCCTGCATTCCGAATTCAAGATGGCTGAACCTTTTCAAGAATATCTCACATCCTGTTTTGTGGTATACAGTTGTGCCACATTTGTGCTTGTTTGATTGCTTGCTCACTAGATTGCGAAATACTGCCTTCTCCAGTTTATTTTTCCTTGATTTTCCAGATCTTGGCGCCGATGCTTGGCCTGGACAGTTGGGAGTTTTTTCTATCTCCAGTTTTTCATTTCCTATGTATTTTCTGGAGCAATTCTCTTCTTTCAGTTTAATTATGGTGTCTGGGTTTGTCTATGGAGATAGTTGGTCGTTCCTACACACCAAGAAGACTTTACAACCGTCGCCATGAAGGCCTGCTCTTGACACTATCGACCTGTTGGTCTGTGCTATGGAAATCAACAGATTCATATTTGCATAAACCTCATATTTGATTACCGTGTGTATTTTAATTGCTGTGCAGTGGGAATAAGAACAAGCATTTACAATGCAATGGTCTCGTCTTTGTTAAAGTTAGAGCTATTGGCATTGCTCATGACATTTTTTTTGTTTTGAAAACATAAATAAATGGCATTGTCATTTACAATGCCAATAGCTTAATCTCTCGCAAATGCGAGACCTATTGTATTTGCACCCACACACACACACAGAGCCACACACAGAGCCACACACACCCACACACACACAGAGCCACACACAGAGCCACACGCACCCACCCACACACACAGAGCCACACATACACACACAGAGCCACACACACTCACACACACAGAGCCACACACAGAGCTACACACACACAGCCACACACATACACACAGAGCCACACACACACACAGAGCCACACACACACACATACAGCGTCACACACACACACAGACAGAGCCACACAGACAGGGCACACACAGACAGAGCCACACACAGACAGAGCCACACACACACACAGACAGAGCCGCACAGAGCCCAACACACACAGAGCCCAACACACACACACACAGAGCCCAACACACACACACACAGAGCCCAACACACACACAGAGCCAGACACACACACACAGAGCCACACACACACACTGAGAGCCACACACACACACACACAGAGCCACACACACACACACAAACCCTCACCCCAGGGAGTCTCCTTATTAACAAATGGGTTATTCGAGGCCCCCACCAACTCCCAGAGCTCACCTGTTGCTTCCCTCAGTCTAGGTCAGCCACACGCCCATCTCTGCCCAGTAACGCCCCAGGGAACAGAGGCAAGAAAGAACGATCACAAGCAGGGAACAGAGGCAAGAAAAAACGATCACAACCAGTTAACAGAGGCAGGAGAAAACGATCACAACCAGGGAACAGAGGTAAGAAAACACTATCACAAGCAGGGGGCAGAGGCAAGAAAAAACAATCACAAGCAGGGAACAGAGGCAAGAAAAGCGAGCACAAGCAGGGAACAGAGGCAAGAAAAGCGAGCACAAGCAGGGAACAGAGGCATGAAAATCGAGCACAAGCAAGGAACAGAGGCAAGAAAAAAACTAGCACAAGCAGGGAACAGAGGCAAGAAAAGCGAGCACAACCAGGGAACAGAGGCAAGAAAAGCGAGCACAAGCAGGGAACAGAGGGAAGAAAAGATACAGTGACAGTCTTCAGGGCTTTTGCACGTCGTGATCGCTGGCCACTCAAATGCAGGATTTAGCTAATTTGCGGAGGCAGACCAGAACAAAAAAAAACACCACACAGAGGCGGCGACGGGACAGAGCACTGCCTTAAAAAAAAGGGCAGAAGAAAGATTTAAAAAAAGACACAATGCTCTCCTGCTGCTATTTACCATCTGGGACCCTGAATGGGGTGATGGGGCTGCATGCGACAGTCCCGCGGGGGAGGGGTGCGGCGTATATTTAGTATTTTTGTGCGGAGTGGTCATGTGCCACACACCAGAGATCAAAGCCTAACTGAATGACAAAGGAGCTCATCGTTGATGCAGCACAAACCAAGTGTGGGGAGTGGGGGAAGCCGAGCCCCCAGCAACAATATATACAGAGAAAAGGCAAACAGGGTTTATGTTTGGGTGTTCGCACATGCTCCTATTTCTGCCCACGTTCCTGTTGCAAAATGTTTCTATTTTAGAACATAGTATTCTGTTGAAGTGGTGGACAGACCCAGATCTCCTGACCCGGCATTTGGACACTCTTTCCGTCATTTCTGTCCTCCTGCCCGGGGTTCAATGAAGGCAGAAGAGATAATAACAGCGGCATCAGCAGAGAAGGGCCTGGCCTGGTTTACGGACCAATTGGGATGTGGAGGGAGAAAATTCCCTAGCCAAAAAAAAAAAAAGAATACAGAACTTACTGAGGTAAGGTATTGCCTACGTAGGGGAGGTTTGTGAAAGGCATACTAGTGAATCAGGGTAGATTCGGAGGGTGGACAGGGAAGATCTTGCGGTTCGAACGGCTCATCAAAGAATAATTCCTTCTGTGTGCAGGTTGTGAATATTTGGTCCTAAAGCTTGTGGTGGAGGTTGTCCCATGGACCCAACAAGTAGTATACTATGATCAGCAGCTTCCATTTGTGTTCATATGCCCCCTCGCAGACCCAATAATCAGCCACCGTACTCTAGTCTGTGTTCACTGAAATTACTTCAAATGTGCATCATCTTCCAATAAAGGGCACCTCAGACTAGGGTTTACATTTAAACCCGGACGGATCTTGACACGCAAGGCGAAGAGAGAACACAAAGCAACATGTCAGCAAGGAAACAGATGGACGTGTTGTGAGCCGGTGTAAACTAGTCGCACAGCTATTTCTTTCAGCTCTGTTTTGTCTTAGCTTGCTGCTTTTAGGTACTGGGCCACACTGTGGAAGTTCCCCTAGGGCAAATCTGGCTCTCGAGCCGAACAGGGCGCCTGCTTGTTTGATTGTGATTCATTGCTCTAGGAGTTTTCATTCACGTGGCATCTTAGACTTCTCTGGCAGGTTCCAGTCTGCTTGTCGAGACCAGCGATGCATCGGTTCACTAGCAGCCCTGCTCCTAAAATCACTCCACTGTCACAGCTACCGAGGCAGGAACATTAAAAAAAATGCATGAAGTGCCAGTGTGTACCCGCGACTGCTTCCCACATACACTTTAACGATGTGTGTACCCTCAAACATGCTGAAAGCAGCATTCCTACCCTCCAAAGTAGCTTATCCACTAAAACTCTTAGATTACTCACATGAAGGTGGTGTTTTCAGCCGCACCAACCTTAGAGTATAGCCTCTGCTCCCACGGCTGTAGCTGTGGCCTGGTCTGGAAAGTTTCCACCTTGGGCCTCTCCTCCTTTGCCCCTGCAGTAAGCATGTTCGGAAAGCCATGTCTGACCTGTAAGCTGATCCGAAGTGACCTGGAAGTCACAGAGCAGCCGTGCACACGTAATACCCAAATATCTCACTGTTACACAGAGCCTGGAGGTTCATGCGCCTCTCGGGTTGAAACAGTCTGAAGCAGGGGGTAGCGCCGATGATTCGTAAACTCTCCAGGTGGCGGGGGGCACACATTTGTACGGCAGAAACTTCACCAGCTGGCACTGGGGATTTACAGAGTAAATAACCCTTAAAATCCGATTCCACATAGCTTCAACTTTATAGCAAGGGGGAAAGGACCACCATGTTTCTCCGAGGTCAAGCAGAAATGCCTCGGAGAAACGCCTCGTCATTTTCGGACTGGGGGGGGGGCGTGTTTTTCTTTCTCTCCTCTTCCCATTGGCTGGAATGTAAAATTCCAGCCAATGGGAAGAGGAGAGAAAGAACCTAAAAAAACACGCCCCTCAATCCGTTTAGGAAGCCAGCCAATGGAGAAGAGGGGCGGGTTCAAGCCCCCACTCTGGAAAACATAAAATTTTGCCGGAGAGACTGCACAAGCACAGCCTACGCAGGCCGAGACCTAAAAATTAGTGTTCTCAACATTACGTGGCATACATTTAATAACGCAACCTATAAATGCAGTAAATCTTCCTTCGAAAACTAGTTGTGTGGGCTATCCTTCCTCTTCTTGTATTTGTGCCTCTCCTGTAGCATGACCTCATTATTTGTAGCCTTCCACTTCCTACTTTTCAGGCACTTCTTTTTTCTTTTTAGTTAAGCACTCCATGAGAGTGCATATGATTTCCAGCTGTTGCCCTCGTGTAATTCTCTTCACTTCTCTGCCGAAATCCATGTTTCTCTCGCCTATGTGTCAGGGTTTGCCCAATGCGCCTACGTAAGGCATCCGGACTACGTCTCCCAGCATGCTCCTTGGCTAAGGGAGGAGCCTAAATGATAAAGGTCAAGCGTGGGCGCACAGGAGGTGCGCGTAATTCTGTTCTTCTCGGAGGTAGCAGCCTGGTTGTATCCCGTTTCGTTGTCTACAGTTGATCTCCGTCCCCCAACGCCCGCTGGTATTGCCTGTTTCCCGAATCTTGTTCTGTTCCTCGGACCTTGCAGCGAATCGCGCTGCGGGAGGTAACAGGTCTGATACAGCGTTTCTCTTCCCTAGGACTCTCTCTAGAGCCGCGTTGTGACAGCGTTGTCTTCTGGACTCCGTGTTCGTTTCCTCTCACGCTGACGCTGACGTAAGCGTTCGAGAGTCGAACTGAACGTGTGGCTTTTGGTTTTGTTTTGGAATCGGCCATCAGAGTCCCTCACGCTGATATTAAGCCTCAAGGGTGGCTGTTGTCTGAGCTGAGTGGTGCTCAGGTAAGCTTCTTCTTCCTTTTATACTCGCGCTGGATACAAGGCGTTGGATATGTACTAATTTGGTTTACTCGCGCTATTGCCTGACGCTGGGAGTTTTCATCATTGGGGAATTTGAATGACTCTGAGTTTATTATTTTGTTGAGTACCGCTGGAACCTATTTTGGAACTATTTCCTGTTCTGTCTACTAGAAACTGCAACTCATACATATTTGCTCTGGATGCTTTCCCTACTTAACCTTTTGGATTGAACCTTGTCGAGTGTCATTTGGGTATGTATGAGTGCACTCAGAGTGTTTAGATGAATAGACGTTGTGATTGTTTGAATAACATCTTATGCTTTATTTGTTGTAGATTTGGCATTTCGCGGTCTTGGAGAGAAGTATCGCCGTTGGTGTTTATTAGTTGGTATCTTGAGGAGAGAAGGCTTCGGCAGTTAGACCACAGGTATTAGTTCAGTCTTAGTGAGATCTTGAAGAGAGTAGACTGTATATGCTGTGTATTTTCACTGTGTTCTTTTTTGCAGGCATCCCCTTCCCAGCGGTTCCGGCCCTTATCCTCTATTTTTTCCCTCACCTGATTGCCTCATTACTCTGCGTTCCATCCAGAGTTGGGGACGTCGGGAGGTGGACCCCTTTGTGCATCATACCGAATCCAGGAAGCTCACGTGGATCTGACACCATGGGCTTTTCCGTCTCCCCCATGTTGTGCTTTCCCTTTTATGCTTCTCCACAGTGGTATATTGTGTGTAATGTTCTATATGCACAATATGTGATGTTCAATATGCATAACATGTAACGTGTCTGTCGCACGTTGTATTATTAAGATAGTGACAGGCATGTGTTGTATTAAGCATGCTCTGCACTGTTATTATTTGATTAGTATTCTTTCCATACGCTTCGGTGGGCGACTAGTGTGGATACTCAAACATTACTCAGATGCTGTAGACGTCCATGCTGGTTGGTCATGTCGCACTATGGGCTTTCAGGATCTACAATAAGACCTTGAAACCTCGAAACCTTCACGTCTCTGGAGTTCTCACTACATCCACCCACATTGGTATCTCGCTGTGTGCTTCTCCTCGTTCCATTTTGCACACTCTTTCACCTGTGTGCTTCTGTTCCCCCATGCTTCAAGTTGCTGCCTCTCACCTATGTTATGTACTTCTCCTGTCACCCTCTGTGTTGCTTCTGACCCCGTCATCTGTGTTGCTTTCCCCCAACTGGGCCATCTGTGTTGCTTTCACCACCCGGCTCCCATTGTTGCTTCCCCACCCACTTTTTTTTAAATGGTTTTCCACAAAAATAAATTTCATTTATCAATGTAACTTGGATCAGTAAATGAAAAGAAAAAAATAGCCCAGCGCATTTTGTAGGTGCATATATGCGTGCTGTGCACACCAGCAAAATGAGATGACTGCACAGGGTGCATCATAGCACTTTTTTTGGTTTCCTCTTTAGCCATGCTGCACAGTATCGCTACAAACCATTGGCATAGCCAATAGGTCCCAAAAACAAGGCCCAGGGCTTTAAGTGGGCTGAATCCCCTCTAGGTCTCAGATCAGGTAGTAATTAAAAATGGACACTGAAAAAGGTTTCAAACAGGCCTTATAAGCATGTGTTGGCAAAAGCACTGACTGATTTCTGAACAATGGAATGTAAAACATGTTAAGGTAATCAATATCAGCAATTTAGTGCGAATGCCCTGTAATAATGCACTATTGGGAAACAATTAAGTGCACAATCGCACAAGTATGTGGAGTGACGGTCACCCCTGAGCCCAAGAGGTGTCTTTTAAATATATGGGAGCCAACCGACCTTAATCAAGCAGTGCAAGACTGGACGACCCTAGGGATCATGTTTTCAGTAATCTCCAGACTAGATTACTGAATAGCTCTTCTCTCAGGCATGGAGAAAGTTCACCTAGGCCCGTTGAGAGCAACACTACATGCAGCAGTGCACTTCGTTTTAGGTCTCAAGACATTTGACCACATTTCCCCATTCCTGCTAAACCTGCAATTGCTTCCTATTGAAGCGTGGGTCCAATTCAAAACTGCCTGCATTACCCACAGAATACTGCACTCAGCTTCACCCTCCTATCTAAATGAGAAACTGAAAATCTCTGTAACAATCCCTGCTCTTGGAACCTCCCACCATCAGTCGATAACGGTGCATGAGCCAATCATTCTCTGGAATTGCCACAAGAATCTGGAGCTCCCTACCTCCCTCCCTTCACCTAACAACCTGCATAGCCACCTTCAAAAAGGGCCTCAATCTCCTCCTATTTGACAGTTACCTGGGTTAATCACCTTCGATCATATCTAAGTACTCTCTCCACCAACATATGAACTACTTTCATTGTGTGACCCGAGCATCTTAATCAATGCTTCAACCTTGTCCAATGGCTGCATTTGTCTGCAGCTACTGATGCAAATTTCTCAATATACTTTTTGTAATTGTACCTTGGTGTACCCTTCTATAATACTGTTGTAAAGCACTCTGATGCCTTCGGGCCATGTCCACACTACATAAAATTTCAAAAATAAAAAGCTCAGGGAGGAAGCAAAATCCCAGTGAGGAGACACTATAGGAATCACAGAAATTCAGCTGATATGTTAAATCACACCTTTATTGCACAGCCAATGCATGCCCCTTTTAGCAGGCCTGCAACGTATCACACATCAGGTGTTAGACAAACGCATTTTAGTGTGGTGGTCTACATCACTGCACTAAAATGCAAAGTCACGCATTTATGGCACCTAGTAAGCTGACGAGCAGGAGAGGGGCACCTCTATACTTAGCACTCATGAAACAAAGCAACGGGGCATGGGCTATTCTGACAGTTGAGTGTGTGACAGAGCGCACTACTGCACACTGTGATGTGCACTGCTGCCATGGTGTTGAGTTGGTTAAGGAAAGTTTACATGAACATTCATATTGTGCCAGAGGGGTTTAGTCCGTATCGCAGGCCTGAGGCTAACTCAGCGGCGCTCGCTGCTGCCGCCAGCATCAACTGCAGCATTCACTTGTCTCTCACGAAGAATGCAACAATGTGTCAATTTGCAGACACTAGGCAGGCGCCGCGACGCAAGTGGACGCCAGTTATGTTTCTTAGTTCAGTTTGGCGCCCGCTCTGCTCACACCGCTGCCTGTACACTAGTAGTATTATTTGGTGCCTCTCATCATGCTGCCTTGTGATTAGATCAGCCCGCGGCTGCTGCAGACTCAGAGCGGCCCTGGCTCTCTATCAGAGTCACTCAGGTCTGTAATCCTTGAAAATATATTTTATATACTGTCAGCGTCACTGCCCGAGCCTTTTATACCTTACTGCTCTCAGGCTGCGCTAGAGTGGCACTATGGAAGTCTGGGAAGCGCTCCGCTTAGCTTATCCAGATCTTATTAGTGGTATTCCATTGGAATATTACTATACTATTGGAGTTGCATCCTACTATTCATTTGATAAGTCTGGTCAGGGTCATCTTTCTTGCCAACAGTTCCGTGGATTCTGGAACTCGTATCTTTGATTTAAGGCATACGTTTGCTCTCAAAAACCCCAGCATTTCACAGGTCCATTGCTAAAAGCTCTGAGCTAACAGTGACTGTCTGGGACTGCCTGTCGAAGGTAGGTTGCAGCCGCGATTCACAGTCACAATCAGGTCTCTAATATCCTAAAAAATCACTTCAACTAGATGTCTAAATAATAGCTCTGCCCCTGCTTTCACTTTTAGAACTCCTTTGGAGCGAAAACGAAAGCAACTGCAATCTGGTTTCATAGATGGTCCATTGACAAGTGGGAGGTAAGGACACACACATGAACACCTCCCGCCTCATTAGGGAGAGCTGAAGTGTTTGTGCAATTGGAAACTGACAACAGCCATAGTCAAAAATCCTCAGGCGGATTGAATGAATAGAAGCTGGAACCTGTCTGCAGCGAGTGTGAGTGACTGTGCAGACAGTTCAGCTAGAATGACAGTGGCAGTACAAAGCAGAGGCTTCATTTCCCAGAACTATGAGACTTGGTAAGTCAAATATCAGGCTGGTGATTAATGTTACCACTGGTGAAGGTCAGAGTTTTGTCTACTGGCAGTTTTTACTCTCACCATGAGGCAGCACAGAAGGTCAATATGCCTGCTGCAAAGACAGTCTACCAGCATATTACAGGACTGTATTTTATGTAGATAGCTCGGTGGGTTGCTGCTTTTCTTACAGAGATCCCTTTGTTACTTGTACCGTGTAGAGAGGTGTGGCTCAGTAGAGAGGTGTGGCTCACTGGTTAGAGGCGGCAGACCCGGAGGCTGAGAACGGCCCGGGACCAGGGTTCGATTCCCGACGCGGCAGGGTCGCGGACCAGGGTCAGCGGACTGATAATTCTCGCCTCGGTGCCCACTTTGGGCAGTGATCACACTCGGTAACTCTGGGCATTAAGCTTGCCTCATCTCTACAACGGCCCCCCACAGACGCCGGGGATGCCTGGCTTCACCTTGGAGATACCCAGCAAGGGACCATCTCACAGGGAAAGCCAGGACGGGTTCCCCAGCGGTCATTCGCGCCAGGATACTCCGGCAGTAATTGAGCGCGCTATAAAACACCTTACATTTACATTTACATTTACTTGTGGTTCGGCAACACCTGGCACTGAAGTTGGGGTGGAGGGTGCTGAATATTTAGAAATAATAAGTTTAAAAGCGCTTGCTGCAGAGTTTGAGTTCCTCTTTGCTCAAATGGCTGTATTTTCTATAATTTGTCTGTTACTATGTACTTCAGTGCATGATTTTGGTCGTGAGAAAGTGCCACAAGTGTCACATATTTAGTCATAAATGTCACTCATAAGTACACTGAAACTATGAATATCTCACACATAAGCAATCTGAAACCCTGGCAGCTATGTTTTAGAGACCTTCACTTTTTTCATACCACTTAAAACCTAGGAGAGACCTACTGGCTTTGCCAATGCTTGTTTGTATTATGGTCATGTTCCCTCCTCCCCTCACTAAACACACACCATCATGGGCCAATTAGTGCAGCAGGTAAGGGCCAAGTTTATTGGTATATATCATGAAAGGAAAGTCATTAACCTGGCTCAGATATTGCTGCCCCGTGCAGCTTTAAAAGCCTTTATCAACCCACGTGCTTGATCAGGTGATCAGGGTTTCTCCCATCCCGTCCCAACTAAGAAGGCCAGGCAAAAAAAACGCCTCGCGTTTCCTGAATCGCTGAAGCGTGTTGTGAACCTTGAGGGTTTTGAAAGCCTTTCACGCATGCGCAAAAGGTCCCAATGCTCGCGAGCTTGTCAGCTTGCGAGCGCGCGCGCCAAGAAGCCCAGGGACGTGCAAGACTGTGGCTTTATGGAAGTTGAGCGTGCGCGTACACGTTTATACGTCATTCGGAAAACCTTGGAGAAGAGCGGTGACCGGCGCGCGCACTCTCTGTGTTGACAGTGTGCGGCGCGTGCGTGTTGCGCGCTGCCTCGGATGCTTGGCCAGCTACCTCCCCTCTCGGCAGCATTAGCTCTTAGTGTGTGTCTGACTGAGTGCGCGCTAAGGAAACCAGGCGGGGGTTCATCCAGTGTGCCTGTACCTTCCCTTGACGCTGCTTGCTGAGCCCCAGGCCGAGGGAAGGACAAGGATCGGGAGCAGAATCGGGCAGAGGGCGTCCTGCCTGCTGCACTCACATACAGTGCTGCAGAAGTAGGAGGTGGTAGCACAGGGAATCGTTGATCACACCCACCTCCCATTGTAAAAGGAGTGCAGGGCACGAACTAACCTGCGGCAAGAGCCGGCTGCTGCTCTCACTACATGTGTACATGGATTATCTGGTATGTCAACTTTCTGCATTGTTACATTCATGCTCATATTACCTTAAGCTGACATCTGCCCTAATTTTACTTTATAATGTGCAATTCAGTAAAAATAATGATTGTCTTCTGAGATCCACAATAGCCACTGTTTGATGGCTCCCCGAGGTCATCTTCTAGTTTGTTTAGGACTGGCATGGACTTATGTTAACTTTTTCTTTTATCATAGGAAACATGCAGTTACACAAGTGGTGAAGTTAGTATAGTGCAGGTGCAAGAGAAACACACAAAAACACATGTGTGTAATTTGTAGAAGTTACAAAATATTGTGCAGTGCCACAATTTTAGAGTCCGTTCACTTAGAACAGTGAAGTCAATGCGTAATGCTAGGTCAGGCAGATTGTATTCAGTGGTGCTGCATATGGAACGTGTATTGCCACTTGTGGCAGGCATGACTTGATGAACTTGTAAAGGCAATATGCAATGATATAAGTACACGAAGCTATTTTGTAGAAGTGCAAAGAAAAGTTCTCACACTGTTTCGTGGAAAAGTGAAGGAAATGCTTATTGTTAAGAGAGTGAAATAGTATTCACATGGAATCGCATAGAGATCTCAATTTGCCACTTGTGGCAAGTGTGACTTGTTGGACGTGGAAAGCGATTTAGCAGGAGTACAAAGAAAATGCATACGGCCACATTCTATTCTATGGCACCATATATAAAGCACACATTGCCACATTTGGTAATCTCTACAAACGACTAGTTATTGCTACAAGTGTATTGTAATTGTTTGTAAGCACAATGGCATTAGAGCCAGGTGTATCTGTGGACCTATACATAAAACACAATGCCAAGTGTTGCAAGTCTGAAATATTTAAAAACACACACATAATGCCAGAAGTGTGCAATGTGATTGTATTTGCGCTTCTGCACAATCTTTAACAATTATCTATGGAGCAATTAATCAAATACACATTGCCATGAGAGTCGAATTTCATTTTGCGAAACCACATACAAATTACAATGCTACGAGCAGCAAGTTGTATATGAAGGCCGAATTTGTTTGTGTGTGAATAGAAAGAACTCAAGGCGACACGTGCAAAAGTCAGTATGTTTAGAAAAAACGTACCATAATGGATATGCCAAATTCAGAGTGTAAAAGCAGATTTAGAATTTGCAGTAACATACATGCCAAAATGATATCAAGTGCAAGTAACCCACAATAACAAAAGCAGCAAATTATAGGCAAGAGGTGCAAAAGACATTGTGAGCAATAAATATCTCATTAGGTTCCATTGAAATGAGTCTGTGGGAATATACAAAATTAACAATGCCACCCACTGCTGTGTAAAGATTAAGTGGATGAACAAAACAAATAGGCCCAAGAAACTCACAGTATCAGTGTCCTGGATTGATTCTCTGCAGCACAAAGAAAGTAATAACACAAGTTCCAAATTTTGTTGAGATGAAGATCCTGTACGGTGGTGGGAATGCTGAATTAAAATGTGTGCAAGTGGAGAAGTGTGTAGTGTCACAATTAACAAAGCTTATTTCATGGCACTGCGTAAAGTAATGTAAAGCTCTAAGTGCGGTATCTAATCGCGTGGCAAAACCAAGAAATTGTACAGGTACGTTCCACCAATTCTTATGAGTGGAAGGAAACGAAACATGCAGTGCCTCTGGTACGTAACATACTCCATTCAAGTTAAGTCACAGTGCTCCCAAAGTTAAACATGCTCCACTTCAAATGATATAACTCATTACGTCAAAGCAATGAAATTCCTTCCAAGACATAATCCATTCTGTAACATTGCAAAGAAATTGTGTAATAATCTGCCTATCAAAAACCTCCTAAGTGTCTTTCACTACATAAGAACTTTGCACATTCATCCATGCAAAATGAATCTACGTAGAGATGCAAAAAAAGTGTAGTGCCAAGCCCATTCCGAGCATGTGGAAAAGCACATACTATTAAACGGGGTACATGCTCTAACATTGAAATGCAAAGAACTGTCACGTGGTGGTGCATGCAGCTTCCCCGACATTCAGTGTAAAGATGTCGTCACTAGGGCCCATGCCTTTTCTGTTAAAAAGCAAAGGAAATGTGAATTGCCTTATTTATTTCACAAATGTGCAAAAAGAACACAGGGTACCAAGCCACTGACTAACCCATTATCACACAAGTTGAAACAAATGCTGCCATCCTTCCAGTGCCCAAACCCATTCCAAACAAAAATATCAGCCAGAATCGATCAATGTATTATTATTAATATTATTATTATGATAATTACTACTGAAGGTATGTCTGTCCCTAGTATATAGAAATTCCCAATAGACGACCGCAGAGAGGTGGGCGCATGTCCAACAAGAATATTTAAAATGTACTTCACTAAAACTTGTTCCCACATGCTCATTCTTGCCTCAATTAGACATTTTATAGTTCCTAATCAGCATGACCTTTTAAATCCTTACCATATCTCATCCCCTTGATTGCCCTATCGACGTGTACGTCATAAAGTGTGTGCCAAGGGCAGCATCAAAGTAATGAAACACTGATGTCAAGAGAAATGCCCTTGCAAAGTGTGTACAAGGTCTGTGCAAACATTTGGCGAAGAGAAGACACTCCAGCGATTATAGGGTTAATTTGTGTACCATCACAGTACTATAGAGAAGTAAATGCAGGATTGAATCTTGGTTCTCAGGGAATAATAGAAGACATGACGGAAACTAAAATAATAAAACAGCCATGATATGTGGTCTCTGATGATAGAATAAAAAACACCAAATGTTTGTCTGTTCAGTATTTCACCTGTTTATAATTGCCCCTTAATTACATAAAACCCAATTCAGAAACGTAATTTGTTCCTGTGTGTATCCAGTTTTTCTAAAACAAAGGTATACTGGGGCACAGTGAGATTAAGTGATTAGCTGAAAATCATTGAATTTAGTCAGGCAAAGTTGATTTTGTTAGAACCCATGTGTCCTGGATTCATAATCGGAGAAATAGTCTGGGTCACAACCACCGCCTGTGATAGGATTTGTGTATAGGAAAATGCCTCCATTTCCCCAAGAGACTTGTACCTCGGATATCACAGGAAGGCTGGGGTCAGTACTTGTGACTCATAATGACTACAACTGAATGTGACCACCCAACCTCCCTTTTAATAGACTAACAAGTAGGGAAGTCATACGTTTTCTTAAAAGGCCGGTGCCCCTTAAAGGATCACATATAAGACATATTTCCTATGTGGTTTGGCTCAGCAGCAAAAAGATGGGACCACCTGATGCTGGTCCTTAAAAACTTCTCTGTTTCCTCCCAAAGTTCACGCAAGTTCTTCTCAATGTTTCCAAAACAACATCCTAGTTAATAGTAACTGTGGACCCTAGAGGAATGACACAGATGATCACTAAAGGTTCCCTTTACCCAAAAGAACAACATTCTGAACCAATCATTCTCATGTCTAGCTTCAAGATTTTGTCACTATTTGCTACAGGAGATTGGAAGAGCCCATAGCCTTCTAACCCTCTTTAGGAAATGTCCGAAGCCCCACTTATTAATTAATCAGCTTATAAGTTGACAGCTTCTTGTTCCATGGGACTTTGGTTTGTTAACAGATCTTGTATAATTCCTATTAATTGTCTTTATTACCGTACATTGTGAAGAGCTTCGTTGTCATTGTGGCTAGGGTTGCACTAAAGACATTTTTTGTAATAAATAAATAACAGAATATAACCAGTGATGTCTTCTGTCCTGGCCTTTTTAGGGACTATTGATTGTAATGTAACTGATTAGAGATCATTTAAGAATGTGCACATGTGCTTGGGAAAATGTATGCATAAACCTATAAATGCGAGATGAAATGTCGAAGAAATATAAACATCACTCTAGCTAAACACGTGCACTGATTGGCAAATAATTATCATTATTTTTATAAAAACACACATATCTGATAGCAACTCGCATTGCTCAGTTCCTTTCAGAATGAAACCTTCACCAGGAGTGTTAAACCATCAGTTTCAAAATAAAATAGTGAACACGGTCCATTGATTGTGTAACCCATATTTTAACATCAACGCAATTTGTAGCCTAACCTGTTAAGCAAGACTAAACTTCAAGTTCAGGCTAAACTTCAAGTTCAGGCTAACAAATGTAAAGCTAAAAAATAATGCTTTACCCCTTGTAGGTTACGAATCATATATTTGTATCATATAAAACAAAAAATTAAATTGAATGTCATAGTTTCATGCTCACCATGAAGGTTTCATATTGAAATGCATTGAGGAGTAAAAGTTACCACCAGTCAAATATTGAAAGTGTAAATACATACACCACAGTGAAAACTAATTATCAATATAATCATAATATACTTTTTTTAAGTACTTTGCTAATCAAATAAACTTAGCACTAGTACTGTTGTATTGATTTTTGTACTTAATGTTGAATTCCTTTAAATGCCTTGAAACATTTATAATTTTAGTTTGAGGGTTTTTTCCAAGCGCTTGTGGACAGACGTTTCTTTTGATTGTTGATCATTTAAATTACTAACTAT
This sequence comes from Lissotriton vulgaris, assembly GCF_964263255.1. NCBI lineage: Eukaryota > Metazoa > Chordata > Amphibia > Caudata > Salamandridae > Lissotriton > Lissotriton vulgaris. The sequence continues at coordinate 415,038,821 of NC_141689.1, read as the reverse complement.
ATTGTTTGAGCTAAGTGACTGGAACTTTTTACGTAACACGATCAAGAATATGATCAAAATGTAACTATTGACTAGAAGTTAACTATGAGTGCAGACCGAATGCGTAGGTCAACAAGGGTGGAAACACTATAATAACTGTGAAAGGACTCACCTAGCGGGAAACCAGGAGTTTTCCAAACAAAGGCATTAGCTATGGGAAAGTGTCGGGGTATGGCAAGGGCATGAAATGTGATATAAAAATACTGAAATGAGAGCACTAGTATCTGAATGTCAATTTAATGTGAACCTCCATAGACTGCATTTCCTTCTCTCTTGTATATTGCCACCTGGTGAGATTATTTATTTTGCCGGGGAATGTAACAGTAGCTTTGACACCGGGCGGGTGACCACCAAAGCTGTTTGCTAGCCCCAGTATAGTCAACCATTTTTAAAACCTTGTTGAACATGACTTGTGGAAATCTAATCCTGATGTAGCCGAGCTATGCGACAAGGAAATACTGATATTACTTTTTGGAGACAATGCTGTGTTATCATAAACTGAAAACGACATGCATAAGCAGATGGATACATTTAATTATTATTTAAAGAGTAGGATCCTATCATTAATGTTGGCTAAACTTAAGCAATGATAATGAATCGAGACGAGTTCGAAGAAGACCTATTCTAATCAACTTGCAACAAGTAGAATTTGGAACTCCTTTGACAACCGTAGTATACGGTATACAACTGTTACAACAAAGTTTTTACCACGCACTACCATTACAACGCAGGCATTACCACGCATACCATTACAACGCATTGCGCTGGGGGGCGCTCTAGGATAGGGAATAAGTATAATTTTATATCCAACACCTTCCCTAGTGTCCACGGGGACTGGAGTTAGAATATAAAATTATACTTACCACTATCCAGCACCTCTAAGCGCTATGCGTTGTAACGGTATGCGTTGTAAATACCGCGTTGTAATGGTATGCGTGGTAAAAGTATGCGTTGTAATGTCATACATCCACAGCATACATTTTAGCCGGAAACTAGACCGGCATGTACAACTAGCGTATGTTGCTGGTGTCTTTAAGCAAACTACCAATGCTGCCCTCAGTTTAAAGCATAAGGTTGGTAGCCAACCCCTCAGCGTAAATATAGAGGTGCACAGGCAAAAGGTTGTTGCCCAGCCACATAAGGAGCTGGACACTGGGTATGTGCGAATACAAGAAACCTTCAAATAATCAAGAACAAATTTCTAAGATCTATATAGAAGGTAGGCCACAGTACTCCCTTAACACCTCGTACAAGCGCCTTGAGACCCTTGCGGGTGAGTAGTGCCCTATACAAGTATCAATTTACCTGGGGCTTGGCATCAAACCAGTTTACAATATAATTGTAGTACGTTGTATTTTCTCTGAGTGTGACACGTACGGAACAATCCTATTGATTTAAGACAGAATACAATCCAGCAAGTTAATCAAGAGTGTTGGTCCCTAAAGCCTAAACATATTTCTGCTGATATAGCACTTCTTTGTTGACACTTAACTATCTTTCCGTCATTCTACCATGCAGATTTGAGCAATATCTTGACTGGTTATATCCACAGTATTGACACGTTTTATGTATACAATTTATACTTGGTTCCCTCCCAATCAAAGACTGTATGGCAGAATAGAACAGTTTGTTGCCAAATGATGTTTGTGGTTGTTAATTGGGGGCCGAGAGATTGCATTGCACTTTATGCTATTTGGAACGTCGCAAATCGCTTGTTTCGTTATTTAAATTGTTTACCATTAAAACTTGTATTTGGATATTTTGATGTCAATTATTACATCTATTGCCACAAAGAGTAAATAGATTTTTGTTGACTTTCGGGGCAGGGTGTGTGGGAAAGTTTGGATTCAAAAATTATCACTAGGTTGCTGACTTTATAGGTAGTTCAGAGAGTGGTGTTTAGGGCATGGGATCTCAGGTGTATATTAGGCAAAGTTAGCGCTCCTTCATTCATTAAAGCACATGGTCCAGGTCTGTGCCCGAACGCGTCGTGTGCAAGATGTATGCATGCCCCGGCTGATTTCTTCCACATGGTTTGGTCATGATCCTGTTTGGAGCAGTTTTGGGGGTCCATTGAAGTGGAGCTAAAGGAGATATTGGGCTGGGAGGTTCCTCACTATCCACGCCACTCCTTGCTGGGGATCACTGACGGGCTGGACGGGTCCAGGAATGATAAGCGGTTTTGCAGCATAGCTATGATGGTGGCCAAGCGGGACATTGCGGCGGCTTGGATAAGCCCTGATCCTCCTACCCTGGAGAGGTGGCGCAGAGGGGTGGACTGGTGTGCGATCTCAGAAAAAGACATGTATAAAGCTGAAGGGCGTGTTGAGAACTATCGTAAAGTGTGGGGGAAATGGCTGGGGGCTGTCTCCGGAGGGTCCGAATTAATTGGACTTGTGTTCGTCTGGGTTATTTTATGGGGATCGTGATTGGGGGGTATGGTGATGATGTGAATGAACCTGTATCTGTGATTTCTGTGCATTGGCTGACTTGTTTCTATGTTTTTAAAATCAATAAAATTTGCTTATCAAAAAAAGCACATGGTCCAAATGCGGAGTGAACGGGGATTATTTGTTTGACTAGCTAGATGGAAGAGTCCTCTATGTACATTTGGAAGTTCACTTCTGCCATGGAGTTTATATATAAACATGATACAATAGGCAGGAAAGGTACTATGCATAGGAAGCACCCTAGGGCACCTGGCACATGGACAAATACATCAACTCGATCCTAATTTTTTCGCTGAAAATGTGGACCAATGATTGAACCTGTAACAAAGAATGTCTGGATATGTCAGCCTAATTTACCATCCTTTCCAGCAGTTTTGTGTTGTTACCAGTGTCATAGACTGCAGAGAGTTCAAGGTGTAGAATGGATTTCCAATTGTTATCCATGGCGAGGAGAAGCTTTTCATTTAGATTGGCTACAGCTGATCCATACAGTTGTGCATCTAGACCCTGACTGGGGGTCATGGGGGGGGGGTCTTATTTAGTTTAATTTAGTTTTGCACTTGTTAAGTTACCTCCCTTTCCACGATCTTGCTAGGAAATGGGACAGTTGGAGATAGGACTATAGTTGCACAAGATTTTATGATTGACTTTTGGCTTTTTTAAACGGGAGTGATGATGCCATGCTTGAGAAATTATTTGAAGCATGAGGCTGAGGAAGGGTCCATGGGTGACTTGGATGTTATTGTCATGGATGACCTGCTCAGCACTTGGAGGTCTCCAGCAGTGTGTAAAATGAAGAGAATGCTGATTGTAGCATTGGCGTTGAAGTAAATGGGACGGTAATTAATGCCAGTGTTTTGGAGACTATTCCAAGTTTGGCAATTTTGATTTGAAGAGATTGACATGGTCTTTGCATTGTTGTTAAGTAACTTGTGTCAGATTTCAAGTCATCTGGCTTAGATTTTCCATAGTAAATAGTAAAGATTTCCTGTTCCATTAAATGCTTTTTTTTAGATTTTTAGTAAACAAAGTCTTTTTGGCTACCTTAATTAGAAAGAGGTAGCCTCTCCTAAGTGCTCTACAGTGACCTTTGTCTTCTATGGTCTTAGATTTCTGTCATTGATGTTACTTGCTGGGGTTAGCATTGTTCATTTCACCTAGTCATCCTCTGAACCAGGTATGAGTTGCTTCCATGCCTGCCTTGAGTTTCTCATGGAGTTTATACATTTGAAATGATGTGTTAAGGGTAGTAGACGTGGATTTACTGTGCCAAGCGATAGATTTGTATGGTTAGTTTAATTTACATAAAGTAGTGATCTGACCATGCCTAACTACACATTAACTTCCCTTCAAACAATCATGTTATGTCACTACCTGCAAGATTGCTCAAGTTACAAATGGGCAACTTGCAGCACTATGCGAACCTCCACAATAAATAATAAATATCTGTGGTTGCTCCACGAAGTTTGAACGTTCTAGTGTGTGGCAGGTGGTGTGCATTTGCCTGTCCACTAGTTAGACGAAACCTAGTGCCTGCATATTTTTGACGAGATCCGCTAAATGTTTTGTTTCAGACTTGTCGACTCATAATGTAGGTTTAAGTCGCTTATGACCAGGATTTTGTTGACTTTGGCCTGAAGCTGTTGTGTCATTTCAGAAAATTCCTTCATGAAATTACTGTTGTGTTCTGGGGCATTCAATTGCTGCTAAAATTAGAGAGCTGTTTGGGTTGATGGAGCAATGTGTACCCAGTGCTTGAAATGGAAATATAGGGTTGTAGGCAGCGCATTAAGTGGGCAGGGTCCATCTGGGTCTCAGCCCTGGTAAAGAGTAAAAACTAGCATTGAAGCGGGTCCTTATCGTGCCCTATTTCATGTCCTTAATTTAGTGACAAAAACAATGATTGATTTCTGAACAATAAATATAAAATATATTTAGGTAATCCATGTCGTGATATAGGTCCTGTTTATATTTTGTGTGTTACTTAATCTTTCATTCCCTAACAGTGTTTGCTATTTCCAGTATTTTGTGTTTCTGTATTATTTTTGTGCAGCATATTAGCCTTGCATAGTGCATCATTTGAATGGAGTCACTCCCAGGTGTTTATAATGGGCTATATTGAGATCTTTGAAGTTGAGACTGAAGACAGTGTGAGTTTCTCACAGTGCGTCAAAAAGGTGTTTGGAATGACATGTCATCCAGTCCTTGGCCTCTCTACAGAGCAGTTAGAGCAGTGGTCACATATTGCAGTTGGGATTCTGTGCAAATGTTTGTGAGGAGGTACACAGTGGTCAATATTTTGACAAGGCAAAAAAATGCATTGCTTGCAGGTGAGTGGGTGCATTGTGTGTTTGGGAGGGTGTTGAAGTGAAAAAGGTGCAAGGAAGTGCATTCAGGAGAGAGTGAAAAGAGGGTGCTGAAGAGAGAAAAGACACAGGGGCAGATTTATGAGTTCTGGCGCATCTCTGCAAATCAGCAGGGATGCGCCAGAACTGATGCGTCACGCAATTCCCTCCTTGCGGCACCACAGATGTGCCGCATTTATAATGCGGCGCACCATGGTGCAAGGAAGGGCAGATGCGTGACGCATCTTGTGGTGTACGGGCGGCGCATTGCTGGAGTAGCGTCGCAAGTGCGACGCAACTCCTGCAATGTGCAGAGGCCACCCATACATAACGTGGTGCGTCACTCCTTACGCCTGCTTCAAGCAGGCGTAAGGATTTGACCCAGCAGCGTCGTAAAACTGACTCCGTGAAATCTTGTAGATTTCACTGCGTCAGTTTTACGGGGCTTTCCTACGAAGGAACGCCCACTCTGCGACAGAACGCCCACATGAAACCTGACGCAGGTTTCATGTGGCACAGGGCTTTACAACGTGACGCATCTGCCTAGATGCGTCACGTTGTAAATAGGTCGCAGGGATGCGCCACGTTTCCGCACTGTTGCGTGACGCAACGGCGGTGTAAACGTGGCGCAAGTCCGACATAAATCTGCCCCACAGTGTGAAATATGCAGATGGAGGAGATATCCCCCATAGACTGAACATAACCAAAGGGACACTATGAAGGCCCCTTCCACGCAGGCCTCAGTAATGTTTTTAATTCCGTATCGCAATGTTAGAATTGAAACCTTTTCATTATTATTTTCAACAAAATCATTGTTGTTAATTATTTTAAACAACTAACAGACACTGACAAAGCCAATAGTCCTGTCTGGTTTTAGGTGTACATCAGTTGTTGTGTTATATATTTGGATGTAACAACTATCAGAAAGCTCAGAGAGGAACGAAAATACTGGCCGGGTGGAACAAATTGGGTTTGGCAGAAATGTAATTTACATGTTTAAGCCATATCCTAATAGCATAGTCCACGCCCCTTTTAACCCCCCCCCCCCTTACACACCTTTGTCACCCCACTTATAGCCACTGTCCCAGAGTACCTGTTTACTACTTAGAAGCGCTGACACACTCCAAATAAAACTATTGGACCTCTGCTGAGAATTGCAGGTATTCTCCCTTTCAAAATAAAGAAGTGCATGTACTCAGTACCTGACCATTCAAAGCACTGTGTGTAGCTGTGCACTTAACAAGGAGTAGGCTGTGCGAGGAATTTCGGTGAAAATCAGAGCTCCCCGTCCTGCTCTTCTGCCCCTCGGTGTTTCTGGATTAGGTGGTGCCCCGGTTTGAGTGGGTAGATTGGGCCAGCGATAAACTTGTCTTTGGAACACGTTCCATGGGGTCTACTAAATGGCAGTTATACTCTGTAAGCATTTGTGTCTGTCAGGCCTGTGCTTCAAGGCTCAGTAACGCTAAAAGAGGGTGGCCGGTACACTACTGTCCTGGTTGCACAAGGGAGAGCAGTATCACCCCGCCCAGGTATTTTGCCAGAGGTGAGGCCTAGGCCGCCTCTCCGCGGCTCAGGGGCGCGCGCGGCCATCTTCAAGGCTGTCACTTTAGCCTCTGCTGACCGACTCTCCAGGGTAGAAGGTGGCACCGGCCCTTCTGTGCCGGATATGCTTTATAACTGGCATTCTCTTCCTGAACATAGGATGTGGATGCCCCTCGCGTGCTGCTTTAGTTCGGCCACCAGGAAATTCCCAGAGGACCTTTCGACAATTCTCGGACCTTCCTCGTGGGCGGCCCAACTGCTGTTTACAAGTCAACGCTCCGTCCCGTTTTTGGAGGTGCAGAGAGTAGGGGGCGGTTGGTGCTGCCAATATTAGCTTTATTTCGCTGTTGCGACTGTTCCTGTTCTTGACTAGAGTAGGAAAGTCACTGTTTTCTTTTCCTCGTTCGTCCTCGCGGTGCCTTCCCAGGCTGTGGCCTTCGCTTGTGTCCCTACCGGACGGGAGCACGGCGCGCGCTTATCAGATCGCCACACCTATTAAACGACAATAACTCGAATGGCGAACTGAAGTATGCTGCAGGTCCGGCCATTTGGCTGCAATTAGATCTCTAAAGATATGACCCCGGCTGCTTGTTTTGAGAGAGCTCGCTTTCAGGTTTGCTCCAGTGATCCGCGCTCCGCCCCAGGCGCGGGCTCCACTGAACTTGAGTGCTTTGCTTGCAGTGGCGAGTTAAAGATTGCTTAATGAACCTGCCCTCCCGCTGTGGGTCGCAGGTGCGTGCTGGAGGCTGCACCGGGCAGGTAGACACACTGCTAACTTACTGGAGACATTTGACAGCACTAGCTTTGTTTTCCCACACGTGATTTTATGTTGCAATGTAACCATTCCTGCTATTTGAAATAGTTACATCTAACAAACAGACTTTTCTAGCACGATTTTTCTTTTTTAAAAATAATTATCTCTTTATTAACATTTTCAAGCATGAAAAAAGACATTTTGCAGTATTGTTACAGTAGCTCTGGGAGAGGAGCAGCCTTACTCCTAAGGATCCTTGTAGAAGAGACTTGTGCAACATGAGGGGGGAGCGCTCCGTAGACGTAATTCCTCGGCTACCGCCCCTTCCAGTACGTCCATCCGCCACCTATCATGGGTCGGGGGCATTGCTTGTGCCCAGTGAATTGGCAATATGGCACATGACGACCCCAGGCCAAAGAGAGCGCACTGGTAACTCTTTTTCCTTCTTTTCTTATGACATAACATGTACTTTTGTATAGCACACGTCTCAACCGAAAGTCTCAAGGCGCTGAATAACAGATGTATATAGTTACCCAACTCAATGGTACTCATTTTATCGACCTCAGATGGATGAAAGGCTGAGTGGACCCACCGGGATTAGAACCTGTGACTATGAGGTCAAACACGGGCCCCTGCAGTGAATGCATTTGTCCACTGCACCATTAGACCCGGCTAAAGGCTTATGACCAGACCCGGCTTATGGAGTGGCAGAAGGCCCACAAGGCAGTGCTGGATGGACTGGGCCACACGTATATCCGTAATCCGGCCCACCGAGCAAGAGACTTGCGTCCAGTACTAATGTAGTGCCCTGCAACTCCAGGTGACGTGGATAAAGCCGGCAGATGACACCTCACACCCCAGACAGTCAGCTGCATGCGTTGGATAAATTCTAGTAAGCCTCTGAGGGGACAGATTTACCCTGTGTAGGTAGTAAAATTGCGTTAATTTTACTTGAGCGTTGCTAGCAGTCTCCCGCACCTGTGCCCTGCTGGTCCGCCTCCACTCCTCATCTGTGAGTGGGGAATCAGATCACCTTCCCCCATGGTGCGGGTCCTTTTAATATCAATCTGCCTGTCTCCCTTCAGGGCCGCATAGATACGGGATATTGTTAAAGGGTGGTTTTTACACCAGCTTAATTTGAGTTGGGGTGCTCTATCTAAAATAAGGAAATACATGTGTGAGTGGCAGGACTGAATCAGGATTATTTTCAATTTATTTGAAGACACCATTTTAAACAATAATGTCAAGAGACACTTAATTATAAAGCCACTTGGTCCTAAGGCACCTATGTAAGCCCGAATCCAGTATAACCTATACCTGAGATTCCTCCGAATTATCAGGGAAACCGGTCCATATATTGTGGGCTGTGTGTGATATACCGACATGTTGCAGGTTCTGTCGCTGGCCAACCCCAAACATCTCGCCTGCTTCGGCTAGAGTTAAAAAGGAGTTGTTAAAATAAAGGTCCCCTGCAATCCGGAATTGTCCCTCTATCCATGGCGTTGCATTCACGGAGTTCTTAACTCCTTTCGTGCACCTGACGAGCCCAGCTCGTCATGAGTCACAGTGGAGCTGTACTCATACGGCCGCGGTACGCCCACGCACAAATAATTCTGCATGGCATATAAGCATCTCGGTAGTAGTACCATCTTGCTCAGGGATAATCACCCCATGACCGAGAACAGTAGAGTCTTTCAGAATGCCACAGAACAAGTAGGATCTTGCACAATGTGGCCCATGTCCAGGTCATATTGTTGGTGTTCGTCATGTGTCACCTGAATCCCAAGGTATCGGAAGTGGTTCGTTTCCAAAGCGAGACCCACCTATGGTATGTCTGCTGCCGGGCATATGGCCAATGCTGCCAAGGGAAACAGCACAGTCTTGTGGTGGTTAACTCTTAGACCTGATACAATCCCAAACTTGATCATAAGTTGTAACAGCTGAGGGACAGATTGGACTTGGTCAGTTACGTATAGTAGGGTGTCGTCTGCATACATAGACACTACATGGGTTGAGTCACCCACACACCCGCCCAGTCTGTCCCTCAGATAGAGCGCCAGAGGCTCCATGGCAAGGCCGGATAGGAGCCTGGACAGTGGGCACCCCTGTCTCATACCCCTTCCGATGTTGATGGCCTCTGACACCACTCGATGATGCACGCTCGCGCCCTGGGCACCGTATATAACAGATGTATCCAATCCAGTTACTGTGGGCCAAAGCTCATTCTCTGAAGCGCTTCTCATAAATATGCCCAAGAGAGATTATCAAATGCTTTTTCTATGTCTAAAGTCACCTGAGCAGCCTCTTCTCATGCTGATCGGGTGGCGTGTAGGACACGTGAGAGCCTCAGGAGATTCATATGGCTGCCCCTGCCTGGCATAAAGCCATACGGATCAGCGCGACCAACTGGGAGACCACCCAACTCAGTTGTTCTGCCAGATCCTTCGCCAGTAGTTTGACATCTACAGTGAGCATAGATAATGGGCGGAACGAGCCTGGATCACAGGGTCGCTGCCGGGTTTTGGCAGCATGACTATGATTGCCTCTAGCATATGGTCTGCCAGAATCCAGCCGCGGCCTGTGCAAGTAAGAGTGGTGGGGCAGTGATGCCGGGTTGGGGGGAGGGGATTTCGACGGACGATGACCAGGGAAAATTAAATAAATAGTTAATTTGGGTATCTTTCCTACTTCAAAAGCCAGGCCAACATGCAACCTGATCGATCCCCCTCCCTGTGTAGTCCGATGGTAGGCTTATCGCACATGACGGTCCAGCCCTCGGCGACCCTTCTGTGTGTGTTTGCAACAGCTATGTGCCCTTCCTCCCCTTCCAGCGTTTTTAGTTGAAGCAGGGTCAGGCGGGCTTCACCCTCTGTCAGCCCCCTTTCAAGGTTTTTCGGGTATCATACATCTTCTCAAGGCATTCCTCACTTATCACCACTTTGAAGGCGGTCCATTTGTCCCCTCTCCACTCAGTGAAGTTCCAAATGTCCTGTAAGTAACCCTGCAGTGCCACTTGTATATCTACTGTGAACTCGGAGTCTCCCAGCGACACTGGTCTGAGTCTCCACAGAGAAACACAGAGAAACACGGGGTCTCTGCCTACCCAGGTCACGTTTCAAAAGGAGAGAGGCATGATCCGACAGGAATCCACCTGGTTACTCACCCCACTAATATTCAGCGCCCCATCTGTAGTTATGAGGAACCAATCTAATCTACTATGGGTGTGATGCGTAGGGGAGTAATAGGAGAAGACCATCCACTTTGGGCATTCACCACACTCCCTCTTTCGTGCCCATTCCGTGTCTACCTCCCTCTAAGTGTTTCCCAGGCTCCTTCATTCTGGTTCAGGCACCATCCATGTGCTGGTGATGGCCATCTGGATTTTTATCAACCCATCTGACAAACCCCTACCAAATGGTCATGGCACTAAATTTCTGGTGATTCCATCTCATTATTCTGATTTTCACAGATCCGAAGAAGAATAAACTAGAAGTTTCTATATTAACGTTTAGTAAAATATACATACTTACTCATTCATACTAGTTTTCTCAGCTATTCTGTATGTTTCATATTGAAAAGTATTAGAACAATTTTGTGTGTTTTTTCTTCCTGACTATAGTCTGTGTGTTTTTAATTTGTGCTTTATTTGATGAAGTTGCTACTCATTTAAACGTGTGCAGCATAATTGGTAGTTTAACTTGCCCTATTGTGGAGTGTTGCTCAGGTATACACTATACACTGGTGTGATACTTGTTTAACGAGTCGCATAGTGTGCTGTATCTTTTCACTAATCTCCCAGTGGTCCCCCGTCCGTTCTTCCGCGAGTTGGATACCCTTCGGGTGTCCCTCATCTGGGGCACAGGCAGTAGACGAATACCCCTTGCCAAACTACAGTTGCCCAAGGATAAGGGAGGACTGGGTGCTCCATCCTTTGAAGCTTACTTTCTGGCTGCTCAGCTGCGCTGGGTGTCACGGTGGACCGTAGGCAGAGCATTGACGGAGATACACACTATGGCAGGACCAGTTACAGCCCCAGTTATACACTGTATGCTACTACCAGATGCTGAGTCTATATCAGATTGTCTACTCCAAATAAAAGTCGCACAAGCATGCCTGAAACGTATACACAAAATGAGCCACCCAGCCCCTTTCTACTCTCCCATACAGCCACTGGTGGGTTTTCTTAGAGGCCGAACTCATTTCACGGAGCATGCACTGCGCATCTAGACCGAGCACGCAATCACAGAAGCAGGCGCCCTGTATGAAAACCGGCAATTACAGACATTTGCGGAAATTCCCGCCGGTATAGACCTTCCAAATGGGCAATTCCTCACGCACAGACAACTTTTGATGGAGAGCCGAAGATTGTGGCGCACAATAGACACGGAACAACCCACACACCCAGTCCTACACACTATCTTGCGGATGGGTTCACTTAGTAACATAGCTGTACAAAGCAGAACGAGAACTAGGCACAGTCACCCTAGCCCCTCTACTGGAAAAATGGGAAGCAGAGTTCCAACGGCCCCTCCATGATGAAGAGTGGGAACGCGCCCTTGAGTTCCTGAAAAAGGTGTCCCACAACAACCGTTTTAAAAACATACAATACCACATGCTGCATCGTGCATATCTGACCCCAGAAACGCTACAGCGTTATTACCCCAACTCGCACTTCACCGGGGCCTCCTTTCTTCACATGTTCTGGGATTGTCCTGCACTTCACACATACTAAGATATTTCTCCTTGGTGCATCTCCCCTGGGAAGGCGTATCTTTTTGGCACATTCCCAGGTCTACCAATTATGGTAAATCTGGGAATGCGTCAAAAACCCTGGGAGTTGTGTGGGATCAACCGCACAGCGCCCATGGAACGCCTTCCCAGGGCAGAGTAAAGCAGCACAGCGGTTTGAGCTGCATTGCGTTACTCCAGATTTATGAAGTCACTCAGGGCAATGCAAGGTGGCCTTGAATGACTTCATAAAGTGCATTTTTGACTTGCATCGCTGGTCTGCGGTGCAAGATGGACGTAAATCCTCTCATAAATGTGCCCCTAAGTTTAGGTCTCTGCCAGAGTTTTGGGCATGCTGGTGTATTTCATGCTTAAAGAGTGGAAGTAGTGATCTCTTACCGCCTTTGACAGTTTTACTGTTTTTATTGGTTTCAAGCATAGGTGTCAATAGTCAACAATACCCAATACCACTTAGCAATATAGAATCACAGTTTGGCCAAACGTGCGCTAAAACCATGTCCTGACTTACACAATTAAACTTCACGGGCTCGACCAGTAAGATGTAGTCCTGGTAGACTGGTGGGGGTATTTACGAATTGCCCTGATAGGCAGTTGTTGGCTCTTCCAGTTACTAGGGTGGGGCTCTGTGGCAGAGTCAGCAGCAGTGGATTGCTCCAGGAGATATGACTGTAGAGGGGTTCATATATCTCTAGGGCGGGAAGAGGGCGGCAGGAGTTCAGCATAAGTGTGCAATTGTTCTTAGCAGTAAGTAAGGTAATTCAACCACTCTTTAAAAATTGGGAGCCCTTCCCCTACCCCATCTGCAGGCCACTCGTCGTTTGGCAAATAGGAGTGTTAGGGAGATGTACTTCGGCAGTGATGTGGTCAATGCTTCAGTGTAGCCTAACAGGGTAACAAGGGGGTCTTCTGGGATATGCGGACCTGTCATTTTGTCAAGTGCCCCCAGCACCTCCGCCCAATATCTCCGAACAAGGGGACAGTCCCAGGCCAGGTGTCAGTAGTCGGCTCCCTCCCTCCCACAGCGGTCGCAGCGATCAGTGCCGCGGAGATGAAGTTGCATGAGGCGCGCAGGTGTATAGTATTGACGGTGTAGGTACCAATAGTGGATAATGCGCAGCTGGCTGCTAGCAGACATTTTCTCTGTTTGCTGACAGCAAAATGCCCACTGGTCGTCAGTGATAGGGGACTCTAACTCCTCCTCCCACCGAGTCCTGGCTGCAGGGGGGTCGTGAGCACTGTCTTTTTGGGTGGTACGATAGAGAAGTGAGATAATATGTGCAGGGGTGTCTTTTTGCAGGAAGCTATGCAGTGGTGACCGTGAAGGGGGTTCCAGTGGGGAGCACGAAAGTCACAAATGGTTGCTTATCATGGGACTATTAAAGTCATCCACTGCTTTTGGCTGGAAATGTAGCAGCATTTGTTGGCATATCTAAATTAAACAGAACATAACCCAATAATCTACAAAAAGCAAAATAACAACACATGTAAAACATAACCGGTCACAGCACAACAAATCACTTAAAACAGAAAGCAACAAACACATCTGTACTCAATACAGCAAAATTGAATTGCAATAAAGCAACACCAAAAGAGCAGCCTAAAAGAACAGCAGAGCACATGAACACCATAAGAAAATACCACGTAGCAAATATGCAACATTTTTGTTGTTGTTACACATTACCAACCAGCTCTTGAATTCTGTTTTCATATTAGGCTGGTTAAAGACTGCCTTAACTTGCCACCAAGGAAATGAAATCTCGCCAAACAACAATGTTTTGTGATCTGGTCCACGTTGTTATGTTCCAGAAAGCTGTGCTGCTTCGGTGAAACGCCTTCCGCTGGATTTACACTGATGATCATTTTCGAGTAGTGCAAGCAATGGTCGCTCCCTTTATGTAGTGCCTTTCCATGCTGATGGTGTAAATGTGGCACTCCCTATTTCAGTGATCCTGTGTGAACATGGACTGAAGACCGCTCTGCAACTCTGCAGACCTCTCTATAGCTCTCTGCAACTCTGCAGACCTCTCTATAACTCTCTGCAGACCTCTCTATAGCTCTCTGCAACTCTGCTGACCTCTCTATAGCTCTCTGCAACTCTGCTGACCTCTCTATAGCTCTCTGCAACTCTGCAGACCTCTCTATAACTCTCTGCAGACCTCTCTATAGCTCTCTGCAACTCTGCAGACCTCTCTATAGCTCTCTGCAACTCTGCAGACCTCTCTATAACTCTCTGCAGACCTCTCTATAGCTCTCTGCAACTCTGCTGACCTCTCTATAGCTCTCTGCAACTCTGCTGACCTCTCTATAGCTCTCTGCAACTCTGCAGACCTCTCTATAACTCTCTGCAGACCTCTCTATAGCTTTTTGCAACTCTGCAAACCTCTCTATAATTCTCTGAAACTCTGCAGACCTCTCTATAGCTCTCTGCAACTCTGCAGACCTCTCTATAGCTCTCTGCAACTCTGCAGACCTCTCTATAACTCTCTGCAGACCTCTCTATAGCTCTCTGCAACTCTGCAGACCTCTCTATAGCTCTCTGCAACTCTGCAGACCTCTCTATAACTCTCTGCAGACCTCTCTATAGCTCTCTGCAACTCTGCTGACCTCTCTATAGCTCTCTGCAACTCTGCAGACCTCTCTATAACTCTCTGCAGACCTCTCTATAGCTTTTTGCAACTCTGCAAACCTCTCTATAATTCTCTGAAACTCTGCAGACCTCTCTATAGCTCTCTGCAACTCTGCAGACCTCTCTATAGCTCTCTGCAACTCTGCAGACCTCTCTATAACTCTCTGCAGACCTCTCTATAGCTCTCTGCAACTCTGCAGACCTCTCTATAGCTCTCTGCAACTCTGCAGACCTCTCTATAACTCTCTGCAGACCTCTCTATAGCTCTCTGCAACTCTGCTGACCTCTCTATAGCTCTCTGCAACTCTGCTGACCTCTCTATAGCTCTCTGCAACTCTGCAGACCTCTCTATAACTCTCTGCAGACCTCTCTATAGCTTTTTGCAACTCTGCAAACCTCTCTATAATTCTCTGAAACTCTGCAGACCTCTCTATAGCTCTCTGCAACTCTGCAGACCTCTCTATAGCTCTCTGCAACTCTGCAGACCTCTCTATAACTCTCTGCAGACCTCTCTATAGCTCTCTGCAACTCTGCAGACCTCTCTATAGCTCTCTGCAACTCTGCAGACCTCTCTATAACTCTCTGCAGACCTCTCTATAGCTCTCTGCAACTCTGCTGACCTCTCTATAGCTCTCTGCAACTCTGCTGACCTCTCTATAGCTCTCTGCAACTCTGCAGACCTCTCTATAACTCTCTGCAGACCTCTCTATAGCTTTTTGCAACTCTGCAAACCTCTCTATAATTCTCTGAAACTCTGCAGACCTCTCTAAAGCTCTCTGCAACTCTGCAGACCTCTCTATAACTCTCTGAAACTCGGCAGACCTCTCTATAGCTCTCTGCAACTCTGCAGACCTCTCTATAGCTCTCTGCAACTCTGCAGACCTCTCTATAACTCTCTGAAACTCGGCAGACCTCTCTATAGCTCTCTGTACTGTCACATTAACACTTCTTTCTCTTTTTGCCAGTGTTCAGAACGAGGATGCTGCAAGGATGTGCATCTGTTACCACATAATTTGAATGTGTTTATTGTGTCAAAGCACCGCATAGGTCTATCTGTATTCATGCTATGTGGAAGCCTAGTTTGCTTTGACTTTGTCGGCTCAGTGAAAATAGACTTCATGGTGTACACGTGGCGGTTTTAACGTTTGCAGTGAATGTATTTAAGAGCATTGCAGATTTCGCAACTTTTATATATTATTTCTATAACATTGTCTTCTACAGGAGACCCTTTTCTCTCTGGGACTTCATGAGACCGACACATTTCTCTAAATCTAGATGTTGTGTAAAGCCGGAGGAGATATCTGGTGGCATGCCCACCTACATAGTGTACCCGTTTTCATGTACAGGAATATTAACTCCCGTGGGAAATCTAATGCAGTGGTTCACGTTTTTAGAGAATTCGTTTCCTTGATGACTCTGCCCTCTGGAAAACGTAAAAT
The DNA here is from genome assembly GCF_964263255.1 of Lissotriton vulgaris. Classification (NCBI taxonomy): domain Eukaryota; kingdom Metazoa; phylum Chordata; class Amphibia; order Caudata; family Salamandridae; genus Lissotriton; species Lissotriton vulgaris. The sequence continues at coordinate 415,022,877 of NC_141689.1, read as the reverse complement.
AAATACATTAGAGGCCCGCACCTGTTCTGCTCCCTAAACTTGGCCGCTAGAACCCACCTCAAACAAAAGGACTCGGGTGCCATTTCCCGTCTGCAGGAGTTTTTTTCCATGCGCCACTTTGTTTGTGTGAAAACATGGCTATTTGTGTTCCCAGCCCCGTTCTTTGAATTGTTCTAGTTCACAATGCCATCGTGTAAGAAACTTTGCTACAGGAAGGGTTGGGCTTTAGAAGTATAAAAGTGCAAGCAGACATAGACCCTGCCTTATCTCTGTGACCTTATGGTTTCAAAAGTGTGGCTTAAAATCCCATCGGCGTTGCCGGGGTAAAATGAACTAGGCTCACATGCCTCTGCTCTACTCCCTCCACCCGGGGCCTTTTTTTGCAGGGGCAAACAAGTTCTCCGATTCTTTTTTGAAGCTCCAGTTTTGATTTTCCTATGATGGATATTCTTGAGGAGGGGGTTGCTAAAACTTGAGGGGGGGGATCATTTGTAGATCATATACCAGTGCAGCTATGCCTTCAGTGAGTGCACTGCAGCCCATTCGCGACCATCATTACATGCTTTGTAGATGATGGCAGGGGAGGCAAGCAGGAGAGAGAATTGTGTTGGACCAGGACCCCTGGAATTAGTGGGCAAGGAGGATTTTATTGTGTGGCCAAAGTAACTAAATTGTGTGTCAGGGAAAAGCAAACAACTATGTTCTATATATTATGTACTCAAATACAAATTATGTAGAATATTATTTACTAGTTTGACTTTTTTACAAACCTTGGTACAAAAAATGATCCCAGTCTACAACAATTAATGATTCTTTCTTCTGTGGGTTCACAAGAACAGCTTTTTATTGCTGTCCTTTGCAACCCCCAGAATAAATTATGTTTTGTAAAACATATACAATGTTGCACACGCGAAACCAGCTGTTTGTACAAACATCTTGTTTTAAAACTTATGTCATGAGACCCCCAACCCATATGTTTTAAAATGTGTCTTCAGTTTCCAGTTTTCACTCTAGGCTCCTGGGATTCCATCTTTCCATTAAGGGACAACCCAGAAGAGCAGTATACTACATTTTATATTTAGATGTTCTTAGGATTCAAGATATCATCCCTTAAAAAGAGTGACAATGTGTTTGAGACACTCGTGCTCTCTTGAAATGATCCCACTTTGGGAATGGTGTCTGGGATGTAGATTTTGGCAACAACCTTTGAGAACTTTGTGCTGGGAGCTTCAACTTATGCAAGGTCTGGCGTTACCCAAGTCAAGTCAAGTCAAGTCAGAAATTTGTATAGCGCGCTACATACCCTGAGGGTCTCAAGGCGCTTGAAGAAGGGTGGGGAGTTATTTGTCGAAAATCCATGTTTTGAGTTGCTTTCTGAATGCTAGGTGGTTCTGAGTGAGACGAAGGTGAGGGGGAAGTGAGTTCCAAGTTTTAGCTGCTAGGTAGGAGAAGGATCTACCTCCCATGGTGGTTTTGTTGATGCGAGGTACAGTGGCAAGGGCTTGGTTGGAGGATCGTAGTTGGCGTGAAGGGGTGTAGAAGGATAGTCGTGAGTTGAGGCATTCGGGTCCGATTTCGTAGAGTGCTTTGTGTGCGTGGGTTAGGAGTCGGAAAGTGATCCTTTTATTGACGGGGAGCCAGTGGAGGTTTTTCAGGTGATCAGAGATGTGCTCTTGACGCGGGATGTCTAATATGAGCCTGGCTGAGGCGTTCTGGATACGTTGTAGTTTCTTCTGGAGTTTTGCGGTGGTGCCGGCGTATAGGGTGTTTCCGTAGTCCAGTCGGCTCGTGACCAGAGCGTGGGTGACTGTTTTTCTGGTTTCGGTGGGGATCCAGCGGAAAGTTTTTTTTAGCATGCGAAGAATGTTGAAGCAAGATGAAGAAACGGCGTTGACTTGTCTGTTCATCGAGAGTGAGGAATCCAGGATGACGCCCAGGTTCCGTGCGTGGTCCGTCGGGATGGGTGCTTTTCCAAGGGCCTCTGGCCACCAAGAGTCGTCCCAGGCGGAGGGGGAGGTACCTAGGATGAGGACTTCTGTTTTGTCTGAGTTCAGTTTCAGTCGGCTGTGCTTCATCCATTCGGCTACTTCTTTCATCCCTTCGTGAAGGTTGGTTTTGGCCGTGTTAGGGTCTCTGGTGAGTGATAGGATCAGTTGAGTGTCGTCGGCGTAGGAGATGATGTTGAGGTTATGTTGGCGTGCGATGGCCGCAAGGGGGGCTCATGTAAACATTGAAGAGGGTGGGACTGAGTGAGGATCCTTGAGGTACTCTGCAGATGACTTCAGTAGCCTCTGACTTGAATGGTGGAAAGCGGACTCTCTGGGTTCTTCCGGAGAGGAACGAGGTGATCCATTCCAGAGCTTTTCCTTGGATTCCGATGTCTTTGAGGCGCTGTAGAAGGGTGCTATGGCAGACTGTATTGAATGCTGCGGAGAGGTCGAGGAGGATGAGGGCGACTGTGTCTCCATTGTCCAGTAGAGTTCGAATGTCGTCTGTTGCTGCGATGAGGGCGGTTTCGGTGCTGTGCTTAGCTCGGAAGCCGGACTGTGAAGAGTCGAGGGATTTGTTGGTTTCGAGGAATACGGCGAGCTGGTTGTTGACAGCTTTCTCGATGACTTTGGCCGGAAATGGAAGGAGCGAGATGGGGCGATAGTTTTTGAGTTCGGTGGGGTCAGCTGTGGGTTTCTTCAGGAGGGCGCTGAGTTCGGCATGTTTCCAGCTTTCCGGGAAGGATGCGGAGTTGAAGGAGCAGTTGATGACGTCTCGGAGGTGCGGTGCAATAACGGAGTCTGCTTTGTTGAAGATGTGGTGAGGGCAGGGGTCTGTGGGGGATCCTGAATGGATAGAATTCATCAGACGGATGGTGTCCTCAGTTGAGATTGGCTTCCAGTCCTTGAGGGTGTTCAGGGGGGTGGGTGTCCTGCAGGGGATTGGGTGGGTTGGTCTCCGGGTTGGTTGTCGAAGCTGTTGTGGATGTCTGCAATTTTATCGTGGAAGAATGAGGCTAGGGAGTCGCAGAGGGCTTGAGAGGGGGTGATGTCGTTGGAGTTGGCTGAGGGGTTGGTGAATTCCTTGACGATGTTGAATAATTCCTTGCTGTTATGGGCGTTGTTATCTAGACGGTCCTTGAAGGCTGCTTTCTTGGCATTTCGGATTAGTTGGTGGTGTATGCGGGTGGCGTTTTGTCGTTCGCATTATGCTTACTTCCACCGCAGTATACTGTGTGGGCACAGGGTCAGTCAACTTAGGTCATTGGTTTACTTGATTGTGAGTGACGGACGGCATTCTGTTCTTGCACAATGTGCACCTAAGCATTAGAAGGAGTCAACTTTTGTGTCCGGGACTATTTGTACAATGTGTACCTTTACAGTACAGTATGTATATTTTTGCTTTTAGACAATGCTTCTTTTACTTAGTTGAGGGACCATCCGCTCCCCAACACTGCTACTTGGCTGATCCTGTCCACTTGCATCTTACAAAAACCTTTTTACAAACGAGTATTGATGAAGCCAAAAGTCGGCAGCCAGCGCCAGACCTATTTGCCTTGTCAATGCTTGTATTACATGTGGAGAAAATACAGCTCTGGAATCGCATTCTTCTAGTGGCTCTAGTCTATACCACTCATTAAAGAAACCGAGGGGCAGATTTACAAGCCCCTCGTGTTGCTTTTGCGTCACTTTCCCCATGTTAAAAATGACGCAAAAGTGGCGCACGGGGCTTGTAAATCTGCCCCTAAATTTGTCTGCAACAAATGGTGTGTGGTGCCCAGATGAACTGTGCCCAAGTCAAACTTTTTAAATCCGTGTGGAGGAAAACAATCGGTGTGATTGTTCAGAGCTCTTGCATCTGCGAGCTTTCAGTGCACTGTGACCTCGAGTATTGTTTCAACTGATAATCTACACAATGAAAGCAATTGTCTAGAGATGAGGTGTATTTTAGCGATTGTCAACAGCCTGGATCAGTAGAAGATATCGAAGAAGGTTGTAAAATTCATCTGACGAGAGAGTTCTTCACGATATCCTGTCACGAAACCTAACATCAGCTTCTAGAAAACCTACATGGTCGACATTTACCCGCTCCACACGCTACATTTTCAGGTAAAGCGAGTAATGCTGGTAATAGCTGAAGGCCACACGTTTTGGAACATTTGGAATCCCACATACCAGAGGCATCTGCTTCCTGATTAGAAAAGTATGATTGGAAACTAAAATAAAAGGAGCTGAAAGTGAATTTGTTTCTGTAATTAACTTGCAGCGTTATTGTTTTATTTCATTATCTGTTTTCGTTTTCATTTTCTCTGAAAGAGACCAATCATCATACTACGTAAAAAGGCACCCTGTGTCCTTCATTTGAATACTCTGCAAACCATGCTCGCAATAAAGAAAAACAAAAGTGGCACAGATGGTAAAATGTGGGCACCTTGGGACTTTTTAGATAGCAACTTTGATTAGTAAATTCAAAGACAGGTGTGCTTTGATATTTCATATTAATATCTGAAATTAAGACTCATGGCATACACTACCACAATTTTTTAGGTCTTGCTTAAGACGGCGCATATGCTCTGTCGCTTGCGAGAGAGATTGTGTAAAACAAAGGGCTTGTTGATCGCCCTTGCATACCATGCATTGGCTTCATTGCCACTCTTATGTTCCGTCTCATAATTGGACAGTGTCTGCTGGCTTCACTTCCTCTTCTCTTGTCTGGAGCATTGGCCAACTACTGATTGCTTCATCTTGTTTGCTTTCCTTCCACTGCTCATGCAATTTTTGAGGTACTATATTCTTCTTTCCCTGTCATCTTTGTCCACGTTGCTTCTTCCCCTCCTGACCCACTTGTCTGTGTTACTTCTTCTCCTTCCACCTTCACCCTTGTCTGTGTTGCTTCTTACATTTCCACTTCTGTCCCCCATCTTGTCTGTCTTGCTTCTTCCCTCCCACCTACAGTCCATCCCCACCTTCCTGTTGTCTATGTGGCTTCTTATCTTCTAGCCCTACTCTTCAGCTGGCCATGTTGCTTATTCCCCTGAACCTCACCCTCCTGTTGCCCATGCTGCTTCTTCCCCACAAAACACCCTACTCTCCAGTTCTCTGTGACCCTCTCTAGTCGCCATAAGGAACAAGCATTTGCAGTGCAATCGGTCTCACATTTACTCTAGTTTGAGCTATTGACATTGTAAATGTCAATGCCCTTTATTCTTGTTTTTGTTTTTAAACAGAAATAAAAGGCATTGTCATTTATAATGCCAATAGCTTAAACTCTCTTATACCGAATACGTAGGTATTCTATATATCTGCAGTGATAGTGATCTCACACCTATATCTGCAGTGATGGTGATCTCACACCTATATCTGCAGTGATAGTGATCTCACACATATAGCTGCAGTGATAGTAATCTCATGCCTATATCTGAAGTAATGGTGATCTCACACCTATATATCTGCAGTGATAGTGATTTCACACCTATACCTGCAGTGATGGTGATTTCACACCTATATCTGCAGTGATGGTGATCTCACACCTATATCTGCAGTGATGGTGATCTCACATCTATATCGGCAGTGACAGTGATCTCACACCTATATCTGAAGTAATAGTGATCTCACACCTATAGCTGAAGTAATGGTAATCTCACACCTATATCTGCAGTAATCGTGATCTCAAACCTATATCTGCAGTGATAGTAATCTCACACCTATATCTGAAGTAATGGTGATCTCACACCTATAGCTGCATTGACAGTGATCTCACACCTAAATCTGCAGTGATGGTGATCTCACACCTATATCTACAGTAATGGTGATCTCTCACCTACATCTGAAGTAATGGTGATATCACACCTATATCTGCACTGATAGTGATCTCACACCTATATGTGCAGTGATGGTGATCTTACACCAAGATCTACAGTGATAGAGATATATAGCATTGTGGATTTACCGACATTGGGAGGCTGATGAACTGAGGGAACTTGTCCCTCAATTTTTATTACTTTAACTTGTGCTCCTAAGTGGGTTTTCCTATTTAGTTTTAAGGTGTTTGGCGACGGGGCACTGACCACAACAGCCATTAAATAAGTGATGAATATAATAAAAGGTGGCTGCTATTGTGTGAGCACGGAAAGGAGGAGAGGTGGAGAGGTGAGAGAGTGGTGGATTAGGTGGCGGATTTGATATATTACTGCGGATTTATCGACATTGGGAGGCTGATGGACCTAGCGGGCCTGTGCGCACTGTCTTTTCGTCTCCTTTTCTACGCATTTTGTCCTGTGCTCATAAGTGTGTTTCCATGTTGAATTAAGGTGCCTGGCAATGGGGCAGTGGCCGGTGCAGCCATAAATTAAGTGGTGAATATAGAGATGGTGGGAAAGCAAAACATACCGATGAACGAAACACCGCAACGAGTTTTTTTTAGTTTTTTTAAAAAAAAACTTTATTATCGTATGCACAGTACACAGCGTCTGCCTACAACCCAATCGGGCCGGCCGCTATGACAATCGACAGTATACCAGACCACATTGCGCTGCGGAAAAAGCCAGGAATAACATCACTACGGTGCATTGACATCAAACATCATAGGAAGGATCACGCAGGTTTCATTTTATAATTTTGATGAAATTTGAAACAAACAACACAAACACTCACATGGTGGGAACAGTGTCTAGGGCACGGGAGGGGGGGAGGGGGAAATCAATCTGAAAGAATAAAGGCAACTTTCTGGGGGGCGGGGAGACGGTGAAGAGGATTATTGAAAAAGCATAGTAGTCAGTCTATAGGAACGTCAATTACGGGGACGAGGGAATGTTAGCAGTAAAATCAAGTGGTGGGGTACAAATGTCTCCACGGTATTCATTCCATTGTGACCAAACTCTACCCCATTTCCTGGGCCGGCCCGAGCCTCATATACCGTCTTCTCCCGAAACATGCACCAGTCCATGTTTTCTTTCCAAGCACTTATCCCAGGTGGTCTGTGGGAGCCCCAGATTTGCGCTATATCCCTCTTGGCAACCATGTTGCCCAGAGTGATCCAAAAGGTCTGAGCAGCCGTACAATCCGTAGGCTCCCACACATTAAACAGGCAGCGCCTCGCCTCAGGGAGGAGGGAGACCCCGGTGACTCGCCCCATTACATCATGCACTCTGGACCAGAAAGCGGCGATCACCGGACATTCCCATAGAATGTGAAGAAAGGTGCCATCCATACCACAGCCTCGCTTACACAGCCCATCAGTCGAGAACCCCATCCGAACCAGACGCGTACCAGTCATATAAACTCGGTGGAGGATCTTTAACTGCACAAAGCGAAGGCGGGCCGGAATAGCCACCTCCCTAGGGGAGGAAATCGCCATTTGCCAGTCCTCGTCATCCAGTTCGAGGCCATCTGCCGTCCAAGAGGTCCTAAGCTTCACCAGAAGATCAGCCCTGGTATTAATAAGTTTTTTATAAATTAGAGAAATCGTACTGTCCGGCACATGGCCGTCCAGAATCCGATCCTCGAGCGGGGATGATTGGGGGATTTCCGTCCCAGGGGGGAAAACAGAGAGCAAGGCGTGACGCACCTGAAGATAACGAAAATATTCCCTGTCATCCAGTTGATACTCCACCTTCAGGGCCTCGAAGGACTTAATTGTGCCTCTGGCCCAAAGATCCTCCGATACCGATCATTTCCCATCTGTCAAACCCTTTCGTTCGCCACAGGCCACCCAACCGCTCTGAGTCATATAACGGAGTCATTCGCGGCAATCTATCACTCCAACCTGTGGCCACAGTCGCATCTTTCCATGCATGCACGGCGCATTTCGTAGGTCCAGTCAGAAGGCGGAGTGGTGCCTTCGAATATAAGGCCCTATTAAAGTTGCCGCCCGGCAACAGGAGTTTATCCATAGCGAAGGCGGGAGTGGGCCCCGGGGAGTACGTCACGTGGTTAATCGCACTGAGCTGTGAGGCCCAGTAGTAACGTCAAATGTCCGGAAGGGCTATGCCACCATCGTACCACGGGAGCGTGAGTTTAGATAAGGAGATGCGAGCTCGTCCGTCCCAAATTAACTGCCTCTGAAGACCTTCAACCTCGCGAAAGTAACGGGAGGGAACAGGATCAAAAAAATTCTGCAAGGCATACAAAAATCTAGGAAGGGACATCATTTTAAAAAGTGCTGCACGTCCCAATGGGGACAGAGGCAAGCCACGCCACCTCCGCACATCCTGTTTGAGGCGACGAAGAGGAGCATAGAGGTTCCGGTCATACCGCACAGAGGAATCCATGGAAATGAAAATCCCCAAATATTTGAACCCAGTCTCTGCCACCTGGATCGGGAATCTACGAGGTAGCGGAGGCAGCTCCCCCGCTATAACATACACACACGATTTGGTCCAGTTAATAACGAGCCCCGAGTTCTTCCCAAAAGAGGTAAGAACATCAAAGAGCACGTTGAGGGATTTCTGAGGTGAGGTAAAATAGAGCAGAATATCGTCTGCGTACAGAGAGACGCGATCCTCCAGGTCCGGTGCCCACCGGATCCCCTTAATCGAGGGCTCCCATCGAAGCCACGCCGCCAGTGGTTCCAATGCCAAAGCAAAGAGAAGTGGAGAGAGCGGGCATCCCTGTCGGGTGCCACGCCCCAATGCGAACGGTCCAGAAACTCTGCCGTTAACTACGACTTGGGCCAACGGTTGTTCATAGGAGCCGCACCCACGCGATAAAGTTAGGGCCAAAACCAAACTTCGAAAGGCCTGCCCACAAATATGGCCACTCAATGGTATCAAAAGCCATCATGGCATCCAGGGAGGCCACGACAGCGGGTTCAGTGAGGGTCCCAGCTCTCGCGAGAACGCTGTGGAGTCTACGGAGATTGAGCGCCGTATTCCGATGAGGAATGAAACCGGACTGATCCGGATGGATCAAGTCACAAATAACTGTCAGTAAGCGATTAGCAAGGACCTTGGCCAGGATCTTAGGCTCGGCGTTAAGCAACGAGATAGGGCGATAAGAGGTGCACCGATCACGAGGCTTGCCGTCCTTGTAAATGACTACTATAGTGGCCAAACGCTGGTCGGAAGGGAGGCTGCCCGCCTCAAAAGCATCAACAAACATAGTGCGCAGATGGGTCGCCATTTTATCCGGACGCAGTTTGTATAGCTCGATAGGTAAACCGTTGGGTCCCATAGCTTTACCTGATCGCAAGGACCGAATGGCCGTGGCAATCTCATCCACCGTAATAGGCGCATCTAAAGCGGAGCTGTCTTCCTCCGACACTCAGGGAAGGGCGATGTCACGCAAAAGCAAGCCGGAGTCAGCCTCGTCTCGATCACTCACAGACCGGTATACTGTTTGAAAATGGTCCACAAAACATTCAACAATCTCCCCCGGATCAGTCACACACACTCCAGTCTCACGGGTTATCACGGGCACCACACGATTTAGTCGCTCAGATTTATCTAACCACGCCAACAACTTACTAGCCTTATCGCCCACATCATAGAGCCGGCCCAGCTGATTCATACGCATCACTTTAGCAGCGTCAGTCACCAGGGCCCTATAATCTGCCTGTTTCAACGCTAAGGAGTGCAAAATTGCAGGGGTATCGTCCCCACCCAAGTCACTTTCAAGCGAAGTAATTTCTGCCTCAAGAGCTAACACATTTTCTCTCCTGGCCTTCTTATCAGCAGCAATAAAGGACAACGCGGAACCCCGTATGACGGACTTAAAAGCCTCCCACAAGATAGTAGGGGAAGAGACTGATCCCTCATTCTTGTCAAAGTAACAGTCAATGGCCTTAACCAGGTCTGAACGAAGCTGAGGATTCCTAAAATGCCAGGGATGAAGAGGGGGGACCCTACCTCCAGAGAAGTCTCCCACCGAAGCCTCAAGTAACAGGGGGGAATGGTCAGAGATACCCCTGGGAAGATGTCGGACCCCACGCGCCAAGGAGGTATTAGCAGTTAACATCAGAAAATAATCAATCCTCGAGAGGCTGCCGTGGGCACCCGAGTGGAAAGTGTACTGGGTTTGTGTAGGGTGAAACATCCGCCAGACATCTACTAACCCGAAAGTCTCAACCAACTCAGTCAGCCACAATTGGGACGATGGCAAAACCCTGGGGGGTAGCCGGTCACATTCACCCGAAACCACCGAATTAAAGTCCCCACCCATTATAAGGACACCGTCCGGAAGCCCTAGGAGGGTCCTACCAAGATCAGCATATGTAATAGCCTGGAGTCCCGGAGGAACATAAACAGCAACAATTACAATCAGCATTCCCTCCCACCTCCCCGAAACAGCAGCATATCGGCCCGATCGTCAAGTGTGACTTTGTCTATCTCAAGGGGCATGGAGGATTTTACCATTATGCCAACCCCCCGGGAACCGGAAGTGAAACCCACATGTGCCACCAGCCGCTAACCTCGGCGATCTAGGGCTTTACAAGCGTTCCCTATCAAGTGGGTCTCCTGCAGCAAAACTACGTCAGGGGAATGGCGTCTAATAAATTGAAGCACAATACCACGCTTAATCCTGTCTCCCAGACCATTAACGTTCCAAGACAGCACATATATATATATATATATATATATATATATATATATATATATATATAAAACACAGTTTTGCCTGCTGAGGAGAAAGCCACACTACAGGTGAGTTCGTTACCCCAAGATTCTTTATTGAAGGCTGCTTGCGAGGATAGAGGCTGGAACAGCACAGAAATCAATAGTCCAAAAAGCCTGACGCGTTTCATGTATTCCACTTCTTCAGAGGCGTGGACTTGCAGCATCTTAGGCACGGCAGTTTAGGCACCATTTTATCGTATTGTCCCGCCCTTGGTGGGCGTGGCCACTCCCGTGGCTCTCTGGTCTTTGTGGTGCTCAATTGTTGCTCCAGTGAGCTGGCGTGTCGTAGTGCACTGATGAATGCAGATATGAGAACCCCAGTGGGTTGTGGTGTCCTCCTCGGGTCCCCGCTGCACTATTACCCTTCAATGACAGGGCACCTGCTACCAAAGCAGCGACGTCAATGAGCGTTGCTGCCGGAATGCAAACTGCATCGGGGTTTTCTCCGCGGCTCAGGCGGGGCCGCTTCAATACAAAACACAGTTTTGCCTGCTGAGGAGAAAGCCACACTACAGGTGAGTTCGTTACCCCAAGATTCTTTATTGAAGGCTGCTTGCGAGGATAGAGGCTGGAACAGCACAGAAATCAATAGTCCAAAAAGCCTGACGCGTTTCATGTATTCCACTTCTTCAGAGGCGTGGACTTGCAGCATCTTAGGCACGGCAGTTTAGGCACCATTTTATCGTATTGTCCCGCCCTTGGTGGGCGTGGCCACTCCCGTGGCTCTCTGGTCTTTGTGGTGCTCAATTGTTGCTCCAGTGAGCTGGCGTGTCGTAGTGCACTGATGAATGCAGATATGAGAACCCCAGTGGGTTGTGGTGTCCTCCTCGGGTCCCCGCTGCACTATTACCCTTCAATGACAGGGCACCTGCTACCAAAGCAGCGACGTCAATGAGCGTTGCTGCCGGAATGCAAACTGCATCGGGGTTTTCTCCGCGGCTCAGGCGGGGCCGCTTCAATACAAAACACAGTTTTGCCTGCTGAGGAGAAAGCCACACTACAGGTGAGTTCGTTACCCCAAGATTCTTTATTGAAGGCTGCTTGCGAGGATAGAGGCTGGAACAGCACAGAAATCAATAGTCCAAAAAGCCTGACGCGTTTCATGTATTCCACTTCTTCAGAGGCGTGGACTTGCAGCATCTTAGGCACGGCAGTTTAGGCACCATTTTATCGTATTGTCCCGCCCTTGGTGGGCGTGGCCACTCCCGTGGCTCTCTGGTCTTTGTGGTGCTCAATTGTTGCTCCAGTGAGCTGGCGTGTCGTAGTGCACTGATGAATGCAGATATGAGAACCCCAGTGGGTTGTGGTGTCCTCCTCGGGTCCCCGCTGCACTATTACCCTTCAATGACAGGGCACCTGCTACCAAAGCAGCGACGTCAATGAGCGTTGCTGCCGGAATGCAAACTGCATCGGGGTTTTCTCCGCGGCTCAGGCGGGGCCGCTTCAATACAAAACACAGTTTTGCCTGCTGAGGAGAAAGCCACACTACAGGTGAGTTCGTTACCCCAAGATTCTTTATTGAAGGCTGCTTGCGAGGATAGAGGCTGGAACAGCACAGAAATCAATAGTCCAAAAAGCCTGACGCGTTTCATGTATTCCACTTCTTCAGAGGCGTGGACTTGCAGCATCTTAGGCACGGCAGTTTAGGCACCATTTTATCGTATTGTCCCGCCCTTGGTGGGCGTGGCCACTCCCGTGGCTCTCTGGTCTTTGTGGTGCTCAATTGTTGCTCCAGTGAGCTGGCGTGTCGTAGTGCACTGATGAATGCAGATATGAGAACCCCAGTGGGTTGTGGTGTCCTCCTCGGGTCCCCGCTGCACTATTACCCTTCAATGACAGGGCACCTGCTACCAAAGCAGCGACGTCAATGAGCGTTGCTGCCGGAATGCAAACTGCATCGGGGTTTTCTCCGCGGCTCAGGCGGGGCCGCTTCAATACAAAACACAGGCAAACTGTGAGTTTGATATTGGCGGCCCCGCCTGAGCCACGAGAGGACCCAGCTGCGTTTACGCAGTCTCGCTCTGATGTCAAGCGGCATTGGAGCCTGGAGACAGGAAGGGTCAATTGTGCGAGAAGAAGTGACAAGCAAGTAACGAGCATACGGTGCACACCCCACTTGGGTAAAGAACTTTGCTAGATATTCGAGTGAAACCTGGCGACTCACTTGAGTAAGAGACTACATCACCCAGCAGGCCATAGTAATGGCCACGCCCAGGAGGGCGGTTAATGAAAACGGAGATATGGTGATGCAGAAAAATGCCGGTTTCATTCCAGTAATGTCCCCCATCCTCTGAAGAAGTGCGCTCCAAGCACGAAACGCGTAAGGAAGGACAAGAAAGGACGAATGTTGGTGCCATGTTGTTGGAAGCTATGCTTGCCCTCGCAGAATAAATGCAAGACATATTGAAACCTACCTGGTGTTTGGTCGTCTCACTACAGGCAAACTGTGAGTTTGATATTGGCGGCCCCGCCTGAGCCGCGAGAGGACCCAGCTGCGTTTACGCAGTCTCGCTCTGATGTCAAGCGGCATTGGAGCCTGGAGACAGGAAGGGTCAATTGTGCGAGAAGAAGTGACAAGCAAGTAACGAGCATACGGTGCACACCCCACTTGGGTAAAGAACTTTGCTAGATATTCGAGTGAAACCTGGCGACTCACTTGAGTAAGAGACTACATCACCCAGCAGGCCATAGTAATGGCCACGCCCAGGAGGGCGGTTAATGAAAACGGAGATATGGTGATGCAGAAAAATGCCGGTTTCATTCCAGTAATGTCCCCCATCCTCTGAAGAAGTGCGCTCCAAGCACGAAACGCGTAAGGAAGGACAAGAAAGGACGAATGTTGGTGCCATGTTGTTGGAAGCTATGCTTGCCCTCGCAGAATAAATGCAAGACATATTGAAACCTACCTGGTGTTTGGTCGTCTCACTACAGGCAAACTGTGAGTTTGATATTGGCGGCCCCGCCTGAGCCACGAGAGGACCCAGCTGCGTTTACGCAGTCTCGCTCTGATGTCAAGCGGCATTGGAGCCTGGAGACAGGAAGGGTCAATTGTGCGAGAAGAAGTGACAAGCAAGTAACGAGCATACGGTGCACACCCCACTTGGGTAAAGAACTTTGCTAGATATTCGAGTGAAACCTGGCGACTCACTTGAGTAAGAGACTACATCACCCAGCAGGCCATAGTAATGGCCACGCCCAGGAGGGCGGTTAATGAAAACGGAGATATGGTGATGCAGAAAAATGCCAGTTTCATTCCAGTAATGTCCCCCATCCTCTGAAGAAGTGCGCTCCAAGCACGAAACGCGTAAGGAAGGACAAGAAAGGACGAATGTTGGTGCCATGTTGTTGGAAGCTATGCTTGCCCTCGCAGAATAAATGCAAGACATATTGAAACCTACCTGGTGTTTGGTCGTCTCACTACAGGCAAACTGTGAGTTTGATATTGGCGGCCCCGCCTGAGCCGCGAGAGGACCCAGCTGCGTTTACGCAGTCTCGCTCTGATGTCAAGCGGCATTGGAGCCTGGAGACAGGAAGGGTCAATTGTGCGAGAAGAAGTGACAAGCAAGTAACGAGCATACGGTGCACGCCCCACTTGGGTAAAGAACTTTGCTAGATATTCGAGTGAAACCTGGCGACTCACTTGAGTAAGAGACTACATCACCCAGCAGGCCATAGTAATGGCCACGCCCAGGAGGGCGGTTAATGAAAACGGAGATATGGTGATGCAGAAAAATGCCGGTTTCATTCCAGTAATGTCCCCCATCCTCTGAAGAAGTGCGCTCCAAGCACGAAACGCGTAAGGAAGGACAAGAAAGGACGAATGTTGGTGCCATGTTGTTGGAAGCTATGCTTGCCCTCGCAGAATAAATGCAAGACATATTGAAACCTACCTGGTGTTTGGTCGTCTCACTACAGGCAAACTGTGAGTTTGATATTGGCGGCCCCGCCTGAGCCGCGAGAGGACCCAGCTGCGTTTACGCAGTCTCGCTCTGATGTCAAGCGGCATTGGAGCCTGGAGACAGGAAGGGTCAATTGTGCGAGAAGAAGTGACAAGCAAGTAACGAGCATACGGTGCACACCCCACTTGGGTAAAGAACTTTGCTAGATATTCGAGTGAAACCTGGCGACTCACTTGAGTAAGAGACTACATCACCCAGCAGGCCATAGTAATGGCCACGCCCAGGAGGGCGGTTAATGAAAACGGAGATATGGTGATGCAGAAAAATGCCGGTTTCATTCCAGTAATGTCCCCCATCCTCTGAAGAAGTGCGCTCCAAGCACGAAACGCGTAAGGAAGGACAAGAAAGGACGAATGTTGGTGCCATGTTGTTGGAAGCTATGCTTGCCCTCGCAGAATAAATGCAAGACATATTGAAACCTACCTGGTGTTTGGTCGTCTCACTACAGGCAAACTGTGAGTTTGATATTGGCGGCCCCGCCTGAGCCGCGAGAGGACCCAGCTGCGTTTACGCAGTCTCGCTCTGATGTCAAGCGGCATTGGAGCCTGGAGACAGGAAGGGTCAATTGTGCGAGAAGAAGTGACAAGCAAGTAACGAGCATACGGTGCACACCCCACTTGGGTAAAGAACTTTGCTAGATATTCGAGTGAAACCTGGCGACTCACTTGAGTAAGAGACTACATCACCCAGCAGGCCATAGTAATGGCCACGCCCAGGAGGGCGGTTAATGAAAACGGAGATATGGTGATGCAGAAAAATGCCGGTTTCATTCCAGTAATGTCCCCCATCCTCTGAAGAAGTGTGCTCCAAGCACGAAACGCGTAAGGAAGGACAAGAAAGGACGAATGTTGGTGCCATGTTGTTGGAAGCTATGCTTGCCCTCGCAGAATAAATGCAAGACATATTGAAACCTACCTGGTGTTTGGTCGTCTCACTACAGGCAAACTGTGAGTTTGATATTGGCGGCCCCGCCTGAGCCGCGAGAGGACCCAGCTGCGTTTACGCAGTCTCGCTCTGATGTCAAGCGGCATTGGAGCCTGGAGACAGGAAGGGTCAATTGTGCGAGAAGAAGTGACAAGCAAGTAACGAGCATACGGTGCACACCCCACTTGGGTAAAGAACTTTGCTAGATATTCGAGTGAAACCTGGCGACTCACTTGAGTAAGAGACTACATCACCCAGCAGGCCATAGTAATGGCCACGCCCAGGAGGGCGGTTAATGAAAACGGAGATATGGTGATGCAGAAAAATGCCGGTTTCATTCCAGTAATGTCCCCCATCCTCTGAAGAAGTGCGCTCCAAGCACGAAACGCGTAAGGAAGGACAAGAAAGGACGAATGTTGGTGCCATGTTGTTGGAAGCTATGCTTGCCCTCGCAGAATAAATGCAAGACATATTGAAACCTACCTGGTGTTTGGTCGTCTCACTACAGGCAAACTGTGAGTTTGATATTGGCGGCCCCGCCTGAGCCGCGAGAGGACCCAGCTGCGTTTACGCAGTCTCGCTCTGATGTCAAGCGGCATTGGAGCCTGGAGACAGGAAGGGTCAATTGTGCGAGAAGAAGTGACAAGCAAGTAACGAGCATACGGTGCACACCCCACTTGGGTAAAGAACTTTGCTAGATATTCGAGTGAAACCTGGCGACTCACTTGAGTAAGAGACTACATCACCCAGCAGGCCATAGTAATGGCCACGCCCAGGAGGGCGGTTAATGAAAACGGAGATATGGTGATGCAGAAAAATGCCGGTTTCATTCCAGTAATGTCCCCCATCCTCTGAAGAAGTGCGCTCCAAGCACGAAACGCGTAAGGAAGGACAAGAAAGGACGAATGTTGGTGCCATGTTGTTGGAAGCTATGCTTGCCCTCGCAGAATAAATGCAAGACATATTGAAACCTACCTGGTGTTTGGTCGTCTCACTACAGGCAAACTGTGAGTTTGATATTGGCGGCCCCGCCTGAGCCACGAGAGGACCCAGCTGCGTTTACGCAGTCTCGCTCTGATGTCAAGCGGCATTGGAGCCTGGAGACAGGAAGGGTCAATTGTGCGAGAAGAAGTGACAAGCAAGTAACGAGCATACGGTGCACACCCCACTTGGGTAAAGAACTTTGCTAGATATTCGAGTGAAACCTGGCGACTCACTTGAGTAAGAGACTACATCACCCAGCAGGCCATAGTAATGGCCACGCCCAGGAGGGCGGTTAATGAAAACGGAGATATGGTGATGCAGAAAAATGCCGGTTTCATTCCAGTAATGTCCCCCATCCTCTGAAGAAGTGCGCTCCAAGCACGAAACGCGTAAGGAAGGACAAGAAAGGACGAATGTTGGTGCCATGTTGTTGGAAGCTATGCTTGCCCTCGCAGAATAAATGCAAGACATATTGAAACCTACCTGGTGTTTGGTCGTCTCACTACAGGCAAACTGTGAGTTTGATATTGGCGGCCCCGCCTGAGCCACGAGAGGACCCAGCTGCGTTTACGCAGTCTCGCTCTGATGTCAAGCGGCATTGGAGCCTGGAGACAGGAAGGGTCAATTGTGCGAGAAGAAGTGACAAGCAAGTAACGAGCATACGGTGCACACCCCACTTGGGTAAAGAACTTTGCTAGATATTCGAGTGAAACCTGGCGACTCACTTGAGTAAGAGACTACATCACCCAGCAGGCCATAGTAATGGCCACGCCCAGGAGGGCGGTTAATGAAAACGGAGATATGGTGATGCAGAAAAATGCCGGTTTCATTCCAGTAATGTCCCCCATCCTCTGAAGAAGTGCGCTCCAAGCACGAAACGCGTAAGGAAGGACAAGAAAGGACGAATGTTGGTGCCATGTTGTTGGAAGCTATGCTTGCCCTCGCAGAATAAATGCAAGACATATTGAAACCTACCTGGTGTTTGGTCGTCTCACTACAGGCAAACTGTGAGTTTGATATATATATATATATATATATATATATATATATATATATATATATATATATATATATATATATATATATAATTTATAACGCGCTCAGTTACCCAGGGGCATCCCGGCGCTGTAAGGAACGAGAAGGGAAAGCTCAGACTCAGTCACTACACCGGAAACAAATGCGTCTTCAAAAATTTCCTAAAGTGCAGGATATTGGGCTCTGAACGAATCTTAAAGGGCAATGAGTTCCACAGTGCCGCCACTTGCACTGAAAAACGCCGGCCCCCAGAGCGAGCTCTTTTTACTCTGGCTGACTGCAAAAGATGTCTTTGGTCCGAACGCAGTGGGCGTGTGGGCTTATAGGGGCGTGCCATAATGGACAGGATAGAGGGGCCCCTACCATGCAGGATTTTATGAGCCGTGCATAACGCTTTGAATTCCACCCGCTCCTTAACGGGGAGCCAGTGAAGCGTTTTCAGGGCCGGGGCAGCTGAGTGTCTTCTAGGAACCTCCATCAGCACTCTAGGGGCTGCATTCTGCATATCACCCCCCCATCCCCATAGAGCCCCCAAACCACCCTCTCCCGGAACCCCAGAACTAAGGATACAAGCAAATGAAAAAGTACCATGTGAGAAACCACATACAAAACACAAAGAACAACCAGAACCCCACCCCACCCCCAACCAAGAACCCGTTACAACACCCCCCACCCTGCACCCCTGCTGACTTAGAAGCCACCCCAAACTGCAGTGTGCCTGTCACCCCTTCATCAAACTCTACACAAAGAACCCCTGAGGAGGAAGGGAGAGACAATCCCACCCCGCCCCACCCCCGGGCCTAACAGTGAAAGCATATAGACAATACTCTGCAGATAATACGACCCAGGATTGAACCTCTGGAACCAAAATGTCACTCCTGTGCCGATGCACGACCGTCCGCGCCTCCGGGGCCTCCGCTCTCGGTGTCCTCCTTGGGCAATGAGTCCAACCAATCGCCAACACTATCCGGTTGATCAAAAAAGAAAGTACGTTCTCTATACTCGATGCGAAGGCGAGCTGGGAACAGCATCGCGTACTTAAGTCCCAAGTCCCGCAATCGACGTTTCACACCCAGGAATCCCAATCATTGCCGCTGCACTTGGGGAGTGAAGTCAGGGTAGATGGAAATGGAGCTGTTCTCAAATTTCAGCGGGCCATGTCTACGAGAGGCCTGAAGGATGGCGTCCCGGTCCCGAAAGTGGAATTAGCCTAGCAATGATAGGCCTCGGGGGAGCCCCCGGCTTGATCTGTCCACCCGGGAAGCGGTACGCACGCTCGACCGCAAAGAACTTACTGAGGCCTGCGGGAGCAAGTTTGGTCACAATTAATTCTTCGACCAAGAGATCGATAGAAGCAGCACCACTGTCCTCCGGCACCCCGACGAGGCGAATGTTGTTCCGTCTGGCCCCGTTATCATACTCCTCCATGCGTCTGGCCAGTAGATCGTGCGATGACCGCAAATTACCGATCTCCGATTGTGCTTCCGCCATGTCGGTGACCAGACTGGTGGCTTTGAGGTCCAGGGCTTTGACCCTCTCATTGGTCTTAGCCAAGTCAGCTCTAATAAGAGTAACATCCACCGCCACCGTGTCAATCTTGGATACGATGGCCTCATACTGGTGTCCCATGTCCGTCCTGATCCCAGCAATGGCGGCCATGAGATCTTGAAGGGACACCTCCGATGTAGCTACCAGGTCCTTCCTCGGGTCCTCAAGACTACGGCCGGCAGCATTGGGGGAGCCTTTTGGTTGAGTGTAGCGGTCCATTACGTTGGATTGGACCGATCCCCCACGGGTAGTCACCTTCGTCCTGCGTTTCTCCGTCTCGGGTTTAGTCGCCATATTGAAATCAGCACCCCGAAGGGTCTTCCTGGATCTGGTGAAAAGGGCAGCGATCCGCTGATCTCCAAAGCAGGACTTAGACGAAGAATCGCATCCTGCCGGCCCAGAGCTATAGTCCGAGAGCACAACTGGCTAGACTACCGGAGCCAGTAATGCGGATTGCTTCCTAGATAGTCCGCTCGGAGGTAGAGGGAAACCGAAAGTGAAAGTGACAACGTCACCGGTTGAGCAGATGCCAGGCGACCGTTGTTGTTGAATTACATCTCGGCCATCCAGGGCAGCAGAGACCCCGGTCCCGTCCGGGGCTAGGCCAGAAAACGTAGGACGACGTAGAGATGGTTCCCAGAGCCCGATCCCAGCCCTGAAAAGTGCAGCAGTATCAGCAAGAGTAGTACTTCAAAAGCCCATCAAAATAATCAGAATATCGAAAGGATAGATCGATGAGGGCGGCGCGGGTCTCGGGAGCCCTCTGCTCACTCGACCATCTTGGATGCCCGCGTAGCTCCTCCTCCCCGCAACGAGTTTTAAATTGGCAAAAAAACTCCTGGTATAAAAAAGCTTAGCAGTGTCGGGTGATATGTGGGTGTCGCACACAATAAGGTACTACTTATTAAAGTAATCACGCACATAATTGAAAAAGACAAAAAGGGTGACTAGTTGGAGAAAAGGGAGAGGGGGCAGGTGCAGATGACTGTGTAAAGATAGGAGAGACGGAAAGGAGGAGAGGTGAGAGAGTGGTGGTTTAAGTGGCAGGTTTGATAAATTACTTATAAATTACTGTGGATTTACCGACATTGGTAGGCTGAGGAACAGAGTTGGCGTGCACGTAAATGAGCTTGTGCGTGCTGAGTTCTTGGCATTTTGACCTGTGCTTATAAGTGTGTTTTAATGTTGAATCAAGGTGCCTGGTGACGGGGCACTGGCCGGCGCAGCAGTAAAATAAGCGGTTTAATAGGGAAAAGTGTCTGTTAATTGTGGGAGCCCCAGCTTTTTGTGCGGGAAGTAGAGATCTTGCAGCATGCTGGCCGGCACGTGTATGTTGCAGGTGTGGCTGGGGCTAGATATGTGCCGAGAGAATGTGAGCAGCGGATTCTAAACAATCTAAAAAAGATATGCTTGTGTGCGCGCATCAAAAAGGAAAACCTCCTGGAGAACAAAGCGCTGTGTGAAAAGCTCAGCAGTTTATTACAGCTTGAAACAAACAATCCCAAATGCATCCCGCTGCAGCTGCCATTGTTCCTATCGGTGTGTCCATAAAAGAGTGCTTACCCACCAGACGAAAGCCCAGCATGTAACGCTGCAAGTACACAATCCAGTCCGGATGGGCGAGCCGAGAAGGAGACAGGGCGTAAACACATAGGCCTCATTTCAAATAGGGAGTGAGGTTTACCATAAATGATGACGCCCGCCAATACAAAAGAGGGGCGGCACTTCAAGTGCCCTACAGAAATCTCCTTGATCACAAGACCCCTCATGCGCTGCAACGCTAGGCGAGACCTAAAAATGGGCTATAACGTGGGAAGGGTAAAAAGATGCTTATACCACTTTTTTATATAACTTTAGCCACACTGGTCTACAACATGGTTAAAAGACATTGGTAAAGCCAATAGCGCTCTCATAGGCGAGACCTATTGGCTTTGCCAATGTATGTTTCCAGTGCCACAGGCTGGTAAAACTGTTTGGCTCCTGGAGCCAATGGCGAGTGCTGCCTGAACGCCTTGTTCCATTCTGGTTTTCTAAAGTTGGGTTTATTAATTTGATTCACTCGAGATCAACTGGGAAAAAAGCAATGTAACCTGTGATTAGTGAGAATTGCGACTGCCAGAGCGAGCAGTACGAAACCGGGCTAGACGTGTACTTATTGGAAGGATACTTTTAAGTAGCCTGCTCCTGTGCAGTGTGACCTCTGTGTCGTTGTTGCCTTTGGTTTTGTGACAAGTAGGAGAGGGAGGACTTACTAAGGTTGCCTAGTTGAAGTAACATATAATAGTATTGAAACACAACATAATGTACTGTTTTTGTTGTGCCTTTCATGGAAATAGGAATACATGCTTGTATGTGTGATCATACTTAGAATGAATAACTGTGTCAGTAGGTTAACGGAGGAACTGCCTGCTGGGGTCCCATTCTCGAAAAAGTACCTAATGCCTAAAGAAGGAGGCAAAAGTACCTAATGCCTAAAGAAGGAGGCAAATAGAAATGCTGATAAGGCTGGGACACAGTCAGTCAGTGGTAAATCATCCACAGACAGACCTGTGGCAACCTCCGTCCAGACCCAGCTGTCTTCCAGTGGCACATCCCCTGAAACATTCTGGTGGCAGCCCAAAACATTATGTAAAGGTAATTGGGCCTTGCTTACCAAAAAATAGAAAAACGACCATTACTGTCTCAAAGAGGGACAGGTTATACTCTTGGTGGAGTCATTGGGGGTGAGTAGAGGGGCAAACAGCAAAGGTACTTATGGTTACAAAATTGTTGTATTTTTTCTTGACAAGTTTTTTTGTTTGATTCAACAAAAGACAGTGGGGTGAGGGAGGGAGATTAAAAAAGTAGAGATTGGAAGGTCTGTGGGCGGTAGGGCATGAGAGTATAAGCATCAGTAGACAGGATTTGCTGTGAGTGTGGTGGATAAGAGGCGAGTGGATGGGGTGCGTGTGTGAGTGAGAATTGATTGGTTGTGAGACAGGAAGGAGAGGTGCTTAGAACAAGGGGTGGCAATTGGTCAGTGGCAAGTCTTGTCTTAGTCTTATGAATTCAACTGTGCAGAATGCAAGTAAATGCAACAAGATTACAGACTTGTTTTCTGATGTTTTGTAATATATTCCATTTATTTATCTGTGTAATCATTAGTTTACAATAACATGAAACTGATGGCTTCTAAAATTGTATATTGGCTTCTACAGTCTTTGGCTTGTGAGCCGATGACTCCTGTGGCAAACTTACAGTTTGCAGGACTGCAAAAGCTGAAATGGTAAAGACGTGTTAGCATATTAGTAATGTAAACAAAGCAACCAACAACTGAGTCATTGGTGACATACATCTGGAAATCCTTGATGTACTTCTATCAAATGCCAGCATTC
Source organism: Lissotriton vulgaris (assembly GCF_964263255.1). Taxonomy (NCBI): domain Eukaryota; kingdom Metazoa; phylum Chordata; class Amphibia; order Caudata; family Salamandridae; genus Lissotriton; species Lissotriton vulgaris. The sequence goes on along the minus strand of NC_141689.1, from coordinate 415,000,453 downwards.
ACAGCCCCTTTCTAGATATTGGTGGGATGGATTATGAAGTCTTTGTGATGAGGAAAATATGGTTGTTCAACTCTCTCTCTGCGATAACTCCATAGTACCGCCATAATGAATCTTATTAGCGCCTCTTAGCAATTGGTAACCTGTTGGCAAGGGGCATTGTGGGCATCTTGTGAATCTGCCTGTAGTCTGCCAAAGTGATTGAAATTATTGACTCGAGGTGTCACTCGTTTATTTATTTGTTTATTTTTGTGAATTTCTATAGCGCAGACTTGGCCCGGAAGCATTAGAGCACTTTACATTAGAGTCGAAACAGATCAGTAACAAGTTTGATGTTTGATGTTTGGGGGTTTTTATATAGCGCACGCACACTCCAGGGAGCATCTTGGCGCTATTGACTTCATTACAAATAGAATGTCAGGAGGTTTTAACTGAGCTTTAGGTATCATTTAGACAAGGGTTTTGCATTTTGATTCAGACAGTCCATAGTGGATGATACAAAGAATTACCTTGGGAGGAGTGAGCGTCAGGGCACCCTTCAGGAGGATGAAGTACACATACTCATAACATAGCAATGAAGAACAGGTGATATCAGCCAATGGGTTAGACTCTGCCATGTAGGTTCATCAATAGTTTGTGCCGGGTGAGGCTGTGGTGCACCCGATGGGAGCGTGCAGAGGGCATGGGGAGTTAAACCAAGTGTCGCGAGTCCAAAGCAAACGCTCCTCCCACAAAATAGCTCAACTGACCACTGGAGCACACGCCGGGTAAAAGCTGAGGGGCCGGCCCTATGATGAAGCATGCCAGTTTGAGTGGGAGTGGGGGTTAGGGGGATGCATGGTACAGTAAACCAGGTCTCTGTGTCACCTGAGTACTCTTTCTGTACCTCACAGTGGCTTCGGTAGTGCATGCCCCTTTTCCCTGTGAATATGCTTCAGGCTGGTGCAAGTGTTGTGATTGATGGGGGGGAAAGATTGCTTTAAATTATCGACTGTGTTGCAAAGTTCTGAGATAAATCAGACTCGGCATAAGCTCCTTGCCTTCTCTAAAATTGATATTTTAACCCGTGTGTCATATTCTTGTAAACATGAGCCTTTTTCTTTTGTTTGGATTAAAGTACTAATGAAATTTCAACAGAGATATAAACAAGCCCATTGGAATTATGCTTTAGGGGAGGAACATATTATGTGGCAGGACTAACTAAATTATGCAGCAGGAAAAGGCAAATTATGCTGTGTAATAAACACGTTTTCATTTTTGTAATTTTTAGCATGGTCTGGGCAGATGATTTGCGTCATTCGTATCTTTAATAACACCAAAATGCAACAGTTGGGAAAAGAAAGGTAACAAGTTACTGTGTGGTAAATACTTTTGATGCGTTTGAGCTAAAAAAAAATTGTTGAATTCTGCAAATTATGCAGGTGGAGGTGGACTGTGTGCCAAATGCGACAAATACATAATAATGCAGAAAATGCTGCAGCCTCAACATTTTATAATTCAAGTGTCTCCTGATTTAAAGTTTAGAGGTGGGCAAACAGCTGAAAGCTCGAGTCAGGCTCGAGCATGAAGCCTGGCTCTGGCTCAGCTCGAGGTCCTGTTGGATCCTCGAGCCCACACCGAGCCAAGCTTTCATGTGGCTTTTGCCTCACTTCCTTTATGGAACTTGGGAATAAGGTTAGCGTCTTCCATTGGTTCAACATCATGTGATTCTAGGCAAATTACGGAAGCTCCCTATGCCATATAAACAATGTATGTGACCTTGTGTAATGTAACTGGTGCTCAAGTAAAGTGCTCCAATACCTATGGTCCAGTTTGCGCTATATTAAAAAAATTGCAGAAGAATGCACTTAGAGGTCAAAACAAAGCCTTATCATAAGAAAAGCCAAATAGGTAACCATTTGCTCGCTGATTTGTACAGAGTAAAATGAGAAAACCTGGATAAATAGGGCTTTCCTGCTTAAATTGTGTGATCTTAGGCACATATTTTATGTTGTCTAAACTCTTTTTTTCCCTGCATTATCGCGTATGAAAGCACTTTCGAATATGTGAGTTCAGACTACCAGATGTTGAACATTTTCACTTTTAATAAGTGCTTCTTAGTGCAGTGCAATTATGTGCCCAATACATGTCAAAGCTTTAAAGAGACTTGATCATATTTTATGTGGTTTGTGGTAAGATACATGGCTTGGCCCTGATCTTGGCTTTAAGATCCGAGCCAGACCCTTGGTTCGGCTCTGGCTTGGGTCTCCCTGTTAATTTTCCTCAGGTAAGAAGGCCCAGCTCCAGAATTCTGAATCTGGGAGGGCCATGAAGGAGCACAGGTGGGCTATGAAGATTCATGTAGGAACAGGCATAAAGGAAAGAGAATGTTTCGTAACATATGCTGTTTTAGGCTCGGACATCTAGCTTATTTTGACAAGTCTAGAAATTTACTTATAGTTGTAATGTTAAGACTCCTGTATAGGACCATTAACCATGTTGTGTTCTTAGTGCCTAACTTGTACTGCATGGGGGAGTATTTTCCACAAGGCATGGGCGTAGAGCATGCCCTGTGTCCATTAGGCAGGCTGCTGCAGGCCATGGCCAATGGGCACAGAATGCAGGGTACTGAGCACAAGGCCTGGGCTCTGGCCATTACCTGCACCAGCGCTCACTAGGCATAGACATGTCCCATTATTACTGCAGTGTATGAACTTTTAGTCATGGGCTGCTATGGCACCACACCTAACTGTAGGATACTGGCTTTTTGTGTGGTAGTGCCTGTGTAAGGGCACACCATGCAAAAAGTCCAGACGACCCTTATTGGTTTACAGGGACTACTAAAATAATCCCAAGTATGAGCCTCGAACATGGTAATGTCATCCTATGGGAGGGAAAATTTTTACTTCAAACATAAACTTGTATTCGAAGTTCGGGGTGCCTTTCAGGTGCTAGGGGGCCAAGGTCTAAGGAACCACCAGGAGTTATTGGTTTACCTGCCCTCGCGTGTCCGGTTGCAGGAGTGCGGACAGGTTGGTAGCCTTGAACGCTACACTGTTGAAAGCAAAGGGCGCCTGAAAACAATGGCTGAAAGAAGGGACTTCGGGACAAGTATGAAAGAACCCAAAGGGGTGCTCGGCTTGTGATGATCTCTGGAGCAAGGGGGTGCTGTCAGTAAGTGAGAACCCGACTGTGAGGTTCGGGTACAGAGGTGTTTGAACGTCTGGGCACCTGCTTTGAAGGCATTCGTGGTTCTCATTTTGACTTGGAGAGGGGAAGAAAACAAGACAGCAGGGCCACTCTTGATATGAGCCTCATCGGTCCTGAAGTCCCTGGTCGTGCAGGTCGGCTTTGGCAGTGGTGGTGTCTGGACTGGACACTAACAAGCTTTGGTTGCTGCAAGTGCTCCTGCACCCAGAGTATTGCTGCAGTGTGGCCATTGGAGAGTCTGGCATCTCGAAACTTGATTGAGAGACAAGACTGACCTCCTAGGATCACAAAAACCTCCTCCTGGCGTGATGCCTCCTCAGTGGATCCAATGGGCAGTAAAACATTGTACTGGACAAGTGCGGTCATTGCCTGCAGATGCAGGGGGATGGTTCTTCTGCCCCAGGACCATGCTAAGTCGTTTTTAAAGCACTGGACAGTCCTCCAAAGGTTTGGGGAGGAGGTCCAGCTTTTGGACGAGTTGGTCATTGTGGTGGTAGAAGTACAAGCAGCCAGGCAGGGTTTGCTGCCAATTTCGATGTAGACTTTTCTTTGTCCTTCTTTTGTTCCCAGGTAGATGAATCTGAATCTCTGGTGTTGTGGTGGCCCCTAAATACTCAATTTAGGGGCCTTTGGGGCAGTGGTTGTAGCCAATGGTCTACTTAGCAGTGGGATGACTACCCCCCTACATGACTACTTCTTGTGGGGAGTGGGCATAACCCTGACCAAGAAGTCTACATTTGCACCAAAAACAAGATGGTGTTGCCCTTTTCTGGCTGTCCACCTCAGGTAGCCCACCCTAGGAGGGTAACTAGCCTGTAAGTGAAAACATCCTCCTGAATATCTATTTTTGCACCTGCTCTGGTGCCAAAAGGGCCCTAGGGCAGAGGTTGGCATTGCCCAGGACTAAGGGGGAAGCCAGGGTCGCACAGCAAAGGTGTCAGAGGCTTTGAAGCCTCCGTGAGATGCAAATTTACCAGCCATTCTGCTGGAGGAGGTGGGAACACCTACTGCCGAGCAGGCCTTGTTTCTGTCCTTTGAGAGTGTAGGTTCTCTCATGCAGGGGGTTAAAAACTCATCTGCGGTGGCAGGCTGGGAGATACCAGTCGGTCAGCACACTAGATGGCTAGTAGGGGATCTAAGGTGCCCTCTGGATGCACGTCTTCATAAATCCGATACTAGTATCAGTACAAATTTGTTAAGACAAGATGTTTGATACCAAACATCAGTATTTTCAGTGAAGCTGGCTTCCTGATCACTTGCTATGACTATTAATAGAACTAGGCATCCCAGGGGCATATCTGCTCATGCTGATGTGCCCTCATGTAATATAATTAGGGCTTCCGGTTTAATGTTTTTTTTTTTTTAACAATTTCGTTATTGGTATTTATTCATATTTATTTTGTGTTTTGAGAATAATGGGAGACGTAAAATGGTGTATTTCCACATGTATTTAACTGATAAACATGCAATCATACTTTGCTACCTGTTGCATTTTAGTAAATTAAGCAGCCAAATATAGCGAAACATACCCACAGGCAAATATCAGCATTATAATACACATACATGTTAACTTATGCCTGTATTTAGGGAAATCTGAACATGTTTTTAACTTCCCACACTGTCTGTGTGCTCAGTTGTTATTCTAAAAATCACAAAAGGCTACATGGAGAGTCACCCACAAAAAGCATAATTTTCTACATTTTTGCACTTTTAAAAATAAATACAGACAGGAAGCACATTGTTTTCTGACTGTATTTAACTGTAAAGATCAGTGAAAACAGAAAACTGGGAGCCTTAAATATAATGCACCCTGCCTCAGGGCTCTAAAGGCCTGCTGTAGGGGTGACTTACATATAGTATATATAGTGTACTGTGGCATGCACATAGAGAGTGGGTAATGTGGGGTTTTCAGAATGGTTTGCACTGTTTCGCGCATCCTGCAATGGCGGTCTTTATGAGTTTGGTGCTGGGTCCCTTATAGTGGAACAAGATAGGCTGCAGCCCTTAGGGACCCTCTTTAGTATCCATGCCCTGGGCACTAGGAGTACCATTTACTACGGACTTACAAGTGTGCTAAAGTCCTTGCCAATTGGGTTACAGTTGAACACGTGTACAGTTTTAGGGAAATTACACTGGCACTGGAGCCTGGTTAGCAGGCTTCAGTGCACTGCCAGAGTCGCAAACCAGTACCTATTACTAGTGGGTGGATATCGGCAAAGAGAAGTCTCTGACCATAATAATGAAAATCAATGTGTTTTTAAGGTTTTGAATCACAATTATAATGTTGTTTTGACAATGTTTTCCCCAAACAAATTTCACAGAAATTATTCCAATCCTAGGAGTTATTTACTTTCCACAATTCGTGAAAATTACACTAGTTGTGCAAATTACAGATTTCAATTAACGATAAGGAAAAAAGGTATTATAGTAAACTACTGCATGAAGCAGTAGGTTATAGTAGCGTATTAAAAGGACCTTTTACTATTTGAAAATTTGTAATATCAAAAATGCATGTCAAATAACACATTGTAGAGTTTGTCTGACGTTTACAAACCGTCTCATGAACTGTATTGTGTCAAAGGAACCTCTCACTGGCATTATAGAACTTTGGCGCACTTACCCTCCCTCCACTCCTCATACTGCCTGCTCCTCCCGCACAGCCGATTAGGCGCTGTTATCGGGACTGGCAGGGGATCCGCCATCTTGTGGGTAGCCCAGGGTTGACGCTGCAGTCTGCCTCACACCGGCTCCTCATCTGCATATAATGTGCATCCCCTTCCGGCCGCGCAGCGGTTGCGCCGAGAGCGCGCCAAAGGCGCGCTAAAGGCAAGCCCGTCTGCGCCCGTCCGCGCCAGGTCGGGGCTAGGGGCCACATCCCCTGCATCTTCACTGACTTACTCATCTGAGAGCCTGGTGAACCTCCGAAGTTTCGCCGGCCCTCTCTGTCCATCTACGGTAAGCCGTCTCCTTCAATTAGGCATTTACCAATCCCCATCGCAAACATGTCATGGTCTTTCGCAAATGAGGACTGCTCCAGTAGAAAGTCAACAAATAAATATATTTTACCTTAACACCAGATCTCTTGTAAAACATCAACTGGATATCTTTCTGCTTCTTGCTTGCCAAAAACCGGACATTCTGTTTCTTACAGAGACGTGGCTCACCAGTGGTTCCTCTCGTCCATCACCACCCCCTTTTGTACCGCTTTTGGCCTTCATAAGTGTGGCAGGGGATGCTCAGACATGAGTCCCTTGCTCACTTTGCCACTGGATTCAAGCAAGCCGGGCTGAAGACGGCTGGAATGCCAGAAACCGGTCCTCGGAAGCTTGTTTCCGGTCCAGGGAAGACATGGCTTGGCAGTTCGGGCTGGACTGTTCCCATGAGGCACAGGGTCAGACTGATTTGCATATAGCCATGTCTGAACTGGGGTGGCAGAGTGGGCTAAAGAACGGTGATGGATTAAACCCAGATCTTTTGACTGGGTGTGAGTGTTTGATTGATTCAGATGCTCCGTCCATCACCACCCCCTTTTGTACCGCTTCCTTCAATTGGGCATTTACCAATCCCCATCGCAAACATGTCACGGTCTTTCGCAAATGAGGACTGCTCCAGTAGAAAGTCAACACATAAATATATTTTACCTTAACACCAGATCTCTTGTAAAACATCAACTGGATATCTTTCTGCTTCTTGCTTGCCAAAAACCAGACTTTCTGTTTCTTACAGAGACGTGGCTCACCAGTGGTTCCTCCCCGGACATACTAGCAGCGCTCCCTGACAACTATTATATTTTGCAGGTGAACCGTGCCTCAGGCAAAATGGGTGGTGGGGTAGCTGCAATTATTAATAAATGCCTTGTATTTTCCAAATTGACATCTCTCGACCTCCTGGTAGAGGACAATTTGATTATCAGATTGGACTCTAAGTCGTCCCCACTTTTTTGTGTGCTCATTTATAGACCCCCCCCAGATTATGCCTACGTTTCTTTTTTCTTTGTGTGACCAACTGGCAACACTGGTTACTGATTATACAAGGATTTTGTTGATTGGCGATTTTAATTATTGGCTCAATAATCCATCTGGCGGCCCCTTAGCGAGTGAGCTCCTGGATCTTCTTACAGGGCTCAATTTTAGTCACCACATCAACACCGCCACTCACATAAAAGGGCACACACTCAACCAGATCTGGAGTTCCAACCTTAGCATTTCACCTTCTATCATCTCTCCATGTGTCTGGTCTGATCACTTTTTGATCCAATTCAGCATCTTTATCTCTAAGCCTACTATAAACACGGATACCAGAGCAGGCCTAATCAGAAAGTGGGGCTCTCTTGATACTCCAGCTTTTTTGGGGACTTAGAGAAACTTAATTCCTGTTCACAATGTAGACCTTGACCAATCTGTAATTAACATCTCAGACTGGTTGGCTAATGCAAGTGATATACACGCCCCGTTGAAAAAATTGAAAACCTTGCGTCAATCTGACGCGCACAAATGGTTTTCTTCTGCTTTGAGGGCAAAAAAACTGACTGTCCGCCAGAAGGAACGTAACTGGAGAAGAAATTACAACTCTCTCGAAAAAACTCACTATTTGGCCGCCCTCTCTGATTACATGAAGGCCATCTTACTAGCTAAAGCGGATTTTTTTTCCAGAATTATAGAAATGTCTATCAACAAATTGAAGGACATCTTTTCCATCGTTGATAAACTCACGAACCCTGCCAGGAGTCAACTTAAACCTGAAGCCACACAGGATTTCTGTAATATCCTTAATCATTACTTTCTGGATAAAATTGCGCTTATTAAATCCAGTATCCCTATTTGTTCCCCTGCTTCCTTTGAACCCACTCACACCCTTAGTTCATTATCAATGGATCACTTTCCTCTTCTGGATGTCCCGTCGTTGCTTGCCCTCACGACCAGGGTCAAGTCGGGTTCTCCATATGATTGCTGCCCTCCCCATGTGCTAAAGGAGGTGATTACCGCCTTTCCCTTTCCTATATTAAGGCTTCTTAACATCTCTTTGACCCAAGGTATAGTGCCTAATTCATTCAAGGAGGCAGTAGTGACGCCACTTAAAAGAAAAAACTGGTGTAGAAGCCACTACTCTATCCAATTATAGGCCTATTTCTTTATTACCGTATTTGGCCAAACTCTTGGAAGCCCATGTAACATCTCATCTTTCAAGTTTCATTGAGCAATCCGACTTTTTGGATTCTGCTCAAGCAGAATAGTCATAACAGCAGTTCTGGATTTCCTACGCCACAATGCTGATTTAGGCATTCCTCAATCTCTGGTCTTGCTTGATTTGTCGGCCGCGTTTGACACGGTCGACCATGACATCCTTCTCAACCGTGTCAGACTAGCCGGCATCTGTGGCCCGGCACTTGACTGGGTCAGGTCGTTTCTTAATGGCCGTTCGCAAGCAGTTGGCCTGCCCCCCTTCTTGTCTCCTAAACTCCACACCACTTGTGGGGTTCCCCAGGGCTCTTCGCTCTCACCTCTTTTGTTTAATATTTATATGCTTCCTCTACTTCATTCACTAAAATCTTTTAAAGTTACTACATTTAATTATGCAGATGATCTGCAACTTACCTTCACCATCGATGACTCCCCAGAATCTATCCATCAATTTCAGTCCACTATGCTTTTCATACGCCACTGGATGGATAGTAACCAACTAAAATTGAACCCCGAGAAGACAGAACTGGTCCTCTTCGGCAAAAGTAAATCCTTGTGAGGCCCACACTACTGGCCTCCAACACTGGGTCCACCCCCTACTCCATCTAGTACGGTGAAGAGCTTAGGGGTACTCATTGATGAAGAGCTCTCATTAAGGCCTCAAGTTAATTCGGTTGTATCATCCTGCTTCTCTCAACTCCGAAAAATAAAAAAAATTAGTCGGATGCTTACCCAGCCTGCTTTAACCCAGGTTGTGTCGGCCTTGGTGTTGTCACATTTAGATTACACCAACGCCATCTACCTGGGCCTTCCTATTGCCTTTGGTAAACGCCTTCAGATTGCCCAGAACCAGGCAGCCAGGCTCATATACCGTACTCCATAGTGGCAATCAGTAAGACCCCTGCTGAAGCAACTGCACTGGCTACCGATCACACAGGCATACTTTTTAAAACAGCCTGTATAACCTTTAAGGCTCTCCATGCACGCAGTCCCAAGTTCATCCAGGCACTCCTCCCTAGATATACTCCTACACGTAGCCTGCGCTCTGCCTCACAAATTCTCCTGACTGTCCCCCACTATAAATTCCAACGGAAAGGAGGCCGTAGGTTTTCCACACTTGCCACTAAACTGTGGAACTCTCTTACCCAAGAGATCCGCTCCTGTACCACCCTCCTACAGTTCAGGCGGAAACTCAAAACCTGGTTATTTGTCTGGATCTTAGCCTAGTTCCTCTCCGGCCCTTCGTCAGGTAGTTTCCAGGATATGTTGGTTAGCGCCAAGAAACCCTCGGGTGAACGTGCGCTGTACAAATTCTTGTTAAGATAAGATAAGATGAGAACTAGAGGTGTGCAAATTATGAACTTTGCTCAAGTAGCATCCCATTGCATATCCAGCTGTAGGAAACTTTATACTCTGCTCTCGCTCAGTGCAGAGTGACAGTAGGGGCACACAGTTGGCACCACCCAACAACATGCAGAGTTGCCCTTCCCAACTGTCAAAAGTCCTGCGACTGCATCATCTGCAGAAGGGGAGATACATTGCTAGTTGAAACTGATAAGAAGTTTCTGTGGAACAATTGTCAATCCTGCCTTGACTTTGTAGACAAACGGAAATGGCCTTCCTTGAAGAATCTCGTACAAAGTCCACTGCAGTAACTATCTGGAGCACATGAAAATGATCCTTAAATAAATATATGTACATTTGGGTAAAGAACTGTACATTCATTCTAACCAATGTATATTTGAACCAACCGCATACATCTGAATCTACGATTGCTCAATTGCACCAAAGAGTGTATGTTTAGACTAAAAACAGGTCCCTATATTTCTGATCCTATTTCTATAGGTCACGGAACTAGACAGGGCTGTACCTTATCCCCTCTTCTTTTCTCCTTAGCAATGGAGCCGCTGGAAGAATGCGTTAGTTCCTGCGTTGATGTGGACATACCCCTAGGTGACAGGTCACACACAATTTCATTATATACTGTTGTATGTGCAAGATATTCATTCCATTCCCTCCGCACTGGCCCATACCATGTTGCCGTGTGCGGAAGTGTCTGGACTGCGTGTCAATGTGTCAAAATCCTCTTTATACCCCTTTCTGGGAACCACTCAGGACCTAATTATACCCTTAATGGAAACCAAGTCATGTGGTGCACGGACTCCTTCCGATATCAAGGCATTCGCATCTACAGGTGTGACCCCGACCTATTCAACTGCAGCATAGGTAGAGCAATTACTGCAATTCGCTCCCAAATCTCCTTTTGGGACACCCTTACATTGTCTGTTACTGTTAGGATTGCCCGTACCAAGATGGTGATCCATCCCCAGCTCCTCTACTATTTTACAAACGTACCCCTCTATATATGCCCCACTTCTTCAAGCAACTAGAGAGTACAGTGAGAGAGTTTCTTTGGGGTACCTTTCGCCACTGTGTCTCCATTAAAAAATGTTATCTGTCTACAGAGCAGGGAGGTCTGGCTGCCCCAAACCTAGAGCAATACCATCTAGCTGGGCAGCTACAATGGATTGCCCAGTGGCTGGCCTCCCGCCAACTCAACGACACAGCTACTCTGCACACCCCCTACAACTTCACTCCCTACTCGATTTGTTTCACCTTTGCCGATAGGGAGTCGATGATCCCAAGATCATGGACTCCCTATTGCTCGCACTAGCACTCAAATGCTTCTGCAGAAGCCTTTTGATTACTCACTCTACAGTACCATATGCACTCACTACCCCTCTACAGGGAACGCCCAGGGGGCAGGAGGTCACTGCTGCGAACAAACTCTGCAGCTGGGAAGGGCTGACATATATGACATCAGGGATCTTTTCCAGGATGAGACCATCATACCATACAGTACACTTGTCTCTGAGGAGGGACTACACCTGGGTCACTTTCTTTTACATCGCTCCATAATAACAGCCCTTACAGCCAGTTGGCGTGATCTGACTACAGAACCTCCCACATAGCTCACAGTTCAGTATTTACACATGATGGGTATTGGGGGTCACCTAACGCAGTGGTATGTTGCTTCTCTCAGACAGCATGCTGCAATTACACTTGACCCCTGAAAGCTTTACTGGGAAGAGGACTTGGATCGTCCCTAAATGGACAGGGAGTGGGCGGCGGTTCTGAAGAGTCCCACGCATATTCCCCGTAATCAGCTTTTCTGCCAGATCCAATTCTTTATACTGCACAGAGCTTACCTCACCCCAGCTAAAATCAATGAATACTTCCACCGCGACGACACCACCTTTCCCAAGTGCCAATTGGTTAACGCCGATCTCTTACATATGTTCTGGCACTGCCCCGCTCTTAATGTTTACTAGGGAATAGTAGCCAGCGCCCTTGCTCACTGCACTGAGCGCGACATTCCCTTTCTTTGAGAGACCCATATTTTGCATCTCTTAAGGAGAGGTAAAGAGTATAAGGTTACATTCCGCTTCCTGGATCTGGGTTTGGCAGTCGCAAAGCCTGTTATTACTAGGAAATGGAAATCTCCCACGCCTCCTCATGTAGTGGCATGGCTCTGTTCTTTATTGACATGGGCTAAGTCGTAAAGCTTTGCCCTGCACAGAGAAGATTTGCTGGGACTCAGCGCTCTCTCTCTAGTCGCCAGTTGAGACGCAATACTCATGGCCCTGCAGAAGTTCAATGCTGTGGATCCAGTATGTTCACCCACAGATTAGAAGCCAACCATTGGGGTGGCATAAGCTTCGGAGCATACATCTGTCCTTAGTGGATTATGAGGTCCCTTCACAACTGATTTTCTAGTTTTGCTATGCTAAGTCGGCAACTACATACTTATTACACGTGACAATTATCCTCTAATTTAGAAGGGGCGCTTGCAGGGGAGTCATGGGCGGGGGGGAGGAGTCACTTTGGCGGAAAGCCATTTTCAGTTAACCCTTTCCTTGCTTTCTTTGTCCTCATTTTGTTGTACACCATTTCTCCTGCTTAATATTTGTTTAACAGTGGTCTTATATTGTATACATGCACATGTGAAGCACAGAGGTGCACACACTGGTGTTGGTATCCATAACATTTTTTTAAGAGATTTATATAGCGTGAACTAGACCAGAGGATATAAGGTATCATAGCGCTTTACACGGGCACAAGTTTAGTTATAGATGGTCACATTCATTTTTTAGGTCTCGTGGCGATTTACAGCGCAAAGCGCTGTCTCGCCAGAGACCTATTGTGCGCGACGCAGCTTTCCAGGAGACAGCACCTGGCCGCGCGCATTTCCTCTGCCAGAAGCCGATTTGAGCGGGCCACGCGCACGAGAACGCGCTCGCTGTGGCAAGCTCTTGTCTCCTGGAAAGCCGTAACACACAGCCACACTTCCCCCTGCATGCATGCGCACACACAGAGACACACACACGAGCGCACCTACACACACGCACAAACACAGACCCCCGCCTCCCCAACCCCCCGCCGCACACATACACAGACACACACACGAGCGCACCTACACACACGCACGCACACACACATAGAGACCCCCCGCTGCCGCCGCACACATACACACAGGCAACACACAGGCGAATGCACACACACACACACACACAAGCGCACCCCCCACCCCCCTACAACTAAGCGCCGCTATTCTGGACTTCTGCAGCCTCTGCGGGGCTCTCCCTCGGGCATGGGAGCCCCGCGTCACTAGCACTGCTTCTCTCCGTGGCACTCCGTGAGCGCGTGCGCGGGCTACCGAAGACGGAAGTCCTGCCCCATGGAAGGTTTCGGTTTCGGGTTGTGGTTTTCATGCTTTTTGCTGTCCGTTCATGCCATTTAATTTGATGCTGGGGCAGGTCCGCACGTGCTACTCTCCAGCCGCTCTCATACAAGCTGTGGAAGCCGCCCAGTTTGAAGCGAGTTTGTTGCCTTGGTTAGGGGTTTCTTAATGTTAGTCGGTAATGGACCTGTTTTTAACCGCTTCTCCCAGAGCGGGGATGTTAGGCCAGCCTGTGGCTCGACTTTCAGGATGGGAGGAACGTTAAAGAGTGTGGTATGGCCGTTTATCGTCGGAGTGAACGATCTTTGGACCTCTCCCGGGTATGTTCATAACTGATACTCCGTGCAGGAAGCTTTGGCTGCTGCCCCGTTCTCGGGTTTTGGGATATGCGTGGCATCCTTAAGGGACGTTGTCAGGGCATGTACCATACGGGTACGGTTCTCTGAGGCATATGTGGCATTTTCGACACTAAACGTTCCGTTAAGAAGCAGTGGTTCGATTGGCACCCTGCTGCAGCATTGACTTGCTTTCTCGCACGTCATCCAACGTAGCAGACTACAGAGGCATCCCGTTCGAATAAAGAAACAGACTGGGCACACGTTCACCCACCCTAGTTATTGCCGCAATTCCAATCTCTGTAGTCCGTACGCTATTGCGGGTCCGTGCCCTCACAACGTTACACTAATGACGGAGGGGTAGGGAACTCTCATATCCACTGCTGAAATGAATTAATATTTACCTATATTAATTACTTTCTTCAATGAAGTTTTATATATCGCAAACTTTACCCAAAAGGCGTCAGAGCGCTTTACAAAAGAACTACGTAAGTTACAAAAGGTACACAAGATAAACTAAACACACTAACAAGTTACATATATACAGTTACAAAGGTACACAAGATAGAGTGGTGTGAATAATAAGTGCGTCAGCCCCGTGCGTGAGGTGCATCATCAGAGCTGTGTGAATAATAACAGCTGTGAGCCCGTGCGTGAGGTGCATCATCAGAGCTGTGTGAATAATAACAGCTGTGAGCCCGTGCGTGAGGTGAATCATCAGAGCTGTGTGAATAATAACTGCATGCCCCGTGCGTGAGGTGAATCATCAGAGCTGTGTGAATAATAACAGCTGTGAGCCCGTGCTTGAGGTGCATCATCAGAGCTGTGTGAATATTAACTGTGTCAGCCCCGTGCGTGAGGTGCATCATCAGAGCTGTGTGAATAATAACAGCTGTGAGCCCGTGCGTGAGGTGCATCATCAGAGCTGTGTGAATAATAACTGCATGCCCCGTGCGTGAGGTGAATCATCAGAGCTGTGTGAATAATAACAGCTGTGAGCCCGTGCTTGAGGTGCATCATCAGAGCTGTGTGAATATTAACTGTGTCAGCCCCGTGCGTGAGGTGCATCATCAGAGCTGTGTGAATAATAACAGCTGTGAGCCCGTGCCTGAGGTGCATAATCAGAGCTGTGTGAATAATAACAGCTGTGAGCCAGTGCCTGAGGTGCATCATCAGAGCCGTGTGAATAATAACTGCGTCAGCCCCGTGCGTGAGGTGCATCATCAGAGCTGTGTGAATAACAACTGTGAGCCCGTGCGTGAGGTGCATCATCAGAGCTGTGTGAATAATAACTGCGTCAGCCCGTGCGTGAGGTGCATCATCAGAGCTGTGTGAATAATAACATCTGTGAGCCCCGTGCCTGAGGTGCATCATCAGAGCTGTGTGAATAATAACTGCGTCAGCCCCATGCGTGAGGTGCATCATCAGAGTTGTGTGAATAATAACAGCTGTGAGCAACAGCATACTTTTGCACACACTCTCACTGCTCACCAATTCAAAGTTTGCTAAAAAATGTATGCAACGCATTGTCATACACAATGCCAATAACTCAAACTTTAATGCTGCGAGACCTATTACATTGTAAATGCGTGTTTTGTTAGGCACAGAGAGATCACAGGATGTTGAGCGTCGTTACCGAGATTCGAACCCGGTTCCCCAGCTTCGAGGTCAAAAGCCTTAGCCGTAGGTAGATACTAGTTTACTGCTCTTGCTTATTGCATTTGAACTACAATGCCTTACAGTCCTGAATCACCCCTTGTTCTGGGGCCTGCTTTGATTATCCCTATGTATGTACCACTGCCTTTCTTCATGTTTTACCTGGAAAAAACAAAAAACCAATTACCGATTAAAAAAAAAAAGTGTTTATTTGGACCAATGAATGTACATTTGGAAAAACACATGTACATTCGAACAGCGTCCAATAGCATCACCTTTACTGGATTCAACTCCGCTTATAACAAGTCAACTGAACATAAATATTTCATTCAAATGTCCTTGACTGGGGAGACATAGAAACATAGCTCCTTACTGTATTCTATGTAGCTCTGCATAATCACTGTCACTCACCAAATCGATCAGGATTGAAGGTTATTATGGGTACAGACTGAAATGCTTAAAAATGATGTCTCAAAGGCACTGAAATTAGACACATAATAGTCAATCAGTCAACTCGGATTTGTAGAGCGCGGCTAATCTCCTGTGAGATAGTGCTATACAAATTTATCATCTCTCTGCCTTTCATTCTTCCAAAGTGGGTAAATATAGTGCCACAAAATGGGTAATATTAGCATCTGTTAATTGTATAGCACTTCGAAATGCCAGAAGTGTAGTATTTATAGCTGCATAAAAACAAGTTATTTTTATTTAACGTATTTTAAGGACTATGCAGCAAGTTAGAAACCGCCACAAAGCAGGAAGAAAATATACCAAACCACTTATAAGGACAAAAGTTCTAATTGTATGCACATTTTAATGTCATTTAATTTTCTTGGATGGGTAAAATCCGTTCCAGATTGTTTCTGCTATGTCTCTGCTTGTGTCATCTAAATAGCTTGTGAGAAGATTGTGTCTGTACGGCCAGAGTGGGAGAGTTGCAGGATATTCCTACTGTTCATTTGTGCCTGAAATCAGCTTACATTCTTGCTGGTTCCACGCCTGCAACAACGTCCAGTCTTTGCTTATTATCTCTTAAATAATAAGACAGATAAAGGGCATGGTAGGCCCCAAAGGCAGGCTGTCCCCTTGTGATTGGCCTTGGGAGGGGGGGCGGGGAGGGGGCCTTTGGGAGGGACTGGCCCACCTACTGGTACCGGGCCTGCTTATAAGCGGCATCTGTGCTGGGCTCTGCACAGGTGCACGCGCATTCCAGAGAGCAGCTGGACGTTGCCACCAAGGGCACAGATTGTACCATTTGTGAGGCACACGGGGAGGCAGCACGTCTTCTCTGTAACAGTTTTCCTGGTCTCTGCCTTGACCTGAATTGCAGCACGAGTGGAACAAAAACAATCTGGTGTCGCGCAGAGAAGCGGAGGTCTGTGCATTGTGCTCGTAGCAGAGGCTTGTGTGGGAGGCAGGTGAACGGCAGTACCTTTTACTTCCTGAAGCCTCTAACGAGCCCATTTATAGAGTTTTCAAACTGCGTCACATGGTTTGCTGCGCCTCCTGCTTCTTCTGCTGCATGATGTGTTCATGCCGGGCGTTCTCTCCCCACAGATGTGCCAGTTGTGAGGTGCTGGGAATTGGTCCAGGATATTTTAAAACTGTCAGTGTCACGTGTAGGATGTGTTTGTGGAATGTTAGGTTGCCATGAATGGGTGCCAATGTGTAGTCTGGAAAGTCACGGAGTAGAAAATTAAACGTAACTGATTCTATGTAAACTGCTGTGATAACATGTAACGGAACTGGTGCTATGTAAAGCGCTCTGATAACCTAATCGGTTCAAGTTCGCGCTATAGAAAACTCTAAAAATAAATAAATAAATAAATAAATAATGTTACTTTCGTGATGCACACGTCTGCGTGCCATTGCCGGCAACTATGAAAAATACTCCTGCTGGAACCTGGGCCGGTGCAACAGGGAGAGAGAGGTGCGTCTGCTGTCGTGGCAAGAGGAACGGGATGTGGAAGCTGCTTTTAGGAGTCATTTATCTGCTTGAAGGCAACATCGTACATAGTACATCTTTGATTCTAAGTATATACTACCATGATTGTGTGAAGGAGTAAGTTTATTCAGTGGTGGCTGCTGGTAAATATAAATGGTGGGGCAGCGCGGGGGAGAAAAAAATAAAATAATACTTGCATACCGACCTCCGTGCTCTTCTGCTCATTAAGTACCATGTTTTTAGCATACTAAGCAGTCATTTAACGCCTCTGCACGCCTGATCCTCGACATCCCTCACCGCACCCACATCACACCCCACCTGAGAGCCCTGCCCTGGCTCTCGGTCAACAAGAGGATAACCTTCAAGCTCCTCACCCACGCACACAAGGCACTCTACAACACTGGACCAATGTACTTCAACAGACGACTCAGCTACTATACCCCCCACCCGCAGCTCCGCTCCGCCGACCTCGCCCTTGCCACAGTCTCCCGCTTCCGAAGAGCGACCTCCGGCAGCAGATCGTTCTCCCACCTCTCCGCCAAGACCTGGAACACCCTTCCCATCCACCTACGGCAGACCCAAAGCCTGCTGAACCTTCAGAAAACTCCTCAAGACCTGGCTTTTCGAGCAGTAGCAGCATTCCCCACCCCAGGGCCTAGAGACCCTCACTGTTGAGTATTGCGCTTTACAAATGATATGATTGATTGATTGATTTAACAAGCGGGTGCTTATATGCTGAGTGTGTTCTGCACTGCACAAGTCCCAGTCAAATACTAATGACGCCCTACAACAACTCTTATCTGGGAAGCAGATGCGGTACAAATGGAGATTCCCTGCTCTAGTGGAAATAATGGCTATATTCTATTGCGCTCCACAGACTGCTTCAAGGTACTTGATTAATCAGCTATTATCACCCAAAGAGAATGTTCGAAGGATGAAAGAGGTTACTTTCTTAGCAGGATTTGAAACTGACCGGCAGATGACCTCCCTCACTGAGGTCGTCCTATCCGGTCGACTCCAGCAGTGCACATGCTCCCAGATTGTCCTAAGGCAATCCAGACACTGTGCTCATGCTGGTATTACCCAGCATGAGAGAAGCGCTGGGATTGGTCTGAGCAGCCTGGTTTGACGCTCAGAAGTTCCTGGGAGCCTGTGGGGTTCTCTACCCAGCTCTGCAACACAGCCTGGGTTGGAGAAATGCTAAGTGTGTGTGTTAGTTTGGCCGTCCTAAGACAGCTGGCCACACCGAAGGGGACTTATGGTGCCCACCGCTCCTCCTCCCTGCTCCTCAGTATAGCCCCTACCCAGACTCCGTACCGAAAAATAAAATATTAACATAGTTTTATTATCATTTTATATTTCCTTTTTGCACTGGTCACAGAGCAGTGGGGCTACGCTCCTCCGCCTTAACGAATGAGCCACCGCTGCGTTTAAATCCACTGTACTACTCCCTGTCCCACAAAGAAATAGATTTTTAAAACCATCTATTTTGTCTCTTGGTGCCTGACTACAGTCATTGAGCTTTTCAGCAGTTCAGTTGCCAATGAAGCAGTTCTGTGCTGTTCACAGCTGTTGTGCGCAGTCTGTTTGCTCGCCCACAAATTTGAGAAGCTATGGCTGCCGGCCTTGTCACAGTTGTGTTATAAGGAGGTCTTCCTTATCCACAGAAGGACATTTCGGGACCACCCTTTACTGCTTTTTACTGCCTTACCATAGGGTGGTTGTGCTGGCATCCACTGCTAGCACGGATGAAAGTAAATATCATATTTCAGAGATCCGAGTGTATGCTACTTAATTCCAGAAAAAATGGGCGCTGTTTAAAAAGAAAAGGCAGGTTAGTGCTCCCATGGGATATATTTAACTACAACGGTAAGGCATTCAGAGATCAAACCAAATCTTTGTTGATTTGGGTCACCATCTGTCATGTGTACTGACTCCTGTATTCGAAGAGCCTCGGGCCACCAGTGTGATTAGTGCCCTCCTTGGAAGAGCAGCGGGCTATCAGGGTGATTAGTGCCCTTCTTGGAAGAGCAGCGGGCCAACAGTGTGATTAGTGCCCTCCTTGGAAGAGAAGTGGGCCACTGGTGTGATTAGTGCCCTCCTTGGAAGAGCAGCGGGCTATCAGTGTGATTAGTGCCCTTCTTGGAAGAGCAGCGGGCCAACAGTGTGATTAGTGCCCTCCTTGGAAGAGAAGTGGGCCACTGGTGTGATTAGTGCCCTCCTTGGAAGAGCAGCGGGCTATCAGGGTGATTAGTGCCCTTCTTGGAAGAGCAGCGGGCCAACAGTGTGATTAGTGCCCTCCTTGGAAGAGAAGTGGGCCACTGGTGTGATTAGTGCCCTCCTTGGAAGAGCAGCGGGCTATCAGGGTGATTAGTGCCCTTCTTGGAAGAGCAGCGGGCCAACAGTGTGATTAGTGCCCTCCTTGGAAGAGAAGTGGGCCACTGGTGTGATTAGTGCCCTCCTTGGAAGAGCAGCGGGCTATCAGTGTGATTAGTGCCCTTCTTGGAAGAGCAGCGGGCCACCAGTGTGATTAGTGCCCTCCTTGGAAGAGAAGTGGGCCACTGGTGTGATTAGTAGTCTCTTTGGAAGAGCAACGGGCCACCAGCAGGATTAGTGCCCTCCTTGGAAGAGCAGCGGGCCACCAGTGTGATTAGTGCCCTCCTTGGAAGAGCAGCGGGCCACCAGCAGGATTAGTGCCCTCCTTGAAAGAGCAGCGGTCCACCAGTGTGATTAGTGCCCTCCTTGGAGAAGCAGTGGGCCACCAGCGGGATTAGTGCCCTCCTTGGAAGAGCAGCGGGCCACCTGTGTGATTAGTGCCATCCTTGGAAGAGCTGCGGGCCACCAGCACGATTAATGCTCTCCTTGTAAGAGCAGCGGACAACCAGCGGGATTAGTGCCTTCCTTGGAAGAGCAGCGGGCCACCAGTGTGATTAGTGCCCTCCTTGGAAGAGCAGCGGGCCACCAGCAGGATTAGTGCCCTCCTTGAAAGAGCAGCGGGCCACCAGTGTGATTAGTGCCCTCCTTGGAGGAGCAGTGGGCCACCAGCGGGATTAGTGCCCTCCTTGAAAGAGCAGCGGGCCACCAGTGTGATTAGTGCCCTCCTTGGAGGAGCAGTGGGCCACCAGCGGGATTAGTGCCCTCCTTGGAAGAGTAGCGGGCCACCTGTGTGATTAGTGCCATCCTTGGAAGAGCTGCGGGCCACCAGCACGATTAATGCTCTCCTTGTAAGAGCAGCGGACAACCAGCGGGATTAGTGCCTTCCTTGGAAGAGCAGCGGGCCACCAGTGTGATTAGTGCCCTCCTTGGAAGAGCAGCGGGCCACCAGCAGGATTAGTGCCCTCCTTGAAAGAGCAGCGGGCCACCAGTGTGATTAGTGCCCTCCTTGGAGGAGCAGTGGGCCACCAGCGGGATTAGTGCCCTCCTTGAAAGAGCAGCGGGCCACCAGTGTGATTAGTGCCCTCCTTGGAGGAGCAGTGGGCCACCAGCGGGATTAGTGCCCTCCTTGGAAGAGTAGCGGGCCACCAGTGTGATTAGTGCACTTATTCGCTTCCTTCCTTACGTGCATACTGTGTGAATGCCTGCATGACTTCACCAGTCCATTGCCTGGTTAACAAGCTTGTCACAAAAACCTCCTTTTAGTGTCTGCAATATCGTTTTTGCGTCAGAGGGCAGACAGCAGGGGTGGCTACACTTCTTTCTCAGGTCAGATACTCTGTTTGGGCGTCTGCAACATGCTTGAGTCTTGTCCTTCTAGTACTGCCTGATCATGCAAAGACAACGAAGAGAGGTTTAAGTTCAAAACGACCCTTCTTCATGGGTCTCTATGTTGTGCCTTCAATGTCGGCAAAGGCAATACACGAGTCATGTACAAGATATTATTTAATCACACTTTACATATGTGTTCTACCTCTAGGGAGCTTTCATAAGGCATGGTGCTGTACAGCAACACTTTTACGCAACCCCCACCTACTTGCGCAAGCTGTCTGGGAGGATTATGTTCTGAGTACTAGTCTCTGCATCATGACTTAGCACTTTCTTTAAAAATATCTATAGGTTATTGATGCATATGTTCTCATTGTTCACTTAGTACCACACTAGGGAACAATCTTCTAATGAAAGCTCTGTTAACTGCTCTAGGTTAAAGGGTATCTTCCTCATTTCTTCTTTTCCACATTGGTTGGGTGTCAAATCGAAAATGCTCTATCTGGCTGCCCAGTGTGAAAGTTTTGGTCCCACCTCCAAGGGATATTGATCAGTAAACTTGCATTTCACAGTCTGGGTGCAGGTCCCGGACAGACAGCATATGTCTGCTATTATAAGAAGGACATCGTATTAATACTGAAATGTTGTTTATTGCTTCCATTGGAATCCGTTATCGTGAACAGCCAGACTGAAATCGGATTATTCACTGAAGTGACATCACAACAGTGGTTAACCAAAGTAGTTAACCACAGTTGTGACATCACCTAGCCTAGAGAAAGCACCTGCTTCCTTAAAGATCACGTAAACGACGCACAATTGATGGATGGATTGCAGAACAAATCAAAACATTCACCCCCAGTCAATAGATCTTGGTTAAATCCATCATTCTTTGGCTCACCACACCATCCCAGTTTACACCGGGCCAAATGTAAACCAGTCTTGACCCTGTGCTTCATGGTAACAGTCCAGCCCAAACTGCCAATCCAGGTCCTCTCTGGACCAGAAGCAAGCATCCTAGGACCGGTTTCAGGGTTCCACCCCATATCAGCCAGGATATCTTGAATCCAGTGGCACAGTGAGCCCGGGACCCACGTCTGGGCATACCTGGCGTATTTGGGGTGAGAAAGCAAAAGACACACAATTGATGGATGGAATACAAAACAAATCAAACCCCCCCCCCCCCCCCCCCCCCCCCCAGCCAAGAGATCTGGGTTAAATCCATCATTTTTTTGCTCACCATGCCACCCCAGTTTAGACCTGGCCATATGCAAATCCGTCTTGACCCTGTGCCTCATGGGAACAGTCCAGCCCGAACTGCCAAGCCAGGTCCTCCCTAGATCGGAAACAAGCATCCTAGGACCGGTTTCGGGGTGGCTGGGTTCAAACAGGAATGGCATGGGGAGCAAAAAACGATGGATTTAGGCCCAGATCTCTCTACTGGGGTGAATGTATGACATTGTTCTGCATTCTGTCCATCATTTGTTCTTTTTGCATTCCTCAAAGAGCACAGCAGTGGAATGGTGGTTAGCAGTCTCACTTCACCTGCTGCTTCTCCCTAGCTGGGAAGGTGTGGGATGGTGTAGAGGATGTTGGGGGTGAGTGGCAGCAGGCCAGGATTTTTTTTCTTAGTCCAGATACATTTTTTACATTTAGAGATAAGAGAGGGGCGGGTTTTTTCAAAGTGTGGTGGCTTTTGGTAGCAGGAACCCTTGTTGTCTATTTGATGGCACTTTGAACCCCTCTATGAAACAAAATCGCAGTTAATGACTAGTTTGCGAAGTGCAAACGTAGTCTTCAGTAATGGTGCGGTATCTTCATCCCTTAGCTTATCCACGTATACTTCTGTATAGGAAAATGTTAAATAGAAACCTTATGATTGTTTAGCTCAACTGGATCTGAGCATTCAGTTGCCATTCTAAACAAGCATAGCAGAACTGTGAGCCAATTAGGAACACTAACAAGCATTTACAATGCAATAGGTCTCGCAGCATTAAAGTTTGAGTAATTGGCATTGTGTATGACAATGCGTTGCATCCATTTTTTCGAAAACGCTGAATTGGTCTATAAAGATGATTTGTAAACTGTCAGATGTTGCTCAATAATAAGGAGAGTTGGGAATAATTATGCTATGCTATGATTTGCTATCCTGTGCTTTTTTTGTTATGCCATGCTGTGTTTTGTTATGCTATGCTGTGTTTTGTTATGCTATGGTATGTTTTGTTATGCTATGCTGGTGAAGGTGTGTGAGGGTGAGTGAGGGTGTATGAGGGTGTGTGAGGGTGAAGGGTCGTGAGGGTGGGTGAGGGTAAGGGGGTGAGGGGGTGTGAGGGTGAGGGGTTGAGGGCGTGTGAGGGTGTAAGGGTGAGTGAGGGTGTGTGAGTTTGAGAGGGTGTTAGGGGGTGTGAAGGTGAGGGGGTTTGAGGGTGAGGGGGGTGTGAGGGAGGGTAAGGATGTATGAGGGTGGGGGTATGTGAGGGTGTGTAAGGGTGTAGTAGGGATAGCTTTGCATGTGACTTACTGGCAGCTCTTAGAGACATCGCTCTCTGCTGCAGAGTGGCTGCAGAGTGAGTGCAGAGTGTGAGTTCAGTGTGAGTGCACTGTCTGTCTTTTGTTGTTCTGATTTTCTTAACCCTCCCCTCCTCCGTATCCACTTTACCTGTCATTTAACAGCTCTTCGCCCCTTGGCCCGCCCATTCCGCATGTATTTATGAGCTTTTATGTACTTTACTAGAGATACGAGATGGTTTTCAGATAACTAGACTGTTCTGGTGGGACTCAGCTTACTGTCTGATCAGGTAGATTCAGCGCCACTCCTCCCCAGGGGCTGATATGTGTTGCGAGTGATGAGCGGGAGGCCGGAGTTGTGTGTCGGTGTGTTACTCAGCATGGCCCCGTGTATTGCTGTCCGGAACACCCTTGAGAGGACGGCGCCCCCGGCTCTGTATCTAAGATTCGGCCCCCGAGAGTTGGTGCTCGTCGCCGTGTGCTCTGGAAGGATGTCACTCACCATTCATTGTGAAAGCGTATTAGTGCCTTGCACACCGCATGACTGGCGCGGGAACCTCTAAGCAACACTCACAGCCTCTTAATTTTATTTAAAAAATAAGGGATTCAGGCGGGTGGTGCTCTATAGAAATGTCTTCAGTCAGTTTCAGTCTGAAATAACTCATATTTTTGATGGCTGATCAATAAAGGCCATTTTCGGAGATCTGAAAGGAGTATAAATAATAATTTTTGGCACAGTTCATGTTCACGTGGGCGAGTATCAACGGTCTGCGATTATTGCTCCGATTCTTTCCAGACTGGTTGGATTTCATTTTAGGGCGGAAGTACTCCCTGGTGTAACTGTGCCAAGGCCTCTCTGGTGGGGATTCCCGCCTATCACACCTGTCACGTGACTCCCCCTAGGCAGCACTACAAGTTTTAAGAAGGCCTTAAGTATTGCGTCCTCCAAGCTGTTTGAAGAGTCTGTGATCCAAACAACCTGCCATTCCCATTGGTATAATCCTTCTTGGGCCCACATACTGTAAGATATAAGCGATAAAGTAACCTCTGCCGTTCATTATAAGGATATTGCAAGTCACAGAGGAGGTCTATAAACACAATGCTGAGTCCCTTTAAAAGGTAATGGAACTCCGAGGTGACTTGCAATATCCTTATGTACTGCATGAGGTACTTTATCCCATTTCATTTTCCCACAAACCACTTAAAACCTTGGGGCGTAGCTCTCTCAGGAACAGAGATCATGTTTGCAAACATGAAGACTAAACCGAGAACCTCTAGTGCAAAATGAAACATATCAACAAACTGTTAGATATTTGTTGCAAAACGATATTAGAAACAGTTCAACACAAGTCAGTTTTTGATGGGAAAAAAGAAAAGATGCAGTAGCTCAGAATATGTATAAACATGCATAAAGATTCTAATTTTTTTATAATTATCTAAAGAATGCACAAAAAAAATCATGTTATTTCTGCTAGTCACTGTAAACTAGAACAAGCATTTGCAATGCAATAGGTCTTGCATTTACGCAAGTTTAAGTTATTGGCATTGTAAATGACCATGCGTTTTATTTATGTTTTAAAAACCAAAACATAAATAAAAGGCATTGTCATTTGCAATGCCAATAGCTCAAACTCGCATAAATGCGAGACCTATTGCATTGCAAATGGTAGGCATCATGGACAACAGAAGGGCGGGTGGGAGCCGGGGAGGGAGAAGGCACGGACAATAGGAGGGAGGGTGGGGAGTGGGTGCGAGGGTAAACAAGGGATGGCAATGGGATGGAGGGGGGGCGGGGCGTTGTAAAGCAGGCCAGTGCCTGCAGTAAGAGAAACTGAATAAAGAAAATAGTGCTCACAGTCTAAATAACAGGTACTGTGTAACAACCGAAGTAAAGGTGCCAGTAGCCATAGGAGGTGACAAATGAAGAGGAGGTGGTACTAAGGAGGGGGTAACAAGCCTATTTACGAATCAGAAGCCAGCATTAGGACAGACAATGACACAAGCCAATGGCAAATATGGGTGGAGAGTGGGCGGGGCTTCTATGCACGCTGGCTCTAGGCTCGACCTAAAAATTGAGCAGAAGAAAGAAAAGCAACAGTTCATTTTCATTGCTTTAAACAGCTGTTCCATGACCTGACCGGCCTTTCACCTCGGCAGCAGGCATTGTGACATCAGAACTTGACTGCAATAACTTATTACAGTTGAGTTCTGACATGCTTTCTTTATAATCGGTGACTGTGTGCATCACCAGTCACCAATTATAAAGGATTTAGAGACATGCATTTATACAGGGAATACAGAATCCCATGTATTTTAGTGTTAATTATAGATAGGTAATAATGGCAGCAATTGCCTGTCACTACGCCTGAGAAGCATTTCTAGCTTCACTACACATCTGCATTTCCCCTTTGTTACTACCTCTCCTCACTGCATCTTTTTTTCTCTAATCCTATTTTTCTTTCTTCTCCTCTCTTTTTTTTGTCACACACACTCTCTCTATCCATTCTAACGCAATTTCACTTTCCTGTAGTTACTTTTCTTTATTTGTCTCTCCAGATCCACCAATGTCTCCTCTCCCACCATTTCTAACATAAAGCACCTTCCCCAGCTAATTGTTATTTCTTCTCTCAACTTCTTTTCTCCCCCTGTCCTCTATTTTTCTCAATAACTCCTTTCTTCACTCTTGTTATCTTGCCCTCCTGCTTCTTCCTGTGGATGTCTATTTTCTTCCTACCCTGAGTCTCTCTTCTCCTTTCCTTTTGTTTCCTTGATTTCAACCCCTGCTTCTATTTTTTAAAATTCTTTAATGCACTTTTTGTTTTTCTGTTTACAAACATCTAACAAATAATTTCCTCCAAGCATCTGCAAGTTTAAGCAATTAAAACATATAACCATGAACAATTTCTTCCTGCCCTCTTGAGGCCAACCCCACCCCACCCCATTCCTATGCACCCACACCTGACCTCAGTCAGTGAGGAAACTTCCCAGTCTTTTTGTAATACCTTTGTATGGCTCAGTCGCCCAGTGTCCAGGTCCTACATCTGTTCCAGTACTTCCTGTTCTACCCAGTTCAGGCCACAGAAGTCCCTCCAGTCCCCCAAAACTTTCTCGAACTTCCTTGGGCACCCCTGCTGGTATATACCACTCTTTCTGCTTCCATACACAAGGGATGAACAGCAAGTCACCAAAGGTGCACCCTCGGCCCCCAACCAGAGGCCACAGGGTGAAGGGGGCCCTGCCAGGTTTCCACAATGTCGCTTTCCGACAGGCTTTCAGTGTCGGAAAAGCCGATATGGAAAGCCTGTCCGAAACCCTCATCGTAATCCCTACTGCATAAATACGGCCCATCTGGATTACGGGCAGGCCTTCAACTGGATGATGGGCTCTTTGAGTCTGTCAGAATCCAGCCAGAATGTCCAGCCGCTATTACTTTCAACCGCCTGCATTGTAATGCTGCGGTTGAAAGTGAAACCCGCAATGAGACCCAGAAAGCCTCTGACCTGCGGTCGGAAGCTTTCTGGGTCACATCGTAATGAGGCCTTTGTTTGAAACATGTTCTGCTGGTCTGAAATAAAATGTCCTGAACATTACTCCATTCAGCCACCTTCAAAATTTCTTCCAGTCTACCTCCAAACATAAAGGCAGTGATAACCTTTGCACCAGTGGTCTCTTTAAACAAATCCCTTTAATAATTCTACAAATGAGATAACTTCTGCCAGTTGAAATTTCAGTCACTAAAGAATGACCCTGCAGCAACTGTAGATCTGTAACATTTCACAGTTCTTTACGGCAAGCCTCTCTGAAATAAATCCCCCAAAAATGTGCAACCATCACAGTTTCCACTAGATCCAAGTCCTTTGCCATACTCCAACGTAACCTGGCACTCCAAGCACTTCTTTATCGTTTGCGTGTCCCTGGAGCCTAAGACTCATTGAGCGCTTCTGAAGCGCTGCCCTAAAGATCTGTGAATCTTCCTGAGCTCCTGATATCCTCCACACTAAAAGGTTGAGCAAATTTGCCTCTACCAACTGATGCTCCACTCCATCTGTACCTTTCAGGAACCCCCTTCAACACCTAATCAGGTATGGAATCTCTACCACCATCTCCATAGGGAACCAAGCTTGAGTCGTTCAAAATAGGGTTACCAATAGCAACTGACATCTCTGCTTCCTTACTTGAACCAGCACTCTCTGTATCATTGCAAAAGAAGGAAATGCATAACCTTCCCTAATGACCAATCCTGGATAAACACATCAACTGCTAGTGTCCCTAGATTCGGTCTTCAACTGAAATAATTCTCCAACTGATGTATCAACCTAAAGGCAAACCGATCTACCTTCAAAGTTCTCAAGCACTCCTGTATCCAAATCACCAAAATATATTAGATTCCTGGAATTCCAATCTGCTATCCAGTTTGCTTTCCCTGGTAAATACTGAACCCTGAACCCAATCTTGTGCTCCAGACAGAACTCCCACATCGCTTTTGCTAAATCTGCCAACCTCTTTGACCTCCTGTCACCTAGTCTATTTATATAAGTAACTGCTGTGATATTGTCCAACTTTAACAAAAATGATGCTCCCTGGAACTGAGATCTCAAACTTTGCAACACAAACATTCTTGCCTTCATCTCCAAACAATATACATGATCCTTTCCTTCTTTCAAACTCCAAACACCACCCGTCTCCTGGGCCGAACATATGGTTCCCAATCCAGAATCGCTTGCATCCATCTCTAAAACAAAATCCGGCTGCATTCTAAAAATAGCTTGTCCGTTCCAAGCTTCTAAATTTTCTGGCCACCATTCTAACTCCTTCCTTGCCTCTTTCGATATCTTCACCATGTCCCCATACCATAGAGCTTTGGAAAGTTCCATTGTTTTCAAACTTTGCAAGCCCTGTAATGTAGTGGTCCAGGGAACACTGCTTAAATTGAAAACGATAAAAGACCTATCCCCCTGGCTCTATCTCTTAATTTGACCAAATGTCTCCTCAAAACCATCCTCGCCTCCTTTCTTATTTTCACAATTTTCTTTTCCAGTAACAAAAGCTGCTCCTTGACGGTATCTATAACAAAATCCAGAAACTCTAGACTCTGAGTGGGTTTTAAAATCAACTTTTTCAGATTTACTACACAGCTCATGGGCTCTAAAAGCTCCTTTACCATGCACATCTGAGTCATCAAAACAGACAAACACTGATTTATTAACAAAATGTCATCTAGCTAAATTATCAGATGAATCTCTCTCTCTCTCTCTCTCGCTCTCTCTTGCTCTCTCTCTATCTTCCTCTCTCTCTCTCTCTCTCTCTCTCTTCCTCTCTTCCTCTCTCTCTCTCTCTCTCTCTCTCTCTCTCTCTCTCTCTCTCTCTCTTCCTCTCTCTCTCTCTCTCTCTTCCTCTCTCTCTCTCTCTCTCTCTCTCTCGCTCTCTCTCTTCCTCTCTCTCTCTCTCTCTCCCTTCCTCTCTCTCTCTCTCTCTCTCTCTTCCCCCTCTCTCTCTCTCCCCCCCCTCTCTCTCTCTCTCCCCCCCCTCTCTCCCTCCCCCTTCCCCTACCTCTCAACTAACATACAAAAGCCCTCATAACCTTCGTAAAGCACCAAGGAGCTGAGGACAAACCAAACTGAAGCCACAGAAATTGAAATAACAGCCCTTTCTATCTGAACTGTACATACCTCTGACTTTGCTCGGCAGTCGGAATGGTAAAATAGGCATCCTTCAGATCCATCTTTATCAACCAATCGTTTTACAACTGAGAAGGTGAATCCCCTCCTGTTTAAAGTGTATGTAAGTTTAGAAAAAATTACATTCTCATGAATTTATGACTGAATGCCATCCATTTTCCCTTCTACAAACAGTGTGCTTACAAATCCCACCTCATTCGTTCTCCCTCTTTATTGCACCTTTTTCCAACATAGAATTTATTTTGTAACCCACTACTTCCTGAAACTGTTAATTGAATCAAAGCTTTCTTGGTTCTCGAGCTTGCAGTGGGCTTTTACTGAATTCTATTAGATATCTTGTAACCATGGCTAAAACCCATGCATCGTTTGTGATCCATTTCTACCTCTCCACATTGGATCTCAACCTTCCTCTCACTTTTATCTGGATAAAACCAGAAATACTGTTTGTATTCACCTGTTCCCGAGACAGAAGGCTGCCCTCTACCCCTTGTTGTCCTAGTTCTGGACACTCTTTCTTGGTGTACGATCTTTGGACTACTCTATAAGTCCCTCTCCCTGCATATTGGGACTTATAGAAACGTGCGGCTGAGAGGTTGCCATCTCCTCGCAGCCCTGCCATATAAATTACTCGTTCCTGAGAATAATGAGCCTTATCTAGAATCGTGAAGGTCTGCACATACTTTCCCAGTACCTTGATCATTCCTTCTCCAAAGAGTAACCCTTTTGCCTCCTCACTCAGCTGATTTCTAGCTAACTCACCCAACTCTGGGTTTATTTGAAGGCGTACAGCCTTCTGGCGCTCAGAAATCAAACCAGCATTAGCATTGCCTAAAAAGCAAATTGCTCTCTGGCACCAGCCTCTAAGCAAATATATGCCCAATTTAGTAGCCTTAGCACACGATTCCTCCACCATATCAAACATCCTAACCAGTAATACACCTAGCAATTTACCCTCACGTTCCTTAAGTGAGCATTCCAAACCTTTGTGAGGATCTTGTCTCCGTTTATAAAGGTACTTGATCAGTTCAGGGTCCAGATTAGGAGTTAGAATCTCCTTCTCACCAATGACAGGACAAGACCATTTTGCCCTCATAAGACTGCATTACTCTTTCTCTAATGGCTTCCTAATCCATTTCTTAATGTAACCTGCGACATGAGCTAGTGGTCACCAATACGATCCACGAAGATGCTTAATCTCTTGGGATCAAACAACTTTTTCCCTAGAGGGTCCACAATAGAGCTCTCATTTGCTTCTCTACCCAATGTACTTCCTTCAAATTACCCATCCAAGGAATCCTTGTAATCCAAGTCCAAGAGGTACTCATCTACATCTTCATCATGTCCAGGATTATCCTGCCCATCTTTAATGTTGCTGTAGACACCAATTCTGTGTGAACCGCTTGTGACTCCTCTCTTCATGTGCATCTTCCACGTCTCCTTTTTCTAGAGCATTTCACACCTGGACATCTAAAAAACTCTGCCTGTCCTCACCTTCTGATATAGAAAAATACTCCCCCTCCTCTATGGGACCTCTTCTTTTCTCTTTCAACACCTTCCGGACTGACTCCTGTACCAACTCTCTCAAATCCTGTGTTAACACCTTCCTCACTGACTCCCTGACAAGACTCATCATCCTCTTGCTCAGTCATATTTAAAGTGAGCTTACTAAACCAATATTAATCAGGGATATAGAATTCCTATGAGACATCTTGTATGGTTGTAACAAAGGGAGAGTGAGGGAAATTTACATATGACTATGTGTGGTAGGAACTCCTGGTCCCCGTAGTTTAGTAATAATAACACAGAAGGAGTACCTCCTGAAAGGGGAGAAAAACAGCGATTCGCTTTTCCCAAAATGTGTGTTAACATAAGCACTTAGTGCCCCAACACCGTTCACAGGACAGTAATAATCCTTTAAGAAGACCCCTCACTCACCAACCTGGTTGGTGACATGCTTCATCATCGGGGTCCCACCCCATAGGCCGAGTGCCTCCAGGGTGTGCTACGACACCTGACTACAGTGGAGCTGGATATTGTGTCTTTTTATATGTGCTAACTATGCATGTGTGAGGATATATTAAAAAGGGCCAGTACTACTCCGTTCAAGACTTTATTCTTGAGCGTCTGAACCCTAATAAAAACAGATGTGGCACCTTTGCCCAACTAGGAGGGCTTTGGTGTCTAGAGAAGTGTTATATTAAAAACCGTTATAAAAATAGCCAAGTGTGCTATGTGACATGAAATAATAAAGTAAACTAGGTCTACATGTTTCAACCAATATAAAAAATTCTTTGGTTTTCGTCAGGACCGTGTGTATTACAAGGGGTGGTACGCACGCGCTAAGGTGCGGCCTACCCTCAAGTAATTTGCAGACCGCAAATAATGGTCTGAATGTGAAAAGGTGTATTTAATCCTGAATTCAGGAAAAAACACTCAAAGCGGTATCTCTCGCTTCATGGCTTCGGATGAACCAAGACGGCGATTCTCCGTCATTTCAATGAAGATTGTTGCAAGACTGTAAACCTACTCGGTTCCAGTACGCTTCGCGTACTGGAACCGAGTAGGTTTACAGTCTTGCAACAATCTTAGGTTTACAGTAGGTTTACAGTCTTGCAACAATCTTCATTGAAATGACGGAGAATCGCCGAGTCGATATGCTCCTTGTGAAAGAACAGAATGCTGTCACTCACTGTGAAGCTAGCCGACAGACTGGAACCGAGTAGGTTTACAGTCTTGCAACAATCTTAGGTTTACAGTAGGTTTACAGTCTTGCAACAAAAACGAAAACCAAAGAATTTTTTATATTGGTTGAAACATGTAGACCTAGTTTACTTTATTATTTCATGTCACATAGCACACTTGGCTATTTTTATAACGGTTTTTAATATAACACTTCTCTAGACACCAAAGCCCTCCTAGTTGGGCAAAGGTGCCACATCTGTTTTTATTAGGGTTCAGACGCTCAAGAATAAAGTCTTGAACGGAGTAGTACTGGCCCTTTTTAATATATACTCACACATGCATAGTTAGCACATATAAAAAGAAACAATATCCAGCTCCACTGTAGTCAGGTGTCGTAGCACACCCTGTAGGCACTCGGCCTATGGGGTGGGACCCCGATGATGAAGCATGTCACCAACCAGGTTGGTGAGTGAGGGGTCTTCTTAAAGGATTATTACTGTCCTGTGAACGGTGTTGGGGCACTAAGTGCTTATGTTAACACACATTTTGGGAAAAGCGAATCGCTGTTTTTCTCCCCTTTCAGGACATCTTTTATGGTGTCTGTGTATTTTGTCCTTGGGACAAGTAGGCCCATCCCCCTACAGCACAAACCCTTTGGTTACCAGTTTACAGTACCACATTATGGATCAGGGAATGGCGTTGCCTGCAGTTAAGACAATATTTGTACCGAAGTGTTAATGCTGTTTAAACTTGTAGTTATGGTTCATAAATGTGAAAACTTTATTATTAGGGTGAGCGCTCTAAGTAAATGTTGTAAGCTCAGACTGCACTACTGACAATGTTTCCAATATAAAAATGTGAACACACGTTTTCAGCGTTTAGCAATGTGAGGCTATGTATAGTGCTCCTAGAATGCTCTCTGATTAGATGCAAATATTTACAAAAGCTTGAAAACAAGAGTGATGATTATTTGCTTTCAAAATAAAATCTTATCAAATTGATGTATGGTCGCATTTCCCAAAAATATTCATAATGGAAAATCATTGTAACCAGTTTCAATAAGAAAATTGGGAAACATAAAAATAACAAGCACTGGTAGAGTTTGTAGGTCTGAAATTGTTGGTCAGCCTTTTGGTTTTGTCAGTGCATGACTTGTTTTGTCATGGTTTATGTAAAACCTTATTAGTGTGAGAGCTGCCAGGCCCTCACCTTTATAAAAAAAAACATTGGCAAAAGCAAAAATAGTTTTGGTGTCAAAAACATACATTACTACAATAGTTCCTGGCACTGAAACAAACTACTGCGAGTCGATATGCTCCTTGTGAAAGAACAGAATGCTGTCACTCACTGTGAAGCTAGCCGACAGACAGAGAGAGAGAGAGAGACATAATTATATTAAACACAAAAGGTCATGGTTAAAGCCAGACCTAATTATGGGCCCAATTATTAAATAAAGTCTCAAAAGTACACCCTTGTCCTTGCATTTAGTGCAGATATACAGCTTTCCCCGGGGAAATGGGACACGGTTTGGGGCCACTGGGTGTCATACAGAGGTCCTTGAGGGTCCACATGATTGCACAAAACTGATGAGTGAAGTTTCCCTATAAGGTCAAGAACCGAAGGTGAACTGTGGCTATTACTGAAATTGTTACTGTATCATCGTAATACAAAGTGTGAGTGTGAACGCTATCCCTGGTACTCTCATAGAGACCGCATCTTGTTGTATTTTGACTAATTGTAATGCCAGGCTAGTTTACTAAAAAACAGAATTTAAAAAAAAGATATACAGCTTTCGTGAATTCACAAGACTTTACAGAAGTTGGCAAAGAAATAGTACTCCTAGAAAATATTTGTGAACTACATTTTAGCATAAGCACTGTGCACGTGTAGATTTGGTCATGCGAAAATCTGTGTGTTTGCAAGTTCACTTTCCCTCCAACCACTTTTTTACCAACCCTTGAAGAAAATATATGTCTGCCAGTGTCAGGTGTAAACTTCTAACCTTTCTCAGTATGGTAAAAGATTAGTGAAGAATTGGTGAAAACCCTTAAAACATGTAAAATAGTAGGTTTGCACAGACTCAAAAGGGCATTCCAACCCTGGAACTGTTGCTTACTATTTCTTTCAGCCCCAGTATGTATAAACATGGCAACATAAGAGAATTGCTAGTATTCAAACCCTACTATGGAGGGAGCCTTGGCATAATCAGGGAGGCTATTTGAGACCTCTTATATAATGAGATTGCTACCATAATTTGTCGCTGCATTACATGGCACAAAATTGACAAGTGGATTTTGTTATAGGACAAGTAGATTTATGAATCAACCTGCCCCATAGGTTAACAAAACCTTAACTTAAAATCTGTTTGAAGAAAAAAAAAAGAATAACTGTTCTCCAAGCTACAAAGTACTATAATGACCAATACAATCTCTAATCTGCACAAATCCAATCACTCTTTACCAAATTCTCCTAAAAAAATGGTACTCCTTTACGAAACCCAACAGCAATTTCCTTCAGAAACAGGTCCAAATGTTTACCATCCCTGTAAACAAGACCGTATGTACTTTAAACTTCATTCCTAAATAAATATTTTGAGGTAACTCTTTTTTTCAAGCAAGAAATCGAAACTTCAATTTTATTATTTATTCCCTCTTGGTAAACTGCTTTTCCGTACACTTCCCGCAAGGGAATTCTATTCCATACCCTTGTGCGTGAGCAATACACCCAATTTCCTTTAGAAAGAGCCTGAAACACGGTGCATGCCCTCAACAATGATGGTTGCCTGCAGTAAGAATACACAGGTGCTAATTAGGGCAAAATTAAAAAACTGCTGCAAGCGCGAGACGCACTCTTCAATCCCTGCTCTCATTGATACCTCCATGCCCTGATTATCTATAATAAAAGGTATTACTTTAAACTACCGTCACAATCACATAAAAAACAGTCCTTATGATGGTGTACACATCAAGTTAGCCATTACTAGCCAAAACATTACTAAAAACCCATAATTTAAGTAACGTGCTAAAACGAAATATATACAGCAATAAATCCATGCAATGAATTTTCATTCATACATACAAAAACATAACAATAATAATACATTTCCTAAAATTTAATTCACAAATTGTAAAACACAAATAAGAGCATATACTTCTCTGCTGAGAAGCAACAAACAAAAGAGGAGGAAGGTGGCTGATGGGAGTCTTTTATTGGGCTGTAAATTTCTATTGTTTGGTTGTTAGTCTTCTATTTGAGATCTTTAAATGTGCTGCTTGGAAGTGGTGAATACAGGTTTTATGCCTTATTACTAGCCTTGTGTCTTGTCATAAAATTATTCAGATCCCAGATACCACCGCCCAGTCCACACAGTTCTGAGGTTTTAAGATGGCTGAGTATGGCATCAGATACTCATGTCAGTTTTACCAATTGTCATTTTTGGCTGACCAGTCCACCTCAGGTCTAGGATGTCAAGGTAGGCAAGCATTACTCAGACCAGTAGCTAGAAAAATGGTCAGGTACGGCTAACCGGTTGTTGATATGGGTGGAGGGCTTCATCGGGTGTATGTCACTCACTGTACAGTGTCCGAAATATCAACATGCAAAAATATTGAATCTGCTTCTTCGACTCCCTCCTTATTGTCATATTAAATATATAGAGGTAAGTGTAGATTTAAATTTCTAAACCCCTCATCGGCTTACCGTGACGATATACCAGTAGGTGATCTTGTGGATTTGACAATTTTACATGTATTAGGCGCATGACACTGCTATGTCCATTGGACATTGTTGATTCATTAGAAATATACCACTCCTTTCTTGACTGTCAGTGAGATGTTACGACCATAGCTGAGTCGAGGAACCAAGAGAGGGTGAGCACCTGTCCTTTTTTTTTCTAACCATCTTATGAAACGTCGAGACCTACCCAACATCCTCCTCTGGCTCAAGCTACTCCTGAGTAAGGAATGAAATAAGTTTAGGTTCCCACTCAGGAACCTACGCTCCCCCCACCCCCAAGTAGGCAACTGGAGCACATTACTCTCCTTACACTGGGAGGTCTGCAGTAGGGAGACACAATGCATAATGTGAATACTCCCATTGTTCCTCCTGGTCTACAGAAGCCTTTGCCTCAGGAGCCATAACGCTTGAACTTTTGCCTTAAATATACATGCCTACCACAGCTTTGCTGTGGTGCCTGCAGCACCATAAGGGTTTCTAATATAATGGGGAAGGAAAGTGTAGCATATCTGTGTTTCCGGTTTCTGAGCACAGTTGAATCTGACACACCCCACTACTTCCCACGCTACTGCAGTGAGAGTAGGGAGCGGTCTGAGCTGAAAGTGAAACCAGTGTTGTGTATTCTCGTTTAACTACTTGCTCTCACTGGCAATTGAGAAGACTCCTGGCTGAGCATAGCAGCAGCTCTGGTGCCGGCATCCAGTTTGGCCTCCACTGATGGTGCTCGATGGCGGCAACAGCTTGACCCTTCTCCGAGTTAGACCGCAGTGGAAAGCCGCTATTCTGTGGCATGAATTCACAGCAGCGAACAAAAGTCCAGTTTTCAATGCTGCCTCCTTTAACAATAAAGACGGGTATAGTGCCTTGAGCCTCTTGTGTATTCTTATTCTGCTCACTCGTGCTCATGTTGGAGGGCTGTTGTTAATCAGAAGGTCACATATGTCATAGGGAGTTATGCTCATCAACAGCAGAAGCCCTGTCTTGCGGACGTGGATTATGTCAGTAGTATTTATAACGGATCAGTCAGAAAGTACTGATCACCGTTATACTCCACCTATGTTTTAAAATCCTTATGTGTTACACGCTTGGCATTTAGTTAAGGTTCCAGACAAATGTTTGGATTTTCTCTCGAATAATTTTTTGGCCATTAGGTTTTCCCTTTTAAGATTAAAAAATCTGGACGTTGTGCAGTACGACATCCCCGAATAAAATATAAAACATAGGGGAGTATAACGGTGATCAGTACTTTCTGACTGATCCGTTATAAATACTACTGACATAATCCACGTCCGCAAGACGGTATACAACTGTTACAACTAAGTTTTTACAACTACCTACCATTACAAAGCGACCATTACAACGCATACCATTACAACGCATTGCACTGGGGGGCGCTCTAGGATAGGGAATAAGTTTAATTTACTATCCAACACCTTCCCTAGTGTCCACGGGGACTGGAGTTGGAATAGTAAATTATACTTACCACTATCCAGCACCTCTAAGCGCTATGCGTTGTAATGGTATGCGTTGTAATGGTATGCGTTGTAATGGTATGCGTTGTAATGGTCGCGTTGTAATGGTAGGTAGTTGTAATGTTATGCGTTATAACGTCATACATCCGCCCCCTCTTGGTGGCTGCGCCATCAGATGTCTTGTGATTGGCAGCGACAAAGCCGATGATTCAATCTCTGGTTCAGCAAAGGGAGGGAACCCGCTCCTGTTTGTCAAAGGACTATCTTAGATTTAGTCTGCTTTAAAGCTACTCTTCTGAGAAAGCAGATCACCCCTCGGGGTAATGAGGTAAGCACAGCGTGCAATGAAGGATTTAACTTGTTTGCATTGGGTCTGAGCTCGCTAATGATTAAGGCGCTCTGAGAGGCAGTCCAGCTATTTCTGTGTTGGAAATCCCAGCTCGGCGCCAAACGGCGTCTAATCTCAGAAGTGTGTGTGGATTTATAAACGCGATCCTCAGTCGTGAAGCGGTGCTGGAAAGAGTTCAGGGTAGAGGTGGCGGTGGAAGTTGGATGTGGCTGGAAGGAAAGGAGACACCTGAGTGTGTGTGTGTGTGGGGGGGCGGGGGGGGTGGAAGGGGGGACGACAGGCGGCACGACAGGCGGCATACGTGCTCTGGCAGCATGAGTTTAGGTTACTCATTGATGTGTTGTTTGAAGAGCAGGGTCTTCAGGTGTTTTCAGAGCTGGAACAATAGTGGCGATTTTAACTCGGATTGAATTCCACTCCCTTGTGCAAGGACGCTCCTTTTTACCAGCAGTCAAGGGAGACGGAGCGCGCGCCAATCCGCTGGGCGGCGTTGACTCAGTCCTTAAGTTTACTTCACCTTCTGCTTTGAATGGTCCGTGAATTGTGATGTGAACAAAAAAATTAATGTTAAGCCACCAAACAAAAATAAAAGAACCAGGTAAAAGCAGAGCGAACTCATCAGTTACATGAGACTCGTGCATTTTGACGCGAGTCTCCTGAGCTTTACACTCAAAGCATTATTTTTTGATTTCACTTTTATATGCTGGACAGTTGTTTTAAGGTCTGGCTGGACTTCTCAGCATTTCCTTCCTATCTTGTGTGATCAGTCATACAATCACATTAAGACTCTTTACTGGAAAGGGACATTGTCTCCTTCAACATGCTGGTTTGCTTAATTACAGCATTTGATAGGGCAGAAGCATGTGCCTCCAGTGCTTTATCCAGTAGGGCTGAATTGGTCATGGGAAGCCTGATCTGATCTGTTATTAGGATACCATTTTTACCACATACTGCATAATTGAATTTTTGGCTGCTTGCAGATGGTTGCTTTGTGGGAAGGCCTACATTCAATACAGGAGGCCATTAGTTGGTAATCGCGACAAGCTAGTGATAAAGGGTCTAGGACTGATGATTCATTGGAAAAAGTTATGCTCAATGCCATAGTGCACTCTGTTAATTACAAAATGTTATGCTAAAAGCAGAAGGCTCGACTTAGTTATTTGTAAAAAACATGTGTTACAGCCAATAGAGCTGAGGGTGGATTCATATTACATGTGCTAGAGCATGTTGACCGGTATTTTGTCACATGGTTTCTTGGACATTACTGTAGAAATTGATATTTTGGGTTGTTTTCCTCATATTGCAAACCCTGGAGATAGATTCTTACCGTAATAATTCATGTTATAACATTTTAAGGATGGATTTTTTATTTTGCCAACTGGCAAACTGTACATATTTGTAACTTTATGACTGTGACTGGTGGTTGCTTTCGGAGAAATCTTTGGCTCAATACAATAGGACTGAGTTTGTTTCTCTCTCCGTGATAAGCCAATGAAATAGGCTATACAGATGTATGGTTTATTTGGGAACAATAAGTTCGATGGCAGATCTTATGTGTTATGAGAAGTTACATGAAAGGAAAAGGCTTGACTTAATTACTGTGCGTGGCATTTATGAAAGCCAATTGCCCTCCAAGGGTGGATTATCATTACACTGTGCTAAAGCCTGCACACATGTATTTTGTTGGGATCTCACAGATGACTGTAACAGGCAAGGGCTGTTGGTGTTAGTTACTCCCAATGATAAACCTTGGAAATAGAAGACTTGCCCTACAGTATTGCTTTTTTTGTTTTCATCATTACACCATGGATACTGCATTCTGTGCCGATTGGAAACACCCTTGCTCCTTCTATGGTCCAAGCAGTTTCGTACAGCACCTTCCACGGCACCGATCTTCCCTTCTTGTGTTGGGGAGGGGTAAAAAACCTCCATTCTACCCCAATCCATGGCTTGATGTAATCATTGGACTAGTTTTCCGAATTTGTAACCCATAGTTGCTTTTTCAACCTGACCAATTCAAAAAAGCCTCCCACATCTCTGCGAATCTACTTGTGGCCCCCTTAGTATCTAATTTGCATGTCCACTTAGCCACATTTAACCAGGTGATTAGATTTGGCGGTTGGGGATCAAGCCAATGCTTACAAATCTCCCTGCTGGCCAGGAGTATCGAATAAAACAATAGACCCTGTTGCTTGTAGGTTAGGGCCTGTTGGGATACATAGTCCACTCCTAGGAGTACCAATGTTTCGGTTAAGATTATATTTTCTCCTAGGATAGCTCTTATGCTGTTTTTCACGGACCTCCAGAAATCTTTTAGCACTGGACATGTGAAGAAAACATGTAGATCATTTGCCTTTGGGTAGTTACATTTTTTACATTTTGGCACCGGCTGTAGCACAAATTTGGATAATCTGTGTGGTGTCCAATACAGTCTATGAATAACAAGAAAATAGTGGTGTTTGAAATTAGCTGGTGTTACAGTGGCATAGAGTAGTTCAACTGAATCAATCCACAAAGAATTCATACTACCCTACAGCAGAACATCTGTCCAGACCTCAGATAGATCGTGCATTTTCTCTTCCTCTGCCTCCAGAAAATATCTGTACCATATTGCTACTTCTTTAGCTTTCTGTCCAGAGTCTTGTAGCAAAGTCTCGAATTCTCAATTGCCGCCAATTTCATCCCCTGCAGCCACAGCCCATGAAGTAAGCTGCAGGTATTTAAACCTGGAGAGCCTGTTACCTGTCTTAATGTTCAGTACCTCCCATGAGACCAAACCACCTACTGTTATTAGGTCTCCCTATTTTACAATTCCTGACTGTTTTAAAGGCAGGATCAAGGCATCATTCAAGCATTCTGGTGTCCCCGGGGATTCCCATATTTCGGCAAACCCAGAGAAGTAGAAAATCTTTGTCACTGCGAGCCAAAGACTTATGGCTGCTTTCAACATCTTTAGCCTTACTTTTTAGAAAAAGTTTTGGGCTCCAAATTTGTAGAGAAAGGCTCCTCCCACTTCTTTAGTCATTTCACTTAATATTAGGCCCCATGTAGTGTTCTCAGGTTCTCCCACCAGCCTACGGAAGTTCTTAAATTGAAAGGCCATACAATACAGTCTGAGATCTGGTAATGCCAGCCCTCCTTTTTAGGTTTCGACTTTTGGCGAGGGGCGAAGCCCCTCCCAGTCGAAATCTTTTGTTTTTAGTAGTGAGGTTAGGACAGCCTCTGTTTCCAATTGGCTAGCTCCATAAATGGAGGCTAGCCATTGGGAGGCAGAGGCTGTCAATCGCGCTTTCTCACGAAAACGCGATTCAGGGGCGTTTCTGGTGCTTTTTTTAAGCCCCGCCCCTTTGTCCCGGGCCGCGCTGCGATTGGCTGCCGGCCCGGGACACCCCCGTGACGTCAGCGAATCACAGCACGGCCCGGGACCTGACTTGTATTGTGCATGTGTACAATTATGTCTGGCACTTTGTTGGTCCGTGTGCAGTGCTCTGTATGCATACGTGGAGGAGGTATGGTGTACGTCGGTCACAGTGTGCATGTATAGATACTCTATGCACAACAAAACCAAACCGTTTTGCTTTGTCAGCGTCTGCCAGTGCATTGAATTTGATTCCAATGTTTGGATCGCATTTCAGCTACATTTTTATCGCATGCCAAAGAGTTTCCGTACTGTACGGAATGTAATTGTATTGTACATACTTCTTTTTAGTTGGTTATATATTTGTATTGCTGCTGCTGCTTTGCCCCGGATATGATTGCTCTAATGCAGCTGCCGTTCAGCAGTGAATGCCGTGCTAGAGTGGGGTTCAGACTCGATCAACAGAGATGTAGAGAACATGATTACTCTCCAGTCTTCCTCCCTTCTTCCGGACTCCACTTTCAGGGTCTATCTACAGCAGCAGAGGTCGCTCGCCATGGCTGCCTTAGTACATACTGCCTATGGGTATTCCGAGGTTCCGCTTCAGCCGGATTGTACGTGCACCGGGTGAGTGTGGGCCGTTAACAATCTGCATGGGAGGCATCAGCAATTGGTAGGCGCGCTACCCTCTGTCGACCCCAGAGCTGGTCACAGACCCAGGGTTCCAAGTGTGTGTAAAAGGCTGAGACTTTGTAAATAGCAATTTTATAATCTTGACGATTATCAAGTCGGAAAGCTACTAGTGCATTTTTCGTAAACCGTTGCTGTGATAAACAGTGCAAGGTGTAACCGGCCAGAGGTTTTAAGTGTGTTCCTTTGGCTAAGCTTTGTGTTTTGCTAAAACCTGTAGTGTGCATTTTTCACTAGCAAGAGTGGACCTATACTGCAGTTAGAAATCCTTTATTTTTTGAGACCCCACGTTGTAAAGTCGAAGCTACAAATTCTAAAAAGCACTTGTTTGAGGTGTTGCCCACGACATAATGACGCATCGGTGCATATTACTCTGGGCAGTGTTTAATGTGTTTAAAGCGCACCTCAGAAACCACAGCGGCGATATTAAATACCTGTGCGCCGAATACCAAGGCTGGGAGCTCTTCCATACACTGCCAGACACTCCATGGCCCCTTATCTTACTCTTGCAGGTCCCTACTTTTTTTTTTTTATCCTTGGTGACTTTCGTCTGTCTTTCTTCCTCTGTTTTCCCGTTCGTGTGCCGGCCCCCTAAAATGAATTCTAGTGGGAGTACCTGCTACTACCACTTACTCAAATTAAGCAGTGACAGCAGTGGGAGAGTTGTCAGCAGTAAATGTTTTCTCCCAGTCGTCCTCTGACTGACTTGTGATAGATATTGGCTGTTTAGGTAAGGCTGCAAGTGCTTATGAGACCGCATTTGTTGTTTTGCGTTATTACGTATAGATTCCGATCGGACGAGCCAGTCAGCTCACAAAGGAGGCTCGCGCAAGTTCAGCTTCCCGCCTGTGCAAGACTACCTGCCATTGTCGGGTTCGGTGCCTCCATTTATCCTGGGTGCAGAGTGATTGGCAGCGCTACTGCTTCCTTAAAATGACATTCACTGTGTATTTCCTGTACCAACACCGTTAAAAAAGCAAACGATGAAGGATACAGATTCTGTCTTGCCCCTCCAAGCAGTGTAGATATTGTGGGCATAGAACTCGGTGAGAGATCACCAACGAAGTCAGAGATGTTCAGATATGCATTTATTTATATAGTGCATCATACATGCAATTAACCTAATTCTAAGCACTTCTGGTTTTGGGCTGAAGCAAAGAGAGATGAGTTAATTCGCCTACATCACCTAGCAACAAGGTTTTGGTCAAGTGCCATTATTTGCCCCTATTTCGCCTGGGTCGGAAGTGGACAGTTAAGCCACCACACCACATCCAACATTGAGTTACTGTTTGTACACATGTGGGTGTATAGAATGGAAATAGGTGACTAACTGGAGACAAGTGTGGTTGTGCAAGTTGAAAATTAGGTTCTGGGCCATTTACAAACCAGCAACGTTTGGAGTGCAAGTAGTAGTCAATGTGTAACAAGATAAAGGCTTGCACACGCCCGATGTGGGTTATAAAGGCATGTTACATAGTAGGTTGTGGCTTAAAGCCAAGTGTGTTGTGCAAAAACTGTGAGAAACGACAAAGCTTCTGTTTACAGTATATTATCCACCAGTTGGTGTCTGGGCACATACTTATGTTAAGTATGTCTCGTGGAGAAGTGTGGCTCAATGGTTAGAGCGGCAGACCCTGATGCAGAGGTCTAGCCCGGGACCAGGGTTCAATTCCCCGCCTCGGCGGGTCTTGGGCTAAAAAATTCCACGGACCTGATAATTCTCGCCTCGGTGCCTATTACAATCATGGAGTCCCACTCTGCAACTCTGGGCAATAGCTTGCTTAATCTCCACAACGGCCCCCACAACGCTAAGGATGCCTGGCCTCCACCTTGGGGGTGCCCAGGAGTGGACACCTCACAGGGAAAGCCAGGATGGGTTCCACAGCGGTATTCGTACAAGCGCCTTGAGACCCTTGCGGGTGAGTAGTGCGCTATACAAGTATCAATTTACATTGCATTACATTACAAGTAGTTGTTAGGCAGTGCTATACACCAGTTCTATGTATAGAGGATTTTATAAGGTGTGATTGTTTACTTGCATAACTTTGCTGAAGATTTTAAGGCTTTGCATGTATTCGAAAAATGTAGACTGTACCTGTGACCTACTTAGGGATGTTTTTTTACATTTCAGAATTAATTTTATTGAACATTTTACAAAGCAATAATTATGGACTTAGTACAGGACAGAGAGAAACAGTTGCATAATGGAATATGCGAGTTCTAGTAGGGTACATCACCATTTGCATTAACGTAGACGCATCATGAGGTCAAAGTGATGCAGCATAGCAGTGTAATGCGATGGTATTAGTACCTAGTATCTTATGTCTTCTATAATGGAGAGGAGAGAAGAACTGCAAAGCAATTAACGATCAGCTAGATTACCCCAGAATAGTACCAAGGTGAGAGATTAGCCAGGAGGGAGACAGCAAGAGAGTAAGGAGGGAAAAGGAGAAATAGCAGGGTAGGAATAGGAGTGAGGGGATGGAGGAAGGGTTATAGGGGGATAGCTTTTTAAGACAGATCTCCTCAACTCTGACACTTGCTGGAGTTGCAGGAAAGAAAATAGGTAAGAACATATGATACTCTACTTGTCCTTCTCTAAAATATTCAGTCGGAAGTCGGCGAAACCATCCTGCAAATTCTACAGAGGAACTGAACTCCTAACCTTGCCTCTATTGCTCTTGGTATTCTCTCCTCTGATACAAACCGTAGACTAGACAGGGAAGATCGCTTTTTATGTGATATCCTTGTCTAATACGGTCTTAAAGCCATTCTATTAGAGTGTAAAGATCTCTCCAAACTTTCGGTCCACACTTTGTGGGAATGGGTTCAATTTAACAGGGGAGCAGATAATTCTCTAAACTCACTTAATAAGCACTTTGAAGAAAAAACAAAAAATCTGGTCTAAACTGGACGCATTGTTCACCAACACAACCCCACTTTAGATGCTACTACCACCCTGCAACCCCCACCCTTGCTCACCATTCCAAATACTTGGAGATGGTTTAACTCGCATTGTGGTTGTAAACATGGCACTAAGGTTGTAAGCCATCATGCTAATCTCTGGAATGTGTGTAATGTATTTCAACAAACTATAGAGGGTTGTACATAGGGCCTGGCAAAAACGTGTGCCATCAGTGGAAAATCCATTTCTGTCAAACTCTTGACTTAAAATTGCAGGACATGTGAAGCCTCTAAGAAGGTTATTTGCTAAGGTGAATTGAGTACAAACTCTTTTTTTTAGATGATTAAAGTTTGAAAAGGGGGTGGCCCCATTAAAGTCTACAGAGGCATTTGGTTTGTTAGGCAGTTGAACACCAATAAAAAGAGGATAATCTCTATGAAAGGTAGGTTATTTGACAGATGACCGATGCGTCCAGCTTATGGTAAAAAGTATGTCCATTATCACTTGCCTGGTGATAGAATTAATAGATTGATGATAGAAAATTGGGCAGATGTGTGGGGTGTTGAATTACTTAAGTCCACAAACCCTATAGGAAACTGTGACAGTAACAGGATGATTTCATAAGTGATGTTATGAATGTTGTCATTTGAGATGTCATTCAATACAATGAGTGATGTAATATGAGAGATCATAAGCAGTGCATAACAGGTGAATTTAATGTTATTTTCAATCTTTTAAACTCTAGTTCTTATCTCATTTCAA
This sequence comes from Lissotriton vulgaris, assembly GCF_964263255.1. Taxonomy (NCBI): domain Eukaryota; kingdom Metazoa; phylum Chordata; class Amphibia; order Caudata; family Salamandridae; genus Lissotriton; species Lissotriton vulgaris. The sequence goes on along the minus strand of NC_141689.1, from coordinate 414,955,572 downwards.
CACGTAACTATAACGCCACATTAACTTTCATTTTTTTCAGTGATTATTTTTAGGTTGAGCCTAGAGCAGCGTATGCGCTGCTTGCTCAACTTTAGTAAGGGGGTTTTCAAAGTGCTACCCACAAGCTTTTCCTGGCCTAAAGCTTGCGTGCATGTGCGCGTGAACGCATGCAGCCGCCATCTGCCTTTCTTATCTCATTAAGCCTGCCTTGTTTTGCAGTTACGAGCCCTCATGGCTCATTAAGTGCTTTCGTGCGCACACAACTCCCTCCGCCTCTCTCTAATGCTGCAGCCCCCATCTATGCATTCCGCACGGCAATGCTTGTTTAAATCACATTAGCGCTGGTTGTGTCATGGCACTTTTTAAACAAGCATTTACAATGCAATGGTTTCGCCTTTGGAAATGTTTGAGCTATTGGGATTGTAAATGACAAAATTTGTATTTATGTGTTGGTTTTGAAAACAGATAAATAAATGGCATTGTCATTTACATTGCCAATAGCTCTAACTTTTCCAAAGGCGAAACCGTTGCATTGTAAATGCTTTTTTAAGACAGCTTCTACGTTTTTTCAAGGACAGCCGTATCCCCCGGGATGCCCAGATAAAGCTGGAAATCTTCCCTTGAATTTTTTGGATTTCCTCTTTGGGGAAACTAAGTGGTATGCAATTAAAAAGATAGATTAATTTAGGTAAAACAGACATTTTTATTAAATTGACACTCCCATATATTGACAGTGGTAGATTCTTCCACCTGGCTAGATTCCTGTCCACTTCCTTCATGACTCGCTTCAAGTTAGGAAGGGGGATCTTGTTGATTTTGTCAACAATTGTTATCCCCAGATATTTAATCTCAGAACAGACTCTGCCGCTCCATCCAACCATTTTCCAGCACATTACTTCCGTTTTCGGTAAATTAACAAGACATCCAGACATTACACCGAATTCAGAAGTCAGTTGTTCTATTCTTGTCAGCGTTTGCGTTAGGTCAGAGTTGTAGACTACAAGATCGTCTGCATATAATGCAATTTTACTGTGTCAGAAGTTAGTAAATAGGCATGATCTTATCATCAGTTCTTAATTTGTCTGCAAGTGGGTCCATATATATGTCAAAGAGAAAGGGGGACAGGGGACACCCCTGTCTCGTCCCCCTCTTGATTTTAAAACCCCTAGTCAAAACACCATTTAACAGAATTTTAGCCGTAGGCTGCTTGTATAACTTTTGCACTGCCTGGATAAAATTAGAAGAAAAAAAAACATTATAACTAGAACCGCCCACAAAAATAACCAACACACATGATCAAAAGCCTTGGCGGCGTCTATTGTGATCACCGCCAACGGTATTGATCTTGCGACCGCTTAGTCGATAACCCCTATTAATGAAAGTGTGAGTTCTTGTATTTGTCTCTTGGGGACAAGCCATTTCTGGTCAGTATGTATCAATTGTGGTGCCACCTTAGCCAGTCTCCCCACCAGTATACCAGTGTAATTTTTAAGATCGACATTTAGTAAAGAGATTGGTCGATATGAATCAGCGTTTCTCGGATCCTTAGCCGGTTTTAAGATTAACATAATTATAGCCTCATTCCACAAAATTGGGATTCGCTCACCCTCCTTGTATATAGAATTAAAAAGGGTCCTCCTTTCTGGAACAATCTCTTCTAGTATCAATTTGTAAACCTCAACCGGGACTGCATCTGGGCCTGCAGCCTTACCATTCTTAATATTTTAGTTGTTCTCTTATTTCCTCTTCGGAAATTGGAGAGTTGACCCTATCCCTCCCTTCTGCAGTTAAGACCGGAAGGCTGATATTACTCAACCAGCCCTTTAGGGCCTCTACATTAGGTCGTTCGGACTCTGTATATAGTGCTGAGAAAAGTGTTACCATCCTTTCCTGCATTACTCCTCATTGTTAGTTACATCCCCTTCAGGAGTTATGACCAGCTCTAAAATATGATTTTTTTCCCTATCTGCCCTCGCCTTCCTGGCTAACAGAGCTTCAGCTATTTCTCCGTACTCAAAATGTTGCTTACATCTTGCATCCCACCTTTCTCTGCTCTTCATTTCCAATTTCAATCTATAATACAATCTAGCTTCATCCAGCTTTTTTACCGTCTCCTCCTTACAGTATGTGTCCTGCTGCACCCTTCCTTCCAATAACCCAATCTCTTCCTCCAACTTTTGTAGTTCGGCTCGCTCCACTTTATTCTTATAGGATATCTGGCTTTGCAAGACCCCCCTACTGTAGGCCTTGAAAGTGTCCCAAACAACTCCAATTGGTGCTGAGTTGGCACTAGTCTGGAAAAATTCAACCGTATTTCCCTTCAATATGGCAGCTATGTTTGAATCTAATAAAATAGCTCTCTTCAGTCTCCATCTACCACTTTTCCTTACACTAATCTCCCCCAATGTGATACTAACCATATTGTGATCCGAAATGTTTCCTGCGGATATGTGCACACCCTTTATTTTCCCTGCCCATTCTCTATCAACCAGTATATAGTCCAGGCGGGAAAAATGATGATACTTTTTACTGTGAAAAGTGTAAGCTCTTTTACCCTTCATTAGATGTCTCCAGGCATCCACCATTCCCAACTCTCTTAGCATGTGTTTAAGAGCCTGCCTTGTTTTCGGTGCTTGGGCCTGCACCCCCTCCTACTTGTGGATCTATACAATATTGGATCTAAGAAAGTATTAAAGTCTCCATCTATTACTATAGGCGATGATTTCTCTACCAAACTTAATTGAAAATCCACTATATACTGGGGACCATCCATATTCGGACCTTAAAAGCAGACACACACAAATTCAGAACCCGAGCATTTAAAAGTGGCCATTACCCATCTCTCTGAGTCATCAGTGTTAGAGGCGATCAGCTCTACTCCTGACCCTTTCCTGACAATTATGGCAAATCCTTTTGAATACACTGGTTGGTTTGATGCTACATGGCTCTCTATCCATTTATATTTGGAAAACAGCCCCTTTCTCTCACCTGCAATTATATGGGTTTCATGTATAATACAAACTTGGGCTTTTGAGTCTTCTAGGTACCCCATTACCAACCTTTGTCTATTTTCTGAACTTAAACCGTTTACGTTCCATGTTATGATTTTAACTTCATTATCTCTCCCTGCCATTTATTTTCCTGTGTTGGCACCCCTTGTACCTGAGGATCTCAAGTTTTTTTGTTTCCAAATCAGACCCGGATAAAATATGTAGAATATCAGATATGTCTAATGAGGACTTATTTTTTATTTTCTCCCACTCAGTGCACCCTTGACCCCCCCCCCCCCCCCCGCCCCCCAATGGGAACCCTCCCCATACTATCAGGTATATAGCCTATTGAACCGCCTTTGGGAGGAGCCCAATCTGAAGTTTTAGTTGAGCCACCCCCGTCACCCCGTCCACCCATCACCTCGTAGCACCGCAGTGATATTTATGCACCTAATAATATTAAGTGTAATTATGTACCTAAATTATATTGAATATTTCCCTTGCTTCCTTTTTATTTATTTATTTGTTTGTTATTCCTCCAGGAGTTTGGTATATAACTAACTTTCATACTCTTGACTTCTTAAAATGACCGGCTCATCTTCTCAGAGTCCTCTCTTTCTTTATGGATTCAGTCAAACTATCTGCCTCCTCTACAGTGTGTACATTATTCATTTGATTGTTCCACATGACTCTTAACATAGCTGGAAATTTTAATTGAGTCTTGGCCCCTAGGTTGTTAAATTCTCCCATTCTTTTGCTCAGGTCCCATTGTTTCTGGTCAGTTACATGGCATACATCTGATCTAATGGTGAACTGAGAACCCCAAATTATATATGGGCCATTTCTCAAAGCAGCCGCCAAATGTCTTCCTTAACAGAGGAAGAAAGAAAATTAATTAGAATTTTGTTTGGCTTAGGTTAGTTGAGGGTTTCTCCTAAATGGGTTTCTATAAACCCTCTGTATTTCTCGATCCAGCTCAATATCTGATCTGTCCTTCAGGGCTGTCTCCGATAGTAAATTCATCACAAATGCCTTGAGGTTTGAGCCCTCTTCTGCTCCGTAATATTTAAAATCCTCAAATTAATTCTCTGGGAGTGATTTTCCAATCTTTCCAGGTCATTCCTGAGGTTTGCATTTGCTTATGCCAGGGTTTCAACTCCCTTTGCATTGTTTAAGATCTTTCCGTATAGAGCTTACTTCCTCTTCAAGCTTTCCTGTTCGAGTGACATCATCTAACTTTTGTGCCAGGACCGAACACGATGCTTGTATGTCCACTTGGTTTGTCTCTGATACCTCAAACCTGCCTCTTAGCTCTTTCTTGAGATCCATAGGGATGGAAGCTAGTGTGGCCCCTGGATTTTCTAACAGTGGCTGCTGTAGCTCTAAGGGATATACTGGTGTTGACATATTTGGGGGTACTGACAACTCTTCTACTTGTACATCAGCAGCTCTGCCCCCACTTGACTGCTTCTTCTCCACAGTCTTCCCTGACTCCTTTTCTTGAAGGGCAGTGAACCTGTTCTGCGTTGTGACTTGATACCCGAGTGTGGCAGCCCCATTGTGTGTTTCTTTATTTCTTTGTTTCTCTACTCTTGAGTTAGTTGCAGATTTATCAGATTTAACCGGGTCCACCCCGTTATGGCCATTATCTCCTCACGCTATTTCTTGAGACAGTACTTTATTATATGCTTTGAACGATGGGGTGATCTTAGTTTGCAAGGGTGAGATCTTCTTCCCTCTGCCCCTCGGGCTCTTCCCCTGGTGCCTCACTACTTTCCCTACTTTTGTAGTTTTAGTAGGGGCTTTACCCGCTGATGTGTCCCTCGTGACAGATAGTAAACTGGAGCTTTGACTTACCCCATTTGAGCTTTCCGCCACTCCAAGGGCCCGGATGCGCAGTGTGTACCTTGAGAGCCGGACAAAACATAAGCCTAAAATCTCTCCCTGCTTCTCACCTTTCAGCCCTGCCGGTAGTGAGCTCTCCTTCTCCATAGGAGGTGAAAGGCATCTTACGAGGTTCCTTCTGTTGTTTCTATCCAGCGGGGACACCTGATTACCGTGAGTCCATGAAGAAGCTAGTCTCTGGTGGCTCAGATACGGACCAAACGCCGCAATGAGACTTGTGCTGCCCTTTCCGCTCTGTGTGTGCGCCGCTCTGAGCCGCTGCAACGATCCTGCTGCCTCCAGCCACGACAACACCGCTGCGTCTGCCCCGCCAAGTCGCAGAGACAATACCATGCTGTATCTTGCCTCAATGTAGGTATTTTATCGGAAAAATATACAAAATATGTGCCATAGAGGATAAAGAATTATCACTCCATCCTCATAAATCTAGAATTTCGAGAGAAAACGCAGAGGTGCGGGGGGCTCAAATTGTTCTAAATCATCATCTCCTCCCCGGCGGTCCGCGACCGTTTACTTTCCGGCCGCCATGTTCCCCCTCCCTACAGTATTGCCTGATGGGCAGAATAGGAGGGGTTGTACATATTTTTGTCAAATTATTATTATTTTTTGTTTTTACATATTTGTAGGGTGATGACTATATAGCTGTGAGAGAGTTTATGCTCTGTACAGTAGGCCAGAATTGGTTATGGCAAAAACACATTAATAAAGTATATAGATGGTTCATTGGGAAAACAATTGTCAGTTGCTTTAGGTCTCATCTGTTTATTAGGAAATGCCTGAGTTATTTATCAAGAAAAGCTTACATTAAATCCAATCGATCATTTTTGAAGGATTGGCATTATGCTGTGTCAAAGCTAGTTTACCGTTATTTTGTTACAAGTAATCTCACAGAATACAGTGAGAGGAGACCAACCCTCATAGTAGAAGATTTGCACTCTGAGAATCCTTGTTAGGCCCAGTTAGGAGGAGTGTATATTATTTCACCAACTGTAATTAATGTGTCTTATGTCTGTTCTGTTTGTTACAGAATTCTATGACAAAGGCAGTACGGTCTACCTATTTTTGGGGGAAAACATGTTCAAGACAGTAGGCCTTTAATAGTGGATCATTATTACTGTCAACTTGTAGACAGGAATTTTGTTACATGGTATTTGACAGATTACTGTGTCAGGCAAGGGTTTTGGTCTTTGCTACCTTCCTCTGACAATACTTGAGGGGGTAGAACATTTGTTTTTGAAAATCCTCGTAAGAATTCTTTGAAAGGGATGTATATCATGTTGTTAGGTGTAATTGTATGCCTCACATTTAGCAGTATTTGTATTTAATTACTTTTTAGATCCAGCCTAACAGCTTAGCTGTCTACCAGACTTGTCAGACTCTTGTAATCAAACAAATTCGAAGACATACATAGAAATATACTTAGGAAGACTTTGGGCCAGTCCTCTTCAGTCATTTTTCTGTTCGAGTATCATTTGTGTTCTGCTTGCAACAATGACAGGACATAGCATAGGCCACTTCAGCCATTAGCTCTTTAACTCTGAGCCTTGCCATCTTGACTGATGACCTGCACATCCGCCTGAAAAGTACATTGCCTAAAAAGTGTTAGGGCTTGTGTGCCAGTGACTTTATTTTTGTATTTTCTCCTTTTACAGATCCACCGTATTTCTTTTTCATTACTTTAAAAAGAAATTTGTGTGGGGTATTTTTTGTACCATTTTGTTCTGTTATGTTCTGTTACATTCTATTCTATTCTATTCTGTTCTGTTCTGATTTGTAGAGTGCATGGCCACCCAAGAGGTGCTTCCCAGCGCCTATGAAAACAGAAACAAAGCAGAGTAAAAAAAACTAGAAAAGCCAGGTTTTCAGTAGCTTTCTAAACATCAACGTGAATTGCAAAGGTAGTGTTTTATAACTTAAGGGAGTTCTATTGCTTTGGTCCAAGAAAAGCAAACGAGCACCCTCCCTGTTTTGCCAGTCTTCCCGATGCAATTTCCTGTTCTTTAGTTTGTAACGTACAAAGTACTGATTAATTTGATTAGTGTCTTTCTGCTGTACATCAACTGCTTTCTGTGTTCAGGTACTATTTTATTTATTCTTCCTGTCTGCCTAGCTTCTTCCACTCCCACCCCCATTGCTTCTACCCCTCCCAACTTCACATTGCTTCTTCTTCTTATTATTATTATTAAATTAGTTTTGTAATGTGCGCAGCTACCCAAAAAGAGTTTCCCGGTGCCTAGTACACAAATTGCTAGAAAAGTAGCAGTTAAGAACCATTTGCTACTAAAAGAGCCAAGTTTTAAGATTTCTTCGAAAGCTGAAATAGGACGGGTCATTCTTCAAGGACACCGGAAGAGAATTCCAGATTTTGAGGCCAAGACAAGAAAAGGAGCAGCCTCTCATTCTTGCAAGTTTAAATCTGGGAATCATGAAGTCTCCGTGGGCTGTAGAGTGCAGGGGACGAGAAGGAATGTAAGAATGGATGAGCTCTTGCAGATACTCTGGCGCCACACCTTGTTTGATTTTAAAGGTGTAACACAGGGTTTTAAATGTAATTCATTGATCAATTCGAAGCCAGTGAAGGTCACGTAAATACGGCGAGATGGAAGCCTGTCTAGGAACTTGACAAAGAAGGCGTACTGCAGAGTTCTGAACTACCTGTAGCTTTCTCAGTACCGTTTGGCAGCTACCGAGATAGAGAACATTGCCGTAATCGAGGCGATCGGTGATGAAGTCTGGACCCCGTGCGTTGGGTTGTGGCAGGAAGCATCCAAATGATCTTACGAAGCCACCTCAAGATCGTGAAACAGATGGCAGCAACACTCGCCACCTGTTGTCTCATAGAGAGACTATCATCAATAATGATGCCCAGGTTACGGACGTGGATGACTGGTTGGGGAAAAGAAACAATTTCCTGGGGCCAATGGTGAGGGCCCCATAGGTCATTGTGCTTGCCCAGGATAAGGAACTCAGTGTTATCCCCATCTAACTTCAAAAAGTTAAGGTGCATCCACTCTGTCACTTGCCGTGTGCCGCACTGAAGGGCAGATGTCGTAGCGTCTTTAGTGGTGGAAAAGCGAAAAGACAATCTGCGTATCATCCGCAAACTAATATAGGGAAAGACCAACCTCTTCCACAATCTCTGCCAGAGGTCTGACATAGATGTTAAAGAGCAGGGGGCTTAAAATGCATCCCTGTGGGACTCCATGTGCTGATACGCAGATCTAGGATGTTGCTTTAGCAGAAAAGACTTGAAAAGTGCGACCATCAAGGAATGAAGCAAACCAGGATAGGGCAGTGCCGTCCAGCCCAAGAGACCTAAGGGCGTTAAGTAAGATGTTTTGCGACACAGTGTCAAATGCGCCTACCCCCACATTGCTTCTTCCCCTCCCACCCGTTGTCCATGTTGCTTCTTCCACTCCCACCCCCAATCTTGTCCATGTGGCTTCTTCCCTCCGACCCTCTTGTTTTCTGCTTTTGTTAACCATTCTGCCTGTGTTCCCTCCCACCTGCCCCTTCCCATCCTCCCTCCCATTGTCTGTGTTGCCCACCATAACCTGAAATAAGAAAAAAAGCAGTATGACGCAGCCAGGGCTGTTTTCTAACATACATACATTCTTTCAACCATGCTGCACATCCACGCTCCTGTACAACATGGCTAAAAGACATTGGCAAAGCCAGTACCTTTTGCATATGCAGGACCTATTGGTTTTGTAAACGTGTGTCTTTTTTTTGTACTTATTTATTCTTTTATTTTTTATATGCTTGTTCAGTTTGTGTGTTTGATTGCAGATGAATGTAAGAATGAGCCAGTGGATGAATGGATGCATAAGTGCAAGGTTGAGTGACCGAGTACATCTATTAAAAGGTATTGAGTCCCTAAATTCACCAATAACTAAAGAGGCGCTTTGAGCGTTGAGCTAAACCTATTGGCATTGTCACTGCTTGTTACGCGTCTCTAATGTTTACTCTGATATTGTGGAGACCAGGCATGACCTCACTCCCAGCTGACTTCCCGGAGTGAGCAATGAGGCAGGCATAATCAGTTGCACAATCTTTCAAACACGTTGTTCTAGTCTCTTCAAACAGTCCATTGACTTCCGAGTCTCCTGCAGCAGGGAGTACCGACTATATTAACATGCTGGCATATGAACCAGTTGTTGAGCTGTCTGTTTGATTCCTGGGTGTAGGTCCAGACTATATCAGAAACTGATTGTGCATAAAATGTTCAGGGGTGCATAGAAGAGGGGACTAGAATTACTTAACAAATAAGTGTGTTTCGGAGGCGGCATTCTTGCAAAGGAGAAATAAACTGGGCTATGAGTGGGTTGATGTTATGAAAAAACCCAAGCTCCTGTTCGACCCATCAGGAACAACCACGCATCTACCTTAATTGACTGTCAATCCTTTAAAAATGCTACTAAATGTACCCTACCTATTTGATAGAGAAATGTTAATCTCACCTATGATAGAGGCTAATGCTACTGGGTTCATCCACTAGCCTCTGTTTGAGTCTTAAGGATTTTTCCTAGGGTAAGAAGGGGTTGGACTGATGTTGCCGCAGCAGCTGATTTCTAGGCCTACCTGATGAATAAAAACTTGTGGGAAAAGGTCATGATGCTACCCGTTGAGGGATTAATACGTGGGGACCAGGCCTTGTTAAACTTTGGAAAGGAAGATCATTTTTGTTTTCTGGGCCTTATTGAGGTCTGTGTAGATACCCATGAGCTTAATTACTAATGGGACTGTTTAGGTTGAAAGAGTTTGAGGTCAGCATTGAGTAGAAATCCTCTGCCTCTCTTGGCAGGGATGGTAAAATCCCCATTACTGAAAGGGCATGCTCTGCATAGTCAGCAAGTATATCTGGGTCAGCCAACTCACCCAATACCTCGACATCCTCTGCCATTTTTAGAATCCCAGCTAGTGGTTGAGGTAGATGTTCAGTTTGGCCTTATTCACTTAACAGTATCTGTTGATTCCACCTTCTTAAGGTTTCTAGCATACTTTAATGTGAGTCATAATTTGAGGTCCACCTCTCCTTAACTTCTAAGAAGGCGCCACAGCTTTAAGTGGGCCGGGTCCTGCTGGTGGTCCGCACTGGCAGTTCTAAAAAGCAGGTCCTGAGACGGGGCCCTATCGGACTCTCCATTCTCGCCTTCACCCTCATGATGGAAAAAACGGTAACTCTGCAACAGTATCACCACCCTTCACTGCCTTTGATGCAACTTCAAAGAGATTTGTTATAGTTCTTTCACAGTCTCATCATTTCAAGTTTCAATATTCTATACAACGTAGCCATAGTTCTTGCTTATTTATCTTATGCAATTAACAACCATTGGCAATGCCAATAGTCCTGGCTTGTTGTGGGTGTTATCTAACTTGTTGTATCATAGATCTGGATGCAATGACAGAAGCAGCAAATTATCAGTCGGACGGCACACTATGCTAAGCACAGATTTATAGCTTACCTTTAAAACCACGCCCAAATTACATTTGCCATGCCCCTTTCAGAGACTTGTCCCCCCCAGTTATTTCAGCCCACTTGAAGCCCTGGTAAGCGCCTTCATTTCTTTTATGATTTACAAAATCTTACCAAAGTTTCCTGGAAATATCCAGCCACCAGCAGCATTGGAGTGTAGAGAAGTGGCAGCGTGATATATCCTCTGATTCAAACATTGTGCCTTCTAGTCTGTCTTCAATCGAGCAAAGATTTTGTCATGTGACATGAGTGATGTTCATGGTAATGGGAATTTTGCGCAGGCGAAGGGTACATAATGAGCAGACCTTGGTATTTGATGGATGGCGTAGAGCTCAACCCTAGTTCTGTTTTTTAAGCAGCCCAGTTGACAAATAACTGATTTGATATGATTGGAGAATTTGGACCTGATTATTAGACATGCAGCTCTGTGTTGAGCTAACAAGTCTCAGTGGCTCAATTTGGCTGGGCGATGTTGATTATTGTATTCTAGTTGCGAAAGCAATGATTGACATGATGGCATGTCTGTGTTCTGTAGGGTATTATGGGCGAGATAGTTTACTTCTTTCTGGTGGTGCTTGCTGTGTTTGATCACCTGAGTAATCGATTCTCAGAGTTAGTTTTGCTTTCTGTAAATACTCGTAGGTTGTATACAACTATAATTTGGAGAGCGCCTGGCCCTCGATTGGTGGACCAGAGAAACTGGTAATTTCTCATTAGGGTCATGCCCATTAGGATGATCTTTGTTTTATCCGATATGGGGAAACCAGTTTTGCCTCTTCCAGATGTGGAAGGTTAGTAAATCTGCTTGTCAAAACCTGAATGTCGGAGGATTTGCTAGGAGCTTCTATTTTGCACGTAAGTACTTTCAAGCGTAAGCTGTATATGGGCATTGCACACAGCCTATACTTGCGGATGACTCCAGCTAATGCACATAAAATGTAAAAGAGAAGATAGCCGTACATGTGCAGGTAATGGCAGCACCTGAGCTTATAATGTGTCACCTGGCTTAGCATATCTTTCCCGTTCCTTCTGTATTTGCCAGTAATCTTAGCATGCAGTTCTACTCTCAACAAGAGTCTGGCATTGTTCATTGTGAAATGTTTTATATATTTACCCTTTGTGCCAGATAGGGAGCAACCATCTACAAATCAGTCCTTGTCCTTCCTCAACTGCCAAACCACGCCCCCTTTGAATGGCAACACAAGCAACTCCAGGCTGGTTTCATCCTTGTTGAAGCTCACTGATGAGGTGCAATTCAGATTCTGTAGTATATCAAGCAGGGGACTCGCCGTTGGGCATAACTGTCACATTTAGAGCATCACATACAAAAAACCTGAATGCTTTCCAAAGTCATATTTCAGTTCATTGTGTTTTTGTCCACTGTGCCTCTCCAGAGGGGGAGCAGCAATATAGAAATCTGTCTTTGTCCTGCTCCAATAGGGACAGTCCAGCCTGAACTGCCTGGCCTTGCCCCGTTGAATGGAAAATAAGCATTCCCAGATCACTTCCCCCCTTGTTGGGTCGCAACAGTGAGTGAAGTGCAGCTCGGATCCTGTAGGGCTGCGAACACAGCACCTATGTCGGTACATTGCATCTGCCTTAGGGCCTTACATGGAAACAGAAGGTGAGGGGGGGAGGTGATACCTGCAAACGCTTCCACCAAGGTCTCTTGTAGAGTGAGCGGATCCCTATGAGAATCTACTCCCTATCGAGTATGGCTCAGGCAGATCACTACCTCTGTGTGCCACATACGCCAATGACCACTGCTCTCTGAAGTGTGTGGAAGCTGGGTAAGATTGTTTCAAAATTGGAGAAACCAGCACATCCAAACTAGACAGCCCAGTGTCCGGCTGTACCCTCATTGAGGGCTATCAGCATCTACCATGAACACCATTCTAGAAATGCATATGTTATCGGAGGCAATTCTGGAATTGTAGTGACCCCCACAACATCTTGAAGGGTCGTGGTACATGATGCCCGCTGTAATGCTGCTGAGGCATTCAAGCCCTCCCATTCCGTATCGAAGATGAATTAGAAGCATGCAGGTGCAGTTCAATACATGTTGCATACAGATGGTGAATATATTTTTTAACCCCTTCGCTTCCGGGGTAATTCCCCCACGGCGCAAGGGGGAGCCCATCTCGTCATGAGCACAGCTCCACTGTGCCTCATGACAAGCTGGGCTTGTCATAAGCATGGAAGGGGTTAAAAAATTATAGGTTTGTGCAGTGCTTCATGTATGGGCATTCCGATAAACCAAATTGCACACTGCATAATTTTTCTAGATATATAGTCCTCTTTTTATTTATATACATATTTTGATGTGACTGTGTGCTCCATCGCCACCTCCCACGCCCCAATCCATTGGCCCATTTACAAGCTAAAAAGGACATTTCAAAGGGGCAGATCTTCTAGGACAGTGGTTCCCAAACTTTAGATTCCTGAGGACCCCCATTGAGTTACAAATGGAAGCCGGGGACCCCCAAGAAGTGTGTATGAGTTAAATTTCAAACATTAAAACAGTAATTCGAAAAAAATACACACGTATGCACACAAAACAAATACTCAAAGTACTAAGGATTTTGGGGCCAGACATACAACCATTTCATTTAGCGCCTCGCAATTGACGACACATTGCGAGTGGCAAATTGTGAGTCGCTAAATGAAATGTACAACAGTGTGTTTAACACTGTTTGGGATTCCCAATGGGGTCGCAAATTTGAGGTTATTAATATTAATGAGCCTCTCGCAATTTGCAAGCCTATTGGGAAGGCCAGCCCTCCCACGGATGGTGGCCTGCTGGGCTCTGCAGGCCACCATGTCTCGGACTGCTTTAAAATAAAGCAGTTTTTTTTTTAAATGGAGCCTGTTTACCATGCATTAAAAAAAAAGAAAATGAAACGTTTTGTTATCATTTTCTAAGGGCAGGCAGAGGTCCCTGGGACCACTGCCTGCCCTTAAAAAATAATTTTGCATGCATTTGCAAAGGGGAAGGGGTCCCCAGGGGATCCCTTCCCATTTGCGAATGCATTACAATCTACTTGAAGTAGGTGGTAATTGTGACTGTTTTGCGACCGCACACATATGTACATGGTTTTGAGACTCGCTATTTGGAAGGGAATGCCCCTTCCAAATAGCAAGTTGCAAAATCTATTTAGAGAGTCGCAAAGAAATTGCGACTCGCAAAATGGGCTATGTACATGGCCCAATAGGTTTTTGCATGCGCAAACGGGTTCGCGAACCCGTTCGCGCATATAAAAACAGATCGTACATCTGGCCCTTAGTATTTTATATTAAAGTAATAGCCCCTCTGTCACATGTATTTCATTTGTTTTATAGCATCTCTCAAACCATTATAGGATGTCAGAGCACTTTACATAACACACATATAGAGACATTGAATCATACATGTAAATCAGTGTGTATATAAAATGTTTAGGTTTAAAGTATTTTATTGAAGCAGGGTGGGGTAGGACACAAAGGGGCAAGGAACAAGTAAACCACAGGAACCGCACAGCAATGCGCATTGTACAGCAAGTACAGTAATGCAGTTACAATTTCGTAAGAGGCCCCATCCGACTCGGGAGCATAGCTTTCGCACCTGTGGTCACATACAAACAACGAGGGGGGGGGGGGGAAAGGGAGGGAGGGACGGGATGGGGGGGAGGAAAGAAAATCAGGGGGGGGGGGGACCAAGAGAGAACGGGGGAAAAAAAAGAAAAGAAAAAAAAAGAAAAAAAAAGGGGGGAGAGGGGAAGGGAAAAATAGGGGAGGGTTGAAGGGAGGAGAAGCAACCCCGCTCCAAGAACCTACCCAACCAAACAGAACCCCCAACTACCGAACCCTAACCCACCCCCTGTACTGTGCCAATATCTACAGTCTCCGCTACATGCAACTCTCCGAAAATCCCCGCTATACAGTACCGACCCCACCCAATCAAGCAGGCGGGTCCGGTGGCGGTGTCAGCCTTAACAACCTAAGGTATCTAGGGCAGGTGATCTCCCAAAACTCGGAACATAACAGGCTGTGAAAGGGCTCCCACAGTTCCCCAAAGGTATCAGTATCCCCCAAGGCTACTAAGGACATCTTCTCCATTCCAAGGACATGCCATAATCTGTGCAGCCAACCAACTACAGAGGGAAGTGTGGTAGTGCGCCAGTGTATGAGAATATTCTGCACTGCTGACCCCAGCGCAATTGCGATCTGTCTACCTCTCTTAGATCTAAGGGGATACATCAGCCCATTCGGCAACCCTAGCAGAACATAGGCCGGGAATATAGGCAGTTCTATCCCAAAGCATTTGTCTACCTCGCCCAAAACCTCTTCCCAGTAAGGAGCCAGCAGGGGACATTCCCATAGTATGTGCGTTAGTGTACCAGTATTGCCACAGTTGCGCCAGCACGTCCCTGGTATTGCCCTGTCCATCTCGTGCAGTTTCTCCGGAGTACGGTACCAGTAGGTCGAGATTTTAGTGAAGGTCTCCGTAAGACCCGTGTGGTAGGCCGAGTGACGTGCGCGGAAGGAGATGTGTTCCCATTCTTTACGGCTCAACACGCGCCCGAGCTCACGCTCCCAACGTTCCCGACCGGGGTTGTGAATATGAAAGGAGGGGGGCTGCAGCATTTTATACAGGTCTGAGATCAGTTTAGCGTCCGACGTGCGAGTAATTAACCAACGCTCATACGCCGTGATTTCCCGGTGTGCCGCGTCGCGCACTTGGGGTTGTAATGCCCAGTGGCGCGCCTGCATGTATCGCATGCGCTCCGTTTCCGGGAGGCCATAATCCCTCCTCAGGTCCGGGAAGGGGACAACCCCCTCAGGGCAGTACAAGTGATACAGAGTGCAGCAGCGGGCCACCCGCCATCGCTCATAAGCGCCCGGCTCCATCCCGGGGCCGAAGTCCGGGTTGCCAATGAGCGGCGTAAAGGGAGAGGGGAAGGTGGTAAGCTCGCACCTGGCAGCCACCGAGTCCCACGTCCGGAGCGGGACCCGCGTTACCAGAGACGCATAGAGATTGGGGGCTCGATGGGCCCGCTTCAAGAATGGTACTTCCTGCAGCGTCCTACCCGCCACCGCCTGGTCCTGGAACAACCAGTGCTTATCAGACTCCCACCGGCTCCATTCCACTAGATAGCGGAGCTGGGCGGCCTGGAAATATTTCCGCAAGTCCGGTATCCCCAGCCCCCCGGATTCCGGTGACAGCATAGCGATGCTTCTCTTGATCCTCGGCCTGCGGCCCTGCCACACGAACCGCGCAATGGCAGCCTGTGTCTCCGCAAGCCACCCCACGGGGGGCTGGAGCGGCAACGCTCTGAAGAGGTAAAGCACCTGAGGCAGGAGAGTCATCTTCACCGCGGCCACCCTACCCAGTAACCACAGCGTGCCCTTATCCCACCGGCCCAATTCCTCCCTGATTTTCGCGCCCAGCGCCGCGTAATTGGCCGTGACCATCTCCGGGAGGGAGGGCGCCAATAGGATCCCCAAGTACGGGATCCGGTCCCTGGACCAGCTCAGAGGGTAAAGCCTCTGTAGTTCGGCGTTAGTAAGCGAAATGTCAAGGGCGGCCGACTTCCCCAGGTTCACCTTGAAGCCCGCCACGTCGGCGAATAAGTTCAGTTCCTCTACACAGGCCGGCAGCGATCTCCGCGGGTCATCCAGCGTCAGAATGACATCATCCGCGTACAGGCTGATCGCATGATGGAATTCACCCATCTTGACACCGACAATGTCGGGGCTCTGCCTAACCCTCTGAGCAAAAGGCTCCATGTACAGGGCAAAGAGCAGAGGGGAGAGAGGGCACCCCTGTCTCGTACCCCGCTCAATGGGGAAGGGTCGAGAGCTGCCGCCGTTCACCCGGACTACCGCAGAGGGGAACCGGTAACAATTGAAGATCAGATGACGGAACTTCTCCCCAATCCCGAATTTGCTCAGGACCTTCTCTAGGTAGGGCCAGTGCACCCTGTCGAAAGCCTTCTCCGCGTCTATGGACAGGAGCATCCTCTCCCCAGGGATCCTGGAAGCCTTCTCGAGGATGTGCGTCACCCTCTTTGTGTTATCTACTGTTTGCCTACCGGGCACGAAGCCCGCTTGGTCCGAGTCAACCATGCCCGGGAGGTGCAACGCCAGGCGTGCAGCTAATATACTGGTGAACACTTTCAAATCTGTGTTCAGTAGCGAAATGGGACGGTAGGACCCACAGGCGGTCCTGTCCTTACCCGGCTTCGGAATCACGGAAACCGTGGCCTGGAGAAATTCGGAGGGGATGGCTCCCGGTTCTGCGAAGGAGTTAAAAAGGCGGGTCAGTAGAGGCGCCAGTTCCTGACAGAAGGTTTTATAGAACAGCGGGATAAAGCCATCCGGACCCGGGGCCTTGCCCAATTTAAGCCGGGATATCGCCGTGATCACCTCCTCGATACGGATGTCACTCTCCAGATACTGAGCCTGCTCCTGAGACAACGACGGGAGCGGGACCGAGTCCAGATAGGCCATCTCAGCCCGGGCCGAGGGGGCCTCCCCGGCTTAGAGGTCAGCATAAAAGCTGCGAAAGACGTCTGCTATTTGCTCATCAGCCGTGACCCTACCACCGGTCGGGTCCACCAGTTCCTTCACACGGTGCTGCTGGTGTTGCACCCTAAGTTTATTGGCCAGGAGCCGCCCACACCGATCGCCCCCTGTATAATATTTGTGTTTCAGGCGAAGCATCGCATACTCCGCCCGGTCCGTGTCAAGGGCCGCCAGGAGTTTCCGTGCCGCCTTCAGCTGCCTCCACACCCTGGGGGCCCCTGTCCTGTGATGAACCTGCTCCAGCTCCCTCACCTGCTGGGTGAGCTCATCTCTCTTGAGCTGTCGGTCCCTATTCTCGGCCGAGGAAATCGCTATAAATTCGCCTCGGAGCACCGCCTTCAGGGCTGCCCACTGTGTCGCACGAGAAGTATCCCCAGTATCATTTATGGTCTGAAAATCCAAAATTGCCGCCCGGATCTGATCCACCACCGACCGCCTGTGCAAAAGCGTGTCCCGGAGCCGCCAGACCCCTCTCGGCCGAACCACCGGGGGCAGAGTGAAAGCGCCCTCCACCGGGGCGTGGTCAGAAAGAGAGAGGACCCCCATGTCCACACTCGAAGCCAAAGGAAGCATTGGGCCCGACACAAGGAGATGATCTAACCGCGCATAAGATCTATGGGCATGTGAGAAGTAAGAGTATGCGCGGGTGGTGGGGTGGAGGTGGCGCCACATGTCATGCAGATCCAGCTCCTCAAGTCGAGTTCGAATCGAGCCCGAAAGCTCACCCAACTGGTGGCGCCGCTGCACAGACCTGTCCATTGCTGCGTCGAAAACCAGGTTCAAATCACCCCCCAACACTATGTGCCTATCAGAGGTGGATGCTACGTCCTCCAAAGCCCTGTGTAAGAACTGGTCCTGGTGATCATTGGGGCAGTAGATGGTGCCAACAGTCAGTGCTAAACCCCCCATCTTGATCCTGTACACTAGAAGTCTCCCTTTCTGTTCTGCTACCTTGCACACGACCTCTCCCCTGAACCCCCTAGAAAACAAGATCGCCACCCCTGCCGTCTTGGAGGCGCTAGAGGAGAACAGCTGCGTGGGGAACTTAGGGGTACGCATCCTCGAGCAGTCCTTAGCCAGCAAATGGGTCTCCTGCAACAGACAGATATCCGCTTGTGAGTTTTCTAACAGGGATAACACTGCCCGCCTCTTAACCGGATTATTCAGCCCTTTCACATTGAGAGTAAGCACCTTAAGAGCCATCAAGGAGGGGGATCAATGGAGCACATGTAAAGAGGCAAAGCCCCGCAGGCAAACACAGAAGGCACCACTCGAGGCCTCAAAACAGAGCAACTTTGAACCGTCCACTGGCACAGTACAGTCCCCGAACCCCAACACCCCACAACTAGAAAAACCCACCTTGTCCCCACACAACCAAATCTACACCACCCCCCGCAACTGGCCCCCCCTCTAGGCCCCAGAATCAAAACACCTGCCCGCCTGTCCCAACCCCGTTCCCTGCTACTCAAACTTTTCAAAAAAGACATTGTCCCAGTCCGGCCCGTAACGGGCAGGGCCGTGGTAAATCAGTCTAGTGGACGTCTAGCCACCTCCTCCAGCACTCGCCATTCCTCCCAGCCCACCCCCCGGATCCCCGCACCTGCAAGAGGAATAAGCTAAAGTAGACTCCCCCCGGAGTGAGTTCAGGCCGTCAGGGCCACTTCGCCGTTCGCCGCCACTCTAGAGGCCTCCTGGATGGCGGCCGCCATGTCCGCCCTGATCACGGGCGAGCCCGGACGCTCCGACGGAGGAGAGGTCCCCCCTCCAGCTTGCTGCCATCCGTCACGAGTGCTTCGCCTCCGCCGTGGAGCCGGGGTATCTGTATCCGATGCTGTGAGGCCCAACACCGCGCAGACATCCTGGAGGGACCGAAGCTGATGCAAAACACCGTTCCATCGAAATATCAGACGGAAGGGGTGCCCCCAAGAGTACTGTGTCCCTTGTTCCCGGAGGAAGTCAGTGGCGATCTTGAATGATTTCCTCTTCTGCAGCGTGACTGTGGATAAGTCCTGAAACAGGGTCACAGGGTGGTCCCGGAATCGGAAAGATTGCTGCCCTCGTGCTTCTCGGAGGATTCGCTCCTTCAAAGGAAAGTCCGGGAGGAAGGCCAGAATGTCCAGGGCGGGCGCCGTAGCTCTGCGGGGGCGGCCCACCCGATGTGCTCGGTCTATGCGGATCCGAAAGTCCTCCGACTCTCCCAGGATCGCACGAAAGAGGGCCACCAGATAAGCAGTCACATCTTCACCCTCCTCACCGGACGGCACACCGCGGACCCGTATGTTGTTCCGCCTGGACCGATTTTCAAGGTCCTCGGCGTGGGCCTGTAGCTCAATCTGTTGCTCCCGCAGTCGCAGGACCTCCTGCTGCAGATGGGTGATCTCTTCATCCCTGGAGTGACCCGCTTCCTCCACTGTGTTCACACGTTCCCCCAGGGAGTCCATCTCTCTCCTTACTTCGCGGACCTCCCCGGCCACCTCACGCTTGAGCGTTTGAAAGTCCTCCCGAAGGGAGCTAAAGAGCGATTCGAGAAATGATCTCGTCACCGGGGGTTCTCCGCCATCTGCACCCCTGGTCGGGGCCGGGGCGGTCGTGGCGGGTTGGGTTCCACCGCTGCGTAGAGCGCCGCGTCCCAGCATGTCCGGCAAGGTTCGGTCGCCCCGTCGCTGTCCTCTAGCGTTCGACATTGCAGCCGAGTAGAGGACGTTGAGGGTAAAGAAAGCAGCTATATGCCAGCCGGGGGCAGCGCCACATAAAGAGCACCAGGAAGGCCGAGCTGCCCGTCCGGAGACCACAAAATGGCCGCTCTGTGATGTCGAGGGGCCAACGCCCAATATGGAGAACCCCTCTCCGTCTCTGATCCGGGGCCCAAAAATCCGGCCAGTGGGCAAAGTCACGGTGCGATGGTCGCCGGGGCCCGTAGCCTCAGGGGGAGATCTGCCCCGGGAGCCCCGTTCCGCTGCTCCGCTTAGACAACCGGCCGGAGCGGCCTCTCCCAGCGGGCCTCTTCAATCCACGGGCTGGCGTAGTGAGGCGATGTCGACTCCGCCTCCGCTCTTCACCTCCGCTCTGCTCTGTTCCGTACAACCGCCGTCGGACAACTCCGAGCCGTTTGCGAAACCGCTGCTGATTCCCACTCGGACAGTTCATGCACCGCTGCGGGCTTCACACACAGGCGGCTGGGCGCTCCGTCACGCTCCGAGGGTCGGGAGACTCGCGGCTTCCAGCTCGCACACGGGCCATTCAGCGGGCCCCGACCCGAGCTTCACCGATCAGGATCTCACCCCCGACGGCGCAAACCGGGCTCAGCAGTCGCTCCACACCTCTACCGTGGGCACCAGGTTCAGTCGCCGCGTGATCCGGGGGGGAATCAGCGGTTACAAGCGGTGCAGGGATTCAGGGGTCCGGGAGCTCTCGGCAAGTGCGACCTCTCAGCCCGCCATCTTGGCCACGCCCCCCTATATAAAATGTTTAAAGAGTGCTTGGTCTGGAAAAGCACAATCTCAGGATTCAGAACATAACACAGTGGCTAGCATTGACTTTAACATTAAAAAGGTATTTTCACCCAAATATATCTTTTTAGCAGCATCAGGATAATTAATAACTGGGGCAAACTATAAGTTACTAACTGGTGCCATGCAGTTTGCAAGCAGCTCTTTGATGACAGTTTATAGGTCCCTCTGCTAGATTACGATTGTCACTTATAAAGTGCACAGTAACAAAAGAATCTCTGTGACAAAAGCAGTAACCACGAACCTAGGCATATAAAATACTGCTTTTTAAGATCCATGTTACACGTTCTTTGCAGTAGGCACATTAACCCTCTGTGCTGCATTAGTTAAATCAAAGCTACCACTGAACAAAACTCTCCTCACTCTCCAGCAGGTACATTAATCACTGGCATTCTTTTGACACTTTTATTGTTGCTGGAAAGCTACTAATTATACAAGAAACATTTCTGTGCTTTTAAAACTGTTGCCTACAGACCCCCTGGGAATGTGTCACGGACCCCTGGGGGTCCGCGGACCACAGTTTGGGAAACACTGTTCTAGGAAGTATAGATGAGCAGAGACCCCAAGTCACTTGCTAATACCTGGGCAGTGCCACCCAGTTTGTGTTTCGAACATTGGTAATTTTTTTTAAGTCATTCACCCATTTCTGCTTTTTTTTTTACCCACCAGAGGCTTCGAAGTTATTCCTAGAGGTCTCTTAACAAACACTATTTCTTTTGCACATTCCCTTTTTTTACTCCTAGAGGGAATTCGTGCACTTTGACAGCAACACCGCTTTGGATTATTCAGGTGGCACTTCAGTCACAGAATTTTACTACAACTCTGTTTTGTAGAAACTCAGGTCACCAGGGTAGGGTACAAAGAGTAAAACCATTGTAAGTCATTTTAGACCTGAGCCATTTAACTGTGAAAGCGACCTCCTCCCTGCAAGAAGCTATAATCTTAACTTTTGCCTCTTTCATGCTGCCACACAGCTGCTTTGGTAGCATGGGTTATATGGCCAGAGCCATAAAAATGGCCTCTATGTGATCAGAACAAAGGAGAAGGCATATTTCAACATCGGAAAATCCTGGTCCGCGTAGGTCATCTATGCCTGCGAAATGAACTGGTGAGCTAGGTCAACAGTGTAGACTTCTGATCCATGTCTTCTGAATGGAGGAGAACAGCCCCTTTCCTAAAGATGCTTCTGATACTGGAAGGTGCCAGGGCCAACGAGGCATGTTTGTACACTCCACACTGGAGACATTCTTGAACCTGGATGTTATCTTTTTTTCTATATATTTATCTTGGGTATTTTTTTAAAAGGGAAGATCTCACTACACATATAGTGCTAGCGCGTCAGAGATAATAGCAATGTGATGAATCAGGGCCTTATTAAATGACCAACATGGTCCAGGTGAACATGACTTAAAGGTAACAAACAGGAGAAGAATTGGCAATGAAATTGGGGCTTGAAACTGAACTCGACTGCTTCATGGGAAGTGATTGTTTTCTGGCTTTGCTAGTGTCTTCTGTGAGAGAGTTCCAGAGACAACTAGAGTTTAACTCTTAATGCGCCGGAAGACACTGCAACTCTTCCAAATTAACCCCAAAGCAGGGCTATTGATAACTGTTACCCATGCATTAATTTACTACTGCACTGTACTTTACAGCATCTTCCCGCCAAAAATCATAGGCATTCTCAACAAGCCTACTTCACGTAGCCGACTGCTTTAATTTACAGCATAAACATGCTAAGCCTGCCTTAAAAGACTACACAGCATCTGTTAGAATCCATGTTTAAATTCAGAGTTCTCGTTGCCAAAAATAAGACATCCTGGTTAAAAGAAGCTGGCCTCACTTCCCTACTTCAACCCTCACCATCCAGAAAATTCAGATCATCTGAAACACGCAATCAACCTATTTGCAGTGATGTGTAGTGTAGAGGGCAGTGGTGGTGGGAGTGACGGATATGTGTGCCTATATTTAGGCCAAGCAAAATCCACCTACAGCCTCAAGGACCCACTGGCCTCTGACACCCGACCTCTGACCCCAACCCTGCTCTCGGTCCTAGGGCAGCTAGCTGGCTCTGAATGCAAACAGTCGAACTAGTATTAAGAGCAGTGAAAATTGTTAGTCACAAAGAAGCCTTGTTTGTAGGGGGTCCGTTGTCCACCGACTGACTGAATGTGTTGCTTGAATAAATCCGTCTTTCGCATTAGCATTACAAGTCCAAAGTTGACGAGATTTTTTTAGAAGAAACAGAAAAGACAGTGATGGTTGCAGTAGACTGCAACTTCTACGAGTGATTTCAAGGTATTAAAGTTTGTGGGGGTGGGGGGGGAGGGGGCCCCAAATGGGGAAAAACAGTTATTTAAAACGGTCCGTGGTTTGATGACGTCTCCTTGAGTTTTGATATCTATTGATTGGTTGATTGATTGACGTCATTCACTTTGAGACCGCTTTAGGGTCGGAACGCCGCCAATGATGCACTAAGTACCTGGCCAGTGAAAGTGCATGTGACCCCCGTCCGTTTACAGAAAGTTATTCTAAAGTGGCCACCGGGGACGGAATGACCAGGTTGACTTGAAATCGGAGTGTTAAGCAGAACCACATTTAATTTCAAAATGAGGCTCATATCTGAGGCCGCCATTTTGTTATTGAGAAGATGTTTTTACCTCAGCGATAGAATAGCTACTGCCTCCGAGCACCCGGCGGATCCGAGTTCCTGAGAAATAACACAAGGGAAGCACATTTTATTTATTTATTTATTTATGCAATTTTATATAGCGCGGACCTTACCCGAAGGTGGCAGAGCGCTTCACAAAAGGACCAAAAATGACATACAGGAACAAAATACAAATGCAGACAATAGGTTACATGGATCAAAAGTGACACTAGTGAGCAATCAAAATACATGAGGTAGCAATCGGTGCATTACAGGAGAAAGAAAGTGAAATTGGTGCAAGTTACAAAAATGTAAAAATACAAATAGAAATATAAAATTGCAATAAAAGGCAGACACTCCATCACAAGAACAAACGTTACGTAGGCAATGGAGGCACTTGTGCAAGTAACTAGGATAAACAAAATGTGTGAGGTAGCAAACAGTGTGTTACAAAACAAAAGTGTCGTGTGCAAGTTCCAAAAGGGTACCATACACAGGTATTGGGATAATACTAGACATTTAAAATACCAGAACACACTGGGGAGGAAGTACCATAAACCTGGCCAACATTCAGAATGTGTTTGTGGTTAGCCCACCTTTATCGATGCAGTAGTGCTCCAAGTAGTTGTAGTGAACCGAGCCGTCACTGGCCTCTGTCCTGATACCTTTCTTGCCTCCTGAACACACACCGTCGCCCACCGCCCGGCCACCTTAAGAGGGGCAGCGCATTCCTTTCCTTCAGCTGCAGCCTGCGCACTTTGAGCGGCCGCCGTGGAATGCGCTCTCTGCTGCCTTTCATCTGCCCCTGACCTCTGCACGTCCGGGCAGAGCAGAAACACACGGCCCTGCGGTGGCCGCCTCTTGAAAGTGCTTCCCTGGTGTCGACATTTACCTTCTCTTTGAAAAGCAGGCCAGCGACGTTTGATTGTAGCATACATGGTTTGTGAAGTTTCTAAAACTGGTGAACTCGATATCTAAAAAACAGCATAGGGTGCAAAACATTTGAAAGAACAAACTAAACACAGAAATATTAGAATTAACATCAGTAAACGCTTCATTATATTTCAGCACAGGGTTGGAAATGTTCGTGGCACACTTTAGCGGTTTTTGCGGCAACTTATTGTAGCGACCGTTAATAGTTATGCCCTAATAAAAAGGCAATCTGCAGGGGGAAAAAAGCCATGGAATATTCTTCTCATCACAACAGCATTCTGCCTGTCACCCATGCTCTAATTTCATCCTCCATGACTTAAGGACAATGCATTAAGCTTTAATGTCAGAAAGACAAGCCTACTTACCCACTGAACTGCAGAGCGTGGACCTACCCAGTATATACATACACACACACAAATACTTTATTTCACAAGCTTTTCACCTCTAAACAGCTCTTCTGTAGTTTAACTTTTTAGTTCGAGCCAGGGCAGCACATGCTCTGCGAGGCATGCGATATTCGAGTATGGACTTGAATACCCGCCCACTCTCTGCCCATATTTGTCATTGGCTTGTGTCGTTGTCCATTGTAAATGCTGGCTTCTGATTCGTTAATAGGCTTGTTAGTCCATCCTTAGTAACACCGAGTCTTCATTTGTAACCTCCCATTATTACTGGCGCTTTTACTTTGGTTGTTACACGGTACATGTTATTTAGTCTCCTAGCACTATTTTGTTTAATGAGTTACTACTGCAGGCACAACGTGCTTTCCTGCAACATTTAGTATGCCATGCTTTCATTTTCCAAGCAGCCCGGGACAATGGCGGCGCTTCTTTGAAAAGCAACAGGTCTCGTATTTATAAGAGTTTGGACTGCGGGATTATAATTTTACCCAGTCTATACTAACAGTATAGGTCCCATGTAGTGGACACATGAAACCTGACTAGTCTGGGTTCAGAGATGGTATCGTCAACAGAGCGGAGGTTTCATGAATGTTTCTGAAACTACTGCTGTTCATAAATGTTAAATATTACTCAATGCAGTGAAATCATTTAAAATAGTGAAATGAAGAACATGAAAATATTAAATAAATACTCATTTTTAAATTTCTTAGAACCGTTTATCAGAGGGCCAAACCAGAACCTTGAATGGACTTTAGCCATTCATTCGCTGGATCTCTCTCCCCTAAGCAAAACAGCTACAAAGCAATTACTTGCATTAGTTGACAAGGAAAGAAAGGTACATGGATCGGGTGTGCTTTGAAAATCAACAAACTCTGCTGATTTGTTTTTAGAGGAGTGCCGTTTCAGAGCATTTACTTTTCGTTCCTATTGCACAAATGCTAAATAAATTCTCTGTAACAGTACTGCTCTGTAAATAAATCAGCCCTGTTGGTGACTTTCCTCGTAATGCCACTGCACCTTCCAAATCCGTGCTTGCAGTTGTTCCTCACAAAGGTCTTTTCTAAAAAAAAAAACAACTGACGACTCTTCACTCACCCGAAAGTCTTCTTTTTCAGCCTCCCAGTTGGGCACCTGCTACCCACAGTATTATTTTTCTCAGGAGCAGAATGGCTTTAGGCAAGCTCAGCATTACACGCGTTCCTGCGCTAGGCAGCCAGACAGGCAAATGTCAGGGCACGGCACTTGAGCAAGACTTTTCGGGGTGCCTGCCTGTGCAGGTCTGTGAGCGCTGAAAGTGAAACTCAAACAGCAAGTGTACTCAAGTATTCAGGTGCCCTTTGAAATCTGTATGACCATCTTGGTTCCAGAATTTCTCTTACTGGCACCAACCCTTCACGGCTTCCACCTTCTCCACTCCCACCATCACCCACAACATCTGTAACCACAACTTCCCTGGAAGCCTCTCCATCACGCCTACTCAACACCTCACAATCTTATCAGGAGCATGAAGATATTACACCCTCCTCCTCACTCGCATCCACCTGATTCTCCTCACCATACCATGCCACTCTTCTCCAATTCCATATTCCATTCTCCAATACTGCAAAATGACGATGCACCTCTTTGAGTTTGAATGGACCCCAAAACTTTTTCAAGCCACTTTCCACCTGACCAGACCTCACCTTCACATATTCACTCACACAAATACTGCCTACTCCACTTCTTCAGGTGAATTTATCTTCACTCTCATTGCTCATCAAAGTTGTCATGCTCGTAATAACTTAGTGCCAGGTTTCCTGACCCCCAAATCAACTCAAATGGACATTTTCCAGTAGCTCCATTCTTAGTTGTGTGGTAAGCACACACGGAATCCATGACTGCTGAATTGACATCTCTCACGTTGACCACAGCCAATTGCATTGCCCCCTTTGCCATGCGAGTTGCTTTCTCTACAATGCCAATGGCTTGTGGGTTGTACAAACTAGTGTGAGAGTGTTTGATACCACACCTTCCCAGAAAAATGCTAATCTCTTCCGAAACGAATTGCGCGCCATTGTTAGTAATCAATTACACCGGTATCCTTCTTCTTCTATAAACATTTCTTCCAGGGTTTTTATAGTGGATTTCTTGGAATCACCCTAAGAAATTTTACTACTCGTCACTTAGAATGGAAAACCACTACCACTAAGACAAACGTAAGCTCACCACCCAAAGCTTCAAATGGTCCTACAAAATCCATGCACACATTATGCCACATCTTCCCTAGAATCCATTATCACTTTACTACATGCTTGACTGCACACTTTTAGTCTTTTCTCCCATTCTTTACAATCAGTACAATGCTCCACTCGCACCTCAACTTCACCATCTATCCCTGGGCACCAAAAATTCCTTTTTTAGTCAAAGTCTCTCCCAGTTGACCCTCATGTGCCAGGTTGAACAGTTTCATCCGAAGACTTGCTGGGAGAACTAATTTGTCCTCTCTCACTATAACATCCTGGCACACCACCGACAATTCGTCCAAACATTTTACATACGGCCACACCTGCAAACTCACTAAACACTCCTTCCTGCTTCCTTTCTTAATTAGCTCAACAACGTCCCTCAAAATCACATCATCCACCATTCCTTGGCACCAGTCTTCTTTTGACAAGACACCCTGTGTGCAATCTAGCATATCTCCAGTATTTTCCACAGCACCTTTTTTCTCCCACTTCTCCACATGAATCTTATCCACATTCTGTTAAGCCAACGGTAAACGCGACAAACCATCAGCTTGAGTATTACGCCAGCTTTGAATATGTCCAATGGAATAGCGATACTTCTGAAGTGAGATGCTAAGCACTTCAATCTTGCAGACCCCTTTCCCTTAACTCCTGTCAACAGTACCTTAACCAATGCTTATGGTCTGTACGGAGTGTTACTTGAATGCCCCAAATATGCGTTTGAAAATATTCCATTCCCCATGCTGCAGCCAAAGCCGCCCTCTCAATTAGAGAATAATTCCTTTCCCTGAGAGTGAGCGTTCTTGAGGCAAAGTCCTCTTACCAGTTTTATGACTCTGGGACAGCACAGCACCAATTCCTATGGCTCTGAATCCAGTTTGGGCTACTGGTTAAGTTCTGTGTGGTCTGAGAAACAGACCTGATTTGCACCCAGTAGGGGGGTCAATATGGGGGCAGGCCCATAACATGAGTAATTCTTCGGCATAGAGGGGCAGATTTATGAGGCCGTGCGCCTCTTTGCGCCGCAATTGCGTCACTTTATTTGACGCAACTGCGGCACAAACAATGCGCCCTATTTACAACGTGAGGCATCTAGGAGATGCGTCACGTTGTAAAGCACTGCGCCATAAGGAGGCGTTCCTGCGCAGGGGGGGGGGGCGTTCCTGCGCAGGAACGCCTCCTGAAAGTGGCTGAGTGAAATCTATGAGATTTCACTCAGTCACTTTCAGGGCAATGCTGCGTCAAAACCCTGCGCCTGCTTGAAGTAGGCGTAAGGCTTGACGCAGCATTGGACAGATAGGGCCCCCCAGAACATTGCTGGAGCTGCGTCGCGCTTGCGACGCAACTCCAGCAATGCGCCGCCTTAACGGCACAGATGCGTCACGCATCTGTGCCATTTTTGCACCATGGGTGGCGGAGCTGTGGTGCACGTTAACTGGCGCATCCCTGGGGATGCGCCAGTTAACATAAATCTGCCCCCTAGTGTTTAACATCGCGGCAGGCCGAGGGGAACATGGAATGTAATCTGTGTGGGGTGAGATAAGGTTGGTGTAAAACAGAAAATTGTATAATTTGAATCTGGAACTTCGCGAAATCTTCCTATATCAGGAATTCTTTGTCTTATAGATTACGCTCTAGGTCCCCTTCTCATCTAGCCTGTAGGAAGGTCAGAGGGAACCGCAGGTGCGCTCGAATGCCTCGGTATAGTCAACAAACAAAATGATGCCCCTGTCCCATCATGTGTATTGCCTGTGGGGCGGGTTCCTACATGAAAGTCTGTGTGCTTTAGTGTTATAACTGTTAGGAGAGTCATTTGGTTTTCAATTTTCTCCTTTTGTAGTTCTCCTTTCATTTCCTTGATTCTTCTTTTTTTATTTTAATATTTCTCAAGAGGATACCACAGCTCTTGAGGCAGTGCTAACAGGTCGCATGCTTGCCGCTTATTTCATCTGTTGTGCGCTCCATCCCACGTGGCCACTTCCTCTAAACCAGGAGACCATTATTAAATGCTGTCGTCTATAGTGTATGAACGTCTTACAATTCCAAGATGGCCATCACCTTGGTTCTAAAGTTGGCAGCCCTGCTGCAACTTTTAAAGAACAAGAGACTATTTAAAATACCTCTGTAAGGCAGACACCTGCTCCTTGGTTTAGTTTTGGTTTTGCAAGCATATGCTTAGAATGTTTAGACAGCAGCATGTGTTCTTTTTTCTGCTTGTTTTCTTTTCATGTATAGTGCATTTATTGTTGAATGTGTGTTTTGTTGCGGTTGGGTTAGAGGGTGAATGCAAGAATGAGTCAGTGGAGGGATGAACGCATCAGTGAGTGCAACGATGAGTGACAAAATGCATGTTTCATGACATGTGGTTTGCATAAACCCATCAGTGGCACAAACGGCTCTCTCACTCATAAGCCAGACTTAATAGAATGTCTAATGCTTGTTCATATTATGTACTGTACAGATTGACCATTATATACCCCTAACATTTGAAGGAGCCAGACTTTGTGTGTTAATTTTCATTCAGAAAGCTCATGCAGAGCATGCATTAACATAATAGGTTGATATTACAAGGACTGATAATATTTAGTTATCAAAGGTTTTGCTTAACCAGTTCTATAGAAAGCAGATATGTTGTCTGATTGCCATTTCATTGTGCTTTTTACAAGATTAAGTGTACAGAAGAAATGGTGGATTGGGAGTGGCAGATTCCAGGTAGTGAAACAGGCATGCATCAGGATTGTATGGCATTTCCAGTTTAACTGCAGAAGTAGGGAAGGTAGGTTGTTGGTGTTATGCGATATGAAGCAGGGAGTACGGATTCTTTCCTGTATATTGCCCGTGTTGCAAGCCCGGGCATGTTAGCTTCACTTGATTGCAGGCACAGACTAAATATTTTAAATCAGATTCTTCTTTAAGAATGCCATTTTTTTAGCTTCGTCCTCAGAGTTAGTTATTTAAGTGAATGAGCTCGAAAGATTGTTTGAAGGCCATTCATACCTTCTGGCCTTGAATGTTCATGCTCCTGGGGCGATATATTTGTCACCTCAGCATTTGTTGATGAATGGCATGTTCCAATGTTGATTTAAGGGATCTAGTTGGAACATATTGGAGGTCAGCTTTTGGGGTAGTCCTGGTCTCTGTTCTTGAATGCCCTATGCATCATGTGTAGTATCTTGATGTTAGTGCTGAATACCACCAGGAGCCAGTGGAGTGTCTTGATGTATGCTTGAACTGGTGTTGTTGCAAGTAACTAGTTCTTAAGAGCCATGGAAAGAATGAACACAAGGGGCCAAATTGGGGAACATTTGACCGCCCTCTCTCTGCATTGTAAAGTATAAGATTGTCAGCAAAGACTACCAATACTATGGTAACGCACAAGAGGACCAGTGCAAAGCAAGCATGTCAGTTACAAAAGGTTAAGCTAGAGCCAGTCAGGCCTGATGCGCCATGAACACAGCCTTAAATTGGGCTGATGCTGGCACTGGCAAGTAAGAAGTGGAAAGCATAAGTGTTTTGAACTACTACTTGAGCTCTCTGTGTAGATACATTTGCAGTGTATCAAGTTAGCTTGATTGAGTCTTGCGTTGACAACAGTAATCACAGCTGTCCTTCCGCCCTTGTAAACCAGACAAGAAACAGTGCAGTTGAGCATTTTAGGGTTGAACAAAGATACATAGCAGTTCGTTATCTTGCGAACTAAGGTATTGATTAGTCCCTGTAATTGGTTTGTCACCTCTTTGACGAGAACTGGACAAAAGGATGAGCAGTCCAACATACTTTTTCCATATCCTGTCCTTCAACATGCACGTCACACCATAAAACCTTATATAACTTCACCTCAGTCCTTGAGTGTTTTTGTCTCAGCAGTTTGCAGCATAAAATGTATCAGTCGAAGACACAACATCTAAGGAAGGAATGACAGGAAAGAAGTAAGTCCTAATAGGCCTACACTGTTAAAGAACCCTTCATTTCTTATCGCTAGAATTCCTCTCCTGCTCTTTTTCAATCTAAGCCTCTCAAAGACCCATCTTGCGCCTGAAATACAGACCACTGAAAAGTGACAAATCTTCCATCTAGGAAATCACTGACTTTGTAATCGATACTTCTATCAACCACACCAGAATCTGCTCATTACCACAAGTACCAAACGTGATTTAAGGATTAGCCTATTTGCTGTTTAAAGTCAAAGATAGAAACGATATCCGATATTATCAAAGATCATTGTGTAAACTAAGCATACTGGATTAGGATGTACAGTTACTCTACACTCTAAGTAAGGCCCTTAGTTTCCACAAGTGGTAGTATAAGTGGATGGAGTACTAAGGTAAAAGCTAGGTTTTCAAATAATTGTATGACCTGCACATATAGATGTGATTGTGGAGATACTTCCTGGTGTCGAGTGTTCACAGTAATATCTTCATTGCCAGTTATGTCATTTGAGATATAATCAATAGTGTAAACTTTATCTTCAGCCCCGCGCAGTGACAGTTGGAGGCAGAGTCTGACCCCTGCTCTATGAGACCGAGAGATAGCTACCAACTTGAATTGGGTAAATCAACACAACAGTGCATGAGAACCTTTGCCAGCTTTGATCAGGAGAATGCTGATCAAAGGAAGGGTGCTGATGTTACTGCTGACATGTTCCTCACAGACCCCACCAACATCCGACAAACTTCTGGTTGCAGTAAGTACCACAGAGCTGCTGAGCACCATGTAATGTCTACTCCTGCACTGACTGATAAGCATCCACCAGGCAAACTACACTGAAACTCCACTGACGATCAATATGCCCCAAAACATGACGATCAGGGGTTATGGAACAGATACAGTAAGTGCTGACCGATGCAGAACTGAGTTAGAACCATCGAATTTGTTGATGACTTGCTCATTGCAGACAAGGACGACTGTTGCCTTTTCATAGTACATGACCTTTATGTATGTAGCCTTTGACACTGTTTAACATTGAGCCTTCATCAAAGCCCTGTCAGCAATCAAAGCCCTGTCAGCAATCATGGGATTCAACTACACCCCACTAAACTGGTTCTCATCCTACCTATCTGATCAAGAGCAACAAAGTCTAGATGGGCGGAATCAATTTCAAGTGAAATCCTGTGAATTGATAGTCTCTATTGTAGGAAGGTGGAATCTGACTATATGGTTACCCCCACTTTTTTCCTGTTGTTTTGCTGGTTTTCGACTTAGGCCCGGGACCCTGCTATTCAGGGCCCCGTCCATCTGCTTTCTCTATAAAATTGACTCCATGTACTTTAGGTACATATCAGATTGGTTACAGGGTCACCCTTGTGAGCCCCTGTATAGTGTACCATAGGTACCCAGGGCATAGGTGCACCTTAGGCCTACCAGGGGCTGCAGCATCTATTGTGCCACCCCTGGTTTGCCTTCCAAACTGACACCACAGGTCTGCTCACATAGTCCAGCTAAGGTGGTGTAACCACCCCTTACTTAGATATAGTATACCTATATCTATATATACATATAGACACATATACACCTATAAGTCACTCCTATGGCAGGCCCTAACAATCCTGGAGGCAGAGTGCTTGGTTTTATGTGAGAGGGAGCCCTAGCGTGAGCTGAGCCCCTCTGCAGCTTTCGGAACCATCTCCTTTTAGCTGTTCTATGATATAGCCATACCATATACTCTTAAGTGTATTATAATCCTCGCGGTTAATGCTAACTTTGGTTTAGCTTTATCAAAACATGTTGTGTAAGGTGTCAAACACTTTGGAATACTACCCCCCCCCCCCTCCCGCCAGTCCTGGCGGCAGGGGTAGCATTCCACCCTTCTAGAGGGAGAAGACATGTAGTTACTGGTTTACAAAATGGATGCTGCTGCCGGCAGGGGAGGACTGGACAATAGGTTTCCTGTCCAGGGAGGTGCCAGCACCTCCCCTGACAGGCTTTTGTGTATTGGGGCAGGGAGGGCTGCATTCAGTGAATGCTTTCCAGACACTGCCTGGGGCACACAAGGTGCTCCATGCATTTCCCAGTTCAAGCCGGTTGCTGGGGCACCCTGCCCCAGCTCTGGCGCGAACCTGGACAAAGGGAAAGGGGTGTACGCACCCCCTTCACAGGTCCACCCATAGGAGGGACCTTAAGGGTAGTCCAGCCCCTAAACTCAGTATAAGTATAGGAGCTGTGTCCCTAGGACTTTCGATTACCCTGGATGAAACTTTGAAACATAAACCCTGGACCTTCGACATTCCATTTCGACAGGAAGATGGAAGACATCTCCCTTGTGGTCAAGGAGTGACCACCCTGTTCAAACAGGCACCAACAGCAACTTTGCCGGTCTGCATTTTCCAGGCTCCAGCCGGATCCTGAAGAATCTGCGACACAGGACCCGGACTTCCAGACGTCTCTGACCCCGACCTTCGATCCCAGCAAAGCTGAGACCCGTGGTGGGCACGAGAGACGTGGGACCGGAACTCCTGGACATCCT
This sequence comes from Lissotriton vulgaris, assembly GCF_964263255.1. Lineage (NCBI taxonomy): Eukaryota > Metazoa > Chordata > Amphibia > Caudata > Salamandridae > Lissotriton > Lissotriton vulgaris. The sequence goes on along the minus strand of NC_141689.1, from coordinate 414,922,459 downwards.
GTATTTTGCTAACTGCATCGACTCCCGAGGTATCTCGCAGTTGTGCATTGGGGTACCAGAAGTCCCAGCCCGAGCACCATTTGCACCGAAGGTCAGGCCCCCACACTCCACGAGTGTCCCATGGGGCCCGCTCTTGCAAGTCAGCTCGACTCGTCTTCCCCATTCCTAGTCCGTTGGCTAGTGTGCCCCTGGAAAACTCCATTTGGAATCTAACTTGCTTTCCTGGTTGCTCCAGGCTTGCTCCAGCTTCCCTACAAAGGAGACGCGCCACAGACCTTGCTGGTCTGCATGGATTGCGTTTGCCAAGGCTTGTCCCAATCCGGATACCGACACCGCAGTCAACTAGATCCTTCGTGGGACAGCTCGAATCCAGCTCCTGGTCGTCGTCGACGCCTCCTGAACCTCGTGGCTGAAGAGACAAGCTTCACCTTTTCACCTGAAATCACCTGACATCTCCTGGTTCCTTCCTGCTTCCATCCTGGTCACTGGCAAGTGACCCAGACTCTGTCCCTTCTGCTTTCAGGTTCTACAGATCTTTGATCCACCTGGACACTTTTCCTCTGGTCGCCTGCAGCACTTCTTTGCAGCTCTCCATTGAAAACGACGACAAAACTCGACACAAAAAGACACCTATGCACCCGCTTCCCTGGGTGAGGTAACATGAGTACTCCGGTGCTCCCGTGGGTCTTGACTCTCGAAGTGTCCTAGTTTAAAAGGATTCCATCGTAGTCCATCCAGAAGTGTCCTTAAATTGTATATTTGTAACTTCTACGTTTCCCATAGAAAGTCAATGGTAACACGCATCTGTGTTTAGACACTGCACGCGTCTCCCGTGGGCCTCCTTCTTCCTAACCCTTGGTTGTTTAGCGTAGCCCCAGCGATTCCACAGGCCCTAGGCCTGGTTTCTAATTCTCTCGTGGTTCTTATCCACTATTTTAGTATATGGTTTGTGAGGCCCCTAGGGCATAACGTATACTGTGCAACTTATTGTATATTAACTCCGTGACTTGTATTGTATTTTTACCTCTGACCTCATAAAGAGTGCGGAGGGGTTGTGTTTAGAATAAATACATATATATTTGATATATACCTTGTGTGGTGTCCTTTCCCTTGGTACTCAAGGGATTATAATTGGTAAAACAACTTGCTTAATACGCTCTCTGAAGTCTTAGCCTGATGACTGCTGGTCCATGCTACCACTAGGATAGGTTTCTATAAGGTTGACCTTACATCCACCATCAATAAGGGTCGATTAGACTGGTGCAAGGTGCCCACTAGAACTAGTGGACATCATATGCCAGGCTAACTTCTCACATCTATGATCTTAAAAGTATACGTGTATCGGCCCAGAGGTTTACTTCCCAGTAATCGAGTACAGAATGGCTAACATGCTAAACTTTACCTAGAAGTCTAGCCAATAAAGGGCATTGATTGCCTCACAGATAGCAAGTGACTACTTGAAGCAGGAAAAGATGTAATCCATCCTTATTGCCAACCACACCTGACCAACCCAACTTCAGGACTGCATCTCCTATGTGAAACTAGGCAAAGTGCTAGACACAACTCATTGCAAATAAAACCCAATTAACTCCTACTTCTCGCTCAAACCACCAGAACACCATGAAAACCAAACAAGTAGGCACCAATTTACATTCTTATGCAAATTCAATTCATACATACCTGAAGTAGACTGAATAATTTTAGTTCAAGCTTTATTACACCCGTACCCTAGCAATGGGTTGCTTGGTTGGGTTCCTGACATCATCCTGAGTTCATTGAAGAGTGTTCTCTGGCCCACTGCACACCTTATTAAGGGGCTAAAAATATGTTTACATCTATCTAATCTGAGTGTATATACATGACCTCTCCCCAAATCTAGCATCGGCGTCAAGACCTGTACCATTACAAACAAAGCAGAGGGATGTTGCAGACAGATCACTAATAAAGTAAATAAATGCTTCTAGTAACAGCTTCATGCACCAATATCACTGTAACATGTGAAAGTGTCTCTCTATGGGTGCTGGAGTGTTGCTTTAACAAAACCAAATATACAGGAAAAACATGAACATGTTTGGAATAGGGCCAAGTGGCATACCAAGTTTAAAGCTTCTATCATATATTTACAGCTGAATCTGACATGTTGAAGGTACAGACTGAACATGCGACCCTCGCCTCAGTTATAGTTCAAAGTTCAATTAGAAACCTCACCTCAATTAGACATCTGTTTCAGTCCAAAGCTCTTTACAAAATGCCAAAGGCAAGGCAATAGATCAGGACGAGCAGGTTATTATGCATGCCATGGGTCACCTTAGGAGAGCACAGGGGGCTGTAGTCTGTGGAGAAGGAGGGGTGACAGAGGCAAGGTCATTCCCTAAGAATTTCTCACTATACTGGTCATGCCATGTTATGGGGGAGTCTGTCATCTCTCACTGTTTTCCTGTTTATGTGAGTGCTTCATCTGTTAATGTCTTCCCCTTTGCATTGTGGTACTTGTAGTGTTAAGTTCTTCGCAACCAGAAATACAAAAACACAAAGAAAGATGGTGTGGATGAGCTATTTATGAATGGTATAGATTGATAAAGTACATGAGTTTGACTTCTGCATTGAGGGCAGGCAACACTCCGTGGAATGGGGGCATGGAGGACTGTGGAGCTTCTGTTCAATCGGCAGACTGGGAGTGCATGTATTCTAAGCTTTGGGCATCTTTGTGCAGAAAAGGCAAAAGTGATTAAGAATATAACAGTTTTGGGTCCTCCTAGATCACTCCTTTTTTATGCCATCCTGCTACCCAAGAGAGAAATTTGCAAAAGATGGACAGAATCCTCCTTCCTTTCAGACTGGCTGAACTCAGTTGTGGCAATTTCTAAGCTAGATTTAGCTAGATCTTGTAGTAAGAAGAAGTTAGCATTTTGGGACTTGTTACAACTTAGACTGGGCTGAGAGATTTTTAGAATTTTTTTACGGATTCCTATGATTATGCTACCTTAACACCTTTGGGGCATGTCATTTTACTTCCAGTCTTCCCCTCTGGAAGCTCTACGGCGAAGGTCTCTTAGCTCCTGAAGCTTGGCGGAAGTGTTATCTCGGTTGGTTCCTTCATTAGCCCCAAGTAAGTCCTGGTACCTGTAGGCGGGTCTCCACCTCTAATTGCCTTCCAATTCTCAGCTTGCTGAACATGGTATTGACATCTTGGGTGCAAAGTGAAGTGAGATTGGTGGCGAATGAGGATACAAAAATAATATATCTATATATATATATATATATATATATTACCTACTGGCGGTCGCCAGTAGGTATATATAGTTAGGATTTTTTCTCTATGGGATTTTTGAAAATTCTATGTCTAATAACTTTGGCGTTCGTGGACGGAATTGGCTAAAATTTTCAGGAAAATGGCACATTTTGTTTCTGAGCAGCCCCTGAAAATTTGGGGGGGTTCGTCAAGGGGGGGGCCGAGAAAAAAGGGGGGTCCCAAAACGCGTTTTTCCCATGTTAATTTCCATAGGGCGGTTGGCCTCACTTTTAGCTCGAACGGCTGAATGGATTTGCATGAAACTTGGCAAAATTGTAGGGACTGTTAGCCCGATGTGCCTTTGCTAGGTCTCAATATATGTGCTCCAGTGGATTTTGATAAATTAACGTTCCAAAAAATATATATATCTGTGACAGCGCTCCGGGTAGCGCTCCGGTTCGCGTACTTGACGCGTAACGGAACTTCGTGAAACGAAGCTGATTGGCTCTCCGGTGTCTGTCAACATTCTAAACAGTCCGGAGCGGCCGCCATCTTGTCTCTCGGTAGGATCGAGAGACAAGAGGAGGCCAAAATGAAGGGGGAAATGACCATAAGGGGGCATAGTAGATCCTCCCTGACCCCCTAGGTTTGATGTGGAGGCTTTGAAAGGGCCCCGCGGGGCAAAAAAATAAAAATCGTTTTTTTTCCGTGAGGAGCGCCCGGTACGCTTTTGCGCAATGGGCGGGGGGGGCATCGTTCAAAGCACATCAGCGTGCATAAACACGAAAATGTTTTTATCTACCACGTACTTGACTTATCTCTCTGAGATGCATTCCCTTGTGTTTCGGCAATGGTAGTCTGTTCATTACATAGATCGCCCGAGGGCGGTAGTACAGACCACGCGTAGGAAAGGGTCAAAAGCCAGGGGTATAGGAGTATGTAACAAGCGAGCCATTTAATTCAAAAAACTAAACGTGACAAACGATTGCAGGATCAGTGAAGGTTGATTTTATAATTGAAAGTATAACAGGATCAGTTACAATAAAATCGTCCATACGCACACCATGGGCGAGTATCATGAGCAACATCATTTCGAAGCTTTATTAATACAATAATCAATAATGAAAAATCGACATCAATAGGGTTGTCTGTATTCACAGTCAGTACCCTTCCCCGCCTGTCATGTGCACAAAGACCGCATACATCCCCCATAACGTCAAGGCTAAGTAACTAGAACGTCATAAGGAGTTGCAAGTCGCTCCCATACTGGCGCCATTTTGGTCGAGGCCAGGCAGGTTCAGAGTATAGTTCAATGTCTCCAATAAGTAGCGGCAGGACCAGAATCCCTTTTGGCAGTTCTGGCATCGTTATTACGAACACTAGAAAACAAGACATTCTGGGCAATACCACCCTTGACGCAGCCCTTTATTCCTCAAGATGGTGTCTTTCAAAAGCCAGGGGTATAGGAGTATGTAACAAGCGAGTCATTTAATTGAAAAAACTAAACGTGACAAACGGTTGTAGGATCAGTGAAGGTTGATTTTTTAATTGAAAGTATAACAGGATCAGTTACAATAAAATCGTCCATACGCACACCATGGGCGAGTATCATGGGTTACATTACTTCGAAGCTTTATTAATACAATAATCAATATTAAAAAATCGACATCAATAGGGTTGTCCGTATTCCCAGTCAGAACCCTTCCCCGCCCGCCATGTGCACAAAGACCGCATACATTCCCCATAACGTCAAGGCTAAGTAACTAGAACGTCATAAGGAGATGCAAGTCGCTCCCATACTGGCGCCATTTTGGTCGAGGCCAGGCAGGTCCAGAGTATAGTTTAATGTCTTTAATAAGTAGCAGCAGGACCAGAATCCCTTTCTGCTGTTCTGGCGTCGTTATTACGAGCACTAGAAAACAAGACATTCTGGGCAATACCACCCTTGACGCAGCCCTTTATTCTTCAAGATGGTGTCTTTCAAAAGCCAGGGGTATAGGAGTATGTAACAAGCGAGCCATTTAATTGAAAAAACTAAACGTGACAAACGGTCGCAGGATCAGTGAAGGTTGATTTTTTAATTGAAAGTATAACAGGATCAGTTACAATAAAATCGTCCATACGCACACCATGGGCGAGTATCATGGGTTACATTACTTCGAAGCTTTATTAATACAATAATCAATAATGAAAAATCGACATCAATAGGGTTGTCCGTATTCCCAGTCAGTACCCTTCCCCGCCCGCCATGTTCACAAAGACCGCATACATCCCCCATAATGTCAAGGCTAAGTAACTAGAACGTCATAAGGAGTTGCAAGTCGCTCCCATACTGGCGCCATTTTGGTCGAGGCCAGGCAGGTCCAGAGTATAGTTTAATGTCTCCAATAAGTAGCGGCAGGACCAGAATTACATTTATGAAGAATGTTGAAGAGTAGTATGTTGAAAATCTGAAGCCATCGTTCTACAAACTCTCAACCAGCCTTGGATGGAAAAATCCTGAAGAATGTACAAACTGAAAAACAGTTTTTGTCTGCATAGCATCAGCAGCAACACTTGAGTCAGCTTTGTGTGAAGCCCCCATCTGAATCATTTTTGGCCACTATAGGTGTGGCAGGGTATACTCAGAAATGAGTCCCTTTCTCACTGCACCATCAGGATTCAAGCAAGCCGAGCCGACGACGGCTGAAATGCCAGAAACCGGTGAAGAATTGCCTTGGTAGTTTAGTCTGCCCTGTTCCCATGATGCACTGGGCCAGGGACAGACTGATTTGCATATAGCCAGGTTCTGAACTGGGATGGTGCAGTGAGATAAATAACGGTGATGGATCAAGCCCTGATCTTTGGACTGGGTAAGAGTGGTCTGCTTAATTCAGACACTCTGTTCATCACCACCACCCCCTTTTCTGAATCGTTTTTGGCCACTATAGGTGTGGCAGGGTATACTCAGACATGAGTCCCTTTCTCACTGCACCATCAGGATTCAAGCAAGCCGGGCCGACGACGGCTGAAATGCCAGAAACCGGTCCCCTGTAGCTTGTCTCCTTTCTGGTGAAGAATTGGCTTGGTAGTTTAGTCTGCCCTGTTCCCATGATGCACTGGGCCAGGGACAGACTGATTTGCATATAGCCAGGTTCTGAACTGGGATGGTGCAGTGAGATAAATAACGGTGATGGATCCAGCCCTGATCTTTGGACTGGGTAAGAGTGGTCTGCTTAATTCAGACACTCTTTTCATCACCACCACCCCCTTTTCTGAATCGTTTTTGGCCACTATAGGTGTGGCAGGGTATACTCAGACATGAGTCCCTTTCTCACTGCACCATCAGGATTCAAGCAAGCCGGGCCGACGACGGCTGAAATGCCAGAAACCGGTCCCCGGTAGCTTGCCTCCTTTCTGGTGAAGAATTGGCTTGGTAGTTTAGTCTGCCCTGTTCCCATGATGCACTGGGCCAGGGACAGACTGATTTGCATATATCCAGGTTCTGAACTGGGATGGTGCAGTGAGATAAATAACGGTGATGGATCAAGCCCTGATCTTTGGACTGGGTAAGAGTGGTCTGCTTAATTCAGACACTCTGTTCATCACCACCACCCCCTTTTCTGAATCGTTTTTGGCCACTATAGGTGTGGCAGGGTATACTCAGACATGAGTCCCTTTCTCACTGCACCATCAGGATTCAAGCAAGCCGGGCCGACGACGGCTGAAATGCCAGAAACCGGTCCCCGGTAGCTTGTCTCCTTTCTGGTGAAGAATTGGCTTGGTAGTTTAGTCTGCCCTGTTCCCATGATGCACAGGGCCAGGTTCTGAACTGGGATGGTGCAGTGAGATAAATAACGGTGATGGATCAAGCCCTGATCTTTGGACTGGGTAAGAGTGGTCTGCTTAATTCAGACACTCTGTTCATCACCACCACCCCCTTTTCTGAATCGTTTTTGGCCACTATAGGTGTGGCAGGGTATACTCAGACATGTGTCCCTTTCTCACTGCACCATCAGGATTCAAGCAAGCCGGGCCGACGACGGCTGTAATGCCAGAAACCGGTCCCCGGTAGCTTGTCTCCTTTCTGGTGAAGAATTGGCTTGGTAGTTTAGTCTGCCCTGTTCCCATGATGCACTGGGCCAGGGACAGACTGATTTGCATATAGCCAGGTTCTGAACTGGGATGGTGCAGTGAGCTAAATAACGGTGATGGATCAAGCCCTGATCTTTGGACTGGGTAAGAGTGGTCTGCTTAATTCAGACACTCTGTTCATCACCACCACCCCCTTTTCTGAATCGTTTTTGGCCACTATAGGTGTGGTAGGGTATACTCAGACATGAGTCCCTTTCTCACTGCACCATCAGGATTCAAGCAAGCCGGGCCGACGGCGGCTGAAATGCCAGAAACCGGTCCCCGGTAGCTTGTCTCCTTTCTGGTGAAGAATTGGCTTGGTGGTTTAGTCTGCCCTGTTCCCATGATGCACTACGCCAGGGACAGACTGATTTGCATATAGCCAGGTTCTAAACTGGGATGGTGCAGTGAGATAAATAACGGTGATGGATCAAGCCCTGATCTTTGGACTGGGTAAGAGTGGTCTGCTTAATTCAGACACTCTGTTCATCACCACCACCCCCTTTTCTGAATCGTTTTTGGCCACTATAGGTGTGGCAGGGTATACTCAGACATGAGTCCCTTTCTCACTGCACCATCAGGATTCAAGCAAGCCGGGCTGACGACGGCTGAAATGCCAGAAACTGTCTCCTTTCTGGTGAAGAATTGGCTTGGTAGTTTAGTCTGCCCTGTTCCCATGATGCACTGGGCCAGGGACAGACTGATTTGCATATAGCCAGGTTCTGAACTGGGATGGTGCAGTGAGATAAATAACAGTGATGGATCAAGCCCTGATCTTTGGACTGGGTAAGAGTGGTCTGCTTAATTCAGACACTCTGTTCATCACCACCACCCCCTTTTCTGAATTGTAATAACAAGAGCAGGTGCAATTCAGCTGGCCGAGCGAGGCCCTGTGCCGCAGGAGCGGGCGCAACTCAGGTGGCCGAGTGAAGCGCTGGGGTGTAGCTGAGAAACCTCCACCTGGGGAGGTGATGGAGGCTCGTTTGCGCCGCCTCTCCCTTCCAGTGCACCCCACGCCATCTCCTGGCGCAGGTATATGTGATAGTTGGACCAGGGCACCGCAGGACGTGTCTTCAGGTCAAACGGATTGTGGGACAAGGTCCAGAATGGAAAAGTCACCAAAAGGCAACAAGTTCCACCTGACCCCGGGAGCCGACCGCCTACGTCGGGGGCGATCTCAGGCCACACCAGGGCAACAAGACTTGGGGAGGGGGCAGGAGTCAAGCGCCCCCTCCGAGTCCGCGCCAGCACACCTCCCCTCGGGGGCCTCTGTCAAGCGGCTCAGGGAGGCACCGCAGGCAGCGGTTCTTCAGATCAGTGGCTGTCACCGGCAAGGCTCCCCTCCGTCAGCAGCGATCGTTGGCGCTGTGATTGCGGCCGGAGGCCCCGCCTAGTCAACGCCCCGGCCTCTCCATCTCGTAGGCCGCAGAGTAGTCGGGGAGAAATCCCGGGAACGGCGGCATGCATTTGGATCAATGTTGTAGCAGGCTGCTATGTAAATAGTTATTTAATAAAACGTTTTACCCTGTTACTTTGCTGGTGTGTTGTATATATTTATTATATTTGCATAGGGTTTGTCGTTTTGTTAGGGTGGGGTGGGCGGCGGAGCCGAGCTGTCTTGCAGCCATCATGGCGTTGAGCTCAGTTCCTCTCACTAGTTTCTTATTTCTCATGAGGGGTTGTTCCTAATGTTTCTATTTTAGCGAGGTCAAAAAGAGATCCCATTAGTGGCCTACTGATTTTGCTTGATGCCTTTTGTTTTTTCTAACGATTTTTCACTATCTGCAAAGACTAAACAGAGTATTGCGACTCTGTGCTTGTTTGTAAATAGAGAATGAACCAAAGAGAACCAATTCCAAAACAGTAAATGCTTGGATAACAATCAATCAAATGGAGAGGGAAGCAGGCACGACGGATTACAACGGGGGGCAAAGGCCTGCGTTACCTACCCTTCACTATCTGCAAAGAGAGAATACTCCTAAAAGAAAAGAGGGGGGGGCAGCGTTCAAAGCACATCAGCGTGCATAGACACGAAAATGTTTTTACCTACCACGTACTTGACATTTTAAAGCTTTTGATATTTGCTATTAAAAAACCATTGAATTTAACTGAAAAAACCATAGGTTATAGACCATATATAGTTAGGAATTAGCATTTACAAAACCTTGAAAATTCCCTGAAAAAACCATGGGTTATAGACCATATATAGTTAGGAATTAGCATTTACAAAACCTTATTTTACTCACTCAAAACCATTGAAATTCCATATATAGTTAGTTGCACTAACTATATATCGCGCACCCGCAATCCACTGCTGATGATGTCACATATTACATCATTCATGACATGGTCAGTGACATCACTGATGACATCACTGATGACAACTCAAATGACATCACTGATGACATCTCATTTGACATCACTGATCACATCACTGATGACATCACTCATGTGATAATACGATGAACCTCTTCAGACTCTAATATAACCTTACATACACTCAGTATAAACAGACACTCACAGACTGTCACTCATCCATGGAGTTACTCAAACACCTAGTCAGTCATGCAAAGAATCAATCACACCTCCATTTCCTCAACTATACAGTTATACACACCTTACTTATTCAAACATATACTAATACATATTTACTCTCTTATACAATCCCTGATACAAGCTCACAATGATCCATACAGCCACTCACACATTCACTGGCTCTTATCCACAGTTATTTATATATGTCAACTCTCTCATGTACTGTGTTTTACATACGTACTTACTTGCACATGTAGCACTGAGATATCCATTCACTCACCAATACACCCATGCACAGTCAACCGCCCATATAGCTGTTTCCACATGCACTCTTGAACTCATACACCTAGTGAATCAACTGCTTACACATCTATGCACAGAGTCACATACCTCCCAGCCACCCACAGGCACACTCAGCCTCCCATTCAAATACTTGGGCAACCAATCAATAATCCATATAGCCAGTCTTATAGCTACTGATCAACACATGCAGCAGCTTACACAACAACAGACATATTAATGCACAAGTTAAGACAGTTTAGTCACTAACCCATGCACTCAGTGAGACACATTTAATCACTCTCTCATACAGTCAGTCATGCACCTACTAAATTCTTCATCCAGACACTTATACATCCACTCATTCTTCAATATGTAAAACATATTTAAACTTTACAGAAACATACAGTCACTGGATGTTGTCATCAGTGATGTCATCAGTGATGTCACTGACCATGTCATGAATGATGTAATATGTGACATCATCAGCAGTGGATTGCGGGTGCGCGATATATAGTTAGTGCAACTAACTATATATGGAATTTCAATGGTTTTGAGTGAGTAAAATAAGGTTTTGTAAATGCTAATTCCTAACTATATATGGTCTATAACCCATGGTTTTTTCAGGGAATATATATATATATATAAAATATTTCTGCTTTTTCACTTTGGGAGTTTGGGGATTGGGGCAGCCGACCACAGCGAGGCATCCCTCCCCCCCTGGTTTTTTTTGGGGAAGTGTAGCAGTCCGGCTACAGCTCAGGGGTTTGTGCATCATTTGGAAGGCTACATTTGTAGCCCAAGGGGTATATAACCTGCCATTTTGAGGTGACATCCACCATTTCGTCTTGGTGACACGTTGGCAGCGTTTTTTGTCCCCTGCCTTAAGTACTCTTAATAAGTTTTGGGGGACTGTGAGTGCTGGGCTGGTTTTTATTGCTTACAGGTGTGCAAGTGAAGCTATGTTATAAGTTTGTCGCTTTCATTCAGGTGCACAGGCGGTTGGCTGAGGAGTTGCCCTGATTTACAGAAGTTTATTGTTATTATATATAGAACCCGGTAATTCTGGCCACATCCTCATTCTTGTTGCGATGCAATTAGAACCTATCACTGCAGGAGCACCCCAGCACAGGAATACACTACCCATTGCCTGGTAGAGCGCACATAAACACCCTCCATCTGAAAGGGTCATTATCAGTAGATTTTGGGTTGCACGTAGCCGTACTTCAGGGCATGAGGCCTGCTGCTTCTGGGAGTACATGTACTCTCCTTGTCCAAAAACAAGTTCTGGATTTCGGGGGGAGAAAAAAAAAGAGAAGTGCCGGTACTCAGTACCGGCCCATTTAAAGCACTGTTGTAAGTGAGAGAAAAACGGTGCAGCAAGGAACGGCCTGTTTCATGAATGCATCGCCATATACCACTGCACTCCATGGTAGTCCCGTGCATGTGTGTTTTTCCCCTGTCTATGAAAGCCCTAGGAGGTAGCAATACCTTTTTTTTAGCCAGACCTAAAAACAAAAGAAACGAAGCATGGATACGAAATAAAAAATACTATTCTGGTGTTCTGGTGTGTATTTATTATTGACACAGAAAACATTTTCATAAGCCCTTCAGTGTAAATGAGGATTTTTTTGTGTTTTTTTTTTATTGTGTACATATACAGAAATAGATCAAACAAATGTTCAGTTAAAACCAGGCCAGCAAATGGAATGAACCACTGTCATGTGATGTATTCAGTCTTTCACAGCCTGCATGATGATCAGGAGTAGTTTGTTTCAGAAAGCTATGTAGCGAGCGGTAATGAAGTGAAAGTGGGTTACCGGCTTGTACCTTTCCTGGTAACCTCCTTTTTTTCTCAATCTTTTTAGACTATGTCTGAATGTATCCAGATCTCATGTGCTGTTTGTAGAATTGGCATTTACACGGTAAGATAAGCATAATGTATGCTGATTCCTATTAATTGTGGACAGTTGTACCATATATCGTTTGCATGTGTGGAGTTTATAGCCGTAGTAAAAGTCCTGTGACGTACTTTTGTGTTTCATGTGAATTTTCCATATTTGCATCCTACAATGGAATGTTTAACATTTTAACCGGTCAACGTGTAGAAACTTGCTTATGAAAAAGGTTTAAGGCTGTTTTTCACCCATCTTTCTCATGTTCAAGATTATACAGGCCAAGCAAGATGCAGTTCAGTTTTTTAATTCACTAACATGCATCTGTTATCACCTAGCTTGTGAGTTAAAAAATTTCATTTACTCTTTCAAACAGAACTGTTATTTTTTGTAGTCTTAAAAAAAGCACACGGTCCTGGGGACTAATGAGCGTTGAGGCTGAGTGAATGAATGAAAACAATTTATAGGGCGCAACTTAGCCCAAGGGCATCAAGGCACCAGAATGAATGAAAACAATTTATAGGGCGCAACTTAGCCCAAGGCGCGAATAATGGTTTGTAGAGGCTGAGGGGAAATGAAGGACCTTTGTATCTCTGAATGTCAGTTCTAGAGCAGACGTTTGTGGGAAAGTTTTCTCGAAGTTCGGGATGGAGTTTCCTACAGCAACTCCTCTTGATTCATCTAGTCTAAAGAGACAATATGTCAACAGAAAGAAAGGGCTTCTTTGAAAGTATGTTTAATTTAAAAAGTGAAGGATGCTTTCTAGTAGGACTTTAGCTGTTTTCTCCTAAGATGCCCAGCTCAATGGTGAATTGATGCCCTATTAAGGTATAACTGACAATGCTGGTAACTTTTTTATCAGGGTCTGTTAACCCTTTCGCTGCGGCGGCTATACCGCCGCAGCGCTAACAGGGCGGGGCGGCCGCGCGGCGGCCGCATGCTGGTGACAGAACCGCTCCGTCACCAGCCGCGGTTGAGCTGTGCTCGTGACGGAGCGGTTCCGTCATGGCCCTCCCGCTCAATAGAGCGCGCCGCGCAGGCGCGAAATCAGCGCCGCGCAGGCGCGAGGCGGCCGGGCCATGACGGAACCGCTCTGTCATCAGCACAGCCCAACCGCAGCTGATGACGGAGCGGTTCCGTCATCAGCAGGGGAGGGGTTAAATGTTGTATCTCGTTTCAGTGGCTTGGTGCAGGCTGGGATATTGTGGCGCATATGATGTTAAAAGGATGTCAAGGAATTGCTTAGAATGAGTTAAAAGTTGACGTTCAATGGATATGCTGAAGAATTTGAGAAATAGGCTTATTAGGAACACCAAAAAGTACGATTCGGATGCTCGAATGCTGGAGGACTCTCATGTTGCAATTGGATTTCTTTCATTCAGGTTTTCGGGAACCGTCGTTGAGTTGAAAGTAGGAGGTAATGAGCTCCTATGCACCCAGTCACCTATGCTCCTCAGTAAGTCTGCATATGCGCAGCATGATGGTGGAGGTTCGATGTGTGAGGGTTATAATGGGAGATGAAATCTTAGTGACGCCAGGAAGTTCAGGCCCATTGTACCGTACCACAAAAGTTATTTAGCACTTATGTTGAAGTGCTTGCCTATAGGGGTAGCACGCTTCACTGTATAGGGTGTTTGATTGGAATTGTGATGTCTTTCTTTTGATCCTATATGGGAAGTGTTTCCATGTCCTGCGTGATCACGACTGAGGCACTGTTATTATGTTCTAGGATGCAGCACTTAGTGTGATGGATCAAGAAGTCTGAGACAGGTGCGCAGTTTATGTTTTCAAGTAAGCTGCAAGCTTTGAGCTGCGTGCAGGTCTTCTTATGGTGTTGTTTATGAGCCCAGTCTCCTTTGCTGGTTACCCCACTGGGTTGTCCATTCAAAGATATTTTGTTTAGAGTTTATGGTCCTGAGCACTCATCGATTTGATGGAGAAATGATGAACAGATCTGCTAGGATAGACTTTAATATCATCCCATATCTGCTTGGCATTGTGAGATGTCAACAAGCAGTAATAGCTTGTCATGGCATGCAGTGGTAGACTACATTAAAATACTCCCTTGGCCAGCACCATGTGACAGATCTCTTCAGCTGGTCCGTGCCTGTTCTTTTGATGTTGTATGGTTTATTGCCGTGGACTGGGACACTAGTAGGCAGCGGACATGGCCCATGATTGTTTTGTCTTACAAGAGCTTAAAAGTATCAAGCACTTTAATGAAACTATTATGCAGCCTATAAGACCTATAATTGATTGTGTGATCAGTCGGTGTTATGGTATTAGTATTAGTGTGGGCCAGGATGTTTATATATTGTATTTCATGGTTCTGTCTTGTAATTGCATTTATATAACACTTACTTCCCGTGACGGGGCATCTAAGCACTTGATGCTGGGCAGCACGCTAATCCAGAATCAAAGATCAATGTATTTTTTCGCACTTATTATTGATGGTTAGCTTGTGCTCCTAAGAAAATCATTCCATACATTTACTCCAGGTTCTATGTGGTAGATTAAATTGATAGGAGTTCTGTCATCTTTAGTGGGAGAGGAGGTACGGGAATTCATGCGTGTTTGGTGGTCCAAATAATTGAGCTACATGAGGTTAGTGTAGTGAATACACAATCAATATTGGATAAAAAGTGGAACTTTATTGAAGATCTTGTTCCTGATGAAGACAAAGTTGCCTCAGGTTCAAACGCTCAACAGCATCTGCCGGTAAGCCCATTAACCGCCTTCCGCTACAATGTTCATTTTCCAAAACAAAACAATACACAGCACCCACCTAAGCGCATGCACATTTTAAATCAAACATAGCCACACGTGCCTACCTAACGCATTCTTCTCGTTCCTCGTGAAGATCAGGAAAGGTTCACAGGGAACAGAACAAAGTTGAATTAACAACACTACAGTTAGTTATTGTCTGGTTGCAGGACATGACTTTTAAACGATAGGTTGTGATATTTGAAGTGAGGATTGGGCAATTTGAAGAAATACAATAATAGAGAATATAAAGGCTGTTTTTTTGTAGTGGCATGCACTTTGAGGATGCAAAACATTAGTGGGAGGCAGTACTAGATTATGTACGTTTTGGTAAGCACTAATACCGGGCAAATATTCTCTCCCCTGAAAGGCTACCACTTCAGCAAGAACAGCTGATCAGCTCCAGGGCTGGAGGTGTAAAGTAATGGCTGGCCCTATATATAGAGAAATCTGAAGAGATTCAACATGCACTCAAAGGTAGCAGTAACTCCATGATAGTTGAAATGTGAGAGAGTATAGGGGCAATGTAAGTGAACATCGAAGAGTAACAAATGCCGAAGCCGATGCCTTTTGATGTTAACTCTTAAAGTTTGGCTAGAATTATTATTTTCAAAAGCGAAGTGGGATCTAATTTGGATGCCCATGGTTATGGAATGACATAAAATGTGGGTGAGTAAAAGTGTATTGCCTACATTCCTATGCCCACAGAGTGGAGACTCAAACAAAGAATTGAGGAGGATGCAGGGCTATTTTCAGCAATTCCATTTACTTAGTTAGCAAGGGCTGCTGAATAGTGTCGTCTTGAACACTGGTATTTGACAGATGTTAGGGTGAGGGAGTTGGACTACAGTTTCAGTTGTTCAGGTGAGGACGTTTCTATGCTGGGCTTGTCTTTTGTCTATCACTAATTGCTGCTTTAGAAAGGTTAATGACTGGCAGGCCCAAAAATGTCACACTTCACGGTGTCCACATTGTGGGTACCCCTGCTTGGAGCCAGCACTACCTGCTGTGAGAAGCATCCGTTTACGCAAAGGCAGGGTGCTTGAGGACAGTAGAAAGGAACCAAACGGGTTCCACAACCTCTCAGTGAAACAGCAATGTATGGGGCAGCAGGTTATGCATATGCTGGAGAGAGCTGTGTATCACCTGACATGCTAATATTCTGGCAAATCTAACTGAACATTTCATTTGCAAGGGACTGCAAACGTCAGAAAGAGAGAACACCGGAAAGAAAACAACACCTGTGAGCGCCGATTCAGGGCACACAACCTCTTCTAATTTGTCAAACCAGGCAGATTTGGCTCACCCAAAAAAGATTTCACCCTTCCTCTGTCCATAAAATTTCCTGATAAACATGCTCTGCTATTTTTTATTTTAGTATAAAACCTAGAGCTCACTTGTAGTTGTATAGTCGCTAGAAAACGGAAACGTTTTATTCAAAAACATTTTTAGCTCATTTACCTTAACCTCAATTTACAGAACAACCTACTTGTATGCATATATTCAGAGCTTTTTGCTCTTTTGGGTCTTTTAGCATTTTTACATGTGCTTTTCCTTTATATTGCAAACAAACTAAACAGTAAAATCAGTATACAGGTCTGAATGTTTCACCGCCCAGGAAATCAAAAATGGCAAAAGGAATCGATGCATATTGAGAGGAGACTATGAAAATGTAGATTTTGTCACCAAAATAAACACACAAGCCATACTGTACTAGTTAAGCTCCTTGTTAACACAAAAATAGCGTTAGGTCATTGGGCTGTCTGCTGGATTGTTTATCTTCAGCCTGCCAGAGATATACAGAATTTACAAAAGTAGAGGGTCACTGTGTCCTCAGACACCTTTATCTCCCCAAAGCCATTTTAGGGTGGGCAGAGTGCTGGGCTGCTCACCTGGCCCTGCTGTCCCTTTGTGCAGTGCAGTATTGGCACTGGTAGATGTTGTGAGTAAAGGACTAGAAAATAGAGCCTCATACCATCTTAGGCCCCTGCCTCATTTCTGCAGTGACTAATGATGAACAGAAAAGGAAATAATGAGGAACAGAAATAGTAACAATGTAAGACGTTTACATTCAAAACCTGATAGATTAGATTTCTCGTGTGGCACAAGAATAAGTAGAATAGTACAGCAGTGGTAGCTAATAAACATAACAGAGACGATCTTAGTTAATAATCCATTCTTGATTCTGGACACCACCCTCCATTCCTCCACCATATTGAGTCTAGTTATTCTGGTGGCTGGCATCTGTGTAATATTATTAGAGATGTGACGGTCACTGTGTACATTACATTAATTGTATTGAATCAAGAGGTGTTTGCTGAAAAGGTTCTTATACATGTATACTGAATGAGACCTTGGTGAACTATTGTTACACAGATTAATGATTACCCAGGTTCCTTTTGTATATTGGGATGCCTTTGTTTTAGATGCCAGTCCCAGGTTGCATTATCAAGATTCACCAATACGCCGATGAAACAACTGTACCTGAAAGTTTACTCTGCTTCAGAAATCCAACGCCTCAAGCACTGTCTGCACATGATCCAGACCTAGATGTCCAACCCAACCAAGTCACAATTCCTGTTGTTTTCAAGAACAACATATAGGAAACAGTACAACCCTGGGTCGATGACATTCACCTTGACTGCTTTGAATACCAACGTTCACTGAATGCAAAGTTAAGTGGTTTTACCCTGAATACCAAACTCCCCTTATGGAATACAAAGGCCAGTAAAACTAAAATGGCCTGGTACCAACCAGCTCTGTCTTCCAAAGAGAGAGAAACTGTTTCTTCCAGAAAGCAACTTGAGAACTCCTGTTCAAGCCTTCGCACTCTTGCATCTAGTGGTATTACCGAGATTCCACACTAGCACCCGTTAGGGCATCCTACACATCATGATGCATAGCTTAACTGGAAAGAGGGCAAGAATCAACGTTTGGGAAATGTGGTGTCTAGCATTTATGGATGATTTGGTGTGATCCCTTTACTGGTCCTTCTAGCAGACTCCTCTTCATTCCATGTGTTTGTTAGGTCCTTATCATTATATTGTGGTGGTGTCTAGCTTTGTATTTCTGTATTGGGCATGTCTTCTAACTAGATCTTTGTCATTGTGAACTTGTTCACTATTAGTCCAAAACGTAGTGTTCCATACCACTGACCTAGAAGTTCACATTATGATACTGAGTGTGTCCAGTAAAAGGCCTATTTCCTTCCCAAAGGCCTCATGTTGTTCAACAAGAATAACAGCTGCCATTATTACTAAACAGCTTATGCAGGGAAAAATGCATGTTTAACTGCTGGTGAAATGCATTGCTGTCAGTGATCGATTTTATTTTGAAGGAAAGATTATTCCACAGCTTTTAGGTTGCATAACAAAGGTCTACTGCCCGGTTGTACTAAGTGTTTTAACAGTCCGAAACACACCAGTTTGCTGTTTGCAACTGTTAAAATGCCCTTTTGAATGTACTAAAGCCATTTTAGGAGTCTGTAAAATATAGTGAATCCTAAAAAGGCTTTGCAAATGGATGCAATTCGCAATTTAGAATGGGCGTGCTGTGGTCATCTCTTCCAATTGTGAATTGGTGTGTGAAATATCAATGTGTTGCAACTGTACTCCTCTCTGTTTGAAAATGTAACGTCTATGGAGCTGGGATGGTAATGCATTCACAAAAGGAAAGGGGTCCCGCTAATGACCGCTTCCCCACCGTGATTCTTGAAAGAAAAAAATATTTGGGAGTAGGCAGGGGGTAACTGCCAATTCATGAGCAACATTTTAAAGAAAGGGTATCTTTTTACAAATATAACCCTGTTTCCTTTAGGAAAATTGGTTGCATTTAAAAGAATTTTTTTATTGAGAGGAAATACAGACATGGCAGTCTGCTGACACTAGTAGGCCATCATCCCTTTTATGGCCTCCAACCTGAGTGCGTCTCAATTGGCAGCATACCTCATTAATATTCATGAGGAAGGTTGGATTGCGACTCACTCTGAATCCGTTTTTTGTCAACCAGCCTATTTGTACAATAGTTGTTTTGCAAGAATACTAGTCTCAATGTGGCCCAAAATTCCATAACCGGTTTCTTGCATTTTGTGGATTTGATGCACTATCAGGGTGTTATCTAAATTGCGAATGTGAAAACATTACATTTCTATAGAAGCCAGTACTATTTGTGACATGACTTATGATGTGGAGTTTGTTGAACTACACTTTACAGCCACTACGACAGATGGGTCGCTGGTGTTGCATGCACCAAACAAAACGAAACAGGATGCATGCTTTAAGATTCTGTACGAGTGTCACATTGTGTCAGTGTACTAGAAAATTGCCTGAACAAGTGGCCTCATTTCCTGGTACAATGCTATGAAATCTAAGACTGTGGAAGATTTACTTAACTGTGTAGAGGTGTGAACAGGGTCTAAATCACATCCAGGATCTAGAGATACTGGAGTTGGGGGGCCAGTGGGTGTCCATTATAACACCAAACATTTAACTTTGCTTTGCGGCAAAGTCCATACATTTGGATGCCATGATGTTGTTGCGCGCCCCACAACCAGGATTCCCTTCATCATCAGGTTATGTTTGAGGCAGTGAAGCCTACCCAGTAGACAATTGATGAAACAAATGCTCATGCAGTTAATCTAAGTAGTACTCATTTACATATTGTGTTTCTTACCCTAGATCACCCCAAAGTTGGACATCTCCCTCGTGTACAGTAATTATCCAAAATTTTCAGTCACCTCTTTTCCTCCAGACTTATTTAAAACACTTCGTGGTGGTACCAATTTACAACTGACTCCTCGACAAAATGCAATTTTTTGCGAATCTCAGATTTTTCCCCTCATGACTTCAGTAATCGTTTTCTTCTACCTTCATTGTGATATGAGCTGCATACCCTAGATGCACCAAAGGTTTTCAGAAAGAGGTTCTGAAAACCATTTTTTGTGACTTGCTTATGTCACTCGTGGAACGTGATTGAATAAGACCTTTGTAGATAAATATCTTTATTACGGATATTTTGTATTACTTGGGAGTACAGTTATAACATGAATTGGACATGTGGACCTCTAATTCACTAATGATTTTGTTGTGCCCTAATAAGTTATTTTCTGACTTTTTATTTATCTATTCTTTTTAATTTAGGATTGTTTGGAAGGATTGCTATTTCCAAAGAGAGGTATTACGCCTATTTCTGATGACTCATGTGAGTTTGCACATGCCTGAAGCTATTCTAAATTATAAGCTGCTTATTTATAAACTTAGAACATCTATACCAGCGTTTCTTAACCTGTGGTCCGGGGACACCTGGAGATCCACGACGCCTACTCAGCGGGTCTGTGACTGTTTAGAAAATTAAATATTATTAAAAGAATAATAAAGTGTATATAAATAAATGGGCAAAATTTAAATTGAAAAATTTAAACATTCAGTAAATGTGAAAGAATTTGAAATTGGAGGCTAAAAACTGGCATCCTCAGATTGATTCATGGTAGCAGTGCAAATGCATCTAACAAAATACAGTATAGGCAAAATAATTGAATTCAGAAAAGCTACAATCTTCCCATACACATATATATATATTTATTTTTAATAGTTTGTAAATTAAATAACGTTATTCATCATTTGTGTATTTGATGAATGCTATTTAAATCCTCAAAATTACTAATCACTCATTTGTGGTCCCCAGATTTCAATAATGATTCAATGGCTGTCCCCTGGTTCCAGTAATGATTAAGCGGGGGTCCATAGAAGAACCACAATTTTTTTTTTTGAGGGGGGAAATATTGGGATATTTACGTTCTCTTCAAGAGAAAATAAAATAAAATACGCCTTTGGCCGTATTTGTTTGCCTTTGAGAAGGTGTTGTGGCTCATATACTTGTTCCTGTGGTGAAATAATTTGTTCTAAACTGATTGATATGTGGCTTGAAGTGACTTTCTTTGCTGGTTATGCATATACTGAATGTACAATCATGCGTTTAAGAAGTAAAATTTGCATGAAAGATTCTCTTTGTTTTTGTAATGCTTAAAATATTTAAATAAACATTTGTTTAACCCCTTGTGTGCTCATGACGAGACCAGGCCGTCATAAGCCACAGTTGAGCTGTGCTCATGACGGCCTGGTCTTGTCATAACGGCGCGGCTCCACCCACGCGAGGTTAATTCCCCGCCTGTGCGGGAGAATTAATGAGTGGGCGGGGTCGTAACGAGGCCAGGCAGTCATGAGCACAGTTCCACCGTGACTCATGACTGAATGATCTCGTCACGAGCTCACCGCTCATTGCTGCTAATTGTTAATTGAGCGCAGCTCGCATAGCCTGTTACATTATTTGTGCTTGATTTCGTGGCGCTATACTGCTTACTGCTCACTGCTGTTGATTGGTAATTGTTGCACTGCTCGCATTGCCTGCAAGGTTATTTGTTCCTGATTGTGCCGGTACCACTGCCCAGATCATAGCGTCATTCCGGTTGTGCCCCAATCTCGTCCTGTTTCGCTTTTTGTTTATGCTGCAATTTTTTTGTTGTGACTCCTAGCCCGTCTCTCCAGCCCGCTCCCGCCTCCCAGCTGCTCCTCCCTCGCTCCGCCCCCCTCCACTCTCCACTTATGACAGATGCATTTGCACGCAGCGTTCACGCGCTGCGGACTCGCCCTATGCGCGCCGAAGGTGCGCCAAAGGTAAGCCTGTCTACGCCCGTCCGTGCCTGGACCACGCCCAGCGCCAGACCCCCTGGCCCCCGCAAAATCCACTCCACCCGCATAACGTACGACGCCGCAACCCTCTCAGCACTTAACCCCGGCCAACTCACAAACTGCTACAAAGCCGCCCCAGGACACACCCATGGACCCTTCACCTGCCACTCCTGCAAGTTCGACTGCATCAGGACCCACACCAAATCCACAAACTCCAAACAGAGCTCCGACACTAACCACCTGAAATGCATCCTGCTCAACACACGCTCGGTCCACAGACACGCCATTGAACTTTGGAACCTACTCGACACCACATCGCCGGACGCCGCCTTTCTTACAGAAACCTGGATGAACGCCTCATCAACGCCCGACATCGCCATAGCCACGACGGCTACAAGATCATCCGAAAGGACCGCATCAACCAAACAGGAGGAGGCATCGCCATCGTCCATAAGAACACCATCCGCATCACGACCAGTTCCGATGACAACCTCACAACCGCCGAACACCTTCACTTCCAGATTCACACCGACCCTAAGACCACACTCAGAGGCACCCTTATCTATAGACCACCCGGACCCCGCACACAATTCAGCGAAGACATCACTGACTTCATCAGCCCACACGCCCTCCTCTCCGAGGACTACCTTCTACTGGGAGACCTCAACTTCCACCTGGAAAAGAACAACGACAGCAACACCACCACCCTTCTGGACAACCTCGCCAATCTCAGACTCAAACAACTTGTTAACACCCCCACCCACTATGCCGGCCATACGCTCGACCCAATCTTCACCTCCAGCAAGCACATCTTCTTTAATCACACCACAGCTCTCCATTGGACTGACCACAGTTGCGTTCACTTCGCAGTAGGAAAGTTGGAGCTATTACAATTGCAAATAACAATGCCTTTTATTTTTGTTTTCATTTTAAAAACATAAAGGGCTTTGTCATTTACAAAACCAATAGCTCCAACTTTCCTACTGCGAGACCTATTGTGCTCTGCACAGTGTGGGTGAAAGTGGCACTGCGTGGATGTGAGTGGCTTTGAGTGAGTTGCGTTGCGTGGGTGAGTGGCGTTGCGTGGGTGAGTGGCGTTGCGTGTGTGAGTGGCGTTGCGTGGGTGAGTGGCGTTGCGTTTGTGAGTGGCGTTGCGTGTGTGAGTGGCATTGCGTGGGTGAGTGTGGCCTTGCGTGGGTGAGTGTGGCCATGCGTGGGTGTGAGTGGTGCTGTGTGGGTAAAAGTGGTGCTGTGTGGGTAAAAGTGGTGCTGTGTGGGTAAAAGTGGCACTGCGTGGGTGTGAGTGGCGTTGCGTGGGTGAGTGGCGTTGCGTGGGTGAGTGGCGTTGCATGGGTGAGTGGCGTTGCGTGGGTGGCGTTGCGTGGGTGAGTGGCGTTGCGTGGGTGAGTGGCGTTGCGTGGGTGAGTGGCGTTGCGTGTGTGAGTGGCGTTGCATGTGTGAATGGCGTTGCATGTGTGAGTGGCGTTGCATGTGTGAGTGGCGTTGCATGTGTGAGTGGCGTTGCGTGGATGAGTGGGTTGCGTGTGTGAGTGGTGTTGCGTGAGTGAGTTGCGTTGCGTGTGTGAGTGGCGTTGCATGTGTGAGTGGCGTTGCATGTGTGAGTGGCGTTGCATGTGTGAGTGGCATTGCATGTGTGAGTGGCGTTGCATGTGTGAGTGGCGTTGCGTGGATGAGTGGGGTTGCGTGGGTGAGTTGCGTTGCATGTGTGAGTGGCGTTGCATGTGTGAGTGGTGTTGCGTGGATGAGTGGCGTTGCGTGGGTGAGTGGCGTTGCGTGGGTGAGTTGCGTTGCGTGGGTGAGTGGCATTGCATGGGTGAGTGTGGAGTTGCGTGTGTGAGAGTGGGCTTGCGTGGGTGTGAGTGGCGTTGTGTGTCTGAAAGTGGCACTGCGTGGGTGTGAGTGGATTTGCGTGAGTGAGTGGCGTTGCGTGAGTGAGTGGCGTTGCGTGGGTGAGTGGCGTTGTGTGGGTGAGTGGCGTTGTGTGGGTGAGTGGCGTTGCATGGGTGAGTGGCATTGCATGTGTGAGTGGCGTTGCATGTGTGAGTGGCGTTGCGTGGATGAGTGGCGTTGCATGGATGAGTGGCGTTGCGTGGATGAGTGGCGTTGCGTGGATGAGTGGCGTTGCGTGGATGAGTGGCGTTGCGTGGATGAGTGGGGTTGAGTGGATGAGTGGGGTTGCGTGGGTGAGTGGGGTTGCGTGTGTGAGTGGGGTTGCGTGTGTGAGTGGTGTTGCTTTGGTGAGTGGCGTTGCTTGGGTGAGTGTGGCATTGCGTGGGTGATAGTGGGCTTGCGTGGGTGTGAGTGGCGTTGCGTGTCTGAAAGTGGTGCTGTGTGGGTGAAAGTGGCACTGCGTGGGTGTGAGTGGCTTTGCGTGAGTGAGTGAGTGAGTGAGTGGCGTTGCGTGGGTGAGTGGCGTTGCATGTGTGAGTGGTGTTGCGTGGATGAGTGGCGTTGCGTGGATGAGTGGGGTTGCGTGGATGAGTGGGGTTGCGTGGATGAGTTGCGTTGCGTGTGTGAGTGGTGTTGCTTGGGTGAGTGGCGTTGCGTGGGTGAGTGTGGTGTTGCGTGGGTGATAGTGGGCTTGCGTGGGTGTGAGTGGCGTTGCGTGTCTGTAAGTGGTGCTGTGTGGGTGAATGTGGCACAGAGCCTTTGATGTGGCCTGGCGCAGGAGAAATGCTGCTGCTGCTAATTAAATATAAAAAGTGTTTAGGGACTCACGGCTGCCGAGAGTAACAAGGCAGTGCTGGGAGGGGGGCTGCGCACCAACTGAAGTGCTCTGGTTGCACAGCCTGCGGCTGTGTGAAGTGATAAGCCTTTGAAGTACACAGGCATGCTGTGACGGAGGTGTGAGAGGTCTGGCAGGGAACAGATGGCCTGGCTGTGAAGCAGGGGGCGGGGCAGCACTGGGGAAGCCTGTGGGAGGGTGATTGATGCCTTTGATGTGGGGAGGGAGGAGAGCCTTTTGCGAGCGTTGTGCAGGAGAAATGCTGCTGATGCGCGTGCATGTTTAATCACGTGATTCACGTGAACTTAAAGAAAACCGCGGCTGAAAGCCCGTGGTTTGACGATGATTTTGCCACTTGAATTCTCGTTCCCTCAATGCGCTTGCGCGCATTGTAGGTCACGAGACCTAAAAAGACTACGACCCACAACCAATTCCCCGGAGAAACTGGAACAAAATTACAACCGACCAGCTCTTCACATCGCTTCACCAAAACCCTCCTGCAAAATCATCGGACCCAAACCAAGCAGCCACCAACCTCACACGATGGATCACCCACAGCGCTGACTAATTAGCACTGATGAAAAACCTTCAAATCAAGCAAGGCAGCAAAAAAGCCCCCTGGTTTAATGATGACCTTGAGAAATCCAAGAAGATCTGTCTAAAACCCTCGAGAAAGCTTAGCGAAAAAACCCAACCACTGACAACCTGGCCACCTTCAAGAACGCCACCCGCAAACACCACCAACTGATCCGATCCACCAAGAAATCAGCATTCAAAGATCGACTCGACAACAACGCCCACAACAGCAAGGAACTATTCAACATCGTCAAAGAGTTTACCAACCCCACCGCCGGCACCAACGACATCACTCCCTCCCAAGACCTCTGCGACTCTCTAGCCTCGTTCTTCCACAACAAAATCGCTGACATACATAACAGCTTTGGAGACCAGTCCACCCCACCCACCACATTTTCAACAAAGCAGACTCCATTATCGCACCCCATCTCCGAGACGTCAATAACTGCTCCCTCAACTCCGCTACCTTCCCGGAAAGCTGGAAACATGCCGAACTCAGCGCACTCTTGAATAAAAACCCACAGCAGACCCCACTGAACTCAAGAACTACCGCCCCATTTTGCTCCTCTCATTCCCTGCCAAAGTCATTGAGAAAGCCGTCAACAGTCAACTCGCCGCCTTCCTCGAATCCAACAAATCCCTTGACCCTTCACAGTCTGGCTTCCGAGCCAAACACAGCACCGAGACCGCCCTCATCGCAGCAACAGACGACATTCGAACTCTACTGGACAACGGAGAAACAGCTGCCCTCATCCTACTTGACCTCCCCGCAACCTTCGACACAGTCTGTCATAGCACCCTTATACAACGCCTCAGCAACGTCAGAATACAAGGAAAAGCATTGGACTGGATCATCTCGTTCCTCGCCGGAAGAACCCAGAGAGTCCGCCTTCCCCCTTTTAAATCAGAGGCCACCGAAGTCATCTGCGGCGTACCACAAGGATCTTCACTCAGTCCCACCCTCTTCAACGTATACATGAGTCCCCTCGCATCCATCGCGCGCCAACACAACCTCAACATTATCTCCTACGCAGACGACACCCAGCTGATCCTCTCCCTCACCAAAGACCCAAACACCGCCAAAACCAATCTACACGAAGGGATGAAAGAAGTAGCCGAGTGGATGAAGAACAGCCATTTAAAACTGAACTCGGACAAAACGGAAGTCCTCATCTTAGGATCATCCCCCTCCGCCTGGGCCGACTCATGGTGGCCACCGGCCCTGGGAACCGCACCCATACCAATGGACCACGCATGTAACCTGGGCTTCATCCTGGACTCCTCCCTCTCGATGACCAGACAAGTCAACGCCGTCTCATCATCATGCTTCAACATCCTACGCATGCTCAAAAAAATCTTCCGTTGGATCCCCACCAAAACAAGAAAGACGGTCACCCATGCTCTGGTCACAAGCCGACTGGACTACGGAAACACCCTTTAGGCCGGAACCACAGCCAAACTACAGAAAAAACTCCAACGCATCCAAAACGCCTCAGCCAGACTCATCCTAGACATCCCCGCCAAGCTCACATCTCCGGTCACCTGAAAGACCTCCACTGGCTCCCCGTCAACAAGAGAATAACGTTCCGTCTTCTCACTCACGCACACAAAGCCCTCTATGACCTAGGACCCGAATACCTCAACACGCGCCTGTCCTTTTACACCCCCACCCTCCAACTACGATCGTCCAATCAAGCCCTCGCCGCAATTCCACGCATCCAAAGATCCACCATGGGGGGAAGATCCTTCTCCTACTTAGCAGCCAAGACCTGGAATTCTCTCCCCACCCACCTCCGCCTTAGACAAAATCACCTCTCCTTCAGAAAACAACTAAAAACTTGGATATTCGATAAGTAAAGTTCCCCCCCTCCCTCAAGCGCCTTGAGACCCTCTGGGTGAGTAGTGCGCTATAAAAATTTAAACTTGGCTTGACTTGACTTGGCGTGGCGCTCACCCCCCTGCCTCCTCCCCTGCACCGTAAATAATGTTTGTAATCAGTTTACATGTGATGAGATCCCAGTTGGGTGGAATGTTTTTATGTGTCAGCAGTGTAGCTATCCTTAATTTAGCGATTTACAAAAAGGGGGTGGTGATGAACAGAGTGTCTGAGTTAAACAGACCACTCTTACCCAGTCCAAAGATCAGGGCTTGATCCATCACCGTTATTTATCTCACTGCCCCATCCCAGCTCAGAACCTGGCTATATGCAAATCAGTCTGTCCCTGGCCCAGTGCATCATGGGAACAGGGCAGACTAAACTACCAAGCCAATTCTTCACCAGAAAGGAGACAAGCTACCGGGGACCGGTTTCTGGCATTTCAGCCTTCTTCGGCCCGGCTTGCTTGAATCCTGATGGAGCAGTGAGAAAGGGAGGGGGGGTTTAATCTTGCAGGACAACAGCAGTATTGTGGCAAGGTAACCCTTTTTAGGTCTCGCCTGTCGATGCGCATGCGCATCGAGCTTGCGAGACTATGGGGGCTTAAACAGTCTTTAACCAACTTGCAAGGAATCGTGGCGATTCCTTGCAGTGCCCGTGAAATTCAAGCTCAATGCGCATGCGCATTGAGCTTAAAAGCGCGTGCACATGCCCCCAGCCGCCTGCCTTCCATGTATTTTCCCTCAGGCGCACTCCTCCCACACCCCCGCTCCGCCCCCTCCCCTGCCTGCCGTGTCGCATTTCTTAAGTTCCCTCAGCCGCACTCCAGGCCCCTGCTGCTTTCACACCCTCTCCCCGCTCCGCCCCCTCCCCTGCCCGCCGTGTCGCACTTCTCCTCCCCCCTCCCCTTCTCTGCCTTCCCTCCGTCTTTTTTTTTTTTTACCCGCTCCGCCCCCTCCCCTGCCCGCCGTGTCGCATTTCTCCTCCCCCTCCCCTTCTCTCTCTTCCCTTTTAAACTTGTTTGATGAAGTTGGCAGGTCTTCTTTTACACTTCTTGCACTTCTGCACGGTCAGCTCAGCTGTGCTCTTTTAGTAGCCACAGTCCACGACAGTTCATGCTCACCACAAGTGGGCTGCTCCTCCTATCGGCTACCACCCGCCCACTTGCTCGCCTGCCTGCCTCCCGGCAACAGCTCTAGCGCCTCTGCTTTGACTCTGTTTTGGGATCGGGGATCACACCAAGAGCTAACGGATTGGGCTTCTTAGGCGCTTTCTTTGCCGTTCTCGGCGGTCCTCTTGACGAGGCACAGCGCGGATCAACTAATCTCAAGGAGCAGGTCGCTTGCCTATCCGTTGCTTCTACCTCCAATCCCAGCGTACTCGCAATATGTCACTTTTACAATTCGACAAGAATGTTTCTTGATTACATGAAAAACAAAGGATGCACGATTGGAGACGGTTTTCAAAATAAAATGTACCCAAACAAAATGTGTACCTTGAAAAAAAGAAGTAAGAAAATTACAGGATGTTTTCTCGTAATTATTGCGCAATTCTTAAAGTATAATTTTAATAGCCATTTCTCTAAGAACATTCCCTCCGTCTTTTTTTTTTTTACCCGCTCCGCCCCCTCCCCTGCCCGCCGTGTCGCATTTCTCCTCCCCCCTCCCCTTCTCTCTCTTCCCTTTTAAACTTGTTTGATGAAGTTGGCAGGTCTTCTTTTACACTTCTTGCACTTCTGCACGGTCAGCTCAGCTCTGCTCTTTTAGTAGCCACAGTCCACGACAGTTCATGCTCACCACAAGTGGGCTGCTCCTCCTATCGGCTACCACCCACCCACTTGCTCGCCTGCCTGCCTCCCGGCAACAGCTCTAGCGCCTCTGCTTTGACTCTGTTTTGGGATCAGGGATCACACCAAGAGCTAACGGATTGGGCTTCTTAGGCGCTTTCTTTGCCGTTCTCGGCGGTCCTCTTGACGAGGCACAGCGCGGATCAACTAATCTCAAGGAGCAGGTCGCTTGCCTATCCGTTGCTTCTACCTCCAATCCCAGCGTACTCGCAATATGTCACTTTTACAATTCGACAAGAATGTTTCTTGATTACATGAAAAACAAAGGATTCACGATTGGAGACGGTTTTCAAAATAAAATGTACCCAAACAAAATGTGTACCTTGAAAAAAAGAAGTAAGAAAATTACAGGATGTTTTCTCGTAATTATTGCGCAATTCTTAAAGTATAATTTTAATAACCATTTCTCTAAGAACATTCCCTCCGTCTTTTTTTTTTTTTACCCGCTCCGCCCCCTCCCCTGCCCGCCGTGTCGCATTTCTCCCCCCCCTTCCCCTTCTCTCTCTTCCCTTTTAAACTTGTTTGATGAAGTTGGCAGGTCTTCTTTTACACTTATTGCACTTCTGCACGGTCAGCTCAGCTCTGCTCTTTTAGGAGCCACAGTCCACGACAGTTCATGCTCACCACAAGTGGGCTGCTCCTCCTATCGGCTACCACCCGCCCACTTGCTCGCCTGCCTGCCTCCCGGCAACAGCTCTAGCGCCTCTGCTTTGACTCTGTTTTGAGATCGGGGATCACACCAAGAGCTAACGGATTGGGCTTCTTAGGCGCTTTCTTTGCCGTTCTCGGCGGTCCTCTTGACGAGGCACAGCGCGGATCAACTAATCTCAAGGAGCAGGTCGCTTGCCTATCCGTTGCTTCTACCTCCAATCCCAGCGTACTCGCAATATGTCACTTTTACAATTCGACAAGAATGTTTCTTGATTACATGAAAAACAAAGGATTCACGATTGGAGACGGTTTTCAAAATAAAATGTACCCAAACAAAATGTGTACCTTGAAAAAAAGAAGTAAGAAAATTACAGGATGTTTTCTCGTAATTATTGCGCAATTCTTAAAGTATAATTTTAATAACCATTTCTCTAAGAACATTCCCTCCGTCTTTTTTTTTTTTTACCCGCTCCGCCCCCTCCCCTGCCCGCCGTGTCGCATTTCTCCCCCCCCCTTCCCCTTCTCTCTCTTCCCTTTTAAACTTGTTTGATGAAGTTGGCAGGTCTTCTTTCACACTTATTGCACTTCTGCACGGTCAGCTCAGCTCTGCTCTTTTAGGAGCCACAGTCCACGACAGTTCATGCTCACCACAAGTGGGCTGCTCCTCCTATCGGCTACCACCCGCCCACTTGCTCGCCTGCCTGCCTCCCGGCAACAGCTCTAGCGCCTCTGCTTTGACTCTGTTTTGAGATCGGGGATCACACCAAGAGCTAACGGATTGGGCTTCTTAGGCGCTTTCTTTGCCGTTCTCGGCGGTCCTCTTGACGAGGCACAGCGCGGATCAACTAATCTCAAGGAGCAGGTCGCTTGCCTATCCGTTGCTTCTACCTCCAATCCCAGCGTACTCGCAATATGTCACTTTTACAATTCGACAAGAATGTTTCTTGATTACATGAAAAACAAAGGATTCACGATTGGAGACGGTTTTCAAAATAAAATGTACCCAAACAAAATGTGTACCTTGAAAAAAAGAAGTAAGAAAATTACAGGATGTTTTCTCGTAATTATTGCGCAATTCTTAAAGTATAATTTTAATAACCATTTCTCTAAGAACATTCCCTCCGTCTTTTTTTTTTTTTACCCGCTCCGCCCCCTCCCCTGCCCGCCGTGTCGCATTTCTCCCCCCCCTTCCCCTTCTCTCTCTTCCCTTTTAAACTTGTTTGATGAAGTTGGCAGGTCTTCTTTTACACTTATTGCACTTCTGCACGGTCAGCTCAGCTCTGCTCTTTTAGGAGCCACAGTCCACGACAGTTCATGCTCACCACAAGTGGGCTGCTCCTCCTATCGGCTACCACCCGCCCACTTGCTCGCCTGCCTGCCTCCCGGCAACAGCTCTAGCGCCTCTGCTTTGACTCTGTTTTGAGATCGGGGATCACACCAAGAGCTAACGGATTGGGCTTCTTAGGCGCTTTCTTTGCCGTTCTCGGCGGTCCTCTTGACGAGGCACAGCGCGGATCAACTAATCTCAAGGAGCAGGTCGCTTGCCTATCCGTTGCTTCTACCTCCAATCCCAGCGTACTCGCAATATGTCACTTTTGGTGCCCAAAGTCTTTAGTAGGAACTAAGGACCTACTCTTAGGCAAGAAGTACAGTAAAAACAGTTCGCTTTACGTACAGTGGTTCCAATATAAACACGTCTACATGTTTACAAAATGTAACCATTGTGACCATTTACAATTCGACAAGAATGTTTCTTGATTACATGAAAAACAAAGGATGCACGATTGGAGACGGTTTTCAAAATAAAATGTACCCAAACAAAATGTGTAGCTTGAAAAAAAGAAGTAAGAAAATTACAGTATGTTTTCTCGTAATTATTGTGCAATTCTTAAAGTATAATTTTAATAACCATTTCTCTAAGGCATCAGTTATTAAAAACATGTTCAATACATGCCATTAATTAAAAAAAATGATAACTAAAATTCAGTGTTAAACTATTATTGGTCACATGCAGATATAGATATGGGCAATATTCTTAAAGATATATGTACGAAAAAGATGCCTTCCCACTAGACGGAATCATTTTTCCTGTATATTACATCTGAATCCACTGTGTGTAAATGGAAATATCACACTCGACATTTAATGTTTTTTTTTAAATATGTTCCAATAATTTATACACAGATAGGTCAGAGCACACTAAGTTAAAGAACATTGCTTGACATGTTTGCCATGAGTTGTGCAAAAAATGTGACCCTAAACAAAGTGCAAAGCTAATCCATCAGGTAAGCCCATGAGCCGTTAAGTTAGTAATAGTGCATGATAATTCACAGATGCAAGAATTCCAATCCTCACCGTCACACACCCCAAAAATCTCACACACCCTCAATCACCCTCACACAACATCACCCTCACACACCATCACAACCTCATACCCCCTCACTCACACTCACACACACTCACAAACAATCACCCTCACCCTCACACACCCTCGCTCCCCTCTCACACCCGTCACAACGCTCTCATACTCACTACACCTCACACCCTCACCCTCACACACACTCACCCCCCTCAACCTCACAATCTCTCACCATCAACAGCCCTCACCCTCAGACACCCTTAACCTCAAAGCTTCACCCTAACACACCTTCAGTCACCCTCACACACTCACCCACCCTAAATCTCACCCTCACACACTCACACACCCACAAACTCCCTCAATCACACTCACACACCCTCACCATCACACACCGTCACACACACTCAACATCACACCCCCTCACTCAACCTCACCATCACACACACTCACACGCCCTCACCCTCACACCACCTCACACTCACTCCCCCTCACCCTCACATCCCTCACCCTCACATCCCTCTTCCTCACACCCCTCACCCTCACACCCCTCACCCTCACACCCCTCACCCTCACACCCCTCACCCTCACACCACTCAAGCCACAGATGGGTGTGCGATGGGAGGACGCTCAGCTTGCAGGGCTGTGCTTCTTCCCCTGCTGCACTCCCCTGCTCTCTAGAGATGTGGCATAACAACAAAAGCTGCCATCAAAGTCACATAAATACAAATCATGTTGCATTCCAAATGCTATAGGTGTCACATTCACAAAAGTTAAAACTATTGGTGTTGTGAATGACAAAGCTATCAATTTAGCTATTTCACAAATAAACACAAATACAAAAAAAAACATTAACAAGACCAATAGCTCCTACTTTTCTAATGCGAGACCTATTGCATTTCCAATGCTTGTTTTACTGAGCCCCCATGTCCTGTAATGGCGGCAGCAGCATTTGCTTTCATGTTACAGTTAGCTAATCAGATCGCTGCCTCCCGTGGGGCCATGAGTCTTGCAGGAGTGAGCCAGGTGACGGGGGAAAAAAGCACTTGTGACCAATCAGATAACTCTATTTTTTTAATTTTCATCCTGTGGGGTCAGCTGTCAACTTATCTATAAATTCTGGTCATTAATTTCTGAAAAACTACTGAACGGATTTACACAAAATCACAAAAAGCCCACTTTTTGGGTAAAGCTGTAGCTTTCTGTCAAATTTGGTGTAATTCTGTTCAGCGTTTTGGCTATATACTCGACTATTGTTTCCTATGGAAAATACTTGGGGAAAAAAATATTTTGGAACCCCCCCTATTCACATTGTCTGCTTGACAGATCAGTCGAAGAACTTTCCGGAAAGAAGCGGAGGTGGATTAATATTTTTGTTTTGCTAAGTTTCGTGAAGATTCATCAAACGGCGCGAAAGGTATTAGGAAAACAAAAAATGCTCTTTGTTTGGAAACTCTAACTCGCATGTATATATTCTTTTTATTATTATTTATTTGTTTGTGTTAAGTCCTGGCTTGTGACACAAGTCCGTTTGTAGCAGTGCTAACAGCAGAATGATCCAATCATTATTAAAAAAAAAAAGATCCATTTCCTGAGAAATTCAGGGTACGTGATTATGGCGTATCTAGAAACGCCTGAAGGTTGCTTCAGGGCCAGTCTTTATCTGAAATCATTTTGCTTTCCATTGTTGTCAGGGGCTAGTTTCAGACATATCAATGGAGTATGGCAAAGTCTTTTAAAACCGGATTGTTTTACGTTTTTTTTTTAAAGATATCAGACATATAAGGTTCTTCAAGTTAGATGTCAATGGATTGCAGGGCTGTGCTTCCAGGATTGAGTCATCAGGATTGCCTTGCTGAATCTCAAGTTATAATTCAGAGTATTGCAAGGGAATAAGCCCTGTGTGTATTTTAGGCCTATGCTCTCTCGTGCCAAAGTAAATTGGGTTTTATTCTCTGCGCAATCCTGAGCCAGCAGATATGATTTAATCTGATTTTTTTTTTAGTTGAAATAGCCTGGCTGCTTTTTTCTGTTGTCTCCGTAGCTTCACATTCTCATTTTTATGTGCTCCTGCATAGACGATGTTACAGAAATCAGTCTCACTAGCATCAATACCATTGGTATTAGAATGCAATCTGTTAAATGGAGTATAGCCGTGACCTATTGGTTGTCAGCTGTGAGAATTTCAGTCTTGGTGCCATTCATACAAAGGTAGCGCTCCTTCATCTACACCATTACGAACTAATGGGGTAACCCATTAAACGTCAAAGGACCTAAGCATAGTGCAGTAAGAACAAGAAGTGGTCCTAATGTTCCTCCTTGGACAGGCCAAAGAGGCTGTGACTCTTATATTTTAATTAGCTGTCACTCACACTGTTTTCACTTAATAGTTGCACAAGAGAGAACTAAATACTCTTCAGAATGCACCAGAGAGAAAGAAACAACTGTATTTTGAAGACAACATCTTATTTGATACTCTCTTTTCATGAAAGTAGCAAAGGCATCGCAACATATGACAGTGTGTCAATAGACGGTCCCTCTAGGAAAGGGTGCAAAGAAAAAGTGCTCATGTGTGAAGTGAGTGAGAGAAGGGGAATTCAAAAGAAAAACAATTGGACAACACAGTATCATAATTTGCAATAGACACTGGATGGGATGATGCTAAGAACCGTAAACCAGTGTAGGAAATTATAGGAGCCATTTGGTTTTCATCTGGCCTGCAGGTACTCATTCATTCAGAAGTATATGGCTTCTTGGGTTTGTTCAATGAATACAATCCCTCCTGACCTTCTAGGTTGAGCAAATCATAATGATTTCCTTCCCTACTTCAAATATAAGCTGCACATACTATTTGTAGGAAAATGGAGCATTATGTGGTGTGATGGTTAGACCTTACCATGTAACTATCACAATTACCCCAAAGATGGTCCTTGGATTCACACCAATAAATCCCTAGCTCAGTCATCGTAGTGTGGCAAAGAGCAGTCTGGCTTTACTGTAGGAACATGTGTTAAGCATTTCAAAGTACCAACATGGATGATAAGTAATTGACACAACTCGAGAGAAATCCAACATCAATTTGTAAAAACAGAGTGTATTTTTATATTGATTTAGACACCGATAAGAACGGAATAGCATACATATAATTAGAGTTATAGATTTTTAAAGCAATATAAAATCAGTGCAGACTAATACAGTGAAACTTTAATGTTGCGGTCAATGGGAAAAACCACTAGTGACAATCGGTCACTTGCAGGTCGAGTTGCGTGGTACCCTTGCTGGGTAACGGTAATGCGGGTCCCAGGACCAAGCCGTGACAGTCAGTTCATTGTACCTGGTCCTGGCAGCCTAGGTGCAGAGTCGTCCTGGCTGTCCCTGGTGCTGAACGGGGCTGTGGGAGAGCTGCTTTTACCACTGAAACAGTGCTGCAGGGGAAAAAGATGCAAAAAGACAACAATACAGTAGTTGCTGACATCGGACGAAGGATGGATGGAGTTCCTTCTTAATGCAGCGTTGAGTAATAGGTTCGGTTGCTGGACTGGCAACCAGCAAGCCCTGGCAGTGGTAAGTAGAGCAGAAAGTAACTTTGATGAGCGGTGGTCCAGGGGAACACAGTAGCTGCCTGTAACTTTGTGGAAGACAGTACTACAGTTCCCACAATGCGCTAGACCATCTGGATATTTTGTGATCGCTCTGAGGGCCTGATTGCCTGCCATTCTTCAGATCTGGAGTATTGTTTTACCTGCAGTTTGCAGGGGACTAGTGCCACTAGTCCAGATGAGTCTGAGGGTGCTTCAGGCTTCCACAGGGGTCCCTCTGTCTTGGGAACCAAGAGATAGCCTAAGACTTGTCTCTTACAGGCATTTCCAAGAGCCTTGCCATAGGTACAAGGTATTCTTCTTTTGCTTTGGGCAAGTCTTGTTGTCACTGGTACAGGTCTCTTCTGTCCTCAAGATGCAGTTTGTTCAGAACTAAGGTAATGGTGTTAGGGGGATCCCCTAAATCCTAGATTTAGGTGAGTTAGGGATCTGGGAGCTAGTAGCCAATGGGCAGCTAGTCCCTGTTACTAGTCCACTCATGAGGTGACCACATCAGGGGGTGTGGGTCACACTTTCTACCCAGAACCCTCTATTCTGCCACTCCCAAAGATGGCAGAAATCTAATTTCAGTGTATAGGCCAGGATGCTCACCCTGGTGGTGTGGATAGCCTTCTGGTGGTGTATGCCTCCTTGAATAACTAATTTTGCTCCTGTCTGGGTGCAAATGTGCCTGGGCAGGGGGGGGGGGCTGTTAACTCCACTGGGAGTCATCCATGATGTATATCAGAGGCAGTGCAGCCTTTGAAGCTCACCCCCTTGATGTGCCACGTAATTAACTTGCTTTAGAGCCTTTGTTTCTTACTCCTGTGAGTGAGCACACTGCCTGGCAGGAGGCAGAATCCTGCATTGGCAGCAGCAAATGCTGGAAGCACGTGCTTGCCAGCCAGAGCACAGAGAAACTGGGGCAAACCTTTGGGCAACCTATAAGGAATCCACCTAGGTGCATGCCACATTACCCAAGACACAAGATTCATGTCCGGGTTGAGAAGAAGCGTTGTTGATACCAAACATGACATAATACGGCAGTACCATATTTGGACACACCCACCTTGAGGCCATGCCCACTTCCCGCCCTACGGCCCTATAAAACATGTGTAACTTTAGAGCTGCTAACCTCGAATGCCCATGTGCCAGCCCATGTTATCCTATGGACCGTTCACACATATAGTAGTTTCCATTGGGGAATACCACTGTAGGACATATAGGCTTGCACTTATTTGTCCTCACTTTGAATTTAAGGCACCCTGACTCCTGGGCTCAGGAGGTCTTCGTTACTGGTACCTGACATATATTAAAAATAGTGTGAACAATGGCCCTGCCACCTTAGACTCGCTGCGAACCTGCTGGGAGGGATGGCTGGGTCCACTGGAGGAGGCAGATTGGTGAGACGCCCTTATGGCTCCCAGAACTCTGATGACCTCCTCTAAATTGTACCTCATTCAACTTTACTACCTCCATGTGGCGTACCTCACCACTGCATGCCTACATAGGGCGCGCCTACGCCCCTCACAGGATTGTACACGTTGTGGCCAAGCCCCGACGATTTTTATCATATGGTCTGGCAATGCCCTGGTCTCGCCTCCTTCTGGGCGGTTGTAGAGTCGGAGCTCACACATACTCTGGGTTGGCAGGTCCCCCACTATTCCATACGCCTCCTCCTAGGAGTATTTGATTGCTTGGACAGCTGAATTGAATTGAATTGAAAATTCCATTTATATAGCGCATAACCACCCACAGGCCTCGCAGCGCTAAAGCTCTCGAGCCTCGAGCCGACAAGCATTTCCTGGGCACGGCGGTGGCAGTGGCCAAGCGAGATATCGTGGCGGCCTGGTCACAGGCCAAGCCTCCCACTGTACGTAAATGGCGCCGGGGGTGGATTGGTGTGCGGCCCAAGAGGAACGCCTCTTTGAGGCCTGAGGATGTCCTAAATCTGCTGTTTTGAATTCAATGCTTGTTGAGAAGGCTTGATCAAGGGTCTTATATTTACGCCAAGCCTCCTGCTGTCTGTTAATGACGGACTTTGATGTATAGTGTATTCCTCTGCTGTCTTTATTTGTTTTGTTTCTACAAATGCTAATAAAATTGATTATAAAAAAAATAGCGTTTTGACTGTGCCCCACATGATGAGGGCACAATCGAGTTTGAGCAGTTTGCACTGCTTCTGCAGTCTGCAATGCCAGGCCTGCTGTCAGTAGTTTACTTGGGTCACTCAGGGTGGCACAAAACCGTGCTGCAGACCTGGGTACCCCTTCACCACCTATGCCCTGGTTACCCCTGGTACCATATACTAGGGGCTTGTAAGGGGGGGGAGGGGTGTAAAGCCATGTCAGTTGTGATTGTCAATTAACACATAACCGGTTTAGGAAGAGAACACTGGCATTAGAGCCTGGTTAGCAGGCTTCAGTGCACTGTCAGAGTGAGTCGAAAACCAACATCTGGTAGTCCAAAGGGGGGAAGAAGTGGGGGGCCTATGCAAAAACCCTATACTCTTACACTATTTGAAATTATTCCTCACTCAAGAGGACTTTATGATTCTAGAAGTCCAATAACTTGTAAAGCACCGCGCACTTCAGAGCACGCTAGAGCGGACCTAGCGCTCACGTGACCCCTGGCACCGGCTGCCTTCGCTGCTGGACACGCTCACCTTGAGGCCACGCCCACTTCCCGCCCTTTAAAAGCGCTGACACGCTAGCGCTTGACTGAAGCTAAGACTCCTGAGGCGGAAGCCGGGAGAGGTCGCATTTTGTTATTTGCACTAAAATTTTAAAACTTACTTGTTTTTAACTGTAATAACTTGTAAAGCACCGCGCACTTCAGGGCACGGTAGAGCGGACCTAGCGCCCACGTGACCCCTAGCACCGGCTGCCTTCGCTGCTGGACACGCCCACCTTGAGGCCACGCCCACTTCCCGCCCTTTAAAAGCGCTGACACGCTAGCGCTTGACTGAAGCTAAGACTCCTGAGGCGGAAGCCGGGAGAGGTCGCATTTTGTTATTTGCACTAAAATTTTAAAACTTACTTGTTTTTAACTGTAATAACTTGTAAAGCACCGCGCACTTCAGGGCACGGTAGAGCGGACCTAGCGCTCACGTGACCCCTAGCACCGGCTGCCTTCGCTGCTGGACACACCCACCTTGAGGCCATGCCCACTTCCCGCCCTACGGCCCTATAAAACATGTGTAACTTTAGAACGCGCAGCGGGCGAGCGCAGCGGGCGCGCCTAAGGCAAGCCCGTCTGCGCCCGTCCGCGACCAGCCAGGACCCGGGGCCACAAATCTTGGCTCTCACGACACCCAGAGCAGAACCTACAGCTCGGCGGCCTTATACAGCATAGGTAGGACTGCCACTCCTCAGTGCTCCCACATCTTTGCTCCGTTAGAGCTACCCACCCGATGTTCGGGGTGCAAACACTCATTCCGCAAATCCCCATCGGCCGCAGCACAAACGTACCGTATGTACGTGCTAAACTGCCGCTCCTTACCTAAACATAGCACACAGATTGCCATGCTGCTCGAGGAGCATAAGCCAGACGCAGTTTTCCTGACAGAAACGTGGCTTACTGCTCACTCTGAGCCAGACGTAGTTCAAGCCTTACCCGTTGGCTATCACATCCTTAGAGTGGATAGACCGGTAGGGAGAGGCGGAGGTCTGGCGATCATTCTGAAGAACCAGTACCGATGTCGTACCACAGCAGAGACTATCCCTGAATGTGAGAGCATAGCATTCTGCATAGAGTTCAATGCTAACAACACTTTCTCTGGCACCTTGATTTACCGCCCCCCTGAGCCTGTAAAAGTGTTCCACAGGTCCCTTCCAGAGATCATAGCGGAAAGAATTCTTTCTGCCGCTAATTACACGATCTTAGGGGACCTTAATCTCCATTTTAACTCCCCCTCAGATCACATTGCTCAGGAATTACTAGATGATCTGGAAGCTCTCCAACTGTCCCAACTGGTTGCTGCCCCGACCCATGAAAAGGGCAATTTACTTGACCCCATATTCAGCAACTGCCTGGATCTAACTGTTGATCAACCCACCCCCCTCCCATGTTCGGACCATTTTCTGGTCCCGTTCACCTGGGTCAAACACAAAACCCCCCAGCTACCTCCCCAAGTCACCTCCAGGAGGAACTGGTCTAAACTCCCATTGGAGTCCTGGCTGCATAACCTAGACTCCACCAATGTGGCTAACACCTACTACGAAAATTGGATCACCCACTCGCTAGACTCGATCCTCCCGGTTCGTAAATCCTCCTCGAACAGACTACAGAAATCTGCCCCTTGGTTCTCTGTCTCTCTAAGACAACTAAAACGCCTCTGCAGGCAACGAGAGCGAGCCTGGCGTTTAGACTTCCTCCCAGATAAAAAGGCTTCCTACAAAGAGGCGATCAAAGCCTACAAAGAAGGGATAAGAACGGCCCAGGCAACCTACTATACTGAGAAAATACTAGAAGCAAAATCTAAACCCAAAGAAATTTTCCAGATTATAAAGCACTGTTCCACTGCCAATACGGCACCCCCACCCAACAAAACCAAGGATCAATGCAACGAGCTTGCGGATTTTTTCCACAATAAAGTCACAAAAATTTACTCCACCTTCCTCACTTCAGCCACAACTCCGGATGTGATTAACCCACCCCCTCCTAAATCACCTCTTCACCCAGACCAGCCTTCCCTTGAGCACTTCCCTCCTCTGGACCTTGACACTTTAAGCAAGGTGGCACGACAAGTTAAATCCGGCTCCCCCTGTGATCCCGCTCCTCCAGAAGTCCTGATGCAGGCAAGCAAAGCCACTCTGCCTGTCATCTTGGATCTTCTAAACACCTCTATATCCGCTTGCTCAGTCCCCACAGATTGGAAGCAGGCCATGGTACGGGCGTTGTTGAAGAAACCCAGCCTAGACCCAGACGACCATTCCAGCTACCGCCCCATCTCACTCCTCCCTTGGGCCAGCAAGGTGTTAGAGAAGTACATAAACGCGCAGCTGGTCCAGTTCCTGGAGGACCACTCTCTATTACATACATCCCAGACAGGCTTCAGACCAAAGCATGGCACGGAAACCGCCTTGTTAGCTGTCACCGAAGAAACTAGAAGGATACTGGACCAGGGAGGATCAGTGGCAGTGATCCTCCTTGATCTAAGTGCCGCCTTCGATACGGTCAGCTATACCACCTTGCTGGACCGTCTCTATAACATCGGAGTTTCAGGTGACGCTTTAAGGTGGTTTGATTCCTTTCTGTCTGGGAGGTCGTTTCAGATCTTCGACGGAGAGACGGTGTCCTCGAGCAAACCCCTGAGCTGCGGAGTACCACAGGGCTCCTCCCTGAGCCCTGTATTGTTCAACGTATACATGAGGCCGCTGGCGGGTGTTGTCGAACCATATGGCATTAAAATCGTGTCATATGCCAACGACACCCAGCTTGTGGTCTCGTTGGCCACGAAGAACAACAGGCATTCCGCAGCCGACCTAAAATGCCTAGTGGACGTCAAGGGATGGATGACCAACTCCTCCCTAAAACTAAACGGAGAAAAGACGGAGCTCATGCTCCTAGGCCCTACCTCCCCCGTGCCCTTCACCTCCCTGTGGCCCAGTGCTCTAGGCCCACCCCTAAGGACAGTGTCAAAAGCTTGGGAGTGTGGCTGGACAACAAACTCTCCTTCTCTACCCAGGCCAAAAAACTGTCCGCCACTTGTTTTGGCCTACTGAGAATCTTGAGGAAGGTTCTCCCGCTACTCCCCCTAGAGGCCAAAAAGGTGGCGGTACAAGGTCTCTTCCAGTCTCGCCTGGACTCGAACAATGCCCTATACGTGGGGGCACCTGAGATGACCCTCCGAAAATTGCAGGTCGTTCAAAACTGTGCAGCTCGCACCTTGCTGAAAATTTCGCGCACT
Source organism: Lissotriton vulgaris (assembly GCF_964263255.1). NCBI lineage: Eukaryota > Metazoa > Chordata > Amphibia > Caudata > Salamandridae > Lissotriton > Lissotriton vulgaris. The sequence goes on along the minus strand of NC_141689.1, from coordinate 414,881,416 downwards.
CACTCAGCCAGACCTGCTCTAAAAAGTCTCCATTGGCTGCCAGTGAGGCATAGAGTGACCTTTAAGGCGCTGTGCTTGGCGCACCGCGCCTTCTGGAAAACGGCCCCAGCCATCAACACCGACCTTATCATCCCTTACCATCCTAACAGGAACCTCCGGTCGACGGAGGCGTTCCTCGCTGTTGTTCCCAGAGTGAAGCGAGCCAGGTCTGGGGGTAGGCTGTTCTCTTTGAACACCGCCAAGCTCTGGAATGCTCTCCCCATCTCACTCCGGTCCAACCCAGACCTCCTCTCATTCCGTAAAAACCTAAAGACACTACTGTTTGCCCAATCCGATACCTCCTAGCCTCCCCTTCAGTCACTTCCTGCTTCTACTCAGCGCTTGGACGCTTTCGGGCAGCAACCGCGCTTAACAAGTACTTTTACAATTACAATTACAATTTGTTTTTCCACAGACACTGCCAGTAGCAGTCTTTCAGTGGCTCTTAAATATGCTATAGTTACACAGTACTCAAGCCACCCATAACAATTACATGTTGTACCAATGATTACGTTTAGAAGAGCCTTTCAGGGTTTATTTGCCACGCCCATATGTGGTAATGCCATAATATACCATCCTCTTAACAGTAAGACACTGCTCTTTATTCTTAACAGTTAAAAACAACTGTAAGATAGTGCTCGCTTTTTACACTGACAAACTAAGTACAAGTCAATTGTTTATTTATTTAGCAAGAACGGGATTATACAAGTGGACTGTATTCAGACACAGCAACATCTTTGCACGTCCTCCTCAATGAGTCATTTTCAACAGGAAGGTCAGTTTATTCTGAGGTACAATCCTTTTAAATGCAACTCTGGCATGTTACAGGAAGTTTGCTCAAATACATTTTTAGCCAGTAAAACATCATAGGTCATAAGTTTATAGTGCTAACAATGCACACGTCTAAACCTTTTATTTACTTTCCATATCAACAATATTTTCTCCAGCAACTGTTTTGCTCAAATCCTGTTCTTATAAGTAGTTGTATCTTCTTCATGATCACATCATCACAGCTTCTGATGTTTGTTTGGACAGATTATTAACAACTTCTACACACACAGTTTGCAAACATTTTCCAGCGTGGTATAAATACTTAGAATGAATAAGATAGAGGAGTATTTGGTAACTAGCTAATAGCCGTGGCAGTCTTGCTTCAAAATACCCCTTGTACCAGAATAATTGCACTTGATGTCATCATCCTACTAAACCAGCTCCTCAGTGGTCCAACCTGATCACAGTACACTGATGAGACTTACAGGACCATGTTTGACTCTGGGTAAGAACAGTAACAAATCCTTTTAGTATGCCTAGAAGAGGCAAAGCACCAATTCATTTTAAATGCACCCTCTTAAATTGCCACTGTCAAACTGGACATCTGAAACAAAGACAGCTCTTGTGTTGTGGCTAATTACCTTTTCATCTCTCATACATTTGGAAATAGTTTACTCCAATGTTTTATGATGCAAGACTAAAAATCATCATTTCCAAAATCTACTATTTTCAGTTTTCAGAATTTCGAAGAGGAAACGGATGGGAAGAGGGATTTTGGGCTTGGTGGGGAACTCTCTACGTAACTTCCCTAGCCTCTATAAACTGTTTTCTGCAAAAAAGACTAAAATACAAACTTTTCACATTGTTTGAACAAATAGATTTCATTTAAAAAAAAAAGGACAATTAAGCCCCGCATGTTTCTAATTTTCTGTGCTTCCAGTTTTCCGTCAGTAGAAAATGCTAGCATGCCAGTTCTTTATTAGAATTCTTTGGTGGAACTACAGTAGAACATCATGCTTTATCACTTCAAGCAGTGCAGCAGATAACTCCATGAACTCTTTCACCTATGTAGTACCATTAGAAACAGATCTTGCAAATATATTCTGAATTATAGGTAGCCCTTTCATGGAGTGATTTACAGTTACATTTCTTTCCAGGTGAGTGGGTGGGAAAGTTAACAGATAGTTATTAGATCAGTCTTTGAATAATGCCCTCAGCTTCACCAAAGGCCCTCTGTCTAAAGCCAGATCAATAACTACCTTTGAGTGCCGTCCCCTTTGATGTTTTGCAAGAACAAAACTTTGCAACTGATGGGCTAAATACGTCTACTAACATATGACTTCTTGACTTGATTTTTTTTAATGTTCTTACTTTTGTTTGTCATAATTCTACGAGTATTTCTTTTCTTTCGTTTCGCCCTTCATATTTCAGTTCATCAGGATCACATCATGAATTAACATAACATTTAAAACGTGTTGCTTAAATACACATATTAAACAGCGTTAATTTAGCTGGCTCAAAAGGAGGTGGCATGAAATTGCTTTAGTGTACTATGACTGCTCATGTTTTCGGATATCACGCCAAATGGACAAATTCTTGTCAATGAACGTTCATACTGTTTTGACAAAGGAAAGAGGAACACCTCCATTGGTTCACCTTAAGTAAAGGAATAGAGGAGTGGTTGGGTCTTAAATTACTAAGCCAGCAGGGAATTGGGTGTTAATGTCGTTTTGTTTCTAGAGTAGAGGTGGGCGAGCAACTGAAAGCTCGAGCCAGGCTCTGGCTACGTTTGTGAACCTATTGAAACCTCAAGCCCATCACAAGCCGAGCTTTCATGTGGGATTCTGTTTGCTACCCTCCCTCAACCTAGGATGTGGACTAATGCGCAAATACTTTAGGAACTGGTGAACCAGGTTTGAGTCTTGATGTTGGTTCAACAGTTTGTGATTCTGGGCAAATCGCTTAATTTACTATTGCCTATGAACCATGAATGGGATCTATGATATAACTGGTACTCATGTAAAGCACTCAAATGCCTTCTGGATGAGTTTGCACTAAATAAAAACTGCAAAAAAACGCAATAAGAGGTAAAAACAAAGCCTCAACATGGAAAAACAAATCGATACCCATTTCCTGGCTGATTTGTAAAAAAAGAGAACCTTGATAAATCAGTAGCTTCCTGGCTTAAATTGTGTAATCTAAGGCTAATATTTTATTTAATCAAAACTTTTTATTCATTATCACGGAGGAAATCACTTTCAAATGTGTGAGTTCAGAATACCAATTGTGAAAACACCTATTATCTTTGATTTAATAGAGTATAATGATGTGCTATGTGTAGGGGTTACATGACAACTGTCTTTCCTCTTACTTAACTGATGGTTCATATCTAAAAACTATCACTTTTATTAAGTATGTTGAGTGGAGTGCATAGGAATCACAGGACGCTGACTGTTTAGAAATTTCAGATTTATTTCAGGAACACAACCTGGCGTCCATCCGCAGCAAGGAGACAGGGCAAACTGCCTCGCTTGGAGCATCCCCTGCCTTACATACAACATTCTGAACAAGAATGTATGAAATGCCATCATGACACATCTCCTTCCCTTACACAAGAGAAAACAAAACACAATAATAGATAATAAGAAATACAAGAAAACAAGCCTGGAGCAGAAAGGAAACTAAAATACAGTGCTTCCTACCCCAGGTAACTTACAAAGAAAAACAATAAAAGAACAAACCTACAGCCAGTAGGGCATGACGCATAACCTAAACTCACATCACCTTTTCACAAAATCTTGCAAATAAGCAGGAGGCCTGCGAACTCTGACTTCATTCCTTTCCCTGACTCCATTCCTTTCCCTGACTCCATCACGACTGTCATGCAAAAAGTCTTGTTCTACCCTTCCCTGATCCCTCCTTGCTTCTTCATCCCGCATGAAAATGGCACCCGAACATCCTTTCTCATCATCTCTCTTGAAATAATGACCACCCTTCTGGTACAGAGCCACATCCCGCAAGGTCCACCTTATACCACCTTCAATGATAACATAAAACTTCCCAACTTTCTGCACGCAGGAAGGACCTCTGAACTTTTCCAAAGCACCTTTCACTCTCCCAGATCCCATTCTCCCTCCTTAAATGTGCTGTGACTTTGTACATGAATATATTTTCCACCTGACTCAACCCACTCTTTTAACCATGCAGGAACTAACCTGGTTCCTTCCCCTCAGTTGTAGAAAAGGACATTTACACGTGACACTATGTACAGTGGTGCGGTAGGCCCAGAGCATGTCCGAAACTTGTTTCTTGAAAGGTGAACAATTTGAGAATGCAAGTTGAATGGTACATTTGACCATCCTGTTGGCACTCTCCACAATCTCATTACCCATGGGATTGTAGAGAGAAGTCCGAGAATGTTTGGTCCCCCACTTTTCCCAAAAAATGTCACATTTCACTGGAAGTTAATTGCGTGCCATTATCTGTGAGTAAAACATTTGGAATCCCTTCTTCCTCCAAAACACTCTCTAAAATCGCAATAGTGAACTTGGTCGTCACATCTTTTATAACTCTTACAATCAATCATCTAGAGTGCACATCTACAATCACAGCAGCAAACTTCATTTCAGCAGGCAACTCTGACCTGGGGCCTATAAAGTCCTAATATATGGTATGACAGGAAACCCCTAGATCCTCAATATGGCCACCTATGCTTCGACTACACACTCTCAAATGTTTCTCACTGTCCTTACAACTACTACAGTTCTCCACCCACCTCTTAACCTGATTCTCTAAACCCGGTCACCAGAATTCCTGTTTAATTCTCCTGCATGTCATGCCCAATCCTAAATGTCCCTCAAGTGCTAATTTAAAGATGCAAAATCTTAACCCAACAGGTGGCACAAACCAATCACCCCTCATGATCACATCAACGCCATTCATCAATAATTCATCCAACATTGCTCTCTCGCTGCACCTTTCCTGATCATCACCATGACTTCTTTTAATACTTCATTCAAACCCATTTCCTGCTCCCATTCTGTCCTCGTAAATGCTCCCACGCTATTATGCTCCACATCGTGAGTACATGCTACTGCCTTTCAGTTTGCAAGTTTTTTACACCCTGTCTGTCAACAGACTCCCATTCCAATGACATCTGCTACAGTCGGCTTGCATATTCTTCCATCTATGTATACATTCAATGTCATGAAGGTATTCTTGCAATCTGGCAGCAAACCTGGCTAGTCTTGCTGAACCTTTACCAGCCCCACCTGCTGATAAAATCTTAATTAGGGTTTATGGTCTGTTCGTAGGACATACCTCATACCCCACAAAAACACTCTAAAGTATTCCGCACTCCATGGTGCAGCTAGGGCCTCCCTTTCAATAACAGAATAGCTCCTTCTGCTTCTGTGAGGGTGCGCAAAGCAAATGCTACTGTCACTTCAGCCCCATTTTTTCGTTGAGGTAGTACTTTGCCAATGCATGTTGCACAGGCGTCCACGGTAAAAAAAGCTCTTGGTATCAAATGAAGCTAAAATTCCTGCTTTGCAAATTTCCTTTTTTATGTCCTCAAAACACTTCTGTTGTTATCCTCCCAGACATACGTATTCCCCTCGCGTAAGAGTTTCCTCACATTCTCAGTTTTATCTGCGAAACCTCTTACCAACTAGGAATAATATTCCACAAGACCTAAAACTGATCTTGACTGGTCCTTGTCCCTAGTACTGGGTGCTGATCTTATGGCTTCCAACAGACTACTTTTGGGACTTAGCCCACCCATGGATATCGAATAACCTAAATACTCAACTTGTTCAGTCAAAAAGATACACCTATCGTGGCTCACAGTCATACCTGCTTCCTCCAACCTCCTCAAGACCAGTCTCAGAATGGCATTATGTTGTTCAACCATCTTTCCCGAAATCAAAATGTAATCTTGAAAATCGAAAACTCTTTCCATACCCTCGAATGTATTCGCCATTATCCTCTGAAATATGCCCCCTGCTGACACTAGTCCGAAGGCATGCACGTCAATGGATATGTTTCTTCAGACGCGATGAACAAAGTTTATAGCTTTAGAATCTTGGTGCAGCTTGATCTGATGATAAGCACTCCTCAGTTCCATTTTAGAGAAGTACTTACCATCCCCCACAGATTGCAATAATTCATCAATGTTAGAAAGGGGGTACGTGTCAGCCACAATATCATGACCAAGCGATCTCAAATCAATGCAGAATCTCAGGCAGCCATCAGAGTTTTGAGTAATGACCACTGGAGAAATCCAAGGTGCAGCTTCCACTGGCTCTATCACCACCCCCCCTTCAACATATCTTGCAGCAAGTCTTAGAGACCCTCTTTCACCAAGATTGTCACTGTCCTGAGTTTGTGTTGTATTGGCTTAGCATCATGCTTAAGCACAATCTTGTGTATGTATCCTTTTAGGCAACCCAATCTGTCTTCAAAAACTTTATGTGCTTCCTGTAAAAAGTCTTTCAAGTGAACATCTTCTACAACCATGACTTTTCAGGGCGACATTGGACTAATTATAATGTTGAGGTCATACTGATGCATACAACCAAGTATGGGAGGGCTCTCTTTCGAGATATACACTTTCCCTTCAACGCATTTCTCTGCAAAACGTATAGCACCAACCATGAACCCCACAATATCTATAGGCTCCCCTGGTATTCAACGGGATTAATATCTTTAGTTTTCAATGTAACATCTCTCCAAAGTTTACTAAACACATGTTCTGGAATTATCGTGTACATGGATCCTGAATCAATCATGAGTTCAACCTCTCATCCACACACTTCAAACATTCCAGTCGGTCTCTTCATCCTATTAGTCACATTCTCCCCTGCCATCGTTATTCCATTTATGGTCTCTCCCATCACCAATTATCTGTCCCTGCATTCTTGCCCTTGTCCTCTCCCTCGCACCACATTAACTTTAGACTTGGTTTTTATCACCCCCTACCCCTTGTTTGCACATGCACGCACAATGACCTTTAGGACCACATTTTTTGCAAACTTGATCAGCCGCGAAACATCGTTTAGAGTCTGCCATGTTTTAAGGACTTTCACAGCGCACACACTCTTTTGGCCTGATCCTTGAAGTTGCAATAACCATCCCCTTCACATTTTTCTTTGACACCACATTCACCTCATCTTTCCCTTCTCTATATGTCTCTAAACGAGCCTCGACAATACTAGTTTTGTCCACTCTACCTAACTCTTTCATGCATTTTTGTGACTCCTCAATGATTTTTGCTATGTCCACAGCGTCTTTCAACAATGGTTCCGTAGCCGCCCATAATCTTTATTGAATTTTCTATTCACGACACTGCACAATCAATTGGTCACAAATTAACTCTTCTGTCATTGTGCCAAGATGACATTTGACTGACAATTCTTGCAGTCTAGACTCAAACTCATCTATAGATTCGTGTTCAGCTTGAGGCTGGGTGTAAAATGTATATCTTGCCATGAACAAATTGACTTCCTTTGCAAACCTCGTTTCAAACCTTTTGAAAGCTTCCTTATAAACATTATCCAATGGTTGACCATTTGGGCCAAGAGCCACGGGTAAGTACTTGAAGATACGTTGACCTTCGCTACCCAAAGTACTTTTGGGCCAACAACCATGGTTAAGTACTTAAAGATATGTTGACCTTTGCTACCCAGGGCACTGAGCAACAACACTTTCTTCCTTGCCAGTGAGAAATTTTGACCATCTAAGCCTGTAATATAATTTTCTAACATCTCCACCCAATCCTTATGATGTTAGACTGAATAGCTATAAATGTATTTCAACAACAAATAAGAATGGAAGCTAAAGATTATTCTCTTGCCCAAATCACTGCACTCCACAAGACAATGAAATATAACATTTGAAAATAACAGAGAATGTATATCTGCACGCTTAATAACCTCACGCTTTTGCATGTATGGTGTGCAAATCACTGAACAAAGAGATGTACCTCCAAGCGTACTGACATGAGTCCTCAGGGCGTGCACATCACCGTTACAGTACCTAGACAATCTGCTTAAAGGATACCTCCATGCGGCAAAATAGTGGTCACTGAGAGAAAACACGCACAGCCAAACACAGTCCTCGAGGTGTGCAGATCACCATTGCAGTACTTGGGCAATCGGCTTTGATGTAAACTCCAAACGATGATGTTTTAGTTACCGGAGGATATGCAAGATGGCGGCACGTTTACGTAGCAGCGTTGAAGTTGCATGGTTGACATCCAGTGGAGGTGGCGCTGTTGCTAACAAACTAAAGCATAAAGATGGCGCCACGTCTATGTGTGGGCGTCAGGTGTGCATTGCGGTTCATTACCCAGTTGCATTGATGTCAGCCTCACGTGTGACATCTGCGTCTCGACCCTAGGGGTGAGGCGCGAGACTCCAATGGCGAGTCTACTCACAGACAGATCAATTCAATTTATTTACAGTACCTTAAGTATTTTCGTCTTCCAACCGACACAAATGACAAGGTGCTGTCGTTCTGGACAAACTTTGCCTTATTAGAGTGTGGCCCAACACGCGTAGGTTCCTCACCCACCGGGAACATAAATGAACTGCCAGGTTGTGTCCAGCACCCAACTGAAGATCGTCTCCAAAATATTGATTGGGGTCAGGAGGAAACACGGGGCACTGACTGTTTAGAAATTAAAGATTCATTTAAGGAACACAACCTGGTGTCCATTCGCAACAAGGAGACAGGGAAACTGCCTCACTTGGAGCGTCCTCTGCCTTACATTCTATGTTTGGAACAGGAACGTATGAAATACCATCGTAACAAAGTAGTACTGCTGTGCGATAATGTGATGTGTCTATGTCAAAGATTCCATGTGTTAATGAAATACCATTTATTTTTCCATAACAATTTTTATTGTATTTGATGGTAAAATAGCCCAGAAGACTACATACATTTATCGTGTCACATGTTAACTAACCAATCACAACATCATAACCCAGTGCCTAATTCATTGTATTCTGATAAATTCTCAGGATTGCAAGTTGGAGGACGGAGTCAATGACATCTGAAATCAACGTGTGGTCTTCTAATACTAGTCTGTGGGATTCAGCCCATCTCCTCCATATTTTTGTGTGGAAATAAACATTTTTGAATTTTGAAATGTCTATCATATTTTATATATTGTTTGTTGTATGATCTATATAGCAAACGTGTGTAGCTCGTGATAAATGGGCGGTGGAACTGGGACACGACCTCACTGACGCACAATGGCTATTCTGCTGTAAGCAGACAGAGCAGGTCTCCTCCAATAGCAGACTCCGGATAATCCACTATAGGTTCCTGCACAGCAGCTACTACACCCCAGTCAAACTTCACAAGTTTGGCTTATGAGACACAAACAGGTGTGACAGATGTCACGCGGATCACGCTGATTTTCTGCACCTTGCTTGGGAGTGTCCAGAGGTACATACATATTTGGTCAGGTTCTCACAGCTCTAGACTCTATGATCTCCATGCCTATTTTGAGATCCCCACTTATAACGCTTTTAGGGTATACTTAGCAAATCCCGGTCCCGCAACGTACATTTGTGTCCTTCTGTCTCGTTCTGGCGAAACGCAGAGTTGCCTGCAGATGGGGACGCGCGCCCAAATTTAAAGATTGGCTGGGAGATTTGATTCTTTGGCAAGACCAACTCTGCACCTATGCTGAATTGCTCCCCCACTCCTCACGTCTGCATGATATCTGGGGTCCACTGCAGACCTATTTGGTAGAACATCCTGTCCGCACTGCAAATTTGTCCTAAAGCTGAACTCGCCTCCCGATGATTGATCCAGCCAGTATATGTTATGATCCCCTCCCTCACATTTACCCTGTACAGTCACACTCTTTTTTTCTATCTAAGATGTACACCCCTGAAGTTCCGAACTTGCCACAGTTTGTAATGGCTATTATGTGAACATTTGCCTATATACTATTCATAGAGAATGTATGTCTGTCCTCCATGCCCGACTGTATTTGCTTTTATTGATACATATGTAATCTGAGTCATGATAATCCCTTTCCACTCATGTCCTTGCTGTATGTCCATTTCATATGCAAACTATGATTGGATGTTATTAATAGAAATTTTCAGTAAATAATTTTTTTTTTTTTAAAAGTAGATAAATCCCCCTGAATTTGTAAACTTTAGGCAGTAAATCAAAAGTGTAAAACTTTAAAAAAAAATTGATTTCTATAGCAAACTTTTTCACGGCTTGGCTCATGCACGGGCTCTAAGAGCTGAGCCAGACCCCTGGCTTGGCTCTCTCTGTTAAGCTATTGGCTCGCCCACCTCCATTCTAGACTGTGTTTTGTTGGGGAAATTCTGAGAGCGGTTTTATTACAGGGCCTTCACTCATTTGAAATACATTTTTTTGGTAAACCTTAAACACACTCCCCTTTCAATTTCTTCTATAGAGTACAACAATCAAAAGGCGTTTCCTGGCATGTGTATGATAATCTCAGCATGTCATAGTGGTGAGATGAGGTATTTTCTGTTTTAGGGCGATTTGAGTAATTTTGAGGTGACTGATTCACTTGATGGCCAGAGTGGTCATAAAAGTTAATGATCAATTGCCAATTGTGTCCATTGTCCTTGGTCAGACAGCTCCAGTACAGGGAACTGGCCTGTGCCGCAAATCATGGGGCTAGCAAGTCTGCTCTGAATTTTGACGGAGAACAATTCTTCTAAAACCAGTATTCAAAGTTTGTAGCCATATTTCTGGGCCTCTTGATTTTTAACGTTGCTATCTGGATTGAAACAAAAAGACTGATCTGCCTCTAAAATGTGCCTATGTTAAATGGAATAAATTCAGTTTTTTATGCGAGAGAAAATATTGAATTCCTACTTTTTGAAAGTGTGATATTTGTGAGCTCGTATTTATTAGTGTTTTGTTTATATTTTGTCATCTGTGCTCCTTTCAAACCTCTTTTGTTCCTTTGAACTTGGGGAACAATTTCATGAACTATTTTAAATATTTATGGTATCCATGGCGTGGCTTTAATGGGTTCTTCATCATTTAGTACTCTTCTGCCATTAGTTGCAGTAGCAAACACTTTAAAAAGAGACAAAGAAAATAATCTTTAACACACTTGTCTACTGGATCCCCCATCCTTGGATCCTATACAACTCTGCTTGGAGCCACTCTACTTTTTACTGCAGATTTTGCAACCTGTTTGCATGTTTGCAAATAGGCTGGTTCAGAATCGAATGTAAGGACTAATTTTTGGGTCAAGCCTAGCATAGTGCGCAAGCGCTGCTCTAGGAAAACAACCTCTTGGAATTGCTCTGGACTTCTGGCCTATGGCTTGCCGTTACGAGCAGCGGCGCGCAGTGTGCCATCTGTTTTGTGTCAAACAAGCATGCGTGCACCACTCTCGGGACGCCGCGGCGGCATTCCTCGCTTTCACTTTTGCCCCACACGTGTGCTACCCTACCTCACTGCATGGGTACAACAACACTCCAGGCCCCCAACAGAGCCCAGCAGGCAGTAAACAAACCCCTGGCTTCATTCACTGTGCACCAGGACAGTTTGTAGTCAAAAAAACGTCTGTGTGCGGATGCAAAAATCATTTTTGGGAATGACTTTTCTCGTATGCAGATACATCAGGTCAGTCAGTGTAACATGTGTACGCTTTTCCATTCCTATAAAAAGTGTTCTTTGTTTTTGTACTAACTGAGCACCTCATGTGGAACTTCCAGGGTCTCACCTGGCCTCAGACACCCCTAGTAAGACCCCCACAGTTGTTTTACAAGCATACAGACTAAATACGAAACGTGCCGAGCGCAGTCCAACATTAGCACCATAGAATGGAGAGTGAGCTCGGCAGTTCAGAGCAGCTGAGACGCCCAGTGACGTATTCCAGTCATTTTTAAAACTTGACATCATAAAGCAGCGTCATCTTCTCTGAAGTGCCTGGCGCACCTGCAGGTCTCATGAAATGCTGTGGTTGTTAATGAGGAATCAAGATTAAGCTTTACCTAGATTGGTTTCAGCATCCCCAGGCCAGCTAGAGGTGCAGGTCCAAGACAGCTGGTCTGACCGCTGACGGCGCCGTGTATGGAAGGTAACAAGGGACAAGGAAATACGGGTGGGTACAGGGAGAGGGAAGGTACCATTGCGAAATAACACAGGGAATAAACAGGTGTGCTCTACAGTTAGATTTGCTACCATAGCCCCGGCCGACAATGAGACAGAAACAAACTTATTAGTAAAGGTTTTTTCTATTTGTCAGAGTATTACACATGACAACGGCGGTGTTCAATTGTGTTATGCGACATGCAGACTGGAAGCATTGTGGAGACAATGTTGCTATTTTATCCTAATAACCCTTGAGAAACCATGCACAAAGCCTAAGGAACCAGTCACCCGATAGGAGAAATGATTTTATCTCATTAATACCATAAGGGGTCCCTAATTGTTTAGCTCACATTTGTATACCACTATTCATATCGTCTCGTGCTAAGTCCCCGGATGATTGTGTATGCAAGAGCCACACTCCGCAGATGCAGGGCACAAGTTTGGCAGCGACCATGTAGTCTGAACACCTTACGAACATGAACACAGCACTGTGGACTCGCGCATTTTACGGCTAACATTGTTCAACGGAGGAGAGGATGTAGCCTTAGGGAGAGGATGTAGCCTTAGGGCTAGAGCTGCTGACTTTGGAGCTGGGGAACCAGGTTCGAGCCTCGGCTCAGCATCCTATGATTCTGGGCAAATCTCCTAGCGCCTATTAAATAATGAATGTGTCCTTGTGTAATGTAACTGGTGCTCATGTAAAGCTCTCCAATACCTTCGAGTCGAGTTTGCGCTATATAAATCTGCACACAAAAAACCCCCCATATCTCTGCCGCAGTTCCTCTTCCCCAATCACTATTAAAAAAAAACATTGGCATAGCCAATAGGTCTTGCTTTTATTTATTTATTTATTTATATGGCACTGTATAATTATTTAGTTATGCAGCACAATATCCTTGGTGCAACAACATAAACTGTTGCATGGTTAAACACTTATAAGGTCCCAAAGACGAGACCTATTGGCTATGCCAATGTTTGTTCAAGCTTGGTGCTGGTACTGCAGGATTTGCTGTGGTGACACAAGTATGTTTTCTGAATATGCAGTGGGGTCTCTCCTCCCTTGGAGAAGTTGTTTGATTTGCCCAAGCAAATGCTCTGTTATTTGTATGATAAGTGTACTGAATGTATTGGCGGCTGACACTTGACGAAAAATCATTCACTGCTATTACTTATGAGTGCAGTTATCCCCCTCCTTTGTCTTCATTTAAATACAAGGAAACCTGAAACTGAAACATATATTAAGAAAGGAGACTGCAGAAGTGTGCTTGCAGGAGGCTACGTCTGAAATTAACTTGTGAAAGTGGCCTTTTGAAGGCTCACACCTCCACGAAATTCAAGTTACTATTGATCCAACATGGACATCCCCCTTTAAACATTGTGTAACCTGTATGCCATGTGGCACTCACAGTGAAAGATTATGTCTTGAAACATGTAACAGTCTGGCTTAACTCTTTCTGTTTGCACTGATGTGCTTTCAAGAAAGATGGAAGAAAGAAAGATGCAACCGGCCAAATCTTGTGAAATCTTGTATCCCATCTTCTGCTGTGCAAACGCTCAGCTGCATAGTAACTGTCTAAGAACAGTACACATGGAGTAGACTGGAGCTTTATTGCTGATACATGCATGTTCCAGCATCTAGTGATTAAAGGGTGAATAGGAATGTGGTACGAGCTCTACAGACTACTGAAAACTGATATCCAGAAAAAATGCTGAGAAGTATTCCATATTTTAGATGCAGCCCATTAATATTCCCAAGCATTATTTGCTTTCTGATTAAAAGTAGAAGACCTAAGTAGTGTATTGTGGGTACCCCATAATCTCAATTTCTTTGTGTATAAAAGGGACTCTGGTCAGTAAGCAATAGCATTGTTTCCACAGTTGGAAGACTTAACCCCTTCCATGCTGGTGACGGAACGGCTCCGTCACCAGCCTCGGTACCGCTCCGTCACCAGCCTCGGTTGTGCTGTGCTGGTGACGGAGCGGTTCCGTCACGGCCCGCTGGGCGCGCCTGCGCGGCACTGATTTCGTGCCTGTGCGGTATATTCTATTGAGCGGGCAGAGCCGTGACGAAACCACCCCCTCACAAGCACAGTACGCCTGAGGCTCGTGACGGAGCGGTTCCGTCACGAGCATGGGAGCGCTGCGTGGCCCCCCCTCCCACTCCCCTCTAGCGCTGCGGCGGAATTTATAATTGAGAATCAGTACAGAAAGCAATAAGACTAGTCAGTCAGACAATTCAGTAATTAATTAATAAGCAAGGGGTTAGTAAAATTTCACCTCAAGAAATCAAGTATAGAGTCAAACCATAATCTTTCATAGAGACTGCTCAGTAAGAATAGGGAAAAACTCTAGCATACATCAGAGAAGTAACACTCTTTAGGCCTCGCCTGAGACAGCACATGCTCTGTCGCTTGCGAGATCTTTTGTTAATGAAAACTATCAGACAGCCGTCACCCGAGAACCCCATCGTAACTCTATCCCTCCCCTTCACCACTTACCCCCGACAATCAGGCAACACGTTCACTCAGGCCCCCCCTCACCCCCTCTCTTTAGTCACAGGATGGAACATCACCCTCCAGCTCAGACCTATCACAGCCTCTCGTCCCCGCGCCACTCAGGATCCGTCACCTGCCATGAGGCACCATTCCCGACTATCAGACAGCCCATCCATCCATGTTCCTCCGCCCCTCCTCTCTTAACTCCCAGGTGGGAACACCACCTTCCAGCTCAGCCCACTCACAGCCCTCCGTCCCCATCTTACTCGGGACTCGTCTCCTGCCTTGAAGCATCATTCCCTACACCCTTGAACCCCACTAAAAACTATCCAGGCAGCACCCTCCACAAGAATAATCACGATCAGGACTCTCTTCCCTCCTCAAACTACCATCAAGTCAGGGACCCATCCCCCTTCATCAAGGACAATGCGACCCCTGACACCCTTCCATACCCCAAGGTCCCTCCTCCATCACCCAAGACCAATCTTGCTACAGACACCCATCCTCCTTCCATAGACAACACAACGCAACACCTCTCCTTACTAGAAACACAGTTGGAAATCCTGATTCGAGGCTTGAATGAAACTCTATCCATCCTTTCCCTGACCCGAAAGTCCTCGCAGCCACCTTTAGAGCTAGCTAATCTCACCCAACCCAGCCTACGTAAGGTAACACCCACCACCAAGCCTCACGTTCCCCCCAGACCTAAACCCAGGTCCCCCAGTAAAGGGAAGAGCAGTCCTTGGAACGACATAGAAGAACAACCACCTCACTTTCCCGGCAGGGGATTTTTACACACAGCGGCACCCTACGACCCTCCGTTGAACTCCTCCCCTAAATACACGATCCAAGTAATCACAGGATTCAGAAGATATGCTAGTACCTCCTGGATTCCCGATGATCAACAAAGACTGGCAAGGGAATAGAGGCGGGGCATAGCAATCATCCACAAGAACAACACCTCCATCACGGAAATTTCCTCTTGTGTTTACAGCTCCTTTGAATGCCTCTCTGTCAACATCAAAACTCAGGATACCAGACCCACACTCTGCCATCTTCTCTACCACCCCCAGGCAACTCTTCAGAATTCGGGGTTCACCTCTCCGACTTGTTTTCCCATTGCGCATTAGGCAACTCTAACAACATAATTCTGGGTGACCTCAATCTAAGGTGGAATGAAACAAAGAACCCGCTCATTCAAACCTTAAATAACCTACTTCTAGCTAACAATCTGATCCAACACTGCTCAGAAGAAACTCATCACAGAGAAGCTATCCGTGACGCTATTATAGCCGAAAGCAAGGCTATCTCCATCGACCACATCCTCCCTGTTGACTGGTCCGACCATCACATAGTCCTCTTTCACATCAACCAGACAATCTTGACAAATCCAATCCCAAAGCTAGACCCCCAAAATGGGTCAGGAACACAGCCCAAATACCACGAGCGGACCTAGAAGAAAGAATCAGCTTGCTGGTTCCCTTCTCCACTTACCACCTCTCAACCATCGATCTCACCTCTCTCTACAACGCCAATATGACGCTTACCCTGGATTGAATTGCTCCCTTGAAACTAAAGAAATCTGGGAACACCCCATCCAGAACATGGTTCACCACTGACATCAACGACGAAAGAAGACAACTTAGAGCCGCAGAAAGAACCTGGAGGAATAATCCCTCAGCCCTCCACCGTGATCAACTCCAAGCAGCACGCAGGATGTACAAAAAGCACATTAAGAACAAAAAGTCAGCTTTCTTTTGCTCGGCACTAGATAGCGCAAAAAAACGACCCAAAGAACTTTTCAATATCATAAGGAATCAAACCTCCAAACCTACACCTCCCTCAACTCAGGCATCCAAAGCTCGATGCAACAGCTTTGCAACCTTTTTCAACAATAAAATCGCCAAGATCGACCTCGCACTTGGCTTTAATCCCATCTCCCTCAGTGAGATAAAAATGTCTAAAACCCTTGTTAACGCTTCTGTGAATTCTCCAAAACAGTGGTCATCATTCATTCCCATCCAGGAAGCAGATATAGTCAATCTAATCTCCAACACCAAGCCCGCATCTCATGCCCTGAACCAGCTACTACCTCACCTGGCCAAAGACCTGAAGCTAGTCCTAGCGCCAATATGGTGCAAGATCATCAACAGCTCATTGAGCTCTGGAATCGTACCAGACTGCCTCAATGTAGGACAAGTCACACCACTATTAAAGAAGCCAGGGCTAGACACTGAAGATCTGAACAATTTCAGACCTGTCTCGAACCTTCCTTTTTTGTCCAAAATCATGGAAAGATGTGTACTCCCACAGCTAACCCAACACCTAGAAAACATCAAACTACTAGATCCCCACCAATCGGGCTTCAGAAAGGGATGCAGCACTGAAACAGCAATTCTTAAGGTCATAGACGACCTACTCAAGTCACTCGACTCGCATCAATGCTGCCTTCTCATCCTCCTAGATTTATCGGCTGCATTCGATACAGTAAACCACAACCTGCTCTTAAGAGTTTTTCAAGAAAGGGCTGGTCTACAAGAGACGGTTGTTTACTGGTTCTCTTCCTTTCTTCACAACCGTTCACAAAGAATACAAATCAAAAACTTTGAATCCGACCTCCACCCTGTCGTCAGAGGTGTTCCACAGGGTGTGTACTCTTCCCCCCAGCTCTTCAACATATACATTGAACCCCTCACTTCTCTGCTCAGAAACTCCAACATCCCCTTTCATCTATATGCTAATGACACGCAGCTATATCTGGAAACCACCTCAATTGATGACATCCAGAGACTAAACAACACGCTCAAAGAGGTCCAACACTGGCTCAGAACCAATCACTTGAAATTGAACCAAGAAAAAACAGAGATACTACTAATTTCCAACAAAGATGATAACCCACAAATCGAAGAATGGCTCAAAGCCATTGATGCCCTCAATGGATGGTAACCTCTCCTTGGCAAACTCGGTGAAATCTCTAGGGATCACCCTAGACCCTAAACTGGACATGAAGAAACACATCGCAAGATCCGCAAAAAGTGCCTTTCTCAACCTAAAATTACTATACATAATAAAACCCTTCCTCCCACCTAAGGACCTCTCCAGAATAGACTACGGGATCGCTACCTTGACGGGGATAGCAAAAACCACCTTGCCCCCTTGAAGACTACACTCAATGCAGCAGCAAGAATGGTCACCGGAGAAGTTCGAGCACATTTCTCCAGCCCTCAGAGAACTCAGAGTGCTCCCAGTGGAGTTACGAGCCAGCTTTAGAAAAGCTTGCCTCATGCACAAAGCCCCGCATACAGGTAAACCAGAATATCTGGCCGCCAAGCTCAAAAGTGCAGGCCAGTCCAGAAACCTCAGGAGCTCCAGCTCTCTACTGCTCATCCCGCCAAAAACTAGCAAGCACAGAACCACAGCCAAATCGTTTGCTGGTAATGCACCTAAAATCTGGAACTCCATCCCACCCTAAATCAGAACAATCCCCTTGTTTCCAAAATTCAAGAGCCTACTCAAAACCCTCTTCCTCGACCGCCCTCGAGGGAACTGACAGACCCTGGTTAGGCACCCAACCGACACCTCATCTTTACTAATACCCGAGACTGACAACATGGTCGCAGCTCAAGAAATCCTTCGGTGTATAATCATTTTGATTACCGATTACATATGGTTGACTATCAGAGCCTTCCTTCAGATGCAGTTCAAGAAATCCTTTTGTGTACAAAGTTTTTGACTATCAGATCCTACCTCTGACACAGTTCAAGAAATCCTTCTATGTATAAACTTTTCGATTACCGATTATGGATGGATGAACCTGTGGCCATAGGCCAGTCCCTTGCCTGCCCTAAGTCCCAAGTTCCCCCAATCTCCTGTATCACATGTCTGTTCATTACTGTACATGCTGTGAAGCGCTCTGATACCCTTTGGTCCAGCTAGCGCTATATAAAACTACTAAAATAAAAAAAAATTAAAAAAATGTTTTATAATGGCCTAGGGCCAGATGCATCAAAGGTTTTTGTCCATTCTGTGTCTATGGAAAAATTTATTCATGCATATGGCCTTTAGAGCCCACCCATTAGTTACCATTTCTTTGCTTTTGATTGGTCAGTGGCAGCTGGTTTAATTTTGCCATCTCTCTACAGATAGCTTTGGGAGGAATTTGGTTTCACCTTCTTTAGATATCTCTCTCTCTCTCTCTCTCTCTCTCTCTCTCTCTCTCTCTCTCTCTCTCTCTCTCTCTCTCTCTCACACGCCCTCTTTCTCATACGCACACACTTTCTCTGACACGCACACATACGCACACACATACACTCTCTTTTGTTAAATAAACTTACCACTTTTGGTTAAGCATGTGTTTTGAAAGTTATTCACCCGCACTCAGAATTAAAGTAATATTGCATCAGCAAATCAGATTTCTATCTACATTGAACTTAGTGCCTTTATGTGTACTCTGATTTGCCTGTGCAACATAACTTTTAATTGTGAGTGTGCATGATTTACTTGCAAAACACGCATTTAGACCCAGGCTTTGAAAACTCGCACCTGAAAATATACACCTGAATTAACTCTTTAAATCTCACTGATAGAAAATCATGCTTCTATCACTGCAATGTATTTGCAATTCTAACACTCAATCCATTGACTATGCAATATACTCTTGTAATTGTAATTAATTCTGCCACTTGTGCTGAAGTCACATTACACAAGTATGCTTCAACAATATATGCATATGGCGCACAAAGAGTTCCATAATGGACTCTCTGACAGGAACCATCAACAAATGAAATCAAATTAGCAAATTTCAGTGGTACATCTCGAAAATCCGTTCTTGGTTTGGTGCATAATTCTGTCACATCAATGCAATCATGATCATTTTAATCAATCTTGTTCTCAGCTTCTGCTGCGGGCAATGGCATAAGTGTTGCAGGATTCTGAGTATTGCAGCATTTGATGGAAATACTTTCTACTGCAAGTATACTCTGTTCATACTTAGTCAGGCAGCTCTCTGTAAGATGCAGAGTACGGATACATGCCAGCCAGATCTCAGCTGAATGAGGAGCCAGTACAATAAGTGTGTGTCCCATCACAATCGTTTCACTTTGCACAATTGCCACATATGGAAGTATGGAAGCAACGAAAAGACCAACATAAAGTCTGTCTCTAGATAATGAAGAAAAAGCTCTGTCACACATACCCATATCGTGACAGAACAAGTATCCCACTCTAACGGGATGTGAAAGATGACCCAGACCGGTAGAGGTAAGTATAAAGGGATTTATAAGCAGAATGAAAGGTTCGTTAGAACAGGGTGTTATAAGGGTAAGCTATAGCGGCTTCCATAGCTGCTGGTGCTGTCTGTGAGCCGTCTCCTTCTCGTGTCACTCCTTCACGAGATCCCAGTTGTTACCCTTGGGGAAAATGAAAAGGGGGAAATGGCCTTAGTAATCAGGCTATACTGTTATAGTGGGTCCCAACACCGTACTGTAATGAAGACCCCTAAGTGGGCCTACCGGCTAATGAACAAGGTTGTGGTCCCAGGGCTCCAACTTTAGTGGTGTGTATGGTCTTTCCTTATGATGCAGTCGCACTCGTGCCTTAAATGCCCATGGGTCACAAAAACCTTGGTGACTGGTGTGCTCCCCCCCTTTCTCGTGATTACAATTCACAGTGTGCGTGAGAGGCTCCAAAGGTCTGCCCCTGGGATCTGTTAAAACCCACCCAAGTATCCTGGTGCCACCGCCTACCAAACAGTGGTTCATGCTCCCTGCTTCGTAACTTGCCTGAAGCTCTGGTTTGGAGCTGTGGCAGTGGCCTTGTCCATTTTACCTTACCCCGGGGTGTGTTGTTCATCGCTCTCTCCCTCAGGCGGGGTCTTCAGTCCTCAATGCCGTAACCTGCCACGATATCGATCATGCCTCCTCTGACGAGACGGTCCTGATTATATCCTTAGGGTCATACTTCCTCCAGCCGGTGTCTTCTCGCTTCCTTTCGTCCTCCGGGTCCAAGCTGTGCTCCCCTCCCTCCAGTGCTGCTTCCACCGCTGACCCTTTACCGCGCACCCAACAATTCGCCTCAGTCCACCTATTAACGGGCTTGGAGCGCTCAAGGGGCATGTCTTGTGGAAAAAGAACAATTGATGGGCGGAATGAGGAAACAATGTCAAACATTTACGCCAGTACAGAGATCAGGGCCTAAATGCATAATTGTTCTGCACATGCCATTCCAGTTTGGAATGTGATATCCCGAAACCAGTCCCAGGATGTTCGTTTCTTGTTCAGGGAGGACCTGGTCTGACAGTTCGAGCTGGACTGCTCCAATGAGGTGCAGGGCCAAGACTGAGTTGCATATGGCTGGGTCTAAACTGGGGTGGTATGTTGAGCAAAAGAACAATGGATTTAACCCATATCTCTTGACTGGGGTGAACGTTTGATTTGTTCGATATTCCCTCCATTATTTGTGTGGCTTTCATTTCTTGCCCTAAGTGTGCCGGGTATGCCCAGACGTGGGTCTCAGCCTCACTGTGCCACTGGATTCAAGCTAGCTTGGCTGTTGAAGGGTGATACCAAAAACAGGTCCCAGGATGGTTGTTTTATGTCCATGCATGACTTGGCCTGGCAGTTCGGGGTGGACTGTTTCCATGAGTTGCAAGGTCAAGACTGATTTGCATATGACTGGGTCTTTACTGGAGTGGCATGGTGAGCAAACAAACGATGGATTAAACCCAAATATCTTGACTGGGGGTGAGTGTTTGATTGTTCTGCATTCCATCTATCATTTATGTGTCTTTACGAGGGGCATGTCTTGGCAGATGACTAGAATGCTAGACAGTGTTCTCATCGTGCCCCCGGTATGTATGCCTAAGACAATTTTTGCTGTATTATCAACCTCCTCTCCACACCCACTAGATTTCATTTACCAACTTAAATCATTGAAACTTTTTGATTGTCAGTTTTTTAATGTCTCACACTAATCAATGTAGAAAGAGACTTGTATCCAGTACAGAAAATATTTTTATATATGCATTATTTATCAGAAAATGTCAAGAACAGACATTGTACACATGGATCTATGATAATCAACAATGGTACTCTGTGATCACATAGTGTAAGTTGGTGCAGTCTTAAAGAAAACATGAAAGATGATCATAAAAAGGGCAATAGGCAGTCCAATGGTCTGTTACAGGGCTGATACACCAACTTATTTGCATTAAAAATTGGAATTAAAATCCATCAGTCCCTCATTAGCTCCTGGTAGGCCAATGGCGTAATAAAATGTTATTTTTGTGCCCTCAAATGACAATGTTTCGACCCATAAAACATTTCCACGGTCACCATCGGGACAGCTAAGTTGTAGAGCATAGGTAGATTCTAGCTTGCTTGGAAATGCTTATCCTAAGAGAAAGCCCACCACGCCCTTGGTCTGGAGCAAACCATAACAGAAAAATTATTGCTTAATATGTGGTAAGTAGGTACCATTATTGGACACTTGTTTGCAGGAATAAATCACGAAGTGTATACAACATGCGCAAGCTCCATGGAACTGCAAAATTACTTTGCAAATTCGTCCTGAATAGAAATCACGG
The DNA here is from genome assembly GCF_964263255.1 of Lissotriton vulgaris. Classification (NCBI taxonomy): domain Eukaryota; kingdom Metazoa; phylum Chordata; class Amphibia; order Caudata; family Salamandridae; genus Lissotriton; species Lissotriton vulgaris. Next base: position 414,859,420 of record NC_141689.1, on the reverse strand, counting down.
GTGCATGGATCTTCAGGAGACCTGCACCATGTGTGAGTCCCCAGTAGTTAGAGAATGAATGAATCTCTAAGCCAGCGCGTAACCTTCAGCATGCGTTAAAAAACAGACTCATCCTCAAATCCCCAAAATTGTTCTTGTGCGTGGACCCCGTGCCAGCTCAGGGGACGAATTGTGTCTCTTTGCCATAGGTTTCTATATGTACACTCAAGTCACACTAATATGCACTTACAGTGTTATCCCTTCTTCACAAGGCTTCTTGGCGCTACAGAGAACACAACATAGAAAAACGTAAAAATTACAATTCTATTTACAGAGTTGTTAAAAAGAGGTGAAAAGAGAGGTTATACAATTTGGCTGGACAGCTATGAGTCCAATAGAGACCAGGCAGTTAATGGTTGAATACCCATCTTTTCAATGGTGTCCTGAATCTCTAAAGATTGGATTTTTGATGCAGATTTAGAGGGGGAATTTTCCATGTTTTGTGGCCACTGCTGGAAAAACAAGGATCACTAAAGTAGCGGTATGAGTTTTGAGTTCACAGGGAAGTGTAAATTTAATCCTGGTAGATGCCATCTACACTTTCTTGCCAGAAACTCAGGGTTTGGGAATAGAAAGCTCTTTGAGTCATCCCCATGGCCTTAAAAAAGTGTCCGAGTGAACAGGGAGCAACTTTAGACACAGCTACAGCCCAAACAGCTGAACGGATTTTTTATACCAAATTTGGAAGAAACCTAGTTCCTTATCCTGAAAAAGTTTTTTTTTTGTGTTTTGGTGTAAATCTGTTCAGTAGTTTTTGAGCAAATAATGCTTAACCCCTTCCATGCTTATGACGAGCTCAGCTCGTCACGAGGCACAGTGGAGCTGTGCTCATGACGAGCTGACCTAATCATAACTGCTGCGGCCCTCCCACGTGCGGCTAATTCCCCGCCTGGGAGGGTGTTCTAAAGGAGTGGGCGGAGTCATGACTAGTCCAGCTCGTCATGAGCACAGCTCCACTGTGCAGCATGACAAGCTGGGCTCGTCACGAGCACCGCGGCGCCGCACGCGCCCGACCCGCACCACGGGGGAATTAGCCCGCATGGATGGGGTTAAAAACTTTATATATTTAGGGATGCTGAGCCTCCGCAGATCTGTCAGATCTCCTGCTGACATCGGCTGTCACCACATCATCAAAGGAAGGGTTGGTAGCCATCTTGAGACTCTGGAGTCAGTCTTGAGTCCTAAAAAAAGACGTGGGATGCAGGGTAAGGATACTCTGATCCCCCAGACCTGGTGGTGTGTTCCAGAGGGACTCTACCTGGGGCCAAAACCGTTTTTAAAATTTATTATACAGTGAATTCTCAGTGGATCCACAAATCAGTGGCAAAATGTAACAAAAAAAACAAGCGTGGATTCCAGCTCATGTTTATTAAAACATAACGGGGGACGGATAGGGCGGCAGGGGCCGGGAATGGGGTGGTGGGAGGGGCGCGCATAATTTTTTGGGCGGGAAGAATAGCCTGTTGCCCTTCTCTCCAATCCTCTGAGAGGCCCTGAGGACCCCATCCCTTGAGCGAGGCAAATAAGGAAGGGAGGCACGCAGCCCCACTCCTGGGGCCGAAATGTAAATCATAGGGGAGGGGAACCATTCAGCCCCCCTCCCTGAGCCTAAAAAGGGCCTGGTACCTCACCCCCTGGTGCTGAGTCATAAAATGAAGGGGGGAGGCGCCCTGTCCCCCTCCTTGAGGCTTATTTGGACTCAGGGACCCTATCTACTGGTGCCAAAGTGTAGGTTTAAGGGGAGGGGGGCACACGCCTCCCTCCCTGAGCCTTTAATGTCATCCGGGACCGCATCCCGAGCTCACTTGCTGTATCCCAAGAGCCCACTCCCTGCACACAGCTCCCATCTGTCAGGAGCATTTTTATAACTCCTGCCAATCGGGAGCAAACGCAATGTCTGCTCCCAGTGGGCAGGAGCTTAAAAAATGCTCCTGCCAGCTAGGGGAAGTATCCTGTACGGGCAGGGATACTGACCAAGATATTGCTCCTGCCCGTAGAGAGCAGCATAAATAGGTGCTCCTGCGGGCGGGTGTAATACTAACTCCTGCACTGTGCTGGGAGCCGGCTGGGGCTTCGGGGGCCCTGCGGTTCCCCCGCACTCCCCAACGTGTTTGTGGGTGCCCCGGCTGGGCACTAGGGCTTATATTGAGGGCCAGGGGATGGGGTCCCTGGGGCCTAATGAGGCTCGGGAAGTGAGGCTGCAGAGGTGGCCACAAACCCCCTTGGATAATATAGATGCTTTCTCTGAAGCCATCATTAGAGAATTAAGATACAATGCAGCAAAGAATAGGAAAGCCTATAGTTTCAAGAGTAGAGAATATAGAAAAGTTGTTCCTAAATTGAAAAGACTAGATGTGATGATAATAGGTAACTCAGATAAAGGAGGCAATGTTGTGCTATGCCCTAGAAAGTCATATATATTTAACGTATTTAAACAGTTGAATGACATAGAATTCTACAAGAGAATTACCATGGCAGATTATAAAGAAGTAAGAAAAGCTTTTGAGAACGAACTGAATGAATGGAAAGATTTGGGACTTATCAGTTGGGATGAGTATAAGTTTTTGAAACAAGAACATCTGCAGTTACATATTTTCTATCTTATTCCCAAAGTGCATAGGAATGTTCATACCCCTCCAGGTAGACCAACAATAGCGGCACACAGGTGTTTGTTTCAGATTGCATCTAAATACATAAATACATTTTTTAAACCAATGATTTCAGATTTATCTTCTTTTATATAAAGGATGCATCTTATTTTTTTATGTACAATCTTTGATGTAAACTGGTTAGAAGGCATGTTGATAACATTAGATGTAGAAGTTGAAGTTGAAGTTGGGGGAATTTGTAGAGCGCACGTTTACCAAAAAGGTTTCATGGCGCTAAAGCAGTCGGCAGCAAAACAGGATAACAATTAGACCTCAAAAGCTCTAATGAATAACCAGGTCTTCAAACCTTTGCGGAACTCCAAGTAGGATTGAGGAGATCGAAGGTTATCAGGTAGAGAGTTCCAAAATCGGGGAGCAGGAAAGAAAAGCCCGACCCCCATGTTTCTTCCTAACAAAATAAGGAACAACCAGGAGGTTCTTGGAGGAAGACCGTAAATTCCTAGAGGGAGTGTAGGTTGAGAGCCTAGAGGCTACGTAAAAGGAAGCTAAGCCCGCTAATGATTTAAAAATAAGACACCCTAGTTTAGATAGGGATCTATGGGCAACCGGTAGCCAGTGCAGTTGCCTCAGCAACGGAAGGGTGTGATGGAATCAGGGCCAATTATAAATCAACCTAGCCGCCTGATTTTGAATGAGCTGGAGTCGGCGTAGTTTGTAGGCAGGAATACCAATATAGAGAGAATTGGCATAATCGACCCGGGAAATAACCAAGGCGAGAAGAATAGCCTTAAGAGCATCAATGGTAAAAAAAACGAGAAGCCTTACGTATAATGCGGAGACATAAAAAACAGGAAGAGACGATCATACTAATCTGGGTATGCATCGATTGTATATTCGTATATTGTATCATGATTGTATATTCGTATACGCCACAAAGATGGTTTAAGGGCAGTTTAACGGGTGAAACGAATCAGATTCTATGAGCACAGCAGAATGTTGAGGAAAATGATTAAAAGGTGCCTAACAAAGAACATTTTTTTGTGTTGGATGGGGAATTCTTTGTGCAAAGTAGAGGTATTCTAATTTGTATATGGACTGGTTGGAGGAGCAGGTTATAGGTGGCAGCGAAATGGAAAAGTGGACTAATAACATCATCTTTTGGGTCTGCTATGTAGACAACCTTTTTATTATATGGAGAGGCAGTATAGCTGAAGCTTGAACACTTGTAGAAGAGGTTAACAAAAGTGATTTGAATTTGACATTCACAAGTAACATCAGAGATAAACAATTGGTTTTCTTGAATGTTTTCAATCAATCAATCATTTGTAAAGCGCACTACATACCCAATAGGGTCTCAAGGCGCTGGGGTGGGGGGGCGCTACTGATGGAACAGCCAGGTCTTGAGTATCCTCCTGAAGGTCAGCAGGTCTTGGGTCTGTCGTAGGCTCAGTGGGAGGGTGTTCCATGTCTTGGCGGTGAGGTGAGAGAAGGATCTCCCACCGGTGGTTGTTCTTCGGATGCGCGGGACGGTGGCGAGTGAGAGGTCGGTGGAACGTAGCTGACGGTTGGGGATGTAGAAGGAGAGCTGTCTGTTGAGGTAGGCTGGGACAGTCTTGTGGAGTGCCTTGTGTGCGTGGGTGAGGAGCTTGATGGAAAGTACTGGCAGAAGGTCAAAGCTTCATCTCGACTTTATACAGAAAGCCTACTGCAGGCAATAGCATCCTAAATGCCCATAGCTTCCATCCGACATCCTTAATCAAAAGCATCCGCCATGGGGAATTCTATAGACCCAGAAAGGTTTGCATTACTGAATCAGAGCATCAGTTTATTGAGAAAGACAGGGAGAATAGATTCTGAGAGAGAGGTTATACTGAGGGCATTAGAAAAGAGAAAGTGCTCTCTTTCGTATGAGTAGAAAAAAGAATATAGACCTTACTGGATATATGTTTTTAACAACATATAATACACAACATAAAAAACTGAGAGCTGCACTCATCAAACACTGGCATTTGATCAAGAGTGATCCAATAATTGGTCTGGAACTTTCTAGATGCCCTTTGATCAGTTTCAGGCGAGCCATATCTTTGAAGGATGATTTGGTGAAGAGTGATGTTGAGACCAAAAGTAATGAGTACCTGGTTAACACCTAAAGAGGGTTTTACTAAGTGCAATAAATGTAAGGGTTGTTTGAATGGGGTGAATGTGACACTATCAAAAAGGAAAATCAAGGGTCGGGGTAGTACAACATCCAAGAGTGATCATGTAGTATATATTCTGGTATGTCCTTGCTAAAAATCTTGTTGCACATATTCTGCTGGTTACGCAGAACTGTGTGTTAGGACGACAGGATGTCATAGTGTTGGGACCGAGTCTCTCTACTTCATCAGTACCTGTCGACCCAATCCTGGATAGCTCACAGTGCCTCACATGAACTCCTAACCTTCCCAGAGTAAACAGTGATTTCGGCAACCTCAAACATAACCCTCTAGTTCCCAAGGGAACTGTGGCAACAGATTCTTCCCTTTCGTTACTCACTTACGCACTCATGCATGCCCATAGTAAGCATAAGTAAGACATGAAGGAAGTTTACAATACATTTATTGAAACTATTGTAGTCTATTATGAAGCAAATGTGCCGCGATTATTAGGCAGATGCAACCAAGCAAAGTAATTAGCATTACTAGCCAACTGTATAGGGAAAAACATCCCAAACATGGCAAATTATATATCTGTCTAGTTCTACTCTTACTATATGAGCACAGGGATATAGTTGTTATCGCTGGGATTGGCGTAGGACCTCATACCTGGTGTATGCCTTTAGGTGGTCAGCCTCATGAATGTAAACTTAGTTTACACAGGGCTGCATGTCGGGCACTGCTGTCTTTTCAGAGTATCTGCTGGGATTCTCCTGTCTGGCCCTCAAGGGGACAGAACACAGTTTGGTAAAACTATTGTGCTGGAGATGCAGCTCTGTGAACCTGTTATATCTAAAAGTTAAGAACTGTTGCTGAATGAGCAAAGAAAACAATACACTATGGGCCTTATTTATGAAGGTCTTGCGCCACCGGTGCGTCACTTTTAAAATGGGAAAAAGTGACGCACCAGTAGCGCAAGGCCTTCATAAATGAGGCCCTATGTTGTTATGTATTCCACGCAACCTTGTACAAAATGTGTAGACAAAATCCCAAGAAGAGTTCCTGAATAACAAACAACATGTATGGCTGGCATATTCTTAGAATAATGTCGCAAAAACAAATGTGTTATATGTGGCTATGCAGAGCCAGCAGAGGCAACCTAAAACGTGCAAAACACAAAACTACGGGAGAACCAAAGTGCGGTCCTGAAGGGAAAGGACTGCAATGTGAGTAAGCAGTACAACACTAATATTGTACAAAATAATTTTGCAACATTTGACGGCAATCAGGAATAGCGATTTATCCTACCCAGTAGCAAGGCATTTTAAGGAAGTTCATGAAAGTGATGCATCACAATTGAAATATAGCGGGATAGCCCAAATCCTCAGATGCATGCGAGGTGGAGACAGAGAAAGAAAGGTAAGGAGATTGGAAGCTAAAATTATATTGGATTTAGACTGTACGGAAACTTTTGGGTTATATATTGATAAGGAATTGCAAACTTTTCTCTGATTAGAAGGAATTATACCTCTCATACATGGCAGCTGATGCCATTTTGTAGTAGAACAATGCAATCAGGCTTGTGCTTATTCCTTTACCAGTTTTATAATTTTTGTGTACTATTGGCTTTCATTTTTGTTCAACAGTGAAGGTATTCTGGAACCTGATAGTTATTGCCCACTGTGGATGGATATATGGCTGTTTTGAACAAGATTAGGAATTTGAAAAGTTATGGAAAAGACAGTCCAAATCAGAGAACCATTGGACATTCAGCCCACTGGGGTTTTAGAACTAATGTTAAATTGATTGAAATGTCATTCACATTTTTGTTTGATAGCGCATTATAGGAATGCAAGGCATACATGAATATTCTGAATTGAAGATAGTTATTATTATGATCCCTTGTTCAAGCCATGGATTCATGAGAATAGTACATTAATTGTCGTATGATAGTTTCATATGTTGACAATAACATGGAAAATATTTGTATTAAATTTTGAATATCAGATTAGTAATTATATTTTTGTTAATTCAAGCTTTTGTGATTTAGCCGATGATAAATTTAGAAAGACAATGAGAGGATCCTGAGACACTAAGACGTTCCAAGATAGCCGCTAAGTAAAAATATACCAGTCCTTTGTTGATGTTAGTTGTACTCGAGGATAAGTTGGAGCTTAACAGTACGTTATATTATGTATAACACATCTTCTGCGTATTTTGAGCAAAGCTGTGTGACACAGTAGATCACGTTGATTCTTCAGTCACAATATGTAAATAAATTATATTCTATACGTCATTAGAGTGCCGGCCTGGTCCCTGCAAAGTTAGGAAGATAGAGTAATGTGTAATAGATGTGCGGGCGGAGTGAGTCCTCAAGCTGAGCACCACCGATGATCAGGTGCACACCGCATATTTCTCTTAAATATAGCTAGATAGATGGGTTTTACTTTAATTATACTTTCCATGCATGGTAAAGTCACATATGATAAAGACATGCATGGTGATGTCATACAGCCCATTAATTGCAAGACTGAATTCCATATAGGTTCCCCCTCTATAGCATGAAGAGAAACATAACAATGGGACAGAAGGCTTCCCAGAGTTATGCCTCTAGTTCTGATTACTTTAAGCATTCCATCATCCCGTTTTGTTCTTCGAGTTGCAGCAATGCCTCACCACACACCATGTCCTGGATTGTAAAGCAGAAATCCTTTTTGCTGAAGTTCTGAAATGTCTCAGGAGGAGCAAGTAAGGAAGACTATATAATTTGAACAAAACTGGACCTGGAGAAGCCTGTAAACGTGCATCTCTGACTCTAGAAAACGTGTGACGAGGATCTGTTGCCTAAATAACACTTCCAAGTAGCTACAACTCCTGCAAGGGTAAAGGATAGTTTTTTTCAATGGGCATTAGAAATGATTGAAACCTACATCACCTTTGTGATAAAAATCGCATTTAATCAACACTGCTACTCAGTGCACAATATTGTTTTTCAGTTATGGGAAAGGGAAGAAAAACACTCTTCTATTGATGTATCCTATACTGGGTCCCTGTGTCTGGAAGCCAGGACACACTTAAGGCCATTAGATTGACTACAGACATTTAATTGTACAAAGGATCAATTGTGGATGGTGTGCTAATTTACAGCTATCAACTGGTTGTGTTTTCAATCCCAGGGAGGACCCACGCTTACACAACTACTTAAAACTATGGGCATTCGGTGAGGATGGAGTTAAGGGGTGGGAGCTAATTTATAGTTTAACAAAATGGATAAGGCCCTATTTATTCCTAAGTGAAAGTAGTTAAAACAAAGAAGTATTGACCCTGAACGTCACAATGCTACATTGCAGTGAGTCCCGTATGCCGACTGACCGATCGCTGTACGTTTTGATTCCCCGCTCTCTTCAAGACTTGTCAGTCTAATCCAAACAAAATCATAAGCTTTGAGAAAAATGCTAGGTGAACGCACTATACAGGGTGGAACACGTGTTGCCTGAATATTTATACTGATCATAGTAAAGAAAATATAGAAGAATATGAATAAAATAAATTACACCATCTCTATTGAAATCCTGCACTTCTTTCTAGAAAGTCTTACTTTTAGCACTCATTACACCTAAAACGTAACTATGAGTGTAGATACGTCTTTATTTTGGCTATCAACTGATTGTGTATTTAGGAGTGTTGACGGTTTAGGAGTTAATTTTTGAAGCTATTATATAGATGTATGAATCTGTTCAAACGGGCTTGTCTTTCTAGATGTGGGTTGAAAAGTATCCGAATTCAGGAAATGGGTTACAATCAAGGTGACAGCGTTTCGCTCAAAAGAGTAGCTTATAGCAAACCTATAGCAACACTGCTGTGCTTCCAGTGACGCTGCTTGATGAATGCATTAGAGCGGATGCTAACCCATGCAGTTAGGATCCATATATGAATTTGCTGCAGTAGCTGCTTATGTTGTATGCAGAGTGGGAACTGTGGTATCTAATGCATACGCATTAATGTGTCTATAAGCTACATACGTCCCCAAAGAGAGTGCACAAGATGGCAGCCAGGCCAAGGAGATGAGTGTGAAAAACGTGTTTGGATAGTATGTAGGATGATGCTTAAGGGAAAATGCAAGCATTTAATCAGCGCCCATCCAGAGTCCATGATCAGTGGAACAGCCAGAGAGGCCAATTTGAACGCAGGATCTACTGTTCACAGGATTGCATACACCCGTCAGCCTTCTCCTTGCAGGGGTCTTGATTCCAACCCCATGATATCATGAGAAGCTTGGTGATAACTGCTCCTTGGTTACCATACTGTCTTGCAGGAGAGATAGTTTGACAAAGGTTCACAAGGACCTGGTGGTCTTCTGTGGAGTGTGATGTCATCTGTGGTTCTGGGCCTTCAGCTGCCATGTGTAAGAAGAGCAGATCGCAACTAGCAAAGGAGGTGGGGCATGGGCCCCTCTTTAGACTCGATTCGTTTCACTCATCTGTGGCTCATGGCCCAACATTCAATTTCATGGGCCCACTCTATCCTACAAGTTTTAGCTAAGCCAGTTTGCCAGGAATTTGGCGGTACTGTTTACAAGCCTAGGAGTAGGTACTTGATTACCATGGCCAGAGGTACATGTTCATTCTTATGGGAGCGATCATCCTAAGTCACCGGTCATCACCGTGGGAAACACTGACCTGGATATAATGGGGTCTGCGGTTAGGAGAGAGGCAGTGTTGCAATTTTGGATGAAAGGTAAGAGCAAGCTGTAGGTATTCCTGACCATTTTTGGGACTCTGTGTTCCTCTACCCAGCCATCTTGTCCTAACAGTTCCTTTACTTTATTCTGGAATGTTCCCAGCTAGAGCCTCAAGTATGACCAGTTGAAAGTGTCATGCTTACAGGTATCCCAGAAATACTTGGTGTGAAGTTTGGAAAGACATGCAAAACATGATTAGGGTCCTCTGTCGACTTAAAGTCACTCTACGTATATTTTAAGGAGTTGGTAACAATAGCTCTGCAAACAACTGGGCTCTCAAGCCAGACCTAAGATTGATAAACCAGCCCAGATAAGGAGGACATGCATAGGGGAGGTTTGTTACCTATATGATAGTAGCACCACCCAAAGTAACACTGTAATTTAAACCAGTGACCACTAAAGGTGAGGTTGTACAAAGCGACCTTCTCGATATCCAGAGACAGCAATAATTGTGCAAGCAGTGGGGGAACGGATCACCGTAGCATATCTAGTTCCATAATAGGATGAGACTTAGAGCTACAAGCACCACCATCTCACCACTATGATTTGCTGTCTGTGAGGTGAGTTACACGTGGCCATTTACTATGTGGTACTGCATAACCTACCTTACCACATACCTGTGCTCTGCTGCATGCATACCCACAAGTGTCATTTTTTGTAGGTTTATGCCCCAGATTCTCAGGAGAGTGGGTCAGGCTCAAGGCATATTGGGGACAAACTGTGCTGAATACCGATGCAAATATGGACCTATACACAGATGATCACATGGTTTCCTTTTGATTGTCAATCATGGCTGAATGGAATGCCCGGGGTGGGGGGGGGGGGTGGAGTAGTGAGTGGCGATTTATAGGGGAGTCAGGTGGCTCAGTGGTTTATTACGTCCACTGGAGCAGTCCGGTTTTGACCTCAAGGTTTAAATCTCAGCAGGTCCCCTCGGCCTTCCATGTTTTTGAGGTCACTAAAATGAGAAGCATTGAGTTGGGAAAGGATTCCATCTGTTACTGGGCGAGCGATGTTCCAAAGAGTGAACGTGTGCTTTACAAATACGCCTCGTGCCATGTTATCTGTGAAGAAAGCCTGCCAAACAAAGGACCTGAATTCCTGTGTCATTGACCAGTTGATGACCCCGGAAGTACAAGGAGCTCATTACAATGTCGTCCATAAAATCTTGGCAAAGTTTTGCTTTCTTTAAGATAACATCTCGGAGACCAACTACTTCCAGTCTAATTCTAAATACAGGAAATTGGAGGCTTTTATGCTTGGCCCTAAATCTCTGTATCTTTAACCCTGGAGGGTGCAGTTACACGATAGAAACAATCTCCACATGGAAGATTAATTTTTCTGTTATCCCCCACAGTTTATTCCGTTGCGTCTTTAAAATAAATGTAATCCCTATAGTATATGCACAAGGGTAGATAGTAGGTCAGAAAACAAGTTTACAAAAAAAAGATGTTTGTATATAGTTGCACTACTTCATTACTCTGTGCACAAAGACATGCATGTGTTCATAGTCTGTCCACTTCAGTGCCTCATAAATAGAACCCAACATCCAGGATGTATTCAGTTAATTTCTGAGGCACAGAAATGTCATTATTCTGTCCTTTACACTAATTCGTATTAGGTGTGCAGATTCGAATGATCTGCATATTCAAAACTTCAACTTTTGCAAAGACTTAAAAGTTTTTAAAAGCGTCTGAAACACTACTGTAAAAACGCCTTCAACGAGAGAATTCTCAAGCCAAAACATGTTCTTAATGGAAAAAAATCCCACTATTCATTTTTAAGGCTTAGTGCACTTGTCAAGCTTTGCAATTTTTGCGGACTTTGCAAAATGTTTATTACAGGAAGAAGCTGCTGGATAAGATGATTATGTGCATTTTATATACATATCATGAATACACACACCTTTTTTACGAAAAAATGTTGCATTTCACCTGTACGCTAAAGACTAGGGGGCATATTATCAAGGACCGGTGTTAAAATTATCGCTGTTTTATCGGCTATAATGGGCTTTATAATACGCCCTTGTTAATTCCCATAGAAGCTCATGTTCTGATGTTAACATGGGCTTCTATGGGAATTAACAAGGGCGTAATATCAAGCCCATTATCGCCGTTTTATCGGCAGTTTCCTGCCGATAAAACGGCGATAATTTTAACACCGGTCCTTCATAATATGCCCCATGATTTTTCCGAAGCTAGAAGTTGACCATAATATTTTTTTCTTCAATTGTAATGCGATGTTACCGTGATATTGACCCAGCCGCGAATGTTTGGGGTATCCTCCCGATGCGTTGGGAACCCCCATTCGACGCCACCATCTTAAAGGGACGGGCACAGTGTCTGGACGCCTTAGAACCGTAATGTTGTCATCGCTGCCAATCTTTCTGCTTCCTGTGGCAAAGAACTAATAAAGAAAATGCAGGAGACAAATGTTTGTGCGTTGAGGAAGAAACGAATTAATGAAAGGAGTTAAATCAAGAGCCTGGGGATATCTGTTTTTCTGCAGAAACGTGCGCTCATGGTTATCAAGATTAAGTGTTCGGGCAGTGCTGATGTTGTTATGCAAGCCCTCTGGGCCTGGAGGTTTCCACTTGCTGACTCGTCTGGCACACCACCACTTGCTGCCCGCGTGCACGCTCAGAGACCTGTCGTTGTGTTCGGGCAGTGTACAGATGTTGTTTATGAGGAGGTGCTTGCAGCTGTATTTATTCTGCTTTTCACCACATTAGATAAGCGGTGCCCCAGAGTCAAGGCCTCTCTGGCTAAGATGTCATGTGCTTCCTTCTGTAGTGCAGTGGGGTCGCTGGGGGCCAGTGACGATGCAGGTTATCACAGGAGAGGAAGGGTGATTGACCAAAAGAAGGAAGGCTAGGGAGAAAGGTAAAAAACAAAAAAAAGGAAGGCAGGAGTAGAGAAGAGGCCAAAAGAAGTAGTCTTGTCCAAATGAAATAGGAAGTGTGAAACCTCTTCTCTCTAACTTTGGTCTGAGGTCCAGCAGGAGAAGATGAAGCACTGGCTAAATAGATGCACAAGGAGCTAGAAGGAAGAACTAATCAACAAGCAAGGGGATAATGCGTATGGAACACAGGGGGAGAGTACGAGAGACGCACTTCATAGGGAAAGATGTGTGGTTACTTGATCGTTAGAGGAGAACATAAATCGCAGAAGTTGTTACAAGCCAGCTGAAACCATACATTCCTAACTGGGATACCATTCCACCTTCATGGTTACGGTTGCTCCCAGGGAGACTAATCTATCCCCAGGCAAAACCTTCTATATGTGACTTGAGCTTTGTGTAATGACTGTTGTGGTATTTCATGTTCATGTAACTAAAGTGGAACTGTCCTGATGAAGTTCTGTGTAAGGATTAATCCAGAAGGAAACACTTGTTGACAGGAAGCTTTTTGAATGGTAGTGGATATGAAATGATGAAAATCAGAAGACTATGAAGGAAATGGAGAATGTGTTTTTTATTAATGAAACTGGACTGTTGAATGAATTCTAATTAAAGAGCAGTGGGACTATCACATACACCTACAGTAAATGGTTTAAGGACCTTATTTGATAGACCTTGGATAGAAATATAGGGATTTACGGAATTTGGCCACTCATTGGCCACTGGACGCACATGTGAGACACAGAAAATTAATATGGAAACCGACCACAAAAATCAGAGAAGAAATGCATTTCCAGAAGAGTTTTTGTGAGAGAAGGACTAGTTATGCGTCTCTCTGGTCAGGTGAAAGCAGGTTGGTTCTATTACTATAAGAGGCAGTTACCAGGAAAAAACAAGCATAAGGAGCAATGACATTCAAGAGTGGCTAGCGGGGAACCTCGCTATAAGAGAGGAAACAAGAAAACGTCAGTAAATTGAGAGTGGTGGATATTAACTGTAGATTTTAGGGCAAGGATTTGACTGGCCTCAGCAGAAAGTAATGACAGAGAATGACCACAAGAGATGGAGAAAGTGTTAATACAAGGATAAGACAAAGGAAGAATTGGACGACATGAGGTATGGTTTGGGGGATTTTGCAGCAATACACAGAGATGGGAATGTCCTCTTAGAGGGACTGAATAGCAACAGAACTTACTACATGTGAAAAGGTGACTGATTGAAAGAGATTAACTTGGCAGACGTTCAAAGATATGTACAGTTGTATAAAAAATGCAGCGAGATGTACAAAATAGAGATATAATATGCCCTATCTATTGTGGAGCAAAATATTATTATATGAGACAGAAATGGTCTTCAGTGCTACACTAGTATGTAACCGCTTCAGTGTGCCAACTGTTTTAGGGTTTTTATATATATATATTTTATTTTTACATTTTCAAAACCTTTATTGGAAAAATCAGCATTACCAAAATACAATTTTGCATCAAATTAGGGCATCATACACAATGGATAATTTGCGGAGTACATCAAAAATAGAGGTAAACCAATCAGACAGAGGCATGGCCTGTACAATACGGCAAACGCACCATTAATCTATATATAGCTGCATAATGTGATGTCAGCACCTTAGAGGAAGAAGGAGTTCCGGCTAGAGAGATATGGGGACAGGGGAGGAAGTGGCTACTGACCAGCGCCGGCGTCTGCCGCGGGCGGTGTGCCGGCGGTGAGCGCGGGGGAGGCAGGCCGGCTCGGGTGTGAACGGGTGTGAAGGTACATCACTAGTGGGCCCCATATGTAATTTGGGCGAGATCTAGCAGGCATAAGGTCCCAGAATTCAGATAGTAGGGTCTGGCATCTAGATGCATCTTCAAGCCATTGGACAAACTTAGACTCTGGTCTGCGCCCCTAACACATGGCCACCCTACACTGCGCAAGAACGAGCAGCATTGCGACCAATCGGCGAGAGGCATCCGGGCAAAATTTGACAAAGCTCAGCAGGCACAATAGTGGGTGGGCGTAACCGGCATGGAGGTGATCTCAGAGATAGCCACACAGACCTCCCGCCAGAAATCAGACACCCTAGGGCACAACTAAGCCAGATGAGAGAAATCTGCGGCAGGGGCAGAGCAGCGCAGGCACCTATAGTCTGGAATGAGTCAGTTTATGTTGCTGAGCGGGGTACGATATAGCCTGTGTAAATATTTGAAGTGTATAAGACGGAGGCGATAATTGGGAGACAATTTTTTTGTCTGATTGCAACAATAGAGCCAGTCGGCTTGGGAAATGCCCATACCGAGATCCTCGCCCCATGCCATATGGGCGCGATCAGTGGAGATGGAGGCGGTCAACAGGGTAATTGCGTATAATTTGGTCACCCACTTCTGGCGAGTGGGGGAGGAATATATGAAGTCGAGATTGGGCATCGAAGGAGGAGACTGGGGAATGTGGGATGTAACTCCCTGCAGATAGCCCGCAGCTGATAAAAGAGCAAAGTGTCCAGAGGATCAGAGGAAGCAGGAAGAGAATAGAAAGTATTTCCAGGATAGAGATCCGTCAGTGTCGCCAACCTCAGACGGGCGGCGTGCTTGGACATGCCAGATGGTTGGAGAAGAGGGAAGGTAGGATGACGTATAATCGGCAAAGCGTTGGCTGTTAGCATAGGAACATTGGAAAGACGACGAGTCCCAGCCAGGCCCAGCGCATTGTCTCGACCGTGTCCACCTCAGCCTGCGGGCGACCAGCCGGGGCAAACAGGTCGGTGTTCAGCGGCCAAGGGGCCTGCAAGGTCAGCCTCGACCGCGACATGTGGCTGATAAGGGGAGGGCTGAATCCAAAAATGTAAGAAGCTGGCCTGGGCACTTAAGGCACACCGTTTGAAATTGGGAGCACCCATGCCGCCAACCGACATGGGGAGAGTAAGGATATCGTATGCAATCCTGGGTTGCTTGCCAGCCCAGACGAGAGATATGATCAGGGAGCGGATTTTACAAAAAAAATGGGCAGTTAGTGGTATGGGGATATTCAAAAAATGTAAAGGAATTTCGGGAGGACCACCATCATGGTGATTGTTATACAACTGGCCAGTGACAGGGGGACCCGGTACCATTGAGGTAT
This sequence comes from Lissotriton vulgaris, assembly GCF_964263255.1. Lineage (NCBI taxonomy): Eukaryota > Metazoa > Chordata > Amphibia > Caudata > Salamandridae > Lissotriton > Lissotriton vulgaris. Next base: position 414,843,884 of record NC_141689.1, on the reverse strand, counting down.
TTTAGACTCAAGCCAGTCCACCGCGCATCCAAAGTTGGCCCGCCAGAGGTCATCCAAGTCCATACTCAGCCAAATACCTAGATAGCGAGTGGGGCCAGAGGCCCATACGAAAGGAAAGTCCGGTGTAAATGGCCTGGTGGCAATCCCCGAGCGGGAACAGTACCGACTTACTCCAGTTCACTTGTATGCCGTAGAGAATTATCTCGGGCACTAGAGGACTGAGGTTTTCTTGAGGATGGTGGACATACAATGTAATTTCATCCGCATGCATGGAGACAAAGAAGGCGCAGGCTGAGGAGCTAATGCCCTTCTGAGTATGGTGTTGCCAGGGTCTGGCTGCGAGAGGCTCCATCGCAATGGCGAAGAGCTGGGTCCCGCGTTCAATCAAAATAGGATCATAAATCTGACCATTGACCTGAAGGCAGGTGGAAGAGCGAGTGTAGAGGAGTGATATCTTTCGAATAAAGATGTTGCTGAAGTCGAGGCGTGGTAGAAAAAAGAATAAAAAAGGCCACTCCAGTGTGTCGAAATGCCTTGGTGGCATAGAGTAGAGCAGCAACTGCTGGGAGGCTAGGATTAATCTGATGAAGGACCGAGAAAATAGTCCGGAGGTTGTGGGATGTAGCGTGGCCTGGGATGAAACCGGACTGGTCAGGAAGAGCGATGAGGGGCATCATGAGGAGGAGATGGGAGGCCAGTAACTTTGCAAACATTTTATTGTCCATATTAATTAGAGAAAGGGGGCAATAGGAATCTTGGCAATCAGGTTTATCCGGCTTAAGTAGAAGCGTTATCATTGCCTCACGGAGCAATAGCGGGAGGAGGCCATTGTCAAAGGAGTCATTATACATGGCGGCCAGGTGTGGCGCAAGAAGCAATGCCAAAGTCTTATAGAACGAGGCGGTAAGGCCATCTAAACCAGGGGCCTTATGACTAGGAAAACTATTAATATCAGTGAGTATTTCTTCTTTAGAGAAGGGCTCATCTAAGAATATACAGTGATAGTCCTCGAGCCAAACCAGTGTGAGGGTATCGAAATATTGGTTAAAGTCCTCACGCGAGGGGGTGGAGCCCGCGGTGTAGAGTTGCTAATAGTAGTTCATAAATCAAGTCTTAATTTCCGCAGGGGAGGGGATTCTTTTGGGGCCACCGTGCCGGAGTCCCGCGATAAACGACGGGGCACGAGGGGGATGCATGAGGTTGGCCAGGTTCTTGCCAGGCCAATCGCCCTCACCAAAGTGGCGAGCCTGGGCCTCTCTGCCAAGGAAGGAGAGTTCCCTGTTAGCCTCCTCAACAAATCCTGTGTGTTTTTTGCGCATGCGAGCGAGAGTTTCAGAGCTGGGGTGGGTTGCATGAAGGGCGTCCAGAGCCTTGATCTCTGATTCTAGTTTATCTAAAGTGGTGCGGATGGAGCGAAAGACACCAGATTGTTTAGAGATACACTCGCCACTAATCACAGTTTTAAAACTTTCCCACAAAGTGGATGCTGAGTCTACAGAGCCGACATTTAGGTCAAAGTAGTTAGAGATCGCGGTTTTGATCTCGTGACAGAAGACGGAGTTGCGTAGAGCATTCAGGGGAAGTTGCCAGGTGAAAGCACGCTGAGGAAAATGAGGAAGGCGAAGACGAAGCTGGACTGGCGCATGATCAGAAAAAGTGCATGCCATATTGTTAGCCAAGGTTAGCTAAGTGAGGATATCAGGTTAGGTAGTCCAAAGATCAATAGGGACTAGCAGCCACCGGCATCGGTGACGCAAGTGCCCTCTCTGGCCTCGGGCCACATGTGACGCCATGCATCATATATCGAATTGTCGGTGAGTATGGACTGAAGGAGAGCAGTGGAGTGAGGGTGGGAAGAGTAGGGGCCAGAGCTGTCCAAGTCTGCAGAAAGTGTAACGTTAAAGTCCCCCTCCCACCCTCCCAGAGCAGTGCCGCTGGGCCCAAGCACGAGATTAGGTGCCATACATGAGTGAAGAAGTCAGGGTCATCCGAGTTAGGGCCGTATACAGCAGCAATCGTCATAGGTTGGGACAGTAGGGAGCCATGCAAAATAACGTAGCGTCATCAGGGTGAGTAAGAACCTGAGTTGTGTGCCATGGAAGCCCCCTCTTTATCAAGATGGAAACTCCCCGGGAATAGGAGGAATAGAAAGAGGAGTGTGATTCCCCCCAGTATCGCGACTGAAGTCTAGTAGAGGTCGCAGGTAACAGGTGGGTTTCTAGTAAAGGCAAATGTCAACTTTGTGCCGGAGTAGGTAGAGTGAATAAGCCTGGCCTTGCGGTGGTTGTTAAGACTGCGGATGTTCCAGGTCCAGCATATGGTGTCAGTCATACTATGTTAGACCAAAGAAAAACGAGGTGCAGGGCTGTGAGTCCAGTCAGTGGCCGTAAGCACGGATTATAATTTTGAAGTTTAGTTTTCTTTATCCCTTCATGTTACTTATTTAGGCATATTTAAGTTTTTGACCTTGATTACAAGTTCCTGGTTATACCTGTAGGGAGATTCGGAGGTCACAATTAATGATTCCAACTGATATCTACATCACAGATAATGGAGATCACAAGTTAAAGTCATCAGGAAGAGGAACAACCTGATCACCTCGGAATTCCGGGGACCTGTCGGTCGGGGTTTCCCCAATTCTAGGGAGTGTTTAGCGCAGATATTTAACTGCTGCTCTGAGCTAGTGGTAAATATCTCCGGGGGCTTGTGTGGGTTGTGTGAGGGGGGAGGGGCGGCTAGGAGTTGTGGAGGCTATAGGCTCTCTGGGGGTTCCTGGTCAGCCCCTGTGCTGCCTGAGGGGGTGGACCTGGTCTGGTCTGCTACTCCGCCCTGCAACCTCTGCTTTGCAACCCCTGCTCCATTTGTAAGGTAGAGAATTGACACAGGTGAAACCTATCTGGTGTTTCCAGACCTGAACATTTTGGGTCTGCGCACACCAGGCTCCTCATAGTTGACTTGAGTGGCATCTGCCTTGGATTCTGCTCCAGAAAACTAGTATTAATCAATATATCTTTTTTTTATGATTGATAAAAACCATTACAAAATTCTCTTAGTCTGCATATTAAGAAAATATCTTACAAAAAAGAGGACACATGTTAAAACATACACATTTTAAATATTGGCATCAAAAACGTGCAAATCAGAGTGAACGTATCTTGAGATACACCTCACTAAAAAGGTAGGTAGGCCCTCAAGGTGCATGAACTGATGGAGGTGCTGTTGAATGTTGCTAGGGTTTAAGGTAGAGTGGCATTTCAGATTACTGTGTGTTACAGCCACTCCTACTTTCGAATGTCGCTATGGCTTCATACAGAGTGGCGTTTTAGAATACTGTGTTTTGCATCTACTCTTGCCTTTAAAATGCGGCTCTTACCTTAATTCGATTAAACAGGCCTGTTAGTGGTAAGGGAGGGGGAGCTCAAAGACTCGCTGGGGTGTTATTAGACTCCTCGAAGTGCTTTCCTGACCGATTCCTCACAAATCACAGGCACATTTCACGGGAATCACTGATTTGAAGCTGCATTGTGAATCACTGGCACTACTCACAATACATTTAAATAAGTTAAACTACAGGCTGCAGTGCCTAGGACGACAGGTGAAGCGAACCCGAATCTGATCTAAATGGGAAGTGTTCAGCCAGGCACCGACTTTGCAAAAGAAAAGTGAGCAGTCGTAAAATGCCTGATCGATTCATTAGTCGAGGTGGCTAAGTAGTTAAGTGTTCTCTCAAACACCTGCATACATTTCATGAATCTCCCTGATGTTCAACAGACAGACGGCTGGTTTGCAGGGGCGAAAGCCCAAAGCCAGAAACGGTGATTTTTAAGGGTCCTGTCTTTCTTTCAGCAGGGCATGCAGGTAATGTGCACAAGCGTTTCCTTGCTCCATAGAATCTCTTTTTTGTGTGCAGGTAATCAATCCAAAGTCGGTAGCCCTATATTGAATGAGTTGTTGTTTGACATGCATTGAAATACATATGTTTGTGACCAGATGCGGTCCCAGTTTGATATAGCTACTTAGGATGGACCAGGCATGTGAGTGTGAAGCAGTTTTTTATTTGTCAGTTAGTCATGATATCTAGTGCAACATTTTGGTAATTATCCTTTTGAAATTAGCAAAGGAGGTGTGGATTGCCCATAGTACGGCCGCTTGAAGGCTCTTGGCTGATTGAGCCACATAGATCGGGCAGCGGAGTAGCAATCCAGTTTGGATATTTCTCTCCACAGTTGGTTCTCTAACATATCAGTGCCTGCTGTGCGATGGTTAAAACAAATTTTCAAGAAGATGGCTTGTCTTTCCAGGACCCTACTATACAGTCGGGTACGTGCTGGAGAGGCGTGTTTTGGTAGGCGGAATGCTTTTTTATAAGTGCTCACTAGCTTGTCCAGCAGGAGGGAGCCACCTCCGTAAATGACCTCCGAACCATAACCTAAGGTGAACACTTGCTTGGTACGGATCACCTTCATTAGAGGTTCAAGAGAGGGTTGCTGGAGCTTTTAAGAGAGCTTCAGGAATGCATGTAACAGCATGACTGATTTTGACTTCCTGCCCTCTTTCTGTGATTGAAAGGTTCCGTTGTTGTCTACCATAACTCCAGGATACTTTTCTTCCACTGTCGTGCTGACAGCCAGACCGTTTAGATGCCACCGGCTTGATTTGTTTTTCTTTCTGCATATGATCATTATCCTTGTTTTCACAAGGTTGATGGTGAGTCTATTTTTGTTTGTGTAGATATAGAGTGAGTCCAAAAGCTGCTGTAGTCCCACTTTGGTCTTGGATAGTAGTACGGCGTCATCGGAGTAGAGAAAATGGCAGACTGGTTTTTCTCCCAATTTGGGGGTGTGCGCATTCGCTTTCCCAAGGGCTATTGAGAGATCTGCAAGGAAAATGTTAAAAAGAAGGGGAGCGAGGACGCAGCCTTCTTTAAGTCATGTTGTTGTCTGAATTTTTTGTGACCGGGATCCGCCGTCCCCCAGTCTAACTTGAAACCAGGTGTTTGAGTACAGGTTGATGATGTTTTTTTAGATTGTGGGGGGGATTTTCCTTGCTGTAAGCTTTTGCCATAATAAGTTGCGTAGAACTCAATCGAAAGCCGCTTTGAAGGTCACAAAACAAGAGTATAACAACGTTTTGTTTTTGATTGATTGCTTCTGATTGTTCTAACCACTAGTGATGACAATGCAAGAAGATTTACAGTGGTTCCCAGTCTCTTTATATAACCCTACCTTGTGGGGGTAGCAATCTTATTTTCATCCACCCATTTCTCCTGTTCCCCTAGTAGGAGACCTGCTTAGTACTTGGCTTAATTATCCAACAGGGAGATTTGTTGATAATTTCCCAGTTTAGAGGGCTTCCCTACTTTGTATACAGGTGAATTATCACCCCTCTCCAAGACTCTGGAATTTGTTCTGTGGTAACGCAGTGATTGAATAATGGGGTTAATAAAGAGACCCAGTATTCCAGGTTGTCTTGGAACAGTTTTTGCAGTAGGCCATTAGGTCCTGGGGCACCTTCTCGTCTGGCCCTGGCGATAATGTCTAGAACTTGATTGTAGGAATAGCCTATTGATTCTGTGCTCCGCTGAATTGGTTGTCCCATTCCTGCACCAGTTCCAACCCCAGCAGTTCCCGCTGCTTGATTCTCTGTACCTTGCACAGTTGGATGGGCCATTTCTGCAGAGATTTCGTCATCAATGATTCCTGCTGCTGGGAGACTTTGGTAAGCCATTTCATGCATACTTTGAGATATGGTGATATAATCTTCCTATTGGTGCGTAGTGATGTTTGCAGAGTTTGCCACTAGAAGAGCTTGTTGGCAATTGTTCATGATTTCCCAAAGATTTTTTGCGTCTCTTGATTTACTTGCATAGAGGAGGGTCAGACAGAAGTAGTTATGAGCAGTGCTCTGGAGTGCCCATATTTCCTTCTTGTATAGCTTCCTGGTGGCTATGATTTTTGCTGCTAGGACCATCTCAGTTGGGTTGCTTCTAAGGGTTTTGAACAGTTTGCGTAGTTCCTTTTTAATGGCACCTCTGTGATTCGGAAGCCTGTGGGAGAATGTTTTGTTTAGTGTGAGCCATTTGGTTTTGCTAAAGTGGGTGAACCTATTGTCCCATGCTGAATGCTGTGGTTGATGGAAGCTAAGTATTAGATTCCCAATGTTAGACTAATGTTCTGATTTGTTACCTTTGCCTCAAATTGTAAAGCGCTCTGATATCCTTCGGGATCAAGTTTGCGCTATATAAAACTTTATAAATAAATAAATAAATAAAACCGCCACTCTTTGTGACTGAGTTGGAAACTAGTAATGGAGGCCTTTGTGTATTAATCACAAAATTAATCTTAAGGGCCAGGACAACAATAGGTCACCATTCTTAGCGCCCCTCAAATCCAGAAAAGGGTTGAAATGGAAATTCGCTTTGTAATCTGCATTCAGAGTATTGTCATAGTTTTAAGCCCATGAGTTTTCACCTGTATAGTTTCCCCCTTTTAAAATGTAGTGGAATGTGTGTAAGAAAAAAACACTACATTGGGATTTTGCACACCTCAGAACGATGAAAAACGAACAGTGTTACCAAGTTACTCGCATTCTGAGGTGTGAAGATCAGAATTACGCAATAATACTGCTTGTAAATACTGCACAACACAGTGCAATATTTTCCACGTGTGTTTTTGCCTCTTATAATTGGGTTGCAATAGGAAGGTCAATATGTATCTTTACTTTTCACAAGGTATTGTTACTGTAATAAATCATTCGGTGGATTTAGATTACCAGTATATTGCAACGTCTGTGCAGTGAGTTACATTGGCTGGAACCCTAGCATTAAAGTAGCAGCAATTCAGATTTTGTAAATATGCTTCAGCTAGGTGCATTGTCCCCCTATTACTTCCTCCTATTTCCCTCCAATTTAACTCCTTTCCTTTCTTTATCTGATAACTCCTACTCCAATCTTCCACACTCTTCATTTCTCTCACGCCTGTTCCTCTTATGTTCTGACTCATTCCTATTCTAATTGTGGATTTCCCTGCCTCCTATCGCTGAGACCAGACTCGTATTCTGTAGTTGTGTATGCACGAGTATGTCCTACGCAGGCAGCCCCGTTGTTGCACATAAGCAAGCCCTCACCAGTTTATTTTGTTCCTCCTATCTGTAAATATTGGAAAAAGGGTCACTCATGCTCACAGAATTTTAAGTGGGTCACAGGTCCTGTTATTTCTTCTTTTTCTTGTGTATTTTCTTTGCTGTTTTTTTCATTCCATCCTCTTCCTTCAGATTGTTTCGTTTCTGCAGAGCAAAGATATGTTCCAAAAGAAGCATTAGATTTCATTGCCAGGCTGAGTCCCTAGGTATATACAGGGCCACGGACACAGGTTCACGGAGATAGTGCAGTTCCCTATCGAGTGAGCCGCTCACTTCCACATGAAGGTCATGTCACCTCACTTGCCCAATGCAAGCTCTGCAGGTGAAGTTAAGTGGTTGAAACACTATCTCCCTCTGATTCCTGACTTCTTACAACCAGACCCAGTTGACACAGTCCAGGGGAACGCTCTAAAACGTTTAAGCAGCAGATCCCTGGGCAACCAATCCTCCTGTTCTGTTGGACCAGCCCATTGAGCCTACCTCCACATCTGGATTCTGCGGCTCAAAGCTTCTGTTCCACTGAAGGGGTGTCCAGTCTGGGTACTGGGTACAGGGCTGTAGACCCATTGCACTAACAGATCACGCCCAACCTCCTCTAACCACCCTTTCTACTGAAGGGGGAAGACCATTCTTCTTTCTGGACAGAGTGCTCTACACTCATTGAACTGAGAGATCACGCCACCCTTCAGGGTGTGGATCAATAACAGGTGTCATGTTATTCCAGTAAACCAGACACTTGAACCTGGGAGTCTTGCCTAGCTCCTCCTCTGACAGAGGCCAATCTCAAGATTTCTCTTCCATCCCTGCAGGTGAACTAGGCTCCTACGCTCCTACACTTAACCAATTATTGAAGGGGAGAAGAGTACTGCAAAGTCAGCAGCTCTGCTCCTCTCCTTTTTACTTTGACAGGCTCTGGGAAATGGCCTAAGTGGCTGCTAAGGGCACCATTGCGGCTGCTCATGAAGATGATTCATTTCTACAACGTGTAGCCTTCTCCCATAAATGGCTTCTTGTCAATGAGACCCAGCCTACTTATAAGAGCAATCATGGCATCCGAGAATACCCTCAGAACAGAAATTAAGTAAGTAAATTGGTATTCAGACTCTTTCTGAAAGACGGGTACACAAATATGCAGTGAAAGTTTATGGGTTTGCCGCCACACTGCTCCCATTTTTTCTGCGGTGCCAATAACAGCATTTTGTCAGTCAAGCAGAGGTGTTTATTTACGGATTAACCATATTAAACAGTTTATATATTCATTCTTACAGCAGCAGTGCCCATAAATAAAATACATTATCAAACCTCTTTCAAGCATTTCATAAAAAAGCGAATAATACGGAAAATAGCAACATTCATAAGCATAATACAATATTAAAACTTCTTTGTACAACATAAAATATATGCAGTCATATTTGGACAAAATGCAGCAATAAATCTAAGCACTATCACTAATACAAAATGTTCTCCTCTTAAACCAGACAGGGGATAGGTATTGGTCCACACAAAAGGCCAGGTGGTAGGTATCGGTCCACATGAAAGGCAATTGGCCTTCTAGTTTCTGAAATTAGAATTCTCAAGGCTACTTTATATTGTGTCACACTAAGCTGATGACAGCTCAGAACAAACCATCTCCTGAGAACAGCAAAACATAGCAGGTGTGGAACAGCCTTGTTTTCACATTTGCAAGCGAGGCATATGTCATCAGTTGCTTGATTATCTATCCGTTTGTTACCAAAACGTTTCACTGGGGGGATTCCCAGCCTGATTGTGACAAAATAAAGTCTTGGTTCACACAAATGCTGGTAACGCAAGGACGCCCCCTGCATAGTGGAAACTGACTCCTCCTCTCATTCGTAAAAGTTCGTAAAAGTGTGTGTAGGCAAAACGTCTTCTTACTCATTAACAAGTCCACAGTGGCAAAAAATATGTCTTTAACGAAACAGCCCACCTAATGATGTGTGACGAAGTTCTCTTGAAGAAGCAGTTCGATAATCAAACGAAGTAGTGTTGTGAATGAACGTTGATCCAACTTAAGTGGTATTTATTATGTTGGTAATTTCAGAAGTAGAATTACAGTGAACCCCACCAGAAGCAGCCTGCTTGCTGCTCATCCCTTACACCAACTGCCAAACTCACTCATCCAATATTCCATTGCTTCATCACTCATTGAACATTCCACACCACACCCACACTTGCTGAGCAGCAGGTATGAGAAGTAGCCAGCAGGTTCAGCAGCTCTTAGTAATCGCCATAAAGTCTGTAGTGATAAACTACAAACAGGGTGAAAGTAGAGATGAGACAACGTTATTCTCTAGAAGATAAGGAGCTGCAACAGTAGTACTCGAACGTACTCTAGGCTTTTCCACATAACACCAACTGTCACACACCCACTTCGAATCAGTACAACCCTCATGGAACCTATGGAGAGTAAAGTTCTGCAGCACGCATTGTGCAACATTCTACAGCAAGCATTGAGCTTAGACACTTCAACTCAGGAGTGCTCTTAAGAAATATAAAGGTACGATATAACAGTTGTCTAGTGATGTTGTTATATTATCTAGATATGGCTTAAATATATATGAGCATTTAAGTCTAAAAAGGTGTTAGTTAATGTTCCATTGTCTGGGATTAGCAGGATCTTTTCCCATGGCAAGCGACCAGTTATTCTATTTTTATATAATCTTCAGAGGTTTCTAAGGGCTGAGGAGACCGTGGAAACTTCCTAATTACAGCACCTAACTTAAATCACCCCAACATTTTCAAAACAAGCCCTAGATAGTTTGTATGGGCAAGATTTGATTTTTTCATTTGAGGGCTCAGAGACTATCTCAAGGGATGTCTTTCACCGTTGTATGGCAGCCACAGCGGCATGGCTGCGAGCCAATGCGTTGCAATTCAACGGATCAAAAACGGAGGTACTCCATTGCTCCTTGGACCGAACTCCCCGTACACTACCGGCTGATTTCTGGCCAGTGTCCATCCCGGGATCGGTGGAGGCGGCAGAGTCAGCTCGCAACCTGGGAGTTCTATTCGAACCCAACTTGCAGCTTGATGCCTCCGTAAACAAAACGGTAGCAACATGCATGGGTCTGCTCCGTGCTTTACGGAAAATCCTGCCACTTCTTCCACGGGGCTCCAGAGCTGAGGTAGTGCGTAGTTCCATTCTCAGTAGGATCGACTACTGTAACGCACTACTTTTGGGTGCCCCGAAGATTCTGATCCTAAAGCTCCAAAGGATACAGAATATGGCCGCCAAACTGGCCTTGTCTCGACCACGGTCCGCCTCTTCATCGGTAGCTCTGGCCGATCTACATTGGCTTCCAGTCCAGCAGAGAATTGCGTTTAAGGCTCTCTGCCTTGTTTTTAGGGCCCTGCATGGACTGGGACCAATACCTCTTCAGACCCTCTTCCTCTGGTATCAGGCAGCCAGACCTTTAAGATCATCTTCGGCGTTCTTGGTAAAAGTCCCTAAAATTAACAGAACGAGAATGGGTGGTCGCGCTTTCAGTTTTGCGGCTGCCACGATGTGGAACACCCTCCCCCTGGCATTAAGGAGCTGCCCTGATCTGCTCACTTTCAAAAAGAGCCTCAAAACTTATCTGTTCCCCAGAGTAATGTAGCTGTCTTAATAGATGCACGGTTCGGTCTCAGCGCCAGGATACCCTTGGGGGTGACAGTTGCGCTTAATAAGCAATAAATACATACATACATACATACATGTGTGCACACTGGTTAACACCCACTTCAAAGTGATAGTTCATCCAAGAACTCAGTAAATTAATACATAAGAGCACAGGTGCACCACATAAATCCAGAGATACAGTATCAATAATCACAGATGTAGGTTTCTCTTAGTTGTGATTTTCTTTATTCCAAAAAAGAAGGTGTACAGTCAAAACACGGGTGCTTGCAGCCGACGCGTTTCGTCCTCGTGGGACTTCTTCAGGGCAAGATCTTTAGAGTTTGTGCGTATACGATGGAGAATTTCTTTGCGAATGGGCGTGTCCAAACGATCCTTAAATGGGAAGTATTGAGAAGCCAAAGAGTCGTCTATATGTGCAGATAGGGAGTCACAGTGTATACCATATTCAAAGTATTTCAAGAGTCTGCAAGTAATTCTCGCTAATTATAGTATGGGTTAGAATTCAGAGGAGGATGGACTGAAGGATAAATATTCCATCAGGGATGACTCTTGATAAAGTGTGAAAATCCCCACATCCTCCTCCTTAGCACCGCATCGCGTGAAAGTTCGGCTTCCTTCGCGCCCTGTGTCCAGGAAGGAAGCCGAACTTTCACGCCTGGAGTGAGGTAATTGTATCTCTCACTCTGCCAGTTTTTAATACAATTAAAGATGTGCTTGCCTTTTAAACTGGTACAAAAGGGGGTGGTGATGGACGGAGCATCTGAATCAATCAAACACTCACACCCAGTCAAAAGATCTGGGTTTAATCCATCACCATTCTTTAGCCCACTCTGCCACCCCAGTTCAGACATGGCTATATGCAAATCAGTCTGACCCTGTGCCTCATGGGAACAGTGCAGCCCGAACTGCCAAGCCATGTCTTCCCTGGACCGGAAACAAGCTTCCGTCCATCACAACCCCCTTTTGTACCTGCCTTTTAAACTAGCAGCACCCAGTGCACAGTCATAATTATCTTCAGCTGCCTGCTCTGTTACAAGATGTAGTTTTGCAGTCACTCACAGCCTGCGTCTATTGATCACTCGTTTTCATGAGACGCGCCACTCCACATACAGTCGCACTAAAATTATATTAGGCCGCTCGGGGTTTCTGAGCCACACTGGGTCACCTAAGTCATGGTGTGATCTGTGCCTTGGGCAGATAGAGGTTCCCCAACTGGGGAAGGGGTGGGAGTGGACAGCTCAGGGTTAATGATTTACATTACGGTTGGAGTCAAGTTAGCTTTTGGACAAAAAAACATTTCCAGTCATTTATGTTGGATTTTTTTATTCAACTCCAGGGTGTTTCCCTCGTCTTCATTGCTTAATGTTACTCTCGTGAAGATGTTACTCATTGCCATTGAAATGTCACTCATAATTTCACTGAAATGATGAAATGTCACACATAGCAGTCTGAAACCATGGCAGCTATTGTGCTCTCTCTGTTACGTGTAGAGGGAGTGGGTTGCAGGCTCTGACCTTGGCCTTGGACATAGGGACAAACTGGCACAGTAATAGGAGCAATGGTTTAAATGGGCCTTCACTTCAAAATACTCTTCTCTTCAGTAATGGAACTTTTGATTCGCAGTTTTGTAGCAGTACAGAGGTGTTAAAAGTACTACAATGTTCCTTGTATATTGAGCAGTTTTCGGGCAACACACAGTGTCAAGTAAACTATGGTGGTCTATTTGCCTGCTGGAGAGAGATGGGAGTTTCATCTAGTGGCAGATTTCATTTGTGTGAGGTAGCGCAGGTGGTTATTATCATAGCTGCCAAGTATTGGCAATGCTAATGTGACATTTCCATTGATGCAGTGACTTATGAAAGACATTCCACAGAGAAATGTGACACTTCAAAAACATTTTATACTGTGTTAAAATAATGAGTTGCATATTAATTGTGCTTTAAGTCATAGGCTGGGACATCGTAGCACTTTCAATACAGAATTCCTTAACCATCATTCCTTAACCACCACCACCAGGAATCTATTCCTTTACTGTCTGGTTACACGCATCTGTAGTGACTGAATTAATCAATAAAATATCATAATGCAAACAAATCCATTTCCTGACGATTACTTTAACTTGGATTTATCGTTAAACATACAGCGTGCATTTATTTTATATGCTGTTACCTGAAGGTGAAGACAATGGAAACTTGGGACAGAATAAACATATTTTGTCCTTCCAGCTTTGTTTTTCACTTACTGCCCCTCCCAATCCTCTTCCCCTTCATCCAGCCTGGTACTGCCCCAACTGCAGAACTCAAGTTCGTCGAGTGATCAGGTGCAAAGGACTCACCTGTAGTATCCTGAAGGTGCTGCCAGGGGAATTGTGGTCAAACCCAGTGTGGTGGACCAGTCTGCAGACATTGCTGAGGTCATGGACTGGGCAGATAGGGGACAGGGGACTAGGGTCCTGCACAAACTGTGAGGTTATGAGTGAGATGTCACAAAAAGGGTAGATAGAACTGATGTAAGTTTTGGGTTTCCTTCTGCTTTTCTTTAAGCGGCGTAGTTAGGTGGGGCGGTGCGCTCCAGGCGGCACTATTTTGTGGACGGGGGCTGTCTAGCCCTGGACCGTGTCATGTATGTGCATGTAACTTGCATGATCCTGGTAACTATTAGCGTGATACTACGTGCCTCTCGGACCTCTTTCAGGTGCTCGCCGTCCTTTTTCCCCAGCACCCCCCGGGGGGCGGCAATCTGAAGGATAGCCCAGGGCGCCACAAGCTCTAGCTACGCCTCTGCCTCTGTTCTGCTGGACTTCCATTCAAAGCAGAGCGTTAGAAAGTATATTAACTAGCAATGCATCTGTTTGAATGCGCTTAGAAGTTATGGATCGTTGCACCCACTGCTATGCAAGGCACATAGTCTCAACAAAATATATATGATTATTTTACTTTCCGTCTTTTAAATTTTCTATTGATGAGTAGCATAAAGGTGTATAATATTCATTATTAGAGTGGGCCAGTGACTAATTTATTTATCTTGGAGCCTGGGGAGCTGGCGGTCCAACTCCACTTTAGCTCTTGAAAGAAATTGCTTGATTATGAGAAAATCACTTTATGCTCCTGCAACTCAAACGGTAAATGCAAGTTTGCAACAAAAAGAAATCCTTTGTGGAGTGAGCTTTAAGTGTATTATCTAACCCTATTATAGAACACCCTGGGTTCTGTAATCCTGTGTCGACGGGTACCCACACGTATACTGTAGAAGGTCGCATGTTTGAGATGCTAGAGTAATCCACTGCTCTTGCAGCTAGGTCCATGTTGTGTACGCACATATGTGATAATAATTCATTCAGGAGTACACCGCATTATGTCTTTTTCCTTTTTTTTGCTGTTGCTGCTAATAGCGAAGCACGTGCAAACAGCATTTCATGTTTCCGATGCTGGCCAGCAGTGGCAAAGCTAGTAGGTCTACATTAGTAGCCAAAAGGCTAGACCTGTTGGATTTGCCAATGCTTGTTTTGTATTTCTCTCCTCCTTAAACAAACTGATCTTGAAGTAACTGTCGTTGTTTTTTCTTTGTTGCAAAACGTAATATCGCGTTTGATTTTTCTCGTTTGATCATTCATGTTATTTCACTGAATGCAATGTGTTTTTTTGGCATGCTTCTGGATTTAAAATTCCTGAACGTGCAAGTGAGGAGAAAGCATGTCTTTAAACAACATTCCAGAATGGTCTTCGCTTTCTTCCTCAGGCACGTGATTGGAGCCCTGCTGTTCAAGATCAACACCTCACAGCCATGTTGTCAGTAGTGGGTCCAAGACTTGTTGAGCTCAGCAAACAAAGTCTTCATTGGAAAATCAGCATCTGTGTGCTGCATGTGCCCAGAATGTCTTAGTGTAATTGTTTGTTTTTGTCTTTTATGGAGCATAATAATATGGCGGGTCAGTTGCTATGACCTTGAAGCGATCTGCATTCTCGGGAGTTTTTCCCCTCCACTTTTCGATATGGGCGCACTATGGAAACATTGAACTGCCCTACTTTAGCAGGAAACCAGAAAAACATAAATCTGAACTTTTTGCTGTGGCTGATCATGAGGTCATTTTATTTCAAGGCAACATATTTCTGCATTTGTCTTCCAGGCTTTAAAATCGCACCCTCATATATTTGTCTGGATGACCTTGCACGGTGTGATTTGCTGGCATAATACTCTACAGAATAAGTGATTTAGATGGCCCACAGAAGTTGGATGGCTCTAAATGTATTTCTATAACAGCAGTAGTAAGGACAGAGTTGATCATGGTTCCAGTAACCTTGTCAAAGGCACTCGAAGAGCAGTCCACACATCTTTATAGTGCATGCAAATTTTGCTGGGGGTGTGAATTGCTAGCGGCCTGAGAAGATGACCTGGAACCCTCTAGTAACTTATGGCATGGCCGTAGTGATGGAGATGAAGACATGGGCAGCTGCAATGAGGGAGCCTCTGGCTTTTCTTGTGTCTTTAAGTACTAACTTTGTAGTCCCGATCCAAATCCCACGATGGCAGTTTCTGCACTTCTCCATATCTGCAATCCACGGTACACTGTAACAATATGTTGGCTAAGCATAGTTGTAGGAAACAGGAAATTGGATTAGAGAGAAAACAGATACTGCATATTGTCACCATGATGCTTCACTGTGCTGGGCACTGGCATCTATGGTCGTGGTGGACAACAAAAAACAAGATAAGAATCTTTACTGCCTGCTCAATATTGTGAGTCATCTTTCGCTTTTTATGGAAATGATATGCTTTCCAATTATCTCTGTGATACAGACATTCTCTGTGTTGAAGTGGAATACTAATATTTCTTCAACCTGTTGCATCAACCAGAACCATGTAATTGATGTTATTCCAGCCCTTAGCTTAAGCTTATTTTCTTCTGTGACCAGGTAACTGCTTTCTGGTTCTGACATACTTTGAAGGTTATTTCTCCATAAACTGTAATATAACAAACATTCATCAGAATCCAATAACTCAAATTAATACCAGTTATTCTATTTCCTTGATACCTACCACTACCTGAACACAATGTGAATCGTGAATATTTTAAAAGTCTTTAAGTGAGTATGATCCTTTCCATTTCCTCTTGTAAATTTGGATTTGAAGAGCGTACAACAAAAATGCAGCTTTATAATTTTCCGCAGTAATTCGAAGTCAATGCTTAAAGTTATCAAAGTTTGTTGCTATTCCTAGAATACTTCTCCACGTGAAGGTTTCATTTTCCAAACATTCTTTAAAAAAACTCTCCAGGTTTCAGCAGGATCTGAAATGAGGATCCTGGCTGCAGCAACAACGTTTATCAATTGCCTAAAATGCATGCTGTGAATCATGAAAAAACCTGTATCCAACAATTTCAAAATGGTGGCCGCATTTCCAAACAGTTCAGTGAGCACATGGGAATTGTAGTTTGTGTTTGAGTGTTGATGCATAATACATACTTCAGAGACTAGAACTAGCCTTGTTGCCAAAGAGCACTAATGTTTCATGACCACTGCCAGATTTCCTTCTCTGGGATAAACTTGGTGCTTGTGAGTTTGGAGTATTGTACTTGCCCATTCGTTGAGCACTAGAAAACAAGCCACAGATTATGACATCTTCGCTCTTCAATGACAATTGTAAATGAGTGGATAACCACACTCCATGTGAAGTTGCAACAGGCACCGGTGCCTGAATATCTGACTGGGAGGACTGGATGAGCCATCGGTGTACAAGGGAGTGGGAACCAGCCGGGACCTGCAATACCGGTTGAGCTGAGAGGGAGAGGCAGGATGAACGAGGCACCTCAATGCCACACAGTATAATGTAGGGTGTTTCTTTCTCTTTTAACACCATGCGCGCTAGCGTTATTCTGCTCGGACGCTGAGATTTGCGAAAACGCACTTTACATGACGAGCTGGGCTCGTCATCAGCGTGCGAGGAGGCTACGCCATGACGAGCCCAGCTCGTCATCAGCGTGGAAGGGGTTAAAGCGTCAGAAATTCTACACATTTGGTAGACATGAGTTCAGGTTTAGCAGAAACCACTATCAAAATTGCTCTCTTCTCTGCACCACAAGAGATAAACTAACGGCAGGCAATACACAACAAGCTACACTTCACAAACTCAATATACCAAGGCGCTCCAACCAATCATAATACATCAGAATTGATCAGAGCAGATAGTACCTGATGGGCAGAATTCACTACTAAAGCTGAGCATATTAGTTATTCACCTAAAACAAATTGCAAGCTTGCTATAGCTGCAGTATTCACCCAGGGGCGGGAGTTCCATCCGCACGTACACCCTTTCTAGGGACAATTGTGAATGTCAAAAAACACAGAAGGTGAATACCAAAAACATATATTGGCCACACATGATCTATTTCTGAATCGCAGTGACAAAAAGCACCTTTTTGAAACGCCAGCGTATGTACATTAAATGCATAGAACCATGGTACACAGTGAAGCTAATTAAACTAGGAACCTCACAAGCGAATCTCACGAGTTTTGCCAACAATCTCACTCACCTTGATACTGTATAGTTTAACACCCAATTTGTAATTTGCCAGAAGCCAACAGCAGAGAACTCGGTTTTTACAGACTATATTCCTCACATTTTTCCGAGTAGTTTCTCTGGTCATGCTCTGCTACAGCTGGAGGTAGGCGGATTACTAGCAAAGAACTTACCATGTAGTTCGAGGTTCGGGGTCATTTGTAATTTCCGTGTTAGGAAGCAAGGTGCACCATGGTTCTGGCTGTAAGCATAATCAACCCTTGACAGGGGCGGCTCTAGGGTCATGGTGGCCCTGGGCAGGGAGCGTCGGTAGGGGGCCCCGGAAGAGGGGGTCCGGGTGGGGCAGAGCGCGGAGGTCAGTAAAGAGTGGGGGAGGGGGTTGGGGGGGTGTCAGGGTGTTTAGAAGTGGAACTGAGCCGGAGGCCGCCAAATCCCTGCCAGGGGCCGCCACACAAATATGTATCCATCCTCAGAGGATAAATATATTAAGGATATATATTGGTGTGGTGGCCCCTGGGGTTTGGTGGCCCTGTGCAGGTGCACAGCTTGCACATGTCTAAGGCCGGCCCTGCCCTTGATATCTCCAGTGTGAAAACAACCTGTAGTTTCTGTTGGCACCTTAAGTACGGGATGAGGCACCTTAAACGGGAAGATGCGTCTCGGGGTTCACATTGTGTAGAAGATACTCCTTGTACTTTCATTAACATGCGGTGTCACGTAACAGGTTTGGGTCTGGGCTCATTCCAAAGTGTATTCTCTCAATGTAGCTAGAAGGGACCCTAATTCTTCGTCTGACAGTTATATGCTAACTTGGCTAGCTAAGAGGTCGTCGGATTTAGTTTTTGTTTATTTGTTGTCATCTAACTCTTTGAACTTACCTTCTTGAAAAGGTGCTCATGGATGTCTGGCCTGAGATTTAATTAAGAGTTCATGGTAAAGAAGAAAGGTTTACTCATACCTATAGTTCTGTTAGGAATTTTAGCATTGGTAACTACTAGAATATCACTATTAAAACTTGTAATCACTATTTAAAACATCAGTTTCACTGAAATTTGTTTAAAAAAGCAAAAATAAGCTAAATACAAAGCCTTCATGATAACAAAGTAATAACAGTAATTGAAGGAACAATGGTGGACTATCCCTGTAAGGCTGTTAGCGCTACTGTGCCTTGATCCATACAAGCCCTTTTAAAAAAAATGTATTTTATTTTTTTTTAAACAATTTTTATTTGAAACAAAGCAGCTGTGAGGACAATGCATTGACAGCTCATATACAGGTGGTGAAAGAGATTA
The DNA here is from genome assembly GCF_964263255.1 of Lissotriton vulgaris. Lineage (NCBI taxonomy): Eukaryota > Metazoa > Chordata > Amphibia > Caudata > Salamandridae > Lissotriton > Lissotriton vulgaris. The sequence goes on along the minus strand of NC_141689.1, from coordinate 414,825,293 downwards.
CAATATTGTTCGCCCATTATTAATCCGGCAAAGGTCTAGGACTGTACATTCCAATGATAACATATTAAACTATCGGTAGGCCACTCACACGTTCGAGTCAGGAGACTTCAGCTATACACAATATCTCTAGTTCTCTCCCGCTTGTGCCGATATCTCATCCGCATCCCCTCCCAATCTCCATAGTCTTTCCCTCCTTAGTTCTATCGTCGGTGAGACACATATCTCCCCTCTATATTTGTTCCAGCTCCCCCACTTGTGGTCCCATTTACGTGGGCACCCCCGTCCTTTATATACTGTTTTTCTGGCAATCATAGTATGGTCCATATCTATAGCCCAGTCCCTCAGCAGTGGCACGGTGCCCACACCCCATTTCTGAGCAATGTTCAGTTTCACTATACTCCACGCCATCGTAGACAATGCCTGTTCGGCTTGTGTGAGGTCCGTTACTTCCCAGACATTGAGGAGACACAGTGTGGGGGTTGGGATGATGGGTTTGTCACAGGTTTTAGTCAACTGTCTGGTGACCTCTGTCCAGTAGTGTTGTATGTGCGGACAGCCCCAAATAATATGTAGGAACGTACCTTTCTGGTTACAGTGTCGGAGGCAGCGATCGACCGATCGTCTGCCTAGTTTGTGTAGCAGTGTCGCGTCGAAATAGACTAGATGAAGAATTTTAAGCTGCAGTCGCATCCGGATGGCCACATCTCGGGCGAAGACAGCGCCTCTAGTCAGTCTTCTTCAGGTAGCTCCCCCAGCTCAGCCTCCCAGGATGCCCTCAGTCTCAACATTGGATTGTCCCGGTTATTAATCAACTTTTTGTATGTGAGGGAGATGGCCTTGCGGGGCATAGGATCCAGCAAGAGCCTGTTCTCCAAGGGAGAGTAGTCTGGGAGTGGGGTATCCATCGGAAGGGCGGAGTCAATAGCGTGGCTCATCTGCAAGTAGCGAAATCTCTCTGTCTGCGCTAACTGGTATTTGGTTTGAAGATTGGAGAACAATGCCTTCTTGCCCTTAACCCACAAGTCGCCCACCATAGAGATCCCTATCATATCCCACTTATCAAAGCCAGCACAGGTACTAAGCCAACCCAGAATATCCGGTTCCCATAAGGGGATAGCTTTCGTAAGGCGGTCCTGCCATCCCATACGCCTCCGTACTCCATGCCATATCTATACCTTAACCGCTGTAGGACCAGTCAAACACAATTTCTTGTGATTCGTATACAGTGCCCTGTTGTAGCCTCTTTCCCTAGTAGCCAGTGGTTAGTACAAAAGCTAGGGTCATCATGGCGCCCAAAGACCCACTGATTGATGGCCGTCAACTGTGAGGCCTGGTAGTAGAGGCGCACGTCAGGCTGACCTATCCCTCCATCATACCAACCCATCGTAAGCTTGGCCATGGCAATGCGAGGAGGTCTGTTGTCCCACAGTAATTCTCGTACTATTGCATCAACCTGTGAAAAATACGAATCCGGCACCTGGATGGGCGTATTTTGTAAAGCAAGCATTTTAAATAAGGAGGCACGCCCTAGTAAGGTAAGGGGAAGCGTTTTCCAATGTTTGACATCTGAGCGAAACCTCTGTAATGGTTCAAGCAGGTTTCTTTCAAAGAAAAATGTGGGGTTGATAGTGAAAATTCAGAGATAACAGAAACCCAATGAGGCCACCGGAATATTGTCTCCTCGAAAACTCTGTTGTGGCATTTCCCAGAGGGGATATATCTGGGATTTAGACCAGTTTATCTGGTATCCAGAATGTGCACCGAATATGTGAAAAATGTGGAGCACACGGTGCAAGGAGCGCGTTGGCGAAGCATATAAAGCAAAATATCGTCTGCGTACAGCGATATGCGGTCTTCGTGGTCGTTTGTCCATCGAATGCCTCTAATACCCGGATCACCTCTTATCCAGGCCGTCAATGGTTAGAGGACCATGGCAAAAAGGAGTGCCGACAACGGGCAGCCTTGCCTTGTGCCCCAACACAGGGGGAACGGAGTGGATCGATAATTATTCACCGTGACGTGGGCCATGGGCTGTGTGTAAAACAATTTGACCCATCCCATAAATTTGGTCCCGAACCCGAAACGGCCTAGAGCTGGGAACAAGTATTCCAACGCGATAGTATCAAACGCCATTGTTGTGTCAAGCGCCAATAGAATCGCTTCCTCTTCCAATGTGTGAACCCGGCCCAGTGCCCAATGTACACGACATAGATTGTGCACAGTATCCCGGCCTGGCAGGAATCCAGACTGATCCGGATGGATCAAGTCCGTGAGATAGGGGAGTAGGCAGCTGGCCAAAGGTTTGGCTAAAATCTTGGCCTCTGCTGTTATCAAGGAAAAGGGCCTATATGAGGAACACTCCTCTACCGGCTTACCTGGTTTGTGAATGACTACCATGGTGGCCTCACGGATATCAGTTGGGAGGAGAGTATTATCATAACTTTCATTGTAGAGGTTCAGTAAACGTGGTGCCGGTTTGGAAGCCATGGGTTTGAATAGTTCGATTGGGAGACCGTTTGGGCCCATCGCTTTACCTGCCCAAATATCCTGTATTGCCTTCTGAATTTCCTCAGCTGACAAGTCCGCCTCTAATGTCTCCTTTCTTTCTCAGATAAACCAGGTACTCTAATAGTGCCAGGAGTTCTGCTGCATACGGAGCCTGTGAATCTTGTGGGCAGTCATATACTGCGTATAGTGTCTTGCAAAAGCTTCAGCGATGCCACGAGGGTCCGTAATGAGATCAGACTCGGATCCCTTAATAGCACGCACCCACGGTGCAGATTGCTCCATACGTTCCAGCCACGCCAGTACGTTCCCCCTGTTTGTATATACAGTGTCGGGTGGCTAGAGCAGGTCTATTAGCACGTCTATTAGCATCATCGAGGAGCAACTGCTTGTAATCCTGTTGCTTAATGTCACGCTGGTGCTGGTGCTGAGTGTCATGAGGCGTAGGATCTCTGCCTCCAGTTCTAACACCCGTTGACGGCGCTCAGCTCTGTGACCTGCCATCATTGAGAGCGCACTCCCCTTAATTACTGCACCATAAGCTTCCCAAAGTGTGATGGCCGACTGGACCGAACCAGTATTTTCTTGGAAGTAGAACGCGGTGTGCTTGCCCAGGGTGTCTTTAATATGCAGGACTTTTAGCACCCAAGGCTGGATCCGTATCGGACCAGGTTGCAGCGGATGTTGTGCTTCAAGTGTCGCCAGCACTGGAGAGTGATCCGATACCCACCGCACCAGGCATCCAGGGTCAGAGAAGTCACGTATGTGTTGTGCTTGTGTAAACAAATAGTCGATTCGGGATTGGCTGCCATGTACACTAGATTGTTGCGTATAGTGTGTGTCATGAGGGTGCAACCATCTCCAAATATCTACCATTCCCAGGGCTTCGATAAAGTCCTGTAATTGGGAACTATGTATTGGGCCCTGTCTGGGTGGAAATCTGTCTAGCTGACCGTCCATCGTCAGGTTGAAGTCACCTCCCATGATCAGGGTGCCCACCGGAAGATTAAGCAAAAGTGTCCCAAAATCTATCAGTGTCAATCTCTGCAGACCCAGTGGAGCATATACGGTAACCACGTTTAGAACTCTGCCCTCCCACATACCTGTGCATGCTGCGTACCTGCCTTGCGGATCCGTCCAAGTGTCTTGTATCACGTATGGACAACCTTTTCGAAAGAGGACCCCCACACCTCGGGAGCTCGTAGTGAAGCCTGAGTGCACGACCATACAATACCCCTTCCTGTCCAGGGCCTTACACGAGTTACCAATCAGGTGAGTTTCTTGTAAAAACATCAAATCCAGGCCCTGGCGGAGGATATACTGCATCACAATACCTCTCTTAATTTTGTCCCACAACCCGTTAACATTCCAGGTGGAAATCTAAGTCCCTGTTCCTTCGCCATTTGTCACAACAATCAGTAAAAAGGTAGTGACTTAGACCATGGAACCTCTAAGACACTTCCCTACCACCACATGCGCGACCCCCCCCCCCCCCCGAGTGTCGCTGAGCACCTTTATAGTACCGAACCTTACCTGTTGCCATGCGATCATGAAAATCAACCGAGCTGTACATATCGAGGCAATTACCCTGCCCTGCTGCGTAGTACCCCCCAAAAGCATCATCCCACACGGTTAAACTCAAGAACACCCTTAACTCAGCAAACTCAACCCCCTCCCTGCCTCCTTGCTTAGTGGGACTAGAACCGCCCGCCACCCTCAACATGCAGAGTGCCTGTCCCCCACCCATAAACAACTCAAGGGAACATGAGCGACCTCACTCCCAATTCTCTCATCGTACCGTATACACCACTCCCCACCCTCCGACCCGGCCCCCGCTCCACCAACAGTTTATCACTTAGAGTCACTTAAATGGTCCATACCCGCGGTCATGCAGAGGCCATATGCCCCCCAGTAGTGCCGCCACCAATTCTATCAACAAAAGCAAGTCCACCCAAGACATATTAGGCCATCTCAACAACCAAGGACATAAGCAACGTATTCCATCATGTAGGCCGTCCCAAAAGTGTAGACCCATCACCCCTCCAAGCAATCAGTCCCCTTCCCATAATCCCTCTCAGCATAAGAGATATAGGAGCTTTAGTTCGGGAGGCCATGATGTCCAGTCCATCTGCCCTTGAATCCGGACGGTCTCCAAGGGCCCATATCCAACTCCCCACAGCATTACCAACCACTCTGATCAGTGCCCTCTCGTGTGTCCCTGGGAATCAGAGTCGGAGTGCGGAGGGGATTGACGCTGCTGGCACCAGTCTGCATTGTCCTCCGCCGCTGAGGGTGGCTTGTTTCCTTTCTTTTCGATTGTGCCCCAGCCCTCAAGCCAGTCCCAGACCTCTTCAGGATGTGTAAAGCACCACGATTTTCCATTGGCTTCGACACGGAGCTTAGCGGGAATCATCATTGCATACTTGACATCCTGATCTCAAAGGGCTCGCTTTACCACCAGGACGCTACAACGCTGTCTCTGTACTCTCAAAGTGAAGTCCGGAAAGAACATGATTTTGCTGTTTTCCAATGTAAGCGGCGGGCCGCCCTAGCCGTCTGCAGGATGCCTTTACGGTCTCGAAAGATAAAGACACGCGCCAGCAATGGTTGCGGGGGCGCCCCTGGTTTCGGCCGGCCCCCACGCACTCTGTGAGCTCTCTCAATTGTGAAACATTTGGAGAGTCCTCTGGGCTTTAGGTGTTTTTGCACTAGGTCCTCCACAAAGAGGTCTGCCGCCTGTTCCTTAGCACGTTCCGGAACTCCAATAATGCGGATGTTATTTCGTCGCATACAACTTTCGTAGTCGTCCAGCTGCAGGGCCATTGCCTCGTGAGAGGAACGGAGGTCTATGATTGGTTTCTTGAGCTGGGCGGTGTCAGACACCAGTTATTTAGTAGTGCTCTCTAATGTTCCTACCCTTTCCGCCATCTTCTTCATATTCTCGCGGATCAGTGCCACATCCGTGGCCACTGTGTCTGTCCGCACCTCCAGGGAGGTACGGATCGCCATGATCGCCTCAAGTAAGACCTTATTAGACGGTTCCGCGACATCACCAGGCGCCACCACATCACTCCGGTCTTCAGTCTGTTGCTTTTGCCAGGCAAACTTCTCCAGTTTTGTTTGCGCTGACGTCCGATTGCTACAACCTGACGCCATTTTGCAGTGTCGCTGGTACACCTCTCCCGCTACTCCCCGCCGCCTGCAGTGAGCACTGTCACTCGGCCTGTCGGCTTTTGCAGGAGGCACCCCTCACCAACAGGTATCCACCCTGGACCGCCCTGTGGGCCACGCAGCAGCAGGGCCACTGAAATTCTGCCGTAGTTGTATCGTGTTATGCCAAGAGGCTCACCACGTGTGAAGCACCTCGGAGCGTCTGCACCTTAACTAAATCCAGGCAGGAACAATCTAGCCAATGTAGCCCCAGACTGCGCACAGTTCCCAGAAGTCCGACCGCCGCACTCGTAGGCCCCCGGTGCCCCAGTGATGGCTGGCACCTCGTTATCCACCAAGGCAGGTCTGTTCAGTGCTCTACCAGCGAGGTTGCGTTATCCAGGATATGGTACTATGAGCAAGTTCAAGTTCAGAAATTTGTATAGCGCACTACTCACCCAGAGGGTCTCAAGGCGCTTGAGGGAGGGGGGGTACTTTACTTATCAAATATCCAAGTTTTTAGTTGTTTTCTGAAGGAGATGTGGTTCTGTGTAAGGCGGAGATCGGTGGGGAGAGAATTCCAGGTCTTGGCCGCTAAAGATCTTCCCCCCATGGTGGATCTTTGGATGCGTGGAATAGCGGTGAGGGCTTGATTGGACGATCGTAGTTGGCGGGTGGGGTTGTAAAAGGACAGGCGCGTGTTGAGGCATTCGGGTCCTAGGTTGTAGAGGGCTTTGTGTGCGTGGGTGAGGAGACGGAGCGTTATTCTTTTGTTGACGGGGAGCCAGTGGAGGTCTTTTAGGTGACCGGAATGTGAGCATGGCGGGGGATGTCTAGGATGAGCCTGGCTGAGGCGTTATGGATGCGTTGGAGTTTTTTCTGTAGTTTGGCTGTTGTTCCGGCGTAAAGGGTGTTTCCGTAGTCCAGTCGGCTTGTGACCAGTCCATGGGTGATCGTCTTTCTTGTTTCGGTGGGTATCCAACGGAAGATTTTTTTGAGCATATATAGAATGTTGAAGCATGATGATGAGACGGCATTGACTTGTCTGGTCATCGAGAGGGAGGAGTCCAGGAAGAAGCCCAGGTTACGTGCTTGGTCCGTTGGTATGGGTGCGTTTCCCAGGGCCGGTGGCTGCCATGAGTCGTCCCAGGCGGAGGGGGATGATCCTAAGATGAAGACTTCCGTTTTGTCAGAGTTCAGTTTTAAACGGCTGTTCTTCATCCACTCGGCTACTTCTTTCATCCCTTCGTGTAGGTTGGTTTTTGGCGGAGTTTGGGTCTTTGGTGAGGGGAAGGATCAGCTGGGTGTCGTCTGCGTAGGAGATGATGTTGAGGTTGTGTTGGCGTGCTATGGATGCGAGGGGGCTCATGTATACGTTGAAGAGGGTTGGACTGAATGATGATCCTTGTGGTACGCCGCAGATGACTTCGGTGGCCTCTGATCTAAAAGGGGTGAGGCGGACTCTCTGGGTTCTTCCGGCGAGGAACGAGATGATCCAGTCCAAAGCTTTTCCTTGTATTCCGACGTTGTTGAGGCGTTGTATAAGGGTGCTATGACAGACTGTGTCGAAGGCTGCGGAGAGGTCAAGTAGGATGAGGGCAGCTGTTTCTCCGTTGTCCAGTAGAGTTCGAATGTCGTCTGTTGCTGCGATGAGGGCGGTCTCGGTGCTATGTTTGGCTCGGAAGCCGGACTGTGAAGGGTCGAGGGATTTGTTGGATTCGAGGAAGGCGTCGAGCTGACTGTTGACGGCTTTCTCAGTGACTTTGGCAGGGAATGGGAGGAGCGAAATGGGGCGGTAGTTCTTAAGTTCAGTGGGGTCTGCTGTGGGTTTCTTCAGGAGGGCGCTGAGTTCGGCATGTTTCCAGCTTTCCGGGAAGGTAGCGGAGTTGAGGGAGCAGTTGATGACGTCTCGGAGATGGGATGTGATAATGGAGTCTGCTTTGTTGAAAATGTGGTGGGGACATGGATCGGTTGGTGATCCTGAGTGGATGGAGTTCATCAGGCGGATGGTGTCTTCAGTGGTGATTGGGTCCCAGGCGCAAAGTTTGTTGGAGGGGGGTTTTAGTTCGGAGGTGGGTGGGGTGGACTGCTCTCCAAAGCTGTTATGTACGTCAGCGATTTTGTTGTGGAAGAACGAGGCTAGAGAGTCGCAGAGGTTTTGGGAGGGAGTGATGTCGTTGGTGCCGGCGGGGTTGGTAAACTCTTTGACGATGTTGAATAGTTCCTTGCTGTTGTGGGCGTTGTTGTCGAGTCGATCCTTGAGTGCTGATTTCTTGGTGGATCGGATCAGTTGGTGGTGTTTGCGGGTGGCGTTCTTGAAGTTGGTCAGGCTTTCTCGAGGGTTCGACAGATCTTCTTGGATTTCTTAAGGTCATCATTGAACCAGGGGGCTTTTTTGCTACCTTGCTTGATTTGATGGTTTTTCAAGGGTGCTAATTCGTTAGCGCTGTGGGTGATCCATTGTGTGAGGTTGGTGGCTGCTTGGTTTGGGTCCGATGATTTGGCAGGAGGGTTTTGGTGAAGTGATGTGAAGAGCTGGTCGGTGGTAATTTTGTTTCAATTTCTGCGGGGAATTTGTTGAGGGTGGTTGTGGGTCGTGGTCTTATTGTAGTTGAAGTGAACGCAGCTGTGGTCCGTCCAGTAGAGAGCTGTGGTGTGATTGAAGGAGATGTGCTTGCTGGAGGTGAAGATTGGGTCAAGCGTGTGCCCGGCATAGTGGGTGGGGGTGTCAACGAGTTGTTCGAGTCAGAGATTGGCGAGGTTGTCCAGAAGGGTGGTGGTGTTGCTGTTGTTCTTTTCCAGGTGGAAGTTGAGGTCACCTAGTAGAATGTAGTCCTCGGAAGGGAGGGCGTGTGGGCTGATGAAGTCAGTGATGTCTTCGCTGAATTGTGTTCGGGGTCCTGGTGGCCTGTAGATGAGGGTGCCTCTGAGTGTGGTCTTGGGGTCGGTGTGGACCTGGAAGTGAAGGTGTTCGGCAGATGCGAGGTTATCGTCGGAACTGGTCGTGATGTGGATGGTGTTCTTATGGACGATGGCGATACCTCCTCCTGTTTGGTTGATGCGGTCCTTTCGGATGATCTTTTAGCCATCCGGGATGGCTATGGCGATGTCGGGCGCTGATGAGGTGTTCATCCAGGTTTCTGTAAGAAAGTCGACGTCCGGTGATGTGGTGTCGAGTAGGTTCCAGAGTTCAATGGCGTGTCTGTGGACCGAGCGGGTGTTGAGCAGGATGCACTTCAGGTGGTTAGTGTCGGAGCTCTGTGTGGAGTTTGTGGATTTGGTGTGGGTCCTGATGCAGTCGAGCTTGCAGGAGTAGCAGGTGAAGGGTCCATGGGTGTGTCCTGGGGCGGCTTGGTAGCAGTCTGGGAGACGGCCGGGGTTAAGTGCTGAGAGGGTGGCGGCGTTGTACGTTATGCGGGAGGATTGGATTTTGCGGAAGCCAGGTGGTCTGGCGCTGGGCGCGGGCCAGGCGCGGACGGGCGTAGACGGGCTTACCTTTGGCGCACCTTTGGCGCGCATGGGGCCCGCTCGCTGCGCGTGAATTCTGTGCGTCAGCTGTTCTAACATAAGTGGATAGTGGGGGGGGGGCGGAGCTAGAGAGGGGCAGCTGGGAGGCGGGAGCGGGGTGGAGAGGCAGGCTGAGAGGCACAACAACAAGATGGCAGCAAAACGAAAACAAACAGGACGAGATTGGGGTGGGCAGAGGCGCAGGCACAATCAGGCACAGATTAAATGAGTAAACAATGCGAACCTGCAAAAGTGCTACGATGACCAATATGCACACAATCCAATATACGCGCTGTGGGCTATGCAAAATAGCGTTAAGCTATAATCAGGCAATGCTGCAATTTTAAATAATCAAAACGGAGCACAATAAGTAATGGGAGCAATAGCAAAGCAGAGCACAATAGCGTAAGTAATGGGAGCAATTGTGGTGAAGCGCTACGATACCAGCTGGAGCCAGGGAGCGTGGGGAGCGACCGCTTCTGAAGGAGTCAGGATGGTCACAGCGCTGTGGTCTGCAAGACCGTCCTTAACTTTTCTGTGGGAGGGAGGGGCAGCTGGGAGGCGGGAGCGGGGTGGAGAGGCGGGCTGGGAGGCACAACAACAAGATGGCTGCAAAACGAAAGCAAACAGGACGAGATTGGGGTGGGCAGAGGCGCAGGCACAATCAGGCACAGATTAAATGAGTAAGCAATGCAAACCTGCAAAAGCGCTACGATGACCAATATGCACACAATCCAATATACGCGATGTGGGCTATGCAAAATAGCGTTACGCTATAATCAGGCAATGCTGCAATTTTAAATAATCAAAACGGAGCACAATAAGTAATGGGAGCAATAGCAAAGCAGAGCACAATAGCGTAAGTAATGGGAGCATTTGCGGTGAAGCGCTACGATACCAGCTGGAGCCAGGGAGCGTGGGGCCCCAGTCAGCAGCAGGCCAAGGCCATTCAAATGTCAGAGTAGGCCCCCCGCGCCGTTCCGGTGTTGTGACCTTCCAGCTACGCTGTGGGGGTCTGCTGAACCCCGCTCCAGTGCGCCAGCACTCCCCTGCGCACTTCCGGTTCTCCTTTGCTCGGCGTAGGACTTTCAAGTGCGAGTTGCCCGGGGCCACAAGTAGTCGCATGGCCCCCAGTGCGACCCTCCAGGGAAATACAGGCCTCTCAGGACTCCCTCCTCGCCGCCGTGTGGAGACCCCCCAGGCCGCTTCAGGCCTGCTCCGCTATTCCAGCCGCCACGGGTGGATTTATGCCCAGCGGGGGCTGCCACTTCCTCAGTCCGGCCCTCGTCACTCACCGGAACAGCTGGGGCCACGTCGGTAGTTGGCGCGAGGGGTCCTGCAACTCGGCCTGCAGCACGGAGGACTCCGGTGGCGCCCTCAGATGAAACGCCCTTCCAGGCCGCAGCCGCGGTCTTGAGTAGCACCTAGGAGGCAGCGCTCCTGCCGGCAGGGACTCCCCCAGCGCCTCAGCTCTCTGAGCACTCGTGGGCAACTTTCATCAAATCCCACCAAACTGACGTGTAAGACAGCCGGGTTCCACCGCAGCTCTCCGCCGGTGTCAGGTCCGGGATCTGGCCGCTGGCGGCAGAGATATTGCGGATATTTTGTGAGTGGCGCTCTGGAGAAAAACTACCGAGCGGCCATTCCCGTCGGCAGTTCGCCACGCCCCCTCTCAGTTTTATTTGAAGCTCTTTGAAAAACCTGGATTTCAACAGTATAAAGGAGACGGAGTAGCAGTCATCAATAAGCAGGGTTCCTATCGTGGAAAACAACAATTAAAAATTTTCCTTCCCCATAACGGGAGCCTCATTGTACGATGACAGCTAGGATAGACTACTAAGTGGCACCACCGCCAGGGTGAATGGACCAAGAAGAAGATCATAACAGGAATAATAGTAACTTGTCCCACCAGTGATTATATTTAGGCATCTGTATCAATGCAGTGTTTGGTGAAGGTATGAATTGGTCTCCATATGGTAGAGTGGCATGTGTAAGCAATTGGGATGTTAAATGAGCACTTAACTTCCCTAGAAGGTGGCTGCTTGCTGGTAAACATAGTTGGAGGCAAGATGCTATCCATATATCTATTGTTTCCAATGATTAAGGATGCTTTGCTTTTCCAGAATCAGACGAAATAATAAGAGGTTAACATATTGTAATATCTTTAGTTTTGTCCAAGTAAAATGTAGCACTGTTCTGGCACAAATAGTGTGCAAGGTTTTTCAGAGTGTTTTTCACCTCTTCTTACCTTAAATCCTTGACCTACTGTTGTATAAACAATCTTCTTCTATTGTACTTGAGTTAAAAATAGCTTCATCTTATTTCCTCCTCCATTTCCCCCACTGTCTCCATGACAAAATGGAATAGGTTGACCTTCAAAGAGGTTTTTTTTGTAGCTAGCACGAAAGAAGCGTCATTTATGATAGTTTTTTTCCGCCATTTTATTTTTAATTTTTAATACAGTACAACAAAAAGATAACAGATTCCCTTGTGCTCAGCAGTGATATACATCTATACATAACTGACATTGATCTATGCACATCCCGGGCCTCACTTTACACATATACTTAGTCTGCCTCTTGATTCCGTATATATGTTGTTAACAGTTCCCAGATAACTCTGGGTTGGGATGCCAGAGGGTGCTCCTCCGCGTATCATGTCAACTGGTCTCTGCAATATACAAGGTCCAGTAGCCATCGTTCATGTTTGGGGCTGTGTTGCCCTCCCCAGTGGCTTCCCACCTTTCTTTTTGCCATTAAAATGGCTATTGTCACCAGCCTTCGGCTTGTCGGAGGAGCTCCCACTGGACACCCCGAGCAGGCACATCTCAGGTGAACACTCCACCTCCTCCCCCACCCTGTCTCATATTGTGCGCAGCACGTACATCCAAAAACGGTGCACCCTCGGACATCTCCAGGCTAGATGCATAAAATCGGCGTCAGGTGCTCTACATCTGGCACAAGTCGCATCTGACCTCAGGCCATACCTATAAAGTTGCAGCGGGGTATAGTACATTTGGTATATAAACCTAAAATGTATAATCCTTAAATTACCGATTGATGTTAGTTGGCCCGTTAATGTGCAGCATGCTCTCTATTCATCTGGCATGAGTGGTGTAGAGAGCAGCTCCCTCCATTTTGTATATGACGTGTCCTGTATAGGGGGGGGGGGGCATCTGTCGGGGATGTATTGTATAAACGCGTTACTAATTGCTTACGGGTGTCCGTCAAGAACAACAGCTGAAGTGCCCCTAATGCAGTGGGTTCCGCTGGAAACTGCGGGTATAGGTCACAATGCTGCACTGAGCCTGCAATATAGGAATGTAAGCATGTGGGGGTGATCGCCCTCACATTGTAGGTAAGACTGTTTTATAAACTCCCCTCCCTTAAATGCGTCCCCCACCTTGTGGATTCCTGCCATGATTAGAAGAGCTAGCGAGTGTGGAGCTGATGCTACCAAGATCCGTGGGTGATATGCCAGCGGTATCGCGGGCGCATATAGCAGGGCTGCCTGTGCCCTGTGTCCTAAACCCTGCCCTGCTTGTGAGGTGCAATATATGGTATTTATTTTGTGGTTTTTAACCTCCTTCTGTTCGTGTAAGATCATGGCTCCTAGTGGCATAGGATGTGCCACATCAGCCTCTACTGCCATATGAGGGAGGTACTTAGGGGCTTTTATCCAATAACGTGCAAAATGCTCCTGTGCGCATAAATAGTAAACCCTGAACTCTGGAGCTATTTACTCAGAATCAGAAATAAATTAAGACACTGAGCAACAGTTGACCGTCCCCTTCGAAATCCATACTGAGCTTCTGACAAAATATTGTTATCCTCTGCCCAGTATGATAATCTCTGAAGGAGGACCCTACCCACCACTTTTACCACTGAATCTGTAAGTGAAATGGGTCTGTAACAATGGGTACTGCTTCTGTCACCTTTTTAAAAAAAAGGAACTATGGTAGAGGTTGCCCACGACTGAGGACAGCCATACTGTGCTGCCACGTTAAAAACTGACTCCAATGCGTGAGTTATTTATAGACATCGTAACCACCAAATCTAGTTCGCTGGTCATAGCATTTAGCAGCTCTCCTTGAACAGTATGTTCGAAATGGAAACCATACACACTTGGACAACCCAATTCAGAAATACAGGACGCTAGTGGCTCACCACAAGGGTGTATATTGAAATCACCAGCGACCAGGAAGCTATGAAGGCTTGGACTCAAGGATTGTTTTATAATTTCTCCCAGGGCTGTTATGTTACTGGGCTCAGACAGGGGAAAGATTGAAATATAAAAATGAACCACTCCCCAACTGATCGCCCCCTTGCGGGCCGTTAAGGCTAGAATTCCTTGGTGTGTGATAGGCATTACCTGCAATATACAATCAATAGCCACAGAAATATAAATGACTAAACCGCCCCTCAAAGATGGTCTAGCTGGGACGAAGAAGGCCTTATAGCCTTCCAGGAAGAGGTCGCAATCCACCGACCACGTTTCTTGTAGACTTATTACCAAAAATTGCTTAACATAGGCTACCCATCTAGGGTCCTGTAACTTTGCTGCCAAACCCGCTATATTTCAGGATAGGAAGTTATTAGAACTCAGCCTTGGAGACCCTACGGCTGTCTCCCTGAAATCCTGGGGCAGTGCAGCCAGCTCAGGCCCACAGTTACCGCAGTCAATCACATTCCTCCATCCCTGTCAAGATATCGAATCTATTGTTTAAAATCAATCTATGGTCAATACCAAAATGCCTATCTGCAGTTAACAGAGGTTGCACCAGGGGAATAGAGTGATGGCTGGGATTTGGTCTTATCTGGTCAGCCCCAAAAAGGGGTTCCCCCAGGCCAACTGCTGCCCTGTCCCTACTGTTAGGCGGCCTGTAAAAATAGCCCAGGGGTCGTATCTTAATAACAGAGCCCACTAGAGGGGGAAGACTATTATCCCTAGAGAATATACGACCTGCAGTGTAGGGATTGTCAAAGTTTATAATAATGCAGTCGCCTATCCCTTGTTTACGTGAACTCCCCATCCAGTTAACCCTACAGGCCATAAGTATAATATTAGATATATGAGCACCCACGGTTGTGTTATGTGTGAACCAATTGTTAATTTTATTTAAAAGCTGCATATAATCTTCACTCTTCCCAGGCGGGAGAGCAGGAACAATCCCCAGGATCACTACATACGGGGTGGATTCAGGAGGAAGATCAGTAGTCGGTAGAGCTGTCAACTGAGGAGACCTATCTTCTTGTCTCTTGTCCCTCTGCTGCATAAGGGACCCTGTTCCTATAGATGACTGCTGTCTAAGAACTGGACTATCTGTACTTGGAGGCCTCAGACTAGTAGAGCAGTTCTTATCTGGCACCTTGCTATTGGGTGATTGCCTCATACTGGAGGCTCCCCCTTCTCTATCCCGCCCAGCTCTTCCACCTTTAGAATTTACATGGACTTTAGGCTTGTAAGCACTTACTGTTGATTTGTCATGAGGGGCATGCACCACCTGCTTTTCTAATTTGGACAGCCTATTTTCGACTGAGCCTATTTTCTGGAATATGGGTTCTATTAGGATAGTCAACCTAGTTTCTAACCTACCCCAGAAGTCCCCCTCCAGTATACTAACAGATGATGACCCTGCCCTATTCTCATTCAAAATAATGGGATTGCCCTCACTACCAACACCTGTAGAGAGAACAACAACCTCAGTCCTCCCCTTTGTGCCCAGTATGGGTTTTTTTGGCTTCAAGGCTCCCCGAGTCTTCCTTGTTGCAACAGGGGAATTATTGGAGCGATTGGTTTTTGCTTTTGCTTTCTGCCCTCAAGATCTCAATTTAGATTTAACTGGGCTGGGGTTCCTGCTCCACAGATGTAGAGGAAACTGAAATATTCGGTGTTACTGGGTTAGCAAGTAAAGATTGACTCAACCGGTCTAGCGGCATATCCTGGTTTACAGCCGTCAGAGCTTCGGTGAGAGCAGGAGTGATAGAAAGCCTGCCATGCGAGTTAAGAGGCTCCAGTGATAACCTGGGCTCAGTTAGTATAATTTCATTATTGAGGACAGATTCAGCCCTCGTTAAAAAGGCGTCTGAAGTTCCTACCACGCTTTTTCCCGGAATTAAATTCCGCCTACTCATTTTAACTGAATTATGAGCGTTTTAGGGATTATTTAGGCAACTCCCTACTACAGTACAGATTTGCCAGTAAGAATAAAGTGACTAGTGCAGATTTTAGATCATGTACAATAAAAAAAGAAAAAGGAATCACATAAATCTATACAATTCACAGTTTTAAAATGTTCCTCAGGAAAATATTTAAAAATGTATACAGTAAATGATTAGCATTACAGCTGTGCAATTGAACACCTCAAAGACACTAAAATGTGATTTGGAAGTAAAAGGTTCTATCTCCACAAGCAATATCGTCCTCAAAATTTTAAATTTGTATAGTCTGTCTGGGCCACAAGGCCTAGGGATTACAGGTGGTCAATCACTCCTTGGCCATATCACCATCTCAAGTTAAAAGCAAATAGTTCCCAGAACTGACAGTACCTACACAGGGCTCCAATCTGGCCAAAATAAATGAGGGGTGGCCCTGCCCAGCCTCTTCCTAGCGTTAAGGGCGCTCAAGTACTGCCTCCTGACGCACTGCACGGTGTCAAAGGCATGTGCCGAGCTGAAGCTACTAGATCTTATAGACCTGTGGTCCCAACCTCGGGATGCCATTCCCCTCTCAACTCTGGAATCCTGGCAACTAAGATGATGGCCGTTGCCCTCAAAGCGGATAGGCTGAAGTGCTTAAGGTTACTGAGCCCCTTCACTTTTGCAGCCGGTGGGTTCCGTTTAAAAAATGCATCCCTTGCAGTATGAACAGGTTTAGAGGGGTGGCCCAGCCCGGCCTCGTCCAGTCTCCGACGGGTTCAAACGGGCCCACCCTTGGCCCGGGCGCGTCCCGCGCAATCCTGCACTGCGGGGGTCGAGGCAGCGCTTTAAAGCGCGATGACCACGCCTCCCCCAGCAGCAGCTGATTCTAGTGCGGGCGCTGCAGTGTACCCTGGGACAGCGAGTCCCACCAGGTTATGGTGTCGGTGACCGTGGCTTGAAAGTCTCCTCAGAGGCAGTAGGGGCACGAATGTCAGCCCGGAACCCAGCAGGCAGAGGCAAACAATGGCAAGAATAGAGGAAAGCGGGCGAAAGTCCTCTAGCGCGTCCTGCGCCGCGGGGTTCGAGGCAGCGCTTTAAAGCGTGATGACCACGCCTCCCTCAGCAGCAGCTGATTCTAGTGTGGGCGCTGCAGTGTACCCTGGGACAGCGAGTCCCACCAGGGTATGGCGTCGGTGACCGCGGCTTGGAAGTCTCCTCAAAGGCAGCAGGGGCATTAATGTCAGCCCGGAACCCAGCAGGCAGAGGCAAACAAGGGCAAGAATAGAGGAAAGCGGGCAAAAGTCCTCTAGCGCGTCCTGCGCCGCGGGGTTCGAGGCAGCGCTTTAAAGCGTGATGACCACGCCTCCCTCAGCAGCAGCTGATTCTAGTGTGGGCGCTGCAGTGTACCCTGGGACAGCGAGTCCCACCAGGGTATGGCGTCGGTGACCGCGGCTTGGAAGTCTCCTCAAAGGCAGCAGGGGCATTAATGTCAGCCCGGAACCCAGCAGGCAGAGGCAAACAATGGCAAGAATAGAGGAAAGCGGGCGAAAGTCCTCTAGCGCGTCCTGCGCCGCGGGGTTCGAGGCAGCGCTTTAAAGCGTGATGACCACGCCTCCCTCAGCAGCAGCTGATTCTAGTGTGGGCGCTGCAGTGTACCCTGGGACAGCGAGTCCCACCAGGGTATGGCGTCGGTGACCGCGGCTTGGAAGTCTCCTCAAAGGCAGCAGGGGCATTAATGTCAGCCCGGAACCCAGCAGGCAGAGGCAAACAAGGGCAAGAATAGAGGAAAGCGGGCAAAAGTCCTCTAGTGCGTCCCAATTGCATGTCCAAAGATCAATTTTTTCTGTCATTATCCAGGTAATGCCCCTTACTATCATCGTAACCAGCCTACCTTCCTATCCATACATGCATCAGCATGCTTCCAGGGCCACAGTAGTGGCAGCAGTGTAAATCACAGTGAAAACAGATTGGCACAGCTCTTGAATGACAGGCGTGCAATTCATCGATGAAAGGAAGTGACGTACACCTTTGAGAGATGAGGTTTCCTTGCTTTGGTCTAGAATTGTATGACAGGCTCAGATTTGCTTCCTCGGGCTTTGAGCACGAAAGGCTTAACTACAGCCCCACTTAGGCAAAAAGCCGCAAGCGGAGGTGCCACTTACACTTAACCACATTGCAAGTGTTACAAATACACATTTTGTTAGGACTGCGGGCGAGTTAAACATTCCGTTTGCTTTTAGAAGATTAAGTACTGTTACCACTTGTTTAGATGTGAAGGGAATCCTAACTGTATTGTGGGGAATCTTTTTCTGAGGTCAGTGACTAAGCAGTGCTCACCTACCGTGACCGCAGGCTGTGGATAGATCATTGTCACTTGTACCACAGCGATTGGGAGAGGAACGGGGGTAAATAGGGTGCGGAGGAGAGGGCGAGGCTGCGAAAGGAATGATGATAGGACAGTAGGATTACAGACTCCCCTGGCGGTAAACTATGGCCTTGTCAGGCTATCAGCCTTTATTAGATTGGCAAACACATTGTATCCATCATTATAGTCCATTTGCTTTCTGCTAATGCATTTTAAATTTGGTTTGCTGGCCACGTGGGGCACTAATGCATTATAAATGGTTTGTGTAATTAATATAATAAATATCCTAGGCAATGACGTGTGCAAGGAAAATTGCAGAAGATTTACGGGGGTAAAAATGTGTGTTTATTGCAAGAATGGAAGGCATTTATTACAAGAATTAAAGACATTTATGTTCTGTTATGTAACTGTAAATCTCTTCATTACGAGGGAAGCAAGATAGCAATTGTTTGGGGATGTAAAATGTTGCCACATGGCTCAATGTTTCTGTGGGGGACACCACGTTTACGGTGAGCGGCACCTGTATTGTAGTCTTGTTTGCCAGATTATTTATTTGTGACTTTTGGAAAAGTGCTGTTTGCTCCCTTTCAATTATTTCACACTCCTGTAGGAGAGGACCGTGTATACAGTTTGATGAAGAGAAGGGGAGGTTACAGTGCAGATGGGTGGACGAGTACCTATGTGAGATATTCTTCATTCACGATCCTTCATATGTAAGGGGTTCAATTTAAAAGCAAGTTTGAATATTTCAATGTTCAGAGGATTTCTGGATTGTAAGCGATTGAGTTTGAATCTCAAGATAGGGTGGAACGCATTCCATGTCTGGAGGACAATCCGCGTTCTGTAGCCCTGTGATCTCCGCGTCCTGCCTCAATCTTTCTTCCTCTTGAATGATCGTTGTTGAATCAAGTGGGCAGGTGTGAGTTTCTGGCAGGAGTGCAGTGGAGAGCCGGTGTCTTAAGGTATTCTGGACCTCCGCCCAAGACGCTTTATAGATGGTAATATCGGAATAAAGTTCTTTATAAATTATAACCCAGACTCAAAACGTGATGCGCTGTTTTCTCAGAACAGTCTTGTTCCCCTCACTGCTAACATTAGGTTCCTTCTGTTCTGTCACACTGTTTTGATGTCCTCTTTTTTTCAGCGCTCTGGCTTGACCTGTTTTCTACTGTGATTTCAGAAGTTAGACCAAACTCTTAGGATCACAGTCTAAATGTCAGAAAATACAAGTAACGAGGACTGTGATACCAAACATTTAATGCATTTGTCACCCCGAGTGGGCTGGGTATGCTCAGACGTGAGTCCCAGGCTCTCCACACCACTGGAGTCAAGCTATCCTGGCTGAAGACGGCTGATAGCTAGAAACCGGTCCTAGGATGCTTGATTCCGGTCCAGGAAAGACATGGCTTGGCAGTTCGAGCTGGACTGTTCCCATGAGCACAGGGTCAATGTTGATTTGCATATGGCCATATCTGAACTGGGGTGGTGTGGAGTGCAAAAAAACGATGGATTTAGGCCCAGATCTCTGTACTGGGGTGAATGTATGACATTGTTCTGCATTCTGTCCACCAACTGTTGTTTTTGCACCAAGCATTTAATGGCAGGATAAGTATTATGAAGAGGAAATTATATTCCATGAAGTAAAAATATTTTAACTCATCTGTCTGTGCATCAAAATGTGTGTATTGGAATAATCATAAAAGCAAAATTTTCAGGATTGTTACCCTTACCTCTCACCATGTACATCATCTGCTCTAAGCTATTAGATTAATTTATCTCTCAAAACGAGGCACAGAGTCAACACTAGTCTTTTGTGCGAATATGTGTATTATTTACTAGTACTGAATTATTCTGTAAATGTTTTCTTACCAAAGCACCCAATCATGTACAAAGTCCGAGGAACAAAATAGTTTATCTTAAACGACTTGAAAACTATAAAATCTTATGGTCCAAAAAGGTAAGAAATATACCCAGGAGGCACGTAGTATGTAGAGTGTTAAAGAAATGTGTTCAAGTGTGGAGCATGTACCATCCACAAATGAAAATGTGAGTTTCACATGTACATGAAATGTGGACTCATAGATAAATTCCAATATGGATTGAAGGAGACCTTTGTTGCACTAACAGTTTTATCTACTTGAAGTGTCACATTTGTGTTTGTCTTTGAGACGCTGTGCAGAATCTATCCAAAGCAGGTCCCAATGTGGTGAATGATTCATGGCCCCCACAAGTTAACCACCTCTTAGTGGATTGGGCTGAAGAAATCCCTGTACATTGGTTGTAGTTGTCTCAGAAGGATTGAATCCAGTACAGAGTAGTTCTATTTCAAGTCCTGTGTTGCACAAAACCCAAATGTAAAAAAACGTTAACAATGTTATTCAAGCTTCATAGATTCTGTCACACTGCTACACAGGTTGTGCACTTAATGAAGTAAGGCCTAGCTCTAAGCATTAGGTAAGAAGAACAACTAATTGAAGAATCATTCCATGAGGTTGAAATAGGTGAGAACAGTTACATTAAGCAGGGTTGTGGAGATGCCAATAATTCATCTGGAAGCCTGGCCAATATAATGCCCCACGCTCTTGCATTTGGTCACACCATGATTAATACAAAAACAAGTGCAGCTTTCCACCCAGTGCCATCGCGAAAAGATTCTAAAATATTGCTTTGTGATGTTTACATATGGAATCCCAACTATTATAATTACAACACATACCAAATCATGCTAGTGAAATAACTTGCAATTCAGGTGTATAGAAATCTGCACTACATCATGACCATTCTGAAATCTTTGAAGCAAACACAAACAGACTAAATCACAGCTAACATGAGAAAAGTTGCAGTGCACCACCAGTAGCACATGCTAGCAGAGAAAACTGTATTACAGAATTACAAATCACAAGCATGAACACATAGAAACACACCCTCACCCCATACACTTGTGTCAGATGTGATTGTCATATCTACATGGTTGAAACACTGAAACACACACATTAGGCTAGGGGGAAAAACTAAGGCAATTGATGATGAAGATGTCACAAAAAAAGAAAGTGCTCTAGACAGGTGGACCTTCTGGACACCAAACGGAATAGGAGAGATAAAATACCTGACAGTAAATTTGAAAAAGGATCGCATAAAAACGATTGCCTATGAATTCTAGCACATGTGCTCCTATTGCAGTTTAGCCTTCCACTCAAAGCTGAAATGTTTCTAGGATCAGAAAGACAGGCACATAAGGAAGTCAGTAGTGTGGATATGAGTCGATTGGTGCTTCCTCGTGGTGGAGTAAGATTAGTATCCCTTATTTGTCTTCGATTGTTAGCCCTTTGTTTGAGGGTCTTAGCCTCATAAGGAGAATATCCACTTTTACATAGCTCATGAATGGTTTCATGCTCATAGGTATAGAAAAAGGTAAATGAGTAATACATACAAACCAGAAATGTTTAATGTTTGGTTGTGAAACGGTGAATCAAAATTAAAGCCAGTATAACTTGATAATATTCATGGCCTTTCAAAGCATTTCTTGTGCCACAATTTGTGTGTTCGCCATTTGATATAGTGCCGAAAAAAAATGGGTCTCTTCAGACTGGTCATAGAGAGTAGTGTGCGCATGGGGCATGCGGGTACATCCCAAGGAGGCACACCTGGGTGGTTCAAAAACAATGATTCCACTGTAGGATAGATAGTTTTATTTTCGTTCAAATTATACTTTTAGTAGTTGATGATATTTATATTCATATCAATGACATTTGATTTATAATCCAAAATTCATTTCAAGCATGTAGCTCCGATGCATTTCGGGCTGAAACGCCCTTTTTCAAGGAGCGCTGAAAGAAGAAGAGAAAAACTGTCGTTGGAAACGTGAGATGCAGACATAGAAGGAGCTGTAAGAAGAGTGGCAATCGCAAGAAATGTAATAACAGAAATACTAACTACCAAAACTGTATTAAAAGCTACCATGAACAGAGAGAAAATCTACGAGCTTAACGAACAGGTAAGACATCAACTAGCTGTCCGTACCAGACAGCAGACTAGTAATAATACAATCACTAAAATTAGAGATCCCATTAAAGGTATTACTAACGAGCCAAAAGAGATTAGGGAAGCTTTTCATAATTATTACAAGGATCTTTACACCGAGACCGGGAAGAATCAATCTAAAATAAATGAATATTTGGACTATGGCACAGGGATTCAATTACCTAAGACTGACAAAGAAAAACTTGAAGAAATACCATGTAGGATTGAAATCCTTCTGTCTATTAATAGCCTACCCGCTGGTAAAGCTACGGGTCTAGACGGAATTCAAACGGAATTCTACGCTAAATTTCATGAGCAATTAAAAGAAATTATGACCAAACTTATAATACAGGTATTTCAGGGGGGGCATGCACCGGAATCTTGGAACAAGGCCAAAATTATCGTCTTTCCAAAAAAAGACAAAGATCCGACTGAACTAGGGGCTTACCGTCCTATTACCTTGATAAATAATGACGCAAAAATTTACTCCAAATTATTAGCTACTCGACTAACCCCAGTTATCCATAAAATAATCTCCGTCAGGCAGCATGGATTTGTTCCCGGTAGATCCACCACAGACCATATTCAGAGGGTGATCACACTCTTTGACATGGCAGAAGTAACAGGAGACCCTATGGCATTAATTCTCTTAGATGCCGAAAAAGCTTTTGATAGGGTCTCCTGGGATTACTTTTGGACCGCCATGTCAAAGAGTGGGATTGGGGAGGTATTTATGTCAACCCAAAAACCGTGGTCTCGATTAATGGTGAAAATTCCGCTTCAATTGAAGTAACAAGAGGTACAAGGCAGGGTTGTCCGTGCTCCCCGCTGTTATTTGCCATTTTTATAGATCCGTTCATTCACAGACTGGAAGAAAATACATCTATAACTCCCATAAAGACATCTAATGGTGATACTAATTCTTTAGCGTATGCTGATGATATTGCTATCATGACAGCCGATCCGAATAAATCTGTGGAGGAAATGGAAAGAGGCAAATACATTTGAGGAAATCTCGGGGTATAAACTAAACCAATCTAAAACCCAAATTATAATCAATAATAAATGTAATTTTGTGGATGATAGAGTAACGGACAAAGCAATATATTTGGGTGTCAATCTCACTGCTAATCTAAATAACTTGGTTAAACTTAATATGGATCCCCTAATCAAACAAACCGAAAAAGGCTTAAAAAAATTACATAATTTGCATCTAACAATCATAGGAAGGTGTAATGTAATAAAAATGTTATACCTTCCCAAATTTGTATACTTTTTCCGCACTATTTGTTTGAATTTTGAACCATTATTATTTAAGGAAATTGATAGAATTTTCTCCCACTTTATTTGGAACTATGGGAAAACTCGTAGAGCAAATACATTTATTACCCTACCGATAGATAGAAGTGGACTGGCACTCCCAAACTTAAAAATTTACTGGTGGGCAACAATTCTTAAATACAGTAATTTATTGCTTAAGATTAACCGTGAGGATACTACAGAGAGATCAGTCCCATCGCCTCAGGAACTTATTCTTGGTAGTTTGGCAGGCGCACATTTGTGGCGACTGACGTATGACTGCCACTTTAAGAAAGTGCGGTTTAAAACTTTATCGGGAATCTACGCTGCCTGGAGCCAGATTTGTAAACATTTAGGGCTAGGCCGATTTTCGTATTATACAACTTTTATAACTAATCAAAATCTCCCAGAGATTTTCTCTGATTCATGTATGACACGGTGGATTAGACATGGTATAGTACAAGTCGGCTGTCTTTGAGCCTGCTGGCTTTATGTCATTTGAATCTCTCAAAAATAAATATGGCCTGGAACACAGGGACTTTTTTAAATATCTACAGGTGAGGGATTTTATCATGAAAAAGGGGGGAGGAGGTATGGCTATGCTTGAAAATGATTTAATAGAAATAGCTGTACAATGTAGTAATGTTAAAATTGGGGTACTATATAATAATTAGCGTTCCGGATGATATGGATAAAAATATACTAAAATGGCAGGATAAACTTGGGCTATCAAGTTTAGCTATACAGAATTCATTTCAAATGTCCCAATCGTTATTAATGTCCTCAAAGTTATAGGCTCAATTTTATAAAACCTTTTTTTCATTATATCATACTCCTTATCAACTAGCTAAATGGAGCACCGGTAAAGGGACCTTCTGCCCCAGATGTTTGATGCCAGACGTAGACTTAATCCATATGCTTGCCACTTGTGGAGCATTATGCGCTATTAGAAGAGAGATATCTATCTTTCTCTCTGAAGTAATGGAGACTAAAATAGAAATTACAACTGCAGAAATAATTCTGGGGCTAGATAACGAGAACCATCCGGATAACATAAAGGGATTTTTGTTTGTTTCTATGGCCGCGTTTCGAATTTGCCTAACATCTGGGTGGTTAGATAAGGTTCCACCATCCTTTCAACAGTGGCGGGCTCGACTACTCTCGACTTATAGTCTGGAGAAAGCAATTTATGGCAGGAAAGGTTTAAAAAAAAAAAAGAGGGGGTTAAAAATTTGGTACCCATTAACTCATTGGATGGATGGTCTATGATAGACGGCTTAAATTGTTTATCTAATGTATTACTGTGATTAGTAATTGTCTTGTTTATCTGGTCCTAAATAATTACTCGCTATGTTCAGTTTAAGAAGGGGAGGGGAAAAGAAAAAAGGGGAAAGAAAAAAAAAAAAAATATATATATATATATATATATATATATATATATATATATGTTACATGTTCAAACTATGCGTATATCGGACTATGTATATATTTATAAAATTATTTGCCTGTATTGGAGGGTGGGGGCGGTGGTGGGATGAAATGTTAAAATCTCAATAAAGAACTTTTAAAAAGAAAGGGTTATGGCTTCAGATGGGAGTGTCAGTGAGATTTCTCATCATGAAGAGAATACCCAACATGATTTTGAGTATGGACAACTTGCTGTCCAAGTTGGTGGTGATGGCCCTCTGGACTTTATTTGTGTAGAGGGTCATAAGACTAAGGTTCTTTTTGACTCTGGGGCCAAAATTACCATTGTTTCCAATAAATTCTTTAATGATCATTTGTCCTCCAAAGTAAAACTGAAGAAACCGGACATTAAACCTACTGCATATGGTGGTGACCCCAGCGAACTTAGTGGCTATTTTGAGGGTTTGATTGAATATGGTGGACACTATGCTCCTGCCAAGATCTACGTTTCCAAAAAGGGTGATAGCATTATTAGTTTGTGGCATCAAAGAGATCTGGGTGTCATGCTAGATCCTAATTGTAGTCCACCCATTATACTGAAGGAATCTTGGTGTTCTCCAAAGGCTTCTAATGATTCTGTAGAATCAGAAAACAGCCGTTACTTTCAGATAAGCAAGTGTCCTTACAAGCACAATTGTTGAAGGAGTTTCCTCTAGTCTTTGGTGAGAAATTAGGATGTCTCAAAGGCTACTGTCATAAGATAAAGTTAATACCTGGGTCGATTCCTGTTTCAAGCAAAGTGAGAAATGTTCCTTTTACAGTAAGGGATGACATGTTGAAAGAATTGGATGAATTGAAATCTCAAGGAATAATTGAGGAGGTTGAAGGGACTTCTTGGTTAGCTCCGGTTGTAGCAGCCAAAAAGGCTGACCGGTCCATGAGGCTCTGTGTGGACCTTAGACAATAAAATAAATGTGCTCTGGTAGACAAATACCCTCTTCCTAATATCTCAGAGATTGTGAGCATGCTGCAGGGTGCAAGTCTTTTCAGCACAATAGATTTAACCTCTGCATATCACCAGAGTTTGTTAGAGGAATATTCCAAAGACTTGACGGCGTTTGTCACGCCCTTTGGTACTTTTAGGTTTGTGAGGCTACCGTTTGGGTTGGTCTCTGCAGCCTCCGTCTTTCAGAGAGTAATGGAGAAGGTTTTAGCTAGAATTGATGGTGTCTCTGTCTACCAAGACAACATTTTAGTTTATGGTTGTGATGAAATTGAACATGGAGACGGAGTTAGACAAGTCTTGAGGAGACTTTCATCTCACAATCTCACGATTAAGCGTGAGAAATGTAAATTTGGATTATACAGGATTGATTATTTGGGTCATACAATAACAGCTCAGGGTGTTGTTCCGAAACTTGAGTTGGTTGACACTATAGCAAACTTGAATTCTCCCATATCAAAGGAAGAGCTTATTCGTTTCTTGGGTATGGCTGAGTATTATAATAAATTTATTAAAAACTTTGCAGAAGAAACCTTTCACATGACAAGTTTGTTGAAGAAGGGCAACACATTTTTATGGGATGAGTTATGTGAAAAGGAGTTTGTTGAGATAAAGAGAAAATTGAAAGATGCACCGAATTTGAGAAACTTTGATCCCACCAAAAGTTCCATTGTGGTTACTGATGCAAGTGAAAATGGAAAGGGGCGACCACTCGGTCCCCCCGAACGTATGGTCGGGGGCCCGGATCCCCCTGGGAAACCATTTTGGGCGGGAGGCGTGTCTCGGCTGGTATGCCCGAAGCGGCGTAGCCGGAGCGCGCCTTTTTCCCGCCCAAGAGGGGTTGTCCTAGACACCTACACCGTTGGCCACGCCCTGTAGGCAGACCGGAGGAGGGTACACGCCCTCCCGAAGAAGAATAAAAGGAGCAACAATCCAGAGAAGCATCCTCTTGTTCCTGTGCTTGGAAGCTGCACCCCTCGTTGCACATGAGCCCTCGACGGAACAAGGAGCCAATTTTGAGAACTTGTAATTTTTGTCTTTCTCTTTCAGCGACTCCGTACCTTTGTATCCAGGACCTCATTGAGCATCAAGGAGCGAATACCTAACAACGATGCCTGGCAGGAAGGTCGGAAAGAAGGCTGGGACTGAGCAGATGCTTCGCATGTTGATGAAAGATATGGCGAGCATGAAAAAACAGATGGCGGCAATGAACAATGGACCGAAGAAAGTCATAGGACCAGCATTGCCGGGAGTAGTCCCCGCTGGGAGAGGTAAAAGGGCCAGGAATAAGGCGGCAGGGGGGGAGGCTCCAGTTCGCGAGTCACCCCCGACAAGCCCGGTCAGTCATGTCGAGGCCCCGGTTCTGATCCCGGACGCAGGCCAACCGATTCCGGTAGTGGTTTCGCCCACTAACAAGGAGGATATGCCTCCGGAGCTGGCCGCCCAGTTGGCTGCATGGCTCGGCAAAGATACTGAGGGTACTACGACACCAGGAAACACGGCCGAAGAGGCCAGATTACTAATGAAGCAGTTGCGGCAATCGAGAGATGCTGCGAAGGCGACTCTCCCTCTTGTTTCCCCTCAGGTTCCCTCTGAACGACCGGCGTCTGGCGTTGGAGCAGCAGCAGGAGAAGCTACCGATTCGGGTAAGCAGCCATTACCAATGGCAAGGGAGGGATCGTTACCCTCAAGAAGGGAAAGGGTGGTTCAACATATCCCGCTGGCCACGAAGGAATTGATTTGGGCTGATAAATATGTGAATATGTTCTCTCTCTTGACTGACCACCACGAGGTGGAGCATGTTAAAAGTCAGAAGGATCTGTTGCACCCAAGTGTATGGCGTGCAAAAATGGCGGGATTCAGGGTGGATGAGACGATCTCCAATTGGGCCAGGGCATTAGCAATGTTTACTGCGATCATGGGGGAGCGTAGGCCCGAAGTGTTGACCGAATTGGCTTGCTATCAGACACGTATAATGGATTTCTATGAAACATATGAAGGCAATCAATGGTTGGGTTATGATAGTAAGTTTCGTAAGGCCAAGGAGCACGACTCATCTCTGACGTGGGATTGTTTCGACTCCATCTCTTGGCAGAAGCAGCTCATGCCGGGCACGACGAAGTCGTCTTCGCTCGGCGGAAGTGGGTTGGAACCCCCCCGCCATTATGCGGCGGCGCCTTTTCGAGCAGGCGCCTCGGGTGACCATCAACCAAGAGGTGGTGGGAACGGGGGTAGAAAAGGGGTCTGTTGGAGCTTTAACAGAGGCAAGTGCACGAGGCCACAAGGGACGTGTAAGTTCAAGCATGAGTGTGCGGGGTGCGGAAACTCTTCACACCCTGAGAGTTCGTGCAGAGCCAAGAATGGTGATACAGGGGGTAGAGGAGGGGCCAAACAGGTCTAATGTCGACCAAGGGGCACCGCTACCTACTCCCGTTGACATCATGGCAATGATCCCCTGGCTGAATGAATACCCTGATCATGTCTCCGCTGGGGTGTTGCGAGACGGCTTCTCGTATAGTTTCCACATCCCGGCGGGGGATTTTCGGGGGAAATCACTGTGTAAGAACCAACTGTCGGTGCAGCAGCATACGGCGGTGGTAGAGAGTAAGATTGCAAAAGAAGTTGCCCGTGGCCGGGTTGCCGGCCCATATAGGCACCCGCCAGTTGATAATTTTGTGTGTTCACCACTGGGTGTAGTCCCTAAGAAGGACCCAGGTGAGTTTAGGTTAATTCACAACTTGTCGGCCCCTAGGGGTCTTTCAGTAAACGATGCAATTGATCCAGGATTATGTTCGGTGCGGTACGCATCATTCGATGAGGCCGTCGCCATATTGAATCGCCTGGGGCCCGGGGCGCTGATGGCTAAATCGGATATTGAGTCAGCGTTCCGGTTGCTCCCGGTACACCCACAGGATCAGCGTCTGTTAGGTTTTGTTTTTCAGGGACGCTATTACATGGATAGATGTATGCCAATGGGTTGCTCCATATCTTGTGCCTATTTTGAGAGATTCAGTTGTTTTTTGCAATGGGCATTCACTAGGGCCACGGGCCATGCCCGGGTGATGCACTACCTAGATGATTTTTTGTTCTTGGGGCCGGCCGGTGACACGGAATGTGCACAGGCTTTACGGGAATTTTGCACTCTTATGGAGCAGTTCGGTGTGCCATTGGCACCAGGGAAGACGGTGGGGCCATCGACTTCACTCGAGTTTCTTGGAATTGAGCTCGATTCTGTGAAGGGATGCTTCCGTTTGCCCAAGGAAAAAGTAGCGAAGTTCAGGGCCTCCCTAGAACTGTGTATTAACGGAGAGAAAGTAACCCTCCATCAGTTACAGAAAACGGTGGGACAACTTAACTTTGCACTTAGAGTGATCCCAATGGCTCGTCCATTTTTCCCGCTCTATTGCACAAGCCATGGTCGGTCTCAAGGAAGGGCACCACCGCACGAGACTGTCTGCAGAGGTTCGCCAGGACATGCGCATATGGTTGGCATTTCTGGCGGACTTTAACGGTCGAATTGTGTGGAGCAAGCCACCGGCTTCCTCAGAGGAGCTGGGTTTATGGACCGACTCGGCGGGGAGTGTGGGGTTCGGCGCCATCTTCGGTGACCGATGGTCGGCACAAACATGGCCGACATGGTGGCACACCAGTTGGCTCACAGGTAACATTGGGTTTCTTGAGCTGTTCCCCATTTTTGTGGCCCTGCAGACATGGCCTGATGGGTTTCGTGATCGCACAGTGGTGTTTTGGTCAGACAACATGACCGTGGTCGATTGTATAAATAATCAGGCAGCACGCTGCAAGTAGATATTGAGATTATTGAAGGAAATTTTACTACTGTGTATGAGACTGAACGTTCAGTTTAGGGCAAAACACGTGCCGGGTGTACTGAACCAGGCGGCTGATGCACTCTCTCGTTCCCACATGCAGGCCTTCAGGGGGTATCTACCTTCTGCGGACTTGGTGGCGGCACCATTTCCCGAAGCTCTCTGCTTACTCGGTGCCCCGGATTACAGGACCTCGTGGGAGCAAGTCTAGCCCCCAGGACAAGGAAGGCATACGAAGGAGCGTTTCGTTCCTATTGGGAATTTTTGGGTCCAGCAGGAGGGGATCATTGGGGGCAGGAGGAGTATGTCCTAAAGTTTCTAGTGTCACCTCACAAGGCAGGCCGATCAGCGGCAACGGCTAATAGGCACCGGGCCGCCATTGCATTCATGGCGCAGGCGCATGGCATCAAGGACCCCACATCGTCCTTTCTGGTGAAGAAGGCGCTGCAAGGGTGGCAACGCCTCGAGGGTCGTAGAGTAGACGAGAGGCACACGATTGGGCTCGAAAGGTTGTCCCTGTTGTTGTCCGTACTCCCTGCGACATGTTCATCCCAGTCAGAGGCAGTGCTGTTCCGAGCCGCTTTTGCATTAGCATTCCATGGGGCTATGCGGGTGAGCGAGCTGGTGGCAAAGAATAAGCAGGATACGGGGCGAGGTCTGTGTCGAGAACACATTTTCATCAAGGGTGATTCAATGGTAGTCACAATAGCCAGGTCCAAAACCGATCAGGGAGCTATCGGGGACAGTGTTGTTGTCCAGCGTATGCGAGGGTCCCCCATGTGCCCAGTGAAATGCGTCGAGGAGTATTTAGCGCAAAGGGCGGTGTCATGGGGGGGAAGCTTGCTGAGACACACCGACGCCACCCCACTGACCAGGTTTCAGTTTCAGCGGGTGCTAACAATGGCAATCGCGGCAGCGGGCTTGGACCCGAGCGATTTTGGGACCCATTCCTTTCGGATAGGGGCTGCTACAGAGGCTAAAGCCAGGGGTCTGAGTGTGGAAACAGTGAAACAATTGGGACGTTGGTCCTCGAACTGTTATAAAAGGTATGTGCGGTTGCACATGTTGTGAAGCCAATGTCATGCACTCACGCTTCTTGTTTTCTGTTTGGTTTACAGTTTCGCGGCCATGCTATGCGGGGCGGACTGTGCAGTTGACCCGACACCTGGGGACCAGCGGTCAAAGATCACCGGCTGAGGAAAGAGTGGTGTGGGTCGTTGGCCACTCATACGTGAAGCGTGCCGGGGACGTATTCAAAGCAGGTGACATGATTCACATGGCTGGGGAATACGGGTACAGGGTGACCTTCCACGGAAGGGGCGGGCTCTGTATTGACCAATTTCAATGTTTTATTGAGGGACTGTTAGGGCGGACAAGGTCACCGCCGTCTGTAATCATAGTACACCTGGGGGGCAATGATTTGGTGACAATTGGTCGTCGGGTACTGCTCGAGCGAATTCTATCCACTGTTAGTTGGTTGGCAAGAAGGGTTCCGGGGTGCGCGATAGCATGGTCACACATGATTCCCAGGAAGGTGTGGCGGGGGGCTCTCTCTGTGGCAGCTTTGAATCATTCAGTAAAGAAAGTCAATAACAAACTTAGTAGGTTGTTTCGCTCAGGACAGTTGCATTGTATTCCTCATGGATGTATTCGGGGGGACCACATGTATCTCGAAGACGGGGTCCATCTGTCCCGGGAGGGGAATGTCTTACTCATAGGAGACTTCGTAGCATGGTTAAGGGGTTTGTAAATCCATGACCTTGAGTAGGAGTTTTGTGGGGGGGTCCGGATAGCCGGTCAACTATCCGGCCTGTGGGGGTAAGGTCATGATCGGTGAGCAGTAATTTCAAGATCCCTAGAGGGGGGCGCCACCCATTATGGATGGGAGCGCCCTGGGGGAGGCGGCCATTGGCCCCTCACACAGGGAGGCGGCACCCACTAAGTATGGGGTTGCCTAAAGGGAAGGCGGTCATAGGCCCCTCCCAGGGGAGGAGGCGGCTACGTGCCCCTCCGAGGAATTTCCCGGGGCCAGGACATCCGCGACGGCGGATGTGGTAAGCAGTGTGGGGTGGGAGGGGGGTCTACGCTACCTTCTAGACACCTCACACGAGTCCTCGGACGACCACTAAGATGGCGTCGAGTTAAATAAGGGGCCCCCGCTAAGACAAGGGAAATTGGAAGTTGGCACAGAGGTACAGTCCTCTGTGCGCCCGCCCCTCACAAGTGAGGGGGGAGTTCTGGTATTAGGGATCTGACACCGGTTACGACCTTGCCGTTGGCCCGTAATGTTCGGATGTACAATTTTTATTTAGAAAGTATGCATTTACAGGATGTCTAGACTCGGCTAGGAGAACCTTTGTATTAGAGTTTTGTTAAGGTTAGCCAATAAAAGTGTCTGCATCGTAATGTCATAAATGAAAAATTGTATATGATATGAAACTGTTATTTTAATGTTTTAATTTTGTTTCATATTTTAATAAATACGGCCGGGAGGGTAACTCCCTCCCGCCTTCCAAAAGCTCAAGAACTGTGTCCGTCTTCCCATCCTTGGGGATTGTGTTGGGAGGGGGTGATAGGCATCCAGGCCATATGGAAAGGGGCGACCACTCGGTCCCCCCGAACGTATGGTTGGGGGCCCGGATCCCCCCGGGAAACCATTTTGGGCGGGAGGCGTGTCTCGGCTGGTATGCCCGAAGCGGCGTAGCCGGGGCGCGCCTTTTTCCCGCCCAAGAGGGGTTGTCCTAGACACCTACACCGTTGGCCACGCCCTGTAGGCAGACCGGAGGAGGGTACACGCCCTCCCGAAGAAGAATAAAAGGAGCAACAATCCAGAGAAGCATCCTCTTGTTCCTGTGCTTGGAAGCTGCACCCCTCGTTGCACGTGAGCCCTCGACGGAACAAGGAGCCAATTTCGACCCACCCACCAGCCCCTAATGGCAATGATCAGTACTGCAATAAAGTTAATTTTGTTTTGATAAGTATCTTTTTTCTCTCAGTTTTGTGGTTAATAAAAATGTCAATGTTGATAATGCAATAAAATTATTGCCTCAGATCGTTTTCTCAGTTGAAACAGAGCTTTCAGTCTAAAGGAAGATGTGTTGAATGTTTAGTAAGTATTGCAATGTGAAGTTTATTTTCTTTCTTCAATAGGTAGTTAAACGTCGTATTTATTCTTTGGTCGGGCGGTAAGGTCATGATCGGTGAGCAGTAATTTCAAGATCCCTAGAGGGGGGCGCCACCCATTATGGATGGGAGCGCCCGGGGGGAGGCGGCCATTGGCCCCTCACACAGGGAGGCGGCACCCACTAAGTATGGGGTCGCCTAAAGGGAAGGCGGTCATAGGCCCCTCCCACTCAGTAACTTGCTCGGAAATGACCAGAACCTGGCATTTGCCGGATTCTTAGTGCACTGAGCCTACTTTTTAAGGACAAATGTGTGAAGCTCTTATTAAAAACAAATTACTTTACAGACTTCAGAAAAAGATGGTACCTGCATGTGTTTGTGATATATTATGCCATTAAAATACGTGGCAGCATGTTTCATCAATTAACGGGGTAGAGCTCTTTTTTTGCTTCATTCATCAAAAGAAGAAAACGATTCTGTTGCCTCCTATAAACTCCTTATGCAGGTGACATGATCTACACACTTGTTGCCAAGAAGTATGTATTATTCCTTTGGTTACACCGTTGGAAGTAACGAAGAACTAATGAAGGCCCAAGATCATCAATGTCACTTGCCGATTATAGAGCTTCCATTCTCTCTTCCACTCTGACATCCTAAACGCTGCAGCGACTGGCTGCACACATTCTGGGCCTTGAAAGAGACGAGGGACACACTGAAAGTACCACACATCATTCCTCCTTAAAAGAAATTTAAAAAGTGCCTACCCTACTTATTTCTCTTCTGTGGAGAACAACTGGGAACAAGACATTAGAACACGTCTCAAACATAAATTGTCAACAAAACTCCTATCGTATACGCCAAGCAAAGTGGAGAAAAATGTTAGAGAACCCTTTCTAAATGACAACAAATATCTAGCCTCAAGGCTGCACACCCCATCAAATACACTGAACTCTCAATGACACAACCACTGGCTGAACACTACCACTTCATTAAAGCAACCTTTTCACACACGTTAAATACACACCTTGACGAACCCTGGTTGAAACGTGCCCCCAAACAAACGACAGCAGCCCATAGACGCCATAGAAGACACCCTTCCTGGGCTCTGGAACAGACCAGCAAGGGAGCACTTCATCCCTCTGTCGACAGACCAGCAGCAAAACAAGCAGAACCCCTGCCACTCCTCACCCTTTATCCCCTCTACCATTCCTGGGCAAAGCATCGACGGTGCACATGGCACTCATTCCTCTACTCTGCTAGAGTCTAGTCATCTTAACATAACAAGGCTTTTTACTGGGTTTCACTGGAGCAGTTTCTATTGCACCACAGTAGGTGCTGCTGCAGAATTCAGCTACAAGTCTTGATCTTGGGAGAGCCGACTACTTCTTATATACTTCTTGGCTGATAAGTGAATATTATTAAGATATGTCATATGCCTACTGCTTGCACCACGCCAGTTCAGTCTGTATTATGTGTCACTGAAATGATGAGTGATGTGCCTATGTTATCCTGCATATTTTGTTATGTTGGTGCTTGTTGGTAGGCCATAGGCTAAACTTTACTTGGAATACGGCGTGTGGCCACATTTGTGACGACTATCCCATCTGTCAAACTTTAAATAAAAACTTTAGTAACTGGCTTAAACAAAACAAAAAACATTGAATGCTGAGTGTTAAATCTTTTTCATGCAGAAATGTCATCTATATGGACACCACAGTGGATATCATTTAGAAACTACAGACTGATGGAAGGACAAAACCATGAAAATGTCTTCTCCGAGTAACATAGGGTTTTATAGAATAAGTTTTGGAGTACAGAATTTTATAAATACTCCTACTCGTGTCAGCAAGAGCATCATAGTCTCCATTAGCCAGGACTACACACAACCACAAGTGCAACATTGAACCAGAGCCTCCTCCTGCCATCCGTGTGGGATCCTGCGATCATGTGGGCTTTGTAGCATACTATGAATAGTTAACGTTCAAGTGGGCAAAGACACCTCGGATGCAGTCCAAGCAAGCCTGCCTTTGCAAGCCCACTAGCTCTATCTGCAGTTGGAACTAGTAATCTATAAGGAAGGAAGTTCTGAGCTGTTTCTATTGTTCTGTAAATCTTGACTAGTTTTCTCCTTCTCTTATTGGATACGTGATTTCGCCTGTGTTGGTAATCTCGTTTTTCACTTCAAATGTACTTTGCTGTCTAGTGGCTATATCCGAGTGGGTTTCTGATTTTTTGGCAAGACAATCCAAATTAATGGTTTTATTCAACTCCCAGCACATATACAAATGTATTAAAAATATTTGGAAAATATTGGATAGCAGATGCCCTACAGAATTGGCTTTAGTTTTACTGATAACTGGTTATTTTATGTATTTTCACCTCAGTTTTGTGTCTTCCAGCTTTAATCTTCCTCTTCAATTTTGTTGTGTGGGCACCCAGTGTTAGCCATGACTTTGCCCATCTTTCTTTTGGCTATATTTTGTTTTTATTTGGGCACTCGATTTTGATTGATTTGTGTCTTGATAGGCCAATTCTGCCCTGCTCCTGTTTCGCACTTTGTCTTGCAGATGACCTTTTCAATTGCAAAGTCAGTGTTCGTTTTTGCTTCTGTTGCATGAGACTGTTGGAGACACACCAGACGCACATCAAATGTTCTTTCACTGCTCCCTACAGTGGATCGCTGCCTGGCCTCTAGCTTAGTCAGCCTACCAGATATTTTTAGAGGTAGAGCGATTCCCCACAAGAAATGCAGCTCTTACTTACTCTTTTCAATGACGGTACTCCTGCAGATGCTAATATTACCTGTAGGTTTAGGTATGAGAATTAGAAGCACATGTTGAAGAGCTACAAGCGCTTGTTTTTCTATTAGGGCCCTCCATAAAATCAGGTTTAGTATTTAGTAAATTTTTCTGAATTGAGACATATAATTTTCATTGTATTAAATGGGTGAGAGTGTTAGGGGTTGTTTAGGGGTGGGTTAGGAGCCGAGAGACAGGTTGAATACGGTAGCGATTCTGGATTGGGACAGTTTACTGGGTCTGAGGAGAGTGGGAGGATAGCGGGGGGCTGCAGGGGAGCATGGGACGGACATGACGAGGCCCTCGTAGGGAACGGGGAACGGGACTGCAGCGGCTCCGTACACTAGAATGTTGGACTAGGATGGCTGATGTTGGGGATAGGTTGGGGTTGGGGGGGTAAAATGCAGATACGTAAAGCGATTTCGACCATTGTCCCTCAGGGACGCTCACCATGATGTCTTGCTACTAACTGGGACGCTGTGCCGCCCGGCCTCCGGGATGCGGGCTGAATGGCTGTGTATGGTCTAAGCTCTTATGATTGATGCGGGGGGACACCATGAGTGTACTGGTTGAGCAATTGTATGTGATGGTTTCTAATTCTGCAATAAAAAAAAAAAATAATAAATAATAATAAATGGGTGAGAGTGGAGTATTGACATATTGCTTTAAATTCATATATATATATATATATATATATATATATATATATATATATATATATAACGGTTCACAAAGCACAGTGAAGACTGTGCCGATGTAACTGGTGACCATTTGTTTCATAAATAGTGTCTGGTTTCTTGGTTTCTTTTACAAGGGATTCTTTCTCATTATAACGTTGAAATAGGGTTAACGAACCACTTCCTAGAGGTCGGTCACAGCCCCACTGATTTCACATGGTCGGTCATTGAGCAACCCCTGATACCTGACCACATCGTTGATGTAGGTAAATATCTGTTCAGTAAGGAACAAAAATGGATGTATAAACTCAATTCGGACCAGACAGGTTTAAATGAAGACATTCCGTGGATGGCTCTATAATCCTTTCCTAAGCTCCCATTGTATACTCCATGGCTCTAAATAACAGTTTTGTGTGGGTGACAGTGGGGCTCAAGTGAGTGACTCAGTTGGCGTTCAGCTGGATGTATGTGCCTGATGGTGTAGTTCTTATTACCTGGATCTCCAGTGATACCTAGGAGGACTCTTATTTACTCAAGGACGTCCAGGTGACACTTGTAAATACACTAAGTAAATATATTCGATTTTTTCTGTTCTTAAGCAGTAGCTAGATATATATGGTCCTGAAGAAAGCAGCGGACACCATTATGGGTCCATTAACTGCAGAAACATGTTGACCTTATAAATATATATAGTAGCTATTTGTTAAACCTACTACATTTCCGCACTGGTTTCTAAGCATTGGAAACATGTGAGGCACTTACTTTTCCTCCCGGTTCTCCAATTTTAGAGTTCACATTTAGTCACACACTAGTGATTATCATCACTTACATTTTTCTTTACGCACTGCTTTGTAGTTATCAGTATATGGTCACCTTCCTGAAAACCATGCATACACTGGGGTACCCACTTTATATTTTACAAGTGGCTGCAAGAATACTCTCCTTGGTGTGAGGAGGCCCAGATGATGACAAGGGCGGTACCGGACGATAACTGATGGGTACTTTTCAGAACATGGAAGTATCCTGCTGTGCTTAAATCATCACATGTTTTCAGTTCTATTATTTAATTTAGGATAGAGTTACACTTCAGATACTGTCTCATGGATTATTTTGTGTAGACCCACAGTTACTCTCTGTTGTTCAGATTGTCTTTTTTTGGGGGACGTATCTGTGCTTGGTCGTTAAATTATTTCCCCTGGGACCCTCCTCTTGACCGGTTGTTGTTACATTGTTGAACAGGACCGTGCAGAGGTGCCACAATGTATTTCACAAGTACTTTGTAAATCTTTAGTGTTATGCAAGCACTGGGCGGCGGTATCAGGAATGAATTGCATTGGGCAGCACTAGGCCCAGGCAGACCAGTCTGGCACCAGTTCATCACTGAGAATTGCACTATGCGCTGCGAGTCCTGGGGCTGGCACTTGGGATGCAGTTGTGCAGGGTTTGGTGGCGCGGTTAATTGCGAGCTCGGTTGGGTTGACAAAGTCTAAAGTTAGCTTTAGGCGTTCTCATAGTTATTCTTCCATTCACTGCGCTGTTGGCCTGGGGAAG
This sequence comes from Lissotriton vulgaris, assembly GCF_964263255.1. Lineage (NCBI taxonomy): Eukaryota > Metazoa > Chordata > Amphibia > Caudata > Salamandridae > Lissotriton > Lissotriton vulgaris. Next base: position 414,787,921 of record NC_141689.1, on the reverse strand, counting down.
GTTCGACTTAAGCTTACTATTCAGACAGTTTATCTGCTTAATGTCTGTGCTATAATTATATGTGCTCTGACCTTATGTAAGCTTGGAAAGTAAGAAGGAATGCAGGTACTTGGATCATACAACTGATTATTCCTAATTTGCCTAAGGAACTGCTTGTTCAGTCTTTCGGGCCAAGGTAATGAAAATTGGGCATTTCCGACTATGGCACGTGCCAAATAATGTCATCATTTTTTTTAACGCATGTTTTGAAACAAGTTTAATGGCTTAATGTAGTTGACGGACATGAAAATGAGGAAGGAACTGGGACGAGAACCCAGCTGTGTCACAAATAGCCTGGAATATCTGCCAGTGCTCTTTTGCCTAAAGAAAAATTATTTTCCCACGTGACTCCTGCTATATTGGTATATATATATAGTTAAGTTGACAGACAGGGTGATCTGTATTCTGATTGATTCCTGTGCTAAAATATATACATTACTTTACTTGTCATTTGGGTTTGTTGTGCTCTTGGGGTAAGCGGTTGAACATACAAGGATGCTGCATAGCAGAATAAAATAAATGCCCATTAAAGATCACTCCTTGTCTGGCTCCCTAGCTTGGGAAAGATGCACAGGCTCACTGGGATGGCAGGAACAAAACTCAAGAAAAGCAGTACAAACTATTTTTCTGTCGTTTTTATCATAGAATGTGAGAGAGTTATCAAGGGTCTTGTTCACTGCTTGCGAAGTCAGATACTTGGATGCACAAAAAATGTAGCAGCGGACCTTATGGTGCCGCACCTAAAACCTAGTTCCAATAAGTTTTTTGTAAGTTTGTGTGCAGCCACCCTCGACGTCAGCTGCTAATTGGCGTCGCTGTGTTATCCAGATCACAGGTACTTTGTTAGGCTTGCATGGGGGCGCACAGGAAAGAAGTCCAAGAAAAACTGTCAATTTTGAATGTATGAAAAGTTTCTTTATTTGGTATTGTTCATTCTTTTAAAAGCATTCACAGTGCAAATTGCAAGAAAATCAGCCAATGCGTTTCACTCCCTACCAAGGAGTTTCTTCAGGGCGAGTGTTCTAAAACTGTAGCGTTTGCTCAAATCCTCAAGAGGCGTAGAGAAAGTTCTTTGCCTCCTTGTATTCCTACTTATCCTGTCGAGTAGGTACCACTATGTATAGGTACTTGTTTTCACCTCAAGTTATTTGTGGACCTCAGTGGAACCTCTCAGTATAATTGTTTCAGTTCCCCTTTTCCCGTGGCGTGTCACGCTCCGATAATTAGTATCCCGGTGAAGGAAGTCATATCCATTCCTTCTCCCACAGTCACGTGTTGGTTCAAAAGTAGTAAACCTAATAGAGTTTCCTCGTCCACGTCAATGTAACGGCATGGATGGTCCCAAGGTGCTTGCGAAGTCAGATACTTATTGGGGTTGTGCTTGTACCAGGAGCTGGCAATTCGGGTTTCTTGATATTCATCCCACGTACACTGGGCGTAGCTTAACCGAACAACTTGCGGTGAAAGGGGGATCATGCATGATGATGGTTACTTTGGTGCTTCATGTCATATGGCACCATGGCTGATTCCACAGTAGGGAAGGAGAGACTAAGAGATAATGAAGTGGGGAGCATTGTCATTGACACGAGGCAGGAGCAAAGAAGTGTAGCCCTCAGCAGAGGCTGGTAGGTGGTGAGCAAGTAATAGGATTTATAAAGCAGAATTGCAAAACACTTATCGCTTTTTAACCTGCTGATTCGGTTTACCATCCAGTGTCTTCTAGAGGCCAGGGCAGGCCTCAGCATTTTACTCCTGCCCTTGTGCACCAAAAATATAAAAGCAATTCCAAAGTAGGCAGCCATGGGTTAAAGTCTGAACAGGTCCTTGGAAAGTAAAACTAGAAGTGTCTGGAGAGGTGAAAGAGCACACTGGGGAGTCGCAATCCACCCAGAGGCCGCCCAACCAGCCTTTGCTTGCTCCCACGTGATATATGCAGAAAAAGAAAGGTTTGGCGCCACTGCTCCTAATTAAAGAGAATGAGGGTATTTGTCTTCCGAAGCACAAGTACCAGCAGCTGGCTTGCCACTTGCACGGAGACTGAACCTCTGCACTGCTTCCCGGTGACTTGTGCCAATTGCAGCCTTGATTATGATTGTTTCATCCTAGAGGAATACGTCTCTTTACCTGACTGCTGCCATAGTCATTCATGCATACCCTTCTCTGTCTCTTTTCCATGCCTCTCTATGGTCTCCTAACACAAGCCCATTGTCTCGTCTCCCTGCGGTGGGGGCTTTTGTAACTACCCCAGCCTCTGGGCTAGTAACCAGATTCCTGCCCACTGGACATCCCTGGAGCCCAAGGCCTCGCAAAAGTGAATGCTTTGGGAATAGCAGCTCTCAACCTTGGAGTACATTATCCCTCACTGACGGCGAGTCTCAGTCTCACTGTCCCTGAATGTGAGCCTCATGCTCTTTGAACACAGCATCACTTAGAATGCCTGAAAATGTACCTGGCAAAATACTGAGTCACTGCTTGGTAGAGTTTCTCATGTCTTCCTTGTTATTTGTGAGCCTGGCCTAGGCAGCAAAGTCTCACTCGCATCTTGGGATGGAGGCTTCACTTGTTACTTGTGAGTCTCACAATGTGGAACAGTATCTTGCCAGCTGAGTATAAGCTTCCCACCTTAGAACAAAGTCTCACTCACTGAATGATAGATTTACACTCTGGAGCACAGCTGCACTCACTGAATGTACCTAGGAGTGCTTGTTTTGCTGGGATGTCATAAGCGAGCCTCATGTGATGTATTTTGTATTTGTAGAGCGCAACATTCATCCCAAGTGACATCACGGCGCTAAGATAAAGCAAAGTGCAGATTAATGTAGGAGTGTAATATTCAACTCAACTGGTTAATAGATGGGAAATAGGTGAGTCTTTAGCTTTTTCCTGAACGTTAGGTAGTCTTCCGTCATGCGAAGTTCCGATGGGAGTTTGTTCCAGGTAACGGCTGCCCGTTTTAAGAATGAACGTTCATCCATCCTGACTTCAGTCGTACGCTTGACTGAGGCCAATGCCTGATGATGGGATCTCAGGTTGCGCGAGGGTGCATAAAAATCAAATTTTCCCTGTAGGATTCGTGGGTCAGTTTTGTATAGCGTTCTGTGTGCATAGCACAAGAGCTTAAAATTGGCTCTTTGGCGTACTGGTAACCAGTGTAACTCCTTCATACAGAAGGAGGCTGAACTGTATTTGCTCTTATTGCACATCAGTTTAGCAGCTGCATTTTGGACCACTTGGAGTCTGGTAAAAAGATAGTCCACCATGCCAACATACAGTGCATTTCCGTAGTCCAGCCTACTCATAAGAAGTGTCTGTGTTACCGTTTTCCTGCAGTTTAGGGGGATCCAGGCAAAAAGTCGTTTGAAAAGTTTTAGTGTGGCCAAACTTTTCCCGCACAATAGGCGTACTTGATTCTGCATGGACAGGGCGTCATCAAAGATGATGCCCAAATTCTTAGCAGCCTGCTGCGGTTCAGGGACAGTGCCCTTTGTCTGGGGCCACCAGCTATTATCCCTAGTCATCTGGTATGAGTCCGGCAGCCAGGTTCTTTTTGTTGCCGCTTAGCGCCATGATGCTCCTTGGAGTGACAGTTGCGCTATATAAGTGCTCAATTACATTACCTTACTGATACCTCCGAACCTCCTCAGTAACACACTGGTTAGTTTTTTTTTTTTTCTTCAATAAACACACTACAAGTGTTGGAGCTTAAATTTTTTATTATAACCAAATAAATTATTCAAGGAAAGAAAACATTTGTTTTTGGGCTAACATAATTGCCCAGTCCATTAACATTTGTTATGTTCAATAAATGTCATTACTGGATTTGCAGTTAAATGACAGCCTTAGAGGTTTTTGTTTTTGCAGTTTCAAAGAATCCAAATTTAAATATTGTTTCACAATGTAATTACATAACTAAATACAATAACATAAAACACTTGTATCATGATTCTGGAAAGAAAAATAAAGAAAATAGTGCATTATAGACTGTAGAGGCTGACAGACCGGCTGTTATGTGTCATTCAGAATGGCCCACATTAATTATACTTATACGACATTGAAGGTACAGAAAAAGAAGACCGCATTACAGAAGAACATGATGGTCACAATGTGGAAGATGTAGGTGATCAGGAGTCTAAAAACAATGATATGGTTGAAGTAATGGAGATCACTCCAGCACCAATATTGTCTGAATGCTTAAGGGGTGCTGGCTCTTCAGATTCCTAAGATTCTACCCTACAAAAATAGTTTATTTCGTTTTTTAGTGGTTAGAAAAAGGTGTATTAGAGATCCATGAAATGTCATGGGAAAGCACTAACTGCTAGATTCATCAAAGACCCGTTTTGCGAGTCTTTAATAGCGATTTATAAGGAATCGCTATTAAGGACTTGCAAAACGGGATTCATGTAGGAATTGCAAAAAATATTGCGATTCCTACATCTTCCTTATTTGCGATTAGCAATTAGCTAATGGCAAATAAGATAGCGATTTCAAGGGTGCCAGGGGGTGTCCAAAGGACACCCTGGAGCACCCCTGAAATGCAAATTTACACAGGTGTTGTGCACACACATGTCCAAAGGACATCTGTGTGTGTAACATGCAACAGAGAAAAATGCACTAAAGTGTTTTTTTCTGATTTTTCGCTATTTACCACGAAGTCAGACTTCGTGGTAAATAGCGACCAAATATTGCGATTTCGCAATTTCAAATTGGTTAATGAATTGCATTTAAGGAATCTCTAATAGAGATTCCTTAAATCCAATTCCTCGCAAATATGCAATTTCGCAAATAGCGATTTTTGCATTTGGGATGATGAATCCCAAATGCAAAAATTGCACTCGCAAAGGGCCAGATTCTCAGAATCTGGCTCTTTGCGAGCGCAATTTAGCTTCATGAATCGGGCTGTATGGGTTTTTAAAATACCCCTCACACACTAAGAATCCCTTAGTGTCATGCTTCATCACAGGGGTCTTCCCGTCCCTCTACGGGGCGGGCTTGCTGCAACCTACGAGTACGTGGGAGCACTTTTTTGTGAAATAGGCTATGTGTAGTGTGGGAGTGAGAGTGGTATGGCCTGTGAAAGATAAGGGGTGAGTTGTACAAATTCCCTGGCTAGTGGAAAAAACAAATTTTATTCACTTCCCTAGCTGGAAATATTAAAAAGTGGGGATACGTAGGGGGTATACTTTAATGGGAAGCCCCCAACTGGGTCAACGTGTTTCATAAGCCGTCCCCACGGCTTGCTCGTCAGGACCTAATATGATCCCTACTGAACTCAAAATATATCTATTTTTTATATATATTGTATTGTATTGTAATTGCATTTATATAGCGCTTACTACCCCTGACGAGGCGTCAAATCACTTTTTCGGAGAGTAGCACGTTACTCCGGGATTCATAGAGGATTAGTGTTGAATTAGCATAGTGAAACATGCAAGTACATTTTAAGTGGTGGATAGGTTAGTCAGTTATTTGGATTTGGAATGATAGCAGAAGGATAAAGGAGGACAAAGGTTTGTATTTATATAGCGCTTGTTGACGCATGCTATTTAGGAAGTCTATAAAGGATTAGTGGTGAATTAATATTGTGAAATATTAGGTCATTTCAGTGGTGGATATTAGTCAGTTACTTGGAGTGAGAAGAATAGCAGAGGGATAAAGGGGGAAGAAATATTTGCATTCATATAGCACTTGTTCCCCTGATGGGTGTTGAAGCGCTTTTCTGGCAAGTAGCACGCCACTCCGGAACCCATAAAGGATTAGTGTTCAAAATTAGTATAGTATAAATATGAAGTAATTTGAGTAGTGGATATGTTATTCAGTTATTTGGGTAGTATATTAGTATAGGTGAATATGGAATTTGAGAAGTGAACATGTTAGTCTGTTAATTTTGATTGAAAATGATAGTGGAGGGATAAAAGAGTTAAGGATTTCTTTGGGGGTCTTAACAGTAGGAGAAGGCTTTTGGATGAGTAAAAAGGAGTTTTGGAGCGGAGGAGTCAGGGAAGAGTTTAGAATGGTTTGTTTTAGGGGATTGGTATAGTAAAAAGAGGTGTCAGATGATGCAAGGAGGGGTAGAGTAGGAGAGAGTTTAAAAAGGGTTATTTTGGCGATCTTAGTAGTGGTATGGGGTTTGGGATGAATGAGAGAGTGGATGTAGAGGATGTATTGATAGATGTATAGGATTAGAGATAGGGTAGTGCATTGGAAGGAGTAGTAGAAAGAAGTTTGAGATGAGTCAAAAGGTTGGGCTAGAAGATATATTGAGCGAAGTATAGGCAGAGAAATAAGGTAGTGCATTGGAAAAGCTAAATTAGAAGAAAGTGATAAATATATAGATCCATAAGTACATTGAAAGTATATAGCTACATAAAGGAGGTAAGTATATGTAGATTAAAGATATTGATAGAGGCACAGGATGAGAAATAGGGTAGTGCATTGGATATGCTTTTTCAGGAGAAAAGTAACACCCACAGATCCAAGTACATGGAAGGCACATAGATGCACAATGGAAGTCTGTACATGTAGACCAAAGATGATTATTTATTATAATTTTTTCTCTTCACATAATATTATTTTATATGTTTATACAAAGTAATACACAAAGATAGGTACATATCTATAGTGAAAACAAATGCTTATATACAGAGGGGTATGCTGTAAATTTCTGTTTGAGTATGGTGCTTATGTGGTGGAAGAGCCAAATCTTGAGTAGTTTTCTGAAGATAAGGTGGTTGTCGGTGGACCTTATGTTGGGGGGTAAAGAGTTCCATAGTTTGGCTGCTTGAACAGAGAAGGATGTGCCACCCATGTTTTTTTCTTGTATGGTGGGATTTTGAGGGGAGATGCTCCTTTATAGGGGAGGTTCCTTTGTTGAATGTGTTTGGTGATTTTATTCCTGATGAAGAGTGGTCCTATTCCATGTATTGCTTTGTGGGTGATACAAAGCAGCTTGAACGTGGATCTTCTGGCAACCGGTAACCAATGCAGGGCTTTCAAGGCAGGGGAGATGTGGTCTCACGGTTAGTCATTATGTAGGTCAGTTTGGCTGCTGTTCAGCATGGCTAAATGTTAGTGGCATGGGGTGGGGTAAATTGGAGCGGGGACAGAATGAGGTAGAATGGAGTGGGGTATATTAGGTGACTTATAGTAGGGTGAATAGAATGGAGTATATTGGGTCAGATTGGTACAAAGTAGATTGGGGCAGAATAGCGTGAGTGAGGAAGATTGAACTGAGATAGATTGGGTGAGGTGGTGTAGATCAGGGTCCAGTGGAGTGGGCTATATTGGGGCAAATGAGGGTGTGGCAGATTTGGGTAAAGTGGGTTAGACTGGAGTGGGTTAAATGTGGGTGCCATGTGGAAAATTAAAGTAGAGTGGGGTAGAGTGGAGTGCAGGGGGTTGAATTGGAAAGATTGGAGTGGATTTTGAATTGGAGTAGAATGGAGTGTGGCAGACTGGAGAGAAGTTAAAAGACTACTGGAGTTTGGAGTGGAATAAATCTGAATGGACTAGGGTAAATTGACTGGAGTGGGAGCAGAGTGCGATAAACCAGATCAGAGTGGATTGGGTTAAAGTGGTGTAGATTGTAAGGAGGTAGATTGGAGTAAAGTAGATTGTAACAAACCTGGAGTGTCGCGATTGGGGTACATGGGAGTGGAGTGGGAAAAGTGGTTTAGAGGGGCGTAGAGTGGAGTGTCATGGTATACTCCTCACAGGAACTCGGAGACACTCGCCGTCCACTTCCTCAACAAGATAGCAACTATCTATAGAAACTTTGATCCCCAATCCACCGACCTCCTCCGCATCCCATTGACCAGCACCTCTGACCACCTGCCCACCGCATGGAAGGAACTATGCACACCAAACACAACCCGAATGGATGGAGTTCATAAGAGTGGAGCACCCACCGACCCCTGCCCCCACCAAATTTTCAACCCCAGAAGAGACCAGATCAGCCTTCAGCTCACCACCATTCTCAATGCCTCGATAACCACAACCACCTTTCCAGAACAACCACCTTTCCAGAACCTAGAAACATACGGAGGTCAGACTCCTCAAGAAACCGTCTGCAGACCCCAGCGAGCTCCAGAACTACTGTCCCATCTCTGCTCCAGTTTCCTGCCAGTCAGGCCATAAACCTCCAACTCACAGAACACCTGGAGAGAAACAACCTATTGACCCTCCCAACCAGGGTTCATAGCCAATCACAGCATCAAGACTGCTCTGATCACCATAACGGACAACATCCACACCCTACTCAACACGATGACAATCGGCCGCCCAGATCCTGCATGACCTTTCTGCAGCCTTCGACACAGATTCCCACCACACACATCGATCGACTATGCCAGATTACAACCACAGACTACTCGCTCCGGTAGGTGGGCAACCTACCGGGCGCACCCAGAGTCTGCGCCTCTCTTACCTTGCAAGCCAAGCACACCATCTGCAGCGTCCCCAAGACTCATCCTTCAGCCCAATTTTCTTTAATGTCTAAATGCCACCACTTACAGACATCGTCAGAATGCAAGACACCATCTCCTACACCAACGATAGCTCACCCTCTCGCTTTCAGCAGACCCCACCTCAACGAAGACCTAGGGCCCGATGTAGGTAGGGCGTTACCGATCGGTAACGGCCGAAAATACCGATTTTTTGCCCTTACCGATCGGTAAACAGCCATCGAGATGTAGGGAACGAAAAACATAAAGAATCGGAGTGAAAACCGAATCGGAATGAGTACCGAATGGGAAAGAATCCGATACGTACATACCGAAAATCGGATATGTAACGAATCGGAAAAACAGTGATTCGGATGCAAAGACCGATTCGGTCCATGTACCGAATCGTTAGTGACACCGAATCGGAAAATCACCGATTCGGTCCATGTACCGATTCGTTAGTGACACCGAATCGGAAAATCACCGATTCGGTCCATGTACCGATTCGGTAGAAAGACCGATTCGGACATGAGCCGAATCGGAAAACATGCCGATTCGTATGAATCGCCGATCGGGAAATTCCCCGATTCCGACAGTTGGGGAGATGTAGGGAGGCACAGAAACACCGAAATCGGCTCAAAATCGGTAGAATTCACTCGGTATTTACCATGGATTGCAATCAGGTGGTAACCAACTCCAACCCATATAAACAGTCCCAAAATGCATTGCAACTTGCAGGATGGCAGCTTTCTATGTCATTGCGAGGCGGCTACGGCTACAGCAGGAAGGACAGAGGGAATGGCTAAGAAATGAACAGGTCTACAGACAGAGGATAACCCTGTTCATGCTCACAGAGGCCGAGATACTACAGAGATACAGGCTGGACTCTGACACCATACTTGAGCTCATCAGGGATCTCAAGCCATTCTTGGACCACCACACCCCAAGGGCACACGCCATCCCTGCGCACATCCAGGTGCTATGCAGCCTACACCTGCTAGCGTCTGGCAGCTATCAAAGTGGTGTAGCAGCAGCAGGAGGGGTGAGCCAGAGCAGCCTGTCAAGGTTCTTCCACACATTCCTTGACGCCATGATACACAGGATGGACCAATACATCTCTTTCCCTGCAACCCACGCAGAACTGCTACAAACCAAAGCTGACTTCTACCAGATGGCACAATTTCCCCAAATCATCGGTTGCATAGATGGCACGCACATTCCGATTTGCCCACCAGCGGACACCGAATACATATACCGCAATCGCAAGTCTACACACACCATCAACGTGCAGGTGATCTGCAATGCAAAGTGCACCATCACAGACCTGGTAGCAAAATTTCCAGGGAGTACCCATGACTCCTATATTTTCCAACAGAGCGGCATATATGCACGGCTGATGGCTGGCGAATTTGGAGAAGGATACCTCCTAGGTGAGACACATCATCAGACCCCCATAACACATAGTAGGTAGGTGGAATACATGTATGCATGTGTCTAATGTGACCCCTTTCTCTTCCAGGCGACAGTGCATATGCCCTCCGCTCATTCATACTCACCCCCTACCTCAACCCCTCCACACCCAGCCAAAGGAGGTATAACCGGGCCCACATACGCACAAGGAATGTTGTCGAACGGACCTTTGGCATCTGGAAAAGTAGATTCAGATGCCTGCACAAGAGTGGAGGTGCAAGGCAGTATACCCCCATCACCTGCTGCAAGATCATAGCTGTATGTGCAATGTTACACAACCTTGCGGTGAAGAAGGGCACTGAGGTGGAGTTGTCTGACTACGAGGACCATGACGACGACGAAGCTGTGCCACTGACACAGCCAGCTGGGGTGTGTACGCCAAGTGATGGCAGATACAGACGTGAGGAGATCACTGAGAACTATTTCTGACTGAGTACAGAAGCAAAGACAGCTAAATGTTGCTTGGAAAAAACAAATTTTAATAGTGTTGCACCACAGTTACAGCACTGATGTGCAACAAAAAATGGAGTATGGTAAATAAAATAAAGTCCAAGGATCTGGTTGCCTCACCCGCCCTTGCCAGGCTATTTCTTTGCCCGCTTGCCAGACCCACTGGGGTGTCCCTCAGCCCCCTCTGAAAGCCCAGCAGCATCAGCGGACCGCCTGGTGCTCCTCCGTGGCTCAGACGCAGCCCTGGCCGGGCTGCTGCGGCTGCTGCTGTCCCCAGCATCACCCAGGTCCAGGGCCGGATTGGAGGCGGTGTTTGAAATTATCATGGCCTCCATAGCAGTGGTGATCCGGGCCATCCCCCTAGTAAGCTCAGCCGTATGCTGACTAAGGACAGATTCCTGGTTGGCGCTGCGATGGCACAGTTGTGCCGTCGCCGCTGCAAGGCGGCCCATGGCGCGGTTCAAAACCCGGGCATCCCGCCTGCGCACCAGCTCATGCTCCTCCGGTCTGCTTGATGAGTGGGTGATGGCAGTGGTCAGCCTGCCTAACCCTGCTGCCACCTCCTTGTTCGATTCCACGACGGCCTGGAATCCCTTGACCAACTCTCCCATCTGCATGTTGTGCTGCAGGAGCTGGCGTTGGCAGGCCATAGTGGATCTTGCTTGTTGCCTCTGAATTTTCACCATCTGTCCCTCCAGGCCCAGGAATACACTGCCCTCCCGTGCTGGTGCAGCAGTGGTGGTGATGGTACGGCGCCGGGCACTGCTGCTTCCGGCCTGCTGAGTGGGCTGGGGTGCCACTGGTGGGGGTGTGAAGCTGGCCGGTCCCTGAGCCCCTGCTCCCAGGACAGGTTGAACAGGTGGCAAGGCCACGGTTGTGGCAGGAGCTGGTGTAGGCGGAATGGTGTCCCTTGTAGGGGAGTTCTCTGGGGAGAACTGCAAGGGGGGTGTGCTGGGCATTACTGGGGAGTGCAGTGCATCGAAGTCAATGACCAGGACTCCCTCCATACCTAGCCCTGGGGTGTCTCCTTCCTCCTCCTCCTCCTGGCCAGCCTGGCTGGTGCTCGGCCCTGCGACAGCAGTGTCGGACGGTGCTGCTCCCTCTGATGCCACTGTTGTTCCGCCTGATGGGGCCCCTAGGTACAAAGAAGCATTTGTAAACTGAGTGCCGATGTATTACAGTCAGTACAATTATAGCATTCCACATGTCCTTGCATCTCCTTACACTGTGTCACACTGTTTCCTGTCTTGTGATTCTGCACTGCCATATTTAGCTAACTTCTGCTGACTACATGTACCATGATGCTTGTCTCTTGTATGTTGGTGACAGTACTGTGCTGGGGTTTGCCTATGCATTGTGTCTAATGGGGAGGTGTCTGGTAGGGTGTGTCATGATGCGCATGCTTCTTACCTGTAGCTTTAGCTCTCGCAGAGCTGTCCAGGGTCCCGATTCCACTGACACTCTCCCTCTCAATGGTGCTGGAGACCAGGTCCTCCAGCTCGGTGAGGGGTGGCGCCGGGTTGTTGCCTCCTCCAGTGAGTCCAGCCTGCCTCTGTATCTCAGCCATCTTCCTCTTAGTGAGGCTGCGGATGTCATAGAATCTCTTTTTCAGTTCTTCTACAGACCTGGGGGTGACACCCGCAGCATTCACCTTCTGGGCGATGTCGGCCCAGATTCTCCTCTTGGTGCTGTCTGGCACGTTGAGGGACAGCTTGCCAAACAGCTGGCGGTGCACCCTCACCACCTCCTCGACCAGCACCTGAAGTTCGGTGGTGGTGAACTTCGGCTTCCTCTTCTGGGAGGACTTCTGGCTTTCTGACTGCTCTGCCATGTTCTCCAGTTCAGTTGGCAACCTCCTACTCCCACTGCTGCAAACTGTGAGTGTTGAGCTCAGGCTGGCTCTCCAGAAACTTCTTAATTAGCTGCACCTGCCAGTGTTGCCACTCCCTGTTTGGGTGGGGGAGGGGGAGCCACCTCATTGGCTGAATCGGCTTTTGCCGAATCGGCTTTTACCGATTCGGTATTATCCGATTCGGTAAAATCCGATTCGGTATTATCCGATTCGGTAAAAGCCAAATCGGTTCCTTCAATGCATTCCTATGGGCTTTTTCGCCATGGGTGTGTTTTCATGGCTACGAATCTATGATTGCCGAATCGGATTTTACCGAATCGGCTTTTACCGAATCGGTATTCGCCGATTCGGGACTATCCGATTCGGTGGTATCCGAATCAGTAATTTCCGATTCGTTGTTAGCCGATTCGGTACTTTCCGATTCGGACCGAGCCGATTCGGAACGTACCGATTCTCATTACCGATGCCGACCGATTCGGTATTCATTCGTTTTTTTTTCCCTACATCTCGTTTTCCGATTTCAGAATACCGATTCGGCCCGCCTCGGTATTTTGAATTCGGAAAATCGCGTTTACCTACATCGGGCCCCTAGTTCCTTAACTGTATGAAGAACGTCTCAACCTGGATGAAGGACAATTACTGAAGCCCAACACAACAACTGAAATTCTGATCTTTGGCAGACACCGCCCTCTGGAACGATTCCTGGTGGCTGTGGGAACTCAGAACCACACCCACAGACCACGCCTGCAACCTAGGCGTCACCCTCAACAGTAAACTCTCAGTGAAACATCAAGCCAATGCCATCTCCTCAGCCTGTTTCCACACACTCATCAAAGTTTTCAAGAGGCTCCCCATCAGCATAAGAAATACTGTGGCACAGGCCCTCATAACCAACCAACTAGACTACAGCAAAACAATATGTGCAGGCAGCTCAGAACACATGCAGACACCAGTCGATCCAGAACGCAGCCGCCAGACTGATCCTCAACCTGCCCTTGAGAAACCACTTCACTCAGCACCTGAAGGACCTTCACTGGCTCGCGGTCCAGAAGAGAGACCAATACAACCTCCTGACCAATACCTACAAAGCCCTCCGTGACCAAGAACATGCTTACATTTCCACTGACCTCCCAGGAACCTCAGCTCACCTCGCCCAGATACCCTGCATATGCTGCTGCCTCTCCCGAGGCCGCTGATGCAGCTCCCGAAGGCGCGCCTTCTGCAATCCTGCTAGAAAGCCTGGAACCCCCCTCCCCCCTTCTGCATTGCACCCTCACTGACCCAGTCAGGAAGGGGCTCAACGCCTGGCTGTTCGACTGATGCCTGCAAAAACCGCCTGGATACCCTCATGTGAGAAAGTGCGATTTACAATTACTACTTGTCATGTAGTCGAGTGGCTTGTCATGGAGAGGCAGAGTGTTGGAAGTGTTGTAAAATGAAGGGCATGGCGCGGAGCAGAAGGGTGTGCAGAGGTGTAGTGTGGCGTAAGCATGGTGTGGTAAAGTACTGCCATTACAGTAAACATTTTCAAATCAAAGGATTTTTACATTTGCACCGAAATACTGTTTTACTTTACAGAAACTATAATGTGTGCCAAGGTCATCACCTAGTGCATTGATAGTATTCAAATATTTGTTTCCACTACACTTTAAAAAAAAAGTGCTTAATTTGTACTAATTCATATACTCTGAATCAGCACAGTTAGTTTCGTTTTTATGGTGTGCTTGGGAGAAAACAAAACACCCTCTCTTACATGGATACTCGGCACAATGGTCACAAATCCTCTAACTTTTGAAGTCAGACAGAAAAGTAAGCACCAAGCTCACGGACAGCTTGACACTTGACCACCGTTTTTGAATGCACAGCAAATGTGACAAGATAAAAGCTAGATTTAAAGGCCCGTTTACAGAAATCGAGTTTAGGGACGAATACAGTAAACTTGGTTTGAACAACGGAAGGGACGAACTCAAGCTGGACAGCCTTCCAAGTGTTCCCAAGATGTCTTTAACAAACCAGACTGGTAGGCTGGGACCTAAAAGGCTTTGTGAAACAGACCTAACATGGCTCTGCAAGTGATGAAGGGACTCAGCAGAGTTTTCAGTAAAAGTTCTCCCTACTCCTCATTGGTTAAACTAGTATGCAGGTAAATCAATTAAAAGTCTAGCTGCAACCCCCTCTGCAGCAGAAGACAAGTCCTGTCAAAAGCTTTATAGAATTCAAGCCTCTCCACTTAAGTCAAAAGGTGCACACCCAAAGAGTAGCCTTTGGTGTACTTTTATAAAAATCGTAATTCAATGAACATCATGGATGGGTTATTACCAAGGTGACAATGATGTGCAGAAGACATGTTGGCTGCTGTTAAACAAGTATAGACCATGCACTTGAAAAATGCAATCCCTTTACTACACTATAAATCACATCAGTGCTTAATCTGTACTAAAAAAAACACAGGTGCCACATCCCTTCTCAAGAGGGCACTGGGGTGAATGTAAGACATTGTTCTGCATTCTGTCCATCAACTGTGTTTTTTGCAATTTCCACCCATTGCCATTGCATATGCAGTGGATGACCGTACCAACATAGCTACTGACCATTGCACTCCCATATCTGTGACTATACCATACCACTCAAAGAGAAGAATAGCATGACCAACCAGTATTGCTAATTTTTATGGTATATTTAAGTATAAACCACGGTTGTTGCGGAGCAGCACGGAGGTGTTTACGGGCAAGGGCATAGCCACTATCATTGCATATCACAAGGCCACCTCTCCTTCAATGTAGTCAGACTATCCTTCTTATTAGCATACCAATTTGGTTTCAATACCACAAGGGGCAATTTGCCCCCTCGCCCTCTTTTTTTGACATGCCAATTTTGTATGATTGTTTTGAAAAATAGGCATACACAATATATAAAAAATAGATATATTTTGAGTGCAGATGGGATCATATTAGGTCCTGACGAGCAAGCCGTGGGGGCGGCTTATGAAATATCTTGACCCGGTAGGGGGCATCCCATTAAAGTATACCCCCTACGTATCCCCACTTTTTAATATTTCCAGCCAGGGAAGTGAGTAAAATTTGTTTATTCCACTAGCCAGGGAATTTTTACAACTCACCCCTTATCTTTCACAGACCCTACCACTCTCACTCCCACACTACACATAACCTATTTCACAAAAAAGTGCTCCCACGTATTCGTAGGTTGCAGCACGCCCCGCCCCGTAGAGGGACGGGAAGACCCCTGTGATGAAGCATGATACTAAGGGATTCTTAGTATGCGAGGGGTATTTTAAAAACATTTAGTGCTTTCCCATGACATTTCATGGATCACTAATACACCTTTTTCTAACCACTAAAAAATGAAAAGCTTTTTTCTTTTTGTAGGGTAGAATCTTATTGTTATAAAAACGTTGAACAGGAGGTTGATCCTATATTTATACCTCTTTACTCCTTCCCCCATTTGTTACTTTTCTCTTCCGAATCCTATACAAAAACTCTGTAGCACTAGGAGGGCAAATTCAGATGTGTCCCATCAGCTCAGCCCTTTAACCCACTGTGAAATGTGCCATAAGAAAAATCGGATTTGGTTTGCTGCAAGTCTTGGAGTGAGCTGGAAAAAAAAAATATATATATATATATATATATAATATATATATATATATATATATATATATATATATATATGAATATTTTGCAGCTTTGCATCTAGAAAATTGTGAAAGAAACACGAAAGAGCACCCTGAAAGTACCTGCTATACCAACAATTCCTTGCTAGGCTAAAAGGTGTAGGCAGCAATGACCTGAATGTGTGTTGATATAGCAATAATCCAGTGCGTGCCACTACACAACAGAGGGTCGAACACAGCAATTAAATCTATAATGTATAGCAGTGCTTATACTTGCAATATGTCTTCTCCTCAGTCTGCTGAAACAAAGTCTCCCTGACTCTGAAAATGCGCTCCTCTCTTGCTCTCTAGCCTCATCCTCCTCACCATAGCTTACAGAGCAGTCATAGTGAAATAAAAATAATCAAGGTTTCCACCCCTTTTTATTCTTTGCCCCTGATTACCGCCTACTCTCAATTGATGCTTATTTGCTAAATAGAAATCCTGTTTTTGCGATTGTTCGCAATTAGCAAATTAATAGTACCTTCCAAAATAAGAAACACAAATGGATAATTGGTGATAAATAATCACAAACTCCAGTCGCAAAAATAGCGAGGCATTAAGATTCAGTTTCCATCACTATTTTGGAGACTGGAGATGAAAACCACTTTGATACATTCCCACCTTATCTTTTACCGGCCCACCTGGCTCTTGGTCAGGTACTCATGGATGTGTGTTGCACGTGCAGTGCAGTGGTCTGGGTAAAGGGGGTACCACAGTAAGTAGTTGTGACGCGAAGGAGGTGGATCGGAAAGTGAGATGGTATGTATGTGCTAGGGAAAGGTAGCCTCGAGAGACGATACCTTGCAGAGTGGAGGAGGGAAGAAGTCCACAATGCAGGTCATGCAACAGGGGAAGTACGTGGATGTAATACATCTCATCATGCGTATTGTGTAGCAAAATGAAGTCATATATATTCAAAGGAGAGAATACATTCTTTTCTGTTATGAAGAGATCAGGTGCATGTCTAAATGTAAGTATCTAAATTAAATTCACTTTAAAAGTTTTTCCGCGAGGAAAGAAAGCTCGTCGGATTAACAGGGATAGAGAAATGCGTGTGTGGTGTGCACGTGTTCCTGTTTATTGTTCGTAATTTGCCGTCTTTTTGTACTGTAAATACGTTTACTGTAACAATGCGTGCTGGATTTCCTTTCCCATTGCAGTAGTTATATGTGGCGATGGCTTGTAAAAGTGCCATCTGTTTCCTGTTTTCATAGATTCCATTCGGTCACACGGTTCTGATAAATATGTTGGCTGTTATTTTCATTTCGTTTTACGTATTTTAGAATAAAGCATGAATAAATATGTGTTTCAGTGGAGATATGGCTAGTTTTTAGGTCTCGCCTGTTGTCGATGCGCATGCGCATCGAGCAAAGCGAGACTATTGCGAGTTATCCACACTTTATCTGCACTGCAAGGAATCGTGGCGATTCCTTGCAGTGCCCGTGAGTTTTAAGGTCAATGCGCATGCGCATTAAGCTTATGCGCATGCGCATTGACCTTAAAAGTCACGGGCGCGTGCACGTCCGTCTCCTAACAACACACACACACCCTCTCCCCCGCTCCGCCCCCTCCCGCCGTGTCGCATTTCTCTTTCTCCTCCCCCTCCCCTCTCTCCCCTCCGTCTCGGTTCACACACACCCTCTCCCCCGCTCCGCCCCCTCCCCGCCAACACCGCCTCGCGAGCTCGTCATTCCAAACCCGCCCTCCCCCGCCTGAGAACGGCATGGCACAGTGGTAAACAGAATACCCAGTAACACGTATTCATGCTCGGGCGGCACTTCCTCCATGTTCACCACCCAAACACATCCTGATGGGGCCCTTAACCAGAAGGCATCAACAATCTTTCCTTTCTGCTTCCAACGCCAATTGCACCTACAACGAATCCGGATCTTGCATAAGGTCCCCCCGCCCCTCCCCCTCTGCTCTCAATACCTCAATCCAGAGCGCCATTTAAGTCCGCCATAATAAGCCGTGCTGCGCTTACTGGGTCAAGGGAAAAAGCACAAAGATGCCTTGTTTGTTTCGCTCCGAGGGACAGGGAGCCGCCACAGAGACCAGAACCAGCGTCAGAGAAGGAAAGCCTTCCAGATCTTCAACCATGGTAGTCGATTCACCGATGCTGTACACACGTCCCTAACAACGTCATTTCAGGCGGACACCATCATACATGACAGCACCAAAACAAAAGAGAAGGCAGCATTCGTTGTCCCGCTAAGCACCACCTTTTGTCCGTCCAGGCAGCCGCTCAATGCAAACACCTCCCAGTGCCATGTAAAGCCACCCCCAACAACACAAAGGAAAACCCGGATATACAAGCAGAATCCACTGTGAGACACTGGCCTGCCCGCCCATGTGACACATCAGCAGCCCAACATCAAACAAACGCCAGAACACGTCAGACAGCCCACAGATGATTAAACACAACTGATTTATCTGCACGTCATGCAAGGCCATCGCAACATAACGCCCTTCGGCCCACACACACATCTATCTAACCCCAGTGCTTAATTCGATTATAAAAATTGAAAGTGTAACTCCAAAAGTTTTTCTTAAGAGATCGCTGCTTAATACCAAGGCTGCTTACTCTGGATTCTACCTCACGCCTCTTCCTTCCACTCCTGTGACGATCTCAATCGTGCAGGGTTTGCCATTTTTGCTTTCTTTGTTTTCTGCATTTCTGACTCCTGCTCTGGGTCAAAGTCTGATGACAGAACCTCAACCCCTCACCCTCAATCCCTCACCCACACTCACCCACACTCACCCTCACCCACCCTCACCCACCCTCACTCACCCTCACTCACCCTCACTCACCCTCACCCTCACTCACCCTCACTCACCCTCACCCTCACTCACCCTCACCCTCACTCACCCTCACCCTCAACCCCTCACTCACCCTCACTCACCCTCAACCCCTCACCCTCACCCACCCTCAACCCCTCACCCACCCTCAACCCCTCACCCTCACTCACCCTCAACCCCTCACTCACCCTCACTCACCCTCAACCCCTCACTCACCCTCACTCACCCTCAACTCCTCACCCACCCTCAACCCCTCACCCTCACTCACCCTCAACCCCTCACTCACCCTCACTCACCCTCAACCCCTCACTCACCCTCACTCACCCTCAACCCCTCACTCACCCTCACTCACCCTCACTCACCCTCACTCACCCTCACTCACCCTCACCCACCCTCACCCTCTCACTCACCCTCACTCACCCTCAACCCCTCACCCTCACCCACCCTCAACCCCTCACCCTCACTCACCCTCAACCCCTCACTCACCCTCACTCACCCTCAACCCCTCACTCACCCTCACTCACCCTCAACTCCTCACCCACCCTCAACCCCTCACCCTCACTCACCCTCAACCCCTCACTCACCCTCACTCACCCTCAACCCCTCACTCACCCTCACTCACCCTCAACCCCTCACTCACCCTCACCCTCACTCACCCTCACCCTCAACCCCTCACTCCCCCTCACTCACCCTCACCCTCACTCACCCTCAACCCCTCACCCACCCTCAACCCCT
This sequence comes from Lissotriton vulgaris, assembly GCF_964263255.1. Taxonomy (NCBI): domain Eukaryota; kingdom Metazoa; phylum Chordata; class Amphibia; order Caudata; family Salamandridae; genus Lissotriton; species Lissotriton vulgaris. The sequence goes on along the minus strand of NC_141689.1, from coordinate 414,768,468 downwards.
CACCCACCCTCAACCCCTCACCCTCACTCACCCTCAACCCCTCACCCTCACTCACCCTCAACGCCTCACTCACCCTCACTCACCCTCAACCCCTCACTCACCCTCAACCCCTCACTCACCCTCACTCACCCTCACCCTCAACCCCTCACTCACCCTCACTCACCCTCAACCCCTCTCACCCTCACTCACCCTCAACCTCACCCTCACTCACCCTCACCCTCACCCTCAACCCCTCACTCCCCCTCACTCACCCTCACCCTCACTCACCCTCAACCCCTCACCCACCCTCAACCCCTCACCCACCCTCAACCCCTCACCCTCACTCACCCTCAACCCCTCACCCTCACTCACCCTCAACGCCTCACTCACCCTCACTCACCCTCAACCCCTCACTCACCCTCAACCCCTCACTCACCCTCACTCACCCTCACCCTCAACCCCTCACTCACCCTCACTCACCCTCAACCCCTCACCCTCACTCACCCTCAACCTCATGCTAAAGATTTACAAAAAAACCCATAAACAATTCTAAAAGCACTAACTCTAATGCTGCGAGACCTATTGCATTTCTAATGCTTGTTAATGATTTATGGATTTTTTGATCTGTCTCCCACCTAGAAACACACTTCATCAAATGACATATTTGGTGGCTTTGTTTTCTGATATAAAAAAAAGAGGGAGGACTAAGAACTTTTTATGGGAGGCAGGAGTTCTTGGACCAACGTAGCTATTGTGACTTTAAAGGAACGTATCCATCTCTCTCTATATATGCCTGTGCAGAAAGGTCATTTGATTTCGTGAAGGATTATTGTTTTGAACTTTTTATCCCCATTTTTTTAAAATGTTATGCTACCAGCAGGTGTATGACACACTTCTGACATGTGTTTGCATTGTGATGCTTTTGGAGTCTAGTTTCACTATGTGCATATTTCTGGGATTTCTCATTTGTTTGGTCACGGAGTATATGTTTGGTTAATATTGGTTCAGTGAAATGAACTCAATGTCTCTGATACTGCATGGACTGTTTGTGCTCTGATTTGTGCTTGGGGTGTGTACCTTAGCCAGGTTTGGACTGGGTCTCTACGGCTGGGGGAGGAAATCAGAAGGAACTCTTTTTAGTGAGTCTACTTTTTTTTAGTGTCAAATAATCTTTATTGATTTTACATACGAATAACACAAATCTAAAGACAGTTTGGGATCGTAAAAAAAATAAGAGACCGAATGTATTTTTCATGACAATTCGTATTACATTAATACCATTGACCTCTTTAAGCACAAGTGAATAGGTAAGGAACTTAAAAGGAAAGGGGTCAAGACTGCATAAAATACCACGTCAATAATATCTTATGCACACTGGAACAAACAGCCAGCACTTTAATTGGTACATTAACACCTTCGCAGCGTCGAACTGTAGTGTACTTCCTATATTCCCAATAGGCTCTGCACATTGGAATAATCTATTCAGCAGTGTAGACTTAGGGCTGAGGTCGACTAGGTCTCTACTGACTATATTAGACTTAAGGTTTGCCAGCTAGCTCAGAGGTCACGACAAACTTTCTCGAAATAAACAAAGAGGAGTTTAACCTCCCTGGATAGACAAGAAGGGATTAGCTTCTGACAACCATATAACATGACGACTTTGCTCCCTCAGAATAAGAGTGTATCTCTAGAGTTGTGTGAAAACAATAGACCGCTATTTCACTCAGTCAATCATGCGTACTTAGTTTCACCAGAGTGCAGAGAAAAGAGAGACGGGCGTTTTCAAAAAAAGGTGTAATTTATTGAGCAGTCTTCTTTCTCATGCAAGAGAAATGAATTGCCATAAATGCAATACTTAATGTAAAGTAAAGTGCATACAGTAAAAGGAGTATTATGAAATAATACTGTAAAAGCATTGATATGGTTTCTTAGCCATAAGATACTTTAAAATGGATAAAATATATATATACATTGACTAACGTACTCAACTGGTGCTTCTAAATACGCCTACCCCAGTGTACCTGACCTAAGCCTAATACGTGGGAAGGAGTAAGTAAGTAGCAGTTTAAGTTAAGTTGGTTTTGCGTAGAATCTGACTCAAGAATTCTCTTTAAGGGTTTAGTCAGCTCCGTACCTGGGTAATAGAATGCAGGAGGTCTGGTATCTCTCTTTCAGGACTCGATATCCCAGCAGCCCGCGAAGGTAGCTGAGAACACCGAAGCTGGCTTTCTCGGCAGGAGAAAAGACAGCGTCTCTCTCAGTGCATCAAAAGGGAGGGGCAGCGTCCGTGGGCTCTCTCATCAGCTGGGCTCTTGGGCAAGTAGATAGCTCCTCGGCTCCAAAACCACCACTATGTGTTTGCTTAAGGCAACGTTGGTATATTTATACCTGAAAGGTGCCGGGTTTGACGTAAGGTTGGACATAAGACGTCAATAAAGATGTCACTAAGAACTGGCCGTTCTTAAAGTGCTTCACAGGAGTTCTAGGACGAAATCAAAACAAAAGCAAATGGGGATTTCCCAGGTTGCTGGAGATTTGCTTTGTTTAGAGAACTCGTTGTGCTTTCTAGGAGTCCGGGGAAGTAGCCTTGCTTAATGTGACTGCATGGGCTACAACTAAATATGGATATGATTCCTATGCCATTATAGGGATATTATTGATTATAACCGTACAAGGGCATAAAATAGAAATATCGATTTAGGTTCCTAGATAAAAACACAATACCCACTCCACGATCTAATGTCCATCATTACTAAAACTAAGCAATAGTAAACATTTAAAGGTGCATGTGTATTCCAACCCACCCCAAAATACATTTTTTGCATTCGAAATGGTGTATGCGAAATGCACGAAAATGATTATTGGTACTGTACGCTTTTCAAGCAGTGTACTCATTCAGTTAAACATGCTTATATATATTAGCTGAACAATTTACGAAAATTACACATGAAATGGCTCTTAATACAGAAAAGAAGGTCGAGACCATTCCATCACATATGAATACAGTTGCTGTAAATGTGCTAGAGGCTGAGGTAATATATTGTCTCTAGAGTTCCTAAAAATAGAAGCTCTGTTCTTTAAGAATAGTTCTACTTTAAGCAGAGTACATGTGCCAGAAAAGGTAAATATTTTGGAAGTTGAAAAAAATAATTTCGCTTTCAGGGGAGAAAATAGTTCCAAATGTTTTCAGTAGCTTTTGTTTATCAAAGCTCAAGGCCGAATTCAGAGTTCAGGGGAACGCTGTGTGCTCGTTGCATAAAAAGTTATTCTTTCTGTTCAGGGGAGAACATCATTTCAGACAGACTCGCAAAAAATTGGTCTACGACATCAGGTGAAAGTTCGACCAAGTTTGAAAATGCCGCAACAGTGCAGTCGTGAGAATGATTGCTATCATTGATGTCAGGATCAGCAATGCTCACAGAAGGTCGTACCTGGGTGATGCTGCTCTCATCTCGTACTTCACTGCCACCTAATCGTAGGGGTGAAGTCTCAACGAATGCAGTCATCAGAATGGGTAGTCGCTGGGGACAACACGATGCATGAGCCGTTACAGGACTTAGCAAAGTATCTGTATCCAATGGTACTGCTGATGGTAGCGTAAGACAGACGTCCAACACGCATTCTTCTCTGCATAGCATACATCGAAGCACAGGTAGGATGCAATTTTGCCAGATTGGTCTGACTGAAAGAAACCAGGTCATATTCAGATCTCTTAGCCAGGCTAATCCAAGGATTTTAGTTATGCGGTCCCGATAGCGCATAGGTAGGATCGTTTCTTCCATCGTTGCTGGAGTCTTGTCTGCGACTTGGCTTGCTATATCGGAGAAGAAGGATCAAAAATAAAATTCCTGCTACGAGTCCCAAAAGTAGTGGTAGGCCGCCAAAGACAGAATGGACAAAATTGGGAAAAATGCCCAGAACTGTTTTGAAAGGTGTTAACAGTCCCGAAAAAATGGTCTTAAATATATGTGGGATACCACTGGTATCAGACATATTTAGGATTTGGCTTAGCATTTCTACGAAATGCACGGGGCAATTTGTTGATAAAAGGGTATGTATCTCTGCCGTTGTCCTTGCAACCAGAAGATCATACGTTTCTTTTGATGACGTTAAAGGCACGGTTGTCTGTAAAAGAACAGACTTCATTCTGCTTAAAGTATCAATTCGAATAGAAGAGATATTCAAAGAAGGCCAAATCGTCGCCTCCGTATCTGGAGTGCTGTTTGGATACAATACTTGCATACAGCAAGTGACCATGGAACTAACGCTTACGAGATAGGCTTTCCCTGGCACCATGCCACAACAGCTGTGGTCCACTATTAAAATATAGCTCCCGTTAGAAAGCCGTCTAAAGAATGGCTTTATTTGTGTTGCAGGTGTGCCGTGCTGGTGACATGAAAGGTTATTTGAAGTCCCCTCACAGGCCCCATGCAAATTAATACCTTGGCACAGAAGTATACCGCTTAGTGATTGTTAACAATTGTTACCACTAAGAAATACATTCTGTTTCTTTTCACTATAACGTGTGTGTGTAAGGCAATTTCCATGATGACTTAATGTACCCTTTAACCAACCTTTCATACTGGCCCGCTGGTATATACTCTTGGCAGTATTTAAATTGGAAAGTTGTTATCGGAATTGTAATTATTCCGTGTATTATCCATTCAATGACCGGTCTTTCTGACATTGTCAATGGTAATCTCTCAAGTTTTTCAATGCTCAGAATCGTAAAGTCTGCTCCTTTTTGTCCCAAACTGATTTGTTTATCAGTAAGGTTAACCCCTTCACTGCGGCGGCTATTCCGCCGCAGTGCTAAGGGGGCGGGGCGGTCGCGTGGCGGCCGCATGGTGGTGACAGAACCGCTCCGTCACCAGCGTCGGTTGCGCTGTGCTTATGACGGAGCGGTTCCGTCATGGCCCCGCCCGCTCAATGGAACGCTCAGCGCAAGCGCGGAATTCGCGCCGCGCAGGAGCGTCGAGCGGGCCATGACGGAACCGCTCCGTCATCAGCACAGCGCCACCTCAGCTGATGACGGAGCGGTTCCGTCATCAGCGCTCAAGGGGTTAAAGATAGAGAATAATGACGTGTTTATCAAACGCCATGGCACGTAGCCTGTACACAGATTTTGCAACGTCCAGCCGAGCTGTACAATACAACGTAATTGGGACTGACCGTGTTGTAACATTAGTAAGTCCTGATCTATTATATCGATAGCAGATGATACAATACTGTCCAGTGAATATATTCTGGAGGGCAGAGTCCTTAACCCATTGTCCACAACAGAAAGTGATTTTTCCAAATGAATACGATCAATTTCTCGTATTTTTTCTGCTGTCTCAATTTGAGTTACTTTCCAAGCTTCATTGTATGCAGCATATATACCGGCCTCTATGAAACGTTTTTGACGCTGTTTGCGTGGTCCCATTATGAAATCACGCAAGTCAGCACCGTCTTTAAGTAAAGTCAAGTGTTGCTTAATTTCAGCCAGTGTGGATTTCTGTAGCCACTCAAGGCATAGTTTCCCTACACTGTATGTTGTTACTATCCCTGGATGTTGTCTCTGGGAGTATCTAGGGTCTGGTCTGGTCATTTTGAACCCCTGTATTTTGTTCAGGAATCTATCTTGACAGTTATTTGTGTCTGTTGGGCAGATCAACCACTTTTTCCAATCAGGATGTGTTCTGTTTGGGTGTAAAATATGGGATACGTCTATCTCAACATATGTAGTGGTATTACTATCAGGTATTGGCTTTGAAATAGACGGTTTGTTTAAGTCTTTAATCTTAGCTAGGCCAAGACAGTAGTCTGTTGAATGGTGTCATTCACGAATATTATTTGTTCTGGGATCACGCAGGCTCTAAATAATGCTTCCAAACCTTGGACCTGCCAATTTTTTGTACCCCAGATGGTTTTCGTTTCAATGTTGTGTTTCCAGAATTCAAAACCAAATGTAATAATTTTTTCATAAAATGTTTCAGAATAAATCAATTTATATTTGTCAACATTGTTTTATCCCTGTCTTATTTAACAGTTTAAAATAAAACGTTTCTGCATCACTTGTGTTAAACCCTGAGAAGTATGGGAATTTCTCATTAAATGTTTTCGAACTGCTTTTAGGTGGAGTTGCACAATGTTCCCATTGATTATACTTAAAAACATTTCTAGGTTGAGCAGATTTATGTAAATAGTGATGTGCAAAGTGATTGTAAAAGTACATTAGTTCATAATTCGACAAACCCTGTAAGTAATCATGTAAATTTTGCTGACATTACTAAATCTGACATCATATTATTTATGCTTCAAAGTCCCAATCATCAGAGAATGTACTTAGTTTTACAAAGTCACTTAATGAAACCTTGAACTGATGTGGATATTTCAAGAGTTCAACCGGGCCATAGATTTCGTAATCCGTTTTGTCCCAAGCTACCCCACCGGGTATTGGAATGGCTGTGACATTCACTGATGATAGTTCTCTCTTCTCGATGTGAGATGACTTGTGTGGCTTCAGGATCAAGTTGATGTTCTGACTTGCTGTGTCCATTGTACTGTATTTTCCCTCAATGAATTTTCCCAAACAAAGTACCATGATGAGCTAAAGCAGGAGGAAAAGTGCACCTAACACAATCCAAAATTCAATCCATGGAGAAATCAGATAGGTTTCTTTGAGTTGATGAAAGAGTTTAGTTACTTTGTCTTTGAAAGCTTTTGTTGTTGGCGTTTCTTCAGGTTCGCTTGGATCTTCAGAAAAGTTATTGAAATTGATGAAGTAGCCAGATGCAGTTCTGTCAATTGTTGGAATTGCTACCGAATTTTCCTTTGCTTTTTCATTTTTTCTTTCATTAGCATAGTCTGAGGCTACATCGTTGTAGACAGGTGTTTCTTGACGAACTGTTGCAATTTGGGTTTCAAGAGGCACAAGTTTCATGGCATTGTTGCATCGTCCTTTTTTTATTCACTGCAGGTTCATCAAATGTGATTAGTCTCTCAGTTTGAACCTCTTGGATTGTAGCAAATTTTGGTATTCTGCTATTTCTTGGGAGTCCACTGGGCCTACTACTTATTATTGGCCACATGATTGTGGTTTTACCAGGTCGATGGATACAACCCGGTTCTCCTTTTTACCAGCAAGGGGCGGTAATACAACTGATATTGTTCCACTGACAGCTAAGACAGGTACTGCTTTTCTGTAAGAAGACCCAAATTCCTTCTTCACCGCGATCTTCTCTCTGACCAGAGCCCCAATCTTTGGAATCCAGACAGGCCTTGCTGGGACAGGTGGTTTATCTTCAGTGGCTGTTGGCTGCTGTTTTAATTTTATGTTGCTCAGGGCTTTTCTTGTTTCATTTAAGTCCTGTAAAACAGCCAAACGATCTTTGATATCAAAGCATTTTTTTCTACCACTGAAATCTGACTATCTAAGTCCCGAATATGCATTCTAGTACCGAACAATAGTTCGTACGGACTAAAACCTTTTAGACAATGTCTTGACAGATTATTAAGACTACGTTGGACACTTGTTAAATGTTGGACCCACCCATCACCCGAACCTAATACCCTCGCCGTTATAGATTGCTTTATGTCCCGGTTTTTCTTTCCACAATCCCATTTCCCTCAGGATGGAAGGGACAAGAGTACCACAACGCAATGCCCATGCTGGTCACGGCCTCCTTATAAGCTTGAGAGCTAAAAGCAGGACCCTAGTCAGAATGTAGCATGCCAATTGCGTATGTGCCGATAAAGACTCGCAAATCTTTTATAACAGTTCTGGCGTCAGCCGAGCGCTGGTGTCTGTATTTTTAAGTGAATCTAGTTGTAGCATCCTGCTACAAATAACCACAGACACAATTGCTTATTATACTGGAGCTTTATTGTGTTGCATCCAGCCTGTCTCCTGTCCCTACTCTAACTGTCTTCATCCTTTACTGACCCCTCCTCTTCCCCTCAGCCCACCTAGCTCCGCCCACCCCAGCTACTAGACTATCAACTATATTACATCTCCCCCTTTCTTAACAAAATGAGCTTAATGTCTTCAGTGTTCGCAATTCTTCAATCCACCACACGGGTCGGCGGACAGTCTGTTCTTCAAACCTCAGTAGTGTCGAATCAGTGGTGGGCTTGGCTTTGGTCAATCTTTCTGTTGTCTGGATCAGGGCATTCTTGACCACGTTGCGTTTGAACTGTTTACTCTCACACTCCGCAGTCATCATGTTTCCTTCCTGCGGTGTAACTGTTGGTTCAGATGCTCGATCTCTTTCATGAGTGGATAATGTTGGGTCCTCTTCCGAGCACCAGCATCTACTTTTACTTCCTTTTGTCTTGTCCAGTCAAGGGCAGCACTGCTCTCCAATCCAGGGTCATGCATACCAGACAGTACGGTGCTATCTGATGAGACTGTCTTGGTTTGGTTCGGTAACTCATTCGCCGCATTTACTTTTACTTTATTTTGTCTAGTCCGGTCGAGGGCAACATTGCCCTCCAATTCAGGGTCATGTATGCTAGACAGTACGGTGTGGTTCGATAACTCATTCACGGCCTCGGGTTGTCTGGCGAGCTCGTGGGCTATCTGTGCATAGGCATGTTTCTTTCTCATCTGATGATCTCTCTCTGCTGACATGTCCGGTTTTCCTTGCCGAGTGGATGGCTGGTCCCTTCCCGTCTGGTGATTAAGGTCCACTGCCTCTGTTTTCCTTTTGTAGGTCCTTTGAGTCAGCCTCGCGGACCCCTTTCAGGGGTGACGGTGTCTGATCTATGTCCAGATATACTTGTGACTGACATGACAGGTGGTCTTGTGGCGTGACTGAGTATTCAGAGTCCTTAGTGTGTGACGTGTTGCTCTTGACGGGAAGGATGTCCTTTGGTTCCATGGTGCGTTCGGGTGGTTGACGCCATGGCTGTTGTCGGGACCATGACTCGGTCAACTCACGGGATTGAACAGACGAGCCCTCTGGGTCAGAGAAGTCTCTTGTCGACTTCCAGGATCGGACAGACGTGCTCTCTGAACCAGAGGAGTTCCTGGCCATAGACGTGCTTTCTGGGTCAGAGAAGTCTTTTGTCGACTTCCAGGATCGGACGGACGCGCTCTCTGAATCAGACGAGTTCCTGGCCATACTCCTTTTGAAGCGTTCCTTTGAGGGTGTAACGGGTAATGGATGTCTGAAATGAGTGGGCTGTGACACGTTGTTCGTTGACTCAGGGTTGTCTTTAAAATGCTTCTCCGGGCGCCTTCGTCGACTTGTCTTTGGCGTTGTTTCATTTGAGAAGTTGTTCAACAACCACGTGCTTGTTCTTTGTGTTTGCTCTTGAGATTTTCGATCTTTGCCTTTCTCACATGTCAACGACGTCTTCTCAGTTTCTTCGTTGTCCCCGTTGTCATTGATGCGTTGGTCTTTTCCTGTTCGTTGTTGGGGAGGGTCAGTTCGTCTTATGCGACCTATTTCTTCTTCCCACTTATTTGGTGCTCGGATACCCATGAAGTGGGTGTGATGTGTTCTCCTGCTGGATGATGTTCCTTCAGACTCATCTTCACAACTTGGCGAAGAATGTTCCTGCGCCAACTTCCAGTTTTGACCATTTTGATTTCTTCTTCTATGGTTTGTCTTCCATACTCTCTTGTTGTGCAGGTTGCCTTCTTGTCCAGGAGTGCGGTCTGTCCCACTTGACGCTCCCTCCTCGTCAGACATTGAATGACACCTTGAGGGTGAAGAACTCCTTGAGGTTGTCCTTTGACTGATTGACTCGGAGTGCTCCTTATCACTTTGTCTCTCTCGTTGTCTTTTCAGTGGTCTGCCTTCCCTCTCTCTCCTTTTTGTTTTGTGCATTTTCCGAGTTTCATCCGTCCAGGCATCTTGATATGTTGCTTTCAGAGGCAAGTTCTTTGATCTGTCTTTTGCCTTGACGTGTATTCCAATTTCAGCCTTCCTAATGATTTCTTCTAATGACCAATTTCCTCGCAGGATCTTGAGCTTTGTGTTGGGGTTTGCGCAGCCTTCAATTATCCGGAGTCGAACTGCGTCCTCATTCGTAAAGGTGTTAAAGTGGCAGCCTTGTACCAGGTTTTGCAACCGAATGATGAAACTTGGCAATGGTTCACCTGGTTCCTGCCGAGCTGTGTTGAAAGCGATGCGCTCATGATCCACTTTAGCTTGTGCAGAGAGACGGGCACCTAGCTTCTCTTGGAGTCTTTTATAGATTTCTGTGTCTTCTTTGGAAGATGTTTTGATTGGGCATCGGCCCTCAGGACCCATCAAATGGAGGAGCAGCATTAAACATTTCCTCTCTCTTTGTTCACCATTGGAGTCCAGGAAGTCACTCAATGTTGCCAGCCAATGGTTCCGTTTGAGACACAGACTCCAGGTATCCGTCTGCACCCCTGGGGGTGGTACTTCAATGCAGGGATTGAACCGTTGTGCTACTTCTTGCCCCGCCATGAGAGGAAGATTTTGATGGATTATATTTGCAGGACACGGGCTGTTCACTCGTCTTCTCGTCTTCTTAGCTGATCCTCTTTAGTCGAAACCTGTGGTCTGGTCATGTGCTGGGACGTTGATAATCTTTGCAATCATCACAGTATGTGCCAGTGAATCACTTAGATTTTGTGCGTTCCGAAGTGTCCACCACCCAGCTGCACTGTGCTAGACACAAGGTTTCTTTTCTTTCGAGTTGCATGCTAGTGGCAGGTGTTTACCAACTCTTCTGCGGTGATGCTGGGCACGTTTTACATCTTTGTTCGTTCGGGCGTACTAGCGCAAGTCCTCCAGTCACTTCAGTGTGTGTTGTGCTTGTTCCTGGGACTCTCTTTCGCAGTCTTGCCCTCTTCTGAACCTCGTGTGGTTCTGTTCAGCAACTCCTCCCTTCGGCGCTCTTCAGTTTGTGCTCAGCGTCGCCTTTATCTGTCTATTGAATTTGCTTATGCTTGTTCCATTGTGCTCTTGTCTTTACAGACACGTGTTACTTCATTACATTCGCCACTGCGCATTCGCTTGCGTTTCTCAGTGTTCGCGTTTCCACCCGTCCTGATATTTGTTTTTGTCAATGCTTGTTTGTTAAGTCACTCTTGTGGTTGCTCGTGCTTGTTCTGTTTTGGTTGCCAAGACTTGTTCATTGTTGTTCACGCGCCGTTATCCACGCTTATTTATTTGCCTTACCAATGCCTATTTCTTTGCATTTACCAGTGCTTGTTTATTTGCACATAGCAAGGCTTGTTGACTTGCATGTCCCAATGCTTGTCTATTTGCATTTACCAGTGCTTGTTTATTTGCACGTGCCAAGGCTTGTTGACTTGCATGTACCAATGCTTGTCTATTTGCATGCACCAATGCTTGTTTATTTGCATGTACCAATGCTTGCTTGTTTGTCTCTGCCAATGTTTGTTTGGTCTTCACCAATGCTCGTTTATTTGCATCTACCAATGTTTGTTTATTTGCATGTACCAATGCTTGTTTGCTTTTGCCAATGTTTGTTTGGTTTTCGCCAATGCTTGTTTGTTTCCTTACAGTTATCAATGCTTGTTGACTTTCTTTTGCCAATGCTTGTTTCTTTGTTCTTGCCAGTGCTTGTTTGTTCACTTTTGCCAATGCTTGGTGATTTCTTGACGTTGCCTGACTTCAAGATGGCCGCCTATGGACCACACAGGGTATGTCCTTAAAACCTGCCTGACTCAAAGATGGCCGCCGTAGTTGTCTGCAGGCACTACTTTCTCTCTCTGCACTCGACCCGATTCTTCATACAGGACTCACCGGCAGTTGCTTCCAGGGTCAGCATACTCCAGGTTGGGGTCCCTCTGGTTACTGCTACAATCAGGTGAGGTTGGGGTGGGCTCCCGCCTTACTTTGCAGGGTCCTTCGGCGGCTGCGTGCCAAAACCCATGCATCCGGGGTGAGGTTTTCCGGCGTCGGAGCTCACTCGGGCTCCATTTACCGCGCTCAGCAGCGCTTTGCAGGAGACCATCTTGGGGGCAGTAGACCTTCGTGGGGGCGATGTCCTTCACCCTAGGGCACTTTCCTTCGACCTTTGGGGCTTGGCAGAGTCGGAGTGGGCTCCCGACTTCTGTTTTGTTGGGGGCATGCCAAATCACACGCATCGGGGGTGAGGTTTTTTTTCGATCACGGGCATTCGAGCCCCGGTTTTCGGGCGCTCGGTCGCGCTCCCCAGCCAGTCCTTCAGGGACAGATTCCCCCACCTCTGGGCACTTCTTCAGTTCTCTGGGGCACAGCAGGGTCGGAGTGGGCTCCCGACTCCTGTCTTCACGAGGGTCACTCACTCTGCACGCTTCCGGCGTGATCCGCGTTTTAAGCGCGAAGGGCTCTTTTTTGGCACTGAGCGTTTCAGCGCTCCTCTCGGCCACTCTTCTCAGTTCCCTCGCGGTCTGCAGAGGGGCAGGGTCACTGGGTGTTGACCTCTTCAGTTTAGGTGGCAGCTCAGTCGTCTTCACCAGCTCGATCTCGACTGCTGCTTGGGACAGGGTGTTTTCACCTGGTGCTGTGGGTTTGTGGGTTTTGCTTATCCCACCCTCGTCGCCAGTTGTAGCATCCTGCTACAAATAACCACAGACACAATTGCTTATTATACTGGAGCTTTATTGTGTTGCATCCAGCCTGTCTCCTGTCCCTACTCTAACTGTCTTCATCCTGTACTGACCCCTCCTCTTCCCCTCAGCCCACCTAGCTCCGCCCACCCCAGCTACTAGACTGTCAACTATATTACACTAGTCTTAAAAAGAAATTAATGGGACGCTGGATTTTACGTATAGATAGCCTTATGCTAACTACAAGAAGGGCCATGGCAATACTCCGGTCGGTTCGCTACTGCGATCTCTGTTGCAGTTTGGACAGCTCTTTGCAAATTTATAATGTTGCAGGCTCATCCCCGGCCACCAGTATTCTGATTGTAATTCTTTCAGAGATTCCTTGATCTCTTGGTGCCTTAGACCCAATCCCATGTGTGCGTCCGCTATTAAGAAGATTCTCCTGTTCGTGTTTGGAATTACTCTATCCCCCACTCCAGGGATTCGAGCAAAAGGAACGGCGTTTGCATCAATTATGTATGTATAATTGAGTGGATAGTTCACGGGTAGTGCTGCACAGTCGCCTTTTGAAGACGTTTTTACCGCCAGCATGGTTTCCCCGTCTATGTATTTTTCTGAGCGCTTTTTTGTGGCTACGGAAGCTGGTTGAGCTGCTTCCGCTGAGGCTGTATTAGCCAATGAATTCCCTGCAACGTGAACGCCATCACGTTGATGACTCAGTGTATGTATCACGTGAGTCATTCGTAGTTCTCTCTGCAAAAGAACTACCTGTTCCCAAAGCTTCTTATGCTTTATTGTGGCACCTGTGTCATCTTTATAATCGTTTTGAACCCAGTTCTGCAAGTCATTATTGTAAGATTTGACGCAGAAATGTGAATCGCACACTATTAGTGTCGGGAATTCACGATCTGCATTTTCAAGCGCCATCTTTAAAGATCTAATTTCAGCTCGCTGAGCCGAACAGTTTCTCAGTGATTCCGTTTTTGTTATTTTTGGTCTGAATTTACCACAGCGCCAGCGACCTTTAACAATCGCGCACGCTGCATTGTAGGATTTATTATCCACATCGTAATGTTGTGCAAATCTGTCCATATAGATTACACAAGAGTACTGTTGGAGAGGCAGAATTTCGATTGGCAGAGGATATTCTTCTTCATATTTTAGATCTTTCAGTTTTTTCATGTTCGGGTCAAAATAGTATTTCACGTCTTTTGCAGCAAGATAATTTTCCCACTGTATCCATTTTGGATCTAATGCCACCGTTTTTAGATTAACTGGGCTTAATAACGCCTCAAGGGCTGATTCTGCTGTATAAACAGTTATTCCTTTGCCTTGGGCTTGGGCTCTTTCTTTTGCTACAGCAGTTTGAACCGCATTTACAATATTTTCTCTAAGACTGAATGTTTTTTCAGCTTGTGTGTACAAATATGATTTGTAAGCTATTGGTACTGTTTCTCCCTCATTAGAGGTCAGGTACGTGAATCCGCATCTTCCTGGGATGACTCGGATTTCAAGGTTGCGTGTGTTGTCGCGAGTTTGTAATTTTGTTTTAGCTAACATGTCTGTTTGCAATGATCTCAAAATTTCTGTGTGTTTCTGAGTCCAATTGATTGGTTTAAAATCAGGTTTTATTAATTCATAGAGAGGTTTAACCCTCTCTGCATAATTTAGAATGTAAGTTCTTCCGAAATTCAGGAAACTTAGTATTGATTGTAAGTTCTTCGGCGTTTTTGGTGCTTGGAGTACAGCACACTTCTCTAAGAAGTTGTCTGCTAGGCTTTTGCCTTCACTTGATAATTCATATACTAAAAACAGGACAGTTAGGTGGGCAATTCGTGTCTTTATAAAGTTGGATTTGTAACCCTCTGCTGCGAACCCAAGTATTATGGTGTTCACTCTTTTCAAGTGAGTATCCAGGTCATCATCTGTGAGATAGATGTCATCGACATAAGATAATGCCTGATCATCATATATTTGTAGTAACTCTGTTACCCTTGCTGAGAATAATCCTGGGCTATTCTTGAATCCCTGTGGAAGTCGACAGAAATTTCTGTGACCCCATTATTGAGAAAGCGGTTAAATACCTGCTTTCAGGTGCAATGTTTTGACAAAAGAATTCATTAGAGATGTCTAATGTTGTTTTGTATTTTTTGCGAACGATGTTATTCATTAGTGCTGCACTGTGTGAGTTTTGTACTGCAAATGTCTTGCAACATGAGTTAAGGTGTCTGTAGTACAAGACTAGACAATATGAATCGTCTGGCTTGGAGACAGGAAACAAAGGATTGTTCATTTGAGAGGTGCATGTTTCGATCACCCCTTGGTATTGAAGTTGATCTTAGATCTCCCTGACTTGTTTTTTAGCTTCTTGCTTAATTGGGTACTGCCTTTGTGCAGTGGGTTGACATTTTAACTGGATTTTGTGAGGAGGGGAGTCCTCATCCCATCCTACATGATTTTTATATAATGCAGGAGCATGGGCTACTGCCCATTTTCTTGCATATGTGTATTTTCTATGAATTGGAATATGATTTGAGAAGGCAGGCATAATCATTTCTTCGCCATGAGGGCACTCCCTGACAAACTCTGGTGGCCAGTCTTTCTCAGCAAATAGGATGTCATAGCCTTTTGAAAGGTTATCCCAAAACAGACCCCTTACTTTCCTAGTCTTATCTCCCTCTATATGCAATGTTATTTCGTATATTTTATGAGGTTTGCTAACTCTGGTATCTGCAGTTTCCACCTGAATGTATTCATTCGTGTCCACTGTCTCCAGATGAGTCATCAGGATCTTGCGAGCTATTGTCACTTCTGCTACGCTGTCTAGCATTGTCTGGGCCCACTCTCCGTTTTTCAGTTGTGTCCTCAGTATCCTCGGCATGTTTGATTATTTTAATACTGGCTACCTTCTTTCTTGGAAATTGTAATTTTTTACTTTGAGCAGGTTCCTTGTCTTTGGACTTGACGTGCTCTTCCCTGTGTTCTGACCGTCCTCTTCTTTCCGATTTCTACGAGGAAGTCTGAAAAGATCGAGAGGGAAGTGTATCAATATCTTGATATCTATCAGGCTTTTTCAAATTATCCCTATTTCTAAGGTGTATCTTTTCTCAGAGGGCTCCCTCTGGGGAGACTTATGGTCCGGAGATCTTTCTCTCCGCCGAGGAGACCTTCCTCTGGACTGGAATCTTTTTTCTTTGGGAGTGGATTGTTTATTTCCATCCCAGCTCTTTTTTGGAGTGTTTAGGTTATTTTTAATAAATATCTTTTCAGGATTTTCAGTTAGTTGGGGTTTTACCGGTTTCCCACCCAAACTATCTCTACCTAGTTCTTCATAGGATTTTTCTATGATTCTGGCAAGTTCAATTGGTTGGTCTGCTATATCTGTTTCTTTCAATTTCTGGCGGATCGCCACAGATGCTGCTTCTCCTTTTATGTTGGCTAATAATATAGCCGAGACCTGCTTGAAGTCTTTCAGTAATTTCATACCCAGAGTTAAAGCAGGTTCTGGACCGTATTCATTTTGAATCTCTCTTAGTACATCTGGTATTACCGCCATGGACGGAACACCATGTGTTTTTGTGTAAATGGAAGCAAAGACTGTGCCCCAAGTGTCACAATCCTCCACATGTGGTGCGATTCCCATTGGAAGGCAGATAGTCAGAATTCTGTGTTTCTCACTAGGGGTAGTATCCGGAAATACTGCCTCTATTTGAGTTATCGTTTGTGCTAGCCAGAATGGAATTTGTTCCCGTTTTGCAGGTGTTTTACCAAGACATGATTGTATGTTCTGTGGTGTAATTTTGTTTGTGTTTCCCCGATGAGGGGTCAGCTGTGGAATGTTAATAGCTGGTTGGACTGTTGAAGTCCGCATTACATATTGGACTAATTGTCTATGTATTTTAATTAGTACTTTTAGCTGGGCTAGAAGTTCCCGGTCTGACATTTTTTCAATGTCTGGATGTGGTGTGTAGCTGGCTAGAACCGGCCACGTTGCTCCTGGTCTACCTAGTGGACCGAGCCTGGTGATGTGATTATTATGTTTTAGGGCGCCTTTAAACCAGAGCAGGTGCTCTTGGTATTTTAATGGGATTTCAACCTCCTCAAAAGGAGTGTATTCATCCGGAGGTTCCTCTATTTTGTAATAGTGGAATTCGTGTGTTACAGAGTTTGCTGCTGGAAAGTTTATCCATGAATAGAATACCTCTGTCTGCCGATGTTCATGGGCCTCTACCACGAATATGACTGTACCACCTCGTGATGTCAGTCCATTTTCTATAAGTTTAAGAGTTATAGTTTTTCTTATGTTGACCGGAATGAGAATAGCATTCGGGTCATTCTCTAGGAGACTCGTGTCCTCCTCTAGGAGTCGAGCTGGTATTCTAGCTGCCTCTCTCTCGTCTTCACTTTCCCCCATTTTACTGGCAGAAAGGTTTTTGTTGCAGATCACGTTTCAAGGAAACAAAGATTAGGTGCACAATATTTTGGAACACTGTATCCTTCAACGTTGACTAAACCAAAAACTATACATAGGAATCTCTTCCTACTAAGTTCCGGCGGATTTTAACCTCTTACCCACTCCAGATGTCTTTTGGCGTATTTACGGGAAAAAGGGTCTGTGTGAAAAAGCACGACTGAGTTACTCTAACGTCTTGCGTTAGATTTATCGACTTACTAAACGTTGGGCGCCATGTAGTGTAGTTCCTATATTCCCAATAGGCTCTGCGCATTGGAATAATATATTCAGCAGTGTAGACGTAGGACTGAGGTCGACCAGGTCTCTACTGACTATATTAGACTTAAGGTTTGCCAGCTAGCTCAGAGGTCACTAGAAACTTTCTCGAATAAAAGAGGAGGAGTTTAACCTCCCTGGATAGACAAGAAGGGATTAGCTTCTGACAACCATATAACATGACAACTTTGCTCCCTCAGAATAAGAGTGTATCTCTAGAGTTGTGTGAAAACAATAGACAGCTATTTCACTCAGTCAATCGTGCGTACTTAGTTTCACCAGAGTGCAGAGAAAAGAGAGACGGGCATTTTCAATAAAAGGTGTAATTTATTGAGCAGTCTTCTTTCTAATACAAGAGAAATGAATTGCCATAATTGCAATACTTAATGTAAAGTAAAGTGCGTACAGTAAAAGGAGTATTATGAAATAATACAGTAAAAGCATTGACATGGTTTCTTAGCCATAAGATACTTTAAAATGGATAAAATATATACATACATATATACATTGACTAAAGTACTCACTTGGTACTTCTAAATACACCTACCCCGGTGTACCTGACCTAAGCCTAATACGTGGGAAGGAGTTTCTGCCTTTAGATCAGGGGTGATGTGCATTTTCTTTGGTGTAGTGCATGTGGAATCTTGTATGAGATTACTTTTGTGATGTTTTTGGGGTTCCATTAGCATCTGTGAATGATCATGTACTTGGCTTTGAATAGCTTCAGTAATATCTCATTTGTAAAAGTGGATCTGTAGATACACTTCCAATCAAATTTTGTAATGCTTTTGGATAGTTCTGCCTCCCATTTTTGCTTGTTTCATGTGTAAGTGCTCGGGGATTTAGGTTGGAGTAACTTATATACTTTGGATACTACATCTCTGGTTTTGCACAAGTTACTGATTAGAATAGGGAGTGAAGGGTTAATTATGTAGTGTTTCGATATTGCGACTCTTAGCCCCAACAATTTAGAAGAGTTCAGGTTATCCAGCCTGAAATCTGATTGCAAGGTGGAGAAGGGAAGTGGGAGATTGTCATCAAAGATGTGTGTAGATCAAGTTTATTCCTTTCTTTGACCAGTCGGCCCACAACACTGAATGACCATTAAGTTTAATTTTAGGGTTGAGCCGTATGAATGACAAGTTTGAATTGCGGATCTTTATTTTAGAATAGTAGTCTATTCTTAAAATAGCCTTTTAGTGTAAAATCGCCACCCCCAGCTCCTGCTCCAACATACCACCATCACAAGACCTCTGCGACTCCCTGGCTGCCTTCTTCCACTGCAAGATCGCAGACATTCACAACAGCTTTGACACCCAGACACTGACGACAGACGCCACCACCCCCCGACTCTGCATCCATCAAGCCCATCGACCCTCTACTCTCCTGGCACAACTTCAACGACGAAGACACTATCAAAATCATGAACACCATCCACTCCAGCTCACCCTCCGACCCCTGCCCCCACCACATCTTCAACAACGCAAGCTCCATCACCGCACCCCAACTCCGGAAGATCATCAACCGCTCCTTCGAGACCACCACCTTCCCAGAAAGCTGAAAACACGCCGAGATTAAGGCCCTTCTCAGAAAACCCAAAGGACCTCAAGAATGTCCGACCCATCTCCCTGCTCCCGTTCCCGGCGAAAGTCATTGAGATGACCGCCAACAGACAACTGACCCACTTCCTGGAGGAGTACAACACCCTGGACTCCTCCCAATCCGGCTTCTGCAGCAATCCAAGCACCGAAACTGCCCTCATAGCCGCCACTGACGACATCAAAACCATATTGGACAAAGCCTTCAACACCGTCTGCCACAATACCCTGCGCACACGCCTCCATGACGCAGGGATCCGAGACAAAGCCCAGGACTGGATCACCTCCTTCCTCACCGGCAGAACGCAGAGAGTCCACCTCCCCCCCTTCAGGTCCGAAGCCACCACAATCACCTGCTGCGTACCCCAAGGATCAACCCTCAGCCCGACCCTTTTTAACATCTATATGGCACCGCTCGCTAACATCGTCCAAGCACACCACCTCAACATCGTCTCATGCGCCAACGACACCCAGCTGATCCTCTCCCTCACCAAGGACCCGACCATCACCAAATCCAACCTCCACGAGGGAATGAAGGCTGTCGCAGATTGGATGAAGACTAGCCGGCTAAAACTGAACTCAGACAAGACGGAGGTCCTCATCCTTGGCTCCACCTCCTCCGCATGCTCTCTATGACCCAGCAAGCCATCACGGTCTCCTCCTCCTGCTTCAATACCCTTGCATGCTCCGCAAGATCTACAGATGGATCCCCACCGAAACCAGAAGAACGGTCACCCAAGCACTCGTCAGCAGCAGGCTGGACTACAGCAATGTCCTTTACGCAGGAACCACGACCACACTTCAGAAGAGACTCCAACGCATACAAAAATCCTCTGCACACCTCATCCTTGGACTCCCTCACCATAGCCAAGCCACATCACCACCCACCTGAGAAATCTGGACTGGCTCCCGGTCAACAAGAGGATCACCTTCAAACTCCTCACCCACGGTCACAAAGCGCTCCACAACACCAGACCAGCATAACTCAACGAACGACTGACCTCCTACACCCCGAACCTCCAGCCCGTTCTGCCGACCTCGCACTCGCCACCGTCCCACGCATCCGCCAAACGACCACCTACGGAAGATCATTCTTCCACCTCGCCGCCTAAACATGGAACACCCTCCTCATCCACCTGCGTCAGAACCAGGACCTGCTGACCTTCAGGAGACGTCTGAAGACCTGGCTGTTTGACCTGTAGCCGCTCCCCCCCTCCCTCAGCGCTTGAGATTCTCACGGGTGAGTAGCGCGCTCTACACATGTCTGATTGATTGAATAGGGGAGGTGGAACTTGTGCTTCGTTAGGAACGCACTAATGGGTTTGTCATCTAGGAGTAATTGTTCTAGTTTCACCCAACAGACCCAAAGCGGTTAAGTACCTAATGTGTGGTATATAGATTCTGGTGAATGGATAGGGAATCTAGAATGCTATCTCCAATATTTTCACCAATTTCTCAGCTGTCTACTAGATCAGAGTCCACAAACATTCAGGCAGGCTGAATATGGTATAAGTTTTCACCTGTTATGGATATCGCCTGCTTTAGAGTGCCACCAATCAACCCTATGCTTACCACCTGCAAGTTCTCAGTAGACAGCAACTTCAGTGCAGCACTGGGTAGATTATGGATGAGTTGCATCACTGAGTAGATTATGGACAAGATACAGTGCTGGATAGATTTTGGACACATTACCCCCACTTTGATACTGGGTGTCGCAGCCAACGACTCAAGCTGAACGCAGTGTATGTTCGTAGAGGCTCAAAGCATGGATCCAGCCGGAGCAGGGGAACCACAGCATACAGATTTGAATGACGGGTTACAGCTTGGAATGGGGCAGTGAGCATTGTTAATTACTAAGCTCTTAGCTGAGGAACCACAGAGGTTTTCTATATTTAGAGACCTGTTCTGTACTACATGCGGTGGACCAGGCCGCCATTTTAGTTGAGAGACCAAGCACGTTGGGAAACCTCAGCGTGGGTGAAAGTCAGCAGTTATTTATTGATGGGTGCATGTTTTGCATTTTTTATCCCCCGCTCTATGTTGTGACCCAACTATAGTTATGTAGTGATATTGGTGTGCAGAAGGGGTACCAGTAGCGCTCAGCTTGCTTCTTAGCACGCGGCGGTTAAGGAGCCACCGATTTGTGTACTTTGGGAGCAGACTGTCTTTCAGTGGCAGATTTCAATCAGATAGGTCTTTACAGTTTCATCTGTTGCCACCAGTTCTCAAGACTTGACCAGAACCATCGGAGAACATTACCCTCTAAGTCCCGTTCTATCCTTGAGGATTTCAAGTCCAGTAAAGTGGAGTGATCTACTCAAAGGCTGCTGGATGTGAATGCTGAATCAGCAGTTCTCATTCAGCCTAATTCTAATTTTGGGCAAATAAAGTTTTCCTTTATACATACTGAAAGTAAACAATCATAAAAGTTACATTGCCCTTTTAACACAATGTAGTCACTGATTTAGAGTTTAGCGTCAGGATACTCTCTCCCAAATGCAACGGAGCATCCTGCCCTCCAAATCCTCAGTCCGCATGCCTTATTTAAAGACAGGTGGACCGTAAGTATTTCTTCAACAGAGGCTCTGTTGGCTCAGTCAACTAAATATTTCGTCCATTGGCCTGAAGGAAAGTTGGGGCAGTTGGAGGACGGACATTACTCCATCCTCCTTGTTTAGGGTGGACGGTATAATGCTTTGCCCAGAAAGGGCAAAAAGGCCCAGAAAGGGCCTTCACTGCCAAGAAAATCCTGGTGGTGTGGGACAGGAAAAATTCTATAATGACCCCTATACCCTGGGAGAAAACTTCCAGGGTGTGGGTGTTAATAGTTTTTTGTGGTTTTTTACACCAACTGTTTTACAAAAAAATTTAAAAATTGGAAAGCTGATGGCCGACAATTGCGTATGTCAATCTTTTCCTCCATTGACAGGAACTGCCATATCGGTGGTTCCGGTCAATGTAGAGAGATGACTTGGGACCCTGACAGTCAATAATCTATTCGCCAGACTCTACATCAATCAGGCCCAGAGTCTTTATATTTCTCAAAGCTCATAAGGTTCTTTAGGTATTGTCCAATCTTGCCCTAAGAAGCCCAGGGCCTAGTCTTAATTTTCTGTCCCCCCTTCCCATCAGTCCTATTCTTGCATCAGTTATAGCCTGGTAAATAAATGCTATTCAGTTGAGCAGGTTCAAAATACAAAATGGAACCAATCCTATTTTACATTATGCGCATTACTTTACAGAAACAGATTATCTACAGAAAATTAAACTGCCTTATCCGATTTTTTTTCAAAGAGAATATTTCTCCGGATATGAAATCAGGCAAACTATTGAATGCTAGGAAGCATGCATTAGGTGCTCCCTAAGTATTCCAGAAGCCACAAATAACAAAATTAGAAAAGACAAATATGTAAAGCTAGAAAAATGATCAAAATATTTAAATGATCTACATCTCCTCCAACAGCCAGACCGCTTATTATGCACTTTACAGTCTCAGAAAAGAATATAAAAATGTGGGGGCATATTACCAAGGCAGGCGAAATGAAATTTAATCGCCCTATTAGCAAGCTGTCTCTAATATCAGTTAGCGACAGCTTTTAGGTGATAGCGAGCGGTTTGGGACCCGCTTTGCATGTCAGCGATATTTATCGCTAATGACATGCAATGTGGGCTTACCCAACCTGTTAGTGACTGAAAGCAGTCGCTAACATCGCTATCGCCTATTATCAACGCAGGCGTAGCGACAAAAAAAATTGCGCTAAGCGTGAATATCGCTGAAAACTAACGCCTGCTCAGACCAGTTCTTAGCCTGTATATCCAATGGGAGGTGGATATTCAGGCCAAGTCCCTATTAGCGATAATGCCTAAATATCGCTGGATTTCCAGCGATATTTACGCATTTAGTCGCAATCGCCGGATATTTTATTGTTTTGGAGATAAACGTTGCTAATAGCACGTTATCTCTGCGATAAAATCCGGCGATGCGCGGCGGTAAAAAAAATGACGCTAAGCTTATTTAGCGATAAATATCGCTAGTTGTTGATAATGTGCTGCCTGGTGAGTAAGGATATCAGGTAGAATTACAGAAAGCAAAACCTTTCTGGAGACTAATAGAAGAGGAAGATTACTGTCAAACTACTTAATGACTAATAAATTACCCCACCACTTCCTGACCGAGAAATAAAGGGATATAAATGGATTACACCCAGGACTTGCCATTGTTTGTCAAAAACATATATGTCTTCCTTTTTGTTTTCCTGATGCAATATATTTGTCAAATACTATGTTACATAATAAATGTTGCTGCTAAGATTGTAAACGCCTTGAGAAAGCCCTGGTCAAAATGACCGCTTAAGGGCAAAACACACATGTTGGCTGTCGAGAAGTAATCCCTGTAATACTCTGAAGAATGATGAAAGCTTATGAACCAAGAATAAACCTGAAGAATAAAAGCAGAAAATAAATACCAGTTGGAATTTGGGAGTTTCTTTGCCAAAAGCATACTAACATTCACTAAGGAGGAGTACGTAATCATCTGTCTCTCTAACCATTCACAATAGAGGTCAGTAAGGTCCAGTACCTCGAGTCAACATCCTCCTGTCACTTTCAAGAATAGGTAATAACATCCAGGAAGAGAATTTCTGGCTCATTTATCTTACATATAACACCACTGTAACCTTTGGTTTGTTCAGTACATTTTTACGTTTAAAAAAAATTATATGTCTTAACTACAATGTCGCTGTAATCTTTGTTTTTTTTCTCAGTGATATATATATTTATATACACACACATATATACAGAATGCCTCGCTACCATCCCTGATGTTTGCCTTTACTTATTCTCATACTGTGGCCCTCTCTGCAGACTGCCCGGAGACTGTGAATCATAATTATTTGCAGTAGTATAAGCTTCAGGCCATGATGTAGCAAAACAACCGACCCACAAGCCCCGGAACAGGAAGATGTTAAGTACTTTCATTTATAAGCTGGACTGTGACTTTTGACAGGTAAGCAAGATTTTGAGTTTAGCTACAGGTCGGTTGCCTACCTCCCAGAAACAGAGGCCATGACGAACAGCCAGCACTGCCTCTTTAGTTAAGAGAAACTTTTCTCAGGGTCTTCTTTCTCGCTGTTTTATATTTGTCAGTCAGTCAGTCAAAAACAACTTTATTCGGCTGGTTAGAGCCATAAAAGTACAGAATAAAACAGTAAATCAGTATAAAACATCATATGGGTATAATAACAATTCATATCTTAATGAGCTTTAAAACCATTAAAATATTATACAAAAAAAGATAATAATCTGCATTTTTGACTGTCAATTATGTGGTAATGAGCATAATCATACTGCCCTCTTATTCAGAGGGGCTAACTCAGCGTCATCCTATTCCTATGTCTAATTGCCCCAATTAAGAAGTTTGCTACCTCGGCACAGACTATAGGAGAGCCTAGCATTTGTAGATAGACCAGGGCCGGCCTTACATGCACGAAATTCTGGCCACTAAGCAGGGGAAGAATGTACTTCCTGCGCAGGGGATGATAATGGGTGCAGAAAACATGATATGTAAAGTGTCTTGCTCTGAGAAGTTGTCACATGTGCACAGATTTGTTGAGTCCAGTTTAAAATAGCCTTTTGGAAAGGCCAGTAGCCAGGGAACCATAACCACTCAAAATCTCGTTAAGCCAAAGAGATGATAATCTTTATTTATGTATGTTAAATATGGTTGCATCTGCTGGCCCAGGCTCAAGGTGACATATAGTCTCACAGAGGGCTTAATTAGTTCTTTTTCCTCCCTTAGGCCTTGACATCTGTCTAAGAACTTCAGTTTAACCACTCTGATGGCAGACTTGGCCAAGGGAGTAGGAGACATGAACAGATTGGGGCAGCCAAGATTCTCGTTCTCGTGTTTGATATATTTGAGCTATGGAATATGTAATGCCTTCTCCTGGGCTAAACAATCCTGAATAATCAATTGGTTCAAATTTGGGGATGGTTGAGCCCAAATTCTTAACCAGCGTAGAAGTGGGGCGACCGCAATCGGGTCTGAGATATAGACCTCTGAAAAGACGCCACGCGATGGAGCCGGCTTGATTCACGATTTCAAACAGTTACTTTTGGGCTATCTGACCCTATTTAGAGAAAACCTATTGCTATTGGAATGCGCCTTTTGACAAAATAAACGATTTAATCCTTTCTAACCTGGAACCTATTTTGGAGGAAATTAAAATCAACTTCTTAGAAAACTAAGATGAGCTCACTCCAACTGCCCTGAAGAAGTCCGTGGAGGACGAAACGCGTTGGCTACTGCATAGAAGAAATGAATAAAGATTTAATCTTCCAAAATACACCTAAGGACTCTGCTATTCAATTCATTGCATAATTTTGGACTTGTGTTGAAAGCTCTTTAGTGTAACGGATTTCTGTAAATACTTGTGTGTGCTGGATCAATTGTCAAAAAAAGGTCTGAGATATAGCCCGCTCCCAACTCCTCATGTAGATTAAAAATTGGGGTGGATGCTTGGGACCAAGAGTAGTTTGCGCATAAAATTATTTTCGGCCCCTTGTATTTCTTTCACATCCTTATAACCCCAAATATCGCTGCCAGAGGTGGTCATGGGGATGCACTTCACATTGTAAACCTTTAAAATCGCAGGGAATGGCTTAGAGCCTATTCTTTTTGCGAAATCTAATGTTGCCCCTGCTGCTCTAGCTAAAATGTATTTTTAAGTGTGCGTTGTGCACACCACGAGCGCTGGACGTCAAAGAGCACCCCTAAGTATCGGAAAGTAGACACTTTGGTTAGCTCAGCCCCCTTACAATGAATGTTGGCCTTTGCCGCCCTCCTAGAGCCTATTGTTGTGGCATGTGATTTTTAAAAATGTGTAATTAGATCCAAAGAATCCATAAAATCTATAAAACAATTTAAAAGCAGTTGTTGCCCCCTAGCAGTTCTAGACACAAGAACCGCGTTATCGGCATACAAGAGTGCCAGGATGATTTTGGTGCCGGCTCTTGGTATGTCTTTACAACAAGTTGTTAAAGAGTCCCCTAGTTTATTAATATAAAGGGTGAACAGCAGTGGGGCCAGTATGCATCCCTGCAGCACCCCTCTTTTTACCGCCCAAGAATCGGTCAAGCTGCCATCTTCATTGAAGCGTAGAGCAGCCGTGGTATTATCGTGGGCAGTAGCCAAGAAGGAGATCAAATCAACATCTAGCCCCATTTCCCGAAGGATCGGCCACAGCTTAGACCTGTTAACAAGATCAAAAGCCGAGGAGAAGTCCATAAAGGCCAAATGCAGATCCCCCCCTGGTGACAGTGTACTTCCCTATCACCAGGTGAAGGTTAAGGCATTGGTCCAAGGTCCCCCTCTCTGGCCCGAAGCCATACTGAAGGTCCGAAACTATATTGGCGCTATCAAGCCAAGCTGTTATATGCTCCAGGACTACTTTCCCCATGATTTTGGCCGAGGAATCAAGGAGCGATATGGGCCTGTACCAAGCGGGGGTCATCCCTGGCACCCTTCTTAAAAATAGGGATGATCACCGCCTTTGCCCATGACCAGGGAAAACTAGACATGCAAGCTGCATTAAAAACATGAGTTAAAATCTAAGCCCAAACTTGAGTCTGCCTTATAAAGGTCAGCGGGTACTCTGTCGGGCCCGGGTGCTTTTCCTCCTGAAGTTGTGATGATAGCTTTGTGAACCTCATCTGTGTTGAAAATAAGCGGGGAGCCTACTGGTCCGGGAACGGTTTGTCCCACGGGATTCCCGAGGTTATCATCACTATAAATTTTACTGAAGTGCTAGACCCATGTCTCTGCAGGAACTAAACAGGAATTGGGTGAATCATCAAAAAGGGGGCTATTTACAACAGACCAGAATTTGGAACTGTGAGCCAGCACATTGGCTTGGCTGAGCTCTTCCCAGGCCATCTCCCTCAATTGTTTTTTCTGCTCTTTACTGCAAGTTTGTATGCCTTTCTGCTGTTTTTAATTAAAGAAACTACCCTCGGTGTTTGCTTAAGAGTCTGCATGAGCTCCTTATGGTTAGTCCTACAGGTATCATCTAACCATCTTTTCAGCTTGGGGCACCTTGCTCTGATCGTAGTAGATAAATTGGTGGCAACCTGTTTCATAATTGTTTCATAATTGATTCAAAGGCGTCCAGAATAGAACTGGCATGAGATTCCTGATCTAAACACCCTTTAATCTCTTCGGCACATGTAATAAACAGATTATCAATGAAGCTTTCGGGTGTGACCGTGTCCCACCTCACTCTACGTGCTTGATCTTTGGGTTTAATTTTTATATTGGTAAGTTGACTAGCAAGCAACCCTACCCATCGTAGATGGAGATCCAGTGTCAAAGGGTTATGATCACTGAAAGGATTCTGGGTGACACTTACATTCCCCACAGCAGACGTTAGTGGGGAGTATGTGGTCAATTACACTTTGACAGCCATGGCCAATATTGGTAGCTACAGGTACAGAACTGTCAGATTGTTGTAGGCAGTTCAAATTGTGAGCTAATAATATGCTTTCTAAGAAGTTACCAGACAGGGAATGTTTAAAATAGATTTGCCCCTGCAGAACAGCCTCCTCCACCAACAATGCTAAACAGTTAAGAGGGCTAGTATCAGCATTAAAATCTCCCAGAATTAGTGTGTTATGATAGGCTTCGATACTTTCCCCGTACGCCACTAAAAAGCTCTCCAGTGCCATTAAGTGCTCAGTCTCGTTAGTCCTGGTGAAAGAGTTATAGAAATTGACTTTGAGGAGTGTGGATAAATTCTTCCCCGTCAATTCTACAGCCAGCACATGGGGCGAGCAAACATCAATCAGATTGGTGTTATAGGCGAGTTTTAGACTAAACAGCAAAAGAAGACCCCCCTGGCTCTGCCCATATTTGACTTTGTAGCGGGTTTCCAGAATGATATACAGCCATCCAAAAAATAGTGATCGGTGGGCTCCCATGTTTCTTGTAAGGCTATGATATGGTGAGTGGTCACAAAGCTCAGCCAAGCAGTATCTTAGCAGCCTAGCTTCATCAGTTATAGAATCAATGGGACCAGAATTTGATTGGTTGGCCCACGTTTATTGTATTAGAGAGCTGGGTGTGGTGGAATTATAGTGACAGATATCAGAGTCAAGTGTTACCACTTCCTTTAAATACTGGGGGCTTTCTATCTGGGCGGATACTGCTGCAAGAGATGGTTGTTAGTCTTGCGTATCCAGACCTAAGAGGGCTTCGAACCTATTCACGGTATAAACAGGAGGGGACACATTAAAACATGACCCTTTGTGTGGTTTATAAAAATAGCCAAGAGGTAAAGGGCAAATATTAGTATTCATAAGGGTTCTGAGCTCACAAGGCTTCAGTAGATATCTCACCAAGGCTGGCCTGCGAAAATTAATTACAATGCAGTCCCCTTCGATGTTTTTTGGTGAGGCTGCGACCCACCCAACTTTGCGTACCATGATGATGTCCCTCCAATCAAAAACTTGAAACCCCCCTAAACCTAGATAGCCTACCAACACATTTGTTGCGGAGTTGTTCCCATGTTTCCTGCTGGTCATGTTTTAGTGTTGGTACCCCTGCTAGGACCAGAACGTAGGGGCAAGTGGCCGGTGGCAGACTCAAGATATCCTGGTTAGCTGTCAGTGCGTTACTATTTGGGTAAAATGATACATTGCTCCTCGAGCTAACAATCAGTGGATTCTGGACAGCACCCCTGAGTCTGCTGAGGCCGCTTGCATTCTCCTGCCAACAATGGGTGCATGTGATGATAGTTGGGTCAGTGCCAATTCCCTTAATAGCTATGTTAGAGTTGTGGGGGGGACACAGCTTGGTCTAATGACACACAAGGCTTACTTACAGTAGTAATAGCACTGGGGTTCGAGGGTTGTGTTCCAGATGGAGTATCAGTCAATGTGCTCGGTATATTTGGTGTGCCTATTGTTACCCCCGTGTTACCCCCCCCCCTCCTTGCTTTGAGGTGGTGGGCATTTGTGCGTTCCCTTCTAAGTAACCACCCAGCCCTCCCCCTCTGATTACTGCCAGATTGTCAATGGATGCCTTAAGTAAAGCAATTTTTTCCTCCAAAAGGACATTCACTTGATTATTTACTAGGGCAGCAATGGTATTCCTGCAACCCTCAAAGAGAAATGATGGCTCAGTCTGTGTGCCAATTGAGCATTTCAAACTCATGGTCACTGATGGTAATGCCGGGGGGGCGTCAAGAGTCTCAGTGTTGTCAATAGAGTTAGTTGTAGATGGTTGTATCCAGGCGGAGAGACAGTTCCGAGCAGGAGTGATACGACTGGGCTGTTTCCTTTTGATGCTAATGGGATTCCCAGTTTTTCGCTTCCGTTTGGCCGCAGGGATTCCAACAAACGGGGCGGATTTATTAGTTGGGAGTATTTTGGCTATCTCAATTGTGTCCAGACTACTGGCACTCCTGTTTGTGGTGGGATATTTTTCAGCTTCAAGGTCGTTGGGTAATGACGGAAGTGACTCTAAGGTATTATCCAATATGGCACCTCTGTGGTGTAAGGCAGCTGCCCGCCCTTCAGTATTCAGAGACTGGTGTCTTTCAGTGAGTTCAATTTTGCCTGAAACAATGTTAACAAACCTCTCAAGCATGCTGTTAATACTGGTTGTGATGGTGCTTGTTGGTAGTAGCGTGGTGCGTTTTCCAATGGTAGCAAGAATTTTGGACCAGGTTAAGTGTCAAGAGAAGATGTATCCAATATAGGATTGCTACTAATCTACCCCTGAGGCGGAAAGCCGGGGGCTCATACTCTCGAACCGCGCTATTGATTGTCATTGTGAATGTTTACTTGGTATTAAGGACTGTATATATTTTAAACGGAATTTTTAGAATTTTAAAATTGTAACTGTTCATTACTTCAGCGCGAGATTCGCTTCGCGCTGAAGCTGCTATAAACATTTCTAAGGCGCGGTGCAGCCGATTTGCGGGCTGACACCGGCTTTTCACACACTTGACGCGCCATCTTGCGCTGAGGAACGGGTCGCGTTCTAGTTGTTGGACGCCTCCCGCCTCCCGCCCTCCTCGCTTATTTAAATCCCCAGCACTAGTTGATCGGTGATTGCTACTAATCTACCCCTGAGGCGGAAAGCCGGGGGCTCATACTCTCGAACCGCGCTATTGATTGTCATTGTGAATGTTTACTTGGTATTAAGGACTGTATATATTTTAAACGGAATTTTTAGAATTTTAAAATTGTAACTGTTCATTACTTCAGCGCGAGATTCGCTTCGCGCTGAAGCTGCTATAAACATTTCTAAGGCGCGGTGCAGCCGATTTGCGGGCTGACACCGGCTTTTCACACACTTGACGCGCCATCTTGCGCTGAGGAACGGGTCGCGTTCTAGTTGTTGGACGCCTCCCGCCATCCTCATTACGCACGAGATCTGGGGATAAAACTAACATGTCAACCCGTCCGCGCAGCGGGCGGGCGCAGCGGGCGCGCCGGCGGCGCGCCGAAGGCGCGCCAAAGGCAAGCCCGTCTGCGCCCGTCCGCGGCAGATCGGGGCACGGGGCCAGAACCCCTGTTCATTCCACCCCGACTGCCATTAACAACATGACTCACAGGAAGTATACCACTAAGGATTTGCTGGACTTACGTCCCAATGTTAAAGACAGCTGTCGCCATAGTCTGTCAGTAGATTCTCCTACGAAGAATTGTGCATCCTGTCACTTTACGATTAAGGAGAGAAATAATGGTGAGTCTAGAGGGAAGATTTTGAAAATGTCACTACTCAACTGCAGATCCCTCAAAAAACACAGATTAGAGATACATGATCTTGTGGTGGATGGTGAGCTCGATGTGCTCTTTCTAACAGAGACGTGGCTTGACACAGCCTCGACTCCAGAAACCTTGGAGGCGGTCCCGATTGGATACAGCTTGCTTAGAATCGACAGAGAAAAACAGATAGGAGGAGGACTTGCTATAATTCATAAATGCGACCTA
The DNA here is from genome assembly GCF_964263255.1 of Lissotriton vulgaris. Lineage (NCBI taxonomy): Eukaryota > Metazoa > Chordata > Amphibia > Caudata > Salamandridae > Lissotriton > Lissotriton vulgaris. Next base: position 414,737,645 of record NC_141689.1, on the reverse strand, counting down.
CACTGCACGTTAGAGAAGACTACCTTGCCGAACAGTGAGAGTGGATTCTTTGCGATTAAAACTAGCTCCAAAAGCAATATTAATGGACTTTTAGTATATAGGCCCCCTGGTAAGTCCTCTCAATTTGCTACTCAGTTGACAGAATTAATAACTCAACATGTGCTCCGACATAAGAAATTTCTTATTTTAGGAGACCTCAATTTTCATTTTGAAGATCGCAAATGTAGGGAGGCACAGGCCGTGATACAGGCTCTGAAACCATTATCTCTAACACTTCAATCTACATCTCCTTCTCATCAACTTGGTCATCTTCTTGACCCGGTTTTTGCTAACTGGGAGGATCTTAAAATAAACACCCCGGTGCAAATTACATGGTCCGATCATTTTGTTATCCCCTTTGAAGTGGAAAATGTTCTACAGGAATGCAGTACGACCCACTCTAATGTGTCCAATTCTAGACCCTTAAAACGCAGAGACTGGAAGAACTTCACAGAGGAAAAGTTTAAATCTGCCCTGTGTAGAGATCCTCCTCCTTCTAACGACACTCTGCTCAAGGCTTGGGAGGACTATGAAAAATGGATGTCCAAAGCTCTGGACACAGTAGCACCATGGACATCTAAACCCCCTGTCAGAAAGACTCAAACTGCTCCTTGGTTCTCTAAAGAACTTCAGGAAGCTAAAGCTAAATGTAAAAATATTGAACGTGGATGGAGAAAAAACTATGATCCAGAGGACAAGAAAAAATACAAAAAGGAATTAAAAATGTATCACAAACTTATAAGAGCAGCGAAAGGTGAGCATTTTAAAGAACGTATTGAATCCGCAAAAAACCCTACTAAGGAACTTTTTTCAATATATAAAGAGCTGACGGTGCCCACCAGACTTGAGGCTCAAGACACATACTCTAATGAGCTATGTGATGAGATTGCGGACTTCTTTGTGAAAAAAGTAGAGCTAATACATGCCACTTTCACAGCCAGCTCCCACGACTCTCAACCCATAGTGAGAATTGCTCCCGTCACCAAGCTCCAGCTAACTAGTTTCTCAGTCCCTAAGAGATCAGACCTGCTTTCCATCATGAGAGGAATTCATTCTGGATCCCCTCGGGACGTAATCTCCCCTAACCGTTGCACAGGAGTTCTTGATAGTATGATCGAGCAGATTGAACAGCTTATTACTCTCTCTTTTCAGGAATGCCATGTGCTGGAGGCCTGGAAAACCGCACAGGTTATACCCCTGAAAAAGAAAGCAAATATTCATATCTCCCAACTACAAAACCTCCGCCCTATTTCCCTCCTTCCTTTTTGCGGGAAAGTTGTGGAGAAGGTTGTGAATAAGCAACTTATGAAATTCATCGAAGAGAACTACCGTCTTCACCCTACCCAGTCTGGATTCAGAGCAGGATATTCAACTGAATCCGCGGTCCTCTTTTCCACTGAACGCCTAAGACAACTGGTCGATGGAGGGCAGACAGCAGCGTTGGTACTTTTAGATCTTAGTGCAGCATTTGACACCGTGCTGCACTCAACGCTGCTGTCACGCCTCTCCGACATGGGAATAGAAGGTCCAGCCCTGGAGTGGATAAAATCCTTTCTGGAAAATAGGAATTTTCAGGTGCATTGCCCTCCTTACAAATCATCTCCTCGTAAGTTGAGGCATGGGGTTCCACAAGGCTCAAGTTTGAGCCCTACACTGTTCAATATTTATATGGAGCCTTTGGCACATATTGTGGAATCCTATGGTGTGGATGTCGTCACATACGCTGACGACACCCAATTAATAATCCAACTCGCCAACAACCAGTCTGAGGAAGCCGCTAACTTCTCCAACTGTATGCAGGCTGTGGCAGGATGGATGAACAGCAACTGCCTCCGCCTAAATGGCGATAAAACGGAGTTGTTGGTGGTCGGTAAGGCCTCCTCCATTTGGTCGCAGGATTGGTGGCCAACGGAATTGGGGCCAATCCCCCGTCCAGCAGAGGCTGTCAAAAACTTGGGAATCATGATCGATGCGGAGCTTTCCTTTAAGCAACAGATTAATAAAATCACTGGAAAATGCTTTGGAATATTGAAAACGCTCCGCAAAGTTCTCGACCTGCTCCCCTTCGATGCCAGGAAGAAACTTATCCACGCTCTGGTTACGCCACATCTGGATTATGGTAATGCCCTTCTTCTGGGCCTGAGCAAAAAAGGCATCCAACAGCTACAGGGTGTCCAAAATGCCGCGGCCCGCTTGGTACTCAATCTTCCACGCAGGGCATCCGGTAAGACAGCATTGCGTAAACTTCATTGGCTCCCCATTGTGGAGCGCATTAAATTCAAGGCACTATGCATGGCTCACCGTATTGCCCAGGGATAAGGCCCCAACTATCTGCAAAGACTCCTTACTATTCATCGCCCCACCCGAAATCTCAGATCCGCCGGAGTGATGCTATTCCAACTTCCCCGTGTTCACAAAACTAGAATGGGAGGTACCTCCTTCCGCTTCTTGGCTTGCAAGCACTGGAATAGCCTTCCCCTTAACCTTCGAATGGAGCCCTCCGAAACGAGATTCAGACAATATTTAAAAACTTATCTCTTCCCCAAATAATTGGTTCCCCAATACTTTCTGTCTCATCTGGGAGTAGTAGCATTTCAGCGCGGGGACACACCGTCTTAGGTGTAACCAGGCGCTTTATAAATGGTTTTATTATTATTATTATTATAGTTGTAGATAAAGTAATGGTGCACTCACCCGCGTTGTTCAGTCCTTCAAAGACGGGTAGCCCAGCCTCGACCGGTCTCGGAAGGGCCCGCCCGGCAACCCTCGCTGCAGGAGCCCAAGGCTACCTTTATGGGCCGGCTGGCGCGATGCTGACGCGGCTCCTGCTGCGACTCCCCCTGGACCTTGCAGTCCTCGCAGCAAATCAATGCGGGCTCATAGTAGTTCCATCAGTACGCCTCTGCCCACAACCTCCCCAAACCAAATGACACACAGACAAGCATGTTGGGATGAAGAAGTTGCAGGTTTATTTGTAGTACAAATAACAGAATGGGTTAACTGACAGGCGACCCCCTACACCCCGCAACCCCTTGTTGCAGGGCACCTGAAGTTGAGCCAAAGAAACGGACACCAGCGGCCATAGCCCGGTGTGGTACCTGGGAGTAAATCCTCCCACCGGCGGACCTATCGTCCACCCACCCCACCCTCCGGACAAGGGAGAGGTAACTCACACCTTCTCCATCCAGGCAGGGCGTTATCGGCAAGCCCCCGGTTGCTCAGGCTTACAACCGCCCTAAGGACTAACGGGGCGCCGTCAAAACCAAGTCTCCAAGAAGGGCCCCCTGGATTATGTATGACTCAGCACGGTGCGTTTCGCACTGGGGCTTCTGGTCCTGTTCCTGCGCCTGTCTTGTATGGGGATCGCCTTGTACCTCTTCCACAGCCCTGGGCGTGGCACCCGCTGCGCCCAGAGCCCCCACTACCTAGCCCTTTATTCCCTTCTATCTGCATCCGGCTATTTCTAACGCCTCCCCTAGATCTAATAGGAATATTGCCATGCCTACTTTGGACAGATGCACCCCATCAGATTCCCAGCAACCAATAGATTTAGCGTGCAGCAAGCCGTGCCTGATGAAACCTACCCCTCGCTGCTCGCCGAATTTGCGCATAGCTGCGTTTACGCGCCTGCGGGTAACTTCTGGCGCCTCCTGCGATGTAGCCCCATGCCATAATGGTCTTGGAGATATTTCTGACCACAATACGCTGCATTGTCCCAACTCCCTGCTCATGATGCTCAAGTCTTTCCTCATTGCATCCAATAAACGTCTCTTGCCTAATGTTACCAGGTCGTTCCCCCCTAGGTGCACCACTAGGATGTTTGGCGGCCGCCTATTCTCCCTCAATGTCCTACCCAGCGTCACCAAAAGTGCCGCCCAATGCATTCTGGGGAAGCCAAACCAAGATATATTAGTGTTGGTGAAGCCATGCTTCCAAGTGTTTGCATTCACCCATCTCACCAGTCTTGTGACATAAGAGTGCCCCATCACCCACACCTCTGTTCCTGCAATGAAACACAATAGGTTGCAAGGTTATAGTTTATTTGAACACTTCAAAGCACTGCAAAGTAAAACAACCACCAAAATGTGGCAACTGTAATTTGTAACACACATTGTACCTTAAACTGCCACATGAGCACTACGTACTTATTCTTTCTTTGTCTACACGTTCCCTACCATATTTCTGCTAACAGGGCGTATTACACTCACTGGTCTCACATATCTTTTGTAGCAGTTGGAGTCCCATCGCCCTACTGTCTTAATCGCCTCGGCTGGAAGACCTTCCTTGAAGGCTGTGGTAGCCGCCCCTATCCTGAAAGAGTGGGAGCTGAACTTGGCCCCCTTTGTCGTGTAGCCTGCTAAGAATAGGCACGCCTGCATCACATGCTCCACATGATATTTCGTGACCGGGGAGACGTCTGAATGTATCAATAGCAGCCCCTCTGTATGTGGACGGCAAGACAAGAATGCGGCTAGCAGGGCCACCGGACAGTAGCTGTCATTGCCCAGGCGCTGTAATGAAATGATCCTACCCCTGCCTGCCTGATCTGTCTTTGAGAATTGTTAGTAAATCTCTACTGATTCCGCTGTCAGTCGTACGTCCTTCATCAGCAGGGCCCTAGAATTCATCTCTTTTTTGGAGCGAGCCACCAACTCACCTATTCTAAATGCTCCAAAAAATGCAAGGCTGAATGTCACTGCGAAGAGGGATGCTTCGTAAGCAGAGTGGGTGACCGTGGGAAGGTATCTAGCATATTTCTTAATGTCTCGTAATCAATGGGGGCCCTCTGGTCTGCTTGTTTAGGCATCACTCTTGCCCAACCTTTGAGCGCCGCACTGGTTGCAAATAATGTGGTTGGGTCCTTCTGACCTAACAGCCTGGCATGATGCCCGATAGCAGACAGGTGACTGGCCATCCACGAGTGGCTCTTCCCCTCATCTTTCACCCAAACCATGAATGCCTGCACCCTTTCAACTTGTATTGAATCCTCCTGCTCCCAAGGGCCCATGATTTCGATAAATGTTTTTACGTAAGTCTGATATCTTCTCATAGTCCGGGGTGCCAGGGACATCTCGCCTAGCTCTCTAATGCGCTGCACCACCGCAGTAGGTGCCAGAGCTGAGCCGGGAAAGGTGTCATCTCCTCCCTCGCTCTCGGCCAAGCCTCTCGAAACCGCTGCCAATGAAAATGTGGAAGTGCGTCAGCAGCCATATTCTGGACTCCTGGGATGTGCCTAGCCCTACATTCCACGTTATTGTACAGACATACTTTGACTAGTTCCCTAAGTAAGCATAACACAAGTGCACAAGGGGCCGACTGGGTGTTGATGGCCTGGACCACAGCCATGTTGTCGGACCATAGAACCACCCTTTTTGCGGTTAACAAGGCTGGCCAGAGGTGGAAAGCCACTATAATTGGGAAGACTTCCAGTACCGTTATGTTGGCAGTTATCTTTTTCTTCCTCCATGCATTGGGCCATTCCTCTGCGCACCACTCCATGTCGAGTATTGCGCCGAAACCCTCCCTGCCTGACGCGACAGTAAACAACGTCAGCTCCTGGCTGCTGGTCCAGGGATCCCTCCATATCACGGAGCCATTGAACTGCTCAAGGAAGTCCCCCCACATCCTAAGGTCTTCTTTAACCCCCAAGCTCAGCCTCACTTGATGATGTCTGCGTTTTATTTTTGCTGCTGTCTTGGCTAACCTGCGCGCAAAGGCTCTACCAGCTGGAATCACCTTTGTGGCGAAGTTTAGTCTGCCATGCAGGCTTTGTATGTCATCCAGTGACACTTTATCTTGTTCCAGTACCATCCTGATCTGAGCTGCCAGTTCGGTGACTTTGTCTGCTGGAAGCCTAGCCTCCCCTGCCTTCGTGTCTATTTAGGAAAACTAATACCTGCGCTGGCCCCACAGTCTTCCCCGGAGCCAGCGGCACTCCCAGATATTCTGTCATTTCCTGGAATTTTGCTAGCGCCTCAGCGCAGTCTAGTGTTTCTGCTCTGCCTACAAAAAGGAAGTCATCGAGATAATGAGTCACGCTCTCAACCCCTTCCATCTCTTGGAGTACCCACTGTAGGAAGGTGCTAAAGGCCTCAAAGAATGCGCATGAGATGGAGCAGCCCATGAGCATGCACTTATTGTAGTAATATTCCTCGCCCAGCCTAAAACCCAGCAAGTTTTAGTTGCTGGGATGCACTGGCAGGAGGCGAAAAGCCGACTCAATGTCAGCTTTCGGCAGCCAGGCCCCCTTGGCAGCCCTACGTACGATGTCCATGGCCACATCAAATTAGCAGTACGAGACGGAGCACACCCCTTCCTCTAAGTTGTGATTGACCGACTCGCCTTCGGGGTAGGACAGGTGGTTTATCAGTCTGAACGCCCCAGGCTCTTTTTTGGGCACTATCCCCAGGGGAGAGACTACGAAGTTTTCGAGCAGTGGCTGTGAAAATGGGTCAGCAACCCTCCCCAGCTCCAGTTCTTTAAAAACCTTTGCTCTCACCACCTCAGGATTGTCCCTAGCCGATTTCAAGTTCTCAGAGTCTCGTGCCACAGGCGCCCCTATTTACGGTATGACAAAACCTTCTGCAAACCCTCCCAGGAGCAGTCTCCCATCCAATCTATTGGGATATTTATTCAGCAAACTAATTAGTCGGTCCAGTTTTATTGGTGAGGGCCCTTTCACTGCGCTGATCCTTGTAGCTAACTGACTGGGGGGGGCAGTACTTGGGCAGTACGGGGGTGATGATGGCTTGGTAGGCAGCGGTAAGGGGGGTGGATTTGGGGGCAGGGGGGTAGGTTTCTGACGGCCCGGGTTACTTATTCTACCAGGACCCGCCCCTCCCCCCGTGCTGACTACCTTGCTTGTGTCCTTTGGGCGTCCTGCAAGTTCCTACCTGGTGTTGCCCCCCACAGTTGCTGCATGTGTGTGTAAACTTGCAGGATCTCCACCCGTGGCAGTGCCCGCTGTTAAACAATCTGAATGACCCCGCCGGTGACTTACCGCCACCCCTTCTTTGAGCCCTCCCCCTTTGGCCCCACCGAAAGGGCGGGATTCTTTGCTCTGCCTGAACCGTTGTGCTGCTCTTCTCAGTTGCCACTACCTGCGCATCCTGCCCTTTGCTGTTCGTTGCTACGCCTTGGAGCGTCCTGGACCCCATATGGTCCATCCACAGCTGAACTTCTTTGTGGTCCCAGTGCATGTTAGGTGATCTGGACATTTTCTTCCTGAATTCCCTGTCGTAATCCAACCAACCTAAACCTCCCCACTTCTTCGCCTCTTTATGGATTAGTCTCCCGTACTGGACTAAAGCCGGTCCCTGTTCTGCAAACTTCTCCATGATAACAGAAGACAATATCGCAAATGCTTCCAACTATGTGTCAATGGACTTTTCTGGCCAGGGCTGAAATTTAACTTTTTTCTCGTCTTCCTTTAAACCTGCCCTACGTACATCCGCACCCTGCTGACCTAACATGAGTAGTGAGAAAAATATTGATGAACTCCCGTTTCCATATTAATTCCTTTGCCGCCAGCGGGACCTCCCAGTACAAGGAGGATCGTCCTGACAACAAAGGAGCGTCCAACACCACCTCCTCCTCACCGCTTGGCAGCGCAGGAGAAGCAGCTTGTGTCGTGGAGGGAGGAATCGGTGTATTCGAAGGAGGCATCGGCACCGCCGGGGGGGGTGGGCACCGTGTTCGATGGCTGTGGCGCCGGTGGAGCTGGCAGCGCTGGAATATCTGGTGACATGTCGGGTGTGGCAGGTAACGGTGGTAGTGCTGGCACAGGTGCCGGCGGGGCGGAAGGCAGGTTGGACAGGTCACAGCCCTCTAGATCCCTGCTTGCCGCTCCAGATGAGCAAGGAATTGATGCCCCATTTCCCCATACATTCGAAGGGCCTACACCCCCACTAGCGCAGGACGACACACTTTCCCTCATCTCCTTCATAAACACTTCCAGGGTGGACATGATCTTACCAAGATCGCTTCTGGTGGCATATTCCGCCGGCAGTTGCCCGAGACCAGGCATGTTTGATGGACCAGGCACCTTATGTACCACTGCGACCGTCGTTTTTGCACCGCCTTTCTTTTTTCGACAGTGGCGGGAATTCTTTGTTCGTAGGAACCCTTAACCTTTTAGACGCTCTAGCGTGTCCTGCGCCACCTGTGTCATCATCATCCAGTGCTATAATGTCATTGTTACCACAGAGGTTCGATGTACTAGCCTTGAGCAAGTCTGTAGCCCACGCCAGGCCATTCGTTTCCACGAGTTGCAAGAAGATCGCCGTATGTGCCGCTTCTGCATCTGAAACAGACCCTGATCCTGCGCCAGCTGTTCTCCGTTCGGACATCCTGTGTGGCCTTACACTCCTGCAAGAAAAAGTAGTAATGACCATCCGAGCGAATCCCGCCGGGGATCCTTAAACCCCTACCCTCCTTCTAACTGCTGGCGTTCTATTAACTATTCTCATACTTACTTTGACCTTCGAGGCCTCAGGTATAATTTGGGTGTCACTATCCCACAAGTGCGGTGCGGCAACGTCGACTGTGTGTCTCGCTCCTGTATTGATTGATATAAACATCATTTAAGTTTCGCCCCACCCAGTGTCCAGTACCTTGCAGAAGACCCCGGGAGACCAAACCATGAACACCGGTCCCCCCGGTCGCTGTCGGAGACCCCCTTTCCTTAATTCGGCGCCCCCCCCACCTTCTTCCTTCTTACCTTATGGTTGTGGGGATGGTACCGTGCTCTTGCTGCTTTTAATGGCTTGTCTATCCCGGTTTGCCTGAAATGGGGAACACGCATTATACATGTACCAAGGCGACGCAATATGACCACAATGAATAGCGTGACTCGCATGCAGATGCACCTCTCCATTTTAAGTTAGTTAATTGCTATGATGTACCAACCAAACGATTTAGTTAGCACATAATCTATCATTGCACACCTGCCCCGCATCCAAAGGAATTAATAGCCTTGTCAGCTTGGCCTCGTTTACTCGAACTCATGGAAAAGGCATTCCCTTGAAATCCCCTGTGCACGCCGCTTTCGGCCCCAAAATTGGGAAGGGGGGGAGTGAGGTACGGGGGGAGGGGGGAGCATGGTACTTAATTGATGAGCTCCCCGCCACCTGTTGAGGTCCGAGCAATGAGCCCCGCGCTTCTCGTTGCGCGTTTCGGCATGTTCCGGCGTAGCTACATGACTCCGCTCCGCACACGCCTCCTAATGCTGCAGCCATGCATTGCCATATCAGAGTGCTTTATGCGAGTACTTGTTACATTACACAAGGACACGTTCATTGTTGTAGGCATAGGGAGATTAAGTGTTTTGCCCAGACTCGAACTTGGTGCCCCAAATGAATACAAAATCGGCAGCACTGGCCCTAACATCACATCCTGGGCAGAGGGAGGGCGGCAGGCTGCAGCGGAAGGCTAGGGTAGGCGATGATAGCCTGCATCTGGAGCCTTCCCCGGGGCACTAATCACTGAGGGAGGGCCTCGCGGTGAGCAGTGACTAAAACGAAGTTACTCTGCACCCGGCCGTTCTACAGGCTAGTTCCTGGCGCCTGAACCGGCATGTTCCGGCGTACACTGGGCGCCGGCCGGAAATGCTTGCCACCGGAAGCGAACAGGACCCCATCCCTGCGCTCCGGTGTACTAACTTGAAAGCCGGCTAAGTACTATAGCCTGCCTCTGACGCCAGCCATCTACGGAAGCCATTAAGCGTGGTCCTAAAATACTCACGAGAGCCGCATTTATGTCTACGCAGTCAAACAGCAGTCGTGAGCAAGGTACCGCCGCCGACTGATCCTGACCCGGCCTAATAACGCTGCGTTCTCAGCACCAACGCGCGCGGGCTACAAACATATTTAAAATTTTGCTGCCGATCGTGGTGCTGGCGTAGATCGCATGTTGCGGTCCGCTGCATCACCGAATAAGACTGCCCCCGGTCATTGCGACAATTAACAAATTTGCGCGCTGTCTTTTAAGCACCACCGAGCGCCGGCTACAAACATATTTTAAAATCTTGCTGCCGATCGTCGTACTGGCGGAGATCGTATTTTGTGCTCCGCCGCCTCACCGTATAAGACTGCCCCCGGTCATTGAATCAATTAACAAATTTGCGCGCTGCCTTCTCAGCACCACCGCGCCCCGGCTACAAACATATTTTAAAACCTTGCTGCCGATCGTGGTGGTGGCCGCTCATGGTGCCGGCGGGGATTGCATGTTGCGCTCCGCCGCGGTTACCGTTGTGACTGCGCTCGGTCCTTGAGGAAATTTACTAATTTATTAAATTAAGCTTCTTTCAAGGCCCTTCCGTTCGTGGTGCCGGCGAGATCGCATGTAGCGCTCCTCCGCGGTTCACCGCTCTGGCTGCCCCGGTCCTTGAGGAAGTTACCTTGGCAGGTTTTACATACGGCCTGCTACCGCCGCCGAGCTCGCACGCCCGACCCCTCGCACCCAGCACTCTCGCCACAGTGCTATACTGGCCGTCCCCTCAAATCAGCACTCGCATCCGGTGCCCCCGCGTGGAAGTGCGCACAGCTGATACCCCTAAGCCCATAGTCCCCGCCCCAGCACCACACTGCCAATCGACAGAAACGGAGCCCCAGACCCGCACAACAGACACCCGCACGACCGATTCCACGGATCTCATGCCTCCCCGTGGCATAGCCACGGAGCCCTGTCGACTCGGGTTGTACCCAAGGACGGGGCCCAGGGGAAGGCCTTCCGATCCCCTACCTTGTGGGAGCTGAAGAGCGCGGGCCTCGCGTCTGTCGGGGTATGGGAGGGGGCTGGGGGGCCTAAGGACCCTACAGCTGGCGAGGAGCAGCCTAAGGAGCGACCGACTAGTGAGGGGGGCAGCAGCAAAGAGGGTGCGAGGTGGGAGGGGCGACCATTATAACCTGTCCCAAGGGGGACGCCCTTTACTCAGTTGTTGACGCCCCCACCACCTCCACCCACCGGAAATGGGCGGACTGCTCCCCACGGCCATACTACGGGGTCTGCCCTCCTATGGGGTCCCCCGCAGGGACCGCGGGTATCCTGCAGAATGCGGGCAGGAAAGTAACTCCAGAGGCTGTCATTTGGATCTGGTCTTTGTTCGGTTCGTATTTATCTGTTGTCACAAATACTATCCCTTAACCTCTTGCTGAAAGAGTATTGTAAGGGACCCTTTAGTTAATCAGTCGAGAGCAGGATTACAGCATTGCTTTGTAAACACGCTGGCATTGTGTTTGTGTTTCAGCCCTTAGTTAGACGATCTGATGTAGACTTCGAGCTACAGCAGTGGGACAAATATACAACCAAAAAATGAAATCCTTTAGTATGTCAGCAAATATAAAGGAGTCCTTCCGCTAAAGCACTGCTCCTCTGGATTTGGAAGAGGCCAAGATTTAATTCATCACTATAAAATCCAAATCTAAAATGTATATGGTATATCTTTGTGTTCCAAGGTTGTATGTTTTATCAATTTTCCTCTCAGGCAGTTATATGTAAGAAATGTTTAGCAGAATAAACAGAGCAGACAAAACAAAAGCGGCAAGTGCTAGCTAGCTACCCTGTAATTTCTCTTTTAAATTTACCAGGAAGCTAAGGGAACTTTGAACCGTAAGTAAAGTCGTATATTCGTGCTTATTCAGAGGGCTCCACTAGAGGGCGGCTTTCGACAACATTTAGATTCAAAAGGTTTTAGGGAAGGACCAAATGGTTGCCCTTCAGTCTTGCTACCAGCTGGTTCCCATTAACTATTACAGTACAAAAAAAAAGTGCTGGTTTCAAAACATTAATGAAGTAAAACGCATACTCCAAAACATTTTTGCGCCATATGCCATAACTCATTCATCTGCAAGCCTAGTTCTTTTCTTTCAGCATTCAATGAAAGTACTTTTTCTGCACCTAGCTTCAAAACGCCTTTGATGCCCTTAGAGTTGTGCACATTTCCCAGGATTTTATGTTTTTTAATAACACTAGCAGTTTCAAATAAATAATAACCACAGCAGGAATAGTAAACTTAGGCAAAATTCCTTCTTTCAAACATATTGAGTGGAAGGAAAGGTGCACCAAAGATCGTAGTTGCTAATTTATAGTTTCGGAAGCAATATGCAGATACCGTGGGCCTCATTTATGAGGCCGTGCGTCACTTTTACGCCGCCGGTGCGTTACTTTTTGTGACGCACCAATGGCGTAAAAAATGCGCCTTGTTGCGCCATATTTACAAAGTGACGCATCTAGGTAGATGCGTCACTTTGTAAACCCCTGCGCCACATTATACCTGCGCCAGGTATAATGTATGCTAGGGGGGGCGTATTGACGCAAGGAAGGGCCGTAAAAGTGACGCAGTGAAATCTATGAGATTTTACTGAGTCACTTTTAGGATGCGCCGTTGCGTCAAAATCTTGCGCCAGCCTCACAGCAGGCGTAAGACTGACACAGGCCCTTTCACATGGGGCTTTCCCCATGTGAAAGGGCGCATTGCTGGAGTTGCGTCACTTTTGTGACACACTCCAGCAATGCGTCACATTTGCGCTTACAGATACGTCAGAAATACAGATGTATCTGTAACTCCTTGCGACATGATGCGTCATACATTAAATATGACGCATCAGGAATGTCCCAAAGAGTGCGCACTGAGAAGTGACGCATCACTGCGTCATTTCTCATAAATGAGGCCCCGTATATATAAGCACAGAAGAAGCCTATTGCAAAGCCAGACATTTTACAAGCACCAATTTAACTACCTACAGTGAACCCCAGTCACACATTAGCCCATGTAATTTTGATTTGCATGTGTAAAAAGAAGTGAATACCGCACAACAGTAGGGGCTGGGCATTCCAAGGTGTGGTTAGCCCTGACATTTTGTGATCTCTCACAAATCCATACGCTTGTGGGTATTCACTAACTCGTTCCTGACTCCTTGCGACTCTGGAAATGATCCGAGAAGGACTACAGGCGCTAACAGTTCAGTCACCTCCCCAGGTATTATTATACCAGCCATTTCTAATCTCTCCAATTTCTTGCATGCCTTATCTTGTACTCCCAAAGGCATTCTCCTGGCCTTAGGAATGCTGGGTTTGGCTGCTGATTGAATTTGGTGCAGTAAACATAATTCTTTATGCACCACAATTTTCTGTTGAAAACGTCAGGAAATGTACTTTTGAAATCAGTGCAACCCTCCAACATTTGTCACAAGAGACTTGCGGCTGGTCATTGGGATTTAACTAAACACAAGGGTCTTTTCATGAGCCTAACCCAGAATGTTGCCACTCTTGACAGCAACATAGATTATCCCAGGATTTATTCTGTTATGATGCTCAATGGTGCCCATGAAATAATCTTCTATTTTAATTTGTAGACCACCATTGGTCCCTGTCCTGATGCCATTTGGGGAAGAGAAACTTTTTGGTCAAAACATCTTTTAAACTTCTCGTCAGGAATTATGCTCAGCCTGAAGCAGGAGCAGAAAATCATGCTCAGCTGTACAGTATTCACCATCACAACATCAGAGACGTGGCCTGGATCCCTCTGACCCACTTGCAGAATAACCTCCTCTCAAATCTCCTGTACTGCATTTCCTTTTGGAGTAGTGTCCTTGCTTCTGCAGCATCTGATAACATTTATTTTGTGTCCACTCTTTGTGATTGGCCATATGACCAACTTGAAACACACAAAAAAGGTGATTGGAGGATGCTTGCAGTAATTATAACTACTGGCAATTGCTCGGAGTAGCATTCTAACCCATCGTTCTTTTGTCCACCATTCCACATCAGGTTAGACCCAGCCATATGCAAATCTGGGAATAACCTTGGCTTATTGCAAGCAGCCTCACATCACTTTTTGTGTTTTTGATGTGATGCCCTAAGTGGCCATGTGTATACCCAGACGTGGGTTACTAACTTTCTGTGCCACTAGAATCCAGCTACACCTGACTGGAGAGCCCCAATCAGGGCAAAACCTGTCGTGGATTTCATGTGTTCCAGTTTGGAGAGGACCTGGATTAGCAGTTCTGATTTGAGTGTTCTTATTGTGGTAGGGGCGGGACTAAATTGCATATAGCTGGGCCTACTCTGATATAGGATTGTGGGCAAAAGAATGATGGGTTGGAATGGTACCCAGAGCAATTGCCAGTGGCTAGATTTACTGCAAGCATCTTCCTATCACCTTTGTATGTTTCATATGACCAATTTGCTCACATCTAAAACACTGCCCCTTGTACTTAGATGTAGATTTGTTCATATCTTTTACCTGATCTGGATTCACACCTCATTTTAAGACATTTTTTTCTTCAACACATCCACACAACTCATCATAACCAGCCATCTCTTTGCTGGTGGATTGCATCCTTCAGAGATGGCTCATCTTTCAGCCAATGGTTCTCCATACTTTTGCCACTCTTGTAGTTCAAGAGGAATTAATCCTTGACTTAATCCTCAGCAAACTCGTTGTCTGTGTTCCCTGCAAACATAGTTATACATTTCAGAAATGGTACTCGCTCTCCATAAATAATGCAGATCTAGCTTTTTAATGGCCACCTCAAACTCATTTAGCAGCTGTTTGTCCGCTCGGCTCAATTCCGGCAAATTTCTAAGATTTCTCACCCTTCAGTACCCGGAGCTTGTAACAGCAAGGCAAGTTTTCTTTCGACCCTCCAACATGTTCAGCACATCCCGGCATAGTCATTAATACCTTTTTTTCACTTGGCTCACCTAATAGGGGTGGGGTCTCTAGGGTAAGATAAAAACAATAGAGGTGGTGTCACATTCTGCATGGTGGCCTCCAAGTTGCACACTCCTTTTTCTTAATGAACAGAAGTACGAACAGAACACCGCTGAGATTATACTTCAAACTAATGACCGAGAACCAGACGGGAAAACGTCGGCTGTGCCTGTCATTGTATTAGTCCATCAAAAGAAATAGTTACATTAATAGTCCATTCATACAGGACAAGAGAAGAGGTCAATGTTATTCACAAATCAATTGGTGTGCTCTTATCAACTGCAGCGGCTCCAGTCTCCATTGTACACAAACCTCAAAATTGCAAACACCAATGTTCATGTGTAGAAGTGCTGGCAAGAACTGATCTTACTGACTAAATACTAGGATGAGCGTGGGTCACCACAATATGCTAACACACACACCATGATCTGAAGTTGAAAACATCAACCCTTCAAACAGTGTGTACAATATGTTGTGCATTGTGCATGGCAAATATGCCTCAAGACTTAAAATAGCCACCGCACGAGTGTGAATGACCAATGTCTAGTTTGCATCGATTGAGCTGTTCTAGGCCACAATGTTTTTTGACAGCACAATGGTCTCAATATGTCTGACTGCACCATAGAAGTCGCAGTGCTCTTCCCTCAGTCACTTGTCAGTATGTGTTTCTCTGCCTGCCCCTCTCCTTCAGCAGTCACAGATGTCGCAGATGTGTTCCCCTGAAAATGGGATGCCTCTGGATCCTCTCGGCCATGCACACAGTCCCAGCATGCCTTCACTGACTCACCACGTCGAGGGGCTTCTACTGTTTAGTTCCCAGCCTCAAGTCATAACCTTAAGCTAGTATCAGTATTTGGTTCTAGGACCTGGGTGGGCATGAACATTCAACGGAGGATACCAGCCTCAGTAACTTTTCCATGTTGAGATGGAGAAAGCAACAGGCCATTCATTCCTTGTTGCAAATGAAGAGTGGAAACACACTGTTCGATTCAGGAGCATAGTTCATTTAATCTACCTCAGCCACTGGAAACTCTCCAACTGCCAAATTTTAGAGTTCCAAACCCATTTTAGAATGCATGAAGGAATTATGGCACACAGGAGGAGGACGCAGCACACAGTCCTAATGAAAGCTAGGAAAAGGACACCACACTACTTAAGCTTCCCTCAGAGCACAGTTCTTCCCAGCTAGTCCTGCAGAAAAAAACTCTGAACGGCTGTTCTTGTTTCAGAATGTTCTCTCAGGTGGAACACTCATTTATTAAGCCCTATTTATCCCAATTGTATAAAAGGAGGGCAAATGTCGTCCCTCCTAAATTAAAGAAACCTCTGCTCACCTGAGAGCTATAAAAATCTTTCATATAGTCCCAGATCTACACTTTACAACTGCAATTTTGGAAAGCTATGTGTATAATAAACTGAAATAAATTGTAAACAATAACATTCCCCTCCAAGACATTCAATACTGGTTCAAAGCTGACTGAAACTGCCATTCTGCAAATTATCGATGACTCCATGCACATTACTGACGACGGGAACTCATGCTTGCGGATTCTCCTAGACCTTTCATTGGCAACTGAACCCATTACTTATTAAAAAACTTGACTGGACTTTTAAAAATCTTATTTAAATCATTGTTCACAATTATAACGTGGATCTCCTTTTCCATTCCTATTCATGTAACTTAAGAAATTACACAGTGGTTACTATTAGCCCCAACACTTTTCACACTATAGCTTGAACCAATGGGTAACATCAATATAGGCGACAGCTTCACACATCACCTTTATGCTGATGACCATTCTATCTAACAATCTCATCTTTTAATATTACTCTGGATGTGTCAAGTGTTAATATAAAACTATCTGCTCATGCTCCTAAATTTAACACAAACAAAAAGTAATTCCTACCCATCTGGACCCATTTGTTTGATATACTGGTACACAAATAGCTGGATTGTATCAATATTCTAGATCCCATTCCGTTGAAAATTGAAATTGCTAAATCACTCGTTTTATGCTTAGTTTTTAAATCGATCTTCAGAAACATATTAACATCATGGCCAGGTGTGCCAGTTATTGGCTGAGACTTACCTGGTTGTTTAAATCTTTCTTTTTAGAACGCAGTACTTTAAAGATATTATTAAAGCAATGGTACTATAAATACGTGATTACGTTAATGTTGTTCGTTCCTATATCCTTAAAATTCAACTATTCCCACTGAAAGGCCAGTCTGCATACAGCAGCTAGTTTAACCTCTGGGACTGGCTATTTTTATGAAGTAACCCCTGTACGGCACTCTTTTAGCTGTCTCCATGTCGATGACAGATCGACCTACAAACTGGTATGTTTAGTGCATAAACATTTAACAGTTCAAACCCCCTCCACCTTGAAACCCATGTGTCCCACAAGAAAAACACCCTGAACCTATTTTCTTGGACTTTGGCCCTCAAATGTGAAATTCCATATCACTTGATTGTTAAACTAACACTTACTAAAACACTTCTATAAAAGTCCGAAATCTACACCGAATAAACCAGAATTCACAAAGAATCCATTGATTACCTCTGGAAATGTAAGAATTGAATACACAAATATTTACTGAAGTACTCAGTTTTGCAGTACAACATTTGATTAAGTAAATCAATTAGAATTGTTAATGCATACAGTTGAATTCCTCCTATGTCAATTTTTCCTTCTATCCTCTCTATATGTTTTGATCATTTGATTGTACTATTCTGATGTACCTGCTGGGGAGCTCTAGTCTGCAGTTATATAGGAGAGATTTATTTGTCTGCTGATTATGTTGGGAAATGTTTGAAATGGCCTAACAACTTATTGTAATTATTTGAAATTTGTATCTATCATACTGGTGGTATTTTGGGAGTTGCCTTCTCGACCTTATTCATAACCTTGAACTTTTACGTAACTGTTTTATCCACTTTCAGATTCTGTCCTGTCACTAACCTTTCTTTCTGATTTTCGCTCACAATGTGTACTGATATGAATGAAGAGTGCTAATGCTTTGTGGTGGCTGTTCTGATGCGTGTCTGATCACTTTCATCCTACTTGCTACTTCTGTTTTATTTTGAGATGTTACCATTCATTGTATCCTATCGAGTTTTGTGATCTGTGTAAAATCTTGAATGCTTGTGTGCGCTGTGTGTACTTGCTGCAACCTCGCTCTGATGATCTCCTGCCTTGTATGTGCAATATGCAAACACTCAATAATTAAACAAAAGAAACAGAAAAAGAGATGAAAAGCGAGGGGCGTGGCCATTAAATACCATTGTTCCTTCCTCTTCAGAGCTGTTCCCTCGACATTTCTTTCACCCACCCTCCAGCTGCTGTTATGTAGTATTCATTCAGTTCCGCTGAGCCGGAGTCTCAACTTCATGGGGCTCCTAACGTTTGTGGGTCTGACAACCAAAGTCATGGTTTAACAAGATGATTTTTTTTATGCACCGGGCGGTAAAATATGTTTCCCTTTGGAGAAACCCTTTCCCTGCGGCGCTCCCTTTAAATATTGAGATGTCTCTTTCCACCCTGGAAATACACTTACTTGCACCTTTCTCTGGAGTACATTTGTGTGCGTTTTCAGAGTAAGATCCTGCCTGTGAGATTTTGTCTTATTACTTACCGGTAATCTTCATTACCCCGATTAGGGTCCTCCCCGTCCCAGTCCTAACAACGTGAGGCACTCCTGCCTCCACCCAGCCAATCACAACGCCAGTATTCAAAAGTTATATAAGCCCCTCCCACCTACCGCCATGCCTGTTATCAACAAGACTCCGACACAAACACAGCGGGAGGGCGGGAGGGTACAGGACTGGGACGGGGAGGACTCTAATCGGGGTAATGAAGATTACCGGTAAGTAATAAGACATTACCCCCTCATGGGTCCTCCCCGTCCCAGTCCTAACAACGTGAGGAACTCACAAGCAGAGAACCAACAAAAAACGCAGGACACCAGGGATCCATGCAGAGTACAAATCAGTAAAGATCAATGAACAGCAACGTCCAAGACGCCAACAGAAAAACAGCCAGCAGAGGCATGCAAAACAACAAGCCAAGAAGGTAGCACAAATACGAGACGGGACAGCGGGCGGCCGCCCAACAAATTCCCGGATAGAAAACTCCTGCCGCCCCAGCCCAGGAAGCAGGCACAGAACGTGTCTAACGACCCAGGACCAGAGACGGAGGAGGCAGACCCAAAGGACCGAAAAGGCAGGCAGACCGCCAAACGCACCCACTGACCAACCCCAGAACCGGAAAACCATATCCCCCAAGCCACACCTCCACAGGAGACAAACAGGGCAGGAGAAAATGGAAAAACACCAGGGAACGAAGGTGGGAAAAACCGGAGAGTCCAGCAAACCACCAAGAAAGGGGGAACAAGGGACCCCCCCAGCAGGTAAAACAGAAAAAAACACCTCCAGCTGCCAAAGGAAAAGGGAAGAACCCCCAGGCAGAAAGACCGGAACAAGCCACAAACCAACCCAATCCGGCAGGAACCCCCAACAGGGAAAAGAAACGAGCAGAGCACCCAAAGCACCCAACCGACGAGCAGAGGTGATGGCCAGCAAAAAAGCCACAGTAGCTGACAACCAGAACAAGACAGCCACAAGCGAGAGCTCAAAAGGGGGCAACAGCAGACCCCCCTCAAACAGCAGGCAAAAACCCAAGAAGGCACGAGTACAGGAGAGGCCGGCCGACGAAGCCGAAAGCCTAGAAGAAACCGACTCTCCAAAGGGGCAAAAACCACCAAGGAGGCTCCAGGACCCCGACAAGCACGAACCGCCGCCCACTGAGAAGACAAAGCGGAAGGGGCAAGGCCCTGTAAAAAAAATAGTCCTGAGAAAATCCAACACAGAGGTAGGATCCCCCAGCACAGGAACGACCCAATGGGAAGAACACAAAGAGAAAAAAGAACTCCAAAGACGACCACAGCACCCAAGGGCCGAAGGCCGACGTGACAACGGGATGCCACGATCCACCACAGAGGAACAGCCCAAAGACGCCAACCACAGCCGCACAAGAGCCAGGCCGTCAGAAGCAAGTGACATCAGGGCAAAAACCAGCTATGGACCAAAAAGCGGAGCCGGAGTCAATGAAGTCCGGCCAAACCCGACCCCCGCCAGCAGCAGCAGGAGCAGAAATCAAAGACAGAGAGGTTAACGATACAGACACCTACACACACCCCCTACATCCCCAGACTATGCAGGAGGAGAAATAGGAGGGAAGGCACACAGAAAGCCCGAAGGCCAAGGAAATGTGCAGGGGCCATGCAAATCCACACCAAATTGAACCAAACAAAGAAAATGCGCCGCTGAAGCGAGCACAGAGGGCACAAAACAGAGGACAGGAGGAAACGGCCCAAGCAGCGTCTACAAACGAAAACACAGACAGTCCTGAACACAAACTCAAAGCCCACAGAGGAGACACGGCCCAGAGAGAGCTGCGGGAGCCCGAACCACCAGAGGCACAAGACACACCAATGAGCCATAGAGTCGTGGGAACAACACATGGAAGCCAGCAGGAACAGAGACATGCAACTGGTCCCCCCAAGAAGGCCCAAGCAGCAAATAGCCACGGGAAGGTCAGCACGAATCAAAAATCTCGGCCGCCGCCAAGGACCCCAACGTGGCGCCCAACCCCAAGGACAGGCGTCCAAGGACAACAAGTGGAGAGAAGGGAGCTGAAAACGCACCCCAAACACCAGGTCGGGAGAGCAAAGCCACCAGGCCAAAGAATGAACCAGAACAGGGGAGAGAGGAACCAGAGCCATGTAACCTGCACGGAAAAGGACCCAAAGAGCCAATCAGAAGAAACACCAAGGACAGGAGGAACAGGCAAACCCAAGGAACCACAGCCGTGGAGGCAGCCACCACCACCTGGAACCACAACCAACCCCAAAGGGCAGAAGGGCGACCCAGCAGGACCCACAAAAGAGCCAACAGGGAAGAGAACCGAGCCGGAGGGTGAAAACAACCCCCTGCAAAGTGACGAACAGGCCCGAGAAACCGAAGGCCCCGAACAGGAACCAGAAGAAAAATGGCCAGAACCACAACGAACCCCAGTAACCGGAGCAAGGCCACAATGCCACCATCGCCAGAACAGTCACAAGGAGGGTGGAAGCAGAAACCGGACAAAAGCCACATAGGGAAAAGCCAACAGCACCCCCCAGGTGGTCACCCACCCAGGTATAGACCAGACCTATCCCTGCAGTACAAAGAACAACAGGTGCAAGCAGAGCGGAACCGCCAACCAGCAAAAAACCTGCACAGCAGGAGCCAGCACCGTGGAAAAAACCTGGGGAACAGGAGAGAGGCCAAAAGGCAACACCCGAAACAGAGAAAGGAACCCATCCACAGCAAACCGCAGGAACCGCGGACCAGCCAGACGGATGGAACGTGAAAAACAGACAACACCCAAATCCAGGGAAGCCCATAAAAAATTAAAAAATAAAAAACACCCACCAGGAAGAGGGGAATGACAGACCGCAAGGGGAACAACCGACCAGCGGCACCAAATGGTATAAAGCCCCGGGACACAGAACCGTGCAGAAAGGAACCAACGGGCGCCAGGACCAAGAACAAAGAGGAAGAGGAACCTTGGCCCGCTCCGTCACCGGAACCAGCACAACAGCGCCCAGAGACAAAAAGAGACCGACGCCCAAAGAAGAAGGTAAACGCAACACGGGTCAAAGGACAACGGAGCAACCGTGAAAACAGCCCAAAAAGGGGGACAGCCCGGAAAGGAATCTGGAAACCAAGAGCGAAGACCGACAGGACCCACCAGTCGGAAAGCAGACCAGACCAACAAGCCAGGAACAACGGATCCGAGCCCCCAAAACCGTAACAAAAACAGCAACGGAGACAGGGAACCCACTGCCAGATGAACACCAGGAGTGGAACACAGACCCAAAGAAAAAGAGACGCAACCGCAACCACCAGGTTACAGAGACCCCCCCTCCCAGGGCACAACAATACCCAAAACCCTGGACGACCAACACCCAGGGGCAGCCGTAGGCGCAACAGAGGCCGGGAACCAAACGGAACACAGCCTCCCCCACCCAGACCACGAAAGGGCCAAGAGGAAGACAGAGCACCACCACACAGACTGTCAGTAGAGGGAGCCAAGGAGCCACAGAAAAACAGACAGTGGACCAAGACGCCAGGACCAGGTCAGCCGAGGAGAAGACTTAACCCATCAAGCCAAGACAGGAAGGAAGGCCCGCAAACAGCCAAACTCCACACAACCCATGAGAAGGAACAGTGAAGCACAGGTCGAACAAGAGCCAGCACGCACCCCAAAAGAAGAAGCAACACATGGAAATGCAGGAAAGTGAGAGACAAAGTCCGCCAGGCGAAACCACCATCCCGGAAAACGAGGAAAACCCTGCGTATCTGCCGCAAGCCATGCATCAGACAGGATATCCAACAGGACAACACGGAAGGAAAAGGTCAACCACCACAGAGTAAACAAACCGTGCGGGAAACCCCACAGCATCCAGGGATCTAGGGCCACAACCCAGCATCACCGTAATAAAGACATATCCTCAGGACAACGCAAAGTAGGCCCTGGCAGCGCATACTGGGCAGCCAATACCAACAACTGTGGAAAAGCACAGATTGAAACTATATCAACCCAGGTAATTGGACAGCATAGGCAGGAAGATCTCGTGAACACCAGTAGCCCTTTACAGTATTCAGCGCAGCCCCAGAATCTGCAAAAATGTCACCCACCTGCAGAACCTGGAAACTATGCCGCATGGAAACAGCCCAGGCAGGCACAGGTGAAGACGACCCTTCACACATGGTGAGTGAACCCGAGCAATCGAACCAAACAGGAATTCACCACACAACAAAGGAAGTGCCCAGCAACCTCCAAGCAACACTGCCCCCAATCACCAAATCACACAACGTGAGACTGGTGAAAATTACAATGGGCAGCCCTGTAGTCTCCACCCACAGCCCCAGGTCAAAAGACCATGACCGTGGAGGCTGGACGCTGCACTAGAACCACAGCGCCAGAACGACCCGGGGCCAGGACACCACGAAAACTCCCCGCCCCAGCCCAGCACATGAACGGGGAGAGTCCCTGACCCCAGAACAGGAGCGCAGCTGACGGGGGACCGGAGCAGCCGCGCAGAGAGAAAAACCCACAGGAAACAATGCAGAAGTAAAAAACTGCAAATGAAATACTCCTGTGAAATTCACACAGTAAATAACGCAAAAGCATAAAACTGCAAATGAAACACTCACGGCACCGTCCTGAAGAAAGCCAGAAACAGGAACCGGGAGCACCAGCGTTCCGACAGCCGTCGGAGCAGAAAAAAAACAGGCATGGCGGTAGGTGGGAGGGGCTTATGTAACTTTTGAATACTGGCATTGTGATTGGCTGGGTGGAGGCAGCACTGCCTCACGTTGTTAGGACTGGGACGGGGAGGACATTTGTGTGCGTTTTCAGATCCTGCCTGTGAGATTTTGTTAATCCTCATAAACCTGCGAGTGTGTCGGATTTAACTGGTCAGAGTGTCCCACCCGGAAACACCGTTTGTCTTGTCCCTACTTACGAACTTATGATGGTAGATAATCTGCCAGCCTGTCGCCCCTTAAGCTTAGGCCAGAAGAACACTGCCATACTCGTCCCTAGGCACAAACACATGCAAGTACTGTACCTGTGAATGTTTGACGAGTTAGCACAGCCTTATTTATAATAAATTCTGTGTAACATATTTGAGAGACTGTACATTTTGAGCCACAGAAAGCGGTTTAAAGATTGTTCCCGTCAGGCTGCCATCTTAAATCCAAGAATTAAATGAGCAGAGCTGGGTGTTTCTCAAATCTTATAACCCTTTAACCAAATAATCTGTACTGATGTGTTAATGTGAAACTGTCTGCTCATGCTCCTAAATTTAACACAAACAAAAAGTAATTCCTACCCGTCTGGGCCCATTTGTTTGATATACTGGTACACAAAAAGCTGGATTGTATCAATATTTTAGATCCCATTCCGTTGAAAATTGAAAGTGCTAAATCACTCGTTTTATGCTTGATTTTTAAATCAATCTTCAGAAACATATTAACATCATGGCCAGTTGTACCAGTTATTGGCTGAGACTTACCTGGATGTTTAAACCTTTCTTTTTAGAACAGCAGTACTTTAAAGATATTATTAAAGCAATGGTACTATAAATACTTGATTACGTTAATGTCGTTCGATCTGGTATCCTTAAAATTCAACTATAGGTACTTCTTGTACGTTTACACTTTGTTATATTTATTTTAAATACTAAATGATAAATGTATGCATCATGTTTTGTTTCTAAAGAAGGAAGTACATGCAGTCACATTATTATCTGCAACTGGCATGCTGATTTCATAGTGGCAAAAACCATGAGGGTTTAAGTTCCTACTCAGTTGCTGCCAACTTTAGCATTATTTGTCAGGTGAAATGTTAAGGTGCCCCACTACGCATACAAAAATATGATGGCCTAGTAAAGGACGAAGTCTCTGCAATGCTACAGTCTAGTTTCTGGTATATCCATCCTGCATGCTGAACATTGCTTCCTTGTTTTAATGCTTTCCTAGTTGTTCAACGAGGGAAGCAGCACAGTGTATTTTACTGTGGAGAGCACCAATTAATGGCCTGGCCGCTAATATGCTATGGTTGCATGAACAAGGAGGTTCATGGGATCAATTATAGTCTTGTCTGTCTTGGTCCCTTTAGTGCGGAGGACTCAGTGCTCACATTCTGTGCAGGAACGGCACTGTGCAGAGGACATGAGCATTATGTCCTCCCACAGAGGGCAGGAAATCCCTCTAGCACTCACACCAGAGGGATTCCCATTTATAGATCCAACCTCGGGTTGCCTGGGAAGAGATTATGCTGCAGCCTGAAGCTCTTTTTTGTGGTTTTCGAAAATCAGCACACCAACTTCATCATTTTTTAAAGAGAAAGTAGGAGCTCTTTAGCTCCTTCTCCTTTCACTATGCTCGGTGTTTGGGGTTAAAGCTCTACCCCTCAGGCACCAATCATCAGAGAGATCCAATTCTCCCCTTTCCAGCAGTACCCCTCTCTAGTGGGTCCTTGGTATGGGGTTGCTGCAGGAGGGTGATTTCCTTATAAATAATGCTTTGCAAATGTCAATGTAAGAGTCAAAAATATATTTTCCCCCATACTTTTATAATAGAAATCTCCATCTCTGCCAGCCGATGACAAATGTGTTGTGCTGCATTCCAACGTGTCTCCTGAGATAAACTTTACCTCACGTGTCTGGGCGGGCCTTACACATGATATGAAGAGAGCAAAGCCCTAGCCATGTGAAAACCACATTGACATTATAGTGACTTCACATGGTCCAAGTTTTGACCAGTTCCTGTGTGGTATGATAGACCCACCCACAAATGTGGAGTACTGTTTTTATCCAGCGTAGAATGGGAATGCAGAGAAGATTGTTTCCATGGGGCAGTAAGTCTTTTGTTGATCCCTGCAGATTATGGTAGAGCTTGTGAAATTGTGTCCAGGGCCAGCTTTAGTGATGGTGGCGCCTGGTGCGACAATCAGTTTTGTCATCTACCCCCTCCTCCTCGGATTTCCTTACAAGCACCCGGCAAAAGTTCTCCATATCTCCTTACCTGCACCTCATCTCCAGGGAGATGACACTGTGGTGGGGGAGTGCTGGTGCACTCCCTTGTCCCTTCACTGTGCATGAGGTGTTTGGCAGGCCGTTTCAGGCCAGCCAAACATTTCATGCGCCGTGAAGCTTTCTCCAACCCCAGCTGCGTTGCTGGTGCTGGAGAAAACAGGCACAGGTTCCCAGTCTGCCTGCTAGCGCAAAGTCATAGCGCTCAAGCCAATCCTGACGCTGCTTTCCTGCAGCGTCATGATTGCCTACAATGCAGTCTCGGAGCCTGTCCCAGAAGCAGGAGGAGCGTGATGGAGCAGACGGTGGCGGCGATCAGGTACGTTTATTTTGTTCTATATATATATATATTTTTGTCCCCCCAGCTCCCTCCTCCGGCCTGCCTGCCACTTTGGCAAGAGACAGACCGTGACAACTTTAAACGTTCACTGGATTCGCTTAACTTTGGGATGGTGGTTCTGCATAGGCTAACAATCTCTTTCCCAGGTCTTTAGCTGAAGGAGCATTCAAAATTACTGATAACACACTAAACTTAATACAACCGCACACTTGTTCATTTGCACTGTTTACTAGGGGCTTGAACTAAGTAGGACATTCGACGCAGGTGGCAGGTGTGACCGGCCTGAAACAGTAAATAGTCATGACGGTGCTACTAGAGAGGAATTTGAGTTAAAAGAGCTTTTCACTTGCCTGATTCACTTAATTTCCATGCTTTGGGTAATTGTGTATAATCATTCAGGAGGGTTTGAAAACACTGTTTTTCATGAAGTTTCGATGTTACTTTCCGCTCTGCACGGTTTCTACATATTTTCCTTTATTAAAGCATGGCCTTCAACCATTTGCAGCGTTTATTATCTTCACTTTAAGGAGCCTTTTTTTCTTGATTAATTAGTAATCAATTTCAGCTTGCATTTCTGCAAATTCTTTTGTTGTTTTGATTTTTTTAAACCTAAAACAAATGTCTTGATGTTTCTTTTCACCACTAATTTAATGTGCGATGCCTAAAAAAGTGCAGTTTCTATGTATGAGATATTAACACCCGTTTCTCTAAACTTCAAATAATTTTTAAATATAAAGAAGATATTCCCTGGCACTCACTCATTGTATACACTTGCTCATGCACAGGCTACCCTAGGTTACAGGGCTGCCCTGAATTTGTAATGCTGAAGTGTGGAGACGGAAGTTGCATGTGCTATACTCTAGACTGTATCATCTGTCCTTCAGTCGAGGTAACACTTGGCGTACTACATCATAGTATGTTGTGGTTGCTGATAACCTTGGGGAGAGAGTGGCACTACATGGTGGGGTGTTTGTGGCTATCCACCCTTAATGAGATCAGTCTGTGGCCTGACAGTTGTCTATCGAGGGTGGTGACTATTTAAGCTATTGTGATGTATTTGCTAGGAAGAAGGTCAACTAAGGGCGATGCCAGTCTAGCTTGTTCTTATAGGGCCTTCTTCTGCTTTTTAGATCGAAGCATACCAGACAGCACAGTCGTCTTTTTTGCAAAAGACATCTTGGGGACATTCAGAAAGCTTCCTTGGGAATGCGTTACTTGCTATTGGCTTTGTGGTGTGTAACTCACATTTTCTGGCTGTCTTTTCGCTGGCTTTATTTGTTTTAGGCTGTCCAACGTGAGTTTGTATCACTCAATGAGCAAATCGTTTTCACACTACTTCTCCTTCTATTCTTCCAGGGTGCTCCTTTCTGTAAACAGGCCTGTAAATCTTGTTCTTATCTTGTCACATTTGCTGTGCATTCAAAGACAGATGACAAATGTCAGGCTCTGTCTTCCAGGGAGCTTCCTATTTACTTTTCTTTCTCTGACTTCAAAATGAGCGGATTTATGGACAATCTTGCTGGGACTTGGGGTAGGAAAGGGTTTTTGTTTAGCACACGACATTTAAATGAACTGTGCGAATATTTTAGAATATAGCAGAATTAGAAAACACACGAAGCGCATTGTTTGTTAATTTTGAAATGTGTTGGAAACAAAATACTTTAATGTGATCAAAACAAATCAAAGCCCTAGGTGTTGCCATTTCCACACATTATCGTTTGTACGCTGTATAATTTTGTTATTAAAACTATATATCTTTGCAAATGTAATGGTCATTTCTATTGAAAATGTGTTTTCTGTAATGGAAGGGCGCTACCAGACAAGGCATACTCCACTTTACAGCACTCTCCTCTGTACCACTCCGTGCCACTGCACTCTACTCTGCACCACTCCACCCCACTGCACTGGGTGACCCTGCACTCTACTCCACGCTGCACCACTGCATCTAGGCCACTTCACTCAATGCCTCTCAACTCTACTCTGCACCACTCTACTCTACATGATTGCACTCTACACCAATCCAGTCAAGGCCTCTCCACTCCGCTCTACTATGCACAACTCCACTCTACGCCACTCTGTAACATTGCGCTCTATGCCAGTGCACTCTACTCTGCACCACTCAACTCTGCCCCTGAACTCTACACCAATTTACTGTACGCCACTCTAATCTACTCTGCACCACTGCACCCTGACACTGAACTCTACACACTTTACGTCATTCTACTCTATGCCACTCTACTCTATTCCACTGCACTCTACCCTGCGCCACTCCACTCCTCACAATTCTACTCTGTAACAATCTACTCCATGCCACTGCACTCTACGCCACTCTACTCTACGCTGCTCTACTCTATGTCACTGCACTCCATGCTACTGCACTCTATGCCACTGCATTCTATCCCAATGCACTCTACGCAACTGCACTCTACACCATTTCACTCTACTCCAGGCCACTGCTTACTATGCCGGTCTACTCTACACCACAGCTCTCTAAGCTGATGCACTCTGTGCCAGACTACACCACTGCACTCTGCGCCACTCTACTCTGCAACACTGCACTCTCCACCACCGATCTATATGCCACACTACTCTGCACAACTGCACTCTACGCCACTCTATATCATTGCACACTACCCCACTGCACTCAGCCACTCCACTCTGCATCACTTTACACAACTGCACTCTTTGTCACTCTACTGTGCACCATTGCACTCTACTATGCACCGCTCTAATCTATGTCACTGCATTCTACAGCACTGCATTTTGCGCGGCTGAATTCTGTGCTACTGCACTGTACGATACTTTACTCTATGCCACTATACTGTGCAGCACTCTATGCCAATGTACTCTACACCAGTCCACTCTACGCCTCACCACTCTACACCACTACACTCTACTCTACTCTACCCCACCCCACTCTACTCTATTCTACACCACTGCACTCTACACCAGTCTGCTGTACTCTACGCTACTCTACTCTAGGCCACTCTACTTTAGGCCACTCTTCTCTATGCCACTGCTTTCTACTCTGCACCGCTGAACTCCATGCCACTGTGCTGTACGCCACCCTGCTCAACACAAACTCAACCCCACTGCACCCTAAGTGAATGCACTCTACGCCACACTACACCACTGAACTCTACGCCACTCTACTCTGCACTATTGCATTCTGTGCCAATGCACTCTACGCCACTTTTCTCTGCCTCACTCTACTCTATGCCACTGCACTCGGCAGCGCTCCACTCTGTCCCACCGCGCTCTACTATACGCTACTCTGCACCCCTCTACGCCACTGTACTCTTCACCACTCTATGCCACAACACCACTGTACTCTGCTCTGCACCACTCCACTTTATGCCACTGCACTCTAGGCCACTGTATTCAACCAAGCAACCCTCACATTCTTTTTTGTTTGATTCTTTTTATTAAGTTTTATGAATGTAGTATCCAGCATGTTCAATGTAGAGAAGCTAATTATAGCCTCATGTACACTGTAGAATAAGCATGCAAGTGACATCACTGCATTTGTAAATACCACATTGAACAAGCACAGATGTGAAATCAGAGAGGTGATCTTTGAAATGGCAAGTCACTTTTGTTGCATGAGGTTCTATAGAATAATTACGAAGTTAGAGGCATCTAGCGGACCATGTGCCTCCCATCGTAGTCAGCTGCCCATGTCTTCTCAGTGGAGTAGTAGAGATTCAATTATTTGAACACAAAACAATAATAACTGGAACCCGTGACTTTGAACCCATAGAACCCCCGCACCTACTATGCAACACTCTAATCTACGCCACTGCATTCTACGATGATCCTTTGTACCCCCACTGCACTCTATGCCACTATATTCTGCAACATTTTACACCTCCACTTTACTCTGACACTTTACTGTACACCAATATATGCGACTCCACTCTATGCCACTCCAAATACACAACACTCTATACCACTCCACTCTACGACACTGTTCCCCATTCCACTCTACAATAATCCACACCACTCTTCTCTACGCCACAAACTTTTAGCCATGCTATGAATGAATGAATGAAATCCATCTTATATTGCGCGACTTAGCCCAAAGGGCGTCAAGGCGCCTAGTCCAAAAGATATCAACATAGCAAGCTTATTGGTAAGCCTTAATAAAGCACCATGTTTTTAATGCTTTCCTAAAAAGAGGCACCAAAGGTTGCATCTTTATGTCGGAGGGTAGGGCATTCCACAGGCGGGGGGCTACGGTGGCAAAGGCCCTGCCTCCCCATCTGACTTTCTTACTACACGGGATGCACAAAAGATTCATGTTGGAAGAACGAAGGCTCCTGCTAGGAGAGTAGGAGGTTAACAGAGAGCCTAAGGCATCTGAGGGTCCTGCCAGAAGCGCTCCAAAAACCAAACAAAGAATTTTGAACACAATTCTTTGCTGGATCGGAAGCCAATGGAGGTTCTTCCTGGCTAGAGTAGCCGAGAAAGACTTGGGGGCGTCCAGCACAAATCTCGCCGCAGCATTCTGCACGCTCTGAAGGCGTTGAATATGGCCCTTATTAATATCTGCATACAGAGCGTTGCAGTAATCTAATCGAGAAGACACTAACGCGACTACAGTCTGTTTACGTGCCTGAGGGGAGAGATAGTGGACGATTCTCCTCAGAATCCTGATGACTCCCCAACAGGTAGCCACTGTTTGATTTACCTGCAGGTTCATAGCCAGCGAGGTATCAAAGATGACTCCAAGGTTCCTGGCAGAAGGCGATGGTGTAGGACAAGCTCCCAATGATGGAGGCCACCACTCACTGGACCAGAGATCCTGGTCCTTACCAAAGATCAGCACCTCAGTTTTATCGCCATTCAGCTTCAGGGAATTACAGATCATCCATTCTGCAACTACTTGCATGCAGTTCCTGAAGCTGGACGCGGTGGTGCTGACCGAGTGGGTCAGGGACACCATAATCTGTGTATCATCTGCATATGATACAACCTCCATCCCCTGTGATTTAACTAACCTAGCAAGGGGGGCCACATAGATATTAAACAGGGTCGGACTTAACGCCGACCCTTGAGGGACCCCACATTGCAACGGTTTGGCAGGGGAGAGGAACTCTCTAAGCTTAACCCTCTGCTCCCTGAGTTCTAAAAAGGAAGACAGCAAGCTCAACGCTGGACCCTGCAGCCCTACAACCCTCAGACGAGTTGTTAAAGTCGAGGGGGACAGGGTATCGAATGCTGCCGTCAGATCTAAAAGGACTAGCAGGGTGGTCTGTCCTTGATCAACCTTAGTTTGGATATTATTCATCACCACAGTAAGTGCAGATTCCGTGCTGTGTGATTTCCTGAACCCATGTTGGGATTGGTCCAGGTAGCCAGAAGAATCCAGAAAAGTGGTGAGATGAGAATTAAGGTGAGATTCCAGCATCTTAGCAGGGGCAGGGAGCAGGGAGATAGGCCTAAAGTTTTAAAGATTTTCTTATGCTAAACTGCGTCCACGTTGTTGTCCAACATGGCTAAAACAAATTGGCAAAGTCAATAGCTCATTAATTGGTGAGTCCAGTT
This sequence comes from Lissotriton vulgaris, assembly GCF_964263255.1. Taxonomy (NCBI): domain Eukaryota; kingdom Metazoa; phylum Chordata; class Amphibia; order Caudata; family Salamandridae; genus Lissotriton; species Lissotriton vulgaris. Next base: position 414,706,359 of record NC_141689.1, on the reverse strand, counting down.
GGCTTTGCCAGTGTTTGTTTTACGAGCTACCATGGCAGAAGCTGGAACAATGCCAAGTACTACAAAGTGACTTGCTTCCTGCTTCAAAGTTATTGTTAAGGATTTTGATCAGAGGTCGTATTTGTTGCAGGGCAGAAGATGTCTGAATTGTGTTGATGATTTTGTGAAGGGTAAGTTGTGTTAGTTGATTGTTTAGGAGAGTGTTTTAAAGTTCTTTAATATAATGTTGGCTGTCGTAGTGCAGTTGCTGGTGTTTTTAAAGTCAGGTAGTAATGATGGCTGATTCGAGGGTGCCACTTCAGTGGTTTCTTTGAGTGGCTTATTTAAATAGCCATGATAGGAATGGAGTGTGTTGGGTGTAGATAGGCAAGGTGGTATTAGAAAGGACATGGGTGAGAGAGACACTATGGTGATTAATATGTGAGGTTCCCATCTTGTTTGAGGGGGTAGACAGGATAGGGGGGATAGTGGCTTTGACGTTTTGTGAAATCTATTGTGTCTAAAGTGATTTTTAGGACTCGGTTGGTGATAGCAGCGCGCATGAGCTGCTCTCGGCATTCAAGACCTTTTTGGAATCAATACAGATTCCGAAGCTCTCGGAGGAAGAGTTGAAGCCCCGCCCATCTTTTTACTTGGGTAGCGTCATCCTCCAGCCAAAATGCTATCTTATTATTGTAAAGGAGGCTTCTTAGTCCCTCCTTGTTGCCGCCTTGTCTTTTTTTGGGCCCCGCCCACCGGGATTGGATCTCTCACTTGCGGCGTTACACACTGTCCTTCATTAGCTGACACGCACTATATTTTTCGCACAACGCTCTGTAGGTCCTCTACGGCTCTACGGCTTCCCGGTGCAGCTGCCCCTCGTCCGCCTGTACTAGCGCTACATTTAACGTTGATATTCAACGAGGCTATCCCCCTAACACCCACCCCCGTCTGGCATTGAAGTTCATGCTCAGGCGCACAATCGTGAGGACTCTCCCTAAACATTTGCCCTCAGTGCGGCACCACCCGGGTGTATGTATGACCTTAAACTTAGACTGGGGACAGATTGCTTAACTGTCCTGGTAGTTTACCGTCCTCCTTGGGCCATGCCGGAGTTCCCGGACCTATTTTTGAAACTTGTGCAGGATATGCGCTCGAGGTTTGATAATTTGGTCATCCTGGGAGACTTCAATTATCATTGGGAAATTACCCCAAGAGAAGGGCAGGCTGGCCACATTGATGAGGCATTATCCTCGTTAGGTTTAACCCAACAAGTAAGGGGGCCGACACATGTGAAAGGTCACACGCTTGATTTAGTATGGACGTCAATTCCGGTACAGGGAGCGACGATCTCACAGCCGCGTGTCTGGTCGGATCACCACTTATTGAAGGGAGATCTCCTGATGAACTTACATAAAACAAAACCGGCTGAAGGCCAGAGGCTGGTGAGGAAGTGGAAGAACATCAATGGAGACAAAATGGTGGCACATCTGTTAGCGAATTCATCTCAGAACCGTCTAGATGGAAATCCTGACGCTCTCTGTAGTAATCTAGAGGAGAGACTTCGAAGGGCGGTCGACTATGTGGCGCCAGCACGCAGGGTCAATCTAGTAAATAGAGGCCGGAGGTCCCCTTGGTACAACGACTCTTTAAGGGAGAAAAAGAGAGCTTTACGCAAGACGGAGAGAGCTTGGCGCAGAGCCTACGATACTAAGGCGAGAAGTCTCTACATGCTAGAATTAGCGAACTATAAGCGGGCAATAATAGCTAGGAAAGCGGACTTCTATGAGGAAAGGATCACCACAGCTATAGATCCTCAAAAGGAAATCTTTCGAGTCCTAAATGAACTCAAGAAAGTAAAAGAACAAAGGCCGGAGTTCACTTTAGAGGACTGTCAGAGATTTCAGAACTTCTTCACTAGCAAAATTAAAGTTCTTATTTCGGAAATTGCCTGCACTCCCATGCATGCTTGCCCCCCACTGACTACGTCGGCTAAAAAGCCGGTGGACAGACCTCTGGACTTTCTTCCTCCCATTACGAAAGAGGAACTGTCCCTGCTTATTGGGAGAGTTAAGTCTGGCTCCCAGGCTGATCCTTGTCCCCCTGATGTCTTCAAACTGGCTATGCCAGGAATAGAAGAGGAGGTTCTGACTCTTTTGAACTCATCCTTAGCATTAGGCAAGGTTCCTATTGCCTTTAAGGAGGCAAGGTTGATCCCTCTGCTAAAAAAGACTGGGGCAGACGTGAAATGCCTAAAAAACTTTAGGCCTATTTCCCAGATCCCTTTCCTGGCCAAAGTGCTGGAACAGCATGTTCTGGCCGACCTTTCTGACCATCTTGAAAGGAACGGTCTGTTGGAACCAAATCAATCGGGGTTCCGTGCAAATCACAGCACGGAACTGGTCATGCTGTCTATCATGGATGAGCTCCGGAATAGGGCAGACAAGAAGATACCCGGTGCCCTGGTGCTGTTAGACCTCTCCGCGGCGTTTGACACCGTTTGTCACAAACAACTTTTGTCGCGGATGAGGGATTTCGACATCCAGGGCACAGCCCACGCCTGGTTTGCTTCTTTCTTACAAGGGAGGACACAAAGAGTTCAGCTGGGAGAATTGCTCTCCACTGCAACACCAATCTCCTGTGGAGTGCCACAGGGGTCGGCTTTGTCGCCCCTGTTATTCAATATATATCTCCAACCATTGATTGCACTCCTGAATCAATTGGATTGTCAGGTATACAACTATGCTGACGACACCCAAATCATCATCCAAATGGATGATGCTCCTGGGGCGTCAGCAAATCTGCAAACGATTTTGAAGCACACAGCTAATTGGATGTCGCTGAACTCCCTAAAAATTAACCCGGACAAGACGGAGGTTCTACCTATTACCATCGCTGGCAATCCATGGCATGATGGATTCTGGCCTAGGGAACTTGGACCGCCCCCGGAGCCGGCAGTGGCAGTAAAAAGCCTAGGCATCCATGTGGATGACAAACTTTCCATGCGGAAACAAGTTACCACGGTGGTAGGAACTTGTGTTGGCCTGCTCCGTCAACTTAGAAAAATTGCGCCACTACTGTCCTATTCCACCTTGAGACAGGCGGTCTCCGCAATGATTCTAGCAAGATTGGACTACGGCAACTCGCTTTATTTAGGATTACCCCAAAAACTCCTGGATAAACTTCAGATGGTGATGAATGATGCCGCCAGGCTCATTCATAAGAAACCCAGGAGTACGCATGTGTCCCCACTTATGCGTGAGCTACATTGGCTCCCAGTAAGGCAGAGGGTGCTCTTCAAAGGGTTATGTATTGCACATAAATCTCTCTATGGTAAGGCACCAAGATACATTAAGACCCGCCTGATTCCATATAAACCGGCTAGGGTGCTAAGATCTGCTGAGGCAACCCTTCTCACACAACCACGTTTTAGATTGGCGACAGTGGGCGGTCGTGCCATCTCGAACACCCTCCCAGCAGTTTGGAATAGTCTACCGGCGGATTTGCGTAAAGAACCTAATTTGCTGTCCTTTCGGAAGAGGCTGAAGACTGTTCTTTTCCAGAAGGCCTGGGGTGGGCTATAAATTTCTGGGAAGGGTTTTTTTTCAGGATTCCTGCGGTGCTTATCGGACAAGCGCTTAGAGACCCCTGGGTTATAACGCGCTATATAAATCGAAATAAATAAATAAATAAATAAATGACCCTGGCACTGCCCTTGTTTACGTTAAGAGCCTTGTGCGCTCGGACGTAAGTCTCACTTCTCTCGGATCAGGAGGTGCGCTAGTTGTATTTTGTTTCACCTATGCATTTTCTATGCCTAATGAGCTTGTGCTATAGGCATGTTGTGCCAAATGTAAATGTAAATGTGGGTATACTTGTAAAGCGCACTGCCGCCCCATCTCAGGGCATCCTGGCGCTGTATACCGCTGTGGAACCCTTCCTGGCTTTCCCTGTGAGATGCTCCCTACTGGGCACCCCCAAGGTGAAGCCAGGCATCCCCAGCGCTATTGGGGCCGTTGTGGAGATTAAGCAAGCTATTGCCCAGAGTTGCAGAGTGGGACCCATGATTAGAGTAGGCACCGAGGCGAGAATTATCGAGTCCGCAGACATTGAGCCAAGACCCTACCGCGTCGGGAATTGAACCCTGGTCCCAGGCCAGACCTCTGCATCAGAGTCTGCCGCTCTAACCATTGAGCCACACTTCTCCAATGCCTGAGCATATTATTTTGCTGTACTTACTGAGCTTGTGCTGATGCCATCTTGTTTTTGTGTGGGTGCTATTTACGTACTTTTACAGACAACTGAGCTTGTGAGACACTCAGCCTTTGCCATTACCCGGCTCAGCTCTGTTCTCACAGGGGATGCTCTTTTAATGATGAAGACTCCACTTGTCAGGTGGCTCCGGGGGCACTCGCTTGTGAGCTCCGTTTATGGCCCGAGTTAAGGGCTTGGGTTCTATTTCCCATGTTCATTTAGCACAAGATATTACCACAACATGGTGACAGTGCTTTGAGCCAGGGTACTCTCTGAGCAGATTCTCCTCCGGGCGCCTGTCTCCAACAGAGGAGGAGGAGATAGCATGGTGGGGGTGCATTCCACCAGAGGACTCCTCCGTCGGATTATGTCTTACCTACTGCTGTAAGTATAATACACTTTTTACCCAACTCGGTGGTGCTCGTTTTATCACCCTAGGAAGGATGAAAGGGTTAGTGGCTCTGTCAGAGATTTGAACCGGTGACTGTGAGGTCCCACACGGGTCCCTGGAGAGGATGCATTAACCTACTGAGCCACACTTTTGAAAGAAGGGGACCACTACATAACCAATAAACTTGCTATACGCCGGGACAAAGCAACAATTATATATTTTTTCTTTATGTTTGGATACATGTGGTCTATTTTTCTTGTTGATATTTATTAGCATTGTGTATTTTCTCAAAAAATAGTTTTAGAAAACAATGAAATGAATTTACTGGATGAATCTAAGAAAAATATATTAAAAAATTAAATGATGAAATGAATAAAATCAGATATACATTTTTCCTGACAAATGTGCTTTATATATGTGTAGAGCATAGTTGGTGTTTACACCCATTTGTACACCTAGAATGTTTTGACATATTAGATTGATGCTTGCTATGATCTCTTTACCGATTGTTGCTTTAACCCACTGAGCCACCAGACCGCGTTTCAAGTACATCTCTTTAAGAGAACCAATGTTTTAAGCTTCTGCACCCCACCTCCTTCCTTTAGCCAGAGTTGTTACAGCTAATAGTAATTAGCAGAGCTGTCTCTCGTTAACAAAATACACCGCGGACCGGAGGAAATTGTGGCGTGGAAGCCATTGGCATCCACCAGTTCACTGCCAGGAACGAAGGGTTTGTTTATAGATGCAAATTGAAGCGATGCCTCTCTTAGGAGGGATCGGAGCTGATAGAAGCATTTACAGAAAAGTTCTCATGTTAGCATTACACGGATGCAGAACAGGCAATAACTGCTGGACATCCAGATAAGACCTAGAGCAAAGATAACTTGTCTTTAGGTAGCACTTCAAACCGCACTTCCGCATTTCTAAGCGCTGTAAATAACAGGTGTTATTTTTTTATGCAATTCAATGTTTGTTCAATTTTCCAACGCAAAAAAAACAGAACTTTATAAAACATAAGTGTGTATTAGTTGGCTAGTGTTTAACTCGCTGAGCTATCTGGCCGGATCCAAAGTGATTGTGTATGCATTCATAGATTTCCTTTATTTTCTATTTTAGTTCATTCATACAGAGCTCGGGATGATGTCAGGACACTTTACCAAAATGAGATGGATTGAGACAAGATACATGATTTGGGAGATAAATGGTCCGGCATTATTATAGAACATTATTATTGTCGTTGTGGGTGTTTCGCTGTTTGCTGCTGCACAGACGGGGTGTCTCTGGTGTGTTCTGGTGGGTGTTAGTATGTGCATATCATGGGGTGAGTGCTATTGTGCGCACAGATATAGAAAAATAGGGGCCTAATTGTGACTTTTACTGTTATGTTGGGGGGGAGGCCAATCCCTTCTGAAATTACAATTACAGCCTACATCATCTGTGACTTCTGTGCTGATACCTTTTTTGGCTCACAATGGGGAATAACATACTGATTGCAAAATTACAGCACCCCTTGCTGCTGTTTTTCCACCATTACTTGGTCAAATCACCTGCTTTTGGCAAGTGGATCTGTCTGGGTTTTACTGTACTCAGTACTAAAACATGAAAAGTAAAATCCTGTGCTCTGCATACTACCACCCACCAGTTTATTGGTGCTTCTCTTTAAGCTTTTGTCAAGGGCCTATCACGCAGTAACAGACATGCCCCTAAACCAAGCCAAACCTATGGTCTTTGCCAGTGCTTGTAACCAGTATTGGATATTTCATTTTGTTGTGAATAATTAAAACAGAAAAATTGTTCAGGTTTAAAAATATGAGTGAATTAAACCTTTGAAGATCTGCGGCAGGGGTGGTAGGATTCAGAGTGTCTCAAACATTCCCTTTCTTCCAGTCACATTACTTTACTCTGCAGTCTGTCTGCTACACACCTACACCAAGGGCTTTAAGTGGGATGAAAAAATGAGGGGGGGGGAGGGGATCCCTGAAATGTCAGAGCCTAAATTAATTAAAGGTTGTGGCGTAAACATATACACTAAAATTCCTTAAGAGTACTCAGAACCACTGATCCCACACATTAGCATAGAATCGCAATGGCAATCGGCATACTGGAACATTGCTCAGTGGTGCTGAAGATTAAGCAACCACAATTTCTGAACACCTTTTTGCCCCAGACAGGAATTCAGAGAAACGCACACTACCTTCAGCAACAATTCAGTTGTGCCCATTATAAACCCTTGGATGCGACTCAGTTCGAATTATGCATACCCAGGAGCAATATGCTGCCTGTAAAAAAAAAAAAAAGTAACACAACATCCTAGAACAAGCATTAAAAATGCAATCGGTCTCGCCTTTTATTAAGTTCAAGCCATTTGACTTGCTGTACAATACCATTAGCAAAGCAAATGGCTTTAACTAAATCAAAGGCGAGACCTATTGCATTTTCAATGCTTGTCGAATGTGGAACTCTCTTTCTGTAGAGATTGTTTTCCTTAAGAGTTTTGCAGCGTTAGTTGAAGATTTCCTCGCTATTTTATTTTAATTCACTTTACACTTCATGATGTTTAGGCACTTCTCGCATAATCTTCTGCCTGCGTCATTATTTATAAAACCTTCCAAATACCACAGAGATCTTTTTGTGCTGTTGTTTCATGAAGCGATAAGCATTGCTATGAACCTGTTACATCGGTGGGTCGAAGCTCTGGGGTGAGGTTCTTGAGCCAGCTTCATTGTGTCGGAGGTGCAAAGGATTAGCTAATTTAAGCACTTAGGAAATATGGTTTTGTGGGTCCAGATGGCATCAATATTACATGATTGTCGAAGAGCATCACGGAGTTGTTTCTCAGTCTGCCACCTCGGATGAATCAGACCTTTGAGTGGAGTTATTGCCATGGGTGCAACGGTGAATGGTTGCTTGTCAGTGGCATAATACAAAGTAATGTCCCTCCTGCAACTCCCATATTTCACACATATGTTCATAGGACAAAGACTGACTGGGGGCCCTGAAGAGTGGGAATTCTTTTAGAAATTAATCATAGGGACTGCTTAACATAACAAACATGTCTTGAACTAATTCTATCCGTACTTGATACACATGGCTGAGTAAAGAAGGAACTTCCTAGCCTCTTTTTCGTTGTTGTAGCTTAGTTTCTTTTTGAATCCAGTAGTTGTTGGAATGGAAATGCTAATTTAACTGCACAGTTTTATCTCAATCAAATAATTGGGTTATTCGTTATTGTTTTCAGAATTTACTGCGTTTTGTACTATTCGTGTTGAACACAAATACTAATGTAACCAACGAGGGAACTGCATAAAAAAGTAATTTCCATTTGTTCATCTTCCTTTATTGGTCAGCACAAGTCGGTTTGTGTGAGGTTTGACAGAACCGCTCAACAGTGTAGTGGCAATAAAAGCACTGCAAAGCATTGTGTGTTTGCGAGGCATTGTTGGAGGCCCTCGGTAGATGGCAGTGTTGCTCCAGAGAACTTTGAGCGCCCAGCAGCAACCTGTGTGCACTTAAAAAGTGCTATGTAATATCTATATCCCTACTAAAATGTGGTTTTCATAAAGAGTTTATAACAAAGTAAAACACATGTTTACAATTGATGACTCGCTTCTGGATTCCTTGGGAGTCATAGTTTTTTTTAAAGCTTTTTGCTGAACAGTAAAGCGGAATTATTGTGTACTGTGGATGTCAACGTGCGTACATTTCTCTCATAAGAACGGGCTATCCTGATAGAACCGAAAACACTGCGGAGATATCATTTAAAGTATGAAACTGAGGTCCCCACGGCCAGGCGTCAAAATGTATGCGCCTGTACCCCTTCTCCATCTGTAGTAATGTCCGAGTGCGTCTTTAATGTTTCAAGCAAAGTCGCCCCGGCACACATTTAAATACTTTGTCTTCTTTTTTTCATGTATTTCTTTTTATATTTTTACCAACAACAAATGAACCTCGGCAAGTTAAGAATGTATATACCATATGGTTAAGAGGTGGTATGTGTTCGATGGTTACCCCTTGGTGTCAATGATTTGAAAAAACAAACAGAAAACTGATTTATAGAGTCTTAATGTCTTCTTTCCTGGATACAGTGGAACATTTTCAATTGAAAGAACAAAAGCAGAGAGTGCGCAGAGCTCCCATCATTCACAAGTCAATGTGTGAGCTGGCGATACAGGGCAGGTTTTCTTGGAATTCTGGTATTATAATGTAATTGGTTATAAATAGCACTTACTACCCCTGACGAGGCGCTGAAGCACTTTATGGCGAGTAGTACGATACTGCAGAAAACATAGTTATTGATTAATCATCCCGTGCATGAGTTAGTTGTGATCATTAGTGGGGGCTATGTGAGCTCTTGCAAATGGTATTGATAGGCCAGAGGGGACTAGGTTTTGTTAGTTTGCATGGACAGGGTTTCAAAGATGGGAAAGTTGTGGTCTGTAATATGAGGTGTAGGCAACTTGCATAACTACAGTAGAGGAGATTAGTGGAGACAAGCATGTGGTTTGGAGTAGGCCATACACGAAGAGGAGATATGCATGGATGGAGATAACAAGGGGGCATTCAAAAGGAAGTAGAGGCAACTATTAAAAGTTTTAAATGCAGGTCAGATTTCCATGTAGGGTTTTAACATACAGTGGGAGGAGGCTTTTTTAGGAGAGCATGCAATCTGAGGGTGTAAACCCCTAGAAAGAAACTGTAGAAAAAAATTATTTGCATGCAAGATAGTGCTATATTAGGTATTTTGATGGGTATTAGAAACTGGTAAACAGTCTGTCTACTGCTAGGATACCCCTACTCTGAGTGCCTGGCTGCTTGTTGTGTATCTGATATGCAGACTTTCTGTTTTGGCCCAGGTGTCAGGCTAATGTAGCGACTTTCAGCTACTTGTAGTAAGTACTGAGTTTGTAATGGGCTATACTGGTCTGTGAGTATCAGAATGCTAAGTGAGGTCTGAATATTCTCTCATGCATGGCACGTTCTCAGGCTACTCCTGCAAAGTTCTGAACTCTTGTGTTTTTTATGAAAAGGTATTCAAAGATAACAGTGGCGTACAAATGCCCATGCCATGCACCGTTGTTATTTCTGGCAGCAGATGGCATTGAATATCCATTTGTTCTGTGGGGCACTCTTTAGCTTTTGAAAGCTCTCTCGTTGGCTCTGAAAGCAATCCAAGGGATGTGTTCCGGTGCAGGTTATCCCCTGGGTATGACAGGATGAGGCTTCGGATGAGCCTTTCTCTTATAGGAGGCCATATTGAAGGCAGGAGACCTCGACCGGCAACGCTCTTCAGCACTTCTACGTGTAACACAAGACTGTGACACACCTTCTCTAATGTTCATGGTCTCTCAGTCAGGTTGCATGCTTTAAGACTGTGATTATATAGGGAGCCTCTACAATTATGTGGATTAGAGTCGCAAATCATGCATCTTGGATGTCAAAATTGTGTGTAGTGAAATGGCAAATTATGCAGCATAATTCTGTACATTATGTGACAGTATTATTTCGCTCTTGTGTCGTTTTAACATACTTTAATCCTGTCTGGGTAAGGTTTTATTTCTACAGTACACGTTCAATGCCTGATTTACAGCAATAGGCAACTCGGATATGACCAGTTAACCTTGCAAAAGGGTCTGCCACTGTACAATAGCACATGGCGCTTTTTCCATAACTTTGATGCCTTTCAGCCAGTAACATTTCTATAGTTCGAATCTGCAAATTATGAAGCAAATGGTGGGTTATATGGCAAGTGCAGTATATCCATAATTACATGGAAAGGACTGTGGTCGCAAAATTGCCAGTGGCCATGATCATATAGTATGCCAGTGAAACACAGCACTGAATAGAGGTATATAGCACTGAAGACTTATCCGAATAAGTGCCCATCAAACAATAATGGGGAAAGCACGTTACCAGGTTGTAGTGAGCTCAAGAGCTTACCAGTTTGCAAATTCTTCTGCTTGTCGAAGACCTTTTCTCAGAAAGTCTAATTCTGGGTTTTAAGTTTACAGATGTTTCTGACTTCTTTTAAGCTAAGTACAATCTTACAGGAGGCCAGTCAGTAGGTGTCACACTGGTGGCTTCAAGCAGGTTTCAAATTAGGACTCTACTGTTCACTCTAGCGTTGACTGCAGATTTACCATAAGACATCCAGCATACCTTTTAAATCACTACCTACCTAGCACTGAACTGCAAACAAGATGGCCCAGGAGGTGCCTGTTTGTCTGGCGGTGGTATCACTGATATGCAAGGCTAATATCTATCACTAGTCTGTGGGTCTAGCTAGCTGCGCTACCACCTGTGGGAATCCGGATGCAATATCCCTGCCTGGTAACCCTCTGCCAGTCTGTAGACCCATCTCCTGTCTGAACCATGTCCCAATATTCATCAGGAAACTAGGGGTGATCTGGACAATGGGCACGCCAGTCTCAGTATTTGAGCAGTAGGTCACTAGCTCCTAGATACAGTATTCTGCAGCATTGTGCACTATAGGTATGCAGTGCACCCACTAAATGTACATTTAGCTATGTTTTGTATTTTAAACACCATTGGTTCCATGAAATCATTAGCCGGTGAAGCTTGCTTCCTGCTTCCAAGTAGACTTTCTTGTCTCCTATTGCAAAAGAGTTCTAAATATAGTGTGAACCAGGAGCATATAAAAAATGTCGTGCTTTGTATGACACAGTGCATATTGCACAGCTTTAAAATAATCTGGCAGGGCAGTTTGAAAATCGTGTGAATAAAAAGTACCCTCTGATTTGCCTTTGAATTGCTTGTCTGCACCCACTATGCTTTAGAGCAGTGTTCACATGTGGGCTGTTCTCTAGGAATCCTGTGACTCTGCAGCTCCCCAGGATGTTGGCAGAAAGCTGGGGTACCACGCAAGGGATTCACAGTAGCTGAATGCAGAGCTTCGCCTCTGCCTCTAACCCATCATTCCACTCAATTCATCGATCGAAAATCCAAAGACAGTGTACATTTTAAGACCAGTGTGAAAGTGAATTTGATGTTTCCAGATTGTACAGCCAAAAACTAGATATTATATGGGTAATGAAGCAGATTACATTCTGCACTTTTGTACACTATGGATAGTTGCAGAAATTGTGACCCATGCTTGTGCGCTCAGGACATACACAGTTAGATAAAACATACAGAGGTATGGCCTGGCGCAAATATGAAGTATGGTGCGATCTATGCAGGCAGCTCAGCAGGTGAGAGAATCAGATCATATGAGGCAATATATTAATCAAAGATGGAAACAGTGCTGGCAATTCAAAATGCATGTGCGAGCTGTATAAGCAAGTGACCGGTCCAAATATGTGAGGTCAAAACTTGATCTTGGCCCCTAGATATAGATTCTCAGGAGCAGCAAACCAATATAACAGTAAATTCAAAATGTAAATAAACTGCATCAATGATCTCTATTGAACAGTAAAGGTGGAAGACCCTTTAAAATTCCTCATTTCATTTGTGCAAAACTATGGACCTTATTTATTAAGTTGATTTTAAAAATGCTCTGCGAGTGCAACACATAGAGAATAGAAAACCTGCTACCGAGTATACTATCGGGAGACTAGAATCGTGTTTCAGTATCCTAAAAGCCTCGCAGCAGCGCCTGGTACCTAAGTTTCTACAGATCTGGACCAGCCACCGTTTTCTCGCTTTGTGGTAACCGAGGCAGCTAAAAAACACATGAAGGTCTGATTCTGTGGGGCAGTCACATGCCAGGCACTCCAGAATTTGCGAGCCCGCCCACTTGTTTTTAAAAGAGCAGAGAGGCAGGACCCCGTGTCTGAACTGCAAATGAAGCTTTCTTGCGGTTGCCGGTTTGATGTCATTCAATGCCGGCTCTAGGCTATACCTGTCCTTGGTTTCTAGGAAGACTGCAGTCACCTTACCAGCCAAAGGGTTGCTTTGGAGTTGGGCCAGTTTGAACTCCCCTTAGCAGTCCTTTAGCATTTTCCTAGAAATTGAGGCACAAGCAACCTCCAGGTCCCCCCCAAAGGTTGCTCCGTCCCAAACTCGCTAACGTGTGTCGAATTTAGGAGAGCCAGGGAAATTTGCCCACCCCTGGTAGACTCATCACCTCTCTTCATTCGTCCCTGTATTCTATAAGTTCTGGGGTAACCCACAGACGCCGCCAGAATAAGAAGAGGAATGAGATTAGATTCTTCGGCAATGGCCCTTAACCCCAGGTCCAGTCGGAGCGGCGTGAGAAGGGTACTCTGTTGGAGGCTAAACAGTTGCCTGAGAAAGGTGTTTCCCCTGGCTTGGACCTTGTATATTTCTATGGCAGGACTCACAGTTTTATGGCTAGATTTTCAGAAAACCTTCATTAAGCCCCCTGAAGATTGTGCCAATTTCAGGGTTGATTTTTTAATTTGGGCCCCCAGTCCAAAGATTCTGTAATGGTGATGGTGACGTAATCGAAAGAGGATACTCTCTCTAAGGGTTTGCCAGTTAAGGATGGATTTGATAGAGTGCTTTTGGCAGGGTTAAACGCCATGAATTTAGTTTTTTGAAGGTCAAATTCAAGCCCTCTTTCCCTGCAAAAAAAACCGCATTGAATCTATTTAGTACCCTCTGTATCCCCATGGGCGATTTGTATACTAGTAGTGTGTTGTCGGCAAACATCATAGCTGGGATTTTGCGTGATGCCAACTTAGGGACGTCCAAGTCATTCTCGCTGAGCAAAAGTCAACTAGCCCATTTATAAGAAGGGTCAGGCGAGTACGCATCCTTGGTGAACTCCTCTGTTTACGGGAATGGGGGCCGTAAGTTTTCCTTCGTTGTTTTATCTAATTTGGGCATAGTTTCCCTCGTGCAACAGTTTCATGACTTGGCACAGGTACGGCGGAATCCCTATCTCATGGAGCACTGCCAACAGCTTCTCCCTTGGGACAAAGTCGAACGCGGACCTCAGGTCTACAAATATTAGGTAGAGGCTGCCATCCTCCAAACACTCGATCTTCCAGTGTAAAATTTGTTGCCTGAGGATTTGATCCAGTGTGGACATTTTTTTTCTGCAGGAATATTGAAGATGGCAAAATCCGATTTTGAGACGTCCCCTCTTGCCAACGTCTCCTGGAACATGCAGATCTTGTGTTGGTCAATGAAATGGCTCCATTCGGAGTCATCTATCTTGTTGTTCAGACCTGCTACCTTCCAGGATAAAAATAGCAAAAAACACAGTTGATGGACAGAATGCAGAACAATGGCTTACATTCACCCCAGTACAAAGATCTGGGCCTAAATCCATCGTTTTTTTGCACTCCACACCACCCTAGGTCAGACAATGGCTATATGCAAATCAGCCTTGACCCTGTGCCTCATGGGAACAGTCCAGCCCGAACTACCAAGCCATGTCTTTCCTAAACCAGAATCAAGCATCCAAGGACCGGTTTCTGGCTATCAGCCTTCTTCATCCTGGATAGCTTGACTCCAGTGATGTGGAGAGCCTGGGACTCACGTCTGAGCATACCCAGCCACTCGGGGTGAAAATTGCAAAAAACACAGTTGATGAACAGAATGCAGAACAATGTCTTACATTCACCCCAGTACAAAGATCTGGGCCTAAATCCATCGTTTTTTTGCACTCCACACCACCCTAGGTCAGACAATGGCTATATGCAACTCAGCCTTGACCCTGTGCCTCATGGGAACAGTCCAGCCCGAACTACCAAGTGATGTCTTTCCTAGACCGGAATCAAGCATCCAAGGACCGGTTTCTGGCTATCAGCCTTCTTCAGCCTGGATAGCTTGACTCCAGTGATGTGGAGAGCCTGGGACTCACGTCTGAGCATACACAGCCCACTCGGGGTGAAAATTTCATAGAACACAGTTGATAGACAGAATGCAGAACAATGTCTTACATTCACCCCAGTACAAAGATCTGGGCCTAAATCCATCGTTTTTTTGCACTCCACACCACCCTAGGTCAGACAATGGCTATATGCAAATCAGCCTTGACCCTGTGCGTCATGGGAACAGTCCAGCCCGAACTACCAAGCCATGTCTTTCCTAGACCGGAATCTCTATCTGCTTGATTCCGGTCTAGGAAAGACATGGCTTGGTAGTTCGGGCTGGACTGTTCCCATGAGGCACAGGGTCAAGGCTGATTTGCATATAGCCATTGTCTGGCCTAGGGTGGTGTGGAGTGCAAAAAAACGATGGATTTAGGCCCAGATCTTTGTACTGGGGTGAATGTAAGACATTGTTCTGCATTCTGACCATCAGCTGTGTTTTTTGCACCTTCCAGGATAAGACTCGCAGCCTTGTGCGATCAGGAGAGTTGGTTTTATCGGCAACTGGAGGGGTGGATTGAAGGGGAGAACCGCAGAGGCCAGAATCCGCTTTCATGATGGTCCCACTATTCGACAGTGGGGGTTGGTTGCAGGAGAGGGTCATATTTAGGCCCTCATGGGTATTTCCTGGGGAGCCGCTCATGCTCCCACAGGTTTCTCCTTTCCCAAACATCGTGCAGTGCTCTGTTTCATTCTGGCGGGTCTAAGTTACCATCAGAAGGTTGCCCAACTGCACTTCGGGGCCAAGGGCCTGAGCCTCAGGTCAATCCACTCTTTCTAGGCTGCCAAATCTATTTGCTTTGGGAATATTAAAGACTGGTTGCCTGGGCCAGTAGTGATCCATAGCAGCTATATTATAGCTATGGTTTTCGTGTCTCTGGCCCCATCCATAATGCCTTATGTCTTGATGGACCCGCTCTGGGGTATACAAATAACCCAGTGGGAGGGCTTGTATAGTACACGTTTGTCTCCCATCCTCTTTTTTTAAAATTTGTTGGACAACACAAGGGTTTCTAAAGTTTATCACTATACACTCTCCTTGCTTGTCCTTAGGCCTCCATCCTAGCCATCCAACTGTACGTGTAGTTAAGATCTCTCCTGCATCGTTGTACCGGAAGTGCCAATGATTGGCTAGCCATTGCATGCCTTTTTGTTTTAGTTCTTGGCGTGGTTTAAGTTGGCCCCTTCCGAGCTCGGGATGCCTACAATGATAAGAACATATGGAGGTGAAGCCGGTGGGGTAGGTTTATAACAGGGGGGGGGGTTCTTTAGTGGCTTCTGTGTGTGTGGGAAGTCTACCCCTACACGTTGTTTATTCGGCTGCCATTGCCTGATGGGTTGTTGGAGTAAAGGGGGTGGATTTACTCTATGAGCAGTGGTGGTAGGGGGCCTCTCTATGTTGGCTCTAGTGGGGGGTGATGGTTGCGGTCTCTCTAGATTTGGTACTTGAGTAGCTGGGCAATCATTATGTTTGGGGGCCGAAATAGCCCTTATGGTGTTCACAGCGGTCTGGTCTCGGGGTCCAGTGTCAGGTCCAACATTCCCATCTACTACCCACCTGTTACTTGTCCAGGAGTTAAGGAGCGAGGCCAGCTTGTCAACCCTTTCTACGAGTGATTTGAGTTCGTCCTTAACTATGTCGCTCACTTGGATTTGCAGATCGACCACTAGCTTAGTGACCCACACTGGCTGTTCGCTGGCTGTTTCAATACTATTTACTAGTCCTCCCAACCCAGTTTTCCTATTATCTATCTTCTCTCCAATGGCTTTCTTCCTTCTTGACGCTGTATTTTAGGTGTCCCCTTTTATAGCGGGCTGTATAGGAGATTCCACCCCGGTTGGATCAGAGTTAATTACTTCAGCTATTGGAGTCTGGGCCCGGGGTGTATCGTTTATCAAGACTCCTAAGGTTTGCGAGGTGTCAGAATCTACCGGAGGGATTTCCAGGTTAGGGGTTAGGGATAATCATCTCTCTGTCCGCTCAATTTCAGGGGCCACAGCTCCTAGAGCCTTTTCCAACATCCTGTCTACAGAGGTCGGTTTGGTTTTAGATTTAGGCATGGGAGGAGCCTTTTGTTTCTTTTCTGTACACACTCGTTTACCTCTACTTTGATTGTGGCGATTACCTTTTGTACTATAGATAATTTAATTTGGGCACTACTAATTGACTTGGAAACTCAGGGAAGAGGGAGAGCTAATTGGGGACAACTAGCACAAGAATCAAACTGCATGAGTGCTAAGACATAAAGTGCAGAGTGCAGATGCAGTTTGCCAGACAATGGGCACAAAAACATAAGAAACAATAGTGCAAGTGCAGGAGTGCAAGTAGAAACAGGCCCTAGTATGAATCTATGTAGGGTTAGCAGGGCTACCAGATATGAGTGCCTATGCTGAAAGGCTCTATCAGCAACCCGATCACAAGGGGCATTCAACGCTAAGGTCAAATTGGTTCAGATCCAGTTTGAAGTCCAATGTTCTGGTGGAAGTAAAATCCATAGAAATACAGAGTAGCTAAAAAGAATAGAATATGCAATCCAATACTTGGTCATTAGCTCTAAATAAATGGATAAAAGCACAAAACCTGATTTAACAGTTTCATTCGTGCCACCCTGCGAGAGGTTGTCCCCATTAATTAAGCAGTCTGTGCAAGTTAATGGCAGTGATGACGAGATTACAGTCCCCAGGGGAAGTGGCTAGGGAAGAAAGAAATGGGGGAATGGGGATTAAGTCTCACCGCCTTGCCTTCCAGATGATTACAGTACCAGTTTTGTTGCCTAGGACTAGGTAGCTTGTGTCCCTTTAAAGCAGCCAATGGGGTGGCCCAGCCCAGCCTCTTCCGGGCACAGATGGGCCCGCCCTTGGCCTGGGCTTCGCCCGTGTGGGTCCTGCGCTGCGAGAGTGCAGCGGCGCAGGGATGACGCTCCTTCCATGCACAGGCCAGAGGCTGCTGGGAAATGTAGGCCGTTTCCCTCACGGCGATGGGGGTTGAAGCAGCGCTGTTCACCTCACGGCGTTGAAGATGTCTGCCAAGCTGTTCCCCTCACGGCAGATAAAGAGCTCCTGTAAGCGCGGTGGAAATATCAGTATGTGAGGCATATATCCACTGGCAACGCTTTTTGGACCCGAGGGACTAGAAAAAAATCATTTCACATCCCCTCACTTGGCTTTGCGTATTTTTCTTTTTTTTTTATCCAGATGGTACAACAGTCTTCTGGATTTGCTACCAGCCCAGAAGGATGCTTCCTTTGAGAGACCTGCTGAGAGGTTTGATGTAATACCTTGCTTTTCCTAATGAGAGTGGTTCTGCAATTGACATTCCATTCCTTTCTTGATTTTCTAAATAACTCCAACACACTCTTGCTCAAAAGTGGAATTTTGGACCAAGTTCTGAGCAGTAGCGTACAGGCGGTCTTGTGGCCCTAGGACTCTAAGGATTGGCTATTGGGACTCAAACCATCACTGCCACATCCATATGAACACAGTGCAGCTCTGTCTCGTGGAGAGACTATTCAAAGTAGTATTTTTTTTATGTTGGGTGAGCCCAGTCCCCTCGATTTCCTATTCGTTCTTAGCACTTTCCAAGTGATACACGTACTTTTCCCTGCTGAAATGAAAGTGTCAGTGGCTCTCTAAAGGTCCTTCGTGTCCATGGCTGGGGTTCTCACCAGAAGGGTCTGAAAAAGTTAGAGCAAGGTGGGAAGTACATTTAGCTTAATTGCAGTTACACTACCCACCCAAGATATATAGAAATTCCACCACCAGTTTTATAGGTAAGTAATGATGGCATGATACAGTTTGGGGTAGTTGGCTGTATATAGCGACTTAAGCTCTGGTATGATGTATATCCCTAAGTATTTTATATTGTTATTGGCCCAGAGGAAGGGGTGCTGCCTGCCAGCTTGCTCGCAATTTATGCTGTTACATCTGTACTAAGCATTTCAGATTTGGTAAGATTTACCTTGAATCCTGACACCCTGTTGTATGAGACAAAACATGTAACTCCCTTGATAGATCACTCGGGGTCAGTCTTCTATAATTGGACGATGTCAGCAAACAGTTTGGTTTTGTGTTATTTTCCCTCAAAAGACATCCCGCTAATGTCTGCTTGTTGTCGTATTGTTGGTGCTACTGGTTCAACCACTAGGGCACTTAAGAGTGGGGAAAAAAGACACCAAATGGGTATTCTCCTATCTGTCCCAATTTACTATAACTTACACTTTTGGTTGTTTGTAGCTTGCTTCAATCCATGCTTGAATGTGGGGCCCCAACCCTATTGATGGTAAGACCCGGAAAAGGAATACCCAGTTAACCCTGTCAAATGCGTTCTCTGCATCTAATGACAATATCACCAGAGGAATCTTTTTTTGTATTAACCTTTTCTATAAGATGTATGTAATCGTCTGCTTGTCTCTGCAGGATAAATACCGACCGATCAGGGTCTATTAGGTATGGGAACTATGACATTAGCTTGTTGGCAGCCCCTTTCGTGAACATTTTCCCACTCAAATTCAGGAGTGCTATAGGGAGCTATGTTTCACACTTCTTGTCAGGCTTACCTTTTTAGTGTTTTAAAGATATATTTGCAGGTGACATCGCAGTTAGTAGACGGGTTGTCAATACAGATTGGAACTGTTTATAACGTCTGTTGGTCAGACCACGAGTTCCAGGTTATTTGTTAAGGTGAAGTTCGCGAATGACTCTAGCGACCTCCTCTGTTGTGGTAGGGGCTTCTAAGCTATCACTAATAGCTTTGATAAGTTTAGGGAGGTTTGCTGTGTTTGACAGGCTCCTCTCGATTTAGGTCTAAGGAGAAATCACGGAAAGCTTTATCTTCGTTTTTCCAGAGTTACTTTCATGCCCTTGGCGGGGGCAATACTGCATGAGTTCATCTGTGATCGTAAGCGTTTGGTCAGGAATGAACCGGTTTTGTTTGCATATTCACAGAATCTCTGTTTAAGACAACGTAGGTACTTTCTGATTTTTCTGTGGTTCATAACCCCATTTGGCCCCTAGAGGAGTGATCTTTCTCAGAACTTTCAATGAGTCTGAGGATCTGTGCTCGTCTTTTAGAGTTTTTGATTCTGCTTCAAGGGATGCTCTACAGGCTTTGCTATTCTGGCATTGAGTCACCCGCTCTGCAATAGAGCTTCCCTTGAATACCTCCTCAAAGGCATCCCAGAGCACATTCCAGTAAACCTCACCTGTGTTGTTTTCTTGAAAGTATTGATGTATTGTGTCTTCGACTTCTGTTTTATTAAACAAACCTTAAGTAGGGGCTTGTCAAACCGTCATCACTCTCTCCTATGTTTATGCAGTAGTAATTCACGCTCCCATGTCAGCATTGCATGGTCAAAAATTGCTATTATGACATGAACTATAGTGGTAGTAATATCCAACACCTCCTATATACCCCAGATTAGATGTATCTTCTAGTAGGACCTGTGGACTTGGCCAAAAGAATTCCCTCTTAAGAATATTTGGCCCTCCACGGGTCCACAAAGCCAAGATTATTCTTTTTTTTTTTTTTAATCCGGGACATTGTTTCCTTTATATATCTGTCATATGGCTGTATATCTATGAAGGAGTCAGGTACTAGATTCAATTCACTGACTCAGATGAGACCTTCTAGCCTCCATTCCCTAATCCTATCCATAATCATAAGTAAGAAGTGTTACTGACACTGACATATGTGTTTAGAATTGTAAGATTGAGACCCTGTTGTCTCCCTTTTAAATAAATGTACCAGCCATCCACAGAATCTCTCATCACATTAGTCTCCTTGTTGAAGCATAATACAGAATGGGGTATAGCTTATTCTTCAACAAGTGAGTATCACCTTATTTCAAATGGTTTCCTGGAGGCATATTACACCGGTGATAGCTGTACGGACCTTTTGCCACATTTTGTGACTCTTAATGGTGAATTTAAACCTCTTATATTCTATGATGTTATTTTAACCATTAGTCTAGTTAAGGGTAATCTGCGCAAGAACAACAGGGAGACAGGAATTGTCAGGTAGCCTCATAACAATGAAAACAAACTTGACATCAGTGTTATCTTGCAACCCTATAACTGTTTCCACCTCCTTCCTTGTCCACACACTCTCACAGCCCATCTTCCCGCCTCTCTTCTCTAAACAACTCCTCAGTAGAAAGGTATAAGATACAGCCAAATGAAATGATGGGTCATGCTGTCATCTGAACCTCCACTACCCAGGACACCCCGAGCTCCGCGGCTGCATTATGGACTTCTAGTATGACGATTTTCCTTACGTGAGCTGAATAACACCCAATTGTTCAATTTGAGATCAAAGGTCTTCTAGAAGCTCAACTCTGGCAGTTTGATCCATGCGGACCATTCTAGAGTACATCAACTACAGGCTACAGCTATTCAGATAGTAGGTTTCGCTTTCTGATAAAGGAACTTGACCTAGCATTTATGATGCTTGAGTCTTTCATTACGTTAATTATCAAATCAACTTTTTCACATTTTGAGTACCCAAGAAGACCCCCCAATTTCTGTGCTGTTCGCTGGGCAGACCTAAATCTCTCCTACTTTTACTTTGGTGTTCCAGTTGGGCTACTCTGTCTTAGATGGGGACTGAGGACTTTCCTGGGAAGGACTCAAGATTTCCTGTGCTTTTTCCACAATTCGAGTCTTGTATAATTTTGGGTTCGTCTGAAAATGAAAGGGCGAAAGGGAATGGCTACAGTAGTGGATTTGTCTTCTGAAAAGCTCTGCTGTCACTAATGCCAGCATCTGTCTATTGTTCAGTGTGGTTTGTGCTAGGTTTTGGAAGAGCTATGATGTCTATTGGACAGGTGCCTGCTGCTCCTTTCAGGATGCCCACTCTGTGCACTCAGCCAATGGGTATAGTGAATGTTGCGTCTTCATTCAGGACATGGCGACACAGGTCCTCACAGTACTTAACAATGTTATCTTCCTCTTTGTTAGCTCGTTTGTTACAAATGCTAACATTGTCTCACTGTGATCGGTCTTCCAGATCTGTGTGTTTCTTCCAGAGTGACCTCACATCTTCCTCCTTTGCTTGGAAGTATTCCATTTCTTTGAAGTATCAGCTCAAGTTTACAGTATTGTCCTCTTTGATCACTACCCAGCCTCCCAGTGATTGGATTTGTCATGTTGGAGAGACCAGGAGCTTGATCTGCTTTTGGCACTTGCAGTTTGCATGGTGACTATATTCAATATTTTACCATGCAGGTTGTCTAAGCATGCTTGTAGGGCCTCTTTCTTGATTGCTGACCCTAAGTCCCATTTCTTTGATGACACGTTGTAGGGGCGAGCAGGCGGCCCTGACTACGTGGCCTGTCACCAGAATTTGCTTAACCCTCTTTGGGCTTTTATCTGCAAGGGCTTTGCTACCATTGGTGCGACAGGTGCCGTGCAGCGGGGACCAGCCCCCGGAGGGGCAAATTGAACCTTGGCAATACTATATTTTACTACTTCAACAGTAGTCAAAGGGCAATCTTCCTTTCTTACACTGGGGCACATGGCATCCTTGCTATGCTACTGTTTTTCTGTTTGGGCATAGCTAAGCCCAGGGGCATAGGTGGGCCTCTGTTGTTCCAGAAGGGATGATATGGCACTTCACGCGCTGGTAGTCTGTGCAGCCATGGCCCTGCCCAGTGGGACAGGCAGATCACACCAACAAACTTTGTAGGATTGCAAGCTTACTAGTATGTGGGCAGTGTCTCACTAGCTGTAAAGATGTTCATCACTTAGAGTCAATTAATGTATCCATGACCTGCTTGCATATTTGAGCGAAAAATATTAATGCTGATTATTGCTACATGTCATGCCCCTTTAGTTATTGAGAAGCTTCCATGCTGTTATGAGGGACTTGCTTAATGCGTATGTTCAGTTATGGGCAGGTTGAACGTTAGCCGGCTATCCGGCACTTCACTAACAAACATGTGCAGTTCTTTACCCATTCCACTGCTGAGATGACGTTAAATACCTGAAGGGTAACTTGCAAACTGTGAAACACCACGCTCAATAGAAGGCAAAGATGATTATATTATTTCACCAACTGTACTGTACAAAGGTGACCGTGACTCCAGGACAAAGAATGAGAAGGAATTCACAGAATTCTCAAGACAACAGCACCAGAAGACACAGCTCACAGAAACACCACAAACAGTCCCTGCACTGGTTCTGAAAGAAAGTAAGGAGCAAAACCAGCATCGCCCTCTCCATGTTTACCATGTACCACATGCAGCGCAAAGTCAGCAATCTGTGTAGAAGACAAAATCCCAGAATTGAGAATGTGAAAATTGAGAACTATCGAAAAAATCACCTATGAGGAAAAAATGGATTCCTGTTTGAAAGTGACCATTTGCCATTAAAGACACAGTACCACAACCACTTTTTAAAAAACTGTGCATTGGAGAACCACCAATACAAATTAATAAAAGAACTTGTGCCTATTAAATCTTAGCACCTGCAATGCCACTGAAGGCAAGGACCAACAGCCAAAGGCAGTCTGCACAGGTTTGGCCACCGGCAGTGGGTTGGCGTTTGGGCCTTGCTTGGAGGGCAGGTCCTGCAGCCAACTCTCAATGTGCCCGGCCTAAGGCTATGGCAGGTTGGGCACCGGGCCTGACACACAAAAGGCAATGCTTATGACGTCATAATATTTATGCCAATAAGTAATAACACTTAAAAGCATAATTTAACTAAACAACAAAACATCATTAGACCACTAAATGATACTAAGGTCATTGTTGTCTCTTATATAGTGCTAAGGGTAATGTGATAGATAGCATTATCTGTAAGAATATTTACGACATTTATAATTGCATCTGTCACATCAGTGGTGGGTTAAGGTGCATTGCATTTGGTGCATAAGTTACGGTTTGCAAGTGTGTATGTAGTGCCAGTTAGGGATTGTGGAGTTTACTGTAGCTTGTGGATTTACGTGGTTTATTTATTCCTAACCATAACTGTTTTTTAATGTGAAATTCTGAGGTTTTTTAACCATGGGTTAATGTGTTATAATCAAAGCGAACTGTAACTTTACCTTGTTTTTTCATTGAAAACCTAAAGATTATGGGGCAGATTTACAATAACTGGCGCATCCCCAGGGATGCGGCAGTTATTGTGCGCCGCATCTCCTCCACCCATGGTGCGCCGCATTTACAATGCCGCACACCATGGGGCAAACAGATGCGTGACGCATCTGTGCCGTAAAGGCGGCGCATTGCTGTAGTTGCGTTGCAAGCGCGACGCAGCTCCAGCAATGCTCTGGGGGGCCCTATCTGTCCAATGCTGCGTCGAGCCTTACGCCTGCTTCAAGCAGGTGCAGGGTTTTGACGCAGCATTGGCCTAAAAGTGACTGAGTGAAATCTTGTAGATTTTACTCAGCCACTTTTAGGAGGTGTTCCTGTGCCGGAACGCCCCCTTCCCCCCCTGTGCCGGAACGCCTCCTTATGGCGCAGGGCTTTACAACGTGACGCATCTCCCAGATGCGTCCTGTTGTAAATACCCTGCACCATGGCGCATCTTTTGCGCCGCCGCTGCGTCACAAAAGTGACGCAACGGCGGGGTAAAAGAGCGCAAGGGGCTTGTAAATCTGCCCCAAAATATCTATGTATGTATGTATATTACATTTAAGGTTGGACTGTGGATATAACATCTCATTATTATGTTCTTAGTTTTCCATCTGTATTTTGTCACAGTGTGGCGGGCTTTTCTGTTTTGAGTAAAAATCGCATTGTTTGCACTTTAAAAATCGTCTTGAAATTTACGAAGGAAATCAAGATACTTCAAATGTGCCGGTTTCAATGCCCGATATCTAATATTCTAACCTGGAGGACTAAATCACATAAAAATCAAATACTGTATTATTCTACTTAGACTGAAAATGTGATCAGCAGTTCACCTGTGTTTATGCCAGTTACTCAGCTTTCTGACATTTCCAGTGACTGGTTTGCCCGTATGCTCGCTTTCAGATTACTTTAAAAGGAAGCGTGCCCATTTTCGTCCTCTGGAGGCGTATAAACATGTCACACTATGTATATACTGTTATTCAAGAAAAAAATATATACATAAGAACGTAGTCCTTCTTCATTAGAAGAAGCATACACAGTTGATAAACATGGAACACTCTAGTGAGTGTGTCCTCGTGCTTGCCTGATTGAAAACAAATGCTTGCACTGTATAGTAATTTACTGTTCCCACATCTTGAAAGTTCATTGGAGGCACACGTGTTTTTCTCATCAAATACCCTAAAATGAAATTGTTTTATCCCTCAGCTAAATGGTAAAATCCACGTTTTGTGTATTTTCAGCAGACTATCATACACTGTGTTTGGGTTTTAGCATCTGATAGGCGCTGTTGTTTTTTATTACCGCAGCAGAATCGCTGTAAGCTTGGTGAAGCGAAGGTTGTAGTTACAAGGCACTGCTCTGAAAACCCCCAGGCCTTTTTGATTCTGTTGCAGTTGATAGCATCCAAGAGCTATGTTAACAAGTAATTCGTTTTTCATACAAAAGGTGGTGTTTTTCTCCTCTAAATGTCTGGTGACAAATAACAAAGGTATTTTCGGAGGTAAATTGTTATGTTGTATATTCCTTTATTGTATTTTCCTTTAAGGCTCGAATAAAGAGCTATCAAAGATTAGAGCTTCAATCGTGTACTTTACATAAATGTATGTTTATGGGCAAAAATGACTTTATTTACATCTGCCAGCAATTAAAACAGGTAGCCTGGAAGGCATTTTTTTTTTTAGTTGTATACAGCACAAACTTGACCGGAAGGTATTGAAACGCATTACAAGAGCACCCGTTACATTACACAAGAACACATTATTATTTTTTTAAGACATCAATCAATCATAGGTTAATAGAGCGCAGCTACTCACCCGAGAGGGTCTCAAGGCGCTGGGGGAGGAGGGAGCGCAGTTTCCGGATGATCAAATCCATCGAAGAGCCAGGTCTTAAGGTCCTTCGTGAACTTTGAGAGAGTTGGTGTCTGTCTGAGGTGGAGTGGAAGGGTGTTCCAGGCCCTAGCCGCGAGCAAGAAGAAGGAATTGCCTCCTGTTCTAGTCTTCTTGATGCGGGGCACCCTTAGCAAGGGAGAGCTGGGCTGAGCGGAGGGATCTATGGGGTGCGTGGAATGAGAGGCGGTAGGTAGTTCAATATGCAGTATGGGGTGATTAAGTAATTTGTCCAGAATCACAGGGGGTGGAGCCGAAGTCGATACTCATACCTGGTTCCCAGTCCCAAAGTGGGAAGCTCTTGCCCTTATGCCACATCCCCTCTAAAGATAGATTTGCTACTTCGAATTTCTGTATGACAAGTGCAGAGAAATATGCAATAGTAATTCTGTTGCATGGAGTGGAGAGTGGTTGGAACCAGGCATGGTTTCCATTCTAAGTTTGTGATGTGTCGTAACAGCCTGAGCTGACGACTTTGGAACTGGGGAACCAGGTTCGATTTTTGACGTCTGCTCAACATCCGGTGATTCTGAGAAAATCACTTAATCTCCCTGTGCCCACAAAACACAGAAATGAGTGTGTCCTTGGGTAATAACTGGTGCTCCAGTAAAGCGCACCAATACCTTTGAATCGAGTTCACGCTTAAGAAAAAAAAATGGTGTTTGTTTGTGGACATTCACAAACGCCAAGCAGGCCTTTTCCACACTGACAGCACCGACATCAGTAAAGAGAGCGGATGGGGCCCGTGTCCAAGTTACATTTGTCCACTATGCACTGGGTAAATGGGAGCCTGGGGAAAGACACAGGAAATTCCTAGTGGTATGCCTGAAAAACTGCTAATGGCTGTAGATTCCCAGGCATATGTCTGGGAACTTTTGTGAATTTCCAAAAAGTAGTATATTTGCACCTGCTCCTAAGATTACTTTTGTGGGTCGAAATGTGCTACTTTCATGTGAACCGCTGCTATTGACACCTGTATTTAAACAAGCATTGGCAAAAAACACTAGGTCTCACCTATTACATCGATTTGCGCTGGCATTCTTTTTAGTTTATCCAGAAAACAATGGTTCCTGTGGCATATTATTTAAGAGAATACTTAATAAGTGTAACAAGCTCAATGGCAGTTCAATTCTTAGAGGGAGGTTTGGCAAAAGAAGGAAAACACTAGTGTACCAATTTGTAACGGTTTTTAGGTTTCGCTGGGGGGCGGAGCCGTTAGGCTCCTCCTCCAGAGAAATCTATTGAGTACAGTAGTGACTCTGGAACACGCCCCTCTGCTTCATTGGCTAGCTCCATAAATGGAGGCTAGCCATTGGAACAGAGAGGCGTCCGTCAATGCCGGACCAGACACGGGGGCGTTCCCGACATTCTTTGGCTTTTGCCGACGTCACGCGACGCCGGGACCGCCCCCGAGTCTCCTCCGGCCGGGCCGTGCTTGCTGCTGTCCTGGGCATCGTGAGTGTTTTTCCCCGGCACGTTCTCCCGCCGTTCGTGTTCTCTCCCGCCCCCCTCACGCCCCCTGTGTCCTCTGTGTTTTTCCCCGGCACGTTCTCCCGCCGTTCGTGTTCTCTCCCGCCCCCCTCACGCCCCTTGTGTCCTCTCCCGCCCCCTCCCGCCGTCCGCCACTGCTTTAAATCAGCCCCCGCCTGCCTGCCTAAGGAGAAGGGCCGCTGCGCTGCCCGCAGCGACCCGGAAGTGGTTGGCCGGAAGTGCCCGCCCCCGCAGCCCGGGGGGAAGAAAGAAGAAGCCTGGCAGCCGGTTTGCAGGGCTCCCCTGCCGCGCCCACACACCATCCCTCTGGAGGCAGGCCCCGGGCAGGGTGTCATGGAGCGGCTTGCTCCTGAGAACGCCTGCTTCACTGTTTGCACCCCACCCCAGCCTCGCCCTCCGTTTGTACCTGTCGTGCCAACACTCCGCACCATGGCACCCGACAACAGTCCCGGCCTCCTGAAGGAATGCCTCTTGGCGCAGGGCTGCGCCTGTCCCTGACGCCCAGCGTGTCCCTGGAGCCAGGGCGTCGGGAGCCTGTCAGCTGCCTGGCACCAACCAGTGGAGGCCGAGACAGGTAAGAGCCGATACCTCCAGCGCCGACAGAGCGGGCATCGCTCCGGATATATTCATATTTTAAATGGCGCCCACCGCAGGCTGAATGTTGATATGCTGCTCCCTTTATCGTGGGTGCTACTATCAAGGAAATAAGATCCGCTATTGGTTGAAACGTGACTGACAGATCTCTGCACCCTGCACTGTACCCACCAGGCTATCTCTCTGCGTTGATTTTGGCCGAGAGATATGCTTGTTTCTGATTCATTAAGTCATGCAGTGTTGCTCATAAAATGCTTCTGGTGAGCGATATCTGGAAATGTCTGTCGAAGTTGCACCGTGACGCAGGTATTTTAAGTACTTTGGTCTCGGAGGAATGTTGGTTTGCCCTCAGGGGGCAATTTCGTAAAACCTCAAAGTACTAATGGCTCGGATCTCGAGCTCATATCAGTGCTATTAAGCATCGCATCCTTTCACCTGACAACAGAGAGGCCGGTTGGCTTTTTGTGTAAATAGCGAAGCTGCATAATGGATCATGGCTAGAAAGTTGTGTTAATTTTGCCTTGAAAGATGGACACTGAAACACGACTTCGTCCACACCAGCGACTCACACCGAACCGGCCTTGAGGTGGAGTCAGACTCCGCGCTCTTTCAATCGTTGCCCTCTCTGCTGAGACTGCAGCAAGGGTGCCACTGTGGAACAGTTGCCATTGTTTTTTTTTTGTAAAAATAGGACACCGTTCTGTATTGTACTGTGGCATCTGTCCAGTGCTCGCCACACTCCTAAATCAGGCCAAGGGACTGTCTGAGACAGAAACTTGCTGTACATTGTACAGTGAGCATATGTTGGCAGGCGCACTACGTTCAACCCCCCCCCCCCCATCGTGTGCGCCAGCCCCGGCTGACTCAGCTTCCCGGGCACACACACAGCTGCACTGCACCCGAGTACTTCACAGGTCTTTAAAAGACCATTTGCTTGTTCATTAGGCTGTGTTGTTTTTTCACCCCTTCTTAGAGCCCCTGTATCTCTTCTCTACCTACTGCTGGAAGAATTACACCCTCCCCCCGATTATTTTCTTACCCCCCGACCCCCCCCCCCCAAATTTGGCTCTAGTTGCGCCTCTGGATGTTGGCAACGTGAGGTGAAAAGTGCAATGTTCTCCGCTAGTCAGCCACCCACTTGCCCTCCCCACATCCGCCGTTCAATAGCAGCCGCCACTATCAGTACCCTATACACATATCAGGCTACGAGTAAAGAATCATTATGTTCGGTTTGTATTTAGAGCATCCTTCAAAGACAGCGGACTTTAAAAATCTTGTGCAGTATCAGAACACATGTTGAATCAGTGCAGACAGGTAACTAGTCCCGCGTGGGAAGATGGGTTCCTTGACTTAAACGTATTCCTCTGTGATGCAACCACAGGAACATGCTCTTTAATTGGGTGAAATAATACAGAGTTTGAGCCCCTGCTGCACCCTGTGTGTTTGGGACTGACAGATGTATGGACCCATCAAGGGGAAGAAGAGATATTCACAATAAACCAGTCCACATTCTACCCTGTCCTGCTGACGTGCATAGCTAACCACGGCGACTGCCATTGATTGCGACACAGATGTGCACGTCTAAGTAAACTGTGGTGTCTCACTGGCCCTTGGCATTGTCTGCTTTCTCAACACTAGAATGCACAGGTGTGCATGTAACAAAAGGTACATTTGACACGTGCTGGATGTATCCAGTGAGCGCATAGACTTATTTTGTTTCTTTCTGTTTATTGCGCATTTTCTAGTATTTTTCTTGCATTTGTTTTACGAAGCCTTGGAGTTGTCACTGGTGTACTGTGGACGATGTTAAATGATATCATTTTTGTTTCAATTTCACTGTTGGTTAAATTTCTTTTTGTGTAATTAATGTTTGTAAGCGAAGGAGGCAAAAGACCATGCAGAATATTGTACCTCTACCTTTAAAAAAAATGTTTCATGCTGCCTGGTGAAGAGATACAGTGGAAGATATGGAAGAATGTATTTGTGCTCTATGCGCCTGTGTGTGGTACTGCTCTTTCTGTTGAACAGAAGAATTCCCTTCTTTTACATTGGCTAGGCCCAGAAGGGCAAGAGATCTTTTAATACTTGCCTACCCTGACAGCGGATCAAGCAGGGGAGTTGAATGATTTTGAGATATGTTTTAAAAAACATGATCTGCATTCTTTGCCCAAGACTTCAACGTTTCTCGAAAGATATTATTTTGGCGGGAGCATGCAGAGAAAAAGGGGAGAATGTTGAAGAGTAGATAACTGTTTTGAGAAAACTTGCTTCTATGTGTAATTTGGAGTGGAATTGAGATGAGCATTTGAGGGACCAATTTATGTTGGGATGCAGCATTGAAAAAGCAAAAGAGGTTTGCTGGCAGAAGGGCAATCCTTCTTTGTCAGAGGCTCTAACAATTGCTAAAACATGCAAATATAGTCGGAGGAACTTAAAAAGGGAGATGTTTGAAGTAGCAAAGATGAGGAGGTACATGTTGGGCAAACCTATAAGAAAGGGAAGGAAAGTGACTTACAACAGAGCAAAGGCTAATAAGCTTAAGGGTGATTAGAAATTCTAGGGAACATATAGATGCGGCGAGTATGGTCATGTGGCCATTAACAAAGATTGTATTGGGTGGAAGGCCAAGTGCAAAAAGTGTGGACAGAAGGGTCATGTATCGAAATGTTGTAGAAGTGGCAATATTAAAAAATAGGTCTAGGAAGCTCTGTACAATGCAGAGAGTGATGATGGCAAAGAGGACAACATTGTTTTACAAGGTATGGATGTTGAGGATGATGGTCCTTTCGAGTCAGTTTGTATAGATTGAGCAGTCATTTGCAGTCTCTGTGACACAGGAGCCAAGATTACCCTTATCCCGACTGAAGTATTTCTTAGGAGTTTGAAAGATCAGGTGGTGCTACACAAACCTGACATTTGCCAAATAGGTTATGGGGCTGTGAGAGCTGTGTGGGCTGTGTGGGCTGTGTGGGCTGTGTGAGCTGTGTGGGCTGTGTGGGCTGTGAGAGCTGTGAGAGCTGTGAGAGCTGTGTGGGCTGTGAGAGCTGTGTGGGCTGTGAGAGCTGTGTGGGCTGTGAGGGCTGTGTGGGCTGTGTGGGCTGTGAGAGCTGTGTGGGCTGTGTGGGCTGTGAGAGCTGTGTGAGCTGTGAGAGCTGTGTGGGCTGTGAGAGCTGTGTGGGCTGTGAGGGCTGTGAGAGCTGTGTGGGCTGTGAGAGCTGTGTGGGCTGTGAGAGCTGTGTGGGCTGTGAGAGCTGTGTGGGCTGTGAGAGCTCTGTGGGCTGTGAGAGCTGTGTGGGCTGTGAGAGCTGTGTGGGCTGTGAGAGCTGTGTGGGCTGTGAGAGCTGTGTGGGCTGTGAGAGCTGTGTGGCCTGTGTGGCCTGTGTGGCCTGTGTGGCCTGTGAGAGCTGTGTGGGCTGTGAGGGCTGTGTGGGCTGAGAGAGCTGTGTGGGCTGAGAGAGCTGTGTGGGCTGAGAGAGCTGTGTGGGCTGAGAGAGCTGTGTGGGCTGAGAGAGCTGTGTGGGCTGTGAGAGCTGTTGGCAATGTAAATAACAATGCCATTTATTTATAAGTAAAAAAAAAAAAAGAAATGTTATGAGCAATGCCAATAACTCTAACTTTTCCAAAGGCGAAACCATTGCATTGTAAATGCTTGTTTATATTTCAAACAAGACAGATAATAATGTAATTAGGTCTGCGACATACACATATTATACAAAAAGTGCAATGTGTCCCAAGTGATACTGTGAGTGAAACAAAAACAACGTGAAAAAATGAGTGAACTATACAGGTTTCAACTATAAATATTTACAAGGAAAATGACCAAAGGCAATAATTTAATCAGTTGTTGATCAGTGGCTATCTACATTCATAGACACTGTGTTAGTGTGGTACATTTCCTAGTGCGTTGACGGCGTTCGACCCTTAGGGTGAGGGTCTCGTCAGGACTGGGCAGTGTGGGACATCTTGTATTGTGATGACACGCAACCCAAGCGTGAAACAGTAAAATAAATTTACTTACAGAGAGAAAACTCTGCGATCGTACAGAGACAGGAGAACAGCGATTGAGCTAATTGAAGTTGCAAGCAGGCATCGCCCTGAACAATCGTTGCACTGACGGCACCGACCGCCATTTTTAAGATAGGACGATTGCCCCTACTATCCACAGTGTGCCCAGCCGGGTTCACTGTAAGTAAATTTATTTTACTGTTTCACACTTGGGTTGCGTGTCATCACAATACAAGATGTCCCACACTGCCCAGTCCTGACGAGACCCCCACCCTAAGGGTCAAAACGCTGTTGACGCACTAGGAAATAAACCACACTAACAGTGTCTATGAATGTAGATAGCCACTGATCAACAACTGATTAAATTATTGCCTTTGGTCATTTTCCTTGTAAATATCTATAGTTGAAACCTGTATAGTTCACTCATTTTTTCACGTTGTTTTTGTTTCACTCACAGTATCACTTGGGACACATTGCACTTTTTGTATAATATGTGTATGTCGCAGACCTAATTACATTATTATCTGTCTTGTTTGAAATATAAAAAACTGTTACAAACTGGTACACTACTGTTTTCCTTCTTTTGCCAAACCTCCCTCTAAGAATTTAACTGGCCTTTTAGATTGTTACACTTATTAAGTATTCTCTTAAATAATATGCCACAGGAACCATTGTTTTCTGGATAAACGCATTACCCTGGTTCTGTCGTGAGTAGGGTTTCCCTTGTTCTCTTTTTGGCATTCTTTTTAGGTCTCAACTATTCTATCCCGTTAGGGATTGAATAGGTGAGATTATACTAAGCAGTCCGAAAAGTCTACCTAGACTGC
Organism: Lissotriton vulgaris; assembly: GCF_964263255.1. Taxonomy (NCBI): domain Eukaryota; kingdom Metazoa; phylum Chordata; class Amphibia; order Caudata; family Salamandridae; genus Lissotriton; species Lissotriton vulgaris. The sequence goes on along the minus strand of NC_141689.1, from coordinate 414,674,061 downwards.
GGATCGCGTACAGTTCATGTGAGCCAGGCGCGTGCACATCAAACACCATCGGCCTCGGCATCAGACTTCAAAGGAAGCCGCTCGCACACCACCATTTGTCTGAGCCTCGGCATCAGACTTCAAAGGAATCCGTTCCCAAGCCGCCCCCCCCCCCCCCATCAGACTTCAAAGGAATGCGCTCCCGCTCCTCCCCCCTGCCACAGCAATGCCGAGAGCTTGTTTTTTTTGCATTCATTCCGTAGGTAAGTTGTGTTTTGTTCGGCGTTCTCTGCACCTTTGTCATTTTTTTTTCTGGACGAAAATGAAAGCCTACCGTGCTTGTTTACCGTAGGCTTGCTCCTCAAATGCTGTTGCTGTGTTGCCATCTCTCTAGGGACACTCAGCATGAAAACACTCGACTTGCTAGCTGCAATGCTACATCCGCTATGCTTTCCCTCTAGACGCGTTGAGCCCTCGCAGACTGTGCTGACTCTGCCCCTCCTGATTCTGAAACTGACCAACGCAGTCACCACGCAGTCTCTTCTCTCTGTCGTATGATGTCTGCCCTGCCACCATTTACTTCGGACCCCCACCCTCACACCTCCTCACCCTCACTCACCCTCACCCCCACACAACTCCTCACCCACCCTCACTCTCACACCCCCTCACCCTCACACAGCCTCTCACCCTCACACACCCTCTCACCCTCACATCCACATCCCCTCACACCCCCTCACACCCCCTCACCCACCCTCACCCTCACACACCCCCTCACCCTCACACACCCCTCACTCACCCTCTTACCCACCCTCTCACCCTCACCCACCCTTTCACCCTCACCCCCCTCTCTCCCCCTCACCCTCACCCTCACACTCCCCTTCACCCTCACCCACCCTCACACACCTTCACAACCCTCTCACCCTTTCACACCCCCCACACCCCCTCACACACCTCCTCACCCTCACAGCCCCTCACCCTCTCACCCCTCACCCTCACATCCATTCACCCTCACAACCCCTTACCCTCCCTCACACCCTCACCCTCCTCACCCTCAAACCCCCTCACTCACCCCCCACTCACCCTCACCCACCCTTTCACCCTCACACACCCTCTCTCCCACCCTCACACTCCCCCTCACCCTCTAACCCTCACACCCCCTCACCCTCACACCCCCTCACCTTCACACACACCCTCACCCTCTCACCCTCACACCACCACCCCCTCACCCTCACACACCCTTTCACCCTCACAGCCCCTCACACCCACTCACCCTCAAACCCCCTTACACCCTCACCCTCAAACACCCTCACCCTCGTCACCCTCACCCTCGTCACCCTCACCCTCGTCACCCTCACCCTCGTCACCCTCACCCCGTCACCCTCACACCCCCTCACCCTCACACCCCCTCACCCTCACACCCCCTCACAACCCCACACCCTCACAACCCCACACCCTCCCCCTCACACACCCTCACAACCCCACACCCTCCCCCTCACACACCCTCACACCGCCTCACTTTCACACACACTCACCCTCACTCACACACCCTCACCAGCAAAGCATAACAAAACATAGCATAGCATAACAAAAGACAGCATAGCATAGCATAACAAAAAAGCATAGGATAGCAAAAAATAGCATAGCATAACAAAACAAAGCATAGGATAGCAAACCAAAACAAAACATAGCATAGCAAAACACAACTTAGCATAGCATAACAAAACACAACAAAACAGCAAAGCATAACAAAACATCGCATAACAAAACAAAGCATAACATAACAAAGCATAGCAAAACAAAACATAGCATAACAAAACACAACAACACATAGCATAACAAAATATAGCAAAACACAACAAAACATAGCATAGATGAACCCTTTCTATACTGGTGACGGAACCACTCCGTCACCAGCCACGAACGGGCTGTGCTAATGACGGAGTGATTCCGTCACGGCACGCCTGCGCGGCAGCGATTTCGCACCTGCGCTGAGCGTTCCATTGAACGGGCAGGGCCGTGACGGAACTACTCCGTCGAAAGCACAGCACCCCTGAGGCTCGTGACGGAGCGGTTCCGTCACGAGCATGGGAGCGCTGCGCAGCCCCCCTCTCCCCCTTAGCGATGCGGCGGAATTACCGCCGCAGCCAAGGGGTTAACAAAACACAACAAAACATAACATAGCAAAACATAGCATACCAAACACAACTAAACATAGCATAGCATAGCTTAACAAAACATAGCATAGCAAAACAAAGCATAGCATAATAAAACACAACAAAACATAGCACAGCATAACAAAACATAGCATAGTATAACAAAGCATAGCATAGCAAAACATAGCATAACATAACAAAACACAGCATAACAACAATGCAAAGCATAGGATAGTAAAACATAGCATAGCATTACAAAACAAAACATAGGATAGCAAAACAAAACATAGCATAGCATACAGCATCACTCCGCACCACCACAGTTTCACTCAGGGGCACCACAACATCACTATGCGCTACCACAGCATCACCGAACGCCATAGCATCACTCGTTCGCCATCACAACATCACTCAGCGCCACCACAGCATCAATCTGTGCAACCATTCAACAACACCTGGTTCAAATATGTTCGGTCAATGTTTCAAGCTTTATTACAAAAAGATGTTAATATTTCACTTCTGTTCTTGGATTTTCGTTACAATAAAATACACTGAACATAAACTTCACAAAAGTTATTTACAAAACTTTAAGCTTTTGCCATTATAAATTACAATAACTTTCATTTAAGTATTAATTATTGAAAAAAATGAAAAGCCATTGTTATTTGTAATAACAATACATGTAAGTCACGTAAATACAACACATATTGCATTACAAATGCTATAGGTGTCACATTTGCGTAAGTTATAACTATTGGCATTGTAAATGACAAAGCTATTAATTTCGCTATTTTCAAAAACAAAACATAAATAAAAAAATTGTCATTTACAATACCAATACCTCAAACTTTCCTAATGCGAGACCTATTGCATTGCAAATGCTTGTTTAACCATGCTGTGCAGCATTGTGACTTCTGTGCAGCATTGTGGCTATTAAAATATAATGGGCAATGCATTATTTTGTGGGAGTGTGCAGGTGTTTAACATGCAGGCTCACGCCTACAAAATGAAATAGATGTTTTTTTTCTTTTTACTCACCAATCTGAGCTAGAACGGTTAATAAAAAAAAAAAGGAGCATGAAAGCGTTGTTTTAAAACGCAGCACGAAAGTGCTTAAAATTATTTTTATTTACCAATGGGAGATAAAACCTTAAATAAAAAAAGTATGAAAGCAATGTTTTAAAATGCAGCATGAAAGTGCTTAGACATTGTTTTTTTTCCATTAAAAAAGATGACTAGTTGCGGGAGCAGGTTGGAGGACTGGATGGGGACAAACAAAATAGTGGTCAGGGGGGAAGCAACACAATCGAAAGAGAGCAACATGGACCACATGGGGGAGGAGAGTAGGCACACACAGGGGAGAGAGCGCAACACTACTGTGAGTTGGGAGAGAAGCACAGGGGCAAGCGAAAAGGAGGGGAGATAGCTGGAAAACACATGCACTCTCATGGGGCTACAAGCCCCTGTATATTCTTGTTAAGCCCACAATATATCTTTTGTAACCACACAGTTTGCGCTGTCTGTTAGGCTCGAACTAAACTAGGCTGGTCGGAGTGGGGCCTCGCTGCCTTGATCTGTTATTGCACTGTACTGTAATACTATCTGGTTGATCTGTAACCGTGAACATTGTATAAAATATAGGCCTTTAATATTTGCTTGGTACTTGGGACACTAATCAGTGACGTTTTCAGGAATCCCATGGATTGCTCTGCCTTTTCCTTTTAATCTACAAGTAGATAATAAAAATGTGTACTGGTTAAGATTAAAAAAACTCTACATGAAGGCTTTTATTGCTGTAATTTTACAGAGAACACACAACGAAGAAATGTGCATATATGTATAGGGTGGAATACACTTTAAAAGAAGCAGAGTTTGCTGTTCATTTTTAGACAGTGACAATTGCAATGTGTTATTAATGGTTTATCCTGTATTTTAATAATTGTGAAAATCGAAATGTATGTTTTCGCCCACTATTACTGTGGCGTATGTTATGTTCGGGCACACATTATTTTGTTTGAGAGTTTTTATTCTGTTACCTTTTCATCTGAACATAGCAAGTGGATAAACATGAATTGTGAGAATGCTGCACAAACTAACTCAAGAGAACGAAAATATTGTCTGGTCTTTTGTTAATTCGATACTGCTGCACAAAGTGGTTTTATTGACGAAACAACGCTAAAATGCAATTCGACACAAACATTTGTAAATGGGGGGTGGGGGGAGGCAGCGCTGCAATGCAAGACGTGCCTTTTCTAAAACAAACCAGAGCAGGTATGCTAAACGGGTCTTTTGTTAAACAAACAGGACAGCAATATCCCTGGACAGGCCCCGCTCATTAAATATTCGTATTTATCTGCCCCTAGCTGGCGAGCCGTCTCCACCGAGGGTTTGGGGAAATGGCTTGGTGTTCGGCGATGGATTTTATGAGCATTACTTCATGATGGCATTAGCATGTGCTTTGATCCACGTGTGAAAGGCACCGGCTCGGCTCTTGTTGCCATATCCAGATGGCGGGACTGGGAACAAACCGTGGTGTTTCTGCGTCTCTCAAAAGGCTGTCTAGACTGGCCCTGCAGCAGACAGATACCGCCGCCCATCAAATTAGCGCTTGTCAGATTTATGCTAATGGCTCACCCGAACCCTTCCTGTCACTGGCAGCAGCCACGATTTACACCTCCACAGTTATTTTGTCTTTCACGGGGACGGAGCGTTTGTGATTTCATTTTTTTTAATGCCTCCGTTTCTTTGAACAGGGGTCACAGTTCTGAAAGTGAAAGCGGAGGCTGCGGGTCAGGCACCGAGCTCGATTGATTGGACAAGCTTGCTGGAGGCCTGGTTAGAGGTTTTGTTGTAGACAAAATATGCCCCTCGTCCCCGTTCCGGTAGAACAGAAACATGTGCCGCATGTGTGCCGCCCTGGCCGCGCGGAGCTTTATAGTCTCGCCCCGGCAATCCGAGCTGCGTGCGTCCGCGGCGCGAATTACCTTCTGACAGACAGTATATCCACGCGACTGGAAATGTTTTTCCAAGTCTGGGCAGCGCCCCTTTGATCTTACCTGACTGGATTTGAGGGGCTTGGGTACAGCGCGATGTTAAGACCGCAGGTTTCTGGCACGGCGCCCGGTCATTCCATTTTCACAACTGCACGTAAGCGCCGTGTGTGCCTGGGCTTCAATAAATAGTATCTGCGTCACGCGCACCTCCGCCTTGTAACGGCTCCACTGGTTTGTGCAGGAACACACGAGTGCGCTGCGCCATCACATTGTTGTAACAGCAGCACGAAACGATCGAGTTTGGCGTCTTCTGTGGAGGACTAGGATAGCGCCAAACTAGCTCAAAGAAGCAGAGCGATGTAAACACGTTTTCATAGTGGTGAGAAGCCAATAATACAAAGCAGAAGAGAGGTGAGCCAAGACAAGCCACGCAAAAGGGAATGTGAAGTGGAGGCGGAGGGGTACGTGAGGTTATGCAAGTACATGGAGGGTTTAGGGTATGTTTATCTGTGCAAGATACTTATGTCACTAATTCCCTGACCAATGCTCAACGTGATTATCCCTATTCCTCGTCACCAGTGGTAAATTGCAGTAATGGTACTCCTTTTCATCACAGGAGACTGCAGACCTCAGGATCTGGCCATGACACAACTGGTGGTGTGTTGCTGCCCATCAACAATTGGGAGGTACACATTTTTGTGTCCCTGCACCCCAGCGGGAGCACTGGCTATGCGCTCTTTCTGTGTAACTTTTTGTAATCGGTCAAGACTGTGCTTTCCTCGGTACCCCAGAAGTGTACGAGGGCTGGGTGCGTTTGGGTGCATGTGTGTGTATTCCCATATGCTGCTCTTGTTTTACCCCACTTCCACACAGAAACTGCTATAACGCTGCATGTGTCTGGCTTTCGAGGCTTCATGGTGTTAACCTTCCCTGGATGAAGCCAGTTCCAGCAGAGCAGCCTGTGGCCAGAGAGGAATAACGCTAACAAAAGGGAGGGACAAGATAAGGGCTTTTAAGGTCCAGCATACATGCCCCTATACAAGTAACAAACAACAAAAGGAGTATGCAGTTCCTAAGGGGGCTAACAAAAACTTTGGGCGAGATCCAATAGTGGCTACCAAGACAGAGGATGGGGAATACTTCCTTTCAGAATGAGGGCCCTCACACACTCAGCCCGCTGGGTGTCCTGCTTCATCATAGGGCATGCTCCTCGTCGGGTCTGCGCTGCAATAACCGACGGGCACCCACAGTGGGGGCTTTTTGACGGAGATCTTTTATTCCTTGCCGTTAGGTGCGGTGTTTGTAAGGGGCCTTAGAGTGTAGGAGTGCAGTGATGTGGGTTCTAAAAGACCATGTGAATTACAACAGGGTAATGGGAGGATCAGGGAAACTCATTTTAATAATCCTGTCTCCCACCCTGATTAAAATAGGTGTGGCGACTGTCTACAGTAATGTTGCAGGCAGTTGCATTTGAATTACTCAGTCAACATGTTTCTTGCCTGTTTAGTCAAAAAGATCTGGCGGCAATCCTTTAGGACCTAAACTAAGAAATTGAATCTACACTTAATTCACTGGTAATTGGTTGTAGTAACCTAGGGGCAGATTTATGTTAACTGGCGCATCCCCAGGGATGCGCCAGTTAACATGCGCCACAGTGTGCCACAGCTCCGCCACCCATGGTGCGCCGCATTTATAATGCGGCGGCGCACCATGGTGCAAAAACGGCACAGATGCGTGACGCATCTGTGCCGGAAATGTGGCGCATTGCTGGAGTTGCGTCGCAAGCGCGACGCAGCTCCAGCAAGGCTCGGGGGTACACCATGTGCACAATGCTGCGTCAAGACCTACGCCTGCTTCAAGCAGGCGCAGGGTTTTGACGCAGCATTGCCCTGAAAGTGACTGAGTGAAATCTCATAGATTTCACTCAGCCACTTTCAGGAGGCGTTCCCCCTGCGCAGGAACGCCTCCTTATGGCGCAGTGCTTTACAACGTGACGCATCTCCTAGATGCGTCACGTTGTTAATAGAGCGCATTGTTTGCGCCACAGTTGCATCAAATAAAGTGACGCAATTGCGGCGCAAAGAGGCGCAACGGCCTCATAAATCTGCCCCCTAGTGTTTACCAGTTTAGTTGCACCAGAGGCGTGTGGTGTCCGTAGGTGCAGTAGCTAATCTAAAATTGATGCAGGTTCTGGAACCCTATTTTGGCCGACAAAATCTGACCATTCTAGGTGATTTCAATTTCCACCTTGAGCTATTGGAGGCTCACGATACTATTTCCCTGGTAGAAATAATGTCAGCCTGCGGACTCACCCAACTGGTGAACGGTCCCACCCACCGAGCGGGGCACACGCTCGATGGCATCTTTTCTAACGACCCTAGGCTGACAGTTGCCAACCCCTTCCATCTTTCTTGGTCGGACCACCTGGCCGTTCCCTTCAATATGATGTATTCCACACAGGGCTTTATTAGAAGGGTCTCGAGCACCATGGAAGTGCGAAGGAACCTCAAAAAGATCAGGGAAGACTCCTTCCATCCATGGACATCCAGTCTGTCCATTCCTCGGGAGGCAGATACCCCCACAGCAGTCTCTATATTTGAAAACACCATTGCGGAGGCCTTAGAGGAGCTGGCTCCTGCAAGGTCTTGTTATTCTGCTAGGAAAAGACCCTCAGCTCCCTGGTTCTCTGAACAGCTCCGGCTTCGGAGACAGGAAGTAAGAAGGCAGGAACGCTTATGGCATTCTAGCTGGGCCCCTAAGGATAGAGAAGCCCATAGGGTCCTGCTTAAAAATTACAAACTGGAAGTTATTAAGACCAAGCAGGAATATTTCACGGCACTCACTTCCTCACTTTCATCTCCTAGAGAACTCTTTAGGATTGTTGATTCCCTTACGGCCCTTCAGACACCGGATCCTGTGGTTGCCTCTCAGGACCTGTGTAACAAGATAGCTGCCTTCTTTCAGTCAAAGATCGCCGACATCTATGCTGCTCTGGAGGTCCAAAAATCTTTGACCGCCGTTCCTTTGCTGCCGGCTCTTCCTGAGCCCGGTGTTGTTGAATCTTCTCAACATCAGGATCTGACTTCCTTTCCTCCTCTTTCCTGTCAGGATCTTGAAATCCTGCTTGACAAAACCAAATCTGGCTCTCCGTTGGATGTCTGCCCGCTAAAGATCCTCAAGCAGTGCAGAGAATCTCTCCTTCCTCCTCTGGTTGACATCATGAACAGAGCGATGAAGGAAGGCATTTTTCCCCAGCAGTGGAAGAATGCTGTAGTAAAACCTTTGCTTAAAAAGCCTTCTCTGGACCCCGGGGTGTTAAAAAACTTTCGCCCCATCTCACTGCTCCCGGCTCCCGCAAAGATGCTCGAAGCCCATCTGAATAAACATCTGGCTGCATTTGTGGAGAGCTCGGGCTGTTTGGATCTTTCCCAGCATGGTTTCAGGAGGGAACATAGCACCGAGTCTGCCCTCACCATAGTGCTGGATACCATCCGCACTAGAGTTGACGAGGGTCAGACCTCCCTCCTGATCCTTCTAGATCTCACAGCGGCCTTCGATACCCTGTCTCCCGTGGTGTTAACATCTCGCCTGAGGGAGATTGGGGTCCGCGGGCCTGCTCTGGGACTCCTTTCCTCTTTTCTCGACCATAGAGAACAAAGGATAATGCTGGGATCGTTTCTATCTCCATCCCTGTCTGTGCAATGTGGGGTCCCTCAAGGGTCAGCGCTTAGTCCTACCCTTTTTAATATCTATGTGACCCCCCTTGCCAGACTCATTAGATCTTTTGGGATGGAGGTAGTTTCCTACGCGGACGACACTCAGATCCTAGTCTCTCTCTCCCAGCCAGCTACGTCAACTGCCGCCAATTTTAGATCTTGCATGGAGGCAGTTGGCCAGTGGATGATCCACAACTCACTAAAACTGAATGGGGAGAAGACGGAGGTGATGGTCTTTGGAGGAAAGGAAACGATCTGGTCGGCGGAGTGGTGGCCGAACTCGCTAGGCTTACTTCCCGAGCCCACCTCGTCAGCAAAAAACCTGGGAGTTATGATCGACCCCAACCTTAGTATGTGCCAACAGGTCAACAGGACTGTTTCGACCTGCTAGGGGATTATCCACATTCTAAGGAAAATCAGGCACTTTTTGTCACCCCAGGCAAGAAAGCAACTTGCTGTCGCTCTCTTGGGCTCGCGACTGGATTACTGCAACGCGCTGTATGCAGGACTGAACAAGAGTCATCTACAGCGCTTGCAGGTGGTCCAGAACGCGGCAGCGAGATTTGCTCTTGACCTACCGAAACGTGCCTCTGCCACCGAAGCCCGAAAACAACTTCACTGGCTCCCCGTTGAGTACCGGATCCTTTTCAAATCCATGTGCCTGGTGTATAAAGCCTTAGCTAAATCCAGCCCTACAAGCATGGGATCCATTCTTTCTCAGCATAACCCCAGTAGGAATCTTCGCTCCAGCCACAAACTTCTTCTTTCTGTACCTCGTGTCAGAAAAGCAAGATGGGGAGGTAAGGCCTTTTCCTGCCTGGCACCTAAATGGTGGAATGCCCTCCCTTTGGAAGTAAGATCCCGCCCCTCTCTGCAAACTTTTAGATCCGCGCTAAAGACTCATCTTTTTACACGTGCATACCCGTAGTGGTGCTCTGCTAATTTTGTTGATTGATTTTGATAGGCGCCTTGATACCTTCGGGTTTAGTCTGCGCGTTATAAGTTGCATAATAAATAAATAAATAAATAAATAAAATGAAAAAATGTCAAACTAAATAGTCATTTACATCATGACATTGCTGGAGGATCGCGCTATCAAAAATGCCAGCACCACCCCTTTGTGTTTAACGTACCGAGTTGTAAACATCATGTTAGGTTTGAACATTTGTTATGCAACAATACAGTTAGGTGCAGTGAGTAAGGTGCATATAAAACCATTAAAAAGTACTATGACAGCAGTACAGAAAAAGTCATAGAGATACAGTTCGGTGACCAACACGAAGCAGTCTTGTGAAGCGTAAAGCCGACTGTGTACTGTTGCCCCTTCAGACTAAATCCCCGGGCCCTGATGGGAGACTCAACCCCACAGAGCTTCTCTCTCCCCCGCTGGTGACATGTTAAAAGCTCCTAGCGGAAAAGAGGCTGTATTGTGGAAGTGCACCAGGGACTTGCTTATACTGATCTTCAATACTGCGAAAAGGATAGCAGACCCTCTCCTAGCACGAATACAAATAGCTGAAGGTAATCTCAAGGCAACTATCCAAAACACAATATTCAAGTGCAAACTCACTTAGATCAACCATGAAATCAGTGAAAGTAGAGTTTCTCATGAAACAAAAAATCAGCAAACTAAAAGGACATTCAAAGGTTTGACAAAGAAAAAGTCTATTCGTACCTTAAGGCTGACTTTACCTCCACAAAAACTAGCTATTCCTCAGATGAAAGCATAGCTGATACAATGAGAGGCTCCTCTTCTAATAGTGACTCAAGCACAGGAAGCTGGGGCAGCAATACCTCAAAACATACTGCACGTCCGGTCTACCCCAAGAACAAACCCAGAACTCCGTAGAGACGAGGAGTATGACGAGGGGGAAAATAAATTAGTAGTCAATCTCTCCCACAGAAACCTCACCGAGACCGAACTACGCGTTCTCCATAAAGGTTTAGGCTACGTTCCCACCCGGAAGACAGACCGGTTCAGAGACCAATGTGAGATTCACAATCTCTTCCGAAAAAGTCAGACTGAACGCCTTCTTTAAAGACAGGCCCACACCAAACAGCAACGACATAGGGTTGCACAATCCATCAACCTTTACACCCAACAGCAGCATGGTGCCACATGAAATCCTGACTTTTGAGCAGGCTGTGCTTAAGGACCTGAAGGATTTTGCACCCAATGCCCTCTTCAATAACCTTTCCAATGCAGAATGATTAGCTGTAAGATCCCTGGCTGATGACCCTTCTATATCAATCAAACAGGCTGATAAAGGTGGAGCTACCGTCATTATGTCAACTTGCGACTATGACACTGAATGTCTACGCCAACTTGACAACGACAGGGACTGCACCCCTATCAGCAAAAACCCTACTAAAAGGCTTTCTACCCTAATCTCAACAATGGCGTTTACAGCAGAAATTGAAGGATGGATCACTCAAAAGGAATCGGATTTCCTGGTGACAAAAGACCCCAAAACACCGTGTTTTTACATCCTACTGAAAATACACAAGGGCACTAATCCAGTCCCAGGGAGACCTATAGTCTCTGGTATAGGTTCATTGCTGGAACCACTATCAAAGTTTTGCCATCACTTTCTCCAGTCATTAGTGAAGCAAACACCCGCTTTCCTTCTTGACACCACAGCTGTACTACGCCTCATTGACGATTTCCCACGACAAAGCGAGATAGATATTCTGGTTACCATAGATGTGGAAGCATTGTATACGAATATACCCCAACTTGCCACCTTGGAGGTAATTGAGGATGCCCTTTGTCATGGAATGTGCCACCCTTGCCCTCACTAAGAATTTCTTTGAGTACAACAAACTCTTCCATCAAACACAGGGCACATCTATGGGAAGCCACTTTTCTCCCAGTGTGGCCTGTCTCTACGTGTCAGCTTTGAGACCAGAACCATTTTCAACCCATCTAATCCATATTCAGGCAACCTGATTATGTGGAAGAGGTACATTGACGACATTCTGATCTTCTGGAAGGGAGATAGAAGGAGTTGTGAGGAATTCTGCTTCTGGATCAACACCTTGAATCCATATCTCAAGTTCACACATACCATCTCCAACGCCGCAGTCTCTTTCCTGGACCTGAATATCAACTTGAAAACAGGCTCCTTGAACACAACACTATACAAAAAACCTACTGACTGCAATAGTCTCTTGCTCTTCAGTAGACACCACCCCAGGGCCCTGAAAACCAACTTACCATTTGGTCAATTCCTCCGAATTAGGGGGAATTTTACTTCAATTGATGACTATAAGGTAGAAGCCACCAAACTGGCAGATCTAAGAAAACAAGAAATCCCACAACAGACAGTCTCACTGGCAATGAAGAGAGCCAGGAATAACAACAGAGAGGCTCTGTTGGAGAAAACCCACAAAAATCCCACTGAGGCTATCACATGAGTTACCTCCTATACCCCTGATTCCAGCCAAATCAGGAACATTATACGCAAACACTGGGACATCCTGAACACAGGCGAGTTATCACTGCCAGTACCCAGATTAGCGTTAAAACGCATCAGCAATTTGAAAGATCTACTCATACACACCAGACCCATAACTAGGACAGCATTGACTCAAAGATGCCTATGGTACCCACCACCAGTCACCGGCCACTACCCTTGTAGATCGTGTGCAGTCTGTCCTCAAGCCAAACTCACCAAAGAAATAACCTTTGCCAACAACTTCACTTGGAAGATAACGAAGCACACCAACTGCAGTACCACCAATTGCATTTACCTACTTTCCTGCCAGTGTGACCTCCTATACGTAGGGATGACTACAAGAACAGCCAAAACTCGCATTATAGAACACCAGAGTAACATTAGGTGTCACAAGACAACCACAATACTGTACACTCATTTCCTAACAAACAATCACGCCTGCGACACCCTCAGGTGGGTGGTCCTGGAAGCACATACATCCATCACACCGAGGCCCTGTTCAGGATTGAGCAGAGATGGGTCCACCACCTGGCCACGGAAAAGTATGGCCTCAACAAGGACATTCCTTAGAGCACCCTGAACAGCTCCCAATTGTAGGCATAACATACAAATTGCCCTCGCCACACCTTCCTGAATCATGCTCCATTATAAAGACACTGCCTGACCTATGCCAGTCGTGACACGACTTTCAATACCTGGTCCCCTAACGTGCCTACCTTTGGTTGCACCTCCCAATATGGCGCCCATTACGTGCTAGCCAGTTATTTAGAATGGCCACACCACGTATACATGTGCATTTGCTAACCGATATTTCACAACACCTGCATGCACTGTTGCCAACCTTATGCCCCACTCCGGTTACCTCAGCACATACCACCCTCCTTTATTCCAATAAGGCACCTTACAATACTACACTCCAAGGTGGGAATGTACATAGTCTTCCATAAGTTGCCTCCATGAAAACACCTTTCAAAATGGCACCCATATTTGCAGTCCCGTGACCCAACATGGCCGCCGCCCAAACCCCACAGGAAGGCGGGAGGTCCTTTCTCTAGTGCTCCTCCCTCAACGTGGACGCTCCGCAATGTGCGCCCTTTCCATTAAGTTATATACATACAGATCCGGGTTTGCATTTACCTCCCATCCGGGAGGGTAGGTCCTCCGTCGAGTGGGTGCGAGTCGACGTGAGTATTGGATACCCCGTTCTTTCCTCAATACAGGTAAGACCCACCAAAGCTTGATTTGCTCAAAGGCTAGCACCTCGAGGTTTCGAGCATGCATACCTACATACAGGTATCAGCAGTGCACTGTTCCAAGGCACATACTCCACAAGTCTCCCCAAATGTGACCTGCGGTGCTGCATGAGGGGAGAGGGTCTGGGCTGAGTGTTCCACCCCTCGGGGTGTACACACGCTCGGCCCTTGAGCTCATGCTGTTCTGTTAGCACTTAGACCGTGGTCTACAGTCCTTAGGGTGGGGCAGTGTTTAATTAGCTGGTCTCGGCGTGGGACCCCACACCTCTGACAACAAACGTTGGGTCTACCGTCACTTTCCCTACAATACAGCCATCTTTGGTCCCTTCTTCTAGGACATACGTTACTTTAACGTGTCAACTCTATGCCATTATCCGATGGGGCCAGTCTCGACTAGATTTTAGGTGAGTCATTAAGTCTCACCGAACTGTATCTATATGACTTTTTCTGTACTGCTGTCATTGTACTTTTTAATGGTTTTATATGCACCTTACTCACTGCACCTAACTGTATTATTGCATAACCAATGTTCAAACCTAATATTATGCTTACAACTCGCCACATTAAACACAAAGGGTGGTGCTGGCATTTTTGATAGCGCGATCCTCCAGCAAAGTCATGATGTAAATGACTATTTCATTTGACATTTTTTCATTTTAGATTGGCTATTGCACCAACCGACACCACACGCCTCTGGTGCAACTAAACTGGTAAAAACTAGGTTACTACACCCCATTACCAGTTAATTAAGTGTAGATTCATTTTCTTAGTTTAGGTCCTGAAGAATTGCCGTCAGATCTTTTTGACTGAACAGGCAAGAAACATGTTGACCAAGTAATTCAAATGCAACTGCCTGCAACATTACTGTAGACAGTTGCCACACGTATTTTAATCAGGGTGGGAGACAGGATTATTAAAATTAGTTTCCATGATCCTCCCATTACCCTGTTGTAATTCACATGGTCTTTTAGAACCCACATGACTGCACTTCTACACTCTAGGGCACTTTACACACACCACACCTAATGGCAAGGAGTAAAAGATCTCCGCCAAAGAGCCCCCACTGGAGGTGCCCATCGGGTATTGCAGCGCCGACCCGATGATGAAGCATGACACCCAGCGGGCTGGGTGTGTGAGGGCCCTCATTCCGAAAGGAAGGATTCCCCATCCTCCGTCTTGGTAGCCACTATTGGATCTCGCCCAAAGTTTTTGTTAGCCCCCCTTAGGAACTGCATACTCCTTTTTGTTTGTTACAGAGAGGAATAACCCCTGAACACATGGTTGTAGCCAATAGCTTCACCAACAACATGTCTACACAGGAGTGATGGACTGCCTGCCCCCCGCCCCAGCATCTTAAGGGGCAAGAGAAGTCAGGTCACAGTACCAGGCCTCTGATTGGCCACAGGTCGTCTGGCTCTAGTCTACAAACTAATGTGACTGTTATAGGATAACTGACATTCCCAAGGAAATCTGTGTGATAATGCACCTTTGGTAGTTGGTTGCCATGGGACTCCACAACACCTACTAAAGAAACACAATTTGGAACTATTGGTTCCCTCCAAAGGTTAGGGGACCACTTCAAATATGAGCGGTCTGATGGTCTTGGTTCAGCTGCTGTTGTTCTAAAGATGGTCTCACACCTTTGGTTTATTCAGAGTTCACCTTTTACCTTGGAAGAGTTCTGTAAAACAGGGAAGCCAACAGCTGATAACAGGGGCAGGATATCTTGGCTGCCTCACATAAAGCACTGAGTAACATGCCCCAGGGCTTAGGCATAGACTTCTTACTACAACATTAAAGAAGATAAGAGAATTTGCCTGTGGTGTCGAGACCCTACCTCAGTTCAGCACCACAAGTCCAGCAGTGAGAAAAAGAGAACAAGCATTTACAATGCAATGGTTTTGCCTTTGTTAAAGTTAGAGCTATTGCCATTGCTCTTGACATTATTTTTATTTATGTTTTTTTAACATAAATAAATGGCATTGTCATTTACAATGCCACTAGCTTTATCTATCGCAAATGACACACACAAACACACACAGAGCCGCCCCACACACACCCCCACACAGAGCCCCGCACACACAGCCCCCCACACACACAGCCACACAGAGCCCCCCACACACACAGCCACACAGAGCCCTCCACACACACAGCCACACAAAGCTTCCTACACACACAGCCACACAGAGCCCTCCACACACACCAACACAGCACAAGCAGGCAACAGGGGCAGACGGAGGCACAAGCAGGCAACAGGGGCAGACGGAGGCACAAGCAGGCAACAGGGGCACACAGAGGCACAAGCAGGCAACAGGGGCCCACAGAGGCACAAGCAGGCAACAGGGGCTCACAGAGGCACAAGCAGGCAACAGGGGCACACAGAGGCACAAGCAGACAACAGGGGCACACAGAGGCACAAGCGGGCAACAGGGGCACAAGGAGGCACAAGCGGGCAACAGGGGCACAAGCAGGCAACAGGGGCACGAAAACGGAGGCACAAGCAGGCAACAGGGGCAGGTGGAGAAAACACAATTTTCAACAGCCCACTTGGCTCTGCAACAGTTGCCTTTGAAAAGCAATACGGCGTAATGGGCATGATCAAATCCCGTCCCCTGCATAAAAAAAAACAGCCTGAGGCGACTGCTAACACAGATGTAGTACAAGGCATTACACGGCAAGGGTGCTGCTGCCGGCAATTATCCTGGTATTTAAACAAATCTCTCTCTCTCACACACAGAGCCGCCCCACACACACCCCCACACAGAGCCCCGCACACACAGCCACACAGAGCCCCCCACACACACAGCCACACAGAGCCCTCCACACACACAGCCACACAAAGCTTCCTACACACACAGCCACACAGAGCCCTCCACACACACCAACAGCACAAGCAGGCAACAGGGGCAGACGGAGGCACAAGCAGGCAACAGGGGCAGACGGAGGCACAAGCAGGCAACAGGGGCACACAGAGGCACAAGCAGGCAACAAGGGCACACAGAGGCACAAGCAGGCAACAGGGGCACACAGAGGCACAAGCAGGCAACAGGGGCACACAGAGGCACAAGCAGGCAACAGGGGCACACAGAGGCACAAGCAGGCAACAGGGGCACACAGAGGCAGAAGCAGGCAACAGGGGCACACAGAGGCAGAAGCAGGCAACAGGGGCACACAGAGGCACAAGCAGGCAACAGGGGCACACAGAGGCACAAGCAGGCAACAGGGGCACACAGAGGCACAAGCAGGCAACAGGGGCACACAGAGGCACAAGCAGGGGCACACAGAGGCACAAGCAGGCAACAGGGGCACACAGAGGCACAAGCAGGCAACAGGGGCACACAGAGGCACAAGCAGACAACAGGGGCACACAGAGGCACAAGCAGACAACAGGGGCACACAGAGGCACAAGCAGGGGCACACAGAGGCACAAGCAGGCAACAGGGGCACACAGAGGCACAAGCAGGCAACAGGGGCACACAGAGGCACAAGCAGACAACAGGGGCACACAGAGGCACAAGCAGACAACAGGGGCACACACGTGCAAAAGACACCCACAAGCTGACAGCCCAATTATCTTGAGCCACAAAATGTATACAGACCCTTAATTCGGATCACGTTTATTTTAGTTTCAAGTCACCATACCTAGAAAAGACATTATGTAAATGCAAAGATACTGAATCGATTTGAAATATTACGCTCTGCATCTGCACAGTTGAGCCCAAGTACCCACCCAGTGACACCCGTCCATTTCCACACGAAAAATCCACGTAAAGTATACACGAATATTAAGAATCAACCCGGAAGTAGAGTTGCTTTTGTGCCTTTTAAAGAACAAATAAATACTAGAGGTTCGCCATTCGTATAAAATATACGTTTATTCACCCCGGTATGAAACATCCTGTGGACAAAACGTGATCCAGTTTCCACTTCGCACCGGTGTGATGCGGAAGTTATGGGATCTGCGTTGATTAGGAAACGTCCTGCCTTACTTTCCGACGAATATAAAGATCTAGAAAGTATTGAGTAACCAATGTGGACTTAGTAAATACGCGAGCAGAAAAGGTCAGTTTTTTTTTTTTTTTACAAACTGCCCGCGTCTTTACAAGGTACTTGAGGACAGACTACAAATCCCATGATGCCCACAGTCGGTTTCCATGCAGGAACCTTCACCATTCCTTACCCCCGTTTTAAACAAACAAGCCCCATTTAACTGCAAACCCCCCACAAGAACATGCCCTCACCGTATCCCACTCGACCAGTACGTGACCATACGAATAACTAATAACTATATCCGTTTGCAAGAGCGGAAGGGCGGGATTACGCAGAGAGGGTACTAGCCTCTAACCCCGTAGCCAACAGCCTAATCCTGTTTAGGACCCGAAACTCGCGTCCGTTTGGACAATAAAAGAACGGGCGGCAAGGTAATATGTCCTGTAGCATACTCGGGAGGTCGAGCGGCTTGTGGCCGCGCCCCGCCCTCCCCTCGCGCTCACCCACCTGCCGCGCGCTGAGCTCCTTCTCCAGCTCCAGGGGTCGGTTCCTCCAGACCAGGTGATGCAGCGGGAACCTGCTGCTGTCCGGAGCCTGCCCGGAGCCCAGCATCATCCCTGGAACATGCTGGGCCCGCCTCCGCCGGCCCCGGAGACAACCCGGCTGACGGGAGCGCGGGTGGCGCTGCGGGGAGGAGGAGACTGGAGGCCGGCGACGGAGACTGCAGGGGACGGGAGGGGAGACGGAAGGCAGAGAGGGAGAGGGCGGAGAGCTGGGAGAGTGTTACCATGTTCATGCAAAATGCATATACGTGAGCACAGGAATAGCGCAATGTCTGTAGTGCATTCCATAATTCAATGTTGTTTTTCTCTTTTCCTTTCTTTCAGTACAGTGACTATAGTGAGGTTTGGTCTGGCTCTAAGGCTTTGTGATTTGGTCTAGTTTCATTGGGTGTGAAGAGAGGTTTCACCTGGAAGCACAGTGACTGTAGAGAGGGTTGGGCTGGCTGTTTGCTAAGTGTTTGTGAGTATATCTGGCTGCACCAGGTTTGAAGTGTGCTTACATCGGCACAGTGGCTGTAGTGGGGTTTGTGGAGGGTTTTTGTTTAAATCTGACTGGAAGGGTTGAAATGATGAGTGGTCTTCCCGCGCAGCTTCTGATCTGCTCTACAATGGCTGTCACATCCCTCCACACGGACCCATCCTTGCCCCCAGACATCACTCCACTTACCACCGGCGGCTTCTTCATGGTGAGCCCTGTGCGGGGCGGCTCAGGCGGTGCTCCCCGGGCACCCCCGCCTCCTGGCGCCTTCCATTGTATGCTGTCCGCCGGTCTGGTGCTCCGGGAGCAGTGAGGCTGCGAGCCCTGGTTCGGAGCTGCTGCTGCTGAGCTGCAGATTGAAGGCAGCGTTCAGCAGCACTCTCTTTGGGCTTCCAGTGATATCCACACACACCGCCGCCTCCCGCCGTCTCTGCTGGGTCCTAAAGCCCGCCCCCGCCATCAGCTTCGGTGTTTCATAGACACGCTCATCTCCAAAGCTAAGCATGTTTCCTAGAGCATTTCACCATGTGTGTGCCTTACCTAATGACGAGGGGTTATTACCTAACGTGCCTTTACTTTGACCAGTGTAAAACGCAGAAAAAACAGCATGCTGTAGATTTTACACTTCTACGTTTTATCTAACAGGAATGATTCTCGCAACTAAAATACCGACTTATTCCGATGATCCTTTTATAATTTGATTGGGTCGAGGCGGGGCTTTCTGATGTTTCCTGCAGAGCCGAAATTTAAATAAATTGTACTTCCGTTGTGAACTTGGCATCAAGTATTTTATTTTATGCATTTTCGCTGTCTCTCGTCATATTTACATAGACAGAGACTGTGTTCAATTGGGTCTATATTTAAGTACCGAGGTGAGCACTTGCTCGCGCAGCTCCAGGTGTGGCGGAGGGGCAGACGGAGGCGTGCTCTGCCTCCTCATAGCTGACAGACACCGTGTGTAGCCTCCATCAGCAGGCAGGTGATGTCTGCCGCAACCTCGGGTCTGCCGGATCATATCCCAGCAGGACTGACTCCCGGCCCCGCGGAGCGACAGCGGACTGCGCCTCTAATGGGGTCTAACCGAGAAGTGACATGTCAGCAGGGCAAGAAGGAGGGAGGCTCGGGAGGGGTAAGTGCTGCGGATTCAAAGAAAAGCGACTTTAGCAACTCTAGAGAACCAGCTGACACACGCAGTCCTTTCTTCTGTTATTGGGCGTTAGTGTTAAAAAAAAGTTGTTGCTCCTGCAATCATGTGTCCAGGGTCGTACTGGTTCATGGCACAATCAGGCAGTGCCAGTAGGGCTGGTCCCGGAAGTCTCTACGGGGGGGCGGGAGGGGACACGGACGGCAAAGCACTCACGCAAGCAGGAAAGGGTGCCGGCTCAATGCCGGGACAGATTCGGGGGCGTTCCCGGCGTCGTGTGACGTCGGCAAAAGCCAAAGAATGTCGGGAACGCCCCCGTGTCTGGTCCGGCATTGACGGACAGGCCCCTCATCCAATGGCTAGGCTCCATTTACGGCCAGCCAATGAATGACGAGGGCCGACCCAAAGCACACTACAGTTCTCATCAGGTTTTCGCCTGCGCGAAAAAGATGCGCAGAGCGCATCTTTTTGGCGAGGCAAAACCTAAAAACGTGCTTGCAAAGAGTTGCCTGCTTTGAAGACCTGGGAGCTTGACCTCAGGCTGTGCTTCAGTGCCACAACAATGAGTACAGAGAAACAAGAGACCATTGGAGCAGACCACTGACAAAGACCAGCGTGCCCAAGAATTCTCAGTCCCCTGTTTCTGTTCAAGATGTCGGTGTCTCTCCCTGAGCGTACTGCTGGAATTGGGCCACCTGGTGGTGTCTCTACCTGAGAGTACCACTTGCATTGGGCCATCTGGAGGTTGTGCACGCTTTTGACTCACTGTGCCTGTGGACTTCCCTGCCAGCACATGATAACCACGAGGCTAAAACCTGTTAATCATCGCAGCACTGCCCTTCTACGTGGTTTACGATCCCCACCCCCTAATCTAGTGCCCGCGTCTGTCCCATTTTTATTTTTCTTTTGGTTGCCACCCTTCCCGACCTTGTACCTGCTTCTGTAACCTCCCCATTCAGCCCCTGGAGCTCCATACCCATCCTCCCTGTCCTGTTTATAACGGCCTATTTGCCCCCAGACCGCCTTCCTGTCTTTGTTGTCTGCCCTTTCTCTTTAAACCCGTGCCCCTAGAACGCCCTGCCCGTGTACCCTTGGACTCCCAGTTAGCACCAGCCTGTGCCCCGCCCCTAGAGAATGATGAAGCTGAAGTCCAACCAGATGAGCACCTACGATCGGGACTGCTGCAAGAAACGCGCAGCCTGTATGTGCTTTAGGAGCGAGAGCGAAGAGGAAGTACTTGTGGTCAGCAGCAGTCGTCACCCAGATTGTTGGATCATTCCTGGAGGTGGCATGGAGCCAGAGGAGGAGCCCAACATGGCCACTATGCGGGAAGTCTGTGAAGAGGCTAGCGTATAGGGAAACCGAGGAAGACTAGTTGGCGTGTTTGAGACACTAAGATTTTAAGAAGAAAACGAATGCAGAAGTAATCAAATAGTTCGTCTTAACTTTCACAAGGACTTGATACAGCAGGAGCTCAGGGAAAAAAAGGCACACCCAGCACCCTTTTGGCAAGAATAGCCTTGTGAAGGGGAGAGTAGAGCCTGACAGAGCAGTGGAAATTGGGGACCCAGGGGGGTCCGGCGCCTTGTGCTATCCAAGAAAGATTACCTTGTCTCCAGAGAAGGATTACCCGTACTCAGACGCACTGCCAGTGGGGAATTGAGGGACCCGAGGATCGGGAGGTGGGAGAGCCGCGCACGGACATTAGCGCATCATTCCATGCATAGCCCCTGCTCTGGGCACAGGTAGGAGACCTCTGATGTTGGTGGTTGGGGACTCCCACTGACGCCGAGGGCCACCCTGACATTGAGTGTGTGTGTGTGCCTCTGGAGATACCCTGACTCTGGGGGATTGATGCACGGGCCGACCAGATCCTAGCTGCCTGACCCTAAGATAGCAGCCATTGTGCCTAGGGATCATTGTGTCCAGCTACCTGGGACTTGCCTGACTCTAAAATGGCACCCAGACTTCAATTTATGACTGAGACCCCATCTAACCATGGCGGCCATTTACTCTACCTCTTGGCCCCCCCCAATGTTTTTTAACTCCCACTGCTGATCTGCCAGATCTGACCCGCTTTTCAGCCTCCTGCACCTCTGCTCTCCCTTCCCTCTTTCCTCTTTCCTATCCTGGAGACTTGTTTCTTCTGTCTTGGACTTTTGCAACTCTAACTATTGTAACCATGTTCCCTTAACCAAAGCACTCCTTCTCCGCTTGTTGGGGTGAGATCCAACATTTATACCCTGGAGTCTCGGAGCCCCCTCTGAGAGAGTCCACAGCATCAAGGAAGCCACACACAATGAAGGTGTGGGAAGGGCGCCCCTTGCCAAAGCACTCCCTCTATCCTTGTAGTGGAGGGATCCAGTATGTATACCCTGGAGTCTCCGAGACCCCTCTGAGACAGTCCACAGTGTAAAGGGAGCTACACACAGCGGAGGTGTGGGAATGACACCATTTCCACTGGGATCACAGCACACCGGTCGTTGGACACTGTTTTTCTCGTCTAACGGTTTCTTTCACCCTCCCTCACCTCTTTCCCGCTTTTATTGTTTGTCTACCTCCCCTACTCCTATCCCCTCTCCCCTGAATCTCTCCCGTCACCTGCTTTTTACCTTACGTATATGTTTTTTAACGCATGTAACTACGCTCCAGCAACTGGTAATTATGCTCTGAAGCTGTGTAAATATGTAACCTGTAACTATGCTCTGAAACATGCTTGTCCTCATGTAAAGCGCTCTGATACCTCCAGATCTAGCCAGCGCTATATAAAACTTTTCAAATAAGTAAAACAAATAGGTGGCTTTAGGCACATTTCTAAGCCCTATGGGCCTTACCGTCCACTGCCGGTTGCCTCTCAGTGGCGATGATGTGTGAATGCCTCCCAAGCTGAGAAGCTGAAACCTTGTGTCCAGACTCGTACTATTCCCCTGCAAGAACCCAGCTTCTTTGAGCAGATGCCAGATGAGCTGAGAAATACTTGAAAGCCACTGACACTTTTGTATTTTTTTTTATTAGACTCTGTACTTTGATTTCTTTCTTTCTGTAATGCTGAATGAGACCAGTTTAGGGTGTGCGTAGTTCCTTTGTCAAAGGTCATAGCATGTAGGTTATTTAACTTTGGTCCTAAAAAGTGTTAACATATTAGAAATAAAGTCTTCTTTTACTTTAAAATATACGTGCATGGACATAGATTATTACAGGGGTTATTTTACTATTTGAATTAACGCTCTACCCCAGAAGAAACTTTTTAGTGTAAACCTTGACTGTTTGACCTCACCAGCCCCTGGATGTGAAAGGCCCAGGTAGGAGATACGTGGCAACCAGTAAAATCTCTGTACAATCCTGCTTCTGTGGTTTTTAGTTTTAGGTGCAGCTGCCATACTTGCCACTAGGATTGCTTACTTGGCAATGATTTCCAAAGGCCCCAGAGAACTGGTCTTCCAGTGTTGCTTGGTGAAATATGTCTTCCAATTCCTCTGGAAGTGGAAACTAGAGGGAGACTTCATGCTTTGGATGGGGCGCATTGTTGTGTTTTATCTAGGACCCTGATCAATATTGTGACCTCATGCCCCTATACGGCTATAATCAATACATATCCCTATAATGGCATAACGATCAGAACCATATTTCAGTAACTCGTCTCTGCAGCTCATGACCGTCCATGACACAGCAGAAGCCACTTCCTTAGATTCCTAGATAACACACCGAGTTCTTTCTACATCTCAAACCCCCCAGCAACCTGGGAAAGCCCTGCTTGCTTTGTTTTGATTAGTAATAGAACTCCTGCGAGCACTGTAAGAACGACCAGTTCTTAGTGACATCTTTATTGACGTCTTATGTCCAAAAACTTACGTCAAACTCGGCACCTTTCAGGTATAAATATACCAACGTTGCCTTAAGCAAACACATGGTGGTGGTGAATACTGGAGTAGAACAGCTGTCCCTTGCAGAGCCCAGCAGATGCGAGAAGCCCACGGACGCTGCCCCTCCTCCTTGACGCGCTGAGAAAGACGCTGTCTTTTCTCCTGCCGAGAAAATCCAGCTCCGGCGTTTCCAGCCTACCCTTGCGGGTAACTGGGATATCGGGTCCTGAGAGGAGACACCAGACCTCCTGCATTCTATTCCAGAGGTACGGTGCTGACTAAACCCTTAGAGAGAATTCTTGAAACAAACTCTTGGCAAAACCAACTTAACTTAAACTGCTACTTACTTACTCCCTCCCATGTATTAGGCTTAGGTCAGGTACACCGGGGTAGGCGTAGTTAGAAGCACAAGTTGAGGTCGTTTGCCAATGTATATATGAATGTATATATTTTATTCATTTTAACCATCTTATGGCTAAGAAACCATATCAATGCTTTTACAGTATTATTTCATAATACTCCTTTTACTGTACGCACTTTTGATAATAACAAGTCCTGCAATTGTGGCAATTCATTTCTCTTGCATGAGAAGGAAGACTGCTCAATAAATAATATCTTTTATTGAAAACGCCTGTCTCTATTCTCTGCATCCTGGTGAAAGTAAATCTGCACAACTGACTGAGTGAAATAGCTGTCTATTGTTTCACACGACTCTAGAGATTGACTCTTATTCTGAGGAGCAAAGTTGTCATGTTTATGCGGTTGTCGGAAGCTGAATCCCTTCTTGTCTGAAGCCTGGGAAGCTGATCACTTCCTATTCAGTCAAGAAAGTTTCCAGTGACCTCTGAGCTAGCTGGCGCAAACCTAAATTAAGTCTAACATAGTCAGTAGAGACCTAGAAGACCGCAGTCCTACGTCTACACTGCTGTTTATGTTATTCCAATGCGCAGGGTCTATAGGGAAAATAGGAACTACACTACATGGCACCCAACGTTTGGTAAGGCGATAAAACTAACGCAAGACGTTAGAGTAACTCAGTCGTGCTTTTTCACACAGACCCTTTCTCCCGTAAATACTCCAATAGACGTCTGGAGTGGGTGAAAGGTTAAAATCCGCCGGAATTTAGTAGGAAGAGATTCCTATGTAAAGTTTCTGGTTTAGTCAACGTTGAAGGATACAGTGTTCCAAAATATTGTGCACCTAATCTTTGTTTCCTTGAAAACCTGCTCTGCAAACCTTCATTAATACAATGTCAGTAAATGGCAATAACAACGGAACCAATGAAGTCGCAGTAGATGCGGATCAACCGGGTTTCGATGTTACAGGAATTAATGAACCGGGTGCGATTATCATCGCGGCAAACATAAGAAAATCTATAACTTTAAAACCTATAGAAAACGGACTGACATCACGAGGTGGTACAGTCATTTTCGTGATAGAGGCACACGAATATCGGCAGACAGAGGTATTCTATTCTTGGATAAACTTTCCAGCGGCAAACGCTACAACACACGAGTTTCACTATTACAAAATAGAGGAACCACCGGAAGA
Organism: Lissotriton vulgaris; assembly: GCF_964263255.1. Classification (NCBI taxonomy): domain Eukaryota; kingdom Metazoa; phylum Chordata; class Amphibia; order Caudata; family Salamandridae; genus Lissotriton; species Lissotriton vulgaris. The sequence continues at coordinate 414,648,920 of NC_141689.1, read as the reverse complement.
GTACGCTCCTTTCGAGGAGATTGAAATCCCATTAAAATACCAAGAGCACCTGCTCTGGTTTACAGGCGCCCTAAAACATAATGATCACATCACCAGGCTCGGTCCACTAGCTAGACCAGGAGCAACATGGCCGGTTCTAGCCAGCTACACACCACATCCAGACATTGAAAAAATGTCAAGAGAAGAACTTTTAGCACAGCTAAAATTACTGATTAAAATACATAGACAGTTAGTCCAATATGTAATGCGGACTGCAACAGTCCAAACAGCTGTTAATGTTCCACAGATGACCCCTCATCAGGGGAACACAAATAAAATTACACCACAGAACATACAATCATGTCTTGGAAAAACACCCGCAAAACGGGAACAAATTCCTTTCTGGTTAGCATAGAAAATGAATCAAATAGAGGCAGTATTCCCGAATACTACCCCTATTGAGAAACACAGAATTCTGACTATCTGCCTTCCAATGGGGGTCGCACCACATGTGGAGGACTGTGACACTTGGGGTACAGTCTTTGCTTCCATTTACACAAAAACACATGGTGTTCCGTCCATGGCGGTAATACCGGATGTCCTAAAACAAATTCAGAATGAATACGGTCCAGAACCTGCTTTTACTCTTGGTATGAAATTACTGAAAGACTTCAAGCAGGTCTCGGCTATATTACTAGCCAACATAAAAGGAGAAGCAGCATCTGTGGCGATCCGCCAGAAATTGAAAGAAACAGATATAACAGATCAACCAATTGAGCTTGCCAGAATTATAGAAAAATGCTATGAAGAATTAGCTAGAGATAGTTTGGGTGGGAAACCTGTAAAACTCCAACTACTCGAAAATCCTGAAAAATTATTTATTAAAAATAATCTAAACACTCCTAAAAAGAGCTGGGATGGAAATAAACAATCCACTCTCAAAGAAAAAGTTTTCCAGTCCAAAGGAAGGTCTCCTCGGCGGAGGGAAAGAACTCCGACTCGAGAACACCAGTCTCCCCAGAGGGAGCACTCTGAGAAAAGATATAACCTTAGAAATAGGGATAACTTGAAAAAGCCTGATAGATATCAAAGTATTGATACACATCCCTCTCGATCTTTTTCACAGAAATCGGAAAGAAGAGGACGGTCAGACCCAAGGGAAGAGCACACCAAGTCCAAAGACAAGGATCCTGCTCAAAGTAAAAAATTACAATTCCCAAGGAAGAAGGTAGCCAGTATTAGAGTAATAGAACATGCCGAGAATACTGAGGACACAGCTGAAAAATGGAGAGTGGGCAGAGACAATACTAGACAGTGCAGCAGAAATCGCCATAGCTCGCAAGATCCTGATGAGTCATCTGGAGACAGTGGACACGAACGAATACATTCAGGTAGAAACTGCGGATACCAGAGTTAGCGAACCACATAGGATATACGAAATAATACTGCGTATAGAGGGAGATAAGACTAGGAGAATAAGGGGTCTATTTTGGGATAACCTCTGAAAAGGCTATGACATCCTGTTAACCGAGAAAGATTGGCCCCCATAGTTTGTCAGGGAGTGCCCTCATGGCGAAGAAATGATTATGCCTGCCTTCTCAAATCACATTCCAATTCACACTAAATATATATATGCAAGGAAATGGGCAGTAGCCCAGGCACCAGCATTATATAAAAATCATGTAGGATGGGATGAGGACTCTCCTCCTCACAAAATCCAGTTAAAAAGTCAACCAACTGCACAAAGGCAGTACCCAATTAAGCAAGAAGCAAAAAAACAAGTCAGGGAGATTTTAGATCAACTTGAATACCAAGGGGTAATTGAAACATGCACCTCTCAAATGAACAATCCCTTGTTTCCTGTCTCCAAACCAGACGAATCGTACCGTCTAGTCTTGGACTACAGACACCTTAACTCATGTTGCAAAACATTTGCAGTACAAAATTCGCATAGTGCTGCACTAATAAATAACATAGTTCGCAAAAAATACAAAACGACATTAGACATATCTAATGGGTTCTTTTGCCAAAATATTGCACCAGAAAGCATGTATTTGACCGCTTTTTTAATAATGGGGTCACAGAAAAATTTCTGTAGGCTCCCACAGGGATTCAAGAACAGCCCAGGACTATTCACAACCAGAGTAACAGAGTTACTACAAATATATGATGATGAGGCATTATCTTATGTCGATGACATCTATCTCACAGACGACGACTTGGATACTCACTTGAAAAGAGTGAACACCATAATACTTGGGTTCGCAGCAGAGGGTTACAAATTCAACTTTAAAAAGTCAAGAATTGCCCATCTGACAGTCTTATTCTTAGGATACGAATCATCAAGTGAAGGAAAAAGCCTAGCGGACAACTTCTTAGAGAAGTGCGCTGTACTCCAAGCACCGAAAATGCTGAAGAACTTACAATCGATTCTAGGCTTCCTGAATTTCGGAAGAACTTACATTTTAAACTATGCAGAAAGGATTAAACCTCTCTACGAATGAATAAAACCTGATTTTAAACCAATCAACTGGACTCAAAAACACACCGAAATTTTGAGATCACTGCAAACAGACATGTTTGCTAAAACAAAATTAGAAACACGTGACAATACACGCAACCTTGTAATCCGGGTCATCCCAGGAAGATGCGGATTCACGTACCTGACCTCTAATGAGGGAGAAACGGTACCAATAGCTTATAAATCACATTTGTACACACAAGCAGAAAGAACATTCAGTCTCACAGAAAATACTGTAAAGACAGTGCAAACTGCTAAAGGGAGAGAACGAGCACTAGCACAAGGCAAAAGAATCACTGTTCTCACAGCAGAATCAGCCTTCGAGGCACTATTCAGCCCAGTAAACCTGCCTACAGTGTCACTAGATCCGAAATGGATACAGTGGGAAAACTCTCTTGCTCCAGAAGACGTGAAATACTATTTCGCCCCGCACATGAAAAAACGGAATGATTTAAAATATGAAAAAGAATATCCTCTGCCGATTGAAATTCTCCCTCTAGAACAGTACTCCTGTATAATCTATACAGATAGATTTGTACAGCATTACAATGTAGAAGATAAATCCTACGATGCAGCCTGCGCGATTGTTAAAGGTCGCTGGCTCTGCGGTAAATTCAGACCGAAAATAACAAAAACTGAATCACTGAGAAAATGTTCGGCTCAGCGAGCTGAAATCAGATCTTTAAAGATGGCGCTTGAAAATGCCGAACGTGAATTCCCGACACTAATCGTGTGCGATTCGCATTTTTGCGTCAACTCCTACAATAATTATTTGCAGAACTGGGTTCAAAATGATTACAAAGATGACACAGGTGCCACAATCAAGCATAAAATGCTTTGGAAACAAGTAGTTCTTTTACAGAAAGAACTACAAAAGACTCACGTGATACACACTCTGAGTCAACGACGTGATGGCGTTCACGTTGCAGGGAATTCATTGGCTAATACAGCCATAGCGGAAGCAAGTAAACCGGCTTCCGTAGCCAGAAAAAAGCGTTCAGAAAAATACATAGACGGGGAAACCATGCTGGCAGTAAAAACGTCTTCAAAAGGCAACTGTGCAGCACTACCTGTGAACTATCCACTCAATTATACATACGTAATTGATGCAAACTCCGTTCCTTTTGCTCGAATCCCTGGAGTGGGGGATAGGGTAATTACAAGGTCCAAGGCACAAACAGATGAAGGAATCTCTGACCGAATTACAAGCAGTATACTGGTGGCCGGGGATGAGCCTGCACCATTATAAATTTGTAAAGAGCTGTCCAGACTGCGACAGAGACCGCAGTAACGAGTCAAGCGGGTTAATGCCATGGCCTTGTATGAAGTTAGCATAGAGCTATCTACACATGCAATCCAGCGTCCTATTAATTGTTTAAGACTACATTCACTTTAAAAATGTGGCCCCAGCGCTCGGCTGACGCCAAAACTGTTATAAAAGATTTGCGAGTCTTTATCGGCACATACGCAATTGCCATGCTTCATTCTGACCAGGGTCCTGCTTTTAGCTCTCGAGCTTATAAGGAGGCCATGACCAACATGGGCATTGGATTGCGATTCTCTTGTCCATTTCATCCTGAGGGAAATAGCGTAGTGGAAAGAAAAAACCGAGACATAAAGCAATCTATAACAGCAAAGGTATTAGGTTCGGGTGATGGGTGGGTCAAACATTTAATAAGTGTCCAACGTAGTCTTAACAACCTGCCAAGAAATTCTCTAAAAGGTTTCAGCCCGTACGAACTATTGTTCGGAACTAGAATGCATGTTCAGGACTTAGATAGTCTTGCTTCACTGGTAGAAGATAAGAATAAAGACTTTGATATCAAAGATCGTTTGGCTGTTTTACAGGACTTAAATGAAACAAGAAAAGCCCTGAGCAACATAAAGTTAAAACAACAGCCAACCACCACTGAAGACACACCACCTGTCCCAGCAAGACCTGTCTGGATTCCAAAGGTTGGGGATCTGGTCAGAGAGAAAATAGCGGTGAAGAAGGAATTTGGGCCTTCTTACAGAAAAGCAGTACCTGTCTTAGCAATCAACGGAACAAGATCAGTAGTACTACGGCCCCTTGCTGGTAAAAAGGAGAACAGAGTTGTATCAATCGACCTGGTAAAAACCACAATCATGTGGCCTATAATCAATAGCAGGCCCAGTGGACTCCCAAGAAGTAACAGAATACCCAAATTTGCAAGTATCCAAGAGGTTCAAACTGAAAGACTAATCACATTTGATAAACCTGCAGTTAATAAAAAAGGACTATGCAGAAATGCAATGGAACTTGTGCCTTTTGAAACACAGATTGAAACAGTTCGTCATGAAATACCAGTCTACAATGATGTAGCATCAGAATGTGCTAATGAAAGCCAAATGGGAAAAACTATTCCAACAATCGACAGAACTGCATCTGGCTAGTTCATCAACTTCGACAACTTTTCTGAAGATCAAAGCGACCAAGAAATAACGCCAGAAACAAAGACTTTTAAAGAAAAAGCAACAGAAATCTTTCATCAACTGAAAGAAACCTATCTTATTTCTCCATGGTTAGAATTTTGGATTGGGCTAGGTGTATTTTTTCTCCTGCTTTGGCTCATCATGGTACTTTGTTTGGGAAAATTCATTGAGGGAAAAAACAGTTCAATGGATACAGCAAGTCAGAACATCAACTTAGTTCTGAAACCTCACAGATCATCTCACGTCAAGAAAAGAGAACTATCATCAGTAAATATCACAGCCATTCCAATACCCAGCGGGGTAGTTTGGGACAAGACAGACTATGAAATATATGGCCTGGTCGAGATCTTGAAATATCCTCACCAGTTTAAGGTTTCATTAAGTGACTTTGTAAAACCAAGTACATTCTCTGATGATTGGGACTTTAAAAGTATACATGATATGATGTCAGATTTGGTGTTGTTAGCAAAATTTACAGAACATGATTATTTACAAGGTTCATCTAATTATGAACAGATTAACGGTTTTTCACATTACGCAGACCACTAGTTACATAAATCTGCCCAACCTAGAAATGTTTTTAAATATAACCAATGGGAACATTGTGCTACTCCACCTAAAAGCAGTTCGATAATATTCTATGAGAAATTCCAATACTTCTCAGAGTTTAACACGAGTAATGCAGAAACATTTTATTATAAACTGTTGGAAAAAACAGGGACGAAAACCATGCTGACAAATACTAAATTGATATATTCAGAAGCGTTTTATGAAAGAATGATTACATTTGGTTTTGATTTCTGGAAAAATAACATTGAAACAAAAACCATCTGGGGTACAAAAGATTGGCAGGTACAGGGCCAAGAAGCATTATTTCGAGCCTGCATGGTCCCAGAACAAATAATGTTCCTGAATGACCCAATTCAACAAACAACCTGTCTTGGCCTAGCTAAGATTAAAGTCCTTAACAAACCGTCTATTCCAAAGCCAATACCTGATAATGCAACCACAGATATTGAAATAGACGTATCCCACATTTTAAATGAAAACAGAACCCATCCTGATTGGAAAAAGTGGTTAATCTGGCCTACAGACACGAATAACTGTCAAGATAGATTCCTGAACAAATTACAGGGGTTAAAAATGTCCAGACCAGACCCTAGATACTCCCAGAGACAACATCCAGGGATAGTAACAACATACAGTGTAGGGAAACTCTGCCTACAAACATCCACACTGGCACAAGTTAAGCAACACTTGTCTTTACTTAAAGATGGTGCTGACTTGCGCGATTTCATTATGGGACCACGCAAACAACGTCAAAAACGTTTCATAGCGGCCAGCATATATGCGGCATACAACAAGGCTTGGAAAGAAACTCAAATTGAAACAGCCGAGAAAATACGAGAAATTGATCGTATCAATTTGGAAAAATCACTTTCTGTTGTGGATAATGGGTTAATGACTCTGTCCTCCAGAATATATTCGCTGGACAGTATTGTATCATCTCCTATTGACATAATAGACCAGGACTTGCTAATGTTACAACATGGCCAGTCCCAATTACGTTCTATTGTACAGCTAGGCTGGACGTTGCAAAATCTTTGTTCAGGCTATGTGCCATGGCGTTTAATCAACACAACGTCATTGTTTTCGATCTTTAACCTTACTAATAAACAAATCAGTTTGGCACAGAAAGGAGCAGACTATACAATCCTGAGCATCGAAAAACTTGAGAGATTACCATTGACAATGTCAGAAACACCTGTCATTGAATGGATAATACACGGGATTATCAAAATTCTGATAACAACTTTTCAATTTAAAAATTGCCTTGAGTATATACCGGCAGGCCAGTATGAAAAGTTGGGTAAAGGATACATTAAGTCATCATGGAAATTACCTTATACACACACACATGTTATAGTGACAACAACAAAAATTTATTTCTTAGTGGTAATGAGTGTAAACATTCACTATGCGGTATACTTTTGTGCCAAGGTATTAACTTACATGGGGCCTGTGAGGGTACTTCAAACAACCTTTCATGCCACCAACATGGCACACCTGCAGCACAAATAGAGCCATTCTTTAGGCAACTTTCTAACGGGAGTTACGTTCTAATAACGGATCACAGCTGTTGTGGCTTTGTGCCAGGGAAAGCATATCTCTTAAGCGTGAGTTCCATGGTCACTTGCTGTATGCAAGCATTGTATCCAAACGGCCCTGGAGACTCAGTGACTCCGATTTGGCCTAATTTGAATTTCTCTTCTATACGAATTGATACTTTAAGCAGAATGGAGTCTGTACTTTTGCAGACAACAGTGCCCATCTCGTCATCTAAAGAGACGTATGATCTCCAAGTTGCAAGGACGGCGGCAGAGATACATGCACTTTTATCAACAAATTGCCCGGTGCATTTCAAAGAAATGCTCAGCCAAATACTAAATATGCCGAATGCCAGTGGTATCTCGAATGTATTTAAGACAGTTTTTTCAGGACTGTTAATACCATTGGAAGCGGTCCTGGGTATCTTTCCAAATTTTGTACATTCGATTTTTGGCGGCGTACCACTACTTTTGGGACTCGTAGCAGGTATTTTATATTTGACTCTCCTGCTCCGATATGGCAAACCAAAACGCAGACATGACTCCGGCACGGATGGAAGAAACGATCCTAGCAATACGCTACCGGGACCGCATAACTAAAGTCCTTGGGATAGCCCGGCTACGAGATCTAAATATGACCTGGTGTCTTTCATTCAGACCTATATGGCAGACCTGCATCTTACCTGTGCTTCGATGTATGCTATGCGGAGAGGAATGCGTGTTAGACACCTGTCTTGCACTACCATCAGCAATACCAATGGACGTCGATACTTTGCTAAGTCCAGTAACGGCTCACGCATCGTGTTGTCCCCAGCGGTTACCAATCCTGATGAAGGCATTCGTTGAGACTCCTGCACTACGACTAGGTGGTGGCAGTGAAGCAAGAAATGAAAGCAGCATCACCCAGGTACGACCTTATGTGAGCATTGCTGATCCTGAAATCGATGATAGCAATCATTCTCACAACTGCTAAGTTACAGTATTATTGAACTTGGTCGAACTGTCACCTGAATATATAGACCAATTCTTTGCGAGCCTGTCTGAAATGATGTTCTCTCCTGAACAGAAACAATAACTTTTTGGGAAAACAATCCGGCACACAGCGTTCCCATGAACTCTGAATTCGGCCTTCAGCTTTGAAAAACAAAAGCTACTGAAAAGCGTTTTGAACTATTTTTCCCCGCTCACCATGAAATTAATTTTTCCAAAATATTTTCCTTTTTTTTTCTGGCACACGTCCTTTGCTTAAAGTAGAACTATTCATAAAGAACAGAGCTTCTATTTTTAATAGATCTAGAGACACATTTTTTTTTACCTTAGCCTCTAGCACATTTTACAGCAAATTGTATTTATATGTGATAAAATAGTCTTGTCCTGTAACAAAATCCACTTGTCCCTTTTGTGCCGTGTAATGCTACAACACATTATGGCAGCAACCTCATTATATAAGAGCTCTGATATAGCCTCTCTCATTATGCCAGGCTCATACCATAGTAGGGTTTGAATACAAGCCATTCCATTATGTTGCCACGTTTCCGCAGATCTACATACTGGGGCTGAAGGTAGTGTTAAGCAATAGTTACAGTGTTGGAATGCCCTTTTGAGTCTGTGCAAACCTACTAACTTGCATGTTTTAAGGATTTTCACCAACTCTTCTCTAATCTTTCCTCACACTGAGAAAGGTTGGAACTTTTCTCCTGACAATGGCAGGTGAAATTTCTTCCAGGGCTGGGAAAGAAGTGGTTAGAGGGAAAGGGAACTTGCCAACACTCAGATTTTTGCATGAGCAAATCTACACATGCATATTTGCTCATGCTAAAATGCAGTTCACAAATATTTCTTGGCCTACTTATGTACATTTTTGTGAATTCACGAAGGTTGTATATCTGTACTTATTGCAAGGACATATACCATGGGCGCACTTTTAAGGCTTTCTTTAATAATTGGGCCCCAAATTAGGTCTGGCGTTAATCATGATCTTTTGTGTTTATTAAAATTCTGTCGGCTGACTTCACTGTGAATGACAGCATTCTGCTCTTTCATAAGGAGCATATCGGCACACAAAGTAGTTTTGTTCAGTGCCAGGAACTACTGTGTTTTTTGCTTTTGCCAATGTTTGTTATAATGGTGAGGGTTCAGCAGCTCCCACACCAATAAGGTTTTACAAAAACCATGCCAGACATTGACAAAAACCAAAACGTCGACCATCAAATTCAGACCTGCTGGCTTTGCCAGTGCTGGTTTATTTTTATGTTGCCCACAATCTTATTGAAACTGGTTACACTGAATTTCCATTATGAATATCTTTGGGAAATGCTAGCATACATCTACACATTTTACTAAATGATGTTGCAAAGAAATTGTACATAAAACTTTACAGTAGTTTGGCCAAATGTTTTTTTTCTACTGTATTTTTTGTGACCATTTTATTTTGAAAGCAAAGACTCCTCAAGCTTGCTTTCAAGCTTCTGCAAATATGTTCATCTAATCAGAGAGCATTCTGGGAGTGAACACATTTTTATACTGGAACCACTGTCAGTAGTGCAGTCCGAGCTTACAACATTTACTTAAAGCACTCACCCTAATAATAAAGGCTTTGTATTAATGAACCATAAATACAAGTTTGAACAGCATTAACGCATGGACATAAATATTACCTTAACTGCAGACAATGCTCTTCCCTGATCTATAATGTGTTACTGTAAACTGGCAGCCAAAGAGTTAGTGCTGTAGGGGGTTGGGCCTACTTGTCCCAAGGACAAATTACACATTGAAAGTTGTTTCCCTTGACCACAAACAATATGTCCTGGGTGTTTGGCTATAGGAATCGAAATTTGCCTAGCTTAGTAACGGTAAGTTTCAATTCTATTAAGGACACGGAGGCGAGGATTATGCTTTTCTCTCTTCGCTGTTTATTAACATAACATCGCACAGCAGCCAGAAAAGCATCAAAACTTGAAAAATTGTTTAGTATTCCCAACACAGGAATATCAGAAAACATCGTAATAACATTGTTTAATAACTACAAATCCCATGAGATCAACATTAGGCAGTCCTTTTTTAGTGTCCATAAACCCCAATATAAGGCGTCCAACCAACAAACTCCTCCTCTTTCTTCGTGGCGAGTCAGGCCAAAGTCTCAAGCATCTCGTTTCGCACCATCATTCCCTGGCGGAAAAAGAACAGCGTGAGCTAAGCCATACCCGCTAAGCATGAAGACAAATCAACAAAGCAGAGCATCAAGTCAATCGACATGCAATCCAAGAAAACAGTAACCATACTGCAAATCGGAAAACGGATTACTTACTCCAGTACGGGCGGGATCTCCGCAGGAGGTATGGGTGGGATAATCCTCGCCTCCGTGTCATTAATAGAATTGAAACTTACCGTTACTAAGCTAGGCAAATTTCGATTCTATGTCAGGACCGGATGCTTCAGATTATACTTGTTTAAAGCTTGTCCACCACCAAACTAGCAATATCCACCACTGGCTTAAAATAGAACCTTTTGAAGGTGGAATCCGAAGACCAATCCGCAGCGCGCATGAGGTCTTCTAATCGTGCCCCAAGGGCAAATGCTTTAGAGGCCATGGCCCCTCTTGCTGAGTGAGCTCCGAACTGCCTCGTATCAATACCAGCTTCCTGCATCACCCAACGTACCCACCGGGCTATAGTGGGGGAAGAGACAGCCTTGTGCGGTTTGCGCAGCGCAATCAGTAACTGCCGTTCGCCCGGAGGGCGAAGTTCCGTTGTGACATTCTCATAGGTCTTCAAACACTGTACCACACACAACTTAGGGGCATCTGCAAATGCCGGATAGGAAATAGACCTCGTAGCCGATTTCGTGCGTCGGCCCACGGCAAAGGTCACCCCATCCGGGGAGAACGCTCTCGCCGTGACATCAAGGGCACGCACGTCAGACACCCTGCGACAAGACACTAAGCACAGGAGCATCGCCAGTTTAGCTGACAGTTCCTTTAAGGAAAGATATTTGTTAGGCTGCCAGGAAAGAAAAAGGTTCAACACCACGTTGACATCCCACAGGACGGAATACCGTGGCTCCGGCGGTAAAGCCAGACGCACTCCCCGAAGGAGCCTGCATACCAGGGGATGTTCCCCGACCGCCACTCCATCCAGCTGCACATGAGCCGCAGATATGGCAGAACGTATCGTATTAATCGTCCGGTATGCTAAGCCGGCGGTAGAGAGTTCTGCAAGGAAATTCAGGATAGGAACGAGGCCTGCGACCATGGGATCCAAATCCCGTCGAAGACACCAACGAACCCACCTGGTCCAAGCCGATCTATACCTCTTGGCAGTGCTGCCTGCCCAGGCCTTGGACAAAAAGTGCTGAGCTGAGTTCGAAAGGCCAGGGAGCGACCAACGTCGCCTGAAAGCCTCCATGCCATGAGGCGGAGAGAACCCTGGAGGAGATGGTGAGGGACCCCGTCTGGATTGAGGAGAAGACGAGGAAGCCGGGGGAGTAGGATTGGAGAATCCCAGGAAAGTTCCAGCAGAACTGGAAACCACACTTGCGACCTCCACACGGGCGTCACCATCACCACGTCCGCCATCTGATGGCGAATCTTGGCCGCGGCCCGTACTATCATGGAGAAAGGCGGGAAGGCATACGGCCGTTCCCGACTCCAGTCTTGGAGGAACGCATCCGTCGCCTCCGCCGAGTGGTCCGGTCTCCAGCTGAAGAACCTCGGGAGCTGGAAGTCCAGACGGCACGCAAACAGGTCTATGGAAAACGGTCCCCAGCATGCCGCCAGCCAGCGGAACACTTGAACATCCAGCTTCCACAGGCTGGAGTCCCGAAGATATCTCGAGTGCCAATCCGCCACCTGATTGGCCCGACCCGGCAGGTATTCTGCCGTAACCGAGACTTGATGGGCGAGACAATAATCCCAAAAGTCTTTCGCCAGGTCCACAAGGGCTCTCGATCGCGGACCCCCTAAGTGGTTCACATACCGAACCGCTGAGACGTTGTCCATCCGCAGAAGGACGCATGACTTCACTGAGTCCCTCGTCCAGCAACGGACGGCGAACGAACCTGCTAGAAGTTCCAAGCAGTTGATGTGAAGTCGCTGTTCGTCGGACGACCAAGCGCCGCCTGTGGAGAAATCCCCGCAGCGGGCGCCCCAGCCAGACCTGCTGGCGTCGGACTCGATCACCAAGTCCGGAACGGACCCGAAAATCGCGCGGCCGTTCCACGCCTCCATGTGGGCGAGCCACCAAGACATTTCCTCTTTGACCTCCACCGACAGGGGAATCAAGCGGTCGTAGGAGAGCCCTCTGCGCAAATGATGCGCTTTCAAACGCTGAAGCGCCCGATAGTGAAGAGGGCCCGGGAATATCGCCTGAATGGACGATGAGAGGAGGCCTACTACTCTGGCCACCTGCCGGAGGGAGGTGTGCGATTTGGAGATAGTTTGCCGAAGCACATGCTTGATTTTGGCCATCTTTCTGGACGGCAAACTGAGAGTCGATTTCACCGAGTCCACCACAAAGCCCAGGAACACCATCTGCTGGGCAGGGGTGAAAACCGACTTCTCCCTGTTGACAATAAACCCCAGACCTTGTAACAGGGAGACTGTCTGAGACAGATGAGCGGCCAACTTGCTCGAGTCCTGGCCCAACAGCAAGATGTCGTCCAGATAGACGATCAGCCGAATCCCCTGACTCCGCAGGGTTTCGATGGCCGGGTGCAGAATTTTTGTAAAGCACCAAGGGGGCGAGGAAAGACCGAACGGAAGGGCCTTGAACTCGAACACCATGTCTTTCCAGCAAAACTGAAGGAAACGACGATGCGGGGGGTAAATCGGAACCACCAGATACGCATCCTTGAGGTCCAGACGGACCATCCAGTCGTTCGGGAGCAAAACGTCCCTCAAAAGATAGATGCCCTCCATCTTGAAGTGGTTGTACACCACCCAGCCATTGAACTCCCTGAGGTTGATGACTGGACGTCTGCCCCCGTCCACCTTTTCCACAAGAAAAATATTGCTCAGGAAACCCCGGGGGTGGCGCGTTGTTCGACAAATAGCCCCCTTGCGCAGCAGCGCCGAGACTTCTTCGTCGATCAAGAGCGCGTCCGATTGAGAGAACGTTATGGGCCGAGGAGGCTCTACCTGGCGCGGCTGGTCGTAAAACTCTATGCGGAACCCCCGCACGGTCTGAAGGACCCATGCGTCCGCTGTATTAGCCTCCCACGCCTGGGGGAAACACGCCAACCTCCCCCCAATAACCACCTGATCCGCAGGGATAACACTCACCGTGTGAATTGTTGCCGCCGGAGTCGTTCCGGAAGTTTCCGCGTCCTCTGAAACGCTGACCTCGGGTGGGGTAAAAGTTGTTGTAATTCACGGAGGAGTTGTAGCCCCCTCTGCCGGAGCCATGCCCCTTTCCGGGCTGTTGCTGACCACAACGGCCGGTCGTGAGGCCCCTACCACGACCAGCCCCCCGGGAAAAACGCTGGTGGAAGACCCGCTTGATGGTTGACTGGGCCTTATCCAGGGAGGTGAAGGTGGAAACAAACTTCCCCAGTTCTTTTATGAATGGCTCGCCAAAGAGCTCTCCTTGGGCAACAGCACCAGCTTCCGACGAAGCCAAATCGCCCAACTTGGGATCCAGTTTTATCAGCAGCGACCGACGCCGTTCGCTCGAAAGGGCACAGTTGGCATTCCCCAGGAAGATAACAGCCCGCTGCGCCCAGTTGGACAGTACTTCCGGGCAAATGGCGCTGCCCGACACCTTGGCTTCCTCGGCCATATCGAGGATCTTGGTGAGGGGGCCAATGGTGTCCAAGAGCTTGTCCTGGCAGGAGCGCCAGGAACGGTCGATCCCCTTCCGGGGGTCCTTCACGAACTTCGCCATGAAGGTGGCCATTTTCCCATCGAGCTCCGGCGTCATGGCCACCTTCCCATCCAAAGTCGAGCGGGGACATTCGCCCCTCAAACAGCTGCGCGCCTCCTTCTCCAAGGGCTTGCGGAGGCGGCCCGCTACAAATTGCGCCACCTTGTCACCAGGCGCCCAAGCGGCCGACCGCGGGTGCATGATTTCGTCCGGGTCCAGCATGCCTGAAGTGTCTTTGTGCAACTCCGTCGAATTGGACGCCGGTCGCCATGACCGCACGGAGTCCTCGTCGTCGTCGTCGTCCGTATCCGCGGGGGAAACACCCCCCGGGGAGGCCGGGACAACGTCCGCCGGCGTCGAAGGGGTCTGAGGCGGAGGCGCCTCGGAGGCCGACCCGGATGCCTTAGCCAGGAAAGCGTCGCGTAGGCGCTCTAAGGCGTCCTTGTCCACACCTTGTGAACCACTGGGACCCGCGTCCCCACGTGGCTTCTTGGCCGCCGGAGGCCGGCAAGGATCGTTGGCGGGTGACCCCCCCTAGGGCCGGTGCCAACTTGGCACATTCTTCGACAATGCGGGCTGAAAGTCTGTCCTCCATAGGCCCAACGATTTCCTGCACGCACCGGTAAATCGACTGGTCCACAGCCGCATAGAACTCGTCGTCTTGGAGGTACTGGCGTGACTCCTCCTCCTCGACATAGTACCCCTCAGCCATGGCGTCCACCACACAGTAGAGAATAAATTGGAAGCTGAGGGTTCCGATGGCGTACACAGACAGCCACGTGTGGGCCAACCAAAGGTTAGCAAGGGTTGTAGGCCGGTGGAACCGGGCAATCAAAGAGGCAGCACCAGCCTTCACAGCGCGCCGACCCTCTCTCCAGAGACCGGGTCTCACCGCCTCCCAGCGCGCTCGAGCGGGGAACACCCCAGCGGAAGCTGATGTAGGAAAAGGTGCTGAAAAATCGCCCGCAGGCTTCAACGTGGTTACAACCACCAGTACAGACCCCACCGGGGCGTTCAAGCACAGGACAGTACAACCCAAGAGGGCGTCAGGGTTAGGCGGCAGCGGGGCACCTGCGATGTCGACTCCCCAGCGCGGCTCCAATCGGCGAGACGGAAGCTGCGCGCGGGCAGGCGAGACGCAATGGCGCCCTCTAGCGGTGAACTCAACACCGCGGAATACACGGGGACATCGCGTAAGGGGCGAAGGCGTCCCCGCGATGGAAGGGGCTCTGGAAGGGAAAAAAAAACCACAGACCCCCCAAAGCAACAGTCAATTCTAATAGAATATGAGAAAAAACACAAAACCTCAACAAACCCAAATGTGCAAGAGAGGGAGAATAGCACTTAACTGGCTGCGAAGCAGCGAAGAAAGAGGAGGAGTTCGTTGGTTGGACGTCTTATATTGGGGTTTATGGACACTAAAAAAGGACTGCCTAATGTTGATTTCATGGGATTTGTAGTTATTAAACAATGTTATTACGATGTTTTCTGATATTCCTGTGTTGGGAATACTAAACAATTTTTCAAGTTTTGATGCTTTTCTGGCTGCTGTGCGATGTTATGTTAATAAACAGCGAAGAGAGAAAAGCATAATCTGAAGCCTCCGGTCCTGACATAGAATTTGACATCTCTACACCTATACAAGGTGTATATGCAGACCATCATTGTATTGGGTGATGGTTGTGTAGAAATTAGATTCTTATCAGTCTCACCGGTGCAGGGACACTCTTCTTGTCGACAAGTTCAATAAATGGGGATCGACACTGGAGTGGAAATAAACACACTTTTATTATATCTTATGAAATTGCTCCGTCATACAGACACTACAAGTGCCTGAGAGGGAACAAACTAGAAAAAGCTTGTGGTCTGCCTTTTTTACAATCTAGGCACCATAGGAGTTCATCAGAAAACCCCTTAGTCATGGTTACATCATACTTTGCATAACCCTCTTATGACATTTTTACTTAACGCTTACACAACCCCCCCTTACACAACGCCCACATGCTGTACTGTAGAATCTTTATAAACCCCTACCCACGTCACTTTCATAGAGAAGGGAGGTTACAGACGTTGGTGGGCTAACAGTTTAAACATCTGTGCACATAGGCCCTTTGAAGAGGTGTGGTAAATCGGCCAGGGCAGCTGACTTCGGAGCACAGGGTTCACAGTTCGATCCCCGGCTCCGGCAGCAGCTCAGCTCAGCACCCTGTGACTCTGGGCAATAGCTCACTTAATTTCCACGACGGCCCCCAGCGCCTTGAGACCCATAAGGGTGAGTAGTTTGCGCTTTACAAATATGGATGTACATTTTACATTTAAATTTTGGCAGGGCAGCTTGCTCTGACACGCGAACGTTATCAGTGTGACCAGCTTTCAGTGAACATGCATTTCTAACTTAGAAAGTCCCAGTAGAAACACAAAATGGGGCTGGCAGGCAACATGGCTGGAAGCAGAAGCTAAGTGAACAGAATACAATTTTTACCGTCTAACAGTCCCTCCTTTTTGGCTCTGCTAAATACATTTAGCCCAATTAAGAGTATATTTCAAACTTTTATATAAGAAGTTTTCAATTACCGAATACATGAAGAGAAAAAACCTAAATCAACATTATACTGCACCAGTTAAAGTTGCTCTCTCTACATCGTTCAAACTTTGCGTATCTATTTTCATAAATTCATCTATTTGTTGCTGAAGCATAAGCTGCTTATTAGCATCACGAATATCCACTTTCTTAGGGATAGAGGGAATGCATAAAGAAGTACAGAGGGGGCATATAATGGGCATACATTGAATACAAAGAAAACATCCTAGAATAGCGCCTGGTATACAGACTGCTATAAGACGTAATGTCCATCCCCTTGACATAACAATGCTCCAGAACCAATCAGACCAGGTCCATGTTCCAGTGTGTTGGTGTATCTGAACCGCTATCTTATGCAATTTAGAAATGGCGGGAGGATCGTTGTCTGGTATATAAACACAACAACTGGCGCAGATAATTCGTCATGCACCTCCACGATCTGCAAGAATGACATCTATAACCATACGGTTCTGCAAAACTACAAGTCTTGCCAGCTGGAGTTCCTCAGTGATGTTACCTAGAGCTGCTGTAGTCTGATTAACTACTGCTTCAACTACTCTAGTGAGTCTTCGTATGTTCCTACTGTTGAGAGGTGGTCCAACAAAGGAGAACATACCCTGTTTTACGTCAACATATTCTTGCAATGAGGTATCAGTCTGATCCACTGCTTTAATATCCATCATTCTCTTGGTCCGGGCAAATAAAGGATTGAGGGACGATAGTCCAGTCTTATGATAAGAAGCAGGAGCAAAATAAACAGAGGGAAAGAGGAAAGATAGCGTAAGCGGCAGTCGTAGTGCCATCAGGCAGCTTGAAGCAGGACCCATCTACATATAATTCACCCTGGGCATCAGACAAAAGAGTATCGGTAAGGTCCACTCGACCTTTAGTCTGTTCTTCAGTGGTGAAAATACAATTGTGTATATCACTAGACTGTTCAGAAGGCAAGGGCAACAAGGAGGCTGGATTTAAAGTCAGACATTGTTTAAGAGTTATGTGTGGTGCTATCAAAGTGAGTTCATACCCGGTAGGATGAGCACTCGTCAAATGTTGTGTCTTAGTTTGATTCAATAATACATCAACTGAATGGGAAACAAAAACCGTCAGTTTGTGGTCCAGTACAAGTCCTGCTGATTGTCTGATCGAAATGGCAGTTGCTGCCACAGCTTTCAGGTAACCAGGGAGTGCCCTGGCCACAGGGTCCAGTACTTCAGATAAGTGTGCACATGGGCGTTGTTTGTCCCTGTGTGGCTGTGTTAGGACAGACAAACCGCAAGCTTTTCGTTCGTGTACAAAAAGAGAAAATGGTTTCGTGTAATTAGGTGTTCCCATTACAGGTGCAGAGCAGAACGCTGCTCGGAGTTGTAGTTATGCATCTTGACATTCAAAGGACCAGGGCAAAGGAAATGGGGTATTTTTTGTTGTAAGGACAAGGAGACGATTAATAATAAATGAAAAATTCGGGATCCAATGACGACAATAGGACGCCATGCTAAATAATGCCCTAACGTCCTTTTGCGTCTGAGGAATAGGTGTGAGAAATCTTTATTGAGGTTACTGCCGAGACTTGAGACGACGGACCATACGGGGATTTTGTAAGCCTTAATGGATTTGTGGAAGCGGCACATATCATAGTACCAATCGAAAAACTGTGCCTGAAATACCGATATAATTGTGAATTGTCGCAACTATACTGAGAATTTAGAAAGGCATTATTCCTTTCTTGGAAGTATCATCGCGGCATAATTATTTGGAAGCCTTTTCCCTGTGATTTCACGTCTCACTCGCATCGTCTCAGCACCTAAGCGGATTCATTTGAAATCAGTTACTGAAGTGGATACCAGTGTACTCTTGTAAATTAGCCCTGAAGAAGCCTACGGGCGAAACATGTTGGCTGTTTCCTTGGTCTTCATTTATTAAGAACATTGGCTGTCGTTTTGTACATCTTTTTACCAACAAAATACAACGATAATAAAAATAAGGACTTTTTTCATATCAAAAGAAGGAAGTGTCTCTCTATGTGCATTTAAGCATTGTACAATGTATTGTTATTGCTGCCTCTCTATGTGCTTTTTGATTTGTTTATAATTGTTTAGTCCCGTGGCAGTGGACTAATGAGGTGGGCAGCATCCACAAAAAATACCTTTCGTGTATAGCTAGATGGTGCAACAGATAAATCCCTTACTGTCATTTCAGTCCGTTTTTGTGTATGATAGCCTGAATTTTGTCTTTGGTCAGCGTTCTTCCCTCCTTCAACTAGAGGTGACTTAAATAGGTAACCTCTGGTCAACAAAACTGCAATTTATTTCTCGATTCTTTGTGTCCCAATGTTGCATGGTGAATCAATAAGAGCAAGGTAGCCTCAACAAAAAGTTCAGTGGTGTCGGCTGCTATCAGCAGATTATCCACATATTGTAACAATGAAGTCCCCGGGGGTAACTGCAAGGTGCCAAGTTGATGTTTACAGGCCTGACTATAAATGCTCGGACTCTCTGTATACCCCTGAGGAGCACAACAAAATTGGAATGATCGCCTTTTAATTGAGAAACCAAACAAATACCTACTAGAGGGTGCAATGGGAATGGAAAAGAACGCATTTTAAGATCTATTAATAAAAAGACAGAAGCCGTGGCTAGATTCATTGTTAACAAAGCAGTAATATCTGGAACTACGGAAAACTGTTGCACAACTATTTAATTGACTTCACGCAAATTAATTACGACGCGATAAACTTTCTCTTTATCTTCAGAAATGGAACGCTTCAAAACAGGTAAGATAGGGATGTTACAAACATTGTTATCAGTTTCTTCCACTACTCCTTTTACAATACGATCTTCTACAATCTGAACGAAGGCGCTTTCGCCTTCCTGGTATATTTTATACTCAGGTATGCGGAGCAAGACTGTATTTTGTTTAACCTGAATATGCACTGGTTCAATAGACAATAAGCCTACATCAGTATCACCCTCTGCCCACACAGAAGGCGTGACAGTGGATAATGCATGTGAGACGTCATCAATAACATACTGCCTATTACTTATTGGCTTGCCAAACTTAACATATACACCATCCGGTGAACAATAGATGCATGCATGGAAATGTTTGGGTAAGTTGAGACCTAGCAGATTATCAGGACAATTTGGGGCAAGAAGGAACAGTGACTGGACAGTAAACGGTCCAATAGTAAGATCCAGGGGTTTTGACACAGGACTAAGAATAGGCTTCCCAGCAAAGCCTATGGACAGGTTATTATGGCCAGACGAGGGAGTCCCAGGGATCAGGTTTTTAGAAAGCGCGCTTCGTGTAGCCCCAGTATCCACCAGAAGCTTATGTGAGGTCCCCAATATTTCAGCAGTAATGTATGGGCCTGTATATCAGTATGGAAACCGACCCTTCCCCTCGTCCTACGCTGCCCTAGTTAAAGTGCATACCAGTAACATCGGATGCACTGAAATCATCTGCGTAATAGGCTTTAGTCAGGACAGGATTGTCAAAATAATTCTGATATTACTGGGACCGGGGAGCTGTTGAGGACCCCTTTGCTCTCCCCGTCCAGTACCTCTACCTTGTTCATGAAGCAATGGGCATTCAGATCACCAATGACCATCCTGTTTACAGTATGCATATTGATTCTGTCCCAACGGACCAAATGTCAGAGAGTCTGGAATATTCCTCCTTGGGAGGTCAGCTCTAAATACTCCACAACCTCTACCTCTCTGTGGCCCATTAACCTGGTTCAATAACATTTTAGTTTTCAATTCTTTATTTTTACCCTCTATTTTCTCCTTCTCTTGATTTACTTGATTCTCATAATGCTGGGCTATATCCAAATCTTTGGCGGGGCAGAGGAAGCTCATGTACGTTTAGCTACTTTTAATTACTGTGACATTTCAGGTAAAACATTATCTACAAATGTTTCTACAAATAAATGTTGACCTGTATCAGAAGTTGTTGTCTTGACCACTATAATCATGAAATGTCGTTTCAAACCTTGTAAAAAAAGTCAGGGACCGAATCATGTTTCTTTTGTTTGCAGGCTACCAATTTCGCCCATGATATTTTCTTTGGTGGCACTATCTCTTTCAAATAAGTAAGGATGTGACCCGGTAAATCTAATACAAGCTGTGGTGGTTTCTGCCCCGCTTTCCTATCAATATCTGCCGCTTGTAATTGCACCCAAGTACCACCAAAGGCCGCATGGTCCTGTTTGCAGACCATACGCCAAAGGTCAGGGGGCAATATCAATCCGAAAAACATGTCAATATCAACTAAAGTCATAACACAAGAAGTTACTGCAGCATTCAATTCATCAAAAAATGCACTCAGGTTTTTCCTAGGGTAAGGCAAAAAAGTTTTAAGGGCTAACACGTCTGATCGTTTCCACGGGGAATAAATCCATTGAAACCGGAACCCAGCCGCATTAACACACTGCCCATCACCTACAGCTGCTTGACACATGGGGGTCGCTTCTCGCATAGGAAAATCTTTAGTAGAGGCTGACGTGAGCCTCTTAAGTTTTCTTTTCAGAGTAAAATATCTTCTACCACTACTTTCAAGGGAGCAGCGGTCAATGCTCCTTCATTTGTCCTTATACATATCCTAATTAATTCTCGAGGAGCTTCCTCATTCATATTAGTCCTCCAGTCCTTCTATAAGTGCATTAGCCATTTCCCCTACAACATACTGCTGAGTCATTTGTGGGTATTGTGTCAGAGTCGTAAAAACCCCATCCAATCGAATATTGTCATCTTGGACCCATTCACAAGCCCTAACCAGTAATACAAGTTCAAGTTTGAGCATTTATAAAGCGCACTACTCACCCAGAGGGTCTCAAGGCGCTTGGGAATGTGAAAATTATTTGTCGAATAGCCAGGTTTTAAGTTCTTTTCTGAAGGAGATCTGGTTTTGGGTAAGGCGGAGGTGAGTGGGGAGTGAGTTCCAGGTCTTGGCTGCCAGGAAGGAGAAGGATCTTCCTCCCATGGTGGATTTCCAGTTGCGCGGGACTGCGGCGAGGGCTTGATTGGACGATCTAAGTTGGCGGGTGGGTTTGTAGAAGGACAGTCGAGTGTTGAGGCATTCGGGTCCTAAATTGTAGAGGGCCTTGTGTGCGTGGGTGAGAAGACGGAATGTAATTCTTTTGTTGACGGGAAGCCAGTGGAGGTCTTTTAGGTGTCCGGTGATGTGATCTTGGCGAGGGATGTCTAATATGAGTCTCACTGATGCGTTTTGGATGCCTTGGAGTTTTTTCTGTAACTTTGCTGTGATTCCGGCGTATAATGTATTACCATAATCCAATCGACTTGTGACCAGTGCGTGGGTGACGGTCTTTCTTGTCTCGAGGGGGATCCAGCGGAAGATCTTTTTGAGAATGCGAAGTACGTTGAAGCAGGAGGAAGAGACTGCGTTGAGTTGTCTGGACATCGAGAGAGAGGAGTCTAGGATGAAGCCAAGGTTACGTGCATGGTCTGTGGGTGTGGGTGCTGTGCCCAGAGCGAAAGGCCACCTAGAGTCGTCCCAGGCAGAGGGGGAAGATCCTAGTATGAGCACCTCCGTTTTGTCTGAGTTGAGTTTTAGGCGGCTGTGTTTCATCCATTCGGCTACTTCTTTCATGCCTTCGTGCAGATTGGTTTTGGCAGTGTTGGGGTCTTTGGTGAGGGAAAGGATCAGCTGGGTGTCGTCAGCCTAGGAGATGATGTTAAGGTTGTGTTGGCGCGCGATGGATGCGAGTGGGCTCATGTAGACGTTGAAGAGGGTGGGACTGAGTGAGGATCCTTGTGGGACTCCACAGATGACTTCAGTGGCCTCTGAGTTGAATGGGGGAAGTCGGACTCTCTGAGTTCTCCCAGCTAGGAAAGAGATAGTCCAGTCCAAGGCTTTGCCTTGAATGCCGAAGTTGCTGAGGCGTTGTATGAGGGTGCTGTGGCAGACTGTGTCGAAAGCGGCTGAGAGGTCGAGTAGCATGAGGGCCACTGTTTCTCCGTTGTCCAGTAGAGTTCAGATGTCGTCAGTTGCTGCAATGAGGGCGGTTTCGGTGCTGTGTTTGGGCCGAAATCCGGACTGAGAGGGGTCGAGGGAGTTGTTGGATTCAAGGAAGGCGGCGAGCTGGCTGTTGACGGCTTTCTCAATGACTTTGGCCGGGAATGGGAGGAGGGATATGGGTCGGTAGTTTTTAAGTTCAGAGGGGTCTGCTGTGGGTTTCTTCAAAAGGGCGCTGAGTTCGGCATGTTTCCAGCTTTCTGGGAAGGTGGCAGAGTTGAACGAGCAGTTGATGACATCACGGAGATGGGGTGCGATGATGGAGTCGGCTTTGTTGAAGATGTGTTGGGGGCAGGGGTCAGTTGGCGAGTCAGAGTGGATTGAGTTCATTAGGCAGATGGTGTCTTCAGTGGTGATTGCGTTCCAGGCGCTAAGGATGTTAGTTGGTGGAGTAGGATCTGAGGGGGTGGGGAGTGTTGTGGATGTCGGCAATTTTGTTATAGAAGAAGGAGGATAACGCATCGCAGAGGTCTTGGGAGGGAGTGATGTCGTTAGATGCTGCGGTGGGGTTGGTGAATTCTTTGACGATGTTGAAAAGTTCCTTGCTATTGTGAGTGTTGTTGTCGAGACGATCCTTGAATGCTGATTTCTTGGTTGAGCGAATCAGTTGGTGGTGTTTGCGGGTGGCTGCCTTGAGGGTGGCCATGTTGTCATTGGTTGGGTTTTTTCTCCATGTTTTCTCCAGGGTGCGCATAGCTTCTTGGATTTTTTTAGGTCATCATTGAACCAGGGAGCCTTTTTGCTGGCTGATTTGATCTGGTGCTTTTTCACGGGTGCTAGTTCGTCAGCACTGTGGGTGATCCATTGCTTGAGATTGGTGGCCGCTTGGTTAGGGTCCAATGAGAGGGTGGGAGGGTTTTGGTTGAGTGAAGCGAGGAGTTGGTCGGAGGTGATTTTGTTCCAGTTTCTCCGAGGAATAGGTTGTGGGCGGTTGTGGGTCAGGGTGGTTTTGTAGCTGAAGGGTACACAGCTGTGGTCCGTCCAGTGGAGAGCTGTGGTGCGGTCGAAGGAGATGTGCTTGCTGGAGGTGAAGATAGGGTCGAGCGTGTGTCCGGCTATATGGGTGGGGGTATCAACAAGTTGTTTGAGTCCGAGGTTGTTCAGGTTGTCCAGAAGGGTGGTGGTGTTGCTATCGTGTTTGTTTTCAAGGTGGTAGTTGAGGTCTCCTAAAAGAATGTAGTTCTCGGAGGCGAGGGCATGTGGGGTGATGAATTCTGTGATGTCATCGCTGAATTGAGTACGGGTGCCTGGAGGTCTGTAAATGAGGGTGCCTCTGAGTGTGGTCCTAGGGTCGGTGTGGATCTGAAAGTGGAGATGTTCGGCGGTTGTAAGATTTTCGTCGGAGCTAGTCGTGATTTTGATGGTGTTCCTATGAATGATGGCGATGCCTCCTCCTGTCTGAATGGTGCGGTCTTTACGGATAATCTTCTAAGCGTCCGGTATGGCTATGGCGATGTCGGGTGCTGAAGATGTGTTCATCCATGTTTCTGTGAGGAAGGCGATGTCCGGTGACACAGTGTCGAGTAGGTCCCAGAGTTTAGTTGCGTGTCTGTGGACTGAGCGGGTGTTAAGCAGGATGCATTTCAGGCGGTCAGAGTCGGTGCTTTGTACGGAGGGAATGGATTTGGTGATGGTCCTGGAGCAATTGAACGTGCAGGAGAGGCAGGCGAAAGGGCCTTGGGTACGTCCAGGGGTGGCAAAGCAGCAATGAGGTGTGCGTCCGGGGTTGAGGGCGAGGAGAGTTGCGGCATCATATGTGACTCTAGTGGGTTGGGAGTGGCGGGGACCAGGGGGACAGGCGCTGGGCGCGGTCCAGGCGCGGACGGGCGTAGACGGGCTTACCTTTGGCGCACCTTCGGCGCGCATGGGGCGCGACCGCTGCGCGTGAACGCTGCGCGCTGTAGCCTTTGTCATATGTGGATACTGAGGGGGGAGGGGCGAGGAAGGGTCAGCAGGGAGGCGGGAATGGTCGGAGAGGACGGTCTCCGAGGCACAAACAACAAACAAAATGGCATCCAACACAAATTGCCTAAAGCAAGGGGCACACCGAGTCAATGTCGATATCACACACAACACGGAAAATGAAATATAACCACTCGACAATGCTTGAGCACACACGCGCAATGCTAATTAGCTGCTGGTAGAGACAATAGCTGGGCGTGCGCGTGAAATACCAGGAAAGTGCTTAAATCGGCAGAGCGCTACTTAATGAATATAATGCACACGCTTGGCCGTCTAAGTTGTAACGCAGTGACAGGCAGTAGGTTAAAAATGCACAAGATTAGCAGGCAGAGCAGCGAGATCAATCCGATACCACTCGAGCAGGGAGCAGGGAGCGACCGCTTCTGAGAGCGTCAGGGCGGTCACGGCGCTTCTGGGGGTGGGGGCTAGGTTATGTAGTTCGTGGGAGGGAGGGTCAGCAGGGAGGCGGGATCGGTCGGAGAGGACGGTCTCCGAGGCACAAACAACAAACAAAATGGCATCCAACACAAATTGCCTAAAGCAAGGGGCACACCGAGTCAATGTCAATATCACACACAACACGGAAAATGAAATATACCACTCGACAATGCTTGAGCACACACGTGCAATGCTAATTAGCTGCTGGCAGAGACAATAGCTGGGCGTGCGCGTGAAATACCAGGAAAGTGCTTAAATCGGCAGAGCGCTACTTAATGAATATAATGCACACGCTTGGCCGTCTAAGTTGTAACGCAGTGACAGGCAGTAGGTTAAAAATGCACAAGATTAGTAGGCAGAGCAGCGAGATCAATACGATACCACTCGAGCAGGGAGCGACCGCTTCTGAGAGGATAGATCTTTCGTAAGGATAGATCTATGACGTTGTTTAGGAGTTGGGGATGTACGAACTACAGTCTTTCTATCAAGAACAGGGGTAGCAGCTGAGGAAGTAGGATACATTTGAACTGCTGGAGGTAACTGGGAAGGTGCCGTCTGGACGGGATTTATCGTGTAAGAAGGCGGTGCTGGTCTACAAAGCATTTCTTCTAATTCTGAATCCTCCTCTTCTAAACCCTTAAGTCCTGCTTCTTCCTTAGTCACATATGCTTTCTGCAATTGAAGTTTAAATCGTCTCTCTACACTTTCTTCTTGCATTTTTAGGTCTTGCTCTCGAGACCTATTGTCGCCGAGTTCGCTCTGAAGGGAGATAGAGCGGTGCAACAGGGGTAGCAGCTGAGGAAGTAGGATACATTTGAACTGCTGGAGGTAACTGGGAAGGTGCCGTCTGGACGGGATTTATCGTGTAAGGAGGCGGTGCTGGTCTACAAAGCATTTCTTCTAATTCTGAATCCTCCTCTTCTAAACCCTTAAGTCCTGCTTCTTCCTTAGTCACATATGCTTTCTGCAATTGAAGTTTAAATCGTCTCTCTACACTTTCTTCTTGCATTTTTAGGTCTTGCTCTCGAGACCTATTGTCGCCGAGTTCGCTCTGAAGGGAGATAGAGCGGTGCACGAGCCGACCAGGGTCTGTGGACGCGCTGACGCAGGCCGGCCGAAGGCAAGCACACACACGTGCACACGCAGACACGCACACGCGCACCCACACGCGCACGCACACACACCTCCTGCAACTTTCACACATGTTTATTAATTTCCCCCAAAGTGTCCGCTTTTGTTTTTGTTTCTTTCGCTCCCCACGTGTACTCCCCTCCCTCTCGGTGATCCAGGGGCCCGGCTTGCATCGGAATCCCTCTCTAGGTCCTCACAGGCACTCACCTCGCTCTTGGTGATGCGGTGTCTCGCTAGCTTCACAAAGGCGAAGTTGCCCTTCCCCAGCGTGCTCTCGATGTTGTAGAAGGCCACCCACACCGGGCCGCGCTGGGGGTGCCCCGGGGGCTCGGCCATCACCATGATGGGGCCGGGGAGCAGCGGAGGCAGCACCGGGTGCGGGAGCCTGGGGTGCGGGAGCCCGGGGAAGCGGCGCGAGCAGCTCCGGCTCTGGCGGCAGAGCTCAGCCTCGGCCGGGGGGCGTGGCGTGCTAAGGCCAAAGAGAAAGTGCGTCACCTTTGCGAGGCCCTCGTTCTCTCCAGTGTGGCGCACGCAGGTCGCCCCACGCAGCAAGAATCTCTCACCTGCACTTCGGTGAGCCCCAGCATAGCGGCCAGCTACTTCCGGTCCGGCTTGGTGACGTACTTCTGGATCTCGAAGTGCTTCTCCTGGCACTTCTGCTGCAGGTTGGAGAAGACGGTGCGGGACCAGGAGCGCTTCCGGTTGTAGGTCTGCGGCATGGTGTCCTTGGAGAGCACGGCATAGGGGCTTGTATGGGGCGGCAGGAGGGAGAGGCGCGTGTTACACCACATGTCTGCAGAGGGCCATCATAGAGCAGGACACGCGAGCACACATGCCACGAACACACTTCACACAAGCGCACATCACACGAGAACACATCCCACAGGCACGCGTCACACAAGAACACATATCCCCAAGCACCCATCCCACAAAGGACAAACTAATAAGAGCTTCCATGCAGTGTGGGGTTACAAATATTTGAAGACAGAGGGAGCAGACATTTCTACTGGAGCACTTAACACTTGTCCGGAGCACCCTATTGCTACCCACCCGCTAATGTGTATAACAGAATCAAAAGGATTTCCACTGGAACAAATCTAAACATGGTTTGGTACGTTTAAAACGCATTTGAGCAAATTCTTGTGAAACACGGTTGAACGTGAGCATAGTACAGTCGTCCCAGCTTTCTCCACAAAAGAATGTGTTTAAGACGAAGTCATATACAACTAATCGGTGATGACAAACACTCCAAGCCGTTTGAACATAAAGACAAGTGCCTCAAGTTTTGTGTGTGCTTTTAATGCGGCAGCCTTTTTTATCCATGCCCACCCTACTACCTCTAACTTCCTGCTACCACCTCCCATCTCTCCCCCCCGTGCCAGTGCAGATTGGTTTATAAGACAGTTGTCGGTGCAGGGTTTTTCTTTTCTATGCCAGACCGCGCACTCCAATTGCCCCTTCTATGCCCTCTCCCGGAAGTAAAAACAGGAATTCCAGTGCATTGGGAAGGGAGATGCCAGTACCGGCACCTGATGCACGAATCAGCTGATGTCAGCACTGGTAGGTAATGTGCCTGCTATGCCCCTTTCCTCGCTAACCCCAGTGCTCCTAAGTGACAACTTATGTCATTGTCTTTTCATTTAATCGTTTTGATTTTAGTTTCTCGTGATATATTTTTCATTAGGGTTCGTTTGATATGTAATTATACAGCCCAGCAGATTTAATAGAGTAAAATATGTTTTATTATGGTACAAATCGCAGATGCTCGTGGTACACGATAATCTGCGATTTGTACCGCTCGTAATTTGCTGAAGACTCCGCTGGAAATTACAACTGACCAATTTCACAGGTGTGACACGTGCGTTTTTTGGACATTGAACTATATTACCATACCATCATAATGCAACAAGAACGCTACTGAGTAGAAATTATACAATACCAGCTGACCCCAATAGACACCATCGGACCCGAGGAAACGCAAAACATGGGCCCATTACACTCTGAGAGCGGCCCACTGGCACTGCCACCAGGGAGAGACTCGGTCCCTGTTTTGTTCCATGTTCACAAAGATTTGCACTGACTCACATCTGCAGAGGCCTTCTCCATTTCAAGTGGCTCTTGTGCAAAGGCTTGTGAATAATTTTGGTTTTACCTGAGCATCATGAAACTGCTGCAGACCTCTTTAGACGTGCTCCAGTGCCAGTGTGTGACCGTATCGCATGAGGCGCTAGAACTATTGGGCTATGCCCCCAGGCACATTTGTTCCAGAGTAAATATCCGTAAATTAAACACGTATGTTTACTTTACATCCTTACATCTGTTATTGAAAGTTGTTATTCTGTCGCAGACGTAGGGTATATGTATTTTTTGCTACAAAAAAAAGAAATTTCGCTTCTAGGCTATACTGTCTTGAACAACACAAAAGAGCGAACAAAGGATGGTCTCCCGGTCTGGGGCGGGGGTGACTGATAGAGGAAGAGGCAGGAATGTACCTGGAAACGTGTCCTGAAACTGCTGCTGCGCTGTGCTCCGTGGATGTGAGTGCAGGGGCCCAAGGACGGAGGAGCCCTCTGGGCCGGGCTCTAGCGCTGCGAAGTACTGGCCGGACGAAGACTGCAAGTGGGGGGCTAGAGCCCCGGACTGCCGGCTCGCGCTTATTAAGGAGGTGAGATACAATGCATGGCAGACCTGGCTTACGATGTTACACATGCATTGGGTCCTTAATAAGAAAAAATGTAACTGAAGTGGGTCTAAAGCACCACAACTACTTCCTCTTTTGTAATCGGATGTAAGATTCCACAGCTGTCATTAAGTGTCCCGAGGTCCTGCTGTCATGTTAATCGGATACAGGGGTTCCATCTTCTGGAGTAGCTGAATGCTAGCCTGTACTGCAAGTCTGTGATGCGTCACATGTCTCTTGGATGGTAGTTGGCATAGAAATTGTCGGATGTTTGCAGTGGTGACGAGGCTTCCTTTTCAATAATTGGCATGCTGGTGAGATCACTTCACAAGAGAAGGGGTCGGGCACTGTTGATAGCTAAACGTGCCAACGTTGTAAAGAGGCTCCAATAAAACTCGCTATAGAAAAGTATTGGGCTGAAATATTATTTTGGACAGTCCTAACATAATGTTAAGTATTTGATAATATAAATAACTAATAATTACTACTATAAATAAACTGTAGTACATCTAAACAATAGTTACTTTAGACCTCAGTATTATAGGGCTGCCCCCTTACACACTGCCCACTCCAAACTGCCCACTCACACTCTTCCCACTCACACTCTGCCCATTCACACACTGCCCATTCACACACTGCCCACTCACACTCTGCCCACTCACACTCTGCCCACTCACACTCTGTCCCCTCACACATTGCTCACTCACACTACTTTAGGACACACAGCACAATCACACCCCGCACCCTCACACACTGCACCCTCACACACTGCCCCCTCACACATTAGCCCCCACTCGTCACCACAACAACATCACTCAGCGCCACCACAGCATCAACCTGTGCAACCATTCAACAACATCTGGTTCAAATATGTTCTCTCAATGTTTCAAGCTTTATTACAAATGTCACAAAAAAAGTTAATATTTCACTTCTGTTCTTGGATTTTCGACACAATAAAATACACTGAACATAATCTTCACAAAAATTATTTACAAAAGTTAAGCTATTGCCATTATAAATTACAATAACTTTATTTAAGTATTAATTATTTAAAAGAAATAAAAATCATTGTTATTTGTAATATTAATACATCTAACTCACGTAAATACAACACATATTGCATTACAAATGCTATAGGTGTCACATTTGCGAAAGGTATAACTATTGATATTGTAAATGACAAAGCTATTAATTTCGCTATTTTCAAAACCAACACATAAATAAAAGATTGGTCAGTTACAATACCAATAGCTCAAACTTTCCTAATGCGAGACCTATTGCATTGCAAATGCTTGTTAATTGGAGCTCTTTAATCTTCTGCACAATAGTTTGCTCTTCAGCTTTCTTTCTTTCTTTAATTTGTTTCTGTATAATATACTTTTTCCATAATCTTAAAGCATCAAACATACTCTGGCTACTTTTCTTTTTTTTAAAGTTGTTCCTCTATATATTGCAATTTATTTCAGTCAAAGGTACCATGAAGTGGCCACTGTAAACTAGCATTGGCCTTTGGATATTTGTTCCACAATGCACTAAACAGTATGGAAGAAATACCATATTTAATGTACATTTCATAATCCATGATTAGATTAAATTACGGTAGTGCGGTTGCTGTACTAGAAAGCCAGATTGAGAGATGGATTTGTCTCCCGCTATCTATGGCCGGGCGAATTGCCATAATTAAGATGGTTGTTCTTCTTCACTTTTTGTATCTCTTTAATAATATCCCCATCCCCCTCACCAAAGTTTTCTTTTCCCAATTGCGTTCATTGTTATTGCGATTGGTATGGGGTGATAAGAACCCACGTGTGACTTGGGGGGTTTTGACGCTTCTATATGAACGTGGCGGCTTTGGTGTTCCTGATTTTTATCTTTATTTTTTAATTGCTCAATGTTCTTATGCGTATTCTTGGTTTCACCCAGATGCCCGCATTCTGAATCTGAAACCGGAAGCAGACCTGGTCCTTCCCGGACTATTATCCATTGTTCTCCCTTGGTGTTTCCCTCAAGATCCGATAGATATTCAAACTGTCTCATCAACCTGCTGTGCATGGGAAAGATTGCGCAGACTTCTCGGCCTAGACCAATTGTATTCGTCAGCCCTTCCTTTGCCTAACGCTTTTTGGCTCCCGATCACCGGGGAATCAGTAGTAAAGCACACCTTGGCCGAATTCCACATTTGCACTATTGGCGATCTCTTTCCTGATGGCCATGCTTTTTCAGTATCTGAAGATCAACGTTTCGCAGACCGATCGTTCATGGACTCCTTTGTATTGACTAGATTACGATCCTGGTTGAGGGCCTCGTTTCCTACATTTCCACTTGCTCCCGAGGACGCTTCCACTCACACTTTTCTCATCCAGCACCAATCGGGAGCTCACTTAGTCTCCAAATTAGATCGTATGTGTAGTGCGTCACTCCCCGCCCTTGATGCTAAAGTGCGAGATGCGTGGGAGGGGGACCTGGGTAAATCCATTTCTGATAAACAGTGGGAACAGTGCTGCAGAAAGAATTGAAGCGAGTAACTTCAAACTCGAGCGCACTGCATTTGCCGGAACGGCGTATATCAAAAGTCCATCAATAACTTCAAGTTTTAATCCTTTTATTTACGAATATGTTCAAATTGTTTCCTCAGTTGTGCTTGTTACAAAGTAGACCATGAAAAGTAACAATGCTTCTACACGGAAGCTGTGTTAAAAAACTTCTTGCTGTCGCATGCTTGTACTTTAAAACAAATCTTTGGTGATTCTGCTGGTTCCCAATGCATTTCGGGCATATAATGTAGCCCTTCTTCAGGGGAATCACTACAAATTTAAACAAACATCACTGTTAAGTATAATCGTGTCCCAACCATAACATTAACATAACATTACTACATATACTAATGAACATTTT
The DNA here is from genome assembly GCF_964263255.1 of Lissotriton vulgaris. Taxonomy (NCBI): domain Eukaryota; kingdom Metazoa; phylum Chordata; class Amphibia; order Caudata; family Salamandridae; genus Lissotriton; species Lissotriton vulgaris. Next base: position 414,617,278 of record NC_141689.1, on the reverse strand, counting down.
CTAATAGACATTTTCCCTCTATGCGCTAAATGAAGCGCTATGACCTTTAACCAAAATCACGTAAATGTCATCACATTCTAATACGATTGTAATTGTGGGCAATTCAGTTGTTTCATACCTTCAATCGTGGTCTTAACGGCCTTCCGTTTCTAAAAATATGTCATTACGCTACTTTCCAACATACTCATTATTAATAGGTGTTCCTTGGGACTCCCCCCTTCTGTTTTCAGCCAATGAAACGGTAGGTAGAACACCCTTATACTACAGGTCCCATAATGCCGTGTGTACGACCCCAATCAACCCACCACTTATTTCTATAAACATATACAGCATTGTTGCCATGCTCTACCCTTGGTTTAAAGGTAGTGAACTCGTGTACCCCGCCCTCCCTAGATTGTGTTACGCATGTCAATCAGAACATTATGGGTAGGAGCACCCATGGGTAGTAAGTCTGTAATAAGATGTAGCAACTTTGTGGCAGTCCAAAGTCCCACTGGTTGGTACGAATGGATGGAAGATGATTCTTTCTGTTAGTTTTGTCCTCAGTGATCTTGGGTGCAACTTGATTTAGGACAAGGATATGTTAAAACGTACGAGGTCAAGTGCACTCCTCTTATGTTGAAACACTTTCTCAGTTTAATCCAGATTTACAATGTTTGGCGTGCGCTCGATAGTGGTCTGTCCTAGAACCACGTGGTTTATAAATGCAAAAAGAATTGAAGCGAGTAACTTCAAACTCTAGCGCACTGCATTTGCCGGAACGGCGTATATCAAAAGTCCATCAATAACTTCAAGTTTTAATCCTTTTATTTACGAATATGTTCAAATTGTTTCCTCAGTTGTGCTTGTTACAAAGTAGACCGTGAAAAGTAACACTGCTTCTACACGGCAGCTGTGTTAAAAAACTTCTTGCTGTCGCATGCTTGTATTTAAAACAAATCTTTGGTGATTCTGCTGGTTCCCAATGCATTTCGGGCAAATAATGTAGCCCTTCTTCAGACAATGTCTATTAGAAAATGTTCATTAGTATATGTAGTAATGTTATGTTAATAATATGGTTGGGACACGATTATACTTAACAGTGATATTTGTTTAAAATTTGTAGTGATCCCCCTGAAGAAGGGCTACATTATATGCCCGAAATGCATTGGGAACCAGCAGAATCACCAAAGATTTGTTTTAAAGTACAAGCATGCAACAGCAAGAAGTTTTTTAACACAGCTGCCGTGTAGAAGCAGTGTTACTTTTCACGGTCTACTTTGTAACAAGCACAACTGAGGAAACAATTTGAACATATTCGTAAATAAACGGATTAAAACTTGAAGTTATTGATGGACTTTTGATATACGCCGTTCCGGCAAATGCAGTGCGCTCGAGTTTGAAGTTACTCGCTTCAATTCTTTTTGCATTTATAAACCACGTGGTTCTAGGACAGACCACTATCGAGCGCACGCCAAACATTGTAAATCTGGATTAAACTGAGAAAGTGTTTCAACGTAAGAGGAGTGCACTTGACCTCGTACGTTTTAACAGTGCTGCAGAGCCACGAAGGAAGTTTCACAAAACTGAAGACACAAACGAATCCATTTTAAATGTCTACGTAGGCTGTATCACACCCCGGCACGCTCACACAAAATTGACTCTAATCGTCCCCATCACTGCCCCAAGTGCAAGGCCCCCTTTGCAGATTTTGCCCACCTCTCCTGGACTTACCCACATGTGCATGAATATTGGTCCCGCATACATCGCACTCTTGGCGAAATGCTAAGCTTAGACCTAGTCCCCACCCCTGAAATCGTGCTGCTGGGCTATGTTGCCAACTTTCCGCACAATGTGCATAGACTAAGCAGCACTGGTATTCTTGCTGGCAAAATGGGAGGTGGCGCTGCTCTGGTGTGACAGACGGCCGCCAAGACTGAAGTCCTGGCTCAGGAGTATGGCCTTTTGTAATACTAATTGCGAGGAGTACTCAACTCTAGTCCCCTGTCAATCCCGTCCCATTGACATTTGGGGCCCATACCGCTCATACATAGCCAAGATTACTGCTGGACGCCAGTCTCAGCTGGAAAATCACATAGTACCGGAGGGTGTGGGTTGAGGAATTGTGTTTTATTGTATTTTGAGATTTTCATTTATTAGATCGAAGGGTTATTTTTTATCGTTTTATTATTTGTGTGTTGTGTATAGATGGAATATCATTTAATGTGATTATGTAAGGGGTTGTTGTATTGATTTTGAAGTTTTCCCCCTCCCTCCTTTCTTTTCTTTTTTTCTTCTTGTTCTTTTTATAATTGGAATATTGTGTCATAACAGTTCTCCATTGGCAAGAATTGTTGTTTCACTGTCACCCGAACACCCTGAGATGTTTAACTTTATATTATATGCGTATGCCTTTCTCTTCCGATAATATGATTATACGACACTATGTAACGTAAAGATGCATCAATGTCTTTTTTTGTTATTTTGGAAAATGATAAATAAAGACTTAACAATAATGTACATTTCATAATTCGGAGTGCCTTCTAAAACATTTTTCCTGCTGCAACAACAACATAATGCACAAAGTGTGCTCAAAACAGCTATGTTTACCAAATACTTCTTAACAATAGCGTTAAGAGACTCTTATACCAAAACCAAAAAATGTAAAAAAATTCTCACATTACCTGTCAAAGGTATTTTCAAATGACTTTTCCAAACAAAAACCCCAAAAGACAACCAATTCGATTCTACCTGATCGCAGTACTCCGTCTCCCACCTGCCGATCCTCAGATCAATAGATCACCTCCAAAAAGCCAACCGAAGAGTCCCAGTTGAGTAACACTACTGCCACAAAGGTCAGGTCGATAAGGTGAAAATCACCTTGGCCTCGAGAGCAAGTCTCAATCAGCGGGGTGCCCCTTCAGGGTTTCTTTCCTGTCGAAACAACCTCCTTCTGGTCCAGCTGTGTCTCCCAATGGGGCCCAACGTTGGGCGCCAATTGAAGAAATTTGATTCTTATCAGTCTAACCGGTGCCCTTCTTGTCTACGCGTTCAATAAATGAGGATCGACACTGGAGTGGAAATAAACACAAATGTATTATATCTCATGAGATGGCTCGGTCATACAGACACTACAAGTGGCTTAGAGGGAACGAACTAGAACAGCTTGTGGTCTGCCTTTTATGCACTCTAGGAACCATAGGAGTTCATCAGAAAACCCCTTAGTCATGGTTACATCCCACTTTGCATAACCCTCTTATGACATTTTTACATAACGCTTACACAACTCCCCTTACACAACGCCTACATGCTGTACTGTAGAATCCTGATAAACTCCTACCCACTTCACTTTTATAGGTAAGCTAGGGAAGCGACAGGCGTTGGCAGGGCAGGGCAGCTTGCTCTGACACACAAACATTATCAGTGTGACAAGCTTTCAGTGAACACACAATTTCTAACGTAGAAAGTCCCCGTAGAAACACAAAATGGGGCTGGCGGGCAATATGGCTGAGAGTAGAGGCTAAGTTAACAGAATAAAATTTTTACAGTTTAACAGTTGCACCTGTTATTACAGCGCTATGAAACTTAAAATCTGCAATAGCTAGCACTCGACAAAAGAAGTCTACTCTGCTGTGGGACTCCAGATAAGTAATTTGATGACATTTTTAAGCTTTCTTGTGAATTCTCAAATGCAATACCAGATCACATGTGAACTCTTCATCAGTTGGTCATGTGACGTATGGTCAGCACCACAGTGCACGGGGATAAGAGTGACTGGACAGTGGTCATACAGCAGATGTCAACTAAACCTGTGAAAATGGAAGTGAGGATGTATTTAATAATATCTGTGAAAACCACTGTTTATATAGCTCAGATCAGGAACTGATCAATGTGTAACACTTATTATGTCTGTCTCTGTCGTGCACATGGCTTGGTTGAGTTGCCCTGCTGTGGCCCAGATAAGTAAACTACTGGTGTTTCATTAAATCCTCTGATTGTATCTGTGGGACAACTTAGCACTTGCCTGACAGCACATTTCTTTGCAACCCTATTCTTACCAATTCTTCAAAATCTGCATGGAGTAGGTTTTGGATGCGCCAAAAGAAAAGCCATTCCCTGTCCCCTAATACAACCGTAGTGTGGGGTATCCTTCGACCTTCTAGGATGTGCTTCTGTTGGATTGCTTGAGGGATTGTTGAGCAACATACATTAAATGATTTATTTCTCTGAAGCACTGTACCCAGAAATCAATACTTTTTGCTACTTTTCCCCCAGTATTGGCAAAGCTAATTTGTCAGCCTTTAATGTTTGCATGCTTTAGCGCATTAAAGGCAGATCAATTGGCTATACGATTGTTTCATTGTTCTTGTCAGGTCCCTTTTTAGCTGTACAAGTAGCCTTTTATAGCAGCTAAGCTTATTTGGTTAGTTTGTTTTTATCATTATTTTCATTTGTGTGAAAAAATAATTAGGTTGAAAGCAAGGAGAGAAATAGAAATAAATAAAAGGTAATGGGAAAATTACAGGAACTGGCACTAGGGAGAAAAGACTAAAAGTGAAACTACAATAAAATAAGCACCAACAAAGCCAATTGATTTAACTTTTGTATAGTATAAAGTTGTGTTCTGAAGAGACGCTGAAGATTGCTGCTTTGCTGAAAGTCAACTGTATACAGTAGCATTCCATAGCCATGCCCAGAGCCGTTTACAGCATCATGACCCTATTCCATAATAGCAGTTAACACAGCGGTTTTCTACGCTACCCAGTTAGCACAGCATGCCCATTTCTAAAGAGCCCAGAACTCAGTGTTAGTATTGTCCATTATGCCCAGTTATCACTTCATTAGCAATTTTCATTGGGATCACGTGGCACCTCAGTACCAGGTTCCCTTATATCCTGATAGTACTCAGCCCCAGTTTCTATATGGTCTGGATCCACTAGGCACATTTAGAATAATCAGTTCTCTGTGCCATTAAGAAGTTATTATTTCTCTAATGTGCAGTGAAGGCCACCAACGATCCAGAACTACCCACCCAGACCTCGCACCTCCTTCCAGAAGCTGAGGCACATTTGCGGTCTGGGTTGACTGCGTTGTGGGCTACTGATTAATACATTGATCATTTGCATCTCTTCTTGGGGATTCCACTTTGTGCAGCAACATTTTTTAAAAAGGAGATAATGAAGCCAGGGCTGCCAGTGGCCTCAGGTCAGAGAATGGATTCTTTTCAAGCGACTCTATACCGTCCATGGACACTTTTCACCAGGAAGCATCTCCATCCTTATGAGGCAAGCTGGTCATCTTAATCCAACATCTTTAACAAAAATTGTTTACTGTTTTTATTAAATTTTTTCATGAGCAATACAATATAAGGCGATACATTGGGATTTGGGTCTTTCTTATTCATCAGATTACAGTATAAGGTAACATAACAACACATCAGGAGGAACATTGCACATGCAAAGTTGCCAATCTAGCTACCCATCCCTTGCGTATGCTTGGTGTAGCTGTTTAGAATTTCACGCCTGAGTTCTGGGGCTAGTGGAAGAAAAAGGGAAAGGGGTAGTAAGGCCTTCATCTCTTCTCCATCCCTCCAGAGTTTTGAGGGGTCGTTGGTGATTCCATTCCTCCCTTCTCTATCTCCAGCCCATAGAAGCTCATCCAGGGGGACCAGATCTTCTTAAACTTTCTGGGGCATCCTCTCACCTTATATACCAGCGACCATATACATGTCCATGCTCACTCTCCACTCTGGCCTCGTCGGGATAGTGGACGCTCTCAATGTCGGGCTACATCTCTCTTTGCCACTACGAGGGCCAGATTATACATCAGAAATTTAGAACGGGGAAATCTACATCTGAGGATACCCCAACGAGAATTTGCTTGGCATCCATAGGGAGATCCATTCCCAGTATATGACCAAGCTCCCTCAGTATTCGGGACCAGTAAGTTCTAATTTGTTGACAGTCCAAAGTGTATGCACAAATGTAGGGACCTCTTTCCGTCCTACAACGCAAGCAATTTGGTGCCTCTGCCCTCCCCATTTCGTGCAGTCGAGCCCTGTCATAGTGCACCCTATGTAATATTTTGAATCAAATCAGGCCAAGCTTTTACTTAATTGCCACTTCTCTTGGGTGCATTAGGGCCGCCCCCCAATCTATGTCTTCTAGTGGTCCTGTTTTTTGTTTAAATCTGTTTTACTGCATTTCTGTTTAAAACCTCCCTCATAACAATTGCTAAACAAGCAGATGCAGTATAAGTGTTACAATACATCACATTTTCATCAACAATTATTACATTTATGTAGTGCAGGAAAACTGAGTGACAAGCTTAATTTCCCAACTATTGTCTGTCCTAGCCAGGCCGCAGATCCACGTCCGGCAGGAAGTGATACATGACCTTATGTTGATCGTCGTGGGGAAATTCGCCTACTGATGAAGCATGCATGCCTCACTGGTTTATTGCAATGATGGTGGGGGGTGGGGAAAAATTGGGGGGTAACTGAGACTAACGGGGATTCGGTGTAGGTTATCTTAATCCAACATCTTAACGACCCCCAGGATCATAAATTTGAAACTGGGAGACTGGTGTTTTTTGGTCCAAGCAGCAACCCTGAGAAATCAGCTTCCATCCATTGTGGCACTATGACTGCGTTAGTCATGTTTGGAAGGCACTTAAGACATGTATTCCTCTATATATATGTGAGTGCAGCCCTTTTATACAAAGCTGCAAGTCATGGTTTTTTGTAAACGAGTTTTAACTTCATTTACATATATTTGAGTGCAGCCCTTCCATAGAAAGCTACAAGACATGGTTCTTTGTAAACGTAATCTATCTTCTCTACATATATGTGAGCGCAGCCCTTCCATAGGAAGCTACAAGACCTGGTTCTTTGTAAAAATGATCTATCTTCCTCTACATATATGTGAGCGCAGCCCTTCCATAGGATGCTACAATACATGGTTCTTTGTAAACGTAATCTATCTTCCTCCACATATATGTGAGCGCAGCCCTTCCATACAAAGCTGCAAGACATGGTTCTTTGTTAACGTGATCTAGTTTCCTCTAAATATACGTGAGCGAAGCCCTTCCATATGAAGCTGAAAGACATGGTTCTTTGTGAACGTGATCTAGCTTCCTCTACATATATGTGAGCACAGCCCTCCCATACGAAGCTGCCACAATACACTTGACCTTCACATTGCCTTTTCAAACAGTACTAAACTCCTCTCAGGTAAGGAGCTACACTCTCTGTTTAGGGGGTTAGGATAACTATTTCTGCACACTCTTTGTCTGAAAGTTTACTCACCTGTGTAGTCCATTTCTCGCCCATTCTGTCAGACGTTTACGCCACAGAAAAATCCAAGTGTATATACCTGCTACACTTTCCATAGTTACGCTCTGTGATGTTTGATCCTGATTTCCATTGTACCTCACTCATTAACCTGCATTTATTTAACTTACAAAACAGTGGCCATTTTGAGTAGTCTTCTGTTACACCTTGTTTACTTATGTTCGAACCTCATTTTTTTTGCTCTAGTGGTATACATTCCAGATAATGTTTCTCATACATATAACTTTATGAAGAACATCAAACCTACAATAGAATAGAAATATCTCTATTGCGGTGGCCAATATGAGAATGCTAAAGATGTATTATGCTGCCCTTATTGAGACTGTTAGACCTGGCACCATTGACGTGGGTCTCCCTTCCATTTTTCACTCTTGCCTCCTATGTTTTTGCAATGTTTTGCTGGACTAGATGCTGTGGGCCCTTTGCCACTGCTGTTCAGTGCCAAAATGCAAGTGCTCCCTTTGTAAATTGTTGTATTGGATTAGTGACTTCATGATTGGCTATTTGGTTTACTTGTCAGACCCTAGTACAGTGCACCATGTTTGCCCAGGGTCTGTAAATCAAATGCTGTTGGTGGGCTTGCAGCCCTGGTTGTGCCACCCACAGAAGCAGCTTGTAAAATATGGCTCAGGCCTGCCATTGCAGAGCCTATGTGCAGTCTGGGACTGCCATGTTGACTTGAAAAGTGCACCCACTTGCCAGTCCCTAAACCTTCCTTTTTCTAAATGTTAGTCACCTCTATGGGCAGGGTGCATTGTATGTGAAAGGTAGGACATGCCCTGATGTGTGTGGCATGTCTTGATAGTGAATTACAGACAATTTTGTTTTTCACTATTGCAAGGCTACCTGTTCCCATAGGCCAGAATGGGCAGTTTGATTATAACCTCTTATAATCCTAACTGACCCAGGGAACAAGTTAGAAAAATGAGTTTAGTCTGCCTGAACTCAGAATGTTCAAATACATATTTTAATGTGGGTGATTTTTACATTCTGTGTTTGAAAATACCACTTTTAGAAAGTGAGTATTTTCTTGCCTAACCATCCAGTATGCCTCTGCTAGGTTTGTGTAGTCCATTTCTGGTTTGTGAGTGACAGGGGGGTGGATAGGGCTTTGGCTCCAGCAGTTTAATGAGTCAGCGCTGGGCTGAAGAGGACCTGGGTTGAATAGAGAGTAGGGGGAGGAGATTTCATTTCACTTGCCTGAGCCTACTCAGAATAGAGAGTAAGGGGAGGAGATTTCTTTTCACCTACCGGGGCCAGGTCTGCTTTCAACAATGCTGTCTCCTCTTCCATCCGGGAAGCTACACCAGAGAGGACAGAACTGGTTTTGACTACGTACAGACACACTCTGTCTTCAGAGAACAAAGGATTTAGTAGTATAAATAAGACCCCAGAACTTTAGATCACTTCTGGGAATCAAGATGAACCTTTGCCTAGGAGAGGAACCAAAACATCTGAAGTAGGAGACTGCCCCTTTTCTGTGTGCTGTTTGGGGTTGGCCTGCAGTGGTTACTTATTGCCAAGAAAAGGAGAAACTGAACTTTGTGCGTACTTTGTCATCTTGAGGACGATCTCCAAGGGCTTAAAGCCGAGCTTCTGAAGTCTCAGGGACACGAAAACTTCACCACCAGCTCCATTTCATTGCTGGGAATTCCACCTGCAGAGAGGTGCCTGCTGCTGTTTTGGGACCTGTAGAGACTGCGTGTCTCTGGGAGCTGGTAGCGCAACGAGGAAAAAGTGCATCGCCGAAGAAGCATGCTGCCGCTGCTGCTGTTTCTGATGCATCGCAGAAGAATCGTGTTGCATCGCCGGAGAAGCATGTCGCCTCCGTAGAGGTTGCCGTCGCATCACCGGAGAAGCGTGTCACAGGGCCTGTTGCGGCTCAAGAGTTCACTGAGTTTGCTGCACAGCCGTCGGGCGTGCACGCATCGCATCCAAGTTGTCGCATCAAGACACCATTTTGTCGCATCGCACCGGGTCATTTCACCGGATCATCGCACCGCATCGAGGCACCAGCTTGTTGCATCGTAACCAGAATATAGTAAGGAACTGACGCATCCCCTCCTCTCCGGTAAGGAACAGATGCATCGCCTCCCCTGCGATCCTTTTGTTTGTTTGGCGTTACGCTTTTAGGGTACTGTGAGAGTAAAGTGTTGTATTTACCATCTACATTGAACTAAGTTATTTCTGCCATTTTAAAGTCATATTCTTGATATTGTATTGTGGATTTTTTTCGTTTGGTCTTGTGTTAAGTCTAGTAAAGATTACTTATTTTTCTAAACTGGTGTGGTGTCCATTTGTAGTGTTTTTACTGTATTACTGTCTGTGTTCACAAATGCTTTCCACACTGCCTCTTAGATAAGCCTGTCTGCTCGTGCCAAGCTACCAAGGGGGTGATCAGGGGTTATTTTAGAAGTGTATCCCCCTTTTCCTGACTAAAAGCAACGGTCCCTATTTGGACAAAGGTGCCAACCATTGCTAACTAGAGACCCCCATTTCTAACAGAGACGTTCATAGGAAACATCACTCATTCTCAAACCCTAGTGGTACTAGTACATGCTTGTGGTTCTGCTCTTAATTTCCAAAGTATATCATTAAATATGTACAGTTAATTTAACACGGCTATATTTGGATATGTTCTCTTTTTTAAAGTTTATATTCTATGGTTATTTTTGGTTACATTCAAAGTGATTGATTTTTTGCATCTATATATATTTATGAAGAATATCGCATTTACAATAAAAAAAACAGGTTTCTTTATTTCAGTGACCAACCTTACGATGCTAGAGAGATGTTGCAACGGCCATCTTAGGATGACCATACATAGCATGTATTAAACTCGTACTGTAATGTCACCAGTGTCATATTAAATGGCATGTACTGGCTAATGTTATCACAGATCCCTCTGTATGGGTTAAATTCTTAAGAATAGTTATTTCATACCCTTGAGATATAGATTTACTGGATGACAAGCTCTCCATTATAAAAACATTGCTTTTCTTCTGTAGCTCTCACTACTATTACTATATCATAGGTACATTACGATGGTGTGGTGTCCATTTGTAGTGTTTTCACTGTATTACTGTCTGTGTTCACAAATGCTTTACACACTGCCTCTGCGATAAGCCTGTCTGCTCCTGCCAAGCTACCAAAGGGGTGAGCAGGGGTTATTTTAGGAGTGCATCCCCCTTTCCCTGGCTAGAATCAAGGGTCCCTATTTGGACAAAGGTGACCAACCTTACGATGCTAGAGAGATGTTGCAACGGCCAAGGAAAACCGCCAAACCACAGAGCAAGCAGGGTGCACTGGAAAGCGTATGTGGCAGGAGCCATAAGAGAGAATCAGCCTACCCATGAAAAATAACAGCTAAATAACCGGGCTGCTCAGGGGGTAAATGGCGGCGTAAACGAAATAAACTCGGCAAGAGAGACCGGAGCGGCAGCCGCCATCTTAATTGGGTGCAGTAGACCAGCGGGAGCGGGAACAGACGCCTTCACAGCCGAGAGCGCTGCACGCTGATCCGGCCCAAGCAAACGACCAGCAAGGAAAAACCCCAGAGCAACCGGGTGGTGTGGGGCACACAAGCAGCAGAAGGAGTGAAGCGCTGCGGAGAGGCAACCCCCCCCGCCTGAGATCCGGCTCCACACAAACGGTGAGAGTGAGGAGCTATCAGAGCGGAGCAGGAGCGGAGAGTCGGACGAGCACAGCGCTCAGCGAATGGTCCTGCCACCCAATCTGCCCTCAAGAGCACCCTCAAAGCACCAATACCAATACTGCCAAGTCATGTCTTCCCTGGACCGGAAACAAGCTTCCGAGGACCGGAATGCCAGAAACCTATATAGCCATGGCTTGGCGGTTCGGGCTGGACTGTTCCCATGAGGCACAGGGTCAGACTGATTTGCATATAGCCATGTCTGAACTGGGGTGGCAGAGTGGGCTAAAGAACGGTGATGGATTAAACCCAGATCTTTCGACTGGGTGTGAGTGTTTGATTGATTCAGATGCTCCATCCATCACCACCCCCTTTTGTACCGCTTTTGGCTGCCATAAGTGTGGCAGGGTATGCTCAGACGTGAGTCCCTTGGTCACTTTGCCACTGGATACAAGCAAGCCGGGCTGAAGACGGCTGGAATGCCAAAAACCGGTCCTCTGAAGCTTGTTTCCGGTCCAGGGAAGACATGGCTTGGCGGTTCGGGCTGGACTGTTCCCATGAGGCACAGGGTCAGACTGATTTGCATAAAGCCATGTCTGAACTGGGGTGGCAGAGTGGGCTAAAGAACGGTGATGGATTAAGCCCAGATCGTTTGACTGGGTGTGAGTGTTTGATTGATTCAGATGCTCCGTCCATCACCACCCCCTTTTGTACCGCTTTTGGCCGCCATAAGTGTGGCAGGGTATGCTCAGACGTGAGTCCCTTGCACACTTTGCCACTGGATTCAAGCAAGCCGGGCTGAAGACTGCTGGAATGCCAGAAACCGGTCCTCGGAAGCTTATTTCCGGTCCAGGGAAGACATGGCTTGGCGGTTCAGGCTGGACTGTTCCCATGAGGCACAGGGCCAGACTGATTTGCATATAGCCATGTCTGAACTGGGGTGGCAGAGTGGGCTAAAGAACGGTGAAGGATTAAACCCAGACCTTTTGACTGGGTGTGAGTGTTTGATTGATTCAGATGCTCCATCCATCACCACCCCCTTTTGTACCGCTTTTGGCTGCCATAAGTGTGGCAGGGTATGCTCAGACGTGAGTCCCTTGGTCACTTTGCCACTGGATACAAGCAAGTCGGGCTGAAGACGGCTGGAATGCCAAAAACCGGTCCTCTGAAGCTTGTTTCCGGTCCAGGGAAGACATGGCTTGGCGGTTCGGGCTGGACTGTTCCCATGAGGCACAGGGTCAGACTGATTTGCATAAAGCCATGTCTGAACTGGGGTGGCAGAGTGGGCTAAAGAACGGTGATGGATTAAGCCCAGATCGTTTGACTGGGTGTGAGTGTTTGATTGATTCAGATGCTCCGTCCATCACCACCCCCTTTTGTACCGCTTTTGGCCGCCATAAGTGTGGCAGGGGTTGCTCAGACGTGAGTCCCTTGCTCACTTTGCCACTGGATTCAAGCAAGCCGGGCTGAAGACTGCTGGAATGCCAGAAACCGGTCCTCGGAAGCTTAATTCCGGTCCAGGGAAGACATGGCTTGGCGGTTCGGGCTGGACTGTTCCCATGAGGCACAGGGTCAGACTGATTTGCATATAGCCATGTCTGAACTGGGGTGGCAGAGTGGGCTAAAGAACGGTGATGGATTAAACCCAGATCTTTTGACTGGGTGTGAGTGTTAGATTGATTCTGATGCTCCTTCCATCACCACCCCTTTTTGTACCGCTAACCAAAGCAACAGCAGCACTCCAAAAACAAACAGCGGAGTTGGTAGACCAGAACAGAAGGGGAAACATAAGAATCCTAGGTGTGCTAGAAGGAGTGGAATATAAGTCAGGGTCCTGCCTGGCCTTCATCGAGGACATGATACCTAAAATCACTAACCTCAAATTTGACCAGCCATTCGAGCGAGACAGAGTCTACAGAATCCCCACATTCAGGTCGGCTACAAAGCCAGAAGCACACCCAATAATATGCAAGCCGCTAAGATCGCAACACACAGATGCCATATTTACCTATGCGCGGAAAAACCAGCACATCGAGTGGAACGGCCAAAGGATAATACTAACGCAGGACTACTCAAAGCCAACAGTTGACATCAGAAAGGGCTCTCCGGGACAAGTTGAGGAAGAAAAAAATTCTCTTCTCTTTCACCGGCACGACAAGTTTTCGATAAACGACAATGGACGAACACAAATCTTGGCAGACCCGAGAGAACTAAGCAGATACCTGGACGGCCCTCCCAACAAGAAATGGCTACCTCCCAAACAGGCACCATTAAGAGAAGAGTGTCACCGGAACTGAGGGTGGAATGAGTGAACTGACAGACCCATGCAGGGCAACGTGGGTAATGTACTATGATAACAACCATAAATACCTCCTAACCATAATGACCTCATAAAATGCCTCATGAGCCAGATGTAAGTGTGCTTGGACATAGCCCTACGCGGCTGCACTGATCTCACTCAGCTCACAACTCGAGGGAGAAGAACGCCATATCCTTTTTAAGAACTCGGCTGGTAATACACAGGGGGTTGGGGTCGGGGGAGTGGTGGAGGAACACACAGTCGAATATGTCTGTACGTAAAGTATTATCAAAAGTGGTATCATAAGTGTCTATGCATATATATGCCTAAAGGCGGTAGAGGAGTACTCGAGGGAAAGACAAATCACAGAACAGATATAGAAAACTCCTGCGGAGACAGAACGGCGATCCTGTCGTCGCACATTCAGCATACTGTGTTTTTACGTATGGGAGTGGGGAGGGAGGGGGATGAAGGGGGAGGACTCAATGGTACTGTCTTGTTTTCTTCTATCTTCTCCCTGGCTGTCTATTCTCACTTTCTTACCTACATATCTCTGCACAAGAAGCTACACTACGACCAATGCAAGAATGGGAAGCGGTAGGCCGAACTCTGGGGCAGGAAAGGGACAGGCACCAGTAATACGCCAGGAAATTAAGCATAGCGGGAGGGGGAGTTTGCAACACAAATGAGCTGGAGACACAGAATAGACACAACAGCACTTACCCACCACAATCAATGACTCCCACCAACAAGCTTAACCTGTCATCTGACCTGAAGATAGTCTCCCTGAATGTCAAGGGCCTCAACCACCCAGTAAAGAGCAAAAGGATACTTGACTACCTGGCTAAAAGTAAAGGGGATGTGGTATTGCTACAGGAAACCAAATCATCCCTGGAGGATAGCAAACTAGTGAAAGCCAACTGGATATCCCAGGTGGCGGTTTCACCGGCAGAGGGGAAAAAGTGAGGGGTAATTACATTGATAAACAAGTGCTCCAATCTATCTATAGAATCACATCAACATGATGAGACAGGCAGATTACTAATAACACACTTGAGAAGGGGGGAGGAGCTCATCCTCGTTGCAAACATTTTCTGTCCTAACACAAGACGACACCAGGTTTTGGGAGGGTGTAGCACATAGGCTAGACGACATACCGCAGAACGACCTCACCGTAGTGGCGGGTGACTTCAACATAGCTGTTGACCACATACTCGACAGACAATCGCACTGCCACTCCCAACCCCCAAACGCACACACCACACTAAAAAACATCTGTGCCAGATTCAATCTCAAGGACTCATGGCGACTTCAAAACCCGAACACTAGAGATTACACCTTCTACTCCAACCCGCACAACTCGTATAGCAGGATAGATTACATACTAATGACGGGCCCACACACACATATAATTGAACACACAGACATAGCCCCGAGGCTACTCTCAGACCACTCGTGCATCAGCCTTAAGCTGAGCGGGTGCCACAATGAAGACATCCCCAGAAGATGGTGCTTTAACAGTGACATCTTGACTGATCCAGTAATCAAAGCAAAGATAGAGGAGGCCATAAAAGAGTGCCTCAGATACAACAACACACAAGAAACGGACCCCACTAAACTATGGGATGCACTCAAGGCAACAGTCAGGGGTACAATAATCAACATCAAGTCCAAAATCAACAAAAACACAAACCAGCGACTGACCCAGCTCGAACAGGACATCAAAAAGCTAGAATCAGCACACGCCAGTGCAATACAGGCCTCCAGGAAAAAGTACGAGTATAACAAAATACTGAGCGAGAGGGCTAGACTGTGGGTTAATAAGCACAAGGCCATCAATCTTTGCGAGGCCAATAGAGCGGGCAAACTCCGGGCGTCTTACCTAAAACGCAAACAGAGCCATTTCAACATATCAGCCATCACAGACTCGCACAACAAAACACACACAAGACACAAGGAAATCCTACGTACATTCAGAGAATTATACCAGGAACTCTGTAGAAACGATCAGACCCTAAACCTGGGGGAGTGTACAAAATACCTGGACTGACTTGACCTGCTGAAATTAACAAATGAAGAAGCACGGAATCTTGGCCAAGATATCAGCACAGCTGAGATTAGATGGTGGTCACGTCGTTGAAGGACAACAAAGCACCAGGCCCTGACGGATACACAGCCACCATTTATAAAGCCTTTCTCTCTCCCCTGAAACCCACCATGAAAAAGGTATTCAACCACTGTGCGGAGAATGGAGTAGTATCCCAAACCATGTCTGAGGCCAACATAATTGTAATCCCAAAAGAGGGTAAGGACGCACTACTGCCAAAAAACTACAGACCCATATTGTTAAATATTGTGGACTGAAAAATGTACGCAAAAATTCTGGCTACAAGACTTAACCCCCTCCTGTCCAAATTAATAAGTAATTCACAGGTTGGCTTCCTAAAGATCCGTATGTCAAATGACAACACTAGGCTCCTATGTCATATACTGGAACATACCTACAAACTAACAGAACCGGCGGTGGCTATCACCTTAGATGCCCAGAAGGCGTTTGATAGAGTCTCATGGGCCTTCCTTGAAAGGTGCATGCACACATTCAACCTTGGGGAAGCATACATATGTAAGGTACTGGCTATGTACGGAGACCCCAGAGCACGCATTGTTGTTAATGGGTCACTCTCCGAATCCTTCACATTACAACGCAGAACGAGACAGGGTTGCCCCTTGTCCCCCTCACTATTCCTCCTGGCCATGGAGCCCCTTATAAGAGATATCAAATTCAACGAAGTAGTGAAGGGGGTCAGAATGAATGACGTGGAAATCAAATTAGCCGCCTACGCGGATGACATACTCATCGTGACAGAGCAACCTGGGACCTCCATTGGGGGCCTGATAGACACTATAGAGCACATACTCAACTCACTCAGGATATAAACTCAACAGGGACAAATCTGAATGTAAACCCCTCAACATCCACACCACTAGAGACATCCTAGTGAACCCAGACCTGGCCTGGCAAATAGGTTTCATCAAATACCTAGGGATCCATTTCGGAAACGACCTTAAATGGGAAGCTTTTGCTAGGGAAAACAAAGACTCTCTTGGAGTCCGGGCCCCCAAGTTCATAACCTAGTGGGGCAGAATAGAATCGATCAAGATGATGATTACCCCAATGATTAATTACTTACTGAGCATGCTACTAATTCTCCTCACTGACGAATTCCACCGCAAAATGGATAATCAGATTAACAAATTCCTCTGGCGAGGGAAAAAAGCATGATAAGTATTAATAAGCTAAAGCTAGACAAAACTCTGGGAGGATTAAACTTAGCAGACTACAGAACCTTTCAAACCGCCTTCCTAGCAAAGCAGGGAGCTTACCGGTTGAAATCCCCCCAAGGGTACACGCCAGTATGGCTAACAATCGAGCGAGCCATAGTAAAATACCTGAACCCACTGTCTCTACTAACAGCTAACAAACACACACACGCCTCCAACCAAATATTCAAAAACACAAAAATTGCCCTACTCAAAATAAAGAAGAAAATGGAGGCCAGTGTAAAGAACTCGAAATGGGAGTCCCTGTGGGCCAACAGCAAGATTAAATACAAGGGGAAGTGCTTGTCAATGGACGCATGGAAAATGAAAGGCATCTCCTGCCCAGCCGATCTGGTGGATGAAGGAAACCCGGTCACTTTCGCTACGCTAAACAGCAAACTTGGGTTACCAGACATCGAGTTCTACAATTTATTTAAAATCAGAACACGCTTATAATTTATTTATTGATTTATTTTTACCATTTGTAGAACGCACTGTAACCCTGCGGGCATCCTGGCGCTTAGATAGCAAAAGAGAACCGGTAAAATGGGAAGCTGATTTAAATGAGAGCAGCTGATATAAGAAATCACTAACTCAGAAATCAGCTTTTGGGAAGAGCCACGTCTTGACTCTCTTACGGAACATCGTTAAATTCTGAATGCTCCTGATTTCCAGGGGGAGGCTGTTCCAGAGGCGGGCAGCCGCCACACTAAAAGCTCTTCGTCCCAGGGTTGGTCTCTTTATCCTGGGAATCCTGGCGAGGTAGGCAGAAGAAGAGCGAAGGTTACGTGTAGGTACGTACCATTGGAACCTGTCTTGGAGCAACTTGGGCCCTTGTCCATGAAGTGCTTTAAATGCTACACATAAGGAATTAAACAAAATCCTTTGAGTCACTGGGAGCCAATGCAGCTCTGCTAGTGCTTGTGTTGTCGAAGAGCGGCGTGCTTGAGTCAGTGCAAGCTTAGCTGCTGCTGCCTGGATGCTCTGAAGTCTAGCAATCAGATATCCCGGGGACTCTAAAAGCAGGCCATTACAGTAATCCAGGCGGCTCAATATAATGCTCCTGACTTCTGTGGTTCTTGCCTGGACTGGCAGCAATGGTAGCACTTTCCGCAGTCCTTGAATGAGAGTATAGCATCCTCCCACTAATTTGTTAACGTGGGACTCCAAATTCAGTTTCTCATTAACACTGACCCCCAGATTGCGTACTGTGCTCACTGGTGTTGGTGAGCCATCTGTGGTTGTTGGCCAGAAATCAGTTGGCAATCCTCGGGAGATCCTTCCCACCTTACAGTGTAAAATCTCTGTTTTCTCGCTTTTAAATTGAAGCGAGTTGCCCTTCAGCCTTTTCGCCATTTCAAATATACAGGCGTGAAAGCTTTCCAATGAATCCGCTTGGTCGCCATACGGGGACACCAGGAGCTGGGTCTCATCAGTGTAGTTGATCACACTTATGTTATGAGTTTTAATGATCCCCAGCAGTGGTCTCATGTGCACATTAAACAGAATAGGGCTGATTGAAGTCCCCTGCGGTACCCCATATTAATTTTTTATAAATTCCGATTGATACGGAGGGAGCGCTACTGCTTGCCATCTGTCAGATAGATAGTAGCACATCCATCTCAGTGCCACACCTGTCACTCCTAGGGATTCCAGCCTTGCAAGAAGAATATCATGGTTGACTGTGTCGAATGCGGCGGACAGGTTTAACGATATAAGAGTTGCCGATTGACCCCTGTCTGCCCACATTCGGAGATTGTCTAAGATGGTCACCAAGGCTGTCTCCGTTCCGGGACCATTGCTCCTCTTCCTGTTTGTTGTTTGTTTCCAGGAAGATGGACAACGCCCTACTAACCAAACATTCTACAATCTTGACCAGGTAAGGTAAGAGGGAGATTGACCTATAATTCTTGTAGCAGCCTGGGTCTAGTGTGGGTTTTTTCAGGAGCGGCGTAATAATAGCCTGCTTCCAACTGGACAGAACCACTCCATTGTTGAGCGATTGACAGCACCGTTGATGTAAAATGGGGAAAAACTCTGATCCAAGTTCTTTCATTATCTTGTGAGGGATAGGTTCCAAGGGTGACCCTGAGGAAATTCCTAGGGCCACTCAGGTGAACTCCTCTTCCGAGGGTATCGGGAAAACATCCATGGTAACCCAAGGGACGGACAGGTTAAAGTCCCTGTCCCAGTTATCACAAATCTCCCCCTTTTTCTGGTCTAACAGACCGATGGAGTCACATCTTTCAGACATTCCATGATCATATTAATTTTTTCTTGGAAGAAGAGATTCAATCCATCACATAACTCCTGGGTAGGTTTAATTTTACTTTTAGTACAGTCAGGGTGGGTCATGTCTCTCACTATCCTGAAGATACCCCTGTATTTGTTAGAACTTTTGAGGATGGTTGAAGCTAAATATTCTGCTTTTGCAGTGGCTATTTCTCTTTTGTATTTTATTAGAGTGAGCCTCCAGCTGCCTTTATCTTTTTCCCCATAGTTCCTCCACTGTCTTTCAGCCATTTTGTAGGCCAGTTTCAGATTCCTGTGATTTTCCGTGTACCATGGGGCTGAGGGACTTCCTCTTTTCCTAATGTCTTTTAGCGGAGCAAGTTGGTCAATCTTCCTAGTTAGCTGCTCGCAGAGAGCTGTATAGTTTTCTGTGACTTGTTTCTCAGAATTAAACAGAGTTCCTATCTGGAATAGAGGGCCCGTTTTTGCTTTTCTCAGTATTCCTTTCCAGTCCCTACCATGGAAGGTCATTTCTTGCCCATTTACGGGCATTATAGTTTGCACGCTAAAGTTGACCAGGTGGTGGTCTGTCCATCCCACCAGCAGGGTTTTCCCCATGGTGATAAGGCCTTCCTCGGCGAATATCA
This sequence comes from Lissotriton vulgaris, assembly GCF_964263255.1. Lineage (NCBI taxonomy): Eukaryota > Metazoa > Chordata > Amphibia > Caudata > Salamandridae > Lissotriton > Lissotriton vulgaris. The sequence goes on along the minus strand of NC_141689.1, from coordinate 414,597,797 downwards.
TGCCTAAGATGTGGCCTTCTATGTGCGTCGGTTCAATCACCCATTGTCTCAGGTTTAGGTTTGCACAGGACTGATTGAGGTTATTAAACGATGTGTCCATCCTTACAACAGCCCACAAATTGAGATCTCCCAAGACCATGAATCTGGTATGGGTAAGGGCCATGTTATTGATTACATCAATCAGTTCTTGCTGTTGTTGTGCGTTGATTACCCCAGGTGGCCTGTAACAGATCATACCCATAAGGGACTGTCTTGTCTGATCTTTAACAGAGAATCCTAGAAACTCCCCACAAGTGACTTCATCAATGTCTAATGGGAAGATATTCAGAGTTTCTTTAAAGCTAATTCCAGCCCCCACCTCCCCGACCCCTAGATCTCGGTTTATGAAAGGCCCTGTATCCCACTGAGCATGCCGGATCTAACTCCATCTCCAGCCCGTCCGTGGTCCAGGTCTCAGTCATAAACAGAACGTCTAGGTTATGTGTCTCTATCAGTAGTTGTATTTCTGTGGAGTGCTTAGGAAGAGATCTTACATTAAGCAGACCGCAGTTTAGACCAACATTACCCAGTGGTCCAGACACCATCCCTGCCACGTTGTCTAGCGTCGGCTTACTTAGCACACCATCGTTTTGGCTGTGGTTGTTTCTGAACCGAGTGGGCGGCAGTTTGCCATGGAGAGACATGATCTGTGGGAGAGGTGACAGGCAGTTAGTACAGGAAGCTACTTGCCCTTTAAGATAGCTATTGAGCGAAAATCTGTGGCAGTTTGCCTCCTTCCTCAGAGGAGTAAGGTTCATGAGGATATCTCTGGGATAGCATATCCTCCCACAGAGCGAAAGAACCAGGGGGACCGGCCCTGAGCCCGGTCCGAGCGCGGACGGTCTTGGCTTTGGCCCGCCTTCAGCCCTCCACTCAATCGGTCCGCGAAGACCGTGGTGGACCGGGGACCAACTAAGCCCTAAGGTGCAATGTGCAAGGTACGTATTAGAACAGCCGTACAGAAATGTTTAAAAATTACCCCCAAACAAATTAGCAGGTTTATGAAAAGCGATCAGGTCCTAACCTTCCAGCGCGCATCTGCTGTCTCTGTGCAGCCATTATAATAATGGGGTAACCCTAAAGGTACTGGACCTGGGTGATTACTAATATAAACAGACAATGGTCCAAGACCCAATTTTTTCAAGAATGAAAAATCAAGGATTTAACAACTCAAGGTGTGCATAAAATTCACAACCCAAACACAATTAAATGACAAACAAAAGAATAGGCAACTGTAATAAATTCAAGCTTTTTATGCATTTTGATTCATGCTTGGAATTCAGAAATATATCTACAAATGTTTACATTTTATATACAATGCCCCGTATCAAGAGCGTGCAGTAAAAGAAAGGAAAGTGTCAAAGGGCGTGATGGTGATGAGGTGAAAACGGAGGACAGAAATCACACAGAGTGTATAAAAAAGTTATTCCGTATTGATCAGAAGAAACAGTCAACAAAGGACTAGAGCAATAAACCCTGGCCACATTAGTAAGTCAAATAAACAGTCCTTAATCATGTTGCGGTTAGTTAGTCCTGGGCCATGCGAGTCTTCTTCAGGACGGATATGACGGGGCAAGGGATCAAGTGGATGACCCCTTCACAGGTTCGGGAGTAACTCAGTCTTTTCAGACGCGTCTGAAAAGACTGAGTTACTCCCGAACCTGTGAAGGGGTCATCCACTTGATCCCTTGCCCCGTCATATCCGTCCTGAAGAAGACTCGCATGGCCCAGGACTAACTAACCGCAAGGCCCCAAGACGAGTCGAAACGTCGACACATAATTAAGAATACCTGGACCACTTATGTTACTTTCCCCTCAGTGCAGACATTTATACATCTAATGTCTCATGAACATGATTAAGGACTAACCTTCCAGTGCGCATCGGTCGCCAAAAGCCAAATGTCTACAAAAGGCAAACTAGCACAGCACATGCCATCAATTAGCCAATACATGACAAAACTCAACAGATTAGGCCATCAAGTGTCACACCTGTATAAGCTGTTACGGCCAAGCGCCACAATAATTAAAGATAAACCATCGAATTACTGGGCAAAACAACTCAACACTCCACTATGCGATCAGGACCTGGCTCAACTCTGGGCCTCCCCCTCACGTAACAGTATCTCCCCAGTACTATCCCAGACAAAATGTTGGCTTCTTCACAAGACCTACTGGACCCCGGCATGGCTAGCAGCTATAGGACTCAGGGAAAACGACACCTGTTGGAACTGCGACAGTGAAAAAGGGGACCTAGCCCACCTCATTTTCTACTGCCCCAAAATAAACATTTTCTGGCCCAAACTCTACGTTTTCATAAAAAAAGCGATGGGGTGCACCCTGAAGCCAGAGTTCTTTACCCTTACCACCGCATTCATGACCACGACACTTGACTCGCAACACAACAGGGACCTACTAGACCTACTATTGACCTCGGCAGTGTAAATGGTCATATCAAACTGGAGAGATACAGCAAAGACATCATTCAAGGGCTGTACACACGAGATTTGGGTGGCAGAGACAAACACAGCACTATCTACCAGTATACTTTTCTTAAGGCTACTGTATAACTATTGCCCACCTCCTAAAACCAGCCACCTAACTTGGTTTCCAATAACACACAATTTTTAACACATTTGGAGAGGCAATGTTAAGATCACAATTTCTGGCTAAAATGCCACACAATTTCAACATAGAGATGACAGGATTGATGGACGTCCACGCAATTTTTATGAAGATTATAAATATTTTATTTCATTGCAGTGCATCCACAGCCAACGCGTTTCGCCCAACACGGGCTTCTTCAGGGCTTTTTGCTTCAAATCACACACAGTTATGACCCTTACAGTCAAATTCCATTCGATAATTCCTTCCGTGTTCAGTGTAAATATTAGAAAAAACGTTTTTTAGACAGCAAGGCCTTTGTAACTCTGAGAAAAGATTTCCTAGTTTGTATGCTGCTCCGACATGAGCTCTTTTGCCAATTCCTATGGAGAAGGAGTGTTTCTGCAAGACCAGGTTGGGTGAACCTGGACTCCTAAATCTTTTAGTTCCCGGCTGCCGCAGTCTGGCTCTCTCACCCACTCAAGCAGTGGCAATGGAGTGCTGCATGGGCCCTAATGCAGCCGGGTAAAATGGGCACACACCCTCTTATTGCATAGTATAGGACAACCATCTGTTAGATGCTGTAGGCCTGGTCCCCAGCCTTTTCATAGTGGTGGATTTTCAAGAAGTTTCACTGGTTTGACACATTTATTGCCATAAAACTCAAAATCTGTTATCGCAAGGTGTCCCTAAATGAGGCTGTGACTGTTGTAAATATCGCCCAAATAAGCACATAAAGGAGCCCATTGCGTTATTTTAAGACGCATATAATATTTGATTGCTTATGAAGCCTAACCTTTGACCCTTAAAAGATGTGGCTTTACACATATAATGCATGTGTACTTCGTTTATTAAATCCGTTTGGCCGATTCACCATACAGTGTACGTTTACTCCCACCTACTTTTTGAGTAGATGCAATATTGGTTTTTTTTGTTGCAAACATTCAAAAAGTTGAAGGGTACTGTTGGGAAGCTGCTACAGTCAGAGCTACCCAGAGGTACTCACAGCCGTAAACATTTACACAATTATACATGTGCGTGCTCTAGAAAACGTTCATTTACACATGCCAAAATGTATTTTCTTTTTCTCCTCTTGAAAGTTATTTTCCCCTATGTAGACTCTTCCCTTGCCCACGCCGCTGCCAATGTTTTGGGCTCTCTTTCCCCAGTCCCATTTTTGTTATGAATTTACTCCGTCCCAGGAGTAAACCTTTGACTTTATCCAGTGTGGGAATGTGCTGTGCAAATGCTTGAGAATGACTATAAGTCCAAACTTTTGTGGGTACCGACCAACTTTCCATGGTATCCCTACCGTGTAAGGTTCACTGCCCACTCATGGGAAAATATATATACTCTCTCATTAACTAACTTCATAGTGGTGAATGAGTAAATTCGTTTACCAGTGTAAATTGTAATTTTGTGAATTCCAAACGTGAATTTGCACTTGCTCACCTGAATTGATTTGAGTATGTCCTTTGTTTGTGAATCCTGCCACAGACAGACTGCAGGGTCCTTATTCATCCGAAGTGATTTATAAGGCAAACGCCTGAGATTTGTTGAATACATTTTTCAAAAATCTGATTCTAATAAAGATATGATTGACACTTGTTTTGAAACTAGGAGACTGCACTGAACATTCCTGCTTTTTTAAGAAAGCTTCGTGCTGTCCCTGGTTTTCATCTGTTTTGTCTGAATGCGGCAGGTATGTGGTGTAGTTTTCAGTCAGAAACTATATTTTACAAGGCAGACTTTACAGTTGAAATTTAATACTGCACTTACCTAAAGGAAAATCAATAACACATTCGTGTGAGTGTTCCCCAGGGGAACGCTGCAAGTCACAGAGTTATTCCTGAAGCCCTTCTACTACTTAATGCCAACCCTGAGCTGATGCTGCAGGCTCACGCCAGTCTGATGCCTATCCAGAGGTGGGCAGAGGCGGTGCTGCCAGACGGGCACCGACCAACGAGCTTTAATCAAATGAAGGAAAAGGCGGGCAGTGTGCAACCCCTCTTTATAATACCGGATATGTTGACTCGCTGGGTCTCCAAAACACCTGTTCAGGTTATAATCTGGCCCGCACTGCTGAAGATGTCCCGCTAAAGGAGCGTACATCTCCCCAAGCTGAAGGACCCTACCTGTAACCTGCCTTAACTGTAGGTCTTCTGTGCATTATTTTGTGGAGAAATATTTAATTCGATTCATAAAATTCTGGTACTGGGTAAATCGACATTCTAATTGCAGTCTTATAATATCCAGGGAAAGGTAGAAATCAGACATCCTACCATAGCCCAGATAACGACAAACTCTTGGGGGGGGGGGGGGGGTGATTGGGGGGGGACTTGTCGTAGAGTGAAGGGGTACCCTTGGCATTGACAAGCCTTGCCAGGGGATCGTCGCTGGCATATGAAACACTTTATTGAGTAATTGTTTCTACAGTCAGTGAGATTGAGCCCTCAAGTTATAGCTGTTCGAGCACACTGCCCTTGCCACCGAAGGTGCTTTTGGGGAGCCAAGGATGTACCCACAATGTCGTTTTCGTGATTCCTTGAAGTCTTGTTAACTTGCAATGGTTATGGCTTCCTGTGGGAGCTGGGGTGCCCCACCATTGAGGTCTCATATGTCAGTCTGTGAGGGACACCTCCCCTCTCCATTGTAAAAGTAGGGGGAAGTCACCTTTCCATAAGGGGTGCCAGTCGAAGTTGTAGAAAGGGTTGCAGATCTGTGGTGCAATCAGTTCCCCAAAAGGAATCGTTACATCTCTGCTTCTGATCTAAAATCGTCTACCCGGCGTCTGGTCTGGTTTGCTGTGGTGGTTTCCTACATAGTAACAAGTGGGGTCATGCTCACTCAATCAATCAATCAGGGCATTTTAAGCACACCACTCACCTGTGAGGGTCTAAACGCGCTGGGGGAGGGGGGGAGCAGCTCCCACCAGTCGAAGAGCCAGTCTTTAGGGGCTTCCTGAAGATGTGCAGGGTGGGGGCATGTCTGATGTTGATCGGCAGCTCGTTCTAGGTTTTGGCCGCAATGTAGGAGAAGGTTCTTCCACCTGTTCTTACTCTACAGATGCGTGGGGGTTCGACGAGGTCGGCGGATCGGAGGTTCCTCTTGGGTACATGGAAGGATATTCTGTTGTTGAGGGCCCGGTGTTGTGGAGGAATTTGTAGGCGTGGTTGAGTATCTTGGAGGTTATTCTTTTTTCGAAGGGGGCCAGTGGAGGCTGCGCAGATGCTGGGTGATGTGTTTGTGTCGGGGATACCGAGAACCAGTCTGGCTGCAGTGCTCTGTAGGTCTGGGGGTGGCGGAGCAGAGACTTTTTGATACCGGCATAGAGGGCATTTCCGTAGTCCAGTCTGCTGATTATTAGTGCATGGGTGACCGTCTTCCTTGATTTGGGGGGGATCCATTTGGAGGTCTTTCAGAGGATGCAGAGGGTGTTAAAGCAGGTGGAGGTGACTGCGTTGACCTGCCGGGTCATGGAGAGGTAGGAGTCGAGTATGATGCTGATGTTTCGGGCGTAGTTCGTGGGGGCGGGGTAGGGGCTGCCATGGGTGGTGGGCCACAAGGAGTTGTCCCATGCAGAGGGGAAGGGTTCGAGAACGAGGACCTCTGTCTTCTCCCAGTTGAGGTTCAGGCAGCTGCTCCTCATCCAGGATGCAACGTCCTTCATTCCTTCCTGGAAGTTGAGTCTGGTCGTGATGTGTTCCTTGGTGAGGGAGAGGATACACTGGGTGTCATCGGCGTAGGATACTATGCTGAGTCCATGCTATCTGACGATGGCGACGAGGGGTGCCATGTAGATGTTGAAAAGCGTGGGGCTGAGCGATGATCTTTGGGGTACTCCGCAGTTGGTTTCCGTGGGTTCAGAGAGGAAGGATGGAAGTCTGATTCTTTGGGTTCTGCCGAAGAGATAGGAGCGGAGCCTGTCGAGGTCAGTTCCCTGTATGCCGGCTTTCTGGAGTCTGGCAGTGAGTGTGCGGTGGGAGACGGTGTCGAAGGCTGCAGAGAGGTCAAGTAGGATCAGGGCTGCGGTGTGTCCTTGGTCGAGGAGGGTGCAGATGTTGTCTGTGGCATCGAGAGGAGCGGTCTCAGTGCTGTGGTTGCTGCGGACTCCGGATTGGGAGGGGTTGAGGATGGAGTTTTCTTCAATGAATTTTGTTAGTTGGATGTTGGCGGCCTTCTCTGTGAATTTTGCCACGAAGGAGAGGAGCAAGATGGGGTGGTAGTTCTTGAGGTCCGTGGGATCTGCTGAGGGCTTCTTGAGTAGGAGTCTGACTTTTGCATGCTTCCAGCAGTCGGGAAAGATGCCGGATTCAAAGGTGGCGTTGATGGTACATCGTAGTACTGGGGCGATGACTGCGGCGGCTCTGTGGAAGATGTGCGATGGGCATGGGTCTGTGGTGGGTCCTGAGTGACCGCTTTTTATGGTTGATGCAGTGTCTTCGGTGGTGACTAGGGTCCAGGAGGAGATGGTAGGCTGGCTGAAGTTGTTGGAGGGAGGAGTGGTTTCGAAGTCAGGTGTCTGGTCGTTGAAATTGTCATAGAGGCCCTTGATATTCTAGGAGCCGAGCTTGTTGCAGAGGTCCTGGGAGGGGGTGATATCTGTGGTTTCGCTGGTGGGTTTGGTGAATTCCTGGATGATGCTGAAGAGTTCCTTGGTGTTGCTGGAGTTGGCGAGGATACTGTTCTGGATGAGGTCTTTTTGGTGGATCTGATGCGTTGTTGGTATTCTATCATGTAGTTTTTTTAGGTGGTGCTATCTTCCGAGGATTTTCTGTTTCTCCAGTTCTTCATGAGACATCTGCAGGTGTGACTGGATTCTTGGAGGTTAGCGGTGAACCAGGTGGCCTTCCTGGGGTGCTGTTTTTTTGTGTTGGGTAGGGGTGCGAGCTTGTCTGCGCAGTTGGAGAGCCATCTGTGAAGTTTTTGGCTGCGAGGTTGGCGTCGGTCGGGTGGTGGGGGCCTTGCATTTGAGGGTGGAGTTGAGCTGCTCCTCAGTGATCTTGCTCTAGTTTCTTCATGGAGGGAGGGGTGCAGGTTTGGGTGGCGTGGTTTTGTCGACGTGGAAGTGTACGCAGTGGTGGTCCATCCATGGGGATTGCATGGTGTGGCTGAAGTGTATGTTGTTACCTCCTGCAAAGATGGGGCCGAAGGTGTGTCCTGCTTGTGGGTGGGTGTGGTGACAAGTTATTTCATTCTGAGGTTGGCGAGGTTATCCAGGAGGGTGACGGAGTTGGGTCGCTGAGGTTGTCGAGGTGGAAGTTGAGGTATCAGATGAGTATGTAGTCCATGGAGGTGATGGTGTAGGGCGCCAAAGGTCAGCAATGGTGGTGGTGAACGCAGTTCGAGCTCCGGAAGGTCTGTAGGCGAGGGTTCCCCTTATGGTTGTTCTGGGGCCGGTCTGGATCTCGAAGTGGCAGTGTTCGTTGGTTGGCGGGCTGTAGCTTAAGATGGAGGTTGTGAGTCTGAGGGAGCTCTTGTGTGCAAGGGGGCAGTCCTTCCTCTGGATCTTGTAACCGTCTGTGATGGCAGTGGCTATGTCGGGATGGAAGAGGAGTTGGTCCAAGTTTCAGTGAAGGGGACGTCTGGCGAGAGGGTGTTGAGAAGGTCCCAGATCTCTACAGCGTGTCTATGCAGGGAGCGCACGTTGAGGAGGATGCACCTCAGGGCTTCGTAGGTGTTGGCGTTAGGGGCGGTGGTTATGGGGGTGCGGACTGGGGTGAAGGTCTGGTGGCAGTGACGATAGGAGTGCTGGCCGTGTCTGGTGCTCGACGTGGACATCTGGCAGTTGTTGTTCCTTCCTGGGTTGAGTGTGAAGAGGGCAGCTGAGTCGTAGCGGTGGGTGGTTGGAGATTCAGGGTTCCTGGTGCTGGTTGCGGTCGGATCGCAGACCCGCTCAGACGGACTTGCCTTTGGCGAGTAACTGGCATTGAACAGGCAAACGTGTCACTGAATTGAAAATAAAGACACAGCATTAACAATAAGGAACAGAAATAACAATAATACAATGATACAGTGAATACCATAAAGCAACCAAGACAGAAGGATGACACCAGGCAAAACGGGCACAGCAAGGCAGAACGGCAATAGTTGGAGTCGCAGAGGCAGGTTCGAACCCCTACCAGATCCCTAACAGCGCGACACAACGGCAGAGCTGCTGGGAGAGAGCAGTTCAGAGGTCTTGCTTGCTCACCCTTGCAGCAGAGGCCATTAAGTAGGGCAGGGGGAGGGAAGCTCAGCTGCGAGGCGGGAGTGGGAGCGGCAGGGGATAGGGGCCGCGGGGGAGCAGCAGTGGCAAAAGGGCGGCGAGTAACGGGCACGGAACAGGCAAAACGAGTCACAGAATTAACAATAAAGACACAGCATTAACAATAAGGAAAAGAAATAACAATAATACAGTAATACAATGATACAGTGAATACCATAAACCAACGAAGACCGAATGATGACACCAGGCCAAACGGGCACAGCAAGGCAGACAGGCAACAGTGGGAGCAGCAGAGGCAGGCTCGAACCCCTACCAGATTCTTAACAGTGGCAGCGGTACAACAGCGGAGCTGCTGGCAGAGAGAGCAGGTCCCTGACCAGAGATCAGAGGTCTTGTTTGCTCACCGTTGCAGCGGCAGCCATTAAGTAGTGGAGGGAAGCTCAGCTGAGAGGCGGGAGGGGCCGCGGGGGAGCAGCGGTGGGAAAGGGTGGCGAATAACAAGCACGAAACAGTCAAACCAAGTCGCAGAATTAACAATAAAGACACATCATTAACAATAAGGAAAAGAAATAACAATAATACAGTAATACAATGATAGAATGTATACCATAAACCAAAGAGGACAGAATGATGACAACAGGCAAAACGTGCACAGCTAGGCAGATAGGCAGCAGTGGGAGCAGCAGAGGCAGACTCTAACCCCTGCCAGATCCCTAACACTGTTTGCGGCACAACAGGTGGTCCCTCACCAGAGGAGATACCTCTATGGAGCACCCTTCTTTGGGTAGGGAGTTCACACAAACCATTATCAAGGTGGCCCTTGAGATAAAAAGCAGCCAGTCCTTGCCCTAGGCTGCCCAAAAGTATCATCGCTGCACAAAGATGGTGTCAGTGAAGGGCAACATATAAACCTTAATTATTTCTGGAATGTTCAAAGGGAGGATGTGGGTCTGGAAATGCATCCTTATTTCCAGACTCCAGTATGTGCAGGAGTGAGCACAGGATCTCATGTAAACAAATGAACTATTATCTTTCCACCAGTCCCCTGAGTCTGAGAGTCAGGCAGGATGAAAGAGAGACAGCCAAATGAAGGAGGCACCTTTAGCAAACTCTAAACTGTTGTCTAATGGTCGAGATGGTTGGCAGCCTTAGACTGTTCCGTCTGTGAAGAAGGGCGTTAACAGTGGACGGCATAAGACATTCCTGTTGAGGAATCGGACACAAGCCACCTCAGTGTACTGTTCAGACCCTTACCACGTGGCACATAAACACGAAACATTGGGCAAACTCTCGTCATCTGCTTCTACTCATCCATAAGTCTTAATGAACAGTTTTCAACAGCGCAAGTCTGCATGGAGGTGTCAGTAGACTTTCCATTAGAGTTTACAATCCATTTGCTAACTGTTAACAAACACAAAAACCCTGTGTCTCAATCTATCAAGTCTAAAAACGAGAGACTTTGCACTTTATGCACAGTGAATTGAATAAATCCCGTGACATGAACTAGCGATGACCATAGAGCAATTCATTAATTGCAGTTTGCCAATTGTGAGATCTTTGAAGTTCGTGAATATTCGCAAAAATCGTTTTGCACTTGCATATTTACCACAAAGTGGAAGCAGGTGGTAATCCGGTGCAACCTGTAAAAGGTGCAAATCGGTTCCTTCAAAATGGCTGCACTTGCTGCTATGGCAGGGCGAGTGAGGATCGTGGCAGTACAGCTTAGCAGGAGGAGACGAGACTCTTCAGTGGTAGGGTCACTACCCTGTTGACAGGAAAGAGGACCCGTATATATATTTAGTGTAGGTTGAGCTGCTGTATCCTGTATAATACGTCAGGTTGGGATCCATGGGAAGACTGACAGAGGTTAGCCCAGTCGTACACATTTGAAGGTGCAATGGTCAGTGGTGGAGCTTGGGTGCCAAAGGGTCTAATGCAAGAAAGAAATTCGGGCCTATGTGTCGTGGTTTTGTAGCAAAAGACAGCTATTGGGGTGAAGTGGGGCCCTTACCCCTCTTGGTCCCGGTGCCACGTCATCTGCTACCCTGTTGATAGCTACGCCCCTTTTTGCATTCCCTGCATCTATTGGCCTCAGGCAGTGATGCCTCAGCAGGTGCAGTGTCAGAGTGCGTCCACTGGGTTTTTCATACGTCTTATTGCAGTCAGGGATATCTTAAGGATTTTGAGGGCCCTGGGCCAAACGTATTTTGGGGCCCCCTGTTTGGAACCGCTTTGAATTTATGATTCAATGTCAGCTCTTTCACGTGTTCCTTATTCAGGTCTTTGATAGAGCATAGGAACACTGTCCAAATTCTAAATATGTTTACATTTAATATTCAGCGATAGTGATGTGTTTTCAATACTGTAACACAGCAGGGGCTCATCAATATCACTGTAAATAATCTCTGACACACCCTATCATTCCTCTATGTGAGGTCCTGGTTTGATCTACAAAACTTTTGTTATAAATGCTGCATGAAACATAAACACAATATTTCTCTGCAAAATGTCTGTAATAGACTTTCAAACACCACCCACATTACAAATAAATGAAAGGAAAATGGTATTTAAAACAATCTGTTTAAGAATTATTCCAGGTCATCAGGGCAAGACTCTTTGCAGAGCAGTTCTGGCTATATCAGGGGCACTTTCAAAGGCTGTGGCCCTGGGGCAGAGCCCACTTTGCCCATGCCTTAAAACGTCCCTGATTGCAGTATTGTTCCTGATCAACACCTACAGTTCCTTCCCTAAAACATCTCAGGAACTGGTTAACACCCAAGTAAGTTTCTATGTGCTAGCACAATTTCCTCACAGGATAGGTTGTACAGACGGAACATCCCTGTCGGGTATATGGCTATGACGCACCTTTTTAACATGACAGCAGTTAATCCTGTAACACATTCGGGTAGGGCTTTAAACCTTTTATCACAGATAGGAAGCCCTGCTGAGCGCATGCACCAACCTTTCTATTTCATCCCCTAGTGGCTGCATGGTTGCAGCTGGCTGACACTGCGCTGAAAGAGTTTTGCCCTCCATATCTTGGACCTCCCATGTGGTAGGTAAAACCCCTCCTCACATCACAGCCAAAGATGGACCTCGGTCTCTGCATTCTAATATGATTCTATTTCACATTGTTTGTGGCCGTGCACCATGCTGGTTCGCACATTGTAGTCTTCCTTCACTAACTAGCCTTTCTTCACTTCTGCACAAAGCACTATGTACTGTTTCATGGCTGCCTTTGTGGTGAGGACACTGGTGGGGGTTGTTTCATTGCATCCTGCAGTATTTTATTCCTGGACCTCCTCTTCCACAGCTCCAGCCTTCTTATGTGTGTTCTCTCAGGTTATATATACATGGGCTAAGTGTATGGAAAATTGTAATAGGTCTGTGTATGTTTAAGTGGTCAATTGCTTCACGGCAATCACAGTTAAAGGTGTACATTGTTACATGCGGTTGTAAGTATTTGTCTTGAAGAATGTCCCTTAGTAGTAACGACAAGAAGCAGCAGGTGAAGGTGAGTTAATTTATTCACAGAGTACAAAGATCCCACAGACAAACGTGGCGGTGCATACAAGCGCTGCGCTGGTTCAGGTCAACTATCACTAAACAATCCAACCGTCTTCATATAACTGACATGAGTTGCGTGACTCGCGCGCCAATGGGCAGTGCGAGACAAATACCTATGGAGTGTCCACGCGCCAAGAGTGCGGGTGGACAGAACACTACATATCTCTTTCCCTTGAAGAAGGAAATGAAGACACAGCAAGGGGGGAGAGAGAGAGAGGGGAAAATGGGGGAAAGAGAGAATTATCTGAATCTTAAGGGGACTCTGATATCCCTGGAGCTCCTCCTGGGGAAGACAAGAGGGTCGTTAGCAACATCACAAACTTTGCGATTCTGAACAGACTAATGCATTTGGACCGGATCAGAACTTTGTGCGGATCTCTTATTACACAGATCATTAACTTTCACTATCTTGTTCATGTTCCACCAATTCCTCTCATTAACCCATTCGCTGCAAGTGTCGTTCAACGGCCCTCTCGAGCACTACCTCCGTAGTGCTGCGCACGTCCATTGGCAGTCGCGGCCTGCCCGCTTAATAGAACGTTCCGCACTGGTGCAGAATGTTCAAAGCAGTTAAGGTGTTACTGTGAACAGCACTGCCACAGATTTTGTCAATGCGGACTGGCTCTCCGAACTTGGAGTCTCCTTTCCTGACGAACCTTGTTTTTTTATTCTCACCATGTCCCCCACAACAAATTTCTGTTTAGCAACATTTTCCTGGTGTCAAAGTATGTTTTTTGCTTGGTTTGTACATCGCAGACTTTTCTTCTAATCATGTTGTCAAGCTCATTCGGACATCCATGCTGGTCTGAAATCTGTGCTGGCCTTTTTCCCTTAAAGTAGTTCAAAAGGGGACACGCCCATGGACGAGTGGGGGTGGTTCTGTAGAACCACAACATGGTCCTGACAGCCTTTGGTATGTCTTTGTTGTGATTATTAGCCCACCGTATACAGTCCCCAATGACTCTGTTAAGTCTCTCTACTAGCCCATTAGTTTGGGGGTGATGGAGAGAGTTGTTGCTGTGGGTGATGAAAGATTCTTTAAAGAAGGCTTCAACATCACCAAAAATTAACTGTACACCATTGTCGGGTGCAACAGTTTTAGGAAAACCCTCCCACATGAAAATCTCTTTCATGAAGTTGAGAATCTCTTTGGAGTCGACTTTGGATGCAAATTTGACTTCTGGTCATTTTGAATAATAATCAACCAGCACTATGCCGTGGTAGGGTGTGGAATGGACCCATTTCATCGATAGCAACTTTCTCCCAGGGATTGTCTGGGAGGGGAATTGGGGTTAGAGGCGGGTTGGCTGTCCGGAAAGTTTTGTTACTATTTGCACACATGGTGCATTCTTGGACAAGTGCGTCAATATCTCTGTCCATCTGTGGCCACCAGAAGTATTCTCTTACACTACGTTTGGTGAGCGTGACACCCAGATGAACCTCATGTGCATTGGTGAGGAGAGTTTTTCTCAGGTTGAAAGGTGGAACAATTTTATCTAACCTGAATATGATATCATTTTCAACACACAATTCTTCACTGATCTTTACATACGGTTGAACATCGACATTTAACCTCTACTCTTTAGGCTACCCTTCTCTAATGTATTTCTTTACACTCTTAAGTACATCATCACTACTCATAGCATCATACCAATCACATTCGTTAACAGCACAAACATGTTTCAATTCAACATTAGCAATTATACAGTCTTCTTGACCTTCTTTGCTGTTGGATTTAACTTAGTCTCCTGACTTTTCTTGCGCAGATGCAATCATGGGAGGGCATCAGCACAAACGTTCTTCCCACCAGGAATGTGTACGACTTCAAAATTGAATTGGAGATGTTTGGATACCAGGCAAGTTATGCGTGGTCTCGCGTTGCGATGGCTGGAGTTGCCTAAGATGGCCACTACAGGTTTGTGGTCGGTTTGCAAAGTGAAAATTCTGCCCCAAAGCAGTGGCTCACCAACACGCAATGAGTTCTTTTTCAATAACAGAATAGTGTGACTCGTGGTTCTCAGTACCCTAGCTGCAAACCCAATGGTGTGTTCTTGTGTCCCTGCTTGCTGTGTTAAGATAGCACAGAGACCGTAACAGCTTGCGTCTACAGTCAAGGTGCATTGTAGCATGTAGTCAAATGGTTTTAGATCCTTGCCAGTGGTGAGTTGAGTCTTAAGCCACTCAAATGAATGTTTGCACTCATCATCCCATACAAAGGCAGTTAGATTTTTAAGCAGGTTAGAAATGGTGCATACATGAGTTGCGTAATCAGGAATGAAACAAGAGTAAAATTCAGTCAATCCTAGAAGTGATTTCACACCTGTTTTGTCTTTGGGTGGTGAAGCATCTAGGATGGCTTCAACCAAACTAGGTTTGGGGATTTCTCCTGAGTTAGAGATGGTGTGACCAAGGTATTCAATGGCATCTTTAGAAAATTCACATTTATTGTGTTTTAAAACTACACCATATTCTTGGAAAGTGACAGTACTTGATTAAGAGTTTTGTTGTGCCAATCCTGGTCAGTACCTTGAACTAAAACATCACCTTGAAAGATGGTGACGTTCTTTACTCCTTTGAGAAGATTTACCATGAGCCGCTGAAAAACTGACACTGACTGAAGCGAGGACAAACGGCATACAACAGATGAAGGCGGTGAGGTGGTGTGATTCCTTGTCGAGTTCTACCTGGTGGTAAGCTGAGGCTAGGTCGAGTTTTGGAAAGATGTTAGCGGCTGTTACCATGGCCAACATTTCTGAGATGTTTGGAAGGGGGTGTGTATCGATCCAAATTTCTATGTTAAGACTGCGCAAGTCAATGCATATTCTGAGTTTGTTGTTCTTTTTATGCGCAATGACTAAGGGAGATGACCAATCGCAGGGTTCAACTGGCTCGATTACTCCTCTTTTACACATAGACAATACTTCTTTCTCGAGATCTTCTCTGATACTGAACAGTACACTTCTGAGATTGTGTTTTGTGGGTAATGCACCTTCTCTAACTTTTATTTTGTGTTTGAACCCTTTTATTTTACCCAACTTCCCCGAAAAGACTTTGGGGAACTTGTTAAGTAGATCTTCTACATGGGTGGAATCACGGATGGCTAACACCTGTTCTTTTGCTCCGTGACAAAACATGTCAAACAAACCTTGATGAAACCACCCTAGAATGTTCAAACCCTGTATTGCTATATATTTTTACTGTAATACCCTTAAATTCCATGATGTCCTCAAATTATCCTAAGAGATCGATCTTGCGTCCGTCATAGGACACAGGAGCACGATTAGCCGGAAACAACTGTCTTTTACTCCAATTGGCAGTAAACAGTGACTCTGAAATCATGGTGGTGCATGCACCTGAATCTACGAGGAGACGAAGCATCTTGTCACCCACAAGTATGTTGGCGTATGGGTCAATGCATTTGGATGGATCTCCTGTCCTTATTTCACTGTCAGTGACTACCAGAACCAGATATTTTATTTCTGATAAGATTTCTTCATTTTCGCTGTCCTTGGTTTCTTTGACAAGGCCAATTCTGACGTTCTCAATGTTTTGACTCCGACAGACTTTGTCATAATGTCCAATTTTGCCACAAGATCTGCAGGTTACGTTTTTGGCTGGACAGGGTTTGCCATTCCTGGAATGAGCTGTGTAACCACACATGAAGCACATGTCAGTCCTCCTGAAAAAACTGTTCTGGGAGGTTTCTCTTTTCTTTTTGAAATTAGTGCGTACGGGTGCAGCAACTTAAAATGTCTTGTTTTCAATTTCCTTTATAGAAACTTGAGAAGTCTCTATACTTTGTGCAATCCGGATGAATTCTTCTTGAGAGGGGTTCTCAAGAGAGAGAAACTTTTGTCTTATTGTCCTATCTGAACATTGGCTTATGAACTGATCTCTTACTAACTACTCGCTAAAGTTCTCAAAATCTAAATCTGCTATCATATTTCTAAGAGCTGTAATGTATGCATCTACATCTTCACCACTTTTCTGCACTTGCTTGAAAAATGTATGTTTTAACACCACAATACTTGACTGTACATCGTATCTCTTTGCTAATTTTCTGATGGTGGTCTGATATTCGTCAAGTTCTTCAGTGTCTTCACTCACAACCTCAGGCAGATGTTTGAGAGTTGACCTGCCTTCGAATCCTAATGAGTGCAGTAGTAGAAATTATTTCCTTTCAGGTCTAAATCTGTGTGCTCCGATTACACCCAAATAAGTTTCAAAGGCATCAAGCTAATGTCGCCATTTAATTGGCGGTTCACCAGCTGCATCTAAAATGGTGTTGGTGGGTGAACAGCTTGCATACTGAAGAGTGGATCAAAACTTGGGTATAAGGATTACTGCACTGTAGAAAATGACAATGTTTTAATTTTACGATGTACACTGTATGTGTGTCCTTTAAAGAACAGAATTATATTTCATGCAATGGAGACAATACTCAATGTAATTCTTCCGCACAACTGTAAGATTTGAACCAAAATAACAAATATTCATGGAGAAATTCCACAGTGCACGCTTAGCATCTCTGTATTATGTTAATGATGCGCGTGTGTCACCGTGACGTTGCAGTAATAAGGAGTAAAAGAGTTGTACATTTTTTGGTGTTCGAGTTACCGTGCTGCTGTGCTCACATCAAACTGTCAGTTTTTCTAGAAAATAATGAGGTGTTGGTTGAGTCACCGTGTGTAGATGCTCAAGCTGTTTTTTTTCTTCTTCTTCCAAAAATGAAAACAAGTATGTGGTAACTGAACTGATACAGAGTGTGAAATACACCTCCGTCGAATCTGAAGCAAAGAGGTAAGGAAGCGCCTAACACTCACTGTTGGAGAATAGAAAGAAGGCTCAATGCCGAGATTTTAGTCGGCAAGCACGTCTCTTCTGTTATCCTTTGTGAAGGTGTCAGTTACACTGTGAAGATGAAGTCATTATGGAGCTGAGTGGGCGTGTGTAGACCTCTGTCAGGTGCTTTTTCGTCATCCTACGGGTGCAGGATACACTGTGGGGCAGGAGGGGGATAAACAGAAGGCTGGAACTAAGTACACGACTGCGATCGGCCAGGCAGACTGCAACCAAATGCGACAACAGCACACACGAATGCCGAAGAATTTAGCTACGGCTCGATAGGCCTGCACAGGTTATGTCACCCTTTGAAGATAACCCGATCCTTATGGGACACTCCAGAACCTTTTTTAGGTCTCGCTGGTGATGCAGCACGAAAGCGCTGTCGCCAGCGAGATCTATTGTGGTAGTCTTGCCTGCCAAGTGGTACAGACTAGGGCACGCGCCGATTGATGTCTGTGGACGTGCTTCTAAAGAGTCGCGCTTGCGCAGACGCACTTCCATATACACACACAGCCCCAGCTTTCGCTTGGCTAGCATGCACTAACGGCGCGCACACACTCACACAGCCAGCTCCCCCTTTTCTTGAACACACACACAAACACGCACACACACACACACACACACACACGCACACACACACAGAAACGCACAGAAACGCACACGCACACATACACACACACACGCGCATTGCCCTCCTCCCCCACTCACCGCATCGGCGGCCTCAGCCGCCACTCCTGACTTCTGCCGCCACTGCGGGGCTCTCCCTCAGGCATGGGAGCCCCGCGCCAGTACTACTTCTCTGGGACAGCCACTCCGTGGGCGCGGGATTCCCATAGAAGACGGAAGTCCCGCCCCACGACAGGCGTGACGCACCCGAACTTCTGATATTGTATAGCGGAGATGGAAACTGCAGCAAACATATCTCAGAGGTCTCACACTACGCAACTCTCGAGATTTCGCACACTATTTAATTTTCTCCCCAGACGCTCCCACAGCTAGACTTCGAGTCTGGCATATGAGTGAGTTGGACATGGGTAAGGGGGTGAGCCGAAAGAGGTGAATGCCAAGTGCCCAGAAGTTCACCCCCTTCAAAAGGAGGACAAGTCAACACGTTGAGCCCAGAATGAATCAGTGCATGGCGGGCGACAGAGATGACGAGGTGACTAAGTCCGAGGAGAGCGAAATCCTTCTGCCCAGGCAGACTGAACAGAGCTGTGAGCAGCACACCCTTTTCACTCCAATGAGATTCTTCTTTGCCTCACTCTAAGATATGTTGGGATCCGCTCCGTGTCGGGCACGCGCAGTCTCAAGGGTTCCTCATGGGAAGTAGGTTTGCCACCTTTTCAAGAAATAATAAAGCAAGCATTTGCAATGCAATAGGTCTCGCATTTACGCGAGTTTGAGCTGTTGGCATTGTAAATGACAATGCCTTTTATTTTTGGTTTGCTTTTTGAAACAAAAATAAAAGGCATTGTCATTTACAATGCCAATAGCTTAAACTCGCGTAAATGCGAGACCTATTGCATTGCAAATGCCTGTATATATCTTTATCTCAGGTCAGATCGGCAGCAGTCCTGAACTCCCTGCTCCTGATCCCTCCTTCTCAGGCCGCATGAAGGTAGGTGCATCTCCTCTGGCTCCCGAAAAATGGCGGCAGGTGCAATGGATGAAAGCGGCAATGCTGACTCCGAGTGAACGCCCGGACCGCCTCACAAGGCCACATGTGTGCCCTGCCTCGGCGCCCTGGGTGGTCTCAAGAAAGGTCTCGCTGCCTGTAGTGTGAAGGGAAGAGGACTTCCTCGGGGGTGAAAACTGAGCTGGGTTCACGGAAGGCACAAGCCCAGCCCGAGGGCACACAAATCAGAAACACTTGTTGTTTCCTCACAAAACGAAACATTCACGTTTACTGGCCGAGCAGCCTTGGAGTAAACGCGCTTCCAATTTACAACCTTTTTATCGCTGTTTATTCCTTGAGGCGGAGATTTTTGTAATTGTTACCACACGCAAGGGCCGAGCCTTGGGCACAAACACAGAAGAGGTGGAGGGGGTGTCGTAGAAGCGGGGCAGGCCTGGCAGTGTAACACGAGCAGAGCACACACATCTCCGCAGCAGGCACTCAACCAACTCAGCATGCACCAGCAGCTCGTCCAGCTGAATGCAAAATATGCCTTCTGTTTCACCTGAATTTATGTGAAGTTTGGCTTTTTCCAGACTAAAAGCCAGCCCTTTGTTTATAATTTGCAATTCTGGAAGGGAAATAGTTCATGAACACAAACATGGAAAAGCTATAGCTGCTGCTGATTAACATAACAATTCTGTCTTTTTTCGCTGGAATAGACTTCTATCTGGTGAAAAACACATCTAAGAAAAGTTTTGGAAACTCAAAAACGTCTTTTCTTTTTGTATTTGTCGCGATGATTCTCTATTAACAGCGTTGATATAAAACTGTGTGCAAGGTAGGCACCGGCTAGTAGCGTCTTACTATTACCCAGTCCATTGTATTCACTTGATCAACCTCAGACGGATGGATGGCAGAGATGGCCCTACTCTTATTCAAAATCATGACCGCGTAAACACAACAGGCGACTGCTGCGAGTGTTAAACTCGCTGAACCATCTTGCCAAAAATAAGACAGACGAGCTGATCCAAGTTAGCCACATAAACCCATCAGAAGAGAGTATTGTTTATTTTATTATTTGTAGTGTACAGTCCTGTCCCATGGAAGGAGGCCAAAAAAGCATCTAGAAGGAAGGGGCCTTAAGCCCCCGGTGTCCGAGAGAGAGAGGGAGAGACGGAGCAGCCTGGTCGAGAAGTCTGCGACTCTTAAGAAAAGCTGCACAGCTTCCATTGATGGTGGATGGGAATCCCTTTGGGGTGGGGTGTCCACATCAGGCACGGACATAGAGCTCAAATAAATGGAATGAAAAAGAGTGAAATGGTTTTATCTATTTATAACTTTTATTTAGCGTTCCCCCCAAAATGTTTGTCTCGTGGCCCATCACGCAGATCTTAAGACCAGACACTACCAGCTGGGAAAATGCAGGCGGAGTTTACAAACACTGGTGCTCGCCTTCTGAAAACGAGCCCTGGCTAGGAGGACACGTATGTGCTGTGGGGTCTAGAGCCCAAGAAGCGATCCGAGCTACCCTATGCCTGGTGCGCTGGGACTAAGCTTTGGCAGCACATTGTTTAACAATGACGTAAGCCTACTGTTGGTCCTACCAATTTTACACATAAGGAAATGGAGCCAGAGAAGGGTAAAGTAGTCTACCAAGGAGCACACAGCTTAGCCAAGTGGAGAAGCCGGGACTACAACAAGAGTTGCTGTTTCCTCTTTGGTGTGATCAGTGGCCTCAGAAGGAAGAACAGCTTTTGTGGAAATACAGCAAGGCAGCAGAGTTTGCTCTTTACTGGTGACAGCCTGGGAGTTGCCCCGTGGAATGGTTGTTGCTAACAACAGCCTGTATTTGAAAGGGCAACAGAGAGATTTGAATCAAATAAGGAGCGGAGGCAAAGGTCCTGAGAGCCGGTTGAGTAAGAAGCACTGGCAGAACCTGCTTGGTGGTGCAGGATCCGGAAGACAGCATGTCTGCAGCTGGAGTTACTTCCGCCTCCTGCACAGACAAGGGGCTGCTGCATACCACTGCCCGCACTGCATACCACTGCCCGCACTGCATACCACTGCCTGCACTGCATACCACTGCCCGTACTGCACACCACTGCACACCACTGCTGGCACTGCACATAGTGAAGTAGTGTGGCTCACTGGTTAGAGGCGGCAGACCCGAGAACAGAGGACGGCCCGGGACCAGGGTTCGATTCCCGGCGCGGCAGGTTTCTGGACCAGGGTCAGCGGACTCGATAATTCTCTCGCCTCGGTGCCCACTCTGATCAGCGATCACACTCGGCAACTCTGGGCATTAGCTTGCCTCATCTTCACTAACGGCCCCACCAGACCGCCGGGGATGCCTGGTCTCACCCTGGAGATACCCATTAAGGGACCATCTCTCAGGGAAGCCAGGAAGGGTTTCGCAGCGGTCGAAGCGCCTTGGGACCCTACGGGTAAGTAGTGCGCTATATAAATGCCAATACATTTACATTTACATTAACACACCACTGCTCGCACTGCATACCACTGCCTGCACTGCATACCACTGCCCGCACTACATACCACTGCCCGCACTGCCTACCACTGCCCGCACTGCATACCACTGCCCGCACTGCATACCACTGCCCGCATTGCATACCACCGCCCGCACTGCATACCAATGTCCGCACTCTATCGCTTCTTCCAGGAAAAAGCCATGTCAATCTGAGAGGAGTCACTTTTTTAAAACTTCTATTTACTATCAATATAACGAGGCATGTGGCAGTAGTTACATCAGTTGTTAAGTCTAGCCGGAAAGTTAGTCCAGTCATGGACTGTTCACTTGGTGTTATCTCACACCTTCTCAAATTCTCAAACTGAATCAATTAATATAACCATCACTTTTCATTACATTTTTCTTAATCGCATCAAAGTTCATGTTTTAAATCAGATGTTATAAATCAATCACAGTTAGTTATTTGAACTCAATGTATACATGAAATGTATTATCATGATTCTTCAAATATTTCAATCAACAGTAACATTTAACACATCTTAATCGCGTGCCTGATTCATTTCGGTTCCCAAATGGTACCTTCCTCAGGGGCCTCTCTAGAAGAAAAAAATAAGAACATAATAATTGTTGTGCATGCCCATGAATGCTCTTGATTAATCTTAGTGTAATGTATGAATTCATACCTTGATAGAGTTGATATATTGTGAATGTCGTCTGCAATAAAAAACATCTAAATAAGACCTGCTTTCCTTGCATGTTTCTAATGAACAGACGTGTTTTATTTTAACATTTTTAAATTGATAATTGCTTACCGGGGCGTGCTCGAAAATATCACCGATGTGTGCTGTATTCAAAAATACCCAAGTTGTCTGAAATGTATGTACCTAAATCCAATTGGCCACACGAACTGTGCAAAAAGATTCACAATATCTCATTTAAGATATCTAATTTAATACCTGTGCCGGGTGATGATAAACTTTCAACCAAAAGGTCAATCAGAAACAATAAGAGGCTGAGTTAACTTCTATCACATTTGAAATATAACGTTACGCTACCTGATCGTGGGATGCAAGTTCATACCTGAAGCTCACTGTGTTCGCGAGTCTGAAAAGAATCAAAGACGCGTATAAAATTTGTGATGCTACACTGCCAGTACATTTATAAGCGTGAATGAATCTTACAACAAAATTTCATACCTAATTAAGTTTTCTTCAGGTCTTCCTCGAATCACCAAACGCTTGAAAGTTCAACCGGTGGCTGCCATAGCCGGAGGTTGTGATTATACGTGACTTTCACTGCTAACATTGAAAATGGACTCTTCGCCAATCTGAGGGATCGCAGAACGTTCCACGGTCGCCATCTTAACGAGATGTTGTTTTAATGCTAAATTGTCCTGCTCATTGAAAGAATCAGCAGCTTGTGTATAAAAGAGATGTATATATATTCATTATTAAGATGTCATCAAGAACGAGTGTTGAATAAACAATATTAACATATAGTGCTATATCAAACTGGGATGCGGGTCGGATCCGCTCTCGAATAGATACTACTTGATCATGCTATATGAGCTATATAAAATGACCGTTGTCGATGAATGTTAATATCTATTCGGGTGGTTACTACAAGTATAAACCACCTCAGATTCAACTAATCATCGTTGTTATTTAAGGTGCTGTTTCAAACTCTAATACGGGCCGGAACCGCTCACGGTGTAAGTGCCTCTAGAAATTGATGATGTACTATCGGTTGAATTAAAACGGCCTAATTTGAAGAATGTTATTGTGTGTTTGAGTGGTTGCAACAGGTATAGAACGGCTTAGTTGCAATCTATGTAATATTAAAGTTCCTAATGCCTGTAGTGTCGTTGAGTTATGTTATTGTCATTGTTAACTACAGCTTGTATAGCGCCAAATCACCTACAGGTCTCAAGGCGCTTTTGACAGAAGGAAGCTAAGCTAACAGAAAAAAAGATGCTTAGAGCTTATACCACTAAGTAGAGCTTAAAGCTTCTCTGAACAGAAGTGTTTTTAAAGATTTCCTGAACCGCAACAGGTTATATTCTTTACGAAGGAATTCAGGAAGTTTGTTCCAAACCTGTGGGACAGCCACGAGAAAGATCTACCACCCTTCGTGGCTAATTTATAGCGCGGGCAAGACGGTAATTGAGTGGCAGAAGACCTTAGTAGTCGTGTCGGTCTATAGACTCCAAGACGTTCTTTAATGTAAGCCGGAGCTTGACCATAGATTGCCTTATGGGCAATGCACAAACTTTTAAACTCCACCCGTTGTTTTATGGGGAGCCAGTGTAGCTTACATAACAGTGGCGATGCATGAGTGTGTCTAGGTAGTCGAATAATCAGCCTGGCTGCATCGTTCAAGACTACATGCAGTCTATTTATCAGTGTTTGGGGAAGACCCAAATACAGGGCATTCCCGTAATCAAGTCTCGAAAGGATTGTAGCAGAGACAATTGTCCGGAGCGTAGAGGGGGAGAGCAAGGGGACTAACTTACGTAGCTGTCTAATTAAGTTAGTACAAGTCCCAACCACTGAGGAGATCTGGCTGACCATTGATAGCTCATGGTTGATCTTAATGCCAAGACTTTTAACGTTGGCGCAGGGTTTAGGGGACGGGCCAAGATCTTGCGGCCAAAACTAATCTCCCCAAGGAGACGCTTCAGATGAAACCACCAGGACCTCCGTTTTATCGGGATTGATCTTCAGCGAATTTGCTGTCATCCAATTCACCGTATAGCTAAGTATTTTT
Source organism: Lissotriton vulgaris (assembly GCF_964263255.1). Lineage (NCBI taxonomy): Eukaryota > Metazoa > Chordata > Amphibia > Caudata > Salamandridae > Lissotriton > Lissotriton vulgaris. Next base: position 414,573,668 of record NC_141689.1, on the reverse strand, counting down.
TTTAGCATGGGTCTGTGCGGATGCAGTGTTATCAATGCTGAGTAACAGCTGAGTGTCATCCGCATAGTTAAAGGTTTTACAGCCCATGCTTACTAAAGAGTCAATTAGAGGCTGCAGGTAAAGATTAAATAGAAGTGGGAACAGGGCAGATCCCTGGGGGACTCCACACTTCAGGGTGCCCAGATTTGATGTACAATCCTCCAATTGAATCCTCTGAGATCTTTCAGAAAGAAAAGATTTAAGCCATTTATATGTTCCTTATATCTAATAATATCAATGGTGTATATAGTGTATTGTGTGTAACTATGATTCTTTACAAGTTATACTCCATTATATAATTCTGAGAAAAGCAACAAATTCAAGAATACCAAACATATATATGCAACAATGATGATGTAAACCACTACATTCCTAAATCATTCTGTAGATCACATTCTCCTGACAGTATCCTCCTAACAGTAATGCTTCTCCTGGGTCTGTCTATAAATAACATGATAAATCATATCTGTCATTAAGCCCTATGGGGGACATTGTTTTCAAAGTTTTGATCCAGTACAGTTCTCGTTGGAGTAGTTTCTGTCGAATATCGACACCCTGTCTTGGTGTGATCTTCTCTATTATAAAGAAACGTAACTGAGAGCTCAAATGTTTAGAATCCCTCCAGTGGACTGCCAATGGCGATGCCAGTTACTGGTTCCTGATTTTACTTTTGTGCTCTGTAACTCTAATTTTCAGTTTACGTTCCGTTTTTCCCACATACATCATGCCACACGGACATTTGATGCCGTAGATCACATTCTGTGTGTTACAATCACTTGTGTGTCTTAATTTATTCAGTTTTCCTGTTGTGGGGTGATTGAATGTGTTGCCAGTGGTTACAATATTGCAATGTATGCAATTTTGACATCGGACTGTGCCTTTGTACCTGGTTTCATCACTGTCAACTTTAGGTTGTTTCAATAATTCTTTTAGATTTCTGCCTCTTGTATATGCATGTAATGGTTCCTCCTTAAATAGGCCTTTGAAATCCGGTTCAGTGGATAATAACTCCCATCTGTGGTTGATTATTCTTTTGATTGCTTTGGACTGTGTTGTGTATTTGGACACAAACACCATCTTGTCGCTGGTTGTCCTAACTTGAGTTTGTAGAAGCTCCTGTCTGTTGATACTCGTGACTCTGTCCTTACTTTGACTCAACACCTCAGGTGGGTATCCTCTGTCTTTATATTTGAGCAAGTGTTCCTCCATCTTAATTAAACATGTTTGTGGTTCTGAACAAATCCGTTTTATGCATATCAATTGTGAAAATGGTACATTTCTGATTAAACTTCTCGGATGGAAACTTGTATAGATCAATGCATTATTCCGATCAGTGGGTTTGGAGTACAATTCAGTTTGGAAACCCGTGTGTGTTTTAATAACTCTTACATCCAACAAATCCATTGTTCGATTGTCAATTTTGTGAGTGAATTGTATTCTAGGATTTACTGCATTTAGATCTTTGATCATTTGTTCCAACTCTTCTGTGGATGCTTGCCATATCAGAAATATATCGTCGATAAATCGACAATACATCCTGATTTTGGTCCATCGGTCTGTGGTAATCAAGTTCTCTGCTTCAAATTGGGCCATAAAGATGTTTCCATATGCAGGTGCCCCGAAAAACCCATGGAAGTCCCCGTTAGTTGGGCATAGTGTCGATTGTTCCATTCAAAATAGCTGTTCTGTAAGCAAAACTTTAACAGTTGTGATATCAAATTTTTTTCTGTCTGTAGGTCTTCCATTTGTAGTAGTGCCCATTCTACGGAGTCTATACTAGCTGTGTGGTAATAGATGTATATAGTGCTACCACATCGAAGGTGCACAGAATCCAATTCTCCTGGAAATCTTGGGTCAAGTTTGAAAGTTTATTTTAAAAAATCAGTCGTATCCTTGATGTACGAAATCCATCCTTGCACAAATTGCTGTAAATAATAATCCACATATCGTCCGAGGGGGTCAAAAACTGACCCACACCCGATACGATGGGTCTAAACGGAGGATCGGTCGGATTTTTATGAATCTTAGGGATCATGTGTAGCTTGGGACATCTGGGGTAGGTTGTGGTAAGATATGCCCGGGTATTTTCGTCTATCTATCCCTTATCAATTGCATCTTGTAATAGTCTGTTGAGCATTGATTGTATTTGTTGAGTGGGTTCCATTTCAAGAAGAAGATATGTATTGACATCCATAACATGTTCATCAACTTTATTCCTGTAATAGTGAGTATCCATAACCACTATTGCTCCTCCTTTGTCCGCAGGGTGGATTGTAAGTTCCTGGTTGTTTGCTAGATTTTGTAGAATGTGTTGTTCTGTTTTAGTTAAATTCTGTTGTCTATTTTTCTTGAAGTCCAATGCTTCTACGTCCTTTTCCACCATGATTTCAAATGTATCCAGCATTTTATGTGAAACTGGTGGTTGATAGGTGCTTTTAGGTTTAAACTGCACTCCTCATTCTTGTGTAGTCTGTGGGGTTGGCACCATCACATTGGTAAAAAAATGTCGTAATCTTAAGGTTTTCATGATCCGGTAGAGAGCTGCCTCTGTTTCTATTTCATTGGCTTTTGTAGTAGGTACGAATGTTAATCCTTTATTCAAAACTTTAAGTTGATGGTTTGTCAAGTCTGTTGACAAGATGTTTATTATTAAACCACTGTCCTCCCGCTTCGTAGTGATTTGCCTGCCGCTTCCTCGCCTTGTCGGATGGTTTCGCTTGATCCTCCTGGCTGTTGCGTGGGTTGTAACCCTTTGTTTTGGACCTGGGATAAAAAAGCCACACTGCTACTTGATGGTTCTGCTCCAGCTGATTCAGTGGTAACTACTGTCGTCTGTGAAGTGAGGTGCACTGGTCCCCTGCTTATTGTGATTTCTTTGTCTGTAACCAAACTTTCCTCGGAAGAATGAGTTGTTGTTGTGGTCTTTTTTGGGTCAAATCTCCTCCGTGTATAAATATCTGCCCACGTGTACACTTAATTGAGTTTATAGTCAATTGTATCGCGCTTGTATTTGCGCAATTTTCCCTCCTGAAGTTCCTTGCTGTATTTATCCAATTTTTGGTTTATTCCTTGCAGATTTATTTGCCATGTGTTGGTTTCCAACCTAGCTTCCAGATCAATTTTCAAAATGTTAATCTCTTCTTCTAGCTCCCGGATAGTTTTTGACAGTTCCTCTACTATCAAAAGGATGAGGTCCAACGAGCATTTATTTAATATCGCTGCACCAAAACCCTCCAACCAAATCATTGTACCCAAACCAAGCAGCCACCAACCTCACACAATGGATCACCCACAGCGCCGACGAACTAGCACCCTTGAAAAACCATCAAATGAAGCAAGCTAGCAAAAAATCCCCCTGGTTCAACGATGATCTTAAGAAATCCAAGAAGTTCTGTCGCACCCTCGAGAAAGCCTGGAGAAAAAACCCAACCACTGACAACCTGACCACCTTCAAGAACGCCACCCGCAAATACCACCAACTGATCCGATCCACAAAGAAATCAGCATTCAAGGATTGACTTGACAACAACGCCCACAACAGCAAGGCACTATTCAACATCGTCAAAGAATTTACCAACCCCACCGCCGGCACCAACGACATCACTCCCTCCCAAGACCTCTGCGACTCCCTAACCTCATTCTTCCGCAACAAAATCGCCGACATACATAATAGCTTTGACAACCAGTCCGGAGACCAGTCCGCTCCACCCACCTCCGAACCAAAACCCCGTTCTAACAACCTTTGCGCCTGGAACCCAATCACCACTGAAGACACCATCCGCCTGATGAACTCCATCCACTCAGGACCGCCAACTGACCCATGTCCCCACCACATCTTCAACAAAGCAGACTCCATCATCGCACCCCATCTCCGAGACGTCATCAACTGCTCCCTCAACTCCGCTACCTTCCTGGAAAGCTGGAAACATGCCGAACTCAGCGCCCTTCTGAAGAAACCCACAGCAGACCCCACTGAACTTAAGAACTACCGCCCCATCTCGCTCCTCCCATTCCCTGCCAAAGTCATTGAGAAAGCCGTCAACAGTCCGCTCGCCGCCTTCCTCGAATCCAACAAATCCCTCGACCTCTCACAGTCCGGCTTCTGAGCCAAACGCAGCACCGAAACCGCCCTCATCGCAGCAACAGACGACATTCGAACACTACTGGACAACGGAGAAACAGTTGCCCTCATCCTACTTGACCTCTCCGCAGCCTTCGACACAGTCTGTCATAGCACCCTCACACAACGCCTCAGCAACATCGGAATACAAGGGAAAGCATTGGAATGGATCATCTCGTTCCTCGCAGGAAGAACCCAGAGAGTCCGCCTCCCCCCTTTTAGATCAGAGGCCACCGAATTCATCTGTGGCGTACCATAAGGATCATCACTCAGTCCCACCCTCTTCAACGTATACATGAGTCCCCTCGCATCCATCGCGCGCCAACACAACCTCAACATCATCTCCTACGCAGACGACACCCAGCTGATCCTCTCCCTCACCAAAGACCCAAGCACCGCCAAAACCAACTTACACGAAGGAATGAAAGATGTAGCCGAGTGGATGAAGAACAGCCGTTTAAAACTGAACTCGGACAAAACGGAAGTCCTCATCCTAGGATCATCCCCCTCTGCTTGGGACGACTCATGGTGGCCACCGGCCCTGGGAATCGCGCCCATACCAACGGACCACGCACGTAACCTGGGCTTCATCCTGGACTCCTCCCTCTCGATGACCAGACAAGTCAACGCGGTCTCATCATCATGCTTCAACATCCTACGCATGCTCAAAAAAATCTTCCGTTGGATCCCCACCGAAACAAGAAAAACGGTCACCCACGCACTGGTCACAAGCCGACTGGATTACGGAAACACCCTTTACGCCGGAACCACAGCTAAACTACAGAAAAAACTCCAACGCATCCAAAACGCCTCAGCCAGACTCATACTAGACATCCCCCTGCCAAGAACACATTTCCGGTCACCTGAAAGACCTCCACTGGCTCCCCGTCAACAAGAGAATAACGTTTCGTCTCCTCACCCACGCACACAAAGCCCTCTACGACCTAGAACCCGAATGCCTCAACACGCGCCTCTCCTTTTACACCCCCACCGACAACTACGATCGTCCAATCAAGCCCTCGCTGCAATTCCGCGCATCCATAGATCAACCATGGGGGGTAGATCCTTCTCCTTCTTATCGACCAAAACTTGGAATTCTCTCCCCACCCACCTCCGCCTTCACAGAACCACCTCTCCTTCAGAAAGCAACTAAAAACTTGGATATTCGATAAGTAAAGTACCCCCCCCTCCCCCTCAAGCGCCTTGAGACCCTCTGGGTGAGTAGTGCGCTATACAAATTTTGACCTTGAATATGCTGTACCATTTTTCCATGAATTTTGCATTTAGATTGAAACGGAGCAGCATTGGTTTGATGGCTAATCTCAAACCTCTTGGTATTCTTTTTGCCTTATGATATTGCACAAGAGTTGATAAGTGCATTTTTTGATTCAACTGGCGACGAGTCAGGTATTCCAATTGTTTGAGCTGTTGACTAATTGACTAAGTGAGCTACCATGGGCATCTTTAGTGCGTACTTCCTGGATTAGCGAATATATCTCATCCGCTTGATCGGATGTATATGCCATTGTTGTTGCTCTATTGTCCGTAATTCCTGTTATCTGATCGAACTGCATTTTATTCGTTGGGTGCTTCCCCACTGGGTTGACAATGTTTAAAAGATAATGGGAATGTGCGTGGAGAGCACTCCATTTGGAGTGCTCTCCACGCACATTCCCATTACCTAGTAGTTACATCAGAACATTCCGAGACCATTAGAGCTTTTGAATATGTTTGTTCACCCAGATATAATGCATCTCCCTTTCTTTACTCAAATGGTTATATGTCGTTACTACGAATTCCGTTGCAACGCATGCCTTTACCAAGCATGCGTTACAACAGAATTTCTTTTTTTACGCATAACCTTTCCCACGAATATTCCTTTACCACGCATAGATTAACAACCATTTTCGTTGTTAATTTATGTATGGTAAAGGCATATTCTTGGGAAAGGTTATACCCCTCCCCTGTACCCTTACGTGTTCCCCAGCCCCCAAATCTTCATCTTTTTACCCCTGCCCTTAACCCTCAATATTTTTTAATTCCCCTTACCTCTTCACGTCGTTGTTTCTTCGCCTTCATCTTCCTTGATGACGTTCTACGTTGTAAAGAGGAAGCAGAAGTTTTTTTCCGTTTCCTCTCTTAACGACGCCGATTGTCTCCATTTTGCTTCGTAATTTCTTTTTTGGGTGGGGCTAGGAGATCCCCTCTTAACCCCCCTTTTTATTCTCACTTTTTTTTATTTGGTATGCCCCCAATGCCCCCTTTTTAATTTTTTTTCCTTTACCACACATGCCTTTACTACGCATCTCGTAGTAAAGGTATGCGTGGTAAAGGCTTCCGTGGTAACCACGCATGCGTTCTAATGCATGCGTGGTAAAGCCTTTCGTGGAAACGTCCGCGTTGTAGTGGCCATTTCCCATTCCCCACCAGTCACCTCCATGAACTCCCTCTTCCGTGAATTTGAACAATCTCTAAATCCCACCGAAGGGGGTATACATGGGCTCCCCCTACTTACATTCCCTTTACCCCAGATTTGCTCCCACTTTTTGGGGCAGCCTCTACTTTCATAACCCACCTTCTCGGCCACCATACACCAGTCCCTATCTTTAGTCCCTTCTGGAGTGTCGGTGTTGTTGTAACCTCCCACAGTCGTGCAATGTTATGTTTTGCTAGAAACATCCCCAGCGACACCCAGTACCTCTTGTCGTTAGATAGCTGCTCTTTTATAGGACATTGCTAACTTTTCTTAAAATGTAAATAACAGGTGAATGACCAGGGAAGACCATGCACCCATTATGGAAGTGCTCTAAATGCTGGCACAACTTCACATAGACTTTCTGTTGTGTAGGAGTAAAGGGCTTACATTTCGTTTTACTTGTAGATCAAGCACTTTTTGAAATGGACAAGAGGATTCTCCTTCCTGTTGTATCCCCCGATGCCCTTTGCAGACCCACGTGCTTGCCATAAACTGCGTACAGAAATCGTGGCACACCACTAATTAAGCTTCTTCGTGTTAGACGTGTTTTTTATTTTTTGTTTTACTGAATCCAACTCCACCCTCCAACTCCACCCTCCAACTCTACCCTCCGACTCCACCCTCCAACTCCGCCCTCCAACTCTGCCCTCCAACCCAACTCCAACCTCCAACTCGACCCTCCAACTCCACCCCCACCCTCCAACTCCAACCTCCAATTCCACCCTCCAACTCCACCCTCCAACTTCACCCTCCAACTCCACCCTCCATCACTCAGGAACACCACCACATCACTCAGGGACACCACCATATCACTCAGGGGCACCACCACATCACTCAGGGGCACCACCACATCACTCAGGGGCACCACTAAGGGGCAGCACCACATCACTCTGGGGACACCACCACATCACTCAGGGACACCACTACATCACTCAGGGACACCACTACATCACTCGGGAACACCACCACATCACTCGGGGACATCACCACATCACTCGGGGACACCACCACATCACTCGGGGACAACACCACATCACTCGGGGGCTCCACCACATCACTCGGGGACACCACCACATCACTCGGGGGCACCACCACATCACTCTGGGAACACCACCACATCACTCTGGGGACACCACCATATCACTCGGGGGCACCACCACATCACTCTGGGGACACCACCACATCACTCAGGGACACCACCACATCACTCGGGGACATCACCACATCACTCGGGGACACCACCACATCACTCTGGGACACCACCACATCACTCAGCCCAACCACATCATCACTCAGCACCACAACAGCACTGTCCTCGCTTGCTACCAACAAGCATTGCCATAGCCAATAGGACTTGCATTAGAAAGTTTAAGCTATTGGCTTTGCGAATAACAATGCTATTAATTTATATATTTTCAAACCCAACACTAATTTAAAAAATGTATCATTTACAATACCAATAGCTCACACTTTCCTAATGCGAGACCTATTGCATTGAAAATGCTTGTTCTAGATGATGTGGCTCCTGTGTGTGATCTCGACTCTCCTCGCTCGTCGCCACGAAAGTATGTAGTAACGACAGGAAGCAGCAGCTGAAGGTGAGTTCATTTATTCACAACGTACAAAGATCCCACAGACAAACGTGGCGGTGCATACAAGCGCCACACTGGTTCAGGTCAATAGTCATTAAACAATCCAACCGTCATAATATAAGAGTTGCATGACTCGCGCGCCAACGGGAAGCGCAAGGTAAATACCTATGGAGTGTCCGCGCGCCAAGAGTGCGCGTGTACAGAGCACTACACACTTTCACACATAAACGTGAACATTTGTGTTATATGATGTACTACAAATCCTAGTGTGCGCTTCCCTGCTAACAGTAGAATATAGTGTGGCTCGGTAGGATGAAGTGATGATGTGTGTTAAAGAGTGGAGCTCTCTTTTATTAGCTTCGATGTTTGTTATTGGTCACGTGTGAAAAAGCTGGAAATATTTTTTCATTAACCAGGTAGTGGCTGTGTAGTCAAAGACCTGTTTTTGCAGGGGACTCCAGAAATGGATTCTAGCAGATAGGTACTGTTTATTGCCTCCTCCACCCTGGTAGTAGGTGGGGGCTCAGTTGATGGTCCTGTTTCTTCCATTCTCCGGATGGCCATCTTTTTTTCTGGCTCTGGACTGTGGACCTGGAGGTCACATCGACACAATTATTGCGCTTATCGATTCTGGCCCTTATTTCCCTTTTATGGCCTCTGGCACAGTGTGAAGATTTGCCACAAAGCTAGTTGTTGTGTCAACTAATATGGCTAACTCCTGTTCACAGAAGCTACGGTTTCTGTTCCACTCTACTTACATTTCAGTTCTTGCTTCAGGATTTCTGATTGTGGCCTCAAAGGTGGAAGTTATAACTCACTTTCTGTTTTTGAGGTCATCAGTCGGAGACAGCATGATGGTAGATATTTATAGATTATATATCAGTATTTGCAAATAATGCCGTATCAGTATTCAAGATTTGAAGTAGTCGATTTGCCATTATTTGTGACCTGGTAGTTGCACTTTGTATTTCTTTATAATCATGATTTGCTATTTTTTTTTAATGCCCATATTTCTTCATCTCAAGTCCATGTTAGCACATCTGTTCTCAGGCTACATGTATTGTATGAGTGTCAAACAATTCTAGACTGAATCACCTGTATTTAAAAGCCCTTCAACATGATGGCTTGAAAGTCACTTCTGGAGGATGGTAGTCGACTATTCCTCGGTCTCCTGGGACGACAAGAGTTCTTTTCTCCTCGCCTTTTCAGATTACTGGGCATCTTGAGAGGTGGCTAGGTAGAGGGGCGCTTGGCCCACGCTGTTACCCTGGACTTTACCCACATTTGCTACACCCTGTATCCCAGAAGCGTGAAATATGAGTAAAACTGTGCACTGAATCTACATGACATTGCTGCCTTGGCTGATTGTGCCGCGATACTGTGCACTTTGTTACTGTCAGTGCGTATGTGGGGAGTATTACAAGATGTGCGCTTTATATTGTGCTATATTGTGACATCATGTATGTGTAATGTAGTCTGGGGGCCCTGAAGCGCAAGACTGTTCATAGCTCGACTATTGATTTTACGTTTTACACCAGATGCTTGGGCCCACACAGAGCTTCGATTGGTACCATCTGCTCATCAGATTCTGCTTCAATGTGACTACATGAAGGGCGGCTCTTTTTTCACAATTATTGATAAGCTAATAATTCACTTTTTCAGTTAAATTATAGATACGCCAGATGGGTTAGCTGTTAGTGGGGGGATTTTGGCTTCTTTTAATTTTACTTTTGTATTTGCTTGGCTTACATGCAAGACCACTGACTCATTGTGAGTGAAATTGCTCTCCCTCCCTCACACCTCCACCATTAAGTGAGGCCTTCCCCCGAGCCTCTGCACCCTTGAGTGTTGCTGTTCGAGGCCCTCCTCCACCCGCGGGTTTCACCTGTGCCTCATCCCTGGTGGTCCAGTGGACCTCTGTCTCCATTCTCTCGCTCCGCTTTTTCTCTCCTTTTTCACTCGTTTCTTCCCTCACTTCTATCTCCCCCTTCACTCTCCTTCTGGGTCTTTCCTCCATTTTCTGTCTCTTTCACCTCATTTCAAGCTCCCCCTTCACTCTCCTTCTGTATCTTTCCTTCATTTTTCACTCACTTTTTTACCCTCATCTCAATCTCCCCCTTTCACTCTCCTTCTGTGTCTTTCCTCCACTCTTTCTTGCACCTTTGCTGCCGTATTTGCAGTTTTCTCTTTTTGCCTTTTTCAGCCCGTTTTTCCCCGCCGCTGCTGCCCCCGCGGCCACTCCCTCCCCCTTCCCCCCCAGCACGACCAGTGCGACCAGCCCAATCCAGCTTCTCTCCCCGCTCCCACCTCCCAGCTGTCCAGCCCTCCCCAACCCCTACTTAATGGCAGCCGCTGCGGGGACAGGCGAGCAAGACCACTGACTCATTGTCAGTGAAATTGCTCTCTCTCCCTCGCAGCTCAACCATTATGTGAGGCCTTGTCCTGAGCCCCTGCACTCTCGAGTGTTGGTGTTCGAGGCCCTCCTCCACCAGCAGGTTTCACCTGCGCCTCATCCCTGGTGGTCCAGTGGACCTCTGTCTCCATTCTCTCGCTCCGCTTTTTCTCTCCTTTTTCACTTGTTTTTTTCCCTCACTTCTATCTCCCCCCTTCACTCTCCTTCTGGGTCTTTCCTCCGTTTTTTGTCTTTTTCCCCTCATTTCAAGCTCCCCCTTCACTCTCCTTCTGTGTCTTTCCTCTGTTTTTAACTCGTTTTTTTACCCTCATCTCAATCTCCCCCTGTCACACTCCTTCCGTGTCCTCGGTGTCTTTCTTCCACTCTTTCTTGCACTTTTGCTGCCTTATTTGCACTATTCTCTCTCTTTTTGCCTTTTTCCTCTTGCCTCTTTCAGGCTGTTTTCCCTGGCGCTGCTGCCCCTGCGGCCTCTTCCCCCCAGTACGACCAGTGCGACCGGCCCAATCCAGCTCCCCTCCCCGCTCCCACCTCCAAGCTGTCCAGCCCTCCCCGACCCCTACTTAATGGCGGACAGTCCACCGGCGCGTCAAAGGCAAACCCGACTGCGACCAGCGGCAGGAACCGTGGATCTCTGCAGCTCCTAAGCTACGACCCAGCGGCACTCGATGCTCTCAACCCAGGGCGCAACAACAACTGCAAGCTAGCATCACCAGCCAACACCCACAGACCCTTCAGCTGTCACCGCTGCTGGCACACCTGCAGCACCGCCAAGACCACGGACCTGGCAAAACCCACCTGCAAGAACACAACCGAACCAAAGACCCTGCAATACATCCTCCTCAACTTCCGTTCCCTCCACAAAAACGCCACCGAAATCTGGGACCACCTCTACAGCACCACACAGGACGTAGCATTCTTTAACGAAACCTGGATCAACACCACCTCGGGACCGGACATCGCCATCGCCATTCCCCAAGGATACAAGATCTCCAGGAAGGACTGCCCCACCTGCCTGGGAGGCGGAATCGCCATTGTCTACAAATCCACCCTCCGCCTGAGCACACTTCCCGGCAGGCCCACAGACCTGATGGACGCCTTCACTTCAAGATACTGTCCAGCCCTACCTTCAACCTCTGAGGAACCCTCAACTACCGACCCCCTGGACCCAGCAGAATTTTTGCCAACTCCATCACGGACATCAACTCCCTGCATGCCATTGCGTCCACCAACTACACCCTACTGGGAGACCTCAACTTCCAACTTGACAACCAACTGGACCCCAGCACCACATCCCTCCTGGACAACCTCCACAACATTGGACTCCACCAGATTGTGACCGAACCCACACACTCTGCAGGACACACCATTGATCCCCTCTTCACAACAGGAAACTCCATCACTTTTAGCCACGCCACCGAAACTCCCATGGACTGACCATCGATGCGTCCACTCCACCTTCATAAAACACACCAGCACCTGCTACCACAAAGAAACTGGACCAGAATCACTGACGACCAGTTTACCTCATCACTTGACAACTCCACACCACTGCAGAAAACGATGACCCCAACACCACAGTCCACACCCTGCACATATGACTCTCCGACAGCGCCAACACCATAGCCCCCTCAAGAAAAACAACAACACCCATGCCAAGAAAGCTAGATGGTTCACCATCGAACGTCTTGAGTCCAAACGCACATGCCGCCGCCACGAAAAGGCCTGGAGGAATACCAAATCCACAGAAGCCCACAGCAACTTCAGAGCCGCCACCAAAGTGGAGAAGTGTGGCTCAATGGCTAGAGCGGCAGAGTGGAGAAGTGTGGCTCAATGGTTAGAGCGGCAGACCCTGATGCAGAGGTCTGGCCCGGGACCAGGGTTCAATTCCCGCCTCGTCGGGTCTTGGGCTCAATTTCCTGGACCTGAAAATTCTCGCCTCGGTGCCTATTCTAATCATGGGTCCCACTTTGCAACTCTGGGCAATAGCTTGCTTAATCTCCACAATGGCCCCAACAGCGCTGGGATGCCAGGCTTCACCTTGGGGGTGTCCAGGAGTGGACATTTCACAGGGAAAAGCCAGGAAGGGTTCCACAGCTGTATGCGTACAGCGCCAGGAAACCCCTGATTCGGTATAAGTGCGCTTTACAAGTACAAATTCATTTCACAAAGGCCATTTTACATCCCTTATCTCCCATGGCTTTCTTTTAATTGCTGCTGTCAGCAGGATGCCTGGATTCAAGTGTGTTCACATATACACACCATGGCGTGAATGTGATTGACAGCACAGGGCCTGAAAGGTCCCTGCTCTGTCAAACACAGCGTGGTGGGGAACACCGGACATTATGCGAAATGAGCCCTGCTGAATAGTTTAGAGGTGCCTCCACTTTGGTTACAGAGGTGCTTTGACTGTCTGACAGCCTCCTTCGTGCTCGTGCGCCAAAGCATCAATAAGCCTACCTTTGATGGCAGCAGAGAAGTGCCGGTACTCGAAGCGATAAAAATGAGAAGTGCCGGTACTCAGTACCGGTGAGTACCGGCCCATTTAAAGCACTGTTCTGGAGGATAATAATTGAGCAATTGAACAAGTCAAGAGCCTTTCATGTTTTTTAAGTCTATAGATTTTCTAAAAACACTTTGTCTTGGAGAGCATTTTTCACTCGAAAATGTGGAAATATTGAACACGTTACAGTAAGAAAGCTGTTCGTCATTCACAGTGGGTGTTAGTACTTATACTATCACACAGCTGGTCTTTTCAGAAGAGCTGTTCTTTCCTTGAGTTCACAAGTTATAACAAATAAACTGCTAGATCGTAAGAAGGAAACTTACAAGCTAGAACGACTACTTTATTCAAAAGTCGTTATGTACTTTGTTTGGAGTGGCGAGCGAAATTTCAGTTTTAGCAACCTGTGAATGTGTATTCAGCCAGCAGGTGTCACCCTCTGAGCGGGTATCATTCAGTCCCTGTGATGTTCACTCTGGTTGCAGAGCGATTGCAGTTCGTGTTTCTAGTTGAGAAAGAGAGCTGATGTTTGCTTAAAACATTTTTTCCACCAGTAGTTTATTTGACGCTGCTCCTTTCCCACAGACTGTTTGTTGCAACCAGTGATCATTTCTTTAGAGTAGTTACTCTAACTAGTAATGTTGAAATCTTCATAGCAAAATGACGCGCATTGTGACCAAGATGAATACTTCTTACTTTGCTAATCTGAAAGGCTCAGTGAAATGAAGTGACAGAGTCACAACGTTATAAATAACTTAAGATTTATTCGTGCCACTATCGGGCCCAGTGGTGAGGAGAAAATACTTCCAGCCGTCACCAGATCCAACCGCTAATCCCCGAACATCCAAACAACATTCCACAATGACATAGCCCCGTGACATAGCCCCCATTCCATTAATGACATAAGCATGACAAATTACATTCTACCTAGTAAAGTGACATACCACATGCCCTTTAACAAAAAACTAGACTATAATGAAATACAGAATACAAAAGTTAAATAAACAATTAATGTAAAAAGAAAGTGAACCAAGAAAAATAAATTTCACTCCAGCACTTAATCTTCTAGCTTCTTTGGCATTCTTACATTTCTCTTGTGAGAAGAACTGACCCTCAATCCTCCACCAGTTTCATCTTGTTGTGCACGTCCCAATGTAATAGATTCTGCATAACCACCAGTATCATCTTGTTGTGCACTTTGTATAGTAATAGATTCTGCATTACCACTAAACCACGAGCTGGATCCAGCAACCACCTAATGCTCAAACATTTTCTCCTGCCCTGGTTTAAGAACCACAACCAAACCTTTTTCCACCCCCCCCTTATTCCTCAACAAAACTGCAGAACTTGTGACTCTATCCGCCAAAACAGGATCAGAGAATTTAGAAGTCCCTTTACCTTGTAAAACAGGTTTGATAACACGCACCCAATCACCCACTTTGATAATTTTGGACTTGACTCTATGACAAGTATCATGATATAACTTTACCTTGAGTTGTGCCTCAATAATATTTTCCTTTGCTTTGGCAATTTCACCATCAAGAGAAACATTTTTTTTTTTTGCCTTCGCAAATTCAGGTGGTATGGTTGTCAAACTTGTCTTCCCCTCATAAGGAAATAAGGAGACACCACAGTTACTGAATGTGGAGTATTGTGGTAACTCCACAATTTTTCTTTAAAAAATGTGAATACATGCAGGTTACTTTCCAATGCAGTTTGTACACCCTCCTTAATAAATCCATTAGCCCTCTCAACTTGGCTGTTGGCCTTTGAACAATAAAGAGGTGCTTTGTCAGAAACAATACAATTTTTTTTGAGAAATGATAACATTTTGGAAGACCATTGTCTGACAGTAGAATTTTAGGAGGACCTTCCACACAAAAAATATTATCCAAATATTTGATAAGCTCTTCCGTGTTGGGCTGTCCCACGAAGGTATAATAGATCCATTTGGAAAAGGTGTCCACCACAACAATTAAAAAATCTGTTCTGCCTGCCTAAACACTCAAACGGGCCAGAAAAATCTATAGAAATCTTATCCCACAGATTATGTGGACAATCCTGAAAACTTAAAGACTCTGCAGAAACCTTCCAATGTTTATCTGAATGAATACATACATCACATCTATCAACATACAATTCAATACTAGCATCCATCCCTGGCCACCAATAATGTTGTTTATGGTTTTTCTTCATACTGGAAATACCTGGATGCCCAGAATGCGCTAACTTAATAAGCATTCTGTGAAAACCTATAAAAGGAACAAACAAATCTTGTCTCATCAAAATTCCATTTTCAATAGTGAGCTCATTTGAAACTTGCTCGAAACTGTGCAATCCCAGATCAATATTCCTACTAGGTGGCCATCCATTTATGACATACTGTTTCACTTTTAGCAGCACTTCATCTTTTGCTACTAAATCTAGCCATTCATTCTCGGAGACAATGGCATTACACATACTTTAAACATCCGCCATAGCAACCACGCACTCATGTTGATCTGTTACTGTTTCTTCTCCATTTTCCTTGTATGCCAATCCGGACACGCAATCTGCTGTCAAGTTCTTTCCACCCGAAATATGTCTGATTTCAAAATTGAATTCTTGAAGCCTGGCAATGAGTCTAATCAGTCTAGATGAGGCATTTCCTGATCGCACTCCATCCATCATATACACCAAATGTTTGTGGTCAGTGACTAAGACAAACAGTCTTCCCCACAGAAAATTCTTTAACTTTTCCACTGCCCAAACACAGGCAAGAGCTTCCTTTTCGATAGTGCTGTAATACTGATCAGCCCCTCTGATGGCTCTTGATATAAACAAAATTACTCTTTCTTTACCTTCAACAAACTGTGTAAAAACTGCTCCTATGCCAACAGCACTGGCTTCAACTGTCACAAATGAATCACCTTCGGGATCAAAAGTATTGAGGCCAGGACAAGTTTCTTAACTTGATCAAAAGCCTCATCATGCTTTGCAGTCCACACAGAAGAAACCCCCTTCTTGAGAAGTTGTATTAAAGGTTCAACAACCAGAGCATATCCTTTCACAAACCTAGCATAATATTCTCCCAGACCTAAAAAAGACCAGAAAGAATCCTTACTTTACGGTTTGCTGACATTATTTAAAGTGTTCACAAAATCCGCGTTGGGAAAAATGCCTTCACTAGTTATTATGTACCGAGGTAGTCTATCTCTTCCACTAGAAATTCACACTTTTCTCTACTTACAGTCATTCCTCTCTTTTCCAAAATACCCAACACTGAATCCAAAAATTCATTATGTTCCACGCTGGTTTTATAAAAAATTAGGATGTCGTCGTGAAAAGCCCGGACTACTTTTAATCCTTGGAACAAAGTTTCAATGAATCTCTGAAAAACACTAGCTGCTGAGGCTAAACCGAATGGCATCCTGAAAAATCTAAAAACACCAAAGGGTGTTATGAAAGCAGTAAGATCATTGGAATCTTCATTTAGAACTACCTGGTGATATGTAGATTTTAAATCGATCACCTAATTTGTTTTAGTCCCATTAACTGCAGCTAACAACTCATGTATCCTTGGAAAAGGATGAGTATCGATGTTAATGTTTTTGTTTAAAGATCTAAAATCAACACACAGCCTCAAATATTTCTTTTTTTAAAGAGTGATCACAATGTCCGAAATCCATTCAGAGCTATGTCTAGGCTCAATAATTCTATCCGTACATAACATGTCCAGATGTGACTTCAAAATTTGGCAGACACTTAAAAGTACAATACGTACTTTATGTTGCACTGGTAATGCCTCTTTCTTGAGTCTAATGCTGTGGCTAAAACCTTTTACTTCTCCAACTTTATTTTGAAAATCTGCTTTATGTTCAGCCACAATATTCTCCACATTAGAGTTTTGTGCACTCACTGAACTTGTAGACAAATCTCTCAGTCTGATGGGACAGTCCGTTCCAGGACAAAGAATAACAATTTCCCAGGTCATACCACACCACAATATTCTTCCCTTTCCTGGCAACATATATTTTTGTGAAAATATTGCGTCCTTTAAACTTCAAATGTTCTTGAAAATAACCCACCATTTCTATTTCAAAATCGCCAAAAGCTTTGGGATTCACATCAGTTTTTGTCCGGTCTTACATGACACCAATTTCCATTAAAGAACTCATCTGAAATTATGGTAATAGGTGAACCAGAGTCAGCCATAGCTTCCAAACTCACCTTTTCAATATGAACCACCCCCAAAGGTGCTTTAAACCCATATTCAATGTTATACACCCCAGAACTAACTGAGGGATCATACAAGATGAGAAGCAAATGTTCAACTTTGTTACATACTTCCTTCACAGCATTAATTGATGGTTTAGAAACAAATTAGAACCTTTACATACCCTCTGAAAATTACCACACTTATTGCTTTTGTTGCATTTCCTTCTTAAAGCACGACACTCCGTACTGTTCTCTAAATGCATTTTGGAACCACACCTATAACAACTGACTTTACTTCTGTTTTTTACCTTCTAATTTTACAACTTTCTTAGTTGATTGAATCACACACACAGGAGATGCAGCACCACCCCTCTGCAGTTAGCCCTTTGGCTGATTAAATGGACCTTTCAAAACCCTTAGCCAGGTCTAAAACTTCAGCTAAAGTAGGGTTACGATACGCTAACAGTTTTTCCCGATTTTTTCTGAATCACAGTTGAAGACAAAATGGTCTATTATGCAATTATCCACACTAGCTCCTAATTCGCAATTGGCAGCCAATATTCTCCATGCTGCCACATACTCCTCTATGGATTCCACAGGAAATTGCCTCCTTTTGTAAAAGCTATGTATTTCAATCATTACATTGGGTTCATCAACAAACTGCGTTTCCAATCTTGCCACAGCTTCTTTGAATACATTCCACCAATCACCTTGACCTCTGGGTAGATGTTCAAAGATTTCAATAGCTGCTGTGCCTAAATAACTGAATAGAATTGCTTTCTTTCTATCACATGAGAAGCTATTTCCATCAATTGCAAGTAAATCATTCTCAAATGTCTTAAACCCTTTTTTCCAAACAAGTACTGACTTGCCTGGCACTTGTAAAAATGTGGGAGGTGGATTACCTACTTGCGAACTTGCCATAATGTAATACCAATAAATATGTAAGAAAATATCAAGTGTACTCCTAATAAAGTTTTATATTAACTGAATATAATACTAGAGTACTCAGTTAGATGTGTTGCCTCTTAGTGTGCACATCACAGTAGTAGTAAATCCTCCATAAGAGATGCTCCAAGCAGTGTGCACATCACTGTAAATTGTAGACATTTTTCTCCTCAATTTAACTCTATTTCTTGATATACACCAGAGAACTAGTATTGTGGGAAAAGAGTACCATAAATGTTACCTCAAAAGCTGTTGAACACAGTTGCACTCACAAAGTGTGTGTGTCACTGACGCGTGAATATATTGCTGTGCACACAATTGTAGACAAATGAGACAGGGTGCATCTCACAACAGTGGTCGTTGAGTAAAAAACGATTGACGAAGTGAGCAATGCTGTTTAACATAAGTTGAAAGCTGGAGCGTTAACTATATCAAAAGCTCACTTAAGATGGCCGCCAGATGACGTCATGTACGTGATGTTTCTATGGTAGGTGGAGCTTGCTCTGAGATCCTTTAATTATGTGAGCACTACGTGCAACTGTGTAATAGATCAGAAACAGCGCGTGAGATGCAGCGTGTGAAGCTTGCTACAGGAGTGCGCCCGAGAAACCTCCAACCCACCGGTGAGTTTGTACTTCACTGCACTCCAATCTACATCAAAATCCAAAATAATCACAGGAGGCATTAACCACTGGAAAAACACTCACATAGGGCAAGAAAACAGCACGTCTCAAATTCTTCTTTAATTCTTAACCACTTCCATACTCCTGACAAGGTCAACTCGTCATGGGTTTTACCTGCCCTGTGCTTATGACGAGTTGACCTTGTCATGAACAATGGTAAATCTGAATATCCAGCACCCAGCGGGAAAACCCCTTAGCAGCCAAGATGTTTAAAGGGCTCCATTTTCGTGAAAATTATCAAATAAATCACAGTTCGAACACGGTGGGCTTGCACAATCAACTCGTTGCCATTGAAATGAAGTGACAGAGTCACAAAGTTATAAATAACTTAAGATTTATTTGTGCCAATAACGGGTCCACTGGTGAGAAGAAAATATGTCCAGACGCCACCCAGATCCAACCGCTAATCCCCCGAACATCCAAACAACATTCCACAATGACATAGCCTGTAGTGCTTCCAACCTAAATTAGTTGCATCCCCATGGGCACACCTGCGTTCCTGTAAATGGGACTCCAATGAAATTTATCACAGCAGGTTCTTTTCAAATGTAATCCATTTATTCGATATCTAGTTCTTTGAAATTTTTTTCATTTAATTTCATCCAAAATATACTTTGCAAATTATTCCTTTTTTAATACAGCCTTTGTGGCTCCTATGCATTTCGGGCTGAAAGCCCTTCTTCAGGGAGCATCACTGCAAAAAGATCGATTCGTAGCACATATTATATTGATCTCATATTAACAACAGACTAACAAAAATAAATAATCATACTACATCTCCAACTCGCAAAAATATGATGTTTAAATAATTCATTAAATTTCAATATTAGCTATTCACAAGCTTCTAGTACTCATCTGTGTGTTATAACTGTGTACGTTATCCACTCTGTGTGCGGTAGTGAAATCTAAATGTACTCCGTGATATACAAACATTAGGATGTGAACATGCTCAGTGTTCTAGTGAAAACCAACCGCGTAAAATCACGTTAAATCCCACGTGTATCCAACTTAAATATGGTAAACTCACAGCATTGCACACTCGCGGTCGTCTTGTCCTACTTGTGAAAAGTCTACACATGTGCAGAGGTATACGCCCAAAGACGAATAAATCGACCCTACACAGAACAAACGAAATCCTCCTCATCGGGAAGTGATACAACAGGCAGACCACAGACTGGCAGATCACACACCACGCATAAGAGAGGGACCAGAACCAAATCAGCAATAACCATTAACAACATCCGTAGCAACCACAAGTTCTTTTTTAGAACAAGGCCATCAAGAACTCAGGCCAATTTCTAGACAAATATTTGCAACCAAGTGTGAAAAATATGAAAACATTTATAAAGGACACAACTGATTTTATATTGAATCTAGAGGAAATCAAGGTAAGATGATATTGTGTACAACGGACATAAAATCCCTTTACCCTTCGATCCCGCACCTTCAAGGTATTGAAGCCGTGGAACAAGACTTAACGAGAACTGATCTGGAACTTCCAATGCAAGTGTTTTTGATGGAGCTCATGTACTTTACCCTATATCAGAGTTACTTTAAATACGAAAGGATTGGTATCTTCAACTAGCGGGCACTTCCATGGGCAATTGCGCTGCCCCGGTATATGCAAATCTGTTTTATGCAGCAACTCCTGTCCTGCTTCTGAGGCAAGTCAGCCTCCTGCAATCACGCTTGCACACACACACACAACCCCCCCATGGTACAACTAAGTCAGCCTCCTGCAATCGCGCACGCGCACGCATACACACACCCCATGGTACAACTAAGTCAGCCTCCTGCAATTGCTCTCACACGCACACACACACACACAAACACACACAGACACACCCCTCCCCCCCTACAACTAAGCCCCACTCACCGGGCTAAAGGCTGGCTCAGTCACGCTCAGGACTCCCCTGGTTTCATCTCCGCCGCATCACCTGGCACACGCTGGGCTTCCCTCACTCATGGAAGCCCAGCGCTTGCATCAGCAGCCTCAGCCGCAACTTCTGCTCCTCCTTACGTGTGCAGCCACCGCGGGGCTCTCCCTTAGGCATGGGAGCCCCGCGTCACCACTGCTGCTCTCTGCCAGGCACTTCGTGGGCGCAGGCTTCTTGCAGAAGGCGGAAGTCCCGCCCCACGACCGGCTTCACGCTCCCGAACTTCCGGTTTTTGGGCCGGTGGCGGTGATACCTTAACAGTTAAGGTATCGCCCGCCGCCGACCCAAAAACCTTATTTTCCGTGGTGTGGTTTTATTTGCATCTCGCACACAGTGTTCAATAAAAGCACTTGTGAATGTATTTTATTGTGCCAATATGCAGGACGGTCTGCGCATGTCAGAAAACAACACAACCGCAAGCAGCCTTTACAGCTTCTTTCATGACTGCCTTTAAACAGAATTTTCCCAACTCAAGCAACTTTTGATTCGTGGGACAGTCTCAGCTGAGCTGGACAAGAAAACAAAATCATACCGACTAATAATAATAAAACAAGCATTCGCAATGCAATCTGTCTCGCATTTGCTACAGTTTAAGCTATTGGCATTGTAAATGACAATGCCTTTTATTTATCTGTTTTGAAACCCAACACATAAATCAAAGGCATTGTCATTTACAATGCCTATAGCTCAAACTCTCGCAAATGCGATACCTAGTGCATTGCAAAGGCTTGTTTTGTTAACCATCTGTGCTTGTGAACTAGTAACTGCGAAAGTAATTTTACAAACTTTAAATCATAAAATGAACCGCTAATGTGATAAGTAATGGAAAAAATCTAGTTCTAACCTTGAATACCTGCTATAGATGATAGGTTATGTTTGACAATATTATAGAGTTCGTGTTGGACCTGGGGTTACCAGTCAACATAGGGTAGCCTGGCACAGAGTAGGAAAGGCTAATCCCCAAGGCAAATTGTGTTAAGCTTGCATCACACTTCGCACAGTAACTCAGCGTCCATCCACCAAAAATGACTCTACACCAGTTTATAAAAATACGGTCTGCTTTATAAAACTCTTCTCAGCATCTCTTTGTCTCTTAGCAGTAGTTAAATACAGTACAGTAGATGTCTCCACATTCGATTATTGGCATTCTTAAGACTTTACACTGCATTAATAAATACTTTTTTCCCAAGATGAAAGACTTTCAGCAATTACCCTAGCACTTTCACTTTTCAGCTATAGAATCACAGATATATGAGGTAAACAATAAGGATAACGCTTTCCTACGAGGAAGTCAGTATGTACATTACACTTTAAAGCTCATTTGTTATTTCGATCATGAAGTTCAGGGTTCAGCATATAGCTCCGCAGGTTGTACTGTTGAAAACACAACTATATCTGAACAACCGAATCTAGAAATGGAACAGGCAGATTATACACTTATCACAGATAGCTTTCTAGTTTCTGCTGCAATCACCTGGGCCTATCCTGTTCACATAATGAATCTTTCCAATCTAGAATTAATTACATGCGACATCAACACATTCCCCCTTATCCATCGGAATGTGTTCCAGGACCCGCAGTGTTATTTTGGCTTTCCTCACTCGAGAGTCCTCTTAGCTATTGGCACAAGATTCCCTCCTCCACCCTCTACGGAAGTCTCCTCCCAAGCGGTGAATATGCCTTATCTACTAGGTACAGCAATCAGGGTCATTAATTTGCGATGCAGGTAACATCAGCCAAGGTTTACAGCAAACTCCCTCAGTCGGGGCCAAGATCTCAGTCACAAGTTACTTCCTCCGTTTGCCCTTCCTCACCCGCCAGCCTATGCTCCCAGCTTACTTTATTGGCAGTTCTGCCGGTCCCTCCAGACCGGGGGTAGGCTCTTTTTCTCCACTGGCTCCGATCCTTAGCTGATGCCAATGTCAGGTTGATAAGGCCCTCAACTCGGTGCTGATTTCTGGCCGTTCGCCTGACAGTAATTGACGCGCTGTACACTTAGCGCTTCTATGAGCCTCCCCTCGCCGGCTTCCGTTGGGGCTCCCAGGTTCCTCTAGGATCCTCCCCCTGACTGGCCTCTCCCAGGGAGGTTCCCGCCCAAGCCCAGCCTCCTCTCACTCTTTCCCCCCCCTTGCGTCGTTGCGGTACTCAGAAGGGACGGGAATGTCATTCCCCCTTTTCCGCCCGGCGGCTTCCCTCAGCAGCTTCCGCCTCCCCTTGTTGGCTTTGCTCTGTAGGCCCCGATTGCTCCGCTAACCCCGCGTGGCGCATCTCACCTCAGAAGCCTATCGCATGGAGGCCTCACACCACCGCTGACATCCCCACCACTCCGGTAGGTTCCTGGGTAAAACAGCAACTTCAGGCAGGTCGCAGAGCCACTGGCAAAGCAGATCTGGCCACGATGTATTTCAGCGGCTAAGTTCTACTCCGCGTGCAGTAAGTGAAGGGGGGGGGGAAGGGGGACGTCTGGTCCGGTTACCACAAGGAAGGCAGTCACAGCTGCCCTCACCTGTCCGACTCCCTCAAATAATGTCCCGGTCTAGTTCTGAGAGTAACACTCCCTTGGTAGTATTAGGGGTAAAGAGGCTGGTACTCCTGATGGGTCAGGTCAGTAATTGAGGGACAACGTCAGGAACTAGGAAGAGCAGCCCCACAAGGCGGTCAAGCTTCCCACTCTGCGCCAACCTCCTCTTCTCATAGCCTGAGCTCCAACTCACCACACCTCAGCACTCGACTCTACTCTACTCAACTCAAAATGGCTGCACAACATTCCATTATTTATTGTCTAGGTCCAGAGGGCCCAGAGTGGGCCAGAAAGTTCTGGAACCCCTCCTATTGGCCAATGACCCCCAGCTATGAGGTAGGAATTGGCAGTTGGAAGGCCACCATTTTGTGTCTCCCTACTCTCCATTTTGAAAGGGCACCTATACCTCAGGATTATGTGAATAGGATGAGGTACCAAAGGCCCTATGGACAACACCAAAAATTATAGTGGACACAAAAATAAAAATATGAGAAGGCAAAGAGGGGGAAAAAAATTAGGAAGGACCACCCAAAGGACTGACAGGGCTAACACGCGTCCCCCCAGCTGAAAGTGGGGAGAGCTACCCAACCCGTTGGGAGCTCTCATCACTAAGGCAGAAGTACCTTGAGAGACCGTCTGCATTGGCGTGGTCCACTCCAGGGCGATGTTCCACCCGGAAGTCCATTCCTTGTAGGGAGATGGACCATCTCAACAACTTGGGATTCTCTCCCTTCATTTGCATCAGCCAACGAAGGGGCCGGTGGTCAGTCTGTACAAGGAAGTGCGAGCCAAACAGGTATGGCCGCAGCTTCTTCAGAGCCCATACCACCGCAAAGGCTTCCCGCTCAATCGCACTCCACCTCTGTTCCCGGGGAAGCAGTCTCCTGGACAAGAAGACGACAGGTTGGTCCAGACCCTCTTCGTTGAGTTGCTATAACACTGCCCCAAAGCCATGCTCTGATGCATCCATTTGGACAATGAATTCCTTGGAAAAATCAGGAGCCCTTAGGACCGGAGCTGCACACATTGCTTGCTTTAAGGTGTCAAAGGCTCATTGACAGGCCTCCGTCCAGACTACCCGTCGAGGTTGCTTCTTGGAAGTGAGTTCAGTTAGGGGTGCCACAATTGTGCCATACCCCTTCACAAAGCGACGGTAATATCCTGTGAGGCCCAAGAATGCCCGGACCTCGGTTTGGGTCTTGGGGGGCTCCCAGGCCATGATAGCCTCAATCTTGGCCTGGAGGGGCTGCACCGTTCCCCTGCCCACCAAGTGGGCTAGGTACACTACCGACCCTGCCCAATCTGGCATTTTCTGGCCTTGATTCTCAAGCCAGCCTGTTTCAGGGCTTGGAGAACAGCCTGTAAGTGACACAAGTGGTCCTCCCAGCTGCTGCTGAAGACGGCAATGTCGTCTAGATAAGCAGCAGAGAAGGACTCCATCCCGGAGAGGACTTTGTTCACCAGCCGCTGAAAAGTGGCAGGAGCGTTCTTGAGCCCAAAGGGCATCACACAGAACTGGTAGTGGCCCTCAGGCGTGGAGAAGGCTGACCTTTCCCTTGCTCCATCTGTGAGGGAGATCTGCCAGTACCCTGATGTGAGGTCAAAAGTACTCAGATATTGGGCAGCTCCCAGCCGGTCAATGAGCTCATCTGCCCTTGGGATTGGATGAGCATCAGTTTTTGTCACTGAATTCAGTCCCCGGTAATCCACACAGAACCTGAGTTCTAAAGTGGTGCCCGGTGGGGCAGCTTTTGGTACCAGAACCACCGGACTGGACCAGGGGCTACTTGAAGGTTCAATCACTCCTAGCTCCAGCATCTTAGTGACTTCACTGTGGATGCTGGCCTTCACCTTATCTGACAGCCGGTAGGTCTTAGACTTCACAGGTGGGCTGTCTCCTGTGTCCACATCATGGGTACACAGGTGGGTCCTTCCCGGGATAAGGGAGAACAGCGAGGAATACTGCTCCAGGACTTGGCGGCAGTCCCTCCGCTGTTCAGGAGTTAGGGATGGTGAGAGAATCACTCCCTCCACAGACCCATCCTTCTCTTGAGACGAAAATAGATCAGGGAGAGGCTCACTTTCCTCTTCCCCTGCTCCATCAGTCACCATCATCAAGATGACCTTGGGCCTCTCATGGTGGGGTTTGAGATGATTGGCATGGAGCACCCGATGGGGCTGCCGGGGGGTCTTAAGGTCCACTAAATAAGTGGCCTTGCCCTTTTTCTCAATCACCTCAAAGGGGCCTATCCAGCGATCCTGGAGGGCACTAAGCTCTCCAGGTTCCATCACCCACACTCTCTGGCCAGGCTCCAACTCCACAGGGTGAGCATTGTGGTCATACCACTCTTTCGTCACTGCCTGGCTGGCTTCCAAGTTGTCAGAAGCTTGCTTCCACAACTTAGCCATTTGGCTCCGAAAGGCCAGCATGTAGCTCACCACATCCTGGGGAAGCTTCCTGGGAGTCTTTTCCCATCCGTCTTTCACCAGGCTGAGAGGTCTACGAACAGGATGCCCATACAGAAGATCGAAGCGGCTGAAGCCCACTCCTTTCTGTGGCACTTCCCTGTCTGAGAACAACAGACAGGGTAGGAGGTCGTCCCATTTCCTCCACAGGCTCTCAGGCAGACTTCGGATCATGCCGTTCAAGGTTTTATTAAACCTTTCCACCAGACCATTGGTCTGGGGGTGGTAAGGGGTAGAGAACCGGTAGGTAAGCCCACACTCCTTCCACATAGCCCACATGTAAGCTGACATGAAGTTGGTCCCCCTGTCGGACACAACTTTCTTGGGGAAACCCCCTCGGGTAAAAATCCCCATCAGGGCCTAGCCACTGCAGGTGCAGTAACGGTCCTCAAAGGAATTGCCTCTGGGTACCGAGTGGCGTGATCTACCAGAACCAGGATAAACCTGTGACCAGCTGAAGTGGGTGGATCCAATGGCCCAACAATGTCAATGCCCACCCTTTCAAAGGGGGTGCTAACGACAGGTAGTGGTTCCAGGGGAGCTTTCAGCTTCACCCCTGTTTTCCCACTGGCTTGGCAAGACACGCACGTCCTACAGTAAGTGTCGGACGCCACCCTCATTTGAGGCCAGTAAAAATGGGGGACAAGCCGAGCAAAGGTCTTGTCCTAACCCAAGTGTCCTGCCAAGGGGATTTCGTGAGCCAATTCTAAAAGGAAGGCTTGGTAACGTTGGGGGACAACCAAGGCCTGTGACGAACCGTGCACTGGAGCCCTGGGTTCACTGTAGGAGTCCATCCTCCCAGTAAATGTGATAGTTCCCTGCAATGTTACCCGCTACCTGGGCTTCGGCCTGTCGCCTCAGACCCTCAAGGGTAGGGCACTCCTTCTGGCCCTTACAAAACTCTTCCCTGGTAGGGCCCCCCTCCACATGCCATTTGGCAGGGATAGGTAGGTTCTCCAGGGAGACAACATCCCCCTCCGAGGACTCCGGGTCCACCACCACCGGTGGCCTATCCATCTCACGGGGCGCGGATGCCGAGGCAGGTGTCTCCTGTCCCCGGATCTTTCCCTTTTAGGCAGCTGGCTGTGCCTTTGTTCCAGGCTCCAGCCCTGGCGAACTTCCCTTCCGGGTAGTCGCGGACCTTGTGCTGGCACAGGTCTAGTCAGGTGTACCCAGCATCTCTGAGTGAGTCCGGTATTCCACCTCTTTCCAAGCGTTGTGCTCCATATCATTCCCCAACAGACAATCGACTGGCACGGCAGGGCTTACGACAACTCTAAGAGGACCTGCGACCCCTTCCCACTCAAAGGGAACTTCGGCCACAGGGTAGTGGCCTATTCTGCCGTCAGCCATCGCGGCGGGGTGAAGTACGTGTGGAATCACCTGCTCTGGGGACACCAGATGACTCCTTACCATAGTCATACTGGCACCTGTGTCCCTCAGAGCTTCCCCTCTTTGGCCATTGATGGTGACCCACTGCCCATACTTAGTAGTATTTGAGGGCACCTGGATCTTAGGAACCATCTCCCGATCTCCCAGGGACACTAAGGTGACTCCCGCCCACTCCCCTCCCTTATCTAAGGGCAACTCCTCCCCGAGCACCACACTAGCTACTCCCGGGGCTTTTCCTCCAGTGGGAGGGGGTGGTCTCTTTGGGCACTTGACGTCTCCTTTGTAGTGCCCAACCCCACCACATTCATAGCAGCGGACAACCCTTGGCTGCTGACTATGGTCAGGATGAGGGTTTTTCTGCGGGTTGGCCCTAGGATCCCTTTCCTTGGAAACTGTTTTGGGGCATTTTGAGAACTCCCTCTTTTTGTCTCCCCCCCTCTTCCTTCTGGGGAGCGCCCTGACCAGTCCTTTGGGAATCCCCTCCAGTCCCCTTTGAGGAAACCCGGGTACTAGCCCAAATGTCCGCCTCCTCAGCAAGCTTCCTGGGACTGGTGAGCTTGCTGTCCACCAGGTGTTGTGGCAGCTCTGGAAAACATTTCTCGAGTAGGTGCTCTTTTAGGATTAGATCATACAACCCCTCCTAGTCCCCCACCTCACTGCCTTGCACCCAACCCTCTAGGGCCTTCTTGGCATAGTCTAGGAAATCCACCCAGGTCTGTGTGGCCAGTTTGTGGCTGATCCTGAATTTCTGTCTGTATTTCTAAGTAGTCAGCCCAAACTTCCTTATCAGTGCCACTTTCATGGTGGGGTAGTTGGTCTGCTCCTCCTGCTCTAGAGCTAGAAGAGCATCCCTCCCTACTGGAGGCATATATTTGTACAGGCCACCCCCCCAGTGACTTTCTGATATCCCATGGGCTCTTAGCGAGTCCTCATAGGCTGCCAACCATTTCGCAATATCGTCCCCTACACTGTAACTGGCGACTACCTCTTTTGGCAAATAGGGTCTGGGTTCCCTGCTGTTTTCTTTGGGTATGCTCCCACCAACAGGAGCACTAGGAGTCCCTATTTGCAGGGCCTTGAGGTCTAACTCCTTCAAACTCAATTCATGAGCCAGCCTCTTTTCCTCCCTCTCCTGCTCCAACCTCGCTAACTCCCACTTCAACTTCCTTTCCTCTCTCCGGTCAGCTAATTCGGCTTCGGTCAAGCTCCTCACAGAGACACTGCTGCCCTCCCTCGAAAGTGTTCTAGGACCTTGCAGTAGGTTCCTCCTTTCGGTTTTGTACAGTTCATCCACTCCGATGACAATGTCCCGATCCCCCTCTTCCTCCTCCTTCTTCCCATCTGGGTGAGCTGCAACCCATGCTCTCAAGCTGGTTTGGAGTTCCCCCTTTTTAGCACCACGCTTGAAAAACACCCCCTTACTTTTACAAAATTTCCTGAGTTGGGCCGCAGTGTAGGTCTCCAACTCCTCCAATTCAAATTCCATTTTGCTAACAGGGTCTCAGACAGACACTTTGAAGGATTCAAGGAAGGGCAATAATTAAGGGCTACCTCCACCCACCACCAGGAAAGACTTTGGAAAAACAAAACTGCTAATTAGGAAGTCCGCCAGGAGAAAACTCCAGGTGTAGGTACGTGGTGCACACTAAGCTACTGCTAAGTGGATGCAAACACAAGCTCTGATCCCACCGCTGAACACCAATATGTTGGACCTGGGGTTACCAGTCCACATAGGGTAGCCTGGCACAGAGTAGGAAAGGCTAATCCCCAAGGCAAATTGTGTTAAGCTTGCATCACACTTCGCACAGTAACTCAGCGCCCATCCCCCAAAAATGACTCTACACCAGTGCAGAAAAATACGGTCTGCTTTATAAAACTCTTCTTAGCATCTCTTTGTCTCTTAGCAGTAGTTAAATACAGTGCAGTAGATGTCTCCATATTCGATTATTGGCATTCTTAAGACTTTACACTGCATTAATAAATACTTTTTTCCCAAGATGAAAGACTTTCAGCAATTACCCTAGCACTTTCACTTTTCAGCTATAGAATCACAGATAGATGAGGTAAACAATAAGGATAACGCTTTCCTACGAGGAAGTCAGTATGTACATTACCCTTCAAGGCTCATTTGTTATTTCGATCATGAAGTTCAGGGTTCAGCATATAGCTCCGCAGGTTGCACTGTTGAAAACACAACTATATCTGAACAACCGAATCTAGAAATGGAACAGGCAGATTATACACTTATCACAGATAGCTTTCTAGTTTCTGCTGCAATCACCTGGGCCTATCCGGTTCACACCATGAATCTTTCCAATCTAGAATTAATTACATGCGACATCAACACATTCCCCCTTATCCATCGGAACGTGTTCCAGGACCTGCAGTGTTATTTTGGCTTTCCTCACTCGAGAGTCCCCTTAGCTATTGGCACAAGATTCCTTCCTCCCCCCTCTACGGAAGTCTCCTCCCAAGCGGTGAATATGCCTTATTTAGCAGGTACAGCAATCAGGGTCATTAATTTGCGATGCAGGTAACATCATCCAAGGTTCGCAGCAAACTCCCTCAGGCGGGACCAAGATCTCAGTCACAAGTTACTTCCTCCTTTTGGCCCTTCCTCCCCGCCAGCCTATGCTCCCAGCTTACTTTATTGGCAGTTCTGCCGGTCCCTCCAGACCGGGGGTAGGCTCTTTTTCTCCACTGGCTCCGATCCCTAGCTGATGCCATTGTCAGGTTGATAAGGCCCTCACCTCGGTGCTGACTTCTGGCTGTTCGCCTGACAGTAATTGACGCGCTGTACACTTAGCGCTTCTATGAGCCTCCCCTCGCCGGCTTCGGTTGAGGCTCCCGGGTTCCTCTAGGATCCTCCCCTGACTGGCCTCTCCCAGGGAGGTTCCCGCCCAAGCCCGGCCTCCTCTCACTCTTCCCATCCCCTTGCATCGTCGCGGTGCTCAGAAGGGACGGGAACGTCACTCCCCCTTTTCCGCCCGGCGGCTTCCCTCAGCAGCTTCCGCCTCCCCTTGTTGGCTTTGCTCCGTAGGCACCGATGGCTCCGCTAACCCCGCGTGGCGCACCTCACCTCAGAAGCCTATCGCATGGAGGCCTCACACCACCGCTGACATCCCGACCACTCCGGTAGGTTCCTGGGTAAACAGCAACTTCAGGCAGGTCGCAGAACCGCTGGCAAAACAGATCTGGCCACGATGTCGATCAGCGGCTAAGTTCTACTCCGCCTGCAGTAAGTGAAGGGGGGGAAAAGGGGGGACGTCTGCTCCGGTTACCACAAGGAAGGCCGTCACAGCCGCCCTCACATGTCCGGCTCCCTCAAATAATGTCCCGGTCTAGTTCTGAGAGTAACACTCCCTTGGTAGTATTAGGGGTAAAGAGGCTGGTACTCCGGATGGGTCAGGTCAGTAATTGAGGGACAACGTCAGGAACTAGGGAGAGCAGCCCCACAAGGCGGTCAAGCTTCCCACTCTGCGCCAACCTCCTCTTCTCATAGCCTGAGCTCCAACTCACCACACCTCAGCACTCGACTCAACTCAAAATGGCTGCACAACATTCCATTATTTATAGTCTAGGTCCAGAGGGCCCAGAGTGGGCCAGAAAGTTCTGGAACCCCTCCTATTGCCCAATGACCCCCAGCTATGAGGTAGAAATTAGCAGTTAGAAGGCCACCATTTTGTGTCTCCCTACTCTCCATTTTGAAAGGGCACCTATACCTCAGGATTATGTGAATAGGATGAGGTACCAAAAGCCCTATGGACAACACCAAAAATTATAGTGGACACAAAAATAAAAATATGAGAAAGCAAAAAGGGGAAAAAATTAGGAAGGACCACCCAAAGGGCTGACAGGTCTAACAGTTAGCTTTCGTGAATCACTAATACAAGCTAAACTACTACTGAACTCTGGATTCATTGTGTTTCCATATCAGCTGAGCTCACTAAGCATGCTTGCATTCTTCACAGAATATTGTTGCTTACAAGTTCTCACAAGGTTCAATAGGTGCCATTAAAGTTTAATAAATTAATTCCATGATTGGGTTTTCTTGTTTGCCAGGTAACTCATTTCACCATTGTCAATTTCACTCAGCCATGTAACTCATTTCACCATTGCTCATTTTAGGCTGACAGGTAACTAATTTATCTGAGAACTCCGATCCACCTGGTAACCCATTCCATACTTGTGTATTCAATATCACTAAGTGACCCATTACACCAAAGTACTCTCTAATCCACCTGAATATCCATTCCACTATTGATCGCTCCTTTCTACTATGTAACCACTGACACCAGACAACTAGTTTCACATTTGTACTCTCCCATCCTCCAGGACACCCATTCCAACTTTGTTTATTTCTGTTCATGAAGCAAGTCATTCAACTATTGTGCCCTTTGGCCACTAGGTAAACCATTCTGTAATGGTGCACTCCAGTATACCAAGTAACTAATCCATTGCACATAGTTTACTGTGGTCCACCTGGTAGCCCCTAATATTGTAGGCTGTGGCAAGCACGTATCACATTCCACCGTTCACTCTTGTCCACCATTTCACGAGGATTTATTCTGGTCCACTTGGTAAGTCATTCAACTATTGTCCACTGTAGGGCCCCAGGCAATCCAATCTAACATTGGGTGCCAGGCCTCGATCTTTATGCTCAAAACGTATGAAATGTTTTGGATTATGACAAATTGTTTAAAAGATTACATAACAAGAAAATGCATATAGATGTTTTAATAATAACTTTTGTACAACATCATTAATACATCATCAAAAACATACGTTTTCTTTCTTTTAGCCACAAATGATTCTAATAGAACAACCACTAGGCAGTACTGTTTGTCGATTATCTTGTGTTCTTAAACACAACTTATTTTTGCTGCATGAACGACAGTAATAAGCCCTATATACGCTCCCCATGACCGATCAATAGTTTGTTAGTTGCAGTGTCTAGGTGATGCATGGGGTGTCATACCCATGTGGTCTATTCTCGACAGTGCAACATAATTGTTTCAACTGCAGTATCCGGGAGATCAACTCCTGAGAATTTCATCAGGGCAGGAAGTGGATTGTTCAAGCACTATCTAACGGGGAGCGTACTGTCAATCATTAAGGCCCTCATTATAAGAAGCGTGATTTCAGCCAGAGTGATGACTCTGGGTGAAATTCTGTCACCATAACTTCTGAGTGTTTCAGGGCCTGGAATTTTGGGGGTCCTCGAATTCCAGACCCTGTAATTCAGGAGCCAGAGGCACTGTACCCTATTTAACGTGACAGGGGCTGCAGGCAGCAGATACAAGGAGATGATGGATGGAGCGCTGAAACTTTTCAGACACTCACCCCAGTCACGTATCTGGGTTAAGTCCATCATCGTTCTTTAGCTCACTTTGCCACCCCAGTTCAGACTCAGCTATATGCAAATCAGTCTTGACCCTGTGCCTTATGGGAACAGTCTACCCGAACTGCCAAGCCAGGTCTTTCCTGGACCAGAAACAAGCATCCTGGGACCTGTTTCGGAGAAACATCCTTCAACAGCCAGGCTAGCTTGAATCCAGTGGCAAAGTGAGCAAAGGACCCAAGTCTGGGCATACCCTGCCAACTTGGGGCGAACAAAGAAACACAAGGAGATGATGGACGGAATGCTGAAACTTTTCAGCCATCACCCCAGTCACAAATCTCCGTTGAATCCATCATCGTTCATTAGCTCACTTTGCCCACCCAGTTCAGACCCAGCTATATGCAAATCAGTCTTGACCCTGTGCCTTATGGGAACAGTCCAGCCGGAACTTACAAGCCAGGTCTTCCCTGGACCAGCAACAAGCATCCTGAAACCAATTTTGGGATAATACCCCTCATCAGCCAGGCAAGCTTGAATCCAGTGGCAAAGTGAACAAGGGACCCACGTCTGGGCATACTCTGCCAACTTAGGGTGAGCAAAACAAACACAAGAAGATGATGGACGGAGCGCTGAAACTTTTCAGACACTCATCCCAGTCACAGATCTGGGTTGAATCTATCATTGTTCTTTAGCTCACTTCGTCACCCCAGTTCAGACCCACCCATGTGCAAATCATGTCTTGATCCTGTACCTCAGGGGAACAGTCCAACCCGAACTGCCAAGCCAGGTCTTCCCTGGACCGGAAACAAGCATCTTGGGACCGGTTTCGGGGTAACACCCCTCATCAGCCAGGCCAGCTTGAATCCAGTGGCAAAGTCAGCAAGGGACCCACGTCTGGGCATAACGCTGGGTCTGAACTGGGTTGGCGAAGTGAGCTAAAGAACAATGATGGATTCAACCCATATCTGTGACTGGGGATGAGTGTCTGAAAAGTTTCAGTGCTCTGTCCATCATCTCCTTGTGTTTGCTTTGTTTGCCCTAAGTTGGCAGGGTATGTCCAGATGTGGGGCCCTTGCTCACTTTGCCACTGGATTCAAGCTAGCCTGGCTGGTATGAGGTTACCCTGAAACTGACCCCAGGATGCTTGTTTCCGGTCCAGGGAAGACCTGGCTTGGCATTCGGGCTGGACTGTTTCCATAAGGCACATGGTCAAGACTGATTTGCATATATCTTGGTCTGAACTGGGTGGCGAAGTGAGCTTGAGAACAATGATGGATTCAACCCAGATCTGTGACTGGGGGTGTGAGTGTCTGAAAAGTTTCAGCTCTCCGTTCATCATCTCCTTGTGTTTGCTTTGTTTGCCCTAAGTTGGCTGGGTATGCCTACTCCATCATCTCCTTGTGTTTGCTTTGTTTGCCCTAAGTTGGCCGGGTATGCCCAGACGTAGGTCCCTTGCTCACTTTGCCACTGGATTCAAGCTAGCCTGGCTGATGAGGGGTGGTAACTCAAAACCGGTCCCAGGATGCTTGTTCCCGGTCCAGGGAAGACCTGGCTTGACAGTTCAGGTGGACTGTTCCCATGAGGCACAGGGTCAACAATGATTTCCATATACCTGGGTCTGAACTGGGGTGGCAAAGTGAGCTAAAGAACAATGATGGATTCGACCCAGATCTGTGACTGGGGGTGAATGTCTGAAAAGTTTCAGCACTCTGTCCATCATCTCCATGTGTTTGCTGCAGGCAGCAGCACAGCATGGCTCCACCACAACTCCAGAAGCAGCAAGGGGGAAGCAGACCTGCTGAAGGACTTCCTGACCCTACACCCTTCCCACTACCCCATTCCGGCAGTCCTCCTGCTGACACTTTCTGCCTATTCTAAGCAGGCACAAAATGTGAGTGGTTTTCTCCACGGTACTGGGGACAGTTACCCAGAAATGGACCCAATATCCGGATATCTGGAGAGAAAAGTCACAAAAACCATTTTATGATCCGGTATAGTGGTCTGAATTGAGGATTCCAGCCCTTCCTTGCATCACAACACCATACACTGGTCCGCTTATTATGAGCGGGGGCCTAAGAATCTTTACTTGTTTTTCTGTGCCACTGATTTCATGGTCCAAAGTAATAGTCAGATGGAATTAAGATATTGTGTTAACTGAAAGTAGTTTTAGAAGGAAGCTCTCGTAATTTTGTGTGTTTTTTTTATTGGCAGTGTTTTAGAGCGCTTTGCTGCAAGGGACCACCGCCTCCGCGTCCAGAGTATGATGTGGTTTGTATAGGCCTTACTGGTGCTGGCAAGTCAAGTCTACTCTCGCAACTGTGCTCGGAAAGTGCAGACAACATAGTGCCTACTACAGGTACAGTCAAATGTTTAATCTTTGTCTCCTAATGATAGGAGTTAAAACAAATATTTCTACTCTCTTAAATGAAGGGACTGTGTTTCAATTCTTTCCTGGTTCTCTCTTTATCGAAAGGGTGTCTATCATGAATTTTTTGTAATATTATCCTCCTTTATTGAACTAATTTTCTCCGTTTTTTTCCACATTGTTTCTGCTAGAGGCTCATAATGCTTGCTTTAACACTAGGAATCCCTGACATCCCCTATTGCAAATGGTGGTGGGGTGGCACATTTTCCTGATCCAGTCCTACTGCACTTCTAGTGTTGCCCAAGATTTTGCTCTTCCTGCATTAAGAACAAATAAAAATAATGTTGTGGTCCCCACGGCTAAACTTAGAAACTCAAAGGGGTGGGGATAAACTGTATTTTTATGAGTCATTGACTGTTCAGCAAATTCATTTCCAGCGGTGAAGAACACAACACATGGATCTTTCCTCGAGGAACTAAATTTCAGTCAGTCTTCTAGGCAAACGCTAAAGATCAAATGAACCCGTAGGTAGCATGGTGGGTGTACATTCACTGCCCCAATTCAGAATTTCTAAAGAGCAGAAAGAAGTAACACAACATTCTGGGAGATAAACAGATGGGATGATATGGTAAATGGGAGAGGAGGACATCTTTAGGGAGTGCGGCAACCCTGCATGAATAGTGGGAAGAGAGACTGGTGGAAAACATGACAAGGCAGAAGATCAGCCATTGAACTGAAAGATATTTACAACAAGGGGTGGTGAGGGACAGAGTCTCTGAATTAAGCAGAAAGCTCTCACCCAGTCAAGAGATCAGGGCTAGATCCAACACCGTTTTTTAGCTCACTGCACCATCCCAGTTTCAGAACCTGGCTGTATGCAAATTAGTCTGTTCCTGTCCCAGTGCATGATGGGAACAGGGCAAACCAAACTACAAAAGCCAATTCTTACACT
This sequence comes from Lissotriton vulgaris, assembly GCF_964263255.1. Lineage (NCBI taxonomy): Eukaryota > Metazoa > Chordata > Amphibia > Caudata > Salamandridae > Lissotriton > Lissotriton vulgaris. Next base: position 414,537,726 of record NC_141689.1, on the reverse strand, counting down.
GGGAAGGAAACAAGCTCCCGGGGACCGGTTTCTGGCATTACAGCCGTCTTCGGCCCGGTTTGCTTGAATCCTGATGGTGCAACGAGCAAGGGTCTCACATCTGAGAATACCCTTCCACGCTTAGGGTGGACAAAAATATTTACAACAAGGGGTGGTGAGGGACAGAGTCTCTGAATTAAGCAGAAAGCTCTCACCCAGTCAAGAGATCAGGGCTAGATCCAACACCGTTTTTTAGCTCACTGCACCATCCCAGTTTCAGAACCTGGCTGTATGCAAATTAGTCTGTTCCTGTCCCAGTGCATGATGGGAACAGGGCAAACCAAACTACAAAAGCCAATTCTTACACTGGGAAGGAAACAAGCTCCCGGGGACCGGTTTCTGGCATTACAGCCGTCTTCGGCCCGGTTTGCTTGAATCCTGATGGTGCAATGAGCAAGGGTCTCACATCTGAGAATACCCTTCCACGCTTAGGGTGGACAAAAATATTTACAACAAGGGGTGGTGAGGGACAGAGTCTCTGAATTAAGCAGAAAGCTCTCACCCAGTCAAGAGATCAGGGCTAGATCCAACACCGTTTTTTAGCTCACTGCACCATCCCAGTTTCAGAACCTGGCTGTATGCAAATTAGTCTGTTCCTGTCCCAGTGCATGATGGGAACAGGGCAAACCAAACTACAAAAGCCAATTCTTACACTGGGAAGGAAACAAGCTCCCGGGGACCGGTTTCTGGCATTACAGCCGTCTTCGGCCCGGTTTGCTTGAATCCTGATGGTGCAATGAGCAAGGGTCTCACATCTGAGAATACCCTTCCACGCTTAGGGTGGACAAAAATATTTACAACAAGGGGTGGTGAGGGACAGAGTCTCTGAATTAAGCAGAAAGCTCTCACCCAGTCAAGAGATCAGGGCTAGATCCAACACCGTTTTTTAGCTCACTGCACCATCCCAGTTTCAGAACCTGGTCCCCGGTAGCTTGTTTCCTTTCTGGTGAAGAATTGGCTTGGTAGTTTAGTCTGCCCTGTTCCCATGATGCACTGGGCCAGGGACAGACTGATTTGCATATAGCCAGGTTCTGAGCTGGGATGGGGCAGTGAGATAAATAACGGTGATGGATCAAGCCCTGATCTTTGGACTGGGTAAGAGTGGTCTGTTTAACTCAGACACTCTGTTCATCACCACCCCCTTTTTGTAAATCGTTTTTGGCCACTATAGGTGTGGCAGGGTATACTCAGACATGAGTCCCTTTCTCACTGCTCCATCAGGATTCAAGCAAGCCGGGCCGAAGAAGGCTGAAATGCCAGAAACCGGTCCCCGGTAGCTCGTTTCCTTTCTGGTGAAGAATTGGCTTGGTAGTTTAGTCTGCCCTGTTCCCATGATGCACTGGGCCAGGGACAGACTGATTTGCATATAGCCAGGTTCTGAGCTGGGATGGGGCAGTGAGATAAATAACGGTGATGGATCAAGCCCTGATCTTTGGACTGGGTAAGAGTGGTCTGTTTAACTCAGACACTCTGTTCATCACCACCCCCTTTTTGTAAATTGAACTGAAAGAGGCAGATGTAGGAAACTACTTTGATTTAAGTGTTCTTTTTTCCCAAAAAGATTTACAACTAAGTAGACCATATGAAAGTTTCACTGAATATCAGATCTGGATCTTTCGTAAGAATCATGGTTTTGTGTTGATTCCATTGTATCGTTTAGATTGTACATGCTTGTTTTATTTTTTTTTATTTAAAGTTTTTTTTTTAACGTGGGTGAAACATTCTGAGTAACTATTATACTATACACATTTATAACAGGAATAACAGTTACAATGTTTATATTATTCTGAGTTTGTGGAGTGTGTGGCTGTGTGTATGTGTCCTCATTAATTTGTAAAATCATTTATCTCCATTAGAGTATAGGGATATTAAAACTGAGGACCTCAGTGCTGTATGATGCCTGGGGCTGCATGCTGAGTGCTTTATACAAGCACACAACTCCAAGGTGAAGTTTAACATCGCCATTGTGTTCTTCATTGGAGTAGGTTATACTATACCACACGGAAATCATCCAGATATGACCCTTAATTTTAAACATTTTTCTGATGTGACTCTCTACTATCATGCAGTAAAACATTTGAGTGGCAACATTAACTGGTTGTGAGCTACTGCGTATGAGGTGTGTAGTGTCCTCCCCAGCCTGGGTACCTGCCAAGGACTACACCATAAGCGAACCTCAGTAATACACATCTTTATTCTTCTGTGTGTAACTGCGAACTCAACATTCTAAACTTGGCATCCATGCATTTTGCTCTAACACTTACGTCACAGTTCTATGTAGTCCATCAAGAGGTAAAGGGGTTCAATAATTTCTAATCCCCAAGACACTACATCTCCCCCTCTGTTGAAAAAAAACTTACAGTTTTTACAAAATATTTATATAGATTGACATATATATTCGAATCTCTTCAATCAGTCTTCTTGGTGCTGTAATTGATCGACCTGTTCTTGTTCTGGGAAACTGGAAGTTGTCATCACCGATGTCCAGAATCTGCATCACTGGTGTAAAAGCAACAGCAGTTGCTGATGTTTCAGACCCAGACTCGCTTTCAACTATAAAATCCGATGAACGATTGGTCAAGTGCATGAAATGAAAAGAGTATTGGGTAATAGACTTCCCATGTGTCCCTTATTAGACGCCACTTGTAAAGGTACTGCATCAAAAGGCGTATCAGATTTTCTTTTCTGCATGTGTTGTACGAGCACTGGATCTCCTCTGTTAAAGACAATGTTCTTTGCATGTCATCTTTTGTCAACATACAATTTCATTTTTTGTTTGTCAATCAAGTCCTTCTCATGAGTTGTCCTCTCATCTTTCTTTCTCTGATTCGTCCATTGAGGTAACTTGGTATTTATTGCTCTCCTGACCATCAAAGTTGCAGTACTTTTACCTGTGGTCAAGTGGGGTGTTAAATGATAAGCCTAAAGATAGACTACAATACAGTTTTCAAATTGAGCATCTCAAGAGTTGCACGCTGCACAGCTTTTTTTGCTTACTCATTAAATGCTCAATAAGTTAGTTGGCTTGTGGCTGCAAAGGCTTGCTCCCAATAAATCTCTGAACTCTTGAATATTGAAAGGCGGGCCATTGTCAGACTTCACTATGGCTGGAACACCCCATGCCACAACAATGCCATCTAGTATTTCAATGACTCGTGCTTGAGTTGTCAATCAAAAAAGCTGCAATTAGTGGAAATCGTGAGTATTCATCCATAATCACCAATAGATGATGTCCATAGTCAAGTGGACTGAAAAAGTCAATGGCTATTCTCTCCTTTTCATTCTTTGGCAGTTCTGTCATGTTCAAGGTGTGGCGAATAACCTTTGTAGAAAGGCAGTTGCATAAGTGACAGGCATTTAATCCCTTTTCAACCCTGTCATCAAGGTAAGGAAACCAAACTCTTGTCTAGGAGAGCTTGTTATTTGGCAACAGTTCCACAATGTCCTTTATGGGTTACCTCAATTATTTTCTATCTCAGACTCGCAAGAATCACGATTCTCGAACCTTGTCATAGAACTCCTTCCTGAGTTATGGACAGTTCATCTTTGACATGTTTGTACTTTTGATAGTCACCGTCAATGGTGAGCGGTCAAGAATGTTGGTTCCATTACTGATGTGTAATTATATACTTAGCCAGTGTTGGGGTATCTTTTATAGATTTGCATGCCAGAATCATTCCCAGTCGCCGAGGCGGGAGACCCACACTAAATAATAGTAGTAGGCTAAAAGAAAAAGCCTAAGGCCTCAAGCTTAGTAGCCTAGCTACATCCTTATAGTAAAAAGAACCAAAAGTCAGCTCTAACCAATCATCTACCAGCACCCTCTAGAACACTCTCAGCAGAGGCAGTTCTTCTCAGATTTTCACTGCACGTCATCTGGAAGGAACTCTCCCTGAGTGCCACTCAGTTTCTTCTCTTCAGAATGTCTGACAGAAAAGCTCTTTTCAAACCATACAGGACCTGTGATAAGAAGAGGGTCCATGTTAATGATCAACATAAGTACTGCATTTATTGCCTTTATCTGAAGCATGAGGCAAAAGATTGTAAGATATGCCATACTTTCCCTACCAAGACCCTTAGGGATAGAGAGGCAAGACTGCATATGTGGCTCAAATCCTCTTCAGCTGAGGAGGAAGACCGAGCCTCTACTTCTAGCAAGAGAGCTAGATCTCATGACAGCTCTTCAAGTGAGGGAAGAAAATACCATAAATCTTTCCCATGAGGTTTCTGACCCTTCACAGAGGTCACCTAAGCTTTCCTTTGGGTCAACACTGTCTCCACCCTCTACATCGATCAAGGATGGCCATTACGTCACCTACGACTCGTCACAGTGATAATGTGAAAGAAACACGTTAGTTATACATTCTTACTTTACAATAACCCTCAGGCGTCAGACTGGATCCGGAAACCTTTTCGTCAGCAGTACCTTGGCGCGTCGGGCGGTGGCATCGGTCTGCTTTCGTTCGTCGTTGGCGTTGTGTCGCCAGGATGACGTCGCAGCAGCTACGCCGCCCTCGCGTGCTGACGTCAGTTCTTTCTTTTTCCGAGCCAGCCAGCACAGATCCGGGAAGGACGGTACCTCCAGTCATTTTTTGACTGGGTTTTTCTTGACTTTTATTGACTTCTTTTTCGGGTCTTTTACTCCTGGTGCATGAGGGATGCCTGGCTTCAAGGCATGCGGTTCCTGTAACTGACTGATGTCGGTGACAGATCCGCACCGCGTGTGTCCCTTTTGCCTGGAGCGAGACCACGACCCCAAGTCGTGCTCCAACTGCCGGTCAATGGCGCCGAAGACTTTGCAGGAGCAGTCCTGAAAGCTGGTTGAGCGCCGGCAGTCGGCTACGTGCCGTTCGAGAACCCAGTCGCGAGGGAGGTCCAGGGGCCGGTCTCGTAGCCACCACCATTCGTCCAAGTCATCAAAGTCTTCACATTTGGGGCCTGGTAAGTCGAAGCATTAGAAGAAGTCATAGAAGCATTGTTGCTCTTTGACTTCTCGTTGATCGGCCGACCCGACAAGGGATGCGGGTGGTGCCCCTCCCGCAGCTCCGCGTGCAGAGCCTGAAGAATCAGCTCCGTGTTTCCCTCCCTTCCCGGGACCCGGAGCGACTCCCCCCAGCTTTGTACCTTTTATGAGGCGATGCATGCTATCTTTGGGCGGCCCCCGCGGACTCGTTTGGGGGACCTACGCCTTCTCAGCTGACAGCTCTGCCCCCGCAGGCCCCACTTGTATCCAGGCCTGGATCCGGACAGATCGGCGCCGGTTGACTTGATTACAGCGCTACCGTCGCCGCTTCCTCTGGCACCAATACCGCATTTGACGCCAGTCGCCCCCTCGGCCGTCATCAACCCCGGCCTCCATCCCGTCGTGGACCCAGAGCCAGACCGGCATCGCCCGATGCCAGATCCGGCGCTAAGCGGAGTTTTTGTGCCCCTGTTCACTCCTGGGGTCCCTTTGCGACCAGAATGGCACCCATAGGATGAGGAGGAGGACTGGAGGGGTCAGGTAACCCTCTGACTGATCAGTTAGATGAACAAGACTGGAGAGAGGAACTTGGGGATGCCAGGGTCTAGACACCTCCCCTGACCTTGGCATGTTGTCTCCTCCTACCGTGGTTACAGATGGAGGGAGCGGTGTACACCGTAGTGTTGCGTAGGGCGGCTGAGGCTCTCAACCTCGAGCTTCCTACAGTGGCGGTCAGGACTAACTTCCTGGCAGAGGTGCTTCAACCGGCTGCGAGGTCTTCGAAGCCCCTCATGCCGTTTAATGAGGCCCTCACCGACGTCCTTTTGGGCACGTGGTCCAGGCCCAACACGTGTGCTCCCGTGGACAGGATGATTGCCCGACGCCACAGCCCGTCTCCGGGCAACTCCACTTTCCTCTCCCAATACCCCACCCAGGAGAGCTTGGTGGTCCAAGCCTACTCTTCCAAGAGCGCATTTCCTACCGCTCCTCCGGAAAGGAAATCCAAGAAGCTGGACCATCTTGGGAAGAAGATTTTCTCTTCCACAAGCTTAGGACGGTGGTCGGTAAACAATGCATGTCTCTTGGAACGTTATTCCCACTCTGTGTGGGATACGGTTGTGCAGGTGCTGCCTCAGTGTCCGGAGGAGTATCATGTTCGCGACTGCCGATTCCGGTAGGGTTCCGCCGCTCGATACAGGAGACCGAGACCCTCACTTCCGGGCGGACACAGAGTTGGTCTAGTTGCTCGCTAGCCTCTCTGGTGCCCAGTAGCACTTCCGGGGGAATTGCTTAAGACCAGCGATTCCTGCCGGGTCGGAGCTTTGGATTCTTCCCGTTCCAGGTTCGCGTCTTGCGAACACTCCAAGCTGGTGGCTCCTCGAGCAGGGGACGCTTCTCCGACGACTTTCACTGGTGTTCTGTCAGCCGGAGCCTGCACTCACACGACGCGTCCACCTGACCTACAAGCGCTGGCTAGTGCAGACGTGCATCTGCCTTCCTGATCTCCATTCCGCTCCCGGCCGAGCCGGCACTTCTCCTAACGCCACAGCACAACCAGGTACCTTCATGTCAGCGCAGGAGGGCTTTCTTTTGTTATAGCTTTTCTCCGCGCAGGAGCGCTTTTAGGTCCTTAAGACAAACAAGGATTACTGTCCTCCCCTTAAGCTTTGCCACTAACGCGCAGGAGCATGGTTACTTCCTTTGGTTCACAGCGCCGGGGCGCTTTTTCTCATAACAGCTACAGCAATAGCTCTGGTGCGCTACCTAGGGGTGCCTACCGTTTGTTCCAAGACATATGCACGCAACGACTTGGGAGTGGTTGTGCAAGCCTAACAACCACCTGTTGCATTAACTCTGTTCTGCGCAGGAGCGCTCATGTTATATTGCTTTCTTGATTGGGAGCCCTTCTGTTTTCTTTTGCCTTGGTGAGTGGTCTAAGGGTGTGGTCTTCTGTATATGAGTGGATTGTGGGTGTAGGACGTGGGAGGTGCGAGAACCCTCTAACCTGGTCTCTCTTGTCTCCCCAGCTGTTGACCACTGCCTCTTCAAGTGTCTACAGCCACAAGCCACCTGCCTCCTGTCATCCTTCCCCTTATTGTTAGGCTTCTTTCCCTGGGTCCATCTACTCCCTGCCGGGTTTTCACTTCTGCAGAGGGTTAGGTGGGAACAGGGGCGGTGGCTCTTGTCTCTGCGGAACCGCTTCACAAGCAAGGTAAGCCTTGTGGGGTACCCGATAAGGAGGCCCGGGCCGTGCTCTCCCAGGCTGTCACCACCGGGAGGGATGCGGCAAAGTATACCATCTGTTGTGGGCAGGATACTGCCAACTCTCTGGGCAAGGCAATTTCAACATCAGTAGCACTTTGTCGCTACGCCTGGATGAGATCGACTGGCTTTTCGGGGGATGTTCAGAACACCTTGATTGGACATGCCCTTTGATGGCCGCCGCCTTTTTGGTGACGAAGCAGACACCGCTCTAGAGCATTCCAAGGACTCATGGGCTACGGCCAAGTCCTTGGGCCCCTCCACCCGCCCTGCGCAGTCTGCTTTTCGCCCCTTTCATGGCTACAGAAGGGGTGCCCCACTACGTCCCACCCAGAGCCACAGGCCACAGCAAGTTACCCAACATTCGCGTGGCTGGGGACGTGGGCACAACTGTCGTGGTTCCGGGGGCAAGCGGGTGTGCCAGTCCACCAACCCCCCCTCTCCAGCAGCCTCCAAACCTTCCTATTTCAGGCCCATCAAATGCCAGTTGGCGGCTGGATTCGCCATCACCTCCCCCACTGGCGCACCATCATGTCGGACAGGTGTTTTTTTTGCAGCCAGTCCAAAGGGGCTTCTCCTTCCCCTTTGAGGCTACCCCTCCAGCCATACCACCGCAATACCACCACATGTCGGAGGATCACCTGGCCCTTCTCGAGCAGGAAGTTACGGCTCTGTTGGCCAAAGGACCCATTGAGCGCGTTCCTGTCCAAGAAGTAGGTTGTGGTTGTTACTTTCGGGTCCTCTAGAAGGTTAAGGGCCTGCGTCCTATCTTGGATCTCTGGAACGCCAAGTGCTTCCTCCGGAAGGAGAAGTTCAAGATGTTGACGCTTGCCCAGGTCTTGTCTGCCCTCGGCCCAGAAGATTGGATGGTAGCGTATGACTTGATGGATGCTTATTTTCACATCCCCGTCCTGCCGGCCCACCAGCGTTACCTGCGGTTCACTGTAGGCCACGAGCATTTTCATTTTTCCGTGCTCCCCTTTGACCTTACCATTGCGCCCCTCGGGTGTTCACGAAAGTGATGGCGTTGGTCGAAGCTCATCTGTGCAGATCAGGGTTTTCAGTCTTCCCCTATCTCGACGACTGGCTGTTGAAGGCAGACTCGCCCCAGGCGGTCTTCTCCCACCTCCAGACTGCGTCCGACATCCTGCATTCGCTGGGGTTCTCCATCAATGTGCCGAAGTCACACCTGATTCCCTCTCAGAAGCTCCGCTTCATTGAAGCGGTTCTGGACACGACCCGGTTTCGGGTCTATCCTCTTGAAAAGCGAGTCCGGGATATTCAGGCTATGATTTCGATCTTTCAGCCTCTATCCCGAATTTCAGTCAGAATGACCCTGAGGCTGCTGGGCCTTATGGCCTCCTGCATCCTGCAGATCGATCATGCCAGGTGGCATATGCGGGCTCTGCAGTGGGACCTGAAGTTCCAGTGGGCGCAGCATAAGGGGAATCTGTCAAATTGCGTCCAGATCTCGGAGGGCACTGCATGACAATTGCAGTGGTAGCTCATGAACCAGGATTGGGTCAACGGCAGATCCCTCTCCCTTAACCAACCAAAACACACAGTGGAGACAGAGGCATCCCGGCCACATGGGAGAGGCAGAGATCAGAGGCCTCGGGTCTCCGGCTTAGTCCGAGCTCCACATCAACCTTCTGGAGCTTTGGGCGATTCGTCTTGCACTAGCGGTATTCCTTCCCTCTGTCCGGGGAAGAGTAGTGCAGGTGTTCACGAATAACACCACCGCCATGTGGTACTGCAACAAACAGGGTAGGTGGGGTCATGGGCCCTATGTCAGGAGGCTCTCTACCTCTGGACATGGCTGGAACATCAGGGCAGATCCTTGGTGGTTCAACACCTGGCAGGTTCATTGAACGCCAGGGTTGATGAACTCAGCCGCAGGTGCATGATGGATCACTAATGACGTCTTCACTCAGAGGTGGTGCAAGGTCTCTTTCTAAAGTGGGGAGAGCCTTGGTTAGATCTATTCGCCATCAAAGAGAACGCTCAAAGTGAGTAATTCTGCGCTTTGGAATTTCCAAGGCGGCACTCGCTAGGTGACGCTTTTCGTTGTGAGTGGAGTTGTGTCTGTTGTACACCTTTCCGGCTATACCACTTCTGCATAGAGTGCTGAAGAAGATCAGGCGCGACTAGGCCCAAGTCATTCTTCTGGCTCCGGATTGGGCACGGAGAGTTTGGTATCCCGAGCTGCTCAACATAGCCACCGATCCTCTGCTCCGTCTGCCTCTTCGGGATGATCTTCTTTCGCAGCAACAGGGGATGGTCCTCCACCCAAACCTGTCCAGCCTCCACCTCCTTGCCTGAAGATTGAGCGGCGGTAGTTGACATCATTCGACCTGCTTTCTGAAGTCTGCGATATAATTCTAACAGCCAGGCGTCCCTCCACTAAGACGGTATAAGCCTGCCGATGGAGCAAATTTGTGGCATGGTGCACACCAAAGGCTGTGGATCCCCTCTCTGCCCCTCTTTCTGAGGTTCTTTTGTTCCTTCTTTCTCTGGCCCAGCAGGGCTCTGCTCTGGGCACTATCAAGGGCTATCTCTCGCCATCTCTGCCTTCCTTCGGCTCCCAGATCAGCATTCTCTTTTCAAGTCCCCGGTGGTAAATCGTTTCTTAATAGGTATCACTCATCTCTTTCCTCCTATTCGTTTTGTTATGCCTCAGTGGGACTTGAACCTAGTTTTATCTTATTTAATGTACACTCCCTTTGAGCCGGTTCACAACTGTTGTCTGAGGCTCTTAACTCTCAAAACTGCTTTCCTGGTGGCCATCACCTCTGCCAGACGGGTGAGTGAACTCCAGGCGCTTTCTTCTAAGCCTCCTTTTCAATCTGTGCATCCAAAGTTGTCCTCAGGACTCATCCATCCTTCCTACCCAAGGCAGTCACTGCCTTCCACATCGGGCAGACCATCACTTTGCCCACTTTCTTTCCGCTTCCGCATCCTTCGAAGGAGGAAGAAAGGTTCCATCGTCTGGACCCAAAACGTGTGCTTTCCTTTTATTTGGATCCCACCAAGCAGTGACCTGCTCTTTGTTTGGTACGTGGACTCCAAGAAAGGTCGGGCCGTACACAAATGAACTATCTCCTGATGGGTCATTTTGTGCATCAAAGCCTGCTATTCTTTGGCTAAGAAGGATCCTCCAGTGGGGCTGCGTGCCCATTTCACCAGGGCGACGGCGGCAACCACTGCTCTGGAACGAGGCGTTCCTCTGAATGACATCTGTCAGGCAGCTACGTGGGCTTCGTTGCACACTTTTACGAAGCTCCACAGTCCTGACAGTCAAGTCCGGAGAGATAGCTTCTTTGGTCGGTCTGTTCTCCAGGACTTTCTGATGTGATCTTGGTTCGCAGACCCACCTCCGGGGTTGGTATTGCTGGAGTATCTATTCTAAGGTAAGGAATCTATGACTAGCGTGTTTCTTTCAGATGAACAAGCTACTTACCTTCGGTAATGAAATATCTGTAAGAAACATTAGTTAGTTATAGATTCCTTGCCGTCCCACCCATCCTCCCCGTTATGTGAACTGATTTCTAGGGTTAAGGTTATCCTTTCAGGGCCCTAGTTTTGTTCACCAGTGGTCAGTGTCTTGCATGGCTCAGCGTTTCTGGCGCGGAAAGTTGTGTATAGAACTGACGTCAGTGCGCGAGGGCGGCGTCTAAGTAGCTGCTGCGACGTCATCCCAGCGACACCATGCCAACGACGAACGCGGAGCCGAATGACGCCACCTTCCGACCCGCAGAGGTACTGCTGACAAAAAACTTTCCGGATCCATTCTGATGCCTTGGGGTAATTCTAAGGTAAGGAATCTATAACTAACTAATGTTTCTTACAGATAAGGTAAGTAACTTGTTCATCTGTGCTAAAAGAATGGCAGCAGATGTTTTGGATTTTACAGTGAAGTTGATATAGGCCTCAGCCGCCTTGGATGGAGTACCATGACCTTGTAGAAGCACTTTGTAAAATAAGTCAGTAGTGTTCTGAACCTTCCTTGGACGATGCACAATGGCTTAATCATAATCTTGTAACCATAGTCCCCATTGTTCAATGCAAGGAGGCATTTTGGCCTTTGGATTTCCAAATACAGTCAGTAAAGCTTGATAATCAGTTACCATTGTAAAAGGTTTTCCGTTAGTAATACATGGAAATGTCCACAAGCCCATACTACAGTTAAGCTTTCTTTCTCAGGTTGTGAGTTAATAGGTTCTGTTTGGGCCAAACTTAATTTGCCACAATATGCCTTTGAGTATTCAGGTGTCCACTTTGCTGTGCAAGGATATCACCTAACCCAAGTGGGCTAGCATCAAATGCAAAAAGAGCAATTGATGGACAGAATGCTGAACAATGTCATACATTCACCCCAGTACAGAGATCTCGGCCTAAATCCATAGTTTTTTGTTCCCCATGCTGTTCCAGTTTGAACCCAGCCATATGCAAATCAGTCTTGAACCTGCACCCAATGGGAACAGTCCAGATCGAACTGCCACGCCAGGTCCTCCCTGGACTGGAAACAAGCATCATAGGACCTGTTTTGGGTTTTTACCCCTCATCAGCAAGGATAGCTTGACTCCAGTGGCATGGAGAGCATGAGACCCACGTCTGGCCATACCCGTCCCACTCGGGGTTACAAATGCAAAAAGCGCAATTGATGGACAGAGTGCAGAACAATTTATTTTATGTATTTATTTATTGAGTTTGTAGAGCGTGACAGCTAACCAAAAAGGGTTTCCCGGCGCTGGACGGGCTCAGTGCAGGTAATAGTTAATTTATACAGATAGAAAGAGTTATTGGTTGAATTGCCAGGTCTTAAGGGATCTGCAAAAACAAGTGTATGTGGTTTCTTTGCGGACGTCAGGGGGGAGAGAGTTCCACAGTGAAGGACCCAGGTATGAGAAAGATCTTCTCCCATCCTGGAGAGTTTGATTCTAGGTACAGTAAAATTTCCCTGAGTTGTAGATCGTAGATGGCGAGTGGGAGTGTAGGGGTGTACAAGGAATTGTAAGTGTTGTGGAGCTGTGCCCATTTTGATTTTAAACATATACGTCAGGGTTTTGGATTGGATACGACTCTCTACCCTGAGCCAATTTAGGTCGCGGAGATATCCGGAAATGGGGGTGGTTTTGGGAATCCTGCACAGTAATCTTGCGGCGGAGTTTTGTACCAGCTGCAGTCGTCTGGTCACTCCTTGTTAGAGCCGAAATGAAGGAGGTTTCCGTAGTCCAGCCGAGATGTTATAAGGGCACGGACCACAGATTTTTGGATGTCACCTGGCAGCATCCTTATTATTTTCCTAAGCCAATGCAAGATGGTAAAGCAGATGGCTGAGACCTTGATTGCCTGTTGGTGCATGGTTAGGGCATCATCAATAGTAATTCCCAGGTTACGGACGTGTCTGGAAGGCACGGGAGGGCGCCTATCTCTGCAGGCCAGTGTGATGGGCCTCATAGGTCTTTATTTTTGCCAAGAATCAGAACTTCGGTCTTTTTGCCATTTAATTTTAGAAGGTTGTCATTCATCCATGTAGCAATTTTCCCTAAGCCTGATTGAAGGAGAGAAGTTGAGCCGGGGTGGGTGAATGTCATACATTCACCCAAGTACAGAGATCGGGGCCTAAATCCATCGTTTTTTTTGCTACCCATGCCATTCCAGTTTGAACCCAGCCATATGGAAATCAGTCTTGACCCTGGAACCCAATGGGAACAATCCAGCCTGAACTGCCACGCCAGGTCCTCCCTGGACTGAAAACAGCCTTTGTATGAAGCTTCGCATTGAAATATGCCTATTCAGTAGCATTCTGGAGGGCTTGTTTAAGTTTCTTGAAATTTTCCTCACATTCATATGACCAATTGTACGAAACATTCTTTCTCGTCAAGTCTCTCACCTGGGAGCTTACAGTGGCAAAGTCTTGTATGTATCTGGTTTAGTAACTGGCCATGGCAAGAAATTAACGCACCATGGAAACATCTTGCGGGACTCAGCATTTGACAGCGCTTGTACTTTAGTAGGATCAGGTGTCATATCGCCATCAGAAAAGATATGACCCAAGGATTTTAACTTTTTCTTATGGAATTTACACTTGTCTGCATTCAAAGTCAAACCTGGTTTGGCAAGTAAACTTCATACTTATGCAAGATCTTTATAGTGTTCCTTCTGTGTAGCTCCGAAAACCAATATGTCATCACTGTAATTGAAGGCATTCATGGCAGGCTGTATGATACATCAAGTGACATGTTGTAACAGTTCTGCAGAGGATTACACACCAAATCGTAGTCTTTTGTATCGAAACAGACCAATATCTGTAGAAAAGATTGTAATGTATCTGAAATCATCTGCAGGCTCTAACTGATGATAACATTTATTTAAATCAAGACGAGAGAAGACATTTGCACCATTTTATTTCGTTATAATGTCAGTAATGTGTGGACCTGGAGGCCATTCTCGTTCAATTGCCTTGTGAGCTTGACGCACGTCAACGCATATGCGTACAGTTCCTTCTCTGTCTTTTTTGGGCACTATTACTGTGGGAGAAACCCTTGGCGTTGGACCAGTGGAACTCTCAATAATATCATGTTAAGTAACAATTCAAGCTCTTTCTCAACAGTTTCTTGCAAATGAAAAGCAATTCATCTATGTCTTTGAGCAACAGCATGGACGTCCTAATTAATATGCAACTTCACTTGCATAGTCTTCAGTTTTCCCAGACCATGAAATAATGAAGGGAACTGACTTACTATTTTGTGGTGGGCATTTATGTTGTAATTCACAGAAATCAGTCCCTTAGCGGGTGTGCTGAATCTGAGTAAACAGACAGTGAATGCTGTGCCTTGAAGCACATGGATGGGTTCTTGTACCTTCGTTTTCTTGTCTTTTATTGTTACTACAAATGAACCTTAATGCAGCCCATGTATACACTTTGGTTTTCAATAGTGTAAGTTGCAGTAATAGAATAATTCATTGTATTTCTCTTCGGGCATAATGTTTATAGATGCACCACTGAGAATTAATGAAAGAACTCAAACAACCATTTATTTTCAATTGAATCTTCGGACAATATTCAAATGACTTTGGTGCTTTGTCATGTAGATCTTTCTTTGACTGATGTTTTTCTTCACACGCGATCAAACCAACATGCACTTGTTTTTCTGAGGTAAACAATGACATGGTACAATCATTTTGTTCACTTTCTCTCAATACTGATATAGAGGAATATTTTGACGATAATTTAGAGGATGATCAACATCGTCCTGTGTCAGTTTGTCTTAACTGATGTTGCTGCTTGAACTTGTGGGTGTGCATTGAATGTTGCTTCTGAAACATTTCTGCGGCCATTTTGTTTTCACGCCATGACACACTTGCATTTCTTTTGGCTATGCAAACTGTCACAAAATGGTTCTACTTCCCACAACCTTTACAGATCTGTGCCAGAGCAGGATAGTTACCTTCATGTGGAAACGAAAATCCACATCTGAAACACAACTTCTTTTTAAGAGCAGACATCACCTTGCGTCCTTCAGACTTTGGCTTCAGCTTACTTTTTATACTCATGACTGATTAGTTCTAGGCACCTCCGGCCTCCATATTGACATCTTGTCTGTCGACACACTCTACAGCTCTGACAGCCATTAACACTTGCTCCTTACTAAGAGTTTCTCTCAGCATTCGTCTGAATGAATCTGACAAGAATCCATCAATAAGTGTCAAATGCTTATTCATCATTAAATTAATTGAACTTACAATGTCTGATGAGTGTGTCGAGTCTCACCACAAATTCGTCAATGGTTTCATCAGTTTCTGGTGTTCCTGGTTGAAGATGTATCTTTCTTAATCAACATTTGGCATTGGATTAAATTTGAGATTCAACACTTCTGTAGTAGGGGATCTCTGTGTATAGTCATAATCTAGTGAATAGTCCCGCCCATGTGCCGGGACCCCGGAGCAATCAAAAATAATCTCTTAAGCGCTCTTCTTTGCAGTACTGCATAGACACTTAAGAGAAAATTAAAGACAAATAATGCAGCCTATACATGCAAGGCTACACTGTCCAGTACTTCAACTAGAAGTGCAAGGATATTCCACAAATATCCCACTTAGACCTCTCTGCCAGGTTTCACCATGGAGAACACTTCCCCCCTTCACCAAATCCTTGGAATGATAGAGAGGAAGGACAGGAAAGACAAGCCCCCATAGGCTGCCATTATGTGGCTTAAAAAGGGATACCGCGCCTTTAAGGAAACGTTCGAGAACTCTCCTGGTATCCGAGAATGCACAGCAACTCCCTCCATTTCCAGTTCTTTTTTCCGGCTCTGGCTAGCAGGACCCTGGAGCATTGAGCTCCCCCTTTTTTGGGTTTGTTTTCTACTATTTGTGCACTTTTAAAAGTGTTAGAGTGTGTTCACTCGATGTGTTTTTGCCTTGTCTCATCTCGCTGGAGTTTCTCTGCTGTTTTGGCTGCTCTTTTATCAAATATGCCTGCATTATTTGATAAATGTCCTGAGTGCTCCAGTAAAAAGGCAAAATCGGATCCTCACAGGGTGTTCATCCTGTGCCTGCCTTCTTCTCATGTTCTTGAGGAATGTGATATCTGTCTGCAGTTCCCTAAAACGACCCTCAAGGACAGGGAGAAGACCAGGCTCCAAGGCTTGGAGCTGAGAAGGCAGCAAAGACAAGGTGGGTCTGGGCATGAAGGGGCTCCTTCCTCTACCCGTGCGTCGGCCTCTGGGGAGCTTCCCATAAAGAAAAGGCCATAAAACGCCACCGGTCTCCGTCGACGTCGATACCCTCGACGTCGGCGTCGAAAGGAATGACCCCAGTCTGTTCCCCGTCTCCCCGGGGCTCCGGGTCGAAGCGGTTGACGTTCGACATCGAGGGGACTGACGTCGAGACCTTCGACGAGGTCGACGTCGAGGACTGGTTCGTCGTCCAGCTATCATCGACGCCGAGAGGGGTCAAGACGCCGGCACTCGCCGTCGAGGCGACATCGACGGTCACAATCGACATCGACACGTAAGTCAGCAACGTCGAGACGAAGATCAGCATCGAGACGGGGGTCGTCGATGCCGAGGAGATCGCTGACATTGAGGAGAGGATCGACGTCGAGGCACCGACCGTCGATGTCGAAGAGGCCATGGACGCCGAGCAGACACTCGTCGGTATCGAGACGACGGTCGTCAACGTCAAGGAGACGCTCGTCGACGTCGAAAGGACGCTCCGCGTCGAGGAGGAAGACTAGACGTTCTAGGACTAGGACGGAGTCCTCGGCTTCACCGAGCACGCGGTCGCGGCAGCGCCTTCGCTCGTCTATGAGTGGGAGGGCCTCTAGATCGCCCCCCCCTCTGGTCAGAAGAAGAAGAAAAGGAGAGTGGGACATTCTCCGGGCTCGGAGTACTCTCAAGTCTACTCACCCTCCAAACCGAGGTCGCCTACACCTCCTCCTTTACCCGTGGATCCTCCTCCACTTACCCTGACTCCTCCTCCACAACCTCCTACGCCTCCACCGCCTCCGGTTCCTCCTCACCGCCCTCCTCCGCCGAAGTCTGTCTCGCTACCTCATTTGCCCACGCCACCTACGGGGCTTCCACAACCTAGGCTCCCGGCTCGGCCTCCACAGCGCTCTTCTTTCCGGCCCGCAGACTGTCCAAGGCCGCGGAGATTGAGGTCTCGCTCAAGGCGGAGAGATAGGTCCAGGAGTCGCCATCGCTCATCTACGAGGTCCAGACGGTGCCATAGGAGAGACAGATCTAGATCCCGCCACACGGATTCGTCCACTGCCAGGGACTACTCGCCGACCCTGTCGGACTCCCCTCAGACGAGGGTGTCCCCGATAGACGACATTGTCTCCTTCCATGAGGTGTTGCTGCGAGGAGCGGCTAAGCTGGGCATCACGCTCACTACGCCCACGCCCTTGACCTCTGTCATTTTCTAGACCCTTCTCAAGAAGCAATTGTCTTGCCCCTTGTTGCTGTTGGTGCCAGGGCTGGTGGAACCCGCCATGGAGTTTTTCCTCACCCCTGCGGTTACTAAAGCAGCGCCTTCCAGGCTGCAAAAGAAGTATTGGGCCCCTGACACGGACCCTGCATTTCTTCGCTTGGACCCTGCGCCGGATTCGGTGATTGTGACGGCGGCGAGGAAGCTGTGCATTCTGATATACCAGGAGAGTTCTGGAATGTAAATGTAAATGTATAGGCATTTATATAGCGCACTACTTACCCGTAGGGTCCCAAGGCGCTTCGACCGCTGCGAAACCCTTCCTGGCTTCCCTGAGAGATGGTCCCTTAATGGGTATCTCCAGGGTGAGACCAGGCATCCCCGGCGGTCTGGTGGGGCCGTTAGTGAAGATGAGGCAAGCTAATGCCCAGAGTTGCCGAGTGTGATCGCTGATCAGAGTGGGCACCGAGGCGAGAGAATTATCGAGTCCGCTGACCCTGGTCCAGAAACCTGCCGCGCCGGGAATCGAACCCTGGTCCCGGGCCGTCCTCTGCTCTCGGGTCTGCCGCCTCTAACCAGTGAGCCACACTACTTCAGTACCCTTAAAGGCACGGTATCCCTTTTTAAGCCACATAATGGCAGCCTATGGGCGCTTGTCTGTCCTGCCCTTCCTCTCTATCATTCCAAGGATTTGGTGAAGGGGGGAAGTGTTCTCCATGGTGAAACCTCTAGCAGACAGGTCTAAGTGGGATATTGGTGGAATTTCCTTGCACTTCTCGGCGCTCTGAATTTGACTGTTAAATTCGAGACGCTTATCTTAACTTCTGTAAATATTTTAATTGTGCCCCCCAGCTGTGACATACTTCCGCTTGGGGTGGGTCCTCCACCCATATCATGGCCATGCCTGCACTCCCGCGCAGCGGACGCGCCGGTTCAGTAAGGCGCTAGCTAGCGGTGAGGCGACTCTGGAAATACTGTTGTGGCACTCGGCGCTCTGAATTTGACTGCTAAATTCGAGACGCTTATCTTAACTTCTGTAAATATTTTAATTGTGCTTTTTAAAAAATACTCTCCTTGCCTGTTTCCCTGGTCTGTGCCCCGTTCCACCACGGCTTGTGCCGTTTGCGCGGAGGGCACTGACAGACCAGGCTCAGCCCCCCAGCTGTGACATACTTCCGCTTGGGGCGGGTCCTCCACCCATATCATGGCCATGCCTGCACTACCGCGCAGCGGACGCGCCAGTTCAGTAAGGCGCTAGCTTGCGGTGAGGCGACTCTGTAAATACTGTTGTGGCGCTCGGCGCTCTGAATTTGACTGCTAAATTCGAGACGCTTATCTTAACATCTGTAAATATTTTAACTGTGCTTTTTTAAAAATACTCTCCTTGCCTGTTTCCCTGGTCTGTGCCCCGTTCCACCGCGGCTTGTGCCGTTTGCGTGGAGGGCACTGACAGACCAGGCTCAGCCCCCCAGCTGTGACATACTTCCGCTTGGGGCGGGTCCTCCACCCATATCATCGCCATGCCTGCACTCGCGCGCAGCGGGCGAGCCCAAAGCAAGCCCGTCTGCGCCTGTCCGACGCCAGACGCCGCACACCCTGGCTGTCTGACTGCTCAGGCGCACTATTACTCCAGCAAGGACCTGCTGGCTCTCCGCACTCGGACCCCCTGCGCCGTTCATCTTTGGCGTCTTGACTCTGCACTTACTCGGTGCGATAATTGTGGATTCCAAATCATCGAAGCTGTTCATTCCCCCCCTAACACACACAAGCGCACAAACTTAAATATACTTAGCCTGAACTGTAGGTCTTTAGTCAAACACCATGAGGATATACTTGAGCTACTCACGGACAGGTCTCCGGACCTGCTTTTTCTCACGGAGACGTGGTTTACTAGTGACTCTAATGCCATTTCAGCCCTGGCTCTACCTCCGGGCTACTTTATGCGCACCCACAATAGATCTAGCGGTAGGGGGGGCGGGCTTGCCATTATAGCTAAATCCTCTTTTCACTGTATGCTCTCCCCTACTACACTACCTGAATGTGAGAGCACACTATCTAAGGTCAAGATATCTGACAACTTTACCCTCACTGGCCTCCTCATCTACCGCCCCCCTGGGCCTGCAAGGATTTTTCAGGAAGCCCTGCCTCAGATCGTCTCCACCATTGTCCTACAGACACCCAATTTTAGTATAATGGGTGATCTAAATTTGCATTTAGAGCAACATGACTCTCATAGCATTGCCAACTTTCTCGGGGACTTGGAAGCCTGACAATTCTTTCAGCTGGTCAGGGGCCCATCGCACCTGGCGGGCCACCTACTCGACCCTGTGCTCTCCAATATTGAGGGAATCAGAGTCTACGATCCCCTCCCCTCACATGGTCTGATCACTTCCTCATACATATATATATCAATACGATAGCAACTAATCGTCAGAACCCTTCCCCTCCCCTCTGGAGGCGCCCATGGCATGAACTAGACGCGCCCAGCCTCGAGTCCAGCCTAATTTCTTCCCGTCCGGACTGGCCTAATAATCTGGAGGAAGCAGACACTACATTTAGGGGATGGATTAATAACTCTCTCGACCTCCAGATCCCCCCCAAAAAATCTCGACCCAAACGTGTTCAAACTCATCCTTGGTACACGGTAGCACAAGCAACTAAAAAAAAGAACTGTATGATCCTTGAACGCGCCTGGAGATGCTCTTACGACCCCTCAGCTAAAATCAATTACAGGGCCGCCACGACAGCCTATCATAAACTTATATAAAAAACAAAGGCCGCATTTTACACTAACCTGATCAATACCAGTCCCAATCCCTCTAAAACCATATTTTCATTGGTAAAAGATATGACCAAAACCCCTGAGGGTACCCTTAACACTATCACTTCAAACACACAATGCGAACTACTGGCCCAGTTTTTTGTCGACAAAGTTTAAGAAATTTACGCATCCCTGGATGCTAGTAGGTCTACCCCGATATCTGACCAACTGACCTATTTATCTGATCACCTCCCACTCTTGCAAACTCTGCCCTTAATTTCTCTTAAATATCTTGAGTTCCTGACTACTAAGGTGAAGTCTGGGTCCCCGGACGACCCCATCAAACCTGAGATCTTTCTACTGCTACGGAACCCCATCCTAACGGAGGGACAGGAATTGATCAATAGATCTCTTCTGTCATCCTCTATTCCTAAGTCATGGAAACATGCCAAAGTTATCCCCCTGCTTAAAAAAACGTCCATGGACCCCTCCCGCCCGGAGAATTTTAGACCTATCTCCCTTTTGCCCTACCTGGCTAAGGTGATGGAAGCCCACCTGAATTCTATCCTGACCAGCCACCTAGAATCTAACGGGATCCTGGACAAGTCGCAAAATGGCTTCCGCGCAAATCATAGCAAGGAGTTGGCTCTACTGGCAGTCACGGAACAACTGAGGGCCTCACAAGATCTGGGGAATACTTCTGCCCTTATACTACTTGACTTAAGCGCAGCATTTGACACGGTCTCCCTCGTGATCTTGCTCAAACGCCTTGGGGAGATCGGAGTCAGCGATGGTGCGCTTGGCTGGTTTGCTATATTTCTTTCGGACCGTTCTTTCCAGGTCCACGCCCCTCCCTACACATCCAGCAGGCGTCACCTTAACTGCGGGGTCCCGCAGAGCTCTGCCTTCAGCCCCACGCTGTTTAATGTGTACGTCCTTCCCCTGGCCAGGGAACGTAAGATCAAAATGATCTCTTATGCGGACGACACGCAGCTTATCTTCACTCTTCCCAATGACACCTCGCCCGACCAGGCCAAATTTCAGGAAGACATAACGACCATCTCTAATTGGCTGTCTGATAATGATCTCCAGCTCAACTCCTCCAAAACGGAGGTGCTTTTGTTGGGACGCAACATACAGAAGTGGGCCCATCAATGGTGGACCACGGGCATGGCCCCCCTCCCCCCAAACCTAAGGAGGTTGTAAAGAATATGGGTGTCCTAATGGACAGTGAACTTTCTTTTGAATTGCACGCTAAGAAGGTTGCTGGCACCTGCTTTGGCCGCTTACGTTGCATCAAACCCATACTGGGCTTTTTTGAGCCACCGACCAGGCAAGTTATAGTTCAATTCCTGGTCTTATCCCACCTTGACTACTGTAACAGAATCTTATTGGGTACTAATAAGTCAGTCATCAAAAGATTACAGAGGGCCCAAAACGCAGCTGGTCACACCCTCTTTGCACTACCCAAACATAGCCACACCTCGCATCTTCTTAATCGACTCCATTGGCTTCCAGTGAAACAGAGAATTGAATTCAAGACTCTCTGCCTAACCCATAAAATCCTCAACGGCCAAGGCCCTCCAATACTGCAAGGTCTCTGCACCCCCTATACTCCTACCCGGGCCTTGCGCTCTGCCGATCGCCATCTAGCCTGCACTATCAGGGTCCGCAGGAGCAGAGCGGGTGGCCGCTCTTTTAGATCTCTAGCCCCTGCTCTCTGGAATTCCATCCCCATTGAAGCACGTGCCATACGAGACCACTGGCTCTTTCGTAAATTCATCAAGACCTGGCTGTTCGCTTCCATCTAATTAGCCAACTCCTAGGCGCCTCAGCACTTCCTCTGCCGCTTTCCGCAGCCACCTCTGGTTGGCCTTTCGCAAGCGCTGGGATGCCCTGCAGTTGGTGCAGCCATGCGCTATATAAGAAAAATTAACATAACATAACATAACTTCTAGTTGAAGTACTGGACAGTGTAGCCTTGCATGTATAGGCTGCATTATTTGTCTTTAATTTTCTCTTAAGTGTCTATGCAGTACTGCAAAGAAGACAAATTAAGAGATTATTTTTTTTTTTTTTTGGAAAACCTTTATTTGACAGTATGTGCAAACAGATACGGGCCTACAACCCACAGGCCGGCCTCGACAATAAAAAGGCACATCAGCAAGCAGTTAGGCGACTCAGCAGCATATCAGAGCAGGCACGGTTAATCCGAGTTACACTATACGTAATTGCGCCGCCGAGAGGTAGGATAATGAAGGTTTAATTTTAAAGTTTTTAAATGAGTCCATAGCAATAAAGGTCGAGAAGGATCCGAGTCAAAACAATAGGATTAGGACAGAAGTGGGCAACGATCATCAGAAAAATCAGCAGGCATTATCCGCAAAACAAACGGCTGTAAGCAAATAAGTCAGGATAGAGGATGAACACGCAACATAATGATCCGCAGTCGCTACCCGCAAATTCCCAATCCTCACCCTGACCCAAGAAAATAAGAAAAGAAAAGAATAGAAGATGAAGAGTAAGAAGAAGAAAAAGGGAAAAAGAGAGGCCCATAGGAACTGAAACGAACGAAAAAATAACCCCCCACCCTACACGCATGCAGAGGCTACGGCCTACCCCCCCCTAGCAGTGTGTCTGTCGCCCCAAAAGAGTACCCGAAATTCAGAAGAAAAGAAAAAGAAGAAAAAAGAGAATCACATAAGACCGGAGCAGGGCCAAGGAAATAACCAAAGCAATCAATACTTTCACCCGCGGCCACCCAACCCCGGACCCCGACCTAGCACCTAATCAACATGTACCTCCAACAATTATCATTTACAGCCCCAGCCATGCACGCAGCAGGTTGCAGCAAAAGAAGAAACAACCTCAGCCCTGTCCCCTCCGAACCGGCATGACAACGGAGTCCAGTTCTAAAACAGCCCACATGGACGGAGAGGGCAACCGTGGAATCCATTGCAGAAGTCGAGGCGCTTGGGATGAATCAAACTGGCTTGGAGGTCGGCCACAAAAGTCAAAAGAAGTCACCACTGCCTGTCCGAGGAGAGTACAGTAGGGAGCAAGACGAGGCGAGAGTTCCAGCGTAGCAGCCGGCCGATGCGCGAACAGCAAGTCCAGAAGGACGCAAAGAGGCATGCCATCAGAAGACAAAGGAGATGAACAACATGGCGTCTGAAGTAGAAGCACCGGCCATCGCGAAGGATCATTATCGCCAAACTCCTTCAAGGCAAATCCGGAGAGTGCTGCAGCGGAAACTGAGGCTCGCCCATCCGTCGCCTCCACATACTCCAGGGCAGGCAATTCACCGTAAGCAGGTTGAGGATGTGGCGTAGTGTGCAGCACTGAAGGACCATCATGGCCGGCTGGAGAAATCGCAGCAAGCCGGGCCCCCAAACCATTGGCAGTGTCACGAAAGGCCAACCGTAGGTCTTCCAGAGCCTCCAGGATATCCCGAAGCCCCAGCGGTGTATCCAGAATGGAGGATGCAGCATTGACCCCCGTCCAGGGCGAGCGGCAGCAGAGCGCCTCAGAAAGCAAGTCTCCCTTGTCATTCATCGACACTCGAAGATTCTGTAGAAGATCTGCAGGGCTCAGCTGGGGCAGAGACATGAAGGCAGCCGATCGTAAGGAAGCTCCAAATGTGAAGATGCCGGCAAACAATGAGCCCCCGAGATGAGCAGGGAACTCCACTGGCAGGCGCAGGGTTCCCAATGCGGAAAATGGCGTCCGCTACGGAGGAGAGGCAACAAAGAAGCAGTCCAGGCCACCTCCCAGCCAGGCAGGGATACAATGTAGAAGCGCCGGTACAATGTTTCCAGGCGCGTTGGGTTGCCGAGCGGAGGGAAGCGCTGCGGCGAAAAGCCCAGCGCCACACTGCAGATCCAGCCAACCGGCTCCTCCTCCACCGCGGCGGCAGCTGTTGTTGTGGTCGTTTCCGGCCGTCTCCCACAGGCAATGGCCCGGCTGCGGTCACTCGAAAGGCCGGGAAGTACACAGGGACTCCTCACCGCCGGAACCGCTCCGTTTTCGCCGAGAGTCACAGTAACGTGATCAGAAGCATCTCACGAGTAAGCGTGGCGCATGGAGGTACAGGATGTGCGGCAGGATAATGAAGAAGGGCATAAGGGTCGGCGGAGCCGAGAGACTAGGCGGCCATCTCTGCTGCAGGCTAGGCTCCTCCTCCAAGAGATTATTTTTGATTGCTCCGGGGTCCCCGCACATGAGCGGGACTATTCACTAGATTATGACTATAACAGAGATACCCCTACTACAGAACTGGAGTTACAGGTAAGAAACTACTCCTTCTTTAATCTGACTTCTTCATCGGTTCACAGCATTCTCTTTGTAACTTTTTACACCATCACCAGCAATAATTTTGAGATACTTAATAATCTTTTCATTATGTGTCTCTTCAAGTGCATCAATGAAATCTTCAAAGGTTATCCAAGCAGTACATCGATCACCAATAGTTTGCTTTTTGACGGTACTGACATTGCATGGGGATCTGTGTGGCTTTGTTTATGTGACTAAGCAGCAACACCTTGCGATGTGCTGCATTTAGGATCATCTTGAATGATAGCTGGACACATGATTTTCTTCTCTGCCAGCTGAAACATTTTACTATTCCAAAAGATATTCAGGATCTACGTTAATGGTAGAGCACCTGTGCTGGGTCTTACATCTGCTCATGGGTGGAACATTGAGGACTGATTAATCTGGAATCCCGGCGTGGAATGTATAGATTTTAATGTGGAACAGTTACTCTTCCTTGGCGGCCTATCTGGTTATATGGATTGAAGTTGAAGTAAAGCTTACCTCAACACATAAGTTGCTCCTGTTATTCATGAAGAAGCAAACCTTCCCTGCATTGGCGACAATTTGGCTTCCTCATGCATAGTTCACCAGCGGGGCAGCAGACCTCTACAGAGAGCGTTAGTCACCCGGAGCAGCATCGTGATTTGCCATTTCCATTTGAAGTACAGAGTACTGAACAATTGACCTGGGATTGTTTCCGAGTTCCTGTGTCCTTCTGGGCCAAAAAGACTGGGGCGTTTCTTTTGACAATCAGTGTGCGTTTCATCACAGCCCTCAGATACTGGGGCGTTTCTTTTGTCCCAATGAGTTGCGTTCCACCATCACTGTGGGCACTCTGGGAAACAGTGCAACATCTCCTAGCAACAGTACGTGGCCAGCCTTGCATCTCTGAAGATTCGTGACTGTGAACGTCTCGACACAGTAATCAACGCGTCTTCCCGATGGGTCTAGACCCGGATTGGGCTACCAGCACTGCGGTGAGGTAATTTTTTATTTAAACCATCTTGCTAATAACGGTGATTTGCACACCTGTACAGTGAGAATCACCATATAGCAATGTCTTCACCTTTCAGCATATTACTCAGCACGCATCCTTGATGGTGATTCGCACACCAGTAGGTATCACTGTTCACATCTTTATTTTGCTCTTCTGGATATTGGTGTGGCATACTACGGTGATTCACAACCTTTAAAGGTGGATTACTATATTGTTCAGCATTATATCAGTGATGTGCACACCCTAGGGAATGAGTATTAGTGCATACATATATATATATAATCTAGTAGCATTATATTGAGATGCAACTATAGAGAAAGTGTTCAATATAATAAACATGCAACAGTCAGTTATGCCCCCTGTGCCATTTTTAGCTTCACCGAGCTTGCCTCCTGTGGAGTGGGAACAATGGAGAGAAGGCTTTGAGGCTTATATAGGAGCCTTAGAGCGTGAGCTATTCATTCAAAGAAAGATGTTTGCTTTATAACACCATTCCTTGAGTACTAAGGGTAGGAAAGTACCGAAGCATTTATTGCCAACTCCTGTGTTAAGGGAGGATTATGATGATGTGTAAGAGTATGCGTTCGCTATAAATGCATGAGATTTACGTTTTAAGAAGAAAAGAAATGTTATTATGAGACAACACACATTTTATAAATGGCATTAGTTACCTTGAGAATCTGTGGAAAAATGTGTAAGTGATCTGAGAATGTTGCCATCTACATGTTATTGTAAAGCATTTGAAGAGTAAGTGATAAATAATGAGATAGTAGAGAAAACCAACAGTAAGAAAGTGCAAGAAAAGTTGTTGATGGTGGACAATTTTACTTTGGACAAAGCTGTGAAAATTGCAAGTGGTATTGAATCTGCAGTTAAATGTATGGAGCAAAAATGAAAGGAAAAAGAATTCTTATTTAAAGAGAGGAGAAAACCACTTGAATGTTATCATTGTGGCAGTATAAATCATTTAGGGAATGCTCCCATGTGTCCAGTCATAGATGAAGTGTGTAGCAAGTTTAAGAAAAGGGGGCACTTCATGATGGTGTGTAGAGCCAAGTGGGACAAAGATGGCAAGAGGTATAAAACAGTTAATACAGTGGAAATCGGAACAGGAGAATCTGTCTGATCCACACGGAGGAAGTATTGTACTTCTGGTGAATAAACAAGACCAAGCAGTGCTTGATGACAATGATGTGTTGTCAATGTGTGGAAGTGCTATTCAGAAACCCCATTGTAAGTTTAGGGTCAATGGAATGGATATCAATATGATGGCAGACTCTGGTTCCTTATTCACATTGATTGGTGTGGATGAATGGAAAAGATTTTACACCTTACAATTATGGAAGTCAAAAGTGTGACCTGTAGCATATGGTGGCAAACCTATAGATGTGTTGGGGGAGTTTGATGCTAAGTTGGATTTTAAAGGGTATTATGCAGAAGGGACAGTATATGTAGCAGCGGGTGGTTTAAACTTACTAGGGTTGCTGGACCAGAGAAATCAGGGCATCATGCTAGTTCACAATAATGAAGATCAAGTGGTGCTACGTAAGGATGTGATAGGGTTTTTTCCTTTTGTTTTTTTTGTTCCTTGAAGACCGTTATTGTATCTCAATGCAAGAACACAGCTTTGGGCCTACAACCCAATAAGGGCTGGCCGCGAAGTACTCCAATGCATATACAGCTAATTACTTTAACACAGCCTTCCAGCCGATAACCAAAGGTCCGGCGGCGTAACAGTTCAAAAACGATAAATTTATGTCCTGCATTATTAATGAAGAAGTTACCAACAGTCTCATTTTCGTATATACCGTGGAACAACCGTATAGCTTAACCCCCTCCCCCCCCCCCTACTCCACCCCCCCCACTCCACCCCAACAACCCCAGGGATCTGATCAGGTCAACGATCAATAGTGCATAGAACCAGAGGGCAACAAGGACGTGAAGACATTGATTTCGGCATACTCTTGGTAAAGGCATCGGTCTCGTCTTTCTACTTACAGAATGCCTATTGTGAGAAAAGTAGTGTATCTCAAGTAGAGGAAGGCGGGTCCAAGTGGTGCTAAAGTACAGTGCCACAGTGTTCGGCCACATGATAACATGGACGGGATTAGCACCGCAACTACAGCAAGGCAGAGGGCAACAGTCCAGTCAGTAGTGGCAGGGAAGCATCCACCAGGTGTTTGCAATAAGCGCAGTGTTGGCCATCAATCATCAGGAAGCTTAGACCGCATATAAGCAGTATAGGAGCCCCAAACATTCCGCGGGCGCGAGGCAGAAGGAAGTTCCTCATAATAGCAAGTCAGTTGATCACGACAATATGCCATGTCTTGCAACCATAGTTTAACATCAGGCGCACGTCTTCCACCCCAGCAAACCGCCACTCTGCGCCTGGCAATCTGCAACGCCAATACCACCAATCGTCTCATTCCCGCCGGCACACCAGAGGCCATACCAAGCAAACATATGCGTGGGTCAGTAGCAATCTCCACTGTCGTCATTTCAGATAGCGTCGCCGTCACAGCCGCCCAAAACGCAAATACACGTGCACACCCCCAAGCCAAGTGCATAAAGTCCGCTCCATCCAGCCCACAACGCATGCAGACAGCCGATTCA
Source organism: Lissotriton vulgaris (assembly GCF_964263255.1). NCBI lineage: Eukaryota > Metazoa > Chordata > Amphibia > Caudata > Salamandridae > Lissotriton > Lissotriton vulgaris. The sequence continues at coordinate 414,509,838 of NC_141689.1, read as the reverse complement.
CGGAGACCATACTTGACCAGTTGTGCCGGAGTATAATACCATTGCTGCAAGAATTTATAGTGTATGAGTCTGAAATTACGATTAGCTGCAAAGTTGCCAGTCATAGAACAGCACTCAGACCATTCATCATCCGTCAAAGGTTCAGGCAAGCATACGTCCCATCTAGCCCTTGCAGCTACACCACCTCCACCTTCATCCTCCTGTGATGCACGGTACAACCATGAGATTAATTTCACACAATTGGTTGTCGTATATAGCAATTGTAATGCGCCTAGCACGGGTGGTTCTGTAGGGAAGGAGGGATATAAATCGCGCACCGCAGCTCGCAACCTGACATAGATGAAAGTAGCCATGGTACCATTAGTCACCTGATCTAAGAAGTTCTGTAACGGAAGAAACTGAGTGGCCGGAAAAATATTTCCCATAGTGTGCACCCCGGCGCCCTGCAACAGCTGCAAAGCCCCCACTTCGGTCGACACCGAGACATCCGCATGATACAATAGAGGCATATCCGGCGCATACAGCGGTAGCCTGTTCGAACGTCTTCCCAATTCTCTCCAGGCTTTAGTAGTACATTGTACCGTGTCCACTTCACCCTTCTCATATACCGAATGAGGGTTCACTATCATCGCCTTTAAGGGTAGCGGATATACTCCGCTTGCTTCAAGTGCCACATGAGGCGTATATGGCGGTGCCGAGATCCAATAGGAAGCAAAATGTTCCTGGGCACATAGATAGTACAATCGCATATCCGGCACGGCAAATCCGCCCAGTGTATAAGGCTTGGTCAGAGTGTCCCACTTCACACGTGGCTTCTCCCCACCCCCCCGGCTAAAGTAATTAACGAAGACTGAAGCTGTGCAAAAAAATGTGATGTCAGAGCAAGAGGGATATTAACAAAGTAATACAGAAACTTAGGCAGGACCACCATTTTTATCAGGGCAACCTGGTCAGCAAACGAAAGTGGCAGACGGATCCAGCGAGCTACCTGGTCTTCCAATTTCGAAATAGCAAGGATGTGATAGGGTTGATATCAGAAAGTAAATGTGCCTGGACAGAAGCTTTTCCAAAAGTGTTTGCTAGTAAGTTGGGAAAAATTAAAGGCTTCACCCATCAAATTCAATTAAGAACAGATGCAAAACCTGTAGTACACAAATCTAGACATGTTCCCCTTGGCTTGAGAGAGGATTTGGGTGAAGAAATAGAGACATTTTATAGTCAGGACATTATAGAACTCATAGATAGTTCGGATTGGCTTTCTTCCGTAGCTTTAGCGAGAAAACCCAATGGTACCTTGAAGATGTGTATCAACGTAAGAGTTCTTAACGAAATAATTTGGGTCGACAGACATCCACTGCCTAACATTACTGAAATGTTAATCATGATCAAATAGGTTAAAGTTTTTACCACACTTGATGTGTCATCTGCATGCCACCAGATAGTATTACGTAAAGATTCACAGCATTTGACATTGTTTGTCACACCCAAGGGGTCGTTTAGATTCAAGCTCATGCCCTCTGGTTTAGCTTCAGCCTCTTCTGTGGTCCAATGTTTAATTGAGGCCATGTTTAAGGGTGTTGACAGTGTGCACTATTTCCAAGATTATACTGGTCTTTGGGGCAGATCAGTTGGACCGTGATAAAACTTTAGCTGTAGTTCCAACCATATTAAAGGACAAAGGTACCTTAAGTGCATGCACGTGCCATTTTGCTGTTTCTAGCATAGATTATCTAGGTTTCAACCTGTCATCTAAAGTTTTGGTACCAAAAGAGAATTTGGTTCAGGCCATGGAGAATTTTCCTGGGCTGCTGAAGAAGGACAAATTATGGTTGGTCTTCAGGATGTTGGAATTTTATGCACAATTCATACCTAAATGTGCAGACAGGACGAAAAGCATGAGAGCATTGTTTAATTTTTTTTTTATGTTTGAGTGGACAATTGAGGTTGAGAAGGAGTTTGGTGTGATAAAGAATGAGGTGGCAAACACTACTCCTCTTAAGCCATTTCACACATGCAATCACAGTATAATGGTGACGGATGACAGTCAGTACGGACTCAGTGTTGTTTTAATGCAATCAAGAAATGGCAAGGATGAGGTGGTGGCATTTACGTCACGTCCATTGAGAGGGGCAGGACCTACATATCCTGCCATTGAACGGGAAGCTCTAGTGCAGGGGTCTCCAAACCGGTCCTGGAGGGCCGGATCCATGCCAGATTTTTTGGATATCCCCATTGAGATACATGTAGTTATTTTAAAAATCTGGCATGGATCCGGCCCTCCAGGACCGGTTTGGAGACCCCTGCTCTAGTGTGTTGGTGGGGTTTGAATTAATTTAGGAAGTATTAGTGGGGTGTCTAATTCACATTACGTATGGACCAAAAGCCATTAGTTAGTCTGTTTTGTTCGCAAGGGGCTTGTAAAGTTACTCCCAGGATTGCCAAGTGGCATTACAGGTTACAAGAGTTTCAGTTTCAATTGGAGTATATTTTGGTGGTAAGGAATGTTTTTGCTGACTGTTTGTCACGTTTGTTCATGATGGGTGGTGGATAAGAAGACAAAGTTGTTGTGGCATGTACGATAAGGGATGAGTAGGAGTGTATAAAGGAAGAAGAATGGAGTGGAGCAGGATAAAGTGCTTCAGGAACTAATTTTGTGGTTGAGTGAAGGATGGCCAAGGAAGAAGGTTGATGATAACCTTAAAGTGTATAAATAAATATTTGAGACGTTTGGAGTATAAGAGGGTATTTTGAGACTTGCACAATTATTAGTGGTGCCTCAAAGTATGCAAGAGAAGGGGATTGATGTTGGCTCGAGAGGGTCAAGTAGAGATGAGAGCCATGTAGAGAAGAATTCGAGGAGACATTTTGGGGGCCTAGATAGGAGAGAAAGGTGGAACACCCTGTGAGGGACTGTGTGACATGTGCTTTTAGCTACAAGTCACAGGTGACTGTGCCCAGCCCTGTTGAAGCAGTGCCAGTACTAGAGAAACCGTGGGTCACGTAGGACATGGTCATCATCATACCTATGAACATGTTGAAAGAGAGTTGTATAAACAGTATAGTCTTAGTAAACTATTATTCTCGTTGGCTAGAGGTGAAGTTTGTAAGGTCTGTGAGCACAGGAGAAGTGGTAACATTTCCATCTGAATTTTTCATGCGTGAAGGGGCCCCATCAGAATTATTTACCTACAATGGTGTGCAATTTACGTCAGAGAATTTAGTAGATTCATGAAAAATTGGGGGGTGAAACATAAAACTACCTCCTTGTATCATCCCCGGAGTAATGACATGGTAGAAAGGTGCAATCGTGTTATCAAGGATAATATTCAGTTGTCTTTGGTTAATGGATTGAAGTGGAAAAAAGAGTTGCAAGATTTGATATGGGCATTACGTACAACACCCAGTGCGGTCACAGGGATGTCACCTTTTGCATTGCGCAAAGGAAGGGAGGCAGCCAATAAATTGGTTAGTTTATGGATGAGTAGTTTGGATATGTCTGTGGGAAGGAAGGCGTGTGTGGAACAAAAACATGCAAATGCACAAAGGAGATATATGTCCAAGAATAGTATGAGGTGAATGGAGGTTGAAGAATGTGATTGATTCAGAGTTAGATTACCAGGTATCATTACCAAGGGTAATTCTAAATGTTCAGATCCCATGAAAGTTGTATGTGTAAAGGAGCATGTGGTCAAATTGGAGGATGGCAAATAGTGGAATAAAGAGACGTTGGCTTTACAAAAATTACTATTGGTCACATGTAGCGTTGGTGACTCAAGTGTAGGTGGGCGTGTAAATGAGGGATAAACCCTTTGGAAATTGTCGAGTTTGTACCAGAACTCAAAGGGAAAGTAAGACAGCTGTGTGCTTGCGGGACTATCTGAGAGGAATTCCAACTTAAATGGTTTATGTATAAGAGAATGTTCTAGCTTTATATTTCTTTAGTTGGACGTATAGAGAAAGTTACAACTTTGTATTTATTTATTAGGAAATTGTATTTATTGTTCATGTTGCGTTGCAAAGGGGGAAGATGTGTTGGGTCTTGCGTCTGCTCGTGGGTGGAACATTGAGGGTGGAATTGTTGAGGGTGGATTAATCTGGAATGCCGGGTTGGAATGTACAGTTTTGAATGTGGAGCAGTTAGTCTTCCTTGGCTGCCTTGCTGGTTGTATGTTTTGAAGTTGAAGTAAAGCTTACCTCAACATATATGTGGCTCCTGTCATTCATGTCACAACCCCTGTACTTGACCTGGCTTGTGGCACTGAGGTTGTACTGGCTCACGTTGGTGAGTAAATAATTATTTGATCCTTAGGCGTCTCTTTGCACGCTGTTTGTCTTCACCACTTTTTAATTCTAACATTAACTTGCACTTTGTGATTGTTAATAGCTGCTCTTTGAAAACCTGGTTGTATCTGCCTTTATCGTTCATGCTTTACCATTTACTTATGATCTGACCGGTAGGTTCCCAGTCATCAATACGAACATTTCTTTGCAATGCTTTTGTAATTTTGTACTTCTTTACGGCAGCTGGAGTTGCGCTTTCACTCTACATGTGTTAAGCATTGATTCTCACTTTGACTGCAACACATGTGGCACACTCAAGCAGTTTGCTCGGACCACTGCAAACTCTGGAAGAGCAATGTCGATCTTCGAGTTAGGGGATAAGTAACCCATAGTTATATTGTGTCCACCGAGTCTGGGTTCCCGCAAAGGACGATGCCATACATGGAGCTTATTAATACACGTTTTTATTCTTATGCATTCAACTGAAAACTCAACATTCGAATCCAGCCTTCAGTGCGTTCCACTCTAACACTTACGTCACAGTTCTACGGAGTCCATCTGGAGCCAAAACGGTTGCATCATTTCAAATTAGTGGACATTAGACAAGTACAGAGAATTTTTTTTTTTTGTGGTGTGATTTGCTCACTGTTCAGAAATGTACTGTGAGCTTTTTACATGTGTATATATATATATATATATATATATATATATATGATTCAAAGTCCTGCTCCGTTCTTCACTTGAGGAAAAGCATTCCTATAAACAACGAAAGCCACAGGTACAGACCACTCCACAGCGCTGAGTTTAGAAATTCAAAGGTGGTTTATTCTCTCGTGATTGCCAGCATGACGCGTTTCGGCTACGACACAGTAGCCTTGATCACATGCCAGACAGAACCAATGACAGTGAATAAATAAGGCGCACAATTAACACACAAAGGGGGCGTGTACAATCATAGATACTGAAAACATATATAGTTTACATCTCATCCTGGTAAAAAACAGACCCCGTTTATGCAAATGTTAAATACAGAAATTCGTAAATAAATGCTGAACATACTTAATATATACAACCTATCAATTAAATTCATTTTTAAAGGTTGAAAGTTTATATAATCATAAAACTATTGATATGCAGCATATTTATCAAATATACAGTGATGTTCTGCTTTTGGGATCAGGAGTCTACAGGATGAAAATACATATCTAATTGTCTAAGATACGTACGGACGATGTCTGCTGCCCTTCGGTGTTACTAAAGTGCTAGTGCTGAGATTTTTAATCATTTTGTGCAAACACGCGTGCAAAGTGCAAAATCAGCTTTGACTAAGAGACAGATCCCTGTCTCATATGTAACTCATTGTTCAAACGCTGATAATATAAATAGCGTGAAAGGGAGGGGGGGAGGGCAGAAGCGCTCAAAACCCATGTTATGCCTATTAAGAGGTTTACATGAATTAATACCAAATTTACAAACGTCAACTACCTGTACCCCATTTTATACAGTAGAAAATTATGAATTTCATGAAATGATGTCAAAAGTCAGAAACGTCCAGTGCGAGACCAAAACTTATGGCATAGTGCCCTTTTCATCCCCACATTTGGTTACTGATACAGTATATATTATTCAGTTCTGCTCAGAACAACAAGGCCAATAAACAAATCGTTTATCCACTATTCAAGAAAAGGTGACTAGATTCAAAAAATGACTTCAAAGTGGGGTAGATTATGGAAAAACAGCTACACTTTACAAACAGTTCACATGGACTTAGTAAGTGGGGAGAGTTCTATTTTATCTTTCTCACAGGAACTCCTTTATATGTATGGAAGAGGAGACCCTGGGGTATAGGATACGTAATGGGGTTAGATCTTTCATATAAAGTAGAAGACTGCCACTCTTCACTTATATACCCCATTCCTCTACCAGGATTGACAAGAAACAATGAAGGTCCTTCCCCGTGTTTAACCCATTGGGGATTCTAGTATCTAGAAGTAAGATATATTTGCTCTCCAGCTGCCTAAGAGATTTCTCTCTATTTCCACCCCTGATGTTCTTGGGAATTCCGTCAATGATGAAATAACTTAAATCATTCACATTTTTCTGATGGACTAGACCAAAATGGCGTGCTACCGGATAATTCTCATCAGAATTGACTATGGCCCTGAGATGTTGGAGGATGCGGTTAAAGGCCTGTAGTTTAGTGCTTCCAACATACTTGAGCCCACAAGTACATTGGAGCACATAAAGTACGAAGTCAGTCCGGCATGTAAAATGCCCCTTGATTGAAATGGGAGACGGATCAAATGCAGAACAATACTCCTTGGTTGATACACCAAATTTGCATGCTCTGCAAGAGATGCATTTATAAAATCCTGATTTATCAGATAACCAATTTTTCTTTATGTTAACCTCTGGACTAGATCTAACTAAGGCATCCCGCATAGAGGGTGCCCTTCTAAAGGTTACTGTTGGTTCCTCTGGTAATAAGGGTGCCACACTGATATCTGTTTTCAACAAAGGCCAATGTTTTCTTAAAATCCCCCTTACTTTCCTTTCCTCACTATTGTAGGTCGTAATCATAGTGATTCTGTCAGGAATTTCAAATTTTGGCTCTTGTCTGATACTGATGGCTCTAGTGGAATTCAGATATTCATCCCGGTTCAACTCATTTGCTCTCTGTAGAGCCGCTTTGAGGGCAGTTGTTTGATAGCCTCTAGCAACAAATCTAAGGAACGCCTCATTTTGACATTTCTTCAAATCAGCCTCGGAACTACATATCCTACGTATGCGTAGAAATTCCCCATACGGAATACTTTTTACAAGGTGTCCTGGATGTGCACTATCGGCGTGCAAGATGGAATTGCCCGCCGTAGGCTTTCTATGGAGTCTGGTATGTAGTTTCTCATCTTGGACATAGACACGTGATGGTTTAAATGCATTGTGTTCGCCGTGTTTTCCGTCTCATTACTGAGGAAGGCCGAGTGCCGAAAGCGCGTTTTTTGAGAGAATAAAACATCTGTGAACTTACCCTGGGAGTGCTGCTTCCTGATTTCCCGTTTCATTGCGGGGAGGGATTTCTGAGCCGATATTGTTGTCGGGTGCACCCCCGACTGGCAGGCACCAGCCAAGGAGTGCGACAGGCAGGTGCAAGTGGAGCATTAATATATATATATATATACACAAAATAGTCACACTGCAGCTCCAGCTCCCAAGAGCAGAACAGACGACCAAACGAATCCAAAATGAGGCAAAAAAGATTTTATTTAGGCAAACTGAGCAGCAAAGCGAACTGACGCGTTTCGGGCGGATGCCCTTGTTCACAGTCAAATGTTTACCCACAATGCCTGGATTTTTACAATACTAGTGCACACCATGTGATTGAATTCGACATAGTAAAAATACTACTACGTTTGTATGGCACACCGGAGTACAGGGGTAATTAATAACCACATCCCATGTTAAAATCACATGGATACAAGTTTATAGCTGAATAAATTCATTGAATATAGCAAGATTGTTATTGCATAAATGCTTAAACACGGTCAAAACAGTATAATACTATCAATGCATATTTTGTGCAAATCATCGCAATATGTAAACAATACACTCAGTGCAAAAAAGACAATTTAGTTTAAAAGTATGATATAAATACTTAAAAACATTTTAAATACAAAATGAATTGCTATTATAAAAACTGTCCTTTAACAATGTGCAATTCTATGCAATGTAAACTTCATACTCTGTGCAAAAAATGCTAATAAATGCTTTACTGTTAAAACCATGAACACTATTTGCAATCCTGCGGGGACATCTAAAGTTGATGGCAACCCCTTCTGCTAATCATAGTATTTTGGGGACATCTACTAGTGATGGCAACTCTTCTGTTCTCAGATATCGCGCCTACGTCTAGTAAATATCTAATTTTGAACTATTAGTGCCCCTAACACCTATAATAACAAGTGCGAAACTTATATAGTAGACTGGTATATTAGTCCACATCTACTCGCTCCACTGGTCAAAGAAAAATAAGGGTGAATGATGAAAAAAAATCTATTGAAATAAACAGCAAAGAAAATGACATTAGGGAAATTAATTTTTTTTTTGTTATAATGTGAGAGCGACCTCTTAAGTTGAAGATGTTGTTCTATGTATAGTTCAGGGCTAGGGTGCACATTATTACTGACCAAATTTACTAGGTCAGCCCTATAGAAAATGATACAAATCTTCTGTGGTGTTGAGCCCATTCGGCACCTTGGTATCCAGTTCAAGTATCATTTTAGATATACATATATATATTACATTTTGCTGCTGGGCCTTTTTGTACACATTTTCGAGAACAGATACCTGAGCTCAAGCACTGCGTGTGCTCAATTAGTTGTGTATTGACTACGGGAGAGGATGCCTGTTGTGTTGATGGCTGCCAGGGTGTTTTTTCCTCACAACTGCGGCTGTTTGAGGATCCAATTGAGCAGGCGCTCCAGGTTGTCTGCTGGACTACCACGCATTGATTGACAAGGCTAGATATACAGGCTTGGAGATATAGGAAGGTAATAAAAAAAAAACATCACTAATGGTAGGCCGCTAGGAGTGATGGCGAGCAGGCTGTGGAAACAAGGAGGACATGCAGGGATAAAAGGCAAGGAAAAAGAAAAAGAGGGCATGGCAGGCAGGAGAAAGAGCGAGACACATGGGGAAGAGGGAGGGGCAGAAGGTAGGAACGAGAAAGATGTACAGGCAGTCTGGTTGAGAAGCATACAGGTTAAAGAGGGAGAAATGAGGGGATGGTGGGTCGGAGAAATAAAGAGCAAGGCACACTGGAAAGAAGAAGGGGCAAGATTAAGCATCAAAGAGCGTTTAGAGAGACATGCTGTTGTAAGATAATCCATCTTGTAGTTCAATACAGCCACTCCATTGGATTTGGAAAGATACCCCCCTAACAGTCAAACGCATTAGGTGTGTTAAAAATACTACTCTGGCTGAGCCAAGATGTAATTGACAAAGTCTTAAGCCAGTGGCTGGTCTAACAAGCATTGAAAATGCAATAGGTCTTGCCTTTTATTAAGTGAAAGCCATTTGCTTTGCTATACAATACCATTAGCAACGCAAATGGCTTTAACTTAATCAAAGGCGAGACCTATTGCATTGTCAATGCTTGTTAGTTGAGTTTCTGTATGCTTGTTAATGTTTGTGTACACGTGTGGGAGTGTTTTTTATACTTGCGCATCTGTATATTTATGTCCAAATATACCTGCGCTTCTTAGAGCGTTGTCTCCCTTGGGCAGTAGATATTTCTAAATCTCCTTCTAGCGTCTATAAGTGTATTTAAAAATGGCTTGTGTACGCCCAGAGGTCTCTGTCTTTGTTTGTGTGAATGTGTATTTGTGCGGTCTGCCGGTTTCTTTGCGCGCCAGTGTGTTTGTCCGTGCGCGCGCCTGCATTGTGTTTGCAGCAGCACCCCCCTGCTTTTGTTATGTGGTGAATACAAGTAGCAACTCTTGAAAGCAGCTGGGGGCAGGCCCGGGGTGGGGGGGGGGGTGCCTTAAATCTGGGGGCTTTATTTTGTCTGCACGGGGTGGGGAAACTGGCAAAAGTTGATGTAATGAGAGCGCCAATTTATTTACAGCACCCCAATTCGTTTTCAACACAAAGAAAACAAAAAATTGGACATGCAAACCGAGAATCTTTCTGCTCACGTACCAAAACCACAGATTTCTTTTCTTACTTCAGCTCATTCCTAATAGCCTTTTATCCCTGGGTGCCCCCCAGAATAACGCAGAGCCTCTTAGTATAACAGGTGCGACCCTGAGGCAGTAAAGAAGACATGAAGACGGAGGAGGGGGAACGGGTGGGGGGGGATAGAATTACGAAAAACAGTCTCACCGGTACCTGTTTTATGCACCTCTACAGGTTCAATTGTTACCCCCCTGAAGGCCACACCTGGGGCCTTATTTATGAAGGCCTTGCGCCACCGGTGCGTCACTTTTTCCCATTTTAAAAATGACGCACCGGCGGCGCAAGGTCTTCATAAATAAGGCCCCAGGTGTTTGCAGCAGGCGCATTAACTACCAAATTTATTTTCCCAGGAACTGAACCAGTAACTAGCAGCTCCCAGACTTCAAATAAACAACCTAAAATTGATGTTTATTTCATTTTAACACACCCACCCAATAAAATAATCTGTAATTGTTACTAAACCTAAGATTTTCTTTTTTTATTCCTTAAATGTGAATAATTTTCCGAGCTAGCCGTTGGCTCCCAGGGCATACATTCGGCGCAGGCAGAATTATTTATGATATATATATATATTTTTTTAATAATTTATATTTTTGGGGCGAGATCTTCCAAATTCTATCTTTTTTCTTTCCTTTTCTTTTTGTAACTTACTCCTAACCTCCCCTGTAAAACGACTGTTCCCACCCTTTATCAATACCCACCACGAAACCCTAAATTTACTCTTACCTCTTTTTTTTACCACTACCAACCCCTAAAAACCCTTCCTAATTTAAAGAACAGACAAAATATGTTCTAATAAATACCTTTTTGGTAAAGTTACAAAACTTACGTGCGTTGTTGAGGTGGTTTCCTGCCTTCCACCTACATATTTCAGGCAGACATCAATGGGGGGGGGACTCAACCCCTCTCATCTCAACCCGCCAATGCGGTTTCTGGATTTAAACGCTCGACGCCTCCATCTGCTTTGACCTGTAGGTCAGAGGTTCAAAACCTGGCATGGTCAACTCAGCCTTTCATCCCCACAATGTCGGTAAACTCAGTGCCGTTATGGGCACTAAAAATGACGTCTGTTATTTAGAGCTCTTATGTGTTGTAAAACGATGGTATGAAACATTTTATTAAAAATACATTTAGGTTATGCTGATCCAACGATTTGCTCCAACCCACTGACAGTGAAAGACAGAATTAGGCACCACTGTCCCAAGCGGTAAATGCGCTCTGGAGTCGATGGCCATCACTTACCTTTTAAACCTTCGGTGAAGCACAGCAAAGATGGGGACCCCAGAGACAAAGGTGGGGACTCAGGAGATAAAGGTGAGGGTCCCAGAGAACGAGACTAAGGTGCTGTCACAAGTGACCCCGACACAGGTGGTAATAATGCCAGCCACTGCTGAGCAGATTGTGATGCCAGGGGGCAGCCACACAAGGTTTCCTCAGAGACTAAGCAACTGATGGGTGCCCCCCAAATCCAGCCACAGATCGGGAAATCAGGAGCACTGCATAAGAAGGATGCACCAGAAATTAAGGCACAGATGAGTGCATCACAGAGCCAGGCACAGATGGTGGCACCAGAGAGCCAATGAGCTGAGTGGCCCCATACATGGTGGCGCCACGCATGCAGCCACAGATGGTGCCACCAGACATCCAACCACAGGTAGCGGCACTGGGCAACCAGTCACAGATATTGGCGCCTGGCATCCAACCACAGGTCAGGCATCCGGGCCACAGGTGGTGGCATCAGGGAGACAGCCACAGATGTTGCCACCAGATATCCAGCACAGGTGGCAGCACCAGGCATCCAACCACAGGTGGTGGCATCAGGAGACCGCCACAGATGGTGCCACCAGACATCCAGCCACAGGCGGCAGCACCAGGCATCCAGCCACAGTTTGTGGCATCAGGGAGACAGCCACAGATGGTGCCACCAGACATCCAGTCACATGTGGCCGCACCAGGCATCCAGCCACAGGTGTCACCGCAGAAGGAGACTGGCACCCTGGACCGACCCAAGCATCTGGTGTACAAGAAGGTGAGCCTCCGAAGGAGGGAGGGGGCGCTTGGGTGGGAAGGCGATGGGGTCCGGGCACGTACGAGCTGTGGTGAGTTAAGAACCGCCTGCAAGATGGCCGCCGGGTAGGAGCTCCTGGTCGGAGCTCCGAGTGCTTGGGATTCCAATTTTGGATTTAATCCCTGTTAGCACTCAGTATCCCGGGTATCCGTAGTTACGCAACTGAATGTAACTACAACAGCAACTCAAGTAACTGGAGCATATTCTTATCGGCGCGGGAGAGGTCCTAATCGCCCCGCCTCTACCAGACACCGGGCTGCTACTGTCCATCGCAGGAGCCTACAACGGCTGACTGCCTGGAGCTTGCAGGGGCGCTGACCGGAGCCAGCAGGGGAGACCAGATTGGACCAGAGCCTACTGGGGCACTGACTGGAGCCGGCAGGGGATCCAGACTGGGATCGAGACATCCGCTTTGAGCCTGCTGGGGCGCTGACCGGAGCCGGCAGGGATACCAGGCTGTGACCAGAGACGCCTCTGGTGAGGGACTGCGAGGGAGCTGCCCTCTTACTGCGTGGCGTTTCTGCCCGGACTCTTGCGGCGCCCATTGGAGAGTGGGCGCTCAGGCTCGGTGGGATCGACTGAGCTGGCCCCCAACTTCAACGGACGCAGAGACGCCCCCTGAGAGGATCTGCGTGGGAGCTGCCCTCATATTGTTCGGCGGATTCCCCCCGGGTTCATGCGGTAAGAGTGGAGTTCCGAGGCTATAGGCGAGGATAGCGGGAGACACACGACATCACCTAGCGAGGCGGGAGGGGTTGCAGCTTAGGAGCTCTGGTCGATTTGCGGGCAACAGCGAGGCTCCTTCAGCGGACATGACTCCCGGTGGCCCCCCTCTCATGCTGCTGCAAGGGCCATAGGAGCGGACCTGCAGAGCAGACTTTGCGGACCTACAGCCTTGTTGCGGGGATGGCGGGGACCGAGGATCGGGCGTGGGGTCTAGCACGCAGCCTGCCAGTAGTTCACCGCATCTTGCTTCCTTCACCTCTTGCCTAGACTCTGGATGCCTGCAAAGCGTGATATCGGCAATAATACTGCACTCTCAACTTTAAGGCCCCACAGAGCAGAAAATAACCATAAGGTATTTTATTTACTCCACTCGTCCCACATTTTTAAACCGCCATTGTTCATAAGGGCAGGGGTCACTAACTGAAACCATAAATCACTGCCTGTACCTCCAGACGCCCACAAGGCTCCTCGGCGTGGCTCCTCCATACAGGTTCACCAACATAGAGATAGGACTCCCTCCCAGAAGGCCCTGCCCTGCTCTCAAAGCAAGAACAACAAACAGAGGACTACTGTCTCCGACTCCCCTTCTTGGCGGCCACTTTAGACTGATCTCTCTCAGTGGCGGCCATCTTGGACTAGTCAATCTCATTATTGGAGCATGACCTGAGAACCGGACACATAGACTAAGTTCTACTACCGCGCTATCGGTACATTTAGGCAAACTGCACCAGTTTAACTTTTAATTCTTAGCCTCCTGGAATGCACCGATGACTCAATTCACCGCCATTCCCTTCACCCCGGACTCCACTACCCTCACCCGTAACCCCACCCCCTCCCCACGTACCAATCCTCAGAACTACACACATACCATTAACACTCATCTCTCCCCTGACATCACAGCTCCCACCCACACTGCTCTCACCTACAACCCCTCCCCTTCCCCTCCTACCAACTCTCAGACCTCCACACATACCATAAACACCCCTCTTTCCCCTGACACCACAGCTCCCACCCACTCTCCTCTCTCCCCTGACATCACCATCAACACCACCCCTTCCCCTTCGACCAACCCTTGGACCTCCACACATACCATTAACACTCCTCTCCCCCCTGACATCACAGCTCCCACCCACACTCCCCTCTCCCCTGACAGCACCCTCAACTCTGCCTCTACCAACCCTCGGACCTCTACACACTCCATAAACACTCCTCGCCCACCTGACATCACAGCTCCCACCCACACTCCTCTCTCCCTTGACATCACAGCTCCCACCCACAACCGAGCTCAGCCCCGGAACGACACACACAACGACAATTCCCACCCTGTATCCCCTCCCATCCTCAGCCCCCACTACCCTCTGACTAAATACGCAGAACACACTTCCTCTCTCTACTTAACTCCCCCACCTCTCAACAGGTCCACCATCAATCCCACTCCCCCCCCCCCACTCTCAGTCCTCACTACCATTACTGCACCCCCACTGCCACTAACTTACACCCAGCCTCCACCTTGCTCTTTCCGCCCTCCACCAACCCCCTCTCTACCTCATCCACACCGCCCCCGCCCAAACTCTCTCTCCTCCCTAACTCCGGCCCGTACATGGACACTGACACAATGGAGCCCTGCACGAACACCAGCCTACCCCCCCTCCTGCTCGCTAATTCACAGGTCAGTCATGCACCTCTGATCCCCGCTCCCACCTCCATCGCATGCCCCACGCTGGACAAGATAATTGCCACCCTCATCCAAGTCAAAGAAGAACTGCACATCATCAAAGAACTTCTCTCCACAAACCCCATACAACTCTCACCCAACTCAACCCAACCCACCAAGTAGTTCAAGTGCACTAATTACACTTGAACCACTACTGCGGACTCTTAAAGAATATTCACAGACCTCACTCCCTGTTCGACCTCTTTGTTTATCTGTATTATCTGTATTTTTGATCTACATCGATTTGTGCTGTTATCTTTACTGACTTAGCTGTTTGTTAGGATCATGTACTCTCTCAATGTAAAGCGCTCTGATATCTGCAAAGATCTTGTTCGCGCTATATAAAACGTTCAAAATAAAATAAATAAATAAATAAATAAGAATGAAATAAACCGAGCTCCTGCCTTTGTATCAACACATGGGATCACACACACTTGTACAGAGAGATACATAATTGCCCGCATACACACATTTATATATAGATGCCCAGGGTCACATACATACTAAACAAGCTGTTAAATAGAGGCAGTTGAACAGAAAAAAAGTCCCTAATGGGAAGCAGTCAAGTCCTAAGGCTGATATCCAGAGCCCACAAAGTACATACACATATAAGTAGATACTATAGTAAACATATAAGTCTTGAATGCTCGACCTAAAAAAGCTTGCCGATGCCCTAGGGTGTTTTCACACCCCTTAATGGACGTCAGAGGTTCATAGCCTCAAAAAACACGAGCTGGAACACTACTATTTACAGTAGTTTTCAGCTTGTTTACCCTCGTTCACTGGGTGAAGAGAACCTATTTTGTGTGCACATGGAGGCACCGTATCAGATGGCGATACCCAGGCCTGGCTGGTGAGACCATCAGGCACGCTTGGAACCCCCTGAGAAGGCCCTGTCTCGGTTCCCTGATTCCGCCTCATGGGTGTGGCGGGAAGCACATGGGAGCACCCGCCGCAGCAGACCGTCACTGCCTGACATTTCAGCACGCGCTTTGCCTTCGTGCTTCGGTTAACCTCACAGGCACCCCCTCGACGCGCCCACAAACAATCATCATTTGAATCCCAGGTGCGTGCGCGTCAGACATCTCAGAACAGTACAGGCGCGAGGACCTACTGCTAATGAACTCTATCCACCACGTGCATTTCCCAGATTGCTCACAACTGAGTTTCAGAGCCCTATTAGCGGTAAAAACTGCTGATTCTCTCCGAGTTCCTCAAGGGGGAAAGCTGTTGTAGTGGCAGCAGGCGCCGTAAGCTGCCTGTGCCCGAGACTCCCTAACCTTCGGCGCCGCGGCCCTATCATTCACATTTACCGGTTTCACTAAATCATCACTTGCGCGCAACGGCTGAACATTAAAATTAATAGGACACTTACCTATCAGCTGCTTTGGAAACTACATTTTGTTGGACCCGGCCCTTTTTGGCAGGTTCACCCCGAAACCTTTTGCTTTTGCCTAGCCTGTTTCTGTAACCTGGTGCTGGTGATTTTAGGTCTCTGCGCACTTTTTCACTGTGGTCCAGTGTAAAGTGCGTGCGCTCTCTGTGTGTGTGGTGAGATTGACCTGCCCTCCCTTAGGAATGCATTGAGAATATGTGTGACTATGGTAGTTCCTGATGCGTGGGGAGTGCAGGGTCGAGTTTGGTATGTGCGAACTCGTGAGATTGAATGCTGCGCAATGATGTATGCGTCATGATTGTGTCTAGTGTGGAAGTGCCACTTCTAGAAGTTGGCATGTTTGTGTAATTTGTGTCTGACGTGTGATTGTCTGGAGCTGGCTGGTGAGCCTGGCTCCAGGAGTCAGGATGGGTCTGCCCTAGTGGTGAATCGAGATATTAGCATGCTGATGTGAGGGAGGGGTACACCTGGGACCTGAATAGGGCTGGGTTTTCCCTCCACATGCTGGCTCCACCCCCTGTGGTGCGTCTGATGTCCCTAGCCTGGGCAGTGAAAGGAGTTCCTCATAACCAGTTGTAGCTGGTTCTCACATTGCCTGCACCCTGCTAGACAAAGGATTTTGTGTATAAAAAGAGGCTGTGACCTCTTGTAAAATGTTCTTGTCTTGCTACTTGAATCTGCCAGGGGCGTGCTGCTGCTGGGGCCCAGGGGAAGGCTTGCGTCCCTGGGCCCTGCCCTGCCCCTGGATGCCTGATGGATTCCCTGAAACCTTTGGGGGCTTTGTGTCCTTGTTTAGGGACCTTTATGCACTGTCCCTTGCCTTGGAACCCTGTCTGCTGCACTTTTGAAATGAGTGGCTGGTGAGTGCTGGATCTTCCCTAGAGGCGCTTTATTGTCAGCCTTGCAGCACTGGGCTGCATCGTGTGCCTGGCGGGTGCCACCCCGCTTATTCCATTACCCTGGGGTGCAGGTGCCCACCCTGCGTCTTGCCACGTATTTTTCGGCACGGGGATGCCGCCTCTCCGTTTATTTTCATTTAAGGAGGGAGCCTACCCCTCTGTGATGCCGCCGAGAAATGTCGCCGCAGTCGCCCTGGAAGCCAGGCCAGCTTGCCTGTGACGGGGGCGGGCCGCGGCAGGACAGGAAGCGTGGAAGGAGGAAGTGGTGCGAGAAAGGGGGGGCGGGAGCCTACCCCGCCTCCCCCAGCATGGGGGAAGAAGAAGAGAGAGGTTTTTTTTAAACAGGGCTTCCGTGTGCCTTTGGGAGCCCTGTGTGTGCCCGCAAGAATGGTGAGCAGAGGCGGAGGGGACGCGGGGCACATTGCCGGTGCCAGCCCCCGCCGCAAGTCAAAGCCCGGGTGAAGGAGCAGCTGTCCGCAGGGCTCCCAGGTATCAGGGAGAGCCCCGCCTTTGCCCGCGAGAGAAGTGCTGCTGCTGGGCGAAGAGGAGAGGAGCCCTGCATCGCCGGTGAGTGAGGGCTGAGGGGGGCATCGGCAGTCCTAGAGTCAGGAAGATCCAGCGAAGTGCTCGTGCAGGGCACCTCCCCGTAAGGGGCCAGTGTTCAGAGGCCCTCGAGGGCTCCGGGGCCATTGCCTGTTTGAATCTCCAGGAGGGGGACTCTAGCAAAGAAGGCGCCAGATTTGTTCTCCGAGCCCGAGAGGCTCAAGGCGCCAGAGTTGTTGTTAGAGCCCCGAGAGGCTCACAACGCCACAGTTGTTGTTAGAGCCCACGAGGCTCCCCCATCGAGGCGGCAACAAGGGGGCAATAATTTCTTGCTGAGCATAGAGGGGCCATATTCGCCCCCAGTGGTGTGGCACAGTGGTGCCATGTTTGTAGAGAGTCCCGGAGAGGGACAGAGGCAGCACAGTGGTGCCAGGCCCCAGTGGATTCACAGCTGCCCAGTAAGTAGTGGGCAGGTGCACCGTTTAGGCGCAATTTGAGAGAAAGAATCCCTGGGAGGGACAGAGATGGCACAGTGGTGCCAGGCCTTCCACAGCTGCGCAGCACTTAGACCCAGCTGCAGCGTTTAGGCCCTTGGGATTGTTCCCAGCTGCCCAGCAAGTAGTGGGCAGCTGCAACGTTTAGGTTTGCGCCGGTGGCACACCCCTGACTGGCGCTGCGTGGCAGCGCACCCTGACATTCTGGACACAGGTCATTTGAGCCCCTTCTTGAGATGGCCAGTTGGCCAGGCGGCTGGTATGTGGGTAGGGCGCAAGGCTCTAATGTGATTTTTGCGCAATGTGATTTTACTATGTTTAGAATGGTAATTGCCTAATGTGATTTTTGCACAATGTGATGTTACTATGATTATGAGGTTATCTTACCTATGTAGGTTTATGTTAGTGAGAGTTTACCTCACTGTGAGTTACTCCCCTAAATGTGATTTATTCTTAGGAGGCAGAGTCTAATGTGTTTAGACTAGTGAGAGATTGCCTACTGTAGTTATACTGATTAGGCCTAAATGTGAGATATGCGTAATGTGCAATGCCATTATGCCTGTGATGCTTCTAAAGGTGCACATGCTTAGAAGTTTGTTTTGCCTAGTATAATTTATACTAGAGAGGTTATGTGTCCATGCGTGATCTATGCCAATGGTTATTAGTATTGCGTAGTGTGTACCTACCTGTTACCAGTGGTTACTGGTTGTGATCTATAATTGTGATTTGGTGTGACAGTTATTCTAAGTGCTAGTTCTACTAAGTGCTGATTCTGACAGTGGCCCACGTGGCCCTGTCCTGGTGTAAATATCCCTTGTGAATATTGCCCGTGCCAGTAGGCACAATGTATATTGTGTGTTTACTATCTGATGTGTTTTGACAATACAAAAGTTATTTTTATATAACCTTGTGTGGAGTTCCTTTTGTGGTGTGCTCAGGATGTTGTTGCTGTTGTGTGCGTGCGCAAATGCTTTACACATTGCCTCCGGGATAAGCCTGTCTGCTCGTGCCAAGCTACCAAGGGGGTTAGCAGGGGTTATCTTGCCATGCGACTCCCTTGCCCTGACTAGAATGGTGGTTTTTGCCTGGCTTTGGCGTAAGCCTTAGCCAACCAGAAATCCCAGTTCTAACACATTTATATGTCTATTTATTTCACTCGTGTACCGGTTAGTTCTTTTACACAAACCCATGAATATTAATTTTCCATGGGATGTGTTTATTCCAGAATTTATCCGCCGTTCCCCTTGTCGTCTCAACAAATACTACATCATCCATGCCAGGTCCCATTTACCACGCGGATGTGCGGAGTGTGCCCCCGCTCGTGTCACTGCAGAAAGCAGCCTTGGCCTGTGGCTCTCCCACTTTAGGAGCAAGAGGAAAGCGTTCAATGTTCTGAGCTTTACAGAGACCTCTATATTTTGTGCAGGTCACCAGTGCTGCTAGAGCTCCTGACAAGATCCGGATGCGGCTGCTCGTTAGTAGCAGACAATATTTATAAAAGAAGCAAAGAGCAAGCCAATGCCACACACAGCTGGGGAATGCCATTAGCAATTTTAAAAACACCACGGACAGAGGCAGAATGCTTAACAAATGAAGCTAAAGCTAGAAGTAATCATGTGGGGTCTATGCAACAAAGGCAAGGGCTCGAAATCTGGCACACCCGGGTGTAAATATGGGAGTTCTCTCTGGGAGCAGAAAAACAAATTTGATTAACATTCGTTTTAAGGGAGATTTTATGTGCAAAGTAAAACAAGCGCTCGCTAGGCAGCCGCGGCACCCGCGCTTTACTTGTAACATTAAAAGTAAAGCGCGGGTGCTGCGATTATACCAAAACTAAAGAAATAGAAACAAACATTTATTTCTTTACATTTGGTATAATCGCGGCGCCTGCGCTTTACTTAGAGCATTAAAAGTAAAGCGCGGGTGCCGCGATCTCGCCATGACACATACTTTTCTGTTTTTCTGCTGTCCCACTTGGACGGCCTTGGCCTGCTGGCGTAAAAGGTTTATTATCTTCTTTATGGGGCCTTCTGTTTGGACCCATAAAGAAGATAACAAACCTTTTACACCAGCAGTAAGTCGGGGCAGCCAGTACAAGTGGGACGGACTAAAAAGAGAAAAGTGTATGTCAGAGGACGCTCTTTCCCAATGGCCACCATTTAGCATGAACGGTGACGCCGGCCAATGGGAAAGAGGGGCGGGGCTTAAAGCTTGTTAGTGAACCCTCCTGATGACACTAAACCTTGCCAGCGAGACTGCGCATGTGCGGAGTCTTACGCTAGGCTTCGACCTATAAACAAACAATGGTTGAAGGAGGCAGCTTAAGATGTGATGATTAAAGAACCCCAAAATAACACCAAGAATTTATCGGATGCAAATATTATTGCCTATTCTGGCTTCTTGGGGGAATTAACATGCAGATTTTGATGCTTACTGCACTGTAATCTACATATTCTGGTTAATACCAGGCCTTTCTTCCCTGTTAAATGTCGTCATGTTTGATCTTCCCAAATTGAATGAAGTGTGTGAACTTTATTGGCCCTGATAATTGTCAGGTGTCATAAACATTTCACCAAATAATTGTGATCCCTGCACAAACAGGTCTTTGCACATGCATATCTAAAATAGGCATTACCTCTAGCAAAAATAACACCTGTTCATGCACGATAAGCATCTGTTTATGTCATGGGGAGTCAAGCAGTTTTCGAGTAGCAGAACTCTGGTTGACGTGTATGATATCTTACTCACCAACTGTTATATTGCTCACAAATTATAAAATCATTTTCTTCTGTTTGATATTCGTTGACAATGGTGTACCTTGCACTATATATAGAAAGAACTACCATAAACTGCTTTGCAAGGTACAATATGCAAGAAAATGTTATTTTAAAGTGTATTGGTTTGGCAATAAACCTTTGTTAATATTTCCAATAGAACTATTCAGAGTATAACACAATTTCATTACTTTAAAGACAAGAAAAGTACAGCATACTAAGTAGATTACACATTAATTCTAATTTAGAAGATTTGCAATTGTATCCTGTCATAAATCATGCGTAACACATTTTTGCATTTCCCGTTGCAATTAAGGTACTTCATGGAGCGCCATATATCTTGCCTTAATGCCTCCTCCAAAAGATTGTCCCCATTGAATGTATATAACTCTTAGTTTCATCTGCAGTAACCAGTTAAGGTTAATGAGAGTATGTAGTCAGTTTAGTTTCTGGATCAGATGATCTATATGGATTAAGTGCAACTGAGTCAGCAATCATTTTTAATCAATTTGGAATTGTCTATATTTCATATTTCATTTGTGTCTTAGACAATGCTTATCATTGAAATAAAGAAGTCGATCCCCTAGGTTTGAAGTTGTTTTTAAAAGTGTAAGATCAGATAACTATTCAATCAACAAATTAATTGTAACCCTTAATGGAGTAATGAAATGCGTGAAATTGAAGAAAAATCATATACTTTTAGGAATTTCCCAGACATGATTAGGTTTGAGGTTTGCTAAAGAGTGTTCATTGAGTGTAAAAGATCCATTAAAGATCCTTCCATTTTTTAATTTTAGTAGACATTTGCACATTGCAATATTTAAAAAAATCTATCAATATTTTTTAAATTAATGTGTATTGTAGAAAAGAGGCTCTGTAAAAATAATTTTTCAGGTTGAGGAAAAAACATGAAAAAGCCAACCAGCATTAGATGGAATCGAGCCATGATCAAATATGTTTTGGAATAAATGCAGAGGGAACTTAAAAGTATGTTTACAAGTACCCGTAATTCCTCCTGGTATACGAGCTCTGTCAAATAGTTTCTAAAATTCTAAAATTCACAATGTGTCAACTAGTTCTGCTCCCCTTGGAGATAGTGCAGGGCTTTGGAACCTGTGATAAAGCTGTCTCTTACAAAAACATACTTCAAGCCTTTTTCAAAGGCTGTTAAATAATTAAGACCGGTAAGTAGCATGTGCTTAGAAGATTGCTAAACAGGTAGACTAATGTTCCTTGTTAGGGTCCTATTTCACAATTAGACAGCAATTTAATTAGAAGCTCACTTGGGGCTTGCCTTTAAAACAAGAGCATGATGTATGGGTAAGCAGCAATTTGAAGCATTCTTTCTGGCCAAGCTGCACTTTTAAGTGTCAAATGTTGATGTTTATCTCTTTAGATGTATGTAAGCAGTTTACTGAGAGGAGAACAAAAGCAATGGCATTTTGCCGTAAGCCGATAAAGAACAGGTAATGACTGTCAAACACCTGTCTACAAGAAGTAGACAAATATAAGTACTTGTGAATCTTGTTTATATGGATCACTAGCTAGGAAAGACATAAGTAATTGATCTGAAATAACTCACTAGCCACAATGAATTTACTAATCAGAGTTAATATTGCCTGTGGTATGCTTTCAGTTGTTATGTTACCAAAAGCATACGAAGGGACATTTGTATCTATTGCTCTGTACCACCTCATAGTCATGGCACTTTAAACATCGACTAGATTACATGTGAAGGTTATTTGTTGGAAAAGGTTCTGTAGTTACCTAAAAGTACTGTGATGGAGGAACTTAAATTGGAGCTAGGAAATGTAGACTGCTCTGATGTTTTCTGCTCAAGTACCAACAAGCATTTGCAATGCAATAGGTCTCGCATTAGGAAACTTTGTGCTATTGGTATTGTAAATGACAATTTTTTTATTTATGTGTTGGTTTTTAAAATAGCGAAATTAATAGCTTTGTCATTTACAATGCCAATAGTTTTAAGTTTCGCAAATGTGACACCTATAGCATTTGTAATGCAATATGTGTTGTATGTACATGACTTAGATGTATTGATATTACAAATAACAATGGCTTTTAATTGTTTTAATAATTAATACTTGTGAGGCGACGACCCGCAGACCCCTACCAGGAGGCCGCCCTCCCCCTCGCGTACCTTGTCCGGCACCCCCGGGACTGACTTCATGTCACGAAAACGCCGCAACCGAGGCAGGAAGCCGAACACCAGCCATCACCAACGAAACCCCGCCCTTCTCTCTCCCACAGGAGCCAACCAGAACGACAGGGCCGGAGGAACCTTATCACGATGACCCCGGAAGTCCCGCCCCAAAGGCAGAGCCAGCACAGGATAAAAACAGGGATTCAACACAACACGTCGTCGGAGTTTCGTGGCAGGACCCTCTGGCTGGAGACGGAGAAGGAGAACAGACGTGCAAGGACGAAGTGTGGACAGAGGAGTGGTGGAGTCCCTTGGAGGTGGCTGGAGAGCGGCCGTAACTCACTGGAGAGTTACGGTGGACCGCGTGAGTGCCTTCTGCCTCCTTTATCCCTACTCATTAGGAGTCCGTGTTAAAGTCCCTGTACATATTCCCTCTCTCCATAGTCTCACCGCCCCTGCACTGTATTATACGTATATAGCACTTCACTCGAAGACCCCTTCCGTTACTCTCACGCCCCACCCCAGCACCCTCTCTATTTTCCCGACCTATATTCCGTCCTCCCGGTACCTTCCTTCCCGCACTGTCGCTTTCCGCCCCTTCCTGCACTACCCGGGTGACGGTAAACAGTTGAGTCTCGGTTCTTGCTGGATAGGACTAACGGTCCCTTGTTTTTCCTCTCTTCCGGTCCTCCTGGGAGCCTCCCCGTCATCGGAACATTCCCCGGACCATCGGTGGACGCCGAGTAGCAGAGAAGCACCGACCCAGAGTCCATCGCCTGGAGCCACACCTTCCGCCTGTTGGAACTATCTGTACTGTGCAACCGTAATAAAAGCCAACTATTGCCCACTACATACGGCCTCCTCGCCTGCTTTTCCGGCCCGCTACACTCACTCCACCACACCTGGTGTCAGAAGTGGGATCTGCTGGAGGTATGGAGGCCGTAGTGAGGAAAATGGCGGAATCCCAAGAACAATTCGGGAAACTTATGGAGCAGTTCCTGAAGACTGCCGAAGACGACAGAGGACAGCTCCACGATGTCCTGAAGGGTCAGGGGGCGACCCATGAACAGACTATGACAAAGTTAACCGACGCTCTGGGCCAACAAAGACCGATGACCTCTCTCCCCTCTGTGGTTCTTCAAAAGTATGTCCCCGGAGAAGACCCGGACTACTTTTTCACAAACTTCGAGAGGATCGCCCAAGCCGCTAATTGGCCTGCTGATCGTTGGGGACAGTATCTGGGTCCGCTCCTCACCGGTGACCTCCAAGCCGCCTACCAACAGGCCAACATCCAGGGTAATACACCCTATGCAGACATTAAAAGGTGTATATTAGAACGCCTTGGCATTGACGACGATACCTACAGGGTGAAACTACGCCAGGCCAGGGAAAAACCCCAAGAGAACCCCAGAGCTCTCTCCTTCCGGATCCGGGATCTCGCAAACCGGTGGTTGCGCCCCGAAACCTCCACCAAGGACAATATTCTAGAGAAAATCTATCTGGAACAATTCCTTAACTCCTTGCACCCGGCCACCCAGCGCTGGGTGAGGCAGCACTCCAGACTCACGCTAGAGACAGCCATAGAGATAGCGTCTGCCTATAGCCGGGCACAGGAACTCCAACGGGGTAAGGACGACCACCCGCACAGGCCCTTGCCAACTGCAACTACTCGCCCGATCCGACCTCCCCAGGGACGCCGACCTGAACCAACACCCCTATTTCCTTCCCCGGTAGTGTTCCGAACCCCCACTCCTGGACCCCAGTGCTATTCCTGTGGAGGGTTCGGACACATCGCCCGGATGTGCCCGCAGAAAGAGGAGCCGATGGAGGTCGGCTTTGTCAGAATCTATCTGTGTACCCCTCCTGGGTATACACCGCCGCCGTTCTACTGTCCAGTATCCATCAACGGACAGCCACTGAGGGCCCTCGCCGATACCGGATGCCGGCAGAGTGTTCTTCGACCACAAGACCTCGCACAGCCCCTCAGCAATCCCACGGGGGTGGTAGCCATCCAATGTGTACATGGGGACACCAAACAATACCCCACGACTCAGGTACGAGTCCAGCACTCCCAAGACCCCGGCACCTCTCTCACCGTGGGCCTTGTCCCCGCCCTGCCAGAACAAGCCATTCTAGGGAGCGATTATCCGGGACTACCAATGCTCTTACAAAAGACTTCCGACTCTCTGACCCAGTGGTGGAAAGATGCTCCCTATCCTGAATATCCCGATCAAGTACCCGAACCTAAGCCCCACAAACCTAGGAGTCAGAAAAGAAGAGAAAAGAAAGAGCACGTCAGCGCTTATCCCGCCATCATTGAAGAGCACCCCTGGCAGACCGACCGTGAATTCAGGGCCGCTCAGCAGGAAGATCCTCTCCTACAGGAGGCCTGGGGAAAAGCACTTGATCACGAAGACCCCTTACAAGTAGGTCCTTACTTCGTTAAGAAAAACTGGTTGTTATACCGAAAAGGGGGGCCCCAACAGAATGCACAGTTGCTTATCCCCGGCCCCTTCCAAGACAAAGTCCTTTTCCTGGCACACAGTCATCTTCTGGGAGGTCATTTCGGGGACGAGAAAACCAGCCAAGCCATCTTGGAGAAGTTCTATTGGCCCGGGTGTATCAAAGGATCAAGACTTACTGTCGTGAATGTATAGTATGCCAAAAGAACAGTCGACACAGGCCACCCCGGGTCCCTTTACAACCCCTCCCTATCATAGATGTGCCCTTCAGCCGCATAGGGATGGACATAATCGGTCCCCTCTTGCCCTCCCGTAGCGGGTGTCGCTATGCGTTGCTCATAGTCGATTATGCCACCCGCTTTCCGGAGGCCATACCTGTCCGCCAACCTACTACCCAGGCTATAGCAAAAGCCCTGATCTCCTTGTTTTCTCGGGTTGGTTTCCCCCGGGAAATACTCACCGACCAGGGCACACCGTTTGTTTCAGCCCTTATGAAACGGGTATGTGCGGAGTTGGGGATCAAACAAATCCGGACGTCTGCTTATCACCCGCAAACAGACGGGCTGGTAGAACGATACAACGCCACATTAAAGCAGACGCTGAAAAAACTCATAGGCCTAGAAGCAAAGAGATGGGAAGATATGCTTCCTTTGGCCTTATTTGCGATTCGTTGCAAAACCCAGAGCAGCACCGGATACTCCCCATATGAATTACTGTACGGACGACCCCCTCGTACCCTGCTGGACATGGCCCAGGAAGCGTGGGAAGCTGAACCTGACCGGACCCGTCCGCTCCCAGAATATGTGGAAAACCTAAAGACTCACCTGTCTATGATCCGTGATATCGTCAGACAAAATCTAGAGACCGCCCAGGATAACCAAAAGAGACAATATGATAAGGGCACTCGCAGTCGGGTCTTTTCTGTTAACGACCTAGTTCTCCTTATGATGCCCTCGTCAGATCAGAAATTACTGGGACAATGGCAAGGACCCTACCCCATCCTTCGGCAGGTGACACTAGTCACATACGAGGTGGAATTGGATCCCACACGGGGCACCTCCCAAATCTTTCATGTCAACCTGCTAAAAAAATGGGAAGGACCCCGTCCGGTGCTGTCAGGAACCAATAGAAACCTCCTGTTCTCTTTCGACCCTTGTCTTGACCCAGAACTAAACTCCGTACAAATCCAGGAACTACGACACACCTTGGAACCCCTGAAAGACGTCTTTTCCTCCTCCCCCGGTCGAACCACGGTCACTGAACACAAGATAGAAACCGAACCGGGGAAAGTGGTCCGCCTGAGGCCTTATAGAGTACCAGAGGCCCGTAGGAATGTTATCCGTCAGGAAATAGAAGCCATGCAACAAATGGGAATAATCGAGCCCTCAGTCAGCGAGTGGAACTCCCCTATGGTTTTGGTACCGAAACCCGACGGCTCGGTCCGTTTTTGCATCGACTTCCGGGAGGTTAATAAGGTCTCTAACTTCGACACCTATCCCTTGCCCCGGGTCGATGAAATGATTGAAAGAATAGGACAGGCAAAATTCATTTCAACACTCGATCTCTGCAAGGGGTACTGGCAGATACCCCTCCGGGAACAAGACAGAAAGAAGACGGCCTTTTCTACCCCTGATGGGTTATACCAATTCTTAGTCATGCCCTTAGGACTTCATGGCGCCCCCGCCACTTTCCAACGGGCTATGAACCACGTCCTGAGGCCCCATACCCCTTACGCAGGTGCCTATCTAGATGACATCGGCATCTTTAGCGACAGCTGGCCCCAACACTTAAGACACCTTTCCAGTGTCATCACCTCCTTAGGTTCATACGGATTCGCCATCAATCCAGCCAAAACCACATTGGCGGCGAAAACGGTAAAATACCTGGGGTTTCTTCTGGGGGACGGCCTGATAAGACCCCAAGACAGCAAAACTGCGGCCATCCGGTCTCTTCCGTTTCCCCAAACAAAGAAGGATCTCCGAGCCTTCCTGGGTCTCCTTGGGTATTATAGGCGCTTTGTGCCCAATTTTTCCCAAAGAGCGGCAGCCCTTACGGACCTGCTTAAAAAATCAAACCGGTCAGATGAAAAGCTCCGGAATCCCTCCTCTGAAGCCTGGCGGGCATTTACCGACCTTAAAGGCGCCTTGACCTCAGGTCCTGTGTTGGTACCCCCAAATTATTCGGTCCCTTTCATCCTACAAACGGATGCGTCAGACTATGGGTTAGGGGCAGTGTTATCCCAGAAAGATGCCCTGGGGAACGAACGTCCCATTCTCTATGTGAGCCGCAAACTATTCCCCCGAGAAAAACAATATGCAGTTGTAGAAAAAGAAGCCTTAGCCATCAAATGGGCAGTGGAAAGCCTGCGGTACTACTTAGAGGGTAGAGATTTTATCCTCTACACAGACCACGCCCCTCTGGAGTGGATGGCTCGGAACAAAGGGCAAAATGACCGGGTACTACGTTGGTTTTTGTCCCTCCAGCCCTTTCATTTCCAAACCAAACATAGAAAGGGCTCCGACCAAGGTAATGCGGATTTTCTGTCCCGGTACCCACATTCTCCCTCCGCTACAAGAAGGACAGCTAGGGGAAGGGGATGTGAGGCGACGACCCGCAGACCCCTACCAGGAGGCCGCCCTCCCCCTCGCGTACCTTGTCCAGCACCCCCGGGACTGACTTCATGTCACGAAAACGCCGCAACCGAGGCAGGAAGCCGAACACCAGCCATCACCAACGAAACCCCGCCCTTCTCTCTCCCACAGGAGCCAACCAGAACGACAGGGCCGGAGGAACCTTATCACGATGACCCTGGAAGTCCCGCCCCAAAGGCAGAGCCAGCACAGGATAAAAACAGGGATTCAACACAACACGTCGTCGGAGTTTCGTGGCAGGACCCTCTGGCTGGAGACGGAGAAGGAGAACAGACGTGCAAGGACGAAGTGTGGACAGAGGAGTGGTGGAGTCCCTTGGAGGTGGCTGGAGAGCGGCCGTAACTCACTGGAGAGTTACGGCGGACCGCGTGAGTGCCTTTTGCCTCCTTTATCCCTACTCATTAGGAGTCCGTGTTAAAGTCCCTGTACATATTCCCTCTCTCCATAGTCTCACCGCCCCTGCACTGTATTATATGTATATAGCACTTCACTCGAAGACCCCTTCCGTTACTCTCACGCCCCACCCCAGCACCCTCTCTATTTTCCCGACCTATATTCCGTCCTCCCGGTACCTTCCTTCCCGCACTGTCGCTTTCCGCCCCTTCCTGCACTACCCGGGTGACGGTAAACAGTTGAGTCTCGGTTCTTGCTGGATAGGACTAACGGTCCCTTGTTTTTCCTCTCTTCCGGTCCTCCTGGGAGCCTCCCCGTCATCGGAACCTTCCCCGGACCATCGGTGGACGCCGAGTAGCAGAGAAGCACCAACCCAGAGTCCATCGCCTGGAGCCACACCTTCCGCCTGTTGGAACTATCTGTACTGTGCAACCGTAATAAAAGCCAACTATTGCCCACTACATACGGCCTCCTCGCCTGCTTTTCCGGCCCGCTACACTCACTCCACCACAATACTTAAATAAAAGTTATTGTAATTTATAATGGCAATAGGTTAAACTTTGTAAATAACTGTTGTGAAGATTATGTTCAGTGTATTTTATTGTGACGAAAATCCAAGACCAGAAGTTAAATATTAACATCTTTTTGTGACATTTGTAATAAAGCTTGAAACATTGAGATAACATATTTGAACCAGTTGTTGTTGAATGGTTGCACAGATTGATGCTGTGGTGGCACTGAGTGATGTTGTGGTTGCGACGAGTGATGATGTGGCGTTCAGTGATGCTGTGGTAGCGCATAGTGATGTTGCTGTGCCCCTGAGTGATGTTGTTGGGCCCCTGAGTGATTCTGTGGTGGTGCCGAGTGATGCTGTGGTGATGGGATAGATAGATCGAGTGAGTGCGATAGTTAGATAGACAGATAGAGTGAGGGCGATCGATTGATAGATAGAGTGATGGCGATAGATAAGAGTGAGTGCCATAGATAGACAGATAGAGTGAGGGCGTTAGATGGACAGATAGAGTGAGGGCGATAGATAGAGGGAGATAGATAGATAGAGGGCGATAGATAGATAGATAGATAGATAGATAGATAGATAGATAGATAGATAGATAGATAGATAGAGTGAGTGAGGGTGATAGATAGATAGAGTGAGGGTGATAGAGTGAGGGTGATAGATAGAGTGAGGGTGATAGATAGAGTGACGGCGATAGAAAGAGTGAGGGCGATAGATAGATTGATAAAGTGAGGGCGATAGATAGATAGAGTGAGGGCGATAGAGTGAGGGGCGATAGATAGATAGAGTGAGGGCGATAGATAGATAGAGTGAGGGCGATAGATAGATAGAGTGAGGGCGATAGATAGATATAGTGAGGGCGATAGATAGAGTGAGGGTGATAGATAGAGTGAGGGTGATAGACAGATAGATAGATAGAGTGAGGGCGATATATAGATTGAGGGCGATGTGCAATGTGGCTGGAGATGTCCACACGCCTGGGTCACATGCACTGTACATAATCCGCAGTTTGGGTAGACTTTTGAAAGCCTTACTATAATCTCGCTAAACAAGCATTGCTAAAGCAATGCTGTAGACGAGACCTAGAAAGCACATATTCATCTAATGCCTACAGATTTGTATTATAAACGATGACCCCCTCCCATCGCCCCCCGCATACACACACACACACCAAAGGCAGATTTGGGAACACCATCTTAGCAGAGCTCGCTGGCACTGAAACGCAAACACACGCATCGAAGCAGTGGCAGTTCAGAGACACTCATGCCATGTCCTGGTGGGAGCTAGCCACCTTTTAGAAGTCCTGAGAAAAAGTGAGCAACAGCGACAGTCCGCAGCAAAATGCACGGGTGCCACCCACCTCTCTGTACGGTGGCAGTAGCCCAGAGGCCCCTGCAGAACGCACACAGATGGAAAGCAGAGGTTAACCAAATCCGACGGATGCCTCTGCAATCAATGCCACGAATTTGACCTAGAAGCAGGTTCGATTAAGCATTGAAGGGGACGGACGCTGGCTGCCTCCTCCCCGCCCCCACCCAGAGGTCAAGTAAACGCACTGCAAGTCCCGAGGGATCACATACAAGCAAGTGGTACCTGCAGGAAGCGCGGTTTCCCATTGGAAGAGACGCCGCTGGAGATACAGCCTCAACCCTGGAGAGAGCCATTAAAGATTATCCAGCAGTGTGCGGGAAGCCAAGGTGCGCACACACTGCGGGCATCGCTCACTTTCTGGACCAAAACAGGACTGTTTGTCACAGGAGGCGGAGAGGGAGGGAGACCGACAGGAAATGAGAGGGGGAAGAAGCATTGAAAGGAAGGAGGAGAACACGATGGGAAGATTGAGAAGACACGAGCAAGGGATGTATTAGGTAATGAGTGGTGTGAAATAAACATTTGAGTGACCGAGCAATCTAGTGTATTTGATCACCCGGATCTGTGCACTGTTAAACATGTCAAATCTGACCTCCCATCTGTACATTGATTAGCGCGGTACATAGACCGGTGTCCGTCTTTTCCGGATGAGCAGTGACCTGGTTAATACTTAATAGCCGACTCGGATTGGGTGGTGGTAGGGGGGAAGGTGTAACGATGCTCTATGCAGATGAAGATTAGTTTTCTGGATCAAAGCCTTTCCCCAATATAAGAACCCATCGTATATCTGTACATTTTCATTGCATCATCTGCGCTCTATACGCAGGTCGGGGAGGCACTTGCAACACGATAACATGTTGTTTAAAAAAGGTCTGGGCTCCCTAATGCAGTTGGCATTGAGGGGCCGTAAGTGCTTGTCATTTGTATTACTGCGGAGACAGCCTGGTCATTTGTCTGTTTGGACATGAAAGGTAACGCCGTTGGGATTTTGTCTGATCCACAGACCAGTTACTATCTCTGATGAAGAGTCCGCGTGTAAGAGTGCTTGAGCTAGCACTGTCTAGTGAACCGTCCATTGGCAGAGCAGTATAAACGGTATAGGGAGTAAAAAGTGTGATCGTAGTATGAGAGCAATAAAGCAACAAGCTCTCGGCATTGCTGTGGTGGGGCAGGGGAGCGCATTCCTTTGAAGTCTGAGGCGGCGGGCAGGGGAGCGGATTCATTTGAAGTCTGATGCCGAGGCCGATGGTGTGCGATGTGCGATGTGCGATGTGGCTTGCGATGTGCCTGCGCTTGGCTCACATGAACTGTACCCAATCCGCGGAGTTTGGGTAGACTTTTGAAAGCCTTACTATAATTAGTCGAGACCTAAAAAGGGGAGACTTGAATATTACGGGAGAAAGCTTGAATGAACTAATGTATAGGGACACTGGAATAAATCTCTGTGACTCCTTATTTAGCCTGCCTAAACCAATTATATTAATTGGGATGATATAAACATTAAATGGAGGAAGTGGCTAAACGTACTTGGGAAGCACTCTTTCTAGAGAGTGGCACAAGATAAACTCCCTAACCAGAGGTGTGGGAGCTCTAAATGTGTTATATACACAAACATAAAGCTGATTTGGGAAAAAGGGTTACTTATGGGGCTGATTAGAGACAGCTAAGCAGTTTGTAAGACCTCATGTCCTTAGCTCTTTTAAAACAAGCATTTGCAATGCAATAGGTCTTGCATTATAAAAGTTTGAGCTGTTGGCATTGCTAATAATAATGCAACACTAGGAGCTCAAAGATTCAGGAATGTGAGACTTGTTTTTTTGGTTTTTTTATATAGCACAAGCTGTAGTTGTGTGTGGTTGTGTGTGTGGCTGTGTGTGTTTGTGGTTGGGTGTGTGTGGTTGTGTTTATGTGTGTGTGTGTTGTGTGTGGTTGTGGTTTTGTGTGTTTGGTTGTGTGTTGTGTGTGTTTGTCGTTGTGGGTGTGGTTGTGTGGGTGTGGTTGGGTATGGTTGTGGTTGTGTGTGTGTGTGGTTGTGTGTGTGGAAGAATCCCGAAGGCTTGTTAGCGCGAATGTGAGGGGAGGGGCAGAGGCAGGGAGCAAGCAAGAGGAAAGACAGATGGCGCTGAAGGCTGGCGGTTCATGCGTGCATGCTTGCATGAACGCAAGCTTGTCGCCAGCCAGCAGCACTTTGAAAACCCACCTACTAAAGTCTCCCAGAGCAGCGCATGCACGCTGACTCAGCGAGGCCTAACAAAGGAAGCATGTTACAGTAATAACAAGCACAGGTACCAATAATGGAAACATTAGAAGTGTGCAGTTCGCTGCTCTGCAGAAATGATTACACTACCCCCTGCTTCCTGACTTGTGCATGTCTAGTGACGTCACATTGATGCTAGAAACAGCAAAGTGAAGTTATACTGGCGCTTCCGGTCCCATGTTATGCACTCCTGTGCACGGACAAGAACCCCACGAGGCAGAGTGTGATCCCACTACTCAGACAGCATGGAGCAGAAGCCGCTGACAGAAGCCAACAGTTGGAGATGTCATCTATCTATGCTCAGGTTGTGGCATACATCTAGGCTTCATAGTGGCTGACCAGGAGGGAACCTGGGATGATCCGAGCTCAGAAGCCTCAATAAAAGATTTCCCTTTAGGCCCATGTTGACCTTTGCCCCTTTCTACTACGCACAAATGGTCTTTTCATTTTTTTAAAACTTACCACAGTCCATTATTTGTAACATTGGTTGCTATGTTATTGCATGGGTATGTTGCGGAGTCGTGGAATAAGCTGTGTTTGAACTTTGGTTGCTACGGTCTGTGCTCTGTTTCAGAAGGTGGGATATTGTTATACAGCGCTGTCTGCCTGTCAAAAGTGAGAGTCAGAGGCCCCGTCCTCTGTGGCCAGTTTTACATCCAGCTTTGACCACAGGAGACGGGGTTCCCCTCAAATGGTAGACAACACAGAAGGGCTGGAATTGAAGCTGGTACTTCTAAGGAAGGCACATATATAAACCGCAGCTTCTGCACAGCCAGCAATGCTGGCATGGAGGCAGGCGGCGTCTCGCAGAGGTGGTAAATCGGGTCAAACTCAGTCAACTGTGAGCGGAACGGGGCTTCTCACGGGGTTAACAGGGCAAGGAACAAACAAACGAAGGCATAAAACATTGGAAACACAATGTTTATAATATTCACTATCAACACAGACAAGTTGTGCAAAACAAATAATGTACATTTTTTGCAAAAGAAAGTACGAAGGTATCAGCAACTACCCGGTAAGAAACTAATAAAAGCTGCAGTAACACAAAAGAAGAAAACGGAACATGCAGGAGACGCAATAAATCACACGTAATCGATTGTGCTTCTGATGGTCCGCTAAGGCGAGGCAGGCTGTGCAAGAAACAAAATAAGATATACATTAAAGGAATCACAGGTAAACTTAATATTTATCACATTTACCGTCCAAACTAGCAAGCCTTGCAAAATAAATGTTCTTTTTTTCCTAAACGCTTCAAAAGTACTACCAGGGACAATTCACAAACTACAAATTAACAGCTTTAGCAACAACCCGGCATAAGAAGAGAAAGCGGAACAATCACGGCAGAATAAATCACATGGGCTTTGGTGCGCATAACAGACACCAATAGGCCATGGGCGGAGCAAAGCACCCGCCTTTGGCCTATTGCGTGCTCTGTTAAAAAAACACACGCACACAAAGCCCAATAGCGGAACCCAAAAGGAAAAGCAGACGCTCGAGCGTGTGCGATTCCAGGGTCCATTTACACACCCTGGACAAAAAGGGCTTGCGTACGCGAACACTGCTGTGCAGTGCATCGCAAGGGGCGAGCCCTAGAAAGTAGGATGACCGGCACAAAGAGAGAGAGGGCATTTGGTCAGCCTTTTTCAACCATTGATTTGTATGTGTTTTTCATGGGCTGAACATCAACACCATAGCATTTTGTAGGTGTTTGCAGTGTTTCTAGTGTGTTCCCCTTAGGTTTTGGTGCTGGCACTCAAGTGACCCTTTTGTTAGACCAGAGTGAATGTGTGCTCTTTGATGAATTTACTTTGGTGACTCAAAATTTAATTGCTGATCTATGTGTTTTTATTCAAATGGAAACTGTTTCCTGTTTGGATGTCTCAACCTGTTATAGAGACACACACTATTTACTAATAATCTCCCTTTTGCATTGAATTGTCTACTTTGCTGTCATGATTGAATATTATTTGATTTTTCAGCCTTTTTTTCTCTCAGAAAGTAAATGCATGCACTCTCAATGGATTTCTTAAATGTGCTACAAAACTG
Source organism: Lissotriton vulgaris (assembly GCF_964263255.1). Classification (NCBI taxonomy): domain Eukaryota; kingdom Metazoa; phylum Chordata; class Amphibia; order Caudata; family Salamandridae; genus Lissotriton; species Lissotriton vulgaris. The sequence goes on along the minus strand of NC_141689.1, from coordinate 414,475,352 downwards.
CTGTCTCTTTCTAAAAAAAAAAATCCACTATGCAAAATTTTGCTTTGTGCCCTTTGAACTTAAAGGGCGCAAACACAAACTTCATCTTCTGACTCATTTTCATAAAACTCTTCCTTGAGGTTACAGCTTGGCTGTACTAATGCAGTGTGTTCAGGAAGGGGCTCAACTCTTAGATTGCACAATGTTGTATCCCAAGGTGTTGTATCCATATGTTTTAGCCAAAGATGTTGCTTCAGTATGGGATTTTTTCTAGTACAACTTGAAGCAAATTACCCAGTCACCTAAAAATGACTAAACATATTCCCTAACAAAAAGCCTGGCCAATTGATTTTCTCATGCTTTTTACTAACTGTATCGGTGCCAGACATGAAATCTTTTGTTCTTGAAATTTAGTTTGGCTCAGCCACTACTGAAAGATTGACTACAGCAATATAGAGTTTCTTCTTTAGCTAGCAAAAACTCTTGTCAGGGTTTCTCTGTGGCCTTCATGAATAACAATGACTGCTTACTGCAAAACCCTCTTTTCAGCACATTCAGCATACAATATGAATTCATTTTTTCATTCTATTTTTAGACTTCATTAGTCCCCCATCTGATGGTTAATAAACCATCGCACTATTTTGGTTTCGCATGTGAGTGCTGTTTCAAAGGCACTCATCAGTGGGATCCTTTCTCTTTCTTTTTAAACTTTGAAATTTCAATGATTTTCTATGGTTGTCATTTATGATGTAATTTAATGTCAAACTCTTTTCAAATCTCTTGTTCATTTCTCTTTCCCTTTTCTTGTATAAATAATGTCTACTGCCTTTGACCAAGCAAATAAGCATAACAAGCATAGTCCTACTGCTAGCACTAGTACCTCCCCCTGCAGTTGCAATCCAAGTTGCAATTGTGTGAACTCTTTTTCCAGAATGTTCTAAAACACTAGGGGGCTGATTAGGATGGCGGAAGGACAACCACCGCCGGGCCGGCGGTGGCTGTCCTTCCGCCATCTGGCATTAGTTTTCCCCCTGCCAGATTATGATGGCGGGGGAAACCTCAGGGAAGGGTTCTGCAAGGCGGTCCATTTCTGCCTGCCTTGCGGAACCAAAAGATAGGGCAGCATTGCACCGCCGTAGGGATTAGGATATCCCTTTCCGCCTGTCTTTGCACAGCGATCATCCCACTATGAAAAGACTCTCGGAAAGGGATTTGGGGCCCGTTGCGGGTCCCTCTTGTTGTGTAGGGAGGTGGTGCTGCACTGGGCCCCTGCATTTTCCTGCAATGAGTGGCAGGCACCGCGTGGTGCCAGCCAAGTAGTGTAGGGAAATGCAGTGCATGCCATTTTAAAAATGCTGCAGCACCGACCGTCTGCAATGTTAAAGGTTCTGGATGGTATGGTGGGCACATCCTAATTGCAGTGGAGGGACCGCCCCATGCCTGGCAGGCGGTCCTAAACACTGCAATGCTGGCGGGCGGGCCCGCCATCGTAATGAACCCCAAGGTGTTTCCAGCTCTTCTAATTCTGGTTTTGAATCTGAGATGTTCTTTGCAAATGCCTCTATTTTCTTACTGTCATCAGGTATGTAGGAGCAGCAATGGGTTAATGTAAGCATCTCTTAGACTCTGCCTTTTTCAGTCTAATGCTAATCAATTCTGCAGAACCATTGAACGTATAGTAATTAGCTTAGTGTTTATTGCTCATAATGCTCTAGAAGTGCTTGTTGCCAGCTTGTTGACAACATTTCAGAGTTTTCAAATCTTATCATCGTTTAAAATGACTCCTGCAGGTAGAAGGACTGCTCCAAGAATATCTCCTACTAATTGAGATGTCTTTTCTGTACTACGTGTTTGTACAGGCGCTTGTGTAATGGTTAATGCACCTATACTATTAACATGGTACATTTTAGGAAATAGTACACCTAAATAACAAACACCTGCCTAATCAGCAGGTAAACTCCTAGGATTGCAGATTCGTCTCCCTGTAAAATTTGCCAGGTTTCTCCCATTACTTCAAATGTATGTTCACAACTACTAAGTCCCACATGTCTGGTTTGTCTTGGTGTCCTTCTTCTGTAAAAACAAGCGTTCCCTTTGTGTTGACTGCGTAATCTCAATCTTGGATAAACCATTTTATTTCTAAATTCATCTTCTTCTTTCTTTCAAACATTTTTCAAAACATCACCAATGGTCTGATTACGAGTTTGCTGGATGGGATACTGTGTCACAAACATGACGGACATCCCATCCGCCGCATTGCAAGTTCGATTGGCTAAAATGGATTTTCTAATTTGGCAGAGAGGATTTCCGTCACATTTGTGATGAAGTAATCCTGTTCCCCAAACTCGTACGCAGGCCCTATGTCTGTCTTTGCTACATGTTATGTTAGTGTTTCTTGCTTCTAGTCATAATGAAAACTTTTTTTTAAAAAGGTCAATTATTCTGCTAAGCTTTAACACTGTTTGTAGGTCTATGTGGCATAAAATAGTACCATGCTCTGTCCACTTCTTTTCTTTGTGAGTGTAAATTCATGCATTCTAGCAATGGCACTCTAGAAAGTATTGTCATAATTAGAATGGATATATTCAGTATGTTCTTGTCTATATTCAAGTGTAAGTAAGATGCTGCATAACCTTCCATATGATAACATCATTTGGTAATATGTGAATTCTACTCATTCAGATGATGGTACATGAGCACAAACATAAGTCTTTATCTCCCATGGCATGTGTGTATTCCTGTACTAATGTAGAATAAACGTTTGTTGAGTAATCCTCCCTATCGTATGCTCCAAAAAAAGGCTTTTAGTTCCTCCTCATCACTCAGCTATGTATGTTTTGTATAGTGTTTGTATTTCTAAAATCTGTCTAGGTGTTAAATAAAACCCTACTAATACTATAGTAATCACAATAACGTTTCAGGAAGATTACACAAATAATATATTTACACTTCTTTTTAAGGCAACACATGTTCAAATGCTGATTAAAGGTGAGAAGTTAAATTCTTGGTTTTTTTTCTTGTTTTTTTTTCAAATATCTCGTTTAAATGATTAGTTCTTAGCAAGCAACATTAGACAATCATTAGCCTTACTCTGTGTTCTTCTTAAAATGTTATCCCTACACTTCTACCACAGACACGGGCCAATTTGATCTTCTGTAAAATAAAGTAGAAATAAGAATCAATCAACGTCAGTCTTTTTGTTATTAGTCTACTTTTTTTTTAACGTTTTGCAGTTTCTTTCTAAATATCTTTTCCCTAGCACAGCTTATTTTGAAAGTATAATGGAGGTTCAAACAGTTCAGCTCTCACATCTCACAGGTCATCAACGGTGATATTTATTGCTTCATTCAGATTATAATTCCACTTAGGTGCTGAGTTCCTCCGACAATGTATCTTTGTTCTTTTTGATCTTCTCAACTTTTGTTGATTTTATGCTAGATCACTTTAGTCATTTGTCTCCGCTTCTAATTGTATTGTGACTGGGATCCGAACAATTGAGAAACTCTGTTTCAGTCTTCTTTGATTATGACTTTGTGGCCATATAACTTCATGTTTGACTCTTCTTTGATCAGTGCTTGTGCCTTCACGCTGAGCTTCTTGCTGTTTTGTTGTTTCAGTCACAGTTTCATGTTGAGGATCAGTCTCTGCTTCTACTTCGTTAGAGACAACAATACCACTTGGTGCAACAACAGGTACTTGGATTAGTGCCATTTGTTGCTGTTCTTCACCCCTTTCTTCTAGTTGCTCCTAATGAGATCTCAGTACCAATGCTCCACGCGGTCTCTCGGCTTGGGGTGCAAAAAAAACCAATTCTTCCGAACGTGCTTCTTGATCGCAACCCAATAACTAAGATTGAGGTCATGGTGTTTTTCTTGGAGCGGGTCTTTATTGGCAGCTGCAGCCTGGTAAGAAACAGAACGCACCACATCAGCCAATCCTTTGCTGGAATCGAGTATCATATCTTCTGTGATGTTCACCAGTGCATTTACAGGTGCAGCAGGTAATCTCATTGCTCGTCCTATCAATAGTTCATGGGGAGAAAGACCAGTCTTTTTATCTGGAATACTTCAGATACTCATCAACATCAGTAGTAAAGCATCTGGCCTTTTCAGCGAAGCTGAAGCACAAACCTTTGCAAATCGAGACGTGATAGTCCCATTGATTCACTCCACAATTCCAGATGCTTCCGGTTGATAACTGCAGTATAGCCTTTGTTCAATTTACAATGCTGTGCAAATTATTTTCAGAACCTCATCGTTAACATAGGTCCCCCTATCTGACTCCAAAGAGACAGACATGTCATACTTGGGTATCAATTCTCATAGTAACAGTTTTGCTACTGTGATACTATCATTCCTTCTAGTTGGGTAGGCTTCCACTTATCTCAAAAAGACACACACTATGACGTATCTCGGCCCATTGCAAACAGGCACCTTGATAATGTTCATCTGCATCCTGTTGTAGAGACCACCTCATCTTCCTATGTGACCCAATGTGTTGTGTGTCCTTTTTCCTGCATTCATTTATTGACAGGTCACGCATCGGTGACTCTCCTGTTCTGCTAGCATCCTGAATCTGGGATTAAACCAACTTTGATGAAATAATCTGGTCATTGTGTCCCTACCCAAGTGTGTGTAACCATGTAAGTATTGTGTCATTGGAAAAAACAAACTATCAGGTAACACTGGTCTTTCAGCAGCTGACATCCAAATGTCATTTGCATTCTTTGCACAACGTACTCTGATCCAACTCTGCTATTCTGGCTCTAGACATTTTCTTGTACTCTCTTTCATTTGTCCCGGGTTTCAGTCACTTTCATCAACATAGTAAAGTTTATGTCTCCCTCAGACTCGCATGAGAAAGTTCAATTAAATGTGCAGGCCAACAGAGAACAATATTGTGCTACTGAATCTGCATACCTATTTACCATGGCTATATAACAATTTCCACTTTGATGAGCTGCACATTTAACAACTGCAGTTTCAACTTGCAACTGGAGAGCATTCAACAAATCGTTCTCCTGCACTCCATTCCTAATTGGGGTTCCTGAAGAGGTCATAAACCCTCTTTGTGACCATAATTGCCCAAAATCATGGACACAGCCATACTGGCTGTCTGTAAATATGGTGACTTTCATCTGAGCAGTTAAACAGCATGCCCTGGTAAGGGCAACCTATTCTGCAATGTGTGCTGAGGTAACCTCTTGAAGTCATGAAGCTCAACAACATCATTTGTTGTACATACAGCATAACCCACGGTTAGGATGCCTTCATTATTTCTTAGACATGAGCCATCTACAAAAATGACATGATCTGGCACAATTAGGGGTTCATCCTTTATATCTGGTCTAGGCTTTGTGCATAAATCCGTGACATCCAGGCAATTGTGTTCAACTTCATCACAAACATCATCATTTACTGGTAGTAACATGGCAGGATTCAGTATCTGGCATCGGCTAATAATAATATTTTCTGAGGAAAATATCCTCTGTTGACATTTTATCTACCTGTTATGGGTCATGTGCTGTGTTTTCGTTCTTGTCAATAGAAACGCCACAGAGTGAAAGACCATTACAGTTACTGGATACCCCATCACTATGCTTTCACTCTTTTCCAGACTAGTGCTCACTGCAGCAACGGTTTTAAGAAAGTCGGGCAGATCTGTTGCAACAGTGTCCAGGGTTGTAGAAAAATATGCCACAGGTTTCCGAGAATCTCCATGTTTTTTGTGTCAGCACTGAGAGAACGCAGCCCTCCCTCGCAAAAAGGAATATACTCTTTAATGTAATCTGGCATTCCTAGTGCTGGGCATGACAAAGACACACGTTCAGCCCTAGGAAATCTTTCAAACATGTGTTGTCCTATGGAAGAAGATCAAACACATCCCTGTGTGTCAGCCTCAGTAAAGGCTCCTCCTCCAAGGAAAAGTTGGCTATCCACCTTCTACAGTAACGAACCATTCCTAGAACCATCTTGACTTCCTTCTGTGTTCGAGGTGGATTCATTAGAAGAATTGCTTTCAGTCTCTCTTGTGACACCTTTCTAGCTTCTTTTTCAATTATGTGTCCCAGATATTGAACTTCTTGCTTACACTACTGCAGTTTTCCTGGAGACACTTTATGTCCATTCTCAGCCAGGTGATTTAACAAAGTAATGGTATCCTGTTTACATGCTTCTCGTGTATCTGATGCCACAAACAAGTCATCTGTATACTGTACCAATATTGATCCATAGAGCATCTGTAATGACTCTAGATTATTTTTCAAGATCTGGTTAAAAATTGATGGACTCTCTGTATACCCTTGTGGGACTTGGCACCATACGAAAATGCTCTGCTGAAATACAAAAGAAAAAAAGAAACTGCCTGCTTTCATGTAATGACACAGAGAAAAACACTTGACGTAGAACATTGACTACAAACTATTCTGCAGTACATGGAATCTGAAACAATATTGTGGCTGGATTGGGTACCACGGGACAACATTGGACAACAACTTCATTAATCTTCCTCAGGTCATGTACAATTCAATATTTTACATTTGGTTTCTGTAAACCCATGGTCGGAGAGTTACATGAACTTCCAATTAATTCTCTCAGGATTTCTTTCTGTAACATGTCCTCTATTACAGGCGTTATTCCTGCAATTGTTTCTGGGGACAAATGATATAGAGTGGTTCTTTGAAGCACCACATTATTTCTTACAGTAATCAGAACTGGCGCACTCCCTTAATTAATCTAATTTCTTTTCCTATGAGATCCTTGTCGGAGGGAGGGGCGGAAATAGAAGCAAGGGGGCCGAATCGGGGTAATATTGGACGTTTTATTGTCAAAGGTTGACTTAGGTGTATACAGTTTGTAAAAATCGAAGAAAGAAGAAAAAAAATATGGAATATCCCAAGGATTCAGGTAGTGTTCAACCCAAAGTGACAGTTTCTTCGTTTAGTCCATCCTTGTCTTGTTTCCTTCCGGCATTCTGGTATGCTGGTGGGGTCCCAGGAGGATTGCGGACGGAGCCAAGGAGAAAACAAACAAACAAAAAAAAGATGTGGTAATTATGGGAGTAGTCGTTCTTGTCAACCTACCCCTTCACCACACCCGGTGGAAGGATTGTTAATAGAGAAAACCAGATAGGAAATGCCAGAGGGAGTTTCTAGCGTGAGCCCGTCTTCTAGACTTCTGGCCTTATAAAATCAATAGGTTTCTTTTTCAAGAAAGAAAAAAAAAAGAAGAGAAAAATATGAGGGTAAAGAAGATGGTGGCGAAAAACTTGCAGGTAGGTCATGCCCCTTTTTAGAACTCCTGTGCCCAACACAATACAGGAGGGAAGGCTTTATGAGACTGTGAAGGGGTAGCGTAGCAGTGACAGTTCTACTCCCCACCACCAAACCTTCACCCTCTTCACGGTTACGTACAGGCTCCTGTTGACTTCGGCAGGATCCGTGCGGAACGGGGACGCGTTTCGGTTGCAGGGTACGGGGCACTTCCCCACAATTCTATACTTCTGGATTCATCACTGGCTCATCTCGTGACCATTGTACAGCAGTCTTACACTCAGCCCACTATTCACTTGACGCCACAATCTCAAATAGTGTATCCAAATCAGTTCACAACACCTTCACACAAATCAATCAATTTGTGTTAACCACTGCACCGGTTTGTCACTCAGTTTTGGAAAATAATTTGTAAATGCTGTAAGATCACCTCTGCTCCAAGGCATATGTACATACACTCCTCCCACTACTTCCCAAAGGGGATAAGCTGAAACTCCATTTTTCTCTGGCTCTTTATTTTCTTTCCCTAGTCCTTGCTCTTTCTTGTGCTTCTTTGCCCATTTTGTTTCCAATTTTTCAAAATCACTCCATTTATTAACGCATTTTATTAATTCGATAATGTGCATTCCCATTCCTGCAAGACGCATGTTTGCGATTGCAACATCATCTAAATGTAGCCTATAGCTCTTTTGTTAAGAAGAGCTTATTGTAAACTCCACTTCATATTACTGAGCCAATTCAGTCAACTTCTCCTGTGTAGTTGCTGCTCGTCCTGTAATTTCCTTGCATAAGAAAATCAGTTCCCTTTCTTGATAATTGCTTAAGTCCTAACTCCAAGCATCCCCTAATGATTTCTTCTAAATACATTTTAGATCTTGGGATATTTAGCAGCCTCTTCTTCTCAAAATCTGGGTTAGTCATTTGCATTGAGCCTTCTGTCTTTTTAATACCCACAGCTTCCTCAAACCATGGTGGAAAGATAGTTTCTTCAACCAGGTTAGTTTCTCTTTTGGGTCATAGGTGTCATAAAGGCAATCCTTCCTCCATCTGTGAGTGCTTGGACCATCTGAGGTTGTCTGAGATATTGCCTCCCAACTTGTGTGGTCTCATTCACATCCCCTCAGGCTCAAGCTCAAACTCATGAAGGAGTAATTGGGACCAAATCAATATAGCTGTTATGACACATACATGCATGCAGTAATAATATATATTAATATAAATATTAGGGTCATTAGACATAAAGGTTGGAAGTAAACTGGAAGCGATGTTTCATTTGCAGGGGACCCAAGCGTTGTTTGCCACATTAGATACCAGAGGAGAAACAATATGAGCGGTGCACTAACAAAATGGCGCCTCTTTCCATAAGGATCCATGACAATTTAATTAACCATCCTAAGCAAGTGAAGTTGGGAACAATGTCTTCCCTTGTTCTCCTACAACAGACGGTCGCTTCTTTCATCTACAAAAGGCGCCTCCTAGAACATTTGATGAATTGTGCTCATATTTCTTATCACCGGTTTGCCAATGATACTTAGCACAGATTAAAATAACGTTCTGAAGAAGTCAACCTGCCTGTTTTCACTCGTGAGGACATCCAGTCCTGGATACTTTTTAAAATTGCATGGCTACTCCCATCACACAAAGTTCTGGTTAAATAAAAAAGAAGCTCACCCAAGTGTTATTTGCCTCATTAGAAGCCAGGGGAGAAATATTAGGAGAAGCGCACTAACAAAATGGCAGACGCTCGCATTTGTGAAAAAGCGTTGTCACAGCGAAGTCAGGTAAAGGGCGTCCGCTAGCTCACAGGTGTGCCGCCACACTACGAGGCAAAGGACCAGCTTAGGGAGCGCTGAACGAGGTCTCACTTCGGCTGAAAATTACTTTGTAAGCTCCGTGAAGAGACAGAGATTAGCAGTCCGCCTCCTTCCTTGTCAGGCGCATCAGCCACTAATGGTTACTACTTTTATACTGCATGGATAGAAAAAGGGTTTTGGTTGAAATCTCATCTGTTTAAAGGGGAGGTTTGGCCTTGGCCGTAAGGCCTGGAGATAATACTTCAGACTTGACGCATTGGCATGTTAGAATGTCCTAAACAATACTTGATAAGTGGAAGGATTGTGAAGATAGGTACTCAGGTTGCATGTATAAACCGACTGGAGTAGTATCAGTCACTTGAGTCTCATATTTGTGAAAAATAGGCCTTTATTTCTCTTCCAAATAATCTAGTTAATCTGGTTACAAATGGACCACCCGATGTGTGATTCTATGGCGGATGAACGTTAGCTCCCCGCCTGCTGCCTCAAAATTTAAAAATTAAACCGGTTTATAATAGTTTTACTTTTCAAGTTCTAAAGGCCGGTCCGAGTCTCGGGGCGGGGGGAATCGCAGGGGCAGTCGCGAGGCGGAGTGGTGGGCACTGCTATTAGTGCGTATGTCTGTTTGCCTGGCCGTCTTAGGTCGGCCAAACCGATATGCGCAGGCCCGGACTGGCCATAGCGAGCACCGGGCAATCCCCTGGTGCGCCACAAGAGTGAGGGCCGGTTTTGAGCCCCTGGGGGCCGATTTTGTTACAGGGCCTTGCAACAAAATCGGCCCAAAACCGGCCCTAGCACAGCGCTCTGCGGCAACTCCAACCCCCCGAGTGGGGAGAGGGGGCCGGGCGAGCACTTTGCCAGGGCTGGTTTTGGTTCCCAGTCCGGCTCTGGATATGCGCACTGACTTGTCTCCAACCTGAGCTTCGTTGTTAGGTTGAAGATATCAGGGACAGGCTCACAGTCTCGCTGGGAGCGCAAAACCAGGGAGCTCAGGCCAATTCTAACACTGCTTTCTTGCATGCGAGCAACGTCTGGATTGGCCTTGGGAGACATTAAGAGCCTGTGCTGCAGTGAGGAGCAGAACAGCGCCGATACGGAAGGCAACAGGCATGTCCTTCTTTTTAGGTCGAGGACCGTAAGCTGCGCTTGCGCAGTTCAGTCCGAAGATTTAATGATTTTTAGTTAGGGGGCTTGAACCCGCCCCACTTCTCCATTGGCTGGCCTCGTAAATGCTGGCCAGCCATTGGAGGAGAGGGGCGTCACTCCGTTTAAACTGCATCTTTTTCGGATTCGGGGGCGTGTTTTTTAGGTTCTTTCTATCTGTAACGTCTTCAGTCACTCAAACCTAAAAAACACGCACCCCAGTCTGAAAAGGACGGATCCCCTCCGCTCCTGGACCTCGCGAACGAGCCGACGCTTTTTTGCCCGACGCTGTTTTGCTGAGGTGAGTGGTCCTTCACCCCCCCTCCCATTCCCTGCACTGGTTTATTCTTCGGGGTCCCTTATACTTCCCAAGGGATTTTTGTAAATTTGTACATTAATTCAGCTGCCATCTTAAACGTGTCATAATTTAACATTCAATTCAGGGGAGGTAATAATCCGGTTAGAGAGTACAATGTGCTAAAACAATAATAGATATTCACAGACATCGAAGCAAAATTATTGATCCCGAAAACTTCATTTCAATACCATGTGCAGCATATATTATGTCTTCGCGAATATTTCAAAATTACTTGACTGTAACAAAAATCTTACTGAGGTTTCTATTTCTGATGCCAGTGCATGAAGGCTGCAGTTGCTCATACGGTTCTCTAAGATACTTTTAATAATTTTTCCATGAGCGAACAGGAGTTCGCCTCTGCAACCGGAAGTTGTATGCCTGTCTGCGCTCGCGGCCTTAGAGAGCACTTCCGGAGCATGGTTCCTCCTTTTCGTTGTCGACCATTTGTTACAGGTGGAGGTGAGGAACTTGTGGAGGAGAAAAGTACTTACCTGTTGTGTCTGTTGCAGGACCGGCGAAGGGGGGATGTCTATTGAATTACTTCAGGGAGCTCCTCAAGAGCACGTTGAGCCCTAGAAAAGGGAACAACGACAGTAGTCGAGGATAGAGAGCCCCGACAGAGGCCGGAGGGAAGAGGGTATAATGTTCTAGCGTGATCATGGCATCTAACGGCGCGGTGACCGGGTGAATTAATGCTGCAAGGATAGCCACTGAAGAACTTTCTTTTCACAATTATCAGTTGTTTATTCAGTGCTGTCTATTTAAGTATGCGAAGGACGGCATCCTGCTGTTAAAGATATATATGTGTGTGTGTGGCAAAATGGGATCACAGGGGATGTCTTTATCTAGTATTCTGGGGCTGAACTCCCTATACCGCTGTCCGAATGAATCCGCCTTCTCTAGATTATGCTTGGATGTTTCATAGCACGAGGTTGAATTATTACAAAGACGGTGACAGCCACGTTGAGCTGTTGTGTGGACTCATTTCCAAGCCCAAAAATTCGTTAAGCCGCAAGTTGCGATGGATCAAGCAAGAACAAGCCATATTTAAATCTGCGATGGTGTGCATTGGCCAAACCTGCCAGCCAGTGATTGATTCTCTAGACTCGCTCAATCAGCAAACAGTGCGTCAGGCACTGCAAACATGTTTTTGTATTGAATTAGCAGACCCATCTTCGCATTGCTGGTGGTTAAATTGCAGGTTTTTTTTCTTTTAAACTTTCACATTATCAGAAAAAATATGTATATTGCAATGATCCACCCGTCGAAGCTTCACTGATTAGCTCACATCTTTGGTTGTTTGAGTAGGGCAGTCTCCTATTTGGAATTCTTGGAAGTGGTTCTGGAAGGAACCTGTGCAAAGCGATGTTAGAGTAGTCCGTATTGGAGCTGTGTTGCTTTGTAGCATCTAGCTTGTAAAATATATATCGGGGTGATCGACCTGTAAGGTGGTGCACGTCGTCTCGCAATCAGAGTTTTCATATGTCTTACTTTGTTACTTTTATATTTCACTAGTAATCCTTAATGGGTTCCGGAGTAGCTTGCTATGTGCTAAAACACCTCATCAGGTGTAGCAATCGCTATATAAATGAAAACCTTTTCCCTCTTCTGTCCCTCTACCATCCTTCTTAATCCAAACAACTAACGTATCGACCACACAAATATTTCATTATACTAATCAACCACTAATTCTTTATGGGTTTCGAAGTAGCGCTATTCGCAGAAAGTGATTTGCCGCATCGTCATGGGTAGTAGGCGACATATAAATGCAATTCCAATACGCATTCCATCTGCAGCAACATTCATTTTCACACGTGCTGTTAATACCCAGCAAATCCTTATGTTCCGCACGTTAGCAGATCTGATGCAATCCTTATTAAAGCGGTCTAACTAAGGCAGTGGTCTTCAAACTTTTTAACGCCCTGTGAAAAAAACAAAAATCGTCCCGGTCGGGGGCTGCTCCTTGCAGGGGGTCGGCGCGTGGCCATGTCCGGGGTTGCTCTGGCGACGCGGCGAGTGGAGTGGGGGGCAGGACGCGCTTGGGGGTCGGGTTAAGACCTGGGTGTTATGGCGTCTGCAGCGGGGACTGCACGTCTCGTGGTGCTGTAGCCTGGGGAGGGGCAGGACGCACTTGGGGGTCGGGTTTAGGCCTGGTTGTTTTAGTGCCTGCAGCGGGGTCAGCATGTCGCGTTGCAGCCGGGTCATGTTGCTGTATGCATGTTCTGTTTTAACTATGGAACACAACTAAATATTCACAATCCAGTTTCTTACAGTAACTTCATTTGGGTGGTTTAAAAAACCATTCTATTTCAGGGCAAACATAGAAAAATAGAGGTGTTCTGTGTGTGTGGCTCTGTCTATGCGTGTGTGTGTGTGTGGCTCTCTGTGTGTGTGTGTGGCTCTGTGTGTGTGTGTGGCTCTGTGTGTGTGTGTAGCTCTGTGTGTGTGTGTGGCTCTGTGTGTGTGTGTGTGTGGCTCTGTGTGTGTGTGTGTGTCTCTGTGTGTGTTTGTGTGTGTGTGTGGCTCTGTGTGTGTGTGTGTGGCTCTGTCTGTGTGTGGCTCTGTGTGTGTGTGGCTCTGTGTGTGTGTGGCTTGTCTGTGTGTGTGTGGCTCTCTGTGTGTGTGTGTGTACCTCTCTCTGTGTGTGTGTACCTCTGTCTGTGTGTGTGTGGCTCTGTGTGTGTGGCTCTGTGTGTGTGGCTCTGTGTGTGTGGCTGTGTGTGTGTGTGGCTCTGCGTGTGTGGCTCTGCGTGTGTGGCTCTGTGTGTGCGGCTCTGTGTGTGTGGCTCTGTGTGTGTGGCTCTGTGTGTGTGGCTCTGTGTGTGTGTGGCTCTGTGTGTGTGTCTCTGTCTGTGTGTGTGTGTGGCTGTGTATGTGGCTCTGTGTGGCTGTGTGTGTGTGGCTCTGTGTGTGTGGCTCTGTGTGTGTGTGTGTGGCTGTGTGTTTGTGTGTGGCTGTGTGTGTGTGTGTGTGTTTGGCTCTGTGTGTGTGTGTGTTTGTCTCTGTGTGTGTGTGTTCGTGTGTGTGGCGCTGTGTATGTGTGTTGCTCTGTGTGTGTGTGTGTGTGTGTGGCTCTGTGTGTGTGTGTGGCTGTGTGTGGATAGCTTTTTTTGTAGATGGCTCTATGTGTGGGTGGCTCTGTCTGTGTGAGGATCGCTCTGTGAAGGTGGCTCTGTGTATGTGGGTGGCTCTATGTGAATGACTGTGGGTGGCTCTGTATGCGTGTGTGTATGTGGCTCTGTGTGGGTGTAAATGCAATAGGTCATGCATATGCGAGCGATTAAGCTATTGGCATTGTAAATGACAATGCGATTTATTTAACGATTAAGCTATTGGCAATGTAAATGACAATGCTATTTATTTATAATTTAAAAAAAAAATGTCATGAGCAATGCCAATAGCTCTACCTTTAATAATGCCGAGACCATTGCATTGTAAATGCTTGTTTATATGTTGTCGTTGTCCATCTCCCTCAAACCCCCACCACTCTGCCTTGATACCAGCTGCTACTTGGAAAGATGAGCAATAGGATCATAATTATTTAGAAAGAGCTTTGACACTTTTATGACTTGATGTTGAAGTGTAAGTTTGGAATCCATGATCACCTGTAGGTTTTTTTCTTCAATTAGTATTTGGCAGATGGCTTACTTCATGGTTTAAGAGCATGGCTTTAAAGATGCTTGACTAGCAAGGGTATCTGGCGAGCCTGCCATGTTTATGCCTTTCATTAGTTCAGTATTCTTAGTTACCATTAGTAGGTTGAACAAAAAATTCAGAAAGACGGATTGCCTTATGTAGTATGGGTGCTGCATTGTCACCTTGCTTGGTTTATGCGATGAAGACAAGGTCTGGCTGAAGTCTACTAAAAGTCCTCGATCTGATTTCTGTTTCTTCCGAGTGATTTTACATTCAATAGAGCGAAGACAGATATATGTTGTCCTCTCTGGGTAGGGTTGTGGTAGATTGTTGGTCATGTCCTGCTAGGTCAAGTTGCCAGAGGAGTAGGGAGTCATCAGAATTATTTTTGAGTTTAGGACGGGATCAGTCATCTTGGGTGATCTTTCTGCTGCTTCATCCAGTTTGCATGGCAGGTGGAAAAGTATTGGATCATTATTGATATTTAGAAGTGGAGTACACAATGTTTTAACTCCTTGAGCCATCCTCCGAAGTATGAATGCTTAAGATTAATATATTGATTAATCATTGGCAGTTCCTTAGTTCAATCTGCCCACCACGTAGTTCTATTTTACTCTAGTTTCTAATGCTTCTTTAAGGTATACCTTAATAGTTTCTGGCATGGTGTGTTCCTGTGAATTTTCCTGCATGTGAGAGGCACCAGTGTACTTTTACCAGAACACTGTAACTCAAAAAGCCTTCCTTGTAGTGCAACTGTACCTCAGTACCTTCATCGGTTATGCTGCAGTGCCACCCCTGGTGTGCTAGCTAACCAAAAGAATGTGTGAATTAAGTTAGAAAAGACAACATATGCCATTCAGCACTGCACAAAATATTACTATGTTGTCTGGCCTGTACAGACACTGGGTTCTACCCCCCTACCTGCATGTCTACTTTAAAGTTAAGTGAAAGTAAGTAACCAGTTTCATAGAACAGCTATGTTATCCTCCATATAATAATACATTATGTCTGTAGAGACTGAGTTGTAGTCCTACCTTTGTATTTATAGATTCAGAAAATAAATGTTTTTTTTCTAACTGCACTACAGATATCCTGAATATAGTATATTCTACAGTGCATGTGTATTCGTTTCTTAGAGCCTAATTTCTAATACTGTACATTTGATTTCTGTTTTCAAGGTTTTAGCATTAAAGCTGTACCATTCCAAAATGCCATCTTGAATGTAAAAGAACTTGGAGGTAAAATAATTATTTTTGTTTAGATTTCATTTAGATTACTTGTTTTGTATCTTGAAATACTTTGCTTACAATTGTTAAATGTAATTGCCTCCGTAGTTTGTTTCCCAAATGTAATGTTGATCTGCATGTGTGCTAAGTGTGTTGAATGGTGCCTATTTATTAAATAGTGCAGACCATAGCAGACTGTTCAATTAATGTCAGGATTATTTGGCCACTGATAAGCATCTCTGCTGCAAGATCTCACGCATTGAGATGAACATATTGTATCTACAACTTTTAACGTGATTTTCAAAAAAAGCCAAAAGGTCTCACCTATGGGAGCTATTGGTTTTGCCAACGGTTTTAGGCATGTCCTTGAGCAAGCAACAACATGCCCTCGAGCGATTTGGCTGGCGCTGAGCACCAAAGATCATGGTCATCTTAAAGGGTTGAGGGGCATAATTCCCCAGGCCACACTGTTTTTGAATGCCTCGTGATTCAAAATGTACTAATCTATATTAAATCAATCCTGCTCTGATGAGGCAGTCAAAAAAACTATACCTCCAGATTGCTCCAGTTGTTGGAGTTGTTTTTTAGGTCACAGTCTCTTCGAGGCATACTGTATTCAGTTTGTGGGCTTAGAGCCTGCCCACTGCTTCTTATTGGTTTGTTTCAGTGCCCTTTAAAGCTGTATGCTTTTAAGTGGGTATTTGTTCCCATTTGTCCCACCTTTTCTTTGTTTGTTCCCTACCATGAAGAACGGCCCCAGGACTTGTAGCCTTCCACTCGTGTGCAGTTAGGCTGCTGCACACTATTATTTTTCTTTTGTTTCTGCAGGCTGTATGGGAAGTCTCTCTGGTCGCACAGCTGTTCCCGCTGCGTGAGTTAAACCAGGCCTGTTCATATTCCTTGAGTCTGTTGCTATCATTAGCTGTTTCCTTAACGTAAAGCTTTTTCCTGGGATTCCAGCGCCCGCCCCAAACATAATGAGCGGATGAGGAGAGAGACCGCTGGCCAGGGGGAAGTGGATAAGGCACACCCTGTTTCTTTTGGAGATTATTTTTCAACCACCGGCTTGACCCGTTGCCCTCGCCCTCCCCCAAACACAGTTTTTTTAAAAATTATACAGTCCTGCTATAATCATTAGCTGTGCACAGGGAAGGGCGTGGGCAACAGGTCACACTGGCGGTTGAAAAATAACCCCCAAAGGTAACAGGGTGTGCCTTATCCACTTCCCCCTGACCCCCGGTCTCCTCATCGCTCATTATGTTTGGCTCAAGCCCTGGGATCCCAGGAAACAGGTTTACGTTAAGGCCAATGTGGCTGTTCCCTCCCCTGTTATTAATTACCCCCGTTATCCATGTTGAGTTTAGCCCCTCCGTCTTATATGTTAAGCCACGTCCTTTCACACTGCTCACTTGTTGTAAATGCCTGCTGCATAGAATCAACAGTTATGTGAAGGAGGCAGGCTCTGCTGTGAACAACAAAAAACACAACAGAGGGCCCCTGAAATCTCAACAGGGAGGAAGAGAGCAGGGAAATGAGCACAAGCAAGTTACTAAATCTTCCTTCTATGGGTATAACATCCTTGGTGATTCATCAAAATGTACATCAGGTTGTCCCGCAGACTTAAAACATTACAACAAATTATTTATTCATATTTTATTGAAAAAAGATAGCAACATCACCGACACATGTTTTTTGGCAGGGGCAGTGGCTGAGGGTCACTGCACCCACAGGATGGGTTACATTGGGTGAGGTTTTCTGTAATTCCGGCTGAGGCACAGCCGATAATGCCCGGAAGCCTCAATAATGGCCTGAACCAGATTATAATTTCAGGATGAGCCTTCATTACCTTCAAATTATGCAGTCGTTAATGATTTCACAAAATCCAGTACTACTCATTGGGCATCTTTTCTGCCACCAAGACAGTCAGTGCTTGTAATGTTCATATGTATGGGCGAGGATGGAATCTAACCTATTTTAGTCACATAGTGGCAGCTATATGTTGCCTGCACTGGCGATACTGGTATCAAAGATTATTATTTTAAGCACTCGTGTGTGTTTTAAAAGAGCGCCTTGGCTTCTATGTGCTAGGGTGATGCACTTGCGCTTGGCCACAAGTTGAACGTAGCACTTCTTTACTTACCCTGTTACATTCCGTTTCTGATTTCAAGGGGAAGTAAGTTACGGTTGGTCTTCTGGTTGTGGCTTCACACTAGTTTTAATATTCATGACATCAGACTCGCAGTTAGTGGGAAATGTGTCCGGAGCTCGAAGGGATAATCTGGTTTGAACACTGAGAGCAGACGTGTCCGTGTTTTGCACCATCTTAATAAAATGCTAAAGAATAAAACTGTGAGGCAAAAAGTGTCACCAAGAGGTGCCACGAGACAGGCCTGTGCAGCGGCGTTTAAGTGCTCATAGAAGGCAATCAGAGTCTTGTTTACTCCAGCGGCTTCCCTCACTGAGGTCTCTAAGGTATGTCGTATAAGGTTCCTCACTGGATCTCCTGCACACACACACTTTTATCTCACAAACACGTTCCATTATCTCTCTCCCCTCTATCTCTCACACACACATACTCACACTCTTTCACTCCTTGGGGTTACACCCAACCTCCAGTTTCTTTCTTTCTCTCCCTCTCACATACAAGCACTAACTTATTTCTCTCTCCATTTTTTGGGGTCTTTTTTTATATAACGCAAACTCCAGCATAAGATATTGGAGCGCTTTACTTCAGCACCTGTAGCATTACACAAGGACACATTTATTTGTGGCAGGCACGTGGAGATTAAGTGATTTGCCCAGTATCGAATCACAGGATGTTGAGATGACGCTCCCCACTTCCAGAGTCGGCAACTCTGGCCGTTACGCCACACCCTCTCCCTGTTTCTGTCCACCAAAAGCCTATTTCTGAGGTACAGGGTTCAGTCTCCCATGTTCTACCGCAGGGTCTCTGAATCTCTGATATACAGTGCACTTGATCCCTCTCTAAGTTTCTACAGGTCTCTGATCCTCGGGGCACACCCTTCGTCTATACCTTGCAGGGCGCACTCCCCTACTTTGAGGCACAGGATGCAGGTTCTCTCTCCCTGAAGTGCCCTAAAGAGACAATCTTTCTGAGCTATAAGCTCCTCCATTAGGCTCTAGTTGCAGCCTCCCCCTCTGAGGTGCGGGGCTCCGGCTCCCTCCCTAAGGTGCAGGATGGAGACTCTGATGCGCAGACCTTCTTTGTAGTACAGGCACATACATGCTCTCCCACACAGGTGCAGACTGTCTCAGGGGTTTTTAAGGGAAACAAGGGGGACCCAAAAGGTAGCTAAGGACCAAGGGTATAAGTCAGTTTAAGGAAACAAAGGTCCTAAGCACATTGAGAAATATAAGCGAATTACATATAGACCACAATAGGCTACTATATATTTTTCCATGTCCAGCCGGACAAGGAATTTATTTTTAAATGGAATCAAAAATTATTAAGACTGAATACAAAAGCAGCAATTCTTAAAGTAGGGCACAGTCCTGTACCGTACTAGTGAAGGAAACACAGTGGGAAAAAAGAGATAGTACAGTAAGAGAAAGGAATTTTTACAGGCAAAGAAAGTGAGCAGTCTCAACACTTTTTGAATCAGTGTTGGAAGTGTTTGCCAGAGTAGTACATACAAAATAATACACAATGGTTGAATGTATGTCTACTTAAAAGAGTCGACGTTTCGATCCCGTGCTGTAGTTACAAAGGGATCATCATCAGGACTAAACAGCGTTATTTTGCCTGGTACAAATAATAATACCCCTGTTGAGGGGAAAACAGGGGAGGAAAAAGCACAGTATGATTTTTAAAAAACACACGGTTTGAGAAGTCAACATTTTACAGGGTTTGTACATATTACATGAGTCGGAATCGCAGTGAACAACAATCTATTTACCGATTATGTTATGTTATGTTATTAAAAATTTATAAAGCGCACATACGCCCGAGAGCTTCTTGGCGCTGGAAAGAGATAAAAAACATAACAAGGGGTGAGTCTGCAAGAATCTTTATTTCAAGTATGCCTGTGTGAAGAGGTGAGTCTTAAATGCCTTTCTAAAGGCAAGGAGGTCCTTACTCTGTCTGAGGGCTAGTGGCAGAGAGTTCCATAAGGTAGCTGCTAAAAAATGGAAACTGCTGCCTCCTTGGAGAAGTGTGGCTCAGGGGTTAGAGGCGGCAAACCCGGAAGCTGAGATCGGCCCTGGACCAGGGTTCAATTCCCCGCCTCGGCGGGTCTTGGGCTAAAAATTCCACGGACTCGATAATTCTCTCTCCGGTGCCTTCTCGACTCATGGGTTCACACTCTGCGACTCTGGGCAATAGCTTGCTTAATCTCCACAACGGCCCCTCGCGGCGGGATGCCTGGCTTTCACCTTGTGGATACCCTGCCGGGGCTATCTCACAGGGGAATACCAGGACGGGTTCCCTAAGCAAGCGCCGGGAAACCCACTGCGGGTAGCTGTGCGCTATATAAGCTCAAATACATTTACATTGTCGTTTTTTCTTAAAGCGTGGTACCTCAAGTAGGTCTTTGTGGGCCGATCTCAGACTGCGTGAAGGAACATATCTTCCAATCAGCTGCCTGATGAATAGAGGTCCCTTGCCTTGCAATGCCTTAAAGATGATACACCCAGCTTTGAATTCGGCTCTTTGAGCCACAGGTAGCCAGTGCAAGGACTCTAAGCCTGATTTAATCGATTCCCTTTTGGGTACATTGCAGATCAGCCTAGCGGCCTGATTCTGCAAGTACTGCAGTCTTCTAAGTTGGCCTACAGGTAGGCCAAGATATAGGCTGTTTGAGAAGTCGATGTGGGAGAGGACTAGGGCCATGACCACCTGAATTAGGGCGGAATGGGTGAGGAAGTGTGCGATTTTCCTAATTTTTCTCAATTGGAAAAATCCAGAGGAAACCACGGTTCCAATCTGGGATTTTAACGTGAGGTCCTCATTGATGGTTATCCCCAGACTTTTTACAGTCAGAGATTTCTTGGGGGGGAGGCCCATATCAACAGGCCAGAAGTTAGGGCTCCAACTGATTTCGCTCTTACCGGGCAGGATCAGCTCAGTTTTCCCCGGGTTTAATTTAAGATGATTTGAGGACATCCAACTCTGGATTAAAGTCATAGTGGCTTGAAAGTCCTCCACAGCATTTGGGGAATTAAGTACGAAGACTAGCTGCAAGTCATCTGCATAATTGTATAGAGTTACTTTGTGCTTTCTTAAAGCAAAAAGAAGGGGCCGCATATACAAGTTAAACAATAAGGGAGATAACGAAGAGCCTTGGGGCACCCCGCAAAAGGACTTGATTTTAGCAGCAGAAAATGAACCTAGGCGGACAGACTGAGTACGATCAGAAATTAACGATTTCAGCCAGGCTAGAGCGGAGTCTCTAAGGCCTGCCTGTTCGCCACGGTTGACCAGAATAGAATAGTCAACCGTGTCGAATGCAGCGGACAAATCAAGAAGTACCAGGGCTTGATGAAGATTTTTGTCAGCATTGGACCTCAAGGTGTTCTGGACGGCCAATATTACTGCCTCGGTTGAATGACCAGGCCGAAATCCTGCTTGGTTGGGTTGAAGATAGCCCGATTCCTCCACGAAGTTTGAGAGGCAGTTGGTGACATAAGCCTCCAACATTTTGGATAGGAAGGGCAGCAAGGATATAGGCCGGTAGTTCGTGAGGTCGAGCGGGTCAATACCTGGTTAGCAGTAGGTGTTTTACTGTGTAGACGGCGTGTTAACGAGTGGCGGAGGTTTTTTCAGTAACAACTGATGGTTGTTCGGCTGGCACTTCGTGAAGTGTCAGCTCTTTTTTCTTTTTTCTTATGTCGAGAAAAGGGCGCTAAGTGATATCCCGGTGGGTGGCTGGGCAACCGGTGATTACATGCGACTGGCGGAATAGGCTAATTACATGCAGTGATGATTTTCGAGTCGAGAGCTTTTCAAGTGCAACAAGCAAGTGTGAGAGGGCATTACACCTGCGGCGCTGTGAATAATGAAATTTGAAACTAAAAGGGGCACCCGGGAGGCCGTTGGGCGTTACTATTGCGGTGTGGTTGGTGGGGTAAGAGATCGAAAAAGATGCGGCGCTGTCAGCGCATTTGGGGATTGTATATCTTACCTCGGCTCGGAGGGTTCCCTGTGAGGAGTAGGATAGGCAACGCTTGTGGGAGCGTGCAGTGCTAGCCTCGATTAGGGGGACTCAAGGTTAGGAGTCACAGTGCGCTTTATGGAGAATTGCGCTGTAGGCATGATTCCCTCAGAAATTATTACATTTGAAAAACTAGTACAAAAGGATCTCTGTGATTTAGAGAAGAAAAAGCTCTTTATCCCCTACAATATTTCTCGCCAAGAGAAAGATGCCATAAGCACACTGAAGAGCAAGTCATCGCTAATAATAAAAAGCACGGACAAGGGAGGAGGAATTGTACTTCAGGACATTGACACCTATAAAGGCGAAATCCTGCGCCAACTCACAAATACAGACCATTATCAAAGGCTACCGGGGAACCCTACTAAAAACATCCAGGAAACTATACTCAAACTCACCTCTGATGCCTGTGCCGAAGGGTACCTGAGCAAAAAGGAGTACAACTTTCTCAATGTAAAAACCCCCCGCTTACCGGTCATATACACTCTCCCCAAAGTTCATAAAAACTTGAACAATCCCCCTGGCAGACCAATCGTCTCCGCCTGTGGGTCAGTCCTTGAACCATTGGGTGCCTATGTCGATTTCTTTATCAAAGAATTCGTGCCCGTAACTGCCTGTTACGTAAGGGACAGTATGGCCATGATAAATCTGGTCGAACACTGTCCCTTTGACCCCACAAAGAATACACTGTGCACCATGGATGTCGAGTCGTTGTACACAAACATCCCCCAAACAGCGGCTCTACTGGACATCCAGAAAACACTTTACTCACGTCCACACAAAGTACCAACTCTGTTCATTCTTCAACTCCTTGAGTTATGCCTATCCAGAAACTTTTTTATTTTTGATAATGTCTATTATCAACAGATCAAGGGTACGTCCATGGGTGCGATTTTTGCCCCCAATCTGGCAATCCTCTTTATGGACGAACTTGAAACTGGATCAATTCTGACAGATGGTAACCCTTTTCTATCAGGGATTGGATTATACCGTTATATCGATGATATTTTCCTTATATGGAATCTTGACATCAATGCGCTACACCAGTTCCTTCACTGGCTAAATAATAATTGCGCCGATCTAAAATTCACACTAGCGCATGATAAAGCACAAATTGCCTTCCTGGACCTAACTATTTATCACAACGAAGGGGAACTACTCACACGCCTCTTAAGAAAGCCGACGGAGCGCAATACGCTCCTCAGCTATGACAGCAACCACCCTAGGGCACTAAAAGATTCTCTTCCTTATTCCCAATTCTTAAGGATAAGACGTAATTGTTCTTCCAAAACAGACTACTTCAGGGAGGCCAATATTCTAACCAACAAATTGAAAGACCGTGGCTACCCAAAAAGGTTAGTCAAGACCGCGTCCAAAAGGGCATGGTACTGCCCAAGGGAGGCCCTACTGACACCTAAAATACGTGACAAATTAGAAAGGATAGCCTGTGTTACTACCTTTTCGCCTGTCTCGAACAAAATCAGAAAATCTATCCTCAAGCACTGGCCTACAATTAATGAAGGCCCCATTAATCTAGAGAGGCCACTGTTGCTTTTACGAAAAAGTAAGAACCTAAAAGATCATCTGGTTAGAGCGGCCCTACCAGCCCCCGCACCAAGATCAACCATTGAATCAAACTGGGGTTTACCACCACTGCTTGGTCATGTGAAATGTGGTGGTTGTAGTGTTTGTGATTACACAGTTGAGGCACGTAATTTCAGTCACAATGGTGTCACTGTTGAAATGAAATCTCTTTCTAACTGTAATACTAACAATGTTATATACACGATACTCTGCCCTTGCTCAAAAATGTATGTGGGGCAAACAACTCAGAAAGCCAAGACCCGCATTTGTCAACATAGGAGCCGCATCAGGTGCAGGACCCCTAATGCACCATTGGTCGAGCATTTCTCTGAAGCAAATCATACCGAGGATGACATTAGGTGGACAATCCTAAAGGTTGTCAAACTACCACAAAGGGGTGGCAATCTAGCCCAACTCCTGAACCGTGAGGAACTCAAGGGCATAATCCAATTTGACACCATACGGACCGGTCTGAACAGAAGCGAGGACTGGACTACCTTGCTGTAGCCGGCTACCCACAGTGAACTTTACACCCCATACTGAACTTGACACCTATGAGGTGGAACTATTACAACTGACCAGGATCTAATCATGCTTTACCCGTGGCAATTGATTTAGACCTGATGCCAAGCTGTACTCGTACTATTACCAACTGTCTAAATGCAACATGTCAAAATTGTTCTTCTGTATATACCCCGCAAATTGATTGACTGTAAATTAAATGTCACTAGGGCACGTTAGTCACTCGCGCCGGTTTTAATCATCACGCGCAAACACACCAATGTGCACCACTGTTGAATAACTGTCTGTTTCCCCGGCCGGCTTTCACCATTCTAAGATGGCCGCCACTCTCCCGCACTCACTCAGTCTTGCCTCACATATCCCACCCCTGGCACGTGTTCCGGGCTCGCAGTCACCTGACTATAGCACAACGAAATATAAACATCTTGGCTGCCTAACGGCCAATAGGCAAATCTACGCTCTTTCCAGCCTGCAATCTCTGACATCGTTCATAGCCTCTGTAAGTGTTCTGCCAGTAGTACGACCGTGGCTCCTCGCTAGCTACCCATCCATGACTTATTTTTGTTAACAAACCCCCCTTTTTTACACAGCGGATCCTCCATTTTTAGACTGCCCGCAAAGCTGAGTATTACCATATGGGGTTGCCAAACGCCTCACCAAGGAAACGCTGGTAATCGCCTACCGCCATGGTATGTTCCATCCCTTATAGCACCTATCCACTGGCTTCACATTAAGCTGTCACCCGGGGCTAATAACCCCCTCTGTTTATACCAACAGCGCAATTCTCCATAAAGCGCACTGTGACTCCTAACCTTGAGTCCCCCTAATCGAAGCCAGCACCGCACGCTCCCACAAGCGTTGCCTATCCTACTCCTCACAGTGAACCCTCCGAGCCGAGGTAAGATATACAATCCCCAAAGGCGCTGACAGCGCCGCATCTTTTTCGATCTCTTACCCCACCACCCACACCGCAATAATAATGCCCAACGGCCTCCCGGGTGCCCCTTTTAGTTTCAAATTTCATTATTCACAGCGCCGCGGGTGTAATGCCCTTTCACACTTGCTTGTTGCACTTGAAAAGCTCTCGACCCGAGAATCAACACTGCATGTAATTAGCCTATTCCGCCAGTCGCATGTAATCGCCGGTTGCCCAGCCACCCACCGGGATATCACTGAGCGTCCTTTTCTCGACATAAGAAAAAAGAGCTGACACTTCACGAAGTGCCAGCCGAACAACCATCAGTTGTTACTGACAAAACCTCCGCCACTTGTTAACACACCGTCTACACGGGAAAACACCTACTGCTAACCAGTAAATAGTGTGTTGTTCACTGCGATTCCGACTCATGTAATATGTACAAACCCTGTAAAATGTTGACTTCTCAAACCGTGTCTTTTTTAAAAATCTTACTGTGTTTTTTCCTCCCCTCTTTTCCCCTCAACAGGCGTATTATTATTTGTACCAGGCAAAATAACGCTGTTTAGTCCTGATGATGATCCCTTTGTAACTAGACCACGAGGTCGAAACGTCGACTCTTTTAAGTAGACATACATTCAACCATTGTGTATTATTTTGTATGTACTACTCTGGCAAACACTTCCAACACTGATTCAAAAAGTGTCCAGACTGCTCACTTTCTTTGCCTGTAAAAATTCCTTTCTCTTACTGTACTATCTCTTTTCTCCCACTGTGTTTCCTTCACTAGTACGGTACAGGACTGTGCCCTACTTTAAGAATTGCTGCTTTTGTATTCAGTCTTAATAATTTTTGATTCCATTTAAAAATAAATTCCTTGTCCGGCTGGACATGGAAAAATATATAGTAGCCTATTGTGGTCTATATGTCATTGGCTTATATTTCTGACTGTGCTTAGGACCTTTGTTTCCTTAAACTGACTGTCTCTGGGGTGCAGGGCACATGCCCTCTCTCTGAGATGCAGGGCGCAGGCTTCTGGCAGTTGCTTCAGGTCAGTATAAAGCGCCAAAAAGCTCAGACAGTTGTGGGATTGCCGAAGACTGCTTCACTAACAGCGTTTAAATGCATTAAGTAGACCCTGCACAACAGGACCCGAGTCTGTCTGTTTTTACTTGTTAATAAATCGTGTCTCCTGAATATGGCAACTCGCGTTTAGTCTGGCACCCTTGCGTCATTTTGAAATTGCACTTGGTGGAGAGCAGGGTTTAAATGACTATGTGTGTGTGTTAAGCTCAAGGTCTTGCATTTCAACATTCACCAGAGGCCCTTCTCCTCTAACATATGTTTTTGAAGTCCCAAGCCTCTACAGTAAGACACACCCTGTTATGTTATGTTATGTTATGTTAAAAAATTTGTACCGCGCACGTACACCGAGACGGTTTCTTGGCGCTCATAACAGACATAACAAACCGGGGCAGGAAGAATTACTCAAAGGCCGACTTGAAGAGGTAAGTTTTCAAGGTTTTTCTCTAACTTTCAACATTCACCTGTGGCCCTTCGCTTGGAGTCCTGTCTGAAGTACCTCAGCTCCCACAGTGTGAGGAACAGAGCTCAACATTTCAATATTCTCTAGTGCAGGCCTACCTTTCCTCAGGTCGGGCTGAACTTGCTAGTCACTGCTTTGTGAGTGTCACAGCTCAACGCTTCAACATTCTCTGGTGATTAACTTCCTTTCCTTGGTTAAAGTCTCAGAGCTCATGATGATGCACGAGTCTCAGAGCTTAACATTTCAACATTTTGTGATGATGGGTTTCCTTTCCATAATGTCCCCAAGCCCATGCAGTGTACGTCTCACAGCTCAACATTTCAACGTTCACCGAGCTGGTCATTCTCTCCCCGCCCTGTCGTGAAGTTCCTACCGCCTGTGACCACCCCCAGCCTTGCTATTTCATAGCTCTGTAAATAACAAGTGCTACAGTTACCCCCTTTAATGCGGCTCTGAATGTTACCTTGCAGGGATAAAAGGCCCTCACTGCGGAATTACACTCAGTAAGCGTTTAACTCACTGTTTTCTTTGGATGCCAGTATTTCCTATTTTTCCTGCTTTGGCGCTTAAAACAATAAATGTTGTATTTGCCCCTAAGCACATACAACACTTAACGTGAATCGGCCCGGAAACTGCCATCTCAGACCTCTCCGTTCACTTTGTGTGTTTAGCTTGTAAAGACTGTCTGCCCCGCTTTGTCAATAAAATATCACCAGGTTGGCATTGGCATGCCTCACTGCGTACAAGAAAATTCTTATCGTCCAGTAACGAAAGGGTCCATTTGTGGCACGCGGTTCTTAAAACGTTTACTTATGAGCTGTCAGCCAGCGGAGGGGTGGAACATTCAAATCCTAGCGGTTGAAATCAAGAGACCCTCCTTGTTAGCAAAAAATGACAATACATTTGCAATAGAAACTAGGTCTAAGATGGCTAGGTATTTCCCACCATGACAGTCGTCCACTATTAGTTCTTGTATGCGAATCATACTTGAGCAGGGAGTGATACAGTGATAGGCTTGGATAGAGGGCAGGTAAATCTGTTTTATGGGAAATTTAAAGAACTTCCTGATCAGCTGCTGTGTTTACATTTGTGTATGGCTCTAGGGACAGGGCCGATTTTGCCACCATACACCTGACTGGCTGCTGTGAATGCGAACTATAGGTTGTAAGAAAGTAACTTATGACTTGCTGCAGACGAAAGTACATTCATTTCGCAGACCGCATTATGTGCCACATATGCGGCAGATACCTTACACATTGTGCCTGTAAAAAATGTATGGATAAAGTTAGAGAACCGACACAAACCAATTTTCACGCATCATTTAGTAGCAAAAATAAGTGTACCAATATCTCTGCTTTCCAACAGCGCACCAGTGCAACAAGTACAGACTCTTAGTCACAGTGTGTGTGGTATTTGTGACATGGTGGAAAGAGACCCAGAGCGGGTGGTCACCAGGAACGGCGTGGTTGCCAAACTACTCTATCTACAATTTATTCTTCACTTCACACACAAACTACCTATCCCCCTCAATCTGACTTTCTATTTTATACAACTCTCACGTCTATTTATTCACCATTCCACATATTTCAACTACACAAATACACTCCACAACTAACAATTCAACCACATAATTCCACTCCAAACAACATACAAAATTATTAGCTCGAACTTTAACTAATGCAAAACAGATTGCATTACAAATGCTTGTTCTCTTTTCCTGGAGGATGTTTTTGCTAACCTAGAAACAGGTACTTGTGCTTTGAGAAACCCTGCATGAAATGTTTGAACCCGGTCCCACAAAAATGTCTGTCCTGTAACAAAGGGTAAAGAGCTGTGCTTTCTGGTCCTTCATGGAGGCCAGGTGATTCACTTTGAAGTGGGTGTTATTTCTGTTCTTTCCGGGAAGCTGTTGCTAAGAGGAAGCAATGTTGCTATCCAAACAGAAATATTTTTTTCATAAAATGTTTTCTGACAAATATGAAACAGTCACACTTTTTTTCCCGCTCATGACATAGGTAGCAGTATGGAAAACGTTTATGAACTGTTTTCTATTGTTGATCCCTACCAACGGCTTTCTCAGCCCTACATCACATATTTTATTGTTAAAGAAGGAACCCGCGGCACATGTTGGTCTTTCTTCAAAGTTTAGACAGAGGAAAGAATGGTGCTACTCACATCAGGGAAGGAAACCAAATGGGCTTCATGTAGCACATATTCTGGCCTAGACCTGCTGCTTACCCACAAGTACATTTGTGCACAGAATATTACAGTGCCGTAGTACTGAACCAACCAGATCTAGCACACTACAACTGTTGGGTACACACTACAAAAAATATCTTAGGACATGCCCGCTGCAGGCAGGACCCTGCCAATGCAGTCACTATATATTGCCATCTTGCAATTGTGGTGCCATGAAGGCGGCCTCCTGAGCTGCTTCTTGCTCACTCGCAAAATGGGCCAGCAAGTGAAGATGCTTGCTCACCATCAATATATAAGACATACCTGTGTAACTGCAACCCCAGACGACATCTGTCACACACCTAGTCTGTTCATATGCTGAGAAACGTAATGCTGCGAGCATCACTAGGACCAGCTGTGGAATACAATGGCTCTGTGTCCAGTTCATTGGTGTTCTGGAGTGTGCTTCAGACCGAAGGCCGTACAAGGATTGGTAAGTGTCCTCAACCGAGGTCTCGGATAAGGAACCTAGCTTGGTAAGGTGGATTGTCATCAGTGATAGATGCAATCTTGAGAAGGAAAAATGTCCTTTCTTGAGTCCCCTCACTCACCGGAGTTTCCTGACGATGACATGCTTCAGCATAGGGACCATCCCAACCTGCTGCGGGTGGAGGCGTGCTACGAGGGAAGCCGAGTAGGTAACCAGCAAGGAGAGAATCTTTTTACAAATATTTTGCGGATCTCTTCAGCCCCTCGATCTGACTATGAGGCTCAGTTTAGCCTTGCTGAAACATATCTACTGAACATTATCATATGTCATATGCATATGGTTTCTAATAATGCTCATTTATTGGCATTTTTTCACTGCACTTTTGAGTGGTACACACAGGGCTGGTCCCTGTGGTGTCCTGAGGAAGTGCTAGGGGGTAAGTTCGAAACATGTTGGCACTCTGCTAGGACTCCTGACTCATTGTTAACCAGGCAGACCTGAGACCCACCCCACTTTTTAATATATCAACTAGGAGCAAGAATAAAGTAATTCCGCCCACTAGTTAGGTATTTTTAATTCACTCCACTCCACACACATCATCGCACCACACATAGTTCCTCACTACAAGTGCTCCTATGTATTTCTGCAAGTCGTAGCACGCCTCAACCCGCAGCGGGTTGGGATGGCCCCTATGATGAAGCATGTCACCGTGAGGAAACTCCGGTGAGTGAGGGGACTCTAAAAAGGACATTTTTCCTTCTCAAGATTGCATCTATCACTGATGACAATCTACCTTACCAAGCTAGGTTCCTCATCCGAGACCTCATATTTTTTGTTTCTGACACTAGAATAGGAGGGTGGACCTAGCGTATCCCTCTATCTCCCCTCCTCTTTTGTTTTTCGAGTTTCTTCAACCTACACCTGGACCACACCCAGGTCGTTGTCCCCCCTACAGTTGTTTGCACACTTCTGACAGCGGGTCAGCATTCATAACTCACACTCAAAGAAGTCTGAGTGCTCCAGATGTACTGCAATCAACTGTGTACAACAACAATTTATATTTCCATATAGGACTTCATGGTCTTCACCTCACAATTCTTTGCAGAAAAATCCATTGTATTCCACTTGTATTGATCATCTTCAGCCAAAATCAGCTGTAAGCAACATACATTTGGCCGGTTTTTCACCAATTTACCCACTAATACATCCACTTCATTCTCAGTGGACATCTCCAGAGACTATTAGTGCTCAGGATTGGAAATGTGTAGGACTAGCCAGAAATTAGGCACTTTGCGCGATGAGTGATACTGTCAAACAATGCTCTATCCCTCAAAGGCCAGATGAAGGTGATCCAGCGTCACTATAGAAATTCTGTCTCACATACATCACCATTCACTACCTAATACTCACCGAACTAATTAATACCAAGGCCCATACAACTAAGACAGAAAATCTTGTAGCTGAATCATGTGGCCTAATTAATCACACTATCAAACTCATATGTACATTATATACAACTGCAGTATATCATTTTACTCATAAGTAAAAAGAAATATCATTTAACTAGACCACTTTGGCCGATGGTTCTACCTGATGGTAACGACTAAATTAATCAAGACCAGCTTGACGTTTTAAGTCTTTTATTTTAAGTTTCAAAGTTTTAGTTTCAAAATCTTTATTAGCTCATTTATTAATTTCAAACATTTTTATTAAATCAGTTTTGTTCATTAGTTTATTGGCTCAAAAGTCTGGCACTTCAACATTGCACAAAATTAATGAATTAAAATAAACATCAACCCTAATTCCCTAAGTTAAGCTTTCTGACCTGAAAAAGAAAAACATTTATTATGCATTCAGAATCCTTACGTGTTCAAGGGAAATTCGGACAGCACTTCGCCCTCAGGAACAGTCAGCCCCACTCCCCTCAAAAGGCTCAGTTCTTATACTTTTTCTGACCCACTAATCTAACTAAAAATGATATTTTTATTAAATCCAGCAACCCAATTGGTTGTTGTCCATCAGACCACCGAGAGGCCACAGCATCAGTATTTGTGACATCATTATGTCATTGTCCATTGACATGAAGCGACACCGGCTTCCTAGAGATCGCAACATTAAACTAAATGTTCACAGTTTCCTCCAGGATTTTAGCCAAGCTGCCTCTACTCGCTTCCTTGGCCTTGACGTATTTTCTTTCGGAGCATGTTGCACACAATGTCCTTTGTTTGAGCTTCAGTACGTTTCCGAGGAAATATTTTATTAAAAAGCTTCAATACTGCTCTGCTTAGCTCCTTTCAGTCAGGCCAACCAACTTCCATTAGAACTAGGCCTCAAGCTTTTCTCTCGAGCTAGTATTTAAACAAACACAAAAAGTGATTAATTCAAGTAAAATAAACCCTTCTGTTACCCACCCTCCATTGCTAATATTTAACCCATTAATATATGTCACCTAGCAGAAGCGCACAAATAAAGCAGCACATTTAATTTCTACCATTCTTCTTAAAGTCCAGCTGAAATCTTCATATATCTGAAAGAGTAAAAAGATAGACGAACATAACATGGATAAACAGGCACAACATAGACAAACACTTAAGCACACATAATAAAAGCACATGCCATCAAATGATCAGCCGCATTAATAGTGACAAAGACAATAGGACGAACAAAACAATATTAGTTATGTGTTACAAAACAGACTCGCAAATGCAACATGAGCACATTGATATTAATCCTGCGTGTGATGTGAAGTAAAACTTTTAATCTAGATTGATTAATACAACAAATCATGCAACCATTCATTAATAAATTAGTTCATGTTACAAAGAATTAATTTCGCGAGCCAGAATAAAATAATTTCTGAAACTCGCTCCATCAACTCCCTCATCTGGTGATTTAAAAATCACCAAACAACACCCAAAATTAGAAAAATTTTTAACCCAATTTAGAGACGTCACATTTTGGGTTCTTTCAGTATTAGTCTCCCTAGACCCCTGTTTCTGCTGTTTGCTCAACACTTTCAAACTGAGCCCTTCTCATCTCTTCTAACTCATATTCCTTCTCTTGTTCCTTTCTGAGTTTGTAAATCCTCCTCTTTTCTTTCTGATGCTTCTTTCTCTTGTGGATCATGCAACTAATTTTTAGCAGCAATATCACCATAATGATGACAATTACTGGATAGAGCACTTTGCCAATGATTGAGCCACCAATTTCCGAAAACCATTCTTTAATTGCCTCAATTCTTTTGCCTAATCGTTCAGTGAAATTTTCTTCCTCCAGGGGTTCTATTTTTTTGTGGAATTCTGTAATATTTTTAATAAGCGACTCTATATTCCGACTCTTGTCAGGAATATAAGTACAACAATGCTGGACATGTAAGACCCCACAGACTCCTCCCTCTTTTGCAAGCAGAATGTCTAATGCAAGACAATTCTGCATAACCATGCTTCTGGTAGCAACAAGTTCTGTATTGACTAATTGGAAACCACTTGCAGTATCTGTTGACAATCTATCTACAATTGTAGAAACCTTTCTAATTTTGATTGAATTCATGGTAATTCCTACCATAGGAATGACAGCACCAAAGATGTCTCCCAGGACTTCTGTAAAACGTTCTCTTTTGTACCTATTCAGGTGTTCACCAAATTCAAAAGTACCCCTTTCATTTCTGTCAACATGAAAAAATTTTGGAAAAACTAATCCAAGATAGCATGTCCCATACCGATGGTCTGGGAGGCTAAAATATGCCTTATTACCACAAATAAAATAAATTCCAGGAAAAATTGGATCCTTACCACCTTTAAATCCCCATCCCCCTATGATACGATAGGTATCCTCGCATTGACTAGCACCAACAAAAAAGTTATCATAAAGTGTGTTATCTCTTCTAATGCAAAATTTACCACTAACTGGTTCATCTATATGAATAGCTGCATTTGTGTTAACACCATTGAGCTTAGCGTCTTCCATTTGCCAATATTTAGATTTAGCATGTTTAAGCATCTCATTTCTTTTGTAAACAGCCCTTCTTTCCTCAACCATATTCAGGAAAGTCTTTTCTTCCGCTCTCATTTTGCATGTTAAATTATTTCTATAGGCATATTCATAGTTAAGTTCATTAGTTACTTAAAAGAATTCCCTCATCTGTTTCGCAGGCTTAACTTTGTTTAAACTATTTACAACTTTGAGATTTGCAAAAACCTCATCAAAATCTGAGTAATACTCCAGACGACCAGTCTGATAAAACATGCTAGCAATTACACTGCAAGTAATGCCATAAGTGAGAGGTAACATGTTATAAGTAACCCCCTCTGAGACAGAAGCAGGCAGCTTCACACAGACATAGCAGTCCTTTACATTCATTACTTTAACATATTCAGACAGAAGCCTTGAAAATGAATTGCTAGAAAAATCTCCAACAGATCTATCTTGATGGATCTTTGGATTATGCTCAATAACTCTGCTAGACTTGCCAGCATGTTTCTCATGTTTAGTCTCTACCTTACTTGTTATATAAGGCTTAAGTTTCTGTTTGTCAATACCAAAAGGGTACACTACAGCTAATATTAACCAAACTAAAATTAATAGAACCACACAAATTGAAGACATTTTGCAACATCTTCTTAAGATTGAACACCTTGAAGTATCTGAACTAGGCATTTTAAAATGAAAAACAAAAAATGTAAAATAATGTAAATAATGTAATGTAAAACTATAAAACTAATATTCCCCCCTTTAAATTTTTTTTTTTTTAAAAGAACCCTAAAACAGCTTTTCTTCGACCTTGCGTCACATGAACATATACTTTTCAGCTAAACACAATTTCTTCGACCTAAAGTCACCTAACACATTTTCTTCAGCCTTATGCCAGGACTCAAGACCCTTATCCAAAACTAAACAGCATCAATCATTGTCACTAGCTTCTTCCAAATCTTCTTAACTACTGCTTCCTACCTCAACAATTGGCGGGATGATGATGTAAGTCCACTCTGGGGACTGATACTTCTGATTTTGCTTTATTACTCTTTTTGTTTTACGAGTGATTACTTCTATTTTCTTATTCTTCTCGTCTTTTTTATCAGAGTCACCTCCCTAACTAGATACTTCGTTGATCTGCTCTTTTGATTTCTTCACCAGTTTGAATTTCAAGTTATCTTCTGGCCAAATATCTCCTTTCCTCAAGATTTTCTACTGTGGCACATTTTCATTACATTCAGCTTTCCAAGCTCTTTTTCTGAATTTTCTTATTTCAGATTCTTCATCACTCCCATCCGTATCTGTATCTGAGACTTCAAATCTGTATCTAGGAACTTCTTTACTTGGCAGCTTCACTCCATTAGGAACATCATCCTTACAACTGGTACTTGGTAATTCTTCTTCTTCTTCAGGGATCACCTTTAGCTTCCCAGTTTCAGGTTTCTTGCTCCTATTCACAGAGTTACTTCTTTGCCTTTCAATACTCTCCTGGATTAGATTTCTGTCTTGCTCAGAATTTTCTGCTCCTGAAGCTCCTTTTTCTTTTTGAGATTATTTTTCTAACAGGTCTTCATCAACATCTTGATCTCCAGTTTCGATACCCAGATCTTCTTCATTCAAGTTCTGATTCTCATCTAGATTCCACAGATGTTGATTTTCTTGCTGATCATCAGACTCTGGATCCTCAGGGTCTCCTTCTGAATCTGAATCAGTTGTTGTCTCACTTACTTCATTAGAATTCTCAGGAGGTGGTACACGAATAGTATGACTCGCATGCACCCACCTTTTCAGACCTCTGCATTTAACTATATTTGTTGTGACCAAAATGACTTGTCTTGCTTTTTGCCACCTTGGTACTAAACAATTTCTTCTTCGATGAACTTTAGTCCTCACCCAATCTCCAGGCAACAAATCATGAGCTTGTTCTTTCTCCTTTGTTATTACATCTGTTCCCACCTGATGAAATACAGAATTAACTACATCAGAAAGATTCTGACAGTATTCAATGATTGCACTATCATTAATACTTAATAGCTTGCCAACTGGAACAAATGCTTGCCTCAATACTCTACCAATTAAAATATCATGGGGACTAAGGCCTGTCTTTTTCTCTGGAGTACTTCTCAAAGACATTAGAACAAGTGGAAGAGCATCTGCCCACTTCACTTGGAGGTGGCAGTGATCCTCCTTGAGCTCAGCGCGGCGTTCGACACGGTCAGTCATAACACCTTACTGAACCGTCTTTCGAATGTCGGCATTGTGGACAAGGCCTGGCTCTGGTTAAAATCTTTTTTGAGCAACAGGTTGTTCCAAGTGTTTGATGGACAGACAGTGTCTTCCAGCATGCCCCTGAAGTGTGGAGTACCCCAGGGCTCCTCTTTAAGCCCCGCGCTTTTTAATATCTACATGAGGCCACTGGCTGAGGTAGTTCGTCCGTATGGAGTCAAGATCATATCCTATGCGGACGACACCCAGTTGGTGGTCTCATTAGCGCAGGAGGCTCACCAGCCACTTTCAGGTGGACTAACAAAATGCTTGGAGGAGGTGAAGGCCTGGATGACTCTGTCATCGTTAAAACTCAATGGTGACAAAACGGAGCTTATGCTCCTGGGCCCTGCTGATCCCACCTTCTTCAACTCACTGTGGCCCACCTGTCTAGGCCCCCCCGGCTCCGAAGGATAACATCAAAAGCCTGGGGGTATGGCTGGACAGGAGTCATTCTCTCAACACCCAGGTCACAAAGCTCTCAGCCACCTGCTTTGGATTGCTCAGGACACTGAAGAAAGTTATTCCTTTGCTCCCAATGGAGGCAAAGCAGATAGCCATACAGGGCCTGATACAGTCACGTTTAGACTCCAACAACGCCCTCTATCTGGGTGCACCAGAGTACACCCTAAAGAGACTACAGCTGGTACAAAACTGCGCTGCCCGCACTCTGCTGCAGATCCCACGCAGACTGTCAGTCAAGGCGGCACTGACCAGCCTGCATTGGCTCCCAGTGCGTAAGAGAGTCAGTTTCAAGGCAATGTGTATTGCTCACCAGGCCTTCTGGGACTCGGGACCTCTAATTACTCGTAGTCTAGTAAGCCAGTATCGTCCAGGTAGAGACCTGCGATCTAGCCAGGCTTGTATGGCAACAGTCCCAAGAATCAAAAGGACAAGATCGGGTGGAAGGATGTTTGCCTTCAACGCCGCCAAGATCTGGAACTCCCTCCCTTCTCACCTGAGATCCAACCCTGACCTCGCCTCTTTCCGCAAACAACTAAAAACACACCTGTTCAATTTCCTCAATACAACTCAGTTCTCCTTCCCTTTTTTCCTGGTCTGCAACCTCACCCACCCCACCAACAGGTTCCTCTAGCGCTTGGACGCCTCAGGGCAGCAATTTGCGCTGTTATAAATCCACTTTCATTCTTTCATTCATTCATTCACTCCTGTGGCTAGGCACATTTTTGAGATCCTGTTTTTCATAGTTCCATTTATCTGTTCAACAACACCTGATGCCTCTGGTCTGTATGCACAATGCAGCTTTTGCTCTATGTTTAAAGCCTCACAAACCAATTTCAGCAATCTGTTTTCAAAATGCGTTCCGCGATCACTTTCAATAGTTACTGGAAATTCGTACCTAGGTATGATCTCTCTCAAAAGCAATTTTGCCACAGTGACTGAGTCATTATGACGAGTTGGGAAAGCTTCCACCCATCTTGAAAACAGACAAACAAACACAAGCACATATTTAAGCTTGTTGTGCTTCGGCATGTCCATGAAATCCATCTGTAATCTGGTAAATGGACCACCCTCCCGTCCTATGGTTCCCAAACTTACAACAGTTTTCCTATTCGGATTCATCTGTTGACAGGTCAAACATCTTTGGCAAAGTGACTCTGCTATGATTCTGAATTTTGGACTGAACCATGTTTCTCTGAATAGTCTGATCATTGAATCTCTCCCTAAATGCCCTGGACCATGGTACATCCGTGCCATGTCTGCAATCATGGAATTTGGCATTACAGGCCTTCCATTTTTGTAGACCCAAACTCCATCTTCCTCTCACTGTCTGCACTCTGCTTTTAACCATGTGTTTTTCTCTTCTTCTTCTGCCTCATCTTGCAATTCTTTTACCCCCTGCCATGTTTCAACTACAGAAATTAGCATGAGAGAATTCAACATGTGACTTTTGTCTTTTTCCGGATTGATTGAATAATTGTTTTTAGCGCAGTACCTTGTAATCTCATCTGCGTATGCGTTACCTTTAGTGATGTAATCCTCGCCCTTTCTATGAGCTGCGCACTTGACGACAGCAATTTGTTCTGGTAACTGAATGCCATCGATCAATCTTTTGATCAATTTTGCATTTCTGATTGGCGTACCTGCAGAGGTCAAATAACCTCTTTGAGACCATAGCTGTCCATAGTCATGAACTACGCCATATCCATACTGACTATCAGTCACTATGGTTACCTTTTTACCAGCTGCTTTTTCACAAGCTTGAATTAAACCACTTAGCTCTGCAATCTGAGCAGAACGAATTCCATCAAGAGGTGAACCCTCTACAACATCTGAAACTGTACATACTGAATATGCTGCTCTCAGAGTTCCTTCATCAGTTCTTAAACAGGAACCATCAACAAAATATACCAAGTCAGATTCCGGTAAAGGAACATCTTTTATGTCCTGTCGAGGCTTGGTGCAGTAATCTACAACATCCAGGCATTCATGATCAATGTCATTTTCATTATTTACCTCAGTAACGACTCCATCTGGCAATAATGTGGAAGGATTTAAATTCACACATCTTGCAATAGAAGCATTATCTGATCCCAGAATTGTTTTTTCATATTTTGTCAGTCTGCTACTTGTTAAATGCTGTGTTTTGCTTCTGGCAAGAAGAATTTCAACTGAATGAGGTACGTATACTTTTACAGGCAATCCCATAATGATACCCTCACTTTGTTCAAGACTTACACTTGTTGCAGCCACTGCTTTTAAGCAACCTGGCAAAGCTTTTGCAACAGGATCCAAAACAGCTGAGAAATAAGCAATTGGCTTTCTCAATTTTCCATGTCTCAGAATCAAAACAGACAATGTACATCCTTCCCTTTCGCTGCAGTACAGCTCAAACTCTTTTTCATAATCTGGCATACCCAAAGCTGGAGCTTCACATAAGCTTCTTTTTAATTGTTCAAAAGCTTCTAGTTCAATTTTTGACAATCTGATTGGATCTTTTATGTCTGCTTTTGTTAGTCTTTGCAGTGGTTTTGCAATTACCGAAAATCCACTAATCCATTGTCGACAGTAACCAAAACCATTCCCAGAAACATTCTGACCTGTCTTTTAGTTGTCGGAGGCTGTATTGCTTGAATCATTTTAATTCTTTCAATTGTCACTTGTCTTATTCCTTTTGCAATTCTGTGACCAAGATACTTTGCCTCTTGTTTACAAAACTGCAATTTCACAGGTGACACTTTATGTCCCTCATCTGCCAATCGATTTAAAAGAGTAATGGTGTCAGTTACACAATTTTTAGTGTCTTTGCTGCCACGAGCAAGCCATCAATATACTGAACCAATGTAGAATTTCCAGGCAATATCAGATCTTCCAGAGACTTCTTTAATAACTGATTAAAGATAGACGGACTCTCAGTATACTCCTGTGGGATACGACACCATGCTAAAATGCGATTCTGGAACCTAAATGCAAAAATTTGCTGGCTCTCTGGATGCAGTGGAACTGTAAAGAAGGCATTGCACAAGTCAATGACTGTGTACCATTCTGCGTCATGCGGAATCTGATAAAGAATTACCGCAGGATTTGGAACAATTGGGCAACATGGAACAACAATTTGATTAATTTTCCTCAAATCCTGAACAATTCTATATGTTCCATTTGGCTTTTTAATACCCATAATCGGTGAATTACATGGGCTACTCTCAATCTCTTTTAGCACACCTTGATTTATGAATTTTTCAATTACTGGAATGACACCTTCAATTGTCTCAGCTTTCATTTTATATTGAGGAACATTTGGGAAATCTATTCCTTGATTTACAGTAATTTTTACTGGATCTACATTTTTCATAAGACCCATATCATTTCCAGTTAAATCCCAAATTTCTGGATTGACTGGCTTTTTGAGCTCTTCTGGCAAATCATTTTTGTCAAAAACAGGAAATAATAATTTCTTTTCTTCTTCAACCATCAACATTGTCAATTTATAAAGCCCATCTTCTTCTGATGTTTGCAATTCAATGCCATCTGGTGAGCAATATATCTTGCAATTCATTTTGCATAATATATCACGACCCAACAGATTCACAGGACTGCTGTCACAAACTAGAAACCTGTGTTTATCTTTGTAATTTCCAATCTCAACCTTTACTGGTTCTGTCAGGCTTGTTTTAATTTGCTGATTAGCTACACCTACAACTTGGATGGACTCACCAGAGAAAGGAAGGTTTTGTATTTCTGTTGATCTAACAGTAGAACGGGTAGCACCTGTATCCACAAGAAAAGTGATATCAACATCATTCACTTTACCATTAACAAATGGACCAGACTGATCTACCTCAAGAGTGGGTCCAAGCACACACTCTTCTTCCTCTCTCAGGCACCGTCATGAATAATCTTCTGATGAATCACTCTCTTCCTTATTTTTTAGCCAAAACTGTTGGGAAGCATTTGACATATTTTTCATAGCTACTGTACTGTTTGAAAACTAACAGTAACCTTTCATAAAATGAATGTACTGATTCTTTTGGCTCCTGATTTGTTCTATCAATTTTAAACCAGTCCACTTCTTTCGGGGGAATTTTCCCTTTCAGCCAATAAATTACTTTATTATAAATATCCATAACATCTTTTGATGGGGCACCTGTAATTGTGTCCCGAGATCCACAGAAATGTTGCATTCTGTCCAAAGATCTGATGGGACAACAATGTCAAAGAATCCAGCCAGATCAATCCACAGAACTTTTGACACCTTTATAAATCTGTCTACCTGTCGATACCATTCAACTGGCTTCTCTCTCAAACGAGGGAAATCATTGGTAAACAGCAGAATATCCTGTCTTGACCAAGGAACATGCACATACCCACCTCCTGCTATTTCCCTCATTGGAAAATCTGAAATTCGCTTCTCACCCTTTTGTCCTGTTCTCTATTCTTTGACCATTTTATTCTCGATTTACCTATTTCACCTAATTTTCAGAGAAAACTTATTAATTCTTTTATATGGGTCATCCTTCCAGCAATATTGAGATTGTCAATATCCTTCTCAGAAAAATCCACTCTGTAGTGTTTCTGCAAATGTTTCTGTTTACTCAAATCAATTTCTAATTCAGCAGCCATTTCTTCCAGTTGCTCATACCTGTTTTTCGTTTTCCACTGAATACTCTTACAAATGAAAAGAAGTTCATCATCCTGATACAATTTCAAACTGTCAGTACCAATTGTTCCAATAATTAATTCTTTTAAATCAGCCTTTAATTTTGCAACATCAAGCTTTTTATAATCAGGAGCTTCTGGAGACAATGCAGTTTGTGTTAAGTCTATCCTGTTAAAGCTTCTCTCTGACGGACCTGCATCTGATTCTGCAACAATTGGTGTCTGAGAACCTGACAGACTCCCATTTAAAGTTAAATTTGGCATCATAGATTTTTCTCTATGTATTTCTGAAAGTTCTGAATAAAATCTTTTGGCCACTTTTTGAATTTCTGCATTCAATGGAACTGTCAAAGCAGAATGTCTATTTTCTCCTTGATCAAAGACTGGTACAACAGGACTAATAGTTACTGGTACTATCACTGCTTCCATGCTTTTTGTTAATTGTTGAATTAATTCTTCCTTTGCTTTATTATAACTGGAAATTTCTGGCATGTCAGCAAGTATTCTTTCCTGACTTCTCGTAAAATTATTTCCCTGTTGAGGAATTCTATTTTCTCTAGGTGTACTAGAATTATTTATTGACCCTACTCTTTCAGGTAATTTTAAAAATCTGGGAGAACCTTCCTCAGCTTCCCTAGGAGGTGCACTTGGAGAAGTTCCTGTAGAAACTCTCGGGGTAGATTGAGAATCTATTTGATAAGGTGGCGGTTTGCGTTTAGTAGCATAAATGTCTTCTAAAACTGCATCATCTAATTCCTCATCAAGTCTCTTCTGAGCTTTCTTTTGTTCTAGATCATCGGTAATCATTATTCTCACTGGATACAGACCATCATACATGTCTGCTTTTCTCCAGCGTCTCACTTTGTCTTCATGTGTTTCTCTATTTAGAATATACTTTGAATTTCTAGGTGCTAAACATTTGCTTTCACGTTCAAGTTCCATCATCTCAACTTCCCATTCAACCAATGCCTCAAATTGTGTAGGTCTAGGCTTCTGCACAAGATCCATCATTTCTCCTCTCAGGTTTCTCAAAACTTTCATATTAAATGACCCATCGTCCGGCCATGCTAATACGCCATCATTTTTTGTATAATGCATCCAATTTTCAAAAATAATTACGGTATGATAACCATATTTGCCTTCCATATAGGCTGCGGGTGTTTTGTACTTATGAAGTAATTTACCACCACGCTTTTCAATTTTCTTGTCAGGTTTAAACACATTTTTCACTTTCTGAAACCATGAAGGCTTCTTTTTCTCACTATCGTTCCAATAACTCATGTTTTAAATCAAAATCACTTATTCCGAAAGCTTCGAAGTGTTCTCTTGGTGTTCCGCTATTCTAGCCAATCCGTGCGCAAAAGACACCAACAAGCCAATCCGGTTAAGCTACGTCACCACCTTCCTCAACCAATAGAAATATAGTTTTCAGAACTGACCAATCTGGTATCAGCTCGTCACTGTCACGTGAACCAATCAGTGCGCTTTGCTGTGACGTATGTTAGCCAATCACAGCGCGAACAGAAGTGACGTACATTGCCGCTTCACTGTGTGTACTCCGTAAACTCACCCCTCCTTCACAAAAATTTTCACAGCGCCATTTTAAACAATACTTTTCCAATGAATTTCAATTAGTAACCACAAATAAACAAACCATTTGTCTGTTTCGCTAAATAAAGTGATAGTTTTACAAACATTCAGAATTCTACTTCACATAAAATAGACGACCCTATTTCTATACGATCATTCACACATTCACTCAAAAACCCTAATCATACACACACGAAATCTTGGCAGGACTTGAACCAACCACAGAAAACGTCTAACGTTAATAAGAATAGACGACGCTATCTCACCCTTCTCTCAAGCTTAGATAAATCCTATTACTCTTTTAACAAAAAGTTTTAAAACTGGTTCACCAGGTCCCTATGCTCAATGCTACGATTTCATAGACAATCCTCACTATTACATTCAACCAGTCACATCTAAGGTCCCTAAACTTGTGTTGTACGTCCACAACACTCTGCAATATATTCTATACCACAGTTTTTGAAACAGAACAAATGCACTGTGTAACTCTTCTAGTCACACTACTCTTTGCCGGCAAACAACCAGGAATTTTTCACACTGCTGGAAAAATCCTTTCGACTACATACAACAAGTGAACAAACCTAACAACATATTTTAGACATGTATCCTATGTAATTAACATGTAACATGTCAGTTACCATAGCAACCGAACGCTGCTACCAAATGAATTGATCCAGCATCACTATAGAAATTCTGTCTCACATACATCACCATTCACTACCTAATACTCACCGAACTAATTAATACCAAGGCCCATACAACTAAGACAGAAAATCTTGTAGCTGAATCATGTGGCCTAATTAATCACACTATCAAACTCATATGTACATTATATATTACTGCAGTATATCATTTTATTCATAAGTAAAAAGAAATATCATTTAACTAGACCACTTTGGCCGATGGTTCTAACTGATGGTAACGACTAAATTAATCAAGACCAGCTTGACGTTTTAAGTCTTTTATTTTAAGTTTCAAAGTTTTAGTTTCAAAATCTTTATTAGCTCATTTATTAATTTCAAACATTTTTATTAAATCAGTTTTGTTCATTAGTTTATTGGCTCAAAAGTCTGGCACTTCAACATTGCACAAAATTAATGAATTAAAATAAACATTAACCCTAATTCCCTAAGTTAAGCTTTCTGACCTGAAAAAGAAAAACATTTATTATGCATTCAGAATCCTTACGTGTTCCAGGGAAATTCGGACAGCACTTCGCCCTCAGGAACAGTCAGCCCCACTCCCCTCAAAAGGCTCAGTTCTTATACTTTTTCTGACCCACTAATCTAACTAAAAATGATATTTTTATTAAATCCAGCAACCCAATTGGTTGTTGTCCATCAGACCACCGAGAGGCCACTGCATCAGTATTTGTGACATCATTATTTCATTGTCCATTGACATGAAGCGACACCGGCTTCCTAGAGATCGCAACATTAAACTAAATGTTCACAGTTTCCTCCAGGATTTTAGCCAAGCTGCCTCTACTCGCTTCCTTGGCCTTGACGTATTTACTTTCGGAGCATGTTGCACACAATGTCCTTTGTTTGAGCTTCAGTACGTTTCCGAGGAAATATTTTATTAAAAACCTTCAATACTGGGGAGGAGCCAAGCAGGCATCCGAAATGGCCGCATAGTCGCTCGGCTCCGCGAGCCCTTTCGCCCCACACGTCTATCCTGCCGAATATCCTGACCCACGGAGACATACTTTGATAAAGGAAAGAAAACGAGCACCTACCGTTTGCTTCCGGAGCTCCTGCGTGCCGCCGATCCTGGGAATTATCCCCGACTGCTCTGCGGCCCACGCAATGGTGAGACCGGGGCGTTGATTAGGCGGGGCCTCCGGCCGCAGCTGCAGCACCAACGGCCGTTGATGGCGGCGGGGAGCCTGCCGGTGGGGGCCGATGATATGAAGGACCGCTGCCAGCGGTGAAGACACGATCCGCTTGTCGGAGACCCTTGAGGGGCGGTGTGGTGGCGCAGGATCGGAGGGGGCGCTCGACTCCGGCCCCCTCTCCAAATTTGTTGCCCGGGCATAGCCAAGGATTGCCCCCGACATAGGCGGGCGACTCCCGGGGCCCTGCGGGACTTTAGCCTTTTGGTGGCTCTCCTTTCTGGACCCTGCCCCACAGTTCGTTTGCCCTGGAGACGCATCCCGCAGTGCCCTCACAGTTAGGCCTGGTCCCTGAATATGGTGAAGAGGGACGGGGCCGACTGGATTAAGATGGCGGCTGGTGCCCTTCTCC
The DNA here is from genome assembly GCF_964263255.1 of Lissotriton vulgaris. Lineage (NCBI taxonomy): Eukaryota > Metazoa > Chordata > Amphibia > Caudata > Salamandridae > Lissotriton > Lissotriton vulgaris. The sequence goes on along the minus strand of NC_141689.1, from coordinate 414,431,329 downwards.
ACGGTTCACGTCCAGGTTGGGCGGCTGTTGCAAGGATGGGGTCGAGATGCTCGCAACGCACAACGGAGTTCACACCCCGGGACGTGTTGGCTGCCCTAACAGTTTTGCACGAGACCTTTGATTGCCATGTCCGAGACCTGGGTGCCAGGATGGACGCCATTGCTGTTTCACCATTTGTGGCGGCCACGGTCCTCATCCAGGGGTCGGCTGATGAACTTCCTACTGTGTCCATGGAGGAGGTTTCGGATCCTCGGGGGCACCTTTGGCCTCTTGAAGACCGGGCTCTCGTGCCCGCGCAAACCGGCTTGATTGCTCGTATGGATGTATCCTTGGGACACGTGTCCGGCTGGCGGCTGGGGGTGGAGCGCTGTTTTCCTCCTTGGACTGGCCTGGTTGTGTCGCGGCGGTGGCCGGACTGTTTGACTCTCCTCTCCTGGATGATGTTATTATTTGCCAGCTTTGGGAGGTTCATGGGACCGGCGTTGTTGTTGCCTGATCTTTGCTATTTAAACTTGGACATATTTGGATTACTATGCTTTTTTATGGCTTCGCCCCGTCCTGGCTCATCCATACTGTTTGGACCCTCAGGACTGTGCTTTACATTGATTAACGAGAGGACTTCGGGCAGTATTACTGCCAGACAGGGTCAGGGATGAGGTGGCTTACAATCTATCTGCTTTATTGCTGACAGAAGGTGCAGTGGGTATCTTCGTTCGATATTTCATTGTTCTTGTGCTCGGGATTTGTTATTCTTCCTTATGGTATTGTTTCCCTCTCTGGGATTGCCGAAGTGTAGGGGTGAAGGGCGGGGCCGGGTGGTGCGATGAGGGCCCTCCTCCGCTTATTTTCTCTTCTTTTCTTTCTTTTCCCTATCTTCTATATTTCGGGTTCTATTAGGGCGACAGGCACGCGGCTGGTGGGTAGGCCATGGCCTTCTGCGGGTGTGCAGGGTGGGGGGGTTGCGGGATGGGTGTTGGATTAGTATTTGTTTCTATGGCCCTTTAGTCTTTCCTCTCTTTTAGTGTCGTCGTCGCCCATGTTCCCTGCGGTGTGTTTGGTGTTGAGGGGCGGGGTTTAGACTTGTTACACGATGGGGCTGTGTTTCCACTTCTCCTGCTATGTATATTTTATCCCCTGATGCCCCCCGTATTGCTACTGTTCCAGATATCCTGAATCGCACAATATCGCGGGACTGGGTGCGACTGTGCGGCACTTCTCCTTAGTTCCTTAGAACCTTCTAAATCCTGATTCAAGCCGTTGTGTCCGCTTACAAACTATGTACTGTTATTTTATTATCCTGGGCTCCGAACCACTATAACTATGCATGTTGCTTGCAATGTTTTGGTTTTGTCTAGCGGCCGGCCGTGATGGTTGTAGGCCCATACCTGTAATCACATGTGCTACAAATAAAGGTTAAAAAAAAAAAAAAAAAAAAGCTTCAATACTGCTGTGCTCAGCTCCTTTCAGTCAGGCCAACCAACTTCCATTATAACTAGGCCTCAAGCTTTTCTCTTGAGCTTGTATTTAAACAAACACAAAAAAGTGATTAATTCAAGTAAAATAAACCCTTCTATTACCCACCCTTCATTGCTAATATTTAACCCAAATTAATATATGTCACCTAGCAGAAGCGCACAAATAAAGCAGCACATTTAATTTCTACCATTCTTCTTAAAGTCCAGCTGAAATCTTCATATATCTGAAAGAGTAAAAAGATAGACAAACTTAACATGGATAAACAGGCACAACATAGACAAACACTTAAGCACACATAATAAAAGCACATGCCATCAAATGATCAGCTGCATTAATAGTGACAAAGACAAGAGGACGAACAAAACAATATTAGTTATGTGTTACAAAACAGACTCGCAAATGCAACATGAGCACATTGATATTAATCCCGCGTGTGATGTGAAGTAAAACTTTTAATCTAGATTGATTAATACTACAAATCATGCAACCATTCATTAATAAATTAGTTCATGTTACAGAGAATTAATTTCGCGAGCCAGAATAAAATAATTTCTGAAACTCGCTCCATCAAAGGTTAAAAGCCGCACACTTTTGATGCTTTTTATGGGTCCTGCTGCCTTCATGCGAGCTGTATACTGCCCTCGTTTTCTCATGCACAAACCTCAGTCAGTCCTTCTTACTTGCTGCATTGCGGACCATAGCTGGCCACAAACCTGTCATTGAAAGCAGTGACTGCCTTGGCCGTGACTGCGGTATTAAGAAAGGTCAACGCAGAGCTATGCATTTAAGACCAACGGAGGGCTAGCCCTGTCGTAGTAAATGTGTCGTGGGCAATAACGGACCAAGCAAAGAAACTGGGCGACAACACCGTACTCGGGTACTCTAAGACGAACTTGGGATGCAGATCGCCGCGCACACTCCAGGACCCTGATACCACTGCACCTGCTGCACGGTTGGCAGCTCCACTCTACCTCTACTGGCATGATTCATCCATACTCCAGCTGCAGTGCGGTGTGCGCCATCACGCAGTATATTTGCGTTCATTTAATTACAAAGAACAGCATGGGTCTCTGCGAGCATGAACCACGCCGTTGTTAATGCACCGGCCCTAGTGTTGCCATTTCATCTGCAGGGACAGGGGCCGTCAGTAGTTCATTTTAATGGGACGCGCCCCGTGCCTGATTACTACATGGAGGAGCGAGGATTCTGTCAGGATACAGAGAGCACGAGACGTGCAACTGTTTATTAAAGAAAAGGAGCTACACTAATTACCAAGTCAAAGCACCACTTAAAGGACTGATGTTACTCATCCAGCGTAAACCTGGTATACATTTTAGGACGTTATTATACAACTCCCAAAAAATACAGGTTAAGTTATCTTAATTTGAAGGGACTGCATATGCGACCCATTCACCCCTTCTTCCTTATTTTCAGTAAAAATGCAAACCATTTTCATGCAGTCAATGCAAAAGTCATTAGTCAGTCCTGCATTCTAAAGAAAATGATGTTTCACTGTATTTTCAAAAACTGACAGTCACTGCTGCCACATCCCACCGATGTTCAGGCAGTTTCCTATACCCGTAGATGTAAAGTGCGCATCAGTAATATCGTCTGGTACTTGCCGAGTCCCCTATTTTGTCTTTTGTAACTGCAGCCCTTGTACGGATGGGGTCACCCTCCCTCCTTCAAGGCAATCAATCAGACCACACCAATTTTTACTCTTTGGAATAGGGGGAGTTACCCCCGGCCGTATTTTATTACAACATTAAACATTGTTTATTCATATTATGTACAATTACGCAGAAAGTCCGGATCCATTGTTAGACAGCTGATTTAAAGTGGCTAACCTTAAACTCTAATACACATGACACCCCTACCGTAAATCTAACAATGCATATATTCACTTTCTGCGTGTCCCCACTAGAGCCTACGGCAAGGTCAATGACTGGCAGCCTATAGATCCCAGTAAACTACAACTTACTCCGCCGGAGTAGGCTTCACGTGACGCCAATAGTAAGCAGTCATGTTTCTGAGAAAACGCCCAAGTTTTGACCATTCCGTGGCAAATAGGGGGCATTCCATGGATGCTTAGCATTGCGTTCTTACTCCATGCGTAAGTTCTACCCCAAACTATGGCATGAAATTAGCGCAAGCAGGGATATATTCGCTTCCGCAAGGGGCATAGCGCCAGTTGCATTAAGCGAAGAACATTGAAATCATCTTTCAATTAAAAAAGTGCCTAAAAAAGTGTGGAACATTGGAATCATACTTCCAATTAAAAGCGCCTAGCATAGCACCCATTTTCATTAAGGGAGGAACACCCAAATCAACAAATCTAATTAAGAGTGCCTAGTATAACACCAGTTGTATTGCACGAAGAACATTGGAATACGATTTTCAGCGACTTTGAGAGCGCTAAGCAGAGTACCAGTTTCATTACATGAGAAACATTGCATTTGTGTTTTTCAATGCAGGCGGTTGGAGTAGAACTAGTTGCGTTACTTGCGGAACATTGAAATCAGACATTCTAATGAGAGCGCTTAGTGTAGCAACAGTCGCGTTAGCTACTGAACATTGCCATCTGACCACTCGCGGACCATGTAACTGGGGCCAGCCTCCAGCCATCGCAAGGTCTGCGCCGAATCGTACGGTGTGCGTTCCGACTGCTACCTTGTACCATATTGTTTCGACCAGCATGGTCACAAATGGCAACCCATGTATCAGAACCTCAGTTTGCTACCCATAACAGCCATCTAGCTGGGTGAAATTCTAATTTCCATGTTTTTAGTTATTAGTTACTCTCTGCATTACGATTAGTGTAAGAGTGCATTGGCTCCTTCCAGAGCTGGCTAAAATTTGCCTAGTTGAAATAGGATATTATGTTGAGAGCACTTAGTATAACCCAATTGCATTATATGAGGACACATTCATATTTCTTAGTACGGGGAGATTAGGTGGTCTCCTGCCTTACCCCTGTGTATCATGCGATGCAGTCGTGCTAAGATGGACATGATAATACGTGGTAACTACCCATGTGGTAACATCTATGTGGTACTACCCAGAAACGACCCTGTGATAACATCACTGCAGCCACTTCGATAACACACGGTAATACTCATAGTAACCACTAATTGTTACCCCCTATGTGGTAACACACAGTCAGTCATGCAGTAACACCTACGTGGAAACACGGTCACAGGCATGTAACATGGTCACAGCTATGCTGTCACTCACACGGTAACACCTGGCCAGTATTGTCGTCACACCTACGTGGGAACACGGTCAGTCACATGGTAACACCAAGTCCCGTGGTAAAAAGTTCACAGTTGCGCGGTAACACCTAAGCAGTAACACGGTCACGCGGTAACTCGTACGCAGTAACACGGCCACGCGGTAAAACCTACGCAGTAACATGGTCACGCGGTAACACCTATGCTGCGGCAAACTTCAAAATGGTAAACACCCACGCGGTAAACACTCATGTGGTAAACATCTGGCCACAGTCATGCGGTCACACCTACGTGGTAACATGATCAAAGTCATGCGGTAACACACGGTCACAGCCACGCGGTGACACCTACATGGTAACACAGGCACGCGCTAACACCTACATGGTAACACAGTCACGCGCTAACACCTTCGTGGTAACACAAAGTCAGGGGCTAACACCTACATGGTAACACAAAGTCACGTGCTAACACCTACGCTGTAACACGTTGACAGTCACGCAGTAACACCTATGCGGTAACATGGTCAGTCACGGGGTAACACCCACGCAATAACACGGTCACACGGTGACATGCCAAAACAAACCATATAGGGCATATAACTATCATCAATAATACCCAACTCAACAGCCAATAAAACTTGACCCATTTTGCAACGATGCAAACTGTGGCGTGAACGGTGTGACTTTATTACTATTGACATCAAACTACTTTGCGTGACGCCCAACAGGTGCGCATTGCAAAAGACTACACTCGAATTTGGCGCACTTTGATCTGGGAGCATGGCGTCTCTTATTTGTGATCATTTCTTGAAAGGCTTGCGTCACAGCTGATTTAAATGGCTCAGACTAAAATTAGGCTATCGCGTGCTCCCTGCTACGACCTAGGCGTTGGCAACACACACAACAAGAGGCATGCTCTGCTGCAACCATCGTCTGTTAGCAAGCTTGAAGATAGTAACCCACATCGAAACACCAACACACACAACCAGAGGCGGGCGCTGCAGCCGCAACATGTGTCCACAGGCAGGTATAAAAAGTGACAGCACACACAACCAGAGGCATGCTCTGCTGCAGTGACCATCTGCTAGCATGCTTGAAAATAGTAACACACAGCGAAACACAAACAGGAACACACACAACCAGAGAATGGGACTGCAGCATCAACGTATGTCAGTTACCGATGCGGGCACTGCAGCTGCACCGAATCAAATTGTAGGATTTGGATACACTGAAACACACACAAACAGCTACTCAGACAAACAAAGGTGGTGACTGAAGATGAAAGTGTCTTTTCGCAGGCCTAAATTCAGTGACACATGTGTCCACTGGCCGGTATAAATAGTGACAACACATACAACCAGAGGCATGCTCTGCTGCAGCGACCATCTGCTAGCATGCTTGAAAATAGTAACACACGAGAAACACAAACAGGAACCCACACAACCTGAGAATGGGACTGCCGCAGCAACGTGTGTCAATTACAGATGCGGGCACTGCAACTGTACACAAATCAAATTGTAGGATTGGATACACTGACAACCAAAGTTGGTCACTGCAGATGAACGTGTCTTTTCGCAGGCTTAGATTCAGTGACACAAGCACAAACACTGCCCATTGGCACCAATGGAAAGACTAAACCACATTCAAATTCAAATTCACACCACGTGAACCATTCTTGAGACATGGGCATGCCTATGCACAGAGACACGAAAACACAACTGGAGGCACGTGCTGGTGTGTGAATGTGTCCGATAGACTTTGAACACTACCACTCGGACGTAGAAGTGAACACATCACTGGCGCAAGTTGTTGGGCTCTATCGCCAGGCTTGCAAACAACGAAAGCGGCACACTCCATCACAACTGAGTGCGCACATTCTGCAAGAGTGTGTTATCTTTTCGACCTACTGCTACATTTTTGGGAAACACTACAGATAAATATCATGCAATGATGCGTGCGCACACTCACAAAATCTAGCGCACATGACCGCAGACATGTAGCTACCTTTCACACACATGCACGAGGAGATTGATGCCCGTTATCCATGAGAGACACAAAGACACATGCAGACATTCACTTCTCCGGCACATAAGGTATTTGAAACGTGCTCGGAGAGGTTGGGCACCTATGTCTACATTAACGCAAAGTTCAGAAAATTGGGCAGCAGCGCCAACTCGTGCAGCTAAGTGTATATTATAACTGGAGCTCGAACACAGACCACAGTTTCTGCAATCTGCAGCTTTGCCAGCTGTGCCCAGTTCTCTGGCTAGACTAGTGATTCCGCGTCCTGCCCAACCCTGGGGGCAATAGTCTGCTCTGCAACGGAGGGCCCATTATTAGAGACATGGACGATGGCATGTAATCTTCACTGGGAGGCCCTCAACGATTCTAACAAACCGGCGGGATAAAAATCCTACCCCTTTGAATTTGAATTTGAATTTCTAAGAATTTATAAAGTGCTCGTACACTGTGCAGTTTCATGGCGCTAGAGGAATTACCTGGGCATGAAGAGATAAGGAGGGTTAAGGGCCGAACGCCTGTTGGAACAAGAGGGTTTTGACGGCGCTACGGAACTCCATATAGGAGGATGAGGTTCTGATGTGGGGCGGGAGGGAGTTCCAAAAAGTGGGAGCGAGGACCGAGAATTTCTTGCCTCCAGATCTAGATTTCTTGAAACGGGGGATTACTAATAAAGATTTAGTAGAGGAACGAAGGTCCCTGGAAGGACAATAGTTAATAACGGCTGAATTGATGAATGCAGGGGTGGTGCCCATTCGAGCTTGAAAAGTGAGGCAACCGAGTTTGAATAGGGCCCTTTGTTTGATGGGGAGACAGTGGAGAGAAATGAGGAGGGGGACGAGTGTTGGAATTTGGACAGGCCATGTACCAGGCGGGCTGCCTGGTTCTGCACTAGCTGAAGGCGTTGGAGTGCATAAGCGGGGGCACCATTGTAGATTATGTTGCCATAGTCTATTTTGGATAAGACCATGGCCATTACTATTAATTTGAGTGCAGAAAGAGAGAAAAACCGTGAAACTTTCCTAATGGTGCAGAGGGTAAAAAAACAAGAGGATACTACCGAACTAATGTGGGAGTGCAAGGTCAATTGATGATTAAGGGTGATGCCAAGAGTCTTAACAGAGTGAGAGGGGGTGGGGGGAAGACCAAGGGAGGGGGGCCAGAAAGAAGGGGACCATGGATTGCCACTGCCTCCAGTCAAAATCAGCTCAGTTTTATCCGGGTTGAGTTTCAGATGGTTGACATTCATCCAATCCCGGATAAATAGCATGACCGACTGGAAGGCAGTGACACCAGAGGAGGAGGGGGCAAAATTAAACATGAGTTGGAGGTCATCAGCGTAATTATAGACTGTGACCTCCATCGGCTGAAGTGCAAAAATGAGGGGGAAGGTGTAAAGATTGAATAGTAGAGGGGAAAGAGAAGAACCCTGGGGGACACCACATCGCACCCTGCGGGGTGGGGCAGTGAATTCGGCCAGATGGACGGCCTGGGTGCGGTCGGCTAGGAAGGAGCCTATCCAGGTCAATGCTTGCCCTCCTATGCCCGCCGCCTCGACACAGGACAGAAGAATGGAATGGTCCACCGTGTCGAAAGCGGCGGACAGGTCTAGGAGGACGAGGGCCTGGGGGGTGTTAGTGTCGAGACCCTCCCTAAGTTGGTCCATGATCGAAATAACCACCTTCTCGGTGGAATGGCGGGGTCGAAAGCCCGCCTGGCAGGGTGAGAGGTAGTTGCTGTCCTCAATAAAGGTGCTGAGTACCTGAGTGGCGTGGGACTCAGCTACCTTACCCAGGTAAGGAAGAAGGGAGATCGGGCGATAATTTGCCGGAGTGGAGGGGTCAGCCCCCGGTTTTTTTAAGATGGGGAGGATTATGGCAGTCTTAAAAATATCAGGGACGGAACTGTTCGTATAGCAGTCATTGAGGAGAGTGAGAGCAGGAGAGGGACATTCGAGAAAAATCTGACGCAGAATGCGGGCTGGACAAATGTCGGTTGGAGAGCCTGACTTGATGCGACTAAGTAAAGGGAGCAAAGATTCACAGGTGAGGGCAGGGATGAAAGTGAGCGACACAGAGTTGACAGGGGGCTGGGGGGGGAGAAAGTGGGAGGAGGGGGGGTGATATTGGCTTTGATGCGATCGATTTTATCAATAAAAAATTCGTTGAGTGAATCGCACAAAGCTTGAGAGGGGGAGATCTTGGGCTGGGTTCTGTCGGAAGATGCCGACTCGTGAACGGTGGCGAAGATCTCACGCGGATGGCTTTCCGCAGCGAGGATGCGATTAGAAAAATAGTCAGATTTGGCTGCCAGGATGGTTTGTTTATAATCATTGAGGGTGGAGATGTAGTGTTTTTTTTGGGTTGGGCAGTATGCTCTTCGCCATGCTCGTTCAGCCTGGCGAAGCACAAGTTTTTTTGCTTTGAGAGCAGGGTTGAACCACTTGTTGGTATTGTGAGTGCGGTTGATGGTAATCCGCCTCAAGGGAGCCACAGGGTCACAGGCTGAAGTGATCAAGGGTGGCGGTCTGAGAGTGCGTGGTCAGCCCCGATAGATCTGGGCAGGAGGCAACTAACGAGTTGCACAAGGATGGGATATCAACTCTGTTCCAATTTCTTGCCCGGGTGTTCTTGGGACGGGGAGGGGTGATTTTTTTACTCCGGACCAAGGAGAAGGCAAGTTTATAATGATCTGACCAGGAGCAACGCAAGATGATTGGGGTGGAGATCGGGATGTTAAGAGTCCTGATCTGGTCCAGAGTGTGGCCCCGGATATGAGTGGGACCTTGGACATGCTGGGTGAAGTTGAGACTAAGCAGTAGTTCCGTGAAGTTCTTAGATTTCGTGTCCTCGGCAGGGTCGGAAGGCCAGAAGTTAAAGTCTCCCAGCACGAGAACGGAAGCCCTATTGACTACAAGAGTCGCAAGGGAGTCCTGGAGGGCAGAAAGGAAGCCCGAGGAGGATTGAGGAGGTCGATTAGGCCTTTAGGCATACCATATCCTAATAAACGGAAACAATTATCACGAGCGTTCCAGAAACAGGCACAGCAACAAAACCAATGTGGTGGGATCATCCATATGCGCAGATCGACTGCTTATAGAGCTAGCGCGACCCAATGAGCAACACAATGCCGGGGGAAACATACAAACTATCCCTCGCCCCTGCACCCACAGCAGCCTTCAGCAGGGCAACATGGTGTGCCATGAATGCAGCTACGAACGGTGCTCCCACGTCGACAAGGCTGCCCACCACGCCGCGGTGCTTCCGGCTGAAATCCTCTCTTGTCCGCTCTTGTTCAAAAAACTCCTCCGCCACTCCCCCGCTGCCTAGACCAGTTGCCGGCTCCATAGCTCATGACGGCAAACCTGTAGAGGAAACACAAGAGGAAAACAAATTACGGGCCGCTGGTGGCCCGTGTGCTGCGCCTGCAGGGAGCAAAAGAACAAGAGACTGTTCTGCTCCCCGCACCCTCTTTTTAGGTGCCCTCGTGAACCGGAAGCATTAAAGTGCTTCCGGTTCACCTCCCCCTGTACCCTGTCTATACGCCGCCCACGAGAGGTGGGAGTAGTTCCACTCCCACCACCTCGTCCTCGGGGATCGGCGCGACCGCCATAATGGCGGCGCCCGATATTCTATCTCTCGCCTTGCCCACACGCAGTTATTCACAACGAAGTTTAGCAGCAGTTACTTGTAGCTTTACAAATACAGCTTATATAATCGAATCTGCACCCATCCGAACTGTGTGCTGTTAGAGAGACAAACCAGGATATTTACTTGTTGATTCACTGAAATCCACCCTTCACCCAACCTCAATCGCATTATTATAGGGCGTGAAATGGAATTATAGAAGTACTGGTACTCGTACGACCGCAGCAAGGAACTTTACTTGTCGCTTCCTTGAAATCTCCTCTTTACCCACCTCCATGCTCTTTTTACAGCTGATTGTTGCGTTGGGCAGTTAAAATCCTTTCCGGCTTCACTCTGGATGGTAGACAAGGGCATGTATAAAAATATTCTGCAGTACCAACGCCCACACTTATCTTTCCCTCTTGAGGTAGAACCCACAGTACGAAAAAGACAACTTCTTGCATGTACAGCAGACCCCAGCCCCACACTGAGTAGGCCACTGGTAGAAAAGCATCCAAAAATCAAAACAAGCATTGGTAAGCATCGGTTTCGCCTATGTAATGAATAAAGAGCTATTTTCATCAATCATCGTCTGGGTGAAGGAAAGAGCTCCCTGACAGCTCACACAGGAGTGGAGAGGATGTGGCACAGGGGCCAAACCTGCTGACTGGAGAGCTGGAGATCCCGGTTATGGTTGGAGTCCAGCAACATCCTCGGAGTCTATGCAAATCACTTAATCTCTCTAGGTGATACATTGTTATATAAATATGCTGCAATAGTAAAAGGCAAAACTTTGTGAAAATATAGTTCCACCAAAGCAGATTTTAACAGTATTTTGGCAACAGGAAACTGATAAAAAATGCAGATGAGGAACAAACATTGGTAAATGCAGGGAAATATGCTATAGCCACTAGAAATGCATGAAGTATAAGTGTCACTCACAGGAACCAATGAGAAGCCAGGAAAGAGAGGTGGCAGGATGTAATTCCCTTTTAAGTTTATATTAAAAACAATAGATTTCTCAAGCACAGTGCAAGTGCTGTGCAGGCAAAACATAAAAAGGGGAATCAGAGCGTTTGTGCCACCCTTCAACGCACTAAACAAATATATTCTACCTGCTGTCAGAAATCCAGGAGTCACAAGCAACATGCTAGATTACAAAAGCTGAAAATCAGATTGCATGTGTGATCTTTTGCAACCTCTATATGATGTCCATGGTTACTGCATGTCAACCAGAAAGCGAGCTTCTGGTTTAAGCACACCTATCCTGGGAGAGTTGGTGCCATGATAGAGAACTTAAACCTGCCCGCTGTGGAGTGACCTACTCCTTCTCATCTTTCTTCACAATTAATTGATATTGATTGCACATCTGAGGAGAACATTTGTTTGTATTATCTTTGTGAGAATCTAAATACAATTATCATCAAAGGAGAAGGTTCTACGAGTTATTTCTTTGGCAGGACCATCTGCTAATTGGATAGACTGCCTTAGGAAGTTTTTTTCTTAGCACTCTGGCTCACTCCATGTTACTTTCCATGAGATCTCATGTATTGTTTGATGAGGGCTTGGCTGGCTAATATGTGCTGCCCAGGTTTGTGGCACAAGGAGAGGCTAGACGTTAGAATGCTGTATGAAGTCCAGGCTCCTAACCACTCATATCTGTGGTTAGGATTCTGGAAAACCTTGCAAAACAGTGGGCCCAGTATTTCTTCTCTGCCACAGACAATGATCATTTCAGTGTAGATGACGTTTACAATTAAACGAATGACTGCCTACACAGTCCCGGACTTCGTACTTGCACTGTCAAAAGTTCTTTGCATGTACACCTAGATCACCATCTAGATTAAAATAATTTAGATGTCATCAGTATACATGTAGGAGTGGAAGCCAAGGAAGCAGTTCAGGGATGGCAAGTGACTTGGCAAAAGCGATTAAGGGTGGCTCTGTGATGATGAGGGACCGTGGTGAGGACTACAACTTAATTCACTAATTGAATGTAGAAGCAGAGCGGGAATCCTTCTGTTGCCAATTCTTGAAGAAAGCTCTGAATCAGTTCCAGTTTTGTGCCAACTACCTCGGATGACCTAAGACAGTTTAAAATGTTAATATTGTGTCAACTGGTTACCTTAAACCACTGACTGCCGATCCAGTCCCAGACTTCACTCATGCACTACTGATAGTTGTTTGCTTGTACATCTAGATCATCATCTAGATGACGATGACTTGGGTGACCTCAGTGTACATGTAGAAGTGGAACCCAAGGGAACCAAGCCGGGTCTGGTGGCTTAGTGGCCCAATCTGTGCACTGTAGGGGCCTGTGTTAAATCTCATGGTCACAGGTTCAAATCCCAGTGGGTCCACTTAGCCTTTAATCCTTCTGAGGTCGATATAATGAGTACCATTGAGTTGGGTAACAATAAACATGTGTTATTCAGTGCCGAGATACCCGCTGTGGTGAACATGTGCTTTACAAATGCAGATGTTATGTTAGCATGGTCAGTGGCTGGACAACAGAGATTTCCAAAAGATTGTCACGACAAATCAAGCAGATTCACAGATTCACACATCATTCACGGAAAAATTCCACAAGTCGATTGATCATATGCAGTGTTTTATATACAGTTTTTAGAGGTTAAGGCTCTCTCTCTGTAGAGTGGTAAAAATGTGACACCCTGTCACATTTTTGCCACTCTCCAGATAACCTCTAAAAACTGTATATAAAACACTGCATATGATCAATCGACTCGTGGAATTTTTCAGTGAATGAACTTATCTGCTTGATTTGTCCTGACAAGCTTTTGGAAATTCTGTATCGCCAGTGGGATGGGGGTTACCCACTGTCAAGGGCAAACATCCTATGCTTACTACACTCAATAATACGGCCAGTAAGGGATTGGGACCATTTTTTCCCCCTTCTTCGCCCAACAACAGAGAGTAAGGGGGCGGGAGGTGGTTTGATGACGATTATACACCCTGGTACGACCAAGAACTTAATGCACTAGTATTCATTGCAAAAGGAGAGTAAGATTCTATCTTTGATCATATTATAGTCTCAAAAAGCTGTGACAGTGACTCGCATATGTCCTGTGAATAAGTTGCTTATATGGTTAAAGTAGACGGGGCGTGGCTAACCGCCAAACATGGCGGCTGCAGATTAGCAGAGCTCCAAGCCTGTGAAACTTATCCTGACTAATTACTGATAGCCAGGGCTCTCCCAGGCTTAAATACCACCTCGCCAGGTGGTGAAGCCACGACACACCAGCTGGCCGAAGCAGCGGCGGGAACTGACACTGGCAAGCTCGATGTCACGATCCGGTCGAACTCCTCAGGATCAGGGTGATGCTTAAAGGGGTCCACCTCCTGATTTCCCCACACTCTGACTAGTGGTAAACGCACAGAGCATAGAGGTAATCAAGCGAGGGAAGGAAGAGAGGGAGCAGAAGTGGAAAGGACACCTGAAACGAGAAAATACAATGGTTAGGCAACCCTAATATCCTAGCTACTCTCAATAATTCTTGCTTGATACAACACACACCTAAAATAAACAGCTCTGGAGATGGACCCTTCCTTCTGTCTCAAATGATAAGAAAGCTTCTCTGTGTGTGGATCAATAGTTCCTATAAAACCAAAACATAGATTATAGATACCAACATGTCAAAATGCTTAACAACAAGGGGTGGTGATGGACAGAGTTTCTGAATTAAGCAGAATACTCTCACCCAGTCAAGAGATCAGGGCTAGATCCAACACCGTTTTTTAGCTCACTGCACCATCCCAGCTCAGAACCCGGCTATATGCAAATTAGTCTGTTCCTGTCCCAGTGCATGATGGGAACAGGGCAAACCAAACTACCAAGCCAATTCTTACACTGGGAAGGAAACAAGCTTCCGGGGACCGGTTTCTGGCATTTCAGCCGTCGTCATCCCGGCTTGCTTGAATCCTGATGGTGCAATGAGCAAGGGACTCACATCTGAGTATACCCTTCCACGCTTAGGGTGGACAAAATATTTAGCAACAAGGGGTGGTGATGGACAGAGTTTCTGAATTAAGCAGAATACTCTCACCCAGTTAAGAGATCAGGGCTAGATCCAACACCGTTTTTTAGCTCACTGCACCATCCCAGCTCAGAACCCGGCTATATGCAAATGAGTCTGTTCCTGTCCCAGTGCATGATGGGAACAGGGCAAACCAAACTACCAAGCCAATTCTTACACTGGGAAGGAAACAAGCTTCCGGAGACCGGTTTCTGGCATTTCAGCTGTCGTCGGCCCAGCTTGCTTGAATCCTGATGGTGCAATGAGCAAGAGACTCACATCTGAGTATACCCTTCCACGCTTAGGGTGGACAAAATATCCACCCCCTTTTCTGAATCGTTTTTGGCCACTATAGGTGTGGCAGGGTATACTCAGACATGAGTCCCTTGCTCACTGCACCATCAGGATTCAAGCAAGCCGGGCCGACGACATCTGAAATGCCAGAAACCGGTCCCCGGAAGCTTGTCTCCTTTCTGGTGAAGAATTGGCTTGGTAGTTTGGTCTGCCCTGTTCCCATGATGCCCTGGGCCAGGGACAGACTAATTTGCATATAGCCAGGTTCTGAGCTGGGATGGTGCAGTGAGCTAAATAACGGTGATGGATCAAGCCCTGATCTTTGGACTGGGTAAGAGTGGTCTGCTTAATTCAGACACTCTGTTCATCACCACCCCCTTTTCTGAATCGTTTTTGGCCACTATAGGTGTGGCAGTGTATACTCAGACATGAGTCCTATGCTCACTGCACCATCAGGATTCAAGCAAGCCGGGCCGACGACGGCTGAAATGCCAGAAACCGGTCCCCGGAAGCTTGTCTCCTTTCTGGTGAAGAATTGGCTTGGTAGTTTAGTCTGCCCTGTTCCCATGATGCACTGGGCCAGGGACAGACTAATTTGCATATAGCCAGGTTCTGAGCTGGGATGGTGCAGTGAGCTAAATAACGGTGATGGATCAAGCCCTGATCTTTGGACTGGGTAAGAGTGGTCTGCTTAATTCAGACACTCTGTTCATCACCACCCCCTTTTCTGAATCGTTTTTGGCCACTATAGGTGTGGCAGGGTATACTCAGACATGAGTCCCTTGCTCACTGCACCATCAGGATTCAAGCAAGCCGGGCCGACGACGGCTGAAATGCCAGAAACCGGTCCCCGAAAGCTTGTCTCCTTTCTGGTGAAGAATTGGCTTGGTAGTATGGTCTGCCCTGTTCCCATGATGCACTGGGCCAGGGACAGACTAATTTGCATATAGCCAGGTTCTGAGCTGGGATGGTGCAGTGAGCTAAATAACGGTGATGGATCAAGCTCTGATCTTTGGACTGGGTAAGAGTGGTCTGCTTAATTCAGACATTCTGTTCATCACCACCCCCTTTTCTGAATCAACATGTAAAAATGCTGCGCACCAATCAACACTCATTCGTCGCATACGTACCCTAACTCGTGCTCCCCTTATTGTTTATCAAAAATAGAACTCTCTCAATAAGTCTTGAGTAAGGGAGAAAGGTTCCTGGAGAATAGTGAAAGTTCTTGATCCTCACAGAACATAAATAAAGTTTGTAACCACAGTTCAAAAACACAAGACTATGCTCAATCTCCAGTGTAATCCAACTTCAAGGAACGATTCCAAATGATAAGGCCGTCAAGAACATAAAGAAGAAGCAAAGGAGAAATAATAATCTGTGGTCACACATCCATCAGGATGAGACGGCTTACCGGACCTGAATGATCTTCCCCCAGATCATAGAGAGCTGAACTCTGATACTTGTCCTTAGTCGAACAGAACAATAATCCAGAAAGAAATGGAAACCTTGCCGACATCGGGCAAGGCAGGAAGATAGTCCCCGAAGCAGCCGCTTATCAGTGTGGAGGCTGCAGAAGCCAGATTCCGCCAAACAGGGAGATTAGCCAGTAACCACCGGCTTGATGGGGGGTTGAGTCCCGCCGGACTCGGGACGTCGGTTTCCCTGCAGCAGCCGCTAGCGGGGTAACAGGTCGGAAGGCTGCTCAGCCGAGCAGGGAAAAGGCCAGTAAACATCGGCTCGATGGTGGGTTGAGTCCCACCGGACTCGGGACGTCGGTTTCCCCGCAGCAGCCGCTAGCAGGGCAAAAGGACACAGGAACCTGCTCCGCCGAGCAGGAATAGAGCCAGCACCCACAGGCTCAATCGAGGCTTGCTTCCCAGCCGGGAAACGCTTCAGTGCGGCAAGGAGTCAGACGCGTAACCAGAAAGGCGTCTCGACTTCACGCAGAGTAATCAGAAAAGTACTAAGAATCACGTACAACGCGCTTCCGCGTCACAGGGTTTAAATGTGGTTCAGTTCCTCCCAAAAAGCCTTTTGGGCATTGTAGTCAAATGTAATACCAGGTAGGCGCCAAATGTCAGTTCCTGACACTCGTGGCCTGAGGCGAGGCCTGTAGCGCAGGCTAACTCTGTGGCGCGCAGGTGGCCGGCTGCTGGGGAGAGAAGGGTGAGGCCACTCAGGAGGAGCGGGGAGGACACGCCATTGGCAGCGGAGAGCAATGACTACTTCTGGCTACCCCTCCTGCTTGCCTGCTGTCCATAGGGTTCGAACAGGGGGACCCTGCTGCGGGTCTGTCGCGGGCCTAGGGGGAACAGAGGCCTACAGGGAGGTAAGTGCCGAATCTCTGCTGGCCCCCTCCCCCGTCTTGTCCACTGGAGCACGAGACTCGCTTGTGCACGCATTTGGTCTACCTTATTCAGTAGGCAGACCAAATCTGCTGCAACAAAGCTGAAACAATACTGAATGTCTGGAAAAACAAATATAAAACACAAGACAGTCTTACACACAGTCAACTAAAGCACTTTCTATTCATGTCAGTAAGCTTGTAAAGAGAAACTTACAAAAAAGTGTCTCATATGTGTCTTCCCCCAGAAAAAGTTGAGCTCAGGTCCAGGAAAACCTGCCAAGTAATGGCACACATGTTAGTGCTTAGTGATTTATCCCAAGGTAGGAACCAGTTATGTCAGTCGGAATGTGGCTTACCTTATTGAGGCTTGAGTGTCGGGGGCCCCGTACGTACACTCTCCAATCCACCTTTCCCACTTGTAGCTCAGTGTGCTAGGAAAACGCCAAACTTTAATGCCAACGGCCCTTATTATCCACCGATAATTCACTCATAAATACCACAAGCTAGTCACCTAAAAATCCGTCTTCCGTCTTTGCTCAACAAGTCCGTCCACGTCTCAGAATTCCGGCATGTGACGTAGCCTCCTGCGTCACATGCCAGAATTCGAAGGCCTCCAGGGATAGTTCCTGCTCGTAAGTGCTATAAAAGGAAATGACAGTGTAAGTCTGAGTTTTTGCAGTCAAGCTTAAAGTAGCAGAGGCAAAAACAGGTGGTGCACTTAATAACTGTTGTATATTCTCTTCACTATAAGCGAAGGTGTCTCTTTTAGTCATAATCCTCAATGTCAACACACAAACAGATAGAAAAAATAATAAATAAAACACAAAAACAAAGTTAATGAAGAAATGTGAAAATAGATCACTAGACTGAAGAACAGAAAGTTCTCGTCTACACTCTACTTGATGGCAATTTTTAGTATTACCACAGGGTATACCTCACGGGTAGCCACATGCACTATAATCAAGAAACACCGAAGGGCCTTGACTCTACTCAGTAAGGCTGAGTCACTATAACAACAAAACAAAACAATTGCCAATACTGAGTAAAACTCCTAAACTTATTTAATACCTAGACCCAAGAAACTAAACAAATAGGTCCACACTATTTAAAGTGCCATTATTCTTTTTATTTGGCATGAAGCTTTTGAATTACTTGTAAACAACTCTCTATATATGTACATCATAAATATATACAAAAAGGGAATATATACAAAAGATCAGATGTCATCATAATCAACAAATCCCAGAGACACCACCACACTCTCAATGCAACCCTTCAATCATACCTACAACCAAACTCTACAAATACTTGCACTAAACACTCACACCATCCAGCCGCCACACCAGGTCGGGTCTAGTCTAGCCACACTAAAAAATTCTTTAGTGGCCACAAACCAGGGTTGCAAACTCTCAAAACCAAGGTCAAACAGCCAACCAAATCCTCTACAATCTCACTAAAGTGCACTATTAAATCTAGACTTCCATAGTCTGCAAAGTAAAGCAATTATTTCCAGTGCACCTAGTGGACAACCTAAACAACATTGGTATGTTTGACAAAAACAAAAAACAAAAAGCAAAAAAAGGTTGACGCGTTTTGAACCCCACAGGTTACAGGGTTCTCATCAGGACCATGTAGTTCTAAAAAGAAAGAAACAACAATTCTTATTTACGGGTTTGGCGACTACTCTCTTTAGGAAGCCAACAGACAGAAATAAGGCGCTCCATTACATGAGCAACCATCCTAAAGGCCTGAAACTAAATCTGCCCTTTGGGCAATTTCTTCGGATTCGTCGCAATTGTTCCTTTAAAGACGAATATTTTTTTCATGCAAACAACCTAATGGACTGTTTGGTAGATAGAGGTTACCCCAAAAAATTGCTAAAGAATGCGCTTCGTCGTGAGAAAAAAGTTAAACTACATATGGAGAGGATGGTGTGTGTGACAACTTTCTGTCCAAATGCTAACCAGCTAAAGAAAATTATTAATCAAAATTGGCACTTGGTAAAAAATCTTGATAAAGCATTGATGCAGGCCCCACTTTTCGCTTTCAAGAAAGAGAAAAGCATTGCCAACCATATAGTACGCCAGGAAATTCGCCAACAGTTGACGCAGCATAAATCAAGGATCAGGAGAAATATTGTGAACGCACCTTTGGTGAATAATTGAAAATCAAAAGAACACTTGGCGAGAGATCTGAAATGGACTATAATATCTAAAATCGAGGTAGATACTAGGGGAGGCGACACTGAGGCTAAGCTGTCACAACGGGAGGCTTTATTAATCATGAAATGTAATACGGCAATCCGTGGACTGAATGAAGTCTCTGAAATATTCAGATTGCAGTAAGCCATGGGGGTTGCTGATTGATGTTGACTCATTGGTACAGTTATGCTCCTGCCAGATTAGGTCTATTCATTGCCAAAATGTCCTTGTTATGGAGGGGACGGGGGGCTGGTTGCCCATGTCCTCAATCTGATTTAGGTATGGGTTGTGCTTGATTGCATGTCCACGGGTGACAGGAAGAGTTAAAACGTGGTCTCCTCAGTTGCCAAAGCTGTCCTCTGTAAGGAAGAGACAGGGTGACAATCCCCTTTTTTTCTGGTTAACATATGGGCCGCATTGTATTGCGTGCTTATTGGGGGAGAGTAAAATTGTTGACTTGGACATCGCAGTGATTCGAGCAACGTTCCTGACTTTGACGGAGATATTTGTTGGTGTCCCGCGGTCGCTCCATGGGAACTTGGTGTTCGGGTGGATTGTCTGCAAGGTAGAGTTGTGTGCGCGAATCATTGGATATAAGTGACTTGTTGCCTGTCATGTACCACTCGCCTTGTCAATAAAGATTGATTTCTTTTACTGCCATTCTAAACTACGGCACCCAGCAAACGCTGTGGGTTTGTGACACGCTGAGCATGTGAGCTGTGAACTATGTATACACAATTGGAAATGACGAGTGTGGGTTGACGCCCTTTGTACTTTCCGTAAACGTTTCAGTCGTCAGCAATGACTGTTTGCCTATGGGTGGATTTAAAACTTCAGTTCCCAGCTACCCTTCATCTCCCAAGATTCGATGCGGGAGGCTACGTCACACGCCAGAATCCTGAGATGTGTACGGACATGTTGAGCAAAGACGGAAGACGGATTTTTAGGTGACTAGCTTGTGGTATTTACGAGTGAATTATCGGTGGATACTAAGGGCCGTTGGCTTTAACTTTTGGAGTTTTCCTAGCAGACTGAGCTACAAGTGGGAAAGGTTGATTGGATAGCATATGGGGCCCCCGACACTCAAGCCTCAATAAGGTCAGTAGCATTCCGGCTGACATTACTGGTGCCTACCTTTGGATAAATCACTAAGCACTAACACGTGTGCCATTACTTGGCAGGCTTTCCTGGACCTGAGCTCAACTTTTTCTGCGGGAGACACATACGAGACACCTTTTTGTAAGTTGCTCTTTACAAGCTTACTGACATTAATAGAAAGTGCTGTCTTGCTTTATATATTTGTTTTTCCAGACATTCAGTATCGTTTCAGCTTTGATGCAGCAGATTTGGTCTGCCTACTGAATAAGGTAGGCGGCATCCACGGTTGGTTGTTTCCTTCTAAATAGTGGTGGTTGAAACCTTCTAAATAACAATTGTTGTTTCTTTCTTTTTAGAACTACATGGTGCGATGAGAACCCTCTAACCTGTGGGGTTCGAAACAAATCGAGTTTTTTTTGTTTTTGTCAAACATACCAATGTTGTTTAGGTTGTCCACTAGGTGCACTGAAAATAATTGCTTTACTTTGCAGACTGTGGAAGTCTAGATTTAGTAGTGCACTTTAGTGAGATTGTCTAGGATTTGGTTGGCTGTTTGACCTTGGTTTTGAGAGTTTGCCACCCTGGTTTGTGGCCCCTAAATAATTTTTTAGTGTGGCTAGACTAGACCCGACCTGGTGTGGCAGATGGATGGTGTGAGTGTTTAGTGCAAGTGCTTGTGAAGTTTGGTTGTAGGTATGATTAAAGGGTTGCATTGAGTGTGTGGTGGTGTCTCTGTGATTTGTTGATTATGATTGTCTGCTCGTTTGTATATATTCCCTTTTTGTATATATTTATGATGTACATATATAGAGCGTTGTTTACAAGTAATTCAGAAGCTTCATGCCAAATAAAAAGAATGATGGCACTTTAAATAGTGTGGTCCTATTTGTTTAGTTTCGGGTCTAGATATTAAATACGTTTAGGAGTTGTACTCAGTATTGGCAATTATTTAGTTTTGTTGTCTGGAGGGCTAAGGCAGTGCTACTAGCTTCAGAAGAAGAAGCCACAACCACACAGTAGCTCACTGAAAGAAGCCCCCCCTCAAAAAAAAAAAAAAACAGTAATAAGAAAGGTACAGTCGATGCAAGTAGGGGTGGACAGCACAAGCACCATCACCTTCATACCAGTAGTAGGTACAAACTAATGCCCACCACCAAGAGTAAACATAACACGCCATGAGCCTCCCTAAAGGGAAGCTGCGGGAAAGTTCTTCCACTAGCACGCAACAGCCAGAAGAACCGGAGCACCCCACCCAGCCACTCTCGCTCAGCTGTATGCCGCCCACAAACGACGAGATGGCCTGGACAAACTGGACCTAATATTACATGATGTCAGGGAGTCTCGCAAGTCCATAGAGCAGCAAATAGGCTCCCTCACGACTGGCTTCATGCCACTGAAAGCAGACCACAACAAACTTGCTACTACAGTACAGGCCAACAAAACAACACTGGCAGTGAAACTACCCCAGCACAAAGAATATGGGACACAAATTAAGCAATCACAAAGACAAGTCGCCGGTCTACAAGACAGAGCCGAAGATGCTGAGGGCAGAACAAGACGGATTAACGTCCGGGTCATCAGACTTCTGGAGCCCAGAGAAGGATCCAACGCCACAACTTCATTGAGCAATGTTTCCGTGAACATGTGTCCCCTGAAGGCTTATTCGACTTCTTTTGCATTGAAAGGGCCCACAGAATCCCAACTGGTGCCTGGCAGCCGCTGAAAGCCAGAATCCTAAACTATTGTGACCGGCATGTCCTCCTTCAAACAGGCATGGGAAAGATCCCTGATACAATATAAGTACCACAGCATATCACTATACCCTGACTATACACTCCTGGTCCAAACAGTCAAAAAGAAGCTCACAGCCCTTGAATTTAAATATGCACTCCTATTCCCTGCCCGCCTGGAGATTATTCACAAACAAAAGTCATACTTTTTCGATTGTCCAGAGGAGGCAGAGGAATGGCTAAAGGTAATGAATCTACAAACGGCATTGGGTACCTCATCACAAAGCTTACTTCACAGCCCCAAGAGAGCGCAGGGACGGCGATCACACCGCAACGCGAAATTACCCACACGTTGCCAGTCAACAGCCCCACCCATGAACAAGCTCGGAGGAACAAAGAGGAGGCCCTGGCAGCTGCCAACACGTTCAGAGACTGTGGCCCCCGTACAGCATCCGAATCCTCAGTGGAAAGTACTGTGCAATCAGACTCAGAGAACAGCATCGCACTGCTCCCCATGGTAACGCCTCAGACTGCGGATGAACTGTAAAGCCAACGAGGCACGTGATAGAGGTTCTGCCTCGCCCCACAGACAAATGAAGTACTAGAGGAGTCAACTTCTGCTGCTGACATGTTTATCCTGTACTTTGCTACATGGGTAATGTTTTAAGACCGGTATAAGGCCGGGCACTGCAGAGCCTACACAAAGCTCACAATATCATGTTTGGCACAAGTGACACCCCTCGCATTGCGAAAGCACCACCCAAACGCACTATTGTTAACTTAGTTGTATTTTTAGTTTGAACCAGTATAATTTAAGGGCTGGACTTAGTATTCACAGATAAGTAGGAGTTTAGGGGTTCTGGCTTACATCAGGAAACATGTTCCGCACAGAAGATCTCGGTACCTACATCAAACATACAACATACCAATACCACCAAACACACATGCAAGGCTCATATAACATAATCACCTGGAACATGCGGGGCTAGGCTCAGTGCAAAAATGCCACAGGGTACACTGAACAGGCGTAAAGCGCAAATAGTACTACTGCAAGAATACCACCTCATGGAGTCAGAAGCCGCGAAGGTACGGAAAAAGTAGAAGGGGCAAGTTTTTTCTCAACATACTCCGTCTTCGCTAGAGTGGCGATGATGTGGATCAGACTTGGGGTCCCATTTGAGATGTTAGAACAGAGAATAGATGCTATGGGAAGGTATATACTGCTGCATGGAATGCTAGATGGGGCTTACGTGGTACTAGTCAGCTTATACTCCTCAGATTTCGACCAGGATAAGTTCTTTGTGAGTCTAAACTAATTATTGGCAGATTGGGAGGCTTATGTGTATTTAACAAGGACCCCCTGAATTAACGAATTTTGTAATTCCTAGGTCAGGGAAATAAGCACAATTGAAAAGTAACAACCTAGGCAATTTAACAATTGGAGTCACATATAGATAAAAATATTAAAGAGTAGACTACAGCTGACTAAAACACAAGTTTTTATTAATCAATTAACACAATTAAAAAAAGTTCATTTATATGACATCAAATAGCAGTTAAAAATTCACAGTATATAATTGACATTCACAAATTACAAATTGACAAACAGTAAAAATGGGGGTATGTGGCATAAAAATTCAGTCTCTACGCGCGTTTCGGCGGCCAGCGCCTTCTTCCTGGAGCAGCCACACAATATCTATAAGGTGAAGATGCATACAGAACATAGAATTATATCGGTTCAAAATCACATATTATTACAGTATAAAATAAGGTTTTAAACATTAAAAGAGTTTTAATTTTTAGCAGCTGTAGATTGATAAAAAGCAACATTCTAATTTATATTTGTCTTGTCATTTCCTTGCGAAATTTAGTCTGTCTGTTAAAGGGGAGAAAAATTATTTTCAAATAGTGGAAGAGTAGATGTCATTAATGGGCATTTGTTTAAAGATTTTTTCTTAGATTACATCTATCGGAGATTGAAAAAAGGTGGGCTTTATTAGATTTTCAATAAGTGATCAGGAAGCCCGGTATGGTAAGGGGACTTTAGTAACGTTACCCAGATATACTGCGTAAATACGCATGTAGGGTTTAATGAATTTTTGATATTTCAACGTATCCTGATAAAAAGTGGTTCAGTGTAAGTTTGTCTGATACTTACTAATGGGTAGTTTTAGCAAGAAGTTGTTCAAAATAAATTCTCTTTTTCTTGTTAAAATTCTTTCGATGTCAGATTTGATAAAACTGAAGACAAGGGGGACAATATCATACACGCTTATTAGTTCATAGGGATTGTCAAAAATCGTCAAAGGAAAGCGTGCATATCGCGCGGTTTTTACCTGATTGTTTTGGTGATCAAGTAGTTAAACCCGCCAACCGGAACCCTTTATGTGGATGGATGCTGGATAGTATTTCTTCCTAGGTATTCTAGATTTCTGATTTTTGTCGCAGTATGGAGAAGAGAGATAACGGAATATATAATTTTTATTTATTATTTATCCCTTTTCTAAAAGAAGAAGCTATGATTCGTTGGTCGGTTAAAGTTATTCAGAGTGTAAAAGTCAGTGGTAGTAATCTTACCTACTAGACTATATATTGATCTTTTTAAGGTCTTGTCATCAAGTTTCCAGTTTGAAGGCTGGTCTATTGTTGAAGCACTTTTGGTACAGTTCTGATAGCCTAGAGAAAGTACATAAAATTATAATCAGGGGTCCATTGTGTATTCTTTAGCTAATGGTGATTAGGTCCCCTCTATTGTTACTAACTGTCTTACCTAAAAAGTTGGATACTTGTCTTTTTCAGGTCTCAAGGATGTAAGGAGGTTCTTGATCCTTAGGTGTGTAGAGAGTAAGGTTAAAAGATCTCCCTGCCTACGAGTTGAAAAATAAAAGGGAGAGTATGACTAGAGGGAAGATAATATAGTATACTATTTCTTATTTCAGATAGTCTAATTTTAAGGCTTGGGATGGGAGTCTTACCTGAAGATGGTCGGCAGGGCTCCCTATGTCCGGTGGCGGGTTGATACGTCTCGCAGAACGGCAAGCGCGGGAAAAGTGATGATCAGTTACCTATTTCGCTGCGCTTGTATATATACTCACATTAATTACTCTAAATCGCTCGCACCTGTTATTTCTTTTCCTTCTGTTTTTCTTGGGCGCGAAGTCGCGGAGTTCTAATTCAGACGAGAATGGTAGGTGGTGTGACGCATGCGGAGTTTTGAAAACTCATTCCTGATTGGGTGTATATACAATCGACACTAGCGATTGGTTGCTCTAATGTATGCGGAGTACGGCATTGGCTAGATTCTTGCAAAATCCTAATCCGGGTTCCGATTCAGGGCATCAATGATTGGTGGTCTGACGCAGCGAAGTTTGGCAAGCGTCTGTCAGATTTGCTAACATGTATATCTACTTAAAAAAATAGGAGGTTTTAACGTATGCGAAGTAGTAAGGATTGCAACAATTGGAGTCTAAGGTTTGGATAATTTAGCGTGGATTATGTAATCAACGTTCCACTGGTTTTAGGAAATAAAATTAAAACAGAGGAAAGACTTTCCATGAGAGGTAATAGAATCACTCATGGAAAGAGACAATTGTAAATATTAATTTTTACACAAAGATATGTATTGAAACCAGATAAATAAACGGAATTATTTCTTTCTCGGTATTTATTTTTTTTAAAAAAATTATAATTTATTAAAGTATGGGCTTTTATTGGGGAGGGACTGAAGCAATTAATCCATATGGAAGAGTCCCACAGGAGTAGTAAATACTATGAAAGTTAAGAGTTAATTAATTGTGGTTGGTTACATAATTAGATACATTTGTTTGTAGGGTTTTTGATTATGAAGATGTATTCTCTTATCTATGATGTCAGTAATACGGAATCTCATATGTATTTCAGGTATCTAGGTGTGCAATACACTGTCTATTTCACATGTAGACATATATGTGTATGGCTGATAGTTGGGGCTCTTAACAGATTGCGTGTTCTCACGGGATTTCGCTATTTAGGCCTTGTCGGAAGGTGTTAAAAACGAAAATCCAGAAAACTTCTCTTTTCTTTCGGATAGCCATGCCTCCCTTTGCATCTGAAACATGGATTTTCTCTAAAATCCTCCATTTAAAATCGTCAACATTGTGTCCTTTATCTAAAAAATGCTTGACCATTGGGCATGCAGTTTTTTTAGTCCTTATAGCCGAACGGTGTTCGTTTAGGCGTGTTTGAATCGCTCTCGAGGTTTCACCTATGTATCCTTGAGGACATGGGCATTGTATGAAGTAAATCACGTTGTTTGTTTTACAATTCCACATTTCTCTTGCTTTGGTTTTATGGCCGTTGTACTCGAATTCTTCACCTGACAAGATGTTGCCACATGAATTGCATGATGAACATGGAAAAGTTCCTTTTAGGGGGTTGTTAGTCAAGATTGAACGTTGACTTAGGGCATCATTTTTGGTACTCTTAGGAAAGCGAGAATGAACAATAAATTCTTTTATATTTTTATTTCTTTTATGTGCAAACATGGGTTTCATCAGCTTTTGGTCATTTGTGCAGTTGCTGTTTAGTATATGCCAATTGGAATTTATGACTTGACTTACTTTTTCATTTATCGTTGAGTGCCTTGTTATGCAAACTATTTGGTCGTTGGGTTTAGTGGTTTTTGTTTTTAGAAGGCAATCTCTGTCGTAATATCGGGCCCGTTTATATGATTCTCTTATTAGTCGGTGGGGGTAGCCTCTGTCAATAAATTTGGTTCTCATCACTGCAGCTTGTTTATCAAAATCTTTTAAATTTGTGCAGTTACGTCTGACACGTAGGAACTGTGAGAAGGGGATGCTATTTTTTTGGGTTCGCGGATGGAAACTCTGGTAGTGAAGTAAGGTGTTCCTTGCCGTGGGTTTTATATGGAGGTCTACTTCTAGAATTCCTGCATTGTCTATAATTTCGATATCCAAAAATTCAACTTTCTTATTGCTAACATGAGAGGTAAAGTGTAAGTTGGGATTAGCTCCATTTATCCATTGGAGGAATTCATGGAGAGTTTCTCTCCCATCGGTCCAGACAAAGAAGATATCATCAATGTATCTGGACCAATGGGAGATAGACTCATAGAAAGGGGCAACTTCATTGTGGACAAATTCTCTCTCAAATGCTGCCATGAAGATGTTGGCTATGGAAGGGGCTACTGAAGCCCCCATGCGGACACCCTTGATCTGACGATATATGTGGGTGCCAAATTCAAAAACATTCTCTGTCAGTACAATTTCTAGACAGGCAAGCAGGAATTCTTTAGGGCATGGGATCTGGTGGAGATCAATGAACCAACTGGTGGTTTTTAATGCGTCGGTCAGGGGGATATTACTGTATAAAGACTCAACGTCCATTGTGACTAATAATTCATTATTGGAGTTGAAGGAGATTCCTTCGATCTTTTGTATCATGTGTCCTGTGTCACGAATATAGGATTCTATTCTGGGGACAAAAGGGCGTAGGTAATTGTCTACGTATTTGGAAAGTGGTTCGGTTGCTGTCCCTATTGTAGAGACTATGGGTCTATACGGGGGGTTGCTGGCATCTTTGTGGATCTTGGGTAGACCATAAATACAGGCAATCTTTCCTTGGTGGTGATTCAAATAGTCAAATTCTTTGGCATTGATTAGACCATCTTCTTGAGCAGATTTTGTTAGGGACATAATTCTCTTAGATAAATTTATCGTGGAGTGGAATTTCAAGGGGACATAGAAGGTCGGATCATTTAGCATTTTGAGCATATTGACTTCGTATTCTGAAGTGTCAACGATCACTATCCCTCCACCTTTGTCGCACCCTTTAATGGTGAGGTCTTTGTTATTGGAGAGGGATATTAGGGCCTGATGTTCTTCTTTTTCTAAGTTGTAAATGGGTTTAGGGATGAATCTGAAAGCTTGATCTAATTTTTTTAGAACTACTAATTCGAAGGTGGCTACTTCCGGCCCTAATTGTTCAAGACCCGGGCAAAAAGTAGAGGGAAGACAAAGTGGTTTAATGGAGGAAATATCATCATCTGTGGTAGTGTTTGAAGCAAAGAATTTTTTTAAACGAATTTTACGAAAGAAGGAAATAATGTCACAGTGTAGTTCAAACAAATTGACTGTAGAGTGTGGGACATATGATAATCCTTTAGATAATGGAAAGGGGCGACCACTTGGTCCCCCCGCACGTATGGCAGAGTACCACGATCCCCCCGGGAAGCCATCTTGGGCGGGAGGCGTGTCCCGGCTGGTATGCCCGAAGCGGCGTAGCCGGGGCGCGCTTTTTCCCGCCCTAGAGTGGGCTGGCCTAGACACTGACGCAGCTGGCCACGCCCCCGGGGCAGGCAGGGGCGGGTTTACGCCCGCCCGGAAGACGGATAAAAGGGGACGCAAGACCCGAAGGCATCCTCTTGTTCCTGTGCTCTGAAGCTGCACCTCCTCGCTGCACGTGAGCTCGAGACGGAACGAAGAGCCAATTTTGAGCGTTGTAATCTTTCTTTTGTCTTACAGATACTCTGTTGGTGAAATGCCCAAGAAAGGCGGGAAGAGAATGACGACTGAACAGATGGTTCGGGTCCTCATGAAGGAGATGACCGAGCTGAAGAAGCGGGTGGCGGAGAGAGACGGGGAAGGGGGGCCGGAACGTCCGCCGGCTGGAGCAGCCCCAGGAGGGAGAGCCAAGAGGCCAAGGAGGGGTCCGGCTGGGGGAGACGTCCCGGTTCCCTGCACCCCGCTCGAAGCGCCAACCCCAGTACCGGCGGAGGGGAACCCGATTCCCGTGGTGGTCACCCCGGTGTCCAATGAAGATATGCCGCCCGAGCTGGCAGCACAACTTGCAGCGTGGTTGGGCGAAAGTAGTGAGGGCGCCACGGCTGCCGAAGCGCAGACGCTGATGAAGCAATTGCGCGAGAAACGGGATGCAGCCAAGGTGTCCGCACCGGTTGCAGTAGTTGACAAGCCACAAGGGACGATCGCGACCGCAGAGGCAGCGTCCGGTGCAGGTAAGCGGCCATTGCCGATTGCGAGGGATGAGTCAGTACCCTCTCGTAGAGAAAGGTTGGGTCAACATGTGCCTTTGGCAATTAAGGAGAAGATTTGGGCGGGGGAATATGTGAACATCTTCTCGTTGCTTGTTGATCATTATGAGGTGGAGCACGTTAAGGGTCAGAAAGACCTCATGCATCCGAGTGTTTGGCGCGCAAAAATGGCCGCCTTCAAAGTGAATGAAAATATTGGCAATTGGGGCAATGCATGGGGAATCTTTACGTCGATCTTGGGGGAACGTAGACCCGAGTTGCTTGCCGAGTTGCCGACCTATCAGTCGCGAATCATGGGGTACTCGACATCATATCAGGGTAACCATTGGTTTTGCTACGATAATCTTTTTAGAAAGGCTAAAGAGCATAATAAAAGCTTAACCTGGGATTGTTATGATTCTTTGACATGGGATAAAATGAAGGAGACAGGTATGTTGAAAATGCCATTGGTAGGAAGTAATGTTGGCGAATCCTCCCGCCAATATGGGGGGACGCCCTTTCGTTCAGGTACGGGTACCGACGATTACTCGCGACCCGCCGGCAATACAGGAAAAAGGGGGTTATGCTTTAATTTCAACAGAGGTAAATGTACTAGGCCCCAGGGATCGTGTAAATTTAAACATGAATGTAGTGGGTGCGGGTCGCTCCATCCTGAGTCCACGTGCAGAGCCAAAACGGGTGATAACGGGGGGAGAGGAGGCGCCAAACAGGTCTAACATAGTCCGAGGGGCGCCTTTACCTACCCCGATTGATACCTTGGCGATGATTCCCTGGCAGTGAATACCCGGATCGTACTTCTGCTGGGGTGCTGCGGAACGGATTTTCGTATGGTTTCCGCATCCCGGTAGGGGACTTTCAGGGTGTGGAGAAGTGTAAAAATCAACTGTCGGTCCTGCAGCATACGACCGTCGTACAGGGTAAGATCCTGAAAGAGGTTACTCGAGGTCGGGTCGCCGGCCCGTTTAGTGTACCCCCGGTGCAGGATTTTGTTTGTTCTCCCTTAGGGGTGGTCCCCAAGAAGGACCCGGGTGAGTTCCGATTGATTCACAATTTATCAGCTCCACGTGGTTTTTCTGTAAACGATGCAATAGATCCGGAAGTATGTTCGGTGCGGTACGCATCCTTCGATGAGGCCGTAGCCATTTTGAATCGCCTGGGGCCCGGGGCGCTGATGGCGAAGTCAGATATCGAGTCAGCGTTCCGATTGCTCCCGGTACACCCAGACGACCAGCGTCTCCTAGGTTTCATGTTTCAGGGTTATTATTACATGGATAGGTGTATGCCGATGGGGTGCTCGATATCTTGTGCCTATTTCGAGAAATTCAGTAGTTTTCTACAATGGGTCTTCACAAAGAAGACGGGTTTCCACAATGTAATGCATTACCTTGATGATTTTTTGTTCCTTGGGGCAGCCGGGGATCTCGAATGTGGCCGTGCCTTGGCCGAATTTTGTATGTTAATGAAGCAGTTTGGTGTGCCATTGGCACCAGGTAAGACGGTGGGTCCTGCGACTTGCCTCGAGTTTCTGGGGATCGAGTTAGACTCCAGTGAGGGTTGTTTTCGTTTGCCAGCTGACAAAGTGTTGAAGTTCAGGGCAGCCCTGCGATTGTGTATAAATGGATCTAAAGTTACGCTGCATCAATTACAGCAGTTGGTGGGACAGTTGAATTTTGCTCTGAGGGTTATACCAATGGCCCGCCCCTTCTCCCGTTCAATTGCCCAAGCTATGGTCAGCTTAAAGGAGGGCCATCATCGCACGAGACTATCGGCTGAGGTCCGCCAGGACATGCGCATTTGGCTAGCATTCCTGACGGACTTTAATGGTCGAGTCGTCTGGAACAAACCAGCCGTGTCCTCGGAAGAACTGGGGCTATGGACAGATTCAGCAGGTAGCATAGGTTTTGGTGCCATCTTCGGCACAAAATGGTCGGCACAAAGGTGGCCGGCATGGTGGCATGACAATGGTCTGACAAGTAATATTGCTTTCCTTGAACTTTTCCCCATTTTGGTGGCCCTGAGAACCTGGCCCGAAGGGTTCAAAGATCACTCTGTAATATTTTGGTCTGACAATATGACCGTGGTCGAGTGCATCAATAGCCAGGCGGCACGATGTAAGCTGATTTTAAGACTGCTCAAAGAAATTGTTTTACTGTGTATGCAACTGAATGTGCTATTCAGAGCAAAACATGTCCCGGGGGTAATGAATCAGGCGGCTGATGCCCTGTCTCGTTTTCATATGCAGGCTTTCTCGGGTTTCCTTCCCACAGCGGACCCAGAGCCGGCACCCTTTCCCGAAGCTCTCTGGTCTCTCGGTGCCCCGAACTTCGTCACCTCGTGGGAGAGAGTCTAGCACCAAGGACGAGGAAGGCATATGAAGGGGCGTTTCGGTCCTATTTAGCCTTTTTGGGGACCGATAGAGGGGGGCTTTGGGGCCACGAGGAATGGGTAGTGAATTTTCTGATGTCCTTACGTAGGGCTGAAAAATCAGTGGCTACGGCCCAGAGGCATCGTGCTGCCATTTCCTTTGTTGCCAGGGCTCATGGTATCCAGGACCCGACAGCGTCTTTCGTGGTACAGAAAGCGCTGCGTGGGTGGCAACGCCTTGAGGGTCGCAGAGTAGATGAGAGGCGCCCGATAGGTTTGGATAGGTTGGCCCGGTTGCTGGCCACACTCCCTTCCACATGTTCATCTCAGTTTGAGACAGTGTTGTTCCGAGCCGCTTTTACGCTGGCATTTCATGGGGCGATGCGGGTAAGCGAACTAGTGGCAAGGAACAAACAGGATGTGACAGGGGGTTTGTGCCAGGAACACGTTCAGATCAGAGGAGAGACAATGACTGTCTCCTTTGTCAGGTCCAAGACCGATCAGGGTGGGATGGGTGATTGCATAATCATACGCAGGATTCCCGGGTCCTCCATGTGTCCGGTAAAGTGTTTAGAAGACTACTTAGCACGAAGGGTGGCATCATGGGGGGGGACCTTGTTGAGACACGCGGACGCCACCCCACTGACGAAATTTCAGTTTCAGCGGGTGCTTGCGATGTCAATTGCCGCTGCGGGCTTGAACCCGGGCGAGTTTGGGACCCATTCCTTTCGGATAGGGGCTGCTACAGAAGCTACAGCTAGGGGTCTTAATGTGGAACAAGTAAAACGAGTGGGGCGTTGGTCCTCCAATTGTTATAAGAGGTATGTACGGTTGCACATGTTGTGAAGCTGTGATGATGTACTCACGCCCCTTGTTTTTGTTTGATTTTCAGTTGCGCAAGCCTACGAGGCGGGGCGGACTATGCAGTCGACCCAACACCGGGCCAGCGGTCAGACATCACCGGCTGTGAAAAAGGAGGTGTGGGTCGTGGGCCACTCATACGTGAGGCGTGCCGCGGACGTATTCAAAGCAGGTGACATGATTCACGTAGCTGGGGAATACGGGTACAGGGTGTCCTTCTACGGAAGAGGCGGTCTCTGTATTGACCAGTTTCAAACATTTTTCGAGGGTTTGTTAGGGCGGACGAGGTCACCGCCGTCTATAGTCATAGTACATCTAGGGGGCAATGATTTAGTCACCACCGGTAGACGACTTCTCCTGGAGGCAATGCTTTCCACTGTAAGTTGGTTGGCAAGGAGAGTTCCGGGGTGCATAATTGCGTGGTCCCATATGATCCCACGAAAGGTATGGCGAGGGGCTATTTCTATTCCTGCTTTGAATCATTCTGTTAGAAAGCTTAATAACAAAGTGAGTAGGTTGTTTCGTTCCAGGACATTGCATTCTATTTCGCATGGCGGTATTAATGATGACAGTATGTATTTGGGGGATGGTGTGCATTTGTCTCGGGTGGGGAATGAGTTACTCATAGGAGACTTCTTAGCATGGTTAAAAACGTTGAAACATGACCTTTAGGTAGGAGCTTTGTGGGGGGTCCGGATAGCCGGTCAACTATCCGGCCTGTGGCGGTAAGGTCATGATCGGTGAGCACTAATTTGAAGATCCCTATGAGTGGGCGTCACCCAACAAGGATGGGAGCGCTCGGGAGAGGTGGCCATTGGCCCCTCAACAGGGAGGCGGTCCCTTCTAAGGATGGGTCGCCGAAAGAAAAGGAAAGGCGGTCAAGGCCCCTTCCTGTGTAGGAGGGGTTACAGCCCCCTCCTGGGGAATTTCCCGGGGCCAGTGACGTCTGCGACGGCAGATGTGGTAAGTTGTGTGGGGTTTGGGGGGAGGTCTACGCTACCTTCTAGATACCTCACACGAGTCCTCGAACGACCTTTAAATGGCGTCGAGTTTATTGGTGCCCCCGTCAAGTCAAGGGAAATTGGTAGTTGCACTGGAGGTACGCCTCAGTCCTGTCGCCCCTCCCAAGTGGGGGGGGTATTTCTGGTTAGGGATCTTGACACCGGTTACGACCTTGCCGTTGGCCCTTAAACGTTAGGATGTACAATTTCAAAATTTCAAGTCAATGTTTTGTAGGATGTTAGTTCGGCTAGGAGAACCTCTGTATTAGAGAATCTGTTAAGGTTAGCCAAACATCGCAATGTGGTAATGAAATTGTACATTAATAAATGTTTTAATTTTGTTTTAATAAATACGGCCGGGAGGGTCACTCCCTCCCTCTTCCAAAAAACTTCAAGAACTGTTTCCGGTTTCCCTCCTTTGGGGATTGTGTTGAGAGGGGGTGGCGGGTATCTCGGCCATATGGAAAGGGGCGACCACTCGGTCCCCCCGCACGTATGGCAGAGTACCACGATCCCCCCGGGAAGCCATCTTGGGCGGGAGGCGTGTCCCGGCTGGTATGCCCGAAGCGGCGTAGCCGGGGCGCGCTTTTTCCCGCC
The DNA here is from genome assembly GCF_964263255.1 of Lissotriton vulgaris. Lineage (NCBI taxonomy): Eukaryota > Metazoa > Chordata > Amphibia > Caudata > Salamandridae > Lissotriton > Lissotriton vulgaris. The sequence continues at coordinate 414,397,404 of NC_141689.1, read as the reverse complement.
CTAGAGTGGGCTGGCCTAGACACTGACGCAGCTGGCCACGCCCCCGGGGCAGGCAGGGGCGGGTTTACGCCCGCCCGGAAGACGGATAAAAGGGGACGCAAGACCCGAAGGCATCCTCTTGTTCCTGTGCTCTGAAGCTGCACCTCCTCGCTGCACGTGAGCTCGAGACGGAACGAAGAGCCAATTTTGACCCACCCACCAGCCCCTGAGGACAGCAAATGGTTTTAATAAATGTCTGAATAAAAGTTTGATGGATAACTCTGATTTTCGTTTACAGGTTATGGTGATTATCGTAATGACTTTGAGTATGCAATAAAGTCTGGTCAATTTGTGTCGTGTTTTGCAGGTGAAGTATTTCTGCTTGAGTGTTTATCAGTAAGCATGCTTTTAATAAAGTGGTGGTACTACTGTCTTTTCATAGTTAGTCATTTAGTAATTGAGTTAGCATTGTCGTATTTATTTTGGTCGGGCGGTAAGGTCATGATCGGTGAGCACTAATTTGAAGATCCCTATGAGTGGGCGTCACCCAACACGGATGGGAGCGCTCGGGAGAGGTGGCCATTGGCCCCTCAACGGGGAGGCGGTCCCTTCTAAGGATGGGTCGCCGAAAGAAAAGGAAAGGCGGTCAAGGCCCCTTCCTGTGTAGGAGGGGTTACAGCCCCCTCCTGGGGAATTTCCCGGGGCCAGTGACGTCTGCGACGGCAGATGTGGTAAGTTGTGTGGGGTTTGGGGGGAGGTCTACGCTACCTTCTAGATACCTCACACGAGTCCTCGAACGACCTTTAAATGGCGTCGAGTTTATTGGTGCCCCCGTCAAGTCAAGGGAAATTGGTAGTTGCACTGGAGGTACGCCTCAGTCCTGTCGCCCCTCCCAAGTGGGGGGGGTATTTCTGGTTAGGGATCTTGACACCGGTTACGACCTTGCCGTTGGCCCTTAAACGTTAGGATGTACAATTTCAAAATTTCAAGTCAATGTTTTGTAGGATGTTAGTTCGGCTAGGAGAACCTCTGTATTAGAGAATCTGTTAAGGTTAGCCAAACATCGCAATGTGGTAATGAAATTGTACATTAATAAATGTTTTAATTTTGTTTTAATAAATACGGCCGGGAGGGTCACTCCCTCCCTCTTCCAAAAAACTTCAAGAACTGTTTCCGGTTTCCCTCCTTTGGGGATTGTGTTGAGAGGGGGTGGCGGGTATCTCGGCCATACAGGTTCGTGCTATGTTTATCTAGCTCTAATTTGGTTAAGTTAAAAATTGGAATTATATGCCCTGCTTCCAATATTGTCTGCTTCTGGTTTCTCGCACAAATTGCGGTTCTTCCTGTTGGTGATGGTGTTGCGGTTGGTAGTTGCCTCTCGGTTGACCCCGGAAGTGGACTCTGGGGCGTCCCCGTCCTCCCCCACGGTTCCCTAAAAAAGGCTGTCTACGATTGCCTCTATTAGGTGTTTGGTTATAGAGTAAATCAGAATCATAGTAACCCTCGTTGCTTTCATTTTCAGAATCAGAAGTTTCTGAAAAGGTGTTTACTCGTTGGTTCTGTTGTTGGTGTTCTCTAGTTTCAGTGGTATAGTGATTCTGTTGGTAGAAGTCTGGTCTTAAGTAGGGATACGTATTTTCAATGGTGGCATATCTCTTGTCTTTCAACAACTTATCATTTTTTCTTTTTTCTAGATAGCTAGTAAATGATTCTATATCTTTATTGCATTCCTCAATTTTCTTTATGGCTTCATCTATGTTGCCTATTTTTTTGAGCTTGGTTTCTAATTCTTCTACTTCGGACCTTACTTCTGCGGCTAATTCTTTAGCGGTCTCAACGATGAGCATCATAAGGTCCCTTGAACATCTACTGGCAATTCTGCTCCATTTATCCAGAAAGGCCTTGTAGTGAACAAATAGGCCAAGGATGTTTCTCACCCTGAGGCCCATGGGGATAATGCCCAGCCTGAGGTAGGCCAGCATGAATTCCCCATGCGCTTCAATTCTTTTTAGTTTCTTTTTTAAGTCTAGTTGTTTTTTAGTGTCATCGTTATGTAGATTAGAATTCGAGGTAGAGGCACCAAACGTGGACGATATACCTACGAGTGTTTCAAATTCTTCGTCTGTGAAGCCGAAGGTTTTTTGGAGTGCCATTTTGATGTTAGATTAATATAAAATATATAAATGGTTGTCAATGACAGAAATTATGCGAGGAAATGACAAGGGGGAGGAAATGATGTAGTAAGCTAAATCTAAGGAACAGCCCTGCACAGACAAGCTGTGGGAAAGCAAATGTGTATTTAACAAGGACCCCCTGAATTAACGAATTTTGTAATTCGTAGGTCAGGGAAATAAGCACAATTGAAAAGTAACAACCTAGGCAATTTAACAATTGGAGTCACATATAGATAAAAATATTAAAGAGTAGACTACAGCTGACTAAAACACAAGTTTTTATTAATCAATTAACACAATTAAAAAAAGTTCATTTATATGACATCAAATAGCAGTTAAAAATTCACAGTATATAATTGACATTCACAAATTACAAATTGACAAACAGTAAAAATGGGGGTAGGTGGCATAAAAATTCAGTCTCTACGCGCGCTTCGGCGGCCAGCGCCTTCTTCCTGGAGCAGCCACACAATATCTATAAGGTGAAGATGCATACAGAACATAGAATTATATCCGTTCAAAATCACATATTATTACAATATAAAATAAGGTTTTAAACATTAAAAGAGTTTTAATTTTTAGCAGCTGTAGATTGATAAAAAGCAACATTCTAATTTATATTTGTCTTGTCATTTCCTTGCGAAATTTAGTCTGTCTGTTAAAGGGGAGAAAAATAATTTTCAAATAGTGGAAGAGTAGATGTCATTAATGGGCATTTGTTTAAAGATTTTTTCTTAGATTACATCTATCGGAGATTGAAAAAAGGTGGGCTTTATTAGATTTTCAATAAGTGATCAGGAAGCCCGGTATGGTAAGGGGACTTTAGTAACGTTACCCAGATATACTGCGTAAATACGCATGTAGGGTTTAATGAATTTTTGATATTTCAACGTATCCTGATAAAAAAGTGGTTCAGTGTAAGTTTGTCTGATACTTACTAATGGGTAGTTTTAGCAAGAAGTTGTTCAAAATAAATTCTCTTTTTCTTGTTAAAATTCTTTCGATGTCAGATTTGATAAAACTGAAGACAAGGGGGACAATATCATACACGCTTATTAGTTCATAGGGATTGTCAAAAATCGTCAAAGGAAAGCGTGCAAATCGCGCGGTTTTTACCTGATTGTTTTGGTGATCAAGTAGTTAAACCCGCCAACCGGAACCCTTTATGTGGATGGATGCTGGATAGTATTTCTTCCTAGGTATTCTAGATTTCTGATTTTTGTCGCAGTATGGAGAAGAGAGATAACGGAATATATAATTTTTATTTATTATTTATCCCTTTTCTAAAAGAAGAAGCTATGATTCGTTGGTCGGTTAAAGTTATTCAGAGTGTAAAAGTCAGTGGTAGTAATCTTACCTACTAGACTATATATTGATCTTTTTAAGGTCTTGTCATCAAGTTTCCAGTTTGAAGGCTGGTCTATTGTTGAAGCACTTTTGGTACAGTTCTGATAGCCTAGAGAAAGTACATAAAAATTATAATCAGGGGTCCATTGTGTATTCTTTAGCTTATGGTGATTGGGAGGCTTATCCATGGATCATAGGGGGGGAGACTGCAATGCATTAATGGACAAGTGAATTGACTACTCGCACCCCCCACTTCATGGAGCAGGAACTACCAAACAAGCAGAGGTCCTATACATATGGTTAGATGGGTGGGCACTAGGTGATGTGTAGAGAATGAGGAACCTAGCTAGTAAAGAATACTCATTCTTTTCCCCAAACCATCAGTTACACACACAAATTGACAGAATGCTATGCTCGCTCCCCATCGCTGCGCAGGTGACACACGGCACTCATTTGAGAAAGACCTTTTCGGTTCATAACCCTCTGGAGGTTTCCATTGCACGGGGCAGAATTCCCACCCAGGTCCCCACATGGAAACTCTAGCCCCAAATGTTGAAAGACACTGTATTCCGTAGCACTCTGTCCACCACCATCACTTACTACATTGCAGATAAAACGAACACAACATCCTCGATCCTGATTAATTGGGACGCATTCAAAATGGTCATAAGATGTACAGCAATCGGCACCACAGTGGGAGCAAGGCAGGAGGTACATAAAAACCTTAAGGATGTGGAAAATAAATGAATACTTCAGAGCAAGAGACAGTGAGCGTCCCTACAAAAGCAACATTGCTACATGCTGAGCTGCTAGAGTCTCAGGGTTATAGACCATAGAGCGTACACCCAGATAAAACATACAGAAGCAGACAAATTGGGCACACTCCTCACTAGAATACTGAGGTATACGCTGCCAACTACTGTAATATATGAAGTCATCACGCCATGGGGGGACATTATACACACTCAACAGGGTATTAATGAGGCCTTCTGCAAGTATTATGACGTATTATACAGCACACCTGTCCGAGCACATGCTGCGGTGTCCCTCAACGACTTGAGAGACAAATGGTAAAGGGATATAGATAAGGAGATATCTGACAAGGAATGGGCCAGTATTTTAAAATACCCCAAAAAAGTGAACCGAAATGCAAAATATAAATGTATACAATGCATGATTCTACACAAGGCCTACCTAACGCCACACCGTCTACAGCTGGTGTTCCCGAACACACAACACTGCTGCCCCCGGTGCAAGGTAGAAGGAGCGGACTTAGTCCACATGTTATGGTCCTGCCCACGCCTTAGAGGGTACTGGGAAGAAGCGCAGCAAAACATAAAATCAGTAACACACATACAAACTGGGGAAACAGTCGCAGGATGCTTATTTGGGCTATGCAGGCGCACCGCCTCACAGAAAGTGCAACTCCAGTTTTTAGACCTAGCTCTAATTCTTGCCAAATGGTCCATAGCAATGAGATGGAAGTCGGTAAAACCCCCAACAGTATACACCCGGCACAGTGAGGTAGTGTGCTGGGGTGGAGCCGAGAGTGCAGCTATACGGTGGGAGGAAGCCCGGGTCCTGCGCAAGAACCCGATCTCTATGGAATGGGATGTCATGATGGAGGCCTTCAAAGCCATAGTGCTGGCTCCCCTACCCAGTACCCCTAATGTATAGCGTATACACACTGAATTGACGCAGCGTTGAGTGGTGGAGCCTACAGCAAGCATGGGCAGGATGCATAATCAGTTAACATGTTCCCAAACACAGAGTTCATAGCACAGTAGAGACCGAAACACAGCAATACAAATGTGATTGGACCAGAGTAGCCAGAACGGAGGGAGGGGGAAGGGGAGATGGGCAGTGTTGATATGTTTGTGCCAATATGGTTATCGGACACTTTTATAATTCATGGAATGTATTATACCTAATATAGCTGTAACGATCTCAGTTAAGCTGTTAGCTGCAATACAAATGTAACCAACAAATGTATAAAACACAGCTCCACTACAGCATAATGTATAAATTGTGTTCATGGATGTAACGGAAAAAGAAAATCAATAAAATATGTTTTAAAAATAAAAATTGATAATTAGTAGACTACAATGGCAAGAATTTCTTACTGCTTGTTATCAGTTGTTTCACTCAGATTTAAGACACACTTGTTTCATTCTAAATTCTGTGAACAGATTTTTATAACTAGGTAGGCTTCTCTAGCATAGTAAGTTCAGCACTTGTTTTGTGCATGTTTTACAGGTTATTTACAGGCCGTCAGCTCGGCAGGCACCAAGGGGCGCCATTTTGCACAGTGCCTAAAGTATTGCACACTGGAGAAATTTCCTCTGTAACTATCCCAATCCACTCTTGAAAATTATAATAGGTGACAAGTCATTCTGGGGTTAAGAGAAACATGCCAGTCAGAGCTCTAAAGAGTTCATAGTGGTCGACATTGAATTCATTTCATAGATGGATTAGCAATGTGTATCTAATCATGAGGCTTTCGGACCATATCTTAGGAATTAAGTATGTGCTTATGATTAGGACCTCTGATACAAAGATGTAGTCCAAAGTGTTGTTGGAAGAGTTGATCCTGCCCTTGATTAATTGGGGGATGTCTACGATCCCCCAATTTCCAGGTATATCTTGAGCATTTGCCACAGATGGATATCTTCCGAGATATTTCTTACCACAAACACTATCTTTAAAGAAATAATCAAAGAGGACATACGGTTCGATAATTGGAATGCAACAAGGTCTTCATAGCCTGATGGCCAATGGACTGCGACTTTCAAGACTGAGCAATTGACAGAGAATGCTGAGTTGGTAGAGCAGATGTTTTTGTTAATTCTGATAACAGCAACTAACTCCTAAAAAATCCTTACTGTAGCTCAGATGACCATTGTTAAAGAAGGACCTGTAGCTCATGAGAAAATTGTTAGACCTGGCATGTTTTGGCATGCTTTCCCAAGTCTTTTTGACTTCTGACCCCCTGTTTTTGACTGTGTGCTGAATTGTGTGTGGTAAATAAACATGCAAGGTTGCCAGTAATATGGGTGAAACAGGATACAGTTTATTCTCAAGCTAGGAGTCTCAAGTTACAGGTAAAGATGGTAGTAAGGAGGCAGGAAGGCCCCACCGTGAGCAGCATCCCTGATGCCCCGCCTCACACATTCCAACTGACATTTACTCATCCAGGCACTCCTCAGCATTCTAATGACATCACACTCACATTGGTTGAGCAGCAGGGGACATAAACTGAGGAGAGAATGCATGGCATACGGATGAAGATACCACACTTCGTTTTTGCTGGCGTTAGGACTTTTTCACTATTGACCAGTGTTAAAGTGCATGTGATCTGTGTCTAAAATGTAATGCCATTTGTTTTCTCCTTGATTGGCATATTAGATTTGCTGATAAGTCCCTAGTACAGTGCACTACATGTGCCAAGGGCCTGTAAATCAAATGCTACCACTGGGCCTGCAGCACTAATTGTGCTACCCACATGAGCAGCCCTTCAGAATCAGTCCCAGGGCTGCCATTGAAGAGCTTGTGTGTGCAATTTTGAACTGCCATTTTGACCTGGCAAGTTCCTCCTTGCCAGGCTCAAACCTTCCCTTTTAGTACACATAAGTCACTACTAAGGTAGGCTCTAGGTAGCCTCATAGGCAGAATGCAGTGTATTTAAATGGTATGAAATGTACTATAGAGATTTACATGTCCTGGTAGTGAAAAACTGCAAAATTAGTTTTTCACGACAGCGAGGCCTGTGTCTCCCATAGGTTAGCATTGGAGAAGCTTTGTGACACTTCACAAGAGTAACTTTCCATTGGTAAAAGATAGTAAAAGTACATTTGGTGTCTCTAGACTCACAATTTAAAAATGCGTCTTTTCTTGAAGTTGGTTTTTAAATTCTGGTCTGAAAATGCCACTATTAGAAAGTCGTTTTTTTCCTACTTTAACAATTCTGTGCCTCTGCCTGTCTCTGTAAAACACATCGGGGTTGGATGACAGCTGGGCTTTGTGCATTCCCTCTAGACAATCACACACAAAGGGAGCTGAGGCCTTGCATTTCCTGATGGCCCATCGCCAGGCTGATGGATGTTCCTGAGCTAGAGTGAAAGGGGGTAGGTGACACATGCACCTCAATAGGGCTGTGCCCGTCCCCACACAGTTGCATTCACCCCTGTAATGTGTCTGGAGTCATGGCAGGAAAGGGTACGGTCATGTACTTAACAAATACCTTTTTGTGAAGTCTCCCTACTTCAAAGCCTAAAATGGGTATACGTACTTGACCTCTGACACCATATACTCGAAACACTTCCAGAACTGAGGACATTCTACCAGGAAGAAGAGCTGTTGTGTTACCAGTAGGGACTGACACTTTGCTGCTTGCTTTGCTGTGTTGGCCTGCTGCTTCTTACCTGGAGTGAGAGGTTTGGACTTGACTCTCTACATCCTGCATTTCTAAAGGTTCTTCAAGGGCTTGTTGGGGTTGCCCCCTGTTTCTGAAGTCTCAGGTGTATCAACAACTTCACCTACATCTCGCTTTCAGCACCTGGGCTCCTCTGCTGTGAGTCCTGCTATGCCTAGTGGTTCCAAACCCAGTCCCTGGCCCTTGGAAGTCAGTGGTTGGTGCTGCAACCCAAGAAACCCACGGATCGACAGCGAAGCGTAATTCGGAACTGGCTAATTTCCCTGAAAATTACACATCACTGATATCCTGCACAGAAGCTGTTGACACCGCTTGCCTATTGCGTGACACAACAACCTCGACTTACAACGCAGCCCAACTTTACAGACAGAGCACCTCCGAATCACCACTGCTGCTTGAATCTACAACCCGTCCCGACTCTGATGCATTCCTAGACCTGCGCAGCTTTGTGCCAAATCAGCGCCTACATGCTTGCGGTTCAACATCCACACCTCGGTCCGACGCATTTCACTTTTGACATCGAGGTATCTATGACGTTGCCCAACCGATGCATCGCCTTTGTTGTAGGGAAATAAAGCCAGGAAATGGTATTTGACCTTCAAGTGGAAGTTTATTATATGAGAACCCCAAACGTTCCCTGCCAGACGCAGCTGGCCCAACTGTCACCCAGCAGAAATGACATCATCCACATGGAACCTTAGGTACATCAAAGATGTGTGTCATCCAGCCTATCAGGACGAGCTCTAAGACAATATAACATATCTCCCCATCTTGCATTTCAATAAAAGTAAAACAATCCCAGAAGAATTGAAACAGAAAAGAAAGAAAAAGATAAAATAGCTTGAATAGATGAAGCACTAAAGAAATAATACAATTACAATGGTTCTTTAGATTTCATAACGGTTCACTAGATTTCATAACAGACATCAAAAACATAGAGATCTCACAAGATCTCAGACAGTAGCAACATAGTCCCTCAAGTATGCTGGTGCTCTTCTTTCACCCACCTCCCTCAAAACAAGAGATGATCCCAACAACCCATCTCCTCCTCTTCCATCACCCCCTTCCCCAACAACCCCATCAACCAGACACCTGTTCAAATCACCACCAATACCCCCCTTCCTAAACTCATCATCAGACATCAGCATCCAAGGCGAAGAGTCCGAAAAATCAGTCGCCACCTGCAAACTCACATTGGATTTGTGATTTTTCCTTTGATACAAAGCAACACGCCTCAAATTCCATGTCTGCCCATTCATCAACTGGACCCAATTTCCACCAACGGCTTTCACTCTAAACGGGCCTCTGAACTTAAACAGGCTTAACGTTGACCCAATCACCGACATTAATGAACAACATTTCACCTTTCCCCTTAGACACAGCATTTTCCACCCGCTGAGAAACAGAACTATCACGCATCCATGATGGAAGTAACTTCGTTCCAGCTGGCCTTCCACGCATCATTTCAAAAGTAATAGGACCCAAACTACTGTTTGATGTGGTCCTATAAGCCCACAACATCTCACTAATAGAACAAACCACAGACAGTCCAGAACTATGTGCCAACTGCATAGTACCCTTCACCATTCTATTTAACAGTTCCACCAATCCATTTCCCTGAGGATTGTATAATGAACAACAGGAGTGTTTAAAACCAACAGATTCCAAAACTCTTTCATCTTGCAAGAGGTCAATTGCGTCCCATTATCCGACAAAAAGACTGATGGAAAACCTTCTCTTTTGAACACCACAGTCAAAACACCAATAGTGGCAGTAGTGGTAATCGAACTCATAAAGGCTACCTCAATCCACTTAGACTTAACATCAACCAAAACCAACGCACATTTCTGACACTCAGGTAAGAATGTAAAAGGACCAATAAAATCCAAACACACTTTCTCCCACACCCTCAACGCTGAAGAATTATGCTGCGGCTCTTTAGACACACCCAAACCTACCCTTAATCTCTTTTCAGACTCCTTACAAGCCATACACCGTTCCACCCAATCCCTCACTTCTGCATCCATGTTCGGCCACCAATAGTTCCCCTTCAAACTCTTTAAAGTCAGTGTTTGTCCTAGATGCCCCTCATGAGCCAAACTAATTAATCTAGAACGCAAACCATAGGGTGGAACAAATTTGTCATTCTGCATAATGATTCCATCCTCAGTAACAGACAGCTCATCTACAACCTTGAAAAATGGTCTGACACCCACTGGTAAATTGCTTTCTCTCCGAGTGCGACCTTATGTTTATACCAAGTAGTCTTTTGAATGGCATAGCATATGTTTCCAAAGCATCATCAACATTAGCCACCACTTCTTCAGTTGGTAAATCCACCACTACCCCTTGTTTGTCTGGCAAACGCAACAAACAGTCCGCCACTCTATTGCGCCACCCTGGCACATATTCAAGCTTACAATCAAATTCCTGTAATCTCACAGCCAACCTGGTTAATCTGCCTGAGCAATTCTTAATCCCTCCCGGACACAGAACTTTTAACAAAGGTTTATGGTCCGTTCGCAATGTAAATGGACTACCCCACAAAAATACTCTAAAATAGTTGGTTGCCCAAGCTGCTGCCAAAGCCTCCCTTTCTATCACTGCATAATTCCGCTCAACCTCAGTCAACGATCTGGATACAAAAGGAACCGTTTTCTCCTCTCTTCCATGCTTTTGTGCAAAAACTGCGCCAATTCCAACAGCACTCGCATCCATCGTGACAACACTCTCAACGCCAGTCTTAAATGGAGTTAACACCCCAGCATGTGCAATATCATGCCTAATCACGTCAAAGGCTTTCTGCTGTTGTTCCTCCCAAACAAACTTTCGTCCACGTCTCAACAACTCTCTCAGTGGCTCAGTCTTCCGTGCAAAATCAAACACAAATTTGGCATAATATTCGACAAGACCCATAAAGGATCTTAAGGTATCTCTATCGTGTGGAGTTTGGGCATTGACAATTGCACTAGATTTTCCTTTGGTCTAATACCCTCGTAACCAAATGACCTAAATACTCCACTTCCTTCGTGAAAAATTTACACTTCTCCCTTCGCAAAGTCAACCCCGCCTCAGCTATGCATCCTAATATTTTGCTAAAGACAGGGTATGTTCTACTTTACTCTCTCCGAACACCAAAACATCATCTTGGAATACTACTGCTTTCTCCACACCTGCAAGAACAGAAGACATTAATTGTTGAAACACACTCGCAGCCGAACATAATCCGAATGGAAGCCTACAAAACTGAAAGGTGCCTTCTCCAGTAATGAACGAAGTTAAATGTCTAGAATGCGAAGCTAATTTAACTTGATGATAAGCACTCCGCATATCCAATTTTGAAAAGAACTTGGCATCATTCAGCATCAACACCAATTCATTAATGCTCGGGAGTGGAAATCTGTCCATGATTACATTCTCATTTAGACTTCTTAGGTCCACACAAAATCTAAGTGAGCCATCCGGCTTCTTAGTAATGACTACTGGAGACAACCAATCCGTCATTTCATCGGGTTCTATCACTTTGTCGTCCAACAACTGTTGACTGATCTCTTTTACCTTTCCTCTAGCGGCCATGGGGACTCTCCTGGCAACATGTTTAACTGGAACAGAATTTGTCCTCAATTTTATGTCCTGTTCATAATGTACACATTGACCCAATCTAGCTTCAAAAACAGCCTTGTGTTGTTCCAAAATATCATCCAAGCACAGATTTTCAACAGCCAGAACAGGGACATCTGACCTTGGATCCACCTTTATACCCAGATCAAATTGGTGTGGCCAACCCAAAATAGCTGGTCCTTCCTCCGCCACATACGCTTTCCCTTGAGTAGCTCTCCCTTGAAACTTGATCTCTGCGTCCAAGAATCCCAAGACACTTATGTCATTGCCTTGGTAAGACTTCAAAACGACATCGGACGAAGATAAAGATGCTTCTGGCCAAGTCTCCTGAAACAATAAAAGTGGAATGATGGTATAGAGTGATCCAGTATCAACCATCAATGATACATTACTGCCATTAATTCCGAAATCCGTCTTTGGACGCAGTCTCCTCCGTTCTTCTCCTGCGACCTCTGCGACTTCTTTTCCACCATCAACAACTACCACCCTGTATGAGGTTTGTGCTTCTTCCACAGCATTCACTTTGTTTCCTTGCTGTTTGCACATTCTCGCCAGATGACCTCGCTTCCCACACTTTAGACAGTCTTTACCTACCGCAAAACATTGTTTCGAATCAGCTAAATGATAGCTACTACCACATCTGCTTGACAATGTTTTTCCTGACACTTTACTCCATTGCCTCTGATATTTGCTCTTTCCACTGGCAACAGAGCTGCTCTGTGATTTTCCCTTTACCACATTTATAGTATCTGTATCATCTTCCAGAGCTGCTACATCATCATCCTTCCCTTTTTTAGATGAGATCTTCATTTCCCTCATACATTTTTCTGACTCCTCCACAACTTTTGCAATGGCTATGGCCTCCTTGAGCGTAGGATTGTTAGCCGCCCAAAGTCTCTCTTGAGTCTTTTTGCAAGAGCACTGCACAGTTGGTCTCTTATCATTTCTTCTTGCATCTGGCCAAATTCACACTTCGCTGAAAGTTCTCTTAACCTTACCACAAAATCATCTATACTTTCATTAGCACGTTGTGGTTGTATATAGAACTTGTGTCGCCTCATCACCACATTAACTTGCTTTGCAAACTTCTTTTGTAAACTTAATACAGCTTCTTTATACACATACTCCATTGCTCCTCCTTGTGCATTACCCACTGGTGGCAAATATTTAAAAATATGCTTCCCCTCCTTTCCCAATGACCCTGAAAGCAAAGCCTTCTTTCTAACTGGTGGAAATTTTGTACCATCCAACTCTATTAAATAGTTTTCAAAGCTCTCTATCCACTGCTCTCATTCAATGGGTGGCTCTCCAGGTAACATTAGAAACGCTGGCGGAATAGCAATTGCATTGCTAACATCCATTTCCGTTCACCACCAGCAGATGGCAGCCGACTCCCCCAGAGATTGCTCCACACTTGTAAACTTGAATGCCTTTGCACTGAATGTCCGTAGCTGCTCAGATCCACTCAACCAATGAGCATGAAAGTAGCTTCTTAGTTTCACCAAAGGCCAAGCTCACACTTCAGTATGATGTGCTGCACTCACAGTAAGTTGCTCCAAGTACTTTTATTTTCTCCACATTTATGTCACAATAAAATCTGCTAGATATGCAGTTTATCTACCCACCAACAAACGTTGCTGACAAGGCGGCAGTATTCCCCTCTATTTTCCGTGCTAGCCAGCATACACAGGAGCCTTCCTCTTGTCACGCGTTGACTCGCGCTGTGCTTCTACTTCACAACAGATTTACTCGCGCTGCACTGTGACTTCTTAATACCTTAGCACACATTGCGCTGTGATTTCTCAACTCGTTGACACGCGCTGCACTCTGTCTTCGTAACGCGGTGTCTCGCGCTGCTCTGTAACTGCTCAACACGCTGGCTCGCGCCCCGCTCAACTTCTCATTACAACGGCTCACAGCGCTTTATCTTCAGTTGACAGTTGATAGGTTTATTACATTAACATAGCAATCCTTATTATTAAAAAAGAAGTCAGTTCAAGTGCGCTCTGTGTGATGCCTTAACTACGCACTAACAAATTCACCAAGAGTTCAGACGCAGTACAGTAGGTAAACCTGTTCCTTTTTTTAATATATATTTTTATTGAAAATACATGAGTAAACAGAATTCATATTGATCACTTACAGCATAGTAACACATATATTCTTACAGTACAAATTTCACAGATGACGAATAAAGAAAAAAAGAGAAAAGAAAAATAAGCAGCTGGGGAGCCAAATAATCAAAATTAACATATCTGCATCCAAATAAGTCATAACTGCGCTCCAGATTTGCTAACCCAATTTCTTTTTACGCCGCCCTTTAAGGGCATACAAACTATGCTCCATATTAAACATAGAAAAGAACCTTGCCCTCCAGGCCTCAAATGTAGGGGGATCTTTTTGCAGCCAATCAGAGACTATGCATAATCTTAGTACAGCAGTGGCTAAAAAAATTAAATATACATTCTTACTTGGGTTTGCTTCAGCCGGAGCCCCCATCTCTACCCCTAACAAAATCTGAACAGGTGATAAATGCTTAGGAGCTCCTAATATTTCTGTTAGGAACATGTCCAACTGCTCCAATAATCTAATTAGTGATGGACACGCATAAAAAATATGTACATCCTCAGCAGCGGGATTCCCGCAGCGGAAACATTTCCCCGCTTGGTCACCACTCCATTTAGAAATATTATCCGGTGTATAATACAAATTGAAGGCGGATTTATAATGCTACGCAGTTAATTTAGCAGATAAACATTGTTGCATAGCTAGTGCAATAGAAGCCTCTAGATGTATATCCTGGCTTCCTAGTCTATGCTCCCATTTACGGCTTTGCTCCTCCAAATCATTAGGCTTCGTGCTAAGCATAAGCGCATATAATATACCAATTCTTGCAGCTTTTCTGTTCGCTTCTACCAAAAGGTTAGGTTGGATATGACCACAAGTGTTCAAAAGATAATGCTTAATTTGCAGATATTTAAAAAAATCCGCCTGGGGCAGATGATATTGCTCCCTGAGTTTATCAAATGATTTGAGACCCTCTTCCGAAAAAAGATCCCCCACTAAAGTAATACCTTTGGATCTCCAATTATACACAATACGATCCCAGAATGTACTTGGGAAGAAAATTGTTGCAGCCAATGATGTGTACCAAGATATTTTATCGAACACGTACATCTTCTTAATTGTTTTCCATACTTTGTATGCCACCCCAAGAACCTTAAATCTAGTACATTTGTAATAGCTCCAGTCTAAATTTAAAAACAAACAATTTTTAGCTTTCTCACGAGTAGCATCTGATATGAAGAAGGACATTCCGCTATATCTGAGGGCCCCACCCCTGTGAGTAATATATTCATATGTTGGATCATACAAGCGTAATAATATAGGGTAAAATCAGGTACAGACCACCCCCCTAACATTCTAGGTAGGACCATGTACCGCATTACCCTCCTGGCCTTCCCACGAGACCACAGACATTGTGTACAAATAAACTGTAATTGTACCAGGCTGGCTTTTGGGATTTCTAAGGGTACACACCTGAAGAAATATAAGATTTTTGGGAGGATCATCATCTTTAATACATTACACCTCCCTACTAAATAAAGAAAGATGTAAACATTCACATCGATCGAGCTGCCGCCTAACTCCCATCACCAGCTCTCCCCAATTCAAAACTGTTCCTGATGCCAACTGTGCCTCGCACAATGTGACAGTGACTCTAATATCTTTTAACTTGGTGAAACCATTTTCAATTTATCAGAAGTCAGGCAAGTTGCGATATCTATCCACACCACTGCGCAATACTTAAATGAAGTTCGCTTACTTGTGCAGTTCCACGATGATTCACATTGACCTTTGTTTTTTCCGGGGAATATTTAAACAGCACAGCTCTTACTTTTCTAACGAGATCACCACACTCCTCTCACGGCGTCAAGTAGCCTCCGTGACACCACGCCTTGACTCTCCTTTCCGAGAGCAGCCTACACCTGTCGATTCATCTCTCCGTTCAGGGTCACACTATCTCCTTTAGCTTGCCACATCTGGACAGCGGCGCCAAAAATGTTGTTGGGAAATAAAGCCAGGAAATGGTATTTGACCTTCAAGTGGAAGTTTATTCTAGGAGAATCCCTGCCAGACGCAGCTGGCCCAACTGTTACCCAGCAGAAATGACATCACCCACATGGAACCTTAGGTACATCAAAGATGTGCGTCATCCAGCCTATCAGGACGAGCTCTAATACAATATAGCAGCCTTTTTCAGCGGCGCATAACCTCTTTAGTTCAACACATCGTCCCCGAGCTTCGACGCATCCAAGGTAACTGTCAGTGGGTCTGCATGACTCCTGTATCCCGCCTGTGCTCCATCGTGATCAGACTGAACTTTTGGATTTGGCCTGGTCAGTTGCAACCAGATAGCCCAAGTTGGAGCTAATGGCGTCTAATCACTGCATTTTGGTTTAATCTTGAAAAATTAATAACTGGATTTGTGTATGTTGGATGTTTGTCGTTTTGGTCTTGTTTTACTCAGATAAATATTGTCTATTTTTCTAATCTGGTGTGGAGTACTTTTGAGGTGATTTCACTGTGTTACTATGTGTGTTTGTGCACCATTACTGCTCTGTGCCAAGCTACCAGAGGGTGAGCACAGGTAAATGTTTAGTGTGTACTACATTTACCCTAACTAGGAATGTGGTTCCTGCTTTGGTAGGGTGCATACCTCTGCCAAACAGAAGCCCAATTTCTAATAAAGATCATCATTATAGTTACTCCAGTCCCAACATTAGAGGTAGCCACCAAGGTCAGGATATCATATGTGCAATAGGGGTCAACACAAGTTTTTGCTGATGTGAAGTATGAATATGATTCCGCACAGGTGGTACATTATACTCCAAATGTGAAACCATTACATCTCTGAGACAGTGTTCTACACTGATGGTCTGTACTACCAGCTATAGGTATTCAACAGCGGCACTCTGCTTCCTCTGCAGCAGTACAAGGTGTTTAAGAAAATGGCGAGTTTGAAATCTTTCAAGCATACAGTGAACCATTTTTTTGTGAATGTACTACTTAAATGACTGAAATAAATGCATTTTTGTTGGCCTTACAGAAAACGGACCCAATGTCCTTACATTAGAAATGTCAGATTAATCTTTTTGTGTTCAGGGTTATAATACTGATTTACACCATTGGATAATTAATGGATACAGAGAAGTATAACTATAAAAGCTAGCAAACTTTGAGAACAAACAGTTAATTTGCAAAGTCAGTTCATAATGCTAGACGTACAGCATACACTGCTACATTTAATGAAGAGATTTTCTTAAGAGGTAATTCAGTCGCAGATGAAGTTGCTAAAAGTGCAGTTTTAATGTGTAAAGTTGCAGCTGTAACAAGGTCTCACAGAATAATAGATTGGGACATAACATTAGCACTAGAAGCATCAGCTTCTGAATAGAGAAATATTGTATGAGCACAAGGGCAACCAAGTAATGTAAAGGAAACTGGTATGTAATAGCAGAAGGTGACTCTGGCTCATATATGGTCTCTTTAATAAGAACTCACTCACTTAGTGGTCACTAAATCAATCTCCAACATGCATGACCTATTTAAATAAATCTGTAACTTGAATAGAGTAAGACATTTCCTAAGGGTTCCCCAGTGAAATATTTTTTTTAATTGTTTTTATTGGCATTTTCAGATATGAAAATATACAAACATGAGGTAAACAAAAAAAACATTGACCGTTGCACCACAGCATTCGCCCTCCCACCTAAATGTAATTTCACTGTACCCCCTGCCAGAATGGCGCACATGAGGCAAAGTTTATACATGTTAGACTAACTGATGCAATTTCAGATATTCAATCAGATATAACCAGTAGTCTTTGGGCCGTGATCTTGCCGGGAGTTATTCCTCATATGTCAATAGGGCATCTTTGCAATAAGTTAGGTCCACTATCCATTGTCTCATTGTTGGAAATCCTGAGCCATTCTAGTTTAGCGAGATTCTACGTTTTGCTAATAACAGCGCTATAACACAGAATTTGCGCTTCATTGCCCGTATATTAGGAACTAAGCCCAGCAAACAGGTACGTATCGTACACTCAATAAGTGCATCCAGCAAAACACTTGGCGCCCCCGTCACCTGAACCCAGTAGTCCGCAATCTTCGGGCAACTCCATGCCAGATGGATAAATCCAGCATCCTCTGTTTGACATCTTTTACATCTGGAATTTGCACTCAGCCCATATCTATAGAGCTTTTGTGGTGTATAGTACATTTGGTGTAAGTACTTGTAGTGAATTATTCTCAAATTGCCATTCGGCGTTAACATACTGGTTAGAAACACGTTGTGTACCATTCTTCTTCAGACAGTGGTGTGGTCAGGTTAGCATTCCACTTATGTCTCATTTTCTCTGTATTGCCTGCAATATCCTCCTGCAATCTAGTATATAGGTTAGAAACAATGTGACTCGCAGTTGGTAACGTTAGTATAAACTGCAGGGAAGACAATTGTTGTGGTTCTACAGGATATGACGGGTAGAGTTCTCGTACTGCCCTTTGTAGCCGGTAGTACGTAAAGTTAAACAGTAGCGTTGGGTTACTAATGTACCTCAGACTCTCTAATGTTTTGAATTGACCCACATGAAATAAATCGCCCATTGTATCTATCTCTGCCTGTCGAAGCAGATCTATGCCGACAGTTTCTTGCGTTACAGAGAGCGCTGAAAGATGTGGTAGTGGGAGGGCAGGTGCATATAGTGGCAATTTGTTCGCTTTCTTACCCATGAAGTACCAGGCTTCATTAGTGGCGTCAATTGTGTTTGTCGCGTGCATGTAAGGGAGGTCGCCGCTGCTGCAGTATGGCTGATAGGGGTATAGGTAGCGCGTCTCCTACTTCTATTGCAACATGTGTCATGAAGGGTATTTCATGATACCAATAGTGGGCAAATTGTGCTTGTGCACATAGATAATGGAGAAAAAAATCTGGTACTTTGAACCCTCCTTGTGCATATGGCAATGTTAATGTATGTAAGTCCAACCTGGCTTGTTTGCCTGCCCAAATAAGATTTAATACTAGTTTGTTCATGTTGCGGAATACTTCCATCGGCGGTTTAATGGGGATGTTGTTAAATAAATAAAGGAATTTAGGTAAAATTACCATTTTTACTATTGCAGTTCTGTCCGCTAGTGACAGTGGTAGCTTGTTCCATCGATTAATTTTCTCCTCCAAAGTGGCAATAACCCTACCGTAGTTTGTACGGATGACCATTTCTGGATCTCTGTGGAACCAGATCCCTAGATAACGGGTGGGCTCGTCTTGTCATTCCAACGGGTAGGCCAGAGCAAAAGGAGTGGTGCTATCTGTTAGCGAAATAATCTGTGACTTGGACCAGTTAATTTTCAGACCTGAGTGTTGGCCAAATGTTATGTATTCGCGTAAAAGGGGATTTAGGTTTTGAGCTGGGTCTCTAACATAAAGCACCATGTTGTCTGCGTAAAATGATATGTGTAAGGGCCGCGTTGGAAACTGGAGCGCCGAATAGTGATGATGTTGCCTGATCTTGCAGGCCAAGCGTTCCAATACTAAAGCAAATAACAATGGGGATAGGGGACATCCCTGTCTGGTTCCTCTTTCTATTATGATAGGGTCCGATATATAGTTAATTTTTATGCGGGCGGATAGGTCAGTATATAGCATCGATACCCACTGTAAGAATATAGTTGGGAAGCCCAGACGCCGTAAAACTGCATGCAAATACGGCTATTCTATCATGTCAAATGCTTTGGCCGCGTCTAGTAGGACCGCCGCAGCTCTAGTATCAGGTATCAGGTAATGAGATAGTGCGAAGAGAGTTTGCGTGTTATGCGTCGTGGACCTTTCCGGTATGAAGCCAGCTTGATCTGGACGTACCAGTAAGGGCATTAGTGGTTTGAGTCGCAAAGAAATTAAATTCGCAATGATCTTTGTATCTACGTTAATAAGTGATAAGGGCCTGTACGAGTCACACCATTCTGGGTCTTTTCCCAGCTTCAACAGCGCTATTAGCATCGCCTCCCGCAGGGATGATGGGAGAATTTGCTTTTCATGGGCATCGCCGTACATTCTTAACAGGCGTGAGGCCAGTAAATCTGCAAATGCCTTATAAAATTCACCTGTGAACCCATCCGGGCCTGGTGCTTTACCATTAGGGAGAGTTTTGATAACTTCTGTGATTTCTTCGATCGCGACGGGACGTGAGAAATATGTCCTGTGTGTATCTGAGAGCCATGCAATTTTCACGTCTGGCATGTAGTTCATTATGTCATCTATTGTGGCAGAAGGGCGCGAACTGTACAGGTGACCATACGCATTCATGTTTGGGAGTGTCTGCGGAGTCCTTTATTGTCTGAATTAAGTGCGGGGCATGTCCGGTGCAGATTTTGTGTGCCAGATTCTTCCCTGGCCTGCCACCCTCCCCGTATGCCTGTACCATCTGATGTTTCGAGACATATTTAAGTTCATCAGTGACATATGTTTGGTGCTCTAATAGAACCGTTTTTATGTCTCCCAGTATTGTGGGGTCTGGTGTGCATTCATATTGCTGTTCTAAGTCTCGTACTTTAGTTTCCCGAGTATTTAGTTGCTGCCTAATATCTTTAAGAATACCCGCAGTGGTGCTAATGCATTTGCCTCTAATGGTCGCTTTAAATGCTTCCCTTAGGAGCCCTGGCTCATCGGTCGTTGGTGCATTTAATTTAAAGTAGTCCACTATGGCTGAGTGGATGGCGTCTGTATACACTGTGTCTAAAAATGCTGTGGCATTGAAACTCCAAGTAAAAGGAGGGGGGGTGTAGTGTGGTATTTGCAGTGTCAGCAATACTGGGTTATGATTGGATAGTATACGGGGTAGATGCTTAATTGAGGTGGTCCATAATGAGACTTCTCCTGTCCCCAACCAGTAGTCAATGCGTGACCAGCTATTGTGTGCTGCAGTGATGTGCGTGGCTTCAGTGTGACCCGGATGTCTTGCCCTCCATATGTTGTTAAGATGTAGATCTAGCATATCGTTTTGTAACGTGGCGAGAGCTCGTTTGTGTGGCTCTGTGGTATTGACTGAACGATCCAACCCATCTTGCAGAGCAATATTAAAATCGCCTCCCCATAGTAGATGTGCGATGTGCAACTCAGACAGGACATTCCACACTTTAGTATAAAACCCAGGGTCATCTATATTGGGCCATATGTATTTATTAATGCTATGGTCTGATTGCGTATAATGCCTATTACAATTATATATCTGCCTACCTCATCTTTCAGGACTTTTGTAACCTTAAAATGCACCCTTTTGCGTATAAGAATGATAACACCCCTTAAGTAGGAGGAGGAGTTTGAGCTGTGTACTGTTTCAGCCCATGTATGACCCATTTTCGTTGGTGTATTAGCTGCAACGTGAGTCTCCTGGAGCAGCGCTATATCTACATGTAGCCTATCTAGATAAGAAAATATTTGGCGGATTTTTGGTTTTTTTTTTAGGCCCTGTACGTTTCAGGTTATCAAATTCAGCTGTGTTGATTTTAAAACATTAGCGAGTTGTTAATCAGTAGTGTATCGTATTGATGAACCATGTTGGAATTGCTTTGCTACTTTGCGTGGTGCCAAGAACAGGGTAAGCAATAGTCATGTCTTTGCTATGTGGCCGAGAGTTTGCAATGCTTCTCAGGTGCTGTGGTCTATTTGTAACAACTCAACAAATCTTTCCCCCTCTCTACCCCCACCCACTTTAGCAGCCCAACCATGTCAAAGCCATATCCCTGACCCAACCAAACTGTAGCATAAACTTTTGTTGGGGAACACCCATGTGGGGGGTCCACCAGGTACGCACGTCTGCATCTACAATGTGGATGTGGACGGGTGCACAGTATAGAATGACATGTGAAGAAACAGTGCTTCTAAAAATAAACATTATAACCCATTAAAGTGTCCCAAAGAGGCAACACGTCATTCAGCAGTTGACATCTGAGTTAGTCTACAAAGAGTACACCTTGGGCTAAAGAAGAGCAGTTTGAATATTATTACCTGACTCGCAATTAGAGAGTACTGATGTCATGACTTACGACATACATTGTATAGTGAGATCCTCAGCTTATACCAACAAGTAAACATCTGGGAATACACCAGCGTCCGGGTATTTGTAGTAAGGTACACATTGTCCGACATAGCAGTCCTATGCCTTCCGCGGGCAGTTCAAAAGTGGAAATGTGACAAAAAATTGGAATCTAGTAGTGGGCTATGTCTTCTGTCTTACTCGCCCGGCTATCATAGTCAAATAAGAAGTTTTTAGCGCTGGGTATTTGTGATATTTTACATCAAGATTGGGACATGGCCCACGAAATTGATGCAAGAAAAATAGAAATCAAGATCTTTGTCACAGCTTGCCCAGAATGTGGTCTCATTTTGTAAAACGTCCTTTACCTTGGGGGAGCTGCTCAGTCTTCGTCGCTCTGTTGTTCCTCTCGACCAGTCACCCTGCGTTTGCGGCCTGCCTTTTTTATGAATTCATGTGCAGCCTGCGGTGTAAGAAGTATAGCGGATCGACCCGCGTGTGTCACCTTGAGCTTTGCCGGGTAGAGCATGGCATATTCAATGCCCAAGTCTCGCAACTTTTTCTTTGCTGGATTGTATTCCTTACACGCCAGCTGAACTGCCATGGTGTAATCCGGATAGAACTCCAACTTGTTCCCCTGATGAGTAATGTCACCCTTCTCATGAGCTAGTCGTAGGACCGTGTCCCTATAGTTCAGCATGCGGGCGACAATGGGACGTGGAGGAGCACTCGGTTTAGGGCGAGGGAGCGGTGTGCGCGTTCCACCAAGAACACCGGTGATAGCGCCTCAGCCCCAAATAGATCTTCGAACAGTTCTTTCACATAATTTTCAATTTTTCCAGTATTTGTAGTTTCTGGAAGACCTGCTATGCGAACATTATTACGTCTCGATCGAGCTTCCAAATCTTCTGTCTTATTCCGTAGTGCTTCTATGGTTTTCTCCATCGCTGCGCAAGTTTTTGTGGTGGATCTAGATTCGTCTTCTACCGTAGATATTCTCGTTTCCACCTCTACAAGTCGTTCACCGTGTTTGTCTAACTTGGCGGCCATGTTGTCTACCCTCTGTGTTAGATTGTCCAATTGCCCATTCATTTCTTGGAGGCTTTGCTGTATAGCCCTTAGTACCTGTTCCATACCGCTTCCTTGCT
The DNA here is from genome assembly GCF_964263255.1 of Lissotriton vulgaris. Taxonomy (NCBI): domain Eukaryota; kingdom Metazoa; phylum Chordata; class Amphibia; order Caudata; family Salamandridae; genus Lissotriton; species Lissotriton vulgaris. The sequence continues at coordinate 414,374,613 of NC_141689.1, read as the reverse complement.
CTGGATCATTGTCCACCTCTGTCTCAGATAGTGCAGTTGCACCATTGTTCAGTTTTTTTGCTTCAAACTGCAGCTTTGTCTGCTGTTTCTCTGGCTTTCCCATCGTGCCCGTGTTGTATGGGGACTCTAACCCGGGTGTGTCGTTACTTTGGCGTAGGAAAGTACACCAGGTACTGAGACCGCAATGTTCAGCGCTCTCGTCCTTCTGGAATTTGTCTACCCACCGACAGCTCCTACTTGCAAGGATAGGGCCTCCTGAGACAGTCGACAGTTGACACGGTTGCAGGTGGTGTTTAACAGCTATTTTATGCAAGGTTTAAGGAGACCATCTGTATAGCGCATATGTTGCGTGGAGTCTAGGCGGATACCTCAATTCAAGCAAAGTCTAGGCATGGTGATTAATGCTAGCCCATTACGGGACATTGTGCAACGGCCAGTGCTGCCAATCAGGCAGGTATAACACCGCGTGGGTTAGTATCTCGTTCCGCTCTCACCTTGTGAATACACCCCAGATGTCCCACAATGATGTGCACAGTTCTGCAGCCTGCTATGTCTTGTGCAGGTGCACAGCGGCAGTATTATCTGCATATGTTCCCTGTTCTCCACAGCAGCCCGTCAGTCCGGCATTTTGTGGCACAGCCGTAGCGACGTGCCGCTATGTGCCTGATATTGTTGAGAATGACAGCGTTTATCTCCGTATCCCGAGCGTTGTGGCTGAGCACATCAGTTTTTACACCAGACGCCCAACGTTCTTATGATCGGTATTGTTCCCCCTTAAACCAGCCATCCACAGTCTCCGCTCTCTTGCAGTGCACGGGCGCCGCCATTTTGACATCCAATTTCATGCAGTACATCGCATCTGTCATTGTACTCACTAGTAGCTCGTATTAATAATCCGGGTAATTTGCTGCTGATCTCGCCTTCCCTTTTCGACAATCATTAGTTGCTCGAACCGTTCGTGTGGATCTCCAGCCGCCGTTTATCTGCCTCAGTCCCTCAGCTATATCCCATGGGCGCCGCCATTTTGGGACTCCGGTCATCCGGACTCTGCTTTCAGTTGTTTACACCTTTAGCCACACTTTTTACTGCACTTTGGCCACCCGCAAAGCACTCTTCATCAGTTCCGATTGCATTACCCCCTATCAGTAGGGTTGGACATACCGACAGCACCGCGTTATCAGCTTTAGCAGGCACCCGTCCGGCGGAGCTGTCTCAGGAGCCAGCTATTCCGCAGTGCGCCCTCTAGCGCCCCCTCCCCAGTGAAATATAAGTATTCATTAGGAACTGATGGGTAAACTCATAGTAAATGTTACATGTGTTGGTGATTGCTATGATCTAAATGTGGCATGATTACATGTAATCATAGCGGTTCATGAGGGAATTGAATTTGCACATATGGTAGTCTCAGCAACACATGAGATGTTAATCGATTACTTTTGCTGGGTACTACTTCCTAAAATGGTTAAGGAGTATGTGCTTCAGGTTAGAATTTAGCAGCCAACTAAACCTAGTGTTGCAAGGCTCCCTCCAGTTAAACAAAGGCAGCTAAACCATTTGATACAATTTATGATCATATTGGCCCTTTGCAAGCTGTCAGTAAATATAAATGTATATTGGTAGCTGTAGATGACCACACACACACTTTATGTATATATGACCTGAACGTAAAGTAAGTGCTCATGCAGTCACAATAGATTTGTTATGCCTGGTTTCCATAGGAGGAGTTACAAGTTTTCATTCGGATCCCGGTCCTCTTATTTCATTTCAAAGATGTTAGCTAATTCCTTCATGGAGGTAAGAATTCACTTCCGATTTAGTCATCTATTGTCTCCTGGAAGTAATACTGTGGCTGAACGGAGCAGAACTACTCTTAAGCAGGTGGAAAGAGATGCATACCTGGCCACGTGCCTGTTGGACCACATCCCACGTTTGCTGACTTTTGGGTAGCAGAAGTGTGGGGGGCTACATCCTGGAGACTGAATGCCTGCGAACTGACGGATGAAAAGGTGGCCATGGAAATTAGGGTAGATACGGAACTACACTTTAATGAGAATAAAGACTCCGTAACTTCAGCTCTTGTCTTCTGGTAGGCCTATAGAGCTGTACTTAGAGACACAGCACAACATATTGCAGCTCACAGATGGAAAAAAGAAGTGCTGGAAATGGTGGAGCTAGAACGGACACTCTTTGGGTGGGAGGGCCGACCTGGGGCACTCTCGGATCCTGCCATACTGTGCAGAATCGCGATAGTCCACAGGGAATACCAGGCCTTAGCACATCAAGAAGCCAGAGCCATGATCCTATCCACGCACAACGTCTATATGATACAGGGGATAAGGTAAGATGACTTTTAGCTTGGCTAGGAAGGAAACCTAGGCCAGGTGGGTGACAAATGTAGAAGGAGAGGATGGGGTTTCCTATATAACGTCGGGGGAAATTACGAATGAGTTTGCACTCTACTATGCTGCCTTCTACAAGGCTCAGCCATTGACAGACAATATTCATATAGGAAATTGCCTGGGAGAAGTGAAGGTCCTAATCCTGACGGGGGAAGACCAACAACCCTTAGATGAAGATGTAGACCTCTGAGATACTGGTAACCATTGGCAGTTTAAAGATGGGAAAACCCCGGGTCGAAATAAAATGCCTGACTCTTGGGTCCATACAAGCTCAAAATTTTCATAGAAGCCAAGGAGATGGGTGTCCTACCGCTAGACCTCTGCAGCGCTACTATAGAAGTGATTCATAAACTGGGTTAGCCATCAACATAATGCAGTTCCTATCGCCTGATCTCTTTTGAATATTGATATGAAAATACTGGCCATATTATTATTAGCCACCAGACTCATACCGGTGATTACTAACTTAATACAAATGGACCAATTGGGCTTCATGCCCAAAATGGCGACCAGGCTCAACCTCCACAGAATTTACAACTGGCTTAAAGTGGTTTAGTTACGGAAATATCCCCACATAATCCTGTCCTCTGATGCTGAGAAGGCATTTGATGCTGTCCACTGGCCTTTCCTAAAGCAGGCTTTGGTGATGTTTGGGTTTGGCCCCAAATGTAGTGCCTGGATAGCCCTCCTCTACACAAACACGGTCGCAAGAGCCAGAGTGAATGGTGACCGGTCAACCGAATTCCCCATAGAGAGAATCACCAGACAAGGATAGCCTCTATCGCCGCTTTTGTTTGGCCTTACGCTGGAGCCCCTGGCCTGCATAATTTGAGCACATCCGCACCTATTAGATTTTAAATAGAGGGAGGGGGAGTTGGGAGATAAGCTGATATCATTGTACGCCGATGATATCCTCTTACATGTAACCAGGCCAACTGAGACACTACTTGGTATATTCCAGATATTCGAAAATTACAGAGCTCATGTGGGATACAGCATCAATTGGGATAACACTAGTCTCGACCCGGCTTCAGGTCCATTCACTGAGTGGGACTGTCCTGGGCATTTGTAAATCAATAGGCAAGGATTTAAATAACTGGGTGTCTACGTTACCTCCAACAAAGTAGCCAGCCTAGACCACAACATTCGGAGGGTAATTGCGGACTTCCATGGGGTCGTTTGAAGGTTGATGATGCTGCCTCTGAAGCTATCAGGAAGGACTGCTATGTATAAGATGATTAAACTCCAGAAGCTCTTGTGCACCCTCCAAATTACTTCCCATAAGATCCCAGATGACATTTTTGTTAGAATAGATAGTGAAGTCCTCACACTGCTATGGAATGGAGGCCACCCTAGAGAGGCACTGGGGATCCTGCAGAGGAATCCGTATAATGGAAGTAATTCCCTGCTAAAAATGTGTGCATATTACTTGGTAGCGCACTTAATAGGGGTGAATGACTCGGGGCATATGACCGTGATTGACTCAACTTGTGCTCTGGAGAGGACCCAATTCCAGCCCCACTCATATTTACACTATCTGTATAGGGGGAAGGGGTCAAAGAACCTACTGACAACGACCTAGATGACCATTGATGCCTGTAAAGGGGTGTAGAGACTGACGAAATGAGGCACAAAGTTGATCCGGGAGACTCCACTATGGGTGGGAACATGTATGAAGGATTTTGAGAAGCAGAAGTGGTTTGGACAGTGAGACAATATTGGAATCTCTAAGCTGGCTGACCTCATTAAGTATGGCACATTGGTCTCTTAGAGTGGGGATGTCATCTACATAGCACCCAATAATTTAAATGCTTGCAAGTACAGCACGCCTGGCAGGCGGGGAATGTCATGCTAGACGACATCTCTGAATATACGCCTTAGGAAGGGAGGCTCCTCCTAGGTGAATTAGAAGGGAAAGCAGACATACAAAACTGTTCTCAATAATGTCCCAGATACCATGGTGAAACTGAAGGACACACAGGAAGGTGATGTGGGGACGTGGACAACCCAGATTGGGAGGCAGCCCTGATGCACTCAAGGGAGGTGGCAATGAAATCCTGTCTACAACGTATTAATTTGAAGGTCGTCCACAGAATATATTATATATATTATGGTGTCTGAGATGTGGGGATGAGGATGAGTCATTCATTCACAGACTGTGGTCTTGCCCCTTGATAAGTTCATAGTAGACTACAGTAGTAGAGGAATTAATAAGATATTGGGTGAATGCCTGCGATTGGACCCCAAGTTTGTCCTGTTGGGGATATTCACGGAGGTAGACTTACTCAGAACTAAACTCCTCTTTGGCAATCTGGGTCTCGTAGTGGCAAAGAGAGATGTGGCCAAACACTGGGGCACCCGTGAACTACCCACCCCCAGAGAAAGGAGAGTAGGAATGGACTTGATATGGTAGTGGAAAAAGTTACCTATAAGGCAAGAGGATGCCTGAAGAAGTTCTATTAAGTTTGGGGTCCCTGGCTCGAACACTATGATATATATGTAGGAAAGGATGGGGATGGATCCTCCTCTATGTAATATCCCTGAAGAGTACCATTAAGGAAGGTGCAGTCCTCAACCCACTTAGACACGTCAATACTGTACTGTGATAATGTAACTCGTAAGAATGTACGTTGAATCCCACATAGCACTGTTGATGGGTGTGAAGTTTTATGTTATGTATTGCTGCACAGAAAAATTCAATACAAGAATATTTTTTTAAATGTAAAAAAAAATACACTGAAGTAAATCTTGAGTTTCAGGGTCTTAATTGACTTACAAATCTATTTAGTGCGCAACAAGTCATTAAAACCCTTCCGAGGCGAGTACTATAAGACCATGCACCTTTTGAAATGTGTGGACTTGAGGTATTCATTCCAGATTGTCTAGGTCTCAGATCTGTCTGAACCATCTTGCTTTGATTGTCTGCAGGACTTATGAGAATTGAGAGAAAATAGCACAGACTCATGCAAGGTTGTGGGTAGCTATCAGTATCTGGTGATCAAGTCTGCACAAAGATTGCTGAAGTATTTGGTTCCACATACAGAATATCACTAACAGTCATCATCACAAAGGCTATAAACACAGTAGTCCTATCTCGTCTACTTGACAAGAAGAAAGACTTGTTTCGATTAACAAAGGGAAACCTTACTAAGTGGACGAAACTGCTAGCACTGCGCAGCTCCAGTAACGCCACAGCAAATCCAGTTTGATGACCGATCCCCTTCAGGTGTCTACTTTTCAGGATCAACCAATGGAAATAGAATTAGAAGTGAATGTTGATGTACAGCCAGGTGAGCATGTTCAACTTCTAACAGCATTTCTACCAAGTCCTGAACCTTGCACTGAAAATGCTACAGGCAGCACACATGCAATGCAAAACTCACTTCCACCTCCGCTACTGAAGAAGAGTAAGGAAAGGAATTTAGTGGTAGAAGGTTGCTTCAGAATAGAGTGTTTGGAACAGAAAACGGAGCATCAAAGAAATTCTTTGGACGGAACCCAAAACCACCTTGGAGGTACTCATGTGTGAGCTTGCTTGCAATGGTATTCATAATATGAATGATACTAGTAGCCTTTGTTATTCAAATTATGCTTGGGCAGTATCTTCTTGACTCGGATAAGCTGATACTAATAAGCTGATACTAATCATTCATGAATTGCAACTGTACTATTCATTACATCGTACAACATGCAGTGTTTTGCCGTGTCTACAATGAACTTGACAGCAGTTCCTCTTCAAGATGGGGTCTATTAGGAAAGGTTTCAATATGTGATCCTGGGGTCCACAGAAACTTTTTTAATTTTCACACACATTTAGGATTAGCCTGTGCAACAACATATTGCCAGGTCCTCTGCTAGTTATTGTGACCTTGAGGTGACTGAGAGACTATTTAAGGATCATCAGTCATGCACAGCATCTACTGAAGTGGTTCCAAATCTGATTTCTGACCATTGCAGGGACTGCTTTGGCTTCAACAGGTACTCTGAAATGTTTTGCATTGGTCCAGAAATGTTAGAACACTCCCAAATATTGTTAAATGGGATCGCTGTGCTATGCCTGAATACGCAAGTGGGCTAAGTTTCAAGCTGAAGTTTCCATATTTTTGGGAAATAACAGATCTAATCCTAAAATGTGTGGCTCAGAGTGATGGCTGTTAAAAGGTTCTGAAACTTAATTTCCTGCTTTGTAGACTATGTGTCATGGTTTTGCCTCAGAATATTATTTCTTTGTATTGAAAATATCAAAGGGTAATTGTGTTCATATACCAGTTTTGAAATGGGGTAGGGAGTTCTCTGCAGTTAAGAGAAATGACACAAATAAAAGTGCATCATGTGCTAATAAACGTATTCATAGATGGAACACACCTGGTAATCAGTGTCACGATCACTTTGCTAAAAACATTGCTGGCCCAGTAGGGGAGACAAAGAGACTAGATTTACTGAAAATATTAACACGTTCAATGTTTTGAACTCTCAGTAAATTTCACAATCAAACAGATTGGTTCCATAAATGAAAATGTTAATGTTCAGTTATCCACTTATTCGCGAATAGAGGCCATGTGTAGAATCATAGAAAGTATTTTCTCTTGCTGATGACAACTGGAAGATATTGAATGATAGTGCATACTCATCATCTGACATTTCTTCTGCTTTTAAGCCATTGTGTATCAGGGTAGGATAATGTATAAATGACTACATGTCAGGAAAATAACTGCATGATGCTTGTAACAAGTCAACTGTTGGCAGATGCATATTAATAGCTTAATCTTAGCCTGACATATCAGAATTTAATATTGTTTTGACAAACAGGCCATGTCTAGTAAGACACACCCACAAATTTAAAATAAAAAAGGAATAATAATTTGAGAATACAACCAAAAACTTTTTGTCTTATTTTGGGTAGTTGATTACATATTTATATATATGTTATGTGTATCTGTAAAGTTAAAACCCATTATCACCCACTAGAGTATCCTGTGTGCATCTGTTTCTAGAGTGTCTGAGGTTCCATGCATACTAAATGTATAAGTCTCTTGGTAGGCATAAGAAAATAAAAATTGTGGCTGTTTGGGTGTGAATCGGAATAAATAAGTCCATAAATCAACCTTTCTCAATGCAGAAAGTCACAGCACAAACCTTCTTGTTGTGACAAACGTGATTTATTTGAAGCAAATGCCCTACGCGTTTCAGAAAAAACTCTCCATGCTCACGGATCAAAGGTAGTAAACACCCAAGCATAGTTTAAAAGGTGTGATGCACAACAGTGATGATGGACAACATACATACGAACTTAAAAAAGTACAAATGAGAATGGACACCATCTTAGTCTCTGTTAGAATTGTATTTTCCCTCTAATACAGATTTGTCTTTCACAAAATATGGAACACGCAGTTGATATACTGCCCAAATGGGGAACTAATATATATAAGATCTGTAAAAACAAAGTAGTTCAACAGGTAAATAATAATATTTCATTGCTGTGCATGAATCATAATTTGATCTGCGAAGCCCAAAACAAATCATAATTCATCAGTATCCAAAAATGACTATCCCATAGTTTGTGTTATGTGAAAAGTACCCTAAGACCGGCCAGCATTCTAAACTGTTATTGTCAATATTATATTGTTATAACTCTTTAAAAGGTTTTTGAAAGGTAATAAAATCCATAAACAATATCTAACAATGTGAGGCCCAAGTGGGTAACTATAAAACGCATGCAGTTGTCTATTTTCTAATATCATAGGAGTATAACAATATACAAAATGAAGACAGAACAAAATGAAACTAAATTTGTAATTCTCAGCTTTCTTTTTGCGAGGCCATGCTGGAACAGTCATGTGCACCTGTGTGGAAAAACACACAAAAGGTATTACAATTGAAGTGACTGTCACTTCCTGTTTCTGGGGAAAATAAGTTTAGTTAACATACAACTTATACTCTAAGGATACAGCAAAATGTAAACAGCTGAAAGGAAAGGTGAATAAGGAAGGCAGGTAAGAGACATATTTTTTTTTTACCAAAGTGTACTTCACACTTATCATCCAAATTGAGGCCGATAGAATTTGGAGTGTTGAAGGTAATAATATAACATGCTTTCATGTGTTGCAAAGGACAAAGATGATGTATATATACCTCACCCATAGAAATATGTGATCCTTAAACTGATAGACGTTACTGACTACCTGCTCTTCCCACCAGCCAAGGAAAAGTCCAGCAAAACTAAGGGCAAAGCAGGTCCCCATTGCAGTGCCTTGGGTTTGCCGATAGACCTCATTGTTGAAAAGAAATAAATTGTTATTAAGACAGCACCGTATCATATCCAGTAATATATCAGGATGTACTATGAAGGATAATGATCTTGCTAGAAGGAAATGGTGACATACTTTTATTCCGAACTCACAAGTAATGCAGTTGTACAAACTATTGACATCTAAACCCATTAAGAGATAGTTAGTTGTCTTCCCAGCAGAGATCATCAATTATTCTAAGAAATCTCCGCTATGCTTTACATATGATTGTAATATTTCTACAAACGTTCTCAAAAAGAAATCCACATATCGTGAGGTGTGCTCCAATAGGCTTCCTATAGAGAAGACTATTGGCCTGCCTGGAGGGTTAGTCGGGTCTTTGTGTAAATGTGGAAGGAAATGGAGAATAAGAATCACTATGGCCCAACGTTTGTCATACTATCTGATGACTATCTCTGTGTTGTTTTGTAAATCTTTTAATGCTTGCTGATATTTATACTGCAAATTGGGAAAACACTGAACTTTCAAGTATTTTCATTTTTTCGAATCCTTTAGTACACCTCTTTCAAAAACCTCTATTGCATCATTAGACATGAGGGTAGCCCAAAAAATAATTTATGTTTAAACCCATTAGGGCAGTTGCAATTGAAGGGAATATCAAAATGTATGAGATTAAGTATAGGATCTGCTGCTGTTACATTCTCGTCTAAAATACATAATGTATGTAGTAAATCGGTATCACATACAAAAATGTGATGGCGAGTCTGAAGAGACTCAAGTTTCTGTAATATTAGTATTTTTTTGTTCAAGTCGTTTTTTGAGTTTCTAGTTTCTGGTAAAATGGAAAAAGGTCAACAAGGCTGTTTGTATACTTTAGATTAGAGGTGGGACTAAAGTAAAGACCCAACAATAGCACCTCAATCTGTGACTTATTCAAAATAATGTCTGATAAATTTACCACGTTTTTATGTTGCTCATTCATTTGGTTGATTAGTGGCCCCTTGCTCTCATTTCCACAGAGCCTTCAACGCTTCCTGTTTTCCTTGTTACCTTGCCACCTAGTTTGTTTGAGCCTCTTCCTCCTTGACCTCTTCCTCATTGAGAGCCTCAGATGAGTTGTGATTCTAACTGACCCAGAGTTAATAGTTGAAATTCAATTAAAAAATCATTTTTGCTCCATTTAAATCCAAGCTTAATGATGCATCATTAATATTAGCACTGCTCCTCTTGTATTTCCTGATCAGTTCCGATTCTCCTAGGTTGTGCTTCCACATGTTCATCCACTCTTTTGGAGTTTTCAACTTGTTGTTGTCCTTTCTGTAACTGTTTGAATTTTCTAATGAAAGTTGCCACTTGGCCATTCGGATGGTCCTTCTAATCCAAATAGAATTTTCTGTTTTATCTCTTATTCTGTTTTTTCGAAATTGGGTATTCAGTTTACCCATTTCTTAATCAAATTCCCCTTTAGTTGTCATTTTCAATAGTTCTGTTGTCACCAATTCTATTTGCAATGATAGGTTTGCTCTATCCTTCCATACATGTTTATTTAAAATATGAAGCATTGCTGTTAAATATTCATGGGAGTTTGCTGCCCACTCCTTGAACAAAACTAGATCTAAATCCTAATATATGGGTACTATTTATATTCTCAACCCTCTAAGAATTCTCCAATTGTCAATATATTTTTTATAATGTAACAGCTTCCCACCATGTGGACTGTTCCTTTTTAGATCATTTTTCTAGTCTATACTAAAGCTGTTTTTGTAGGACTTTCAATTGTTGCATTCCTTATTCCTCCCTCTAGCTGTAGAGGATCCAAATGTGATTGAGAAAATGGTTTCTCCAGTCACAATGATACCACCATGTACAACTCCTGCATGCCCTACGATCCCATATTCGGAGTAAAACATCTATTCCAGAATACTCCCAGATGGAAGATAGGTTGTTGCTTGACCTCATAGCAGGGAAACCCACATCTACGATTTACCTTAAATTAATAAATAACATGCCTGACCCCCTGACCACTTTTAGGGCAGCTTGGGCCAATGATCTTGGAAGCATAGATGACGAAGACTGGCAAGATGCGTTGCAGAGTCCTAGGGAGATTGCGATCCACGCAAGATTCCAACTGGTGCAGCAAAAAATCCTCCACCATACCTACTATCCCCGTACACATTTATATGCCTAGGGCAGGAGTCGATCGGCATCATGCATAAGGGGCTGTCAACAAGAGGGCACCTTATTTCATATCCTATGGGAGTATCCGGAGATCACCCCGTTCTGGACGAAGGTCACCAACACCATGTCTATTGCAGTAGGAGCGTCGGTTCCAATGGAGCCGAAGTGGCTTCTATTGATGATTAAAGGGGACTCTGACTGGTCCAGGTATGTGGAAATATGGTTGGCCCTGGCAGCGGGAGTGGCGAAACGAAATATTGCGAGGAGGTGGGGGGCCCAGACGCCCCCACGGTGGGAGGAATGGAAGAGGGACCTTGACTGGTGCCAGTGGGCCGAAGAAACTGTATATAAAAGTAGGTGGTGTACTAAAAAGTGGCAGAAAGTGTGGGGGCCCTGGCGGACGTATAGGGAATCTGTGGCAGTCATGGAGGGGTAGAGGAGTTGGGTATTGCTGGTTGTCCTAGTTGTCTCCCAGAGTTTGCTTTTCTGTTAACTCAGGTGATCTTTCCCAATGTGATATATTGGCAATATGTTGTACTGTGTGGTCTCATGAGCAGTGTTAATAAAAAGATTTTAAATAAAAGAAATTTATTTTCCTTAATTGCTGCCATTGTGCAGTCCAAATATGCGTGGAAACAATATCTCACTTAATTGTATGTTGCCATAAATCAAGAATGCCCATTTGTTACTTCGGTTGTAATTTGTATAAGCATTGTAAGCCCCAGTTGAACAGTACAGACAGACAGGAAAAGAGGCATGCATTGGTCACTTACCTGACTCAGGAATTACAGCTATGCATCCTCCGACACATTAGCTAGTTCCTCAATACAAAAGCCTTCTTAAATGCCTGTTGATATGAAGAATGACGAGGTGGGCCAAATGCTAACTCCAATTATATAAACTCTCCTTGAAAATCACAACACTCCCAGCCTCTTCATGTGGCGGTTCGTATTCAGGTGTCAGTCCCAAATAAATAAGTCCATTAAGCAAACTTTCTCAATGCATTAAGACACAGCACAAGCCTTCCTGTTGTGGCAGATGTGATTTATTCACAGCGAAATACCTGATGCGTTTTGGAGATAACCCACCTTGCTCATGGACCAAAGGTAATAAATACCCAATCATTATTTATAAGGAACGATGCACAACAGTGATGGTGTGTGGGGTTCACTGTATGATGGTGGGGTTGGTTGTAGGATTTGGCCACAGGCCAAGCCCTGCAGCCAATCCCTAGCTGCTCACGCCCCACGGCCATGCGCAGGGAGGGTCATTTACGTATGATAATTAAGTATAACTTCATGCTAAAAAAACAAAATATTAACTGAAAAAACAAAGGTTAAACAATATCTCAGGCTCCATAGAGTACCAAGAGGACTACGCTCACAAACCTTTCCCACCCTTGAAGATCTGGACGACGACTTATTAAACAAATGGGAAGAAACACTAACTAACAATTCTAACACCTTAATACTTATTCTAATAGAGAGTGCAGAGCGCAAAATGGCAAAGTTGCAGGTAGAGATCAACGAATTGGAAAAAGAAATGCAGGACTTAGACCTCAAAGATGCAACTGAAAAAAATTATAAAATAATGAATGACATCCTATTGAAACACCAAAATGAAATAAAAGATCGCAAAGCAAGACAACTAAAGAGGGATGAGGCAGATTACCGTGAAGGGCGAGTTTTTACCTTTGCCAAAAAATATGATCCACTCATCAAAAAAACACCACGCTCCAATCAAAGCGCCAGAGCAGAAGTTTCATCGATCTCCTCCAGTTCGACCTCGTTCAACAGCATCCCCAACAGTGATAGCGAAAATGAGAATCAGACTACATCCGTGAATGCCGCAGGACCAGGTACTACTCCAACAGGATCCTGTAACAACAATTTTTTACGAGAAATACAAACCATCAGACGAGAGACCCGCTCACGACCAAATACCATGGTCAGAAGACCCGGAGAGGTAACAGAGCAGGCAAAAGCAACTACAGGGAGAAGCTACGCTCAGTGAACAAGAAATAGACAGGGAGAACAACAAAGAAGTACAAGTTGTCAACCTCTCCTCTGAACAATTAGACTCCAACATGATTTCACTTTTGAGCAAAGGCCTTAGTATTAACCCCCATGAACAAGGGGACCCTTGTAGGGTTAAGATTGATCTCTTCAAATTTATACGAAGACTCAAACTTAAAAAACACTTTTTTGGTCAACAAGACAGGCCAGAGAGTTTGTCCAGAACACCTCAAAATGACCTCCAAAACGCTCTCACCATTAGTGATGTGCAAGCAACTCATCTACTTCTCTCCTTGACAGACTTTGATGATCCGCCGAAATCGTTTGATAATCTACTTAATGATCTTGAGTTAGATACTAACCAGACAATCGAAAGCGGTCTCAAAAAGAAGTCGAAATGGACTCCAACTCTACCAGGAGGCAACCCAGTGGACATATTCTACAACCTAGTCCTCAATGACATTGAGAAACATGAGAAAAACTAAGTACAAATAAATCCAGACATACTGACAACCTATCTAGAGATGAAAGACTTGCACTAAAATCTCTGAGCAACAATCATGACCTCATCATTAGAGAAGCAGACAAAGGGGGCAATGTAGTGGTCATGAACAAAGTTGACTACCACAACGAAATTCTTACTCAATTGTCCGACACCAGCTGTTACTCAAAATTGGACTACAGCCCTATGGGACCTCTTACAATCCTCATCAATAAACACCTCTGTGAATGGAACATGCAAGGACTTATCAATGATGATGAACTCCTGTACATGAAAGTAATAAGACCCACTTATACCTAGCTTTATACTCTGCCTAAAATCCACAAAGAAGGCGCATTCCCACCAGGAAGGCCAATTGTATCAGGCATCGGAGGTCCAACAGAGAGAATATCACAATATGTAGATGTATTCCTAAACCCAACGGTCAGTAACTTGCCGTCATTCATACAGGATACCAAACACATCTTAGGCATCCTTACAGACATGGAGTGGCAACCAGATCTGATTATGGCCACCCTTGATGTAGTTTCCCTCTACACCTCTTTCAATCCGAACATGGGACTAACAGCAGTTAACACATTTCTGAAAAGTAGACCCATCACTCTATGGGAACACGCCAAAATGCTTATGTCCATGATGAGCATCATACTCATGAACAACTTTTTTCTCTATGACAAACAATGCTACAGGCAAACCAAGGGAGTAGCCATGGGGTCTAGATTTTCCCCTTCCTTTGCCAACCTATACATGGGAGCCCTAGAAGCAGAATTCATCTGGGGTAACAAAGGCCTGCCCTGGGTTTACTCATCTGGTCCGGTACAAAAGAAAAACTGGAGGATTTCTGTAAATATCTGAACGAAAACAACATGGGCATGAGATTTACAAGTCACATAAGCACCACTAATGTCACGTTCCTAGATGTTGAACTTTATATCAGAAACAATGCTCTTCACAGTTGTCTGTTTCGAAAAGAAACTTCTTGCAATGCGGTGTTACACGCTGGCAGCTCTCATCCTCCTCATCAGATCAACGCAATCCCATATGGAGAATTCGTCCGTGCCAGAAGGAACTGTAGTGACAATATGGAATTTGACTCATGCATCCAAGACATGACCAAACGCTTCTCTAAAAGAGGATATAAATCGCAAATACTACACAAGGCAAAAAACAGAATCAAACGAATTGACAGGGAAGCGACTCTTACTAATCAAAAAAAAAGAAACTGATGCACATCAACCAGTGAGATTAGTAATGGATTTCAATGAGATAAGCTTAACAGTAAAAAGAAGCATCAACAAACATTGGGGCATCCTACTAGCCGATAGGACGTTGAAAGATGCAATCTCAATCAGACCCCAGATCACTTATCGACGTGGAACAAACCTCAGAAATAGACTATGCCCTACAGTTCCACATGGCACAAGAAACACAAATTGGCTGACAGAAAGATCCAAGGGCTTCTACAAATGTGGAAATTGTGGAATGTGCAGATGGGCCAACCATGGTGTCAAGACCTTCAGTGGTTTCCACAAACAACAATTTACCATCAACACCAACATAAACTGCAATACCAGATATGTGGTATATATCATTCAATGCATGTGCCACAGTCTATATGTTGGCAGTACCATCCGACCCTTGAGATGTCCGTTATCCAATGGCAATCCACATGGCCACCTGCCCCTCACAAGGAACAACAAAGAACTTTACCTTTTTTGGAATTGATGTAACAGATGCTAATGTGAGAGGTGGCAATCGAGAACTAAAACTAAGACGCCAGGAGACCACCTGGATCATGCGCCTTCATTCAGTAAAGTACGGACAGAACACTGATGATGAGCTTCATTATTTTCTAGGACCATAATCAGGAACCAGATGTTACATAAGTTTGTTCCCACTCTAACATTGTTTTGATTAACCTTATGAAAAAACATGCCAAATGCCTATACTCTAATATTCTATGTTATCTTTATTTCCCGCTCTTCTCCTCTCTCTGCAATTTTAATACGCTGTGACTCTGTGCCCTCAAGCTTTAATCTATACTTTCTCCTGTTTCTAACACTACATTAGTTCATATCGAGTAGCGCTCCAAGCGAATTTTCGCTTTCTCTCTTTCACTTCCGATTTTTTCTTAATTCACTTCCCACTATTTTGAGGAGACTCCGTGACTCCAACAATAATGTCCGCCCTTTTTTCTTCTAATTTGCTTTCTTTTCCATTTCCTTATTATCGACAATCTTTTTTCCATTATTGGCCTCCTAACTCTTGAGCCCAGTCTTTCCTTTATTTTTAACTATTGCTTACTTGCACCTTTGCGGTGATGAGCGTTCTAGTTCTTATCCTCTGACGCATTGCTACTGGAGTATAAATGACGCTCTTAACAACACTCGGGGTGTTTCCTGTAGCCGGTAATACCTTCGACACCACTCTTCGGCATACCGGTAAGACTATTCTGGTCCGAAGTGATCTCCTCGGACTTTGTTTTCCTAAACGCCCAGACCCTGGGTTTACTGAACCTATACCTTATTCTCCTTCTCATGCAGCCGCTCGTGTTCCTGACAATAGGCATTACCCGCCTTTGTTCTAAGACGAGCTTTGTACCCTTCAGCTAAATATACTTTGTGCGGACCTGCACAATATACAAAAACACCCGATCAGGACCGGGTTGGAATTATCACCTGTCTCCCGGTGAGTTAGACTCCCTTTTCCATTTTTGTTCTGACATACCGTGGGAGCACCAATTAACCAGGTGCTTCCTTCATTTTCCTAATACGACCCTTTCACTTTTCACCCACATATACGACGATATATCACACCTTCTCAGGTACCCCTTCTGTTACGACACTTTCTCCTTTTCATATTTCTCCTATAATATTCTCTTAATCTATCACCCCTGTACTTTGTCTGTATTTCTGGCCTTTTTCCGGTCCTGTACACAGCAGGCGCTTTCATTTAATTAATTTTTTTTAAACTTGGTCAATACAGTATGTTTTCTCCTCCGAATGTCAAAGTGCCGAACTTTCAGCCTCGTTGCAAGAACAGTATAGGTTCTTTTGTTTTCCCTCCCCTCGATTAGGTGGAAGAATCATGGATACATCACCAATTTATAACATTCATGATGCATATGTACCAATATCATTTGAGCTTTCAGTCGTTCTAATTGTATATACTGCTTTTTCTCTCCCAAGGCGGCAGGTCATTCAATCTACCATGCAATGCAATATTTACTGATGGATGATTCTTTGAAACAATACTATGCGTCTCAGTCAGTCATATGTTGTCACTGGTTCCCACATCAACGCACGCACTTGCAATTTACACCATGTCATATGTTCCATCCTCTTTCCCTTTTTTTACAGGTACTCAATTGGGTCTGCGGTTAACATTTAGCGAGTTTACCTAGGACCTCTGTCTTTCTTCCTACCTCGCTTCCTTTTTCCTTACTCAGTACGCTGTTTTTTAACCATTTATTCACATGCCAAGACACTCATCACCATGTGGTCACAATATTGTTTTTTCGCACTTTTAGGTGTTTTTAATGATTTTGAAAGTCACTTGTTTCATCCCTTCTCACTTTCTTCCTTTGGTTTCCACTCACACTAGGTACCCCTTTCTTTTCTTTGATTTTCAGTTTGTAATGTGTCCTTTCGCATTCTCATTGTTATCATTCCCAAATCCTTTTCTTCTTTGTATCACCTCCAGCCCTGAAGAGTCATTGGGTTAACACCCTAACTGACGAAACACGTGTCGGCTGGTTTTCTTTCTTGGTTGTGTCTCCTTTGATAGGAGGACCACTCACGTACCCATTAAACTAAGACAGAAAGAACATTGTGTGTGATCTCATCCTTGAACACCCTACCTTGAATACTCATACCCTTACAACTGTTGTGTGCGCTTGACTGGCTGAAAGGTTAAAATAACATTATAGTTAGATGTAAAAAAAGAAATACCTTTTTGTTTAAAAAAAATACCTTAGAAATTCACTGACAGTACCAAAGATTAAAGTAACGCTATAGTTAGGTGAATTTGTCAGTGACAACATTAACATTTTGAACTTTAAAAAACACAGGAATTGACCAGTTATAGTTAGCAGTGCTAATTTTAACTTGTGCCCCTCCCATGCACTGCTTTGATCTCCCATATGGCATCACTCATGACGGTCTATGACATTATTTATGACATCACTGATGACATCTCAAATGACATTATTGATGACATCACTGATGACATCATCCAAGCTTTTTTCTCGCATTGTTCTATAAATGGGTATACAATTAGAGCTATGATAGTAAGTGCAAAATAGTTACTGCAAAAACTGCTGAACGAAATCACACCAAATTTGGCAGGAAGCTAGATCTTGGTTCATTGATTGATTGATTTATTTGTGATTTGGTGTAAAAAGTTTTTGAGAAATGAAGGTTCATAAATATTTGTATATCTGGATGGCCCTACTAGCTATAGAGCGATGTGTGCAAAAGCGGCTTGAATTATGTCATCAGTGTTGTTATCAAGGATGTCATTTGAAATGTCATCAGTGATATCATAAATGATGCCATCAAACATTTCATCAGTGATGTAAAATATGAGGTCATAAGTACTACATATTACATACAGAAGGTAACTGCTAAATTTCTATGTTTTTTTAATGAAAATCTTTTAATTAACCTCTTCGGTACGTCGGACGGCCCCTGGCTGTCCGACGCACCAGTGCTCATGTGCGTCAGATGGCCCCCCGGTTTTCCTCGCACATGGCACAGGTAATCCCTCTGGTGCGGGCACCAGAGGGAATCCCTTTACCCCCAGCTCCCAAGGCTCCCTGCTTTGTTTCCCTGAAATGACGATCAGCACGCACTTCGCACTGACTTCATTTCAGTGAAACCGAAACAGAAATGAGCCAAGCGGCTCATTTCAGGTTCGCTTTGTACGTAGAAAGTCAGGAGAGGTAGCGTTGGAAAGGGGATAATCTCCCCTTTCGAAATATGACCATCCTAGTGGATCCCTGTTTGGGGATCTCCCCAGGAGGGCGATCCCCAAGCAGGGATTCACCCACTAGGCACCAGGGAGGGTGGAGTGGCCTCTTGGGGCCCATATTGTTTTGGGCAAATTCTGTCACTCTAAGCCCACTAGATACCAGGGATTTTTAAAATTTGAATAATGGATGGGGGTTGCCCAATATGGACAATGCCCCCACCTGCTGCAAAATGAAAGTATTTCTGCCCCCCCAGATGAAGGCAGTAGCCCTCAATCTGCCCTCACGGGGGGCAGAAAGCCCACTAGATACCAGGGATTTAAAAAAAAAATTATAATTAGGGGTGGGGGCCAATGCCCCCACCCCACTTCAGAAGTACAGTCTTTCTGCCTCCCTGGGTGGCTGATGGGGACAGTAGCCCCCAATCTGCCCTTCCGGGGGGCAGAGAGCCCCCTAGGAACCAGGGGTTTTTTTCAAGTGCAAATTAGGGGTGGGGGCTGCCCAATATGGGTATACCAATGCCCCCACTCATGCACATTTACAGTAGCCCTCAATCTGCCCCCCCCCCCAAAGAAAACAACATTTATTTCTAAGTCACAATTATTCTTTGCGCAAATTGATATTGTCGGCTCAGACGGGTTATATTTTTGAACTAAATCAGCCCAAATAAATAGTGCAAATGAGTAGTAAGGCAGAAAAGTAAAACGAGAAGAACGAGTGAACAAAAGGGAGGGGGGAGCTTGATGAGATGGGTGAAAAAAAGGATTCTGGAGGACAATGAGACAATGGGTAGACGTGAAATAGAGGGAGTAGAGAGGGAGAGACAAATACAAAAGAGAAGTGAGAGGATAGAAGATTTTAAAGGAGAAAGTGGAGAAGGGGGGGAGAAAAGGAGAATAGTGAAATTCAAGGAGAAGGTGAAACCAGAAGAATCAAGGGGGGAGGCAAAGGAGAGGAAGGCAGAGTGACTTGGAAGTCTGAAGAGAGACGAAGAGAGGAGGGATACAAACACAAAGGGAAGAAGGAGATAAGTGCAAGGAGGGAAGAAGGAAATAGAAAAATATTGCTCAGGGTGCAGTGGGATAAGAGAGTGAGAAAAGGAGAGAAACAAAACACTAAGCTCAAGAGAGGGAAAGGGGAGGAGGAGGTTGGAAAGATAGAGGAGAAGAGATTTAGAGAAGGACAGGGAAGGAGAGGGGCAGGAAATCAAAGAGGAGAATTAAGATTGTGGTGACTGAAAACATTGCTTGAGGGGGGAGGATGGGGAGAGGGAAAGGGAGACAAATTGTAAAGTGAGAAAGGTGGGAAGCAGAATCGGGTAGTAATGTCTAAAGAACAGAGAACATAAAGGTTGTGAAGTTGTTGTCTGCGGTTTCCTGTCTGTAACAAGGGAGGAAAATATGGGGTCTCACACACAATGTTCTCATTATATCTTTCCAGAGAGTTATCTATCCCTGAGCTATCTACCTACTTGGTTGCTTCAGAGTGCTACCTAAGTGATCTTGTGGTCAGTCCATCTAGCTCCTGGTTTGAAGCTGTGCGATGGCGGGGAATTCTCCATATTCTACTGGAGGTCCTCAATCTTGGGGGAATGGATGAGATGTTCATTAAATTTCTTTCACCTTAGGGATTGTGTTGTGGGGTTGGGCTGCCAAGGGTGAATTGTCATCTGGTTTTGGTCCTTCTATTGAGCTTCAGTAGTATATCAGGCTTTACAGTAGGCACTCGTTTACCACAGGTGTAGGCATGTTTTTTTGGGAAAGAATTTGACTGTTGTTCACAATCCTGGTCCGAAATGTTTCTCTAGCACATGTGTGCGCACACAGCAGGAACAGCATTATGGTACTGTAGCTGCTATGAGCCACGTGCATGCCCACACAGGGATGGGTTAGTGACCTTGTATAGTCACTTAGGAGCATTGCAGATTTTCTAAGGCACTTTCAAGATCATTACGGTTGTCTAGAAAATCCCTTAGAATATGATAAAAAAGGGTCATTTCTGATACTTACCAATACATGCCAACAGACCTGATTTTAGGCGGGAGACTACCAATTTGTTAGGTCCAACAGGACGTTATCTTATCTGTCTGCCGCCAATCAATCAATCAGTCATTTGTTAAGCGCACTACATACCCGCGAGGGTCTCAAGGTGCTGGGGGCGGGGGAGGTGGGGGCCGCTACTGATCGAACAGCCAGGTCTTTAGTATCCTCCTGAATGTCAGCAGGTCTTGGGTCTGTCGTAGGCTCAGTGGGAGGGTGTTCCATGTCTTGGCAGCGAGGTGGGAAAAGGATCTCCCACCGGTGGTTGTTCTTCGGATGCGTGGGACAGTGGCAAGTGAGAGGTCGGTGGAGCGTAGCTGGAGGTTTGGGGGTGTAGAAGGAGAGTCGTCTGTTGAGGTAGGCTGGGCCGGTCTTGTGGAGTGCCTTGTGTGCGTGGATGAGGAGCTTGAAGGATAATCTCTTGTTGATGGGGAGCCAGTGTAGGCTTCTCAGGTGGGCGGTGATGTTGCCGGGTCGTGGTACATCGAGGATCAGTCGTGCAGAGGCGTTTTGGATGCGTTGTAGTCGATTGATTAGCTTGTTCGGGGCTTCCGTGTAGAGGGCGTTTCCGTAGTCGAGTCTGCTGCAGACGAGGGCCTGGGTGACCGTCTTTCTTGTATCTGTCGGGATCCATCTGTAGATCTTGCGGAGCATGCAGAAGGTGTTGAAGCAGGAGGAGGAGACGGCGTTGACTTGCTTGGTCATTGAGAGTGTTGAGTCGAGGATGATTCCAAGGTTGCGTGCGTGGTCGGTGGGGGTCGGGGCTGCCCCCAGTGCCGTTGGCCACCAGGAATTGTCCCAGGCTGACGGGTTGGAGCCGAGGATGAGGACCTCTGTCTTGTCCGAGTTCAGCTTCAGACGGCTGATCTTCATCCAGTCGACAACGGCCTTCATTCCTTCATGGAGGTTGGCATTGGCGGTGATGGGGTCCTTGGTGAGGGAGAGGAGCAGTTGAGTGTTGTTAGTGTAGGAGATTATGTTGAGGTTGTGCTGTCAGGCGACGTGTGCGAGCGGGGCCATGTAAATGTTGAACAGTGTCGGGCTGAGGGAGGATCCTTGAGGTACGCCGCAGATGATCTCTGAGGCTTCGGAACGGGAGGAGGCGGACGCTCTGGGTTCTGCCGGAGAGGAAGGAGGTGGTTAATTCCAGAGCCTTGTCTTAGATCCCTGCGGCGTGGAGGCGTGCGCGTAGTGTGCGTGGCAGACGGTGTCGGAGGTGGCGGAGAGGTCTAGGATGATGTGTGCTGCAGTCTCCCCGTTGTCTAGCAGGGTCCTGATGTCGTCGGTGGCGGCGATGAGGGCGGTCTCAGTGCTGTGGTTGCTGCCGAACCCTGACTGGGAAGGGTCCAGGATTCTGTTCTCTTCGAGGTATCGGGTTAGCTGTCTGTTAACAATTTTCTTGATGAGCTTGGCCGGGAAGGGGAGCAGAGGGATGGGTCAGAAGTTGTTGAGGTCTCTTGGGTCTGCCTTGGGTTTTTTGAGTAGGGCGTTGATCTCGACGTGTTTCCAGCTCTCTGGGAAGGTCGCGGTCTCAAGGGAGAGAATGATGACGTTGCGTAGGTGGGGTGCGATGGAGATGCTTGCTTTGTTGAAGACGTAGTGCGGGATTGGGTCTGAATGTGCGCCGGAGTGGATTGTGCTCATGGTCTTGATGGTGTCATCGACTCTTACGCTGGTCCAGGCTAGCAAGGGGATGTGGTCGATGGTGTGCGGAGGGTCTGTTGTGTTGCTGTCTGTTGGGGCTGTCTGGGTGTTGAAGCTGTCGTGGATGTCTGCTATCCTGCAGTGGAAAAAGGTGGCGAGGCAGTCGCACAGGGCTTGCGACAGCGGGATGCCGTTGGTGTTGGAGCTTGGGTTGGAGAGTTCCTTCACAATGTTGAAGAGCTCCTTGCTGTTGTGTGCGTTGTTGTCGAGGCGGTCTTTGAAGGAGGTCTTCTTGGCAGCCCTGATGAGGTGGTGGTGGTTGCAGACGGCGTCCCTGTGTGCTTCGTGGCTGTCCGGAGTTTGTTCACTGTGCCATTTCTTCTCTAGTTTCCAGCAGGCTTGCTTGGAATCTAGGAGTTCTGGGGTGAACCAGCTGGAGCTCGTGCTGGTGTCTCTGTCTGGGGGTTTCTTCAGCGGAGCGAGGGTGTTAGCGCAGTCCTCGATCCAGCGTCTGAGGTTGTGGGCAGCGACTTTGGTGTTGGAGGTTTCGGTGGGTGGGCTGAGAGCAAAGTTTGCATGTAGTTGGTCTTCAGTGATTTTGCTCCAGCAGCGGCGGGGGATCTGTTGGGTGCGGTGGTGTGTGGTGGGTTTCTGGAAGGTGAAGTGGATGCAGCGGTGGTCGGTCCAGAGGAGTTCGGTAGTGTGGCTGACTGAGACGTGCAGGCTTGAGCAGAAGACTGGGTCGAGCGTGTGACCTGCGGAATGGGTGGGCGTTGTGACGAGTTGTCTCAATCCGAGGTTGGCGAGGTTATTGATCAGGGTTGTTGAGTTGTCGTTGTTATTCTCAAGGTGAAAGTTCAGGCCTCCGAGGAGGATGTAGTCGGTGGAGGTCAGGAGGTGCGTGCTGATAAAGTCGGCGATGGAGTCGCTGAACTGGGGGCGGGGTCCGGGGGGTCGGCAGACGAGGGTGCCTCTGAGGTTGGAGTTGGGGTTTGTGTGGATCTGGAAATGCATGTGTTCGGCGGTGCTGAGCACATCGTCGGTGCTAGTCGAGACCCTGATGCTGTTCTTGTGGACAATGGCGATTCCTCCTACGACTCCGTTGGTGCGGTCTCTGCCGGTGATCTTGTAGCCGTCTGGGATGGCTATGGCGATGTCTGGTGCGGAGGTGTTGTTCAACCAGGTCTCTGTCAGGAAGGCGATGTCTGGGAAGGTTGTGTTGAGCAGGTCCCAGAGCTCGACGGCGTGTTTGCGTGCGGAGCGGGTGTTCAGTAGTATGCATCGGAGGTGGTTGAGGTCTTTCTTGGCAGGTGGTTTGTCGACTCTGTGGCTGGTGTAGCTGCAGTTCCGGCAGGTGAAGGGAGTGTGTGTGTGTTTCGAGGCGGCCTTGAAGCAGTTGTGGGTCCGTCCGGGGTTGAGAGCGTGCAGAATGCTGGCGTCGTAGTGGTGGCGGGTGTGGGGGCCAGGGGTTCTGGCGCTGGGCGCGGTCCAGGCGCGGGCCGGCATGTGTGGGGAGGTGGGAGTGAGGAGCAGCTGGGAGACAGGGGCAGCGAATGGGCAGTCATGGGGGCGGAGCCGCAGGGGACGCAGTTGGGGGGGAGGTGAGGGGCGACGAAGGAAACAGAAGGCAAAAGGGCACACAATTGTGGGAGAAGCAAGTGGCACAGAGGGCAGAGAGGTCACAAAAAGGTCACAAGAATACAGGGGGAAACGAGTGGCACAGAAGGCAAAACGGTCACAGGAAGGGCAAAAAGGTCACAGAAAACGGAGGGGGAAAGAGTGGCACAGAGGTCAAAAGGTCACAAGAAAGGGCAAAAATGTCACAAAAAAACAGGGAAACAAGTGGCGCAGTAGGCAGAAAGGTCACAGAAATGCAACGGCAGCTAAGCAACAGAAGGCAAAAACGGGGAGAGAGACACGGGGGCCGCGAGGGGAGCAGAAGGGAATCCAGGCAGAGAGACACTGGGGCAGCGAGGGAAAGAACGGGCACAGGCGGTGCTGTGCGGAGGGGGAGCGACTTACCTGGAAGGGTCAAGGGTCGCTCTCCTCACCGCGCAGCGGCCGGCCTATATGGGGAGGTGGTAGGGAGGAGCAGCTGGGAGGCGGTAGGTGGGGGCAGCGAATGGGCAGTCAGGGGGGCGGGGACGCAGCGGCGAGCGGCGACGAAGAAAACAGAAGGCAAAAGGGCACAACAATTGAAATGAGTGGCACAGAGGCAGAAAGGTCTCAGGAAAGGGCAGATAAGGTCACAAAATATGTGGGGAAATGAGTGGCACAGAGACAGAAAGGTCCCAAGAAAGGGCAGAAAAGGTCACAAAAAACGGGGGAAACTAGTGGCACAGAGGGCACAAAGGTCACGAGAAAGGGCAGAAAAGGTCACAAAAACGGGGGGAAACGAGTGGCACAGAGGCAGAAAGGTCACAAGAAAGAGCAGAAGAGGTCACAAAAAACGGGGGGAAACAAGTGGCACAGAGGCGGAAAGGTCCCAAGAAAGGGCAGAAAAGGTCACAAAAAACGGGGGGAAACGAGTGGCACAGATGCACAAAGGTCACAAGAAAGAGCAGAAGAGGTCACAAAAAACGGGGGGAAACGAGTGGCACAGATGCAGAAAGGTCACAAGATAGGGCAGAAAAGGTCACAAAAAACGGGGGAAACGAGTGGCACAGAGGGCACAAAGGTCACAAGAAAGGGCAGAAAAGGTAAAAAAAACGGGGGGAAATGAGTGACACAGAGGCAGAAAGGTCACAAGGAAGGGCAGAAAAGGTCACAAAAAACGGGGGAAACGAGTGGCACAGAGGCACTAAGGTCACAAGAAAGGGCAGAAAGGTCACAAAAACGGGGGGAAACGAGTGACACAGAAGGCAGAAAGGTCACAGAAATGCAGGGGCAGCTATGCAACAGAAGGCAAAAACGGGCAGAGAGACACGGGGCAGCGAGGGGAGCAGAAGGTAAAAACGGGCAGAGAGACACGGGCAGCGAGGGGAGCAGAAGGGAAACCGGGCAGAGAGACACGGGGGCAGCGAGGGAGAGAACGGGCACAGGCGGTGCTGTGCAGAGGGGGAGCGACCTACCTGGTAGGGTCAAGGGTCGCCAAACATTTGCTCCACATCAATGCAAGTCAAGGAAGGAAATAAATTCCCCCGATTTTTTTCCTTCAAATTCGTCCTTGTTTCAGTTACAGAATGTTGGCATGTCTGTTACATCATTACATTAACATGCCTACCATAGATTACTGAACGTAAAGTGCCACTGAAAGTGCCACACATAACGCATGGAAGAGTCACACCATGAAAACATCGAAATGTAACACATTAGCAGACTGAAAATTTGGCAACTATAATGTGTCTGGAAAGGCTTTTGGAAAAAAGCCTTAAAATGGCCAGATAACATCTTCATTTCGAGTCCGATTCTGAATTTAGTGTGGTAGAAATAGGAACCCGAGTAAGTGAGGTTCTGGGCTGTATGTTGGCGTGTTGTTATGTGATTAACTGTAAATAAAAGAATGGCGTGGATTTGAATAATATTTGGCGTTAAACAGTTTATAACCGGAATTAACCATTTCTTGACTTGGGGCTAGATGTAGGTAAATAGTATTTACCAATTCGTAAAAACCGAATTTTACCGATTCTGTATTTACGAATCGGTAAATGCTATGTAGCAAAAATTCGGTAAAAATTACCGAATCTTAATATTTACCAAATCGGTATTTACCGATTCGGTAATTGCCATTCATTCCTTTGGACCTGGAGGCCCATAGGAATGACTGTCAATTACAGAATCGGTAAATACCGATTCTGTAAAAGGGGGAAAACATTGAAGGGTGGCAGGGTGTCACTTTGACACCCTGTTGCACCCCTCAGTTGTTTGAGTGCACATGTTGCAGACATACATGCCCTAAGGGCATGTATGTGTACAACACAGCACTGAAGCAATTTGCATTAAATTGCTTTTTGGGGGGGTTTCGTTATTTACCACCAACTTGTAGTTGGTGGTAAATAACGAATTCTAACATGGGATAAGCACTCATTTAAGTGCTCCATACATTAGGAACTCAGTAATTTACCGAATCGGTATTTAAGAAAATCGGTAATTTACAGATTCCTTAAATTACTGTTTCAGTAAATTACCAAGGGCCCGATGTAGGTAAATCTTTTTTACCACTTCATAAATACCGAATCATACCGAATCGGTATTTAAGAAGTGGTCAAAAAGAGAAGGGCAGATGTAGGTAATTTTATTTTAAAAATTACCGAATCGGAAGGAATCGGTATTTACCGATTCGGTAAATACCGAATCGGTAATGCCCATTGATTCCTATGGGCATTGAAGCCCATAGGAATCAATGGGCATTACCGATTCGGTATTTACCAAATCGGTAAATACCGAATTTTGCAAGGGTGCAGGGGGTGTCACTTTGACACCCTCTAGCACCCTGAATTCAGGCACGTGTGCCATGTGGCACACAGACATGCCCTATGGGCATGTCTGTGTGTCACATGGCACTGGTGTGCATGCACACCTGTATTCAGTATTTTACCATCCAATAGGATTGGATAGTAAAATACCGAATCTGACTGGCCTGTGGGACTCAGAAGAGTCCCACCTACATTAGGAAATTACCGAATCGGTAAAAATACCGATTCGGTATTTTACCGATTCGGTAAATTTACAGATTCGGTAAATTTACCGAATCGGTAAAATGGCTCACCTACATCAGGAATGTCCATTTACCGGTCGGTAACGGCCGAAATCGGCCGTTACCGGTCGGTAAATGGACACCTACATCGGGCCCCAAATCCTTAATTTCGGCCCCCTACATGGGCAAAGCCTATTACCGGTCAGTAACGGCCAAAATTCGTTAATTTCGCCCGTTGGCCAACCGGTAATGGGCCACCTACATCTAGCCCCAGTATTATAAATGGCAGAGTCTTGCACACAAGTTATAAACACATGTTCGAGGCATATGGGCTGCAGATGGTACATTATGTATAGATCGCCATCTGGTGTTGGGCTCGGATGATTGCACTTTGTTTTTCTTCTGGAGAGTCTTTTGTATCTTGGTGACTCCTCCCTTAGTTGGTAGTGCGCATGGGCATCGGCTCCATCCTTAGATTGTTTTTTTCCGCCATCGGGTTCGGATGAGGATCGAGACGCTCCAGATCAACTTCAGAAAAAAGTGATTTATCGGCGCGTATTCCCTTTCCAATTCGACGGTATTGTTATCGAACGCGTTTCGTTTCCATTCCGAAGCGTTGAAGATTCAAAATCGAAGAGAAAAACTTAGATCTACGTCGAAGAAAAGGAGGCCTTTCTCGGCGCAGTCAAGCCCGGAGTCCATGGAAAGGACTCCATTCAAAAAATGTCCAACGTGTGGTGCTAAGTTCCCACACAAGGACCTACACGAGGTGTGCAACCTCTGTCTATCGCCTGAACACGAATCCAGGGACTGCGAAGCCTGTGCAGCATTCTCCTCCAAGCTAACGATTAGAAATCGTCGAGCTCGAAGACACGAGGTTTCCAGAATGCAGGCGGAAGCGATCCCGGAGCTGTTCGGAGACGAGCACATCGAGGAAGAAGAGGACCAGTCGGGGTCGGAAGGGGACCAGTCGGAGGTTGAAGAACTCATCGAGCAACAAACCGTGAGTGACGACGTCCCCTTACCGAAAAACCGACCCCGTGCGGTAACGACCCCGCCCTCGGGCCCGGTCAAACCGCAGAAAAAAGTTTCCGACGCCCCGCCCTCGGGCCAGGCAACGAAACTGAAAGTGAAACCGAAACACTCGGACCCCCACCATGTCGGATCCGAGAAAAGGGCGACATCGACTTCGGCACCGAGGCTACATACAAGGGAAAGCTCGGTATCTAAACATTCCATGCCGAAACATAAATACGATTTATCGTCCAAGATACACTCGATACCCAGAAAGTCGGAATCGAGCAGACATTCGGTGTCGAAAACAACAAGATCTGACGATCGAAAACAAAAGCACCTCTCGGAACCAGGATCTTCGGTACCGATTCAGGAGCAACAGACAGATCCCAAACAAAAGATCTTGTTTATTGATCCACAAACTGGGAAAGTGGTCACGAAGAAGAGAAAGAGTGAACAGTCAGAAGATAAACCTCTTCCTTCAAAAAAGAGAACAATGGAGACAAATATAACTCCTCCTGCTTCTCCTCGACATAAAGTCACACCCTCTTCTCCTATTCCTCACAATAGGCCAAATATTCCTACACCTTCCACACCAAGACCAGCTACACCTCAGTCAGATGTAGACAGTGATCTAGGGGAGGGAGAACCTTAAGGGGATGACAAAACTATCCCAGATGAGGAGGACCCATGGGAAAATTATGATGTAGGGTCGGATGAGGACAACGACCCAGAGCTATATCCCTCAAAGCCTTCACCACTTGATGATAACACAGGTTTTGTGCAGCTCATTAATAGGGCAGCAAAATATCACAAACTAGATATGCATACAGAACCTCAAATAGAGGATTTCTTGTTAGAGACTCTACCTAATGCACAGAGAACATCAGGTACTCTTCCTATGTTGAAGGGTCTTCTTAGTCACACAGAGGAAATATTCGAAAACCCAGTGAGAGCCAGGGTGTTAAACCCAAGAATTGATAAAAAATATAAAGCGGCTCCAAAGGACCCAATATTTATTAAAGGGCATGTACCTCTAGACTCGCTGGTGATCTCAAACGCTCGTAAAAGAGCAAACTCATTATCTACAGGAGAGGCTCCTCCACCAGATAAAGAGTCAAAGTTAATAGATGCATCAGGCAAAAGAGTAGCATCACAGGCAGCTAATAGCTGGCGTATAGCCAATACACAAGCACTACTCGCACGTTATGACAGGGCACATTATGATGAGTTAGAGAAACTTATCACACATCTCCCAAAAGAACATCAGAAAAAGGCAGATCAATTAATACAGGAAGGTAAAATAATAACCAATACTTCCATTAAGTGCGCATTAGACGCAGCAGACACTGCAGCAAGATCTATTAACACCAGTGTCATGCTAAGAAGGCACGCATGGCTTAGAATCTCAGGATTCAAACAAGAAGTACAAACAGCCCTACTGAACAAACCTTTTGATCAGAAGACACTGTTTGGTTCAAGCACAGACGAGACCTTAGAAAAAATGAA
The DNA here is from genome assembly GCF_964263255.1 of Lissotriton vulgaris. NCBI lineage: Eukaryota > Metazoa > Chordata > Amphibia > Caudata > Salamandridae > Lissotriton > Lissotriton vulgaris. The sequence continues at coordinate 414,345,460 of NC_141689.1, read as the reverse complement.
GAAAGATACAGAAACGGCTAAGTCAATGGGAGCATTGCAACAGCCAACACACAGAGGTTCCTTTCGTAGATCCACCTATAGAGGGGGCTCAAAGAATACAGGAACAAATCAGCAATCCACCTCTTTCACACCAACATCACCCAGAGGTAATTCAAGAGGCAGTTACAGAGGTAACAACAACAAGGGTAGAGGCCGCGGAAATAATAACAACCGCAACGCCTCAACACCAAAACAGTGACTTCATAGAACTCCCCCCAGACCACATAACACCGATCGGGGGACGTCTATCACAGTTCCTACCTGTCTGGGAAAACATCACATCAGACAAGTGGGTGAGACAAATTATCCAACATGGTTATTGCCTAGAACTCACAGCTACCCCACCAAACATCCCCCCCAAACAGCGTCCAATGAGTCAAGATCATCTGACATTGTTAAGAGAAGAAGTTCTAGCACTTCTACAAAAGCATGCAATAGAGAAGGTCCCAAAAGATCAACAAGGAACAGGAGTATACTCTCTATACTTCCTGATCCCCAAAAAGGACGGGTCCCTAAGACCCATACTAGACCTCAGACCTCTCAATGCTTACATAAATTCGGAGCATTTCCACATGGTCACGCTCCAACAAGTACTCCCTTTACTGAAGAAAGGGGACTTTCTTTCTACACTGGATCTAAAAGACGCTTACTTTCATATCCCATTTCACAAAGCCCACAGAAAATACCTAAGGTTTGTGTTGGAAGGACAACACTATGCGTTCAAAGTCCTTCCGTTCGGTGTCACAACAGCACCAAGAGTTTTCACAAAATGTCTAGCTGTGGTGGCAGCACACCTAAGAAGACAACAAATACATGTCTTCCCATACTTGGACGATTGGCTAATAAAGGCCAAGTCAAAAGAAGAATGTCTTCACAACACACAGAAGACAATTCAATTGCTGCACCACCTAGGGTTCACAGTGAACTACAAAAAATCGCACCTGCAACCAAACCAGATTCAGCAATACCTGGGGGCTACAGTGGACACAGAAAAGGCAATAGCATACCCCAACCCAGTCAGGATACAAACAATGGTCGGGTTAATACAAAGATTTCAACCACAACACTCACTACCAGCACGAGTGTTTATGCAACTATTAGGCATGATGTCCTCATGCATACTGCTAATACCACATGCCAGACTTCAAATGCGTCCTCTACAGGAGTGTCTAGCGACACAGTGGAATCAGGCTCAAGGTCAGATTACAGATCTGGTGTTGGTAAACGACCGGACGTACCGCTCTCTGAAGTGGTGGAACACAGAAAACATTTCCAAGGGACGGTCGTTCCTAGAGCCAATTCCACAAGTAATAATAACAGCGGACGCATCGCTCTCAGGATGGGGAGCGCATATGGACAAATACACAGTGCAGGGGAAGTGGAGTGTGCAGCAAAAGAAACTGCACATCAACTACCTGGAACTATTAGCAGTGTTTCTAGCACTAAAAGCTTTCCAAATGCAAATAACAGGCAAGGCAGTCCTGATCAGAACAGACAACATGACTGCAATGTATTATATTCAAAAACAGGGGGGGACACACTCTCTCCAACTATCCAAACTAGCACAGGACATTTGGAGATGGGCCATTCCTCAAAAGATCTATCTGTTAGCAGAACACCTGCCAGGAGTTCAAAATCAGATAGCAGACAACCTAAGCAGACAGTCAGAGCAAGTACACGAATGGGAGCTGCACGACCAAATACTGCAGCCATTCTTCCAAAAATGGGGGCAACCAGAGATAGATCTGTTTGCCAATCATCAAAAAGCAAAATGCAAAAACTTCGCATCCAGGTACCCACACCAACGGTCCCAGGGCAATGCACTATGGATAAATTGGTCCAACAAATTTGCTTACGCGTTCCCTCCTCTGCCACTAATTCCGTTACTGGTTCGGAAGCTGCAGCAACACTCAATGACAATGATACTAGTGGCACCCACGTGGGCAAGACAGCCGTGGTTCACCACACTGCTACAACTCTCACAAGTACCACATCAAAAGCTAAGATTATTACCCATGCATCTTACACAGAACCATGGAGAAATAATGCACCCAGATCCCAAACAACTGAACCTAGCGATCTGGCTCCTGAGGTCATAGAGTTTGGATATTTAGATCTACCACCAGAATGTATGGAAATCATTAAACAAGCAAGACGTCCTACCACCAGAGCATGCTACGCAGCAAAATGGAAAAGGTTTGCTATACACTGTAACAGTAAGCAAATCAACCCTCTGGACGCATCCACTAAACAAATCATTTGCTATTTACTACACTTACAGCAATGTAACTTAGCATATACCTCTATAAGAGTTCACCTCGCAGCTATAGCAGCGTACCTACAAAACAGGCAACATCTTTCCCTGTTTAAAGTACCAGCAATTAAAGCTTTCATGGAAGGACTCAAAAGAGTCATTCCACCAAGAAGACCACCTTCCCCAGTCTGGAATCTCAACATAGTACTTACCAGACCAATGGGGCCACCCTTTGAACCTATGCATAGGTGTGAAATACAATTCCTCACATGGAAGGTGGCCTTCCTCATAGCTATCACGTCACTTAGAAGAGTAAGTGAGCTGCAGGCTTTTACAATTCAAGAACCATTTATGCAGTTACACCAAAATAAAGTGGTTCTTAGAACAAACCCAAAATTCTTACCAAAAGTCATTTCAGCATTCCACATCAATCAGTCAGTGGAATTACCGGTTTTCTTTCCAAAACCACAAACAGTAGCAGAAAGAGCCTTACATACATTAGATGTTAGAAGGGCCATACTGTACTATATAGAAAGAACACAAACTTTCAGAAAGACAAAACAGCTATTTGTTGCGTTTTCTCCAACACACAAAGGCAATCCCATCTCTAAGGCGGGCATTGCAAGATGGATTGTAAAATGCATTCAAATATGCTACTTAAAAGCAAAGAGAACATTAACTGTTCCTCCTAGAGCTCACTCTACACGTAAACTAGGAGCATCTATGGCATTTTTGGGAAACATCCCACTAGATGACATATGCAAAGCAGCTACCTGGGTTACACCACACACCTTCACAAAACACTATTGTGTAGATGTGCACACAACACAACAAGCTAGAGTGGGACAAGCAGTATTAAAAACTTTATTTCAAACAGTTGCAACAGACACTGGCGACCACCGCTAGGGAGAGAACTGCTGTATAGTCTATTCATAATGTACCATCTGCAGCCCATATGCCTCGAACGGAATATGCTACTTACCAGTATGCATCTGTTCTTGGCATAGAGGGCTGCAGAGTGGTACATGCCCTCCCAGCCTCCCCGGAAACCTGTGTCTGTTCCAACATTATTCTTATTTAGATACACTTACATGGGCATTCTTGTCTGTATTCTACTACACTACTCCATCTAACCCTACTATGGCAAAACAATCTAAGGATGGAGCCGATGCCCATGCGCACTACCAACTAAGGGAGGAGTCACCAAGATACAAAAGACTCTCCAAGAGAAAAACAAAGTGCAATCATCCGAGCCCAACACCAGATGGCGATCTATTCATAATGTACCACTCTGCAGCCCTCTATGCCAAGAACAGATGCATACTGGTAAGTAGCATATTCCTTACCATTGATTTTCTTTAATGGTATTTGCAATTTTGATTATAAAGCCAATGCTAAAACAAAAATTGAGCTGGCTTCTCAGCATGTCTCTTTCAGAGTTATCTGCATTTTTCTTATTTCAAGATACATTTTGTTAAGGTTTTTACACAAGTAAGTGTGCAGTAAAGATATAAAGAGGTAAAGAAAAACAAGTACCCATGGGGGTATCATAAAAGGCAGTTCAAAACAATATTCTACTTTTTTGGATAGGAGAAGCCGCGTGTACTGTAGATAATGTGTGTCGTTTTAGACAGTATGTTGTAAAGATGTGGGTTTTGCAGAGTTATCTTGAATTTCCGACTGCGCCAGCGCTGGCGCGCAGGTCGTTCCTTCCAGAGTGCACATGACCCACGTTTTCAGACTCGTGTTAACTGCTTTCTGGCAGTATTTATTCGTCTCATAAGAGGCTAGGGTCTGTCTGGCACTACCACCGCGACAGCTGGGAGCTACAGTCACTTCACACTCGGGATGCGGCTGCATCTGTGGCGGGAAGCAGACCCGTGTCGAGCAGGTGTAGGGGAAGGACGGATTATTAGTTGATTTATGCGTATTTTTATTACAATTACAGCTATGTAACTTGATTTGGTAATGAAGAGTTTCTTACCAGTTTTTTTTAATCTCCTTAAATAAGGGTTTGAAGAAGGGCCGGATTGGGATCACAATTCGGGCAGCCCCAAAAAAGTTGCCCACATTCCCTGATCAAGCTCGGTTATGAAACATAATTTGGCCAGTCTCATTGGGCTCAATTTAATTATGTATTTTAAAGCTCATAGAGCTAGACACATTGGTGAAAACTAAAAGAACTACATTTTGACTGGGCTGGCAAGGTGAAATAAAGTTGCCCAAAGGCCACAACTCCTGATGTGGCTGCCACCGGGCCAGTTTTTTAACCAGCATTAACTGTATTTGAATGTCCTGGCCGATAAGAAAATGAAGAAAATCTCCTAAAGCTGGCATTTTCTCCTCTGCTAAATAGGCACTTCAAACAGTAAACATTAGGTGAACGTCGTTTAAAATGTGGCCTAAAGCTGCTTGAATGATTCGTGACAGAAAGTTAAAACTAAACAAAGGTAGAAAAGCCAAGTTAATCATCTAACTCCGTGATACTCGTTTCATAAACCTGGGAAAGACGGAAGGCATGAGTTATCTATGCTGAGATTCAAAGCTATGACATCCATGTATGAGCTCAGCCAGCTGTTCATTCTTATCATTTAATAGTGTTCTCTCCTTTATGAGGTGAGCTTTCCGTGAACAATAATATTGCTGCAGGCCAAATACATGGGGTGAACTCTCTGTTACAATGCCTTGCACAATACTACCAGGTAGCTCATTCTCTCAGACATATGGACTCTCTGCGAAGGGAACTAGTGCTGCAACACAGCTATTAACTTGCAACAACATGAGCGTGGCTTTAGGCCAGCAGCAACAAACTTCACTTTTTCCTGTATACAAAGTGTTGTAGGTTGAATACATATGACTGGCTGAAAGTCAACTTTGTGGCATAACGTCTAGTATAGAATGTATACTAGAGCTGCAGAGATAGGGAATTATGTCAGACGTTGTGCAGTTTATCTTGGAAAGCTTTAGAGTTACAAATGTTTATGTTCACCTGCATAAGGCAATATAGCTGCACTCCAGGCAATGAAACTTAAGCTTCATGAAGTCAAGTTATGAGGCAAAATGTTTAGGCTTGCAGGCTTACAATACTGTAGCACTATGAACATAAAGCCTGAACAGGTGCATAATGCTGCAGTCTAACTTGCGAGCGGCAGCACAGTGAAATTATAGGGTCATATGCTCAGAGCAGTGGTGCTGCAATCCAAACCAGGTAAGCTGCAGCACTATGAACTCATAAGAACTTATGCGCAAGGCAGTAGTAGTGCTGCTGTCTGTAGTAGGATGCTTCAACATTATGAACCGAAATTACATTTTACACAGGGCACTAGTAGAGATGGGTGAAGCACTTATGCCTTGAGTCAGATCCAAGGCTCTAGAGTAGCCAGAGATTCTCTTGGACCCTTTAGCCTAAAACAAGCTGATATTTTATGTGTTCTGCTTGCCGAACCTCACGGTCTAACCTCATGCCCCAAGAATTACAAACAAACTATAAACTTTGATGTAATACAGGAGAGACACAGGAGAGGCACTTGTCTAAAGTGAATGATCTTAGGCAAACAGGAGAGACACTTGTCCAAAATGTATGATCTTAGGCAAATATTTTATTTCAACTCTCTCCCTTTTAAGGTCTTGCCTGAGGCAGCGCTGTCGCTTTCGAGACTTTTTGTTAGCTTATAGGGGGCTTAGAGCCCGCCCATTACTTACCATTGGTTGACTTCATTGTTTTTCTCGCCTCTCATTGGTCCACGCATGCGGAGTCCACTTTTTCCTTATGTATTTGGCCTTCCATGGATAACAGACCAAATACTGATTCATTTCTTATTGGCCTTATTAGGCTGTTGCGCTAAATTTGAGGTACTTTTTTTCTCCTTTTTTTTGTTGCATTCTTCATTGCTGTTTCCCACTTCTCCCATTCTGTGTCGTTGCTTGCCCATTTGAATACTTCTAAGTATTGGGATTTATCTCTGTACTGTTGCAGCTTTAATTAAGTATTTTATGTTGGATTGACAGGTTATTAGCCACTGCTTCTTTATTCTGTTCATTAGTTGCTGATTTATTTGTGCCTGTCCGCAGTTTTGAGCAGGTGCTTTCCACATCCTGCTCTCTAACATAGTAACGTTTAGGGCCATAGTTCCCCCATATGCCAGTTGCCCACTCACTTTGTTGGCACCTCCATCCTGTTGTGTTCAGTACCCATAACTCAACCTTTACTATAGGGAGGGGAGTTTGGGCCTTTGCACCCGCTGCATTATCTGTGTGTGGTGCTTGCATGAAGATTTTAGCCTCTCTCCATGTTCAGGCACCATGCCCATCCGTACATTGTTAAATCTCATTACATTTATATGGAACCGTGGACGTTAAGCACAACTGCAACTCAAAGAACATACCAGGTTGACAGTAGAAACTGAACATGTGATGCTCTGCCAGCATAGGGCAAAGAGGAAACCCTAGCCTGTGCTCCCTTTGTGAATGGCTGCATGTGGGCATCACCTGACAGAGGGTGTGAGCTTGACTTATCACAGTTGTGATGTAGCTCAGTGTCCCAGTGCTGCCGCGGTGGCATATGCATTCATGTGACATGTACGTTGCAAGCTGGAATCCTAGCGGTTCTGACTCAGCATTTAAACCAACATGTTCCAGAGGAAATGAGTACCAAGTAGCTATTTGTAAAGGTGTTAAATAGTGGGTAGCTTTTTGCGTGTGTTACATGAATAAATCTTGTGCTTTTGTGGTGACTGTTAGTTGATTCTGTCTGCTGCATCATGGGCTGATTGTGTTAGTTGTTTCAGTGACCAACATTTTCCTCCTTATCGGGATCGGGTCTGGGCATGACTACCTCCCCGCACCTTCCCTGACCATGGCGACCCAACTTCTGTAGTTCTGTATAAGTAAAAACTGCAGTGGTGACTTCCTGTACCACACTCCACACTCCATATCAGTGAAAGAGTCTTGTGTCCAATACATTTCTGATGCTTCAATCCTTGTGTGAGAGTCATATAACCCCTCCCCCCAAAATAAATACTCTATTTAGGTTTAAATAAACTTGTTTTTAAATTTGAAACTACAAATTCAGAGTCATGTCTCATCCAAGCAGTCTGTGCATAACAATTTATTCCTATTCACAGGGTAAGCTGACCCCCACACACACACAAATTATTGTGGCAACTGCAAAAACATTTAAATCAAGTCACTTTATCATCATATAGAACATCTAAAGAACTAGAAGAAACCTAATGGGGAAGGGAAGTGACATAGTGACAAAATAAAACTCCTCACACTTACAGTCCCCAGATTCCTATTTCCCCCTCCCTAGAAGCACTACCCCAACAAGTAAAGGTCGGCCAATTGGCCCACCCCCTACCTAACAAATTTACAACACCCATGTTAGCAATATTTGTGCTGTTAGTGCTTTTAACCCACTCCGTGCTCGCATCGGCCGTTGGCCGACCGAGCACTACCTTCTGGGTGCTGCGCATGACCGTTGGCCAATGCAGCCCCGCCCACTCCGTATAACGCCTGCACCACGGCGGAATGTCCGCCGCGGTAAATGGGTTAAAACTGTCATTTACATCTACCCGTAACTGATTACATTTCTCTCTTGGTTTTCCTATATACTGAACTAATGCCTCTAGGATGCAATCAATACCCCATACCCCCTTCTTTACAAGCCAGAAAGGCAAAGACACCCCAGAGCCCAACTATTGCGTTTCACAGACTGCAGAATCTGCTATGTGGTTTTAAAATGTGTTTGAAAAGTGTATGTCGCACCCGTTTTTGGATAGAAAATATTATCTGTTTAAGTGCATGAAAAGCAGGATTTTTTGGGCTATGGATTTGGGCCTAACCTGGAGGGTTGCACAAGAACTACAAAGTGTGGATTGAGCCTTCCTGTAGCCAAGGAGATTTTGACTTGAGGAGCACCTCACTGCCCCCTGCACAGCAGCCTGCGCTTATGGTCAGTGGCCCCTTATATAAATGCCTTACAGGTTGTTTCATCTGTGCTCTGACTGGCTCCTAGGGCTGGGGTTTCTATTTGACCTAGGGCTTAGGGTTTGAGTTTCGATTTACTAATAGGGCTAGGCATCTACTTGGTTCCTATGGCTAGGGTTTCTTTTGGACATGGCTTAGTGTTTGAAATCTGATTAGCTGGTAGGGCTAAGGTTTGGATTGGTTCCTAGGGCCAGTGTTTCGATTAGACTTAGGGCCTAGGGTTTGAAATCTGATTGGCTAATAGGACTAGGGCTGTGATTGGTTGTTAGAGCCATGTCTCCCATTGGCTCTAGGGCTAGGTTTCCCATTGGCCGGAGGTCACGTGACCTAGGGTTATTTAATCTTAGACCTCAGGGCATCTCATATCGGGAAACTCAGCCAAAGGCGAAAGAACAAAGGCCATAGAGGACAAGGGCAGTTGCGTGTTTGGGCCTAGGTCCAGAAATGATACACTTTTTTACCATTTACTAGCTACCACCTTAAGTCATCCACAAACAGATTAACACAGTAAGAAAATGTTCACAACTCACTTGCAGCAAGCAAACCCTAACAACACGTGTCTCAACAACGCCTACAAAACTTCAGAAGCCACATCAATGCACCTCAATTGTCAAATAACCATTCCCTACCCCTGCCACTCTGTCCTACACCACTATCAATTCCACACATCACCAACACAACACAAACCCACTTCATACTTAACCTCAATTCCTACAGACACACACTTCCTGTTCATAGGAAATACCAGCTCTACCTTCCAGGTACTCCTATCAGACCCCTTTCCAAATCCACTGACCAAATACTCAACATATTAATCAAAGACAGCACCCTCCTCCTCTTTCTACCAAAAACCACAACCAAACAATCCTTACATTCCACTCCACCACACATCCTCTGGCCACCAAGTCTAACACAAACACTCATAACCCGTGTCCATCCCCTCTCACACACCACATATGCTCTTCTCCCACTCACATCCACACCACCTTTACCTTTACAAATCACCCTCCACTCAAAAATCATTCACAGAAATTCACCACATCAGTATCTCATCTCGCTACTCCTCATAAACAAAACATAACACACACACCAGCACATCAAAACCTCGGACACAGGCAACTTCATACTATATTCCATTGCAAAATAGAAACAAACACACACTCCAACCTTCCTGACTACAAAAATAAGACCGATCTTCAATCATCTTAACTCCCAAATCAACTATCTTCACTAACACCTACCATAAACACCCCAACACTCATTCACCAGCCTCTCATCCATTGCATAATTTAGATTATTTATTTACATGCTCCACCACCCATCCAACCAATACACCTTCCACCCTAAACAAACACAAACAAATTAAACAACATACCACTCTTCACAACTCCATGTTTGTTACACAACAAGGCTACTCTACAAAAGCAACACAGCTCAGTAACTCACTCTCAACTACCATCCCCTACACACGCAGACCCAGCACAATACCTTCCAAACCAACTGGACAAGGATTGCGATATAGAAAAACAACATGATGACTATCTTTATATAGTTAATACCAACACTATTAATACACATGCCACGGGGCATGGCGAAGATGGTGTGGAGTTGGATTTTTAGATACTGAGCTCCGAGCCGGCCTGTAAAAATCCCACCATAATCCTGGCCATCGTAACACTAACTAGCCTGAATTTTCCTGCCCAGACACTCTGCCACTGCTGAGAACCTGCTGGAGCTCTGAAGTGCCTGCTCCCCATCTGAGATGATAGTGCTGCAAGGAAACGGAGGCACGAGGTGAAGCACGAGAGCCTTATTCCCCACCCACCCTCACTCCCCCTCTGGTAGGCCCGGGGCCATGTGATCGGTATCCTCTGATCCAGAGTCTCCCCCACCCCCTGCCCTGCTGCAGACTGGGAGCGGCGGCGTGAGGCAGTGGACAAGTGGTGAGGTGAAGTGAGGCTAATGTTGCCTGCTATATCAAGTCTGCCCGAGGTAGTGAAACGGGGGGCTGTCATGGCCACTAGGAGCTGTTGGGAGTGGTGCCTCTCGGAGGGAGGACATCTTGTTCATTGGGGACAGCGGAGGGAGGGGGCATGCATGGCAGCCGTAAGCCTGGAGTACTGGGAGTTGCGAAAGGGGCCAGGTGAGGCCTACTGCGTCGTTTGCCAATTGCGGCCTTGGATCTCCTGGGGCAGTGCCTGTAGGTTGAGCCGCGGCCAGCATGTCAGTGCATTAGGCCTCCCCCCGCTCTGGGGGGAGATGGGCGAAGGTAGGCCGGTGCGGTTTGCTCAGCTGGGGGTACCTACTTGCCAGCCATAAGGGTCCACAGGCCTCTCTCTGAGGCGAAGACCCACGGTGTGTGGCACTGCGTCTGCAAGCGGGGACGTTCGCCGATCCTGCCTGCTCTGCTCCTTCTCTGACCGGCGTTGCTGTACCCTGGGGTAGTGGACCCCGTCTGGTCCTCCGGCAGCGTGTTCTTGCCCCCCCACCAGTTTGGTAGATTTAGACTTGCCATGGATGGAGGAGTGGCGACGCCCTAGAGCTGGCACCTTGGTGGATGCTTGGAGCAACCTCTAGTAGTTGAGAGAGACTGCTCTGACAGCTTAGTGCAGCCTGTTGTGCCCTATGATGTTATTTCTGTCCACGAGGCAATACTACAGAGCCTTGTTGGCGGATCACCTATTGTTCCAAGTGGAGTGGAGGGGCCTTAGACACTGGTGGAGCCCTGAGAAGGTAGGCACTGCGCCTGTGGGACCGCCACAGTGGTCTGACTCCAACCTCCAATTCATAGTCAGTGGTCCAGCAGCGGCCTCTCAGTGGCAAAGCACAAGGACCCCAAACCCTCCTGACAGAGGCGCCTGGATCTTTATGCCAGAGTGGTAACGCCCCTGCCATCGGATCCCGTGCCGCAGCCCCCGACTGACAATGCCGCTCTTCTACTGGCAAAACAGTCCTCCCAAGAGGCGCTGGAGTGCAGGGGGGGTTAGGTGCGCACGGAAGTCACACTCCTACACCTTTCCAGAGAGAAGACCTTTGTTTGTCCTGCGATGTGAACATTGCATCTAGGCCTTGAGGTATGGGGGTCTTCTGACAAAGCCCAGAGGTCTTCTGTTTTATAATAGACTATGTCTTGTCACGGGGAGGGTGATTAGGTCATTCATTCCTTTTCCACTGTTTTTTATGACATGACATCCCCGTTCGTATTCTATGGTATTGTAACAATGCTGACTATATTGTGTTTAAGCAATCTGCTGCTAGTATTGGCTCGTGTACTGCACCATAGAGCGCGCTAGTTGAAATAAACATTTTAAACTATACTGCGTCTCTGATTACTCGTATTGTGGACAGGTATGAATGTGTAAGCGAAAGAGTGTCTGGCTCCCACGATTCCCAAGATAGAGTGCGTGTTCTGGATTGTCTAATCTTTGGTAGCTCTGCTGTAGACGGAGAACGAATGAGACACTATACAGGGCTCGAAAAATCCAAAAAATGGTACTAGTTCTGCAGGTCTAGTACCTTGAAAAATCTCCTCGACCTAATTGCAACCTACTTGACCTCTGTCTCTGAAAGCGGAGCAAATGTGACAAGATAACAAGATTTAAAGGCATCTTTATTGCTCATTCACTTTGTGAGCAATAAAAATGCCTACTCGCCAGAAAGAGCGAGTAGGACCAAAAAACAGCTGGCTCTCATTAAATTTAGCTCGCAAATGCGAGCGGTCGAGGGAATTTTTCGAGCCCTGCTATTCCTAGTCGGTTTGGGAGTTTGGGTACGAATGTGGTATGTCTGTACACCACCTATTCACTGAGGTCCTGTTTTCCTGTGCATAGTTCTGTATATGTGCAGAATCCCTACAACATGGTGCCACAAACATTTGGCCTGGTTCTTATCTACGAGACGCTTGAGTAGTGCTTGCGCTTGTCCACGATACCCTCACTTTTGCCTCCGGAGGCGGCTGTGATGGGACAACCTACTATATTGATGTTTTTATAGGTTCTTTCAAGCTTGATGTTATATAAAAAAGGTTACTTTCTTATTTGCCCTTGTACTGCCTGTTAGTAAGTTCTTCTTCCTACTTTCGTAATGGGACATTACATTACCGCGCATAATCGTGCCCCGCTCAGGGATTTCTTGAGAAATTATGGTGTCCCTGATGAAGGGGTGTCTTTGACGTTTGTGGTAAGAGCGTATCCTGCGTATCCGTTTGAAGACTTTTACTCTTGGTTCACCTTTCCGGCAGTGAACGTAGATGACAATTTATTTCATGATTACACCACAACGGCTGTTCCGGTAGCTTATCATCCCTATCGGGCCCTTGAGGTTCCGCTTCCAGCTTGGCAAAACGTATTTGGTTTAATGGCGCCCTTCCTCACTCGTATACGCCGGTCCGTTTAGGTCCTTTGTGAATTGAAGGGGCCACATGGCCGGTGTTAGCTGGGTATGCACCCCACCTGTGTGGGTTGACAGCTGCTACGCTGGACGAACTGCAGGTGTTGCATACTTCATTAATTTGTGTACACCAGGCTGTAATACAGTTTGTGTTGCGTGCTTTCCAGGTGGCTCCACCTAGAGTTGTACCACAACCTGCGGGGGCTGGTGGAGTGACTATCGGCCCCGTTATGGTTAATTCTGTGATGAGCAAGCGTCCGACTAATAAGGATGAACTGCCTTATTAGCTTACCGAGAAGTTTGGACAGCTCAAAGCTGTTTTTCTTAACACCTCTCCTGTAGAAAAACACTGAATTTTTTTTGTCAAAGTTGTTTTTATTATGGTTTATAAAACATGACTCAGGGCACAATCCGCCCACATGCCCTCGCAGGGGTTCTCCAAAGTGCATAGTACAACAGTTGCATCACCGGCATACAAGAAAACTGAGCACCCCTTAGCTACCATGGACCCACTTCCAAGCACCATCCCTTGAGTAGGTGTTGGGCGGCGGGGCAAACGGGGAGCGGTTACACTTTACATATAGGGAACCATCAGGAAGGGTGCTATCAAGTCTCTATGTGTCCCCACGTTCCCTCCTCCGTCAGCGCTCCAGTGATGGCCAAGAAGTCAGTGTGCACCACCAGCCCACCATGACCCCCAAGGAACACAAAGTATATCCTCAGTGGAAAAACACAGAATTTTAACTACTAGTTTGCTTCAAGATTTGCTTCCAGAGTTAGCTGATTGTAACACCTGGAGAAAGGTGTTTGCGGCTGTATATTCGAAATGTTTAGGCACACCATCAATGACTGTCCTCCCCTCCTTGATAAAGCAGGTTCAGGATGAACATGGAGCTGAAGCGGCTATGGAACTAGGGATGCGTCTGCTGGAAGTGTTCGACGTGGTGGCTGATATGATCCTTGGGCGATGCTCTGAGCTTTCAAGTCGCTAACAGCTTGGCAGCAGTCCCTGAGATGGACAAACCACGCGAATTACCAAAAATTAATCTAAAGGCTTATAAAACCATTGGTCGCAATAGTTTGGGGAACAAACCTTTTACTCAGTCGCAAACTAAGGCACACTTACAGCCTAAAGTGCCATCTGACATCTAAAAAGAACTGGAGAAACAAAAAGAAAGATCAACAACAGAAACAGGGGTCGCATGCTAGTTCCCCGACACATGAATCTTCTGAGCGTATTTATGACTTGCGCGACCTCGCAAAAATTAAGACTCCTGATAGATTTCAAATCCCTGATCAGCGTTCTCCTCGTTCTTCACAGGACACATCCCACTCACATGCTGATGGTGGGGATCACCAGGATCGTGGCAAGAGTAAACAGGTTGCAAGGGCACATGATCAACCTCGTCAATTTGACTCCAAGGGCAAGCAAGACAAACCGCCACGCTTCCGGGCCCCTTTTCAAAAGAAAAAAGTTGCCGCTTTAACAGCAAGATATGCCTCGGACAGTGAGATCCAGACTACTGGATTGGACTTGGACGGTAACCCTGCTAGACAGTGCAGCAGAAGTAACCAAGTGCAGGAGGCACTGCGTCCTTGTCTGGAGGTGACTGCAACTGATACTTTTGTTACAGCAGAAATAGCTGACACCCAGGTGTCCCCCCCCCCCCCCCCCCCCCCCGGATCGGCTGTACAAAGTAACTTTTCTGGGATCTTCTGGGAGAATCTGACTGCTTCCTATGACATTTTACTGGCAAAGTCAATCTGGCACCCACCTTTTGTTCTGGCTGCAGCTTCGGGGGTGGGAGGGGGTGATACTTCCTAGTTTTTCTCATTATGTTCCCAAGGAGCATGCTGAGGCTTTTGCAGCTGAGTGGGCTTTGCCCTTGGCGCCGGCTATGTACCGTAATCAAGTTGGCTGGGATAAAGACTCACTGCTACATGAGATTCCATTACGATTGATGCCTCAACCACAACCACAATATCTCATTCAACGTGAAGCAAAAGGTCCTGTCGCCGATATTCTCACTTAGTTGGAATATCAAGGACTAATTGAAACATGTATATCGCCAATGAATAATCCTCTATTTACTGTATCCAAACCCGACGGGTCTTACCTCATAGTTTTTGATTAACGGCATTTGAACTCCCATTGCCGGACCTTTGCGGTACAGAATACCCATAATTCTGCCTTAGTGGGCAACATAGTTCGTAAAAAATATAAAACAACTCTTGATATTTCCAATGGTTTTTACAGCCACAATCTGTCCCCTGAATGCAGTCAATGAACCGCTTTCACAACCGCTGGAATAGAGAAAAAATACAGTTTGCCAATGGGCTACCAAAACAGCCCCGGAGTATTCACTGCACGTGTTGTCTCTTTGTTAGACAGCATTGACCCGGATGCATTTTCATATGTTGATGATATCTATCTCACAGACGATGAATTATGGCCGCATCTGTGCCGAGTTTTACTAGTTTAATTTTGCTCGCACATCGCTTGTTATAGGGTGCTCTTCTTGGGCTATGAGCTCAACAATGAAGGTCGAGGCCTGGCTCTTCATTTTCTGGAGAAATGTGTACGGTTGCAATCTCCAACCACACTGAAAAAACTTTAGTCCTTGCTGGGATTTTTTAATTTTGGGCGTTCTTATATTCCCAAATATGCCCAGCTTATAAAGTCACTTTATGCGCTGATACAACCTACTTTTTGAAAAGCCTGTTGGTTACCGGAACATTCAGCTATTTTACTTTCTTTGCAATCTGACTTGCTCGAATCTAAATACTTGTTGACGCGTGATAACCACACTAACCTAGTGATACGAATCGTACAGGGCGCAGTGGGTTTCACTTACTTGACATACAATGAAGGAGTCACAGTACCAATCGCATACAAATCACATGTGTACACTTCGGCCAAAATGAGGTTTTCAACTGTCGAGAAAGTTTTGACAGCTGTGCAAATGGCTGTCCTGAAGGAACGCGCCTCGGGCAAAAGGAAAACGCATTTTGGTGGTTACACCTTACTTTACCTTGAAAGCAGTTACGAAGGCAAGTGTGCCAAACTTAAAAGCTTTACATCCCCGTTGGATACAATGGGCTACTTCTTTGACGTCCCCAGATGTTACTTTTACCTTTGACGTCTCTCTTCAGACACAGGAATTTTTGCAGTACGAACATGTTCATCCACCACCTTTGTCTTTACTTCCTGTGGAAGACTACGCATGGATTATTTACACTGATGGTTCGGCTCAACCAGCTACGGTTTCTAAACATGCTTACTCAGCAGCATGTACTATTGTTGCAGGTACAATGGTGAATGGAGAAATCAAATCTTCCACAGTGGACACTCTGGCGCTGGGAGACTGTACTGCACAAAAGGCCGAGCTGCGTGCCTTAGTTCTTGCTCTCGAGTTTGCTGATCCAAACGTTTCAACTCTTATCGACTACAACGAATACAGAACGCCTCTGCACACCTTATCCTCAACATCCCCCGCCAGAGCCACATCACAGCCCACCTGAGACACCTGCACTGGCTCCCCGTCAACAAGAGGATCACCTTCAAGCTCCTCACCCACGCTCACAAAGCACTCCACAACACCGGACCAGCGTACCTCAACAAACTGCTCACCTTCTACACCCCGATCCATCAGCCACGCTCCGCTGACCTCGCCCTCGCCACTGTCCCCTGCATTGGATGAGCAACTCCTGAAAGCAGATCATTCTCCCACCTCGCCGCAAAAACCTGGAACACCCTCCCCATCCGCCTGCGACAGACCAAAGACCTACTGGCTTTCAGGACACTCTTAACGATCTGGCTGTTCTAGCAGTACCAGCCCCCCCGCCCTCCCCTAGCGCCTTGAGACCCTCATGGGTGAGTTGTGCGCTCTACAAATAGATTCATTGAATGATATTGTCTGCGATTCTTATTACTGTGTTCAGTCTTTCAATGACAACTTATTCTTCTGGTCTCAAAATGATTATTGAGATTCTAAAGGCAGCACAATTAAGCATAAAACTCTTTGGGCTCGAGTGGCAGATCTTAAACAACGTTTGCCACTCACACATGTTATACATACTCTTGGCCATCAGCCTGTCGGGGCACACACTGTTGGGAATAGTTTGGCTGATGAAGCAGCGAAATCTGCAGTAGCCACGTGTTCCATAGCAGCCGTTTCTAGATCCATGACGACAATTGATAATGACAGTTTGGCAGCGATAGCCGCAACAAAGGGGCGCTTTAAGTACCCGTAGGGTTTCCCTTCGAACTATTCTTATCAGTTAACTTCCGAACAAGTTCCTTTTACCAGATGTTTGAGATCGGCTGATTCCCAACGCGGACCGCAGACACACTTTAATCAAAACCGCGCACGAAGGCATGGTTTTGGCACATGCTAGAGTGTCTGCAACTGTTTCTATTTTGCAGCAACAGTACTGGTGGCATGGCTTTTATAAACAGACCCGCAATTATGTGCTTTCTTGTGGATCGAGATCAAAGTATTGGCCATGATTCTCTTTAACAGGCTTGTGCAATTTATCACACCGTTGATACACAGGGACCTATCCGGCTTTTTGCCTGGATGATCCACCTGACATTGATGTAACCAAGCCTCAGCTAGGCCTACCAGTGCAAGGGGTTCGCCCTTCTCTGCACAGAGTCCTCAGACCATAGGAAGAAGTTGGCACAGAAACTGGAAAATACAAACGCAAAGTTTATTAAACCTTTAAAGGTGGTACTACAATCCACACAACACCCTTCAGTATTGTATAGAGTAGCACACTGAACTAAAGCACATGGCCCCTTTTATACACAATGAGGGGGCCTCAAAAGAAGGCGGTACAGAATACAAGAGCAGTTTTATGACCATATAAGGACATATTGGAGAGCACAATCGATGAGTGGGCGGAGTTAACAGTCTTCAGAAACTAGTAAACACATTCCTATCTGGAACTAATAAGTAACAGCCGCAGACCCTACTGGGCATGTTTGGGCATGCTGGAAGTGGGGGATGCTAAATATAGCCTGTTGCCGGGCAGACTTCAGGCGCAGTTAACAAGGAGGAGGTAGGACAAAGCACATGATGAGCACATGGCAATGTATGGCATACAAAATGGCCGGTAGAAATACAAAATGGAGTCGGTTCATTTGCTACGATAATGGTCAAATACAGCATGTCTTCTGCTAATGCTTAACCTAATCGCCGTTGATTTACAACAGACGACCCTTTCAGCATTAGCTGAAGACATTCGACTTCCTAGGATAAGCTAGATACTCATCCCTTATATCAATGACCATCATATCAGCTATCTCCTTGTTCAAATTATTCTGCATTTTAACTTCTGCAACATTTCTTTTGGTCGGTGTGCAAGCAGTAATACACATAGAACATATCATCGGACTACACTGGATACACATACAACAAGTGAAGATTATTGCAATTATTATACATAGAGCACTCAGTACTTTCCATCCCCAGGCAGAAATTAAAGTCCAAAACCATCCTGTAAAAGTCCACGTACCATTTTCTGTATGGAGGTCTGCAGCGATCTTATGAAGTTTATTGATCGCTTTATACAGTGATGGTGTGTGATCTGGAATGAACACGCAGCAACTACTACCTATAATGCGACATGCACCACCTCTATCTCCTAACATAACATCCAGAACCATTCGGTTCTGTAAAGCAACAATTCTAGCAATTTGCAATTCTTCGGTGAGATTTCCTAGGGCTACAGCTGCTTGATCTGTAACAGCTTCTACAACTCTAGTTAATCGTCACACTTTTCTACTATTTAATGCAGCACCCACAAAAAAGAACAATCCTAAATTAAAATCTATATATTGTTGTAGGCTAGTATCTGTTTGGTCTACATTGTCAGTATTCAAGGTCCTCTTATATCGATTTACAGTAATATTGTTGAATAATTTAAGATCTCGATGATACAATGGAGGTGCCAGAAACACAGGGGGCAACAAAAATGACATGTAGCAAACACCTGTCCACCCAGCTGGCAATCGATAATATCCACGATTCCCACACACAAAATAGGTGTTATGTGAAGCTAAAAAGGTACTGTTATTCAAACCATCTATATTCAAAACAGTAATACATTCACTAATCCCAACATGGATATGTCCAATGCTCTGTACACATAATGCTGCTTGTGCTTGAGTAACAGAAATAACAAAATGTTCAGTATTAACAGAGTCTCTTGTGTTGGTGAAGATATATGGCGTTGAAATATTGTCCGGTCGATATTCCTCCCACTCCCATTTAGTTCCATTCGCTTGGGGATACCCATCTTTGTCTTGATGACACTCCTTGTTCATCCGGAAAAGCAGTCTGCCCACTGTAGGCTTCCTAGTCGCAAAAAGCAGAGTATACCAGGCTCGACAGGAACCATTATGCAAAAAAGGGAGAGGTATAAACAGTGTACCTCCTTTCTTTTGATGTGCAGGCATCATCCCACAAATACAACAGTTTGTAGCATTTGTAGCAATGTGGGTATGATGTAGCATCTTAATAAAAGTGTTATTAAGGCAGGATTGTCAATGCTTCAATTATTGATATGGGAGCGTAAAGAAATAATTCTCCTCAGGTGTCGGTGTAGTAACAACAAACAACTCATGAGCAGGAGTTGTCTCCTCAACAGACCATGTTATTGTTGCCACAATCACCGGGACAACAATAAGGCCTACAGCACAAAAAATCTTCTTCTTTTCCATTTTGACAAAAGGACAAAACACCTCTTCCTGAAACTAAAGTAGTTGTCAGAGCTCTTACCCCTGGACAGCCGTTGATTTCTTCACCACGGGCCAAGACGGGTGTCGCTACTCTAATGCAGGGCTGATCCCCCCCCTTGCCACATCGGCTCTCCGTTTCACTAACCCAAGGAATGCTCAGACAACTTTTACAAGCACTGCAGACTTTTCTCTCGGTCTCAAATGATATCTCGTTGCTCCAGGGATTGTCTGGTCCGGGAAGAACTCCTCAGATCCGTCAGGTGCCACAGCACGGCCTTTCTCAGCAGACAGAACCTCTCGATGGTCGGTCAAGACAGCAGGCTCCACCAAGGTAGGAAGTACTCGCCTACAATGGGTGCTGTGGATCCAATTTTTCCGCTTCGGGACTCGAACTGCTGTCCTCGTGGCAAGTAGCACTTGCTCTGGCCCGCGCCAACCTGGCTCCAAACTGCTCGACCTCTCAAAGGACTTCAGGAGAACGAAATCACCAAGTCGGAGATCATAGCCTTCACCTGTAGATCTGTCAGGAAGTGCTTCTCGAACCTGATGATGAATAGAAACCAAGTTATCAGTTAACTGTGCCAAATAGTCATTCATTAAGCCACAAGGTACATCATACACAGAACTTGGTTTAGGAATTCCCCAGATATTCATAGGCCTACCAAACAAGATCTCATAAGGTGTGAGACCGGTTCGAGAATGAGGCACTGATCTAATAAACAACAATGCCAGTGGCAATGCATCTGGCCAAGTCAGAGAAGTAGAAGCCTGTATCTTGGCTAATTTCAGCTTCAGAGTAGCATTGTATCTTTCCACCAATCCTGCTGATTGTAGGTGGAACACTGCATGAAACTTCTGTTTAATCCCTAATCCTTTCAGGACCTACTTGATAACATCCCCTATAAAATGAGGTCCGTTTTCACTCCACAAAAATCTACAAACACCATAACGAGGGAAAAATTCCTTCAAAAGTACCTTTGCTGTAGTAATCGCAGTGTTGTCCTTTGTAGGGTACGCCTCAATCCATTTACTGAAGGCACATACCACCACCAAGACATACTTCCGATTATTACAGCGTTCAAGCTGAATATAATCCATCTGCAAAACTTCAAAAGGTGCAGTTGGTGTAGCAAATCCTCCTGCTGGAGTTCGTGTCCCTTTTCCAGGATTGAATTGTAGGCAAATCATGCAGGACTGTACTACTCTCTTAGCTGTGCTAGCAATTCCTGGATGGTCCTAAACTTGCGTAAGCAATTTCACTATTGCTGAAGCTCCAACATGTGCTAGCCCATGTCCCATCTGAACCATAGGTTGTACAAAAGCTATAGGCAACTTCCATCTATCCATCTGTTTGTTTCGCCAACAACCTTCATCATCCAACTCTCCATCCTTGGACCATTGCTCCCGTTCTTTGTCAGAAGCGGTCCTCTGTATCTCTAATACTTCCTTGCTAGCATCTTGCCACTGCTCAGCTTGTGACTTCACTGCATACATGGAAGTAGTGTCAGGCTGCATCGCAGTCTCACGTGCCACTCGATCTACAAAAGCATTTCCTTGTCCCACCTTATCAGTCACTTTCTTGTGCGCACTACATTTCACTATAGCTATCTTCTTTGGATATGTTAATGCAGTCAAAAGATTACGCACTAGTTCTCCGTGCATTATCTGCATCCCATGTGATGTCAGAAAACCTCTTTTCTTCCAGAGCAGGCCAAAATCATGCGCCACTCCAAAAGTATAGCGGCTATCTGTATAAATGTTCACACGCAAACCTGTACTAAGATCACATGCTCGTGTCAAAGCTATTAGTTCCGCTGCTTGAGCTGACTTCTGTGGTCCAATACAACCCTTTGTCTGTTCCTCAGTCAGGAAAGTACCATCATGTGTTTCTTGCGCCTCAGGCTGAGTCGCCGGAAATGGCTACAACGTGGCTGGGTTTAGTGTTGCACATCTCTTCAGTGTAATATGGGGTGCTAACAGCGTCAGCTCATATCCTGTCAGACGAGCACTAGTTAAATGCTGCGTCTTTGTTTGATTCAAAAGGGCATCAACAGCATGGGGTACCTGCACAAACAGCTTATGTGATAAGACTATCCCTTCACTCTGGCGTATTGACACAGCTGTTGCTGCAACCGAGCGAAAACATCCAGGCAACGCTCGAGCAACAGGATCAAGTACTGCTGAAAAATATGCACAAGGGCATTGCTTATCACCATGTGTCTGTACTAAAACAGACAATGCACATCCATCTCTCTCGTGTACATACAATGTGAAGGGCTTTGTGTAATCTGGAGTACCTAACACTGGTGCTGAACAAAGGGCTTGTCGTAACTGTCGAAAAGCATTCTCACATTCATCTGTCCATGGAAGGGGTGTTGGAGTATCTTTTGTCAAAAGTGCTAACAAAGGTTTAACAATGTATGAAAATCCCAATATCCATTGCCTACAAAAAGAAGTAAGACCTAAAAATGCTCAAACTTCTTTCTATGTAGAAGGTACTGGTGTGTCTAAAATTGCCTGAATGCGATCTGATGTGAGTGCACGCCCCTCCTTAGACAAAAGGTGACCTAAGTAGGTTACCTTTGATCTACATTACTGCAATTTCTTTTTTGATACTTTGTGATGATGTGAAGCAAGGAAAGAAAGCAAAGACAGGGTACACTTTTCACATTGTTCAGGGGTATCAGCTACCAACAAGATATCATCGACATATTGTATGAGCGCCACACCTTCGGGTAGAACAAAAGAATCTAATTGTCATTTTAGTGCTCGACTGTAAATACTAGGACTCTCAGTATAGCCTTGAGGAACTCTACAAAATCTATACGATCGATTATTCAAAGTGAAACCGAACAGATATCGGCTATCAGGATGAATAGGGATCGAAAAGAAGGCGTTCTTCAAGTCTATAACAGAGAACGTAGTTGCAGTAGGTGGAACTAAAGTAAGAAGTGTCGTGATGTCAGAAACCACTGGGTATTGTGGCACCACTATCTTATTCACCTCCCGTAGGTCAATTATAAATCGATAAATCCTAGTATCAGTATCTTTCTTCAAAATTAGGAGGATCGGACTGTTACAAACATTAAATAGAACTTATTCAACAACCCCAACTTCAATACGATCTTGTACAACTCGTGTGAATGCTTCCTCACCCTCCTGTGAAATTCTATATTGAGGTAAACGTGGTAACACAGCTCCCTCCTTTACACTAATATGCACCGGTGTAATAACCATCTGTCCCACATCAGTATCTGAAGTAGCCCACAAAGTTTTAGGTAGGGAGGCTAATGCAGTATCCTCTTTAGCAATGCAAACTCTGTCCGTTACTGCATAATTGTCATTCAAAATCACACGTACTCCTTCAGGGGAACATCTTATTGTGCCTCTGAAATACTTGAGCATATCAAGACCCACAATATTGTCTGGTGTATTTGGGGAGAACAAAAACGGGCACGGAGCAGCAAACTTATCAACATGAAATGCAAGTGGTTGTGACAATGGGTTAAGGGAAGGTGTTCCATCGAACCCTATCGATGTAATCGTTAAGCCAGACAGGGGAGCCCTCTGAACCAATTGTTTAGACAAAGCGCGACGAGTAGCTCCTGTATCAACCAAAAACTGATCAGTAGAACCCAAAGCATGTGCTGTAACATAAGGACCCCTCTGATCTACTGCAACTTCAACTGATTCCTTGCCCCATCCTACGCAATCCTATGCATAAGCAGAATCATGTAAATCAGGCTGCACAAAATCAGACATCTGGTATTGGTTGCGCCTATCAAAAGTATTGAACCCATTTTGTACCCGCACATTAGAATCAAACCTAGCGCGATCGTTCGTGTTGCCTCTGGGTCCTGAATATCACGCGCAATTTCTCATTGGTCCTCGGTCACGGACATAGCGTTGTGAACGCAACAACGGACACTCATCTCCCCAATGGCCAAATTTCCTACAATATGCGCATTGATCAACGGCCAAATTCGAACGACTGTAAGAGGTACCATAAAATCCTCGTCTGCCTCTATTGTTACCTCTAGGAGGTGGACCATAAACCTGAGATAACATAACCTTTGTTTTTAATTCTTTAGACTTTTTATCCTCGCTACCCTTCACTTCTAATTCCTGACGCTCGTAATATTGAGCCATCGTCAGGAGGGATGCCGGAGAAGAAGTAGTCCAAGAGCTTTCACTAGCTTTTAAATGGGTAGCCACTCCTGGTAATAGATTCGTAACATACTTATCTACAAACAGATGTCGGCCCGTATCGTCCATTAGCGATTGACCACTAAAATCATGAAAGGCTTCCTCGAAACGCGTAAAGAAATCTGAAACTGATTCATCTGCCTTTTGCTTACAAGATGCTAAAATAGTCCAATCAATCTTTTTAGGGGGAATAATCGTTTTTAACTTAATTAATATTGCACCAGGAAGATCCAAAATCAACTGACATGGCTTTTTCTCTGGTTACCTTTCCTCATCTTCCCTCTCCATCTCCTTCCATAATGCCTCATACGCTGCACGATCATCAACTTTACGCACGGATCTCCACATATCAGGCGGTAATATTAGCCCAAAAAATAAATCGATATCAGCTAATGTCATGGTACAAGAATTTATGGCTCCCTCAACTTCCTCATAGAAAGCGGCTGGATTTTTCCGCGGATCAGGCGATGCAGCTTTAAGTGCCATGACATCTGCCCTATTCGAGGGAGTACACACCCAATTATAAATAAAACAACCTTTAGCATCTATAGAAAACTTATCGTCACTTGTACCCGTTCCCTTAGGAGGAACATATAAAGGCGCGGCCTCTCGCATAGGCTTTGCATGCACTATTGCGGTCTTATCTGTTCCAAAGATAGATGATTGTTTCCCGCCGGGCGAATCCGTCCGTGTATCTGCATCTGCTTTCCGTTTCTCCTCTCGCATATGAAGCGCCTCAGTTCGTAATTTGAACAACCGTCTTATCGTATCAGCCACCTGGGGGAGAGTAAAACGCCCATTACGTATTTGCTTACAATCGACTGCTACATCATTAGGTTCTAAAACACCAGAGACTTTCCGAAATGTGTCAACAACTCGGTAAAATATAATTGCTCTCTGTCCTGCCACCCCTGTAAACTATCTAAGATATTAGAAACAGTAACAGAATCACAAAGTGTTTGACGAGCAATCTTTCTAAGTTCTGCCGCACGTTCAGCCGGCAGCATAGAGCGAGTATCTGGTTTCGTTCGATCTGCACCGGAATCCTCATCTTCGCCAGATGGAGCGGACGGAACGGCATACGGAGGCGGAGGACGATCTAGCAATGAAAAATCATCTTGTGGTTTATTAAGGACAGGATAAAGAGGTTGCCGAACAGCATATTGGCCAGATATCTGTAATCTGCGCTCCTTCTCCTGTCTCTCTTCCAATTCTTTCACCTCTTTCTTCCTTAATTCTTGCGCTTTTTCATACACATTCTTCCGGTGCTCTTTTTCAAGCAGCGCTTGCTCACGTTTCTCACGCTCACGTACTTCTTTCACCCACATTCGCACACATTCAAACATATCTTGTCTAGATTTTCGCTCAAACATACACTGTTCCACATACTCAATCTTTCACATATCAAATGACCCACACTTTGGCCAACCACTTAATTTAATGATCTGTTCACAACCATTATCTCGGATATCCGCACACACTATCAGAAAGTTCTGGTAGTGGGTGATTTTAATTTACACTGGGATAAAAAACCCAAAGATACGGCGACCCTACAGCTGGAAACTCTAATGACCACATTGGGTTTCCAACAACTAGTAGAGGAGCCCACGCATAATAAAGGCCATATGGAGGTTACTCTTCTAGATATTTTACCCTGCCTTTGGTCTGACCACTTCTTAATAAGCTGTCGCATCCCAATAAAAGGTCATTTGACCCACACACCCCAAATTTATAAAATAGTACGTCAATGGAATAAAATTGACCCAACAACCTTGACAGACCTCCTCCTCACCTTAACATCTCCTGCCAATGAACTAGGCAATTTGGATCAAGAGTGCGTAAACTTCACAAAAAACCTACGCTGGGCTATTGATCAGGTAGCACCAGAGTGGAAACATAAGATTAAAGAAGCAGATAAAGGGGCCCCTTGGTTCAATTCTTCACTGAGAGAACTTAAAAGAAAGCTTCGTCATACTGAAAGGCGGTGGCGTAAAAGTAATGATCCCACAGACCGAGACAAATATAAGTCATCGCTAAATTCTTACAAAAAACGTATTTTTGTCAACCAAAGCCGAATAATTTGAAACTCGAATAAACAATGCCGGAAATAAATATAAAGAAACCTTTAAAATTCTGACTGAGCTCAGTAAAAAAACTGAAAAAAACAGGTCCCAATTAATTGTAATACCTTCCAATCCTTTTTCCTGGAAAAAGTTAGGCTTATTCTCTCGGATATCAACAATATCTCCATTAGCGACCCCTTACTACCGTGCCTTCAAACCCTCCCTTCAGTCCATACCCTCTCCAGTTTCCCTCAATTAGACAGAAATTCCCTTAGGCAACTTATGAACCAAATCAAAACAGGCTCCCCATCGGATCCATGTCCTCCCAGAATTTTTCGAATGGTGCTTCCAGGTCTAGAGGATCACATCATCTCCCTACTTAATAACTCGCTAGATACTGGATATCTGCCATCCAGCCTTAAAGAGGCATGTGTTAAGCCCCTAATAAAAAAGCCTGGAGCAGACCCAACTAACTTAAAACACTATAGGCCTATATCCCAGCTACCTTTCATGGCCAAAATCATAGAACAACATGTCCTGAAGTCGTTATCATCGTTCCTGGAGGTTTACCATCTTCTCCAGGGACGTCAAGCTGGGTTTCGAGCTCACCACCGCACTGCGTTGGTGATGCTCTCAATGCTTGATGAGCTCAGAGTTATGGCTGATGGTAAAAAACCGTGTGCCCTGATATTATTAGACCTATCAGCGGCATTTGATACTGTCAGCCATACTATCCTATTGGACAGACTGGCCACTTTAGGTATACAAGATCTAGCCCACCAATGGTTTGATTCCTTTCTCTCTGGTAGGACACAAAGGATTCAATTGGGGGATGGAACATCCGATGTGGGCTCACTTGACTGCGGAGTTTCCCAGGGATCTGCACTGTCCCCACTGCTTTTTAATGTTTATTTGCAACCCCTAATAACAACGTTGGCAAACATGGGCTCTAAAATCTTTAACTACGCAGACGACACCCAGTTGTTGCTTAGCATCGACAACACGCCGTCTGCGCAGATTCAAGCCCAAAACATTCTCAGCTATACGGTGAGTTGGATGACTGCCAACTCACTAAAAATTAACCCGGACAAGACAGAGGTCCTGGTTATCCCTGCAGCAGATTCACCCTGGAGCGATTTGTTCTGGCCCCAAGACCTGGGTCCCACCCCCAAGCCATGTCCAACTGTAAAAAGTCTAGGCATAAAAATTGACCATGAACTTTCAATGGCTAGTCAAGTTTCCTCAGTGGTGGGCACGTGCACAGGACTAATTAGACAGCTACGGAAACTGGTCCCCCTACTCTCTACCTCTACACTCCGCACAATAGTCTCAGCGATTATAATCTCAAGGCTGGACTATGGGAATGCTCTCTATTTGGGCCTTCCCCAGGCACTGATAAGTAGACTGCAAGTAGTCATATATGACGCAGCGAGACTGATCTTCAGGTTGCCGAGACGGACCCATGCCTCACACTGCTGTATAAATTACACTGGCTCCCCATAAACCAGAGAGTGAACTTCAAAAGCCTCTGTATAGCCCACAAAGCTATACCAGGCCTGGCACCTGTATATATAAAGGAACGCCTTGAGGTCTATACCCCTGGACGTTCACTAAGGTCCTCCGAAGCACAACTGTTGTCTTGTCCTCGGTACAAATTGTCCTCCAAAGGTGGTAGATCTTTCTCAGTGCTGGTTCCGCAGCTCTGGAACAAATTACCTGAGCACCTCCGTAAAGAATCCAACTTGCTCCATTTTCGGAAATCGCTCAAAACCCTTTTGTTTAAAGAAGTATTAATGTAGTTTAACCTGCGACGACCCGTGTGCTTTTTTAATACACTCAGCTACTGTTTTTCTCTCCCTTGTTCCAAGCGCTAAGAGACCTGCCGGTGATTTGGCGCTATATAAATCGAAACGAACAATAACAATAACAATACCGTAACACGGGATCCTTTCGTGTGTATTTCCTCAATAATGTGCTGTACATTATGGAAGAAAGACCATATTTTAGATACATATCTCTATTGGGCGTCCCCTCTGGGGGAGCCGGCTGCGATTCCTCAAGTCTTAACCGGTTATTTCCACAAAAGCAGCACATCCTACGAAGTGCGCTAAAAGCAGGCATGCCAAAAATAGTGCAAAATATGCAGTATAATAATCAAAGTAGCACTTATGGTATCTGTAATACGTTGTGCCGTTCAAATCAAAATCGCATTTTAGAGAAAAATCTCCTCATTACCTGCCTATATGTGTTGCAACGCATATATTACACTTAAACATACACATTATGACTAGTCATACCAAACCAAAATTGCCACAGCAAGCGTATCCTAAAACTGCCTTGCCAATCCCAGGCTTCCAAAACCCACAGCAAGTACCATACAACGGTTCTTACCAATCACAGGGCGTCCAGATTCCAACTGCCACGTTCTAAATTCGACCAAACGGCCACTGCACGGCAAGCCAACAGAAGAGATCTCAGTCGAGGACCGGCACCACCTGGATGGTCAGATCGGAAAGAAAGGAAAAAACTCCTTGGATGCCAAGACTCTGGTCTCCTCTGGCAGTGATCACATCCGCGGCAAGATTCCAATCCTTCGTCACGACCACTCCTTCGGGCATCCGAGTCGCCGATGAGCTCCACGTGTCAGGCGCCAAGTGATGTAAGCAAGCCTCAGCTATGCCTACCAGTGCAAGGGGTTTGCCCTTCTCTGCATAGAGTCCTCAGACCATTGGAAGAAGTTGGCACAGAAACTGGAAAATACAAAAGCAAAGTTTATTAAACCTTTAAAGGTGGTACTACAATCCACACAACACCCCGTCAACAAGAGAATCACATTCAAGCTCCTCACCCAAGCTCACAAAGCACTCCACAACACCGGACCAGCGTACCTCAAAAAACTACTCACCTTCTACAGCCCGATCCATCAGCTTTGCTCCGCTGACCTCGCCCTCGTCCCCCGCATCGGATGAGCAACTGCCGGCAGCAGATCATTCTCCTACCTCGCCGCAGAAACCTGGAACAACCTCCCCATATGCCTGCGGCATACCGAAGACCTACTGGCTTTCAGGACACTCTTAAAGATCTGGCTGTTCGAGCAGTAGCAGCACCCCCGCCCCCCTGAGCGCCTTGAGACCCTCATGGGTGAGTTGTGCGCTCTACAAATGGATTAATCAAATTATATTGTCTGCGATCCTTATTACTGTGTTCAGTCTTTCAATGACAACTTATTCTTCTGGTCTCAAAATGATTATTGAGATTCTAAAGGCAGCACAATTAAGCATAAAATTCTTTGGCTCGAGTGGCAGATCTTAAACAACGTTTGGCACTCACACATGTTATACACACTCTTGGCCATCAGCCTGTCGGGGCACACGCTGTTGGGAATAGTTTGGCGAATGAAGCAGCAAAATCTGCAGTAGCCACGTGTTCCGAAGCAGCCATTTCTAGATCCATGACGACGATTGATAATGACAGTTTGGCAGCGATAGCCGCAACAAAGGAGGGCCTTAATTACCCGTAGGGTTTCCCTTCGAACTATTCTTATCAGTTAACTCCCGAACAAGTTCCTTTTACCAGATGTTTGAGATCGGCTGATTCCCAACACGGACTGCAGACACACTTTAATCAAAACCGCGCACGAAGGCATGGTTTTGGCACATGCTAGAGTGTCTGCAACTGTTTCTATTTTGCAGCAACAGTACTGGTGGCATGGCTTATATAAACAGACCCGCAATTATGTGCTTTCTTGTGGATCGAGATCAAAGTATTGGCCATGATTCTCTTTAACAGGCTTGTGCAATTTATCACACCATTGATACACAGAGACCTATCCGGCTTTTTTCCTGGATGATCCACCTGACATTACTGGCTGAACGCAATTAATGACCGTCCGGACCCACATGTCCTCTTTGCGCTTGATGCTGATAAAGCATTTCATGCAGTAGACTGGCTTTTCTAGAACTTACTTTGGCAAGATTTGGGTTCGGTCCTCGGTATCGGAAATGGGTCAGTATTCTCTACTAAACCCCTTTGGCCTGTGTCAGAGTCAATAGTGTGAGGTAAATGTAAATGTAAATGTATTGCAACTTATATAGCGCACGTACCACCCGAAGGCATCAAGGCGCTTGCCTTGGGAACCCGTCCTGGTTTTTCCCTGTGAGATAACCCCTACTGGGCATCTCCAAGGTGAAAGCCAGGCATCCCATAGCGGGTGGTCCGCCGTAGTGGAGATTAAGCAAGCTATTGCCCAGAGTTGCAGCGTGGGACCCCATGATTAGAGAAGGCACCGAGGCGAGAATTATCGAGTCCGTGGACATTTTTGGGCTCAGGACCCTGCCGCGTCTGGAATCAAACCCTGGTCCCGGGCCAGACCTCTGCATCAGGGTCTGCCGCTCTAATCAGTGAGCCACACAGGTCTCTTGAGTTTCAGATAGGGAGAGGCAAGAGGCAGGGCTGGCCCCTCTCCCCACTTTTATTCGCCCTTACCATAGAATCACTCTCATGCAGGATCCGTGATCATCCGCATATTCATGGCTTCCGTATCTCAAACTAATTTATTTTTGAAGAGAAGATCTCTCTGCAAATTAAGTTCTCCTCCATATTACTGATCCCAACCAGTCCTTTCCTTTGCTTTTTCAGCTGCTTGAGGAATACGGAGACTACTCCGGATAATTTGTCAATTGGGATAAATCTATACTCTATCTTCCACAGAAAAATGCTTCTGTCCCCCTACTCTCCCATCATCACCTGACACCTACAACAGTGGTATTTAAATACATGGATATTTTTTGACGATATAGAGGGAAATATGTTTTAATCGTAATCATGAGTACTTGTTGTGACAAGATGGAGAGGTGGCGAGGTTTACCCCTCAGGCTGCTCGGGAGGGCCGCTATGTTTAAAATGGTGTCTTTACCCAAGTTACTATATGTCCTCTAGCACACATATTACCTGATTATGCAGGAGACGCTCTCCACAATAGAATGAGTCATACGGACCCTGCTATGGGAGGGGAAACATCCTAGGGTGTCTCTTTCGACCCTCCAACGAAGTCAGTATACCGATGGCATCGCCTTGCCTGAAATACATGCCTACTATTGGGCATCTCATCAACGTTAACAATGGGATTTATGTCTCCCAAGAGTAGTCTAACTTTAGGTTATGATCCCAGTGGTTATTGATATCTTGTCTTTTCTATTTATATGGAGGCCATGGGACCGGCCAGCTCCTTCCAGCGACTCCGGTGGAGATTAGTGCTTGGAATAATGCCACAAAGTCCTAGGAAATGTCAGGGCAACCCCTCCCGAGAGCTGCCACAGTGGGTGGGGGCGGAAGACTACCTGAATTAAATCAGTTGAAAGGCTTTTGAGCCTCGGATTTGATAGGGATTTCCAAGTTAGGGGACCTCATAGAGCATGGTGATATGGTGCAGTTTCCCTCCCTCCAACTTGATTACGGCCTGCAAGACAATCAATTCCTTAAATATGCACATGTACACCATGCTTGGAGTGTAGAGGGACTTCAGTGTTTCACACCATTGGAAGGGAGGCTACTGATGGAAGGCGCGATTTCCTCCACTTATAAGATCCAAAAGGCTTGCGGGAGAAATGGATGGTTGATGTGGGATACATGTAAGATATTGATTGGTAGGCGACCCTGATGCATCCTAGGAAGGACACCATTAAGTCACATCTCAGGCTTGTCAAGTTTAAGATCTACCATTGAGTCTATTATGATAGGCGTCGTCTCCATGTAATGGGGAGGGGGACCCAAGCCGAATTGTCTGAGATGCAGTGAAGTTGATGGTTCCTTCTTCCACACAATTTGTAGTTGTCCACGCATACAAGACTACTCGAGGGCCATCATTGGAAAACTGAATGCCATATACTCGATAAACCTCCAGTTTGTCCCCAAGTTCCATATTCTGGGCCTCTCCAACGATGTTGACTTGCCCCGGCCCACATACTGTCCTGTAGTTTCCGTTTAGTGGTGGCCAAGAAGGAAGTGTCTCACCACTGGGGATCGAGGGATTGTCCATCGTTGCAGGAGTGGAAACGAAGAATAGATATGTATATGATGGCTGAGAAAGTCACATACTCCAGCAGAGGTTGCCCCCGAAAGTTCCGAAAGTTCCTGGAAAGTGTGCGATAGATTTCTTACTACTCCCTCGATGAGGTATTGGACGAAGAAACAATAGATTGTGGAGGGGCGAAGAGACTGCCATTGGGTTTAGACCCGCTGCCATATTTTTCTATGGTTCAATGTGCTCTTTTATCATTGTACTATTGCCAGGACTTGTCGGAGTTTGGGTGGGGTTGGGAGTTATACTTTGGTATTGTTTTGCACATTCAGATTACGCAAATGTCTGTATCCGTGTGGGTCTTTCTGTCCATGGGATGCTATTTTCGAAAAACTCCAATACAAATATTTATTTAAAAAAAATAATAATACACATGCTGCAAGTTCAAAGAGTACTATTTACTTTTCTAGCAAACAAAATTACACCACCACCAAAATACAATCTTAGGCTGCCTACTATTAACTGCTCTATCACTCTCTAAAAAACAAGCACCACATCTACGACCTACTCACAGACACATAACCTGACTTACTTTTCATAATTGATTCATAGTAGGGAGGTGACATGGCTCCAGTCATTTCTCCAGGCTATGAAACTTTCACACATAATCACATAGGCAAACGAGGCGGCAGACTAGCTGTTATATTCAAGGTCACCATAACTGATGATATTTCCATACAAGGTTGTGAGGCCCTCCTCACCAGTTGCAATCCTACAGCAACTTCCCCCTGTAACTTCCTCTTTCTTTAAAGACCACCACTTGACAATGCAATATTCCCAAACATGTTTCTAAACTTTTTTTTTTTTCAAACCTTATGACACTACACTCTAATCTATGCATTCTTGGTGACCTAACTATATGTTTTGACAAACACAAAATGCCAAATCCAAAAACTAACATCACTGGTCTCAACACACTGAACGTACATCAGGTCGTCCACAAACCCAGACACATAGCTGGACACATGATAGATGTCATTTTTGCAGATCTAGAACTAGTTCCCTTTCCAATTACTCCAGTCACATGGTCGGATCACTGTCTGGTAGCTTTCAAACACAAAACACCTTAACCAATATGCCTAAAGCCACCATATATTCATTTACTTATCAACCATGGAGCAAACTCAATTATGAATACTTGGAAACACAACTAACTTCCAACACAGATCTAGACACAATAAATTCTGTTCAAAAGCTTTGACTGTCTCCAGAAAGCATTTGATAGCATACTGCCACTAAAAACAAAAGAAAAAAAGCACCTTGAAGGAATGCAGACAAGATAACGATAAAACAATACTTTTCAATGCTGTAACACACCTGGCTCAAAACAAATAGTAATTAAGACAGAATTCCCCTACACAAACGTAACAGAATATACATGTCAACAATCAAAACAGTTTTTTTAAAAAGTACCATTTAGACATAATTCAAAATGCAAAATATACAAATAAAGAATTTTATAAAATTCTCACAGAATTTCTTAAACTTAAATGTACAGAAGGAACTCATCCCATGACTCAAAACAAACTAAACTGGCTAACCATTACACAACCAAAGCAGACATTTTGGACTCCTATTTGAAACAAAGGAAAACCACAGGCACCAGACGCCCTTGATCTTGAACCAAGCCAAGATGGCCGCTGGACAGGAGCTCCTCTAGTGATCTCCGGGTTGGGGATCACCAAAAAGGTTGATATCCCCGTATATAACCCCATCGCTCATCGCCCTGCTGTCCATCCCCACTCCACATCTACTTAAACGCTGTTCTTTTTGCTTGTACCCCACATACCTCCATCAGCCCGTCTGCCACTGGACTGACACCTCGCCACGGCCGGCTGACGACAGGGAGCCTGCTTTGTCCAGTGAACTTCGGGACAAGATTCCCACATGGTCCAGCATTGTCGAGGCTTCTAGGAGTCCGGGTCACTGATGCTGGTTCACCTGCTTGGGGGCCTGCGCTAGGACTGGCTGCGGGAGGCGACCATAGGAGACCTGACGGATTCCCTGGGAGTGGGAACTGGATCCGGGAACTCTTTGCCGGGACCCCATGCCTGCTGACTGCAGGGGGCTGATCAACGGAGCAGCGAGGCCGGGATTGAACTTTCACAGCACCTGTGAGTTCCCAGATAGCTGCCCACGTGACTTGGTGCCTGCCTCCCGCGCGGGGGTGGGCGATTCCTGACTTTTGGGCAGGGCGCTTTTCCACGAGAACGACCTCCTAGATGCAGAGGATTTCTGCACATTGTCTGCCGATCGAGGGTGCGATTTGTTGTCCCTGTTGAAGCGGAGAACTTGCCGCTCGGTGATTTTGTGAGCCTCTGCAGCGGGTATGTTCCTATGCTGGCCTAGTGGAGTCACGCACCGCAACTGACTTAGAGGCTGGCCGATATCGTCTTCAAGGGACCGCGCACGACTAAACAGTCCCAGCTGCATTTATTTTCCTCTTGGCCGTGTTCTTTACTTATGAGGGCACAGATACTGTTAACTGTGTGGTTCTGCCATTTCTGAGCTCTTTCTGAAGCGCTGACACCACCGGAGAATTGCCTCTGGATTCTCGCAGCCCTTATTTACCGACTAGTTAATTACAGGGACCGCTCACGACCAATCAGTTGATACAATACCTTTCCTCTTGGCTGTGTTCTTTTGCTTGAAGACACGGATAATTTCATTTATCTTTGTTGCTCGGATATCTCTGGGCTCTTTCCGAAGCCCTGACGCCACGGGAGAATTTCTAAATTTTATTTCTCTTAGCCCACAGTTATTTACTAGTGAACTTCAAAATGGTGGCTATCCTGTAGCCCTGAGGGGCAGACCAACCTGGCAGCATCACCCGTACACCAAAACTCTAACCTAGGCCTCGACATGGAGCTTGGTCTCGGTCTGTGGATTGTGCATTAAAACTAAAAAAGGACTACTGTGAATAGAGGCGCAAGCCTTGACATATACGTGGTGGCCATCTTGGAAAGGCTTTTGCCATTCATTCTGCCCATTGAAAGACATGATGGCTGGAGATGTTTACTGGGAACTATTTAATAATCATTCGCCCTTGACAAAGCTGGAGTGACTAGATTCATCCCTTGCCATCACTGTTCTCCTCTGTTTATGCTCACCATGGTTGCCAACACCAGCAGCCCGACTGAAGGATCCCTTTATAAAGTGGGCCTCAGTGCCTTTAAGATGACTTATCCACCTAACCTCACTAAGAATGCATAAAAAAACTGAAACACAGCTTAATAAAAAAAAAACTGAAACACTTATATCAAATACATATTTCAGTATGTACAATGGCAACACCATGTCTGACCTAATCTTCTTCACGAATAAGAGAGCCCAATGGAGGAAAACTCATATCATTTTTCCAGTGCAAACAGATAAGGAAAACACCCCATGGATTTAGTCTTTCTATTACTTCTTCTACTATCCACAAAATAGATCTCACATTACTATCTATAACAATGGGATTGTTCTCATTCAAGCTTCTAATCGAAACCTAGAGCAGTTCAACAAACTCTTTCTGAAGATCAAAAGCTTTGTAGCCAACAATTCAACTCCAGGGCGACAAGATACAACACTAACCACCTCAAGTTCACTCCAAATCGATGCTCCCATTCCCTCCTCAGATTTACATCCCTCCTCACCCACCATCCTTCACTTGCCCCTGACGATTTCAGAACTGTTCTAATTACATATTTTGCGGCCATTAACCCTATCACCACTTCCAACCTCCTTATCAATGCTTCCTGTAACACCTCTAACACTCAGTGACCAACCTACTCCTCTGGAATCTCCCATTACCGCCTTTGATCCCTCTAACACATATCAACACCCTACCCCCTCTGCAGTTCTCCACACTCAATCAACCCCCTGGTCTATGCATCCTGTAACAACACTCATATTCAGGGACCTACCCTCTCCCAGGGTATCCCCCATTACCGCCTCGGACCCCCCTAACACACTTAGACACCCTCCCCTCCTCTCCAGATCTCCACACTCAATTTCCTCCCCTTTCCCAACACCCAGACTTGTTGACAGGCTTGGACGATATCTCCCTCCAGCTGCACCTTCTCTCCCTCGAACTCCACGGTTTGAAAGCCCTCTCACTTGAATATCTCCCCTTGTTAAGCCCCCTCTATTCTAGTCTGAACCGGCCCAGAGCCCCCGCCAGCGCCATTGACACAGCTCCTCGTGACCATCCCTCTTCACCTACCATCTCCAATTCTGTTCCCCTGCCTAACTCAGCCTCTCGCCCAAAAAGCGCGTCATGTCTCACGCTCAATAAAATTGACAGCCTTCTCATGTCTTATTCGTCCAACACGGATATCAACATGAGTCCAAAGAGAATAATTCAAACCATTCATTCTAACCCTAATAGAGAACCCTACCACAACCTCAGAGTCATAAACAATGATAACCTCAAGAGAGTGAACATCATTCAGACTCCCCCCCACCCCCCATACTGCGGCTCCACTCAAATGCATACTACTCAACTGTAGGTCTGCCAGCAAATACTCCTCAGAGATTTTCGACATCATACAACAGAATGAGATAGATATCATTATCCTCACAGAAACTTGTCTCAACCCCTCGTCCACTCCAATTCTTGACGTCTTGGTGCCCCCCCCACCCACGACATAATTCGTCTTGACAGAGTTAGGAAGCTGGGAGGTGGCCTAGCTTGTATACATCGGAGCACGCTTGCGGTCTCCCTTTCAGAGTCCTCTTCGTCAGTAACCTGCGAATACCTTTGTCTCAGCATCACGAGTGACAATCATCTGGTTTGCAAACTACACACATTCTATCACCCCCCAGGCGACAATCTCCACTTCTTTGAACCATTAATGGAAATCATCTCTGGCAATGTGGATTCAGTCCAGTCCCATATCTACCTCGGGGACTTTAACTTTCACTCGTCTAACACTAATGACCAAGCAGTTTCATGCCTCAATTCCTTCTTGAATGGTCACAAATTCATTCAACATTGTGACCAGCCTACTCACATTAAAGGGGAAACTCTAGACCTCATCATCTCCAAAGGTCATACCATCTCATTGGATTCCATGATACCATGTGATTGGTCGGACCATCACATCTCACAGACTTCTACAACTCTGCTATTTCCAGCATCATGGATTCTATGGCCCCACTCCAACAAAAAAATGCACTTTCAAAAATATCTAAACCTTGGTTCAATGGCAACCTAAACTCGGACCGTCGCAATCTAAGGGCCATAGAACGTTCATGGAGAACCACTCCATCTGCGGACCATCTAAAAAACCTTAAAGCAGCAAGAAGTTCGTATAACAAACACATCAAGACAGCTAAGATGGAATATTTCAGATCCCAACGTAACCAAGCGGCTAATCGACCCAAGAAACTGTTTGAACTGGTTAAACAACAATCGGTGGTAGCCCCTAACTGATCAGCCTCAGAAGTCAGACCTCCCTCATGTGATGTTCTGGCTCCCTTTTTTACTGAGAAAACCAGACTTATTATCATTGATCTGAAAATCAGGAGGGCTCTATTGCTACCCATTGAACCTGCACCCCCCTGGCCTTACTAGACAAGACAGCACCATGTAGCTGGGGTATCAAGAACAACGCTTCCTGGGATACCTTTACCCCCCTCAATGAAAATGATATCAAAAAGGTTCTTCGAAGTATCAACCCATCTAATCACATCAGTGACCTGTTACCACCTACAATCTTTAAAGTAATTAAGGATGAAATCTCTCCCTTCTGGACAAAGATCATCAATGCATCTCTGTCACAAGGCACGATCCCAGAATGCTTAAAAGAGGCTCAGGTAACACCTATATTAAAAAACAATCACAGCTGACAGTTCAGATCTTAACAACATCCGACCTACCTCAAGCATCCCCAATCTAGCCAAACTCCTCGAAAAATGCGTCCAGTCACAACTATCTGCGCACATCGAAAATTTCCATCTCCTGGACCAACACCAATCTGGCTTTTGTAGTGGGCACAGCACTGAATCTGCTCTCACTCACGTGATGGATGACATCTTAATAATGCTTCATCGGAATGAATCTTGCCTTCTTATCCTACTTGAACTTTCCTCTGCATTTGACACTGTCAATCATGACAACCTCCTATTCATTCTGAAGCATAGGATGGGCCTTTCTGGTCAGGTGCTGCATTGGTTCTCATTCTTCCAGCAGCACAGTACCCAAAGAGCTAAAGCGAACCACTCACTCTCCCAGCCATCCCCAGTCAGGATGGGGGTTCCCCAAGGGTCCTCCTTATCTCCCATTCTCTTCAATATGTTCCTGGAACCATTAGCTAATGTTCTAAAATCCTTGGACATTCGCTTTCATATGTATGCAGACGACACCCAACTCTATTTGAAAATTTCCTCCCCGGATGACATCACTTCACTCAACTCGAACCTACTGACTACCCAAAACTGGTTAACTGAGAACCACCTCCTGCTAAACACCTCCAAAACAGAATTCCTCCTCATTTCTCCCCCAAAACATACTCCTAAAATCGACCTCTGGATGAACCAACTCACCACCTTCAACTGTTCCCCCCTGCATTATCGACTCAGCTAAAGCTCTAAGAATCACCCTGGACAAGCATCTGAATATGAAGACTCACATTAGCAACGTGTGCAAGGGAGCTAACCACCTTCTGAGAACACTCACAAATCCCCAACCTTTCTTACCTCAAGCAAATTTCAAGCAAGTGGTCCTAGCGCTTGTTTTGCAGAGGCTTGACTATGGCAGTGCTACGCTATGTGGCCTCCCCAAATACACTTTGGCCCCCCTAAAGGCTTAACCGAATGCGGAGGCCAGATTGATCATGGGCATCAAGCAAAATGCACACATCTCCCCGGTTTTAAAATCTCTAAACTGGTTGCCCTACGAAGCTAGAATTCAACTGAAGATTGGCTGCCTATCGCACAAAGCCCTCTACTTCAAAACCCCCATCTACCTTGCAAAAAAGCTAGAACTATCCGGAGGGGGTAGACCGTCAAGGAGTGCTAATTCCCTTTTCTTGAAACCACAGATCTTCTGCAAAAAGAGAACATGCCAACAAGCCTTCTCTGGCTCTGCTCCAAAAATGTGGAACTCTCTTCCACCGGAAATTCGGAGGATCTCTTCCAAGGCTGCTTTCAAACTGAAAGCAAAAAGATTCCTCATAAATAAGTTCTTAACTTAACATGAGGAGCAATTGTTAGCTCTAATCGCATCAGACATACTATAGTATCTGTTATTATTCCTTTATATGATTATTGTTTTTGTTTTGGTTATTATTCCCGTACATGATTATTGTATTTACTCCCCTTATGTCATTATGCTCCATCGTCTAGCCCATCCTTCGTTCACCCAGGTGCATAAATGATCTGTTAGGTGTGCTCTATTTGATTCAATGCCTATTATAATCCCCATTGACTCATGTTTTGATCTGTTACCTTCCTTTCCCTCAAATTGTATTGTGTTCTGATATCCTTCGGGATCAAGTTCGCGCTATATAAAACTTTATAAATAAATAGATAAATAAATAAAATTAAAATAAAACCCATTTCCAACAATCCTCTCCAAGAGTAGGGTATCCCAGCCTCTGCATTGCTTCAAACAACTGTTACAAAGTGAATTTATGGATCTGGTCATAGCAAGCAGGCCAGTCGTCTGCCCTTCTGACTCTTGGCCACTAGAAATCTTCAAGGGCATTCTTTTAACTATCTCTGCTGCCACACCAGTAAAAGAAATCATCAATAATTCATTAACTACATGAATCTTTCCAGAAGACTTAAAAAAGGCATACATACTCCCGTTATTAAAGAAACCAAACTTGGACCTGCATGAACCAGACAACTATAGGCCAATTACAAATGGACCTTTCCTGGGCAAACTGATAGAGCAGCATTCACCCAAATGTCACATTTTATTGAAGGTAACTCCATACTTTCCAACTTCCAAACAGGATTTTATCCAGGAATAGGCACATAATTTGCTCTCATCACCATCTGGAATGACCTTAAAACCACAGTAGACCCGAACGTGCTCCTTGCACCACTTCTCTTGGACCTTTCAGCTGCCTTCTACACACTTGACCATGACATTGTAATCCAAAAACTCTGAGAAGCCGGCACAGAGGGGACTGTCCTCAACTGGATCACAAAATGGCTGGTGAAGCAGGAGCTGCGCAGTGTAAGCTCCGGGGCTTGGGATCTCATTTTTGGGTTATATCCCTGCATGTGCCCAGCTTTATTTATTTATTTCCTCACACATGGCTGAAGAAGAGAGGCATACTTACGGTGAATCCGTCGATGCACCCGGTCATGCCCCACAATCAGAGCTGATTGGAGTGAACTAGCTGCGTAGCTGGGCTGGCTGAGGATAGGAGATCACTGGACTCTAGCTGTGGACCCCGCCTTGCGACGGACCTGTCGGCCGGCTGGGTCT
The DNA here is from genome assembly GCF_964263255.1 of Lissotriton vulgaris. Classification (NCBI taxonomy): domain Eukaryota; kingdom Metazoa; phylum Chordata; class Amphibia; order Caudata; family Salamandridae; genus Lissotriton; species Lissotriton vulgaris. The sequence continues at coordinate 414,305,269 of NC_141689.1, read as the reverse complement.
TCCCTTCTTAGTTGGTCGGTGGACACGCTTTCGTCCTGCCTCTCTGCCCGTCTGTGTGCGGATGTGTATGCAGTTGAGCCTGAGCCTGGATGTGCTTTGATTGGGAGGTCGCTCACTCCCTCTGCATTCCTGGTGTGGGAGGTGGCCGCCCGCCTCGCAGCTTACATTCGCTGCTTCTCTTCATCTGAGTGAGCTCCCTTGGGCTGCTTGCTGGCACACCCTCCTCGCAGCACGAGTTGCTCATGACTCCCATCTGCGAGAGTCCCTGGAGTTGAGGGCTTTGGTGAGGCTGGGAGACCGGTGAGCTTTGTCTTTGTCTTTGGCAGTTTCCGGTACTGTGGCACAGCTCTGAGGGCTGCTTTACCAGGTACCTTGGTGAACCTAGTCAGACTGCTAGGGGGTTCTTTTGGTGAATTCTGCCCTCCATCTTGTGTTGCCTTCCCTTCACCTCTTAAGGACCCAACCTCAAAATGGACCCTCTTTATATTCATGGTAACTAAAGAAGGACCTCACTATTCCTTCTCCACAAGATAGCGAATAGGGCGGCTATCCTGGAACGGCTATTGAAATTACCTTGTAAAGGGCATTTCTAATCCGTCGGACCTCTGGATCTCCGTTGGCAGGCCAATTGCATCCCCTTACTGTCTGACTAAGATGGGCCTCTGGTACTATGGTCTCTTCTTGCTAATTAGGACTTTTTGAGATGAGAGGTTCCCACAGATTTTTTTCTGGATGTTTTACTACAGGGAGTGGCAAACTTTAAGATCCCAATCTTGGCAATAGGGGTCTTACACAGCTTTTTAGGTGTCACATGAATATATGAGACTGCAGGTGTACTTCCACCCTTTTCTCCCTTCCCTCGACTCTAACCAAGAGTTTTGGTCCCTGCTCCCTCAGCTGGAAGCCGTATGTCTGCCCCCCACCCAGAAGTTTTAACTGAGATCCGTGGGGAGTGAGTGGCCATCTTAACCATTTAACTGAAGACCTTCTTGCCTTCACCCACACATGCTATGTCCTTGCTTTGCATGATGGAGGGCTCCTGATATCAGCCTTTCTCCTTGTCATCCAATCAACTGTCATCATCCTAACAAATGTACCACATCCTTATATTGGGCTCATTGCCAGTCTTACCACCATACTATGCCCAGTCCAACCTTTTTAGGCTCTCTCCAACCGCTCCCTTCTTGCTGTTCAACTGTAACAAGTCACTGAACTTCCATAGCAGTATCCCCTACACAAGCCCCTCGACTCTTCCCTCGCAAGTAATGGCCCAAACTCTTGGAGCATCACGTATCCTAAAAATATCTCCAAGAACGCAAAAAAGAATCTCAAACATAAGCTACTGAAATAGCACCTGGAAACACTAAAAGCTGATACGTACCTTGGTGTGCTCAATGGCACCAAGAAAACTGACTTCATCTTCTACTCCAAACACCCAGCTAAATGGAAAAACAACTTCCTTCTCCCCTACAAGTCAGCAAAAAAATCAAAATACCCTATGAAATAAAACTGACGATGTCCCCTTCCCCTTCTTTTAGAAGGGAAATTGACATATCCATTGTCAAGACAGGGAATATACTCATACAATCCACTGACCCTCAGCTCACCATCTTTGATAGACACTTTTGTTCATTTTTCACTGCACTCGCATAACAGGAAAGTACCCTTAATGCCTCTCTCCCCATTACCACAATCCCCCAATCATGAACAGCCCCTCCCTCGCCCCCCCTAGGACTCAATACCTTGTGCTGTGACACCTCCTGACACTAACATCAACCATGCCTTTAACACACACCGCAGACTAATGCCCTAAATAGGGACCTCCACCCTAGCCTATAATCTCACTGTAACTAACCCGGATAGATCTCAAACCAAACCTAGGGAAGTGGGCCCCATCCTTAGCACATCATCCACAAATCTTACAGCAGTTGCCACCCTTCCTTTTAATGTAAACCCTACCCTGACTACACGATTGACAATTCCAGGCCCATTGACACTGTCCTTCCGTGTAGCTTAGAGCTCTCTGCTGCCCTATACAGAGGTCTGACCACGTATCCTCCCACTACCAGTATATCCAATGCTGGGACACCCACGTTCTCAATCTGCATCCCTGACTCCCCCTCCAACACTCACAACAGACAATTGTCCACCAGCAGGTCCTCACCTGCTCCCACCCATACCCACAATCTCACTGTAACTAAGCCTGTTGAGGCCAACAGCATGCCTTGTGATGCGTACCCCAACTGTAGGTCAACATTGACTCATTTCTCTACTGACAAACCTCCTTGACCAAGGTAGACTCTACGCATCCCTCCCTGACTGTCTTTAATCCTTGTCCCAATGGCTCAGAGCTCCCCTATAGCATACTGGCCTCTGCTCCCGCATGCGCCAGGACTTGCCACGTTTCCCCCACCACCTATGCAGGATGCATCAATACCATTCTCACTCAGATTCTAAACCGTAAGGAGCGTAAACTTGACTCTCTTGCAATTGACTTAGCGCATCTTAGACAGGACCTATCAATTCAGGGCATCCTTACATGCTCTCACACTTATGAGAGTCTGAAATCGCCTCCTCACATAGGTTCACTGACTGCCTTACAAGGCACCCCCTGACCTTCCACTCCCCTGTGCCGGCGGATGCACAGGCCCATCGGTCCACTGCCCCTTAGCCATACTGGAAGCGGATTCTCTCAGCGAATCTTACCTACCCAAGACCTAGACTAATGTTCACAACCCTCCCTTCACTATCCAAGTCATAATGACATAAATAGAACCCCTGTTATTACAGATTCACCCAGAACCCCTGCCCAACTCACTATCATTCAGCCCTTACAATCTGCGATAGACAATCCCTGCCTGCTAGCTTGCATGCTCGCCAACTGCAGGTCGGCAGCCAAGACCCAGAGCATGGCCCACAATCCTTCCTCCACAATCCCAGTAATAGTGGGCATAAATAGAACCCACGTAACGTCTGACATGCCTAGAAACCCTGCTCAATTCACCACCATTCAGACTCTGCAACCTGCTAAAGACAATCCCTCCCCTTTATCTTTTATGCTTCTCTACTGAAGATCGGCAACTCAACACGCTACAGATATCGCTGAAACCTTAATCAGTGAGGAAATTGATATTGCTTTCCTCATGTAATCTTGGCTCAAGGACCAATCCAACGCCATACTTGATCCGCTTACCCCTCCTGGTTACTCCATCATTAGACATGACAGACTTGAAAGAACTGGTGGAGATCTAGCCATAATCCACATAGCTGAAATGAATCTTTCCATTAAATGATGCAAAATACTCGACTTTCGAATACCTCAGCCTTGAACTTTAAGGTAATGGCTCCCCACCTATCAAACTACACATCATCTACCACCCTCCTGGTGATGGCAACCTCTTCGCTGAAGAGTTATCTGTTCTACTAACTCGGTTCTCCCTAACTGGCACGAAGGACATGTTTTTGGGAGACTTTAACTTACACTGGAACAATGCCGAAGACTCCACAGTCAAGCGCCTCCTGAACCTTCTAGAAATGAACTACCTAAATCAACTATGCAATAAACTAACACATACCAAAGGCGCTACGCTTAATGCGATTATCACCAACAATGAACTTATCTACCTTAGTGCCATCTTACCTATAGGCTGGTCAGACCACCATATCATACTGTTCAACATCGATACCTTCATCAAACCACACTTAGATGCATTGAATAAACCTAAGCAGTGAACCAGAAACCTTAAACAAGACCCAATTACAGATCTTGTAGCCAAGATCTGTGAACAACTACAACATCACCCTCCCTCGCATAACATAAATTACCTCACTGCCGACTTTAACACTGCTAAAACAGAAGCTCTCGACAAAGTCACACCTCTCAAATTAAAACAACTAAGATCAGTTCAATCAAAATCTTGGTTTAACTCGGATCTCAATAACCTCAGACATCTTAGACAAGCTGAAAGGACTTGGAGACAAAACCCATTGTCATTACAGCTAACTCTACTCAGAACTGTAAGGAAGGCATACAAGAAGCACATCGTCAGAGAAAAAGCCACCTCCTTCCGCAGCCAACTTGACCGTGCAAAGAACAGGCCCAGGGAACACTTTAACATTGTCAAACGACAAACCACTTCTTCCTTCCCACATGAAAAAGCCTCTGATGAATGATGTGAAAAAACTGCCAGTTTCTTCACGGACAAAATAACTAAAATTGAGCAATCTTTCCTTCAAGTCACAACCCCACCTCCCTAAAATCAATTTGCTCTGACACTTCTTACTCCACAGCAGCCACTCCGGATCTCGCCAATGACCAAATGGCTCCAAATGGAACTAACAGCAACCTTTTTAACATCCAATTGAAAAACAAGGCCAATTGGTTGGTTTCAAACCCGTGGCAGAACTTGAAGTTTTCAATATTATTGTGAAATTAAAGCCTACTTCTCACACCTAAGATCCCCTTCCCTGCTAAAATCGTACATAACCCTAACCACAATATTGTCCAGTGTTGGACAAAAATCATCAATTCTTCTCTCGCCTCGGGTTATGTACCAGATTCCCTCCAACTAGGTCAAATCACATCCATTCCCAAAAATGCCAGGACTGACCCGAATGATCTCAACATCCTCAGACCTATCTCCAACCTCCTGTTTCTAGCCAAAACTATGGAAAAATGAATCCTACAACATCTCAACCGGCATATAGAGGAGTCCAACCTACTTGACTCCTTCCAATCAGGGTTCAGGAAAGGATGTAGCACAGAAACTGCCATGCTCAATATCACAGATGACATCCATAGATCCTTAGATGAAGGTGATGCATGCATACTTATCCTACTTGACTTATCAGCGTCCTTTGACATTGTGAACCACACAGCCTTTCTGGAATCCTTGAAGATCCACTCCGGTATCAATGGCACTATTTTAAAATGGTTCTCTTCGTACCTTCAACACCAATCACAAAATATCAGAATCAAGTCTTGCCTCTCGAAACCCACCCCTGTCTCTCTTGGCATCCCCCTTGGCTCAGTCCTCTCCCCTTCACTAGCAAATCTCTTCCTGGAATCCCTTACTATCATCCTGAAGCAAGCAGGGATCAAATGTCACCTCTATGCAGACAACACTCAACTCTACCACAAAATTAAATCACGCAGAGACATCCAATATCTCAAAGTCACACTGAGTAATATACTATCGTGGTTTAACTCTAACCATCTAAAATTAAATCCCACCAAAACAGAAATAATCCTGTTCTCTCCGAAAAGTAACCAATTTCTAATCAAAGACTGGATCAGTGACCTGCAGGCTTTAAATTGTTCTCCAACTCTTTCCAATTCAGCTAAATCCTTAGGCTTTACCCAGGAAAAAGACTTCTCAATGAAAGATCACATCACCAACGTAGCCAAAGGAGTGATTTACACACTAAAACACCATAACAAAATTAAACCATTCATTCCGTCGGATGATTTCCTATGGGTCGTTCAATCTCTGGTCCTCTCCAAACTTGATTATGTAAATGCTATCCTCACAGGGACCCCAAAATCGCACCTCGCTTCCCTTAGATCAGTACCAAACATGACATCCAGGCTCATAAAAGATATTAAACTGTAAGATCACATCACGCCTTCACTTAAGACCCTCAGCTGGCTTTCCATCTAAGGAAGATGGAATTAAAAGATTGCCTGTGTCACCCACAAAGCCATTTACTCACATACCCCTGACTATTTAGATAACAAACTCACAAAAGCAGAAGAACCAGATCATTGAGAAGCTCCAACACACTTCTTCTCGTCCCACCCAAACTAAAAAAGAAATCTACCCCAACTCTCTCTTTTTCAGGTAGCGCTCCCAGCATATTGAACTTTATCCCGAGGGACCTACGATGCAACCCTTCCTTCATAGGCTTCAAAAGAGACCTGAAACGCCATCTCCTCAACAAATACTGGAACACTTGAGCTATTCTTGAACTCAGTTCTATTAGTCTCTCTTCGACCCAATTGAACAGCTGGCTGTTTACTTCTGTTTGCCTCTTTTGCCTAGAAGTTCGTTCTCTCGCTGGACCCAATATTTGCAACTTGACCTCAATCAATAACTGCCCTCAGCATATTCATAGTGTGCAAGTTGACAAGCATTCCATTTTTTCAGTACCTCCTCCAGATGCTTAGTTATCTCTCTTTTAACTTCATCCATCTGCATTTGTATTTTTGTTATTATATCAGGATTGACCGTTTCATGCAGCTATTTATGCCGGGCTGTATTTTCTGTTCTACCCCCTTTATTTTATAAGTATTTTCCCTCCGCCTGTACGCTGCATAATTAATTAATCTCCCTCAAATGAAGGCTTTGTAAGTGTCCCAGAATATTCGTGAGTGAGCAGAGTCCCTATTTAGTTAAAAAAAATCGGTATCCTGCTTAAAATTAATTAAGCTCTCCTGTTCTTCTAGTAGGTACCTATCCAAAGTCCATCTGGACATAATTGCACCACAATCCAGGGATAGCTCTAGTTTCACTACATAGTGGTCTGATAAATGTTGCTGTTGATGGATGACTGTTGTTACTTTATTCATTAATTTGGTGTTAATCAAAAAATATTCTATGTGGGAGGCATGACCGTATTTTTAGTTATGATATGTGTAACCTTTATTCCTACCCGCCTTATATCTCCAGGGATCTATTAAGCCCAAATTCTTCATTATATTCTGTATAAAATCCCTCATTTTAGGTGTATTGACCGTAGGCCTGGGGGAAGATTTGTCTAATACAGGGTGTAGTAATACATTAAAGTCTCCTGCCTTATGATGAGATTTTCATTGTCTAAAAGTTGTTTAAAAAGTTCCTGAAGCGAGGATGGGTCATCTATACTAGGACCATAGTATGTTATCAGAGAATATTTTATGCTATTAATTCTAACTATTGCAAAAAACACAGTTGATGGACAGAATGCAGAACAATGTCTTACATTCACCCCAGTACAAAGATCTGGGCCTAAATCCATCGTTTTTTTGCACTCCACACCACCCTAGGTCAGACACTGGCTATATGCAAATCAGCCTTGACCCTGTGCCTCATGGGAACAGTCCAGCCCGAACTACCAAGCCATGTCTTTCCTACACCGGAATCAAGCATCCAAGGACCGGTTTCTGGCTATCAGTCTTCCTCAGCCTGGATAGCTTGACTCCAGTGATGTGGAGAGCCTGGGACTCACGTCTGAGCATACCCAGCCCCACTCGGGGTGAAAATTGCAAAAAACACAGTTGATGGACAGAATGCAGAACAATGTCTTACATTCACCCCAGTACAAAGATCTGGGCCTAAATCCATTGTTTTTTTGCACTCCACACCACCCTAGGTCAGACACTGGCTATATGCAAATCAGCATTGACCCTGTGCCTCATGGGAACAGTCCAGCCCGAACTACCAAGCCATGTCTTTCCTAGACCGGAATCAAGCATCCAAGGACCAGTTTCTGGCTATCAGCCTTCCTCAGCCTGGATAGCTTGACTCCAGTGATGTGGAGAGCCTGGGACTCACGTCTGAGCATACCCAGCCCACTCGGGGTGAAAATTGCAAAAAACACAGTTGATGGACAGAATGCAGAACAATGTCTTACATTCACCCCAGTACAAAGATCTGGGCCTAAATCCATCGTTTTTTTGCACTCCACACCACCCTAGGTCAGACACTGGCTATATGCAAATCAGCCTTGACCCTGTGCCTCATGGGAACAGTCCAGCCTGAACTACCAAGCCATGTCTTTCCTAGACCGGAATCAAGCATCCAAGGACCGGTTTCTGGCTATCAGCCTTCCTCAGCCTGGATAGCTTGACTCCAGTGATGTGGAGAGCCTGGTACTCACGTCTGAGCATACCCAGCCCACTCGGGGTGAAAATTGCAAAAAACACAGTTGATGGACAGAATGCAGAACAATGTCTTACATTCACCCCAGTACAAAGATCTGGGCCTAAATCCATTGTTTTTTTGCACTCCACACCACCCTAGGTCAGACACTGGCTATATGCAAATCAGCCTTGACCCTGTGCCTCATGTGAACAGTCCAGCCCGAACTACCAAGCCATGTCTTTCCTAGACCGGAATCAAGCATCCAAGGACCGGTTTCTGGCTATCCAATTATGTTTTTTGCAATTTTCACCCCGAGTGTGCTGGGTATACTCAGACGTGAGTCCCAGGCTCTCCACACCACTGGAGTCAAGCTATCCAGGCTGATGAAGGCTGATAGCCAGAAACCGGTCCTTGGATGCTTGAGTCCGGTCTGGGAAAGACATGGCTTGGTAGTTCGGACTCTACTGTTCCCATGAGGCACAGGGTCAGAGCTGATCTGCATATAGCCAGTGTCTAACCCAGGGTGGTGTGCAGTGCAAAAAAAGGATGGATTTAGGCCCAGATCCTTGTACTGGGGTGAATGTATGACATTGTTCTACATGCTGTCCATCAACTGTGTTTTTTGCAATTTTCACCCAGAGTGTGCTGGGTATACTCAGATGTGAGTCCCAGGCTCTCCACACCACTGGAGTCAAGCTATCCAGGCTGATGAAGGCTGATAGCCAGAAACCGGTCCTTGGATGCTTGATTCCCGGTCTGGGAAAGACATGGCCTGGTAGTTCGGACTGGACTCTTCCCATGAGGCACAGGGTCAGAGCTGATTTGCATATAGCCAGTGTCTAACCCAGGGTGGTGTGGAGTGCAAAAAACGATGGATTTAGGCCCAGATCCTTGTACTGGGGTGAATGTATGACATTGTTCTACATTCTGTCCATCAACTGTGTTTTTTGCAATTTTCACCCCGAGTGTGCTGGGTATACTCAGACGTGAGTCCGAGGATCTCCACACCACTGGAGTCAAGCTATCCAGGCTGATGAAGGCTGATAGCCAGAAACCGGTCCTTGGATGCTTGATTCCGGTCTGGGAAAGACATGGCTTGGTAGTTTGGACTGGACTGTTCCCATGAGTCACAGGGTCAGAGCTGATTTGCATATAGCCAGTGTCTAACCCAGGGTGGTGTGGAGTGCAAAAAAACGATGGATTTAGGCCCAGATCCTTGTACTGGGGTGAATGTATGACATTGTTGTACATATTGTTCTACATTCTGTCCATCAACTGTGTTTTTTGCATTAATTCTAACTATGGCAGTTAACCATCTCCCTTTGGGATCTGTAGTAACATTTATTAATTTGGCTTGGGCTGAGTTTTTTATCAAAATTGACATGCCTTTCACATTACAATTTTGATTTGTACATGCAAACTGATTGATCTATCTATGACTCTTAATTATTACTTCCCACTCAACCTGCTGCAAATGTGTCTCCTGTAGCAGTATGATATCATTATTTGATTATTTTAAAAATTGAAGAATTCTCCTTCTTCCTCCTGGTACCCTTAAACCATTGATGTTCCAGCTTAAAGCCCTCAGCCTGTGCAATTTTTTAGAAGTAGCTATCTTTTGTGATTATCCAACTCCAGTGCTTCCTATCTCAGTTTTGTCTGCCACATATGAGGACCTTATTTTCTTTTTCATTTTCTCCCACTGCTCCCCACCCAGTGTAATATTTACATTAATTGTGAAGTGCATACCTCCCTTTCATTCCCAACCACCCCCCAGCTACAGGAACCCCCCCTTTAACCAAGCTGGGCATTTCATCATGCCAGTCATCTCTCACCACACTGGATTATATATTATGTCTCTAATTTGGCTGCGGACCATTACCCTAATGCTGAGTCTTTTTTTGCTTAATTAGATTCTGGATTTCCGCATACTCCTTCAAATTATACATCTTATTATTCTTAATGTAGCTGGGAATTTTAATTAAGCTGTGGCTCCTAAGGATTTGAGCTCTTGTATACATGTACCTAGCTCCCATTGTCAACTTTTTGTCTTCTTAGCTATATCTGAACGCATGCGAAAGGACCACTCATCTTTAGTGTAAGAACCTGCTTTTAACGCCTCAGAGAGAATAATTTCTTTAGTCGAGTAGGTATTTAAATTTATGTGCATCTTCCTGGGTTTATCTCTGTTAGGGGTTCTTTTAAACGGATCCCTGTGCACTCACTGTATGTCCTGTTGAAGATCGAACGCCCTGACTGTTGGTATAAATTATTTTTTTTGTCAAACATATTTTTATTGAGATTTTGACATAGTACAACATATGGTATTGCCATCACGTTGTCTACATGGGGGACGTTACAGAAATGTATAAGACTTAAACTGTGCAAATTACACATCACTGATAGTTGTCCCGACCCAATTTCAATGTAGTGCATAATAGGGGGTACAGTTTCTAGCGTTACTGGGGCTTAGGGCATTTTCTTATGGCCCACACAATTCAACAAACAAAGTAAAACAATGTCCCACCGTCCTTCGTGATGTCTCACCCTCGATTCCTTCTAATCAGAAGGCGTTACTTAGAGAGTACTACGAGTCATATTGGAACAGCTCTCAACTGTGGAGCAGTGAACATAAAAGTAAATAACCAACCCTCTCCCATCTCCCACCCCCCTCCCCTCTCATGGTGGCGGCATACAGAAAACATATTCTTCAATTTACATTGATAGGTGGCAGTTCAAATCTGAAAGAGGTGCAGAGCTCTGACAGAGGAAGGGCAGACAGCGGATGGCAGACCCCGGGAAAGAAAGGTGACCAGGGGGCCCCATTTAAATTCAAAGTTCTTAAAATTATCTCTAAAGATGTCTGACATACGTTCCAAACAAAGCAATTTCCATAATCTAGAATGCCAGAGGGAGATTGCCGGCGCTTCCCCCCTCTTCCAGGCGGCTGCCAATGTGATCTTCGCCACCCTTATACAAAGCCACATGATAGTTTTATCAGCTAGTTTCTGATGTTCCAAAGAAGGATCACAGAGTCCCAAAAGAACCCCTGCCATAGTAGTTGGGATAGGGTATCTTAGCATATCTTGAATGTGTGCGAGTATTTCTTCCCAGAAAGGCCGTATATGCTAGCAGTCCCACCAGATATGTTGGAAGTCCCCCGAAAGCCCGCAACCCCTCCAGCATCTATCGGACGTATTGGGAAAGATCTGTCTAAGCTTGGCGGGATGGAGATATCAGTCCATCATGGTCTTAAGGTGTGCTTCCACGAGGTCTATGGAGTGGTTGAATTTCATAATATCAGACCATAGATGGGACCATTCATCGTCCGAGATGCCTTGCAGCAGTATTCCTTCCTACGTGGGCATATAGCGTGGTCGCGGGGAAAGCGTAGTGGTAAGGAGAAACTTATATATAAAGGAAATTGAGCCTTCCATAGATGTAGCCTTAGTGAGAAAAGATTAAAATTTTGTGAGGGGGCGAGTGGCCACCTCCCGGACTTGTTGTGTGAGAGCCCAGTGCAGTAATTGGTTATAATGATATATTTCTGTGTTCTCTAGGCCATAGACTCTTTTTCTGTTGTCAAAAGTGAGGGGATCAAAATTATGGAAAAGGTGTGGTAGGGCTAAACATCCTCCTTCCCTCCAAGCATCAAACGGACCCGCCTGTAAACCTAGGGGGGGGGGGGGGGGAATGCAGGTTTAATATGGAGCGGCGTGAAGGGAGAGGGAAAAGAGGTCCACCTCTCGTCACCTGACACAGAATCCCATGCCTTAAGTGTAGTGCTTGTAGGAGTGCTGATGTAGGTGTTCCTGGGTTTGTCTTGTTTAGGGTGCCTGATCAAGTCCCATATAGTCCGTCCTGTCACACTACGGTCCATCTGTTACCAGTGTTTATCGGACTCTTGCTTCGACCATTTGATCAGTACTCTTATCTGATAAGCTTTATTATATAAATGGATGTCTGGGAGTCCGACCCCACCGTCCGAACGAGAATGACGAAATATCAAAAAAGAGAAGCGAGCACGTCTCCCCTGCCAGATGAAGTTCAAGATCATGGCCTTAACGCGCCGAAAGAAGTCCCTATCCAATTTTATGGGCAAAGCTTGAACTAAGTTAAAGGAGCTTGGAAAGAAGTGTCATCTTCACGGCATAGATTCGACCTAACCAGGTCAAAAAGAGGGGCTTCCACTTATTGAGCTCTACTTGGATACGCGTAAGCATGTGGGGAAGTTAGCAGCATAGAGACCTTCTACCCTGGGTGTGAGCTGGACACCCAGGTATTGTATAGAGGAAGAGTTCCATTGGAGGGGTGTGAGAGGTTAGAGCCTGCTGAGTTCCGCTGAAGGAAGCATGAGGTTGAGAATGTATGACTTGCCTAGATTTATTTTAAAGCCCTCCACTGCTTCAAACTGAACTAGCTCTGACTTCAAAGGTGAAAGGGACGTGGGCGGGTCTGCAAGTGATAACAGGGCATCATTAGCGAAAAGGGAAATTTTGTGTTCTTCCCCCGTGAAAGGTATCCCCTGAATTGCAGAGTTTGCTCTAATTGCAGCTGCTAAGGGCTCAATACTAAGGGCGAAGAGTAGGGGTGAAAGGGGGCACCCTTGGCTGGTACCCATGGAGTGGAAGAAGGAGGACGAGTGTGCACCATTAACAATAACTTTAGAGTGTGGTTGAAGATAATTGGCCCGAATCATAGTAAGGAATTTGGGTGCAAATCCGAAGGCCATGAGGGTATGGAAAAGGAATGTCCAGTCCACCCTGGTATAAATTCTTTTAACAAGTTTACAATGAATTTCTTCAGGTTCCCTCCTTCTCTATCCTCAGGGATATTAAGGATTCTTAAAGTATTCCTTCTGGAGTTATTCTCTGAGGCTTCAATCTTTTCCTGGAGTAATTTTCAGCCCTGCGTGAGATTTTAAATATCTTTACTGTTACCCTGTACTTCCTCTTTCATGGTTTCAAGAGATTCTTCCAGGTTGCCGATTCTTTTAGACTGGTCTGATAATTTGTTTTCAAGACTTTTGCAGGCATCACATCATTTTGCTTGATTTGCTTTAGACATTGTAAATCTGCTTTTAATCTCCTCTGAGAGTGTGTGCAGCAACCCCCGATATTCTCCTGAACCTTAGGGTGCGGCTGTGTACCCTCATCTATTAGGGTTGAAGTCAACCCTAGTTCTACTATAGTCGTAGTTTCGGGGCTTATTTTATTTTCTGCCAAAGCCTGTAAACTGTTTACAAAAGGCAACTCGATAATTGTTACAACTTGGTGAGGCTCTGTACTATCAGTATTATGTGCTATCATACTATCAGTACTATTATCAGTACTCTGTAAGGGGCCTGAGCATTCCGACCCTGACGGTGGGTATATTTTTTTTCACCGCCCTGTACCTTAAAAAAGGACCTCATTGAAGGTGTAACTCTGATTTCTCCTCCCTCTCCCCCCCCAAAGAATCTAGTGTATTCCAAGGCCAGCCCCCTCTTTTTTTCTTAGATGTGACTTTAGGGAGAAAATCTTTGGTAGGATGGTCTATCACCAGGATGGGAGCCTGTGTCTTAGGGGTAGTTATTGGGGTAGACCCACTCACCCTTCTCAAAGCCTCCCCCTTACACTGTACAACGTCAAAGTCAATTCAAGAGTTCCTTAATATGTATTGATTAGTACCTTGTGGTCTTCTCTCTGTAGTTGGTGCAGCCTCAGTGCTTTCCATCTTCCTCAGCATGTTTTTTGAATTAGAAAAGGACTTCCCCAGCGCTTTCACTTTCCCTCCCGCGCGGGAGTCCTTTTAGGGCTCATATGTTGGGGAAAGCTATGGAGATCTACCAATATTAATCGTGCTGCAGGCCGCGGGTGCATGCTTTTGCTGACACCGCCACCTGCACCCCGGAGCTGAATCCTCACTGCAGCCCGCTGCTTCTTGGTTCCTTGTTGTCGTTTTTCTGCTGATGCTCGACTGGAAGAAAGTCAGCCAGAGCCTCCGGAAGACGCTGGCGACTCACCTTTCACACCCCGAACCGCCAGCTTTGCTCCGCTGACCTCACCCTCGCCACCGTCCCATTAATCCACCTAATGACCACCGGTGACAGATCATTCTCCCACCTCTCCGCCAAGACATGGAACACCCTCCCCATCCACCTGCGACAGACCCAGGACCTGCTGACCTTCAGAAACCTTTTCAAGACCTGGCTGTTCGAGCAGTAGCAGCATTCATCCCCCAGTGCCTTCAGGCCCTCACGGGTGAGTAGTGCGCTCTATAAATGGACTGATTGATTGATTGATTACACCCACGACCCAGCCCGCAGAGACGTTAATGCCCACTACCTCTGTTAGCACTCCCACTGTGTTCCTCCATTCTCCAACATTGCAGAGTATTGGGACACCAGTACGCATCCCAGAAGATAGAGACTGGACAAAATTCAAGGAACGATTAGGGCGAACGTTGATATGATCTGACATGGGGGAGGCTGAAAAACAGGTAGTAGCTAATCAGGCTGCTCAGTGGGCCCCGGAATCCCATTGATTGTGTGGAGGATGTGTGGAATGTGATGAAAGATAATGAACCTTTTGTGCAGCAGCATGCCCTTAAAGACATGTCAGCGACTTTAATTGGGCTTTGGGAGAAGTGTTTTAAGGGGGCAGCACCACAGGTTATCTATGATATTAAGGATCATGTCTACGTAGCTGATATAGCTCCTGGTCAGGTTTTGGGTAATGTTGCGATGTTGGTTGCTTATCGGAGTAGGCTGCTTGAAAAGAGCCCGAAGATGGTGTCTCAGTTTCCGATGAGGGAGATCCACTCCATATATCATAAATGTTAGGATACCAACAGACCCAATTGCTATCAGGGCTAAAGTGTAGAACTTATTTTGGATTGGTGCTTCTAGACGTAAGATGCGTATCCAACATCAACAACTCTCATAAGAAAGCGACAAATTCTGCAATGACCTCTGAGCACACAAAGTCAATTTCTGTTCATCACTGAAAACAGATATTTAGGCAAGAGTCACTCGTATCAAAAAATTGTAAATTGAAATGTCGATAAATCAAAAGGTAGATGTTCCTTGATGTTTATTTTCTTGCTTCAGTATTCAACAAAGATGGTACAACAGCCAACACGTGTTTCGTCGTGTACAATATAACACACTGACTTCTTCAGGGCTGAAACCAAATAAACATTACCCACAATTACTACACGCACTACGTATGGCTAGTGTTAGAAGGTAAGTAAGTCCTCAAAACCTTCTCAGTAGTATAGTAACCCGCTAAGTGTGTAGTATTTAAGGGGAAAGAAAGAAAATAGTAATGCCACTTCCATTCAGACTTCACACCAATATTTTGTGAGTAAAGTCAAAGGCCCAATACCAAGAAATGAAATAAGAAAGTTATATGTCGAAGATGGTGTAACCTAATTATGTATTCACCTCCATATCCACTGTTTCTTAACTTCAGAAGTGGTTCATAAATCCAGTAAATTATATTTCTGTAAAGATAAACCTTAATGTCAGCCAATCATCTATTATCTATCTAAATGACACAACAAGTAATTATAGAAGTGTCCAGTAAAAGGTCCTCCTCTGATTCCAAACATTTACATAGACCGCTCACCAAATTTTACAACCTCACCAAAATATGTTGACCTATCGAAACGATAAAATGTACCTCTATTAGCTCTCGTTCTCAATAATCATTAACAAATTCTCTTCTGATTCCTCCAATATTCTCAATTCAACGTAAATCTGCAAATAAAAGTATATATTTCGCTAAGGCTGTTGTCTCGTGTCAGTAGTGTGAATAGTCTTGTCGCTCATTACCATCACACTAGTTCGGTGGGGTTGGTTTTGAAGCAAGAGAGTAAAGAGTGCCAATGTTAGCCAGTCTACCAAGAGTAAGTAGTAAAGAATAAAGTTCACATATTTTTCATCCAAGTGTCCAGGTTAATATTCTATAAGACAGGGCTAAAAATGATCATATAAGACAAATCTAAAAAGTCACAATTTAAAGTCAAAACATATTATCCCTCAGAGTATAGATGTAATGGACAAAATTCAGGTCTTGTGCATGAAATTTCAATAACGAACAATCATTATATTTTTCTTTATGATTATATCACTCTGATTCCCATTGTAGGTATACTTGTAACCATTGAGACCTCTATAGCTTAACAGTAATTACTCATTAATACATCCTCAATTCCGCTAGTCATTGCCTAGGAAAAATTGGTACTCATTATCAATATTGAGGCCCCGTTCGACCGCTTTTAGTTTCATGATCCAAATTACCTCCTTCCGTCTAAGTTTCAGTAACCTGGTACCACCCCTAGGGTCTGGTGTCACATGTTCTATCCCGTGATAGCAAAATTGGTGTTCATCTTTGCTTTCACTGTATTGAACAAAGTGTGCAGCAATTGGATATCTCGTATCTCCATTCTTCCATGCCCTGATGTGTTCCATCATCCTATCTCTGAGCCTGCGTATTGTGCTGCCCACGTAAATCTGTCCACATGTGCATGCTATTACATATACCACAAAGGTGGTCTCACAGTTAATGTAACTATCAATCCTATGTAATTCCGATCCATTATAACTGAAACTCAATACTTTGTTTCTGGCCCATCTGCAGCAAATACAACGTCCACATTTGTGGAACCCATTCATTTTATTCCTAGGCCTTTTAGTTCTAACAGGGTAGCTTGGACTTAAGTCATTTGCCAAGGTTTTTCCTTTCCTGAAAGTTATAGACGGTCTCTCTCCAATATAAGGTAAAAGATCTTTATCCGCCTTAAGTAGATGCCAGTGACGATTAATAATAGAATAAAGTCAATTAGATTCTGTATTATAACAGGTCACTAGGCGTACTTTCTGTTCCCTCCTGTCAGTGTCTGTTCTCTGTGTCAAAGTTTGAGAACGTCTAAGTTTAGATGCTCGCCTCCTTGCCTTGTCTATCACACCCTTATCATAACCTCTGGCTGTAAATCTCCTGGTCATATCATCAATATTATTCTCAAAATCCTCATCTTCTGAACAATTCCGCCTCGCTCTTACCATCTCCCCATAAAGGATTGATTTAATTTGGAAGCTTGGGTGGCAACTGGTTGCATGCAAAATTGAGTTGCAGCGTGTTTCTTTTCTGTACATTCTTGAACATAGTCTATCATCTTTAATGTACAATTCCACATCTAAAAAAGTAATTTTCTTGGTATCGTATTGTGTTGTAAACCGCAGGTTGACTTCATTATCATTTAGATAATCAAAAAAGCACATTAGGTCATCAAGGGTGCCAGTCAAGATCATGAGACAATCGTCTATAAAACGACCCCAATACTGTATGTATTCAATCCATTTTTGACTGCGACGTCCCCAGATCCACTCCGCCTCAACCTCATAAAGAGGTTAGCAAAAGACGGAGCAAATCTGGAACCCATCGCGGTCCCGAGGCATTGTCTGTACCATTTACGATTAAAAACAAAGACATTATTTTTCAGTACCATTTGTGTCATATCAAGTATCATCCTCGTATGTTCTAATAATTCAGCTGGTCTCTTTTTGTGGAAGGTCTCCACTGCGTTTGTCCCCAAGGTATGATCTATATTAGAATATAGGGAAACCACATCTAATGTAACTAAATACATACCTTCTTGCCACGTAACATCTGACATTATGTTCAATACATGCTTGGTGTCTTGAATATAGGAGGGTAAACTTTCAACATAAGGTCTCATAAATATATCAATATACTCTGAAATGTTCTCGGTCGTTCCACCGATACCCAAAATTATTGGTCTTCCAGGTGGATGTTCTCTATTTTTTATGTACCTTAGGTAAGGTATAATGGCAGGGAGCTTTTGGTGACGATATAGTCATATAATTAAATTCATCAACATCCAATAATGTCATGTCATACCACATTTTCAATTTCTCATTAATAGTGAGCTTTAGTGTTTCTAATGGGTTGCTTGTTAAAGGTTCATAATACCTTGGGTCATCTAACTGTGATACGATTTCCGCATTATTTTTCTCAGTATCCATTACGACAACATTACCACCCTTATCTGCCATCCGGATGGTAATGTCGTCGTTTGTCCTCAAAATTCTCAATGCTTCTCTCTCTCCCTGCGTCAAGTTGTCCGATTTTCTACAATATCCACCCCTGGACTTCTTATCTATAAGTCTATCAATATCCAATTCTACTGATGTATGAAATGCATCGATGATATTACCCGTTCCAAACTGTGGTGTCCATTCCGATTTAAGTTTGAGACCACTACTTTCGCTCAAATATCTGTTAATCTCCAAGTCTTCCAATAATTTATTTCCCCTTAAATACTACACACTTAGCGGGTTACTATACTACTGAAAAGGTTTTGAGGACTTACTTACCTTCTAACACTAGCCATACGTAGTGCGTGTAGTAATTGTGGGTAATGTTTATTTGGTTTCAGCCCTGAAGAAGTCAGTGTGTTATATTGTACACGACGAAACACGTGTTGGCTGTTGTACCATCTTTGTTGAATACTGAAGCAAGAAAATAAACATCAAGGAACATCTACCTTTTGATTTATGGACATTTCAATTTACAATTTTTTGATACGAGTGACTCTTGCCTAAATATCTGTTTTCAGTGACGAACAGAAATTGACTTTGTGTGCTCAGAGGTCATTGCAACACTCCATGTATCACCCTAAAATACCAGAGCTACGGATCAACATGATGTTTTTACAAGACATGGGGTAGCCGCCCATTTCCAAGAACAGTGGGTTTATACCTCATGGAAAAGGAGTGAGGTATTGTCCCTTAAGACTCAGTTACCGGACCCTAGGAAAAATCCTACTGCATATTAAAAGGAATGTACTTAGGCCGCTTCTTTAACAGTGATGACGCTTGCGGATATCGAAATGTTCTTTGGTTTGTTGGTGCCCGTTGACATTTGGGGACAGATACACACACAGGACCACGTCGTGGAATTGGGTGGTACCTGGGATCAGATTAAAGCATGGAACGAGGAGAGGAAGCCTGGTGAGAAGCCTAAGGCAGAGATAATTGCTTTGCCTGGCCGAATTATCACATATATGCATTCCCTTAATCCACCCCGAAAGATTGATTGCGACAAGCTATCAGCTTGTCGCCAGAAGAAAGATGAGAGTGTGTCTGATTTTTTCACCCAGATTGAAAGTGCGTTTCTGGATTATAGTGGACAGGACTTGTCGATTGAAGGTGGTGTGTGTTTGTTTGTTAGTAGATTTGTTTCAGATTTGCTCCCCGAGATTACGACTCGATTACAGGCTTCCGAGAGCACCTGGTCCACCTTTTCTCCTTCTGTTATCTTGAATATGGCATAGTAAAAAAAGCATAATAAATTGAAGATGAAGTTGTTGTTGCCACAGGCTTCTCGAGGGAATGGTAGAGGACGTGGTGGTATGGCCCAACAGCTTCCGCGTACTGGCAGGAATACTACGTATGTAGGACCGAACCAGTGTGCGTACTGTAAGGAGGAGAGACATTGGCACAGCAAATGACCTGTGCTTTTGCAGAAGGTGGCGGTCCCAAGAGGAAGAGTATCTTGTGGACAGAGTTGTGGAGATGGTGGCGAGGACAGAATTCAGACAGCTGAGACATTGGAGGGCCAAACTGATCAAAATTACTTTGACGACCCTCTGGGCAAACAGTATTATCATGATGACTATGATACGGATGAGGTGACAGGGATGTCTTACAGTTAGGGCAACCAGGGACAGAGTGAGGGACCAGTTCTGATACCTGTGGATCTATTAGTGCGATGTGCGTGGTTCGACTAAGGAGTTTTGGTGGATACAGGTGCAACAAACAGCTCTATTCCTGTTCCTTAGTCCCTGGGGCGGCTCTGTCTGGCCATAATAATGTTTCAGTAGGTTTCTGGTGTACCGGTTGTGAGTCCCATTTCCAAACATCTTGCGTTGACTCTTGGTCCTTTCATCGTGGATTCGCCATTCTTGCTGACGTCCAGTTGTGGAGAGAATTTGATGGGTTTGGATCTATTGAAATAATTGCATGCCACAATATATTGCTCCTCGGAGGGTGTCTACATGACAGTGGGTGTGAATGTTGTGTGTGCTACGCAGTGCCTGTGTAAAGATGCGCCTCTCCCTGCTGAATTTAAAGATGTGTCACCAACACTGTGGGCAACGGGCGACAGAAATGTGGGTTTGTTGCCGATATCGCTGTTTCGATTTGTGTAAAGGAAGGTGCATTTCTACCCAGCATTCCTCAGTATAAGATAGAGCAGGCAGGTGAACGAGCTTTTATTAAAATGGTGCATAACTTGATTGAGAAAGGAGAGGTTGAGGAGATGTCTGCTAATGTTTGTAACAGCCCTATTCTTCCGATCCTCAAACAGGTCCCTCTTAGTATCCCGAAGATGTTTATCGCTTTATGAATGATTTGCGTGAAGTTAACAAAATAGTGATTCCCCAGTTTCCAGCGGTCCCTAACATTACGCTCAATTGACGATGATTCCTTCTTCAGCTAAATTATTTTCTCTCATTGACTGGAAAAAAATGCCTTTTTCAGCATCCCAATTTATCCTGACAGCAGGTATCTGTTCGGGTTCACCCTAGCTGGTTCGGAGCTTTAGATTCAGTTGCGCTTCTCAAGGCTATATGGAGAGCCAAAGCATAGTTGAAAAGTCAGTTGGATTCTTTGTTGCTTCCCACGGGTAATGTATTACTCCAATATGTTGACGACCTGCTCCTCGCCTCGGACACAGAACAGGGTTGCAGAGACAGTATGGTTAAACTGTTGCTTCACTTAGCTAACCATGGTCATACGGCAGTGGTTCCCAAACTTTTTTAACCCGTGGCTCCCTTGACCTAATTGGTGTGTTGGCCGTGGCACCTCACCATTTTTTTACCGGTGGGCGGGTGGGAAAAGAAAGAAAATGGGTCTTCGCTTGTTACAAATGAATTCTGTGCGCGGCGTTTGTGTGTTTATTCATGCATGAGTGTGCGTGTGATCATGTTTGTTTTTATAGCGCACTATTACTCTGGTGTTCTGGCGCTCTGCACTTCTGACATCGCTGCATAGGGAGCCTAAAGTCTAAAAATCAAAAGCACTTGGCAAGGGCTACGTCTGTGAAAACACAAACCATTGTACCCGCATTAAGCAGGTGGCATTTGTAACTCCCCTGTACTTTGCATATCTTGCGCCGGATAAGCTGCAATACGTTCATCCTGCATTCAGGCCCTGGTAGGGCCTCAAAAACACGCATAATATACACACGGCCAGACGCTATCTTTCCCACATCGTGCGCGGGCCCCT
This sequence comes from Lissotriton vulgaris, assembly GCF_964263255.1. Taxonomy (NCBI): domain Eukaryota; kingdom Metazoa; phylum Chordata; class Amphibia; order Caudata; family Salamandridae; genus Lissotriton; species Lissotriton vulgaris. The sequence continues at coordinate 414,284,134 of NC_141689.1, read as the reverse complement.
GGCTCCTGATAACAGCGCACCAGGGCGCCGCGGCACACAGTTTGGGAACAACTGCCTTAGATAATAGATGGTGCCCAGTCACATGGTATGGTCATGTAAACCCAATTCAGTGGTAAATATGTAGCCTTTCCCCAAAGTAGGAGTGCAATGCAGTTCATGGGTCTACTAATGTAACCACCAACTGTTTGATCCTGGGCAAATAATTCTTTCCATGTGCCTCATCCACTGATTTGACAATATGGCAGCACTTTGAAACAGGTTTCATGTATGACATAGATATTAGGAGTGTACTCCCTGGACAGGTCCTGAGCATGGGTAGAGGAGGGGAGAAGATGGAGCTTGAGTTGAGAGCTACCCACTTTGGAACTGAGGAATCAGGTTTGCGTCTGGTTTTGGCTCAACATCCTGTGATCCTGGGCACATCACTTAATCTCTCCGTATCTAAAAAAGGAACATGTCCTTATGAAATGTCATTGGTGCTCATGTAAAGCACTTCAATATCTTTGGGTTGGGTTTGCTCTATAGAACAATTGAGGGGGAAAAAATGAAAAAATTAGTTTCATTTACTATTTCAATTCTATTTGCATCTAAGTAATGAAAAGTGCTCGTGACTCCACAAGGAGTATGACCCCCTCCTGTGCTGCAACACCTTCCTTTCTGCCACTGACCAGCATCTGTTTCACAGTTCATCAGCAGCTGAAAGAGTTGATTGCCTTTTTAAATGGTTAGAACTGCCAGGCGCCAAAATGCGGGATTATGGGCATCATCTTTTGCCTTTGAGTAAGATGTGCTGGGATCTTCATTCGCAGGCGGGCCTCACAGCTATGTCTTGGGCTTTAAGGCCCTGGAAGAATGGGCCCCTCCCCAGGGTTTAGCAGCCACCTTGGATGTGGGCCTCTTCCCCTAATCCTCGCAGCGTTACACATGCTGTGAGGCCCAGGGGAGAGAATCCCTTCTCCGGGCCTTGCAGTGCTGCAGCATAGGTGGGAGGCAGAAGACGGAGAAATACTTTTGTGAGACCCTATGTTGGTGGGCTTTGCACGGGGGCCAGGGCAGCTGCCCATGCTACCCTCGCCTAGCAACTATATATTAACAAAAACAGGAAAAACCCTTCTCCCCGCGGCTTACCTCTTGTCCTGCTGATCGTATTCCTGGCCCTGCAAGGCTGGAAATCCAATCCCAGTCACGGGTACTGCAATTTCTCACCACGGGGTCAGGACGGAGGGTTAGGACGAGGAGATGACCTGTGCGTAGAGCTGTTTACCGAGCTCTGGCTGCATGCAAAATTGGGGCTTTTGAATTTGTGGCACCTTCACAACAATGCAGGCAAGAGATACATGTGGGGTAGATAGCGGCTGAAACTCGCTCCCTGGGCTGCTGCTCCAGTCGCAGGAAGGTAGGTGAGGGTGCCAACATGTCCAAGGAAAACAGGGCTGGGCTCACTACTGGCTGGGCTCCGACGAGTAGCCGAGTCCTGTGTGCACTGTTTGTGCACCCGCCGCCGCCGTGATGCTCTGCTTCAGAAAGGCAGAGACTAGGGGCAGGGCAACCTATTCATCGCGGAGGCGGGGGCCGAAAGTGACACATGCTTAGTGCGATTTTCACACTTCCTTTCCGGCATCGTGCGCACAGTTTGGGAACCACTGTCATAAGGTATCCCTTACAATATTTCAGTATTGTCAACAGGAGGTCACCTACTTGGGTCATCAACTGTCGAAGGAGGGTAGGAGATTGACCCCTGAGCGGATCAGTACCATTAGTAAAATGTCTGTCCCGCAAACTCAGTAAGACGTGCATGCTTTCATAGGGATCACTTCCTATTGCAGGCAGTGAATACCTGGTTACACACTGCTTATTAAGCCCTTGCTTGCCCTAACACTAAAAGATGTGCATGAGCCCTACCTTGGACGTCAGAGTGTGAGCAGTCTTTTGAGCAATTGAAAACTGCCCTTTGCTTTGCGCCAGTGCTTGGTAGCCCAAATCATGCTAAATGCTTTGTGTTGTATGTCAATGAGCTGGGGGGTTGCGTGCTCTTGGTTTTAACACAAAAATCCGGAGATAAGCAACGACTATGTGCTTATTTCTCTGCTGTGCTTGACCCTGTCACCGAGCCCTCCAGAGCTGTCCAAGAGCGTTTGCGGGTGTCTCGATAAGACAATCGGCTGGACACGTACTTGATACTACCTCACAGTTATGGTACCCCATGCTGTGGATACACTTTTGAATAAGACGAAGACGCAGCACCTCACCAATGCATGTCTTACTGGCTACGAGCTGACGCGCTTTCAAAAGCACATTACGATCAAACGCTGTGCCACTCTGAATCCTGCCTTGTTACTACCCTTCCCTTCTGAGAATGAGGAGATTTATGTACACAATTTCATTTTTTGGACGGAGGAAGAGATGAAGGGATGGGTAGACCTGACTGATGTTCCCTTAGCTGAACCCCAAGGGGAACTATATGTCGATGGCTATTATTTCAAATTACCAGATGGCACCAACTCTGCAGCGTGCGCAATTAGTAGGCTGCACACAGTAATTGAGACCGCACGAGTTCCCTATCAGTCCACCCAGGCAGCTGAGCTATTCACCCTTATTCGAGCCTATGAGTTGAGTGAGATCAGGGCCCTTCAGGAGCCCTTTTCCATTGGTCCAGGGGCTCAGGCAAGCAGGGGCTCAGTGCCTGAGCCCATTTTTACTGACTCCTCTGTGCCTGGGGTCACCAGGTACAATTTGAGCCTCCGACAGAGGAACAATGCACCAAAGGAGAAGCCAGGTTAGCTAGGGATTGACTGTGCAAGTCAGGGTGTACATTGCCTATAGTACCAACAGTGTTAGTTTAGGGTGAGGCGAGATTGGTGCATTGTTCGGACATTGAAGTGGATAGATCGAATGTGCTCCCTTGGAGGGGAGTACATTATCCTGGACGACGTGGGATTCATCGCAAGCTAGGACTGAGCAGCTCCACCGCCGGTGCTCAGGAGCGCCAATGTTGATGAACAATAGGAAACCACCAGTGAGGCTCAGATGGACACTAGGAACACTTGCCCCCTTTTGTGATCAGCCATTTGCCCCTCTGCATCCAGAGTGGGTTTGGTCCACAAAAAGTAAAATAGTCATTGTATCAATAGTTGTTATTGCACTAATCTTTGTATTCGAGATATCCTGTTTTCTGGAAGAGAAGTATCCTGTGCATTCCTTGGTTGGTACAACAACGGTTCCTCCCGAACACGTTTGTCACTATGGCCCTCATATGGGAGAGCACCGAAAGTCTTATAATGATAATGTATTTATACAACTATTGCATCAGGCTCATGAGGTGTCTAATACAACTAATTGTTGGGTGTGTGGACTGCTTCCATCAGTGTCTCATAAAAGTGATAAAATGTTGTCCATGCCCCTGTCATACGTTAGTAGTTGCGAGGGTTGGTTTGCATTGCTCATTATGGTGCGCCCCATCCCCATTTCGATGCTCTAGATAGAACACATTCTGATTCTCGCACCATGGTACAGAATGTAAATTTTCAGCACAGGGCTCCCCCCGGTGGTTTGACAGGCCAAATTTGGTAGGTTGTACTTAAGTTCCTGTATGCATGCATACAAGGGGGTAAAGAATGGAATGTGGTCTCGCATGGAAATAGCTAATTTCCTTGGGTTCAACACGTCAGAGTATTTCCAGTCTTTCCAGGCTCGTAATGTTACTGAGGATAAGCCAATACCTGTGTCAGTGGTCAACACAACAGCTAGTTTTGGTGTCCAGGGGACCAGGAGGATGAAAGTGTGGGAGAGCAGATTCCACATATAGGTTAGGAACGACTGATAGTCCGCCCTTAATACCACCCCCTAATGTCTATTTTGTCTGTGGATCCCAAGGTTATGTCTGGCTCCCGGAGGGATGGTCGGGCAGGTGTTATCTCGCTTTTCTCCTTCTCCCGGTGTATATGGCTCCAATGAATTACCACAAAGACCATTGGCTACAGTATTGGAGTGTACACTTGCCCCGAGTCGTCAGAAGGGTTATTAACACGGAAGATATAGATCAGACAGATACCACTTTGAAACAGTTTGAAGATGCCATGAAGGTTATTGTACCTTTTTGGGGCCCCATGTCCAATAGCTTAACAATCGTTTGCCTACAAGAGTTGTAGAAGGGCTTATCAATACAACAGCAGGGATACTGACCAATATCACTGCTGAGCTCCTGGCTGCGAGGCTCGTCACCTTACAAAACAGGATGGTGTTAGACGTCATCCTTGCTGATCGTGGAGTGGCCAGACATGTTATTGGCAGTAGCAGCTGTGTGTACATCCCAGACCACACCCCCAATGTATATGCTGCCGTACAGAAGTTGCATTAGGCTTTCATCAGACATACACCAAGGACTCTCTCCGGATGGTTCTGGGGTATGTTCACTTCCTGGGGTTAGAAGATTCTTATCTTTCTGGCTGCAATTGCTGGTATCATCTTTACATGTTGCCTTTGCATACACTGCCTCCCTGCTTGTTTTGCTTATTGTGTAAATACTCTGACGTTTAAGCCAAAGATACCAGTCCATGACACTAATGCCACGATCATGATAATGAAAGATATTAATGACCTTATGTTGATTGATGAAGGCATCTTTGAATATTGACAATGCACATATCAGCTTGTAGTTATAGCTCTTAATTTCTGCAAGATGTTATTTGTTTCTAGGTCATAATAAAATGCTTTAGCGACTGCGAAAAGGAGGGTCTGTTGGAATAAAAATGTTTTAGCTGAGTTTTTCGTGCATTGTATGTCTCAAGTTAGCATTTGCAGCACCATTGTATATTCAGCTGGCATTTTGAACCATGATCGAAACTAACTTCTGTCTCACAGGTGGAGAAGTGTGGCTCAATGGTTAGAGTGGCAGACCTTGATGCAGAGCTCTGGCCCAGGACCAGGGTTCGATTCCCACCTAGGCGGGTCTCGGGCTCAAAAATTCCTCGGACCTGATATTCTCGCCTCAGTGCCTATTCCAATCATGGGTCTCACGCTGCAACTCTGGGCAATAGCTTGCTTAATCTCCACAACGGCCCCAACAGCGCTAGGATGCCTGGCTTCACCCTGGGGGTGCCCAGGAGTGGACACTTCACAGGGAAAGCCAGGAAGGGTTCCACAGCGGTATGAGTAATAGCGCCACGAAACCGCTTGGTAGCAGTGCGCTCTACAAATACTTTACATTTACATTTACATTCACTCTCCCTCTGCCCCAGCTAAAAGCAGCTGCAATAGTTTTTGTTTCTCCAAGGTTGCGCTTCACTGTGCTAATGGATACACTGTTCGTGTCAGTACATACCTTTCCGATTAGATAGGCCTGTTCCCACCCTTAGAGCGGCGGGCACAGGCCGAGTGACCTTGGTGCTGAGAAAGCATGTACCCGGTCTCAGGATTGAAACCCATCCTTCTGTATCTCCTTTGTTCACCAGTTACCAACTGGAAATTTCCAGTGAGGGCGTGTCTTTATTGCTTCTGAATTGTACATTATGTATCGCCATGCTTGCTGAAGTCAGTTCCTCTGCATCAATCCAATGGAGGCTGGTCAGACCAGACTCCACTCGAGTGTACCTGAATAAAATATATTTGGTTGGTATTCTCTACTGTCTGACCAACTCTTCATTTGTTTGGAAGGCGGAGAGGTGGTCACGAGGTAGCAGAAACCGAGTACTAAACTCTAAAGGGCACAAAAGAGATGTCTCAAGGTACCCAAATAGCAACCATACTAATGGAAATGATCAATAAAATCCACAGACTAACTGGTTAATAAAAAACCATCTATCTCTAACCTTCATGAGAAGGAGAGAACTGAACATGACCAAAAGTATAAATAAAAGCATCTCTCAAGGGGTATAATACTTTCTTCTTGTGAAAGTCAATTAGAAAGAAGATGACTATGCAGCAACTGACAGTAAAGCCACGTAACATCAATCCCCAATGGAAATATCTGTAAATAAAACAAAAAAGAAACATACACAGGCAACCAAACACGACAAGTCCCATAATGCCTCATAATGGGCTAATATGGCTGAAGTATAAATAGTGAACATAGAAAGTGAACTCACGAGACCGTGAACAAGAACATTTCTTGGTCGAAATATTGGTGGTGGGCTAGTCTGATATTTGTGCCAAATAAAACCTTATTCAAGGAAGAAGACTTGAGGAGTGCAGTGTATTCATTGAAGGAACGTCTTTTACGAGGTTCAGTCCGACCTCGACATATGCACTGGCTGTGAGATAAAGTGTGCTGCTTTTGGGACTGATTGTTGGACAAAAAAAATATATAAATTCATACATTAATTTACATGTAACATGTATACACGTCACTGCATAGTTTTCATATGTTATTCGAGTAGATGCTTATCGATCTCTGTTTATATATGTATTTATCTACAACGTAGATAATAGGTAAATAACATGTAGATAATACGTGAATATGATGATAATTGTATGTGTAAGTGCTTCACTATTAAAATAAAATATGAGGGCAATAAAATAAAACTAAAATATATATATGTATGTGTGATATATATATATATATATATATATATATATATATATATATATATATATATATGTATGTATATATATATATATATATATATATATATATATATATATATTACCTACTGGCGGTCGCCAGTAGGTAGTTATAGTTAGGATTTTTTTTCAATGTTAAATCTCAAAATTCTATTTGGAATAACTTAGGCGCCCGTTGACGAATCTACCTGAAAATTTCCTCAAAATGGCCTCGCGGCGCCCCGGTCCTTCCCTGAAAGTTTGGGGGGGAGTTGTCAAGCGGGGGCCGAGATAAAAGCGGGGTCCCAAAACGCGTTTTCCCCATGTTAATTTCCATAGGGCGGTCGACCTCACTTTTAGCCCGAACGGCTGAATGGATTTCCACCAAACTTGGCAAAATTGTAGGGACTGGTAACCCGATGTGCCTTTGCTATGTCTCAAGATATGTGCTCCAGTGGATTTTGAGTAATTTAGGTTAAAAAAATATATATATATATATAGGGCAGCGCCCCGGTACGCGCACCGGGCCGCGTACCGGGCGCGCCACGCGACTTGCGCATGGAAAGCTGATTGGCTGTCGGGTGTCTGTAAACATTCTAAACAGTCCGGAGCGGCCGCCATCTTGTGTCTCGGTAGGATCGAGACACAAAAGGTGGCCAAAACAAAGGGTGAATTGTCCATAAGGGGGCAGAGTAGACCCTCCCTGACCCCCTAGGTTTGATGTGGGGGCTTTAAAAGGGCCCCGCGGGGCAAAAAAAAAAGTATTTTTTTTTCGATTTTTGCGGGGGGAGCGCCCGGTACGCGCACCGGGGAGCGGACCGGGGAGCGTACTATGGGAAAAAAAGAATGACAGACTTTTCAAAAATTGTATGTTTATTAATTGTTCTTTTTGTTGTTTTTTTAAAATTTATTTTATTTAAGTGTCAACATGTAGGTACCAATGCAGAGTCTAAAATTTAATATACACCGTCTCCTTTGTAGATATCTTGCATGTTGTTACAGAAGTTATTGTGGTATATGGAATTCATACCATAGTCTGTCAGGAAAGCAGAAACAATATGGAGGCAGGAGATAATAAAGAGATGTTAAATACACATTGGAGATAATATAGTGGGAGAAAGGAAGTAACTATGAGCAAACTTACTATGTAACACAAAAAAGTTGCATAGTATATTTTAAGTCTCACTTTATATTATATCTATTTTGGTACTATTTCATAATTTACATATAAAAAAGAATAATGTCTCAAACAATTTTTAATTTTTAAATAAAAATGTATTGTTGTGATTTTTCAAAATCTAAAAGAATTTGCAACATTAATTCATCAGGTATGTCCTCCTTTTTATTCCATGATTCAATTTCTTCTACACAATTAATTAAGTCTTGGTCCAGAGAGTGATCCAAAAAGTCTATTTCATATTTGTCTTCCTTATGATTGTTTTCCATATTAATTTCAAATGAAATATTAATTTCATTTTCTTGTCCTTCCATTTTCTTGCAGTAAATTGCATAAAAAATAAATATATCAGTAGAGATAAGGCACTGTTGGTTGGGTTTAAGTTCAGACAGGTACTTGTGAGTTTTTAACAGTGAAGTTATCTTTGGGCAGTGTATGGTTTCAGGCAGGAAGTAGAACTATTAAAAAGTGCCTGTGATGAAGCCTAAGTAATTCATAATTATACCAGAGAAGCCTAACTCAATCCATAATTATAATAGACAAGCCTATCTCAATGTCTAACTCTTACAGAGGGACAGTATATAACTATCTGAAAACTTTTTCCCAAATTAACTTAAAGTGCATAACATAGTTCTCCTTTCAAATTAACAACTTACCTTCTTCAAAGTAGTTGAAGTTTTCTGTCAACATTTTTTCCAAATGTACCTTAGGTAGTGTTAGTCAAAATGGCTGTGTTTCCCTCTCATTTTTCATATATATTCATGTACTTAACCAATCAAATGTTAGCACATAAAAGTACAAAATGTAAGTAACATTTTAATTGGTTGAAAATTCAAACAGTTTCATGTGTTTTTGTCATGTAATTTACCTCAGGATATTTAGACAGGGCTACAGCCCAAATGGCTCAATGGAATACCATCAAATTTGGGTAAATGGTAGGGACTGCTATGTAGTAGGGCGTATTCTATATTTGGTGTAAGTGTCTCCAGTGGTTTTTCTGTAAATTACTTTCCCACCTTTTTTTTGGGAGCGCTTACCGGTGCTCGCCCCGGTACGCGCACCGGCAGCGTTACGGGAGTCCTCCATTTTGTGTTTCGGTAGAATTGAGACACAAGATGGAGGACAAACAACGTTGGGAATGGGTAGAAGGGGGCACGGTAGACACTTCCTGACCCTCTAGGTTTTCTGAGGGGGGTTTAGAAGGCTCATTTATGTCCCCCCCAAAAAAACATTTTTACATTTTTCGCGGGGGAAGCGTCCGGTACGCGCACCGGGGAGCGTACCGGGGAGCGTACTTTGGTGAAAAATAGTGAAAAAAGTTTGAAAAAGAAAATCAATATGAGTGATCAGAGGTAGGGTAGCTCTGAAAAGAGCTTTTGTGTTCTGTGGCTGATTTAAGTACCTACAAGTAGGTTCCAATGCACAGTCTTAAATTCAGGAGGAATATTCTATTCCCCTCATCTGAGAAGTGCACACCATCTCCTCTGTAGATGTCTTGCATGTTGTAACGCAAGTTATTGTTGTATATTAAACCCATTCCATAGTCTCTCATGTAAGCAGAAACAGATTTATTCACATGTTTCCGTGCTTTCTCAAATTGTGGACAAAATTGGTTGGACCAGTTCCATTTCGGTCTTTGGCATATATTGGAATATACCAAGTCAGTTTGTGGAAAAAGTGTCATCAATTGATCAAAGGTGTCCTTTAAAAGCATCATCACACTCCCTCACTTACCTTTTTTTTCTGGTTCACTTAGGGCCAGATGTAGGTCGGTCGGTAACGGCCGGAAATCAGTATTTTCGGCCGTTACCGACCGGTAAACAAGATTTGGCATGTAGGGGCACATTTTTACAGAATCGGTAACTTTACCGAATCGGTAAAGTTACCGAGTCTGTAAAATACCGAATCGGTATTTTTACCGATTCGGTAAATCTCTGATGTAGGTGGGACTCTTCTGAGTCCCAAAGGCCCTACAGAATCGTTATTTTACCACACAATCCTATTGTGTGGTAAAATACCGATTTCAGGTGTGAATGCACATGTGTGCATGCACACGTAGCCACATGGCGCACAGACATGCCCTTAGGGCATGTCTGTGTGCCACATGGCGCACATGCCTATTTGTGGGGTGCCAGAGGGTGTCAAAGTGACACCCCCTGCACCCTTGCAAAATCGGTATTTACCGGTTCTGTAAATACAGAATCGGTACTTCCCATTGATTCCTATGGGCTTTGAAGCCCATAGGAATCAATGGGAAATACCGATTCTGTATTTACAGAATCGGTAAATACCGAATGTGACAGATTCGGTATTTATACATCTGGAAATACCTACATGTCAACCACATTGATTTACCGATTTTCAATTACCGAATCGGTAAAATTCGGTAATTGAAAATCGGTAAATCAATGTTACCTACATCGGGCCCCTAGTCCCTTTCTGACACTCCTTCCTTTATTCTCTCTTTTCTTTCTCTCTGTCACTCCCCATGTCTTACCCTTATTCACTTTTATCCACCCTCTTTCACTCCTCTTTACTTACACTCACTGCTATTTTCTTTCCCTCCGTCACCACTGTTCCTTTTCTCTGGTTCCGTCACTATCTTTCATTCCTCATCCTTTACTCTCCTTCCTTTTACTCTCATCACCCATTCACATTCTCCCAGAACATCTGCTTTAGTTTTCTTCCTCTTTCTTCTCTTCTTTCGCTCCCTTATTCATTTTCCTTTTCTCAGTTACTTCATCTTATACCTTTTCTCTGTTTTACTATCTATTACACAGTCCCTCTGTGTTTCTCCCTCTAGCTCTCTTTCTCTTTACACCACTCTTTGTCCTCATTCCTCATGCTCACTCCTTCATTTTTTTTTTCTTTTTTTTTTTGGTGCGCTGACGGGACGCGCCCCGGTACGCGCACCATCGCGCTCACCGGTACGCGCACCGGGAGCGCTTCAGAGTGAAATATAAAAAAAAAAGAATATACTTTTAAAAAACTAAATATTATATTAATATACAATATAGGATTCATTTTTAGAAAAACATACCTTTTTAAGCTATAGATATTTGCGAAAAAATAACCTTAGAAATTCCCTAAAAAACACATAGGTATGAGGCCCTATAAAAAGTTAGGAATTAGCAGTTAAAAAACCTATGAAATTCACTGAAAAAACCATAGGTTTCACACAAGTTATAGTTAGGAATTAGCATTTAAAAAACCTATGAAATTCACTGAAAAAACCATAGGTTTCATACCAGTTACAGTTAGGAATTAGCATTTAAAAAAACTATTAAATTCACTGAAAAAACCATAGGTTTCACACCAGTTATAGTTAGCTGGAAATTTTACTGACATAAAACCAATGAAATTCCCACGTTATAGTTAGTTGGACTCACTATAACTTGCGCGTGTAATGCACTGCTGATGACATCACATATTACATCACTCATGACATGGTCAGTGACATCACTCATGACATCACTGATGACACCATCCTTGTGACAGAGTGACTGACCTCCTTTCACTGTAAAGTAACCCTTGAAACACATATTCAAAAATAGATACTAACATTTACAAAAAAGTGGAGATACCTATACCAGTTACAACAACAAATTCAGTAATTCCACCATTTATATACACATCCACTCATTCACCAACAGTTCTATATAGTCATGCATACATATACTCACTTATCATATGTAGTGAGACACCTTTACATCCGTTAACACACCGATGGTCTTCCAAAAGTTGCTCACACACTTACTCACACATGCAAATAAACTATTGAACAACCATTTTTTTGCATATACAGCCATACACACACTACCACCTTACTTCTAAGGAAACTTACACATACTTACTCTCTTAAACAATCACTTATAGAAACACATACTTATTAAAACAAGAACTCTTTCAATCTCTCACTCTCACATATACTCACTTATATACATTAATACTCACATATACTAGATTAAAATATATGTAGTTACTGATAAAGACACTAGTGAGACAGTCATTCACTTACTAACACATACATATACACACTCATTCACCCATACAGTCTGGCACATATGCTGTCTTTAAAACACATACAAACAGTGAGTCAGTCATTGATGCATCTATGTGCTAAGTAACACCCCCACCAAATCAAACAGACAATTATAAAGATACTAAAAAAAATCTAATAACCCATATACACACACATGTAGCTACTCACCATCCCATGCAGCCACTTATACACAAAGTGAAACACTGATACAAACATTTAAATATTTAAACAATACTCGCTAATATATGTATTCACTATGATACACTTAATAAGCCAGTTAACCAATCAATTAAAAAAAAAACATCCATTAAGACACTTATTGAAACATTTATTCTTCCATCGACCTTTACATATACATATATAAAACATGTTTCTTTTTCAGAAAGACACACATTCACTGGATGGTGTCATCAGTGATGTCATGAGTGATGTCACTGACCATGTCATGAGTGATGTGATATGTGATGTCATCAGCAGTGCATTACACGCGCAAGTTATAGTGAGTCCAACTAACTATAACGTGGGAATTTCATTGGTTTTATGTCAGTAAAATTTCCAGCTAACTATAACTGGTGTGAAACCTATGTTTTTTTCAGTGAATATATATATATATATATATGTATATATATATATATATATATATATATATATACATATATATATATATACATATATATATATATATATATTGAATTTACAGGAAAAGATGACTGCACTCGCGGGGGGTTAAATCCAAGACAGATTTATGTGACACAGAAGTAACAAAGATCAAAACGCGTCTTGATCTTTGTGAAGGTACCATTTTTCTCTGAAGACTTTGGGGAACTCGGGATGGGGGAATTTAGTGGATCCACGCAGATTCCAGAACTTTCCACCACAGAAATGTGGGGAAAATGTGTTTTTTAAATTTATTAAATTTATTCTGGGTGTAGTAGAACCTGGTGAGAGCCAGTCAAGTCACCCCATCCTGGATTTCCCTGGGTGCCTAGTTATCAAAACATATAGGTTTGCCTAGGTGGTGGCAGAGGTAGGGCTCAAAATCTACAGTTGGGCACTTTGCAAAAAAAGTGTCAGTTTTCACTGTGAAAATGTGGTGTGTCCACGTTGCATTTTAGGTACCATTTTTCTCGGATGACTTTGGGGAACTTGGGGTGGGGGGAATTTTGGGGATTCAAGCAGATTCCAGACCTTTCAACCACAGAAATGTGAGGAAAATGTGGGGGTTATTAAACACATTTTTATGTTTGCAAGGGATCCTGGGTAATAGAACCTGGTGAGAGCCAGTCAAGTCACTCCACCTTTGATTCCCCTGGGTGTCTAGTTTTCAAAAATGTACATGTTTTCTAGGTTTCCCTAGGTGCCGGCAGAGCTAGGGTTCAAAATCTACAGCTAGGCACTTTACAAAAAAAGGGTACGTTTTCACCATAAAAATAATGTGTGTCCACGTTGCGTTTTGAGCCGTATCCTGTCACGGGCACCAGACCTATCCACACAAGTGAGGTACCATTTTTTTTGGGAGACTTAGGATAAAACAGAATTTTATAGCGACTGTTATTACCTATTGACTTTCAATGCATTTCTGCTTTCCAAATGAAAGACAATGTATAAAAAAGAAGTCATTTTGAAAAATGACCTATAAATCCCATGCTAGTATGGGTACTCACAATTTCGGAAATGTGCAAATGTCTACTGTTTCTAAACTCTATATTTTGTTCCATTTTGGAAATAGATAGGTGTCTTTCATACCGATTTTTCCATGTATATATTTTCCCAAATTAATTGCTATATACCCGGTACATAATAAAAAACTATTGCAAGACGCTGCTCAGTTATTGGCTCTGGGTTCGTCTGGTTCTTGGTGAACCTACAAGTCATATGTAGCCCCACAACCAGAAAGGTCCAGCGAATGTAACTGTATATTGCTTTCAAACAGCTGTCATAATTAGAAGAAGTTACAGGTGAAAACGTTGACACAAATGGCTGTTTTTTTCAACAATTTTTCAATTTTTCCTATATTCAACGGTTAGTTTCTATAAAAAGAAAACCTTGGAGGATCTACACAAATGACCCGTTGCTGAATTCAGAATTGTTTACTTTTCCAAAATGTATAGCTTTCCAGGATCCATTATTGCTTTCATACCCATTTCTACCATTAACTGGAAAGAGGTTGAAAGTAGAAAAAATAGCAAAAATAGGCTATGTGCCAGAAAAATGCCAAAAATGTGTAAAAAATGTTGGGTTTTGGACAAAAGTCTGCTTGAACCCTGAAAGCTGGGAAGATGGTGATTTCAGCACCACAACCCCTTTTTGATACCATTTGCAGGGAAAAACCAGACGCTTTCATCTGTGGCCCTTTTTTCCAATTCTTCCACAAAAAACAAATGTAGCTGTTTTTTGGCTAATCTCTGGATCCCCTCTAGGGGAATCCATAAACCCTGGGTACCTTTAGAATCCCCATGATGTGGGGAAAAAAAGGACGCAAATTTTACGTGGATTCCTAATGCGGTCAAAAAGTTCCAGGGGCCTAAAAGCAAACTACCCCAAATAGCCAAAAAAAAGGCTTAGCACAGGGGGGGGCGGGGGGGTATGGCCTAGCAGCAAATAGGTTTAAGCTACTCTGCCAAGAAGTGAAAAAGTCATAAACTTTGATTTTGATAATGACGTTTTTACGTGCACTAAAAGTGGTTTATATTTTAAATCATAAAGATTCTCTACTTTAGTTGAATATTGACCACCAAATAGACTTTGGGTTGATCATGATGGCACCCTTGCAGCTCCAGTTATAAGTTAATGGGACAGGGCCAGTTTCATAGGATAACTTCTGTTTTAGGTGTAATAACTTTATAGCCTCCCAAAGTTTGAAAAACAGAAACGTTCTCAGTGTACTCTCCTATATTTCTGTATACACATCTGGAAAAAAGGGGATGATATTCTCACTTATGATGGCTATAGCGAGCGACTCTAAACAAAAAAAGCAAATAAAGTAGGAACTAGGACAGCTCCATGTATACTGTGCTGATCTTTGAAAGTACCTGCTTCAGATGACTTTAAAATTAATCTGGGCACTGGTCCTTTATAAAGATTATGTATGACAGCTTTGAGCTGGGGGTGGAAACCATTTTTTCCTAAAATATAAAAAAAAAACACTCCCACGTCATAAGGTCAATGGCTTTCTCAGCATCCAATGGAAAATCCATAGCTGGAATCTGATTTATTGTAAAAAATTTCAAGTGCTTCGATTAATTAGTATTTTCACATACATTGTTGCATAATTAATCTGTGTGCTACTTTATTGACACTATTTGCTATTATTTTCAGTAAAATCTGAATAAGGATTAAATCGGGCAAAATACATGCGGGTCTTTAGGATTCTTGGCCTCTTTTAAAAAATGTGCTTCAACTCTGTTTTTAAATAAAGAAGGGATTGCACAACTGACTAGAAATAAAATGAATAAGGTTTAAAAATTCTGCAGGATATGTATCCGTACAACATGCTTTACTAGAGGTTAAGCTAACACTTACTTTAGAAATATTTTTTATATTGAGTATTGCATGGAATAGGAACAATAATAATATATTTATATAGACTACCTGAGTTTAGTTACATATGAGTTTACAGTGTTCCTAGAGGATTGATTTTATTTCCTCTTGAGTAGTAAAGTGCACACTAGATGTTGGATATTTTACAGCAGTGACAGCGCTTTTAGAAATTATCTTGTGTTTCTACCATGCCATAAATCTACTTGTATTAACAGTCTCTTCGTATAACTTTTGGACATATTTAGAATTGTGTACATAGCTCTCTATATAATAATAGTGACATGTACGCGCTTTACAAAACTCTGTATTATTATTATTATAAACGAGATTTGCAGTTTTCTAGAGCCATTTTATTTGCCTTCAGTTAATGAATCATATGTTTTCTAACCTGTACTTCAAGCTCATGCTTTTCTACATTAATAATTTGTCTAGAGGCTATATGACAGGACATTATTTGTACTTGTAGAACTGCTGCAGTGTCTTTATTCCTTATTAAAAAAGAAATTATATATCTTTGAATTCAAACCTTCAGCCCAAGTTTTATTTTCTAGGCATATTTTCTTCAATGCCTACCTTCTAGGACTTTGTGATCTTTTAAAACTAGAGATATGAAGCTGAAGGGCAGAATGATCAGAGAAACAATTTCGAAAAACAAACAAATGCTCAAACCTAATTATAGAAGTCTCGAAAAAGATCACTTCAGTGTTGCCTAATTAACCATTTTAACACAAGTGTGTTCTCTCCTAGTTGTTAAGGCAGTTCTCCAAAAGTCAATCAACATCAGATCGTTTTGGTATGTAACCAATGCTCTCGCTATCGTTGGCTTGCTCTGTCTCCGATTTGGCATTGTAGAATCTAGCTCTGGGCCCTGTGGAAAAATTTAAAACTCCTCCCTTAATGATCTGGCCGTGACTGGAAGAGGGAAGTGAATGAATCTGGATTATCATCAATTGGCGTGTAAAACATTATCAGGGTCGGTCGAATAGAAAAATAGTGCAGTTGACCCAACGGCCTTCCTTATCTTGCCGCCAGGTATGTATTTCAGTCCTAAGATTCTTTGCAATGACCCATGCTTCAATAGAGTGAGTTTTTATTCTGTTATTCCAGCCTTTGGCATTGAATGTGCAAATCTTTAACTTCTCTGACAGTCTAAAAACTGTTGAATTTGCATTGATGACTGTCTTGAAATAAAACAGATATCTGAATTTTAGTGCAAAATAACAAGTTATACAATTGCACACAAATCTTAGCACTTGAAAAATAAAGATAAGTGCCTAAAATAAAGAGTATATTCAAAAGCGTAAAGGGCAAATAGATATACCAATAAAACCTTATTATAGCATCAGCATTGAAAACATGCTTTATAATTAAATGAGCTATGTTCACTTAGCATTGATCTATGAAGCAATAAATCCAAAATACCTTTGATAAAATGAGCTTGATAATACTGTAATGCCAGGAAAAAAGTGTGTATGCATAGATGTCCTTCAAAAAAACATTTTAACAACAATTAATAGTTTATAATTTTGTACCTCCTTATATGCTGCTCCCATCAACTCCTAACCTCCTGTGCTCTGGCGGGTGCTCCACATAACCCAAATGTAGCATTCCCGAGCAAGCCAAAACAGCACCATGTCTTGGTGCCAAACTTCAATGCTCCCACTAATCATGACACCCACCCCACCACCCCTGCGCTATAACACTAAATAGCATTTCTGACAGCTGAACCAACCCCAAACTAACAGTTAACAGGAAACTGAGTCAGAAATCAACATTATTTAGAGTGTTAAAAATAGATATGCTTCTTTAAAGTTGGTAAACACATGACACTACCCTTTAACTGAAATCTTCAATCTGGACAATTGCATTATTGAAGTGTGAGCCCCACTGCTAAAAAATGGTGTATCAAAGTATTACATCCTTTTTGACTGTGAGCTGTTTCCACAGACATGTCTGGAAAAATATGAAAAAAGAATTCAGTTCTTTAACTAGTCTACTAAAATAGTTCTGTGAACATTTAGCATTAACAGGGGCCTGTGAGGGGACTTTATGTGCCCACAATATTGTAAAGTGTTGTGAATATGTTGGGAGAGCATGTGTCATTAGTAATGCTTCAACAAAAGATATGGACCCAACATTGTCCTCCTTATGTTCAGGTACACCCATGCCTCTCAAATTGGAGCATCCATAATCATTTTCCATCTGTTCTTGTTTATCGCAGAGCAATGTTAACTGCTTTTCAAGTCGGACTGTCTGCTCCAAAGTTGTATGCAGTTTGACTTCACACTCTGAAATGTAATGCTGAATCTTTTCCATTTTATTGAGCAACTGAGCCATTTGTTAATCTATTTTGTCTAAATGCCCAATAACTTAATCTGCCTAATCTGATGCTGTTATACTGATTTAAATTCTCCAGGAATCTCCGGTCAATATTAATAACTCTAAATGTCCAAGCATTATTGTCTGAAGAGGTGTTGAGAGTATAGGTTGCAACCACTGCTCCTCTGCTGTATTCTGCGGCTGTTATGTTTAGATCATTATGGCAGTTGATTTAGAGGCTAGTGCTACTTCAGAGAGCTTTTCAGTCCACTCTCTTTTATCCTATCAGTCTTTGAAGTCGACTTATGGGGTTTGCACTAGGTAAAGACATGTCAGGTGCTTACTTGGGTCCATAGCTAGAGCAGTAGATGTTATCCCAGACTGACTGACTGACTGACTGCGGAATTGTTATGCTGCTGCAAAGCCAAAAAACATCTACAGGACATTTTCACTGGGGTCCACATGCTCTACTTGCTACAGTAGAAACAATTTCTTTGAATTTTTGAAAGGCTCTCCTGAAGCCAATGTTGAGACCAAGAAAGAGGAAGAGGGCAACCAAATAGATCTGGATGGGGAATCAGAAAAGAAGCTGCCCCGGGAAGCCATTAGCCATCTTGTGCAACTCTAGGAGTTTTGGCATAGTTGTAGCAGAGGAGCCCTGGTGCTTTCCCTGATTTTAAAGATCCAGCAGATTTCATGTGCATTGTTTGCAGTTGGGCCCCACCGTTTCAGGCAATGAGAGACCAGCAGCTTCATATGAGTTCTCATAAAAAATAATGTGTAATCCTGTAGTCTGGTACTTGAGGAGTCATGAACAGGCTGCACCTTCCCAAGATCCACCTACAGTAAAAAATCTCCAAAAGAGCAGTATACTAAAAAGCATTTGTTTGCGGTGTTTAATGTATAATTATCAAAAACTCTTTAGCCCGCACAACTGATTGAAGTCTGAAAAGAAGGCAGCTGTCATACGGGGATCCAGAGTTGATGGAGAGTAACATTTTATTCACTTCTATTGAGGTGAGGGTTCTAAAACTTGCTAATCGGCTGTGAGGTGCTGTTTCCTCCAGCGCCAGATTAGGGTTATTTGCAGCTAACTGTCTGTTATTGTGGAGATCATCATAGATAGATTGCACCTTGCTTAAAAAAGAATCGCCATTTTATTGCAGAATACATGGCCGAGTTTAAATGTACCGACCTGTTGGGGTTGAGATGGCACTCGGATGGTTTTAAAAAGTTGCTTAGAGTTTTTAGCTGCCTCAATTCCTGCGGTATAATAAAAGTTTTGGGCTTTAATGATTGCCTCTTTGTAGGATTTAAGTGCTATATTATATGCATCCTTATGTTCGATCCTATAGTCTGCCCTTCAAATGCGTTCGACCCTTCTACACAGAGCTTTTAGGCTTTTAAGCTGTGACCCATATCAAGGTGACGTAGCTCGGGATCTTCTTACTTTAGTGAGTCTTTCGGGTGCCACCTGGTCAACCACTGTAGTGATCCATTTGTTAAATTGGACAGCTGCATCATTGTTTTGTTTTAAACATTTTTATTGTCATTTTGCAGCATAACAACAAACAATAAGCATGTCAGTATCGAGCAACACTCCCACATCCCCAACCCCCCACCCTCCCCTCCCATCCCTTGTTCCAGGACACAGTTTCTTGTTTCTGATAGTTCATCCAGATATTTCGCCCAAGTCCACAACATTCGTAGCTCTATCCAATCAATGTCGACCATATGCTCAAGCCTCTGTATCCTATCAAAGCCCTCCATCCAATCCATGGTAGCAACGCCATTTGCCCCACACCCTACCGAACTTCTTTGGGCACCCTCTCGCTTTGTATGTAACGCTTTCGGCCGCCATGTATAGATCCATAACCCTACCCCACTCCTCCAACTGTGGTACGTCAGGCGCCCCCCACTTCCGGGCCACGTCTCTCTTGGCCACCACCAGGGCTAGCACCAGAAAAATCAACAATGGGCGAGCCAAATCTACATCATTTGTCATTCCCATGAGTACAAGCTTTGGGTCTAAGGGAATGGCCGTCTCTAGCACCTCTCCCAGTTCTGAGAGGTGCTCCCCCCAGTATGTTTGAATGTTCGGACAGGACCAGATCGTGTGAAGGAAATCCCCCCTATCATAGCCACAGCATAGGCAGCATTGGTCAGGCACTCTCCCCATTCTATGTAGGCGCACTCTATCAAAATAGGTCCTATGAAGGATTTTAAACTGGATCAATCTGAGGCGGGATTTAATCGCTACCTCCCTAGGATGCATCAAGACCACACCCCAGTCCACATCATCCATGTCCCCCACCTCCCGCTCCCACACGGCCCTGAGGCCCCCAATTTTATCTGGTCTATTATTCATTATCGTTTTATACGTCAGGGACACCGCCTTCCCAGGTATCCGCTCTTGCAAGAGGCGACCTTCCAATGGCGCATACTCGGGGAGTGCCTCCGTCAATGCCCCCTCTGCCCTCCATGCATTACGTAATTGCATATATTTAAAATATTGGGAGCGGTGGAGCCCATATTCCTGTTGCAATGAAGGGAAGGATTGCAGCACCCCTTTCTTTACCACATCTCCCAGAGTAGAGATGCCGATGGAATCCCAGCACTGGAACCCTCTCAGCTTACTAAGTTCCTTCAGCCAGGCGCATTTCCACAGCAGGGTTTGTTTAGTTGGATTGTGGTCCCATCCAATTGTCTTAGTCGCCCTATTCCATGGCCCCGACATGATTTTAGTAGCCGGCAGCAGTCTGGCCTGCCTCCTTCCTCCTTACAGATAGTATATACACGTGTGAGTGCCCATGGTGTACTGTTCCAGCGCATTGGTGTGGTGTGTGACAGTTGCGTGTATCCATTCATTAATAGAGGCCAGGTGCTCCGCCCAATAGTAGGCCTCTAGGTCAGGTAAGGAGATCCCCCCCATCATATTGGTGTCTCTGCAGGGTCGATAGCGCTACCCTGGGTTGCTTTCCCAGCCATAGAAAAGACCTCAGTTCCTCATGGATGTCCCGGAAACCCTACACTGCATGGGGAAGTATTAATTTTGGAAGGCATATAAGAATCTCGGGAGCGAAATCATTTTAAACATTGCTGCCCGGCCCATCAGCGTCAGGGGGAGCGATTGCCATCTAGCTGCGTCCTCAGTAAAGTTACATATTACTTGGTTAATATTCCGTTCATAGGAAAGCATGCCATCAGTCGTTATGAATATTCCTAAGTATGTAAATCCCTCTCTAGTTGTTTGCAGGCTCGCCGGCAACGTGGGCCACACGTCCCCTCCTTGGGGGTCATAGAGCGTCGACTTGTGCCAATTGATCCGGTAACCAGCCTTCCTCCCGTAGTGATCCAGCTCCGAAAACAGTGCCGGTATAGGTACCGTGGCTGTGTGATGTAGAGAAGAACATCATCTGCGTACATAGACAGTTTTTCGTCAGTGTCATCCGCTTGCCCTATCGGGAAATCGGTAATCCCTGCATTCTGTCTAACTGCGCATGCAATTACTTCGATAGAAAGGGCAAACATCAGGGGAGATAGGGGGCATCCCTCTCTAGTGCCCCGTCGTATAGGGAAGTCCCCCGATAGTGTCCCGTTGACCCGAACTCTTGCTCTGGGGTCAGTATAGAGCAGACTGATTTTACGCCTGTATTTGGGTCCAAAGCCAAGATGCTCCAGTACACATTCCAAAAAGGGCCAATGGACAGCGTCAAACGCTTTTTCAGCGTCTAAGGATAAGAACCAATGGGGGTCTGGTCGGTTACGTACCTCTAATAACCAGTTATGAGTCCGCCGTAAGTTGTATCTGGTCGCCCTTTCCCGGAGGAACCCCGTTTGGTCAAGGTGGACGGGTCCCGTTATGACTCTTCTCAGGCGGAGAGCTAGAATCGTTGCATAGAGCTTCGCCTCCACATTTAGGAGGGAGATGGGTCGGTAGGACGAGCAGTCCTCGTGTGGCTTACCCTGCTTCTGAATTGGAAAGATCGTGGACTGTCGGAGGTCCAGTGGGAACTGCCCTTCCACTTCAGCATCCACAAAGAGGCCCAATAGGTGGCGGGTCAGGAGATCCGCTGTTTTTTTGAAGAATTCTGCCGGAAAACCATTAGGACCCAGGGCCTTCCCCGTGCGGAGCTTAATCAGTGCCTCTCTAATTTCATCCTCCGTGATATCCGCCTCCAGGTCCTGTTGATCTATCTCCTCGAGAGTCAGGAGGTTGATGTGTGCCATGTATTGCAGTGCGTCCTCCTTTGTCCCTAACTCTCGTGCCTCATAGAAGGCTTCATAGAACCCTGCGAAAGTATCTGCAAATCTGACATCTGTTCAAGCCCACCCCCCCTGGTCATCCCTCACCCTCTCCACCCATCTTTCGTCCCTCTCCTTCCTGCTCAGCCACGCTAGTAACCTCCCGGACTTGTCCCCCACATCGTAGAGGTGATGTAGAGTCGCCAGGGCCTGCGTCTTAGTATCGCCCGTCACCAGGTGCTTGTATTGGGTTTGCAAATCGGAGAGACGTCTAAGCGTCTTTGGGTCTCTGGTAGTCTGGTGCTCGCGCTCCAGTGCCAGTATTTGAACTTCCATATCCTGGACCTCAACCTTAACTTTTCTCCTATCTTCCACTAGTCTACATTGTGCCCTATTTCGGAGCACCGTTTTGAGCGCCTCCCACAAAACCACCCTGGAGCCCACCGAGCCTACATTCTCCGCCAAGTACACCTTCACGTCCGCTCGTAGGCCTCTCAGAATCTCTGCATTTTGTAAGTCCCTGGCCGACAGTCTGAGTGTTGCGGGCCCCTCCCTCCTCCCCCCTCCCACCTCTACCAACAGTGGTGAGTGATCAGAAATGCCTTGCGCGCAGTACCATGCCGTGTCCGAGACCTGCAGTGTCTGACGTGCCATAAATATATAGTCCAAGCAAGAGTACACTTTGTGTGCTCCGGAAAAAAAGGAGTACGCCCCAGTCTCCGGGTGAAGCCATCTCCAGACATCAAGCAGGCCTAATGTAGTCATTGATTTGGCTAGCGGTGTAATACTCTGGGGTCTGTCACGGTCGCCCGTCCTATCCATCACTTGGTTCATCACAGCATTAAAGTCACCCCCTAGGATTTGAATTGTGTCTGCTGTGTTAAGGATAATATCAGTGACTCCCCGGAGTGTACCTGCCTGTAGTTTGGGTGGAGCATAAGCTGAGACAAACGTGTACTCCCTCCTTCTCCACTGTCCCCGCACTCCCACATATGTCCCCTGTGGGTCCACCCAGGTCTGCGCTATTCTCATGGGTGGATGTTTTTTAATCAGGATTGCCACCCCTCTGGATCCTGACATGAACCCAGCATGTGCCAGGACTCTATGCTGCCCCCTAGCCAGGAAGGCACATTTGGTACCCCGTAGGTGTGTTTCCTGGAGGAGTATTACATCTGCCCCCAATCTCTTCACTTAATTGTTGGCCAGTCCTCGCTTAATCTTACAGCCCAGGCCGTTTACGTTCCACTTCCGTACCTTAAGACCCCCTAGGGACCTAGTTTCCCTCTCAGGGCTGCCCATCATCCTATCGGGTAATGGGACCTATTACTATCCAGCGTCCTGTGATGGGAGTCATCAGGACATGCGTGTGTATGCGCATCATGGCATGCTAGAACAAACCTCCCTCCCCCAGAGAACATAAGCAACGTCCCAACACTCCACCCCCCACCGCCCTTCCCTTCTAGCCCCATCAAATACCAAAACCAGCTCTAGGACTTTCTGGCGAAGGAAGGTCTGTCGCCCTCCCCTGGTATCCCCTCCACAAAACCCACCTCAACAACCTAGAAATGCGGCATAGAAACACAACTGCCCCACCAATATTACATACAAGTGTCCCTTGGTGATATAGAAACACAGTAACTGGTGGAGTGAATATCACAAACTATAGACACAATGAGAATATAGTGTGTGAAACAACTTGCGTGCTTCCGTGCTGAGCCAGTAATTCGTCCATCTTCGGTCCCCCGTAGTTCAAGCGTTAGAGTCTAGGACGTCCCCCTGCGATGACTGGACCTCTTTAGCCGCATCCTGTTCTAGTTCATTAATAGCCTCTGCCAGGGGATGGATCGATTAATCCTCCATGTCTTCTCCTCCCGAGGTGGCACCCTCGATGTCTTCTTCTTCTTCGGATCGTACATTGCCTTCCAGGCAGCGAAACCTAGACCCCGCCTGAGCTCCAATGGTGAAGTCCGTGTTTCCGCGTTGCCGCGTGGTCGTCAGATTCTGCGTAGGGTAGGGCGTCGTCTTCACCCGTTTAGAGCTTTGTGTCCTCCGCTGCCTCTGCGTCTTCGGAGCTTCCCACTGAGACCTGGGCGCAGACCTCTGCTCCGTCGCTCCCCCAACCCCCATCTCTCCCTCTCGTCTTCGGAGCGGTGGGCGTTCCTCTAGCCATTGCCACGCATCGTCCGGGTGGGTGAAAAAATATGTCTTTTCCTTGAAGATGACTTTGAGTTTGGCCGGGAAGAGTAGCATATACCGGATCTGAAGGGCTCTTAGCTTGGCCTTTACTGCATCAAAAGAGAGTCGCTGTTTCTGAACTTCTTGACTGTAGTCGGGGAAAATCATTATCTGTACATTCTCCATCCGTATTTCACCCAGCTTTCGTGCTTCACGGAGGATTTCATCTCGATCTGCAAAGTTCAGAAATCTAGCGATAATCGGGCGCGGTCTCTCACCCACCAATGGCTTCGCCAGGAGCGCCCGGTGTGCCCTCTCAATTATGAAACAGTTAGAGAAGGTCGCCTTAGGTAAGGTCTGCATCAGCCATTTGCGGAGGAAGTCCACCATGTTGGATCCTTCAATTCCTTCTCTAAAGCCCACATAGCGGAGGTTGTTGCGGCGGGCCCGGTTTTCCGCATCGTCCGCCTTCCACTGTAGTTGTTTATGGGAGGCCATGAGCTCCCTCATGTCTTTCTTCAGCGAGTGGATAGTGTCTTCCGCTTCCCCCAATCGAGTTTCAGCCGTGGTCACCCTCTCGGTAAGATTGCGGAAGTCTTGTCGCAAGAGTGTCACCTCGGAGCCCACTTCCCTGATCTTGACCTCCAGTGCCGCCCTGGATGCCTGTGTGTTGTCTCTGGACGCCTGGATGGCTTCCATCAGAAGTGCAGTGTCTGACCGTGGACCCACCGCCTCCGTGCCTGGCAATGCTGTGGTGGGGGCTGACGCGTATCGATCCAGCGTGCCTTTTCGAGGGACCTTAGGGGCCGCTTCCTTCTTGCCCATCCTGACGGTCTGAGGGGGGCTGTATCGGCGGTTGGGGCCCGGCCGAGACTCTGTCACCCCGCTGCGTGTCCCAGGGTCCCTTGTGCTCTGTCCAGCCAGTAGCAGTCCAGTACTCCAGGCGCGTCCCGCTCCAGATGCAGCGGGGCCTCGAATGTGTCCCCCCTCAAGGCCGATGGTGAGGACCGTCAAGTGTACAAACGGGGAGCGGGGATGGGCCAGGTGGCAGCACCACCAGGAAAGGGTGGTCGGAGTCTCTGTCCCAGAGTGCTTTGCTCGCCCCCCAGGGTCTTCCGGCCTGGCCGCATTTGCTAGTGGCTGTAGCCCTGGGTGGCCCCTACATGCCCCTGATTCCTCGTTCCGCCAATGTTGGGGCCCCTGTTCCGTTGGGCCTGCTCCCGAGGGCTCCGATTCCGTCTCGGGCGTGGGGGGAGGGTCACGTCCGTGGCAGGGAGTGCACTGTTTAATGCACTGTCTGATCTGCCACACAGTGTGCAGGGAGCGTCAGTTCACCCCCAACCTCCAGGTCTAGTCCCGTATTCCTCCGGACAGTTTGGTCCCAAGCTTTGTCAGTCTCTATGCTGGGGGATGGAGGGGGGGAGCCGGGAGGGCCGCCCAAGGCACCAGTTCAAGTGTCTCCAGCTTCCCAATGCACTCTACTGCACGCCACTGCCCGTTACTCCCTTCCTGCTGGCGAGAAATGCCCCCCACGCTGTAGCCTCCTGATCTCTAAAGGCATGGCCTGACCCCTAGTCCTCGGTGTTGCTTCCCGCGTCTCCCGGGTCCCGCAGCGCTCAAACCGCCCGGATGCCTCCCCTCGTGTAGAGTCTCAGCTCCGGCTCTCCCCGAGTGTCACTGATGGTAGTCGGATGCGTTCCTCCCACTTCGCGCGTCCGGCGCC
The DNA here is from genome assembly GCF_964263255.1 of Lissotriton vulgaris. Classification (NCBI taxonomy): domain Eukaryota; kingdom Metazoa; phylum Chordata; class Amphibia; order Caudata; family Salamandridae; genus Lissotriton; species Lissotriton vulgaris. The sequence goes on along the minus strand of NC_141689.1, from coordinate 414,258,376 downwards.
TCATGCCCCGTAAGGCCGCCTTGCAGCTACACTCAGTGCCCGGCAATCACTGCTTCCCCCGAAGGGCTCATCGTCTCAGGCCTCTGTTCCCGCTGCAGTCCCTGTCGTGGTGCGGCCGTGTTTGTTTACGCCGCCTGTGTCCCGGGGTCACTGTGGTCTGCACCAGCCGTCAATAGGTGATCAAGATGCGGCGGACCTCTCGCTCACTCCGCCGCTCTTCAGGGCACGGTGCTCCTGCCTCCACCTCAGCCTCGGAGGTTCACCCGCGAGGGCGCCGCCATCTTGGAGCTTCCGCGTCTCTCTGGAGGGCTGCGTTTCTTCGTCCGTTTATGACGTGTGCACTTCACTTTTCCGATGTTCACCCCTCCCTGCTGCACGGCCAGACTCTCCGGTGACTTGTGGCGGCTATTGGGGGACCTCTGTACATCGTTAGGTATGTCGGATCTGGTCGGCTCGCCGGAGCTGCAGTAGCCCACGTCTTACTCTGCCATGTTGTTGGCCATTACCCCCCCCCCAGCTGCATCATTGTTGTCATGGACCAGCACGGGAGGACAGATGTTTAGGGCCTGCTCGAGTTCAACCCCTTGGACTCTGTTCCAGGATCTGATTTTAAGACTAACCGCCTTATTTATATTTTGATGATGTTGATATCAAAACAAATCGCCCTGTGGTCAGTCCAAGGGAGAACAGAAGTTTTAACCATTGTGACATCAGAGGTCTTCGTGAAGATACCATCAAGTGTATGGCCAGCTGAATGAGTGGGTCCGAGCACTAGTTGGGCCAGGCCATAGCCAGCTAGATTATCCAATAACCTACTGGTGTCAGAATTATTGTTAAATTCTAGTCTGTAGTTGAAATCACCTAGAATAATAAGTGATTTGAAGTCTAGGCAAGATTCCAATTGAGTCTGCAGAGCTAGGGTAAAAGATGCTCTTGGGCCAGGTGGCCGATACAAACGTATGCCATGGAGGGTGAAGCTATTGTTGACTTTCAGCACAAAGCGCATTGCCTCTGCTGATAACTGAGTAATGGTCTCTACGTATACTTTTAAGTGGTTGCGATAGATTATGTCTATTATCGCTATTCCTCTGCCAATGTTCACAAGCCATTACCTACCAGCTCCACAAATTGGGCTTCACAATAAATGTGACAGTCATATCTAGAGCTATTCTCAACACTCTCACAGTCAAAGCTTATCCCAAACCTCAAAGAGTGCTCAATGTCCAGCACTATCTGGCTCTTTTTGTTGTCTACCAGCAGCAGCCAGAGCTAGTGACTCTGGAGCGCAGTTCAATCCTCGGCGCCGGTGGCAGCTCAGCTCAGCATCATGTGACTCGGGGCAATAGCTCACTTAATATCCCCAATGGCCCTCAGCGCCTTGAAACCTTCAGGGCTGATATTTTTGAGCTTTACAAAATACAGATTATTATAATAAATGTATATTGATAGAAAAAACTATGGTACGCTTCAGCAGAGATCAAAGACATCTGTGGGGACATAACCTTACACCCACAGCCGTGGGCTGATGCTAAATGGGTTTTTCTGCCAAAATGTAGGTCCTGAAAGCAGGTACTTGACCAGCATTTAGCACTTTAGGCTCACAAAAACAATTCTGTTGATTGCCCCAAGGCTCTTTTCAGCCCTTGTAATAGAACTGTTTCAAGATTTTGATGACCATGCATTGTCCTGTGTCAATGACATGTACTTTACGATGATGACTTAAAAGCACACTTGACCAGAGTAGATCGTATCATTTTAGGATTTGCTCACAAGAGCTAAAAATTTAAAACGATTAAAGATCGCTCATCCCAGTGTTCTGATCTTGGGATACAAGCTGTCAAGTGAAGGCAAAAGCCTGGCAACACATTTCTTAGAGAAGTGTGTACGTCTACAACGTCCAAATACATTGAAAAAACTCCAATCAGTATAGGTTTTCTAAATTTTGGCAGTACCTGCATATCAGATTATGCACAACAGGTAAAACCCCCCTTATGGCTTGATTCATCTAGACTTTTCAAGCACACATTGAACATCTGAACACACACAGATGTTATGTTCAGTACCAGCTGACATGTTAGCTTCAAAACACTTGCACTCATGAAAACACCTCAAACTTGGTGATGTGTATAATTACGGGCACCGCAGGATACACGTCACATTCAATGAATGAGACACTGTATCAATAACATACAAATTTCATTTATATAGAAATGCGTTTGGCACCGACAGTACAGGCAGCTGTAGTGAAAGAGAGATCATTGGCTCAGGGAAAAATTTAAGATAATGTCTATTTTGATGACTGGCCATTTAAAACAACTGAGTTTTCCTGGTTTCGGTGCCAGGTACCTGGGTTAACTTGCTTAGTCCTCTGGTCTTGACCGTTTTTGTTCACTTGTGTACCTGAGCTTTGTAATGACTGTACGGTGAGGCAGGACTCTAGGTTTATTGTGGACACAGGACTGATGTTTTGTTTTGAAAATTATTTGATCCTAGTCGCTCTAGCTTGGGGGCACTTATACAACCTCGAAATACATTGAAAAACTCCAAGCCGTAAAGGGTTTTCTAAATTTTGGCAGAACCTGCATATCAGATTATGCACACCAGGTAAAACCCTTTATGACTTGATTCATCTAGACTTTTCAAGCACACACTGGACATCGGAACACACACAGATGTTATATTCAGTACCAGCTGACAAGTTAGGTTCAAAACACTTGCACACATGTCAACACCTCAAACTTGGTGATCTGTATAATTACGGGTACCTCAGGATACACGTCCCATTCAATGAAGGAGACACTGTACCAATTACATATAAATCTCATTTATATAGAAATGCGATTTGCACCGACAGAAAGGATCTTGACGGCAGTACAGGCAGCTGTAGTGAAAGAGAGATCATTGGCTCAGGGAAAACTAATAATTGTTGTGACTCCCATTCCAGACTTTGAGGCTGTTACAAAGGCCAGTGTTCCCATTGCAACAGCTTTACATCCATGATGGATACAGTGGGTCTACTCACTCGCAGCAATAGATGTAGATCAAATATTGATCATATATTGAAATGTACAGTACAAACTTCAATATGAACACAAATATTCTCTGCCTATCAAATAATGTCTCTAGATCAGTACGATTTTATTATCAAAACTGATGGTTCGGCCCAGCCTGCAGTAGAGACAAAATACCAATACTCTTCTGCTTGCGCAGCGGTAAAGGGTAAAACGAGGGGTGAAGAATTCCAGCCTCTGCACTGCACAGCTGGCTGAACTCAAAGCTCCAATTCTGGCCCTTGAGAATACAGATCCTGAGCTCTCCACACTTATTATGTGCAAGTCCTATTATTGTGTCCAGTTTTTCAATGAGTATTTACACTACTGGAGCTAGAATGGATTCAGAGATTCCAAAGGGTACACAATCAAGCTTTGTGGACAGGTGACTTAACCTAAAGACGGTTTGCCACAGGCTCATGTCATACACACACTGAGCCACAGCGTGTAGGAATACACGCTGTTGGGATTTCAATGGCTAACGAAGCTGCAAAAGTGCAAACTGCTGTTGTCACTGCAATAACTTGTTCCATTAGTAAAATAGAGTGAGACATCATGATTGCTGTCAATTCTGAGTGCAAGGGAACCCACTTACCAAACGGTTTCCCATTAAAATAGCCCTACCATTTAAGTGCACAGAATATTCAATTTGATCATATTCCTGGAGTGGGGAATAGAGTAATACCTAATGCAGATCGCAGGTTAAGACTGATCCTAGCAACACACGAGGGTTTAGCATCTTCTTATGCAGGGGTGGTGGCTACAATGTCATTATTACAGCAGTGCTACTGGTGGCCAGGTATTTAAAAACGATGTTGTTAATTGTGACATTTTCCAACAGATAAAAGGGTCCACCACAGCTCGTCCACTGCAGGCACCTCTCTTGATATCAGACAAGCCTCTGGCTTGTATTTATCTGGACCATTTCAGACCCTTACACTCAGATGGGTCTTACAAATACATCATGTTAGCAGTGGATTCCTACTCTCGTTTCCTATGGGTATGGTCAAAGTGATCGGCTGACGCTCAAACTGTTATAAGGGACTTGCAAGTCTTTATCAGCACATATGCAGTAGCGACATTATACTCTGACCAGGGTCCATTGATCGCCTCTAGTTCTTACAGAGACACAATCATGTACCCGGTTATACATGGAAGGCTTCGAGGGCTCCTGGGTAGTTACCTGCCTCCTCACACTACCTTACAGAAAGTCCCATTACAAGCTTTGACCAAAAATTAAGCTTCTTCTCCCCGACTGGGGGCAGCTTATACTGAACTGTCACTACTCCCAGTTACATCAGCAAATACCCTACAATCATTATTTACTACACAGATTTCAGCTCTACAAGCAAACAGTAATAGTGTTTACAATGTTCCGCCATTGGAGTCAGCTACCTGTTCTACACAGCTTCACGAGCTTCACATGTTTGTACAAACAGACTCCGACTATTTTGTCGAATTTGATGACGTCTCTTAAGATTTTGTTAGAGCCACCTCAATGGAGAGCACCACATGAATTTTGTATTTGGCTCAAAAAGGCATACCTTATTCCTCCATGGATATATATTTGGATCACAATTTTATTTATTTTCCTCTTCATTTGTATTGGTTTTGTAACTGTCTTTTTCTTGCTTCGGAATGGGCACTATCTCCCAGAATGCTCTGCTGTTGAACTGGTAAAGGAGGTTTTGAAACTTCATTCTTCATCACACAAAGTGGAAGAGGCCTTTCCCTGGTGAACATTTCTGCTGTATGATATATTTGGACGGACAGACACTTTACAAGTTCCAATTGTGTTTTGTATATGCTTAAATGGTATTATCACTTCTAGTACGGTGATTGGGACATTAACAGAGTATATGAAATGCTTGCTGATTTAGAGTATTACATCGTTTTTAATAGTAAAGAAATTTATGATGGTACATCTTGTACAAACACAAGAGGAATCTGGTGTTCAAGAACGCATAGTGAAGGAGAAAAAACTGCAAAATCGGTATCCAAAGTCACAGTAAAAATGTCATACCTAATTCCTACTCATTCACATAGACTCATTGCATCACAGTAGAAAGTCTATAGGATTTCCATCAACTGCACTTCGTGGCCAGTGTCATCATCTGGAATTCCTGCATATCTGCCACTGCATCTCATAGCCAAGAAAGGTGCCACCATGGACAAGATAACCAATTAATCAGACAGCAGTAACCAAGTTAGTCCAAACGGACTAGAAAAAAACGTACTACCATGCGTTTAGAATAGTCTATGGAAGAGAATGAGTGCAGTGCGAAAAAAGTGAAGTTAAAAAGGATATGGAAACAAACAAACCCTTTTATTAACGTATTGTTTCCAAACCTACTAAAAAGGTGCAGAACGGCTTTTACTAACTATTAAGTTATTCTAAATGGTCTACTAGTTGACTGATGTCGGAGACTTAGACGAATCCGACTGGAATGCAGCCATGGCGTCTCCCCGTGAGGCAGGTATATCCTCCAAATTCCGTCTAGTGCAGTTAAAGATTCTACATAGGATTTACTACACCCGCACGACACTACATAAATTGCAAAGGGCGGAACATCCCTATTGTCTCAGGGGCTGCGGGGCAGAGGGCACGTTTATACACACGCTGTGGGACTGCCCATGTATTGTTAGTTATTGGCAGCGGGTTCTACGTACCATCGCACAGACACTTCACACCTCACTCACACTGGACCCGCGGATGTGTCTACTGAATGTGTGGGGGCCTACTGACCTTACCTTTTACGCAAGGGCGTGGACCACGATAGGACTGGTCACGGCCAAACGAGACATAGCACAGAAATGGGGATCGGCTGACCTCCCCACATTGGCGCAGTGGATCCGGAATATGGACATGCTCATGCTGACAGAAAGAGCAGTATACAAACTGCGGGACAACCCTCGTAAATGGAACGGGGTCTGGCAACCTTGGAATTTCTACAGGGGGGACATATGTGAGCCGCTGGATGAGGAGGATCTTGAGGGTTCTGATGATGAAGAGGAACACTGAATGGGGATCGGGGCAGGATGAGGGGCAACACATATGAAGGAATGGGATGGTTATGTACTGAGGGTCTAGGGCGGGGGGGAAAGAGTAGGGCTTAGGATATGAAAATGTATGACTGGTCCCTCGCATGACAACTATGATGCTAGATGCTATATCGAGTCTAACTTAACGACATGCTGATTCATGTGTGCAAGTTCTTTTAGTTTATGTTCAATGTTACACAAAAAACACAAAATGCAAATTGTAATTTTTACGGTACATTTATACGCTCCGTTCATCTGATCACTTTGATAAATGATGCTGCTACACAATCAGAAAAGGTCCGGAAACATACGTACTGTTTGATATTTACCTTGTGTCACGAGCTGGCCTCAGAAATGTAAGCATTTATGTGATTGATGATGATGATACTATTTGATTTTTGCAACAAAAATAAAAATTTAAAAAACAAAAAATGGTCTACTAGTTTCAGCTGTATAGGGCTACTTGCCCCGGCTTTCTTCAGGACCTTGTATCTGATTCAGCTACTGCCAATTTGTGAATAAAAGATCAAAAAATCAAATAAGTGAATTTAATTCAACAGAAACCTCCGTACAGGCAGGGTGATCTTCACACCTGTGGAGATAAACAACACATAACAGATACCATGAATAATAGACCACAGATATTGCATTTCTCAACTACAACCATACATATTCAAGACAGATACACTCACCTGTCCTTCAAGAGGTATTGGCCTCACCTCACCTGGTAACCACTCCGGTATATAGGAGGCCCCGCCCTGTAAAAAAGTTAACTTTTCCTAATCAGAGGACCCATTATTGTTACAGAAATCATGTGTGTTATTGCACCATACTAGGTGCAATACATACTAAAAATCAAATCAAATCAGATGTAATGTTCTGTTTTCACCATTTTGGTCACCATTATTTAGATGAAGCAAGTACTCCTCATGCAGTATTTAACTACAACCAATGGGAGCACTGCCCTACACTACCACAGGGTAGCTCAAAGACATTTGCTCAGAAGTTTGCAAATTTTTCTGGTCACAATCCAGCAGACTCCGAGTCCTATTATTAGAATCTTACACCTTCACCGACAAAGAAAAATATGCTAACTGACACAAAGTTGATTTATTCTGCATCTTTCATTTCCCAAATGTCAAGAAAAGGGTATGACTTTTAGAAAGACAATATCTATTTACAATCTATATGGGGAACTAGAGATTGGCATGTACAGGGGAACAAGACTATGTTTAGAGCATGCCTCATACCAAAACAACTTATTTTCCTGATTTAAACTGAGCAGCAGACATGCTGTCTCGACCTGGCCAAGATAAACGATCTAAATACACCAAATATTCCCTCTTTTGCACGCATTGCGAATTGGCCGCAATATTCAAATTACACAGATAACAAGTTTGACCACATTCTTAGAAATGGGACATATAATTCTTCACGTTCCAATCCAGATGGATGGTCAGTGTGACCGTTAGTTACTAACAGATCTCAGGGACATTTTCTCAACAACACGAAATGGTTCAGGTTGAGCAGGCCAGACACACGTTACATACAGATGCAACAAGCAGGAGTAGTCACAAAATACTGCGTTGAAAAGTTGTGCCTAGAGTGTGTAAAACATTCAACTTTGTCTGAAGTGAAAAACAACCTCATCTACAGACCCCCGGGACCACGCACACAATTCAGCGAAGCCATTGCTGAATTAGTCAGTCCGCACGCCCTCACCACCACAGACTACATCCTCCTAGGGGACCTCAACTTCCACCTGGAGAACAACAAGGACTGCAACACCGCCGCCCTGTTGGATAACCTCGCCAACCTCGGACTCAAGCAACTGGTGAACACCCCCACCCACTACGTCGGCCACACGCTTGACCCCATCTTCTCCTCCAGCAAGCACATCTCCTTCAGCCACTCAACCGGACTACACTGGACAGACCACAGCTGCGTCCACTTCAGCTTCAGGAGAACCACGATCCACCACCACCCGCAACCGGGTCCCCGAAGAAACTGGAGTAAGATCACCGCCAACTAGCTCACCACCGCCCTCAGCCAGAACCCGCCCACTAACAAGACGGACCCCAACGAAGCAGCCCGCAACCTCACACAGTGGCTCATCAACTGCGCCGACAAACTCGCACCACTGAAGAATCCTCCCAGCAGACCCGGCAGCACGAAAGCCTCGTGGTTTACCAACGAACTCAGAAACTCCAAGAAAACCTGCCGTGCCCTCGAGAAAGCCTGGCACCACGACCAGACAGCAGAACACATGACCGCCCCCAAGAACGCCACCCGCAAACACCACCAGCTGATCCGCACCACCAAGAAGACAACATTCATAGAACGTCTGGACAACAACACCCACAACAGCAAGGAACTCCTCAGCATCGTTAAAGAGCTCTCCAACCCCAGCGCCTGCAAGAACGACATCACACCCTCGCAAGACCTCTGCGACTCACTCGCCTCGTTCTTCCACCGCAAGATCGCCGACATACACACCAGCTTTGGCGCGCAGACCACTGACCCAACCACCGAACCAACGCCTCCCACCACCACCCTCTGCACCTGGACCCCGGTCAGCACTGAAGACACCACCCGCCTGATGAACACCATCCACTCCGGCTCCCCTACCAACCCTTGCCCACACCACATCTTCAACAAAGCCGACTCCATCATCGCACCCCAACTCCGGAACATCATCAACAGCTCCTTCGCATCCCCCACCTTCCCGGAGACTTGAAAACATGCCGAACTGAGCGCCCTCCTGAAGAAACCCACAGCGGATCCCACGGACCTCAAGAACTTCCGCCCCATCTCGCTCCTCCCCTTTCCAGCCAAAGTCATTGAGAAGACCGTCAACAGACAACTCTCCGCCTTCCTCAACACCAACAGATCCCTCGACCCCTCACAGTCCGGGTTCCGAGCAAACCACAGCACCGAGACCGCCCTTACCCCAGCTGCTGTAATTCCGTTAACATTCAGATTGCTTTTAATGGGTGATATATGATGTTGAATGATCAAGGTTGTTGTGGGATGAACCTGTGATTACCATATCTGGTGACGGTTTCTGCGGTTACGACATGTTGTACACAAGTGCTTTATCCACCTGCCCGCACAGTTAGGGAGGCAACAATTTGGCCTTCGATTATAATTTCGAATATGAACTTTGATGCTCTGAGCAGACTGAAAGTCTTAATTTTTCCGAAGGAAATGGCCATCAACAGAGATGTTTGTTCTTCATGTTGCAAGGTCTTCCTCGGAAATATAGTCACCACTTCGCACCAATCTACCACACCATTTTGGGTAATTAGTACATCGCATTTTTAAACACTCAAGGCTCTGTCAGCCTGGGCCCTTGTGGAGGATGATAAGCATTACTTAGGAGTAACTACAATACAAGTCAAAAGTGCCTGTGTAACATCCATATCATCTAAATAAGTGCCTCTGTCTGCCACTATTTAAATGTTTTGAAAACAAAGAATTCAGGCAGCACTGCAGAATTACGCAGATAGGCAACAGTAGAAAAACAGTAACCCTAGTGTAAATATTCATAGCTAACACAAATAAATAATGCTTGTACAGACAGATATTATTGTTTAAAAATAAATCACATTATTTATTAAACATATATAAAAATACTTTAGTTCCTTGACATTGCTGAATAGAGTCAGTTTAGTGTGTAACAATTACATTCTCTATATTCCCATCTCAGCAATCCATAAATACATAATTAAGCCAATGTTAAAAAAACAATGTTCTATATTTTTTTAACCTGTCTTCACTTGAAAAAACTAATTTCCTTTAAGCTTTCCTCTAGGCCTGCAAGCCTGTCCGTTTTTTTCTCCATAACAGTAACCATTCGATTACAAGGGGGGAAAAAATGCATTTAGCTCTCACCAGTGAATAAAAGTTTTACCCTTTAGGACTTTGATGTTCCTCTAGGAAATGCACAGGTACTCAAATAATTTTAATGGTGCATGTAATTCTTTGATTACTTCTAGACTCACACTTTGTTTGCTGGCTTCTGATCTATGCTTTGCCTTTAATACAAGTTAATTAATTTTGAATGTGTCTGAACATAATCTTTAGCTTTAATAAACCCATTTTCCAGCACTGTTTTCGGCCAGGAAACTGAAACTTTCTATATTATTGAAATAACTGTCTCAGTGTTCCAAGAAGTTTTTTTTTAAGGTATCTGTTCCTCCGTTGGCTGTTAATGTGATATTGCCCTGACAAATCCTTCTGAATATTTTTTTCGCAGCATTAGGATTACATTTGTTTTTCAATTGCGCCTGCATTACATTAGATCTATGTAATTCCCATAGGAATAACATTACAGACAGGCTTCCTTCAGTCATTCAAAAATATACATTTCAAAATCTCATATACCAACAGTGGATATATTTGACTACCTCATACAAATATCTTTCTGTTCAATTTTTAAGTAATGTGAACCAGTAAGACATAGTAGAACATCATGAAACAATAATGTTTTAATCATATTGATTAAACAAACAAAATTATTGCAGTGATGTACACTGTGGATCCTGAAATATAAAGGCTGATGTACATAATTAATTTGCTTCTGAATTACATTAATCGTTCCAAGGATGCTATACTTGGCTGTTACTCTGCCATGAAAAGCATGGCAATCATTTGTTGTTCAGACCTGAGATCTTCTGAGTTTCAGAAATTATTTTACTATTTATAGATGTTTAGACACATTTTGAACTATTTCAACTTAAACCATAGCATGCTGGCCACATATGCATTGGTTACTTTGTTTATTTATTACACCAGTGACATATTAACATTCCAAAATGAGAAATGTCTGACTTCGAAGACTTCAATCAGCAGGTGCACATAACTATCAAACATATTACTCTGCTCGTTTAGAAGCACTCCATGCCTTGCAATTGTTTCACATTGCATATTAGGCCAAATAAGATATGAATTATACCTCCCATCCCTGGCTGTAAGTTCAAGCAAAATGTTTTGTTTGTGTGTGTCCTTTTCAGGTCTCCAATCATAAAAAGGAAACATTTGGGAGTTTCAACATTCTCCTATTTAGGTGGTCAACTATAGCACACGTGTTCATTTACCATGTAAATCACCTTGCAGGATTTCACTTTCAGCGGTCTCGGGGAAATGGGGACTTTGCTTTACACATACTGATGTTAAATTTGATATATATATATAGTCCAGCATATCAGCTCTAAGCTATCTTAAGAGGATGAACGTTCTGCTGTGCAAACATAGTGATTTGCTTTATTTGTTCTTCCGTATTCAGACCATGGTGAGTCTGGCAAATACTATTGTTCACCATAAAACATCCTTGACATAGCATGTGCGATATTTGCATATATGGTTTGTAGTCTGTGCTAAAATACAGATTCCTGTGTCAGAAGTTAATTCCTGGGTACTGCTTTTCAACAGCTTCAGCATGTCGGCATAGATTCAAGTCCAGTTGTGACTTTGTTGTCTCTGAGTCACTCGTTTCATTCCTCGCTTTATCTGGGAATCATTTTTTCATGCTGCTATCTGTACACTTTGTCTTGCTTGTCAAGAGGCAGGTCCAGCTTCAGGAGAACTTGGCTGCGCGACAGTTTGTGCAGGATTGCTGCTTTTGTGCTTTTATATACCTATTAAGTTAGCCCTTCTGACTTATAGACCATTGCACTGCTGAGATAACCACTATTTGGAATAACAATATCTCCATGTAAACTGGGCATTTGCTCGCCTTTATTCTCAGTGACAGCTCTACCGCTTCTGTCGGTGTTGTCTCACAGATGCTGAGAAGCAGTGACTTGCAGATTGTGGCTCCTGCCCTCTAAAACTACCCTGCTCCTGGAACGTTAAGGCTCATTTAAGCATTGACTGCCTCTGCTAATCGGGATATATTATTCAGGAAGCCCTTAATTCTGGCCCCACTCCATAGCCCTTCTATAGCCTGTTCTGCTGTTCAAGTATTTGTCTTTGAAATGGTGGCTTTATTATGTTAACTTGTTCACACAGATGCTCAGCAGTTAAAGAATCGGACATATTGAAAAAGTGACCTCAGTGGAACCACCACCACACCAAACCGTTCTCTCCAATCTTCCACTACGAGGCTCCACAACATGTACCCTACCCTGCCATCAGACAACACAGCATGAAAGTTGGTCCCACAGGAGGCACCTTACTACAGACAGACCTTTGAGTGTGTGCCATCTCCAAGTTACTTTCTGTGAGTCTGTACCTATTTTTGGATGTGAGAGGTCAATGCTGAAAGGTAGAGATTAGGAGTAAGAGAGGGCAAAGGGAAATATAAATTATCAGGAGAGAAGGATAGAAGGAAAAAGGGGTAGAGAGGAGAGGTAGGGTTAGAGGAAAGTGAAAATAGGAAGGAACCGAACAGTAAAGAAAATAGGTGGAAGGCGTAAGTCAAATAAAGCACGGAATGCAGGAATAGACTGGGCTGTTTCTAAGATCACCAACTCTAATGCTCTTTCCCACTTGGTCAACCCAACTTGAATGACAGCAGTTCAGCTTTGCCTCTTTATTGAATAGAGAGCCATTTGGTTGCTGACGAACCCCTAGACTCTGTAGAGTGAAGGTTGACTGCAGACATTCCACTGTACTGCCACATGACCTCTGGATCAAGAACATTTCAGACATACTCAAAATGATTGAATGCATAATGTTAATCTGCCAGTGTCTAATGGGTTGTATCTCAATAGAGTTGGAGACAGTTGCGCAACACATTCCTTGCTACCTAATGTGACACTTATTTTCCATTCATTCCAGTTTGCATAGTGTCATTTCAATCCTCTGGTATCATGTTTCCATTATAAAGCATCACTAATGGACTTCAGGGCCCGTTGCTACCCACTACAGTGACAGTACAAACATGACTGCAGGTCTGTCATTGTAGCCTGGCTATGCAATTTTTAGGCTTCAAATTCGACCTGTAAAAACAACCCTTTATGGCTGGTCTAAACCTTTCTTTTAAATATTAAGTCTCACCTACATTGACCTTACTTCTCATATGTCAGGGTGCAAAGTATTTCAAAGTAGAACATGGAAAACGTTAATGTTAAACGTGTCCTTGCAGTAAAAAGGCCCCAAAAGCTATTTTCACTGTAGAAGAGTAGCTGTTTCATAGAAAAGCATTGAGATACAAAATTACATTTAATATTGTTATCTCTAGCTAGGAAACCGCTACGAATGTAATTCTTGAACCGTCTAAAATATTTATTACAAGCCCAATTAACTGGTGTAGTCGAATTTGTAATCAATATTTTGAAAAAGGTACTTTTAGAAAGTTATCTTTTGCCTAACTAAAGCCTCTTGATGCCTATTTACATGTGCTCCAACTGTTACACAGGACCCGAATCCCCCTTGATGAGGTGTGAGTTTGCTCCAAGTGCTAAGACAAAGGGCCTTGAGTGTGGGGGAGCTCTTCCGTTACTCTGGCAGCATGACCATCTGGGCGGTGCCAGGGATTTGACTTCAAATAAGCATACTCTGTGACAGGCAAATGTTAGCTGACACCTGAGTAGGGCCCTTCTTTGTTCCCCCAATCAGGCAGGCACCAATCCCAGTGGGATAGAAGTTGTCCTCAGAACTGGTTTGAAGTGAACACACACAGATGTGTGGAACCTAATTTCCCAAGGGTCACGATACTTCAGACATCTAAGTGTACTGTAAAATAACTCACTTGTCCATTTTTACGCCATGCCGTGAGGTGTCAAATGTAAACAGTGTTCTCATTTCACGAGTGCTCTGATGACAACGTCTCTTATTGTGCCTACATTCTATTAGGGTTTGGATTATAGCAAGGCTACGATTTTCTTATATTTCTGTAAATTTGTTTAGAGGGGTTAAAGGAGCTGGAAACCTGCAATATCAGGGTTGGGATGTCCTAGGCGTCGCTGAACACCTACTTACTTTTAGTGTTGAAGGGTGTTCACCAACTCCTCTCCAGTCTCTTCCTACACTACAAAACGTTAGAAGTTTACTCCTGACAAGGGCAAGAGCAGAACGTTTTCCAGAGTAGGGTAAAAAAGGAGTGCAAAAAAAGGCAGCTTGCAATAGCTCATTGGATTTTTGATTACCAAATATAACATACCATAATCTGAGTATTTATAAAGTGCATGCTCATCCTAGGGCCTCTTTGTGCTGAAACAGATGTTTATAGTTACCTAACTCAGTTGTATTCATTTTATGGAACGCAGAAGGGTGAAAGGTTGTGTGTGCCTGCTCGGATACAAACCTGTTGCCATTTATACTTTTTCATTCAAAAATGGAATTAACAAAAGTTTGGCTAGAGTACGGGTTTCAACCATACTTGGTAAACGTTTACGAATTCCTGAAAGTCTTAATTCTGCATCAATGCAACGGCATGCATCTGTGGGTGCACATTTGTGTCTTACTTCAAGAATTGGTCCCCTGACTTATTTTCATGTTGCCTTTTATGGTTTTACAGTGATTGCTCTTCATTTTCTTTTTTTAAGTATTGGCATACATCCAACACATTTACTAAAACTTGAATCTGGGAAGGTTGCACAACTGTTTATCAAAACACTTTTTTCAAGTTGCAATTTTTTATGTGTACATTGTATTTTTTAAAGCAAAAAAATCACCAAGCGTGTTTACATACGTCTTTCTATAATCGGGGACAATTCTGTGAGCATTGTGAAAGCCTCATTGTCAATTGCCGCAAATGTGTATATGTTTTATACAGGAAACACTGCCAGTGATGCAATCGGAGTTTTATGCATTTCCTTACAGCGCAGGCTCCGATAGTAAAGGCTCTGCTTTAATGAGTCATATATACAAGCTTAAACCATTTACACATATAAATAAGAATCTTGCATTAGTGGCTGACAATCCTTTCGCAGGTCAGTACTGTAAACTGGTAGCCAAAGGGTTTGTACTTCAGTGGGGTAGGCGTACTTTTCCTTAGGACAAAGTTAGCATGAAAAATGGTTGCCCTTGACCTCTAACAGTATGTTCTGGGTGTCAGTGAAAGGAATTCTACATCCCTGCACAGAGGATGGCTATTGCTCATTTCCCAATCCACACCTCCAGGGTGGGGACATAAGCTCTGCGCAAGGGCAGAAGGATTTCACCATTTTGGATTTAGGCAGAGAGTGGCACTGTGGGATTGTTTACAGTTAGGCACACAAGAACTGCTGCAAAGGCGGGTAGGGTTATTACCCCTGAGAACTTTTACCTATTTGTTAGGGAGGGGGCAGAGGTCCTCCCCACCCACAGGCTAGTGAGGAGACTAAAAGGCTGGACCTGCTCCCACTTGTACTCAGGACTAAGATGTGGACTCCAGGGGTCCGTTGGCTGACCTTCTGTTAAGCTGCAAGGACACAAACTTCTAGAAGCCCTTTTCCTAGCCCAGCTAACTAGTTCCCACAGAGCCTGGCCTGGACCCTGCTGGTGCCTTCTGCTGGAGGGCCACTTGCCCCTTTCAAGCGCTGTTCCTGAGGTCCTGAAACCCTTGGCTGTGTCAAAATGTACTCCTCCGAACATCATTAGAACCGTTTTGGCTTCAAAGAACTCCAGAGGGCTGGGACAGACCGGTCATGTCATTCCAATGAAGATGTCTTGCTGCTGGGCCAAAAATTCAGGTTGCTCCCGCTCTGAGCGTTTCTGCAGGAGCAAATTTGTTTCAGCGGGACGTCACGGAGAGGGTATCCTGCCTTGTGGAGCTCCCTAAGGCTATAGCTTGCAGCTATTCCCGCTGGAGGAATCTAAGCTCCAAAAATGTTGCTAATTCAGAGCGTAGAAGTCTTTACCAGACAAAGGCTCCAAAAGTATCTGGCTGATGAGGGACCTTCCTTGATGGCGAATTTTGAATTTCTCCCACTCTGAGCTTTCCTGCCAAAAGTCAGCAGCTTCACCAGGACCTCGGCTGATAGCTATTGGGCATTTTGGAGCCTTTCTTGGCCACAGCCTGCTGCCTTGCCTCTCTGAGGACGTTCGACTTCTGTTTCAAAGACTAAGGGCCATATGTATCATACTATCGTTTTGCGAATTCCAAATAGCGAATTTTAAGGAATCGCTATTTGGAAATCGCAAAACGGTATGTATGTAAATAATCGCTATTTTTTAGCGATTTCCAATAATTCCTTATTTGCGAATTCGCAAGTTGCGAATTCGCAAATAAGGAATACATCCCATTCATTTCTAAGGGCCTCTTGGCCCATAGAAATGAAAGGCAAAATTGCGATTAGCAATTTGCTAATCGCAAATTTAGCGAATTTTCCAGGGTGCAGGGGTGTCTCAAGAACACCCTGCTGCACCCCTGAAAATGACATGTGTGCGCATATGGCGCACATACATGCCCAAAGGGCATGTATGAGCGTCACATGGCACCTTTTGTGTTTAAAAAAAATGCTTTTTTAAAAGAATTCGCAATTTACCACCAACTACAAGTTGGTGGTAATTTGCGACATCTTATTCCAAAATCGCAATTTTTAAATATTTCATACATATCATTTAAGAAATCGCATTTTGCGATTTCCTAAATGCTTGTGCAATGTTAAGGAATCGCAACATTTGCGATTCCTTAACATTTGCGATGCGATAATTTCATACATCGCATTTCACGTTTTTCTTGTCGCAAACGCTGCGAATTTCCGATTCGCAGAGTTTGCGACAAGAAAAACACTTCATACATATGGCCCTTAGTCAATTCAATTACCATTTATTATGATTTAGAATTCCGAAGAATTCCACATAAAATACATAAATAAAACATCATTCATTACATGCAAGAATACGAAATAAAATACCGGTACAATTTTATACTAAGATACCATCAATTAAAAGATAACACTTTTTCCTTCAGTAGACTAAGCTATACACTGGGCAACATCATATCAATGCAAAAAGACTTCTTTCAGTTAAAATACACTATGGGCTGTCAGGAAACCTAATTTAGAAAAGAGGTACACAGGAGAGTTAATAATAGTTAAGATCGGGATTTAGGGTTAAAGAGAAGAATTTACCAAGAGCTCCCCTACATAAAGTGCACGTGCTCTATACAATTTTTTGAAGGCAAATGCTTCCCACCCTCCCCTAGCAGCAGTATAGATAATATAACATTGAGATATTATAAGTTCTTGAGTCAAACAAAAGGTACACAAGAGAATTATTACCAGTTGAAATCTGGGTTTTGGCGAAAATGGAAGGTACTACCTTATCATACAAAAGTGCAAGTGCTCTGTGCAATCTTTGGAGGAGTCTTTACCAGAACTCCCCTAGCAACTGTAATCTAACCCAAAAGTATTAAAAAAGACCATATACATGTCATACAAAAAGTGCAGTGCTCTGTGCAATTTCTTAAAACAAATATTTCCCACCCTCCCCTAGCAGCAGTATGGATGATTTATCATTGAGATATTATAAGCTCTCAAGTCACTTAAAAATTTTCCAATCCTAATAAATATTTAAAAATTCATGAAAAACCGAACATTTTTAAAACACATCTGTTCAGATGGGGGGGACAGTAGACAATTACTTGCCTGTTCAGCTGTTAAGATATTGTATTTTAAAAAAGCAGTCCTTAAATATCTTCGTCGTATTGAGCGGAGTGCAGGACACACAATCAAAACATGGTTCAGATCTTGTATACCACCATTACACAGAGGACAGTATCTTTCATTTTTGGGAATACCCTCCCAGGCACCTGTTACAATTCTTAGGGGAAGTAAATTCATTCTTAACAACAAAATCACCCTACGAACTCCGTGTTCCAGGTTCCAAAGAACATACTGCTGGGGGTTTTTAACAATAGAGCTCCCAACAATGCAGTCCATCATTCCATTCAATGAACATAGTATCAGATCTCTTTTGCGAGAAACCACATATATTGACTTCTTAATTATATGCTTTAACAAGGTTTTACATAAAGCTGCTGCCCCTTCCTATTCTAAACCGAACATACTTAAGCCTTTATATAATTTCTAAAAATAGCACTTTTCCCCATCATATTTACAAATATTTCCCTGTGCAGTGCTGCCCTCAATAAAATTATCAAAGCATTACACCAACTTAAACAGGCCGCCATTGATAGCACATATGTCGAGGGAAGACCAAATTCGAGCCTAAGTGCCGCGATTGGCACAGCATAATTCAAGTTACATATTTGACGCCATATCTTTCCTTCCACCTTCTCAAATTTGGCCCATTCGCACTCATCTACCGTTTCACTAGCATAATTCAAAGTCGGAGGGATTTTTATTTTGTACACCGAAATGATGTGGGGAAAGTGTCTTTTCCCACGTTGCAAATACAGACGATTAACGGCCGAGGCTTGTGAAATTGCTTTCCCTTTACAATGGTCCATATGTCTGGTAGCAGAACACCTATTCGAGAATATTTTTCCTAAATATGGGTAAAATTTCACAACTTCCAGTTTTTCCCTTTCCAGAAACCAACTCAGATTTTTTCTAACCTTGTACCCTTGATAAAAAAAAATCATAACTTTGCTCTTCAAAATGTTTATTTTTAAAAAGTGTTCTTCTGTGTACCTAACCAGCTCTCTCAGTCTTCGTTGCAGTCCAATTGGTGTTAAATCCATTGTTATTGCATCATCTGCATACAACAGACAGCTTAGTTTAAGAGTACCTAATTGAGGAGGGTCACCTTTACTCTGTCCTACCCGACTCGGCAGATCATTAATGTAGATAGAAAAGAATAAAGGGGCCAAAAGGCATCCCTGCTTCAGCCCGTTGTGTGGACATATTTTCCTTGATAGGCCTTGCGAACCCCCCAACAAAACTTTTGTCCACGTCAAGGAATGGAGTGCGATTATTAATCTTAAAAGGTTCCCTGGGATCCCCATTGTAACCAATTTCCTCCACAGCGTCCCCCTATCCACCCTATCGAACGCTGTGGAGAAATCTATAAAGGCAGTATACAACGGGACCCCTCGGCCCACAGAATCTTTTTCAATTAACGTTTGTAGGACGGAAATGTTATCCAGAGTGCCACTATTCTTACGGAATCCTGTTTGTTCCAGAGGTATGTGATTATTTCTGAATGCCCACTCTCGCATGTGGCCAAGAATACTCTTTGCAAACAGTTTCCCGGTTGTGTCTAAAAGGGAGATTTGTCTGAAACTGTCCGGGGAATTTCTTGGGCCCTTCTTATATAACGGGACCAATATAATTCCCTTCCAGGAATACGGGATGTTCCCAGTGTCATAACAATGAGCTATCAACGGATATAAAAATGTTGCCCAATCTTCACGATCCTGTTTTATTATGGCTATTGGAACATCATCTGGTCCCATTGCCCCAGAGTATCTTGACCCCTTAATGTAACCTACAATTTCCGATTCTGTTGGTTCTCCTACATCGCCCCCCGATTCTGAGTTCTTAGGAACCCCCTCAAACTGATCTGCTAATTGATTAGGAGCATACAGTTTGGAGATATAAGTGGACCATTCAGACTCAGAAATTAAAGCGGGTTCTGATTTTTCTCTACCATCACAAAACTTCGCTATCAATGCCCAATACTTTTTAGTATCCCCGGATAAGGCCACTTCGCGAAGGGTCATCTTCAATTTTCCTCCGCTCTGATACTATTTTTCTTTTTCGTACCTGTTTTAGTCTATATATCTCTCTCTGATTTTTTAAACTAGGAACTCTAAATTGGAGTCTGATCAATCCATTAACCTCCTTATTCAGTTTTTTGATTTCCCATGGAATTAATACTATCGGGTAGGTTCTCATAACTTGTTTATTTCTTCCCAATTTTCTAATTGCTGCCAAAACTCTCTCGTACCTCACAACTTGGCCTAAATGCGATGTTCTTAAAAACCCTCAGAAGTTCGGGAGTGCCTTATATGACCAATAAGTACGGCCATTATTTCGAGAATAGATGACATTTTCCTTCCTCTGATTCCAGAGTTCAGGCTTCTCGATATTTATAACCATCGTTACCATTAAAATGTCGTGGTTACTCATCTTAGAAGGGAGTACCTTAAACTGCGTATACGCACTGAACAATTGAATGGAAACTGCCATATAATCAATTCAATTCAATTCAAAAAGTAGCTTTATTCGATTTTAGCAAGGAAAATCATAAAAGCACATTTTAATACAGCATGATAAAAAGAATTTAACTCAGACCTAGTATTAAATTAGACATAAACAATGAGAAATGACTTTTAAAAGTTTTTTTTTTTTTAAAAAGATATATCAAATTCAGAGGACAATCAATTCATAGATGCTCTGCACCTTACTGCAAATTTCAAAAAGCTAGCAGCTACAGTAATGGTATGTTCATCTTCGAGCATATAGAGCTTGAGTAAGGCTGGTCTGCACTGTCTTAGACCCCATTGTTTCAAAAGTGGTAGGAGATGCTTCTTTCTACCCCAATCATAATATTTGCAGAATAAAAGGACGTGGATATTGGATTGCTTAGAGGTATTGTCACAAGGACAGACCACCAGATTAGTGGACCAGTCATTTGTGGTGGGAAATGTTAATAGGCGGTAGAAACACTCTGTCCTCATCCTTGTTAGCAACATTCTCGTATAGGTTGGAATATGCGGAGAAAGATAGGAGGGAATGCCAACATCATGAAGAAGGAGCTTGTGATGGGCGATCGATAGTTTGTTACCTTCAATATAAGAGCGCCTGTCTTCGAGTAAACCTAAACAGCGGGCCTTAAGGTCCTTTTTTAGAATAGTTGTGCATAAGGTCGGATTGGCATATAAATCAGCTAAATCCAAAGATGTTAGGAATTTCCGCACGTAAGCGAGCCAGGATATTTTTCTTGAGTCACTTGAGGCCATGCAGTCCATGATCACATCTCGGTTTAGCACAGTTTTTTCCGAGGTCCATATTTTGTGCCATAAAAGAATTGGTGCGGTTTTAATTGTGTCCGAGATATGTACACGGGCAAGCTCGTTGTGGCAGACTGTGGTGGAGGTTGATCGTGGCACAGCCAGCAGGTATTTTAAGAATGCATTCTCGCTGGTTTGTATCTCTCCACAATCCGCCAGACCCCAGATTCCAGCCCCATATGTTGCAGTGGAAACACACTTAGCTACAAATATATCCAACAGGATCCCTACCGGTTTCCCACCTAGTTTTGTGGCAAATTTCTTTAGGGCTCCAATTTGTCTTATGAAAGCCAAGTTGCGGGTATGAATAGCATTTTTCCATGACCCTTTGCTATTGAAGAGTATGCCCAAGTAAGTAAAAGTTTTTGTGAGAGAGATCTTGGATGCGTTAATGAACGTGTTGCATGAAGTCTTCTTCTTTTTACTACAACACATAGTAAATGTTTTACTTACGTTGATCTTTAGACCTCTCTCGCCCATAAATGTTGAGAAGGCTGACAGTGCTTTTTGTAGCCCTAATTGTGTCCTTGACATGATAACGGCGTCGTCCGCATATAAGAGAATTGGAACTGCCAGGCCTTTTATTTTAGGGTAGTCAACGTTCAATTTTGCGAGGCAGTCGGCGACGCTGTTTATATATAAATTAAAAAGAAAAGGGGCGAGGATGCAACCCTGTCTAACCCCCTTTTTGATGGGGAATTTGCTCGTGCAACTCCCATCCTTGCCGTAGCGAACCTTGGCCCCAGCTCCACGATACAATTCTTTTATGAAAGCAAGTATGTTGGGATCAACTCCCATGGCGGTAAGGGTAGACCACAGTATAGAGTGGTTAAGGCAGTCAAAAGCAGAGCTTAAGTCCACAAAGGTCATATATAAATTACACCCTTTGGCCGTCACATATTTATCGGTAATCAAAGCTAAGTTGAGGCATTGTTCCACTGTCCCAAGGCCAGAGACAAATCCATATTGAAATTTGGATAAGGTGTTATTTGCCTGGGCCCAAATCTGCAGTTGATTCAGCAAGACTCTCCCCGCCACCTTCATCATGGAGTCCAGCAAAGAAATGGGTCTGTAACACTTTGGGTCCATTCTTTCCCCTTTTTTAAAGATTGGTATTATGATGGCTTCTTGCCAAGTTTCAGGGAATCCTGTGTGAGCATAGGAGTTAAGGACGTTTGTAACAATTGGTGCCCACAGTTTGATGTTGTCTTTAAATAAATCTATTGGTATTCCGTCCGGTAATCAATAAGAGTCTGACCGTGAGTCCCGTTAAAAGTATAAGATGCAGGCGAGTCCTCATACAATCTACCATTTAACAGTACTAGGTCAAGATTCCTAAGATTTTGCAAGAGGGAAAGGCCGCGTTTATCAGTTTTTAGCTGGGGCGGAAGTACAGACTCTGGAATAGCCCACACCTCCTCCAAATCCGTATTAGAGAAGGACATAACAGCACTATTATTTAACTTAGCGTTAAAATCCCCTACCGTCAATATACGTGCATTTTCTTCCGTATTGTATAAACTTTGCACGAAACTGCAGATGGAGTCGACCAATGGGTTAGATGCCCTCCCTGAGGGAATGTACACATTTACCAGAAACAAAAACTTTACATGCCCTAGGTTATCATTTCCTAATTTCAGTTTTGCACAAATTAAGCAATTTGAGGGGTGTTTGTATATCACGTGGTCCCATGCTATATTGCAACTAAGTAAAATAGCTAGGCCTCCACTTGCGCGCCCTTTTGAGGATTTTTTTGCTATACTGCAATACACATAATAATTCTTTAGCTGGAACTCTTCCGTCGCCCACGTCTCTTGGAGACAGATGATCATGGGGTTTAAGTCAACAAATGATTTGAGCTTATAACAAGATTTTCCTAGCCCCGCCACATTCCATGATATGATTTTCCCCGGTTGGCTACCCCCGCTCCACAGATTTTATACTTGATGTTTTTACCCCATTCAAGGTACCAGCAACCCACCTCCATTTTGTCACCTAAGACTAAGTCAGAACGAAAAACTTCTGGCAGGTAGAAACCTATTTTCTGTAGCCAAAACTCGCTCCATCATGGTTGGCCTTAAATCATGCCTAGGTACCGGTCAACTGGCAACCAGATGACCTCACTTGGCGCTTAATGTTTTTTGTGCTGTTTTATGTAAAATTTTGAAAATTGATATCTCTGGTTTACCTTAATGTATTTTTATTGTTGTGTTGTCATTTTGTTGTCTGAATTTTTCTCTATTTATATAAATTGGAGAGGCCTGTCTGCTCTGTGCAATAGCTACCGCTCGTTGAGTTCAGGTTTAAGTTACTGAAACCTTGACTGACCTAATGAAAATAGTGACATAATTACTTTTGGTGGACTACCATCCACCCTAACTAATAGTCCACATTCTCACAGTAATTTTATACAAAATGTTGTACTATATGTAAGAATTGAATGATTAAATGATTTAAAAAGCAGGGATATATTCGAAGCAAAAGAAAAGGATTGAAGAAAGAGAGTGAGACGAGAAGGGAGGGTGAATACAGTAAATGACAGTGAGAAAAGAGGCAGAACAAAAAAATAAAACAGACTCAGTGATGGTACAGAAAGACTGGTGAGAGGTGCATTTTAGTGTGACATCTCTTAACAGACTTTTGCACACTTATCTCGGCCACAGTAGGCTGAAAGCAGGTGTTCCGTTAGCATTTTAAGGGGTCAAAAAGCTTCCACAATGTTTTAGGAACAAATAACAGGAATATTGAGGCAGAAACAACTAAAGACTTGGTAAGCGTTGGATTTGGAAGGAAGGGAGACTAATGAGTGAAAGAGATGAGAATAAAGAAACGGGTGAATAAGATATGATGCATGAAATATTTTGGTTAATACATTACGCAATAATCATGTCTCTGGCACACCTGAAACTAGTAAAACAATTAAAAATGAGCACTGAATGGCAAAAATCCATGATGTAGCAAATCAAGTGTTAGACTTCAGAATGACGAGTTCCCAACACCTTGATGGCAATAGGTGTCATATATTTCTTTATATATAGGTTTTATTTAGTGCTTACACATTGCCCTTAAAGATTAACTGGATCATATTTACAACTTATCTTGTTTGTTGTTTCTTACTGTTATCTTCACCTTTGACACTGTGAGGGTTGTTGTTAGTAGTTGCAAGTATACTGGGCCTGATGTACTAACATTAGGAATACCGATTTCCTAATTACGATTCTGCCTGAATTGCACTTAGTAAATCGGTATTCCTAATGTATGAAGCTCTTGAATTTCATTAGTGATTCCTAGTGGGTCGTAAATAGACCCACCTCATGCATATTAATGAGGTAGGTCACAATTTGCAACCCATTAAGAATTGCAGCCATCACAGGGATGATGGCTTACTGAGGTCGGCAGACCTCCATGCCTGTGATTCATTTTTCACATGTCACAAGGTCTCTGAAGTGGGATTCCCATTTGGAAGCGCAGAAACTAAAAGCGCATTTAGCGGTATGCGGGTTGAAAAGATTCAACCATAGCTATGGCGATATGTCACATAAACCTCTCTTGACTGCCTTCAAAGCTATGGTTCCGCCTCAATTCCAATATGGGGCTGAAGTTCTCTGCTTCGATGGGAAAAGCACCTGGGATAAAGAGGAGGGAAAATGTTTAAAAGCCTTGCTGTCCCTCCCTGGGTCGGCAATGATCCAGGCAGTTAGAGTAGAATTGGGCCTAACCGCATGGAATGTTCAGGTGCAGATGAGTCTCCTCAGATTCTGGAACCGTTTGGGTCAGGGGGAAGTCACTAAGGTATCACAATGGTGTATGAAAGAAATTCAGACTAGTGAGTTAAAGTGGGCGAAGGCAACAAGAAGGAAACTCCTGGCCATTTGTGATTACCTGAATGTGAACATCGACCCTATGACACTCCAAATTAATGTTATAAAGAATGTTCTTAAAGTGCATGGTAAAGAAATTTCTAGGGCGACAGACCAAATGTATCTGAGAGAGAAAGACTCTGTAAAGTTTATGAGCTCAGGATGGGAGAAAGACTCTAACTTTCCATATATAGACTTGCTACCAAACCGTTGGATAAGAGCAGAAGTTCTTAAATTACGAATAGGTATTAATCCGATATTTACAAATAGTGCAATAAAAACTGCCCTAAAGCATCCTGATGGTAAATGTGTGTGTAAACTAGGAATGAAATGTGATATTTTGCACATCTTGCTGGATTGTTATATGTTTTTAAATTTACGTAAACAGTTTCTCCGCCCGATATTTTTAAAATATGAGGTTGAGGATCGCACTAAAGCACGGGAGCTTTTAGTTGACATGGAAAATCTTGACATTGCGATAGCTATCGGGAAATATATGCAGGGGGTATATAAGTTCCTGATCTGTCTGGAGACCCAAAATAGCCAATAGTCCTATAATCCAAATGAAATTTGGTTTTAAATTGTATAAAGGTTGTTTTTAGGATAAATTTTACTGTTAAGAATATGAATTTGTGTTATGTGATTTTAAATGATAAAGGATGAACTGTGGTTTATAGATCAAATGGTCTAAATAAACATATTTTTGACTTGACTTGACTTGATTCATTTTTCATAAAACAATCTTAAAAAAAAATAAATGCAGCCCTTTTTCTTTAAAGTAAAATGGGATGCATTTAAAAAGAAAAAAATAAACTTCGCAGTTTCTTTTTTTAAGAGTAGGCAGTGGTCCATCGGACCACTGCCTGCATCCGTGGGACCACTGCCTGCTCTTAAAAAATATTACTATTTACATTCTCAAATGGTAAGAGATCCCTAAGAACACATTCCCCTTTGCGAATGGTTTACCACCAATTTTAAACTGGTGGTAAAGTATTACTGTTTTGTGACTGGAATTTGGTCGCAAAACAGTAATACATACCATATTGATTCGGTATTTGGAAGGGGTGCCTTAAACACGCCCCTTCCAAATACGGAGTCAAAAATGTTAAATGTGATTTGGTAACAAGTTTCTGAATCACATTTTGCATTCAGTACATCAGAAAAAACATTTTTCCTGTCTCATTCGGCCCGATTCTATGAAACAGGCCGTCAGCGACCTGAAAAATCATTTGCACATCTGGTCCTTAGTTGCTGGTCGGTATTATGAATACCATCCAAAAGCTTGATGTTTCTTCAAGGCTGTTTGTTGGGCTTGGAAAAGAGAGTGTGGCCCTCAGAGCTTGGGATAATGATGCTTCATTGGTTTGAGTACTTTACCTTCTGTCTATTCCTGTTAATAGATCCTTGGGAAACATTTGGAACTGATAGGGATTTAGAAAGCATCTGCAGGTATTCCAGGAAACACTTGGGTCTGATTTAGATCTGTGTGGAGGGGTTACTCTGTCACAATGGCCCGAAAGGTAAATCCCATAGGATATAATGGCCCTTTGTCTATGATGTCTTTGATTTTGCATTTTATTCTTAGCTGCATGTAGAACCAGTGGAAAAATTATAAGGCTAGTGGCTGCGATTCGAATTTCACACGTTCGAGCATGTACTGGATTCTTAACTTTGGATCGGGTGGAGTTTCTGGATCTTTTCTTGAGCAATCCCACCTGAACTCACTTACAATAATGCAGATGAGGTAGATTGAGGCTTATGCTGACTTAAATCCCGTGTATTGCCTAGGAGTGGAGAAGGAACACTATCAGCATTGTTTTTTTCTTTCCTACTTTGTCCCTGCCCCCTCTATCGCACTCTGTTCATTCCTGTACCCCTCTTTTACCCTGTCAACAGTACCGTGCTCTTGTTCCCTTCCCTTCCAATCATCCGGCCTTAGATATTTTTCCCAAGTTTATATATGTTCTTCACTTGTCTTCTTTTTCTAAAATGTTATTTTCCGGTAAATATGTTCTTTAATATCCTGATTGTGTTGTCATTCTATGTGTACAAATACCGTAGTGCTCCCCTGGTGTATCTCTCCATATATACAGTGATATGCACTGCTTATTGCCTCTGCCAAAAAGAAACTCATATACCTAGATAACATTTCCACGCAGAGAGAGAAAGTTAAAATGGATTCTGATAGAAAATAAATCCCACCTGCCCAGTTTGGAAGTGAAATCATACTCTGCTGCCGGCATTGCCAGTGATTAGCACTAGATGGCACTGCAGTTACAGCAATTAACCTCCAAGACCTGTGATGCTTAATCTACGCACACAGCAAGTGCTATTGTTTCCTGCAAATCGCGTCATTTAATAGGAGGTTTTTGGTATTTTAATGCCGAACTATAATTTGTTGCCACTCATTTGTCTCATTTTGTTTTGAAAGGTTCTCGGAAATACGCAGACATAATAAAGCTTTTTTTATTTCCGTGGTTCAGGTGTTCGGTTGTTAATTCTATATAAACGCCAACCCAGATGCTGATATTGGCTGCAATTTTCACGAGCTTTGCCTCATTAAGAATAGTAAAACACAATGGCACCTGTCTAGAACTGCACTCAGAGTCTGGTGGGCAACACCGTCGCAAAGTCTAAAATTAATTCACGTATACTTAAGCCGCAGCATTCTTTAGTGGCATTCTCAAACAATTCTAAATGTATCTCTTATAACGTGCCTGTCGCAGATTCTGTGCACCACCCATATTTAACCACGACACTGCTGTATATAGGGCATTACACGTACTGACGTTTTTTGTCACCTGGAATAGTTAAGAAAACCATCTTCCTCTACCGGTTGTTCCATTGTGGCAAGGTTAATGGACTGTTTTCAGAATGTAAACTATATGCAGATATTTACTGAATATTACTTGTCTGCTTGTTAGGGTTCACTTTTACAGGATAGACCCGCCGGGTGCGCACACATATCCACCCCTGACAGCAGAATTGCTCACTTGGAAATTCTGCCATACTTGTGGAATTTTGTGTGGTTAATCCTATATACGAATGCTAATTTCCACCCGTTCATAATCCACTAGTAGGTCATTTGCAATGTTTAAAGAAACTTTGGTGCGCATGTGCCTTTCTAAATTTTGGCCCCCATGTGAGTAGACATGTAAATTGTACAACCATTTTTTTTAAAAATATATTTTTATTGTATTTTTTTTTACATAGACAGGATATACATAGACATACACGGGTACAATGCTCTTTCTGACGCGTTGATCACTTCGCCTTTACATTTTACATCCTCGACAAATGGGTGATCTATGCGTTGTTTTACTCCGTTGGGCGGTTACTTCCCTGTCCATTTGGGCTAATAGTTCTATTCCATATATCGGTGGACTTCTTACGTTAGCTCTTAGCTTTTTCGTGAACATGTAATTTATAGCTGTTGGCAGGTGGTTAAAGATCGTCGTCCCACCGTATTCTTCAGAACCGTGGTTTATTTGGCTACGGCGGTTTGAAAGGGTCAAGTGCACTGTCTAACGCTGACCACATCTGTCTATTGGGCTTCTTCCAGGGTGTGTATTTTAGAGCTGTTTTGTCAGTGCCTCTTAGGAATGTAACCCAATTTATCCATCCCTTAAAGGTGGCTTTGTAGGTGTTTTTCCATTGACTAGTATGATTTTTGTGGCATTTGTTAGGAGGAAATCTAGAAGGTTTCTGTCTTGTTGTGTGTTGATGTCTGTGTTGATGTGTGCTGTTGTTAGGGTGCAGAACTCCCGCTTGAGGGTGCAGCCTAGTGTCTGCTTGGTGAATTCAAACACTTTTTCCCAGAATTTTCTGACCTTGCAGCAGTAACAGCAATTCTCGTGAAATAAAAGCTCCGGGATCTCTCTGGGCAAAAACGTTCTATGAGGGGAGGGGGGTGGAGGAGGGGGGGGGGCAGGCAGCACCACCTAACAGTGGGTATCTGTGGGCAAAGAGAAAATAACCCCCCTCTTCTTTTTCTGACCAAGGACAAACTGCCGAAGGATCTCCCCTCCTCAGCCAGAACAGTGCTAGCGAGAGAGACCCTTCACACAACGGAGTGGGAAGGGAAGATACCAGGGGCAACTCTGTCCCTGTGTCTCCACAGTATAGAGGGACTCGAAGCTGGGACAGATTGGGGATGTCGCACCGAATGATGTGACGGTCAGTGAACATATTAAATCACTTGCTGATTTCCAGATGATTTTGGACTATATACCTATCTCAATAGCCCTATATAGAGAAAAAACAGTACCTGAATTTAGTAACTTCGGAGTGAAATATATATTTCATTACTTGCATCGGATATATTATGGTGGGCGAAAACTTTGGCACCTGCAGAGTGACTCTCTCCGAATTGCCTGAGAGGTGAGATATAAGAAGGTTCTTTGTTGCATGCTGCATGTGGGTGCACTGTTATTCTGTACTACTGAAAAATGCGCAAAAATGGAGAGCAGCGTAAGCACCTTACCAGATACAATGAGAAAAGTGAACGGACTGGTGTCGAGTACTGGAAAAAATATTTATGATGCAAACGAGTGCACACAAAACATCGACAGATATGAGGGGCCTGGAAGGACTTCCAAAGCATTCCGGAATAACAGTAGAAACAACTGAATACATTCTAACGACTGATAATTATGAATCTAATCGTCTATGCACAGTTACACTCACTATTTGGAGCAGGGCAGCGAATAGAATTAGTGGTAGCTGTAACCAACTTTTATTGGCAAGTTACATATGCTACAAGCCCCCCTTTCTGAGGCTTTTGTGAAGTCCTTTTAATAAATTGGTACCTTCAGGGAAGAGATTCTACTGGGAATAATGGATTATCTCAGACTAAACGAGGGATCTGTGAGCAGTAACTCCACACTTTGGGAGGCGTCCAGGGCCAATATTCGAGGCCTTTGCATCTCTAAACAGTCAGGCGTGCTGCAATATATACAGACAGAGCACTTTCCATACATCATAATAAAAGTTGGAAGGATTGGAGAAAGTTCACACATGGACGCTTGACCGCAATATATTGACACTGATCGATATTGAGTTGCTAAAGTTTAGGAAAGAAGGTGATTGGGAACTTAAAGTCCTGGACAAACTCACACGGGCCAGACGCTATGTGGAGGGCGAGCACCGGTGGCCACGCACTTGCTACCCGACCAAACCCTACTTTTGTGAGTCCAAAGATATTTTAAGCATGCAAGATGCTAGGGGCACTAGACTTACGATGACCAGGGATGTACTCTCCGCAATCTCTTATTATGCCTTGCTGTGTTGTGCCGATAGAACAAAGGATGAGGAGTCTCTTCTTTATAACTACCTTTCTGAAGCCTATCTCGCATAATTTGAGCGTCACATTTGAAGAGATTGTGGAAACCATTAAGTCATTATCTGGGAGAAAGGTGGCCAGGTTGGTCAGACTAATAGTTTATAGGCAGTTTCTGGACATCCTCGCACCTAGACTCTTAAAAGTCTACATCAAAGCCTATAAGATGGGCAATTTGCTACCCATTTTGGGAAAGGCAGTTTTACTAAAGCCGGGAATCTCTGCTGAGAATTGCTTCTCATAGCGTCCCCTTTATCTGTTAAATGTGAACATGAAAATACTTGCAGAAGTAGTGGCAAGAAGAATCCATCCCCACATGGAAGATCTAGTATGATCCAAGCAATCAGACTTCATAACTGGCAGGTTGACAAGTGCCAACTTGCCTACACACTCCTACCCGCTTCTGATTTTACTGCTCATTTGGGGCTTACAATTATTTTAGATTTTTGACTACTCTGCAATAATTATTCTTTTCAGCCTTCATGGCATTATTTCCATATCGCTTAACTGTGAGATTTCCTGTAATATAGCCGTTTACTTTTCCTCCTAATCTAGAACTCAGTTATTGAGTGGTTCCAGTTACTTATTTGATTCTTCTGCTAAATTGGCTTTGGGAAGGGTGCTTTCAACCTGGAGTTTCCCACTGAAGGGAAATTTGGGGTTATCTGAATTTCGGGGTGTCTTGTTTATCGGATTACGGGGTTCTGCTTCCCCAATAGACAGGATGCATCCCGGTATTTGTTGCCTTTAGGTCTGGACACCACTGACCTCGTAGAACATGCAAATTGACACCATTGTATTGCACAGACGGCATGCCTGAAGGCGATCAACCAGGTTTTCAGGGGATGTTCATGCACCCCTTATGTTGGTCTTTAATGAATCAAAAGTGTTCCGAGAAAGGGTTTACTCAGTGCTCAAGCAATTAAGAAATACGACCTACACAGATCGATCTTTGGGGTTACTGTGACCAGTCAGGCAGTTCCTCCAGCTGCATGGAACGTTGAGGGGATACTCCTTTGTCCTACATTAACAGCAGTGCAGACCTTTCCCTTTTGGTGCAGAGGTCCTGTTTTGTTTTTTTGACAGACTTTATTGAGTTTTACATGAACCAATTGTAATCAATGATTACAGACTTGAGTCCCGTGCTCTCCATGCCACTGGAATCAAGCTATCCTGGCTGATGAGGGCTGAAATCCCGAAACCGGTCCTAGGATGCCTGTTTCCAGTCTACTCAGTAGTATCCTCAGGATAACAGTATTAAATCAAAATAGTAAATGTATTACTGGAAGGATAAAACTGAATGCCGAATGAACACGGAAACAGCAAATGGCGTGGAGAACTGTATCAACCACGGAGTAAAAGACTGGGATTTGAGAAACTCGGGCCACAAGCGTTAGCCAGATTTCGATTAGTTAATCAGTCAGATGGAGGGTGACATCCGATATTTTCAAACAAGAGTTCTAGCGGCATACAATGTATCTTCGTTTGTTCGTCGGAAACGAAGATACATTGTATGCCGTGTTCATTCGGCATTCAGTTGGAAATTCAAGGGAGTCTCTTCTGCATAGAAAAAAACATCGTCCTGATGATGGTCTATTTGACTACTGCCCTCTAGACCGAAACGTCGACACTCCATCATCTCCTTTAATGTTGTTTTGACACTAACTCACAACCATTTTTTATTAATTAATTTAGGTTGCGTGGTTTATTATCTGGAGTTGATGTTTTTAGTTATGAACTGTAGAAAAAACATTGTTTACCTCTGTTCATGACTTCTTGCTCAAATTAATTTGTTTGTATTTATCTCCCCAATTTTGTTGCAGTAAAAAACTTTGTGCCACAATACAACTTTTTCTCTATGTGTTCTCTTTTCTCCTTCCAGTAATACATTTACTATTTTGATTTAATACTGTTATCCTGAGGATACTACTGAGTACGTTACGTATGTACAACTCACTTAACAAATCTAGCCTCTTTTTAAACAAGTCCCTTGTAGCATATTTTGACTTGAATTACAAAGTGCCCAAGCCTACAAGGGTTTATTGGGTTTCCCCTGCCTATAACTGTGTCCAGTCTAGGTAGGCCCTGGCTTGGCAGTTTCAGGCTATACTGTTCCCATTGGGTGCAGGGTCAAGACTGATTTGCATATGGCTGGATTCAAACTGGAACGGCATGGTGAGCAAATAAACAATGGATTCAGGCCCAGATCTCTGTACTGGGGTGAATGTATGACATTGTTCTGCATTCTGTCCATCAATTGTTCTTTTTGCATTTGTCACCCCGAGTGGGACGGGTATGCCCAGACGTGGGTCCCGTGCTCTCCATGCCACTGAAATCAAGCTATCCTGGCTGATGAAGACTGAAAGGCCGAAACCGGTCCTAGGATGCTTGTTTCCAGTCCAGGGAGGAATTGGCCTGGCAGTTCGGGCTGGTCTATTCCATTGGGTGCAAGGCCAAGACTGATTTGCATATGGCTGGGTCCAAACTGGAATTGCATGGTGAGCAAAACAACAATGGATTTAGGCCCAGATCTCTGTACTGGGGTGAATGTATGACATTGTTCTGCATTCTGTCCATCAATTGTTCTTTTTGCATCTGCTTCCACAATAGACAGGATGCATCGCAATATGTGTTGCTTTTAGGCCTGGACACCACTGACCTCGTAGACCATGAAACCGACACCATTGTATTGCACTGAAGGCGTTGAACCGGGTTTTCAGGGGATGTTCATGCACCCCTTATGTTGCTCTTTAATGGATCAGTAGTGTTCTGAGAAAGGGTTAACTCGGCGCTCAAGCAATTAAGAGATACACGCTCCAAAAATCGATCTTTGGGGTTACTGTCCCCAGCCAGACAGTTTCTCCAGCAGCATGGAATTTTGAGGGGATACTCCTGAGTTTTTTGTGCAGAGGTCCTGCTTTTTTTATAAACAGACTTTATTGAGGATTACATGAACCATCAATTGTAATCAATTTGACGCAATAACATTTAGCCAGGAGTTTCATTCCATAATTTCCGTTACATATTGCATGCAAAAGTAATGACTTGACATTTGATGCCCTCCCACTTCCCTTTTCTTACAATTGCTACTGGAGTACAATTCTGGTTTAATGCAATTCAAAAGGGTTAAATCTTATAAACAATAACCTATTCTACCCTCTCCCATCTATCCCCATCCCTTACGTTCAGACCGCCAGGCTGCTGTAGGCGGTCTGCCCCCCCTTGCTTTCCATACTTCTAATAGCCAGTGCTCCAAGCTCGGCTCCGCAGTAGATGGAAGTATGCATTACTGTATTGGTCTGTTTATGCAGTCCTGTACCTCGCTCTGTGGCGCATAGGCTATACTACTTGTTCAGGGAGGTGCAGAGGTCCTGTTGACAGCTGAAGCTGTTCACACCAGCATGGACGGTTATCCTCCAACTCTTCCTCTCTTACTACAGCGATTCCAGTGCAGCTTTGATTTGCCTTTCCTGGCTCAAACCAGCCGGTAGGGGACAGGATTCAATATTTTGTCCCCTGGTGGAAATCTATCACATGAGACAGTTGGGGTTTACAAATTGTTTAAAGGAGCTATGCCCTGCCTTTGATTTCATCCCCACTTTCTCCTACACCAGAGTGAATTTTGGTGGGCTAGGCCTGCATCTTGATGCAAGAAGTTAATCTTCTGCTGGTTGGAGGCACCACTAAACAGGTGCCGGACTCTGAGAGGATACATTCAAAATGCTCACTCGTGCTCAGATCATTTAACTTTTCCTCCTAACCTAGAACTCAGTTATTGAGTGGTTCTAGTTACTTATTTGATTACTCTGCTATATTGGCTTTGGGAAGGGTGCCTTTTTACACAAGATTAACCTGGAGTTTCCCACTAAAGGGAAATTTGGGGTTATCTAAATTTTGGGGTGTCTTGTTTATCAGATTACGGGGTTCTGCTTCCACAATAGACAGGATGCATCGCAGTATGTGTTGCTTTTAGGCCTGGACACCACTGACCTCTTAGACCATGCAACTGACACCATCGTATTGCACAGACGGCATGCCTGAAGACGATCAACCAGGTTTTATGGGGATGTTCATGCACCCCTTTTGTTGCTCTTTAAGGGATCAAATGTGTTCAGAGAAAGGGTTAACTCGGCGCTCAAGCAATTAAGAGATACGTGCTCCACAGATCGATCTTTGGGGTTACTGTCCCCAGCCAGACAGTTCCTCCAGCAGCATGGAACGTTGAGGGGATACTCTTGAGTCCTACATTAACAGCAGTGCAGACCTTTCCTTTTTGGTGCAGAGGTCCTTTTTTTAAAAAACAGGCTTTATTGAGTTTTACATGAACCGTCAATTGTAATCAATGATTATAGACGTGGGGTCCGGTGCTCTCCATGCCACTGGTTTCCAGTCCAGGGACGACCTAGCCTGGCAGTTCGGGATGGACTGTTCCAAGTGGATCCAGTGGAATGGATGGTGTAACTGAAGTTGCAGAATGCATGTTTTCATATACCTGTCCTGCAGTCCCCACAGATGCTCCCAATAGTTCACACAGGGGTTGGAATACTTCCATTATTTGTGCTACCCTTTGTCTTTTTCTCGGACCCTTAGGTGTTCATGAAAGTGATGGTGGTGTTCGCAGCTCATATTCGGAGGTCGGGATGCATGATTTCCCATACTATGATGACTGGCTGCTCAAGACTGGCTCATCACCACCAATCACAGATTCCTTCTAGACAGAGCCAAGGCTCTTGATCTCCTTGGTGTTTTCCATCAACAAGCCAAACTCGTAACTGAACCCTATGAAGTGGATTTCATTCATAGGGGCTATCCTGGACATATTAACTTTCAATACCTTTCCACTGCTGCAGTCCAAGAGTTTCAGGGAATGATCATAGCATTTGTTCTCAGTTGTGGGTCTTGGTGAGGATGTTTCTGAGGCCGCCTGGACTCCTGGCCTTGTGCATCCTCCTCATCCCATACTCCAGAATGTGAATGCAATGGAACCTAACGTTTCAGTGGGCCCTGCACTAGGGTTGCCTCTAGGCTTCCATACTGATTCATACCCAGCCCCCACTAACCGCCCTCCATGGTAAATGAGAAACTGATTTGGAAATGATGGAGGATCATGACGCTCGGGTAAGGCCTGTCGGTCCCAATAGGAAGTAGCACTCTGGGCGGGCTTTCAGCTGGTGCAGTTGAAGCTGCTGTTAGAAGTATCTATCAGAAGAATAAGTAACTTTCTTATGGTAATGCTTTTTCTGGTGAATTCTATATTTAACCATCGATTCCTCGCTGCTTTCCCATCACTTTGTTCTGTGCAGTTGACTCTTGATCATCATAGTAAGGTTCTAAGCAAGGTTTTGGTCTACTGTCACGTGCAATTTGCAGTTTGTTCAAAGTGCTCTGCATCTGCGGGTGTGGAAGGGGAAAGATTAAGAAACTGACATCCGCATGGATTGGCCTGCATGGGTGGCACTTATATGTGACTGTGTTCTGTCACTTTCAAGAGGGATAAGGGTGGAGCTCGAAACTTTTGAGCGGTACCTCTGCATGCCAGTAGATGATGCCGTGTGGCTCTGCACTTACACCACTCCGCTAAGGAAATCTCGAGACGGCGCTGATATTCAACTCCTGATCCACTCCCACACACAGATGTCAGAATCTTTCTTTCTACATCACCAGATGCGGATCCAGACCTACCTCTCCTCTCTCAAGAGACCTGTTTACCACCTAAAATATAAAACGTCAGTTTACAAAGGAAATTTCACCTCCCTGTATGGTAGGTTTTAAACCCTACAAGACCTGTTGCAAACAAATGTCTGTGTAAGACCCTCATCAGGTTTGTCTGTGGTGCCTAGGATAGAGCCTTGATTCTAAGGCCTGCAGGGACTGCATGTCAATGAACCCGATAGCCATATTAGACCTCAAGGCGAAGTTCTATCCCCATGCACTGGAAGACTGTGTGACTAGACCGTTCCAAATCGTAGGTCTCATTCCCAGTCCAAAAGTCACAGGAGTTATTCCCATGGTCGGTTGTTGTTGTGCTCCAACTATTTGACTAAGTCAAAGAAAAGCACAAACAATCCAGGGGGTTTCAGCCCCTTTCTGCCACTTACAAACGCAAGAGAAGGCCTGAGGTCATTCTCATGCCTCTCGATTTTGCTCCTGAAGTCGATTGACTCTGGACAGAGAGAAAAATTACTCTACAGTAAACACTGTTGAGATATATAAGAGGAAGAGTACTCCCAATATGTTTTTAGGTCCAGAGGGGGGAGAGAAAAATATACTGAATATAGAGAGTACCTCTGTTAAGACCTATATTGCTTTATCTATAGAATCTATCTGAAATATTTTAAGACTTGATGCTATATAGAAAGAGAAGAAAAGCTATAATTATTTCAAAAACATTATTTTATTATTTTTCTTTTCTGTTTTTTGATTTTTCAGTTTAACTGTTTATACATAGATATAATTTATTTTGTTACATGAAACTAGTGAAAAAAGACTTCATTGCTTGATTTAAAAAACCTTTGCAAGTTACAAAAGATAAAACAATATTTAAAAGTGTACATATGTAAAAAAGGAGTGCCAATTCCAGTCCAGTATAAATAAAAGTAGCAAATATTATGCTGATGGAAGGTCACTGTTTATACATAGATATAATGTATTTTGTTACATGAAAACATACTCATAAATAACAGGCTTTTTAAAAAAGTGTAAATTTCATAATGTGCAATTGAAGCAAAAACACCCCTAACAAATCATCTTATCCTATTACCATTCATTCTCTCATGCATACCACTACATTCACTACCTTTTCTAAAAAGACAAGTATAAACAAGAAGACAAAATTTTACATAAGATTAACCCAAGAGTAAATGTGGTAGACCACTCTAGGTGTAAGAAAGATAGGTCCTACCACTTAATCAAAGACTGATCTGTACATTTTATTACAGTCTATTATACATTGTCGTGGTCTTTGGTGTGTACGGCCTACGTACGTTTCGGTGATAATTTGTAATTAGATCACCTTCTTCAGGGCCAAGGTATAAGGCTAACAAATAAGACAAACACATGAATACATGAATTAAAAAAACGGGGAGTTCTTCAATTACTGGAAAGTAAGAAAAACATCTGTAAACATTTTTTCATTGCTTGTGGAAATCAAAACAAAGTATTACAAGACAAATTTATAATATAGCATCCTACTAAAAAGATCGTCTACTAGATCAATCTGTGTACATATATTTTCAATTTTATACTGCTATAGTGTAGGGTCTCAATAGGGCATTCTAAAGACAAAACCTGCAAAGTAAAAGATAACCAATGACAGAAAGCATAGAGCAAAAGTTCATAAGATAGAGCATAAGAACACCCAGTGTAATATGAAAGAATAGAAATAAGTATAGTGCTGAAACGAGCAGGAGTGAGATATAGGCATTTGATTGGTGAGCATTGCAGATAGCATGCTGAAGTTGACTGTTACCTATTCAAGTTGATCCGGTTGAGTCCAAGTTTTACTACAGAGTGGACTTTCAAAAGGGGGCCGATTGCCACAGGTGTATAAACATCTGAAAGTAGTATCAGGCTTGTTAAGGTCCTGTTTATAAATTTAGCAAAGAGACAAAAGATCTACCAAATGGTTTAGATGGAATACCTGAGTGAAAAGATAAGCTTATGTAATCTTTAAATCCAGAGGTTAGGAGAGGGCCAAGTTGGGCACTTTATTAAGCACTCTGTCTTTCCATAAAAGATTCTTCTCGTGTTTCTACAAGGGAGATTTGTAAAACCCGGTATTACTAATTACATAACTTTCTGAGTGGATATTTTACGTAAGTATGGGTTGCGTTCTGAATTTACCTGGTCATAGATTTATTCTTGTTCGACGATCAGTAGTGTAGAGAAATATCATGGAGCCATCTGAAAAGTGTAATAAAGTAGCAGTTATTTATAATGGGTATGAGAACAGAATAATGGACTTATTCTATACGTACGCGAAATGAAGTTTATTATGAGAAGTGTAAATTCGGGTTGTTTAAAGCACCGGTGGCAGCGCTCCTGGTGAGGACACCGGGATCCAGGCCTGATATATTCATACTTGAATGCTTAAGAATAATCCTTCAAAACAACTTCTTCTAATTCAAAGAAGATCTATACCATCAGATCAAAGGAGTTAGCATGGGGGCCTCTTGTGGGAGAATTTGAACTTAAGAACATCTTTAATGAACTTGCCCCCTTCTTTGAAAATATTACAAGATGGCACAGATTCATAGATGATGTCTTTTTCATCTGTACAGGATCAGAAGACATGCTGAAAGAATTCATCGAATGGCTTAATCTGGCTGATAAAAACCTAAAGTTCACGTGTAACTTTTCACCGGATAAAGTAGAGTTCCTAGACATCTGGATACAACATACTGAAGGAGAACTCACCGTTAACTTATATAGGAAACCAACGGCTAAAAACACCATCCTCGAACATACAAGTTCCACCCAGCTTGTCAAAAAGATGCCATCCCCTTCGGAGAGTTCCTCAGAATAAAAAGGAACTGCATCAATATGAAGGACTTTATGATACATACCAGCAAACTGACAGAACGCCTATTACTACGAGGGTATCCCAAAAGACTGGTACGAAACTCCATGAAGAGGGCAAAATATTACAACAGAGCCGCCCTACTTCAACCTACAGAAAAGCCTATGGACCAAAGACTAGTGTGCATCCTTAATCACTCGACTCTGAACAATAAAATCAGAAAAGTGATAAATAAAAACTGGAAAATCCTCAACACTAATGAACAAAAAGAAGAACTAAGCAGACCAATAATAGCCTTCAGATGCAATCAAAATCTGAGAGACAAATTGGTCCATAGTAGGTGGAAAAACAAAGATTCGACACGACAACTCACCATTGATGGGAAACCTTTACCCAAAGGAAATCACAAATGTGGCAATTGCCATGTTTGTGACCAAATAATCCTAGGAGACCCATGGACATATAGACAGAAAACAGAGAGTCTGAAAGAAATGACCAACTGTAGGACATCAAATATAATTTACCTGATAATGTGTCCATGTAACATTGGCCACATAGGAGATAGATCCAGAGAATTTCGGACGAGATTCTCTGAACACAAATCGGCGGTGAGAACTAATAAAGCCAATGCACCTATGGTATCACATTTCTTAGAGTATGGCCACACTGAAAAAGACATGCGTTGGCAGATCTTGGAGCGTATCCGTGCCATTCCTGGCAAGGACATCACCAACACCCAGAAAAAACCGCGAAACGTATTGGATCTACCACTTGGACACTGTACGACATGGCCACAACGAAGAGATATCATGGATAGTGACACAATGATTATTATACACACTTATCTCTTATTCCCAGCATCTGTTAAAAGTACTAGGAGATCAGTATGTATACAGTTTTACATACAAAATATTCTAACCTTCATTGCAATTTATTTCCTAAAAAAATATTCTCTGGCAGACAATAGAAAGTGATTTAATTGTCAGTTCTATATTGTATTTCACATTCAATCTTGCACCACTATACAAGTTCACTAACTTGCACTTTGCCAATAGTGGCAAACCCCTTACAATAATATGTATTTCCTTCTGAAACAAGCGGGTTTGATAGAGGAATTACCCAACCTACCAATGACGCCTCTGCTCGTAACTGTAATAGGATGGCTTATTCCTTTAACAACGCTTCTACACATCCTCACTGTCACGGAAAAAATAGGATTTGTCCTACATCTACTTCTCCTGTACACGTCGGAAAATCAGTAGCCCTACACACGCCGTAAAAGCAGTAGTCCTACCTTTCTGTTTTATTAAACACGCTGGCAAAACGAGCCTCACTGGTTGCTAAGAATCAGTAGTCCTCCCCTTATGTTTGTTTAAACACGCTAGAGTAATGAGCCTCACCAGCTGCTAGTCCGTGAAAATTCTCGCGGGTTCTTCACTATTTAAATCAGCGTCTCCTGTCATAGCGCTCTAGTCACGGTATCCATAGACAAAGAACCCCCAGTTACAGACAACGACGGAGACGATACGGTAAGGTGATATTCATCGAAAACGTGCCTCTCTTACATTAGAACCCGCTAGCGTAACATTATGCGTTCTTTAAAGAACGCTGTACGTAACAAAATGGATATAGCCATCTAATGTTTATGTAGACTATGTTACGAAGCACATTTAGATGATTTTCTGTAGATAGGCTCTTAGGGCCCAATAGAATGTACTTATGCGCATCGCCTCATATGTCTCTAAGCTGTTGGATTCCCTCTGCTCTATATCAGAGCAAGAGGCCCACGCAGAGCAAGCAACACCAGTTTGAAGATATAGAAGACATTGTAGCATAAACGGTGTCCGGCTGCTACTAATGCATTATCTCTACCGACTGAACGGCGCTTGCAAGTTTCACATGCCATAAATAAAAAGTACATTATTTTAAATGCGCAAACTAGGGTTGTTTCCTATCAGATAAGACAGCCAAAACCTTGGCACTTCTTAATCTGTAACTATTACATCTCTAGTAATCATGGATAACCTCTATGTCACCTAATATCCGCACGATATTAAGATGCTCTAAACTGACGTGCAAAGCAGTGCTTTAAACAACCCGAATTTACACTTCTCATAATAAACTTCATTTCGCGTACGCATAGAATAAGTCCATTATTCTGTTCTCATACCCATTATAAATAACTGCTACTTTATTACACTTTTCAGATGGCTCCATGATATTTCTCTACACTACTGATCGTCGAACCAGAATAAATCTATGACCAGGTAAATTCAGAACACAACCCATACTTACGTAAAATATCCACTCAGAAAGTTATGTAATTAGTAATACCGGGTTTTACAAATCTCCCTTGTAGAAACACGAGAAGAATCTTTTATGGAAAGACCGACTGCTTAATAAAGTGTCCGACTTGGCCCTCTCCTAACCTCTGGATTTAAAGATTACATAAGCTTATCTTTTCACTCAGGTATTCCATCTAAACCATTTGGTAGATCTTTTGTCTCTTTGCTAAATTTATAAACAGGACCTTAACAAGCCTGATACTACTTTCAGATGTTTATACACCTGTGGCAATCGGCCCCCTTTTGAAAGTCCACTCTGTAGTAAAACTTGGACTCACCCGGATCAACTTGAATAGGTAACAGTTGACTTCAGCATGCTATCTGCAATGCTCCCCAATCAAATGCCTATATCTCACTCTTGCTCGTCTCAGCACTATACTTATTTCCAGTCTTTCATATTACACTGGGTGTTCTTATGCTCTATCTTATGAACTTTTGCTCTATGCTTTCTGTCATTGGTTATCTTTTACTTTGCAGGTTTTGTCTTTAGAAAGCCTTATTGAGACCCTACACTATAGCAGTATAAAATTGAAAATATATGTACACAGATTGATCTAGTAGACAATCTTTTTAGTAGGATGCTATTTTATAAATGTGTCTTGTAATACTTTGTTTTGATTTCCACAAGCAATGCAAAAATGTTTACAGATGTTTTTCTTACTTTCCAGAAATTGAAGAACTCCCCGTTTGTTTAATTCATGTATTCATGTGTTTGTCTTATTTGTTAGCCTTATACCTTGGCCCTGAAGAAGGTGATCTAATTACCAATTATCACCGAAACGTACGTAGGCCGTACACACCAAAGACCACGACAATGTATAATAGACTGTAATACAATGTACAGATCAGTCTTTGATTAAGTGGTAGGACCTATCTTTCTTACACCTAGAGTGGTCTACCACATTTACTCTTGGGTTAATCTTATGTAATGTTTTGTCTTATTGTTTATACTTGTCTTTTTAGAAAAGGTAGTGAATGTAGTGGTATGCATGAGAGAATGAATGGTAATAGGATAAGATGATTTGTTAGGGGTGTTTTTGCTTCAATTGCACATTATGAAATTTACACTTTTTTGAAAGCCTGTTATTTATGAGTATGTTTTCATGTAACAAAATAAATGATATCTATGTATAAACAGTTAAACTGAAAAATCAAGTAAGAAACCATCACCGATTTTGTGAGAATAGTGGCGATCAGTTAGAGAAACAACCAAGTATAAATCTCAGTTACGGTAGTAAATAATGCATTATGTTTCTGGCATAATGCAGTATTTACTACCGTAACAGATTTATTTCATCACAATTGCGACTTACTTTGTACTTCACCAGTCACTTGGTTGTTTCTCTAACTGATCGCCACTATTCTCACAAAATCGGTGATGGTTTCTTATTTTAGAAAGTGTCAGATGGATTACTTGTACATGTTTTATTTTCTGGGTTGCAGCCCTGATGAAGTCAATAGATGCAATTATACAGCATCTGATAAAACACGTGTTGGCTTTATAAGGATTGAATTGTGGCTGTATAAGGATTGATTTGAAGAGGCTGTATAAGGATTGATTTGAAGAAGCCTACAATTGGCTATTACAGAATTGAATTGAAGAAGTTTTGATTCTGGACTTGTTTGAAGAATCGAACATTAAAACTTATTGGAAAATCAAAACATTGGATTTGTATACTTCAACGGATATATTGACAAAAACGAGAGACATTACTACTGCACTCAAGTGGAATTGTTTTCTTTTCTTTGCAGAGGTTGCATTGGTGTTTATTTGTGTAGAGCTCAGGGAGTAACATATGCAATTTTGTGACCAACTCTGGATTGGTTTCCAGGGTATTCTGGGGATTGTATGGTTACTGGTCCCCATTTCTCTCTTGGAGTTCACCTAAATTACATGTCATTTGGTTATATTGTACCACGTGCTGTGCGCCTGACCTCTGACCTGGTCAACTAT
This sequence comes from Lissotriton vulgaris, assembly GCF_964263255.1. NCBI lineage: Eukaryota > Metazoa > Chordata > Amphibia > Caudata > Salamandridae > Lissotriton > Lissotriton vulgaris. The sequence goes on along the minus strand of NC_141689.1, from coordinate 414,215,418 downwards.
TTCTTAAACTAAGATGTATTGTCTCCTAATCATGTGGCAAAATGGTGTGTAATGTCGATTTGTTTCATAATAAAAAAAAGATTTATAAAAAAAAGAGAACATAATTCTAAAACGTTCAAGAGCGTTCGAGGGGAGAGGAGACGACCATCTAGGTGTGGTCTTTACCTGCACTGTAGGTACCTCCTAGGTTCAAGAGCCCACCACAGGCGTGGGCCTTCCACCAACAGGAGGGTTCATGCTGCATTGCGCAGCAACAATCATCAACTGTCAGCTCCAGTTGAGCAGATATGGCTCACTGCAGGGATGCATCCACTGCATCCACCAGGTCCTCATCTAGAGGACGAAGAAGTGGGGGCTCCTCTGGCCCCGCAGACAAACCGTCTTTCCTAGATCCTGCCATGGTAAGAGCAGGACCCAATAATACTTATACTGGCTTTGCAACACAACTATGAAGATGTTGGTTTTCATAATGGAGGAAACACTGTTCCAGCATCATGTGAGAGCTACAAAGGGCCTGAATGCCTCAGCCCTGTACAGGCCTAATGGAGTCAAGAGCAAGGAATGGCAACACTGATGGGAGATGCTGTAGTGGGATCTAACACACTAGTTCATGATCCGTGATAAAGGCCTTGAAGGTTTCACTTGAAAAAAGGATGTAACCTGAAGGTTACCAAAATTTACATTTGCAGCACTACCAGGATGCAAGTCTTACACTTTACACTCCGATCGCAAACTAACCAGTGAGCAAGACCGGAGTCAGAGCGTCCTTGTGCACCACAGCAGCCTTTGGCGACCCTGAAAAACCACAGCTCTCCACTGAGTTCCCGAAGTGCAGGAAAAAGAGTGCACAAGCAGAGTCGTGCAACATAACTGGAGAGACTCCTCTTGAACTGAGACAGCCTCCCATGGGTAGATGACCGAGAGAAGGAAACACTTCCCTTGGTGCCAGCCATGGTGGCGCATCAAATTTCTAAGGGCATGGAATGGTGACGTACTAAGGCAAAAATCAGAAAAGAACTTTAAATGCGTAATAAAGGCAATTAATAAGGGCACTCAGTAAGGCAATCAAGAAACCCAACTATAACATGCCCAAGAAAAAGACTAATCTGGCTGCTGAATTGTATTGAATTGAATTAAATGGGGTATTTATAAAGCGCAAACTGTCACTCCGAAAGGAGCATCCTGGCACTGGTTGGGAAGGGGGGTGAAAGGAAGCCCATGAGATCCTAAATGAGTGAGAGACAGAATTCATCTGAGGATCCGAATATCCAAGTTTTCAGTGCCTTCTAAATTGTATTTCTGTTTTTAGCAATCTCAGATGGATTGGCAACAGGTTCCAGGCTTTGGTTCCCTAGGCGGCCACTGTTTTTCCTCCCTTAGCTTTACATCTAAAACTGGGGGGTTTGAGGAGGTTAGCTGATGAGGACCTAAGGGTCCTAGGTGTGATGTATGGGGTGAACCACGCTGAGAGGTACTTTGGTTCCAGCTTAAGTGAGGCTGTAAAGGTGATTAAGAGAATTTTAAAAAGTATTCTCTTATACAGTGGGAGCCAATGAATGGTTTTTAAGGCTACAGATGTGGAGGACCTACGTGGTAGTTCTAATACTAACCGGGCCGCAGCGTGTTGGACCACTTGGAGTCTTTTTAGTTATTGTTTATTGGCTCCTGCCAGGAGGTTATTGCAGTAGTCCAGGCGCGAGAGGATCAGGGACACTGCCAGTGATTTCCTTGCGATTAGTGGAATTAGATCAAAGAATGTTTTCACGGACTTGATGAGGTTAAAGCAGGTCCCTGCTACGGTCATTATGCATGGTTGGAAGGTGAGGGCAGTATCGAACTGCACTCCTAGGTTTCTGGCTACCTTCACCATATTAGGCGGAGGTGTCTTACCCTCCGGCCACCACTCGCAAAGTTGAAATGAGACATTTTTTCTTATTGGTAGGATCTCAGTTTTGTCAGTGTTGCACCTGAGGTGGTTGTCCTTCATTCACTGGATGACCTCAGTTAGGCATTGTTTGAAGTTAAGTTCGGCATCCGTGGAGTCATTGTCCAAAATAAAATCATTTGAGTGTCGTCTGCGTAGGACGTAACTTCGATCTCAAATTAGATTATCAGGGAGATGAGTGGGGTCATGTATATTTTGAACAGCAGCGGGCTTAGCGATGAGCCCTGAGGCACTCCTGTTGTGATAGTGCGTTCAACAGAGAGGAATGTTCCAAGGGACACAGCTTGTCTGTGATTCGTGAGAAAGGATTTTATCCATTCCAGTGCGGTGTTTGAAATACCGCTGGATTTGAGCCTTGTCAGGAGAATACTGTGTGAGATGGTATCAAACACGGCTGACAGGTCGAGCAGGATCAAAACCCCCTTCCTGCCTTTGTCAGCTATAATTTTTAAAGTGTCCGCTATGTCCAGGAGTGCAGATTCTGTGGAGTGCTTGGAGCGAAAACCAGATTGCTGAGGATTGGGTATATTGGCGGCCTCAATGAATTTGGTTAGTTTTTTGTGAACTAGTTTTTCTGTAATTTTGCCCAGTAGTGGAAGCAGCGATAAAGGGCGGAGGTTGGAGAGAACGGATGAGTCAATGTTTTGCTTCGTTTTCAAGCAGCATAGAAAAGAGGAAGTGCTGTTCCTTGTGCATGTTATTATATGTGGACAGATCATCATGATTGTTGGATTGGAGTTGGTCTGCTTGGATTCATGGGAAATGTAGTTGTTGTTATGTTATGTGTTTATATTGTTCTCAGTAAAGGCTGCAAGCATAATCTGAGCGTCTGCTCTCGACATAGAATACAGGTTTGGTCTTATTTTTAGATACAGTTGGGTTTAAGGGACTTACAGCTAATGTGTTACCATTATAGCCAGGGTCTACTGATGCTATGGACATAACATGTCTCTTGTAGAAGCCTACTTATCTGACTATTTATCTGACTTTTTAGGGAGTTGAGCCGCCTACTCGCCAGGATTTTTAGGTTGGTCCCAAATTTAGATAAGCAATTGTCTCCTATCCAAAGTCCCTTTAGTAGATACTTTGCAAATCCTCCATTGTGCTTGCTAGTGCTGACCCGCGATTACGTACATTCCATGACTTCGAAACGGAAGAGAGATGCACTGCGGACCTTTCCAAATTGTGGCAAGAGTGGGTCTTGAAAAGCTTGTTGATTTGCAATTATTATATGCAGCTCTTTTATTTTTACCTGAGCTTTATATAGCTCAGACTTGACCCGAAGGTAACGGGTATCAGAGCGATTTACCCAGCACCAGTTGCATTACATGAGGACACATTCAGTCAGTCAGTCAAATAACTTTATTCCATTCAAATGAATCATAAAAGTTTACAGAAAATCATACATTCATTTAAAATAAAATTTTTCACATAGTTCAAAAACAATGCACAAAATAAAAACCAGGTTAGGTAAATTAAATAAAAGCAATTTACAATTCGTAACATTTCCTAATTAGAAAAACAATTTTGATAAAACTAAGCACAGAGCTGCAGACAGTAACAGTTGATAGCCACCTCAAATTGTTAAAACCCTGTTTGTAAGAACAGGGACGAATGTCCCTTAAAATAGGCTTAAGAAAAAGGGCTCTTGGGTCTTTGTAGAGTGTGCAAAAAAGCATAAGGTGCATTGTGCTCTGTTGGGCTACATTGTTACGTGGCCAGGGGGAGTCTCTCACACTAACCCCCCTGTTTCGATAAAGCCACAAGAAAGTGCAGTGTGCTTAAATGAAATCTAGTAATTAGAAAACATGAATGGACCTGGGTGGTAATAAAATATTTGCTGATTTAAAAGTGCACAATCCACTGTGTCACTGACCTGGTTAGACAAGCTTAAAACATTATGATATGCGTTTTTAATGCCCATTTTCATATTGGGTTGAATAGACTCCGGGTTATCATAAATATCTTCAAGACCTATCTTATAAAAAGTTTCTTTAACATAACGTAACCAGGGGACCGCCATTGCAATGTCAAGGTTCATACAGTCTCTTAGGATGTCTCTTAATAATAATAGGTCCTCTGAGGTCCAAATGTTTCCCCATAGAAGCAAGGGGGCAATATGAATTCGGTCAGTCACGTAGTCAATACCCACCTCAGAATGACAGAATTGAGCGGGGGAACTACTGTGGATAAGTAAAAGTCTTTTTTTTTTAAATGTGTTCTCTAATATTTTAACCTGTGCACTTTTATGATATCCCCATAATTCTGCCCCATAGGTGGCCACTGACAGACATATGGTTTTATACAATGTTTTCAATTCAGCTATCGGCTTAAGACCAAGTTTGCTGGCAAATCGAAAATGCCCCTCTATGATTCTACTAGTTTGTTGTAGCCTGGTCATAATCAAGTGGTCCCAACTTAGTTTATTATTAACAAGGTTCCCCAAGTAAGTAAACTTTGGCACTTTGTCAATAGAAATATCATTCATTATATATGTATGTGTTTTAGTTTTGTTTGGACCGCAGACCATAATAAAAGATTTACTAAAATTAACCTTAAGATCGAGTCCTGTCATAAGTTCAGTGAATGCATTCAAACATTTTTGTAGGCTATTGGCTGTTAAGGTCATCATGTCTGTATCGTCCGCATAGGACAATAAAGGTACCTGTTTGCCTCCTATTCTTGGAAAATCCAAATGTTGTCATAGTAAAAACTGTTCTAAGCCATTAGTATATATTAAAAATAGGAAGGGAAACAATATACAGCCCTGACGCACTCCCTCGGTTGAGGCAATTGGGTTAGTCTTTTCTCCCCCTGGACCATACCGAACAGCTACAGTAGTAGATGCGTATAATCTGCGCAACAGGGTGATAAGCGGTTCCTCAAATCCCATAGGGTCCATAAGTGACCACAGCTTTTCCCGACAAACTGTGTCGAAGGCACTGGACAAGTTCATGAAGGCAAGATGGATTGAAACACCCCTGGCCTTCAGGTACTTGCCCATAATCATAGACAAGTTGAGGCACTGCTCAGTCGTTCCCCTTCCCTTATGATATATGATATGATAGGCATTTGTATAGCACGCTATCACTCCAAGGAGCATCTTGGCGCTTGGATTCATATGCTAAGGATGGTAAGTATTTGTTGTTCTCAGCCGTCAGATAGAAGATTTACACAGGATTTAAACAAGTGTTTTACAGACTGAGTCCGCCAGGCTGTAAGTCCATGTTTTAAGGAGTTTCCTAAACTCTAGTTCGGAAGTGGTTGTGCGAAGTTGATGGGGTAGTTTATTCCTTCCTTCCTGAAGCCAAATTGAGTGTTCACTATAAAGCCAGAAATAGTGGCCCATGACTCCAGGCGTGCAAGAATTACCCTCCCAGCAACTTGCATGAAGCATCGATTAAAGAATGCCTGTAGCATGTAGGGTCATTTCTATTTCCCTTTTTAAAAATCTCTGCCACCTCTGCTCTTTTCCATGATGATGGAATATGGCCCACAATTGCTGCTTTGAAAACCTTGAGTAACAATAGGGCCCATATTTGTGGGTTGCTTTTAAGTAAATCCAGTGGCACACCGTCTGGCCCTGGAGCTTTTAGGGGAATACTCCTTCTCAGGGCCTCCTCCACTTCGCTTAAAGAAAGTGATGCACTAAGCTGTTGTGCAGTTTGTATGTTGATACTTATTTCATCCTCGCACTCACTTGGTGAAACGCTCTTTGGGTTAAATATATTGGAGACTGGGTCTCCCAAGCCACCCCCGTTATATTAGTATCCATGCTCCTTTTTTTATTAGTAAAAAGGGGGTGATTTGGCACCTCCCAAAAGCTCCTAGAATCCTTCAGGGCACTTGCTCTTTCAAGATCATCCCAGGCCTGCCTAATCAATTCATCCTTTCTCTGCACAATTACCTTTTTATAGGTCTGCCTGGCTACTTTTATCATATCCCTATCTCGGGGGACACTATGTAAAGCCTTTTTGAATTTATTTTGCGCTGCAGAACACTCAGTATTGAACCATCGTTTTTCGGGGAGACTGCCCTTTCTCACCGGTCTGAGCAAATTCTTAGCCATGTCATCACAAATAATTTCAAAACTTTGTATTATTGCATCTGGCTGTGAAGTATCGGTTAAGCAGGTCATTACTTGAGTTAGATTTGTTTTAATAATAGTCTCCTCAAAATCCTTATAATTGATTGCTTTCCATTTTAGCCTTATCCCTTTGTTGCGATTATATTTTATTAGGCAATCAGAGGCCTTGCCCTTTCGTGCCTCAATATGTAGGGAAACAGTAAGGGGGTTATGATCACTGGCAGGGTTTGGTTTGACTGCAAAGTTATCAACAAGGTCTGAGTACCTACTAGAAATCAGCATAAAATCAATAGTGCTTACACACACACCCCCTATCCCCCTCCCCGAAATGTCGGATATTGCACCACTGGAGTGCTAACCAAAGTGTCAATCATACGTAGGTCATTCACAACAATAATGGACTTTAAACATACCATACAAGGCAAACGTCTTAAAGTGGGTCATAGGTTGATCATCACTATCTACTAACCCACACGCCTTGCTCCCGCTATACTGACATAAGGTGCAGTTGAAATTTCCTACCCAAATATTACACAAAGGGGGGACCTTCACTGCTACCTTAACAATCTCCATGTCAAGCGAATTGATAACCACAACATTCTGTGTAACAAAGATATTGTAGTACCAATTGACTAATAATATGGGTACATTGATCAAATTAAAACACAGGATCAGCTGATACCATGGGGATTCAATTACTTTTTCTATTCTTAGCGACTCATATTGTACCGAAATTAGGGTTGCGAGGCCTCCCTTTGCCCTCCCTACCAATGATGGTTCAGCTTGGACAGTTAATGCGTTGTATCCCTGCTCCACATTTCTTGTGTGCAAATAATGTCAAAGGATTTGGCATACTGGACCCATGTCTCGTCTAATAACTTTTGAGAAATGCCTGCAACATTCCAAGATTTTAGACGCAGGCTGAGGCTATTAGGTTGGCAATTTTGCGTATGTAAAGTGTTGTCATACCCACTATTCGATGGTCGTTCAGCTTGAGTGGCATTCAAATCTATCCCAATAGTCCCAGCTGTTCCCAGGCCTCTATTATGGTACAGCTGCGGGGGGGGGGGGCAATAGCTGTGTTTAGCATCTATAGGGGGTGTATACTCTTTATCACTCCCACGTGTATTGAGAATAATCTCAGATACATGGGTATTGTCCTCAGATGCACTCGTTTTTAGCTTTAGTCAGCAAGACCGCTTAGTGGCTCAAAGCGATTTTCGTGATACCATGGTGAAAACTGGGGATACTGTTCTGTCCTTAATGAGCTCTCTTCTTCCACTAAGTATGGTCGCAATCTAGGTGGTCGATAAAAAAAACCCAATGGTAATATAGAGATCCTTAACTCATTTATAGGTTGGTCAGCCATCCTATCTAATATGGATCTTACCAGGCTTCGTGGCCTGAAGGTCAATGCAATGCAATCCCCTGACAGTGACTTATTGGTTGGACCTACCCACCTAACCCTGCGTGCCATCTTAAGCTCAGAGAATAGTAGATTATTATTTATACCTGTCTTTGCATTTACACAGTGCGAAGATTTATTCCTCAGAGATGGCCAGTCTTCCCTGTCACCAGGCAACATTGGGGAACACTAGCTAAAATGACAATATAGGGTGTTGTTTCTGGAGGCAGATGTAAGTTCGAATTAGTGCCACTGATAGGTGAATGACCTAAGTGATGATCTACAGGGGTACGTGAGCTTTGGGGCCTTTCATCAACATTGTTACATGCCTTATTTACTTGATCAGTGTTCCGGGGATTTACAAACTGGCTATTACTTTGGGAGAATCCTTCAATCTGAAATGAAGACATAGTGACTTGTGGGGAGTTACTTTCCGGTCTCCCTTGGTGAGACCCTTCTTGTGTCATAGTTCTCAAAGAAGGTTCCAGGTTGTAAACACCCCCTCTATTGGCTCCACCCATGGTCTTATTTAGCCTAGGTCTGTGCTCTATAGGCAATGTGGGAACGCTAGGTGATTGTTTTTCTAAACATGATTACTTGCTCTCGATTTCCGTTAATTTTTGAAGGATGGGATTTGAGTGCGTTGTAATTACAGTTTCCAGTTTATCCCAAAAACCCTCCTCCAAGTTGGGAACCACCTCAACTGGAACAATGACTTGATTGGCTTCAGGTGTAGTCTCCCTGTCCACTTGGTTGCTCCTACCACCTAGTAGTTTAGATGTGAGGTGGCTTTGTTTGTATGACTTAGTTACTACCTGCCCTTACTTTTCCTTTGGCGGGGATGCAGAGCTACCTCTGCCTTTTGATATAGATTTCTGGAACCTCGTAACTACGTTTGGCATAACTGGAGTAACCTGGAAGTTGGTTATTTACTGAACATTAGCAAGCTCTGGGCTTGAGGAGTGTGACCTGCTAGTTCGTGGTGCTCCATCAATCGGGTTTGTTTGTGAGCTTAAAGTGCTGAGGGTATGATGACTAGGTAGTACTTGAGGATCCTGGGATAATCTGCGCTCTGTTCATTCAATTTCGTACATGAGAGCAGATTCAGCCCTTTATAAGAAGGCATCTAGTGTACCTACTACCTCTCGACCAGTCTTAGTTTGTGTCATGTTTGATTAAAGACCTACCTTACAACACAAGATAGTAACAGTTAAATGAGAAATATTATCAGGTAAAACCTTCAGGGGTCAGGGCTGAGTACCTAACAATCACATTCAGACAGTAAGAAAGTATAGCCCAGACCGGCCTCTTTGTGCCTATGGCGTAATCCAGACCCAATACCTTGCAAGCACAGTTCAAATAAAGTTCAGCAAATGTCCTGTGGCCACAACCAAACCTGTCCTGTGAATGTTAATAGCATATCCCATCCCGACCTCTGACTTGCCCGGGCGCTGCAGGAGTGCCTGGAGTGCTTTAAGGGCGCAGGGAGGGTGATGTCACCTCCCGGGCCGAGTGCTCACCGGGGCCTGCTGGGGGACCGAGTCCCACCCCAGCTGTGTGGCTGGCTCACCGGGGCTGCTGGCTGCTGCTCCTGCGAGGTCCCCCCTGGGGCAGAAAGAAGGTAAATGTTGGTAGGGCTCACAAGCCTTTACCTTGTCCCGGGCGTCTGGGCAGGCCTGACGATCCGCCACTCCTCTGCCAGGTGAGCCCCGTGCCCGATCGGCGCTGCTCCGGCCTCGTGTGCTGCCTCAGGTGCCCGATCCGACCCAGTCCAGAGTCTGGAAGGACCTGTCACCTCCTCCACTGCTCCACAAAACTCATTGGGCCTTCTCGGGGAGTAGCACCGCTTCAATGAGGGCAGAGCTGCCGGGGGACCTTCGCAGGCGCCTCTGCACCAGGCCTCTTACTCACTTCGCCCCCTCACTTCACCCCCACAAGCACATCTCCAGGCTACCTCTGCGTGACCGGAACCTCGCCCAGCCATGAGGGCGCGTCTTCCAGCAGGTCCAGGTCTCCGTGTCACCTGGCGTCCTCTCACGCCACCTGCAGGCACCTCGCGTGGGCCAGCCCGATCAGGTCGCAAAGCCGGGCCAGCTGACTCAGACCCGCGGGCGGGCAGCCGATGTCCCAGGAGAGGTCAGGATGGGCACCAGGGCTCCACTACCTTGAGACCAGCCTCCCACACATTCATTTTTGTTAGGCACGGGGAGATTAAGTGATTTAGCCACAATCACAGGATGTTGTGCTTCCTTGCCGAGACTCTAACCTGGTTCCCCAGATTTGAGGTTGACTGCCCTAGCCACTAGGCCAACTCTCACAAGCTGAACTCTTTAATGAGCAATACTGTAAACGGAAAAACAGGTCCAAGGGCCTGCAACAATCTTTGGGGATCTTTGGTAGGTACACGAAAGAGTAGTCCTATGGTTCATCAGTCCTGTGCCTCCCCACTTACCCAATGAGGATTGAGTCTTTCTTCACTTTCATTTATAGCTTCGGTACTGGTCAACCAAGAGGCCAACACGCTTATCAGAATCCCATACTGTGCCATTATATCAGTCACTCACAATGTCTACTACACACACCATTTAAAAGGAATTCTTCTTTGATTCAGCAGATGTAAAGAATAAGTGGGTACATATAGGCCAAAATTCCTTCTGAAGTCTAGTTCTTCCTCCGATTCTGCAACAATACAAACCCTTTTTGAACAGTTCCTTGCAAAGGTTTCTTTCCAGTCCTGCCAGCACCCTGTCCTTATTGATGTGTGAATCTCAAGCCCTCTTGACATCTGTTTTAGTAACCTTGTACCCTTTGATATTGACATGTCATTGATACTCTTCCAAGGTACCTTTCTTGTCTGTAATCATAGACCTCTGAGTGGTCCAAGAAGGAAGTGGATTTGTTGCGGCATCGAAAAGGATTTCCCCACACCTTTTATTTTTGAGGGGAACAATCATACTCCTGTTTTATGACACAAGCATTCCATACACCCTAGAGTTGTTTAATTTAGACACTGAAAATGTTGGTTTTATGAATCTGATTGTGTGAGTGTGTCTGGATCACTTTTTCTCCAGGTTATATAGTTCTTCAACTGCAGGTTCTTCATCGTGTACTCTAAGTCTTTCTCCTAATCCAAATCAACGAAGTCAGTTTCTCACTCACCCTCTTCCTTAAAACAGGTAGGGTTATCAAGTATTTATAGAAAAGGTGGCCTTAACCCCTCCTCTGTTTTTTGCCTTGCAGAAAATGAATATGGTACACTGAGTGTGTGGAATGTGTTGCTCTTCTTTAGAGTTAAAACTGACTTCTAGGGCGGGCACTCGTATGAGGCGGCTTCTTCTGATGAGGATGCGTGTTGACCAGATGGTTTCACCAGAACTGACTCCTTGTCTACTTGTAAACTAGCTGCCTTATTTGCCAGTAACACATGTCGAACTTCACCATGTTAAGTCAAAGCCAGGGGCTCTAATGAGTGTTTACAACTGAGGTAGAAAGATATCTGTCAGTGATATCTTTAATTTCCAAAGCGGTTGATGTTTTCAACTTCAATGACTCAGCATTAAAAACATAGGGGCAGATTTACAAGCCTCTTGCACCACTTTTGCGTCACTTTTCCCATGTTAAACATTACGCAAAAGTGGTGCAAGGGGCTTGTAAATCTGCCCCATATTATGAAAGTAATCAATGCCCGGTTACTTCTAGGCTAGGAATCATTTGCCCGGTTTGGCGGCTCAGCACTGTTGTTAGCGCTGCGTGGCTAGCGCGTTTCGTTTTTAAATTACCTGTTTTATATTTGTGTTCATCTTTGTTTGCTTCCTCTGCTTTTACCTGGGACCTGTCCCCTTACCTCCACAATAATTGTTTTTCACCACTGCTTTAGCGGGTTCGGTTCTGGAGCTGGTGGGGCTCGGCATCGTGTGGACTTTGGGCGCCATTTTGGGAGGGGCATTGACGCTTTTGCAGCGCCATATTGAGCGTCCTGGTGGGGCGGGTCGCACCTCACCTGGAGGCCCTAATCTGAAAGAGACACGTTAGTGATAGATTCCTTACCTTAGAATATCCCCAGGCGTCAGACTGGATCCGGAAACTTTTGCGTAGCAATACCCTTGCGCGCCGGTAGGCGTCGTCTGCGGCTCCGTGTCCGTCGTCGGCGTCGTGAGCGCCGGGATGACGTCGTCGGAGTACTTAGACGGCGCCCATGCGCGCTGACGTCAGTTCTTCTTTTTTCCGCGCCAGCTAGCGCAGATCCGGAAGAAGCTCTACCCCCAGTCACTTTTTGACTGAAAAATTTTGATCCTTTTTGATCTTCTCTTTAGTCGACTGTCTCGACTATCTGTGCCAGGGATGCCCAGGTTCAAGCCTTGTTCGAAGTGCGGCCGACTCATGTCGGTCACGGACCCCATCGCCGGTGCCTGAAGTGCTTAGGCCTCGACCACGACGATCGAACCTGCTCCGACTGCCGGGCCCTGACGTCGAAGGCTAGGCGGGAGCGGTCCCGCAAGCGTCTCGAGCTGAGGCAGTCGGCCCCGCGCCGCTCCAGGTCCCGGTCCCGGTCCCAGGGGAGGTCGAGGGACAGGTCGCGAGGTCGGAGTCATCGACGTTCCGGGAGTGGACACCGATCGTCTGGTTCCAAGTCCTCAGGTAAGAGGCATGAGAGGTCGGAGCGACACCATCCATCCTCCGACCCGCCCCGACGCTCGCACGATGCGGCCGGGGACTCGGGCGACACCGCCCACGCGGCTCCGCGGGAGCCGCAAGCGTCGCCGCCTGCCCCACACCTTCGGGTCCCTGAGCACGGCGCGTCGCAGGAGGAGGTCGAGAGGTACCTCATGGCCATGAGGGCCCTCCCTCCTCAGTCGGTTCCCGTGGCGCCTTCGGGCCGATCGGCTCCGTCTGGAGGTCCTTCCGGGTCGGGCGCTTCGGCCCCGACGACGTCGGGTGCTTCGGCCCCGGCGCCGCTGGCGACTTCGGTCCCGGCGCCGCGCGACCTCGCTGGATCCGGCTCCGGATCCGGGACCTCGCCGGTCGACCTTACGACCTCACCGGCGCCGTCCCTTCAGGTGTCGTCCCCGGCAGCCGATGTGGTTGCCGCCCCCAATGTTTCCTACGGTCCTACTCAGGAGTCGGAAGGGCGCCGCTGGGCGCCGATTCCGACGGCCTTTGGAGAATTCTATCTCCACGAGGAGGCCCTGGCTGTTGATCCTGGTCTCCAGGAGCCAGGTGACGAGGAGCAGTGGGAGGGGTCCGAGGACCCTCTGGCACGTGATTGCCAGTCACAGCAGGACTGGACATATGAGCTTGGGGAGGCCAGTGGTATTGACACCTCGCCAGACACTGGATTTACGTCGCCCCCGACTGTGGCTTCGGAGGCGGGTTCTGCTTACAGCGTAGTGTTGACGAAGGCAGCTAAGGCCCTAAACCTTCAGCTCCCCGTCGCGGCCGTGAGGACTAATCTCCTCACCGAGGTCCTCAAACCGCAGTCCGGCTCCGCGGAGCCCCTCCTGCCGTTCAATGAGGCCTTGTGTGACGTTCTTCTGGGCACTTGGTCCAAGCCCGCCACAGGCGACCCATGCTTTTTGTCCACCCATCCCACCCCCGAAAGCCTGGTCATCCAGGCCTCAAACTCCCAAACCGCATTCCCGTCGGCCCCGCCCGACAGTGAATCCAAGAGATATGAACAGTTCGGGAAGAAGGTTTTCTCGTCTGTGAGCTTAGGGCTGCGGTCTGTGAACACCGCCTGTCTCTTGGGCCGCTACACCCACACTCTGTGGGACACGGTTGCGGAGGTGCTGCCTAGATGCCCGGAGGAGGTCCAGGCAAAACTCAGCCAAGCCCTGGCGGACGGCCGAGATGCAGCGCGCTTTTCTATCCGGTGTGGGCTGGATACTACGGACTCACTGGGCAGGGCGATGGCAACGACGGTGGCGGTTCGACGCCACGCCTGGTTGAGGTCCGCCAACTTCTCGGCCGATGTCCAGGCCACCCTCCTGGACATGCCGTTTGATGGCCGTCGCCTCTTCGGCGACAAGGCAGACCACGCGCTGGAACGTTTCAAGGACTCCAGGGCCACGGCCAAGTCCTTGGGCCTTACGGCCCCACGCCAGCAGTCGGGTGCCTTTCGCTCCTTTCGTGGCCACGGAAGGGGCGCCCCACCACGTGCCGCCAGCCACACGCCGCAGAACGTCCAGCAGCGCGGTGGCGGACGTGGGAACCGCCGTGGCGGTGGTCGGGGTCAGCGGCGAGGCCAGTCCACACCTCCCTCAGCAGCCCCTGCCTCAAAACCTTCCTAGTCCGAGTTTTCAGGCCCATATGACGCCTGTGGGAGGCAGGGTTCGCCATCACCTCTCCCACTGGCATACAGTCACTTCGGACAGGTGGGTGCTGCAAATTGTTCGAAGGGGCTTCTCCCTCCCCTTCGAATCGTCCCCTCCATCCATGCCACCTAAATACCACCGTGTGTCGGGGGATCACTTGCAACTTCTGCAAGAGGAGGTTTCGGCCCTCTTGGCCAAGAGGGCCATCGAGCGCGTTCCTGGGCCAGAAGTAGGACGTGGTTGTTACTCCCACTACTTTCTGGTACCCAAGAAGGGCAAAGGGGGCCTACGCCCTATCTTGGATCTGCGGAACGTCAACGGCTTCCTCCGGGCGGAGAAGTTCAAGATGCTCACTTTGGCTCAGGTCCTGGCTGCCCTGGACCCAGGAGACTGGATGGTAGCGTTGGACTTGCAGGACGCCTATTTCCACATCCCCGTCCTGCCGGCCCACCGGCGTTACCTGCGGTTCACGGTAGGCCAAGAGCACTTTCAGTTTACCGTGCTCCCCTTCGGCCTTACCAGAGCCCCACGGGTGTTCACGAAGGTGATGGCGGTGGTCGCAGCCCATCTGCGCAGGCAGGGGGTATCAGTCTTCCCCTACCTCGACGACTGGTTGTTGAAGGCGGGCTCGCCCCAGACAGTCGTCAGCCACCTCCAGACTACGGCCGGCCTCCTGCACTTGCTGGGGTTCTCCATCAATGTGCCGAAGTCACACGTGTGTCCCTCTCAGAAGCTCCTCTTCATCGGAGCGGTTCTCGACTCGGCGCAGTTTCGGGTTTACCCACCCGAGCAGCGGGTTCGGGATATTCAGGCTCTGGTTCCTGTCTTCCAGCCGTTATCCCGGGTCTCGGTCAGGTTGACGCTGCGGCTTCTGGGACTGATGGCCTCCTGCATCCTTCTGGTGCGTCACGCCAGGTGGCGGATGCGGGCTCTGCAGTGGGACCTGAAGTTTCAGTGGGCCCAGCATCAGGGCAACCTGTCCGATCATGTCCTGATCTCAGAGGGCACTGCGAGACAACTGCAGTGGTGGCTCACGGACCGCGACTGGGTCAGTGGCAGATCCCTCTCCCTACCCCACCCGGAGCACGTAGTTGTGACGGACGCGTCCCTCCAGGGCTGGGGGGGCCACATGGGAGAGGCGGAGATCAGAGGCCTCTGGTCTCCGGCGGAGTCCCGGCTCCATATCAACCTGCTGGAGCTGCGGGCGATTCGTCTAGCACTGAAGGCATTCCTCCCCTCTGTCCGGGGTCGTGTAGTGCAAGTGTTCACCGACAACACCACCGCCATGTGGTACTGCAACAAGCAGGGCGGGGTGGGGTCGTGGACCCTTTGCCAGGAGGCTCTGCGCCTATGGCAGTGGCTGGAACATCAGGGCGTGACCCTGGTGGTTCAACACCTGGCAGGCTCTCTGAATGCCAGGGCGGACGAACTCAGCCGTCGGTGCATGATGGATCACGAATGGCGTCTGAACTCGGACGTGGCGCATGGTCTCTTTCAGCAGTGGGGAGAGCCTTGGTTAGATCTATTCGCCACAGAAGAGAACGCGCAATGTCATCAGTTCTGATCGTTGGAATTTCCAAGGCGGCACTCGCTCGGAGACGCTTTTCGTCGCGAGTGGAGCTGCGGTCTGTTGTACGCCTTTCCGCCTATACCACTTCTGCCCAGAGTGCTGAAGAAGATCAGGCGCGACCGGGCCCAGGTTATCCTTGTGGCTCCGGACTGGGCACGAAGATACTGGTATCCCGAGCTACTCAGCATGTCAGTCGATCCCCCGATTCGTCTGCCTCTTCGGGAGGACCTTCTGTCGCAGCAGCAGGGGACGGTCCTGCACCCGAACCTGTCCAGTCTCCACCTACAAGCTTGCAGATTGAGCGGCGGCAGTTGAGGCCATTTGACTTGCCTCCCGAAGTCTGTGATATCATTCTGGCAGCCAGGCGTCCCTCCACAAAGTCGGTATACGCCTGCCGGTGGAACAGATTTGTGGCATGGTGCACAGCAAAGGCTGTGGATCCTCTCTCTGCACCCCTTTCGGAAGTGCTGCTCTTTCTTCTTTCCCTTGCCCAGCAGGGCTCTGCTCTGGGCACTCTTAAAGGGTACCTTTCTGCTCTATCAGCCTTCTTGAGGCTTCCAGATCAGCCTTCTTTATTCAAGTCCCCTATTGTAAGTAGATTTCTGAAGGGCATCACGCACATGTTTCCTACTGTTCCCTTCGTGATGCCCCAATGGGACTTGAATCTTGTTCTCACTTATCTGATGTGTGCTCCCTTTGAGCCACTGCATAACTGTCCTCTTCGTCTCCTTACTCTGAAGACTGCCTTCCTGGTTGCCATCACCTCTGCCAGGAGAGTGAGTGAGCTCCAGGCTCTTTCTTCCTCTCCACCTTTCCTGTCTGTTCATCCTGACAAGGTGGTGTTACGTACACGACCTTCCTTTCTGCCCAAGGTTGTCACGGCCTTCCACATCGGGCAGTCTATTACCTTGCCCACTTTCTTTCCGCCTCCGCATCCCTCGAAAGAGGAAGAGAGGCTCCACCGTCTGGATCCAAAACGTGCGCTCTCCTACTACCTAGATCGCACACGCCAATTCCGGGTGGATGACCAACTCTTCGTTGGTTACGTAGGCGCGAAGAAGGGTAAGGCTGTGCACAAGCGGACCATCTCTAGGTGGATCATCTTGTGTATCCAAGCATGCTACTCCATGGCGAGGAAGGAGCCCCCGGCTGGATTGCGGGCTCACTTTACTCGGGCCACGGCAACAACAACTGCCCTGGGCCGCGGTGTCCCCCTGCAGGACATCTGTCAAGCAGCCACGTGGGCCTCGCTGCACACGTTCGCAAGACACTACTGCCTGGACAGTCAAGTCCGGAGGGATGGCTTCTTTGGCCGTTCCGTCCTCCAGGACTTTCTGGCGTGATATTGGTTCGCAGACCCACCACCGGGGTTGGTATTGCTGGGGTATCTATTCTAAGGTAAGGAATCTATCACTAACGTGTCTCTTTCAGATGCACAAGTTACTACTTGTGTAACGATATATCTGGAAGAGACATTAGTTAGTGATAGATTCCTTACCGACCCGCCCATCCTCCCCGTTCTGCGAACCGATATCTAGGGTTAAGGTCATCCCCTTTCAGGGCCCTAGTTTCATGGCACCAGTGTTAGTTCTATCATGGCTCTGCGTATCTGGCGCGGAAAAGCTGTGTTATCAGAACTGACGTCAGCGCGCATGGGCGCCGTCTAAGTACTCCGACGACGTCATCCCGGCGCTCACGACGCCGCCGACGGACGCGGAGCCGCAGACGACGCCTACCGGCGCGCAGGGGTATTGCTACGCAAAAGTTTCCGGATCCAGTCTGACGCCTGGGGATATTCTAAGGTAAGGAATCTATCACTAACTAATGTCTCTTACAGATATATCGTTACACAAGTAGTAACTTGTGCTTTAAGGCGGTCCTTTTGGTCACTCGCCTTGCTAGGAATCATTTGCCCGGTTTGGCGGCTCAGCACTGTTGTTAGCGCTGCGGGCTAGCACGTTTCGTTTTTAAATTACCAGTTTTTTATTTGTGTTCATCTTTGTTTGCTTTCCCCTGCTTTTAGCTGGGACCTGTCCCCTTACCTCCACAATACTTGTTTTTCACCGCTGCTTTAGCGGGTGCAGTTCTGGGGCTGGAGGGGCTCGGCATCGTGTGGACTTTGGGTGCCATTTTGGGAGGGGCATTGACGCTTTTGCAGCGCCTAATTGAGCGTCCTGGTGGGGCGGGTCGCACCTCACCTGGAGGTCCTATTTAAACCAGTCCTCTTAGCGCTGCGGGATCGCCTTCGCTTTGCCTGAGTCTTGCCAGAGTCCTGCCTGTCTGCGCCCGTCAGCGTCCCGGAGGCTGCGGAGCGGTGGATGGGTTAGGCTTCATAGGGCTCTCTGCTGCTGTTGGGAGGATGGTATATTATTCGGCGCTGGAACTTCGCTCTTTGCAAAAGGTATCCTGTGCCTGTCGGACTGTTTTTCCTGGTCGTTACAGGGGTAAAAGGCAATGCCCTGGATGTGGTTGGTCACCAGGTTATGCCCCTGCTGCTTCATTGCAGAGGGGAGAGGCTAATGTGAAACATCTCTGCCTGCTCCTAAACACCAGATCAGTGCGCAGACATGCCCTGGAGATTTTTGACATCCTTGTTATGGAAAAACCATTATCTCTGATATTGACAGAAACATGGCTGGGGGATCTGTCCAATCCCGATATCATGGCGGCTATCCCACCGGAATATAATATTTTTCGGCAAGATAGAGTGAAAGGGGAGGAGAGGAGGGGTGGCTCTTGTGGTGAATAAGCTTGCCGCTTGTTCTTTCATCCCTATGGAAACTATTACAGGTTCTGAATACCTGGCCTTCTCTATTACTCTGGCCCCTCATCAAGCTCTTAAAGGGTTGCTGGTCTATAGACCCCCTGGACCGGCGGGATCCTTTTTTGATGAACTACAAGCAGCTATTTCAGGGTTAGCTTTGAGAGCTGAGCACTGTGTGCTGGCGGGAGATTTCAACTTCCACATGGATGAGGGTGAGGATCCGGATGCGAACAAACTATTCGATATTACGGCTCCCCTTGGTTTTGTGCCTTTTCTTTCTGGCCCCACACACGACAAGGGTCACACTCTGGATCAGGTTTTTTCCACGGCCCCCTTAGATGACATAGATCTTGTTCCGGTGCTCTGGTCCGATCACAGGCTGGCCAGGTTCTATGTACCGGGCAGGGAGAAACTGCCTAGCAATGCGCCTAGACACCATGGACCTGTCTCTAGGGCACTCCATCGGGTGACTCCTGAGATGCTAGCCCAGGCATCTCTTGACCATCCGTGTCCCCTTTCGGGTGACCTAGAGCAGGATGTAGAGTCTTTGCAGTTGTGGCTGACGGACAGGCTGAATGACTTAGCCCCTGCGATGGCTCCCCGGGTTACATCAAAGCGGGTTTCTGCTCCGTGGTTCACGGAAGCACTGTCTGCCTCTCGTCGCCAGTGTAAGGTGGCTGAGAGGGCCTGGCGCTCACAGTACGACCCGGCGGCCAGACTTGCTTACAGGACTGCGATCAAAGTTTATCATTGCGATATCCTTCGTGAGAAAAAGGGTTACCTGGCCAGGAGGATAGAGGCAGACTCCAATTCATGTACGGAGATCTTTACTGTTGTGAGGGAGTTTACGGCCCCTAGATCTAATCTTTCTCAAACCGCTCCCTCTGAGTCGTGGGTTTGTGATCTTGCAAAGTTTTTTACGGACAAGATTAAATTGATTCAGGACTCCTTTCCTGAGAGGATGGTTGAAGTGCGTCCCAGCAGTGGGGATGGGTTAGTTCCATCGCCCACCCTGGATTCTGCCTTGGCTGTTTTTCCGCCTATCTCTACTTCTGCGTCATTGGCACTTTTGGCCAACCTTAAATCGGGGTCGTCTTTAGACCCCTGAAGATGGCGGTTGTGGTAAACCCGTTGGTTAACCACTTTTGAACCTCTCTTTGAGGGAGGGGGTGGTCCCGCAAACTTGGAAGCGGGCAATGGTGATCCCCCTCCTTACAAAGCCTGGCCTAGACCCCTAGGTGTTGGCCAATTATAGGCCTATCTCTCTCCTTCCGGCGTTGGCTAAAATTACGGAGAAGCACGTGCATAGCGTGCTCTCTGTTTTTTTAGAAACCAATGACCTGTTGCACTCCACTCAATCTGGCTTCCGCCCCAATTTAAGTACCGAGACGGCGCTTTTGGAGGTGTCTGAGGCCATCAAGGAGGCTCTGTATTCAGGAGGCAAAGCCATGCTTGTCATGCTTGATCTGTCGGCGGCCTTCGACACCGTCCCCCATGAGGGGCTCCTCGCCAGACTTTATAATATCGGTCTGAGGGGGACGGTGTTCAGCTGGTTTACATCTTTCTTAGCTGGCCGTCGACAAACGGTCTGGGCCTCCCTTAGCTCCGCTGAGATGCCGCCTTTGGGAGTCGGAGTTCCGCAGGGTTCTGTGTTGAGCCCGACTCTTTTTAACATCTTTATGACCCCTTTGGCGGCACTGGTGGAGGCTTTTGGGGCCAGGATCGTCTCTTATGCAGACGATACTCAGCTCCTCTTTACGTGTAGGAAAGGTGAGGATTTCGACGGAGAGAGCATTCGGGATTGTCTCGGGCTGTTTTTAATTGGTTTCAGCAGAACAGCCTCAAATGTAACTCTGACAAGTCGGAGGTGCTGTCCTTTGGTTGCACCTCAGACCCTGACTGGCAGGCATGGTGGCCGATAGATATGTTCCCCCCAGCACAGGCATCCCAGCTGGCAAAAAACCTGGGAATTAAGATCGATAATGGTCTGACGCTGAGATCTCAGATCCTCGGTCTTACGGGCACATGTTTCGGCATTCTCAAGATGCTCCGGAAGTTCCTTCCTCTGCTCACAGAAGAGCACAGGAAGATTACGGTGCAAGCCTTAATTGGCTCCAGATTGGACTACGCCAACGTCCTCTATCTGGGTCTTCCGGAATATCTTGTACAGCGGCTGCAGGTGGTGCAGAACTCTGCTGCACGTGCCATTTTTGGCCTCCACAGGCGAGCCTGAGTGTCCGGCCTTTTGCAGTCGGCTGCCTATCCGGAAGCGGATAGTTTTTAAGGCTTTGACCCTAGCTCATAAGGTGCTCTTTGGTTCGGGAGCAAAATATCTTCAGCGTAGGCTTGTCTTTTACCGCCCGGCCCGATCTATGAGATCTGAATCTTTGTTTCTTGCGGCGGTTCCCCGAGTAAAGAGGGTCCGTATTTGGGGGGCGTTCCTTTAGACTGAGGGCACCACAGCTCTGGAACACTCTGCCATTGGCCTTACGCAGAACCTCTAATCTGCTGTCTTTCAGGAAGGGCCTTAAAACCTGGCTTTTTACCCTTTAGTATGTTTCCTTCGCTGTTAATGAATGTTTTTATCTGTGTTATGTTTCTCTTCTTATGAGCTGCCAATATAAAGCGCCGGGACACTCCAATGGAGTAGCTGTGCGCTATAGAAATTAAATTTAACATAACATAACTTCTGCATGTGCGCCAAAGCTTCCTGGTCATGGAACTGAATACCACAGAACATTCTCTGGCAGTAAAAACTATAGATGGAGGTCGAGGATCTGCTTTGATGTGCAAGAGTTAAAACAACAAAACATTTTAGTGTTCACTTAGCATTTGTCATAGTTGTTTAATGCCTTAATTAATTTTTGAGTGATCTGATGGCGACCGCAGACATGACTGTAGCAGACGTCCTATTATTTCTACACCAAGCAGTTCACAATCTGCTGTTTGCCAGCAGTGCATGTGCACATGCACAGAGAAAAACGTGTGCTTCCACCTAAATAACTGCACTGAAAATGGTCAGTCAGAGTTGAGAATTAATTGACCCAAACACTGGTTATGGTAGGTGGCCCCAAGAACCACTTCACAGAAAATGTTTTATCAACCAAACTCCTCTTGGAAGTAGTCCCTGCTTTGATCATTTGATATTTAGATTTATCCCACAGAGACCTCCAGTAATTAGTAGTGCTGGAGCTATCTCTGTTCCTTTGAACGTATGTGGCATAAAGACATTTCAAACTTTGGTCTTTGACTCTTAAACATGGACACACAAATAACTTTAGATTCAGGACGCTGCAAAATATTTCTTGTGACTATTACCCAGGTTGGGGTCTAGAACCAGTATTGTTTTCACAAGAACAAAGCTAGTCAATTAACAATTTAGTAGCCATTATACCACTGCTTTTTTCTCTATATGCCTATAGACAAATCCTTATGTGGGAACGTAACTGGAGCACCTTAAAGATATATTTAACTTATCAAGTAATAACATATGATTGGTTTCCTTAAATTGAATTACTTAAGTATAACTGATTCTTTGGAGGCTTTTCATTCCGTGGTTTCTCATATTGTATTCTTTTTGAAAGCAGGTTACTCATCGGTGTGTGCCGGATATATATATATATGAAAATAATGCACTCTGCAGACATAAATTGAACTCAAGTGAGCAGGCCCAGTACTTTCTTAATAACAAAAGTCATCATGGGTAGTACCTCTGTTTAGATATATATATATATATATATATATATATATATATATATATATATATATATATATATATATATATATATATATATATATATTAATTACCTACTGGCTATCGCCAGTAGGTATATATAGTTAGGATTTTTTCCCTATGGGATTTTTGAAAATTCTATGTCTAATAACTTTGGCGTTTGTGGACGGAATCGGCTGAAATTTTCAGGAAAATGGCACATTTTGTTTCTGAGCAGCCCTTGAAAATTTGGGGGGGTTTTGTCGAGGGGGGGCCGAGAAAAAATGGGGGTCCCAAAACGCGTTTTTCCCATGTTAATTTCCATAGGGCGGTTGGACTCACTTTTAGCTCGAACGGCTGAATGGATTTGCACGAAACTTGGCAAAATTGTAGGGACTGTTAGCCCGATGTGCCTTTGCTAGGTCTCAATATATGTGCTCCAGTAGTTTTTGAGAAATGAACGTTCAAAACAAGATATATATCTGTAACAGCGCTCCGGGCAGCGATCCGGTCGCTTACTTTTCGCGAAACGGAACTTTGCGCGCAGAAAGCTGATTGGCTCTCCGGTGTCTGTCAACATTCTAAACAGTCCGGAGCGGCCGCCATCTTATCTCTCGGTAGGATCGAGAGAGAAGAAGAGGTGAAAAACGAAGGGGGAATTTATTGAAAGGGGGCAAGGTATACCCCTCTTGACCCCCTAGGAATGTTGTTGGGGTTATTAAAGGGTCCCGTGGGGAAAATAAAAAAAAAATGATTTTTCACGGTAGAAGCGCTTCACGGGCCGCGAACTGGGCCGCAAACTGGTAGCGAAACGAGAATTCGCCATTTTGTGCTTCGTTTTAATTGTTTAGAGACAAAAATTATCGCCGCACATCGGCCACAATGCATGAATATCGCTGAAAAGTCAGCGATATTCATGCATTATCCAGCAAATGCTCTTAGCCATGTTATCCACCTTCCATTGGATAACATGGCTAAAAACTGTTCTGTGCGTGAGCTTTTTTTTTTTTTTTTGCTGCGTGACGTTTGTTAACGTTCGATTCGATGGAAATCAGGAAGTGTTGACCACCATTTTGTCACTGCGAGTAAATATTTTGTTATAAATTAATCCTTATTGATAAACATTGTCTGCGCCATCTTGCGTTTTTGTCCAATGCCACAATTTTGTCGTGCACGGCAGCCATTTTAGATGCCTTGACCAGGGCCACTCTCTGCACGCCGCCGATCCTCAGCATGGCTCCCCACCCTCGCAAGCATCTCCCCCACGCACTGGTCACCCCCGCTCTTTCTCTCATGCATGGGCCATATACTTCCCCCCATCTGCGCTGCTCTTCTCTGAGAATCACACCCTGTGCCCGCCCGACACCTCCCTTTCACCCTATTCACTACCGCACCCTCTGACACTCCTCTTCCTCTGTGTCCGATTGTCCAGGCCGGACCTAGGCTATCACCTAGCCCTGCGGATGTAGTTTATGGCCCCAGCTGTAGAGTATCCAGACATGCCAACCCTCCCGATTCAGGCGTGAGACTACTGATTTCAGTGCTAGTCTCCCGCCTCCCGATTCCTGCAAGCAAAAACCCGGGGGCATATTACCAACAACTAGCGATAATTTTTGTCTCTAACTTGTTTAGAGACAAAAATTATCGCCGCACATCGGCGAATTTTATCGCACATAAACCTTGCTATTAGCAAGGTTTATCGCAAATGCGATAAAAAACGGCCGCAATGCATGAATATCGTTGAAAAGTCAGCGATATTCATGCATTATCCAGCAAATGCTCTTAGCCATGTTATCCACTTCCCATTGGATAACATGGCTAAAACTGCTCAGGGCAGGTGTTAGGTTTTGGAGATATTCGCGCTTAGCGCGAATATCTCCAAAAGTTGGTAATAGGAGATAGCGATGGTTAGGGACTGTTTCCAGTCGCTAAAATCTTGGCACGCCCACTTTGCATGTCATTAGTGATAAATATCACTGATATGCAAAGCGGGGCCCAAGATGGTCGCTATCTCCTTTTAGCTGTCACTAACTGGTGTTAGCGACAGCTTGGTAATAGGGAGATAATTTTATCTCTTTTTTTTTTGGCTTTTAAAGCCAAAAAAGCGGAAATAAATCCCCTTGATAATATGCCCCATGATTTCTCGGGGGTTTCAGCTGACAGGGCTTGGTATTGTGTTACGTGCTAATTCTTCCAGGAAACGTCAGAGGGTCGATGCAGGGGTTCTAGAAGGGGTGATAAACCATTTAAGCCTCATGAACAAGCGCATGGTCTTTTAAAGATTTGTGAAGTACTCGGGGCGGCGGTGTGTGTGTGCCCTCTTTCATGAGCGGGCGGGGGGGGCACTGCCAGCAACTTGCCAGGCCAGGCAGTGTTCAACACGTGCATCACCCTTTCTCTGCCTGCTATTGCGCTCCATGCTTCGGAAGGGTAAGAAAAAGAACGTGCATTTGAGTTTGAAATGTCCAATCTTGTAGCAGTACACTTGCAAAGCCCACACATGACAATAACCCGATTCAAGGCCCCATTCACCCGATTTTTTAAACATATATAGCACTCCAACAAAGTTAGATTTTAAAACTTTATTAACTTTTAACTATAATGAACGGAACAAAAACTGTAAAAACATTTAAACATTTTTCACCCAAAAAAGCAACAGTGGTCAGAAGCTGTTTTTTGTGCGAATAGTCCCAAGGCAGCACAACGTGCAGAGTTCTGGACGGCACCCAGGTGATGTCGCCTGGGTGCCGCACTGGTTTTGGGATCCTACAATGCTGCTCCGAAAATTGGCGTGGGGCGTCCCGGGTGGGGCGGGGGGAGGCCTCGTCAGTAGCGGTCTGTTGTGCGAATAGTCCCAAGGCAGCAGAACGCGCTGAGATGTTGATGGCACCCAGGTGATGTCCAGTAAACTGCCGCACTGGTTTTGGTATCCTACAATGCTGCTCCGAAAATTTGCGTGCGGCGGCCCGGGGGGGGGGGGGGGGGGCGTGGGGGAGGCGGCGTGAACGGGCCTCCCCAGGTGGCGGCCATCCAGCTGAGTTGCGCCCGCTCTTGCGGCTACAGCGTCTCGCTCACCATGTTGTTGAGTTGCTCCCACTCTTGCAGTGCAGCGATAGGCGCCTGCCACATGACTCTTAAAATGGCGGACGGCTCTTCGGTTTTGGGCCTGGTCCACTGAAATGGCCCTGGGACACCTTGGAACTCGGACGCTTGCCTGCTAGGGCTTGGGCTCCATTCTCGAAAAGCGTCCCCTCAGCCGTGAAGATTCTACAAAAGTCTTGGGGGCCCCCGACTCCCGCAGGCTTCCGGTGGGGAGCGGCTGCCATGATTGCTCGCGGAATGACCACGACGGAGCCACGAGATGGTGGTGCTCTCATGCTGACGCCAGCTTCAGTCTGAATGATCCAGAAACAAGGTGGGGCTTTCATCGTTTGGGAAAAAAATGTTCTAAACCAATGAAAAGTGTTATTTTTAGGTCATATGACCAAGCCTTCCATCTTTAGGAAACCAAAAGTAAAATGATCCAATGAAAAGTTTTATAAACAAGTCACATGACCTGTTATGCGGCATAGGGCTACAAAAAGCGTAGAAAATCCGTTGGCACGTGAGGCGGCGTCAGTAGCGGACCGATGTGCGAATAGGCCGAAGGCAGCACAACGCGTCGAGATCCGGATGGCACCGAGGTGGTGTCCAGCAAATTGCCGCACTGGTGTGGCCATCCTACAATGCTGCGCCGAAAGACGGCGTGTCCAGCTGAGTTGCGGTCACTCTTGCGGTACAGTGACTCGAACGCGCCGAGATCCGGATGGCACCGAGGTGGTGTCCAGCAAATTGCCGCACTGGTGTGGCCATCCTACAATGCTGCGCCGAAAGACGGCGTGTCCAGCTGAGTTCCGGTCACTCTTGCGGTACAGTGAGTCGAACGCGCCGAGATCCGGATGGCACCGAGGTTGTGTCCAGCAAGTTGCCGCACTGGTGTGGCCATCCTACAATGCTGTGCCGAAAGTCGGCGTAGGGTGCCCCGTTGGCTTATGAGGTGATGTCAGTAGTGGACCGATGTGTGAATAGGTCGGAACCAGCACAAGGCGCCAAGATCCGAATGGCAAGTCCTGGATGTTGAGTGCCATAGTTGAGAGTTCTGAGCAGTGCTTGTAAGACTATCTGAAGCTTATTTGCACCTGCTGCAGCTTCACTGTTGCCCAAGGTGGTGTCCAGCAAATTGCTGCACTGGTGTGGCCATCCTACAATGCTGCGCCGAAAGACGGCGTGTTCAGCTGAGTTCCGGTCACTCTTGCGGTACAGTGACTCGAACGCGCCGAGATCCGGATGGCACCGAGGTGGTGTCCAGCAAGTTGGCGCACTGGTATGGCCATCCTACAATGCTGCGCCGAAAGACGGCGTGACCAGCTGAGTTCCGGTCACTCTTGCGGTACAGTGACTCGAACGCTCCGAGATCCGGATGGCACCGAGGTGGTGTCCAGCAAGTTGCCGCACTGGTGTGGCCATCCTACAATGCTGCGCCCAAAGTCAGTGTGGGGTGCCCCGTTGGCTTATGAGGTGATGTCAGTAGTGGACCGATGTGTGAATAGGTCGGAACCAGCACAAGGCGCCCTGCACTGTTGAGCTTTTTTCAATGCCTGTTTTTTGTTGTTTCCCCTCCATCAAAAACAAAAAAAAAATATAAAACTGTGCAAAAATACAAAAAAATGTTTAGAAAAGCAGTGCTTGTAAGACTGTCTGAAGCTCTTTTGCACCTGCTGCAGCTTCACTATTGCCCTGGTGTGGACAAAGATCGCCCATGACTTAGGCTGATTGAGAGTTTGTAGAAAAATGGCTTCAGATTTTCCACATATTACTCTTCAACATTCTTCCTAAATGTAACAATGTGAGACTCACTAGGAGAACGGCTGTTTATCTTTCCTTTCAAAATGCTGCCAACAATATTTTCTGAATGGAAGACACCATCTTGTATCATAAAGGGCCGAAAGGGGTTCTGGTCTGGCCGATTGTTGGTGGAGACATTTTGACTATATCTTGGACCTGCCCGGCCTCGCCCAAAATGGCGCCGGTATAAATGGGACTCGTAACTCCTTGCCCGCAAATGTATATCTAGAAAATTTTATTGTAAGTGGCCCTGTCTTATTTTAATTACAAAATGTACGTCCACCGATTCCGCAACTGTTAGACACCTTAGTTCTTGCAACCTAATGGCCCGCTCGTTACGTTCCTCTACAGTGTAAATGTCTCCTCATCATATACGATTTCAGTTTGCTCCGTGGCCGGCCCAGGTGGTTATAGGCCCGTATTTGTATACTGACATTTTCACAATAAAGGTTTTTAAAACAAAACACGGTAGTAGTATTTACATTGGTAAAGTTTTTACTTTTAGTCACTGTTTTCGAATCAGTAAAAGGCAAGTGAAATAAAGCAGTCCAATTACATGACGGATAAAAGGTATAATATGTAGGAACGTAGTAAAGATAAATGGTCAAGGGCAGTTGTGTTTTCCACTCCTGCAACATAAAGTGATCGATAAGAATCTGATAATCAGGCGTATCGGCGACTAAGACAGCAGGCCGAGTCTCTTTTACTCAACGGCTCCGTCATGGAACGAAGAAACGCCCTTTTTCTCGAAAAAGGAATATATTTTACTTGCAGGACAGTTGTAAATTTTCCGGGAAAGTACATTAGCCTGGAATATTATAACATATATGTTTTAAAAAAAATAATGTTCGAAAACAATAAAAAGCGTAATTTTTAGGTCATATGACCAAGCTTTTCATCATTAAAATAACAAAAGTAAAATGAACCAATGAAAAGTTTTATTAACAAGTCACATGACCTGTTATGCTTACGTTACGCGCTGCGCGCCGCGCCCCGGATCACTTCCGGGTGCGCTAACGCGGCGTGTCATATAACGCATTACGCGACAACGTAGGTCAAGAATATAGTCAAAATGTCTCCACCAACCAGCGTTCGGAACACAACCCCTTTCAGCAGTCCAAAAAGTTCTGTTAAATGACAACAGAGGGGACAGGCAACAAGAACCATCAGTCAAAGAGGGGAGGGCAAGTTCTTCTCTTCCGGGTCATGTTGGGGCGCTACCGGAACTGATCGAATTGGTAGTCTACAGTGTTTCTGGATGTTTCAGACTAAAGCTGGCGTCAGCATGAGAGCACTACCATCTCGTAGCTCCGTCGTGGCCATTCCACGAGCAGACATGGCAGCCGCTCCCCACCAGAAGCCTGCGGGAGTCGGGGGCCCCCAAGACTTTTGTAGAATCTTCACGGCTGAGGGGACGCTTTCGAGAATGGGACCCAAGCCCTATCAGGGAAGCGTCCGAGTTCCAAGGTGTCCCAGGGCCATTTTAGTGGACCAGGCCCAAAACCGAAGAGCCGGCCGCCATTTTGAGAGTCCTGTGGCAGCCGCCTATCGCTGCACCGCAAGAGCGGGAGCAACTTAACTACATGGTGAGCGAGACGCTGTAGTCGCAAGAGCGGGCGGTAAACAGCTGAATGGCGGAAGAGGCACAGTGTAGCAAAAGCGGGCGGAATGGCAACTAAAACGGTAAAGGGGCGCCCCACTACAGCGTGTCTTCAGGTCAAACGGATTGTGGGACAAAGTCCAGAATAGAAGAGTCATCAAAAGGCAAAAAGTTCCGCCGGACCCCGGGAGCCGGCCGCCTATGTCGGGGGCGATCTCAGGCTACACCAGTGCTATAAGACTTGGGGAGGGGGTCGGAGCCAAGCATCTTCTCCGAGTCCGTGCCATCACACCGCCCCTCGGGGGCCTCCGTCAAGCGGTTTAGGGAGGTACCATATAACATTGTTTTCAAATGCAGTCAGGTCCACAAACGACCCTCACTTACTTTGAGAATAGTGAAGCTGCAGTAGGTGGAAATAAGCTTCAGACAGTCTTACAAGCACTGCTTTTGTAAACATTTTTTGATTTTTTTGTATTTTTGCACAGTTTTATATTTTTTTTTTGTTTTTGATGGAGGGGAAACAACAAATCACAGGCATTGAAAAAGGCTCAAACTCAGAACTCTGAACTATGGCACCCAACATCCAGGACTTTCCATCCGGATCTTGGCGCCTTGTGCTGCTTCCGACCTATTCACACATCGGTCCACTACTGACATCATCTTATAAACCAACGTTATGTAAATAGTTATTTAATAAAATGTTTTACCCTGTTTCTTTGCTGGTGTGTTGTCTATATTTTTAATATTTGCATAGGGTTTGTCGTTATTTTGGGCGGGGTGGGTGACGGAGCCGAGCTGTCTTGCAGCCCTCATGGTGTGGAGCTCAGTTCATCTCACTATTTTCGTATTTCTCATGAAGGGTTGTTTATAATATTTCTATTTTAGCGAGGTCAAAAAGAGATCCAATTAGTGGCCTACTGATTTTGCTCGATTACTTTTATTTTTTTACACGATTTTTCACGATCTGCAAAGACTAAACAGAGTATTGCGACTTTGTGCTTGTTTGTAAATAGAGAATGAACCAAAGAGAATCAATTGTAAAACAGTAAATGCTTGGATAATAATCAATCAAATGGAGAGACAAGCAGGCAGGACGGATTACAACGGGGGTAAAGGCCTGCGTTAACTACTCTTCACTATCTGCAAAGAGAGAGTACTACTAAGAGAAAAGAGGGGAGGGGGGCAGCGTTCAAAGCACATCAGCGTGCATAAATACGAAAATGTTTTTATCTATCACGTACTTGACATTTTAAAGCTTTTCATATTTGCTATTAAAAAACCAATGAAATTCACAGAAAAAACCATAGGTTATAGTGGATATATAGTTAGGAATTTGCATTTACAAAACCTTGAAAATTCAATGAAAAAACCATTGGTTTTAGGCCATATATAGTTAGGGATTTGCATTTACAAAACCTTATTTTACTCGCATAAAACCATTGAAATTCCATATATAGTTATAAGCGCTAACTATATATCGCGCACCCGCAATCCACTGCTGATGATGTCACATATTACATCATTCATGACATGGTTAGTGACATCACTGATGACATCTCAAATGACATCACTGATGACATCACTGAAAACATCTCATTTGACATGACTGATAACATCACTGATGATATCATTCATGTGATAATACCATGAACCTCTTCAGACTCTAATATAACCTTAGATACAATCAGTGTAAACAGACAGTCACAGACTGTCACTCATCCATGGAGTTACTCACACACCTAGTCAGTTATGCCAAAAATCAATCACACCTCCATTTTCTCAACTATACAGTTATACACACCTTACTTATTCAAACATATACTAACACATATTTACTTTACTCTCTTATACAATCTCTGATACATGTTCACAATGATCCATACAGCCACTCACACATTCACTGGCTCTTATGCACAGTTATTTATAGATGTCAACTCTCACATGTACTGTGTTTTACATATGTACTTAATTTGACATGTAGCACTGAGATATCCATTCACTCACTAATACACTCATGCACAGTCAACCGCCCATACAGCTGTTTGCACATGCACTTTTGAATCTATACATATAGTGAATCAACTACTCACACATCTATGTACAGAGTCACACACCTTCCAGCCACCCATACACACACACTCAGTTTCCCATACAAATACTTGGACAACCAATCAATAACCCATACAGTTACTCATATAGCTACTGATCAACATATGCAGCAGTTTGTAGAACAACAGATATAATGATGCACAAATTAAAACAGTTTAGTCACTAACCCATGCACTCAGTGAGACACATTTAATCACTCACTCAATCAGTCAGTCATGCACCTAGTAAATCCTTCATCCAGACACTTATATATCCACTCATTCTTCAATATGTAAAACATATTTTAACTTTACAGAAACATACAGTCACTGGATGTTGTAATCAGTGATGTCATCAGTGATGTCATTTGAGATGTCATCAGTGATGTCATCAGTGATGTCACTAACCATGTCATGAATGATGTAATATGTGACATCATCAGCAGTGGATTGCGGGTGCGCGATATATAGTTAGCGCTTATAACTATATATGGAATTTCAATGGTTTTATGCGAGTAAAATAAGGTTTTGTAAATGCAAATCCCTAACTATATATGGCCTAAAACCAATGGTTTTTTCATTGAATTTTCAAGGTTTTGTAAATGCAAATTCCTAACTATATATCCACTATAACCTATGGTTTTTTCTGTGAATATATATATATATATATATATCTAAACAGAGGTACTACCCATGATGACTTTTGTTATTAAGAAAGTACTGGGCCTGCTCACTTGAGTTCAATTTATGTCTGCAGAGTGCATTATTTTCAAGTGCACATTCACATTTACCACTCACAAACCTTGAATCGAAATTTGCCTAGCTTAGTGACGGTAAGTTTCAATTCTATTAAGGACACGGAGGCGAGGATTATGCTTTTCTCTCTCCGCTGTTTATTCTATAAAAACCACATAGCAGCCAGAAAAGCATCAAAACTTGAAAAAACTTCATTTATATCCCCAACACTGGGATATTAGGAAAAACATCATAAACGACATTATATTAGAACTACATATTCCATCAGTCCATCACGCGATAGTCCTTCTATAGTGTCCATAGTCCCAAGGTAGGGCGTCCATCTTGTGATCCCCTCCTCTCAACGGTCCTGCTTTGCACCATCATTACCTGGCGGGAGAAAACACAACATCGTGAGCGTTGCCAGACCCGCCAGAATTCTGAAGACCAAGGCATAACTTGTACTACGACAAATGACTGAAGTTCAAGCAAAAAGTGTTTACTTACATCAATACGGGGGGATCGCCGCAGGAGGTATGGGTGGGATAATCCTCGCCTCCATGTCCTTAATAGAATTGAAAGTTACCGTCACTAAGCTAGGCAAATTTCGATTCTATGTCAGGACCGGAGGCTTCGGATTATGCTTGTTCAAAGCTTATTCACCACCAAACTCGCAATATCCACCACCGGTTTGAAATAAAACCTTTTGAAGGTGGAATCTGAGGACCAATCCGCATCTCGTATTAGGTCCTCCAAACGTGCCCCCAGGGAAAAAGCTTTTGAGGCCATGGCCCCTCTAGCTGAATGAGCTCCGAATTTTTTAGTGTCAATACCAGCTTCTTGTAATACCCACCGCACCCAACGGGCTATAGTGGGGGAAGATACAGCCTTGTGTGGCTTCCTTAGCGCAATCAGGAGCTGTCGTTCACCCGGAGGGCGAAGTTCCACAGTGACATCCTGGTACGTCCTTAGACACTGCACAACACACAACTCGGGGACGTCCGCAAAGGCCGGATAAGAAATAGACCTTGTTGCGGACTTTGTGCGGCGGCCTACGGTAAAGGTAACCCCATCTGGGGAAAACACTCTCGCCGAGACATCTAAAGCGCGCACATCAGAGACCCTGCGACACGACACCAAACAGAGGAGCATAGCCAATTTGGCCGATAACTCTTTTAAAGAAAGGTATTTGTTATGCTGCCATGAAAGAAAAAGATTCAGCACCACATTGACGTCCCAGAGGACAGAATATCGCGGCTCCGGGGGTAAAGAAAGCCGCACTCCCCTAAGGAGTCTACAGACAAGGGGGTGTTCCCCAACCGGAGCTCCATCCAACTTCTCATGAGCTGCTGAGATCGCAGAACGTATCGCGTTAATTTTCCGGTAGGCTAAACCATCCGCTGCCAACTCTGCCAGGAAATTCAGGATGGGAACGACGCCTGCGACCATGGGATCCAAGTCCCGTCGAAGACACCAACGAACCCACCTGGTCCAAGCTGATCTATACCTCTTTGCGGTACTACCTGCCCAGGCTTTGGACAAAAGGTTTTCAGCCGACTCCGAAAGGCCTGGGAGCGACCAGCGTCTCCGGAAAGCCTCCATGCCATGAGGCGGAGAGAACCCTGCACGAGGAGGTGATGAGGGTTCCCGTCCGGATTGAGGAGAAGACGAGGGAGCCGGGGGAGTAGGATTGGAGAATCCCAGGAAAGTTCCAGAAGAACTGGAAACGATACTTGCGATCTCCACACGGGCGTCACCATCACCACTTCCGCCATCTGCCGTCGAAGTTGGGCCGCCGCCCGTACTACCATGGAAAAGGGCGGGAAGGCATACGGCCGTTCCTGACTCCAATCCTGGAGGAACACATCCGTGGCCTCCGCCAGAGGGTCCGGCCTCCAGCTGAAGAATTTCGGTAGCTGGAAGTCCAGTCGGGACGCAAACAAATCTATTGAAAAAGGACCCCACATTGTCGCCAGCCAGCGGAACACTCGAACATCCAGCTTCCAAAGGCTGGAGTCCCGCAGGTATCGCGAGTGCCAATTCGCTACCTGGTTGGCTTGTCCCGGAAGGTACTCCGCCGTTACCGAGATCTGATGGGCCAGACAATAGTCCCAAAAATCCTTCGCCAGATCTGCTAGCGCTCGTGATCTCTGACCTCCCAAGTGGTTCACGTACCGAACCGCTGAGACGTTGTCCATTCTCAGAAGAACACATGACTTCGCGGAATCCCTGGTCCAACAACGGACAGCAAAGGATCCTGCCAGAAGTTCCAGGCAGTTGATGTGAAGCCTTTGTTCGTCGGATGACCAAGCGCTGTCTGTGGAAAAATCCCCGCAGCGGGCGCCCCAGCGGACCTGCTGGCGTCGGATTCTATCACCAAGTCCGGCACAGACCCGAAGATCGCTCGACCGTTCCACGCCTCCATATGGGCAAGCCACCAAGCCATTTCTTCCTTCACCTCTACTGAAAGAAGTACCAGGTGGTCGTAGGACAGTCCTTTGCGCAGATGATGCGCCTTGAGCCGTTGAAGGGCCCGGTAATGAAGGGGTCCCGGAAAGATTGCCTGAATGGAGGACGAGAGAGGGCCTACCACCCTGGCAATCTGCCGAAGGGAGGTGTGCGACTTGGAGATCGTCTGTCGCAGTTCGTGTTTGATCTTGGCCATATTCCTGGATGGAAGATTGAGCGACGTTTGTAAAGAATCCACGACAAACCCCAAGAACACTATGTTCTGGGCGGGAATGAAGACAGACTTGTCCTTGTTGATGATGAACCCCAGTCCCTGTAACAGGGAGATCAGATCGTTTGATTGAGTTGAAGTACCAACTTGGTTGGGCTCTGGGCCATCAGTAGGATGTCGTCCAGATACACGATCAACCGAATTCCCTGGCTCCGTAGGACTTCCACCGCTGGATGTAACAGCTTGGTGAAGCACCAAGGGGCCGAGGAAATCCCGAATGGAAGGGCTGTGAACTCGAAGACCCGGTCCTTCCAGAGAAACTGGAGAAAACGACGGTGAGGAGGATGGATGGGTACCACTAAATACGCATCTTTGAGGTCCAGACGGACCATCCAGTCTTTCGGAAGTAATACGTCCCTCAGTAGATGGATGCCCTCAATCTTGAAATGATTGCATACCAACCAGCCGTTGAAATCTTTGAGATTGATTACTGGTCTTTTGCCCCCGTCCACCTTCGCCACTAGGAAAATGTTGCTGAGGAATCCGCAGGGGTGCCGCGTTGTTCGACAAATAGCCCCTTTGCGCAATAGCGCTGAGACCTCTTTGTCGATCAACTGCGCATCTGACTGGGAAAAAACGATGGGGCGAGGTGGTCTTAGCTGGCGCGGTTGATCGTAGAACTCTATACGGAAACCACGCACGGTTCGAAGAACCCACGCGTCCGCCGTAATAGCCGCCCAAGCCCCTGGAAAACATGCCAGCCTTCCCCCAATTAAAACTTGATCTGCAGGAATCACACTCACCGTGGGAATTGTTGCCTCCTTTAAAAGTATAAGTAAAGCTAAGCTGAGGGTATTGCGGCGCTCACTGGGCCAAAATATGGGCCAACCGGTGGTTAGCAAAGTTTTTGCGCCGGCGGAACCAGGCAATCACAGAGGCAGCACCCGCCTCTTCAGCGCGCCGACCCTCTCTTAGAGACCGGGTCCACGCCGCCTCCCAGCGCGCTCAGAACATATAGAATCAATACCTCACAGAACGGCCGAGCCGTTTCACGGTGCTCAATTCAGCCCGCAGGCGTCAACTCGGTTGAAACCGCGATACAGACCCCAGCGGGGCGTTCAAATATAGGCAAATACAACCCAGAAAGGGCGTAAGGGTTAGGCGGCAGACTGGGCTCCGGCGCGGCTCCTTCTCCCCAGTGCGGTTCCTGTCAGCGAGACGAAACCGCGCTCGGGCAAACGAGACGCGACTGCTCCCTCTAGCGGTACAATAAACACCGCTGAACACACGGGGACATCGCGTAAGGGGCGAAAACGTCCCCGCGATCAAGGGCTCTGTCAAGAAAAACCAGAAACTGTAAAATCGACCAACAAGAGGCGCACAGAGCCTTTAAACACCACGTATATCAAACATCATGAAGTAAAACATTCACACATCGCAAAGAAATCTCCACACACAATTATGTGAGAGAGAAGAAAATAATTGCACTTAACTGGCTGCGAAGCAGCGATGAAAGAGGAGGGTATCACAAGATGGACGCCCTACCTTGGGACTATGGACACTATAGAAGGACTACCGCGTGATGGACTGATGGAATATGTAGTTCTAATATAATGTCGTTTATGATGTTTTTCCTAATATCCCAGTGTTGGGGATATTAATGAAGTTTTTTTTTTTTTTTTTAAACTTTATTGAAGGAAGGAATAGTGGTTTATCAGTTACATACATTCCATTGGGCGATCCCCCTATAGCATTTCAATTTAACATTTCTATATGTGACGAGCGATTTTTCGTAACACGAACTGCGTCGCCTGTATTGCTCAGGTACATTACATACATCATTTGTGAGTTACACCGTGCAGGATTGAGTTCCCTGATAACCCCTCCCTCCCGTGTCAGTGATGGCGAAGTCTTTTTTCATTGAACAGTGTGAACAAACTTCCCAACTTACCCCCCTTAACCATGTGTCATCGCAACCTTTTTCACCCACCCACGTGGTATAGTAGTCAGTGCCTCTCCACGCACTGTGGCGTGTGGCCGGACCAGCGCCACTGTAGTAGCATTGTCCTGTTCACGAGGCAGCATCCCGTGACCGTTCAGTTACTCCTCCTCCCCCTCCGAATCTGAGTCTTCCCCTTCCGGCAAGGGTTCACAGATGTCCCCTCTGCACTTGTTCCACGCCGCCCAGACTTTGTTCCATTTCCGGGGCGCTGCTCGGAGCACGTATACAGCTCTTTCCGTCACCATGAGAATGTCCATGTTTTTGGCCCACCTACTAGCGGTGGGTATTTCTGGCGCCCCCCACTTCTGCGCTATGTCCCGTTTAGCCACTGTCATAGCCAACGATGCCCAAATCAGTTCGTACCTGCCCAGATCATTGGGGTCCCAGATGTTCAGAAGGCATTTACGTGGTTCCGGTAATATGGACAGTTTAAGGGCCTGGGAGATTGAGCGGAGTACTTGCCTCCAGAATTCACAAATGTGCGGGCATTCCCATAGGGTGTGTATCAGTGTCCCTTCTTCCCCGCATCCTCTCAAACAAAAGGGGTGTAGTGCCCTCCCAATTTTGTGCAGCAGCGGCCTGGTGTAGTAGACGCGGTGTAGGATTTTAAGTTGTACTAGCCTGAGCTTACTCGAGATCCCAACCTCCTTCGGGGAGGCCAGCGCTTCATTCCATTCGAATTCGTCAGTTCCACCTAGCTCCCTTTCCCATTTTTCTTTAAGTTTTAGTGTCGGGTCTTGGAGATTGTTTAGCAGTTTTTTATAGGTAAGGGAGGTGGCGCTCTGGAGCATGTATTCTGTCAGTAGCCTATCCTCCAGCGGGGAGGAATCCGGCAGGGTGGTGCCTGCAGGGATTGCTTGTAGTAATGCGTGTCTAACTTGGACATATCTAAACGTCTCTGTGGGTCCTAGACTGTATTGGTGTTGTAGGTGCGTGAATGGTAGCACTGAGTCAGTATCCCACAGGTCTCCTACTGTAGATATGCCTATGGAGTCCCACCGCTCAAACCCTTTACAGCCCCTCAGGTTTCCCAATGCCTTTGTGTCCCATAAGGGCGTCATTTTAGTGATCCGACCTGTCCAACCCAGACGGGCCTGTGCCATGTGCCACAATGTCGCCGTATGTTTGGTCGGGCCAACCAGTGTTTTTAGTTGTGATTTGTTATAGAGTACGGACAGCATACCTTCCGTCCCAAGTTGGGACCAGTCCGCCCGATAGGCCGGGTCGTTTCTTGGGGCGTGGATCCAGTAGTTTACAATTTTGAGCTGGGCTGCCCAGTAATATAGCTGGATGTTGGGGAGCGCTATGCCCCCTTCATACCAGCTTCTCACTAGTTTGTCGTATGCTATACGCGCCGGGCCAGCATTCCATAGCAAGACCGTGACCAGCGCCACGATCTGTTTAAAGTATCGCGGTGGTACCAAATGCGGAGTATTTTCGAGGACATAGAGGAGTCGTGGGAGGGCCATCATCTTGTAGAGAGCCGCTCTGCCCAGTAGGGTCAGGGGCAGGGTTGCCCAATATTTAACAGTTAATGAAGTTTTTTAAAGTTTTGATGCTTTTCTGGCTGCTATGTGGTTTTTATAGAATAAACAGCGGAGAGAGAAAAGCATAATCCGAAGCCTCCGGTCCTGACCTAGAATTTACACTTGCATAACCATTTACTTACACATAATATTGCACTAATGTGGTATAAAATAATATGGGAATAAATAGGCTTTTTTAGTAATCAAGTGAGCGTTCCAGGGCAGGAAGGCGTACAAACTTGCTTCACACTGACAAACCAGTGAGATTTATGGCATTCACAAATAAATGCAGGACAGGTTTCTATCCTGGATGTGAGACAACTCCTGTCAAGGGCAGGAATAAATGTACATCAAGGCTCAGAGTGTTGATTAAAGACCCCCCAAAATTGATTTAGATGTAGGTAAAAATATTTCCCTGTAGAAAAAAAAAAAAAAAGTTAGCAAAGATAGCAAGTACATGTCGTGAGATTATCGCTTGAGCAAATATTTCCAAACCTTCCACTGTTGCCACAGCCAATGAATACTCCTAGAAATATTTGTAAAAAACAAAAGAGCCGGAAATGTACTGCAGACAGATGTACATGTAGAGGAATAGGTGTCAGACTTTTTTGTGATCAGTTTTTTTTTATGCTGGGACTTAGGCATTGAAGGCAAATATCTGTTTAAATCTGGTCTGGAAACAACTTTTGCTGTGTCATCATTCTCATGCAAAAAAAATCAACATAAAAATACATATTTATATACATACATATTGCTTCGGGCCTCTTTATCCATTGGTCTTTTCAACTGTCATTCAGAGTTTGCTTCTGCCAATCCCACCAAAGTATAGTCAGTCAGTCCATTTCAGCAATTGATTCTCGTTACAGATCTGTGCACATCTATCTAAAGGTAAGGTCACTTCCAATTAAGTGGATGTGCTGATGCTTTATGTTAACATTCTTTACCTTTTTTATGTTTTAGCCATCCTTGCTGATGACACTCAATTAATTGTTCCGCTGATGTTGGATGATGGGCAGATGAGATGTAAATTCATCCAATGTATGACATCAGTGGCCATGTGGATGTCTTAAAGCAATCTAAAATGATATTCGGACGAAACAGAATTATAAATTCTTAGCCCGATTGCTTATCTTTGGATG
Organism: Lissotriton vulgaris; assembly: GCF_964263255.1. NCBI lineage: Eukaryota > Metazoa > Chordata > Amphibia > Caudata > Salamandridae > Lissotriton > Lissotriton vulgaris. The sequence continues at coordinate 414,176,971 of NC_141689.1, read as the reverse complement.
AATGACTGATGGCCAAGCGAGCTCGGTGCTTCTCCATGTCCATTCGATTTAGTATGCTTTTTGTGTGTCAAATTTGACTCTCAATTATCTTTCCAACCACAGATTCAAGCCGTCACCAACACTTCTATTCTATTCTACTTGGTTTTTTAGAGTGCAAGGCTACCTTATCTAGGCTTCCCAGCGCTAACTCACCAACTTAGACCAAGACAACACAAACAACTTATCTAAAACAAAAATGTTTTCAATATTTTCCTGAACCTTACTTCAGATTGTTCCAGTTTAAGGGATACGGGTAGGCCATTCCACAGTTTTGGTACACAATAGGAAAAAGAATGGCCAGCGTATCATGCTGTTTTGATCACAGGGACTTTAAAAACTCCATGGGAATGACCGAAGAACTCCTATTGGAACATAAGGTGAGATCAAATTTGGAATGATCGGGGGACTTTTGCCATGAATTATCTTATAGGTTATACAAAGAGCTTTGAATTGAATCCTCTTTTATTTTGGCAGCCAGGGTAAGGCTGCCAACGCCAGTCTCGCTGACTGATATTTGTGTATTTTGCACAAAACTCTATCAGCAACAAAACAGAATGATACATTCTTGGCCCGAATGCTTATCTTTGGATAAATGACTGATGGACAAGCGAGCTCGGTGCTCCTACATGTCCAATAGATTCAATATGCTGTTTGAGCCTCAAATTCGACTCTCAATTATCTTTCAAACCGCAAGTTCAAGCTGCCACCAACACTTCTATTCTATTTGTTTTTTTAGAGTGCATGGCTACCTCATCTAATCTTCCCAGCGCTAACTCACCAACTTAAACCAAGACAACACAAACAAACTATCTATAACAAATTTGTTTTCAATATTTTCCTGACTGAACTGTACTTCAGACTGTTCCAGTTTCAGGATAATGGGTAGGCCATACCACAGTTTCGGTAGACAGGCGGGAAAAGAACAGCCACCTTATCTTGCTCTTTTGATCACAGGGACTTTCAGAAGTCCTTGGGAGAATGACCGAAGAGCTCATATGGGAACATAAGGGGAGATCAAGTTTGAAATTATCGGGGGACTTTTGCCATTAATTATGTTATGGGTTATACAAAGAGCTTATAATTGAATCCTCTTTTGTTCGGGCAGCCAATGTAAGGCTGCCCCCGCCGGGCTCGCTGACTGATATTTAGGTATTTTGCTTAAAACTCTAGTGGTGGAATTCAGGACTACCTTTGGTCTTTTAATAACATACTTAGGACTTCCAATGTACAGGGTGTTGCCGTTGTCAAGATTAGAACAGACCATACACCGCACCACCACTCTCTTCATGGACGGAGGAAGCCATTTATGACATTTCTTCAAAGATCTAAGGATGCGAAAGTAGATTTCTGAGAGTTTGCGGGCCTGAATTTTATATTAAGCCTGTCATTAATCCAGAATCTCAGGTTCTCCAAGGCCTGTGTTTGTTTGGATTGATCACAATATGCTCGGGCCAGTTAATTACTAACAATTTTGAGGGGTTGTTTCCTATAATCATAACTTCCATCTTTCCGCCATTCAGTATGAATGATTTATTAGCCATCCATTCAGTGTTTTGTTAAACATTGGTCGAGCTGGGGCTCAGTATGATTAGCGATGGGATTGATTGCCACATTATTTTTGTATCATTTATTAATTTTTTTATTTTACAGAGTTTTATATAGCGCAAACTTGACCCGAAGGTATCAGGTATCAGTGCGCTGTTCACAAGCACCAGTTGCGTTTCATGAGGACACATTCATTTTTTTTTTCTTAGGCACGGGGAGATTAAGTGATTTGCCCAGAATCTCAAGGATGTTGCGCGTCCTCACCGCAACTCAAACCTGGTTTCCCAGATTTTGGTTGACTGCCCTAGCCGTTAGGCCAACTCCTCTCCCCAATCATCCGAATATAAATGAAGTCCAGGCCAAATGACCGAATGATCTCCAATAGAGGGCAGACGTAGATATTGAAAAGTGTGGGCTCAGGGAAGAGTAAGTAAGTGAAAAAACATCAGAAGAAAAGACTTCCTCACATACCATAACACTTCTATCTGTCAAGAAGGCTGTAAGCCAATTTAAAGCACAGTCCTCAATTCCCACTTCTTTTAACCTCTGTAATAAGAGTGGTGTGAGAAAGTGTATCAAATCCCGCTCTTAGATCTAACATGATCAGGGTGGCAGTACCCTCCTATCTATAATCCTCCTTTACTCTCCAGTGGCCTCAATTAAAGCTGTCTCTGTACTGCTCCCCTTTCTAAAACATGTTTGTGAGGAGTCCAAGAAGTTGTGGGTTTCTAGATAAGCAGATAAATGTCTATTAACATGCTTTTCTAGGATTTTGCTAGCCACTTGGAGAAGAGAAATAGGTTTATAGTTTTAAGTAAAGCATGGTTGGCTATATTAATACCGCTTTGTGGTATCAAAAACACCTCGCAGGGTGCTCCTTTTATTACTTTTTTCTGCCAGGAAAACTATGGTTCAGGCATCGGTCACCTCTATGCAGTACTATTCTAATGCTCTTTATCTAGGGATCGCAAAACAACTTATGGACAGATTGTTCAGAATGCGGCAGCAAGGTTGTTACTCAATGTTCTGAAATACTTTTGTCTTCTCTAGACTGAAAGACCTTCATTCACTCCCAGTCTTAAAAGGCATTACATTTAAAATGCTATCCCATATTCATAGAGCAGTCCATAAAGGTGATCCCCTAGGTCTGTAGAATACCTTTTATTTTTATATCCCTTCAAGATCTCTGAGGTCTATGAATGCTTTTCTTGTACAACTACTCAAATTTCGAACCATCAGAAGGGGCGGTAATTCTGATGTGTTTCTGGGAACCATGGAATAAATGGCCTGGCTGTGGCCCTTCACTCAGTCGCATATCTGTCAATTTTTCTTAAAACTTGGTTCTTCAGTTCCTTGTATGGGAAGTATCTCAAATTCTCCTTGATGATAGATCACATGGACCACTTCTATTGCAGGGATTATGGTGATAGCACAGTTTGAATTACTGCATATCCAGAACTGTTTATGCTTCTGGTAGTAACACAACAGGTTTTCCAATGTTTCTAAACACAAAGTTTAAAAAACGTATTGTTATTGGAATAGCTCACAACTCTTTTATTTTCCTTTTTATTTATAATTGTATTGTTTGCGGCAATAAATAGCGTAGCCGGGATTAAAAAATCTCCTGCCAGGTATACCGTAATCATAGAGTCACTGGTTAGAATTTGAGATACTTCCCATGCAAGGTTATTGACCTGCACAAATTATGATTATTTGAACACACCCATAACAAGCCTGAAGAAGGAGGTTGGACCTGTGTTAACCCTCCGAAACGCTTCGCTCTTTGGCCTACGTTTAACACACATGTTCCTATAAAATCTATTGTGCACTGTATTACTTTATGTTATTGATGACGAATTAATGCATTGTTTTTCAGCTACATCAACTGATTTTGTTTACATTGTAATTTTTATGCTGCTTGTTTTTAATGTGCAATATTTATGTGTTATGGAAAAGTCTTTTTATTGATATAATTGCGTCTGATACAAACCAATCTAATAAATTCCTTTGGGAAATACTTTTTTATAAAAATCAATTGAAAACAATGCTTCTGGCAACTGAATAGTTTGACCCACTGTGTATTGAATGCAAGTAACGTGTGAGTGAAGTTTGGATGCTGGTTGTATGGTTGGTATGCTAAAAGAAAACCCCTAAGGGAATTATTTCTAGACTTCAACGACTATTTGTTCCCGCCATCCTTCAGTTGAGTACTCTGAAAATGAGTGGTTGTTGCTTTTAACAAACCGTAGATCACGTTTTTTCTTGGATAACCATTGTTTAAAAAATAACGAAAAATAGCATAATCTCTGCCGCATGGGCTAGAGGAAAGATTTTCCTATGACTGAGATTAACGCAATTTCCTACACAGTTGTTGATGTGGACAGCCCAACACACACTTTCCTGTCCTGATGCGTTCTCTTGGTGTACCCACACCCTCTGAGTTGTAGGGGTCCAATATCTAACGCCCTGATGCAAGGACTTAGTCAGTGTGCCAATACGAGTTAGAAATCCAGTTGGCCTGCAACCCTACACAACCCACTGAGCCATACTGTTTAGGAAAGTTTTCTGGTAACGATCAGCCTCACTGGATGAGTTGAGAGACACAGTAGCACTGCAAACCCTGTTTCATTAATGAATAATACACTAAAAGGATAGACAGGACATGTTTTTAAAAATATTTATATACTTAGAGCATAAAATGTAAATGGTAACCACTCAGAATATAAAAGATAATGCAGCGAAACGTCATGTAAACTGAAAACAACAAGAAAAACTCTACTGAGTTGAAATAGTCCTTACATTCTCAGCTATATCTAAGTGTTACAATCAATAGCAACCCTGTTATAGAGTTCCAGGGATGGTTTACAGAACCTACCTATGTTTTCTTTATGAAATAGCTAACTAATTAGCTATTTCCTAATGCAGCTTTTCCGAAGCTGGAACATAAACAGTCAACTGCTGAAGGCCACTACTTCTCACTTTCGCCTCTGTCTAAAGTTGATGCTGCGAACTAGCATGAACTCTGTCTCAATAGCCTCTGCATGAAGTCCCTGTCTAAAATATGTTCTGATACCTGTGTTTTTTTATATCTGATAATCAATCTTTGTTTATTGTTTGAAAGCAGTGATAGCAGGCACTAAACTAGCAATAAAACAGTCATAGAGACAAATGCGCCTCCTCGATTATCATAATGATAAAGCAAATGCATAGTAGTGCACAGACATTTCTGCGCATGTTAAAATCTTCACACTTTCTATAAAAAAATAGAAAATTCTGAAGAAGGGAATGGATAGAAACAGTAGATTCCGAAAGGATAATACAGTGGAAATAAAAAAGTCTGGAAAAGGCAAGATGGCGCCCCCTGCGGACGTGTAGGCTGATCATTTTTGCGGTTACTCACGGCTTGTGCAGAACCCGCTATAATGTTGCAGTTCTAGGAGGGATACTATTTATTGCTGTGGACTTCGTTAAGCTTTGAGAAAAAAAAAACATCGGTACAGGCTTGACTTCAGCCCTCTGTTGTCCGTGGAAGCAGCAGACTTGAGCCGCTTCCCAGTGCGGCGTGTGGGCGGTGTCAGATAGCCGGCGGTTAGCGGCGGTTTGGATTGCTGGTGAATGCTGTGCTCCTGTTTTCGATAAGGTGCAAGTGCAAGAAGGGCTGAGGCATGGCTGCTGTTCGTCCGCAATGCCCCCAAAGGGAACGCGTGGCAGACCCCGCGCGCCAGACACCATGGAAGGCACTATCGCCGGTCCTGAGTTGAGCGAGGCTACGCTAGCAGATGCTGTTAAGACAGTGAAGGGTGTTGGCACGCATGCTGCAATGGATGCCTCTGCTACCGGAGACAAAGATGGTGCAGAAAAGGGGAAAAAAATTCCGGCAATTTTCTCAGCGAGTAAAGAAAAGCGCAAGGGTAAGCAACCTGCTCCTCCCACGAATGACTGTGCCATCTGAATGACATGGCAGAGAGTATTGAGGGTATTGAAGCCCCTAGCCAGAATTGTTTCTCCCCCCACTGATGTGACTGCTGTGATTGGAGAGGGGAATGGAGAAGCTGATTTCGAATCTTATTCAGCCACTGCTATTGCTACACCCCTAATACCTCCCCTAACACTTGCTGGAGTTACTGTTGGGGAAGAGAATGCTGGTGATATGACAACTCTGGGGGCTAATGAGGGCAGTGAATATTCCGATGGGCTTCCCCAATTACCAAGTGATGATCAAACGCATATGATTCATGCAGAATCAAGTGACTTTTTTTCATTGTCCGATCATTCAACCTCATCATGTGAGGACCTAGCACTTCAGTATACAACGCAGATGAGTCTCAACGATGGTAGTGAACACAGCAGTTAATTTTTGGAGGAAGCAGGGGATCTTAATGAAGGGCAATCTCTTACTGTGCTCAAAAAATTTGAGTTAACTCTTTGTAATGGTGGTAAAGCAGCAGAGCATTTTGATTCAGAGCAATCACGTCCTCTCAGAGAAGAAGAGATATCCCTTTCACTCATTTATCAATCCATTATGTCTCACGTGCCGAAACACGAGAAGAGAGTCAAGGGTTCAGAATATATGCAGGAAATTGCAAAACTCAGTCAGACGGATGTAAAAATCGCCTGCAGACTTTGTCTCTAGGTTTAATGAAGTTGAAGCACGGAACTCTAATCTGGAGGACGAACTGGCTCGACAAAAGACTGTGACTGCTTTTATGCAATCAGTCAAGGTTGACACACATTTGAATATGGCAGATATTGAAAACTGTTCGCGCAGGAACAATTTAAGGGGTATTCAGATCCCAGAGGAAAAGAAAGGACAGGACCCACGGCGCTACATTGTCGAACTATTCACAAAAGCCTTTCCGGAGTTGTCTAAATGGGACTACTGTTTTTTTCATGTGACCACGCCGTTATACAACCTCGCTGACAGGAAGGACTCGATCAAATGCCAACAATTTTTCCACAAATCTTTGTAATTGGAAAAAAGGAAAACAGAACAACTTTAAAGAAATATTTCAACTGAGGAAGAAAACGTACTTGTATTCAGACCAGTGCGAGATATACACTCAGAAAACCCAACTGTCACACAGAGGCTTGTTTGAATCCCTGGTGGGATCTGAAATATAAGAGGTCACCGTTAGATGCAAATTTCTTTTGTCCTGAAGAAGGTCTTGAGGAGTAAACAAAAATACCGAAACGTCGACTACAAAGTCCCATTCTATATCTGTTATTCACTACAGAAGTGACTTTCTTCTAGTGAAAATTAGAAGTCATTCTGATATTTGTTTTAGTTTGGACTTTTTATTCCGATGTACTATAGGAGAAATTGTTTGATTCCTCTTTCATCTGAATGCATTTTGATCAATTGTAATGATTGATATGTACCCTTAAAAAATGTTGCACAACAACATCTACAAAAAGAAATAATACGTTTTTGATAAAAAGATTTCACATGTTGCTTTTCTTTTATTCTTTTTGTTATATGATTGCTCTCTCTCATATAGAGGTGAAACGAATTATCATCAGATACCAATTGAGTTGGGCCGGATACATTAACACAAATAATAATTAAATCGGACTTCTGTCAAATAATCAGTTTAAACAAATTCCCTTGCATTGCAATTTTTTAACTCACTGTATCTGCCCAAGCCCGCAAGGGTGTATTGGGTTACCCACCCCTTCTCTACTTAAATGGGACTGGGACCGTGAAATTGAGAGAGCTCACCGCTTCCCATTTAATAGGCTTCCTCACACTAGTATTGGTACTGAGCAGACAGATGAAAGGCCTAGAGCTTTTTTAATTTCATTTAATAGCTTCTTGGCACATGAAGATGTATTTCGCCTAGCACAGCCTAAAAAAGACCGGGGGGTATTTTGAGTTTTTTGTGCAACAAGACTTTTGCAGATATACGGTTGAGCTCCGCTGGCAGCTGCGGGAATTGATTCCCTGATTTCAGGCAAAAGGCGCTCAAGCATATTTGTTGAACCCGGCAAAGTTAAAAGTGATCCTCAAGGATCGCATTCATTTTTTTTCCAGTGAAGGCTCTGCTAAAGAATTTTTGAATTCAGTTCAGTGAGAGTTGGGGGTATATAAGCCAAAAATGTTGTAGTAGAGTATTCAGGTTGCATATATATTTTGGAGTTGGTATAGGGTTTTTTTCTTTTTTTCTCTTGATATACCAGAATTTGGGTAGAGCTGCGAGTAAGGGCAATGGGGTGTACAGTCACCTGCATCTACAGGACCATGTGTCCTAAAGCCTGTTACAGGGGAGAGGGGGGGGGGGGCTTGGACTGGGGCTGAGGGGGAGGGTGGGGCCTCGGGGTGGGTCACTAAGGTGGGGTAAAAAGGGTCAAAAAACCACAGTAACTCAAGGAATTGTTTTGTTCTGGTTTATTGGGTAATTTGTATTGTATTCATGTTTATTAGGATACTGCGGATAAATTTGCTTGCCAACTATCACTATTACATTAAGGGGGTAAAGATTTGTTCACTAAATGTCTCTGGCCTTAACAATTGGCAAAAGAGAAATAGAGTCATGGCAAATCTGCGTAGTATTCAGTCAGATCTGGTATGTCTCCAAGAGACACATATACCTTGGTCACAACGGTCAATTTTAGAAATATTGGGTTTTTCTCTAGTGGTGGCTTCACAACAATCTTCTATGATGAGGGGGTAGCGATATTAGCCAAATTTAACACGGTTATTGCGGGACGTAGTTTATCAGATAAAGCAGGTAGATGGGCCATTGCAGAGTGTAGGATTGGGGAAATTAAATATACAGTCTGTACAATATATGGTTCTAATTTAGACAATGCTTCCATTCTGGAAGAATTAAATGTAGAATTAGCAACTTGGGAGACACCTTAGATAGTATGTGAGGATATAAATATTAATTTATCTACAACAAATCTGCAAAAGGGGCCTCAAAGTTATAGTGGGCGGAAACCAAGAGTGTTTAAAGCTCTATACAACTTTCTAAACAACCATGATTTGATTGATGTCTGGAGTAAATTAAATCCGACAGATCCTGGGTTCACTTACTATTATTTTCCCCATAAAAAATGTGCACGTTTAAACTATTTTTTTTTTATCTGCTTTGTAATTGGGTGGCGCTTCAATTCAAATCTTGCCAAGGATTTCATTCTGACCACTCTCCAATTGTACTTGTTGTTGCTGCTCTTGCTTATCATCTGCCGCTAAAAACATTTTCATTTGACCGGAAACTCTGCTTGAATGAAGACTTTCGGGGACATATGTGTAAATGGATTAATGAGTTTTTTCTATCAACAGACATTCCGCTCATTATGCAATAGTATGGGACTCGATTAAGGCATGCTTTAGAGGGGAGGTGGTACGTTTTTTTTTTCACCAGAACCGAAAATAAAGAAAGCAGGAGATGCTGGAATTGTATGCGGCGCTTAGAGAAGTTGAGGGTAAACTTATTCAGGGAGTAATGTTAGCACAGGTTAATATTCAAGGAGTATGGAACATAGAAAATGCCAGAAAATATTAGGCTCATAAAAAAAGAGTTCATGAATGTGGGGAAGCCGTGGGCCGGTGTTCGGCATTGCGGATACGGATTAAAGAATCTTCGAGTCATATTGGTGTTTTGAAAGATAATTCTGGGATAGCCTGTCAGGATCCTAAAAGGATATTAGCAATTTTTCACCAGTTTTACTCGGAGTTGTATACTCAACAGGTAACGAATACAGCTCATATCTTCCATTTTTTGGAGGGGGTTACAGCACAGCTTGACCCCAGTGAGAGGGCAATTTTGGATGGTCCAATTACGATGGAAGAGTTAGAAGCAGCAGTGAATGGCTTAGCTTTAGGGAAGGCTGCCGGACCCGACAAACTGCCGGCTGAGATATATAAGCTTTTTTTCAGCGTAATAAAAGAAGATACGCTGTGCACATTCAGGGCGGCACAAGAGGGATCTGCCCCTATTATGAATACCTTTATGGGTGTCCAGAGCCGATGGCCCTGGAGAGCTTGTTGGCCTTTCTAGACAGGCTGACCCTGCGGGAGCTGGACCCTGTTACCCGGGAGGATCTGGGAGGGTTGGTGTCGGTCCAGGAAATTAGAGCTGACATTAAAAAAATGGGCAATGGGACGACTCGATGGTCCGCTGGTCTCCCAGTAGAATTTTATGTTGCTTTTGCTAGAGCTTTGACGCCCCGTCTAGAAGCCCTGTACACCAATTCATTACGCAAGGGGTCTCTGCCTGAATCCATCAGGAAAGCCATAGCAATTCCCCCCCTTAAATCCATGGAACAGAATGCCCCAGTTTCTGTGTTCCGCCCATTATCCATGTTAAATACGGACTTCAAGGTCCTCAGTAACATCTTGGCACTCCCGTTGCTACCTCATATGCCGACATTGGTACGTAGGGACCAAAATGGATTTGTTCCAGCGAGGAGTACATCCCTAAACCTCTGTCGATTATGCCATGTCTTGTACCCTCCAGATCTGCTGGCCCGCCCCCTTACTTCTATTATGTCGATTGACCTGGAGAAGGCCTATTATGTCGATTGACCTGGAGAAAGCCTATGATTCGGTTGGATGAGATTACCACTACGAAGCAATGCTTCTCATGAAGCCTGGGGAAAAGTGGGTGAAATGGATACGATTATTGTATTTGTCTCCCTCTACTTGGGTTAAGACAGACCACAATATCTCTGCACAGTATAATGTTTATAGTGGCCTCTTTTGTTTGTTCTAGCCATAGAGCTCATTGGCTAGGTTATTTCAGCGTGAAGGCGCAGGCTGTGGCATGACAGTAGAGGATAAGGAACATATTATATCTTTTTATGCATATGACCTACTACTCTATTTGGAGGATGGCTCAATGGGGTCACAACACCCGATGACCCTTTTGGAGGAATTTGCATTGTAGTCGGGTCTCCGAGTAAATAAGACTAAGACCTGCTTGTTCACTGTCATGGCTGGCAGCAAGAGACTTGTCCACATGCCGCACTGCCTAAGTTGGGCCCTGACAACGTTTAAATACCTAGGAATACAAGTGTTCCACTATTTGGAGGATCTGCAGAAAGGGAACTTGGGGTGCGCTCTCCTATCCCTAAAATCCTGTGTACCTTTCTGCAGGCTCTGAAGTTACCTATCATGTCAAGAATTTCCTTGTCCAAAATGATCATGCTGCCACGACTGTAATATTTTTTCACTAATCGCTTGGTTAAAATCCCTGAGTCCTGGTTAAACAGTTAGACGCCCTATTTAGGGTGTTGATGTGGGATGGTGGCCAACACTGGGTGTCATTGGAGAGTCTTAGAGGACCCCTGATTTTGAACTTCATTATTTGTCAGCTCAGTTACAGTGGGTGACACAATGGTTGGATGGTTCCAACCAGGAGGAGCGGGCCAGGTGTGAAGATCTTCCCAACACGGGGCTTTACTGCCAAAACTTTTATCCCGGAAGGCTGAGCTCCCACGGCCGGAAATGCTGCAGAGTGGGGCACTAGAGCACTGGTTCCCAAACATTTCCGACCCACGGCTCCCTTGACCAATTGGCCGTAGGCCGCGACTCCTCATTATGTTACTTTGTTTTAGTGGGTGGGGGGATGTAAGCCCGGCTTAGGGAGAACTTCCATTTTTCTCCCTGAAAATAATTGGCATGATTATAATCATACATGTAACAAAATAAAAATATAACAGTTGATTTATAAAATACTTTTATTGGTTTAATCACACTGCTCTCAAAACAAAGTTAACCTTACAGGCCAGTACAGGCAATGTATTGGGGTGTCTGGCCTGGCTTGTGGCTCAATAATAGACGGTGTATAACCCTGGCTGTTCATGGGTAGCAGGCAATTAAAGTAAGCTCTTTGTTACTTAACCATATTCGATATTTGTATTTAACTGCATCAATGGGTAAAGTTCAAGACTGAGGAGACCTAAACCAAAAAGATGTTGAGGAAAGTCATGTCAAAATTGTACTGCATTTTACTGCCAAAGACATTATCCGCTATACATGCCATTCCTCAAAATTACCAAAACATTGAAGGTAAAAAATAAAAAAACGCCTGAAAAACTTTCACACTACTTCTGGAACCCACATGCCACATTTCGATTTAGTATTCCGCTATTTGAACAGTTGGAGCCCCCCATTTTCTAATTGGTTTACTATAAATATTTAATATTTGGAATAAACTGCATTTTTAGGTCAACTTAGAATTCCCTATAGATTTCTGTTAAAAATTGGATATTTTACAATCGGCACAAATTTAGTTGATCTTTTTCCAACATTGCTCCAGAGAGGGGAAAAAGCCCATGATCTCTGACATGCTCTGAATATGCTGGGGTTAGTTTCCAGTAATGTTAAGACATTTACATTTCAACAATTATTTAGCAACATGTTCAGTATTGGAGCCTTGGGATTTATTTATCCTAATCAGCTCAGATCGCTCACATCAATCTCCTCAGCTTTCTGTCATTTTTTTATGTTGTAAAACTGCAGACCTCCTGTTCAGAGTGACTGTGATTTCTGTGTTTAAGAGCTCTGTTCAGATATGTACAGAATTGTAATTGAAAATACAGGGCACAGATGTATTCTTCCAAAAATAGTGCATCTTGAAAGAACATCTATATAAAATGCCAAAATAAAGAATGAACCCCTGGGGAGCTGCAATAAAGCTTCAATATTCTTTACACATGTTAAAACTAAAATTATCAGTCAAGATTACCATCCTTCCCAGGATCCTATACTTGTTCCAAATACTCCCCACGTCCACTCCATGAAGGGATATCATACATCTTCAGTGAGATATTCGTACCTTCATATTGGGCAGGAAACGGCCCAGGTTCTCCAGTTCTGTTCTTATTTGCCCTTCGGGACCGGGAGGGGGGTGAATTGTCCCAATCTCCCAATCTCCTGGAATACTAGTAGTATTCCCAATCTCCTGGAATACTACTGGGTGGCACACCTTCGCTTTATATCTGAGTGGGTGGTGAGGGAGAAGGAGAAGCACTTGTTCCAAATGGACCGAGCTGTTACTTCCAAAGCTCTTTGGGTCCTTGCTTAGCTCCTTAAATATGCGCAACCACAGAACGCCTATCTTGCGACCCCCCACACAACCGTCCTTCAGATCTGGGACTAGATTGTGCTTCAAAGTGAGCTCACCACAGTCCGCTCCCCACTACCCCTTTGACATGTAACCCAGACTTCACCCCGGGTCGGGAAACCTCACTCATTCGTTAGTTGGAAAGCGGGTAATTGTCGCACATTGCGCAATCTGTTCGTCAGCACTTCTATTAAAACATTTGATCACTGTAAACAGGAATTTCACATACCCGAAATGGCTCACCTGCAGTATTGTTCATTGTGCCACTGGGCACTACACCCCGAACGCTCATTGAGCAACCAGATAATTTACCCCTTTTGAAGTGTTAGTCAGGGCATATGATGGCACAAGAGGTCTTATCTCTCACACCTATCACGTTCTCCAACATTCTGGTACGACATGTTCTCATACATACCAAGTGCAATGGCATTCGCCCACCATTTAGGGTATATCACAGAAACAATAGGAGACACTCCGGTGGGATATCTTCAAAATATACCTCAGTATACCACAACGTGAGACAGCCTACAAATTAATGACACAGTGGTACTGTAGCCAGTCCCACCTCCGCACTAGCTACCACACTTCATCGGCCCTTTGCTGGTGCTGTAATACAACTGCAGGCGATTATCTGATCATTTGGTGGTCATTTTAGGTCATAAGCACCTACTGGAAAGAAATCCTGGGCTGCATCAAGGGTGTGCTGCGCTTTCCCCTGCCTACCTCTTACATTACTATCATTTTGGGTATAGGCCCATGGAACTTGAGGTTATGACACACACAGACTGACTCTTTGCAAGACACATGGTGGGTGCTGCTAAACAACTCTTTTCCCTCTTCTGGAAACAGTCATCCGCCCCACTGTGTCTTTATGGTTCACTAGCTTGTCACACGTTATGGTCATGAAGCTCTTGACCCATAGGATTACACATACTGATGTCAAATTTTCCCATAACTGGCGACCTTTAATTGATTATTTTAAGCATCTGGAATACACTTGCTTCAAGCCCCAAACTTAAGGCACTCCAACAATTCAATTGAATTGAACTAGGTTGGGTGGAATGTGACCCTGATGAAATTGACATGTCTTTTGCTCCTCCCCTTCTGCCAACCTCCCTCCCTTGTTTACGGACCTAACATTGAGCACTCCTATATTCTGATGTGGAAATGGGGCCTCTCTGTCCTCTGGCTCTCGTGCATCAAGCCCTTTTGACCATTTATATTCTATTTTTTGTATTTTACGGTTTTGTCCTAATTGCAGGTTTTCAGGACTGTTCAACTAATTTATTACCCTTCTTGTCTTTTTTGTGAGATGCCTTGTTGCACTATTTTCTGGTGATAACAGTGATTGTACTCTTCTGTATCCTTATTTGCAATATCACTGATGACACTGGGTCTTTACAAGTCTCGTGTTTCGATCGCTCTGTTGATCTGTGAAAATGCTTCAGAGTAAAAAAAAAAAAATAAACAAATTCACTTGCCAATTTTTGAAATCCCTGAAGGAAAGATTACCTAGGGATCAGCAACCGAACACTAACCGAAGGAGCTACACCATAGGACCACCAGACACCGACCAGAAGATCTGACTCCAGACTGGTCCGTTCCTTGTATGAACTTCCTTGATTGCCTCTTGAGCCAAGAGCAGAAGGAATAGAGATAAAAAGCGGACTGAAAGAGATACTGACCAAATTATCTTGTTTAATCATGGCCGCCTCATATGCCTCTAGGAATCAGAAGGTTCCATGGCAAACTTATCTCGGTGCCATTTTGGAGTGAGACAGGTTGCCCAGTGGTTCCCAAACTGTGTTCACATCGCCCCTGGCTACTTTTTACTACTCACCAGGGTGCGGCAGCACACAGATTGGGAACCACTGCACTAAAGTGTTGGAAACAATGTTTGCGAAGATCAGTGGGGAATCCGCTGTACGCCCCAGCTTTGACATTGGTGGGGTTCCCCCAAGGAGACCCGATTACCTTCTATACAGCCCTGAAGCTGGCAGCCTGGACGGATGCGGGACTACTTACAGTAGGTGACTATTTCCAGTTGGGAACAATTTTCCCACTGAAAGATTTACTGATGAACTATGATCTACCCCCAGGCTAATTCCTAACTTATGAAGCACTCACATGATCATTTGGGATTTGTGGTCCAGTGGTAGAGAGGAACCCAAACCTCATGCAGTACTCAAGCTCTTGCTGACCATGGGTGTTGTGTGGCACTTAGTGAAATAGTTCTATGGAGCATTGTTGGAAATGACACAATGGCCAAATGGGGAGCTTTACTGGGACGTGCTTTCGCAGACCAGGAGTAGAGTAGGCCTTTGGCTTACCTGAAGTGGATACCTAGGAATATGAGACTGAAATGTACCCAATTCAACTATGTGCACATGACTTATTTATAGACTTCAGGTCGTCTTTGGTGGGGAATTACAACTGTATCCTAGATGTGCAGTTCTAGGCACAGACTTTGAACATATGACTTGGAGTTGCCCTAAGCTGCGTCTATTTTGGGGTGAAGTAGTGCATATGCTGACCTGCACTCTAGGCCACCCATTCGCATGTGCATGAGATGTCTGTCTGCTGGGGCTATTCTCTAGGCCTAAGACAAAGAAAGTGTGCACCAGATTTTTGGACTTGGTGCTGGCCTAGCCAAAAGATGCATAGCACTAATATGGAAATCGCAAAAGGGCCCTAGGTTAGAGGCATGGGTAAGAGATGTCATGACCTGGGCCAGGGCAGAGGAGAGAGTTCTCATTCAGGAGGCTGCTAGGAGAGTGCGTAAGTGTACCCCATTGCTGAGGTAGTAAGAGGTACTTGGGAATTTGGGAAAGACCACTGAGGGCACAGAGGAAACCACAGATGATGGGGCTATGCTATTGGGGGAGAGGGGTGGCCCCTTGCAGCACACAGATTAGTGGAAATTCTGTATTAAATATTCCGGAGCCTGGGGCGGGCGCTAGAGAGCCCGGAGCAAAATGGACGCACCTTAGTGCTGCTCTGCTGGTCGAGAAATCAATCCGATAATTATCCTGCACTAGCGGTGCCATCAGTGGACGACGCATACATATTCCTCAGCCAATGAGGAGTGCACTGGTGCCTCTGATGTCGCTATTCCGCACCTTTACACGCTGCTAGCAGCACAACTTACATCCGAGCAAGAATGGCGGCACAGGAGTGGTCCCAGCGCTGAAGTCTGCCTGTGCAACTGATCCCGCTGCCGTGATACTGGCCTTACTCCCTGGGGAATTGCAACAGTGAAGTGCCACAACCGATCCACCTGCTATCACCAGTGTACCGTGGTAAGACCTGGCTGCCGCGACCCCCTTCTGGAAGTCCCCCCTTACTGTAAACAGCGGACTGCTACAGACGTATCGTGGCCTGGGGCGGAGCCGGAGGGGGCGAAAGTCCTGATGAGCCCTGTTGAGACATTGCTGCCGCCGCAATAACCTTGGCACATCCCACGCGGCATGGGGTTCCTGCGACGGGTCCCTGTTGTGTTACGGGACACCTAACATTGCGGACGCCATCCTTGCGATTCGGCGCTGCGCATAACCATTGAAGGCACAGCTGGGGAGCTGTCATCACCGCTCGTGCCGATACCCAGCTCACCGTTTCTTGGCCCGACGGCGAAGTAAGTGTCAGATTGGCTGCTAGACTATTTACACCGACCTCGGGCTGTTGCACAAAATGGCGCCCTCCTGACTGTCTCAACTTGCCGACCTGGGAGTTCGCCACATGCTATCCTGTATGCTGCCGTGCATGGCAGAGGCGGGGTGCACTGTTGGGCATCAATAGCAGAATATTCAGCACTTACCCAGCAGCATACCATTCAGTGAAAGGCTCCAGGACTCTGTAAATATCCAGTGGTGTGCTGCTCGTGAGGCCCGCTGCTGTCTCATGCATGCTGCTGAGCACGGCCAGTCTGGCTGCGGACGACTGGCGCTGCCACACAGAGATCGGACAGGGCTGACACAGTGAGGATTGAAAGCCACACATCTCGGAATACATCTCTCCAAGTGTGCTCTGAGAGATTCTCTAACTGCGGATGTGTTGACACTTATCACTGTTCCATAATAGTGAAGGGCGAAGCGCTGTCACGGTGAGAGATACTACATTACTCTTCTTGCGACTGGGGGTGACCCGCAGAGAGAGCAACGCCATTGTCACCCGCCTCCATAACGGCGGGTTACACACATGCGAAAGGCTTACGTGATGTCGTGCTCCGGTGCTAACACACACACAGACACATTAGACTCAACCAAAATCATGGGAAGGACAGACAAACAACAAGCAAAGCTGAACTTCGAAGCAAGGTGGCTCATGAAATCCCAAGCCCCAGCAGTATCAAACACTGAACCCGAACTGGAAGCGGGCACGAGTAGCAAACTGGAGCGCATGATACTCAATATGCAACAGAGCCTGCAATCCATTGATGCTAAGATTGACCATCTTAACCTGCTCATGGACAAAATGACGGCGAAACTTGATAACCACGGGGCGAAGATAGCAGAAGCTGAGCAACGCATCTTCACAACTGTAGACGGGATGGAGGTCGTTAGCACATTATGCTCCAGTATGGTAAAGCTCTTGGAGGTGATCCAGGCGAAGAACGAAGACCTCAAAGCCCGCTCTCGCAGGAATAATTTACAAATTACAGGTGTCATGGAGTCATACGTTGAAACTCTACTTAAAGATATGCTGGAAGCTGAACATTTCTCAAATTTACTGATTGTGGAGAGATCTCATCGGTCCCTAGCGTCCAGGCCTATACCGGGAGCCCCTCCACGCCCCATTATAGCCAGGCTTCTGAACTATCGAGATCGGGACACAGCATTACGTCTAGCCAGAGAGAAAGGAAATACAACCTACCAAGGCATGAAAGTGAAGCTCTTCCCTGACTTCACGATGGCTGTACAGCAGGCATGACGTGAATTCCACTCCGTGAAGTAGAAATTGCAAACACTACAAATCCAATATGCAATGTTGTACCCTGCGCGGCTGCGTATACACCATGCAGGGAAAGCCCCTATCTTCACGACCCCCAACGAAGCCATACCATATTTGCGCCAGATCGAGCGGCAAGGGTCGACGCGAGAGACAGGAGCTGACGCTGATGCAGAGGACTGACCGCGTCAGACACGTATTGTAAAGTGTGATGCAATAGAACTCTGTCCACAGATTGATGTTACAGACTGATTATTATTGTCATGATGTTTGTTCTACACAGTTTATAGCTACTGTCCTGCAGTCGCAACAATTCCACGTATTTTGCAAAGTTTATCATGCATAGTGAGTGATATAAATGTTATTAGTCCTCTTTGATGGTACGCATACAATGTTGAGGAATGTGGGTTATTCATGTTCGGAATCCAATATTAGCCCTTATGCCTATGGGGGAGCTGTTTGCTAATACCTACCTCAACCCTCCCCTGTACCAACGGGGGGCTAACTGCTACTGGTGACCCCCCCCCCCGCTAAAAGGGAACACCCCACAACAGTTCCTTATTGAACTAGGGCACCCTAAGAGGGGTACTTTTCTATATTAAGACATTTGATTGCATGTATGTTGGTTTGTTATGCGGGAAGGGATCCTCAGCATGCTTCCGTTGCTGAAGTGGGAGGGGGAGATTGTTGGAGAATTATATACCTTTGACGCTGAATTGGGCACAAGCAAAGGAGTTGTTGCAGCAATTTTCCAGAGGGCACTTCAAACCTTATATATATAATGTGTACAGTGGTACAGCCTCGCTATGTAACCTCTCGTCCTCACCAGTAAGAAAATTGCGGTTATTAATTTGATTGAAGGTCTGTCTGACGTTGTATCTTTGATCAGTTAATTGTACATTATATTAATGTGATAAATGCTAAACCACTGTACACGTTATATATATAAGGTTTGAAGTGCCCTCTGGAAAATTGCTGCAACAACTCCTTTGCTTCTTATTGCAACATGTATGTACAATGATGTGCAATTTCTAACTGCATCCATTTAAGTTTGATTATGTTTTTTTCTCTCAAATGCTAAACCACTGTACACATTATATATATAAGGTTTGAAGTGCCCTCTCGAAAATTGCTGCAACAACTCCTTTGCTTCTTATTGCAACATGTATGTACAATGATATGCAATTTTTATCTGCATCCAATTAATTTCGATTATGTTTTTCTCTCAAACTTTATTGACTTAACACTGTATTCGCAATGTCATCAGTATCGTTCGTTCCATTTCTGAATACCCCATTGATTACTCTGGGCTCTATTCTGTCCCTTACAAGTCCCTTCTTTAATGTGAAGATCGAGCTTTCGCTCTCCTCACGCCCCCTGCGTCCACCAGGTAAATGCACGCATTCACGCCACGCTCGATAGAGACTGAACCCGGATCGCGGAAGTCAAATCGAGTTACTAAAGAGCGAGCTTAAATTTAGCCAGACAATTTTTTGATCCTGTTGGAGACATATTATTGCATGAGAATTCCGAAATGAATTCTGACCGTACCATATTCTTTTAGGTATCATCCCGACTTGGCATTGCGATTGAGCAATACCTGCGAGGCGTTTCACATTATTGAAACTGGCAATTGCCAAACGCCGTTGTATATGTCATCCATTACATGACCTACTCTACTTAATCTGGTAAGGTCTCCCATTTATGCCATACTAAATATTAATATGTTGACTCTAGCAAATTGAATCTGATTGCCTATTATACATTCTTCAAGGTAGTCTCCTGCCCTGCCCCTGAGCAGTCTTGTAAGCTCATAGGCGACCCTGGCCTCATTCATCTACTGAACCACGACAGTGTTAAGTGATGCTGTGAATTTTCTCAGCATATAATGGGCCTGAATGTAATGGTACTTTGAATTAATTGTTATTTCCTTTTTCCTTTTGTGAAACACCATACAACAGTACCCGGCTGGGTTCACTGTAAGTGCATTTATTCTTGCATTCACGCTTGGTGATCACCCCTCGCAATATCCTGTTCACGTGTATTTCAAACGTCTAGGTAACTAGCCAACTTGCCTCCCAATAATCTCCAATTATTAAATATCTTCGTTAAAAGTAGTGTTCCTATACCATATTCTTTCACCCCCAGTTCACAGAGTCCCACATTGCCTAGTCCTGACGAGACCCACTATACTGCATGGGTCGAAACGCCGTTGACCCCCCCAGAAAACGAACCCTACGAACAGTGCCTATGATTCATGATAGCCATTGTTATAAACTATTGTCTTTATTATTAATTGCTGGTCGTTTTCTTGTACATTATTCCCTTTAGAAACCTTGTATGTCACTCCTGTTTTTATTTGTTTTGTCTAAATTACTTGTATCTTCTTGGTTCTTACACTACACTTTGGTTCACTTTGCACTTATTTTTGTAACACTACAAATATTTATTGATTGTTGAAAAAGAATGAAAAAATGAAACTAAGAAACATAAATTCAATGATATGAAATCTTCTGTGTAGAGTCGTTTCTCTGTCGGACACCCTCCTTTAACCCTTTAATTGTTATTAATTAACATAGAGTGTATTGACTATCACTCATACATTTATTGTGCCACTGGAACCATTGTTTTCCGATATATAGTACTGACCCTGGTTCCTCAGTGGGTAGGGTTCCTTTGTTTCCTTTGTGACTCACAGAAGGATGAGGCTGTTGTGGGGAAAGCTTCAATGGATAAGTGGAAAACAGCTCTCTCTGAACCTCTCTCGGAAGACGACTGGTACAGCTGTTGCCGGCTGACGGGGCAACTAACAGCGAATGGCAATCTAAGATTGTTACACTTTAAATATTTACACCAAATGTACAATACACCAGCCCAACTATGTAAATATGGTTTACGTGAAGATGGCAATTACAAAAGGTGCGGTGCACCTAAGGCTGACTTTCACCATTTGGCATGGTCCTGTTCGAAAGTGAACTCATATTGGAGGCTAGTCACACACACTTTGCAATTAATGGTGGGCACTCCCCAATTTTGTCTGTTGGGTATTGTTACCGATGTTAAAGCCTCTATCAGAAAGTTAGTAGTTTTACATATTTTGACAACAGTTGTTTTGAGTCACAGAATCGAAAGCCTGGGCAAGCTCAAGTAGTGCTACATAAAGATGTAGATTTTGCTTCTCTTCTCATTTGGCTTAGAATCCCTGTCAAAAGCCAGCTTGATTCAATTGAAGAACTCCATTTTCAACAATCTGTTTCTGGACCTTTCCAAGATCCACAAGTAATACATTTGAACACATATAACAAGGATTTTTGGGCCTATATGCATCCAGATCACCTGTCTTCTTTTCTACATGATACAGACTAATCTAGTGTCAATATGTGACTCTGTAATCCATCATCTGATATTTAGAAAAAGTAACATGCGCCCCTAAAGAGTTCTAGAAGTGGTACACAAGCCACCATGCTGGTTAAACAAAAGCGGGGGTGATGGCCTATTGTAAATCGAGCACCTTGACCACTAAAGACACATACTCTCCATGTTTCATCCTCAAGCTTTAAAAGACCTGAAGGAACCTCCTAGCACCACAAATCCCTGTGATACACAAAGCAGCCCAGAGTACGGCAAATTTATGTCATCGTCGCAAAGTCAGACCATAATCTGAACTCGATATTCAATGCTATTGCGAAATGCAGTGCTCTTCCCAAGGCTGACATGTACTCCCTAAAGGCTCTCATAGCCAAATTCCCCAGTATACTTATAAATTGACCAACATCAGTACTTCATGGACAAAATAGGCACCAACAAGTATAAACTTCCGCAGCACATAAAATTCACACTGACAAACAATAACACATTCTTACCTCACAGTATTACCTTAATAATTCAAAAATATCACTTCTAGAAAGAAAATCAAAATTATTTCTTAAAACATTATCTAGTGATGTTAATAGCTCCTATAATATGATTTGTGAGTCAATCTGCTCTTTTCTGCAGTTTTATATAGCGCAAACCCGACTCAAAGGTATTGGAACGCTTTACATGAGCACCAATTACATTACACAAAGACACATTTATTTTGTTAGTCACGGGGAGATTACGTGATTTGCCCAGAATCAAAAGGATGGTGAGCCGACGCCCTGGCACAAACCTGGTTCCCCACTTCTAAAATAGACAATGCTGGCTGTTAAGCCACATCCTCTCCCTTAATCTGGGGTAGACACCTGGAGAGTGGACGTTGAATGGCAAGAGTACCTTGCAAATTATGTGAAGACCCATTATATGTTATCAAATGTGTAACTGTGCACCATGCACATTGACAAATGTGCGTGTGTTCCTGGAAAGCTAATGTTATGATAATCAATGCTTTTAAATGGGCTGATCCTTTCAGTGACTGAGTACCTGCCCTTCTTTCATTTTCAAGTGAGAGTCCCTGCACTTCTCAGCAGAGGTCTTGTACATTTAATGGGAGGTTACCAGCACTGCTCTGTAGTAAGAAGGTACTTTGAAATAGTAAATACCCGCACTTTTCCAGTTGCATTTCACGCATCTGTCTTACTGTCCCCGGAGTGCTCTCAGGTATTTTGTCCAATTGCAAATTACCTGTTATCTATCCTGAACTAAGTGTAAGCCTTTATGAGCAGATGTACGATCTACATCTGAGCATTACGTTGATCACAATTTGTATACTGGAAAATAAATAATGCCGTTTGTCAAAATGTAGTTTTTAAATAGTGCAATATTTAACAGTGACATTGTGCCTCTCACTGCACCATTTAAAACAGATTTGTTTTCTTTTCAGGACAAGTAAGATTTCCCTTTTAAAATTCTAGGTGAATTAATGTGTTAAGAAATGCAGACACATTATTTACTACCACTCATGACTTCGTCGGGTAGTCCAACAATAAGGATTATACGGCAGCAGTTTGTCATCTGCAGTAGAACTTGCAAACAACCCCTGATCCTTGACCTATGATCGGACGCTTTTCCTAACATGTGACGTAGCTCAACTATTAAATGATCAGACAGTAAGTAGCACGTTACGAAACAAACATGAAATTACTTCCTGCCTATTGTTTTTTTTAATTATAGGCCTGGTGCTGTGGGACAGGCTGCTTACTGTGTGGAATGACTGCACCTGCGCAGTATGCTGGGGCGGGCAAAAAGTCGGGACCTTAATGTACATTGGTTAGTCCGACCCAGGAGGAAACACTTGCGATTCAAGGTCAAGGAGGGATGGCGGCCCGGGTTTATAGTTTATCATAAAGCAGGAATGCAGCATTTGATTGAGAGCGGCCGTCGGACACTACCGCTACTATGATTACTTATGCTGAGCTAAGGGCGGCAAATACGTCACCTCACCAGCTGTTTCTGGTGGTCTGTGTGCGGGGAGGAGACCATTATCCCGCTCTACAAAGCATAATGTTTTCACGTCCATTGTAATCTGCAGCACCGGCACAAATTAAGCACTGCTTGCTTTTCCCACATTCAGATGCGGATCCAACTTTGATCAATCTTCTGATGATTTCCAACACTATTAGTATGCTAGGGAACTATGCGTCAAATAAAACTCCTGGTTACTTACTGTGCCAAGACTACAGCAAGCAGTTGTTTGTCAAAGACTCACTGAAGGAATGTCTTCGGTGCCTGAGCTCCAGGCACAAATGAGTTTTGCGACATGTGTGCCCTCTTGCACCTGAAGGCAATCCTTGACCGGAAGGCGAAGGTCTATATCGCGGAACACAAGAAAGGTCCCAGTCAAGCAAATGTCTCACCCTTCTCCAGGCCAAGTGCACAAGTCTGTACCCACAAACAATCCTACTCCCGGTGAAGTCTTTGAGTAAGTCAAAGTTGAAATGCAAATGCAAAAAGATGAAGCAGTTCTCAGTTCCATCCTGCAATGCTAGCTTGAAAGAGGAAGTACAAGGGTGTCAAGATAAAGAATGCACCACACAGTTTCAGAACTGATTCCTTAGCTGGTCCCAACATGTCTTTAGTGCACAAGGCTGTCCTCGACCCCGTAACAGATAGTGGGCATCAAGTAAGCCATGCTCCATATTATAAGTGCTGATGCTACTGTCATACCCTGTAACAACTTTGGTCCGAACTCAACCAGTGCCATGCTATGAGATCCCAAAAGTACAACTAGTTGTTATGCAGCCTGTCTCTAACCTGGGTCCTCTACTGCAAATCAACTTTCATCCAAGGCTCCAATCTCTTTTTGTAATTGACTCTGATTTCATACAAGAAACATTCACAGATGAAGAGGTCAGGGAGTCTATAGACGGGGAGATAACAGAGGAGGAAATAGTGGGGACCTTACAGGACTTGCTGGCAGGAAAAGCACCAGGGCCCAACTGGCTACCGGTAGAACTATCCAAATGTACGGCGACCACCGTAGCCCCATACCTATTGGCCATGTTTAATGAGGCGAGGGACCGTGGTTCACTACCGCGGGACCAGTGAACAGCAACAATAGCCTTAATTCCCAAAGCCGACAAACCAGTGCGGCTTATATAGACCAATCTCGCTGTTAAATTTAGAAGTTAAAATCCTGGCGAAGGTGTTAGTGAATAGACTACAGGTTCCCATTCCGACATTGATACACCCGGATCAGTCAGGCTTCATGCCCCCCCGAAGTACCAGATTCAACCTACGCTGACTGTATGGGGTAATGCATTTGGTGAGGACTAACCCGTGGGTGGAGGTGGCCCTTGAGAGCTACGCAGGGTATCGGAACAATTGGGATAAGTCCCTCTTGTACATGTTTTCGGATGGGCCGCCCCCACAGTTGAGTGCCGACTCTGACCTCCAGATTAAATTATATAGATTGAAAAAACAGACGCAGAGTTCCTGGCAACGAACCTAAAACCACAGCTTGATCGGTTAAAAAAAATAATGTCATGAATTGGAGGAAGCTGCTAATCTCCTTGATGGGAAGGGTGGTTCTCTTCAAGATGATGTCCCTGCCCCGGATTTTGTATATCATGCAGAACACCCCCTGTCACATACCAGAAAAATTCTTTAGGGACATAGACAGCGAGTTAAGGACACTGCAATGGGACGGGAGGTGCGTGGATCGCACTGGCCAAATTGCAGAAAGGGGTGTACGAGGGAGGATTAGCTGTCCTCGATCTCCAAAAGTATTATTGGGCGTCACAGCTCATGGTCATTAACGATTGGGCCTTTGGAGATAGGAATGATCCGGCATATAGGGTTGATCACTGGGCGATGGGGGATGAAGGTTACTTGCGGGATTTATACAATAGGGAATGCCCCAGCACATCTAAATAGTACAGATGGCATGGACTAAGGCTACTCGATTCCTGGGATGGGCTGGAAGGCTGACAGAGCAGACTCCTCTATGGACCAGTAACATGCTTCGTGAGGTGGGTCGACTATAGGGTTTTCACAAAATGGAAAATTATAGACATCGTACATTTAGAGGATGTGAGACGACGACAGGAGCTGATGATGTTTTTGGAGCTACAGACAGAATTTCATTTGGCACCCGCGGAGCATTATAAGTATTTGCAATTCAAACATGTTCTGGGCAGCCATCTTAAAGATGGAGATCAGGTTCCCGAATATAGTCCACTAGAAGACAGGTTATTACTGGATCCAATCCCGGAAAAGGCATTGTCTTGTACATATAAAAAAATTATGAATAACTCATCGGAAGTATTAACTAAGGTCAGAGAAGCATGGGAATCCGAAGTGGGACTGTTGGAAGATGATGACTGGGTGGAATCTGTACAGCGCAATTTAGATTAGTCCAATTGCGGATATTGCATAGGTCTTACTACACCAGTACACTCATGTATACGTTAGAGCGCATCCCAAAGGAAGAGTGTCAGAGGGGGTGTACTCAGAGGGAAACATTTTTTCATATATTGTTGGACTGCCCGATCATACAGAAATATTGGAGGAAAGTGGTCAGAATTATGTCAGGGGTGTTGGAAGAAGAAGTCCCCCTCGATGCCAGGTGACATATACTGTGTATGTCAGGTGAATTGTCATGGCTTAAATGTCAGAGAATATGGCTACAAGTGGCAGCAGTGGTGGCCAAAAGAATCATTGCCGGGGCATAGAGGGCGGTCCAGCCACCTTAAGTCTCCCAGTGGGAAAAATATATAAACTGGTGCTGCGCGGCCGAAAAAACAATTTACGAGACCCAGGGATGCCCGAAGAAATGGGAGAAAATGTGGCAATAGTAGGAAGATTATAGTGAGTTTGGAGGGGTATAGACTAGTTAGGCCGGGAGAAACAGGGGGGAGGATATCCGCAAGCTGGAATTAATAGGAACTACTAGTGTTATGACATGTTTTGAATAGAGGACTATGTAAAACATCAACATTATATGTAACACAATTTATGAACAAAATCATAATTGTGCTAGCTGAATATTGTTTAATAAAAAAGAATAATAAAAAAAAAGAAACATTCACAGGTGATGAGGGTGATGCACTATTCTTGGATTTACAAAATGCCAGTGGTCAAGACACCTGTCCTGAAACATTACTTGACTCGTCACACGGGCCACTAACCGGAGAAAGTGCCTTGTTTACAACGGGGGTCTGGAGAGCAGCTGATTTGATAGCTTTGCCGTCTATTGAGACAAAATTAAATATTCAAACAGAAATTCTCTGAACAGGGCATACATAATTGGAGCCCTTGCTACCGTTTAACAGTGCCCTTACGGATGCTTTGATGGCTAATTGTCAAAAGCCTTGTTCTTGTCCGCCAATCTGGTGCCAGTAGTCCCGCAACATAGACCTGCGCCCACTGAGCTGGACTTCTATCTAAGGACCTTACACCTGAAAGCCTCAAGTTGCAAGGTCATTCCGAATTTAACCTGACCTATCCTTCATATAAAAAATACAAGGTGACTCCTACAAAAAAAAAAATCTTCAAACCTGTCACTTACGTACATATATGTGGATTTTTTGCTAGGCAGGTGCACTCATGGTCTGTGGGATATGGCCAGCAAGATCTTGCTGGAGGTCCTGTGCGACTTAGTGCTTCTCTGGCTCCCATAATACATGATGGAAAGAATACAGTGAAGTACGTAATCTGTGTAGACCTGGAAACTACTGATTGCTTAAGACAGAGTGTTGGCACTAGCGTTATGCTTAAAAGCACATATGGATGAGGTCGACCAATTTTCTGGTGATGTGCAAGCAATGGATATGCCCAGACCCTTTGTGGGGGGGACAAGTGGACTTTACACTATGTTATGCTATAACCTATTTGTAAAGCGCACTTTGACCAAGGTTTCATGACGCTGTTTGAGCAGTTATGAGTTGACTGTTCTGACATGACTTCTCTAGGGACGGTTTACTCATGTGCCTGTATGAACAGCCATGTCTTAAGCTGCTTTCTGAATTGAAGCAGATCGGGGCAAGAACGGATCTCCCATGGGAGTGAGTTCCATAGTTGTGGTGCCAAATATCCAAAGCGACACCCACCATGTCGCTTGCGTTTGAATTTTGTGCTCACCAACAAATTTTGATGTTTAGAACGGAGATCACGGGTTGGAACATACCTCGGGATCAATTTGTTAATAAAGATTGGGCTATAACAATTTAGGGATTTAAATGTGAGGCAGGCGGTTTTGAAGGTGGCCCGCTGAAGCAGTGGGAGCCAATGGAGCTTTTTTTTCAGAGATCTGGCCGATTGCCACTTAGGCTGCTGATAGATCAGTCTTGCTGCCTGGTTCTGTACAAGCTGGAGCCTCTTGATCTGATAAGAGGGGAGGCCTAGATAGATTGAATTCGCATAATCTAGATGGGATAAGACTAGGCCAATCACAACTTGTATCAGTGCTGCCTGGGTGAGCAAGTGATGTATCTTTTGGATCTTTCGCAGTTGGAAAAAACATTTAGAAACTACTGTGCCTACTTGAGTGTTTAGGGACAGATATTTGTCAATAGTCACCCCCAGACTTTTTACAGAAGAGGAGGGTTTAGGGAAGGACCCTAGTTCTGCTGGCCAATAGTGACGGCCCCAGGAGATACAACTATCTCCTATCAGCAGTACCTCCGTCTTTCCGGGGTTCATTTTCAGATGGTTATGATCCATCCAATTGCGGATGAACACCATAGTGTCCTGGAAATTAGAGATAGATTCAGTGGAATTGTCTATGGTGAAGGAGAGCTGCAGATCGTCTGCATAGTTAAATGTTGTTACTTTCCTCTGTTTTAAGGCTTTGATTAGGGGAAGTAAATAGATGTTAAACAAGTGTGGGGATAGGGAGGAACCCTGGGGAACCCCACATGTGGTATTCAGCCCTGGCGCTGTAAAATTTGCCAGGCGAACAGCCTGTGTTCGGTCCTCCAGAAAGGAGGTAATCCAACTCAAGGCTCTGCCCTGGAAGCCCGCGCGTCCGACACGGTCCACCAAGATCTTATGGTCCACCGCGTCGAACGCGGCAGACAAATCCAAGAGAACCAGAGCCTGGGGGGTACCGATGTCAGCCTCCCTACGAAGCTCGTCCAGGACTGCCAAGATAACCATCTCAGTCGAATGCCCTGGACGAAAGCCGGCTTGATGAGGATCCAGATGTTCGGACTGTTCTATAAAGGCAGACATAGATTTTGCAACATGTGCCTCCAAAACCTTATGGGAGCAAGGAGATGGGGCGATAATTAGATGGTTCTGATAAGTCGGCGCCAACCTTTTTTATCAGAGGGACCACAGTGGCATCCTTAAATGATTTTGGGACGCAGCCTTGAGTGAGTGATGAGTTTAAAAGGGACAGGGCAGGTTGAGGAATGATGGAAAAAACTTCCCTCATTATATGTAGGGGGCAGCAGTCACGGGGGGATCCAGATTTGACTTTGGACATCAAGGAGGTGAATGCTTCTGCATCGATTGTAGGGAAACTATCCATAGTACAGGTATTCCTGAAGGAGTCAGGCAGGATCACAGCTGATGGAGAGCATGTAATGCTAGCTTTAATTACTGTGATTTTTTCTAGGAAGAATGTGTTCAGTTTATCACATAGTTCCTGTGTGGGAGTTGGTTTAGATGATACTCTGTCAGGGTTGGAAAGTTCATCCATGATCGAAAAGATCTCTCTCGATTAATTGGTGGACGTTAAGATCTTAGAGGAGAAATATTCTATCTTAGCTACCTTAATAGCTTTGTTGTATTTTACCTGTTCTTGTTTATAAAGGAGCTTGTCTTCAGGGTCATAGCGAGCTCTCCATTTCCTCTCTTTCTGACGAAGTAATAGTTTCATCTCCTTTAATTCGGGAGAGAACCATTTATGGGCTTCCGCTTTCCGGTTTATTTTAATTTTTTTAGGGGGGCAACGTGATCGCTTGCTGTTTTTAACCAATCAGAAATCTGTTTATCAGAGAGATCCACATTCTGGGCCGGTCTGGGTGTAGATCCAGCCAAGAAGTTTGTGAATTCAGATAAATCAATAGATTTCCAACATCTAGCAGTCCCGCCCTCAACCAAAGGGGATTTAGCCCTAATGACCAGGGTGAGGTCAAATGTCACCAGAAAATGGTCAGACCATATACATGGGTGTACCTTCAAGGCAGAGATGATAGGATTTGTCGTCCAAACTTGGTCCAATATGTGGCCCTTATTATGTGTTGGCCTAGAAATATGTTGTTTGAGATTAAAATTTGTCAAAAGGTTGGTAAATTCCAGGGAGTGAGGTCCACCGGTTTGGTCGCCAAACCAGTAGTTGAAATCGCCAATCAGCTAGATGTTGGAATAATTAGTTGCTAGATTGGCTATCTGTTCGCTCAGGGTGATGGGGAAGAGCGGCATAGGCTGAGGGGGTCTATAAACAACTACACATATCAGTGATGTGTGGTCCGAGTCAAGTTTAATCACTAGGTTATCTGCACTAGCTAGATTAAGGGAGTCGATCGATCTAAAATCATGTTTACGACGAATAATGGCAGCCACTCCTCCTCCGGCTTTTCCTGATGGACGGTCAGTATGCAGTATGTAGTAATCAGTAGGGAGTGCTGCCAGTATGTCAGGGGCAGAATCAGGGGTTATCCATGTTTCGGTTAGAAACAGGATATCAGGTAAGTCAGAGGAGAGTAATGTGAAAATTTCCAGTTGATGTTTAACTAGGGAGCGTGTGTTTAAATAGAACACCCTGAAGGTCGTGTGTTTGGGGGAAGTAGTTACCTTGTGGTTCCTTTGAATACCTAGCATTTCCGGGAATTTGTCACGTTGCTGCAGGAGTCCCAGACTATCAATACAGTTCCTGGTGGTTTTGTCTAAAAGGTGGTGTACTCCATGTAGGTTGCATACATCTGCAGCAGTATATTTCAATAGGTGCGCAGAGTGCAGTGCCCCTTGCCCCGTACTGGCGCGGACGGGCGCAGATGGGCTTGCCTTAGGCGCGCCTTCGGCGCGCTGCAGGCGTGCCCGCTGCGCCCGTCCGCTGCGCTCCCTGTATGGGGGGGCCATTTTGTACTGTCAGATGCGGGAGGGGCCGAGCACTAGATCGCTCGCCCAGATTCCCCACCAAGATGGCGGGCGCCAAAAAGACGAGGCAGATCCAAGCAGCGTTTAATCGGCTGCAGTGGGTTAGGGGCATGGGCTAAGTGAGTACTGGTCAATTTTTCAGTAATTGCAGTATAAAATACAATTCAGTGCAAAACGAAGAAATAAACGTGCAGTTTTTAAATGCGGCGTAAATTCAATTACAGCATACCAGTCCCGGCTTCTGCCTCAGGACAGACACTCTCACAATCAGGAATGCGGGTGAATTAGCAGGGTTTTTGTAATGTCAGATGCGGGAGGGGCCGAGCACTAGACCGCTCGCCCAGATTCCCCACCAAGATGGCGGGCGCCAAGAAGACGAGGCAGATCCAAGCAGCGTTTAATCGGCTGCAGTGGGTTAGGGGCATGGGCTAAGTGAGTACTGGTCAATTTTTCAGTAATTGCAGTATAAAATACAATTCAGTGCAAAACGAAGAAATAAACGTGCAGTTTTTAAAATGCGGCGTAAATTCAATTACAGCATACCAGTCCCGGCTTCCGCCTCAGGACAGACACTCGCACACTCTCAATCAGAGACGAGAGACATTTAAAGGTAGCTGAGCCACTCCACATTCTTTGGGGCTACAGACGACAGTGAAACGATTCCCCTACCAGTTCAGAAAATTCAGAGGCTATTGCAGGGGGCCGTGCCACTAAAGATGTCCAACGTGACCCAAATGACCTTTTCTTTGGAAAAAAACTTTATTAAAATACTAGGAAAATATCTTTCCATTTTTTCGGCCTTCAGTTAGACACAATCAATCATGAGACTGATGTTTGGAGGTAGAATTTTTGGAAGGGCTGAAAGGATGGTCCCCAT
This sequence comes from Lissotriton vulgaris, assembly GCF_964263255.1. NCBI lineage: Eukaryota > Metazoa > Chordata > Amphibia > Caudata > Salamandridae > Lissotriton > Lissotriton vulgaris. Next base: position 414,146,032 of record NC_141689.1, on the reverse strand, counting down.
ACTATCAAAACCAACGAGGATATGGAAGATGTTTACGAGGACACAACTCCTCCCTCTTCCCACAGAGAGGCAGAAACTTCTGTACCTATGGCGGGGGCAGAGGCAGATCCCAAAATTATGGACAGCAAGGTAAGAACCCCTCCTCTTTCTGCTTTTTCCAATCAAAAGGTAGGGGGAAAACTACAATTATTCAGCCAAAATTGGTCATTACTAATGAACGACTGTTGGGTATTAGAAACCATATAGGGGTTCAAGATAGAATCCAAAACAACACCCTACCAAGCACGACAACCTAGAGAGTTAACCTTAAATCAAGAACAATCAGCTCTAGTAGACACAGAGGTGAATCAGATGTTATTAAAAAATGCTATTTGCAGAGTGACAGTCTCAGAACAGGGTTTTGTGACTACAATATTTTTGATGAAGAAAAAAGACAAAGGCTAGTGCCCGGTGGTAAATTTAAAAGAACTGAATACCTTCCTAATTTACAGACACTTCAAAATGGAGGGTATTCACCTCTCAAGAGACATCGTACAAAAGAGGAACTGGCTTGTGAAATTAGATCTAAATGATGCCTACTTCACAATACCTATGGACAAGGAATCTCAAAAATATTTAAAATTCTCATGGAAAGGAGTAACATACCAGTTTCGGTGCCTTCCCTTTGGGCTCTCCTCAGCCTCATGGTGCTTCATGAACCTACTTGCTTGGAAGATTTTAGGAAATCCAAGAGATTCTCAGGCCTTTCAGGAGAGGCTAAAGATCTACTGGAGGAGTCATGGGCACCAGGAACAAGGAGAAGATACATTGGGGTTTGGAAAAAATGGCGTAAAAGGTAGTTGGTGCCTGGAACGGATTTGGATCATGTGGACGCTCTTGTAGTAGAATTAGCAAATTATCTTGCAGGTTTATTTAACTCAGGCCTATGTTATAGAACAATCAACTGTTATAGATCAGGTATATCAGCAGGCCATTCACTAATTAACGATTATTCTATCGGTTCAGACCCTGTGATCCGTAGGGTAATGAAGGGAATTAGACTTAATCGTCCCTCCCCAAGACAATGTATGACTCCTTATAGATTGTTATCCTCATTTTCAACCTTTTCTCTACATAGCCAGATAACTCTTTTCTTTCAAATAAACAATTAGCAACTAAACTAGCAACCTTACTCTGTCTAATATCCTTTAAAAGAATTTCAGATGTTAAAGCGTTAGAGATCTCGAATAGATTCTATTCTCCAGACGGAGTGCATTTTGAAATATGGAAAAGGACCAAAACTATGACCAAAAGCATCTTTTCTCCCGGTTTATAAAAAATTATGTGTAGTGGACTGCATGAAAACTTATGAAAAAGTAATGTGTAACATTAGACCTAAGGATGAAAAACAACTTTTAATATCCTTTGTTAAACCCTATAAAGAAGTATCCACAGCTACCATTGCTAGATGGGTTAGACTAATAATATCAGAAGCGGGAATAGATTTGTCCAAATTTGTGGCTCATTCTTCCAGCGGATTTATGGCTAGTAAATTGTTCTGGGCAGAAGGATCCCTTTCCAATATTTTGAAAGCTGCAGACTGGTCAAATGCATCCACATTTGCACAGTTTTACCTAGACCTATGGAACATATGATCAGTAAAGCGTAAAAAGCTTTAAACGTGCATAATGGTAGCCTCTGGTCTTGTCATGAAATGACAATTCTCCAATTATCATACAGAGAGAATCTTGGTTTCATTGAAGACAACATAGGCTAACATTATCCCACCCACCACACCCTGGTGGAAGATCGACTAAATTTGTTTGACTCAGAAATAGACTTTAATTAAGTATAAGTTAATGTAGTTTTTGAATTTAAATCTAAATTGTAACACTATAGCTTAGAATAGCTTTTAATGTATTTGTGATTACTTATAGGTATCTAACTCTTAATAAATCGGAATTGCCTGTTTTTTCCTCTCTTTTTATTTTAGTCACTTCATCTTTGTGAGAATCACGCCATTATCTATACATTTAGAGTAGAAGTAGAAGAAGTCATTTTAAAGAATGTATGGTTCTCCGTTGCAGCTCTAAGAGGTCTATACCTAGTTTCCATGACGTTATATATTGTTGTTTGGAATGTTCTTATTCATGATGTAATGTGTTCTTTAAAGGGCTGCATTTTGGGGCAGCAATAAAAGCATATTGCATAATGTTAGCCTCTGTTGTCTGTTGTCTGTTGAGAATCGTCATTCTCTCTTGGGACCTAGCGTCTCAGGACCATCCCTGAATTTGGGCATTGCAGTTTAGGAGTTGTGCAAGGGGCTCAATCGCCAGAGTAAAGAGGAGAGGGGAGAACGGGCAGATTTGTCAGGTACCTCTGCATATAGAGAAAGGGGTGAAGAGTGAACCGTTTATTTGAAGTTGTGCTACTGGTTGGGAGTACAGGAATTTAGTTAATTTACCCTTTGCCAGGGCTCTGTTTGTAGGCTTGCTGTCTGCCCAGGGGGTTTGTCTCGAAATAAAAGTGAAGCTCAGACGCCAGGTAGTCAGAGAATTACTGGTCGGTGAGGTACCAGGCATTGAGGTGCCACATAGGTCTTCTAGTGGGTTGTATGTCACCCAGGCACTTTGTGAGGGATGTATGGTTGCATATCCCCCGAGGAAGGAAATTGTGTCCAGACTTCTGAGGGATATCCATGGCTAGGAGGAGAATGAGGTTGATTTGTCTTGAAGGCAGCTGAGGTGTGGGTATAGGCCGTTGGTGGGGATACCAAGTCATCCACGCATCACATAGCTCCAGTGAGTCAACCCATGCTGTGAGTTGGCAGGATCCGGAATTACATACCTCTCCAGGAGAGCCAGTTGAGTCAGCCTTTACGTTAAGTATTGCCTTGAATTTGCCTCCTATGATAGTGGTACCCATTGGAAGGTTCAACATGACAGTAGTCAGAGAGTGGAGAAGTTTGGTATGTAGACCGACACGTAATTATGCTGTTTGCCCTCCACTCGGATATATTTACCATCAGGGTCCGTGTGGGTATTGGCCACCACTAGAGGAAAGCCACTGTACGGCAAGATGGTCTGACCCCCGGTATCCCTGGGCATACCCTGAGTGGATACTCTGTCATACCTGTATATTTGAAGGAAAGGACAGTGGTTACCTATCAAGTGGATCTCCTGCAGTATGAAGACACAGCGTACTGGACAAAGAAGCGCTTAATGCGGTTCATGTTCCAAGACATAAGCTTAAGGTTTCACACTGGGTTGTGAGACTGGCACTAGATAGTGTTACTAATCGGTTTCGGAAATTTGGTGTAGTGGCAATGCTGTTTTTATGGACGACTGTGCATTTATTACGATGGTGGACCTGACTGTGGCTCTTGTGACCTGGGCACAGTATAGTAAAACCTGTGCCAACAAACCTGCCGTTCAACTCTACCCACCCCATACTTATAACCCCAAAGCATCTGTCGCCCTAAACTTAGTAACAACACAAGTCATAAAGAAGACAAGAAACATAGGCATACAATGGGGACCTCCTCCAGTGCAGGATAACATGCCAAGTGTTTGAACAGAATATCCTAGTATATTTTCCAGTTAGCATGGACCCCCTGAGGGTGATGACTCATCTCCACCTTGGGTCATCATCGTGGGCCAGCAAGGATAACAACCAGAGAGCCAAAGAGGTCCAGTGTATGTGTACTTTGATCGTCCCACTTGTTGCCACCAATGGTTGTGTGCTCTGAGAGGAGTCCGGTCAATTGCGTTTATGAGCTCAGTTTTTATGCGATCTTGCACTCCTCCTCCTAGGCGGTGTCCACCCGGGGCAGAGAATACTTCGCAGTGGCTGTGCTTTGGTGCTTAAAATCTCGGCCTTTTCTCTGCCGCCCACTCCCAGGCCTGCTCAGATGTTTCAAAGAAGTAGGTTTTAAAATTAGAGATCAGTTTCAACTTTGCTGGGAAAATAAGCATTTACTGGAGGTTGAGAGCTCAGAGGTTTTATTTAACCTTATCAAAGGAATATCTACTCTATTGGACCACCCTAGTGTAATTAAGAAAAATCATAACGAAAGAGTTTTGAAAACAGAGGTCAAAAATGAAGTATCCGGGCATTCAGTGAGTGTGCCTGTGCTCCAGGAGGAGGCTGCTGGGGCAAGGACCTATGGACCCTTTTTACCACCATCCATGGCTAGAGTGTACCATCGGGAACCCATGATCTTAGCCACTTGTCTTGAAAACTTTTGATGTTAGGAGTATGGAACCCATGATCTTAGCTACTTGCCCAGAAAATGTTTTGCTGTCAGAAGTCGCTAGAGACCTGCTTTTTAAGGATCCCCACGTCATCTTCCACTGTGGATACCCATTGCACGGCCTTAGTGGCTCGGGTGACAACATTCCTGAGTGATACATCAACCTTAACCTCGCCTACCTTGGTCTCTACAGCTGTTCCAGAGTCTTGGATTGCCTAAAGGATGGTAGCGAGGTCAGGTTGCTCAAGATTCTGTTGTGACCCTGGTGAATTGGAGGAGAATCCTGTGCTGCCTTAGGACGCAGTTGTATATTGGCCCATTTAACTCTTTCCGTGCTGATGACGTAACCACTCCGTCATCAGCCGCGGTGGCGCTGTGCTGATGACGGAGCGGTTCCGTCATGGTCCGCTTACCGCGCTCCATTGAGCGGGCGGAGCCATGACGGAACCGCTCCGTCATGAGCACAGCTCAACCGCGGCTGGTGACGGAGCGGTTCCGTCACCAGCAGGTGCGTGCCGCGCGGCCCCCGTCCCCTTAGCGCTGCGGCGGAATAGCCGCCGTAGCGAAGGTGTTCAGTTTGTGCGTGTGCAGGCGGCAGGGTTTGTCCCTCTCCATAGTAACCACAATGTATCTGGTCCGGAGGTCGGCTGTAAGGAGCTAGGCGCACCCTGGCCCGCTTACCCTGTGGGCAGCAAAAGCAGCCAGGGCCGAGCCGGCGGTTTAGACTTTGTGGGGCACCACAGATGCCTGTCACAGGCCCTGGTAGGTCTGTATGTTATTGATTGCAGGGTTGGTTCTCAGGCAAGGCAGGCTCACTCTGTTCTGCTGCAGCACCGCACTTTGTGACGGCTGGCCCGAGTCTTCAACCTCCTGCGTCTCCCAGGGCAAATGGGGTGCCTCCCATCCAGCACAGGAGTCCAGATACTTCCAGGGCTGGTAGGTCCTCTATGCAGGGGCCCTCAGGCCTCCAACCAGATGAGAGGGCCTGGGGCCCTGATTAGTTGTGCTTCCTCAAGGCCAGGCCTATGTTGTCTTGGGATCCTTCTGACAGAAATCCCCAAGGTACAGGGTCCCGCTGGTTCGCACATGATGTGGTGGGGGAGGAAGGGGGAAATAAATAGTCCTCTACCGATTTCCACGTTTGTTGTGGGTAAGTCTGTCTGTCCTTCCAATTGTGGAGAAGACAGACTTGCACAGGCTCACAGCCACCTACCTCTTGACTGCAACCAAGGCAGGCCCACATCCGCTGTTTGACTCTGTCTCACCGAACCTCTAGGGCGAAGTCTGTGTGCCTTGCGGTCTGACCATGAGTGTGCATAAGAATCTTTGTAGGTTCCCAGGGCGAATTGAAACACCGCCTCCAGCTGCAGCATTCAGCAGGCTGCAATCATGTGCAGCGCAGCACTCCTGGTCCCGGCCTCTGTCTGTGCCCTCCAAATCTTTGGGGGTGGAAACCAAGACCTCCAAAACCAGGCGAGCTGATGTATAGGCCAGCAGAGGAGACATTTCTATGATCTTGCTGTGAGCGGGTTGGCAATGATGGCGGAGGTCAGGAGCAGTCCTGTAGGAGGTACAAGTTTTACTCTCCAAGCATGCCATTAAAAGTCGGCCATAGAGAAAGGCAAGGGATGCTATTCAAGCTATTTCCGAGAAAGGATGGGAACTTCAGGTCTTCCCTAAACATTTGGCTATTGAATGCATCCCTGCAGAAGAACACATTCAAAATGCTTACACTGGCTCAGATTCTATATGCTCTGGACCCAGAAGACTGGATGGTGTCCTTGGACTTGCCAGACATGCCATTTTATATATCCATCTTGCAGTTTCACTTGCATTACCTGAGGTTGCCCCTTACCGCCGCCCCTTGAGTGTTCACTAAAGTGATGGCAGTGATTGCTACCTTCCTTCGGAGATTAGGAGTACTTGTATTCCTGTACCTCAACAACAAGCTGCTGAAGGCAGGCTCGCTACAGTCAGTCATGGATCACCTCCAGACGACGGCCAAGCACTTGGGATTCTCCACGAATGAATAAGCTGATTTTTAAAGCGCAAGCAGCTGTCCCCGAGGGTGTCCCGTCACTAGCCAAATAACACTCAGCACTTGTAGGAGCACACAATTAGACTGTGGTTAACAACCACGTCTTCAGGATCTTTCTAAAATGATTCTCCGACTTGATGGAATGAATAGCAAGAGGGAGTTCAATCCAGGCTTTAGCTGCTAGGTAGCAGAATGGCCTTCCTCCTCTTCTTTGCTGTTTAAACTTTGGAATTTTCAATAATAAGGCTTTACTTGATCTCAAGAGTCTGCTAGGAGAATAATGAAGAAACCTATCCTGAAGGTAAGTTGGGCCAATACCTTAGGGAGTCTTAAACTGGATGTTTCGCTATTGGCAACCAGTGCACCTGTCTGAGATGAGGTTATATAAAGCATGGGGTAGTCCAAGAACCAATTGCCGCATTTTGAGTCACCTATAATCATTTTAAAAGAACCATAGGTAGACCAAGATACAGACTGTTAGTGTAGTGAAGTCTCAACTTAATTAATGTATGTACCTCTGATTTATGCGCCTGAAGAGGAAGACTTTCCAGAGATTTTTGTGGAGGTTTAAAAAATTGAAAAACACAAGCCAGTAACTGCCAGCAACTGGGGCAAAAGGAAGCTCATTTTCAAATTTGAAACACAGATTTCTAGCAGGGGTTACTGGAGAGGGTGGAGTGGGCAAGTCTTCAGGCCACCAGTCCGAAACTGAAAAGTTGGAGAAACTCAACTTCCAAAAAGAAGGGTCTCTGTTTTATCTTAGTTGCATTTAAGCAAACTATTATGCATCCACAAAATGACCTTTGTTTGACACAGAAGTGACCTGGTGGGGCTGCCATGTGAAGCAACAGAGTTGAGTTTCCTTGCTGTTCCTAAGATTTGCAATCCAGTATGACTGGGGGTACTACTGGGAAAGGTGTTAAAACCACTTGATTTTTAATGACTGGACTGATAAGGCTCTTGCTTAGTGACATATATGTTAAATAGAAGAAGATGCAAAGTAAAAATGTTGAGCCTTGGATAACAACATCAGTGAAGCAGGTAGCACGGAACTCCTGTGCCTCGCCGGATGGGGCCGCATCACTTGAATCCATACATGTTCTTCACAGCGACCTGAAGGAATCGTTTGGAGCCACTAAGTCCGCTCCAAAAGAGCTGGAGAGGACCAAGTAGGGTCTGTTGATCAGGGTACTGGCTGTGTGCCAGAGTGGATTGTGCAGGCTGCAAGGTACACATTATTTAGGATCATTTTAAGGATTTGTAAGGCTGCTTGTTTAAAAGAGAAACTTTTGAGGCCAAGGACATGGGTGCCATAGTCACATTGAAGTAGAGGATTGAGGCTTTGGACAATGTAAGGAGCCACTCTTCTGTCAGAGTTCTGAGGATCCCCTCCGAGGTACCTCCTGACTACCTCAGAAATGAGCTTCAGGGAATATTTTCTGAATTAATAGGCGTTACATTGTGATGGATGCTTTCGGACTATTTCAATGCAACCCCATCCAAGTGATGTTCTGGTGTTAATCTAATAGTGTTATTCAGATCACTGGAGATGCAACTTTTCAGGGAATCAGCAAGACGGAAAGTTGCATGACGATTTTAACCCACAGATGTAGATCAGTAAAAAATGGATCTCAGACGAGCTGATAGATATCTGTGCTACCTGTGAAACTGAAGGTGAAATGTGTGTTTTCCTAAGTGGATTCTGTCTGTGTTTTTTCTTTTATCACAGCTTGAAATTTTTGTTCATCATGGTGAAACCTTTTGCGAATCATTGAGAGAGTCTGGCTTCGCGGAATGGGGAATTGTCCATATTTTAGATTGTTGCAGACTGCATAGGTCCTTCTCTGGAGGCATTCCAGGTAGACTTAATTGTGTCTATTTGCTTTCCATTAACTGTTCTCCCCTTAGGGAGATTGGAGATGATATTCAAGTTTGTTTCAATATGTACATGCCCAATCTTAATGTACCACTGGGCCCATATTTCTCACATTTCTGGTCATCCGCTGTTCTACCCCAACTACTGGCATAGGGTATTGCAGGGGGTCCGACTGATCTATCTGAGCCCCTACACCCTACACCCTCACTACTCATTGCCTGCAGTTTCCTGTTGGTGTGCATGCAGGTGCACACAAACAGGACACTGCACAGGACACATTGACTCGAAATGACTTTCACCCATATCCCAATCGCCATAGCTTTGAAATTGCTGCATGCAAACTGTTTTGGGAACTTAACCCTCCTAATTTACAAAAGATCATCCATTTGAAGTCCATCTGACACGTGTTTGTAAATCGCATATTTCAAAGAGGCACTGAACATATTTACACCAACCCCCAAAAAAGGAATTTCTAGCTTCATAAAATTGTAAATTGTAAATTGTAAAATTGATACTTGTATAGCGCACTACTCACCCGCAAGGCTCTCAAGGCGCTTGTACGAATACCGCTGTGGAACCCATCCTGGCTTTCCCTGTGAGGCGTCCACTCCTGGGCACCCCATACCATATTTGGTGTCAATATATTGAGCAATGTATGCTGTAGTGGGCATCAAATTATTCCTCTGTAATTTAAAATGGTAAATTAGGCCTTCAAATCCCCCCACTTAACATTTGGCACATTACGCCAATATGTACGACAGTCTGAAACAGAGGTGTCTAACGTAGGTGCATGAGGCAAGATCCATGAGAGATTTTCAGGAGGGCCACTGTAATACCTGCATCAACAACCTCAGCAAGATCGAGACAAACCAAAAAGAATGAAAAGATAAAAGGTCAAGTCTTCTCTTGTTGCAATTTTAGGATGTGACACTTGCTCCTCACAAATTTCGACTAAGTCCCTTACTCCTGTTCTTCAGAAAGGAACTGAGGCCCATCCTCTTCAAACAACACCTCATCCACGGAGATAATCGATTTCAGCTAATAACCCTTCTTGTCCCATATCCACTCAGCGTCTCACCCGCATTCCTCTGTACTCTTCCCCCGTTTTTTTACATAACTTTCTTATAACATAACTACTTTATTTATTTTACATAACTACATTTCTTTCTAGTTAGGTAGGCACAATGTAGGTCCCTATACATGCACACGTCAAGCCATCTTTATATGAAGAAAATAAAGGTGGTGCCGTTATATTCACTAGCAGTAGGTATGCCATAATCTTTTATTTCCATGGACGGCTGTAGTACTGCTGTAAAGATACAAACATAATTGCAATGGCCAATTATACACATATGACCCCAGCTCCAGTGTCGGCAAACAGATTTGGAAAAGAGACATCATTTATGGCTTCTCTAGCAATGATGATGTCTGACGTGATGTAGGTTGATGCCATCTGTAATGTCATCGCTGGTGTCAGCAAACAGACCAGACAAAAGAGTTGTAGTTTACAACTTCAGTGATGTGATCATTGATTTCAGTCATGATGGTGCCATTTGTAATGGTGCCCTTTTCATCGAGTGTGAGGTTATGAGCAGTGCACATTAATGGGGGGTCCCATATTTGATGTCTGTTACTGTAGCGAGCACTATCACTTTGTGAGTCAGTAAATCAGAAGCACTATAGAGACTACATCACCAAGATTAGTGTAGATTAAATAGACCACTTCATCCTCCATTACATTAACACTGCATTTTACCCTTTACTCTATTGGTTACCTCTGAAAGTATTTTTACTAACTTGATCTTCATTAAATGGAGAAGCATGAACTTAATTTGTATTTTAGTTATATTTTTATTTCCCACCCTTATCCTTTCAATATGTGTGATTTTTTTAAATCCAAATTCTTTCCTTTTTTAAATTTTGTTCTTTTAGTGCAAGTTTGAACTAGATGTTAGAATTATGAATTGTTGAAAATTGTTTTTTTTTAGGTTAACCCTATACTTAAAATATTTTTCGTCAATGTGTTGTTAATTTCATTTACCTTATCTGGCCCTTTAAAATAAATGATTTATACATTTGAACATCATAGTAATCCAACGCTAGCATTTGTTTGTGTTGATATCTGTGTGAATAATTAATTCAAGTTACATAAACCTCTTTAAATTTCAAGCTCTAACCTTTATTATATTAGTTGTTCCTCTATATTTACATACATTCATTTAAAACATAGTTAAAGTACAGCAAGGGCTATGAGTTAAAACTGAAACTCCGGAATTCCACAAGTTAGGGTAGCTCTACAATTCATAGCTTCACACGCCAGTGATGCAAACCATAACTCACACACTAAATGCAATGCTTGTGTCATTACGTAACATGGCCACCTGTTGCAGGTAACCCATGTTCTAGTAATTTTAGAGTTACTGCCTGTCTGCAGTTTTCTTAAATGTTAAGGGCATTAGAAAATTCATCTTCTTCCTCGCCTCCAATGCCGTTTGCGGTTTCAGTCATTTTGAAAGGAGAAGCATATAAGTAGTTTAAGAGATAGGGTTTAGCACGATAGGGAACTTTTACTCCTTACAAGCTTATCTAAAACTTTCAGCCAATCCACAGGGTGTGCCTGCTCGGCTGAGGCAGATTAACATTCCCACTTCAGACGTCTCTGAAAAATGTGAGTAGGATTGGCTGAGAAACCACGACTGATCTACTAAGAATTCACTGTTAATAGAACCGAACCAATGTTGGCAGAGCCATGTCATGTAGTTCCTACAAGCCCCCCCAGGACCTGCATGTTTTGGATTAGCTAAACTGAGAGCTTGGTGTGCAGACAGAATCTGGACACCCCCACAGAATGAGTCAGCCGTTAGACCAGCTAGCTCTTCAGTGCCACTATCTCCCCTCTGCATTCTACAGTGTGGTAGGTAGTTTCTTGCAACCACTGAACATGAGAACCCTGATTCCTCAGGTATTATGGAAACAATACAGTATCTTCCGCTCAGTCGCTCGTGCTTACTTTTCTCAGAATACATGGAATGACGATTGGAAAAGGTTTTAATAATTATTTATTGGTCAAGTGTCAGTCTAGAATGAAACATGTTAGCTGCGACAATCAAAAGACAGGAGCAGACAAATGTAATCGCTAGTACCAATATCGTAAAAAGCAGATACATTTCTACCGTAGTGCTAATAAGATGAATAAAAGCATATTACATAAAACAAGAGCGTTGGCGTACTCCTACAATGCCTATCCTACCTAACCGTGCCTAGCCTAGAGGTGTAGGTGAAGCCTGTATGTGTAAGCGCTAGGATATGTCCTAATGGAACCTAATGGAGCCATGAATTTCCTGGGGAAGTGCTAGCTCCTCACCTGATGATTCTTAATGAAGGACTCAGTCTCTGCGTCGAGGATGGCACCCCACAAGGGATGTCAGATCTCTGCTTGCCAAAGGATCACCTGGCAGAGCCTCGTCTCAGTTTGGAAGAAATTTCTCCTCTGCCTTTGTAAGAGGGTGTGAGAGTCTTTTATACTAAAGCGGTCACTCCGGGGTTTTTCTAGAATCAATATGCTTTAAAACAGTTTCTAATCCCCTGCTTATCCTTTTCTAAACTAACATGATCATATGGAGCTGGCAGTTTGCCATGAATGAAAAAAGTGGTGACCCTTGTATAGAATACATCTACTGTGCCTGGGGACACGTTTTGTGTACGTCAGGTTCAGGGATTAAGATATGATACCAAGAGCCTGATGTCGGAGAGACAGAAGTAAGCTACTGGGTAAAAGGTCACCTGTGTAAGACTTATGTCGTGTGGATGTACTCGGTATGTACATGACGGAACTAACTTAAGGGACATGACAAAGCAGACCCTTTTTGCTCCTCTCTTTAGCTGTTCTCTTCCCTCATGCTGTGACTACACAAATGTAAAAATGTCAGCAGTAAGCTAATGTCAGGAAGCTCTCACATTTACATGGCGGTTCCGCAAATCCCCAGAGGTGCTTGTCTTCAGGAGTGGAAGACTATGGAAAAATGTGCAGAATATCATTGTTGCCCAAAAATAAGCCTTTCACCTCCGAAGTACACTGCACTTGAAAAACCTAAGTAAAAGCAGTAAATGCCAGGGGCTCATAGGACTCTAAAGAGACTTTTGTCGGTAGTGGTGGCCATCTTGAATGCCTAGGCTCTAGAGTATAAGTTCCTCATGGTAAATAAGATCCTTGCTAGTCAGTCGTGATACATAGTAGCAGTAGCTGGGACCTGATGTTGAAATCCTATACATTTGTTCTCTATATTCAAGATGTCTTTCGTTGACTTTGCTATCTTGCGTCACACTCACAAGGATACAGACTTGCACTTGCTTGCTTACACAGTCATCCTTTGGGATTCTGAACTTTATAGTTCATGTTTGTTTCCAGAAGAAGTCACCTATAGGATTACGAATTTATAGCTCTTTTTTTTTTAACCGGGAGTTGTCCACTTGGTGGGCGTACTCATTGCACTAGTATGTTTCATAAGGAGCCATCCATTAGTATTATGAACTCAACCACACTTGCTTATTCCATAAGAACTTCATTGTGAGTTATAAAATAATCATACACTAAAGGGAAATCATGTTAGCACAGAATGTCGTAATGTATGCAAATATCAATGGTTGCATATATGTGATTTTTAAGAGTATAGCTGAGACATACAATACTAATAATTGTCTTTAATGTTTCAGTTCTCAGGTTTTTACTTTGAACGTAAGTGTAATCACCAGAAGACATTACCAAATATTGAAGGTAGTTCTCTTTAGCGATCAATATGGTATAACCCAGAGTGTGATTTACATTTACCATATCAATCGTATTGCATTTCACCTCAGAAGAAGTACTGAATATCATTTCATAATAGAGAGTGGAAAATACAGAGTGCTGGCTGGTTTGTCATAAAATTAGAAGTCCAAGGTCCACACTACAGCCATACTAAGGTCTTCTTTTGTTAGTAAATACCAATGCCCCTGCAATGCAGATTGAACCCAGCTGCACCTACCTTGAACCTACACAGTAGTAGTGTCAGATATGTTGTGGGTTTGGCTAAAGGTGGAAGCTGCCATTAGTCCTGTTCGATCCGAATTGTAAGATGAGTGCATCTTGACAGCTGAGCTTGCTAAATGTCTGCAATAGTTTGTGCAAACTTGTCAGGCAGAACTAAAGGGATAAGCAAATTGAAAGGCACATTTCAAATTGTCACGATATCTCAAAATGTTAAACTTCTAAAAAAAAAACCTTGAACCTATTTGTAACTCTAATTTTTCAACTACCAAGCAAATTTCCACCAGACCAATGAAAGCACTCTTCAGAGTAAAGTTCTAGTGTCATGTCAAATTTGGTGTAATTCCGCTCAGTGTGTTTTTTTTGTAGCAGAGAGTAAAATTTCAAATGGAATTTAAAATAGGAAACACTCGTGTTTTGGCCTCCCCTTTATTCGTCCCTTCCCGCCCATGAATTTATCCGTATGAAACTTGACATATCATACTTATCCAGTTTCCCTATTTGATTGGCAGTTTTGAGCAAATTGTCAAATGGTGCAAACTTACAAGTAAAAAAAATATCTTTTCATTGGAGACTCAGACCTAATTATAACCTCCCAGTTATTGTCTGACTGTAATTTAGTATATGTCTACAGATGCACTTGGAATTTACTGACAACCCCCTCCCCCCTTCAGTGTTTACTAGGTGTGACCTTGACTGCTGAGCATGCATTTAGTTGTTCATAGCATGCTTATTGACTGGAGTACATTTTGGAGTTATTATAGGTTCCTGAAATTGGTATATACATACCCAGAAACATGGGACTTAGTGGATGCTGACCGACATTTGCAGCACCTCCCAGTCGTGGTCACAATCCCATCATTACCTTTAAGTTTGGGATGGCAGAAATGTCTTTTTTGTGAAGGTCTAAGGAAAGGTGTAAAGGATGTCTTTCTCTGAGCTGGAGCTGATTTTACACCTCACTTAAGGTTTGGAGTAATGACGTAGGCAGCAGGGCCATTGCCATATTATGGCCCAGTTTAAATAAAATACAAACCCCCAGACTGTTTTTTGTCAGTTGCCATTTAATCACGCAGCATGAGCATGGTTTCTTCCTCAAGTAAAAGTTGAAAATGTTTTCGGAGTTACTTATTTAATTCGCAGTCACTGAGTGAATGTACAAGGTATTTTAATTACTAAAATGAACCAATCTGCCTTAGCGGTCATAAAACACAACATACGATGGAACAAAGAGATGCTTAGTGGGGAGGTCTCATCTATAGAAAAGTGACTTATTGGTCGGGAATCCACTGAAGCATTCAGTTTTGATTTTGATAATTTTAGTAATATTTTCGACCAGATAAGAAAACTCTTGGTTGTGAAGACATCAAAGAGTTTTCATTGAAGATGGTGTAGAATATAGTGCTTAAACAAGAAACAGATTGAGTGATGCCATTACTGTCAGGGTTTGTTGCAGTGCTGCATTTGTCTTTTCCAGTCACGTTTTAAGGCCTGTCCAGTTGCAAAGGACCCCTACCTTCTAGGAGCCTCCTGGTAAAGTTAACTTTGGATCTAGCACACCTATGCATATTTCTGTATCCGAGCCTTTAATGTATAATTCAGTTATAATTCAGTTTTGTTCGGTAACACAAGGCTTGAATAACAGACAATGAGTAATAAAGTTCAAAGTTGTTCCAATCAGGGTCTCTCAAAATATTTCTTGCCAAGGCCCCTCAAAAGTCCTTAATATAACACTTATCTTTTCGTATCATTCATGCAGAATCGACCGTGGGTAGACTCTGTTACTCTGCGGTGCTCACAGTTTGAATCCCATGCTGCAAAATGTGTTGTGAATATTTAGTGGATACACCATTAGTTCTGAACAAATATGAGGTGCTTTTCAGTGAGCTCAATATTAGTGATTTGTAAGTTCCTTTTCCTTCTTTTACTCTAAGCCAACAAGGAAGCCATTGCATTGCTTCCGATATGTCCTACTCTCACTTCAAGTTATTTAAGGCAAAGGAAAGCAACGAAATAAAATGATCCCCTTCATTGCTTTTGCTGTACCCGATCAGTCGCTTGGATGCTTGTTTCAAATAAGTGAGGTCTCCATGAGTCGAAGTTTAGTTTACAGATATGAAGCAAACATAGGCTGCATGTACCCGTAATCTTTGTGTTTTGGGCTGTCCACTGTTTTGCCTATAAAAAGCATAATATACATGTACGTTTATAACTAGATGAGAAGTTATCAACTTTAGAATATATTTTGCAGCAGCAGATCATTCTATAACGTTTAGCTGGAAGTGCCAACAATTATCAGCAGTTTGGGCTGACCTAGTTCTTTGGGACCAGGTCAATACTGGTTGGTATTTAGTTTATGATATTCTGTAATAGCACAGACAAGCGAAAAACACTGGTGTGTAAAGCTCACCAAGGAATAGCTGGTGGGGAATAAGCATTGGATCAGGTATTCCTTTACATCCTTATTGTCTAAAGATACAAATAAAAGTTCACAGTGAACCCTGCAATAGACCAGCACCTGATCTGCTTTCCTAAATAGTATGAGTGCGGTGGAGATCACCCACCAAATTCGTGTGCACACTGTTAAAGCACCCACTGCCACGATGCAATCCAAAACTGGATTATAACAATTCTAAAACAAAAGCAAAGGTGCACCACTAAATATCACAGAGACTAGACACTGAATGAACTATCAGATACGTGTCCACGGTGTTTTTCTTTAATTATCTTCTTTTATTCAAGTTGCATAAAAAATCATTCATGTTTAGAAAAGACAGCCGACACGCTTCGTCCGGTCAAATGGACGTCTTCAGGGCTGTGAATTTAACAAAGATATATGCACATATATAAATATACACCAATTAACACAAACAAATACTATACATATTAAAATTAACAACAACAATAATATACATTACAGTCATTGAGACAGGAACACTATGTACATCATAAATACCTAAGGAGATTTGACAAATATATACATAGACGTTAGGTCAAACTGACATTTACATTAAATACACTCCTTCCTTCATCAAGAATGTACATGATTTAACAAACACTACAATTAAAGGCACCTCTAAGTATACAACAATTATTTAAAAAATAGGTGAAAGGGAGGGTATTTCTTGAAAGAGAAAGGGGAAAGGGAAAAAGGTTAAGGAAGGGAGATGGAGAATAGAGAAAGAAAAAGAGTGTAAAAAGCTGTACAGTGAGTACATGAATGGAAAGATGACCTATTTCTATGTTGAAAAGCCCAAGTATAAGTGCCATAATACTGCCAAATTTATTCTGCAAACTTTTATGCTCTGCTGTCTACATTAGGTTTTGACTTTTGGAAAGACAACATTGAGACAAAAACTGTCTGGGGCACAAAAGACTGGCAGGTGCAAGGTTTAGAAGCCCTGTTCAGAGCCTGCATTATACCAGAACAAATAATGTTTTTAAATGACACTGTTCAACAAACTTCTTGTCTTGGCCTGGCTAAGATAAAAGATTTAAATAAAGCGTCTATACCTAAACCCTCATCTGACAGTAATGATACTACAGAAGAGGAGACAGACGTACCTTATATTTTGAAACAGAACTAATCCTGATTGGAAAAAATGGTTGATCTGGCCCACAGACACAAATAACTGTCAAGATAGATTCCTGAACAAAACACAAGGGTTCACAGTGAAGAGGCCAAATCCAAGATACTCCCAGAGACAACATCCAGGGATAGTAACTACTTACAGTGGAGGAAAGCTATGCCTTGAGTGGCTACAGAAATCTACACTTCCAGAAATCAAGCAACACTTATCTTTACTTAAAGAAGGAAATGATTTGTGAGATTTCCTAATGGGCCCTCGCAAACCACGTCGAAAGCGTTTCATATACGCCGGAATATACGCTGCGTACAACAAAGCTTGGAAAATAATGCAAATGGAAACTGCAGAAAGAATACGAGAAATTGATCGTATTCATTTAGGGAAAGCTCTCTCTGTAGTGGGCAATGGGTTAACAACTCTGTCCTCCAGAATATATTCTTTGGACAGCATTGTATCCTCTGCAATTGACATAATAGAGTAGGACTTGCTAATGTTACAACATGGCCAGTCTCAATTACGTTCTATAATGCAGCTAGGCTGGACGTTGCAAAATCTTCTTTCAGGCTACCTGCCATGGCGTCTAATCAACACAACGTCATTGTTTGCTGTATTTAACCTTACAGATAAACAAATCTCTTTGGCACAAAGAGGAGCAGACTATACAGTGCTGAGCATTGAAAAACTGGAAAGATTACCATTGACAGTTTCTGAGAAGCCTGTCGTTGAATGGATAATACATGGCACCATCGTGATACCAGTTACGATTTTCCAATTTCAGTATTGCCTACAGCATATACCAGCGGGCCTGTATGAAAGGTTGGGTAAAGAATACATTAAGTCAACCTGAACTTTACTTACACACACATATGTTGGAATGGGGGAAAAGAGTTATTTCTTAGTGGAAAAAATTGTAAGAACTCACTAAGTGTTACACTTTTGTGCCAGAGTATTCATTTACACAGAGCCTGCGAAGGTTCTGCAAATAACCTCTCTTGCCTCCTGCACGGTACACCCTCCACAGTGATAGAACCAATTTTCAGGCAGCTATCCAATGGCAGCTACGTTATGCTCAATAACCACAGCTGTTGTGGCATGTTGCCAGGAAAAGCGTATCTAGTTAGTGTGTCATCCATGGTCACTTGTTGTATTCAAGTATTTTATACAAAGAGAAAGAGACAGACAGGGGTACGGCGTTATGGCCTTCACTGAATATCTCTTCTATACGAATTGATACTTTAGGCAGAATGAAAGCCATTCTTTTGCAAAAAACTGTGCCACTGACCTCGTCCAGAGAAACGTATGATTTGCAGGTTGCAAGGACTTATGCAGAGATGCATGCATTATTATCAACAAATTGCCCAGTACATTTCGCGTAAATGTTAGGTCAAATCTTAAACATATCTGATACCAACGGCATTGCACATGTATTTAAGACGATTTTTTCAGGACTGTTAACACCATTTGAAGCAGTCCTCGCCATTTTTCCATATTTCATGCAATCTGTGTTCGGCGGCCTGCCTCTCATTTTGGGACTCGTAGCAGGAATTCTATTTTTATTCCTTCTGCTCCGATATGGCAAGTCCAGTCACCAGCGATACCGAGACTACCATGGAACAAGCTCTCCTTGCCATGAGGTATCGTGAACTCATTACACAGATTCTTGGCTTGGCTCGTTTAAGAGATCTGAACACCACCTGGGTCCTTTAGTTCAGACCAATCTGGCAAGGTTGCATCTTACCTGTTCTACGATGCCTGCTTTGCGGAGAGGAATGCGTGTTGGACATTTGTCTTACACTTCCATCAGTCCTGCCATTGGATGTTGACGCCTTGCTAGGTCCGGTAACGACTGCATCGTGTTGCCCCCAACAGCTGCCAATTCTGATGACGGCATTCATTGAGGTCTCACTGGCAAGTCTAACTGAGGGTGAGGTACGTGACACTACAGGCACACAGGTACCACCTACTGCGGACATTGCTAATGCATCAAACGCTGACGGCGATGATTCTCATCTATGCACATTTGACCTGCTAACTGAAATGGTTCCACTTTCACCTACTATGGTAGACGGTTTCTTTGCCAGCCTAGACGATCTGATATCTTCTCCTGACACCAAGAATAACTTTTGATTCATCCACACAATGTTCCCTGAACTCTGAAATTCGGCCTTCGTTTTTTCAAAACAAACCGTCTAACAATTTGAACTTTTTCCAAAATAGAACTTTTAGCACAGAGTAATCTGCTTAAAGTAGAACTATTCTTAGAGAACAAGATTTCTTTTGAAAAACTTCCTAAATGACAATATTTGAACTTGTCCTAAAAACGAAACAAGTTTGTATATTATGCTATTGGATGGTCTCGACCTTTTTTCTGTACCTTAAGAGACATTTCATGAATGTAATTTCATATTTGATAAAGGTTAGAATGTATGCTCTCATAATAGCTTCATATCTATTGAGACCTGCTTTTCATGCAATTTATATGTATTTCATGTGAACAACCGTTTTTCAAAATGCAATTTTGTATTTTGGGTGGCATTGAAAACACTTGCCTTAGATATGTTCAGTGCTTATACATTTTATCTTATTGAACTTATTATCGTGGAGTGGGTGTTATGTACGAATCTAGGACCCTAGTGTAATTTTCCCGATGCATGCCCATATATAGGTATAAATCACCCGATCTTTATATAGGCATAGAAATAATACCCTTGCTTAGACTGAGCCTATGCAGCCCAAATACGGCATGGCTACTTCCACTAAGTTCCGAGAATCCACAAACGATTTCTTGGAGAAACCCGCCTTCAGCAGCTAGCGACTTTCCCTTGCCTGAATACTAATTTATCTAGGCAATCATGGAGTTTTCAAAGAACTGAGTCTTTGATGACGTTATTATGTCCAATCATACGTCAAACTCGGCACCTTCAAGGTATAAATATGCCTACATTTTTCCAGACAAACACACAGTGGTTTGGAGTAGTTCGACTATCTACTTGCCCGAAGCGCCCTGCAACAGCAAGTGCCGAAGGAAGCCGACCCTCCAGCTGACACACTGAGAGACGCTGTTTCCAGGCTAACCTTGCGGGTTGCTGTGAAATCGAGTCCTGAGAGAGAGATACAAGACCTCCGGCGTGTTGGAAAGCAGCAAAGACCGTTCTAATATTATAAATAAGATTGCGCATAGGGACAAACCCAGACTGTTCTGGGGCCACCAGAGTAGTGACCATAGGCTGTAAGCGGTTAGAGAGCAATTTAGCAAAGATTTTCGCATCCACATTCATTAGAGATAATGAGCGATACGAGGCACATTCGTTCGGGTCTTTGCCCGGTTTAAGGATTGCCACAATAATAGCCTCACGCATGGAGGGCGGCATGGAGCCTGAATTGGCCATATCATCGAACAAGCTAAGCAGGTGGGGAATCAGCATGTCCGAAAATGCCTTATAAAAGGTCACCGTGAGGCCATCACTGCTCGGAGCGCGCCCACCCTTCATGGAGGTTAGCGCCAACACTATCTCCTCTTTCTCAAAGGGGCGAGCCAAAAACATACGGTCCATGTTAGAGAGCCACGGGAGCTCTATGTGCGACAAATAGTCTACTATTCGTTTCTCCGGGGCACGTCCCCTCGATGCGTACAGGGCCTTATTATAGTCTCGAAAGCGCGCAGTTATCTCGTTGTTCCGAAGCGGAAGCCCGGAGTCCCTGGACCTCATCATCGGGGCGGAAGAGTTCTCCCTGCTTTGCTTAGCCAAGCGGGCCAGTACCGCGCCTGGGCGCTCACCCTCACAATAAGTCTTGGCAATAGCATACTTCCCTTGGTGCTTAATCTCCAAGTCTGCCTCATCGTTGTATTCCCGTAGAACCCCAGCAATTTCCCGATCAACAGAATCCCCACCAGACCGTAATCGCAGCTCCTCCAAATCTTTAACTTTCCGTTCCAAGAGTGCAAGGCGTCCCCTGATCGACCTCAGCACGCCCCCGTGTTTAGAAATAGTAACTCCCCTAGCGTAGAGCTTAAACCCCTCCCAGACCGACTGGAACGAATCGACAGAGCACACTTTAGCCTCAAAAAAAGTCTCCAGTGCCTTAAAAAGCTCCTCTTTGAATAGAGGGTCGAGCAGGGAGAAGGGGGGAAATCGCCAGGAAAAAGGTGGAATCCGGCGCACCGGCACACAGCAAGAGAGCAGCAAAGGCGAGTGGTCCGAGTAGGTCCGCGGGAAGATCTCACAGGATCGTATGTTCCAAAGGAAAGAGGAGGACACACACCAATAGTCTATCCTCGTATGTATATTATGAGGAGCTGAGTAGTGCGTGAATCCGCCCCGTAGCGGATAACTATGGCGCCAAACGTCACTCAAGTCAAGGTTAGACAATTGCATAGACAATGTGCGTGCAGAGGCCGAAGGTGTCCGCGCCGGGCCATCCGACCTATCCATCTCCGGGAGTAGAGTCAAGTTAAAATCCCCTCCCCAGAAAACGACCCTGTCAACTAGCATGTGTACTTTCTGAGCCAGAGTAGTGTAGAAACTAGGGAGATCAAAGTTGGGGCCTTAGGTATTCACTATACATATGTCTAATCCTTTACCAGAACAGATCGTAATTGCAAAACGGCCTTCACTATCAGTGTTCACCGGTGTCCAAGCAAGAGAGGACCCAGGATTAAACCAAGTGAGGACCCCCCCGGGCATGAGTAGTAAAACCTGCAGCATGGACATTAACACGGAGCCCTCTGTAACCAAGGATGGGACTATTTGGTGGAAGGTGCGTCTCCTGTAAAATCGCAATATCCACCCTGTGCTTTGCCAAATATTGAAGAACTCTGCGGACCTTGCGATGGTCATTTAAGCCCTTCACATTCCATGTAAGGAGCTGCAGCGTATCAGGAGCCGCCTCCGCATCCGTCATGGCACCTGCCATATGTAAATAGGGAACAGCGCACCTGCCACACTCTGTGTAGAAACGCGGGGAATTGTGTGCACTTCTCTGCCACCCCATCCAGCTCGCCCACATGCCTCAAACAACAGCAGCTTCGTACCGCAAAGCCTGAGAAAAAACCCCAGAACATTATCCCCCCATCCCCCCACCCACGCCTGCCTACCCCAGCTAGGCCGTGCTCATCTGTCCATCCCGACCAGCAGACCCCCTCACATCCCCCAACAACAATACAGCCACTATCACCCCCAGCACCCACACAACATCCATCCCCCCCTCCCTCCCACAAAAGAACCATGGTAGCAGTGGTAAGTACACGAGGGCAGAAGTAGCCAAACTAACACGTGCCAGTGGCACCCAACAAAACTAGCCTAAAAACCGCCCCCCGTCACCCCCCGTCCTAGAACCTTGAAAAAGGAAAGCGTGGCAACGACACCACGATGCGCTCATTTGGAAAACCATAAAGACAGAAAAACAGAAGGGCATCACATCAAAATAGTTCACTGGGCCCAAAGTAGTATTAGTGCAACCACGAGCTATGCAGCATAGAAGGGCACACTGTCAAACGTATTCCAGCAGGCAATGATTTACAGACAAATTTAATGGCAGACCCATACATAGCCCTGATAGTGGTGCAGTGACATCAGGGGTTCAAGGCAAAATGGTTCAAGTTCAGTATAAAAGAGCTGTCAATACCTGAGGAACAGATATTAAACACAGCAGTCTGGGGGACACCAGGTCCCACGGGCCAGAAGATGCATCTGCCAGCCTAAAGTTAATAAAACATAAACCAAACCTGAGGCGTCCCATCCTACAGCAATCAGCTCGCAGCATGTCTCAATCAGTCCTGGTCCTCCAGGGAGCCCCCTTCCAGATCGTCGTCCTCCTGTCTCGGCTGTCGCTTCTCTCACTGACAGTCCTTCAGGGCCTTCTGCAGCACCTTAGGGTCCGTAAAAATGAGGGACTTCCCCTGTCGATTGACGCGCAATTTTGCCGGATATAGCATCGCATAATCTGCACCCAGATCTCGTAGCTGGCTTTTCATAGGGGCAAACTGCTTCTGGGCCTCCTGGTCCCGTGACGTGAAGTCAGGATAGATGGACAAGGTGGAGCCTTCATACTGCAAAGGCTGTTTCTCTGTAGCCAGTTTAAGTGCAGCAGGCCGATCCCGATAGTTCAATAGCTTGGCTATAATAGGTCGCGGGGGAGCCCCTGGCTTTGGCCATGGCCCCAAGGAGCGGTTCGCCCTCTCCACCACAAGCATGTGAGAGAATGCATCATCTCCCAGCAGTTTCTTCAGCAGGTTTTACATAAAAAGCTCCATGTTACCCGTAGGGGTGCTCTCCGGAAGGCCCGTAACGCGCAGATTACAGCGTCGCGAACGGGCTTCCAAGTCCTCAGTTTTATCCAGGAGCGACTGCATAGCCCTGCCAATCTGCCTATTGTCCGACTCCAGAGTGGTGTGGGCTTCCTCAACCTCAGTAAGGCGACGCTCCGACATATCCAGTCTCTCCGCATGCTTATCCAGCCTCTCAGCCATGCGATCCATACAATAGGTTAGGTCATCCAATTTCGTGCCAATAGCAGTCATGCCTCCCTGAAGGTTCTTTTCCATGGCTAGGAGCATCTCTCTAAGGTCCTGTTGTTGCGTCCCCTCCAGCACGTCCCCATCAGTCGTGCCGCCACTCCCAGCACCTTCGCCGCCTTCTAGTTTTTCTGCGTCAAGGAGAGTTTCGGCTGTGTTCTATCCTGTCGCCCCATGTTGCAGGGAGAAGCCCCTCCAGGCCCCAAGGTCAGTTCCGCGGTCAATGCACACTTGGCCAGTAAAGTTCGGGCCAAGTGAGTCGTGATGTCCCTCAGGGGGGGAGAGGCGGTGCAGCAGGAGAGTTAGGAGCTCCCGCAACCCCCACGTGTCCAGCAAGTCGTCAGGAAGCAGCCCGATATCAGCAAAAGGGGGGAGCAGGTAGGAGCTGCGCTCGAATATCCAAGTAGAGTCAAGCAATCCACAGGGACACGAGTTCCACCCACTATGACCACTCACAAGCCCACAGACTGGGGAGTAAAATAAAGCTGGCATCAAATGGGGCCCGGGGCAGCCAATAAAAGCGCAGGCAAATGGGTACACCGGTCTCCTTGACACAGACCTCGCAGGGGGGGGGGGAAGGGGTTCCCCCGTCTCAATCAATAGGGAGCGGCTAATGCGTGAAAAGTATGTTCTGCTGCATCCAACTGCCTGCACAACACCAATGGGGTGCTCTAAGGAGGAAGCAAGTACTGGCGTTCACGATGTACCCAAGCAGCTCTCCCCAGTTGCAGAATATCCACCGAGGTCAGGCGTCTCTCCGCACCCCCAGGCCCCTCAGGCCCCAGCCATTCCGCTCATCAGCCTCAGCGTCAGACTCTTGAATAGTCCACACCAGGGGCAAGGGGAGAGGGAGACCCCACCGCGCCAATCACGCAATCCCGCTCACCGCCAAAGTTTTGGGCCGCGTCTCCCTCCTCCGCACAGGGTCTCGCAGCTCTCCGCACCGGCGGGTGCAGTTCCAGGGGCGGCCGCTGTGGAAATCGAGACCGCGTCTCACATGCCTGCCACTCGCCTCCGCACCGAACCGCAGATCTCCGTCCCCCAGGCGACTTGCCCCAGCCGCACCGCCGCAAACTGGACCACAGCGATCACGATCACTTCTGGGCACAGATTCGCCCCGTTAAGGGTTCCAAATCAGCAGGATAAATGAAGGATGGCGGTTCAGAGCGGAGGAGCTCCGGACTGAGGCAACCATCTCGGTTGCCGGCTAGCTCCCCCCCCCTAACTTTATAATACTTATCGTATTATATACCTTGTACTTTATTACCAGTATTACGACTGTAGCAGTACATTTCTTATGCTTGAGAAAGAAGACTGTTCAATAAATACTTTTTATTGAAGACGCCCGTCTCTCTATTTGCTCTGCACCTCTGGTGAAACGAAGCATACACGATTTACTGAGTAAAATAGCTATCTATTGTTTCCGCGACTCTGGAGATTGATTTCTTATTCTTGGGAAACAAAGTTGTCATGTTTATGCGGTTGTCAGAAACTAATCCCTTCTTGTGAATTCGAGAAAGTTTCAAGTGACCACTGAGCTAGCTGGCACTCACAATTAAGTCTAATATATTCGATAGAGACCTAGTCGACCCCAGTCCTATGTCTAAACTATAGTATATGTTATTCCAATGCGCGAAGCCTATTGGGAATATAGGAACTACACTACAATTTATTTTGGGTTCTGTGGAAAAATGAAGCTAAAATGAGTATAGTTCCACATTTATTTAACCAATAAATATGCACTCATGCTTGAATCCCTGCCAGGTTTCAATACTGTAAACACCAGCAGAAGATAAATGTACTTATATGAAAATATGCAAGTTTCATTATGAACCTTGTGCATATCTACTGCTGTTAAAGCCTCTTTACTAAAATTCCTTTCTTTTTTAACCTACTTATCTATCAATCTACTCATCTATAGTCTGGCAGACAGTATTTAGAATGACTCCATTTCCGTTTTTATCCACATTTAAAAATAAATACAGACAAGAAATGTTTTCTGTCTGCATTTATCTGTAAACATCCTTAAAAACAGAAAACAGGGAGCCTTAATTGTAGTGCATCGCATGAAATAGAAAATGGTGCAAAAATCAATGTTACACAATTGATACTTTCAAACTCAATGCTTGATATTATTATAGTCTTCGAATTATTAAAACAATTTTATTATAACGATTTTTAAGAATAATTTACATGTATGTACTTAAAAAGTTTGTAGTAATAGACCAAAATAAGAGTTGAACATTCCTATACAATAGCCACTCACAACGTTACAATTATTTTTCTATATGATATACTTAATTTTGTTATGCTTGAATCTACTTATAACTTTATATTAATGAATAAGAAATGCTAACTTTAAATGCATTAAAATGCCTTTTTTTGCCTAAGCTGCATTATTTCATAGCCTGGTGTATGGATTTTTGTTATGTTTTCTCAAATGTTGCTATTTCCGTTTTGTTAATGCAACATTCATTAAACAATAAGATACTTTTCTATTACTTCATTGTGAGTGGGAATTCAAACTTTTGACTAAATCCATGAAGAGCAACTAAGTATATACGCTCTTTGTCAACTAACCTGTGAGGACGGAATGGACAGTGGCTTCTCATGAGCGACTTTAGAAAATTATTATTATTATTATTTAATTATTATTATTTAAGAGTTTGATATAGCGCTAGCCAGACCTGAGGGTATCCGAGCGCTTTGCAAAATATATTGTGCTGCAATTATTTATCCAGTATTACAATAAACAGCATTGTCTTGTATCGATTCTGGTTTAGGTGGTCTAAGGAGCGAATTAAAATACAGGCACTAGAGAACTTTCTTGTTGTAGTGTCTATGTTCTGCGCTGGGCAGGATTCCTTTGGTGGTTGAGATCTGTCACATTGTGAGGCATCTCTCCATTCAGATGAGATCGGTTGAGGAAGAGGTCATTGAGCTGGCTTTTGAAGTTTACGAAGGAGGGATTAGTCTTGATGTGGACTGGTAACGAGTTCCACATTTTGGGTGCATTTCCCGAGAAGGAGCAAGACAGAGATTTTTGTTTGTGTTTTTTTTGTGGAATGAGAAGAGTGTTGGTGCTTCTGAGGTTCCTCGTTTGTCCTGCCTTCTTGAGTTTGAAAGCCAGGTAGGCTGGTTAACTGGTGTGAAGAGCTTTATGTGTGAGGCAAGTATTCTTGAAGTTGGCACGCATTTCGATTGGGAGCCATTTTAGTTCTCTTAGAGAGGGAGAAATGTGTTTGTATTTCTTTACTCCAGTGATCATCCTGGCAGCTGCATTTAGAGTTGCTAAGTGAGATTTTGCTGTGCCCGTGAGTGTTGCGTTCCCGTATTCCAATCTGGACAGGACCAAGGATTGTGTGGCCAGTTTAAGGTCGTTGAGGGGAATGAAGGGTTTTAATTTGGTGAGAAATTTTAGGTTAAAGAATGCGCTCTTCGCTGAGTTCTTAATATGTTTGTCCATGTTTAGGCTTGGGTGCACAGTGATTCCTAGGGATTTTACAGAGTCTGCCAGGGTAAGATTACAATTAAGAGCGTTTCTTTGACTAGGGGGGTCTGCTACTTGTTGGATTTGAAAAGGATTTCTGTTATGTCTTAGTTGAGCTTCAGGTGGTTGTGGGATAGCCAGTGTTGGACTTCTCGTAGAGTGTTGTTTAATTTTTGAATGTCTCCAATTGAGGATGTTTCTAGGTAAATCTGTGTATCATCTGCATAGATGTGGAAGGGGATGTTGTCTTTTTTTGAGTATGAAGGTGAGGGGCTCCATGTAGATGTTAAACAGTGATGGGGAGAGAACTGATCCTTGTCGGACTCCTCTGGTTATGGGGAGAAGGTCAGAAGTGAAGTTGTTGGTTGATGTGGGAGGCTTGGCTGTTTGTTGTTTGATGAGATTGAAGAGTTCTTTGAGTTGGTCAAGGTGGGTTGAGGACGGGTTGTTCAGCCAGAGTCTTCTTTCAGAGTTTAGGTCTGTATTGAACCAGGCTCTCGATGGATTGTTCCGGAATCTTTATGGCTTCAAGGGAGCTACTTGGTCTAGTATGGTTGTCGTTGTATTGTAGTGTGAAGTAAGCTCAGTCGTAGATAGGTAATTCGTGTTGGGGGAAGTAGTGTTCTTACCATTTCTTCCAGGTCAGCAAGGGGAATTGTTGCCCAATGAAGGGCATCCTGTGGACGGGGAAGGCAGTGAATCAGATGGTTAATGTGAAATAAGATGAGGTGGTGGACTGACCAGTCGACAGGAAGGATGTGGTCTATAGTAACTGTATCTTCCTTAGCTATAATGGGGTCCAGGATTGAGCCTCTTGTGCGTTTCCTCTGTGCAGTGTTGGATCAGGTTATTGTTGAGAAGTAGTTTGTTTAGGGATTGGATCAGAGTGTTATTTTCATCGTTCCAATGTAGGTTGAGGTCCCCTAGCATTATGTTGTTGGGTCTAAGAGTGAGCAGTGAGTTATCAGGTCGGAAAGGTGTTCTCCGAAAGAGGGAATGTTGCCTGGCGGATGGTAGAGGAGGTAGTAGTGTATCGTTGTGTTGTTCTTCGTCTTAATGGTGGAGGATAGATATTCAAATGTATTGAAGGAGGAGGAGTCTATTTCGGTTATTAAGATGTTGCTCTTGTGGATGATTGCAATATCCCAGCCACGATAGTTCGTTCTGTCTTTGTTTATGATTGAGAACCCAGGGGCACAAGCATGTCAAAGATTGGTAAGGAGTATTCGTTCAGCCTAGTTTCTGTGATGAAGGTGATATCGATGTTGTGGGTTAGGATAGTTTCTGCCAGTTCTGTTGCGTGTTTGGTCGCAGATCTACAGTTTATGAGCATGCAGTGGGTCGTTGTCTTGTTGTCAGATATCTTCCGGGAGGGGCCATGGGTATGTTCGTGAGGAGGGCTGGTGGTCTCTCCGTTCTTGGTGTGATGTGGTATCTCCCAAATCCCGTGATTACCTGTATCGTGGAGCTGGGGTCGCTAGTTGTAGAGTAGTTATAGGAGTTGGCAAGATTGGTCGCCTCTTTTATGGACATTGCGGCGCTCGTTCTTTTAGGTCTCTGAGGCTGGTTCCCGAGCGGGGTTGAGTTCCAGTTGTGTGGCTGTGGCTTGTCAGGGCTTTGGTGTTGTTTGTTGGAGTCTGTAGGAGGGGAGTGTAAGCGTTGGATAGGTTCCAGATGTGTGGTGATGTTCGGTAATATTTTGCTTAGGCCCTGTGTTATAATCTCTAGTTGGCATTCCACCAGCAACAGTCTATGCGACATATTCAGTGAGGAGGGGGTAAGACTGTTTAGGTTCAAGGGGACTTTTGCGGGACAGTCTAGGGATGTTGAGAGCCTGGCGGTGAGAGGGTGAGTTACGGTGTCATTGCTACCAGTGTTACTCCAGTGGTTGGCCGAATACATGTGGTGGGAGTACTCTTGTTGTTTTTTAAGCAACGGTTTGTTGAGTACTGTTGGGTGGTGAGAGTTAGGTGACTTAGATTAAGTGTCAGCTCCCCTGCTCACCTATATGGACGAATTGCTAGGAAAGGGTAGGGAGGGGAAGGAGTCGGGAGGGGGATGTGGAGTTATAGCACGGAGATGCTCTGGATGAGAAGTGTTTGGTGTGCGAGTGGGAAGTTGTGTAAGAGGAAGGGAGGGTGGTATCGGAGGGGGTGAGATAAACTTTTGTGGAGTGAGTCTGGAGATTGTTTTGTGAATTCGCGTGAGGGGATGGTAGGTTAGGTGAAAGAGGGATAGGGGATACGGGGTTGTGTGAGTGTTTGAAGTGTAAGTGAGTGATCGCATTCCGTAGTAATGTAATGTAAGCAAGACTTATAAAGCGCACTATCACACAAGGGGTATCCTGGCTCTGAGATTAACGAGTAATTCCACCATATACACACTTATACCAGACGGAAATAAACCCAGCTAAGTCTAGGCTCTGCTATACCCTTGGGAATAGCCATGTTTTGAGCCTTTTTCTAAAGTACAACAAATACTTTATTTGTCTCAGTTCAGCCGGAAGAACATTCCACAGCCGCGCAGCTGCAGAACTGAATGCTTTGCCCCCAATCCTGCTCTATCTGAACCTAGGGATGCTTACCAACGTTGCTGAAGATAAGCGTAGGTTTCTGGATGGGGCATACCATGGGAATTTACTTTATAATGGTCTAAGTCCTTTACCATGTGCTACCTTAAAGACTATGTAGAGTGCTTTAAAAATGAATTTTTGTATAATCTGTAGCCAATGAAAATCTTTTAGGGACATGGGGGCAGAGGACCTGCGATATCTCTTTTGAGCTAGCTTGGCTGCTATTGTTTGAACTCTCTGAACTTCTGTATCAGATAATTTGGTGCTCCAAGTAGCAAAGCATTGCAGTAATCTAGCCTACTCAGGATGACCATGCTCACCACCTGCATCCTGGTGGAGTTTGGCAACAACTAAGTATTTTCCGTCAAGCTCTAATCAAAGATGGACAAGTGCCAACTGTTTTATTCACTTGAGAGTCTAACTGTAGACTATCATCAAACATCACCCCCAGATTACACACAGTTTTGGCTGGAATTAGAGGTTTTTCTGTAGGGGTGGGCCAAAAATTGGCTGGGAGAGGACTAGGTATTTTGTTCCCTGTACAATATACTATTTCCGTCTTGTCTCCATTGAATTGTAAGGAGTTATCCTTTAGCCATTTAGCAGTTCTTTGCATACATTCATGGAACCGGGCTAGTGATACCGCTTGATTCCCTTCCATCGAAAAGGCACGTTGTGTTTCTTCTGCATAGTTCACTAATTCTACTCCATAGGATTTTATAATTGGAATAAGTGGGCGCAGGTATATGTTGAATAAAATCGGACTGATTGCAGATCCCTGGGCAACACCATGTTGGGCGAATCTGTATTTAGATGAGAAAGGGGGTAAGGCCACTGCTTGTTGTCTGCCTGAGGAATACGATGTAAACCAATTCAGTCCCATTCCCTTAACTCCAACATTCCTAAGTCTGCTTAAGAGAATTTTGTGGTTGACCATGTTCAATGCGGCTGACATATCTAGTAACACTACTATGACCGATTGTCCTGTGCTTGCTCATATTCTAAGTTCGTGTAGGACAGTCACTAATGCCATTTCCGTTCCATGAGCTGGACGAAACCCGAATTGTACCTCATCTAGTACGCGGTTGTCTTCTAAAAATTGTGAAAGGGACTTACTGACTTGACCGCTCCAAGATTTTTACTGGATAAGGCAACAGGGAGATGGGTCTATAGTTGGATAGGCATGAGGGGTCAAATGTGGGTTTCTTCACTAGAGGTTTCACCATTGCCTTCTTCCAGCAGTCTGGAGCTATGCCACTGCTCAACGATTGCCAACAGATTAGGTGGAGCTGAGGAAATAGCTCTTCTTAAATTCTCTCCATATCTTATGCAGGAGGGGGTACAATGGCGATCCAAAGGAGACACTCAAATCTAATTTATTGAAATCCTCCTCTGCAGAGATCTGGAAATGGTCCAGGGTGGCCAGTTCATCTCTGTCTGCTCCCTCTGCTTGGTTCTCTAACGTCACAGGTACAAGTGATCCATTTCCACCCTCCATCCCAATCTCCCTATTTACCTACAGACCATCAATAATTGTTGTGATCTTCTCTTCAAAGAACGCTGCTAGACCGTCAGATAAATCTTGGGTAGCAACAGTCTTGTTTTTAATACAGTCCGATTTAGAAAGATCGTTCATTATCCTAAATTCAGTTCTGGCACTATTAGCGGCTTTCAGATTAGCTTTTGCATAGTACTGGGCTTTTGCCTTGGTAATTGCATCTCTATACAAACCTAGCACTATTTTCAAAGCTATCTTATCCTTTTCCTCGTAGAGTTTCCTCCACTTTCTTTCTGCCTGTTTACAGGTTTTCTTATGCATCTTTAACTCCCCATTATACCATGGTGCTGATGGCTTAGCCCTATTTTTTAACTATTTCACTGGCACCAGTTGGTCACGAGTGTGAATAGTGTGTGGAATAGGGTGTCAAAAAAGTCTAGGTTGGTGTTGTTGGCTTGAATCATGACTATACAGTATATGGGAGCAGATGTGTAGCTGCTGCGTGAAGGGTGGTGCGCGTTAGAGATCGTCAGTTTGCAGCTGAGAGGGCAAAAAGTTATTTTGGATATGTGGAGGTGGGATCTAAGTATGGTGTTCCATTTCGCGGGACGATGAGTGTGGGAGATGAGATTCATTTTCTGTTGGCCTTTGGAGGAGCAGTGGTATATATTGGCGATGAGAGTTTCCGGAAGTTGTCCAATCACCCTATGTTTGAAGTTTCCTTTTGCTTTGAGTGAAAGATAGGTGGGGAGATGATGGAGAAAGAGTTAGGACCATGGGTTTTCAAACATTTCGTAGGAGGCAGAGGGAGGTTGATGAGGCAAGAGGCATCTTGCCTCTGTGGGTGTCTTGATGATGTTTGCGCACAGTTGAGCGGGTTTCCGCTATGGGGTCTCTGCTGAGGGGTCTCCCAGGGTAATAGAGTAGAAGGGGCAGATCTAGGAAGTCCTGGAGGAGGTTTAGGACCTTAATGGTTTGGTGAGTGGGAGTTTATCCAATATTTGTTGATTTTAGATTCAAAATTGGTTTAGTTTCCTTCTCATAGAAAATCATCTTTCAGTTTCCTAATTTCCCAGCCTGTTTAGGTAGAAAGGAATATTACCTTTTATTGTTAGTTTTTTCTTTCCAGGTTCTCAGCCTGGCTAGTGATGGAGGGCTTAATCCTTTGTTCTTTTTCCAGAGTAAACTAAGTGGTTAGGAGTTAGAACCGCACTCATATTCTTTTCGGAATTGGCTGATTGTATATAAAATAATGAGACCCTTTATTGTTATTTTTCTCTTTCCAGGTTCTCCGTCTGATGGGCTTAGTTCCTAGTTCTTTTTCAGAGTAACTCTATATATTCTCTGCCATGACTGCCAGGCCAATAGCTGTGTAGATTGATAGGTAGGGGTCTATATCTTGTTTATAGCATGAGCAGATAAGCGGTCTCCGCCATTTTAGGTGTTGTTTAAGAAGCAAATGCCATGGGTGGCAATACAGCTGAGTTGGATTGGTAGCTCCAAATCCTAAAAGCGATAGGAGATGCCTGATTGATACACCGCCTGAAATGCTGCGTGGGAAAACAGGACCACTTCTTTGGAATGTGTGATTTTTGGGCGAATTATGATGAACACACTTTAGTTGAATACATTCTGACTGCAGCTAGTGGCTCCATCTTAAGGTCAGGCAACATATGTCAGCATGTCAGGTATTTGTTGTTGCGACTTTGTAGGAATGTGAACATGGATAAGGATAAGTGAACTGGTAGCGCTTACTTGTATCTCTTGAAAGCAGATCTCTTGGAGGGGAGGTCACTTGATTAGGATCGCCTGTCGAGCTTCAGTACCGCGTTGGGAGTTACCATTTTGGAAACCAGCGACAGGGTGAGTCAAGTCAGGCAGGAAGAATCGATCGATAGTCTACAGCAAGACGCAACAGTGCACATCCAAGAGACTGAATGCTTTGCCCCCAATCCTGCTCTATCTGAACCTAGGGATGCTTACCAACGTTGCTGAAGATAAGCGTAGGTTTCTGGATGGGGCATACCATGGGAATTTACTTTATAATGGTCTAAGTCCTTTACCATGTGCTACCTTAAAGACTATGTAGAGTGCTTTAAAAATGAATTTTTGTATAATCTGTAGCCAATGAAAATCTTTTAGGGACATGGGGGCAGAGGACCTGCGATATCTCTTTTGAGCTAGCTTGGCTGCTATTGTTTGAACTCTCTGAACTTCTGTATCAGATAATTTGGTGCTCCAAGTAGCAAAGCATTGCAGTAATCTAGCCTACTCAGGATGACCATGCTCACCACCTGCATCCTGGTGGAGTTTGGCAACAACTAAGTATTTTCCGTAAAGCTCTAATCAAAGATGGACAAGTGCCAACTGTTTTATTCACTTGAGAGTCTAACTGTAGACTATCATCAAACATCACCCCCAGATTACACACAGTTTTGGCTGGAATTAGAGGTTTTTCTGTAGGGGTGGGCCAAAAATTGGCTGGGAGAGGACTAGGTATTTTGTTCCCTGTACAATATACTATTTCCGTCTTGTCTCCATTGAATTGTAAGGAGTTATCCTTTAGCCATTTAGCAGTTCTTTGCATACATTCATGGAACCGGGCTAGTGATACCGCTTGATTCCCTTCCATCGAAAAGGCACGTTGTGTTTCTTCTGCATAGTTCACTAATTCTACTCCATAGGATTTTATAATTGGAATAAGTGGGCGCAGGTATATGTTGAATAAAATCGGACTGATTGCAGATCCCTGGGCAACACCATGTTGGGCGAATCTGTATTTAGATGAGAAAGGGGGTAAGGCCACTGCTTGTTGTCTGCCTGAGGAATACGATGTAAACCAATTCAGTCCCATTCCCTTAACTCCAACATTCCTAAGTCTGCTTAAGAGAATTTTGTGGTTGACCATGTTCAATGCGGCTGACATATCTAGTAACACTACTATGACCGATTGTCCTGTGCTTGCTCATATTCTAAGTTCGTGTAGGACAGTCACTAATGCCATTTCCGTTCCATGAGCTGGACGAAACCCGAATTGTACCTCATCTAGTACGCGGTTGTCTTCTAAAAATTGTGAAAGGGACTTACTGACTTGACCGCTCCAAGATTTTTACTGGATAAGGCAACAGGGAGATGGGTCTATAGTTGGATAGGCATGAGGGGTCAAATGTGGGTTTCTTCACTAGAGGTTTCACCATTGCCTTCTTCCAGCAGTCTGGAGCTATGCCACTGCTCAACGATTGCCAACAGATTAGGTGGAGCTGAGGAAATAGCTCTTCTTAAATTCTCTCCATATCTTATGCAGGAGGGGGTACAATGGCGATCCAAAGGAGACACTCAAATCTAATTTATTGAAATCCTCCTCTGCAGAGATCTGGAAATGGTCCAGGGTGGCCAGTTCATCTCTGTCTGCTCCCTCTGCTTGGTTCTCTAACGTCACAGGTACAAGTGATCCATTTCCACCCTCCATCCCAATCTCCCTATTTACCTACAGACCATCAATAATTGTTGTGATCTTCTCTTCAAAGAACGCTGCTAGACCGTCAGATAAATCTTGGGTAGCAACAGTCTTGTTTTTAATACAGTCCGGTTTAGAAAGATCGTTCATTATCCTAAATTCAGTTCTGGCACTATTAGCGGCTTTCAGATTAGCTTTTGCATAGTACTGGGCTTTTGCCTTGGTAATTGCATCTCTATACAAACCTAGCACTATTTTCAAAGCTATCTTATCCTTTTCCTCGTAGAGTTTCCTCCACTTTCTTTCTGCCTGTTTACAGGTTTTCTTATGCATCTTTAACTCCCCATTATACCATGGTGCTGATGGCTTAGCCCTATTTTTTAACTATTTCACTGGCACCAGTTGGTCACGAGTGTGAATAGTGTGTGGAATAGGGTGTCAAAAAAGTCTAGGTTGGTGTTGTTGGCTTGAATCATGACTATACAGTCTATGGGAGCAGATGTGTAGCTGCTGCGTGAAGGGTGGTGCGCGTTAGAGATCGTCAGTTTGCAGCTGAGAGGGCAAAAAGTTATTTTGGATATGTGGAGGTGGGATCTAAGTATGGTGTTCCATTTCGCGGGACGATGAGTGTGGGAGATGAGATTCATTTTCTGTTGGCCTTTGGAGGAGCAGTGGTATATATTGGCGATGAGAGTTTCCGGAAGTTGTCCAATCACCCTATGTTTGAAGTTTCCTTTTGCTTTGAGTGAAAGATAGGTGGGGAGATGATGGAGAAAGAGTTAGGACCATGGGTTTTCAAACATTTCGTAGGAGGCAGAGGGAGGTTGATGAGGCAAGAGGCATCTTGCCTCTGTGGGTGTCTTGATGATGTTTGCGCACAGTTGAGCGGGTTTCCGCTATGGGGTCTCTGCTGAGGGGTCTCCCAGGGTAATAGAGTAGAAGGGGCAGATCTAGGAAGTCCTGGAGGAGGTTTAGGACCTTAATGGTTTGGTGAGTGGGAGTTTATCCAATATTTGTTGATTTTAGATTCAAAATTGGTTTAGTTTCCTTCTCATAGAAAATCATCTTTCAGTTTCCTAATTTCCCAGCCTGTTTAGGTAGAAAGGAATATTACCTTTTATTGTTAGTTTTTTCTTTCCAGGTTCTCAGCCTGGCTAGTGATGGAGGGCTTAATCCTTTGTTCTTTTTCCAGAGTAAACTAAGTGGTTAGGAGTTAGAACCGCACTCATATTCTTTTCGGAATTGGCTGATTGTATATAAAATAATGAGACCCTTTATTGTTATTTTTCTCTTTCCAGGTTCTCCGTCTGATGGGCTTAGTTCCTAGTTCTTTTTCAGAGTAACTCTATATATTCTCTGCCATGACTGCCAGGCCAATAGCTGTGTAGATTGATAGGTAGGGGTCTATATCTTGTTTATAGCATGAGCAGATAAGCGGTCTCCGCCATTTTAGGTGTTGTTTAAGAAGCAAATGCCATGGGTGGCAATACAGCTGAGTTGGATTGGTAGCTCCAAATCCTAAAAGCGATAGGAGATGCCTGATTGATACACCGCCTGAAATGCTGCGTGGGAAAACAGGACCACTTCTTTGGAATGTGTGATTTTTGGGCGAATTATGATGAACACACTTTAGTTGAATACATTCTGACTGCAGCTAGTGGCTCCATCTTAAGGTCAGGCAACATATGTCAGCATGTCAGGTATTTGTTGTTGCGACTTTGTAGGAATGTGAACATGGATAAGGATAAGTGAACTGGTAGCGCTTACTTGTATCTCTTGAAAGCAGATCTCTTGGAGGGGAGGTCACTTGATTAGGATCGCCTGTCGAGCTTCAGTACCGTGTTGGGAGTTACCATTTTGGAAACCAGCGACAGGGTGAGTCAAGTCAGGCAGGAAGAATCGATCGATAGTCTACAGCAAGACGCAACAGTGCACATCCAAGAGAGATGAATGTACTGGTAGCTCTTACTTGGAATTCTTGAAGGCAGGTCTCTTGGAGGGCAGGTCACTTGATTAGGATCGCCTGCCCCGTGATGGGAGCCGCCATTTTAGAAACCGGCGACAAGGTCAGGCAGGAAGGATCGGTGGTCTACAGCACGACGCAACAGTGCACATCCCGGAGAGATGAGTGTACTGGTAGCGCTTACTTGAATCTCTTGAAAACAGGTCTCTTGGAGGGCAGGTTACTTGATTAGGATTGCCTGTCGGACGTCAGAACTGCGCACAGCCCTGGGATGGGAGCTGCCATTTTAGAAACCGGCGACAGGGTCAGGCAAGTTAGGCAGGAGGGATCGGTGGTCTGCAGCAAGACGCAACAGTGCACATCCGAGAGAAATCTCAGGTATCTACCTCTTCTTTGTGAGTCCGCTTTTTGGTGCTACTAGAAGACGTTATGATGTTGGGAGCAGTGCATTACACACTAGAAGTTAAGTTCCTAGAATGTACTCACTCCCGCCATGCTAAAGTCAGGTGTGGAGGTCAGGCACTCTCATATATGCCAGCACGTGTGATCACGATCCAAATTCACACTACTGGTAATTATAGGCAATGTAGAGGTGCCGCCAGAGTTGGATTGCTAGGATCGCTGGCTAGCAGATCGGTAAATCATTTGTGAAAGGTCAACATATTGGCCGCCATGTTAGGGACAGGTACTTTGAGTGTGAGGCACTATGAAGCACTGTAGAGGCTCTGTAGAGGCGCTGAGGCGATGCAGAGGTGCTGAGGCGATGCAGAGGTGCTGGTCAAACTGACTAGGGATGCTTGCTTACGTATGAGGATCACAAGAAGATCACAAGTAGATCAGCAAAGAAGTTTGCGTGAGGCCGCCATTTTTGCCGCCAAATTAGGGACAGGCACTGCGAGCGTGGGGCACCACGAGCACGTATCTTTGTTCAATTACTCAGTTTCCCTGTGTCTACTTTACATACGACTACACATTCAGCCGCCTCACCTGTGCTTTCATTGGATTCACTGGGACCGCAATGGAGATCCTGACTGCATACCCGACCAGGATTCGTACCGTTGGACCCTCCGGAGGCACAACATGTGGCGGTGAGGTCGGGAGAGTCAAGTGAGAGACCGCTGATCATCCGATGTGTTGGACCACAGCTGGTTCTGGTGGTGACATTCAAGTCCTCACAGCATGGGCAGAGCTACCGCTCACAAACTGACCTATGATTGTGGCAATAGACGCAGTTTTAGGAGGAAAGAGTTTTTTCCATGAGAGGAGATGCAGGCTCAAGCCGCCATCTTCTCCGAGCTCTGCAGATTTGTATCTGGTGAATGGAAGAATGGTCACATGACGGTCAGACCATTGTATGGTGACAACATATTTCACAAATTGATGATGTGGAGTATAAAAACGTACTCCCCAAAGGAGGAGGGAGGCACAGACACCGACCCTCACTATGCCTTGTTCTTCCTTCTTGAGACTTCTGCTGCTGCTCTTGGCAGATTGATCGGACTCCTTAATTGCCGACAGACTGATTACCTTTCTATGCCCCATGCCTTATTCCCTTTGTTAATTAAATTGCCTGCTAGACTATTAGGAACTTTCTGGTTAGAGACCAGACATGAACTACCCTGATGTTTGCTCCATTCCCCTTGTCCAAGCTCATGGAGGGTTTCCTTAGTGGACTCTAACTTGATCCCTTTGCCCCTTCTAAGAGAACTCTTTTGAACCATCCTCCTGCCTTTGTTAGGGATAGGAACCTTTAACCTTATCCATCCTATTTACAGATTCTTTATTTAGCAATAGAGTACTTTGACTAAATGTGTGGTTTTATGCTTCATGCTCTAAGGCCCCGATGTAGGTAAAACGCATTTACCGATTTCAAAATACCGAATCTTACCGAATCGGTATTTTGAAATTGGAAGATGATATGTAGATATAAAAAAATCGGAAAATTACCGATTCGGTAGTAATCGGTATTGTGATTCGATACGTACCGAATCGGCAAGTACCGAATCGGTATTTACCGAATCGGCGAATACCGATTCGGCAAATACCGAATCGGTAATAGCAATACACCCCCATGGGCCAAAAGGCCCATAGGAACGCATTGTAAATACCGAATCGGTATTTACCGATTCGGTAGTAGCCGATTCAGTATTAGCCGAATCGGTAAATACCGAATCGGTAAATGCCGATTCGGCGAGCAAGTAAAACTGAAACTAAAGACATCAGCCAATGAGGTGGAACCACCCTCCCCCCACCCTAGCAGGGAGAGGCTACCCAGGCAGGTGCAACTCATTAGAACTTTCTGGAGAGGAAGCCTGAGCTGAGCATCCACAGTGAGCAGCAGTGGTAGCAGTATCCAGATCTCTGTGAAACATGGCAAGCAACTCTGAGAGCCAGAAGGCAGAGCGCAAGCGGAAGGCCAAATTCAGCACCATGGAGCTGCAAGTGTTGGTGGAGGAGGTGGTGAGGGTACACAGGCAGCTGTTTGGGAGGCTGTCCCTCACTGTCCCAGAGAGCACTAAGAGGAAGCTGTGGAGTGAAATAGGGGAAAGAGTAAACGCTGTTGGTGTCACCCCCAGGAGCCTGGACGACCTCAAGAAGAGGTTTTACGACATCCGCAGCCTCACAAAGAGGAAACTGGCAGAGCTGCAGAAGCAGGCAGGACTTACTGGTGGAGGCAGGAACCCGGCGCCACCCCTCACTGACCTGGAGGAACCTGTGGCGACTACCATTGAGAGGGAGAGTGTGGTGGGAGTTGGGGACCTGGATAGCTCATCCAGAGCTACAGCTAAAGGTAAGAAGCATGCGCATCTTGACACACCCTACCAGACACCTCCCCTTTAGACCCAATGCACAGCCAAAGCCCAGCCCCGTACTGCTAGCAACAGACATGAGCAATGCATCATGGTAAATGTAGTCAGCAAAAGTAGCCAAAAATGCCACTGCAGAAGCATAATAAAATGAACTGTAAAACTGAATCAAAGTATTTGAAATGAGATGTGCAATGCTTTAATAGTAGTGACTGGAATACATTAGCACTCAGTTCACAAATGCTTCTTTATACCTAGGGGCACCATCAGGCGGGGGAGCAGCAGCTACTCAAGCACCAGCTCCAGCACCATCAGCCAGTGCGGTGGCAGGGCCAAGCACCAGTGTACCAGCACAGGAGGAGGAGGAGGAGAACAGCAGTGCCCTGGGCAATGAGGAAGACACTGGACATACCCTCACATTTCCACACTCCCCCCGACTGTCTCTAACGACCCCATTGCAGTTCTCCCCGGAGAACTCACCACCACAGAGCCACCCTGCACCTGCCACGTCTCCTGCCAGGAGGATAATTGTTGCTCCATTAAACCTCATGGAGGGAGCAGCGGGTCAGGCTCCAGCAGACAACCCTGTAACACCTGTGGCACCCCAGCCCACACAGTAGGGCAGCAGCAATCCCCGGAGGCCACGTACATCCAGCAGTGCTCTTCCAGCACGGGAGGGCAGCGTGTTCCAAGGGCTGGAGGGCAGTATGGTCAGAATCCAGAGGATGCAGGCAAAATCAATCTTGGCCTGCCAGCGCCAGTTGCGGGTGCACAACCTGCAGATGGGGGAGATGTCACAGGGATTCAAGAGATTTGTTGAGAGCAACAAGGACATTGCAACAGGTCTTGGGCGAATGACCACTGCCATCATCCAGCTCTGCAATAAAATGGATAAACACGAGCACTGTCGCCGCAGGGATGCCCGCGTGCAGAATAGGGCTATCAACCGCCTTGCTGCTGCAACCGCCCAGCTATGCCAACGTGGGGCAAACATGGAGGCCAGCCTCACCCAGAACACGGCAGAGCTGACTAGGGGCATGGCCCGCATTACCACCGCCATGGAGGCACTTATCATATCGAACACAGTTGTTAATCCAGCCCTGGACCTGGGCGAGGCTGGGGACAGCAGCAGCCGCAGCAGCTCGGCCAGCGCAGTGTCTGAGCCGCGCCGGAGCAGCAGGCGCTCATCTGAGGCTGCTGGACATACAGAAGGGGGTGAGCCACATCCTAGTGGGGCTGCTAAGCGCAACAAGAAATAAGACTGCCAGGGCGGGTGAGGCAACCCGGACAATTGACATTTACCCACATATTGTTTACCTTTTCTTTTGTTGCACATCAGTGCAGTAACGTTGTTGCAACATTATTAAATATTTCTTTTTCTAACATCCATTGACCTGTCTGTGCATCTGTACTCACTCAGAAATAGTTTTCTATAATCTCCTCACGTCTGTATCTGCCATCACTTGGCGTAGACACCCCAGCAGGTTGTGTTTGTGGCACAGCAACGTTGTCGTCATGGTCCTCGTAGTCTGACAACTCCACCTCAGTGCCCTTCTTCACCGCAAGGTTGTGCAACATTGCACAGACAGCTATGATCTTGCAGCAGGTGATGGGGGTATACTGCCTTGCACCTCCACTCTTGTGCAAGCATCTGAATCTGCTTTTCCAGATGCCAAAGGTCCGTTCAACTACATTCCTTGTGCTTTTGTGGGCCCGGTTATACCTCCTTTGGCTGGGTGTAGAGGGGTTGAGGTAGGGGTTGAGTATGAATGAGCGGAGGGCATATGCACTGTCGCCTCGAAGGAAAAGGGGTAACATTACTCACATACATACATGTATTTTACTTAGCTACTTTGTGTTATGGGGGTCTGATGATGTGTCTCACCTAGGAGGTATCCTTCACCAAATTCGCCAGCCGTGCATAGATGCCGCTCTGTTGAAAAATGTAGGAGTCGTGGGTACTCCCTGGGAATTTTGCTACCAGGTCTGTGATGGTGCACTTCGCATTGCAGATCACCTGCACATTGATGGTGTGCGTAGACTTCCTATTGCGGTATATGTATTCTGTGTCAGCAGGGGGGCAAATCGGAATGTGCGTGCCATCTATACAGCCGATGATTTGGGGAAATTGTGCCATCTGATAAAAGTCTGCTTTTGTTTGTACCAGTTCCGCATGGGTTGCAGGGAAAGATATGTATTGGTCCATCCTCTGTATCATGGCATCAAGGAATTTGTGGAAAAACCTTGACAGGCTGCTCTGGGTCACCCCTCCTACCGCAGCTACTCCACTTTGATAGCTGCCAGACGCAAGCAGGTGTAGGCTGCATAGCACCTGCACGTGCACTGGGATGGCGTGTGCCCTTGGGGTGGGGTGGTCCAACAGTGGTTTGAGGTCCCTGATGAGCTCCAGAATGGTGTCTGAGTCCAGCCTGTACCTCTGTAGGATCTCTGCCTCTGTGAGCTGTTCCTCTCTTTGCCATTCCCGCTCTCCTTCCTGCTGTAGCCGTAGCCGCCTTGCAATGACATAAAATGCATCCTGCAAGTTGCAATGCATTTTGGGTCTATTTTTATAGGTTGCAGTTGGTTACCACCTGATTGTAATCCATGGTAAATACCGATTTTGAAATACCGAATTTGAGGCAAAATCGGTATTTCTATGCTTCCCTACATCTCAATCAGAGTTTGCCCTGTCCGAATCGGTAATTTACCGATTCGGTAACTCTACCGATTCGGTAGATTATCAGATTTGGAATAATTTCCGATTCGGTGTCTCTACCGATTCGATACATGGACCGATTCGGTATTTTTACCGAATCGGTGTCACTACCGATTCGGTACATGTACCGAATCGGTATTTTTATCGATTCGGTATGTTACCGATTTGTTCTTTTACCGATTCGGGGTATTTCCGATTCGGATTATTTCCGATTCGGTAACTATTCCGAATCGGTATATATACCGATTTGGACGATTTTCATCGCCCTACATCTCGATGGCTGGATACCGATCGGTAAGGGCCGAAAATCGGTATTTTCGGCCGTTACCGATCGGTAACGCCCTACCTACATCTGGCCCCTAGACTCATGACTGAATTGCTTAAAATGGTACTTATATGCATTGATTTTGGATCTGCAATACAATAACCAAATTATCAAAATTAGTTTGAGTCTTTTATTGTGTTTTAGTGTTCTTTCCATAGAAAATGTGCTTCTGAGATAATGATTTCTAAATGCATGATAGGGAGTCATAAATTATTTTCCGAACATCAGGTTATTTTGCTCTTTTTCTGTGTAGCCACTGCAGAGCTTTTAGTTTGTATAATCCTGGCTAAATTGAACTTCTTCCAAAGGTTAGGCCTTCCAATTGTAATTCTCGCTATTTTTTAGCATGGTTCTGAGGTTAGTGTATTTTAACCTTATCCCTAATTTGTGAATTGGCTACCAATTATTGGTCCTCATTGGGTGGCCAGTTTATGAACTCTGAGTTTGTGTAAACTGGACAATAATAAAACTCATAGGAATTGACTCAGAGGAATGCTATTTAATATACATCCTCATTTGAGAATTAATTAGCATGTCTTCACAACAAAACACTTTAGAACATTTAGTAACATGCCCAAGACAGGGGGGCATGGAAAGGAAAGGGTGAGAAGAGGGAAATTGTGAAGGATAGTGTAACAAGTCAAATTAATCATAAACAAATTACATAATATATGGTCTCATCCACATTAAAGAATGAGTTCCACATTAGACATGTATACATTGTCATACACTTATTCATGTATTAGAAAACTCCTATCCCATTTTCAGCTTGCACAGTCACAAATGATCTGTTGCTAACAGGTAGGACCAGACAAGGGTGTGTCGACGTTTCGACCCCAGATGAGTAGGCGACGATATTGCCCTACGGCGGGGTCTTCCTCAGGACAGGTGGTGGTGGGGTGTGGGGTAGTGTAGAAGGGCACCTATAAGGGAGAGACTATTTAGTATTGGCTTATTTAATTGAAAAAAGGGGTAGGGAGTGGGGGCTGTACAAGCCGCACCAAGTTACCTACAAGAAGCACGGTGATTCATGTGGCTCCGTCTGATAACGATGTTGGGCCAAAGGCTCCTGATACCAAGAGAGCGTGAACCTAAAAACAAATTAGGCTTCTGTAAGGTTGTGGGCAACAGTTAGCTCAATTCCACAACAAACAAATGCTACTATATACAAGTGTGCTTGAATTTTTAAGCATCAAACACAACCCAGCCGGGTTAAAAACTATTTACAAAATCACACGAAGGAGGACGAACCAAACCTACCAACACAAGGACTGGCCACAATCATTATGTCACTGAGGACATTCCTTAATACAAAATGACTGCTATTCATCTATCAAACTTAAACCCAAACATCATAGGGTGTCGATGAACAAAAAATCATCATGTTAGCCAAAGGCTCACCTATTCACGCTGTTGCTTCGTTTAAGTTCTTTACAAAAATGCTGTCTTTCAAAAAGCGATGGGCGCTTACATTACTGCAAAGGGTTGATTCCACGTGGGTCCCTGCAGCAAAACAAGAAAACGAGAGGCTCGTTTGCAAACTATATCTCTCATGATGTAGAGGGATACATGGTTACTAGCCCGGGATTTTGATTACTCACTGAAATTATGTTTTGAGAAGCGGAGTGAATCCTAACTGACGGAACTGAGCGGCACAACTCTGCGCTCGCGCGGGCGTCTCAGCGCGAGGCACGGAACGCCAAAGGAACCAGCAGCAGCTAAATGTCAGCACATATATTGCAGCCAATGCGCATGTAGTAGAAAGGGCAGAAAGACTTAGCTCCGGTTAAAATTAAGCTAAGGGATGAAAAAGCTCTTATTTAGTTACCAGGGTTTTGATTGTTAATGACATTGATACCGCTAAGGTTCAAAACGCAAAAATATTTGCGCGCAAAAGTTATTATTGCATTTATAAACCATTATATAAGAAATTTGTGTACAAAGATGCACCAAGGATACCGAACCATTTGGAAAACCAAACAGGGTTTAGTTCTTTCTATAAAAGATAAAAGATGACTAATGGTCTCCTATTTAGGATTCTTATATTAACAAGTGAATGGGTTACTTATCCATCGGGTGTCCCTAATCGATGGACATGCAGAAATACAGTAAGGGGCATTTTATCTCCATACACAAGTATATGATTATGGACCAAAAACCATTGACACACATCTTCAGGAAAATAGCATAAAGCATTTCATTACAATACAAGAATTAGGTTTGTAACAGGAAATTGCAATATATATCAGAAAAATAGACATTGCATAAAAACATAGTGCTATAAGCATGCTAGTTGGGCATAATTGTTATCTTGCTCATTTAAGCCATGGAATACAGTGTCCAAACGACTCATCCATTTACTTTCTCTTATATTGAGGATAGATGTAACATTGCCTCCCCGTGGTCCCAAAGAGACTTTTTCCAGTACCACCCATTCAAGCTCATCCACTGTGTGACCCATCCTTCTATAGTGGTCTACAAGGGGGGCCCCAATTACCTCACATCTGATCCTGCTTTGATGTTGAAGGATGCGGGCCTTTATTTTCTGCTGCGTCTGGCCTATGTAGGCCAGGCCACAAGGGCATGTAATACAGTAAATCACACAGTTCGTGTTACAATTCGTGAATGTTTTTAAATCTATACTGTGGTGTTTAAACTTGAACTGTTTTGTTTGTACACACATTGGGCAAGCTTTACAATGTCCACACCTATAGTTGCCATTCAGAGATGGTAGATTCCACAGCGATCGCAGGGAAGGTGGTTCAGGCGTAGGCAGGTATGAGCTAACCACCTGATCTATTATATTCCGTGATTTTTTGAAGGAGTGCTTAGGTAAATGTGGTTGTCCAATCTCCTCAGACACCAAAGGCCAATACTTATTGACGATTTTCT
Organism: Lissotriton vulgaris; assembly: GCF_964263255.1. Lineage (NCBI taxonomy): Eukaryota > Metazoa > Chordata > Amphibia > Caudata > Salamandridae > Lissotriton > Lissotriton vulgaris. Next base: position 414,101,040 of record NC_141689.1, on the reverse strand, counting down.
TGATGTTGTTACTTTGTGTGTTATAAGTAGTGACACAAATCATCCGCTCATTGCTGTTGTCTGTCTTGATTTGTGGAATTAGTAATTCGTCTCGAGGGCTGTACCATGCCTGTTTGCGGGCTCTCATGACGAGTCTCTTAGGATACCCCCTTTCCAACAATTTGACAGTTAGAGCTTCTGATTCCAAGAAATAATCGTCTTTTTTGGAACAGTTGCGCCTTATGCGAAAGAATTGGCCCACCGGTAGGTTGTCCCTCAAGCCTCTAGGGTGATGGCTGTTGTATAACAATAGCGAGTTGCGTTCTGCAGGCTTCCGATATAAAGTCGTCGACAGCTTGCCGTCCTCATGGAAAATGGTGAAATCCAAAAAAATCGACTCTTTCATGGTGTGACTGCATTTTTTTTTTTTTTTTAAAGTAATTTTTATTGTAGACACAAGTTGCTCAGACCAATTCTCAGATATGCACAGTATCGTTCAGAATGCTGTATCACATTAGTACCCTTTCCCCTTTTACACAGCCTGCTGGCCCACATCCCGGAGGCCGGGCGGCGATAAGTTCTTAGCTCTCTCATGTCTGGTGTCAGTGTTGCAGGAGTAGCGTTCCGCAGTAGTGTGCGTGTGTCTACTTTTAGTCCCTCTTCCAAATCAACTACAAAACTCCCCTCCAAACCCCCATCCCACTTACTCGTAGAAAGAACCCCCCTCCATCCCTCCTTCCCTCCCCCCCCCATCATCCACATAAGGGTCGCTTGATGTCATCTTCTAGGTACAATCGCAATTCTCCTACATCTACTGGCTCCGCTCCCACTTGATTAATTTGAGTTGCTGCCCCTGCCCGCACTAAGGACCTCCATCTCGTCCAGCACCTCGCTATCTCTGAGGGCCTGCACCAGCATCTCCCAGGCCGTCGCCAGTTCCAACGCCCTTGTGTTAGTGGTTCTGCGCGCCATCTGATATCTATGTGTACTGTCGCAGGCCGCCCATTTCAGGAATTCATTGTACCATCGCCTATAAGTCGGGCCCGATCTTGCTTTCCAGTTCCTGGTTATCTCCCGCTTGGCTACCATCAGTCCCATATCAATAAACTTGCTTGAGAGCTTGTTTTTGGGGGTATGTGGGAACCAATGTAGGAGGCATGCTGCTGGGTCAAATTCGACGGATCGCTCCGTCACTACATTCAGGGTCTCACCCATGCCCCGCCAGTAGTCCCGGAGGGCCGGACAGGACCACAACATATGTACCAGCTCAGCACCCTCAGCAGTGCAGCGAGGGCACGTCGCGTCAGTCACGCCAAAATATCTCTGAATTCTCCCGGGGGTCATGTACGCCCTGTGTAGTATATAATAATGAATAAGTTGGAATCTCGCGTTCCTTGTGCTGTTACGCGCCCGCCGCACAAGCTGTGCCCACGTCGTGTCAGGTATGTCCTTGCCCAAATCAGTTTCCCACTTGGTTTTTAACGTCTCAAGGGGTGGCAAATGTTCACGAAGCATCCTGTTATATAAACAAGTCACCGCCTTGACTGTTCCCCCGGCCATCATGGTGTATTGGCAAGCCATTGCTGTGTCAGGCTCCGCCAATCCCATTCCCCAGTGCTTCCGTATCGCTCTTAGTATTGCTGCGTGAAGGAGGTAACCTCCCCGTGGAAGGTCGAAACGTTCCTGAAGGGCCGGGAACGTGAGGAGTTCCCCGTTTTCAAAAAGGTCTCCTATTACCTGCACTCCCGCCTCCTCCCATTGCTGCAGTCGGGACCAGTCACCTCCATGCGGCAACGCTGTTAGCATGCCCAACGGCATTTCCGGGGCATATGGGTGTCGTATCCCCGCACGCCTCACCTCTTCCAGCACTGCCGAAATGTGTTTTGCTCAAGGGTCAAGTCTCGGACCGCAATTTTCTGTCTCAAAGCAATATAGGCCAGTACATGCCGCGGCGTGCCTCCCAGTCTACCGTTCTCCGGACCCCGGTACACTCGCGCCACCTCCTGCGTGAACACCTGCAGTTGGGCAGCGAGATAGTAGAGCTCGTAGTCCGGGACTGCTAGTCCCCCCTCCTCTTTCAGACGGGTGAGTGTTGCCAATGCCACCCTACATCTGCCCGCTCACCACAGGAATGTGGTTACCTGTGTTCTGAGCTGTCGAAAAAAGGAGCTGGGAATCCAAATCGGAAGCGTCCGGAAGTAATATAATAGCCGCGGCAACGCCACCATCTTCAAGAGGGCTATCCTTCCAGCAATAGAGAGTGGAAGCGTGGCCCAGAAGGCCATGCTGCCCTTGAGCCCTCGTACACACCTCTCTACATTGCCTTCGAACAAGGCCGTAGCTGAGTGGTAAATATAAACACCAAGTTAATGGAGACAAGTCGGCTCCCAAGCAAGCAATGGCCGGTGGTCAGGCCGAGCGGTGTTCTCCCGCATCGGGAAAAGGCTTGTCTTGGCCCAGTTAACCTTCAGCCCCGAGAGCCTACCAAACCGCTCAAGCAGCTCTTCCGCGCTGTCGAGTTCTGTCGCGTCATTTTCAATAAACAAGAGGAGGTCGTCAGCGTACAGGGAGATAAACTGCTGCTCACCTCTGGCTTGCACACTTGCAAAATACCGCCCCGTTCGGGCCTCAGACGCCAGCGGTTCAATCGCTAGCGCGAACAGCAGGGGGGACAGGGAGCAACCCTGCCGGGTACCTCTCTCCACCGGATACTGTTGGGAAACCGATGTCCCTACTCTCACTCTTGCTACCGCCGCTGCGTAAAGCACCCTCGTCCATCGGATATAGCCCTCTCCTAAACCGAAGCGCTCCATGACCGTGTACAGATAATCCCACTCTAGGCTATCGAAAGCTTTTTCAATGTCAACCGAGAGAACTAATGGGGTTCTGCCTTCCTCCTGTGAATCCTCCATGAGGCGAACAAGCCGTCTAATATTGAGCGTCGTGTTCCGGGCTGGGATAAACTGACTGGGGGAGTCGACCTGCATCTCCGGCCTCCTTGTAAACGGATTGAAGCCGTGGCGCTAAGATGTCCGCATACTTGCTGTAAAATTCGATGGGCAATCCATCTATACCCGGCGTCTTATTACGGGCCATTTTCTTAATAGCCCCTCTGATCTCTCCCAAGTCAATGTCCTTCCCCAAGTCCTTCGCCTGCTCCTCATCTAACCGCGGCAGGGTGAGGCCATCGAGGAAAGTTGTCGCCCCGTCTCCCCGGTCGCCCTGGACACTTCGGTATAGGCCCGCATAATATTTTCGGAAGCCCTCAACTATGGCCGATTGGGTGTAGGCTATACGGCCCTCCTCATCTGCGATGTGCAAAATGGGGGAGCGTCGCTTCGGGGGGTTTGCAAGCCACGCCAGCAGGGTGCTTGACTTATCCCCCTCCACATGGGAGCGCAGTGTATATGCCCGATGGTCGAAAGCTCGAAGCTGCTCCACCTCGGCCGCCACCGCCTCCCTAGCAGAGCTAACCATCTCCTGGAGCTCCGGGCGGCCTGGTCGCTCTTTCTCTGCCTCCCGCAATTTCGCGTCCGCTCTGTCCAGATCCGCTATCAACACCCTTCTCACGCCCACATACTTTGTTATGCACTGACCTCTCACCACCACCTTAAAGGCATCCCATTCTATTGCTCTAGAGGTTGCGGATCCCTCGTTGTTAGTAAAATACTGGGTCAAGCTCTCCTCCAGGGCCGTCCCGAAAAGCGGATCCTCCAGTGTTTCCGGCCGGAGTTTCCAGGTCGGCACTCTGGGCTTTTCGATCACCCAGGCTAAATGAATTAAGAGCGGATTATGGTCCGATATTGTCCTTGTTAAGTATTCAGACCAGGTAACTGACGGTAGCACTTCCTGCGAGCACAAAAGTGCATCTAGTCTGACGTGAAGATCGTGCAACCCGGAAAAGAACGAATAATCCCGATAGGTTGGATGTTGCGCGCGCCATACATCTGTCAGTCCCCAGCACTCCTGCCATTCACGTCTACCCTTGGTGACTCAATGCACCGGGGAGTCCCTCAGGGGCGGGTGCGATCTATCCAGGTCCACATCCGTTATGGAGTTAAAATCCCCTCCCATAAGGATCGGGTCCACTAGGAAGCGCGCCAGCGTCCCTGAGAGCTCTGCATAGAAAGCCAATTGTTCAATATTCGGGGCATACACACTACAAAGGACAATGTCCCTGCCTCTCAGCTTGCCCTCCACCGCTACATACCTCCCCTCTGGGTCTATCAGCTGCTGTGTCAGTTGGAAAGGTGTCCCCGCCCTAATCCATATCAGGGCTCCCCTGGCATAAGCAGAGTAAGAAGTGTGAAATGCCTGCCCCCTCCATCTCCTCTGCAGTGCCACCCCCTCCTGCTTAGTGATGTGCGTTTCCTGTAGGAGCGCAATGTGTATCCCTCTTCTCAGTAGGTAAGCGTGCACCTTATGTCTGCGCTGCATCGTGTGTAGGCCCCGCACGTTCCAGGTTATGCATTTCAATACGTTTGTATCAGCCATTGTCCCATAGATCAGGGTATTGCCTCCCCTCCACTGCCGTTCCTTTGCGGATGATGGTGCCCCTCCCAATCGACATACGAACTCCCAACTGACCAGCCCCTAAACATCCCTGGGTCGGCGTCTTCAAGAAAACCCAACAGTCCCCAACTGTGTAGACCCCCCCGCCCCCAGAACAGGCCCCAATATGGAGATACCAGACCCCATCCAAACTCCCTCACCTGTGCAACCCAGGTTACTAGGACACGGCCGTAGCCGTGGGTGCCTTATGGGCTAACAGAGCGAGGCTTCGCCTAATAGGAAGCCACGTGTCCCAACCCCGCACCCCACCCCCTGTTCCCCATAACAGTGCCTAGCTGTTCGCCCAGCGTTCAGACCCAGTCCAGCTTACCCGCTAGTCGGGGGAGTCCCCTCCAGTGTCCTTCTTATTACTCATCATATATAAGTCAAATGTTCAGGATCTCTTCCGCTGTCTGCGGCGTCACCAATGGGCCTTTAGCATCATGGATCCCTGATAGGTCCGACTCCGAACCCGAGGCTGAAGCATGCGTCTCTGTGTCCGTGCCCCGTTTAGATTGGGAGTCCTCTCCTAGTGCTAGGGTTTCCACCGCCTGCAGCGCCGCCCTGCGCTCAGCCTCAGTCTGCTAAGCGGTCGGTTTTCTTGCGCCATGTCTCCGCTTGCGCAGCCTTTGCGACTTTCGCAGGTTCGCCGGTGCTCGCTCTCGCTCTTTTTCCCTTTCCTCCCGGACCTTGGCTCCGTCCGTTCCCGCCTTGTATGTTTCCCACCTGTCTCAAGCGTCTGCTGCCGAGCTGAAGAACAGCGTTTTATCGTCCACCACTATGCGGAGTCTGGCCGGGAATAGCAAGGAGTATGAAATCCCCTCAGTGCGTAGCTCCTTTTTAATCGTCAGGAAGGAGGTTCGTAGTCTTTGCGTTTCAAACGTGAAAACAGGAAACAGCGTGACTTTATTGTTCGCAATCTGAAATGGGCCAGCGTCCCGGGCTCTTTGCAGCAGCAGATCTCTATCCTTATAATGCAGCAACTTGGCCACGATCGGTCTCGGTGGTAGTCCAGGTTTAGGCGGTCCGGATGGAACCCGGTGAGCTCTCTCCAAGGTGAAGAAGGGCGACAGGCCCTCTGGCGCCACTACAGTCTGAAGCCAAGTATCGAGAAAGGCTACCATGTTAGTCCCTTCCTCGTTTTCCGGAACACCTACGACTCTCACATTGCTACGTCGACTTCTATTTTCTGCATCCTCAGCGTGCCGTTCTAGAATCTGGATCCGGTCTAGGGCGTCCGTAAGTTTGCTCTCCAGGGACTTTTGAGCGGGAGTCAGGTCCTTCAGGGTGATCTCGGCTTCCTTCACCCTGTCTTTCAGCTTGTGGTGGTCTGCTCGGAGTAAGCCCAGCCCCGATGCCACTTGCGCAATGTCATTGTGCAGCGTTTCCCGCGTAGTCGTTATGGCCTCCAGGATGCGGCCCTGCAATCGCTGCAGGTCAGTGGGCTCTCCCGTGTCACCCTCTCCTGTATCCGAGGTCGCCGCACCTTCCTGCTTGCCTCTCAGTTTCCCCATGGTATACGATGTGCCGCCACGTGACTCCGCCCAGTGGTCGGTATCTCCACAGGCCTCTTAGCGTCCCACAGGCACCTCCAGCGGCCAGTCGAGCTACACAGCCTGTTAGCCGCAGTCCCAGTCGCGAACCTCACTGCCCAAAGCCTGGATGACCGGGGGTTCCGCACTTGCTTCTCTCCCCCCTCTGCTGGCAGCGGGTAGGCGCCGCTTTCCACTCCTCCCCGGCTCAGTCTGATCGGCGTCAGGCAGTTGGCCCAGCAGCGATGTCGGGCCCCCTCCGCTGTTCTGAGGTTATCTAACGCCGCTGCACGTAGCGTATGCCAGCTGGAGCCCCAACCGGCGTGCTTGGCCACCTCTCCTCAGCGTGTACTCGGCTCTGGCAGCTGCTCCGGTCCCACCAGGTCAGCTGCTGCCCTTGCCCATCCCCCCACTGCCGCTATGTAGGGCCTGGCGTCCCCGCTCACCGTTCGTCTCTGGGGGGGGAAGGGTTCAGGGCAGGCACAGCTCTCCGGGCACTCACTGCTCCGGTCGAATCCCCGTCCTCGTAGCTATCTCTGGCACCCCCGAGCAGCGTCCTCCAGTCTGCTCAGCCGTCCGAGTCTGTTCCCTCGTTGGGGACCGGCTGCTCCGCAAAGTTGTAGGCGGGGGCTCTTGCAGTCCCGCTGAGCCCTCGGGGGGGCACCGCTTGTCGGGCCACAGTCGACGGCACTTCACAGCCGCAGCTCCGGGCACTGGTGCGCAGCTGGATCAGCCGGGGTGCAATCGTCTTCCCCTCGCGGCCGCCATTGTGGGCGCTCCCCCTCCTCGGCTCCGGTGATCACTCAGCACATCAGCCCCGCCGGCGGCCACTAACACGTTCTGCTCTCGCCCCTCAAGCGTCCGCTTTCAGTCCACTGCTTTTTCGGGTCTGCGCTGGGCTCTTTGGAACATTAAGCAGGATTATATCTGGGTATGGGCGCGGAGCTCCGGGCTCACGCCGCCATTACCCTCGGCGTGCAAGCCACGCCCCATGGTGTGACTGCATGGTAAATTGAATATCCAAACATTGTTGGTTCAACCAGAGATGGAACAAATTCAAAGTTTCTTCTGAGCCAGTCCATATCATCAGGACGTCATCTATGTATCGACGCCACATTGTAACTTGTGCTTGATATGGGTTGTCACGGTTCAAGACAAATTTCTGCTCAAAATCCGCCATGTATATAATGGCCAGGTCCGGCGCAAAAGCTGCCCCCATTGCGACTCCTTTGGATTGAAGGTAAAATTCGCCTTGGAACATGAAGAAATTCTTCCTCATTGCGATGGTTAGGAGTTGGATAATAAATTCAGTAGGCACTGGCACAGGTGCTATCCGACCATCCAGTGCCACACGCATGACCTCCAGAGCATCTAGTTGCGGGATGCTCGTGTAGAGCGATACTTTGTCGCATGTCACTAACCTTTGTTCACCGCTATTGAATTCAATGCCATCCACCAGATTAATGGTTTGCATTGTGTCCCTCAAATAAGTTAAAGTTCCTTCCGCAATTGGTTTTAAGAAAAAGTCAATATATTTACATAGGGGCTCAAGGATTGACCCGCATCCGGACACAATAGGACGTCCTGGGGGTTCTTGCATGTTCTTATGGATTTTGGGGAGGGTGTAGATAGTTACTACTGCAAGATATGAAAATAAAAAGTGACAACTACGAAATAGTGTAAAACAAACAAGTGCAAAAGTCACCTGCAGTTTCCAAAGTGCAATGTCTTGTCGTAAGATTACAGCTATAAGTTGTTCACATAGTCTGTAAGATATGAAGACCTCACCCCACCTGGCAGTGGCTCAGGAGCAGAGTGAAGCACCGCTCTGACCGTCGGTACTCCTTAGCCGGCGTCTGAACTGACCGGGGAGGCCGTCGGTTCAGACGCCGGCTAAGGAGTACCGACGGTCAGAGCGGTGCTTCACTCTGCTCCTGAGCCACTGCCAGGTGGGGTGAGGTCTTCATATCTTACAGACTAGCTGTAATCTTACGACAAGACATTGCACTTTGGAAACTGCAGGTGACTTTTGCACTTGTTTGTTTTACACTATTTCGTAGTTGTCACTTTTTATTTTCATATCTTGCAGTAGCATTCTTTTTGTTATATGGTCCTGATGAAAGCAAGGACGAATATGTCCTAAATTGCTGAAACATGTCGACCTGGTTCCACCTTAGACAGCCCATTCTTTCTAACTGTCTTTGACAAATATTTTAATCTTGGTCAAGCGAGCATCATTTGAATAAAGTTGGTTCTATGCTCCCTTATCCAATTTTATAACACATTGTTTATGTTTTTTTCACGTTCATTTGCACTGCACTCCCTAGTCACACCACGCCTTACCACTCACAAGGTTTCATAGAGTGGTAGACCATACTGTTGTTGGTACAGCGAAGGTGACCTATTTACCATCTGGTCTCCTTATGCCTGTGACAATACATACTCACACGGATGGTCTGGACAAATCCCAAATGATGAAGGGCGGATCCGAGTGGTGACTGATGGGTATTTTTCTCCATCCATTGAGATGTCATTGCATACCACGCTTCTGTTCAGTCAGTTTAAGGGTGTTGTACAGTTGGTCTGGTATCTGCCATTTGTAAACCCTTCCCTTTTCTAGACCCTCTGGTACTTCTTTGTAGTTGCTTCATTTGTGTTCTCATGTGTCTGCAGGGCTCTTTCTCTGCTCATTGCAGGGTTCCAGACAATTGTTTTCCAAATGAGCTACTGGCTCCTGTGATAAAATATTCAGGCTCCCATCCGGTTTCATATGAGTGGAAATGAAAACTTTCCTAGCTTTTGTAGTGTAGTTCCTATTTTCCCAATAGGCTCTGCGCATTGGAATAACATAAACAGCAGTGTAGACGTAGGACTGAGGTCAACTAGGTCTCTACTGACTATGTTAAACTTAATTTAGGTTTGGGCCAGCTAGCTCAGAGGTCACTGGAAACTTTCTTGAATGAATAGGGAGGGGCAACCTCTCCTGGCTCAGACAAGAAGGGATTCAGTTTCTGACACCCGCATAAACATGACAACTTTGCTCCCTCAGAATAAGAGTGTATCTCTGGAGTTGTGTGAAAAAAATAGACAGCTGTTTCACTCAGTCAGCAGTGCATACTTAGTTTCACCAGAGTGCAGAGAAATAGAGAGACGGGCGTTTTCAATAAAAAGGTGTTATTTATTGAGCAGTCTTCTTTCTCGTGCAAGAGAAGTGAATTGCCACAATTGCAATACTTAAAGTAAAGTAAAGTGCGTACAGTAAAAGTAGTATTATGAAATAATACTGTAAAAGCATTGATATGGTTTCTTAGCCATATGATATTTTAAAATGGATAAAATATATAAATACATTGACTAACGTACTCAACTGGTGCTTCTAACTAACGCAACCCCGGTGTACCTGACCTAAGCCTAATACATGGGAAGGGATGAGTAAGTAGCAGTTTAAGTTAAGTTAGTTAAGATTATTTTGCCAAGAATCTGCATCAAGAATTCTCTCAAGGGTTTAGTCAACTCTGTACCTTGGTAATAGAATGTGGGAGGTCTGGTATCTCTTTCCTCAGGACTCGATATTCCAGCAACCCGCAAGGGTAGGCTGGAAACACCGGAGCTGGATTTTCTCGGCTGGAGAAAAAGACAGCGTCTCTCTGTGCGTCAAACAGGAGGGGCAGCTTCCGTGGGCACTCGCATCAGCTGGGCTCTCGGGCAAGTAGATGGCCGCTCTGCTCCAAACCACCGTGTCTTTGCTTAAGGCAACTGTATTTTATACCTGGAAGGTGCCGGGTTTGACGTAAGGTTGGACATAAGACGTCACTAAGAACTAAGAGTTCTTTCTGGACTTCAGGAGTTCTTGTTCAAATCAAAACAAAAGCAGGGGGGTTTTCCCAGGCTGCTGGAGGCTTGGTTTTGTTTAAAGAGCGCGTTGTGGTTTCTAGGAGTCAATGGAAGTAGCCGTGCTGTGCTTTGGATTGCATGGGCTATTACTGAATATGAATCTGATTCTTATGCCTGTATCAAGATATTATTGATTATAACCTCACAAGGGCATGAATCGGGTCCTAAATATGAACACGGCACCCACTCCACGGATTGATGTCCATCATTACTAAAAACTAAGCAATAGTAAACATTCAATGATGCATGTGATTTTTCCGACCCACCCCAAAATACATATTTCGCATTTGAAATGGTATAAGGTAAATACATGAAAACTGAGTGTTGGTACTGTACGCTTTTCAAGCAGTGTCATCATTCAGATAAATGCGTATGTATATCAGCTGAATGAATTGCGAAAATTACACATGAAATGGCTCTAAATACAGAAAAGAAGATCGAGACCATTTCATCACATATCTATACAAATTGCTGTATATGTGCTAGACGCTGAGGTAAAATATTGTCTCTAGTATCCTAAAATAGAAGCTCTGTTCTCTAAGAATAGTTCTACTTTAAGCAGAGTATCATGTGCCGAAAAAATTTAAATATTGTGAAAAATGGGAAAAAAGACTTTCTCTTTCAAGGGAAAAGGTTCCAAATATTTTCTGTAGCTTTGTTTATCAAAATTGAAGGCTCATTGTTTTTATTAGGAGTTATTCTCGTTGACTGGAGAGACCATTATTTCAGACAGACCTGCAAAAAATTGGTCTACCACATCAGGTGAAAGTTCGGCTAAGTTTGAAAATATTGCTACTGCACACTTCTCTGTGTGAGTGCTATCATCGATGGTTGGATCAGCAATGCTCACAGAAGGCTGTACCTGTTTGGTGCTGCTTTCCTCTCGTACCTCACCACCGCCTACTCGTAGTGGTGAAGTCTCAACGAATGCCGTCATCAGAATCGGTAGCCGCTGGGGACAACACGATGCATGAGTCGTTACCGGACCTAGCAAAGTATCGATTTCCATTGGTACTGCTGATTGTAGTGTAAGACAGATGTCCAACATGCATTCTTCTCCGCATAGCAGACATCGAAGCACAGGTATGATGCAATCTTGCCAGATCGGTCTGAATGAAAGAAACCAGGTTGTACTTAGATCTCTTAGCCGGGCCAATCCGAGGACCTTAGTGATACGGTCTCTGTATCGTATTGCTAGGATCGTTTCTTCCATCGTTGCTAGAGTCTTGCCTGTGGTTTGGCTTGCCATATCGGTGCAGAAGGAGCAAAAATAGAATTCCTTCCACGAGTCCCAAGATTAAGGGTAGGCCGCCAAAGACAGAATGGACAAAATTCGAGAAGATGCCCAGAACTGTTTCAAAGGGTGCTAACAGTCCCGAAAAAATTGTCTTAAATACATGTGAGATGCCACTGGTATCAGACATGTTTATTTGGCTCAACACTTCTACGAAATGTACGGGGCAATTTGTTGATAAAAGGGTATGTATCTCTGCTGCTGTCCTTGCAACTTGCAGATCATATGTCTCTTTTGATGACGTTAAAGGCACAGTTGTTTGTAAAAGAATAGACTTCATTCTGCTTAAAGTATCAATTCGAATAGAAGAGATATTCAACCGAGGCCATAACGCAGCCCCCATATCTGGATTGCTGTGTGGATACAATACTTGCATACAGCAAATGGCCCTGGAAGTTACAGTTGTCAGATAGGCTTTTCCTCGCAGCATGCCACAACAGCTGTGGTCACTTATTAAAATGTAACTACCGTTAGAAACTGGTCTAAAAAATGGCTCTATCTGTTTTGCAGGCGTGCCATGCAGGTGTCATGAGAGGTTGTTTGAAGACCCTTCGCAGGCGCCATGCAAATTAATTCCTTGACACAGAAGTGTACCGCTTAGGGATTTTTTATAATTTTTACCACTAAGAAATACCTCCCTGTTTCCTTCACTATAACATCTGTGTGTATAAGGCAAATCCCAGGTAGATTTGATGTATTCTTTACCCAACCTTTCATACTGGCCTGCTGGTATATACTCTTGGCAGTATTTAAATTGGAAAGCTGTAATCGGAATTGTAATCGTTCCATGTATTATCCATTCAATGACAGGTCTCTCGACATTGTCAATGGTAATCTCTTGAGTTTTTCAATGCTCAGAATCGTATAGTCTGCTCCTTTTTTGTGCCAAACTGATTTGTTTATCAGTAAGGTTAAAGATAGAAAACAATGACGTTGTGTTGATTAAAAGTCATGGTACGCAGCCTGAACGTAGGTTTTGCAACGTCCAGCCAAGCTGTACAATAGAACGTAATTGAGACTGACCATGTTGTAACATTAGTAAGTCCTGCTCTATTATATCAAAAGCAGATGATACAATGCTGTCCAGTGAATATATTCTGGAAGACAGAGTCGTTAACCCATTGTCCACAACAAAAAGTGAATTTTCCAAATTTATAAAATCAATTTCTCGTATTTTTTCTGCTGTTTCAATTTGCATTACTTTCCATGCTTCGTTGTATGCAGCGTATATACCGGCCGCTATGAAACGTTTTTGACGCTGTTTGCGTGGTCCCATTATGAAATCACGCAAGTCAGCACTGTCTTTAAGTAAAGTCAAGTGTTGCTTAATGCAGCCAGTGTGGATTTCTGTAGCCACTCAAGGCATAGTTTCCCTACACTGTATGTTGTAACTATCCCTGGATGTTGTCTCTGGGAGTATCTAGGGTCTGGTCTGGTCATTTGGAACCCCTGTGTTTTGTTCAGGAATGTATCTTGACAGTTATTCGTGTCTGTTGGCCAGATCAACCACTTTTTCCAATCAGTATGTGTTCTGTTTTGGTGTAAAATATGAGATACGTCTATCTCCACATCAGTAGTGCTGTCACTATCAGGTATGGGTTTCGGAATAGACAGTGTATTCAAATCTTTTATCTTAGCTATGCCAAGACAGGTAGTTTGTTAAATTGTGTCATTCAAAAATATCATTTGTTCCGGGATCATACAGGCTCTAAATAGTGCTTCTAGGCCTTGTACTTGCCAATCTTTGGAACCCCAGATTGTTTTTGTTTCAATGGTGTTTTTCCAAAATTCGAAACCTAGTGTAGACATTTTGTCATAAAAATTTTCTGAATAAATCAATTTTGTATTTGTCAACATGGTTTTTATTCCTGTTCTATTTAACATTTTAAAATAAAACGTTCCTGGATCACTGTTAATAAACCCTGAAAAGTATTGGAATTTCTCAAAAAATGTTTTCGAACTGCCTTTTGGTGGAGTTGGACAGTGTTCCCACTGGTTATAAGATAAAACATTTCTAGGCTGAGCAGTTTTATGCAAATAGTGATCACCATAATGGTTGTAGCAGTATAGCTCTTCATAATTGGATGAACCCTGTAAGTAGTCATGTTCTATACATTTTGCTGACATTACTAAATCTGACATTATATTATTAATGTTTTCAAAGTCCCAGTCATCAGAGAAGGTACTAGGTGTCACAAAATCACTTAATGAAATCTTGAGCTGGTGAGGATACTTTAAGAGCTCGACCGGGCCAAAAATGTAATAATCAGTTCTGTCCCATGCTACCCCACCGGGTATTGGAATGGCTGTGATGTTCACTGATGACAGTTCTCTTTTCTCGATGTGAGAGGATGTGTGTGGTTTTAGGACTAAGTTGATGTTCTGACTTGCTGTGTCCATTGTGCTATATTTCCCCTCAATGAATTTTCCCAAACATAGAACCATGATGAGCCAAAGCAGGAGGAAAAGTACACCTAACACAAACCAAAATTCAATCCATGGTGAAATTAGATATGTTTCTTTTAGTTGGTGAAAAAGTTCAGTTACTTTGTTTTTAAAAGTTTTTGTTGGAGGCGTTTCTTCATGCTCGCTAGGATCTTCAGATAAATTGTCGAAATTGATGAAGTAGCCCGATGCAGTTCTGTCAATTGTTGGAATTGCTTCCGGATTTTCATTTGCTTTTGCATTTTTATTTGTTTCATTTGTATAGTTCGAGGCTACATCGTTGTAGACAGGTGTTTCTTGACGAACTGATGATGTTTGTGTTTCAAAAGGCACAAGTTCCATGGCTTTGTTGCATAGTCCTTTTTTATGCACTGCAGGTTTATCAAATGTGATTAGTCTCTCAGTTTGATCCTCTTGGATCGTTGCAAATTTTGGTATTCTGCTATTTCTTGGGAGTCCACTGGGCCTACTACTTATTATTGGCCACATGATTGTAGTTTTACCAGGTCGATGGATACAACTCGGTTCTCCTTTTTACAAGAGGCGGTAGTACAACTGATCTTGTTAAATTGATAGCTAAGACAGGTACTGCGTTTCTGTAAGAAGGCCCAAATTCCTTCTTTACCGCGATCTTTTCTCTGACCAGACCCCCAATCTTTGGAATCCAGACAGGTCTTGCTGGGACAGGTGTTTTTTCTTCAGTGGCTGTCGACTGTTGTTTCAACTTTATGTTACTCAGGTTTTTTCTTGTTTTATTTAAATCCTGTAAAACAACCAAACGATCTTTGATATCAAAGGTTTTTTCTTCTACCACTGTGTGACTATCAAGGTCCTGAATATGCATTCTAGTTCCGAACAATAGTTCGTATGGAGTGAGACCTTTTAGAGAGTTTCTTGGCAGATTGTTAAGATTACGTTGGACACTTGTTAAATGTTTGACCCACCCATCACCCGAACCTAATACCCTCGCCGTTATAGATTGCTTTATGTCCCGTTTTTTTCTTTCCACAACCGCAATTCCCTCAGGATGGAAGGGAGAAGATAACCGCAATGCGATGCCCATACTGTTCATGGCCTCTTTATAAGCTCGAGAGCTAAACGCAGGACCCTGATCAGAATGTAGCATGCCAATTGCGTATGTGCGGATAAAGACTCGCAAATCTTTTATAGCAGTTCTGGCGTCAGCTGAGCGCTGGGGCCACATTTTTAAGTGAATTCGGTCTTAATTATTATGGGGACGCATTTTTTTCGACTGGATTTCTGCGCTATAGATAGCCTGATGCTATGTAATAGTGGTATCTGGGCTACAGGCTGGGCCGGTTCACATCTGCGATCTCTGTTGCAGTCCTTGCAATTTTTTGCAAAATAGTAGATATCTACGCTCATTCTCGGCCACCAGTACTCCGCTTATAGTTCCATCAGAGATTTCAGGATCTCTTGGTGCCTCAGACCCAACCCCATATGTGCTTCTTGTAGTAAGAAGATTCTCCGGTTCGTGTTTGGAATTACCCTATCCCCCACTCCAGGGATTCGAGCAAACGGAACGGAGTTTGCATCAATTATGTATGTATTATTGAGTGGATAATTCAGAGGTAATGCTGCATAATCGCCTTTTAATGAGTCTTTTACTGCCAGCATGGTTTCCCCATCGATGTGTTTTTCTGAACGCTTTTCAGTGGCTACGGAAGCCGGTTGAACAGCTTCCGCTGTGGCTGTATTAGCCAATGAATTCCCTGCAACGAAAACGCCATCACGTCGATGACGCAATGCGTGTATCACGTGAGTCCTTCGTAGTTCTTTCTGTAAAAGAACTACCTGTTCCCAAAGCCTTTTATGCTTTATTGTAGCACCTGTGTCATCTTTGTAGCCGTTTTTGATACATGTCTGCATGTCACTGTTATAAGATTTGACGCAGAAATACGAATTGCACACTATTAGTGTGGGGAATTCACGATCGGCATTTTCAAGCGCCATCTTTAAAGTTCTTATTTCAGCTCGCTGAGCTGAACATTTCCTGAGTGATTCAGTTTTGGTAATCATTGGTTTGAATTTACCAGAGCGCCAGCGACCTTTAACAATCGCGCACGCTGCATCATAGGATTTATTTTCTACATCATAGTGTTGTGTGAATCTGTCCATATAGATTACGCAGGTATATTGTTCTAGAGGCAGAATTCCAGCTGGCAGAGGATATTCGAGTTCATATACTAGATCATCTAGTTTTTTCAGTTTTGGGTCAAAATAGTATTTCACGTCTTCTGTAGCAAAATAATTTTCCCATTCTATCCATTTTGGATCTAAGGCCACTTTAATCAGATTACGTGGACTTGTTAATGCCTCAAGGGCTGATTCTGCTGAAAGAACAGATATTCTCCTGCCTTGGGCTAGGGCTCTTTCATTAGCTACAGAAGTTCTAACTGCTGTTAGATTTTTTTCTGTGGAGCTGAATTTCATTTCAGCTTCAATGTACAAATGTGATTTGTAAGCTATAGGTACCGTTTCTCCCTCATTAGAGGTCAGGTACGTGAATCCGCATCTTCCTGGGATGACTCGGATTACAAGATTGCCTGTATTTTAGCAAGTTTGTAATTTTGTTTTAGTTAACATGTCTGTTTGCAATGATCTCAAAATCTCTGTGTGTTTTTGAGTCCAATTGGTTTGTTTGAAATCTGGTTTTATCAATTTATAGAGAGGTTTATCCCTCTCAGCATAATTTAGAATGTATGTTCTTCCGAAATTCAGGAAACCTAGTAGTGATTGTAAATTCTTCAGCGTTTTTGGTGCTTGGAGTACAGCACATTTCTCTAAGAAATTGTCTTCACTTGATAATTCATATCCTAAAAATAAGACAGTTAGATGGGCAATTCGTGACTTTTTAAAGTTGAATTTGTAACCCTCTGAAGTGAGTCCAAGTATTATGGTATTCACCCTTTTTAAGTGAGTCTCCAGGTCATCATCTGTTAGATAGATGTCATCGACATATGATAATGCTTCCTCATCATATATTTGTAGTAACTCTGTTACCCTTGCTGAGAATAATCCTGGGCTATTCTTGAATCCCTGTGGGAGTCTGCAAAATTGTTTTTGCAATCCAAATATTGAGAAAGCGATCAAATACCTGCTTTTAAGTGCAATGTTTTGACAGAAGAATCCATTAGAGATATCTAATGTTGTTTTATATTTTTTCCGCACAATGTTATTTCTTTAGTGCTGCACTATGTGAGTTTTGTACTGCAAATGTTTTACAACAGGAGTTAAGGTGTCTGTAGTCCAAAACTAGACAATATGAATTGTCTGGCTTGGAGACAGGAAACAAAGGATTGTTCATTTGAGAGGTGCATGTTTCGATCACCCCTTGGTATTCAAGTTGATCTAAGATCTCCCTGACTTGTTTTTTAGCTTCTTGCTTAACTGGATACCGTCTTTGTGCAGTGGGCTGATTTTTTAACTGTATCTTGTGGTGAGGTGAGTTCTCATCCCATCCTACATGATTTTTGTATAAAGCAGGAGCTTGGGCTACTGCCCATTTCCTTACAAATGTGTATTTTTATGAATCGGGATGTGATTCGAGAAGGCAGGCATAATCATTTTTTCGCCATGAGGTCACTCCCTGACAAACTCTGGTGGCCAGTCTTTCTCAGCTAACAGAATGTCATAGCCTTTTGAGAGTTTTTCCCAAAAGAGACCTTTTATTTTTCTAGTTTTATCTCCCTCTATACGTAATGCTATTTCATATAGTTTATGGGGCACACTAACTCGTGTGTCTGCAGTTTCCACCTGAATGTACTCATTCGTGTCCACTGTCTCCAGAAGATTCATCAGGATCTTGCGAGCTATGCTCACTTCTGATGCACTGTCTAGCATTGTCTGTGCCCACTCTCCGTTTTTCAGCTGTGTCCTCAGAATTCTCGGCATGTTTAATCTTAATACTTCTACCTTCTTTCTGGGATATTGTAATTTTTTACTTTGATGAGCAGGTTCCTTGTCTTTGGACTTGACGTGCTCTTCTCTGTGTTCTGACCGTCCTCTTCTTTCCGATTTCTGTGAGGAAGATCAAGAAAGATTTAGTGAGAAGGATCGAGAGGGACGTGTATCCACACCTTGATATCTGTCTGGTTTTCTTATTTTATCCCTATCTCTAAGGTTATATCTTTTTTCAGAGTGCTCCCTTTTGGGAGACTTGTCTTCTCGGCCTGGAGATCTCTCTCTACGCTGAGGAGACCTTCTTCTGGAGTGGAAACGTTTTTCCCTGGGAATGGTTTGTTTATTACCTTCCCAAATCTTTTTTGGAGTTTTTAAATTATTTTTAATAAATGTTTTTTCAGGACTTTCAGTTAGTTGGGGTTTTACCGGTTTCCCACCCAAACAATCTCTTCCTAGCTCTTCATAGGATTTTTCTATGATTCTGGCGAGTTCAAATGGTTGTTCTGCTATATATCTGTTTCCTCCAATTTCTGGAGGTTCTTTATATCATCTCTTGCCACTTGAACTAATTCTCTATATGCCTTTGTTAATTCTTTTAGTTTAACTAGGAGTTGTTAGCTTGACATTATTTCATAGTCTGGGTGTGTTGCATAATTGCATAGGACTGGCCCCGTTTCTTCTGGTCTACCTAGTGGACCGAGCCTGGTGATGTGATCATTATGTTTTAGGGTGCCTTTAAACCAGAGCAGATGCTCTTGGTATTTTAGTGGGATTTCAATCTCCACGAAAGGAGTGTATTCATCCGGGGGTTCCTCTATTTTGTAATAGTGGAAGTCTTTTGTCGTAGCATGTGCTGCTGGAAAATGTATCCATGAATAGAATACCTCTGTCTGCCGATATTCATGTGCCTCTATCACGAATATGACTGTACCATCTCTTGGTGTCAGTCCATTTTCTATAAGTTTTAGAGTTATAGTTCTTCTTACATTGACCGAATGAGTATTTCATCCGGTTCAGTTTCATGGAGACTTGCGTCTTCCTCTAAGAGTCGAGATGCTATTCTTGCTCGCTCCCTTTCTTCGTCACTTTCTGCCATTTAACTGACTGAAAGTTTTCTGTCGCAGATCGAGTTTCAAGGAAACAAAGATTAGGTGCACAATATTTTGGAACACTGTATCCTTCAACGTTGATCAAACCAAAAACTAATACATAGGATTCTCATCCTACTAAGTTCCGGCGTATATTAACCTTTCACCCACTCCAGACATCTATTGGAGTTTTTACGGGGAAAGGGTTCTGCGTTAGAAAGCACGACTGAGTTACTCTAGTGTCTTGCATTAGATTATCGCCTTACCAAATGTTGGGCGCCATGTAGTGTAGTTCCTATTTTCCCAATAGGCTCTGCGCATTGGAATAACATAAACAGCATTGTAGACGTAGGACTGAGGTCAACTAGGTCTCTACTGACTATGTTAAACTTAATTAAGGTTTGCGCCAGCTAGCTCAGAGGTCACTGAAAACTTTCTTGAATGAATAGGGAGGGACAACCTCTCCTGGCTCAGACAAGAAGGGATTCAGTTTCCGACAACCGCATAAACATGACAACTTTGCTCCCTCAGAATAAGAGTGTATCTCTAGAGTTGTGTGAAAACAATAGACAGCTATTTCACTCAGTCAGCAGTGCATACTTAGTTTCACCAGAGTGCAGAGAAATAGAGAGACGGGCGTTTTCAATTAAAAGGTGTTATTTATTGAGCAGTCTTCTTTCTCGTGCAAGAGAAGTGAATTGCCACAATTGCAATACTTAAAGTAAAGTAAAGTGCGTACAGTAAAAGTAGTATTATGAAATAATACTGTAAAAGCATTGATATGGTTTCTTAGCCATATGATATTTTAAAATGGATAAAATATATAAATACATTGACTAACGTACTCAACTGGTGCTTCTAACTAACGCAACCCCGGTGTACCTGACCTAAGCCTAATACATGGGAAGGGATGAGTAAGTAGCAGTTTAAGTTAAGTTAGTTAAGATTATTTTGCCAAGAATCTGCATCAAGAATTCTCTCAAGGGTTTAGTCAGCTCTGTACCTTGGTAATAGAATGTGGGAGGTCTGGTATCTCTTTCCTCAGGACTCGATATTCCAGCAACCCGCAATGGTAGGCTGGAAACACCGGAGCTGGATTTTCTCGGCTGGAGAAAAAGACAGCGTCTCTCTCAGTGCGTCAAACAGGAGGGGCGGCTTCCGTGGGCACTCGCATCAGCTGGGCTCTCGGGCAAGTAGATGGCCGCTTTGCTCCAAACCACCGTGTCTTTGCTTAAGGCAACTGTTGGTATTTTATACATGGAAGGTGCCGGGTTTGACGTAAGGTTGGACATAAGACGTCACTAATAACTAAGAGTTCTTTCTGGACTTCAGGAGTTCTTGTTCAAATCAAAACAAAAGCAGGGGTTTTTTCCCGGGCTGCTAGAGGCTTGGTTTGTTTAAAGAATGCGTTGTGGTTTCTAGGAGTCGATGGAAGTAGCTGTGCTGTGCTTTGGATTGCATGGGCTATTACTGAATATGAATCTGATTCTTATGCCTGTATCAGGATATTATTGATTATAACCTCACAAGGGCATGAAAAGGGAATGTAGAATTAGGGTCCTAGATATGAACACAACACTTTCATAGTGGAAAGATTCAATTCTGTTAAGGACACGGAGGCGAGGATTAGGTTATTCTTTCTTCTTTAATTTCAACAGCAGCCTTTTTAAAAAAACAATTACGATCAATACAAGGACTTCATTTCCCATAAAGCCTGAAGAAAAACTTCAAGTTCTTAACAGAGTCTCTTCAATCAATCAGACGTCTCCTAGCTCCATAACTACTGATGACTCCTACTGGACTTGTAAATGTAAATGTATTTGAGCTTATATAGCGCACAGCTACCCACAAAGGGTTTCCCGGCGCTTGCTTAGGGAACCCGTCCTGGTATTCCCCTGTGAGATAACCCCGGCAGGGTATCCACAAGGTGGAAGCCAGGCATCCCGCCGCGAGGGGCCGTTGTGGAGATTAAGCAAGCTATTGCCCAGAGTCGCAGAGTGTGAACCCGTGAGTCGAGAAGGCACCGGAGCGAGAATTATCGAGTCCATGGAATTTTTGAGCCCAAGACCCGCCGAGGCGGGTAATTGAACCCTGGTCCAGGGTCGATCTCAGCTTCCGGGTCTGCCGCCTCTAACCCCTGAGCCACACTTCTCCACCCCTGAGCCACACTTCCTCTTTCTTCATGACTGTGGAAGTTTCTTAATCTTGCTTTGAGAATTCAGTACCTATGGATAGATAAAAGGAGTCATAACATCTTGCTTGTGGAGATGCTACCTTGCACAGCGTTACTTCAACACCAGAAACCAGGAAAATGCTTTACTTACATTACAACGTATTTCCCATAACCCGGGTGGGTCCAGATTCATCTTGTGGGTGGGCTAATCCTTGCCTTCGTATTCTTTTTTTTTTTTTTTTCACGGTAACTGTTCCAGGGACCCCATATCTTATTTCATTTTCGGGGTCGCCCCCGGGCAACGTATACAGTTTTCTCCCGAAACATCACCCAGTCCATGTTTTCCCTCCATGTTTCAACTGTAGGTGGTTTCTGGGACCCCCATAACTGTGCTATGTCTCTTTTAGCGATCATGTTTCCAAGGGTCACCCACTGAGTCTGTGCCGCATTGTGATCCGCTGGTTCCCACACATTCAACAAACAGCGCCTAGCCTCAGGCAAAAGAGCAACCCCCGTAACTTCCTCCATGGTTTTATGCACCTCATTCCAAAAGACAGTCACAGCACGACACTCCCAGAGAATGTGGAGAAACGCCCCAACCAGCCCGCATCCCCGCTTACACAATCCATTCTCAGAGAATCCCATTCGAACCAGACGGGGGCCAGTAACATAGATCCTATGGAGAATCTTGAGCTGCACTAACTGGAGACGAGCCAGAATCGCGACCTCCTTGGGAGAGGAGACCGCTGACTGCCAGTCCTTGTCATCCATCTCTAGGCCATCCCCGGTCCATGAGTCCTGGAGCTGTAGCAGTAGGTCAGTCCTATTGTTTATTAGTTTTTTGTAAATCAAAGAGATAGTACTGTCCGGCACATGACCATCCAGCACCCTGTCTTCGCGCGGGGAAGATTTCGGGATCTTCTCACCTTCTGAGATATTAGACTGCAAGGCATGGTGGATCTGTAAATATCGGAAGTATTCCCTATCATTTAATTGGAACTCTATCTTCAGCGCCTCAAATGATTTAATACCATCCTTGACCCAGAGGTCACCCACCTTACAAATACCAATCAGGTCCCACTTCTCAAAACCCTTGGTCTTATACAGGTTGCCTAGTCTCTCAGATACAAAAAGTGGGGTCGCCAGAGTCATGCGATCTTTCCACCCCATTGCATTATTCGCATTATACCACAGACGCACAGCAATCCTCAAAGGTGCCGTCAGATCCCTACCAGCTGACCTAGAGTATAGTGCTCTATAATAATCGCCCCCAGGCAACAACCACCTGTCCAAGGTAAACGCGGGGTTTGATTTAGGACCATACATGCTATGATTAATAGCGCTCAGTTGAGACGCCCAGTAATACCGCTTAATGTCAGGGAGAGCGATACCCCCATCGTACCAAGGGAGTGTTAGCTTAGCGAGCGCAATACGGGATCTACCGTCCCAAATCAACTTCCTCTGGAGACCCTCCACTGCATGAAAATAGCTAGCCGGAACTATGTCAAGGGTGTTTTGGAGTGCATAGAGGAAACGTGGTAGGGACATCATTTTAAAGAGAGCTGCCCGGACGAGTGGCGAAAGCGGGAGCTTACGCCAACCCGCCACGTCCGATTTCAACCTATTTAACGGTGGGATCAAATTTTGCTCATAACGAGCCACAGGGTCTAGCGAAATATAAATTCCGAGATACCTAAACCCCGAAAGCGTCACCTGGATGGCACAGTTACGCGGAAGAGGGGAGGCCTCATCCGAGAGCACATATAAACAGGACTTGGTCCAATTTATGACAAGACTGGAATTCCTACCAAAGGAGGTCAGGACATCGAACAGCACTATCAGTGATTTCCAGGGCGACGTTAGATACAATAGGATTTCATCCGCATAGAGCGAGATACGATCCTCGAAGTCAGGGGACCACCGAATACCCCTCATCGAGGGCTCCCACCTGATCCATGCAGCCAGGGGCTCGAGGGCCAGAGCCAACAGTAACCGCGACAAGGGACAAACCTGTCTCGTACCTCTCCCCAGACCGAACGGTTTAGAAACCCACCCGTTAACAACAATCTGCGCCAGGGGGTCCTCGTAGAGGAGCCGCACCCAGCCAATAAAACCTGGACAAAATCCGAACTTAGCGAGGGCTGCCCACAAATACGGCCATTCCACGGAATCAAACGCCATCGCGGCGTCCAAGGAAGCCAAGATGGCCGGCTCACGTAACGTTGTCGCCCTCGCGAGAACACCATGCAATCGCCTAAGGTTTAGAGCCGTGTTCCTGTGCGGGATGAAACTGGATTGGTCTGGATGAATCAGCTCGCTAATCATAGTTATTAATCGGTGAGCCAACACTTTCGCAAGAATCTTAGGTTTAGCGTTTAAAAGAGATATCGGCCTATAGGAAGCACACTGATCCCTCGGTTTCCCTTCCTTGTGGATCACCACAATGGTAGCTAGAAGCTGATCTCTGGGAAGGGAGCCTCTCTCGCGCGATTCCACAAACATATCCCGTATATAGGGAGCCATCTTGTCGGGACGCAATTTATAAAGTTCAATAGGGAAACCATTGGGTCCCAAAGCCTTCCGCGATCGCAAAGAGCGAATAGCAAGAGCCACTCCATCCACCGTTATCGCCGACTCCATTTGTTCCCTATCTGCGTCAGACAGGCACGGCACTGCTATATCGCGTAATAACAAATGCAAATCCTCCTCCGGCCGCTCTGACACAGGGGAATAGACCGTCTGGAAGTGCTCCGCAAAGCATTGGGTAATCACATCAGGGTCGGTCACCCGTTCACCATTCACTCTCTCGATCACCGGCACAACACAACTCGCCCTGTCTCTCTTATCCAGCCATGCTATTAATTTACCCGCCTTGTCTCCAACATCATATAAATGACCCTGCTGCTCTCTATTCATAATCTTAGCCGCATCCGTAACTAATGCCTTGTATTCCAGTTGCTTAAGATGCAAAACATGCTGCATCGCATGGGTGATCCCCTGCTTGAAGTCACACTCCAGTTCCACAAACTCAGACTCTATCTTTACGACTTCTTCATTTCTTCGTTTTTTCACCCCCGCAATGAAGGACAACGCATGGCCTCCAATGACCGTCTTGAAAGCCTCCCAAAGCGACACAGCGGATGATACAGACCCCTCATTTTCCATAAAATATTGGTCATGAGACTTAACCAGGGCAGAACGGGTTGTAGGATTTCGAAGATAACAGGGGTTGATCGGGGCCACCCGGCCCTCAACACCCGCATGTACCTCCATCTTAAGCCACACTGGGGAGTGGTCGGATACACCCTGCGCCAGATGTCTGACCTCGGTGACAGAGAGGGCCTGTGCCGTGGGCATCAACACATAATCGATCCTGGAGAGGCTACCATGCGCTCCCGAATGGAAGGTGTATTGATACTGGGCGGGATGTAACAGCCGCCAACAGTCCACCAAGCCTAGCGTGTCTATAAAGCCGCGGAGCCAAGTCTGAGCACTCGTAAGGTCCCTAGGTGGATGACGATCCTCCCTACCAGAAACCACTGAATTAAAATCGCCACCCACAACCAAAGTCCCCTCCGGGAGTGAAAGGATAATTCAACGGATTAGTATGTAGCAAAAGAGAAAGTGTTGGAGAAATAGTAGGTGATATATTTAGTGCCTTGATACCTACAGTGGGAGTGGCTCTGAATACACACAGAATCTGCAAATTGTCAACAGTAGTAGATCGGTTATCAACTGACACTGCTGGAGGTTTCCTGATGGTCAATACCGAATTGGTTGCGATCAGATCTATGGTTTTACAGAATCGACTTGCTCTTGACACACTATTGGCAAAAGAGGGAGGAATCTGTAGAATGTTGAAAGCGCAACATTGTTGCACTTACATTCAAGACAAAAGTATTGAAATTAAAAGGTATGTGAAAAACATCACTAATTTGGAAAGAGAGCTTAAACCACTGGAGGTAGATAGTGCCTGGAAGAGACTGACTGATGGTATCTCCTCTGTAGGTAGTTGGTTTTATAATCTAGGTAAAGGTCTTGTGAGTAAAATACTGATGCAAATGGCGGGAATAGGTTTAAAAGTTCTAGGGATAATAATTTACTGCAAATATCGAAAACACAAGAAGAAATATTCTGTGAACCAGCGAGGGGTAAAAAGAAATATTGAAGAACTAGAATTAGAGGAAATGAATAGCCAGATTTATAAAAAGATGAAAAATTCTCATCCGACCACAAATAATGAGAAAAAGCAGAATAGAAAGTTTGAAGAGATTGAAATGGGTGAAATGTGAAAAGTTGGCATCTGTTTCATTAATTTGTGATGATATAAAATATCATCAAAGAGAAGATTGATGGAGCAAGGATTTGCATGTGAAGCGACTTGCTCGTACTCATGACCTTCGAATAACATATATCGAAATAACCAACCTGTTTGTCTTACTAATTTCGCACATCTTAAACTTACATGGGGAATCCGACAGAAACTTGCTTATGTGTTTTCTAATCCTAATACGCTTGCATCTAAAATGGCTGCTGCTACGCGGGAATTTCTACTGCGCATCCGTCTGTCATACCCACGTGACATGGCGCACTCGAGGGAACTCAGTCGCATCTGCGCACTAGTGCTAAAATGGCTGTTCTGTGTTCTCACATGCGAGAAGCTTGCATTGCTGCCTTCGCTAAGCTGTTCGTTCTGCTTAATCCTAATGCTATAGTTTATATTAAAGTAATGGGTATAGTGCAGAGATTCATGGTATACAGTGTAATCATTTATTACTGCGTTCTAAATTGTTTCCTTTTACTTTTCAAGTATCTTATTGTTTGGGCCTGGGAGGTGCTTACTACTCCATTTTGGAAGTCCTTTCTGCTCATGTCACCCTGCACAGGGAAGATGAACTCTGCAGCATTTAAACCCAGCCAGATGGCAGCAACAGCCAAGATGCGCCTGAGAAAACGAACTCTCACCTAGAAGAAGCTGAACTGTACTGAAATTTGTTACAATTGTATTCAATGTTATATTCACCATTGTTAACCAAAAGGCATATGTCATGAGAACCTGGAATTTAAGGGGCATAGACGGAATTTGAATAAGGAGTCTGAGGAAGTCTAAAATTTAGGTGGTATGATGACCTGTCCTCCTCCTTTGTCCAATCAAAATTGGGGATCCTTACACTTGCAACATTATTATTATTATTATTATTCATTTATTTGTATAGCGCAACAGCTACCCACAAAGGGTTTCCCCTGGGGGGGTGGTACACTGACCTGAAAAACAGTATAATTAGCGTAGGTTTAGCTAGAGAAATTGTCTGACTTGTCCAAATAGCTGACCTGTCACTGACCCGTCACTGACCCAACGCACTCAATAGGTGACTGAAAGCAGAGATCTGCGGAGCACTCTGTTGGGAGGTTCGAGAATCCAATCGGGGTTTTGGGAAATGAAAGTGCTGGCAAAGCACTTTGCTGATAAAAGTTATAACCCAATCGGGATTTTGGCAGATTCCTTGCAGAAAGGGAGTAGTGCAGGCATTGCAACCAAAACTGTTGGTGCTGGTCTTAGCCTTTGGTGAACCGGTCCTGATCCAAATTCTGGGGTTATCCTGTCCTGATTGTCCATGAGCTGCACTTGCTCGCCTACTGGCACAGAAGTCTTTGGGGTTCCTCCTGTCTTTTCCAACTGACCCGTGGCCAGGGTTGGTTTTCACTCTATCCTAGGTAAATATAAGTCTGTGTGGATGATTGTAAATTAACTTGCATTCCTTTTCTCACCTTCCCGAATTTACAAAGCTTGATTGCATATGTTCCTTTTCTTTTTCCCGTCCCTTGGTAAATGAGAACTTTCATGTATTATTGACTATTAGTGTGTTCCAAATTTCAATCCACCTTTAGCTAATGCGATATGTTTCTATAAGAGTATATGTTCCTTTTCTCACCCTCCCTTTAAGTAGATAAGCTGAATTTAATAGTATGTCCCAAATCTTACCTTCTCTATAGTTATTAAGCTAAAATCTGAATAATCGAATTGCATAAGTTGTGTTTTCCTTTTCAAACTGCCCGTGAATTGCGAAAGTCTTTGGGTTTAGTATGTTCCCTTTCTTTACCCTCCTTTAACCAAGTTGCGAAAGACTGTTTTTCTAAAATTAACATGTTCCTTGTTTCTACCTTCCCTTTATTTCTAAGTTTCTAAATGATTTGCATACTCTATCTTATTCATAGCTATACGCTGTTTCTGATTTTGGTTATTGATAGTCTGATTGCGTTTAACTTATGGCTCATGACTTATGATGATGATTAGATAAAGAGTTTGAACCTACCCTGAGTCTGTGGTTATTATATAATTACAAATGTTATAATGTTTTGAGTGCCCTTTTCCTTAACCACATGGCTGCTAGGCGTTTCCCCCCCCCCCTGTGCTGGAAAATGCCATTTTAGTGGCACCATGACGAGCTCAGCTCGTCATCAGCACACGACACCCGTGGGTGATGACGAGCTGAGCTCGTCATCAGCATCGAAAGGGTTAACTCAACTCCTTGATCCATTGTGTTTAGGTACCTAGTGTAAAAGATTTGTAGGTTACTGGTATAGGAATTAGAGATAAAATCACAAAATACTGGTAGTAGAGCGTGAGTTACCTAAATAAGTTTTAAGGCATACGATTTGGAATTATGGGCCCAGGTGAGTATTTTTACAAATTCTAGTTGGGTGACCTAGCGTGCTCTATCATGGGCATGATGTAGAAATGCATATTAAAGAGTGATGTATTTCTACAACAGTTGTTATATCAACTGGATTTGGTAAGAGCTTTGGCTTTGCTTTTTGGTCCCCCGTGTTGTGAACCTCTGCTTTAGAGCCTGAGGAATCACAGTTCTTGTTGCTTCTGATGGAATCTTTGCATCAGAGCCTGTAGAATGCTGATTCCAGTTACTATATTGCCATGTTTGCTGTAGCAACCTTGAAGTCTCCCTTTGGTTCTGCCTGTTTATATGCTTTTCGCCAGGCTTCTATCTTGTTAAGGCAGGTACTAATAGGCTATGAATTAACTGAATTGATGTTGTTCATCTAGCTTCTCAAACTGCTTAATTCTTTACCATGTATTCCTTTTACACCAAATGATCTGATATTTGCACTTATACCCATATTTGTCAGTGACATGATTTTTTTTTGATAGCAATTCAAATTGTCTGTATACTTGCTCTACTTTCCTGTTTAGTTTCCTGTTTATTTTCCATGGGCCATGAGTGCATTAGCGAGCTCAATTTCTTTAGGGTATATCATTGAGTTGATGCTGCTATTTAAGGGTGCCAGCAGGGTATTTGTTCTTCTTTTATCACTTGGGGGCAGCCTGCTCTTGATCCACAAATTCCTACTTATGCTACTTATGCTTCTGAGATTTATGTAGTCCTGACCAAGCTTTGTTTTTCAGAAACCAATTGTATTATTTTTCTAAACTTAATTCAACACAAACTATGCAACTCCTATTTTGCATATTAATCTACTCATAGACAACACAATTCATTTCATCAGGTACCCCCACCCAAAGTAGACCATTTCCTCCTCACTTTTCGGTATTGTGGAGGCAACCTCTTGCCAAATAGATTGGTTACTCCTGCTTTGCACACCAGTCCAATGCAGGGCAAACAGCGCTAAGGAAGGAGGATCACCAGAGTACGGTGCACATGCTACATCTTATTTTTTTGCAATCTTGGTGCGTAAACCAACCAGGGAGTGATCTCCCCAAATACTTTAAAAATCCCATCACAGCTATTTAGGGTGAGGGGTCTCCCCAGTATTCAAGATAAGGTGCTGAAAATAGTACACCAATATTTTATGATTACAAGGCATTTGCATATCACATGAAAGAAGTCAGCACTCTGGTCAAACATGGGCCACGACAAACCCTCCTCCTCTAGACATCAAAGCATGTGGGTGCTGAGCGCTTGTACGCTCTTCGGTGCCTTAACAATGTCCGGTAGATAACGTGTAAATATTTTAATTGTATGACCTGGACCTCTGAGGATGTGGAGAGTTGCCATGGGGACATTTTCACATCTCTCCAGTCAATTTCGCAAGAAAACCTACACAACCCCACCACTTCTCCCTGAGTGACATAAAAAGATCTGGGAAATGAATGACTATGGATTTGTAAATGTGGGAGATACTGCCTTTCCCAAACAGGCCTATAAGGATTTTGGCCTCCTCGGAAAGTCGCTGTGCGGTATTAAAGCGTAACAGAGTGGTGGGTATTTATAGAAGTTAGAGTTATGAAGTTGACATTTTTCCTGAAGCTGCTGCGAAGTCTTGTCATAGTAATGCCATATCTGCATTCACTTTCCCATTCTTAGTTTCCAACATAAATCGTGACACTTGGATGACTTGTAGGCTGGTCCTGTGGCAGCAGGTTTAGAGCAACTGTGGGGTAAAACCTCATCCTGTATAGACTTGGTGGACTGGCAAGTTGGGGTAGTAAACCTGTCCATCTTAGTTTGCGCTTGTGAAGAGGAGGGTTTGTCGTTGCCCATGTTTGACCAGAGTGCAGTTTGTGATTATGGAGCAGCTAACAAGTTATCCCCAGCAGTTCTGATTGAGTTCAGGCAATCTAGCAGACCGGTTTTTCAAAGCTCGGTCTCTACAGCATGCAATCAGGTCACAGAGCCGGACACAGCTACACAAATCATCTCTCCTTGACCCTCCATGGTGCCCCCAACCGCTGAAGTGACATGCCACGCCATGTGTGGTGTTGCTGTTTTCTCGACCAGTTGACCTACAGGACCGAACATCCTGCCGGGCCCCAACCCACTTTCCCAGAAATAGCCTCTAGTAAATCATGGGCAACACGAGCAGTCCCTCTGCGCCACTAGCCAATCTCTACCCCAGCAAACTTCATCAGCGGGGCTCAGCAGGCTTCACCTCAGCACCAGCACATCAGGCTCACTGGATCGCCCAGGCAGGGAGTCGCAAAAACACCACACCCTCCACCTAGGGTAGCTACTCCTGATCCGGCTGGCTACCAGAGGTGCAGTTCCTGCAGGATCTTGGGCCCGTTCTCGCCTTAAAACCTTCCCTGCAGCAGAGCAGGGAAAGTCCGGATTGGTCTCGACTGTCTTCACACAAGTATCTTAGTAGAGAGGGAGAGGGTCTCAGGCCACCAAGAGCAAAGGGGCAACATAAGTCCGACCACCTGGACTCCAGATATTTTTGCTTGTCTAATCCCTAGTAGGGAGGGAGTAGCAGTCGTTCCATTTCAATCAGCCACGTCCTCAGAGCCTCCTATCTCTCCAGGTCACCACACCACTTGGGCATTCTTAGGCACGTCAATGCGACTCAGGACTGCCCGGAGTGCCGAAACCCACACTTGTGGACATGTGGCCAGGCTAGTGTAAACCCACCTCAGGTGCCCGTTGCTGGACCTACAGATCCATGACTCTGCCTCAGCTGCTCCAGACTTCGCCTGGGCCCTTGTGAGACCCATAATTTCTGCCTCGTCCACTGGCGCCTGTCCTGCAGTCAGAGCTGACTGACTCCCACTCACCCGCCAGTATGTTCTTCTCATTGTAGTTGCCCTGGGCGAGGCACCACCTTCAGTCTTTTCTCAGGCAGCCACAATCTTGAGGGATGCCTGCAACTACGCAAAACGCACACAGCAGAAATGAGGGTGCCGCCCGAGCTTGAGCAGCAGATTTATGTCCCAAATTCTATTGACACACGTAGTCCCCAGGAGAGGGGAGTCCTGAAAATATGAGCCACCAGCTAGAATGCAGATCTGTTTCCCTCCAAGGCGCCTAGAGCTGAGCTTGGGACGTCTGGCATGGCAGGAGTTTTATCTTCATTTTCCCACGGGCTCCGTATGGTTTCTGAGATGGCATGTAAAATAACACAGTTTCTTTCCTTAGTCTTAAATCCTCATTTCTCCAATCGACTCTTATTCTTTTTTTATCTTGTATCCCGATTATTCTTTTCTCTCTAGTTTTGTATTCTTACCACTGTAGTTTTGCATGCCATATCAGAATCAGTCCAATGTCTGTTTTAACGATTACAGCGCAGCCTTCGATCGAGTTGACCGCAGGAAGCTGTGGGAAAAACTGGACTCCTGGGGCATTTCTCAAAAACTGTTAAGGGCTATAATCGCCCTCCATGAGGGGACCTGGGTTCGTGTCAAAACCAGTCAAACGACTGTAACAACTAAGGTTTTACCAATAATGGACTCAAACGAGATGCGCTCCTCGCCCCGCTACTTTTTAAACTTTATACAGCTGATCTCAGCAAAGCTCTGGAGGGGGCAAATCTATTGACCCCAAAGCTGGGGAATGAGCGACTCCAAATCCTCCAATACGCAGACGACATCGTCATAATGGACCACACCAGGACATGCCTACAGAAAGCTTTAGAAGCTCTGCATGGGTTTAACCAAAAAAAACAATCTCTTGGTGAACCAAGAGAAGACCAAGATAATTATCTTTGGGAAGTACCACCGAAAGAAGACCACACAATGCCACCTAGGAGACCTGCAAATTAGAACATGCAGAAGTTATAACTACCTCGGTCTCAGGCTATCAGACAGGGCCAAACCTACAACCCATCTGAAACATCTAAGGAGCAAGGGGGCCAGCATTACATACAGCCTGAGAAATCTCAATAGATGTCTACAGAGTCCGACTGCCGAACCCATCCTGAAAGTTTTAAAAGCAAAATGAATCCCCTCTCTGAACTATGGCCACCTAGCCTTCCCCGGAGCCTTCACCAAGTTTCTGATAAAACATCAAATTTCTGCCTATAAGAAGGTTCTAGAACTTCCAGGACAGGCCAGGCCAGGAAAGCAAGAATAAGGTTGGAACTGGGTCTCACCCGTCCAGACATAAGCTGCTTAGGGGATATTCAAAAATATTATATTAGTACCCTGCGTGCTCCAGAAAACTCTCTGAAAAGGCTAATTAAAACAATCTTTGAAGAAGGTCGATCTCCATGGCAGGTTCAGCTGGCAGAAGCCATAGAATCACTAGAAATAGATGCTCAAAATGTGCACAATTTAAATATTCCAGTAACCGCATGGAAAAGGACAGTGAACACACAGGTAAAGAAAATATCCTACGAAAGAGATCTGGAAAGTTTACACCATCATCCCAATCTCTCTGCACTGGACGCTTCCTACATAGTGGGCAAACCACAGCAATACTTTTTGCAAACACTGACAGTTCCGGCCTGCAAAAAAATCACCTATATGAGGCTGCTCGCACTGACTATCGTGGATGTTAACCTAGCCTGGGCCCGGAAGGACAACTCAGCAGCATGTCGTCTTTGTAGCTATCACCGGGAATCCTGGCTCCACCTGCTGTGCTGCTATCCTAAGCTGGCTAGCGAGCGGCAACGGCTAGTTCTTCCCATCTGCAGGTCCTATGGCCTAGTACGATGCAGAGAAGTCTCAGACCTGTGTTTTTCTGCTAAAACAGCCCAAATAGTTGCACTGTTAGGGACATTTACAGAATCAATCCGGGCAGCCCTGTCACAGAAAACTGAGTCACAAAAAAGAAACCAGCTGGGCTTCAAGCAAGAGAGACTATGACATTACTCTCCACAAAGTTGTATGCACCTGCACTTTATTGCCAGTTTGGATAAACTGTTTTTAATGTTTTAAACTTTTCTACAGTTCGTAGCAAGTTGTGTGAGATCCTAACTTTTTTCATCTTTCCGTTAGATTATTGTAAAAATAGTATATTGTAACAATTTTAAGTAATTGAACAATAAAGCTTAACTCACTCACTCACTCAGTCCAATGTGTGTAGTAGCTGCAAAGCACTTTTCATTGTGACTTCTCTAATAATTGATTTCCCTTTCATATAAATCAAATACTTAACCTGCTTTCAGACACTTTTAAATCTCACCTGTGTTGGTGTTGGTGTTGCTCAGTACTGCTTTTCTACTTGTTTTTTTCAAGCATGTCCAAGTTGTGAGAATGCTGTGTGATTATTGTTCAGAAGAACATTGAACAAGGTAGGCATTAAAACACATTCCTGATGAACACCAAATTCAAAGTATTGTGATGTACTCATTCATTCATTTAACTTTATTCAAATCTTTTTTCGATTTATAAAAGTACAAGCAATTAAGATCTTATTTTCAATATTATATGTTACATGATATATTAAAACTTCATAATATTACATTTAAATCTTCATCTGTACACATCACCTTGTTGTCCCCATAAATAACATTACTTTTTGGCCAGGGGTCATCCTTCATTCAGTTTCATAAACTAATTGAGCTAAAAATATAAGCGATTTCCACCTTTGTACAGCCCGGCTTTCAAAACCAACAGCAGCACAAGAGGCCAATTCATTATCAAGGGTACAGATGAATTTCATAGCTTCTATATAAAAAAATAATTTCTGTACAATAAAAATTGGCTGTAAAAAAGTTTTTATAATAACTTCCTACAGAACAACATAAAATGCATTGCGATCTGGTTAGCTTTCCCATGTGCTTTTTTTTGCCATTTTTCAAGTTGTGGGAAAGCCACCAGTTCATGAACTGTACCCAGACGCAGTCTTGTGAGATAAAATCTATCTTGGGTGTTCGTAACTTTTTCCAGGTAATTTGGTAGATCAGTCGACTCTGTACTAGCCATATATCTTAATGCTCTTGTTTTCCCTTCCTCTCTCCTAGCTCTTTCTTGGCTTTGTTTCTCCATATACAATTTTTTAATATCATTGTTGCTAAATTGTAAAATATCTGTAGAGTTTTTTGCCGCTAGATCTTTATTGATATTCTTTTGTAGGTTGCCCATGTATGCTAGCCAAGGGATTTTATCAGTGTGTTCCAGAGCTAAACAGTCCTTAATAATATCCCTGGTAAACTTTGGGCCCTCCTTGCGCCAAATGTTGTGCCATGAGCACATCGCTCTTACGTGTATTAAGTTGGTGACGTATGATGCATCCAATTTTTGATGCAAGAGAAAAGTTGACATACATCTTGGTACGGCCAGTATACAACAAAGAAAATAGTTTTCACACAGTTGTAATGCATTAAGATTAGCATTGCCCTGCACTACAGAGCCGTAGGTTGCTACTGATAGGGATTTACTACCATAAGTTTGAAGCATATCGCAGGGGAGTTTACTACCTATCTTATTACAAAATCTAATAATCGCCTCTATGGTTCTGATGAATTTAAGTCCTGACTGGTCTAAATGGTAAGCCTAATTGCTGTTAAAATAAAATAAAATACCTAGATAGGGAAAATTCTTGACTTCAGTTAACTTGAAATTCCTAACAAAGTGAGACTTTCTCTTGGCCCTGCCTTGGCCGCAGATCCTCACAAACAGCTTGGAAAGGTTTCATGTTAAATCTATCTGCTCCTTGTTTGAGACAAAGGCTTTAATTCGTTTTTGTAGTCCATTTGCAGTTCTCGACATTAGAACTGCATCGTCTGCATACAGTAGCAGCGGGGTTGGTCTCGCACCTATTTTCGGGGTATCTGTATTTAAATTCTGAAGGGTCTTATCGATCCCATTTACATATAATGGAAATAAAAGTGGTGCGATGACACAACCCTGTCTCATTCCCCTGGATACCTTGAAGTTTGAACATGCACTCACCTCCCCTTCCAAACCTCACTCTGGATGTCAGTCTTGAATATAATTGTGATAGGATGGAAATAATATCGTCAGGAACGCCCATATCCATCATAGCTCCCGACAATTAGGCATCATTTACACAGTCAAAAGCAGAACTTAGGTCTGCAAAGCAAAGGTGGATTTGTTCTCCCTTAGCCTTTGTGTATTTATCGATTATCAGATGTAGATTTATGCACTGTTCTACTGTCCCCATCTCCCCCCAAAACCATATTGGGTTTCAGTCAAGATATTATCATTGACCCAGTTCTACAGTCTTTCGAGAACTATTCGCCCCATGATCTTAACCGATGAGTCTAGGAGGGAAAGGGGACGGTAGCATCTCGCATCTCCCGAATCCCCTTTTTAAAAATTGGGACAATAACAATATCTGTCCAAGTATTGGGGACGCAACCTTCAGCTGCTGCATTGCAGACTTGGGTATAAATGGGGGCCCATAACAGTGTATATTTTTTATATACATCGCCGGGACGCCGTCGGGTCCTGGAGCCTTGCCCTGTTTTATCTTATTTATTGCTATGGGTACCTCTTCCAGCCTAATTTGTTTGAGGGGTATCATAGCTATAGAAAGGGGCTGTTCTATATTATTAATAGATGCATTAAAAATCCCACTAAAATAGGTAAGCCAATCATTTGGGGTGATAACTGTTTGAATGATGGAATCTTGATCAACCTTCCACATAGGTGAGTTTATCACTTTCCAGAAAAGGGTGGAATCCCTAATGTCTGCGGCTTGATTCAGTTTCAACTAGGCCTCCCCTTGCACCTTCTCTTCCTATTTTTTAAAGCCTGCTTATATAGAAACTTAAGTGGCTTAGTTTCTGTTCTAAATGCAAATGTATGTATACTTGTAAAGCGCACTATCACCTTTCAGGCATCCTGGCGCTGTCTACCGCTGTGGAACCCTTCCTGGCTTTCCCTGTGAGATGCCCCCTACTTGGAACCCCCAAGGTGAAGCCAGGCATCCCTGCGCTTTTGGGGCCGTTGTGGAGATTAAGCAAGCTATTGCCCAGAGTTGCAGAGTGGGACCCATGATTAGAGTAGGCACTGAGGCGAGAATCATTTGGTCCGTGGACATTGAGCCCAAGACCCTGCCGCGTCAGGAATTGAACCCTGGTCCCGGGTCAGACCTCTGCATCAGGGTCTGCCGCTTCTAACCAGTGAGCCACACTTCTCCACATATCTAGGTATTGTATGTAGGGCCTTTTTTAAATCTTGTTGTGCCCGCTGCAATCATGATTAAACCAACCGTTAACCTGCCTCTTTTTTTTCGTTGTACTTTCTTTTCTTTTAAATTGCTAGATATTGCTGCAGTGATTCTCTCATGGGCGGTCATAATCATTTCGGGGGAGGAATTAATGTCAGTGAAAATTAAAAAAGCTTTCATTATTAGCATTAATAACCTTTTGCAACATAATCTCTTCATTGATGCCTGTCCATTTTATACTAACAGTAGTCTTTCCGGCCGCCGCTATATCGGGCAGCATGAATTTATCCTCAGGCCCATAAGTTATAACACATATGGGCAGAGTCAGCGAAGGGTGGTCGCTAAAGCTAGTGAATTCACTGTCCGGTACTGTGATGTAGTTTCTGTGGGTGATTCCAGTCATAGATATATTAGTCAAGTTTTCTCAGTGGAAAATATTCATAATACTTACCAATGAAACTATGAAACTCATTGTTAACATTTTCTTTCTTAATAGCCATTGGTCAATAGTGTCAAGCCCTTTATTGAAGAATACAAATAAACAATGCTTTGAGACCTCAGTTTATTGGCTAGGATTGTCAGAGCTATCACTTTGTGTACTGTGGACATCCTTTTCTGGGATCCAGTTTGAAAGTGGTGGAAAATTGTTTTTTAAAGAGTTGAAGTTGTTAAGAATTATCTTGGCTGATATCTTTACTGTTGGACATAGCATCATTAAGATTCTCCAGTATTGACTCTTTCATATATTCACATGCTTGAATCATTCCCGATATGGAGGTGGGAGTCCCCCTGTACAATATAAAGCAGTAGAAGTAGTATACATATCTTACAATGGCAAAAGATCTTGACTTTATTAGCGTATCTACATCATTTACAAAGAAGCCAAGTCTAGCCAATCAGGCTATAGCACCCTTTAGAATATTCCCAGCAGAGGCCTCTTCCCTCAGATTTTCTACTGCACGTCGTGTGAATGGGAGTGTCCTGGAGCTCTGCTCTGTTCTTCATCTTATATCTAGATTTGGTTTATCCAGATTACTTTTGCGGTTTCACTTATCTACACCTGACATTAAAATTACAGAATCCTTGAAGAAAACATTCTTTAGACCTTTTGGGACCTGTAGAAAGAAGAGGCTGCTCTCAGAAGATCCTCATAAGGAGTGTATCTACTGCTGTCATTCTGCCCGCAAGTTAAAGGGCTGCAAGATTTGTAGAACCTTTTCTTCTGAAACTCCCAAGGATAGAGAGAGTGGCTCTTATTATGGGTTCAGAAACTTAAGGCTAAAACAACTATTGTTTTTGAGGAAGAGGACAGTGAGGATGCTGTTACCTTATAAGAGAAGTCAAGTAAAAGGAAGAGGTTACACAAAGGGTCACCAGAGATGCACAGAAAGGCCTAAAAAAAGAGACTTAAACTCACACAAAAGATCCATTGGAAAATGCCCGACCAGAAGAATCCAACTCCCTCAATAACATCAAACTCACAAAAAGTACAAGTTTGATCTTAAAAAAAGAGACACCATCAATCTTCAAAATCACCTCTCATAGAGCACATAAGGAAAACTTTTCCTCATAGGTCACTAGATTGGAGCCTTTAACTCCTTCAACCTAGTATGTATATACTTGTAAAATCCTCTTCAAAGCCAGTCATGGCAACAGCCAAAACTGTCAATGAAAATCTTATTGAAAACCGCACCGACAATGACAACATCGACTACCACAGCCCCATCGCCGATGACCGCATCGATGACCGCAATCTTGTAGAAGACCAGCTTGCCAACAACATTTATGACGAGAGCGTTGATGGCACAGTTGACGGCGAAACACCTTAGTTGTCGACAAAACCGCCGACGAAGAAACCGCCCATGTTACGCCTCACGCTGGAACTGACAATGATTTCGTCGACAACACAGTCGACGATGGAACTGCACAGGACATTTTGCACCCAGAACATACTTCACCTAGCAATGTGTTCCAGAGCCATTTATTGGATTTAGAGGAGTCTGAAAAGGATGATGATGTACCTTTTGGTGCAGCTCATAGTCCCTCCAAGCTTAATGTCAAGTACCAGGACGAAAGGGATGAAAGGGAAATTATCAACAAGTGTATCAAAGCAAGCAATATAAAGAAAAGCCAAGGCAATATGTGGAGCACTCTAACCATTCCATTCCTCCTGCACCACTTGAAGCCATGATTCAGGTTCCCGTAGCCCTGGTACAGGATTCACAGGGCATGTTGCAGGACTATTATATACAGTTTCCTACACCTGAAGAGAACACATCATCCCCTATCCGTCCACAACCTCCTGCACCAAGATCACCCAAACCTTTGCCACCACGTGGCACTCCGAGAATGACCCCGGTATCTAATATTGCTATCGGATGATGATAGAGAGGAGGGTAAAATTCACAATACTCAATCTCTGACCAATGAATGGGGTGATTATCTCATCCAAGCACCTTCCCTTCCAGCACCACGTCCAATGGATTCCCCACCAGGTGATATTGGTTGCTCATATACCCTTATGGAGAGAGCAGCCAAGCTATTGCATCTTCCAATCATGATAAAAACAATCAGATTGTCTCCTATATGATTTTAATGAACAATCTAGGAAAACTGTTAGAGCGATCCCTATCGTAGAATATATCTGGGCGGAAGGTATTAAAATTATGAAAACTCCTGCCACAGTGTAATCTGCCCTGCCAAGAATTGATGAAAAGTATAAAGCTCCTCAAGATTCGCCAACATATCTGGTTGGACATCCGAAACCAGACTCTACTACAGAGGCTGTCCAGCGCCGATCAAATAACCCTTCCATGCCAATTTCAGCGCCACCTGACAAGGAAGGCAGACACCTTAATAACACTGTTAAGCTGTTCTCAACTATGGCGGGCACGACTGAACGTGCGGCGAATTCGCTGGCAATCTTGGGCAGATATGACTACTGCCAGATTTGGTCAGATATCGCCACATATCTTGATTTCCTGATGGAAGACAAGAAAGCTGAAGCAAAGAAGGTTCTCCAGAAGGGAAAAAGATCTGCGTTGTTAATCATAAATTGTGCTATGTACATAGCTTCAGTAGGATTCCGACAGTTCACTGGATCAGCGGTCCTCAGACGCCAAGGTTCATTAAAGGCCCATTTCATTCTGAGGTACAAGATAAGATTTTAGCTATGCCATTTGATGGTGACGCTTTGTTTGGCCGGCCCGTCTACGAGGCTTTACAAGCAATGAAGGATGACACTGACATCGCTAGACCTTTGGGCTCCTTGCAGTTCCATAAAACACCTTTTAGAGGGGCCCGTGGAACATTCACCTATACATATTGAGGAGGATACCAGAGGTATCAGTCATACGAGCCTTTTCAGCAGCCTTTTCTGTCTATCTACCAGCAGCACCAACCATATTGGACAGCGGCAGCTTACTCCAACCAACCACCAAGGAGGTAGCAGACAGCACCAGATAGAGACATTGGCAGAAAGCAGTAACAATATTATAGTGCTGAGTACGCCCCCTACAGCACACTATCCTGTGGGGCCAAGAATTTTAAAATATTCTCATCAGTGGCGGAAGATCACAACGGACAAATGGGTCCTGGACCTCATCACGTATTAGCATAGTTTGGAACTCACCCAAATCGGCATACCACTCCACTTAAAAGAGCGCCTCAGTCTCATCTTTTCCGGAAGTAAGTGCTAGCTATGCAAGCAAGAGTGCCATAGAAAAAGTCCCAAACTCTCGAAAAAGAATGGCCTTCTCTTCTCGTTTTTTCCTGGTCATGAAGAAATCAGGAAAATGGCACCCCATTCTGGACCTCTGGATACTGAACAAGTACCTGAAAAAGCAATCTTTTAATATGATCACCCTTCAAGAAATCCTGCACCTCCTCAGGCACAGAGATTTAATTAATGCCTAGATTTGCGGATGCCTATTTCCAAATCCCTATAAATCCAAGCAGCACACATTTCTCAGATTCACAGTAGCTGGCACTCACTACCAATTCAAAGTACTGCCATATGAGTTCAGTTCCCCCGATTTTTACGAAGTGTATCGCCCCAGTGGCTGCCTCCGTAAGATAAACAGGCATCCAGGTTCTCCCATATCTCTCTTTTTGTTTTATTAAAATTTTATTGAGGAAAAAAACAGAAAAATTGAGAGCACAATCAGCAATACATTAACACCAAAGCATAAAATGTGTCACAGTACAGTCGGAAAAGCATAGTAATCATATCCATTGAGGACTCGGTGGTAGGTCCCCCCTGAAAATCAAAGCACAATCAACACTACATAATACAATGACATAGAAAAGCATAATATACAAAGGAATGACAGGCAGGTTATTTCAGTTGGGGCCTTGGCGTAGGGGTCTCGACCTATCCATTGCCACGTCTGTGGTAGGGGAGCTACAAATCTCGCCCCTATATGCATTCCATTTTCCCCACTTTTTATCCCATTTTTTGGGGCACCCTCTGAGTTTGTAAACGGTTTTTTCAGCAGCCATTGCCCTATCCATCTCCGCCGTCCATTCCACCACTAACGGACGGTCCGGAGCACCCCACTTCATGGCTATCGAACGTTATATAAGGAGACAACTCAGGGCCAGCCATTGGAGTTCTATCTCCGTCAAATCTGTCGGCCCCCATATATTGAGGAGACCCCCCCTCTAGGGTTCTCCCATATCTTGATAACGGGCTCATAAAAGTTCCATCTGCTTGTCAAGGGTCGATTGGATACAAAAACCTGTCTGCAGACGTTCTAATCTTTGGGCCTAACAGTAAATTACCCTTAGTATCTCCTTCAATCCTCAACGAAGAAACACTTCCTAGACGTGATCCTGGATACATTGCAAGATAAGGCATTTGTGTCTCAAGAAAGGCTAGAGAAACTCATGACCATAAAACACAAGTAGTGTTAGGACACAGAAACGTGTCCATGCTCCAGGGGAAGGACAAACTCACAACGGGAAACTAAGGCTCACTAAGCAAGCAACTTATAGTGACATTGATGCCAATTAATGGGAAACAATGGGCTGCTTCTAAGCCCAATGTAAGCTAACAAAAATGTCTGGCAACAGGCAGTGCATGCATTGTCTTAAGATCTAAAAAATGCAAAGTTAACCAAGAAGTATACTAAATAGTTTTTATGTTATATTAATTACACGAGGATTGCACAAGTAATTACAACCAAACAAACGGAAGGGGCAGTTCTGTGTTATCAATTCTTTGTCTCCATTCGTTTTCGTCTTTCTCTCCATAAAGGAATTATCATTTCCGTTTCTCAGTCATATGCCTGTATATAAAATGTAATGGTTAGATTAAACATAATACTACAAATATGAATTGTAAGTAGATAATGTTAAATTCTTTCCGTGCTATATTTTGACAGCTAAATGTATTAAGTTATTATTTCTTGTGATTAAAAGGGATCTTTTCATTTTCTGACAAAACTAAAAATATGATAATGGTGGTGTTAACTGCTCCTCGTGTGTTTTTTTTTGAAGGAGCTCAAAATATCCGAAAATACTGGAGCCGATACTATCAGGGATCCCAAGGGGTGATATTCGTGCTCGACAGTGCATCTTCTGAAGACGATCTAGAAACTTCCAGAAACGAGTTGCATTCCGCCCTTCAGCATCCGCAGTTATGCACCTTGCCATTTTTAATCTTAGGAAACCACCAGGACAAGCCAGCTGCTCGCTCAATTCAAGAGGTATTTCGATGTTATTCTCCATGCAGGCCAGTCTGCTTTATTAGGCTTTAACCTTAATTATGCTGCTCAGAAATAACCATGTTAATTTCAGTCTAAATTGTATATTCTCCACAAATCAAGTGCATCAAGGCTTACTTGAAGAAATGTCACATACTACAATGGCCTTTTACCATTTTAGCACCCTACTTCACTTAATTATCATTTGGTAGTACATATATCAAAATCAGTACTAGTTTGTGTATATGTATATATGATCAACCTTTGTGGATTTTAAGTGAGGCACGACTCAGTGGCCCTCCCAATGCAGTCTCGTCTATCTATGCAAAGTTGCAGGTCTTCCAATGAGCAAAGCTTGATAACTCTTCCAATAAAATATATATATATATATATATGTATGTACTCAATCCTGTGTTCACACTCCTTCGAAAAACAGGCACCAACTCCGTGGGATTCCAAATCAAGGGTCTTTATTTACAAGAAAAACGATCAGACGCGTTTCGGCAGACAGGTCTGCCTTGCTCACTACATCATATATGTGTATGTATATATATATATATATATGTATGTGTATATATATACTAGCAGCCCGACCTTGTCCGGGAGCAACAGGCTTCCCTGACCCCCGCCCGCCCCAACATTGTCCAGCAGCCCGGGCCCCGGCCCGTCCCCCGCCTGCCCCGACCCCCCCTGCCCCGACCCCTGCCTGCCCCGACCCCTGCCTGCCCCGACCCCTGCCTGCCCCGACCCCTGCCTGCCCCGACCCCTGCCTGCCCCGACATGGGTCCCCTTACCTCAGCCGCCGCTCCTCCCGCCTGTCCGCTGCTGATATACTGCTTTAAATATGTCTGTTCTTCATTGCAGAGGTGTACAGCTGACCAATCCGTTCTACAGAGTGTACATTGGCTGGGAAAGCTTACATCATAGCTAATCTTTTTGGCCTAGAGGTGTGTTAATGATTGCTGTTTCACCATAAAAACACGGGATCATTCTCTTTTCTCCTGCAGCCCGGGCCCCCGCCCAGCCCGTCCCCCGCCTTCCCCGACATGGGTCCCCTTACCTCAGCTGCCGCTCCTCCCGCCTGTCCGCTGCTCGCACCGCCTCTGGCCTGTCCGCTACTCCTCACGTCACCGCTCCTCCCCCGCACCATGTCCGCCGCTCCCTTACCTCAGCCACCGCTCCTCCAGCCTGTCCGCTGCTCGCACCGTCGCTGGCCTGCCCGCTGCTCCTCACGTCACCGCTCCTCCCCCGCGCCATGTCCGCCGCTCCTCGTTGCGCTCCTGGACGCCGCTCCTCCCCGCGCTCCTGACTTGAGCACGCACGTCTCGGCCGGCGCTACTTCGGAGGGACTACGTTTTTTTTTTACTGTAAATTTTTTAAATAACTTTTTTTTTAAAATTTATATAGCCTATAGCTATCTACACACCCTGACGATTCCAATGGTGTATCGGGTGTGTGGATTGGCGCTGTGGTTCCCGAGTTTACCCGCCTCAAAGTTCTTCCTTTATTATAGTAGTATAGATATATGCAAAAAAGAAGCAGAGAACTCTGGGTAGTTTCAACACTTTCAACACCAGCGACACTCTAGATCTGCTCACCTCAATTGCCTGTTTTTCTATCAAAGTTTTTAAGCAAAGGATTAGCACAGTGCCATCCACGCCGAGATAGAAAAGGGCAAAGTCTTTTGCCATTTCTACAGCAAAGTATTTAAGCATAGGACTAGCACAGTGCTGTCCTTGCTGAGCTGTAAAATGACAAAAGCCATTTATCACTCCAGGCACAATATTACAGCTTTGAATTGGTAAAATACCAAATCAAGCCAACCTGAAATGAGTAAAAGCAACCCTGACCCAGTGTTTCGCTCTAATTAGAGCTCTTCGGAGAGGTATAACTTTGTCCAGACACAAGGGAGCACCCAGTATAAGTCAAAACAAAACCCTTTCAGGCATAGAGTGACACATAAATTATGCAAAAAAGAAGGAGAGAACTCTGTGTAGTTCTGCAGTTTAGGTGGAAAGCAGCTCCTGTTAGAGCACTCTCGACACCAGCGACACTCTAGATCT
The DNA here is from genome assembly GCF_964263255.1 of Lissotriton vulgaris. Lineage (NCBI taxonomy): Eukaryota > Metazoa > Chordata > Amphibia > Caudata > Salamandridae > Lissotriton > Lissotriton vulgaris. The sequence continues at coordinate 414,057,561 of NC_141689.1, read as the reverse complement.
GCTCACCTCAAATGTGTGTTTTTCTATCAACTATTATATATATATATATATATATATATATATATATATATCCTCCTCCAATCCTGCTTTCACTAAAAAACAGGTCTGACACATGCTCTGGATACCAGCAAGTTTCTTTATTCCGCCATTGCACACATAATTCACACTTCGTGTGTCCACAAGAATCAGCCTCCGGCAGACGCGTTTCGGCGTGTGCCTCATCAGTGCCGGGTGCTCGCTGAAATTTGCCAAGATGGAAATGCTCCGAAGCTGCTGTTTTTAAGCTGCTAACCGAGTCTTCTCATTGGCGGGCAATCACTCTCACTGAAAGCGGACAGGGAATGTTCCTCAGATCGTTGTTGCCGCTATTCCCACCAAGAGACCTCGGGTGAAGTGCATCGAGTCCCGCAATATGGAACAAACAGGCAGTAAGAATGAGGTACAGTGACCTAACTTCGCACATAATAATGCTTGCAGTGTCGGCTCCTTTTGGCATTGCGGGAAAACGCTGGCGGCTTCCATCATTGCTGGAAAGTCCATTAAACAGACATACTGTCTGCTCCCTCTCCCCAATACCTTTGAGACACTCCGGGTTGGGGGGTGCGCCGCATTGTGCCTTCCACCTTAAACAAAAAGCTACTGGGTTCGGGCTCCCAACAGCACTGCTTGCCACAAGCTACTAAACAACAACGGAGATTGCAGGTGCTGCCAATCACTAACTTTCTTATTTTGATTTGAACATCTGACCATGAAACAAATGTTGCAATTGACCAATTTGTGTCCTTTTCAATTGGGTTCTTTTATTTAGAGAAATATTTATTTTATATTTAGATCTCACCCATTTAGAAATTTCAAACGAAAAATGTTTAAGACCTTATGTACAACAACAAAGGATTTCCTATTCAAACAAGAAAACAATTTTTTATCAAGAAATAGAAATTTTTGAACTTTTTTGGACAACATATACTACATACATTCAATCATACCACTCACAAACCACGCTATTTACATATATACACACACGACAAAGAACATATAAATTGTATCTACAATGCAATAACTTTGATTTACAAAGAAGCCTTGAAAGCAATCATATTTTTCAAAAACGTTTCAAAAATGAGTATCAGTTTTTTTTGGTTTTTTAAGGCTTGAAAAAGTCTACGCGTTTCGAACTCATATAGATGGATGAGTTCTCGTCAGGACCAAGGTCTGTGGAGAGAGAAGAGGAAACGTATTGGTATACTATTTGTTGTGACCACACTGACTACCCCTACTACTAGCTAAAGTCTCTTACCTCTCAGTCACTTGAGGACCAGAAGTATGGATAAAGTTGCCTTGACACCAAAACATATGTTTGGTGCCATCTCCACACCAGGCTTTATAGAAAGCCAACGGCTGGCAATGCCGTATTGCATGCGGCCAGCCACCACCCTAGAAGTCTGGTAAGAAATGTACCTTATGGTGAATACCTTAGACTCAAAAGGAACTGCTCAGAAACTGAGGATTTTAGAAAAGCTCAGGAAGAAGCTAGTGAGAGGTTCCAAGCGAGGGGATACTCCCGGAACATCCTAGAACAAGCTAATGCCAAAGCAGAAACTATTGACAGGAGGGATCTTCTGTTGGTTAAGGAGTCAAGGAAAGACAATGATCAGGTTAGAATGATAACGACTTTTAACAGCAAATCTGGAGAATTGGTCCAGTCTTTTAATAAAAACTGGCACATATTACATACTGACAACATCTTGAAAAAGTCACTACCAGATAGACCTATGGTGACATATAGGAGATGCCAGTCTCTGTCGGACCATCTTGTCCACAGCCATTACTCCCCTGAGAAAGCTAATCAGACTTCCAACAAAATAGTTGGCTTCTTTCCATGTCTACGTTGCAAGGCCTGCAAATTCAGTAAGAAGGTCAAGGAGTATCCTTGCAGATCAGGTGAGGACAGACCCAACAGAAAGATTATGAAGCATCTGAATTGCAATTCGGAGTATACATCCTACTGTTTGGTCTGCCCCTGTAACAAACGATACATAGGCAGTACCATAAAACCAGCAAAAATGAGAATCTTGGAACACATGAGGGCTATCGTGAACAATGATAAAACGTATCCGATAGCCCGCCATTTTGCAGAACAACATCATAGCAACAGAGATTTACTCATTTACTATTGTATAGACCAGGTTCCTAAATCAGAACGAGGGGGGAATAGAGAAAAAGCCCTCCGTATATTGGAATCGAGGTATATCCTGGACCTCAAAACGATGACACCATGGGGCCTTAACAATGATGCCGAAATGTGGGTACACCTATGATAAATTCCTGATCTGTTAATCCATCCAATCTGTCAAAACATCAAGACATGACTCCTCGGCCCAATGTAAATAGAAACTGAGTACAGCCTTGTAAATACGCATTCCCTCCCTTTACGCCGTGTTGAATAGTTATGAAATAACAACAGTGATACCAGGAAATTATGTTTGCTAGGTGTGGCAAATCATAAGCCCATACAGGGCTTAATTACAACCAACTAGCCATGCTTAAAATTTGCTCTAACATGTGTACATATATAGTATAGATTTGTATATAGCGGGCATTGGGTTGAATAATTTACCACCTGTATATATTGGATTTGCACACAGGAATGGCTTGTATATATTCGGGGATACACCCCTGCATAACACCTTATACGCCTGTAAATTTGTAAATAGCATTGCTCGGTATCACCAATGTAAAAACTGTGAATATGTGCTAGTCAAGATAATTTTTTGGTCAAATGTCAAACTTTGTTTTATATTTTTGCACTGAGCACTTTATTTGTCGCTATTATTTAACAGCAGTAGAAACCTTGTATAAACACACTACAAGATGGCCGCCACAAAATTGATTTTGTACCATCTTCTATGTCTACAAACCTGAAAGGGCGGACTGTTTAAAATGGCGAATTTGTTTGTTCACTGACGACACTGACGAAGCCTTGAGCGAAATGCGTCTGTCGGGGGTGCTGGGGGGTTTGGAAATAAAATAAACAACAAGATCACGACATCGGAGTGCTGTCCGTTTCTTTCCTGACACCACTGTTTGGGAGCGTGTGACGATAGATATATATATATATATATATATATATATATATATATATATATATATATATATATATATATCTATATATATACTAATATAATAAAGAGAGAGCCCAAACCTTTGAGGCGGGTAATCTCAGGAACCACAGCACCAATCACAACCCCCAATACAGCGTTGGAAAGGGCAGTTGCAGCAGAAGGACATAGGCTATGCAGACGCCCACCATATACATTTAAAAGGTAAAAGATCCGTGCCAGCAAAGTAGTCCCTTGTGGGCATGTCTGTGTTGTGCTATGGGCGTGTGCTGGGGCGTGACAAATGCTGGGGGCGTGTGGTACGTTCCGCCAACAGGGAAGCTATGTTCATGGAAAAAGAATCGGAAAAACTTAACCAGTTGGTTTGTGTAACACGCCACTCCGAGATGAATCATAAGATCAGACAGGCTGTGAATTCTAGTTGGCACATCCTAAACCTGGAAAGCGAAAAAACACATCTAAGACGACCTATCTTTGCCTTCAAGAAAAACCAGAATTTGAAAAACCACCTGGTGAAGGGGAGAATACAAGAACCCCCAATGAACAAACAGACCACCATGACAGGAATGGATCCAATATATGGCAACCATAAGTGTAGAACATGCCATATCTGCCCCCAAGCCATTATAGGTGATACTGTCATCACCAACACGCGTACGATCTCAGTTAGCAGGAATACCACGCTAACTAATTGTCGCACCAGCAATATCATCTACCTTATACTGTGCCCATGCAATCTCCCATATGTTGGAGAAACTGGAAGGGAATGCCGGGTACGAGTAGGAGAGCACAAGTCAAATATAAGAAATAGAAAAATGACAGCCCCTATTGTGGCCCACTGGCTAGAGAAAAATCACAAAGACACAGAAATTCGCTGGTTCATCTTGGAAAAAATAAAGGCCAACCTTGGAACTGATCCAACATGCCTCCGAAAAAAACGGGAAGTTTTTTGGATCTTTTTCCTTGACTCTGTAGAAAAAGGACTGAATGAGGAATGCCCCTGGCATCAGGCCTTTCTGTAACAACAGTTTGGGACCTTTATGCCTAAAAATGATGAATCTACGTATCAAATCTCGGTTAAGCTAATACATGGTCTATTCCTCCCTAATAGTGATATGAATAATGGCAAAATTAGGACTAATAGCCATGGGGAAAATACTCTACCCTATCAGAAGGGGAAAATACTCTTCCCTACCTAAAGGATAGACCCCAGAACCATCGAGTAGAGCTGGGTGTAGTATACATCAATTGGGAGTGAACCTTAATGGCTGCCAATCTATTTATATATTACTAACGACAGTGATCTTAAATAATCACGAATCTATCTGAATAACTAGATGCGTGGAAAAACATGCACCGAGGTCCGAAATAAGGAATGCTCCCACCCGCTTCCGCTCTCGGTAAATGGGAAAAAACTATTATCATCTTTATCCATTTAAGAATCGACATCACCATTTGGTCCACCACCGACGTCCTGAAGATAGATCGAACTATTTTTGTATATATAAATAGATGATGTAAACTGTCTATTCACGAAAATATACATTATCATACTATATCTATATTATGAAACTCAGGCTTTTTATTATAAAAATAATCGTATCCCGATAAGGAAATTGAATCGTGATGATCGGTTTTAGCAAGATGGCCACCACAGCCCCTCAAATGATAGGTTAAACAGCATTTCCATCTACTGTTTGGTATACCCAAGATGGCGACTGAATACAGGGGGAATAGAATAGTCCGTCTATCCTTTTTTACGTAATTAGGAACAGCTGATTTAGCACCGTGAGCGCGAAAATGACGATCCTTGATAAGGACGCCGGAAATCGCTGGGAGTCTAATCTCCCTCCATCGGCCGACGGACCGGGTCGGCGGAACCCCACATGAAGGAAAACTGCCCGCGAGACTAAGGTAAGCTTCCAAGACCGAGCGCGCCATTATTATGAAACCTGTTGACCGAGATCAGATTCTTAGCATTCTATATGTCCCCGCTTTCCAGGTACCGCTGCAGCCAATAGATCACTGAGGCAGCTTTATCCTTCTGGGACTACTTCGTATACCTCCATTAGGAAAACGACATAATACAGCACCACCGGAACCCCCTGTTAAGAACAAAAAGACTTCTGTTTATGAAAGGTAAAACAACGTTAGGAAATAGATATGTAACGTGGAAATGTAGGAGTTGGGCTCTGTAGCCTTACTAAAGTGCCATCCTTATTTGTAGGAACGCCAGAGGCAAATGTGCCTTTCTGTGCCGGTTTATTATCAAAAAGGAGAACTCGAGCCTTACGAGCCTTACGAGCCAAAAAATCCCCGGTATGTATTGGTAGCCACTATAGCTCGGAAAACATTGGGACGCAGGTTTAATGAACCTATTTAAAAATGTTGTCTCCCCAAAGGAAGAAAAATTAACTACTGTCCTGGCAAAGATATGTTACTGATGTAGCCTCGCTTTCTTTGACAGGCTTCATTGCTGTCTATTATCATTCAGACCCCGTATGACTGCCTGAAAAGGAAAGGGGTACTAAAACAACACGCTGGGGTACCGACCGAATGTGGTAGGTATCTCTTAAATTATATAGCACTAGGGCTGTCCGACTACAACAAGCTTTTTTAAAGTATTCTAACTTGGTAAATACGACCTCCGTAAGTAAGAGAGCAGCAGGGATGGACATCTGAAAGATCGCCTTGTTGCCCTATGGCTATGAGCATTGATTAAGGATAGAGGCTAACTAAAAAATCTGACCGGTGTAAAATTAACCCTGGAATATGTATAGAAGAGGTAATCTTATCATTCCCCTGACAGAATCTGAACAGCCTGAAGCCTGGCTTTCCATACTACCAGCGGCATCGGCGACCATCTACTTGCTAAGAAGTCGTCTGACGCTTGAAACTTTTGAGTAAAAAACTAAAACCAGGTAAAATAAAGAAGTGAAAACCCTATAAATAATTAAAATGAATGCCTGAGGCCCGATATTCTTGAATTATAAAACCTAATTCAGATGAAACAAAGAAGTGAAGAACTTAGAAATAATTAAACAACTGTGGGCATGGTCAGACTATACCACCTTGTCCTAGCTGGGAGGTATACTAACATATAATGACTAGTTTAACTGTCTACTGACCTTGGACTTGGTCCTTGGTCCATACTACATAATCATGCGTGTACAAAAGAGAGGAGTGCTGAGAGAGACTATGAAGTGTCTTGAAATGTATAGACTTACGTATGAGTAAGGAATCTATGTGGTATTGAATGTGCTCTTTGGTCCATACAGTCAAGGCTATCATGATGCCTTTTTAGATTCCACCTTTTGGGGAATCTTTCCTAGGGAGTGTCTCTAGAAGGTTTGACACTGCATGACAATATACGGTCAGGTATAGGAGCTTTTCTCCAATGTTTATCAAATGTACATAAAAATAGGCTAAAGTCTCTTTAAATGTCTGAAATTAACTATAATCCTTTTTAGGAAGATGAATGTTGAATGACAACCTTGAAATGCAATATGAAAAATATGTGTACATATATGAAAGTAAAATGCATGTTTTACTTATTATTTTGCAGAATTTTATCATTGTGCCCGCCCCAGTATACTGCCCCTTGCCCTGACGAAGGTGCTGCCTTATTGGCTTGTCACCGAAACGCGCGTCGGCGTATGTCTCCAGGAATACGGTTATTGTCCACACTACACCAGGACCCGTAGTTAAAACCATCTATCTGGATTAACATCTTGACATATTCAGCACAGGAACCATCGTTGTGCTGTACTCGCAAGGAGTAGAAAAACTGATTGATAGAATGAATGATGTATGGTACTCGTTTAGCTAGAGTGAGGAAGGAATGAGTGTGAATGATATGGTGTTTGTGAAGTATTGGCCGTTACTGGGTAGGACAAATTTCCCCTATGTCTTTGTCTCTATATATTTGTTTGTTTTATTTATGGTATATATGCACTATTGACATACTAAAAGAAGAAGAAACTTTTTATATCTGTGTGATCAGAAAACAAAAAATAAAAAATATATATTTTTCAATATGAATTGTTTAGCCTATTTGATTTGACCATGTAATTGTGATGTTCAGTGTCAATCCCTAGGTTAATCACCCCTTTATGTATACCTTCTGGACCCTCTAATTAGGGCCTGTATATCTGGAGGCAGGGTTCTCTCCTTTTCTTTTCATCGTTCCGCCCTTCATGTCATGTCTCATATCATGTGCTAATCCCACCCTGCTCCCTTTAAATACCCCTGCACCCCATAATCATAACCCACCCTTACTCCTTAAAATACCCCAACACCCTTAAACACTAACCCATCTTAACCCTTTAAATATACCCCTGTACTCCAAAACCCAAACCTAGCCCTGAACCCTATAAATACCTCTGTACCTCCAAACCCAAACCTCCCCCTGAACCCTAAAAATACCCCTGTACCCCAAAACCCAAACTTTGGCCTGAACCCTAAAATACCACTGTACCCCAACACCCAAACCTACCCATGAATCCTAAAATACCCCTTTACCCCAAAACCCAAACCTAGCCCTGAACCCTAAAAATACCCCTGTACCCCAAAACCCAAACTTAGCCCTGAACCCTTAAAATACCCCTGTACCTCAAAACCCAAACCTACCCCTGAACCCTAAAAATACCCCTGTACCCCAAAACCCAAACTTAGCCCTGAACCCTAGAAATACCCCTGTACCCCAAAACCCATACCTATCCATAAACCTACTCCTGTACCCCATAACCCAAAACTATATCTGAACCCTTAAAATACCCAAACACCCCAAAACATATACCTCAGTACCCCAAAACGTATACCCTTATACCTATACTTACCTTACCCAAACATTTTAAAATAACATGCTTTTACCATTCATGCTTTTACAACGAATTTCGTTGTAAATGTATGCGTGGCAAAAGCATATAAAATGTAATGCCATGCGTTATAATGGCATTGCGGAGTCATGGTACTTTTGTAATGAAAGTATGCGGAGTGATGGTATGCGGAAAGAAAGTTGCAGAATAATGGGTGTTTACCCTCCCCCGGTAAGTACATTGGTGGCACGGCAGCTCACATCTCCAGCAGCAAACTCATATTTTTTCACCACCCATTTGAAAAATGCACAGGTCTCTCTCATTGATGGCCAGCACTGACACACTTTTAGACACACCTCCCGCCACAAGTTCTAGAATTGCGAACTTTAGAGCTGGGGAGCTATGTTCGAATCTCGGCATCAGCTCAACATCCTGTGATTCCAGGCAAATCGCTTTGTTTCCCGTGCCTACCACAAATAAATGTGTTCTTCTGTAATGTAAATTGTGCTCATGCCATGTTGTCGAGTTCGCGCTATATAATATTGCAAAGAAAAATAAAGTAGGGAAACTCGAGTTCACGCACTACTGAACGCGCACTCTTAAGTGCATCAGCAGTGCACTGTGAATCGAAGCATTTCACCACAGGCCTGTCACAGATAAGAAATGCTATCAAAACAAAATCCTACAAAACAGTATACTACTGGCCAGCAGCAATTCATACCCGGACAACGTCGGGACGGGCTGCTAGTATATTTATATATGTATATATATATATATTCCAGCTCGAGTTTGCACCAACAGCGACGGGGCACTGGCGGTGGGTGCCGCTGACACGGTGGTGCACCGTGTATAGATACCGCTCCAAATCTCCTCCCCAGCCGGAAAAGAAAAAGGCAGCACTCGTGGGGTGTTTTATCAGTTGTCCAAAATGTTATTCAAGCGCTTCTCACAGACGTGTTTCGGGTCAAGCCCTTTATCAATGTGTCAACACGAGTGTTGCACCGAAGCTCATTTTAAAGTGCAGCGTGCGTTCTCATACAGAAAGTGAGGTAGGACTACTCGTTGGTATTACTTTGAGCGCCATCTTGGAATGTGCAAAATCGGCAAAGACCATATATACCCAGTTCATGATTAAAACTGAAACATTTCATATTATCAAACATGCATAAACATATTAAAACACATTTAACAACGTTACATTAAGCCGTGTATCGGCCGGATCAAGTCGTTGAGCGACTGACAATTGTTTGACATTTTATACAGGTATAGGAAGAACGTTTGAGAACATTTGGAATTGTTGGCTTTTTAGTCTAGTTCTAAACCTTGAGCAATATCCTCGTGTAAACTGAACACACCATTGATCTTGAGGTGTTCACATAAAATGAAGGTGTATAGTGGTACAGTCCAATTACAAGCACATCCCCATTAGTTAATCTCGCCGTGGATCGGCTATGGCGGTTCCTATCGCTAGGAACCGACGAAAAAGACCTCTTAGTGGTATCTCCTATGGTGATACCATTTCTGTCGAGATTGGTTTGGTGGCCCTGGAAATGTATCTCTAAGCTTATTTTCCTAGGTGATTGGCCAATTCTTCCCCACTGTTAAGGCCTGTTGGAATTTTAGTTTGCAGGTCGATTATGTATCGGGATTCGAGGCGTCTGAGTTTAGTGAGTCTATTACCACCCCTCTCATGCTCAGGGACTTGATCGATCCCGAAGTATTGCAAGTCATCCCTGTTGCTACGATGTTTGATGGCAAAATGTTTAGCTACAGGTGATGTCATATCTTTGTTTGCTATGGCACGCATGTGCTCCAGGACTCTTAATTTTACACTCTTGATGGTACCCTATATACTTCAACTTACAGGGGCACATTAAACAGTAAACCACATATGGTGTTTGGCATGTGATGAAGGAATTGATAGATCTACGATTTTTGAGACCAGGTATTTCGTAGCCTAAGACCCTCTTGCTATACGCGCAAGCTTTGCATTTTCCGCATGGGAAAAAGCCCTTCATTTCTGCCACAGTGTTAGTTCTTGTTTTTGGAGTGTCTAGGTGGCTATGTACTAAGCGATCCTAAAGGATTTCGTTCTCTTGAAAGTCACCAGAGGTCCGATCGGGATATCCATCCCAATTATCGGATCCGTTTTCAGGATATGCCAATTTCTACGTAAAGTTGAAATCAGAAAATTGGCATTGCCCGAGAAGGTGGTAATCAGACGGAATTTTCCGTCCTCTTGGTTTTTATCTTTGTTTTGTCTCAGTAGCTCGCCCCTCGGTATTCTGGTTACTTTTCTCAGTATCTGATTTAGGTGGGAAGGACTGTAACCTCTTGTCTTGAATCTTTCAATGCTATCTTTAGCTGCATTTTGGAAGTCTTCCTCCTGGGAGCAGTTACGCTTGAGACGCAATAGCTCTCCGTAAGGAATGCTTCTCTTCAGATTCATGGGGTGTCCGCTGTCAGCATGTAAAATGCTGTTTCCAGCGGTTGGCTTTCGATACAAAGACGTAATCACCTGGTTATCTTTGATGGATACCTGGAGGTCGAGGTAGTTCACTGCCACTGAGCTAACCTCACCAGTGAATCGCAGGTTGACATTGTTGTTTTTAAGGTGAGAGATGTAATCTTTCGCACTTTCTATCGACCCCTTCCATACAAGAAAGAGATCGTCTATGTATCTATGCCATTTTACCACGTTGTCAGTCCACTCACGATTTCCGGCGGACCAGGCCACCTGCTCCTCCCACCAGCCTACGAATAAATTTGCATAGCTGGGGGCGAAGCAAGTGCCCATCGTGGTGCCGGAGATCTGTTTAAATAAATCCCCCTGAAAGAGAAAGATGTTATTTAGTAAACAGAATTCTGTTAATTCCATAATCATGGTGCTATGTCCTGCAAATTTCAAAGGTCTTTTCTTCATAAAGTATTCGACTGATTTCAAACCTTGAGAGTGCTCAATACATGTATAGAGACTGGTTATGTCCATAACAATTAAGACATAGGTAGGGTCCCATGTCAGTTCTTTCAAATGTACAATGAAATCCTTGGTATCCCTGATGTAAGAAGCTAGAGTCAAAACAGATTGAAACAAAAAGTGATCAATGAAGGTCGACAAGTTTTCAGTTAGGCTGCCCATTGAAGATACTATGTTGTTAAATGTGTTTTAATATGTTTATTCATGTTTGATAATATGAAATGTTTCAGTTTTAATCATGAACTGGGTACATATGGTCTTTGCCGATTTTGCACATTCCAAGATGGCGCTCAAAATAATACCAACGAGTAGTCCCACCTCACTTTCTGTATCAGAACGCACGCTGCACTTTAAAATGAGCTTTAGTGCAACACTCATGTTGACACATTGATAAAGGGCTTGACCCAAAACGCGTCTGTGAGAAGCGCTTGAATAAAAATTTGGACAACTGATAAAACACCCCGCGAGTGCTGCCTTTTTCTTTCCCAGCTGGGGAGGAGACTTGGAGCGATATATATATATATATATATATTGGTAGAGTACAAGAGTTTATAGAGTGATAGATATATATATATATATATATATATATATATATATATATATTCACAAGATGTTGGAAGAAAACAAGAGTTATCAAGCTTTGTTCATGGCATATATACGTGTGGTGCGTATATTTATAGAGAGGGGATTAGTAACTATTAGGAGAGCTGTTTACCTCATTTAAAGTCTTTGGAACATGCAACCTGTGAGGCAGATGAAATTCAACAGTTTCACTTTAGTAATACAAATGTAACTGTGTTTATCAGTAAAGTTACTCTATATAACATGTGTTTTTGGTCCACATTTGCGCGTGTGTGTATTTTATTTTTTGGGGGGTGCTTTAATTGCACAAACTGCAGTGGTATAAAACCTCATATTGTTCAGGGCCGCATGAAATATAGAAAATGTGGGAGGACCAAGTTATGCACTAGACATAGAAATTATGTTGCAGATTCTCTGGCACTATTATTTAGATCTATTTAAGCTAAAACGATTTTTTGTTCAAATTGAAAATCATGTGATAAATAAAATGATGTAAATGTTTGTCGTAAAAAACTATCCACTTCTTTCATATATTCCACATATAGAGTTTAGAAATATTTACACTTTAGACCACATGAAAAATGTATTTGTAACTTATGCCCTCTTTGGCACATGATTACTCTCTATTTACATTAGTGAATGTGATTGCAAAATAACCAACATTCTCTTTATGCCAACCAACCTTCTGAAAATGTGTGGATGAATTTTCTGGGATGGTTGTTAACTACATTAAAGTTAACTCACTTAAATATTTTATTTCAACAATGTTTGGGCTTGTTTAAGTTTAAACCGTAAGCTTCAATTAAAAAACTGACAAAAAAGTTAGAAATTGATTTGAAGTGAAACTTTCTGTTTTATTTCAAAACTGAGACTACATTCAGTCGGAGAATATTATGAGTCAAACCATGCAGAAATAATCCGATTTTCTGATGTAGATTTTAATTGGCCAGAATTATTAATGGGTATGCATGATAGCATTGACTGCATCTTAATGTCCAAAAGAGTTTTAGATTTTGCATGAGGCTTTTGCTTGTGAGAGTAAACTATGCAACATTAGGTGTACGATGATATTGCAGGCATTATAGTACGTTAGGTATATATCTTATTGAAGATCATGGATCAAAAGGCCCTCTATTGTCTCGAATTGGGTGCGAATTAGTCCTGCAATGTATCTAGTAGCTACAATCTCTGACCTTGCCTTTCTCAGAATTAGCCTAAACATCATTTTAACAGTAATAATAACTTTTCATCATATTGTGCTTGCTGTTTAAGGCACTGACATATCATAGCACTATAAATACAAGTTGCTGCTGTTAAATGTTTTAATGGTATTCTATTTCTCAACCTCTGAAGAATGAAGTGGCATGTCTGTCCTGCTGGGATTCTAACTAAACGTATGGCCTGCAAGTTATACACAGAGCTGAGCATCATGAACTTACCTCACTGAGCTATGTTGCTTCACATATGGTAGTCCATCTTTAGAGGCCTCTTTGTTTCCAAATTTCTCATCGGAACAGCTTGATATTCTTAACCCCTTCCATGCTGGGCCGTTTCCGCCGCTGTGCGGTAAACAAAAGAACAGGGCGGGGCCGTGACGAACCCCAGCCGTCATCAGCACACGAGCGCCGCAGAGCGTGACGGCTGGGGTTCGTCACCAGCATGGAAGGGGTTAATATTGACAAAACGTTTCCCCATCGATTGTTCATCCTGTTCTTGTCAGGTTCGGAAGGACTTCGAATCTTTACATCCAGCCTAGTCCTTTTCCTCTCAGTTACCTGTTTTAGGTCTAGTAAGCTCATGTGAGTGTGCTGAAGATATTACAAGATGCCAGGCTTTACAGCTCTTAACCGGCTTCCAAAACAAGCTAGAACTAGCATTGGTCATGGTGCCCCGACACACCTGGTACCCCTAAGCTCAACCCCGCACAGGGTAGCTGCTGCCTCCGATGTGATGAAGCTGTGCTCCTGCAGCCTCCAAGGTCCATGAAACAAAGAAAATTCCCAAGCTGGTTGTCATGTAACGCCACAAAAATGTGGAACTCTATCTGCAACACTCCCAGGCACAATATGCAGATAAATACTCCAGTATTATTTGCTGTGATAATCCCACAATCCAGTTCAAGCTGTAAGCCTGGAAATTAACCTTGAATATAATTTGGTTATCTTCCCCTATAAACCAGTTTGTCTTGTTTTATCTTCAGAGACATACAAATAATTGGAGATTTTTCTGCATGTGCGATTGGAATGTACATGCCCCATTTTTGGGCCGAGTCTCATATATGCTAAATAATAAACGGTATAAATAAAGATACAAAAGTGCACTGTTTAAGCATCTCTTACAATTGAAATTTAAGAACGAAATACAGATATTTTTAATTATTTAGTTGATACAGGGTGCTTATTTAGAATGTCTCAATATCAGCACTACACACTATCAGTTAAAACTTTGGCGCCTTTGAAGTAACTCAGTATGTTAAGGCACCTGCTTACAAAATCTCTGTATGACCTGCATGTTAAAATATGAAGGAACCTTAGACTTTCGTTCGTACATTTCAGAGTGGGCCACTGCAACACCTATTATTTACGGTTTAACCGAAGTACAGTTATCTTCTACGGATAACAAAGTCAGTTGATTTACTAGAATACCGCAGTGAAGTGTTAATTTAGTAAAATATAATGAGGGCAATTATACAGTTTATACTTTTGGTGGCTGTTTTTTATGTATTTGTAAGAGAGCTTGCAAACTGAGGAGCAGATCTACAAGAAAGTGCTGCAGCCTGGCACCGCAAGCCCTTTGGCTGCGCCGCTCTGCGGCACTTTCAGAGCACAGGAATGCGACATATCTACAATGATATGTCGCAATTCTGTGCTCTCCCCCGCGATGGCGCAGAAACAGCAGCCATGCGCCGGCACAGGCACCCGTGCACCATGGTGCAAGGAAGCCTGCGCCATGGGGAGATAGCTTTTGTGAAGGAAGGGGCACCTTCCTGCACAAAAACAATCACTGCAGGTATTTTCCTCTTTCAATGTGTGCTGTACCCGGGTGGCGTAGCAAACTGACGCATTTCCAAGTTTACGATTTCTCGTAAATCTGGAAATGCATCAGTGGACATGGGTGTTGCATGGAAACACCCACAGCAACACACATGTCCCGCCCCTAACACGCAAAGTGTTGCATGAACAGGGGCGATATTTACAAGCACAGTTAAGTCACGCAGGATGATGGGGCTTGTAAATCTGCCAATGAGTTTCTGTGACCTGTCGGAATATAGCCAAACGGTTTTCCTTAGCCCTGCTTACCTTTAGTGCCCTTTCCTGCCTTCTTAACTTCCGGGAGTTGCCAGATTATTTTAAGATTGCGCCAGTTTTGTCGGTAAATTTGTCTTTTCTCTTTGAGGTTGCAACCGTTAATATCTGCTATGCTAGTATACTGAATACATGATGTTGTTAAAGTCCTAGCTTTGCCTTGGAAAAAAGGCTGCACTAAGATCTGAAGCCCTTTACGTGAGGTATGCATTTCAACCAGGGAATGAGGCTGACCTTCCGCATAGTTTTGGGCTTTTGGAACTCCCCCCTCTATATTTCGAAAACAAACTGTTCCAGCTGATTTATTTACCGGATCACTCATCCAGATATGTTGTTCTAACGCTGTAAGTTTATTGGTATTTTTGATGAGAAGTCCTGGAGTGATTCTAGTACTTAAGGCTCTGGCACAGCAACCAGGGCCCTTATTTCTCACAGTAACAAATGTAGGACCCTTTTACGACAATTTTGTACTGCTCATTCCGAGTTGCTTTCAGGGCTGCCTTAGCTGAGGGTCTATATCATGCTACCCAAAATACCAGACCTTTCCCACTCCCTGTTAGTTTACTTAGTGTTACCTTTGTCCTGTATGTTTTATTTTAATTAACAGTTTTATATAGCATTAACTATACCTCTTGAGTTCCTAGTACTAGTCTAATTGTAGTCTATAGTGGCACTTTGAAAGATGCAAAGCGGGTATTTAAAATCCTACAGACATGCATACCTGTAAGGCCATGTCTGAAGAGAATTATTGCTTGCGACACCTCCTTGCTGTCTGATTCTGAAAGGTATGGTTAAATTCCCCACTGGTGTCAAGTTTATGATTGGCACTTTTTGCTTATGAGTTAATGTGTACTTGTTGATTGAGTTTCTTGTCTAGATTGACGCCTGAAGTAAATCAGAGTGTTTGTAGTCTAGGATACCCACCGACTTAAGCTAATATTGGGCCGACATATGACAGTAGTGCGGTTTAGACCAGATAGAATTTGAAGATACTCCTTTTTTAAACCGTAGGTGGTAGCAGATCACCCATGGTTGATTGTCTTCTAGGATCGAAGTCTTTGGGTGAGAATGCTTTTAGATATAGCTATGTGTCATTAGCATACATGTGATCAGAAATATTGGTGTGGCTGAGGAAAGAGCCATGGAAATTAATGTGGAGATTGAATAATAGTAGGGGAAAGAGGATCTTGTGACAAATAATTGGAGTAGTAAGGATCACCATGTATGACTTACTCTGTACATTAACTTTTTTACCCAATATTGGTAGCTAAGCAACTGGATAAATTAGGAAATGTAATAGAGTATTGTTTGTTTTCATTTAAGGCAGCTGCAAGGCAAAGACAACATGCCAAAATGTTTTTCACCCATTCCAAAGTGCATGTAGAATGTTGAACTGGGGCACATAATGTATGTTTTCTTCTTATGATGCATATTTTACAAATAAATCTTGTTTCCCAGTGTTCTGGTTTCCAGAATGCATTGCTGATGTTTCAAAACTGTCATTTTTCATTTCTCTCAAGTGACACATTTAATTTAATTACACCAGAACACTCAAAGAATTACACTGAACAAAAAGCAACAACAGAATAAATGTGTGTAAAACCATGTAAAGCAAAATCACTGTTGGTTTATTGCTACAAATGCAAACTACAGTTTTTGTAATTTTTATACTGCTGAAAATGGAGAAAAGTGTGCATCACTGTTGATTCAATACATATTGTGCGCGCATTATGGTGACCTTTATCCAAGGTTTATGCTTGCAAACTGCCCTATTGTCAACCTTGGCAGCCAATCATTTCATCAGAATCGGAACATCGCTCAGAATGGTTCACCTCGCCAAGATTGACTACTATAAGAGCACAGGTTATTGAGGTGATTAAGCGAGGGAAGGAAAGGAAGGGAACAGCAGGGAGGGAGATCTAAAAGGGAAATAACAACATCAATGACAGTTGTCTAAGAAGCAAGTCCCAATTTACTATCACCTCCCCTATACCTGTACCTGTAAAACAACACGGTCAGGCTGCTAGCCTCCAGATAGAGGTCATCAGAAGATAAAAGGCGTTATAACGATATTCTGAAAGGAAACAACATAAGGTAGTGACAAAAATAAGGTATGCAAATATATTGGTGTCGGGCAAAATCCTTTTTTAATCCATACTAATATTATAAAGAGAGAGCCCAAAACTTTGAGGCGGGTACGCTCCGGAACCACATCGCCAATCGGAACTCCCAATACAGTATTGCAAAAGACAGTATCGGCAGATGGACTTATCCAGTATTTGGGTGTCTTTCATAGATTCACATGCCTGAATCATTCCCCGTCGCTGAGACGGGAGCCTCCGGTACATAAAAAAGTAATGTCCTAAGGACATACATAGAGAATATAGGCCTAAGGGCCTCCCCTTTTGGGGCCTTTCCACGTCCTTATGTAAAAGGACCGAACTCTCATCGTTAGCCAATCAGCTCCGACCTCCTTCTAGAACCTTCCCGGGAGGAGCCTCCGTCCCTCAGATTTTCTACCGCACGTTGTGCTAGGGAGTCTCCAACCTGAGCTCTTCAGGTTTCCAAAATTCGAAGTCTCAAACTTCACCGAAGTTCACTTTGTACGAAAAGGATTTCATCCTAGCATCGACTACATGTCGGAATCTAATAGGAAAACTTCGTCCATGGCGGACTCACAGAAGAAAGCCCTCCTGAGGGCCTGCTCCTCCTGCGGCAAGCAGCGGATTCAAGCGGAGGACAAGCACGACCTGTGCTTATATTGCCTGTACCCTGACCACGTCACTGACAAGTGTAGGGTGTGTAGAGCCTTCCCAAAGAAGACGGTTAAGGAAAGGGAAACTCGCCTTCGCGAATGGCTCGACAGGCTTAAGGTCCGAGACACTCTGGAATCTTCCGAGGGTAGTGTCTCCGCGACCTCCAAAGTCTCCAAGAAGAGACCCAGGGTGCAGTCCCCTGGAGAGACAGACACTCCTCCTAAGAAGGCGCACAGGAAGCCTTCGGAGGCACGCTCCACCACCTCCTCCGTGTCTGTTAAGGATGGCCAGAGGTTCAAGAAGCCCGCTCCATCTACTAAGCGGACCACCTCAGTCACGACCACTGTGTCGACTACTACGGCCTCATCGCCCTCCACGGCGACCACGACGACCACCACTGCGTCCTCAGGCGCACCGGTCTCCTCGACCATTCCTCTGAAACCTTCATCCAATACGAAGGCCGCCTCACCTAAGAGGTCTAAATCTTCAGGTACGCCTTCGCCGAAAACACCTCATACCGAAGGCTCGTCACCCAAGCCATCGAAGTCAAGTTCGTCTCCTAAACAGTCGAAGTCAAATTCAAGAACCACACCTTCGACAAAGATATCCCAGGTCCACGACCCTAGCATCAGTAAGGCGGCGAAACCCCTATCCCCGCAAAACTTGGTACCATTGACCCTGACGGAGGTGCCCAAATCACCGGCACGCTTGGCGGGAGCGCCATCTTCACGCACGTCGTCGGAAGAGACCCCGGCGCCATCTTGGAAAGAATCGAGATTGGTCGAAGTCTCTATTCACTCGAGTCCAACGCCCTCGGTTCTCCCAACGGTGGAGTTGGCACCCGAGGAAGAACAAGACACACTACAGAGTGAGGAGTCGGACGAAGAACAGGAGGTTCACGAAGAACACCAGGACGTCCAAGAGATCCGGGACGGAGTGACGTATCAAGGCAGCTCCCTGACCGTAGACACGGTGAAAACCCCGATGATCTGTTTGCCACTGTCTCTGGTCAACGATTTGAAATCCCTGGTGCAGGACTATAAACGAAGGTTCCCGGACGCAGACAGCGGTGCCCAGGTTCCGGTCACCCAAGCGCAACCGTCGGCCTCGCACCCTTCCGCTCCCCCGGCCCGTCCTCGGAGCCAACTCCGACCGCAAACACAGGCGGAGGATTCATCGGAAAGCGAGGAGGATGACACGGACTTAGAGGAAGGCGAGGTGCAAGACGTCGCCTCGGACCACAGAGACGACGATGCCGATGCTGCGTCATCACACCATTCGTCTGCCCCGGCATCCCCGAGACCACGCCACTCTGAAGCAGCGGACGTGGGAGGTTTCCACAAACTGGTGGACAGAGCTGCAAGGAGGTTTCACATGGCGGTGGAATCCGCGGAAACGGAATGCTTCCTCCATGATTTCAAGGAGCACACACAGAAATCGGCCAAGTCTATTCCTCTGATAGACTTTCTATGGGAACAGGGCAAGAAGCTGATGCTCACGCCTGCCTCGGTGCCGGCGGTGGTTCCGCGCCTAGACAAAAAATATAAGGCCCCGAACTCCGCACCTGCCTGCCTGACCGGCCACCCCAAACCGGACTCGGTTGTCACTCAGGCGGCCCAAAAACAATCCCGAAACCCCTCCTCGCCGCTGTCCGCGCCACCGGACAAGGAAGGAAGGAAGCTGGACACCATAGGCAAGAGGTTCTCCACCACATCCGCCATGTCCATCAAGGTGGCAAACTCCATCGCCCTCCTGGGCCGATACAACCGCCAGCTATGGGAAGACATAGCTCCCTACCTGCAAGGCCTGCCGGCCACGGTCCAGGACGAGATGAAAGCTCTTCTGGCGGAAGGACAAAACTCCGCGGCTGAAATTATCGACTGCGCCATCGACGCAGCCATGACGGGTTTCCGCCAGTTGGCAGGGGCTGCCGTGCTCCGCCGCCAGGGCTGGCTCAAGGCGACGTCTTTTCGGCAGGAGGTCCAATCTAAGGTGCTGGATATGCCGTTCGATGGGCAATTCCTCTTTGGGGAGAAGATAGACGAGGCACTCCAGGCCATCAAAAAAGACACCGACACGGCGAGGGCTCTGGGCTCCCTCCAGTCCCGGAACCAATCCTTTCGGGGAGGCCGCTCCAGAGGTCAGTACTCCTACAGAGGTTCCTACCAAAATCGGTCGTCCTATTCCTATGGCAACAGGAACCAACCCCAGCAGAAACAACAGTCCCGACAGTCATCCTATGGGAGATCGTCCTTCAGAGGCAAATCCGCCAAGAAGGGCGCTGGCGGCCGCCAGTGACCACTTACTCCAGCCAGTCCCACCACCGTCTCAATCCTTTCGAATTGGGGGAAAACTGACCCACTTCCTCCACAATTGGCGAAATATCACTACGGATCGGTGGGTACTACAAATAATTCAATTTGGACATTCCCTCGAACTGGTCAACACCCCTCCCAACACCCCTCCACTGAAGCGTACTCACAGACACCTGCACCTCCTTCTCCAGGAAGTCGCTGCCATGTTGGTCAAAGGAGCCATCGAAAAGGTCCCGGACTCCCAGAAAGGGAAGGGTTTTTATTCCCACTTCTTCCTGGTCCAACAGAAAGGGGACAAGTGGAGGCCGATCTTAGACCTCCGGGCGCTCAACGCCTTCCTACGGAGTCAATCCTTCCGGATGGTCACAATCCAGGAGATCCTGGGTGCACTGGAAAGAGGCGACTCGATGGTCTCCCTAGACTTACAGGACGCCTACTACCATGTCCCCATCCTCGTCAGGCACAGGAAATACCTAAGGTTCGAAATAGCGGGCAGACATTACCAGTTCAAGGTCTTGCCGTTTGGCCTCAAATCTGCCCCACGCATCTTCACAAAGTGCTTGGCGCCCGTGGCTGCCTTCCTGCGACAAAGGGGTCACCAGGTGTTCCCCTACCTGGACGACTGGCTGGTGAAGGCTCCTTCCCCGGAGGACGCGCTGGCTTCCTTCAACGCCTGCAGCGCTCTTTTCCAACAGCTGGGTCTGACGATCAACCTCAAAAAATCATGCACTACTCCGTCAACGAGGATCACCTTCCTAGGGGCAACCCTGGACACGGAGCATGTGAAGGCTTTCCCCTCAGAGGACAGGATCTGCAAAGTACTGTCTCTGGCCACGGCGGTGGCCAAGAAGCCTCGCATCAAGGTCCGGACGTTCACCTCCTTGCTAGGGATGATGTCTTCGTGCATTCTCCTCGTACCGCACTGCAGGCTCCGCATGCGCCCCCTACAGGAAGCGTTGGCGAGACAATGGAAACAGTGTTCAGGCTCATTCGACGACATTCTCACAATCACGCCGGCCATCATAAAGGCCCTGCTGTGGTGGAGAAACAGGACTCACCTGACGGCCGGATTGCCGTTCCTCCTGCCGCCGGCACCACTGGTCATCACGACCGATGCCTCACTGGAAGGCTGGGGCGCAGTACTGTTAGACCTTCGAGTCAGCGGCAAATGGGACGCCCAGGAAACACAACTACACATCAACCTCCTGGAACTGAGGGCAGTGTACCTGGCTCTACAGGCCTTCCTGCCACGCATCGGCTCTTCCCCTGTGCTCGTCAAAACAGACAACACCACGACGATGCACTACCTGAACAAACAAGGGGGAACGCGATCTCTCTCTCTCTCACGAGAATCGCAAAAAATCTGGAACTGGTTGGTGGCGCACGGCCTCTCCCTCAAGGCGGAGTACGTTCCAGGGAAGGAGAACACTATCGCGGACGCCCTCAGCAGGCAGACCTCTCTCTCCCACGAATGGGAGCTCAACGGCGACACGGTGGCCCACGTCTTCTCACAATGGGGCACCCCGAGGATCGATCTCTTCGCGACGGCAGAGAACACCAAATGCCGAAGCTACGCAAGCTGGCATCCCCAACGGGGGTCGCTGGGAAATGCTTTTTCCATCGGCTGGTCCAGCGTGTTTGCGTACGCTTTTCCGCCGTTCCCGATGATACCGAGGCTCCTCCGGAAGATGAGGACGGAACCGTGCACGCTGATACTGATTGCTCCGTACTGGCCGAGACAACATTGGTTCTCGGATCTTCTTCGCCTATCCACCAGGCCCCCGATTCACCTGCGACAACTCCCGAACCTCTTGACAATGTCCGGAGGCCAGGTACACCACCCGAACCTCCGTTCGCTCAACTTATCGGCTTGGCTCCTGAGCACCTTGAGTTCGGGGAGCTAGACATACCGCAGGACTGCAGGGCAGTACTGGCCAAGGCGAGAGCGAGCAGCACGACCAAGACCTACTCGCTGAAGTGGAAGAGGTTCTGCGTGTGGTGTTCGGAACACGACTTACACCCGCTCCGGGTCACCCCAGTACAGCTGCTACCATACCTACTGCACCTGGCTCAATCGGGACTGGCTCACGCCTCCATTAAGGTTCATCTGGCTGCGATTTCTAGGTTCACCAGGACCCCATCGGGACCCTCCCTCTGGTCCAGTCGACTGGTGAAACAATTTCTAAAAGGACTTTACAGATCCTTTCCGAGGCCTCGGAAAGTTCCTCCAACCTGGCAGTTGAACTTGGTGCTAAACCAATTGATGAAACACCCATTCGAGCCCATACACCGGGCATCGCTCAAGCATCTTTCCTGGAAAACGGCTCTCCTGCTAGCCATGACGTCGGCCAGAAGGGTCAGCGAACTTCAGGCGCTGTCCATTCAGGAACCGTATCTCCAATTCAGGCACGACCGAGTGGTACTCAGGCCCAACCCTAAATTCATTCCGAAAGTGCCGTCAGACTTTCATCTGAACGAACCAATTGTCCTCAAGTCGTTCTTTCCGGACCCTTCCACGGCAGCGGAAAGGGCGCTGCATTCCCTGGACATTAAAAGGTGTCTCAAATTCTACTTGGACAGGACCAAAGACGTCAGGAAGTCTTCTCAACTCTTTGTAGCCTACAGCAACCCGAGAATGGGGCTGCCCTTGACAAAACAGAGCATCTCACGCTGGATTTCTTCAGCAATTGCTTTCTGCCATGATCAGGCCGGACGGCCTTTGACAGACCGAGTGGCTGCCCACTCGACCAGAGCGATGTCAACGTCAGCAGCGCTCTTCGCTGGAGTGACGATCCTGGACATCTGCCGAGCGGCGACATGGAAGTCCCCGCATACCTTTTCCAAGCACTACTGCCTGGACATCGAACTGCAGAAGGACGCTGCAGTGGGACAAGCGGTGCTGCGCCATCTCTTCCAATAAGGTGAGCCTTACCTCGTCCCGCCATCCAGGTATGCACATTCCTCATGGTTTTCTCTGCTATATGCATGACTGTATATTACCATGTTTCTCTCATGTTGTCTGTAATCTATGCAGGCCTGCTAGATGTGAGAATGTGCTTTACCACTATGCATGTATAACTGCTGGCTACTCTGATTCAGGCATGTGAATCTATGAAAGACACCCAAATACTGGATAAGAAATGCGTTACTTACCTGTAACAGCAGTTATCCAGTATTGGTGTCTTTCATAGATTCACATGCAACCCTCCCGCCTCCCCGGTAAGGACTCACGTACCTCTATGTCTACATTGCGACACCCTAGCTGGGTGCGTACGAAAATCTGAGGGACGGAGGCTCCTCCCGGGAAGGTTCTAGAAGGAGGTCGGAGCTGATTGGCTAACGATGAGAGTTCGGTCCTTTTACATAAGGACGTGGAAAGGCCCCAAAAGGGGAGGCCCTTAGGCCTATATTCTCTATGTATGTCCTTAGGACATTACTTTTTTATGTACCGGAGGCTCCCGTCTCAGCGACGGGGAATGATTCAGGCATGTGAATCTATGAAAGACACCAATACTGGATAACTGCTGTTACAGGTAAGTAACGCATTTCATAGGCTATACAGCAGCCCACCATATACATTAGAAGGGGAAAAGAACGTTAGAGGCAAAGTAGTCCGTTATGGGCGTGTGCGTTGTGCTGGAAAGCGATGGGCTTGTGTATAGAGCGATGGGCGCGGCATTCGGCAAAGCCTGCTGGATTATACCGCTTGCGAGAAGCGTTCTGGGTGGGACTAGCGTTACTAGCGTTCCAATACGAGTGGGCGTTGCATTTAGCATTGTTGTGAGCGTTGGCTGTTGACGCGATGTGGGGCGTGTAAGTTTTGTCGGCTGGAGCGGACAAACACGTTCGCAGCTGGAGCGGACAAAGTTTGCATGTTGCAGTGGCATCAGGTGGAGCGTAGAAACACGTTCGCGGCTCGAGCGGACACAGACGATCCCATATTGCATGAAGAACAACAAACCATACAGCACACGCTCACCTTCAGCGCAATCCGAAACACGGCTTCGGAGCGGACGCATTCATCTGCGGGTGCTGAGGCGATTCAGCGTAGCAGCGGCGCGAAAGCACATTCCACCGACTGCTGTTTCACACATGCACAGCATCGCGGGGCCGCTGTGGGGCACTGTCAGCCCAAGGGACTCAACAGCAGCCACACGCGCTAAACGTTGAGCTGCAGAGGCACATATCACTGTGTCGCTTCCGGCCACTGGCTGCACAAGCGGAGGCACATGTTCGACTGTAATCGACACCTACTGTTACCGTCTATGCACAGCTCAACTGGACAGGTAAAATACGACCTCCTATATAATTGCTATACATCCCCGGACAACGTCGGGACGGGCTGCTAGTCAACATATAAAGCTTGTACTGTATCCGCCATCATTAGGTTATTAATCCTCAACGTGAATGCACAGCTTGAAGATTGTTCCTGTCACCACAAACTGCATCAGCGGATGAAATGTTTACCAAAGCAATATCTCCCAGAGTCTCGTAACCCTGACACTGGGTTCATGCAGTTTAATGCTGCCTTAATACGAGATGTCTGTAACATTCCTTTAGCATGAGCCCACTATGAAGTCCTGGGCTCTCCAACGAAAGGAATTCCAAAATGAACCTCACAAATGGCCAGGAACAGTCGTCCCCAACTGCCCAGCAAAAGAAATGCCAAACAAGTCACACCTGCAAAGCGTTAGGGGGAAGAACGTGTCGGTGCGCAAAGCACTCTACCCCATCACTCTTCAGAGGTCCCGGGCAGACGTAGAGTCTAAGCCTGACATTGTTGATAGGCAGGAGGGCCTAAAGATTAACTCCGCCCCCTGCTCAGTTCAACGTAATTGACATGAACCAGTTGCATATTAAGAGGACATTGTCCTCACATACCTCTTGCTCTTGGCCTTATCAAAGGTGCAATTTTCCCATCTATTAAGTGTGCTTTACAGCCTATAGAAAGTAACTTAACCAGGTGCCTTTCTTCAAGATTCTCCTAATTCACTTGTGCGATTTTGAGGTTTTGGAAGGTGCCATTTCCCCAGCTAGAGTAAATAGTGTCTCTCACCTTCTGAACCTAGCCAACTTTAAGCCATCAACACAAGATTTATTGAACAGAAAAAAATTGCAATTTTCAAAAATATGGATTTGGCTAAATGATTGTGTGAAAAGGGGATAAGAATAGTCAATGTGATTCACCCTTTGGTATAGTCAGGCTATATGTGTTCTCATATGATGCTGACTTGATATTACTTTTATTTTGGGGCAGTTTATCCTGCATGTTAACTTCAATGAAGATTTAAGTGCCAAATAATATGCAAGTCAGATGCATATTTGTGACTTATTTCAACTTGTATATTAACATTTTTAGGCCACTACCTGAAATTTAGATAAGATAATTGTGTCAGGATTATTATGTGCCTTGTATTGAGTGTGTGTTGGCATTAAAACTACATTAGTATTATGCATTTTTGCCATTAAAGGAGAAACCTTACTTTACAACATTTTCAAATAAATCACTCCCCGTTTAAGATGGCCTTGGACTTTATTGTGCTAACAATATTAATCATTATTATTTTGGAGGGAAAACTACCCTTGTGTCCCTTGTCTTGCACCAGTACCAACCCTTATTGCCGGACCCACACGAGTCGGCCAATACTATCCTTCATCAACCTATACCACCATTTCATCATCTTCAGCCTACTTGTGGGCCCAACACCAGACCCAGTTGAATTGTTGCAACCGTGTGCGGTGAAATGAAGTTTCAAATCTGATATTATTATCAATGTCTATTCCTAACCTAGAACCCTGAATGTAGTTTAGCAGCCATTAAAGGTGTTGATACACAGGAGTATTTAAAATCCGTAGTTGGACTGAAGAAGTCAGTCACAACGAGTAGTGCTAATGGGGGTAATTTCAGCAGAGCATCACATCTACTATCATCCATCATTTGTATCTTCAGCATGAACTAGGGCACATGTACCCATCCGCAGAATCAAACAAAATCAACTCCATTGGCTCCCGGTGGAATCTAAAATATAAATATGCTGGATAGCCATTGCATACCACCTATGAACCTAGTTGGCTTCTTCTTAGTTGATAGCAGATCCAACAATTCCCCTTTAAGTGGTTAAAACATGGGGGTATGTTTCTTGTTACTCCAGGACTGAACGATGGAGCAGCCTCATACCTCAACATTCAGATGAAAGCAACTGCCTCCAGTTAGTAAACCCTTGATCGAGGGCTGTTTAAGGCAACATTCAGCTAGAACCATCTGTAAAGAATAAACGATTGAAGACTTCTGGTTTTAGACCCTTCAGCTAATTTCGGCTGGACTCAACTCCGTTGGTATCTCTCTAGTTTCTGATTTGATCCATCAGTGCTCTTGCATGACTTAGGTGACATACCAGCATTATATTAAACATTTTATAAATAAATAAACAATTACAACACTTTCCGCTGTGGGATGCAGTCTTTTTAAAGACTTTATTTAATTCTGATGTACATATTGACTGCACCACTACCAAACTGATCAGAAGATGGCACTATGATAAAAGTGACACCTGGCAACATCTGCTGTGATTAACAAGTCACAAGTTTAAAACCTGGCAAGGTCAAAAAAGCCTCCCAATTCTTTTCAGGACAGTAAATTGAATACTTTAAATTAAACAATGGTAATGCTTATTATTTACAGTACGTAGAAACAGGGGTGTGGTACAAAACGCTCTTTAAAAAAAAAACACACTTTTTATCATGTCATTTCAGTGCATTCTCTGTCACAGACTTCAGAAGCTATTATTAATAAACATTGCATCAAATAAATATTACGAGGCAGATTTACAAGTCCCATGCGCCACTTTTGCGTAATTTTCCCCATGTTAAAAATTACGTAAAATTGGCGCAAGGGGCTCGTAAATTAAGCCCCTACCTGCCTTAAATGACTACAGTATGTGCGTCTGAGAAAGTCCTTCCTAATTATTTTTTTTAATAGATTTACTGGTGTATTATGTTGTCAACCCAGCATTCTTTCTTGCACAGTTTATCCTGGCCGATGCACTGGATAGGATACACTGCCCATCTAACAGCCTTGATGCCCTTTCCTTTCTGTTCATGCCCCAACGCAGATAAATGGCTATTTTGTCTAGCCCGTGGAAGGTTCACTTTGTCAAGCTGTGTGAGCATGAAGTGGACCATTCAGAATGGGTGCACAGAAGATAATGTCGAGGGCAGGCTCTCGCCATTATTCCCTATTGAGCCAAAGCTGTGTGGTCTTCAGCCCCAATCCCTTGCATCCACAGGAAGGCATTCTCCCATCTTATCTGTCTGATGAATAATAGAGCCACAACAGGCAAGCCCCCTGAGTGAACTGTGAACTCTCAGCTGACTGGCATTTTACTCTGCAGCCGGCTAAACAAAGGTGCACCCCTGATCTGATGGCCTAGCCAAGGGTATTTCTGAATGTGCCTAACTTTGATGGTTGCCTAGCGTGGCATACATAGCATTGCTAGTTTCAAAAAATGGGTGGTACTTTTGCTGGCTCATTGTTTGTGGGGTTTAGCAGTTTATTTTCGTAAATGTTTGTATTTGAAGGGCCTGTGCACGTATCCCCCTTTGAACAGAATACAACTGTCTTGATTTTAAATCTCGATCATCTATGAGTACGGGTATTTTCTTTTTATGGTTAGTAAAGTAGGAGAGATTTATTCTTCCAAACATGCATAATGAAATTGGAGAGCTCCTTGAAGTAGTACTGTAACCCACCAAAACGCTTCTTCAGCATCGTATTTTTAGACAGTCTGTGTTATCTTCTTTGTTTTTATATTTGTCTGTTTATCTAAATTTAGCTTTTTTTTGCCTTAATGGTTTGCATCCATTTGTATTACTTGTATTGTGAAATAATTAGATTGCAGCTAATATTTTTCCCTATTCATTTGACTGAAAAATACAACAAATCACTCACCTGGGTGAAATAGCAGTATACAATAGGTACATTCACAGCTATTTGCTCACTAAGGGGCATATTTACAATAACTGGCGCATCCCTGCAAATCAGCAGGGATGCGCCAGTTATTGTGCGCCACTGCTCCGCCATCATGGATGCGCCGCATTTACAATGCGGCGCACCAAGGGGCAAAAATGGCACAGATGCGTGACGCATCTGTGCCGTAAAAGTGACGCATTGCTGGAGTTGCGTCGCGCCAGCAATGCTCTGGGGGCCCTATCTAGTTCATGCTGCGTCAATCCTTACGCCTGCTTCAGGCAGGCGCAGGGTTTTGACGCAGCATGGGCCTAAAAGTGACTGAGTGAAATCTTGTAGATTTCACTCAGTCACTTTTAGGAGGCGTTCCTGCGCCGAAACGCCTCCCCCCCTGCCCAGGAACGCCTACATGTGGCGCAGGGCTTTAAAACGTGATGCATCTCCCAGATGCATCAAGTTGTAAGTACCCCCGCACCATGGAGCAGGATTTGCGCCGCCGCTGCGTCACAAAAGTGATGCAACGGCGGCGTAAATGAGGTACAAGGGGCTTGTAAATCTGCCCCTAAGTATTCTTCACTTTTTTAACCTCCCCCTTGTGTTGGTTTGTACAAACATTGGCACGCTCTGGCAAACCAATCAAAATAATTCATTATTTTTTACAATTTTTTAATACATTTAATTCAGACTGGAAAGCAGACTAGTTAACTTCATTATTGATATGTAAAAATTAAGCTAATTAGAAAACCAATACTCTTACACTGTTTGTCCGTGCTTGCAAGCCAATCAAAATAATTCACAATTTATTTATTTATTTTTACTAATTAATTCAGACAGGAAAGCAGGGTGTTTGGCTTCAGTATTGATGTGTAGAAATCAAGGGATATAGAGAACCAAGGGTCTTCTAATTCTTTAAATGACACGGATACTTTTGCAAACTCTCGAAACTGAATTGTATTATGTAATCAGAACTCTCCTGTATGAGAAAATGACATCAGAAATCACCTGTAATATTTTTTTTACAGATATGTCGCAGCATTGATACAAAGCGCCCTCCTGCCACTGCTCTCTACAAAAAGTGAGAGCGATGCACATAGGCTTACGAAAGCTCCCTGAGCTCCCCCAGCAGTATGTTTGTGGTGTGTTTCAAGCCCGTGTTACACTGACTGGGCCCTTGTCGCTCCGCCCTCATCTCTCACAGTATGCAGGAAGTTATCATCTGCTGCAAAAGCACAGAGACTTACAAACTAGGGTTGAAGAATGGGCGAGAGGCATAGCAAACAGGAATGAGGGGGTTGAGAGGGAGCTGGAGGACTGAAGCATGACATGAAACATTTGAAGAGCCTTGATCACATAAATTGAGCGTTGGGCCCATGGCGCCTGGGATTTTAGGTGGGGATTTGAAAACCTGAGATTTTGTTATAATGCGGCAACAGTGGTTTGGGTCATGATGCAACATGTGGCAAACCATCTTTTTAAAAGGATGTCTGCCTTGAGGATGTTTCTATTAACTTGGGAGGTCCTTGACATTAAGAAGGCATTAGTGTCTATGTACGTTATTACTGCCCATGAAAAGAAAAGAGAAAATAAACACAACAACAGGGCAATGGAAGAGCCCAAATATGAAATCCGTATAAGTGCAGACACTACAAAAGGAGACAAAGACAATCTACCATAAAGAGTGGCCACACAAGTCAAACTGGGGAGTTCTCAGAAGGGTAAAAGCAGGAAACAATCAGGCACAGCACAATACAAGGGGCCCCATCACTGTGAGCAGCAACCAAGTACTCTGTACCATATGTGCGTGACATGCCCTACACAATAGCATGTCCTCCCCGCCACGAGATACAGCAGCCCGAGCACCTCAACATTGTCCACACGTGCCGTTCAATGCGCTACCACCCTTCAGCCAATTTGCTGATCCCGCGACTGCCGCCCCACGGTGGCGTCAGTGAGTGGGACACCTTGAACATTACGTTTATGCCACACGTGAAACAGATGGCACAGTCAAACACTCAATGATGCTTCACATGGGAAGTGCCAAACTTTATGACTTATTCGAAATTCTCCCCAACACTAGAGCCGATGACGACTTTGATGCAAATGTAGCTGCCCTTCGATTGGCAATTACCACGACTATGAGACACTCAAATTGCGGCAGGCCTGCCAGAATGAAGACAAATCTGTAGACCCATTTTATGCATGCTAACGCAAACTGGCAAGCACCTGCACAAAAATTGATCAACCAGACTAAATCAGGGCCCAGATTATCCAGGGATGTCGGTCATCCAGCCTGAGAAAGCTAATCCTGCGTCAACCCGGCGGCACGCTAAACGGCATACTCCTCCTGGACTGGTCTCATGAGATAGCAGACAGCCTGGCTGAAGATGCGGGGCAGCCCTCAACCACCGAGCAGGCACGCCTGCGACCCCAAAAGTCATGGAAGTCAAGGAATAACAAGTAGATGCTAGCCTGCTGAAAGATGTTGCATTTAAGGACAAAGTCCCTAGTCTGTTTATTAAGACCTGGCCACCAATAGCGTTGCTGCAGTAATTAAATTGTAGCTGCCACCCCTGCTTGTGCAGCACATGAGGCTAAGCCCTCATGTACTGCTAGGATCAAAGCTAACCTGCGATCTGAGTTTGGTACTACTTTATCGCCCACTCAAGAAATACGAGCAGAAGATATGTTTTGCGCACTTAACTGGTAAGAGTACTTCACTGGAAAGCCTTTTGGCAAATGGGTGTCTTCACGTGCAGTGTTGACCGCCATCATGATGTGTCTATCTATCCTCGTACTAGAACGAGTAATCACAGCGACAGCAGCAGTTTGCACTGCTGGGTTTGTGGCTTCGTCAGCCATTGAATTCCCTGCGACGTGTATTCCTACTCACTGATGACTCAAGGCACACCTTGAGTCTGTGGCAAGCATTCTTTTAGCTTAGCCACCTGCCCCCAAAGCACTTTGTGCTTAATGGTGCAACCCTTAGACTCTCTAAATCCGGATTGGCTACAATAATGTAGGTACTTCTTATAAAACTGAACACCATATTACGAATCACATTATAAGTGCGGGGAATTCGGGATTCGTAATCTCCAGTGCCAGAATTAGCTCCCTGAGTTCTGCCAGCTGCGCTCTGCATTCACCGAGTGACTGTGGGTTGGTCTTTTCAGGATGAAATTCTCCATCCTGCATGTGACCCATCATGGCAGCGCACACTGCTGAGTACTGGTGCTCTGTCCCTATGGCAGTCTGTGAAGAACCGTCAGTATAGATGATGTAATCATACTGATCAAGAGACATTACTTCATTGGACAGAGGATATTAATTTTGGTATTGAAAATATGCCTGTGTTTGTAGTGTAGAGTCTAGGCTGTAGTCAACATCTGTTGCAGTGAGAGAGTTGCCCATTGTATCCATCTTGGATGTAATGCTTTTGTGTTGGGAATGCTAGCTTTTGTGACATCTTCTAAGGCCGGCACTGGAGTCCCGACAATCATTTGTCTCCCTTGAACCAATACTCTCTCTCTCTCTCTCACCACAGCAGTCTGTACCGCTGTCAGAATCTTTTCTGTTTGTACAAAATGCATTTCTGCATTGGTGTATAAATGTCAATTACATGTAATTGGTTTAGTTTCACCTTCATTAAATGTAACAGGGGTGTATCCTATGCACCCACAAGGATACATATCACTTGGTTTCTAGTGTTGGCACTTGGGTGTAAATGTTTTGAAGCTAACATGTCAGCTTGTACTGAACCTATATTTCTTGTCTGTTCAGTGGTCCAATGTGTGCTTGAAAAATCTGGACGAATCTGGTCATAGAATGGTTTAACCTATTCTGTGTAATCTGGAATGTATGTTCTGCCAAAATGTAGGAATCCCAGTATGGATTGAAGTTTCTTTAATGTGTTTGGTGATTGTAAAAGCGCATACTTCTCTAAGAAGTGTGTTGGAAGTCTTTTGCCTTCACTTGACCGCTTGTATCTCAGAAACATTGTGTTGGGCAAATCCCAGAATTATCGATCTGCTCTTGTCAAGTGTGTAGAAAGGTGTTCATCCTTAAAATAAATGTCATCGGCACAGGACAATGCCTGATAGTCAAAATTTTGTAACAGTTCTGTAACCAAGGCTAAAAAAACAACCCAGGGCTGTTCTTGTACCCTTGGTGCAAATGACAGAACTGTCTTTGAGAACTCAGAGTGCTGAAGCTTGTCAAATACCCGTTTTCAGGCACTATATTGTGGCAGAAAAATCCATTCAAGATAGCTTGTGGTGTTTTGTGTTTTTTTGCGCACCATGTTATTCATTAGTGCTACGCTGTTCGCATTTTGTACTGCGAATGTTTGTGTAGCTTTGTTCTAGTGTCTAATCTAATTTTAGACAATATGAATGGTGTGTTTCATTATGGGAAACAAGGGATTATTCATAGAAGAGGTGCAACCTTCTATTAAATCTTGGTATTCAAGTTGTCTCTCTCACTTGTTTTTTTGCCTCATTTTTAATGGGGTATTTTCTTTGAGGCTGTGATGCGTGAGCATGACGACCTCACTGGAATTACATGATAAGGGGAACAATCATCCCACCCCGTATGATTGTGATATAGTGTAGGAGCTAGCCATAATGCCCATTCCTTGGCATTTGAATGTTTAACTGATTCTGGGAAGAGGTCAGAAAAGAGAGGTAAAATTACCATTTCTCCCTTAGGGCAATCCATTACCGGTTCAGGTGGCCAATACTTTTCAGCCATAACAATATCGTAGCTGAATGACAAGTACTCCCAGAAGAGAACATTAATGCTCCTAGTTACATCCACCTCCAACTGAAGTTGTATCTCATACAAACAATGAGGGACACACACCCTCATTGCTACTCCACCAGACAATCTTTCAGATTATGGTGAAATATTGACTTCAGCCGCGCTGTTCAGCATGGTCAGAACCCCCTCCCCACTCAGAAGCAGTGTCCTCAATAACAATGGCATGCTTCACTTTCAGTCCAGCTACCTTCTTCTTTTTGAATTGAGGTTTTGACTGTTTCGGTGTGTCTTTCTTTTTAGGTCAAGCCTGGGCAGAGCATTCGCTGCTCTGCAATGCATGCTGTATTCAGATAGGGATTTGAAGCTCTGCCCACTCTCCGCCCATATTTTTCATTAGCTTGTGTTATTGTCCACTGTAAACTGTGGCTGTTCATTGGTCAATAGGCTTAGTAGTCCCTCCTTTGTAACGACGTGTCCCATTTTGCAACTTCCCATGGCGACACCCCTTGTTATGTGTGTTGTTACTCCGTAGACTTTATTATATTCTCAGAGCACTAGTTAGGCAGGACATGCTCTCTCCTAACGCCTTTAAACATTTTATTTGTAGCAGAACACATTTGCAATGCAAGAGGTCTTGTATTTGCAAGAGTTTAAGCTATTGGCATTTTAAATGACAATGCCTTTTATTTGTCTGTTTTACAAACAACACATACATAAAAGGCATTGTCATTTACAAGGCCAATAGCTCAAAATCTCCTTAATGTGAGACCTATTGAATTGCAAATGCTGGTTTATTATGTAGTCAGACGAGGTTGTGAGTTCTTCGGTTTCATGTATTCCTCTGATCTGCCGTCCGACGTCCACCTCTCTCCAGTCGTTTCTTGGATGCCTCCTGAAAGGAACGAGATGAACTTGTATCAGTATCCTGATACCTGTCGGGCGTTTTAATATTATCGTGTAGGCATTCAGAAAGGTGAAGGGGCGCTTCTGCATGACGCCACGATTACATATTTCAGTACCAAACGCAAGACTGAACTGGGGGTCGACGCAAATCCTGTGAGTCTTGGAGCTGTCCTGCTCCAAGAGAAATGTGAAGGGTCATGGGTCCCAATTGCATATGCAAGTTGAGCTCTCACTGACGTCGAGACCCGCTATGCACAGATCGAGCTTGAAGCCCTAGCGGTTTGGTGGGTGTGCCAGCACTTTCACCTCTGCCGTCTAAGTTCATTGTGATGATCGACCACAAGCCTCTGGTTCCTTTGTTTGATGGCACTGCCAGAAATCGGCCAGTACGGATTGAGGGTTGTGCAGTCCAACTTCAACCATACTCCTTTGAGGGGGTGGATCGACCCAGGGTGAACAACCCCGCTGATTACCGCTCCTAGTACCCCCTAGCACCTGATGCAACCCGACAACTTACTGCTGTCATCATCGACAGCCACACCAAGGATCCTGCGGTGGAACTTGTGAGGTCAACAGCTTTTGGGAACGTCAAACCTGCGTTGGGGAAAAAAATGTACACTACTGGGCGACCCTGATGAGATCAAAACTGACAACGATCCGCCCTTCTAAGGGCAGGAGTTGCAAGCATACCTACACAACCTTAATATCAAACACCGGAAGATAGCTCCTCAGTGGCCCCAGGCCAACGGCAAAGTAGAGCGATTCATGCGAACACTCAAACATGTTCTCGGATTGGAGTTGAAAGGGGCAAGGATGCAGAATGCTGTCAGCACCAGTTTCAGAGGGCATATCGTGAAACACTGCAAGACACAATAGGATGCGCTCCAAGTGACTTGTTAACCCCTTTGATGCGCCCGTCGGCCAACAGCCATCACGAGCACTACCACCGTAGGGCTTGTCTTGTCCGTTGGCCGACGAACCCCCCCACCCACTCAATAAAACCACTGCACTGCAGCGGAATTGCCGCCACGGTTGAGCGGCTAATGCCGAGAGGTGGCTAAGGCATCATTCTAGAAGGGCAGAGCTGGAAATCAGTGGTCATTGATATACAAGCTACCCAAGAAAAGCACCGAGCCATGAATAAAAGGGCCAGCAAAGATCGCAGAGCGGTGGACCCCAAAATCAGTGTAGGTGACAAAGTGATAATGAAAGACGGCCATCCAGAATAGAAATTAAGCACCCCATTTGAACAAGAGGTGTGGGAAGTCACCAGAGTGCAAGTAACTATGATAACTGTTCAAAGAGGAGAAACCGCAGTATCAAGGAACATCTCTTGGTTCAAAAAGGTCTGATCAGCGGGCCTGAATAGTCCGAAAGTCACAACCAGGCAAGCGATGATACATATGACGAGGAGGCTGACCTCAGCACCAGCCGAGATACTGTGCCAGAAAGGACCCCGCAAGAAGATGGAGAATCCACAGCAACCCCCAGCCAGCTGCGAGCAGCACAAGTGAGCAGCGGCGAAGAACAGCTTGCGAGCCAATGCTCAAATGGTCACAGCCATAAGTATGGGCTTTGGCCTAACCCGGCACCTAGCCAAAGACCCAAAGACTTTGTTTGTGGCGCATCAATGCCATAGTAGTTTAGTTACTACTGCATTTTTGATTTATTATTTAAATTTATTAATGTAACATTAATAAAGATTGAAAGGGATGTACAGGGCCACCCAGTCTCTTGAAGGAAGTGACCCGATTAGGGCCATCCGGGTCACCACAGACCACCACTCTGTCTTCTGTACTTAATGAAGAGTCTGATACACAGTGGGAATATACACCAATAACTGTTTATTGTATACACTCAGAGCGGAGCCCGGCTACACAATCCCTTGAGAGAGCTACAGAGGGAACTGAAGACCAGCAAGCATAGAGATACATTATGTACATTTCGTTGTTGGCTAAGAACACACAGGCAGATGCATCTGGACCTTAAGATACAAAAAAAGAAAGGTTTCTGCTCTAATATCTTACACAACTCAGCACAGTTCAAGGCTGTTGCACCCTGAGCTGCCATCAAACTACCAGACAGGTGGGAGAGGGCCTTTATCTAGTGGGAAAGCTATGCACTGGCATTAACAGTTGTTTATTGCGGAAACGAAACTCAGCAAAGGCCATTTCTCAGAAGTAGCAGAAGATTAGTGTCGATCACCATGTAAAATGGAGTCAAGAAAGAAAATGGTGCAGCAAATGCTTACCTTTACAGGGCACTGCTTAAGCATCAACGGGCCTAATCTAACAGACCCTCCTGTTAGCATGAGCTAAAAACAAAGTGTCTGTGTTATTCACCAGGGGACAACAGGCAGAATAATAGCTAGCATCCTGTGGTACTGTCAATTCCTTGTAATGCCAACCCACCAGTGTAACTTTCTGTTCTTCCAATTAAAAATTATCAAAATAGGAATTATTGTCAAAACCTGGGAAACTCATTCCTCGTGGCTTTTTATGATAACAGACATGGCCCAGGATAACCAAATCCAAACATTCCCTTTACTTCTGCAAACTGAGGTGGCCGAGTGTAAGTATAATTCACAAGTGACAAGGGTTACGACGTCCAAAGACTAGTGACAAATCAGATGGGAAACAGGCTGTTCCTTTCCCAAAGAACTTATTATGGGTCTCCACAAACACATTGCTTGGAATAGCCCTTTTAGCAAGTCTCGGGGAAATGGCTTTACCCTTGCTAAGTGCTGTTACACTATATGCATTCTCCAAAAACCACGATACCCCACATAGTATTATTATCACCACTATTAGGAAAACAACACATGTAATCTTACTCCGCTTTGACCAGATCACACTACGTGGTACAGTGACAATATTCTGCTCCTCCTCATCAACTTTCCTGCTGAAAGAATACATAATGAATTAAAAGAAAGAAATGCAAGGAAAATATGAAAGTTCCCAGTGTCCGTCAGAGCCTCACTGGCACAGGCTCCTATTGTCCATCAATCAGTTGGTGCTCTTGAGCACCGGCAGTGGAGCTTGCTCTGTCCTAAGCTCTTTTCCTAACCTATCCCACGCTGATGAAGGTGGTATACTCTCAGAGTATACTTTCCCTAACTAATGTTCAAACAACAAAAGCAAAACAAATGCAGAATTTTCACTGGTTCCAATCCCTTGTTGGTACTGCTACTCAGTACTTTCATACCTTGTAGAGTCCATTCTTAATCTTTTTTTCTCCTTAGGCTCGGTGGTCCTCGTCCGAGGATGTAAATCGTACCTGGCAGCCCCAGGCACTGTGTGATCACTGAACAGAGGCTCCTGGATAGCTTGTATTTCTGGTGGGACAGCCTCGTTCAGAACATAGTCGTTCTCCTTGTCTGTCTGGGTCCAGATTAATTGTGCATCACTAAATGCATCACTAAATGGCACAAATCTGGGCACTTGTTCACTTTCAATGTGTCCTATTCCCTCCTTGACCCACCAGTCATAAGGCAAAGGCAAAGGTATCCTTTTTCAGTGGGTTACATCAACCCAGATCTTTCGACCAGCAACCTTTACAGCCATCTGTGTCACCAACAGAACTTGTTCAGGACCTTTCCATCTAGGCTCCAAACTTTTTTCCCTCTTAAAATTGTGGATGAGAACATAGTCACCAGGCTGGATGTTGTGGCCATATCCCTCTGGTTTAGGAGGTAAGGACTTTTGCACCTGTTGGTGAATAGAATGCTAACTTTCTGTCAAATTTCCAAGATAATCAAGCAATAGCAGATATTCAATATCAGAATACTTCTTAGGCCAAGGGATGCCCCAGACATTTGCTGGGCATCCAAACATTACTTCAAATGGGATAAACCAGTTCTAGAATGTGCTGTAATGCTAGTTGGCAAAAGAGCCAAAGGAAGGGCATCTGGCAATCTCAACCCTGTTGTTTCCTGAATTTTTGCCAATTTCAGTTTCCAATTACAGTTTGAGTGTACCATTGTACTTCTCAACCGGACCCGCTGACTGCGGGTGATTGGGAGCATGACATTTCTGCTCTCATATTAGCCTGATCACTTTCCCATTAAAATGAGATCCGTTATCCCTCCAGATAATTTGGGGCATTCCGAATCGAGGAAAATACTCTTTAAGGAGTACTTTCGCAGTTGTGGTAGCTGTATTGTCTTTAGTGGGGTAAGCCTCAACCCGTTTACTAAACCAGCATATAACCACTAGGACATACTTGAGATTATTACAACGTTCCAGCTCAATAAAGTCCATTTGGAGGACTTCAAATGGGAATGTAGGTGGCGCAAAGTTACCAGATGGTGTAGGGGTACACTTCCCTGGATTGTTCCTCGTGCATATTATACCGTTTTTAACGAAATACGCAGTTGTTCTGGAAATATTATCATTACACCAAACCGGAGCCAATAGTTTACAAATGCCTTTTGCACTAATATGAGAGAGACCATGAGCTATAGTAACCATAGGGAGCACCTATGCATCAGGTAACATTCATTTCTGTTCTCCAGACTTGTCAATCCGACACCCTTCTTCAATTAATTGTGCTGTACTTTCATGCCATGCCACTAATTCTTCCATCTTTGCCTCACTTTGTATCTCTTTCACACTCTCAACCGTATTTTCAAACATGGCGTTCTCAGGAACCCACCTAGCTGGACCTGCAACAAACATTCTCTTCATCTTACTTCGAACTGTTTCCTTGACTGTCTGACCTGCACACGTATTCCCTCTACCAACATCATCTGTCCCCTTTCTATGGGCATTGCACTTCAAAATCGCCATCTTCTTAGGAAGTGCTAATGCAGCTGCAATATAAGATGCACATGTTGTATCTTAGTGCCATGGGAAGTAAGGAACCCTCTCTGCCCACAATCGCCTCAAATGATGTGCTACCCCAAATGCGTATTGGCTTTCTGTTTAGATATTGACAACCAAACCTTCACTTAGTTCACAAGCTCGTATGAGGGCAACGGGTTCTGCTGCCTGGGCGGACTGATAAGGGACCCATGATATCTCAACTACTGTGCGCAATGTAGTGATAGCATAACCTGCAGTAGTGGTGCCATCAGGTAATTTCAGATAAGGGAACATCAGTCAAGTCTACCAATCCTTTCGTCTCTTCCTCTGTTCGGAATTTTTTTATGAAGTGATGACAAGTTCTCTGTTTTCAATCCTGATCTACAACACAGAGTATGAAGATATCAATCATCAGAACGACTTAATTAGACAAAACACCTATGTACAAATGTGTTCAATACTGGAGATTTGCATTCAAAAAGTATAAGATCAACATCACCAAAGAAACTCAAAGGCTGTGCTAACAAAAACGTGCATGAACCTAGGTCATTCCCAGTCTCACCCAAACAGCACATGTAGTGTAACTCGCAGAGATACTACTGCTTACCTTAGATCTGGACTGAAAACAGAGATGAATTTGCCATCACCTCATAACATTTTTTCGTTAAACACTTCCCCTGAAGAAGGGTTCGCATTGAACCCGAAATGCATTGGGAATCGTTGATATTTTGATGACATGCATTGAGTTATAAGACATGTATTGAGTACATTATACAAATGCATTAATTTTGACTTTTGTGTAAAGCTGTTGAAATTGCACACTAAGTGTCTATTGAAATTTATGTTTCATTTTTTTTTACTCTTTTTTAAAAAGTCTTACATACAATTGATGAATTGTTTATTTTCTTTAGAATTGGGAAACATTCTTGTTAAAAATTTCAGAAACCTTTGGAAGGCTCTTTTTAGCCTGATGGCTGTGCAACATGCAGTCTTTGGTTTTCCACAGACTCATCTTCTATAAATCCTGGATTCAGAGTGGAACATCTTTTAATCGTAATATGCTTAGCAAACAATGTCAATTAATTGCCAGTAAGATGTGCACTAGTGAGGTGCTGTGTGCTTGTTTTGTTCAAAAGTGAAACAACAGCATGGGGTAACGTAACTGTGAGATCAGTATTGAGTACAAGTCCAGCCGATTGTCTGATTGAAGTGGCCACAGCTGCGACCCCTCGTAGACAGGTCAGGAGGGCTCTTGGGACAGGGTCAAGCACAGCAAAAAAAGAAGCGCAACGTCTCTGTCTATCACCAAATCTTTGAGTCAAGACAGAAAGGGCACGACCAGCCCTGTTGTCTAACATAGAGCACAAAAGGTTTTCTGTAATCAGGTGTGCCTAGCACTGGAGCAGAGCAAAGCACAGCTTTAAATTGTTCAAAAGAGTGCTGATAATCAGGCGTTCAAGGCAAAGGCTCATGCACTTCTTTCATTGTTATTGCAAACAGAGGTTTGATTAGTAGGGAATAATTAGGAATCCACTGTCGACAGTAGGAAGTAATGCCTATAAAAGCACGCACATTTTTTGAGTTTGCGGAAGGGGCGTTTTAGTTATGGTAGTGATGCGTTCTGGCGTTATTCTTCTACCCTCCATCGACAGTAGGTGACCTAAATAGTTGACCTCCTGGCGACAATACTGAAATTTCGAAAGAGATACCTTATGTCCATGATGTGCCAGATGTAACAATAATTTCACTGCACTATCCTTGCAACCTTGTACCGTGTTAGAAGCAATTAACAACTCTTCCACATACTGCACCAATATGTTACCTGGAGAAAGTGGGAGTTAATTCAACTGACTTTTCAATGCTTGGCTGCAAATACAAAGACTTTCAAGGAGGAGCACGACCGAAACGTAAACTTTTTCCAGGTAGCGTAAATCCAAACAAATACATACTATCTGGGTGTATAGGAATGCTAAAGAATGCATTTTTCAAATTCAATCAAAGAAAAAACTTAGCAGTAGATGGAATCAAAGTTAAAAGTGTAGTGATATCAGGAACCACTGGGAATTGCGGGACTACTATTTTATTGACTTATCGCAAATCAATCACAAAATGATATAAATCAGCAACTTTATCAGAGGGCTGTGAAAGTGTCCTTTTAAGGACCAGAAGAATAGGGCTAATGCATACATTGCCGGTAGTCTCCTCGACAACTCCCTTGCTTATTTAATCCTGAACTATTTGAAGAAGGGTCCGTTCTCCTGCCTGTGGTATTTTATACTGAGGAATGCGGGCAATATGGCATTGTCATTAACTCATATAGAAACTGGAGATATACGTTTTAAAAAAAAAAATGCTATTCATGCGATGAGTGCAGCTTACAAATATATAAACTTATGTTCCAGCAAGCAGGGACAGGTAAACGTACCATTTTCCAGTTATCTATACACAGCCGTTCAGCCCACATCCCAGAGGGTGGGCGGCATATAACTTATGTATACCATACATTAAGTATTGCTTCAGCTTGCATCTTAGAACATCCATTTCTGCACCATTGCCTTTTATAATGAGGAGAGGAAAAACGGGAAGAAAAAGAAAAGAACTGAACCAAAACTATACCAGAGGTGTGTGTGTTCCAATAGTAATCCTGTTACCCTGTGTCGCTCATCATGGAGGGTTCGACTCAAACCCAGCTAGACAGTTGTAGCCTTAACCCACCTAGACAGTTGTAGCCCTATCCCACCTATGTGTGTGGAGCTCCCAGCATAGAAGTGTACAAACAGGATAGCTATCTCATTAGAATGCTGCTCTATCGTTTGCCTGCTCTGGCGGGCTCCCCCGATCAACGTCCTCATCGCCTGTTGGCTCCACTTCACTTCTCCTCTTATAATCAAAGAATAATCCCCAGAAGTTCTTGGGTCTGCTTTTTGGGGCAAGGAGTTCGCTGTAGATGTGGGCAACAGTATGTCAAATCACCAATCCACTGCGCTTTCGTGGGGAGCTTGCCTCTCATCCAGTACATTGCTAATCTCCTTTTCGCCATCGGCAGCCCTATATCCACAATCCTACTAGGTAATGCCTTGGAGTAACCCAGCAGCGCAAGCGGCGGGGACGGGACTATCTCAACTTGTAGGATGTTACTTAGTTCCCGAAACACCTCCCCCCAGAAGTGTTGCACTCCCACGCCAAGTGTATGAAACCTGCATCCGGTGTATTACATCTGTCACACGTTGCGCTGTCGCGCAATCCAAACTGGTGCAGTCTTTCTGGGGTGTGGTATACTCTGTTAATGTACTTGAAGTGTACCAGCCTGTGCCTGCCATTCAGGGAGACACACCGCGTATTAGAGCAGCAATAGCACCACATCTCATCTAAGAAGTAGTGTGGCTCACCGGTTAGAGGCGGCAGACCCGAGAGCAGAGGACGGCCCGGGACCAGGGTTCGAATCCCAGCGCGGCAGGTTTCTGGACCAGGGTCAGCGGACTCAATAATTCTCTCGCCTCGGTGCCCACTCTGATCAGCGATCACACTCGGCAACTCTGGGCATTAGCTTGCCTCATCTTCACTAACGGCCCCACCAGACCGCCGGGGATGCCTGGTCTCACCCTGGAGATACCCATTAAGGGACCATCTCTCAGGGAAGCCAGGAAGGGTTTCGCAGCGGTCGAAGCGCCTTGGGACCCTACGGGTATGTAGTGCGCTATATAAATGCCTATACATTTACATTTACTTTTACATATCCAAGTCTCGCTGCCAGGCTAAGCGTGCCTTATTGTACCCAA
This sequence comes from Lissotriton vulgaris, assembly GCF_964263255.1. NCBI lineage: Eukaryota > Metazoa > Chordata > Amphibia > Caudata > Salamandridae > Lissotriton > Lissotriton vulgaris. The sequence goes on along the minus strand of NC_141689.1, from coordinate 414,015,488 downwards.
CCACTCGTTCAGACATAGTCATCTTATACAGAGTAGCGACCAATTTCTGCTGTTCTTCAGTTTTAATTACATGTGTGAGTTCCATTAGCTCTGGGGGCTCCTGCAGGTCATCCCCCAGTTGTTCCCGCCAAGCCTCTATGATTCTGTGGAATTGGAAACACTGTAGCAGGTTAGGTTGGGCCTCCAGCACAGCTATATCTGGCGGCTTTTTAAGGATCCCTTCCGTGAACATGTCCGTGTGCATCCCTAGAGCCTTCATTGCCTTAATCACTCCTTTGTTCCTACATGGTGCTAGCCAGGTCATCCACTCAATGGGCATTAGCGGGGCGTACAACAGCGCACCGGCGTGATACTGCAGAAGGGCGTGCCAGGCGTGCCTAGGAGAGTTTAAAGAGTCGAGTAAACCTATCCGTCAGTCTAGTGTGTGAAAGACCACCGCTGGTAGGGGCAATGGGGCCGCGAAGAGTGTCTCTAGTTGAACAAATGGTGCATTTTCCCTATTGTGTATCCATCGATGTAAGTGGGCAGCCTGCGCCACCCGATAGTATAGTTCAAAGTCAGGAGCACCTAGGCTGCCCAACTGATAAGGGAGCACTAAAATTTTCCATTCCACTCGCGCCTGTCTGTCAGCCCAGGCCAGTTTAATCATTTGCGTTGTGAGCCAGGCAAAAAAGCACTTTGGGAGCATCATAGGGATATTCGTGAACAAATAGAGCAGTCTCGGCAATATGACCATTTTCATTATCGAGAATCTTCCAAGCAGGGACAGAGGTAGCCCATTCCATTTTTCGATGTTATCCTCCAATTTGTCAATGGCCCTACCGTAGTTCTCGCGGAGAACCGTCTTGGTATCCGTGTGAAGCCGCACCCCCAAGTACCTCACCAGTTCAGAGGTCCACCTCAGGGGGTAATCCATCTCGAACCGTTGTGGAGCTGACGTGAGGGGGAACGCAATAGACTTGTCTCAATTTACCATCAATCCCGAGAGTGCCCCAAACCTCACCACTTCTCATAGTAGCGGGCCAGGTTCGTCTCAGGTTCACGGACGTAGAGTAAGGTGTCATCTGCATACGTCGTTATAACTAGTTTATAAGTGGGGAAATTGAGTCCCCGGTGTGAGTGGTATTCACGCATAGCGCACGCTAGTGGCTCTGCAACCAACGCGTACAGCGCGGGATAAGGGGCATCCCTGCCGGGTGCCTCTATGAACTTTGATAGGCTCAGTGACCTTACCGCCCAGTCTAATACGTGCTGACGGGTCTGTGTATAGCACCGATATCATCTGCAGAAACACCGGTCCCAGCCCCATTGTCGCGAGGACAGTCCCTAGCTCATTGCACCATCAGGATTCAAGCAAGCCGGGCCGACGACGGCTGAAATGCCAGAAACCGGTCCCCGGAAGCTTGTCTCCTTCCCAGTATAAGAATTGGCTTGGTAGTTTGGTCTGCCCTGTTCCCATCATGCACTGGGACAGGAACAGACTAATTTGCATATAGCCGGGTTCTGAGCTGGGATGGTGCAGTGAGCTAAAAAACGGTGATGGATCAAGCCCTGATCTCTTGACTGGGTAGGAGTATTCTGCATCATTCAGAAACTCTGTCCATCACCTTTTCCAAAATTGATTTTATCCACACTAAGTGTGGGAGGGTATACTCAGACGTGAGTCCCTAGCTCATTGAACCATCAGGATTCAAGCAAGCCGGGCCGACGACGGCTGAAATGCCAGAAACCGGTCCCCGGAAGCTTGTCTCCTTCCCAGTATAAGAATTGGCTTGGTAGTTTGGTCTGCCCTGTTCCCATCATGCACTGGGACAGGAACAGACTAATTTGCATATAGCCGGGTTCTGAGCTGGGATGGTGCAGTGAGCTAAAAAACGGTGAGGGATCAAGCCCTGATCTCTTGACTGGGTAGGAGTATTCTGCATCATTCAGAAACTCTGTCCATCACCTTTTCCAAAATTAAATTCAGTTTTCATGAAAGACCACTCTACAGAGTCGAAGGCCTTCTCCATATCAAGGAAAACTGCCATCGCCCTCGCGTCCGGCCACATGTGTTGTATAGCCCCGAACACCGTTTGTAAGTTGTAAGTAATATTTCTGCCCGTGACAAATCCCGCCTGTTCCGGGGTAACCAGCTCAGGTGTCAGCAGTGCCAGTCTAGTACCAAGGACTTTAGTATATATTTTTGTATCTACAATAAGTAGAGAGAGGGGCCTATAGGAGCTGTATTCCTCTGTGGGCTTGTCAGGCTTAGGGATGGCGACGATCAGCGCCTCTCTCATCATGCAAGGCATCTGCCCAGACTCAATAATATCTGTAAACAGGGTGCATAGGTTTGGGAGCAACAATTCCAGGAACGTTTTATAAAATTCTACTGTTAAGCCATCAGTTCCTGGCGCGCTCCCTGCCTGCATGCCCCCCAATGCATCGCAAATCTCGTCAAATTCTATAGGGAGCATTAAAAACTCAAGTTGTACATTCATCAGGTATGGGAGTTTGATGTGGTCCAAATAGTCCACGACCTCCTCTTCGCTACCCGTCGCGCGCGCCGCGTATAAATCAGAGTAGTATTCAAGGAACCTCTGCGCTATCTCTTCTTCCTCAGTGAGCAAGGCCCGCTCCTTTGATTTTACCGCAGTGATCCTTACTCTCGATTTTTGTTGCTTTACCATGTTGGCTAGGACCTTCCCTGGCCTGTCCCTCTCACCATATGTCCTAGCTGTACGGTACTTGCCCAGGTGTCTGACCTCCGCATTCGCTTCTTCCTGATAGTCCGCGAGCAGTCCCTTCATGTCCTCACGGGCGGCCTCAGCGTCTTGTGTTTGCAGTCGGTCCTCACAGTCCAAAAATCACAAAAAACCTGGTCCTAAGGGCAATTAATCTTATAGATCTGTGAACATCTGTGGATTGCCAAAAGATCATTCCAATCAAACCTCTGATTCTAGAGATTGTTACCATGCTCCAGACTATTGTCCTCACAGTCCGCCAACTGGGTCTCCAAATGCGATAACCTCTGGCGAATCGAGCGCAAAACGCCAGAATGTTTACTCATGGTCATACCCCTGACATAGACCTTGAACGCTTTCAATATTGTTCGAAAACTGTCCACCGACCCTACATTTGCTTCAAAATATGTCTCTATCGCTTCATGTAATTCTTCCCGGAACACGGAGTCCAGCAATGAGTACGGTGGGAATCCCCATGTAAATGTGGGAGGGTCCTCTGTGGGAGCGAAATGCCCAACAGTAACGGCGAGTGATCGGATAGGGTGCGGGGCAGCACCTGACAGCTGAAGGCTCGGGAGAGGAGTCCCGTCGATGCAAGCCAATAATCTATGCGAGTATGTGTGTCGTGAAAGGCAAAATAATGAGTGTACCCTCCCCGCAATGGGTTCAGGCTGTGCCAGACGTCCCCCAGGTCTTCACTAATAAGTATCTTGTCTAATTTTCTAGCAACCTTCGCAGGTCGCCTGTCCGGGCCGCACGATCGGTCCAGCTCAGGGTTTCTAGTCATATTGAAGTCCCTGCCCCATTATACAGTCCAGCTAGGAAACTTCCCGACCTCCTCAGCCAATGTTTTGTAAAACTCAGGGTGGTCGTAGTTTGGGCCATACACATTGACTACCAAGACATCATACCCTTTCCAGTTAGTTTTGATATGACATATCTGCCGTCTGGGCCAGCCCTTAATTTACTTAGAGAATAGTCCGATTTTGGGTTTACCCAAGTGAGCACCCCTCGAGCATGTGATGTAAAACCGGCTGCATTACTCTGCCCGCGGACTCCCCTGGCCATTAATCTAGGGGAGTCTTCCTGTAAGTGTGTTTCTTGGAGGAGGGCCAGGTCAATGTGGGGTCTCGTCAAGTAGTTCAAGACCTTCCGTAGCTTTCGATGGTCGTTTAGGCCACTTACGTTCCACATCCGCACGATCAGCCCTTCCTTCCGATTCGTGTCAGTGGTCCCTTCCTTCCTATCACTCATGTCTAGCTGAGCCTTCAATTAATCTGCACACAGGAAACGATTGCATGGTATCTGATGTACAAAATACAGTGTGTCACACCTCATGGCTGTAAACTGTAAACTACCCAAACCCCAGTCCCCTGCCCAACCCTCCCACAGCAGACCTCCCCCAACTAGGTTGCGATACATTTGACTGTCGTCTCCTCCTGCCCCCTCCCTCCATCCCCCAAAAAAGGAAAATAATCAACAATATGTTTGGTGTTACCACATGTGGGTGGAGGTAGCTTCGAGTCATTCAAGAAGAAAGAAAAAACAATTGAAATCACAGTGTTCCGCTCTCTTCCCAGCCTCGCCAGCCGTCATCTGTATGTCCCTTGGTTCTTGTAGTCTTTGTGAGGAGCTTCGTAGTGCTTCAGATCTTAGTCTTTCTCCTCCAGTCAGCCTCCTGTCGCCTCGTCCAGTAGGTCTCACTCAGGCGTTTTCCTCCTGTCTTTAGCCCAGTCTTTTAGCGCCTTCTGTAGTGCTTTCAGTTCAGTGAAAATGTGGGTCTGTCCGTTTTTTTTAACTTTGAGCTTAGCCGGATAGAGCATTGCGTAATCTAACCCCAGCTCGCGTAGTTGACGTTTCATCAGCACGAAGTGTTTCCTCGCTTCCTGGACCTTAGCTGTGAAATCTGGATAGAGTGCTAAGGTGGATCCCTCATACGTCAGCGTCTGTTTTTCCCTGGCGATACGCATTGCCGCGTCCCTGTCTCTGTAGTTGAGAAGCTTTGCAATTATTGGCCTCGGCGGTGCCCCCGGCTTCGGGCATGGGGCTAACGTGCGATGCACTCTTTCCACTATGAACATATTGGAGAATGTCTCCGCACCCAACAGTGTCACCAGAAGTCTTTCAACAAAGTTCTCCATCCTGCCTGTCTGAGTGGACCCCGGAAGTCCTAGGATTCGTATGTTGCAGCGACGAGAATGGGCCTCTAAATCTTCTATTTTATCCTGTAGCACCTGCATCACCCTACCCAGTTGTTTGTGTTCTGTGTCCATGCTGGTCTGTGCCTCCTCGACTTCCGTGATTCTCCTCTCTGACATATCTAGACATTCAGGGTGCTTATCTAGCCTCTTGCCCATTCTGTCCATCCTGTATGTTAGCGCGTCCATTTTCACTCCCAGTGAGGAGATTCCCTCCTGCAGCCCTTTTTCCATGGATTTCAACATGCTTTTTAAACCTTGCTCCTGTTCTGGAGGCGGGGCCTGCCCGCTGTCCTCTCCTGTACCATCTTCCTGTGTCTGTGTGAAGGGGAGTTTGGTTCCCATATTGGCTTCCAGGCTTCGCCAGCGTTGTCACCCAATCCGAACTAGTTGAGCTTCGGTCAGGGTGATCCAGGAGGACGCGTTGTCAGCTCACAGCCCCAAGGACCCTAGGTTTCTGGGGAGATATGCGGTTAGCTACACCAGTGGGCACCCACGCAACCCCAGGCAAGGTTCAGGTCGATTCCGTCAATTGCGCCACCGTTGTTATGCCAGACTTGCAGACCGCCGGAGCCAACAGCTCCTGTCTCCCGTCCTGTCTCACCCAGCTACTGGTGGCTGATGCCCCCGGGCCGCTCCTGCTGCTTCTTGTTTCCCTGCTGGGTCGTGACTTTTGCGAGCTCTAATGGTGCCCAGCTAGTTCCACCGTGTTTGCACCCACCTTTCCAGTGAGCCAGATGCTCCTGCTTATCATCCAACGTTGGTGGTTTCAGGCCCCTGTATTGTGGCCGTGGTCCGCTTATTGTGGACACCGCAGTAGAAAGGGACGCAATTTACTTATGCACCTGGTCGGTCCTCCGCGCCACGTCTCAGCCACAGCCAGAGCCCCCAGTTCACTCCAGGTGCCGGTGTTAATCTCCGTTCCTTTGCCTTAGTCACAGTCACTGTGGCAGCGAGGGTCCGCTCCCTGCTCCTCACCCTCGTGTCACTACGTTGGGCCCACAACGTCTGCTGGTGTCGCACGTCCTAAGCTAAGGGGGACTTCCGCCTCCGAGATCTACTCTGTCCGTGTACCTGGGCCCCAATCGCCTCCGCCTTGCCTGTTCCGAGGTCGCAGCTCGTTTCCACCGCACCTCTTTGTCCAGAGCGGGCCCTGTCGCTCGTCCCTGGCCGCACGTAGAGCGACGCTGCTAGGGTGCCCAATCACACAAGGCCGGTGCTTTGCGGCCGGCGCTTTGCTACCACTCCACTGATCTCCACTCGCAGCTGTCAAGCTCCCTTCTAAGCCGGTCAGCGGGCGTCGGATCGTTTCTCGGCCTGTTGCAGCAGCAAATTATGGGCCAAGGGGCCGAGGGGACCAAGGATAATGAAGTATTTTACGCCGGATTGGCAGAGCTCGGGAGTCAAGCGGCCATCTCTGACTCGAGCAAGCTCTGCCCCCCAAACTGGAGATATAAGTAATAAGGCTACATTACTATCACCAGTGGGCCATAGTGTAGGGGTACATGATCAAATACAGGTGGAAGGGGGACATCTTTAGAAAGACACTGTCTAGTACCTGCATCTGGACCCAATGTAATATAAACACAGTTGGGGGAACAATAGATAATAGCATGCAGCTTATTTAGTAGATCCAAACCCATCAAATTCTCACCACAATTAGATGTTAAAAGAAATGGAGAGTCCACAGTGAAAGGACCAATGGTAAGAGCAAGGGGGCGTGAAGTGGGGCTTACAACCGGTACTCCTGAAAACCCCACTGAAACGTTATTATGGCTAGACAGGGGCACCCCAAGGGCCAGGTGTCGGCCAATAGAGCTTTTTGTGGCACCTGTATCAACCAGGAACTCCTTAGGTGATCCTTTAGGTCTATCTTCACATAAGCACCACGCTGCTCTACAGGTATTTGATCTGGTCCCATACCCTGTCCTTGGCTGTCCTAGCTGCAAGACATCCCTGTCACATCATCAATATCATAGTCGTCATAGTAGTACTGCCTATCCTTAGTGCCATCAAAATAATTGTCAGAACGGCCCACGGAGGCCATATTGTTGTGCTGTCTGTCAGTCCCACGACTCCTGTTTCCAGAACCTCTTCCTCGAGTGGACAAAACTTTTTGCAAAAGTAGGGGGCACTGGCTGCGCCAGTGACCTTCCTCCTTACAATACACACACTGATTCTGCCCCAAAGGTATAGTTGGAGTCTGTCTAGTACGAGCAAGCTGCTGTCCTGGAAAAAAGACCCAACCACCAGCACCAAGGACGCCTTCAAAAGCGCCACCCGCACTCACCACCAACTGATCCGAAAAGCCAAGAAAACAGCATTCAAGGATCGACTTGACAACAACGCCCACAACAGCAAGGAACTTTTCAACATCGTCAAAGAATTTTCCAACCCCTCGGCCAACTCCAACGACATCACCCCCTCTCAAGCCCTCTGCGACTCCCTAGCTTCATTCTTCCACAACAAGATTGCAGACATCCACAACAGCTTTGACAACCATCCCGGAAACCAACCCACCCTACCATCTGCTGACCATCTTCCCCCCGTGAACACCCTCAACGCCTGGAACCCAATCTCCACTGAGGACACCATCCGCTTGATGAACTCCATCCACTCAGGATCCCCCACAGACCCATGCCCTCACCACATCTTCAACAAAGCAGACTCCGTCATAGCACCGCACCTCCGAGACGTCATCAACTGTTCCCTCAACTCCGCTACCTTCCCAGAAGACTGGAAACACGCTGAACTCACCGCCCTTCTGAAAAAACCAACAGCCGACCCCACCAAACTCAAAAATTACCGCCCCATCTCGCTACTTCCATTCCCGGCCAAAGTCATCGAGAAAGCCGTCAACAACCAGCTCGCCGCCTTCCTCGAAGCCAACAAATCCCTCGACCCCTCACAATCTGGCTTCCGAGCAAAACACAGCACTGAGACCGCCCTCATCGCAGCAACAGACGACATTCGAACTCTACTGGACAATGGAGACACAGTCGCCCTCATCCTCCTCGACCTCTCTGCAGCATTCGATACAGTCTGCCACAGCACCCTTCTACAACGCCTCAATAACATCGGAATCCAAGGAAAAGCACTTGAATGGATCACCTCGTTCCTCACCGGAAGAACCCAGAGAGTCCGCCTTCCTCCATTCAAGTCCGAGGCCTCTGAACTCATCTGCGGCGTACCTCAAGGATCCTCACTCAGCCCCACCCTTTTCAACGTATACATGAGCCCCCTCGCGGCCATCGCACGCCAACACAACCTCAACATCATCTCTTACGCGGACGACACTCAACTGATCCTTTCTCTCACCAAAGACCCCAGCACCGCCAAAACTAACCTACACGAAGGAATGAAAGAAGTTGCCGAATGGATGAAACAAAGCTGTCTGAAACTGAACTCAGACAAAACAGAAGTCCTCATCTTAGGTACATCCCCCTCTGCTTGGGACGACTCCTGGTGGCCGGAAGCCCTCGGAAAAGCACCCATCCCGACAGACCACGCACGGAACCTTGGCGTCATCCTGGACTCTTCACTCTCAATGAACAGACAAGTCAGTGCCGTATCCTCTTCCTGCTTCAACATTCTTCGCATGCTCAGAAAAACATTTCGCTGGATCCCCTCAGATACAAGGAAAACAGTCACCCACGCTCTGGTCACGAGCCGACTGGACTACGGAAACACCCTCTACGCAGGTACCACCGCTAAACTCCAGAAGAAACTCCAACGAATCCAAAACGCCTCAGCCAGGCTCATATTAGACATCCCACGCAACGAACACATCTCGGGTCACCTTAAAGACCTCCACTGGCTACCCATCAATAAAAGGATCACTTTCCGACTGCTTACCCACGCACACAAATCACTCTACGACATCGGACCAGATTGCCTCAACTCTCGACTATCCTTCTACACCCCCTCCCGCCAACTACGTTCTTCCAGCCAAGCCTTCGCCACTGTACCTCGCATCAACAAGACCACCATGGGAGGCAGATCCTTTTCTTACCTGGCTGCTAAAACATGGAACTCACTCCCCGCTTACCTTCGCCTCACCCAGAACCACCTAGCGTTCAGAAAGCAGCTTAAAACATGGATATTTGACAAATAATCCTCCTCCCCTCCATAAGCGCCTTGAAACCCTCTGGGTATGTAGTGCGCTATACAAATTTCATGACTTGACTTGACTTGACTTGACCATATTTAAAATCACAGAGGGGGAAGACGTAGACCAAGTACTTTCGGCTGCTTGAAGTTTAGACAATATTTAGGGAAGGAGATTAGTGACAAACCTATCAATGAATAGACGGACTCCTCCTTCTGTAGACATATTCTACCCACTGTAGTCCAAAAACGTCTCTTCAAACCTATGAAAAAAAAATCTGAAAAACGTTCATCTTTCTTCTGCCGGCAAGCAGTCAATCTGTCCCAACTAACTGTCTTGGGGGGAATGAGTGTATGTATATAAGTAATTATACAACCAGGCGGGTCAAGCAACTCAGCACATGGTTTGTCTCCTGGTTTCCTATCTCGAGCCCAACCTCTAATCACATCCCATACTCCACCTAACTCGGCGACTTGGTCTTGGGTATGTAATTACTATCAAATGTGAACTGGAACTAGTGAACCAAAAAACATTGATATCAGCACGGGGTATCACAGTGGAAGAGGCAGCCTCTGTCAACTCTTTATAGTAGGCAGTAGGATTTTTCCTATGGTTGGGCAATGTAGCCTTAAGGGCCAGAACCTCACTTCTTTTTCATGGAGTATAAACCTGTTGTTCTTGAAAACGGGCAGCCACAGCCGGTCTCGTAACCACTACATGTTGATCTGTTACTGCAGGGATTTCCGGGTGATAAACGGGATGAACCTCTGGCATTGGGAACTGAGTTATGTGAGTGGGACTCCTATCATGTAGTCTACCTCTATATGTAACTAAAGTGGAAATATTCCTGAGCACTTGGGCGGGCTCCATTTTAACTACATAAGCGCCTTCATTAATATGAAATAGTATCTGGGGTGTGTCCGTTTCAATGTGTGTACACCAAAAGTCAATTATGGTGGAGGACAAATGTTTAAGGGCATGTTGCTGCAGAAAGGGTTCAAAGTCTTGCATTACCTTCCAGATATCCTCAAGGCTGTAAATTGGGTTGCGGGTCCACATTACTGCCTGGTCCGCTATTTCTTTTTTCTCTCTATCCCCCACTCCGGATTGCATTTACCGACCAGACCGTTCTCTTAACCCTGGCAGATCTCTATCTTCTGGCATGCACTGGCGTATCAGTAATTCATTACAATGGAGGATGAATGACGGGGACAGGCGTAAGAGGTGTTGCCACAGTCGGGGATTGTAATAGGTGGGGGGGAGGAGTAGGAGGCAGGTTAGCTGGGGCTGTAGGTCTAGCAGCCGTAGGGACTTATGAACCTTGTGCAAGTTGTTGTTGATGGGGCACAACATAGTGCAGGGGTCAAGTATCTAATAGAGTCTCCATAAAAGTATCCTATTCTTCCTGAGCCGTATGGGACCGATCAATTTGCAACCGAAATCTTCTGTCTTGACATTCTATTCCTATTTCCTGCTTCTCCTTATCGTAAGCAACAGAATTCAGTGTAAGAGTCTGCATACCTTGCTTTCTAGCATCCTTTTCCATTTTCAATCACCTCTGTTGTGCCTCCTTCTGCCAAGTACAAAGAGAATCAAACATAGACTGTCTTCTACGTCTTTTAAACAACTGTTCCTGTAGAAATCCAATCTTTTGTTCATCAAAAGAGCCTGTCAAAGGCCACTGTAACTCCGCCTTGTCCCTCATATATTTGTGCCATAATGTACTAAACATAATAGGGCCAAGGCCATGTTTCACATACACATCAAAATTAGGACTGCCCTTAGGAGGTGCAGGCTGGGTTCTTCCAACCATGCATCTTTAGAACAACAACAGCACAAACTCTGAAGTTTACTGAAACCAGGCATTTGTAAAGTAAAGAAAAACAAAACCATTATTTTCGCTGGCAAAGTATTTGTAAACACTTTTCACCAAAACAGTCCTAGTGCTGAAACAAACCAAATCACAGTGGTACCACATCCACATAGAACCAAAACAGACTCACCTGAGATCAGAAGTACAGATAAAACAGTTCTCCACTGCCGACTCTTCGGACCAAACAGTCAGATTAAAGGTTCGTCATTTAGGACCCCCGACCGGATGACCACTGGGCGAGGCATCCTCCGGTGGGACAGAGGCAGCAGCTGCCAGTAACAAAGCTCTTTGTGCAGGGATCCCTGAGCCGTTAGTTTGACCTGATGATGTCCTCGTCCTCCCCTCCGTCTGCGGAAATGGGATGGGTCATAACCCGAAGGAGTTCCTGTTCGGGCACCAATGAAGGAAGTGACCTGCTTAGGTCCACCCAGGTCACCGCATGCCACCTCTCGGCCTTCCGTACCAAATGAAGAGTTGAAGAGACAGTGGAGAATATACACCAATAACTGTTCATTGTATACACTCAGAGTGGAGCCCCATCTGCACAATCTCTTGAGAGAGCTAGAGAGGGATCTGAAGACCAGCAAGCATAGAGAAACATTATGTACATTTCATGTTCAGCTAAGAACACGCCATAGTGGAATTATCATGGTAGATGCAGCTGGACCGTAAAATACCAAAAAAGAAAGGTTTCTGTTCTTATATCTTACACAATTTAGCACAGTCTGAGGCCGTTGCACCCTGAGCTGCGATCAACCTACCGGACAGGTGGTGAGAGGGCCTTTATCTAGTGGGAACGCAATGCGTGGGCATTAATAGTTCTTTATTGCAGAAACGAAACTCAGCAAAGGGCATTGTAAAATGTAAAATGGAGTTAAGAAAGAAAATGCTGCAGCAAATGCTAACTTATACAGGGCACTAAGCATTAACAGGCCTAATCTAACACTCTACCATACAATGTGACAAGCACGCAACCAGAGGGTCGGGCGCGGCTAATGGTTTAAATGAATGCTGGGTCATCGCTCGTGGTCACTCTGCGATACTTTTCACAATGTGGGATAATATGCATATGTTGATTTCCGCATCAAAATCCGGAGGACCCAGTATTTACCTTCCCCCCTAGCCCCATTATATTTCAGCAGGTTTGATCTTATGAAATGTACCTGGAGGAAATATGGGGGGTGAAGTTTATCATACCCAGTAAATATCCTCTGCGGTAAACAATGCACTACTTATGCTAGGGCTGGTAATTATCCAGATCACTTGTAATCAGGTCCATAACACTTAATGGTAAAGATCAGTCTTGCCAGTTGACTGCAGGTTACAAACAGATCTTTACAACAGGTGCCCTGCCTCCTAATGTATTGTACATTGTTCAAAAGGCACCAGAAATCCTTCATTGCGCGAAAATTGCTATTTTCCATTTTGATGTGCCTGACCTGAAGAGTGATGTTTTCTACAACTTCATCATGGTTCAACATTGTAAACCGTAAGTGCCGTCTCTCAAGTTTAGGAAGTTGTTAAAGTGGTTTGTTTGGTTTACGCAGATCGGCCGCAGATTGCCTTTAACGTGTCTTGTAAAAGCTGCGATTTATCTGATGAAGCATGCATTGTTCTTGGAGATTATTCCTTGATCTTTGCCAAGTATGTACGAAATACAAATAAATTTAGTTAAGCGATGATTCGACGCTCTTCTTTCGAGCAAGTTCAGACTATCGGACAGACTTTATTCACATTTTTTTTTGCCTGCGGTTTTTTCCGCTCCCTTTTGCTTTAAAACAAACACTCATAGTTTCCTCCCTAAAAAAAATAACACCATTTTTTTTCTTGCTTACTGTCCCGTCTTTTTCTCACTCGTCTATGTCCTTGCTGTATTCTTCAGCATCGTGAGTCATGACGAGTTAATTGTACGTCTCTGGGCTTTAAATACCTTTTAGTGAGCCCGGTTTTTTCTGTCTTCTACAGGTCGCTTTAAAAACACCAATCACGCTCCAACCAAAACCGTAAGCCAAAAGAATTGTCCCACCCCAATGCCACGTTTGAAACTTCTCTTTATTTATTATATTGTTATTGAATTTTTGACCCGCCCTGCTGTGCCCCCACCAGTGATTATCACCGAAGGATGGGAACGAGTCTGTTGTTTCAAACATCATCTATTTTTTTTATCCCGCCTTAATACCTGCTGCAGACAAGTTGTTTTTAAGTAGGGATAAAAGTGGTTCCAGTCAGTCAAGTGGAATAAATTTCATAGCATCTTTGTCTTCTGATTTATTATACAGAAGTCTGGGGTTTTTAAGCACACACAAACAGTGTTTCTTGGGCCCATTTGAGGTTCTTTTGATCATTGATCTGGCTGACCCCAGGCCCAGGGTTTCTTTTTTGACTTCATTTGACATGGACAGATTTCTGAAGTATAACCCTCCTTTGGGAGCCTTCTGGCAGTTCCACTTGAGTGACCTGTGATCTAATGAGCGGTAATATGGGGTTAAGCAACCATTTTGCTTGTCGGAAAGGAAGATGGCTAGACAGAGGGCAGGGAGCGGCGGTGTCAGAGAAGAAAGATGCGGGGCGAGCGAACAGTGTGAAAAAGACTTGTTAGCTCGCATTAGCTTGCCTGATATACTTCACAACAGGTCAAGCTAGGCCAAAGACAAGGGGGCTTTCATTGAAGCTCGGGGTTGGGAATCCCGATCTGAGAAGCATTCAAGATGGACGGCGGCTGTAATTTACAAGACGTATCATTCATGTTGAGTTTACAATGCCAATAATGGAGCCGCCTCTGTATATTTTTAACTTGAAAGGTACATGGTGAAATTCTGCAATAAATACATGTAAAAAGGACGCTTTTTATTGTTTTCATGGTCAATCGTTTAGCAGTGTGCCAGGGTGTGATGGAAGTGCAAAACTTGCAAGGTCGCTGCACTTTCTTTATGCACTCTGTTGACCCTTTAGTTCTAGGCCCGTGCTTTAACCAGGGGCTTTTTTTTTTAATCGGATGGCGATTAAAATGAGCCTGTAGATTTCTCGCCAGGTTTTCACATGAACGAAAATAATTGTTAAAAGGACATTAATTGGTTTATTTTTTACTTTATAATAATGCGTTGTTCGCTTGTCAGTGCCACGCGGTTCTTTGCCAATGGTCATTGGCACTATTCAACTTAGAAGTCAATGTATTCGGCATTTTTGGTTAGTAGATTCTCTTGCTGTTGTTTTAAACTGTTAAAATGTAAAATATAAAATAAATCTATTTGTGTCAGTGATAGGCATACCACAACAACGCTACCACCCAAGATGAATGTCTTTAAGTAAGCACTCTTCACAGAACGTCCCTAGCAAGAAAACTCAGTTCCTGGAAAATATGTATTGCATCACGATGCTGCATTCCTTAGTTTTGTCTTACAATTGCACTTTAAAAGCCAAATAAATAATTTATGCCTATTCAAAAGAAATTCAGAGGAATGCTCTTGCTAGGTATCAGTTTAGTCGCTGCTGCGTACATACATTTTTCTCTGAGACGAATATTGATTATGCTTTCTTCCTTCTCTACGACCACAAGGAACCTTTTGTGTTAGTAAACCATCCTCAGAGAGTTGCTGGCCTCGAAGTCCTATGTAGCTAATTCTCAAATGGCCAGAGCACATTTGTGAAGTTATTAAATATGTTGCGTCTTTGTTTCTGGTGCTGGTGGCTGTGAGTTCAGGACCTGAGACTGGAGGGCGAGTTTCCAAACTGCATAATCTAATGCCTTGATACTTTTTTTTATCAGATGGTGGTCAGGTTCCACACATTAAATGTTTTTCCACTTCGGTGCCTTCTGCTCCAAGTTGTTAGTCCTGAATTCTGCCTCTTTCAGTAGATAACTGCTTTATTCCAGGTACACGTCTTTTTGTTGTCAGATGAGTGGGTCCCACAACATGCTGCATCGCATTTGTGACACTTGTTCTCAGACTTACCTTAAGTCCTGCACCCCACCTGCAGGGATTTAGGGGCTCTTCAGCTGATAATTGCTAACTCCCTCTTTCTCCTAGCCAGTCTACTAAACTGATCAGCAAGCCAGGATGTTACGCCTTCTTAGGTGAGACCACTACAGTTCTTTGTCATTGTCCGAGAGATTAGCTAGGCATCATCTTGTGTGCCCCCTGATTTCCCTATTTGTTGAAAGTGAATTTGGGAGCTAAATCACTTGCCCCCCTGGGAAACGTATTGCCAGTGATAGCTTGAGTTAAACTCTGTGAACTCCACAGACAAGTTGTGTGGAGGGGTTTCTCTTTTGGACCACTTTTAGCGTTTTTAAGGAATCTGAAATCCTTAATCAGAATGTACAATGATAACCAGAAGGAACAGTTTTCCTAAGAAATGAAAAAGCACAAAAAGGGAAGGCCGTTTCTCAGTAATGCAGGTGGGCACGCACAAGATTGCCTTCTGTAACTTACCCAGTAGGTTACCTTTGATACTTCAATTACAGACAGACATAAGGGAGGTTCAGCAGAAGCTTGAATTAAAGAATGAACGACAGAAATTGCTCCTCATTCTATTCCGGAAAAGGTAGGAGTGCAACCTTAATCTACTATATTGGTAAGCGTACTATGTTAAGGTTAATTCAGTGACTGGGGCCAGGGGGAACCAGAGCAATCAATCAATCATAGCATTTGTAAAGCGCACCACATAGCCGTGAGGGTCTCAAGGCGCGGGGGGGGGGGAGCTGCTACTGTTCGAAGAGCCTGGTCTCGAGGAGTCTCCTGAAGGTCAGGAGGTCTTTGGCCTGCCGTAGGTGGATGGGGAGGGTGTTCCACGTCTTGGCGGCAAGGTCGGAGAATGATCTACCGCCAGCGGTCACTCTTCGGAAGCGGGGGACGTTGGCGAGGGCGTGGTCTGCGGAGGTGGCGGGCGGGGGTGTAGAGGCCGAGTTGGTTGTTGAGGTACGCTGGTCCGGTGTCGTGGAATGCTTTGTGTGCGTGGGGGAGGAGCTTGAAGGTTATTCTCTTGTTGATGGGGAGCCAGCGCAGGTCTTTCAAGTGGGGTGTAATGTGGCTGCGGCGGGGGATGTCGAGGATCTGGCCTGCGGAGGCGTTCTGGATGCGTTGGAGTAGTTTCAGGAGTTTGGCCGTGGCTCCTGCGTAGAGTGCGTTGCCGTAATCCAGTCTGCTGCTGACGAGGGCCTGGGTGACTTTCCTTCTAGTTTCGATGGGGATCCACTTGAAGATCGTATGAAGCATGCGAAGAGTGTTGAAGCAGGAGGAGGAGACGGCGTTGACCTGCTTTGTCATGGAGAGTGTGGAGTCGAGGGTGATCCCCGGGTTTCGTGCATGGTCGGTGGGTGTAGGCGGTGCTCCTAGTGCCGTCGGCCACCAGGAGTCGTCCCAGGCCGAGGGGGTGTAACCGAGGATGAGGACCTCTGTCTTGTCCGAGTTCAGCTTTAGACGGCTGTTCCTCATCCATTCGGCGATAGCCTTTATTCCTTTGTGGAAGTTGGTTTTGGTGGTGTGGTGGTCCTTGGTGAACGAGATGATATGCTGGGTGTCGTCGGCGTAGGAGATAATGTTGAGATCGTGCTGTCGGGCGACATGGGCGAGTGGTGCCATGTAGATGTGGAACAGCGTTGGGCTGAGGGATGAGCCTTGGGGCACGCTGCAGATGATCTTCGTGGCTTCGGAGCGGAAGGGGGAGTCGGATGCCCTGGGTTCTCCCAGAGAGGAAGGAGGTGGTCCAGTCCTGGGCCTTCTCTTGGATTCTGGCGTCGTGGAAGCGTGCTCTTAGTGTGCAGTGGCAGACTGTGTCTATCGCAGCTGATAGGTCCAGGAGGATGAGGGCTGCGGTTTTTCCGTTGTCGAGCAGGATCCTGATGTCGTCGG
The DNA here is from genome assembly GCF_964263255.1 of Lissotriton vulgaris. Classification (NCBI taxonomy): domain Eukaryota; kingdom Metazoa; phylum Chordata; class Amphibia; order Caudata; family Salamandridae; genus Lissotriton; species Lissotriton vulgaris. The sequence continues at coordinate 413,998,731 of NC_141689.1, read as the reverse complement.
TGGCGGGGATGAGGGCAGTTTCGGTGCTGTGGTTGCTGTGCAACCCGGACTGGGACGGATCCAGGATGTTGTTCTCTTCGAGGGATTTGATCAGTTGTTTGTTGACGGCCTTTTCGATGACCTTCGCTGGGAACGGGAGCAGGGAGATGGGCAAGAAGTTCTTGAGGTCCTTGGGGTCTGCCTTGGGTTTCTTTAGTAGGGCGTTGATCTCTGCGTGCTTCCAGCTCTCCGGGAAGGTCGCTGTCTCAAAAGAGATGTGGATGGTTTTCCGGAGGTGAGGTGCGATGATGCTGCTGGCTTTTTTGAAGATGTGGTGTGGGCAGGGGTCTTCCGGGGAACCGGAGTGGATGGTGTTCATGATCTTGATGGTGTCGTCGTCGTTGATGTTGGTCCAGGCGAGCAGGCGGTTAGTACAGGTGGTGGTCATGGGGGCGGGGGGGCGGTGATTGCCGGTGTGGTGACGGCGTCGAAGCTGTCGTGGATGTCTGCGATCTTGCGATGGAAGAAGGTGGCCAGCGAGTCGCAGAGGCCTTGTGACGGTGGGATGTCGTTGGTGTTGGAGCTGGGGGTGGAGAGTTCCTTCACGATGTTGAAGAGCTCTTTGCTGTTGTGTGCGTTGTTGTCTATGCGGTCTCTGAAGGCGGTCCTTTTGACTGATCTGATGAGTTGGTGTTGCTGGCGGGTGCCGTTTCTGTAGACTGAGTAACTTTCCGGTGTTCTTTTGCGGGTCTAGTTTTTTTCTAGCTGTCAGCAGGTTCGCTTGAGCAGAGCAGAGCTTCTTCTGGACCTATCGGACCTCATCCTACACCATTTAAGAGAATATCAACCTTTTTAAAAAAAACTAAAATTAAGGCTACTTCTCTCTTTTCATCGACTGACTGTAGTTTGTGTGCAATGTTGAGCGTTCCCTTGTTTCATTTTAGTGACTATGTGAAGGCATTTACTGATAATCGTATCCTTCAATCTTACTTTTTTGTAACTGCTGGTCATTTGGAGGGAGTTAACAACGTGATATATAAACTCATTTCGTATGTCTTATATACCTTTTAAACCCACCCCCCCACTTTAGTTTCCTACCTTAATTCTGTGCAATTGTATTTTTTTATACCTCAGACATGCTTTCAATCCTTAGCCAAGGTACCACATATGTTTCAGAGGCTGGAGTGGAAAAAATGCATATCTATCACTAAAATACAGATACTGGAAAGCTCTTTACTAGATCTGAGTATTATAAGGGTGAGTCTGCCTTTGTTTACAAGCGGTGTTGCACATGTGCTTAAGAAACTCGTGTGAATACCTATACATACATACGCTCAAAACAAAATTGTTCTAGGTACTGCAGCTAACTCATATCTAATAAGCCTCATAGGAATTAACATAAAAGGGCACCTTGAACCGTGAATCTGCAAAGGATATCAGACACATCAAATATTTTTACGCCTGTCTCTCTGAGATGCTTGGAGCAATGTGCGCGCAAAACAACGTTCAGTGCCCTCTGTGCCCCTACCATACCCTAGGTGGGACTCCCGAATTACAGCGGTTGTTTTTAGCTGCATGAGTTGACCCACTGTACAGGGGCTGCTCGACTATTGTTGGTGTTTTAAACAGAAATGGTGAAATATTGCCTCGTACTATTCTGTTCAACGAAGTTGGCCTCCCATCCTCTAAATTTCTGACCTATCCTGCAAAGCACAAGCTCTTAAGAATGAATGGAAATGTAATTAATGTCTGAGAATCAGACACTCATGAGGTTCTGCAGTAGTTGTTTACATTCGTAAATTGTAGACCTGTCTTATCAGTCCCTACTAGAGATGGCTAAACATGACCTGTTGTGTCTTCAGGTTCAATGGGAGGCCGAATTGGGCAGAGATTGTAGCAACAAGGTTGGGTGGGGGGACCGGTTTGAGAACCCCTGCAGAAAGTTTTTAGGAACTTGAGACTCAAATACACTCAGATTAACTGTGTACACGTGGCCTAGAAGCCTCCCAAATAGCTAGCCCTGATGATAGGCAAACATGATGTTACTTGTAAATTGTTGACAAGTAACACCAAAGATCAAATTCATTTAATCGAATATGGGTTTATCAGAATGCCTACAGTAATGAAATGATGTTTGAGTGAGATATATGGCAGTAAATAGTTAGCAGCTTCATCTATAAAAGGGTAGTTTTAAAAGCCACAGTCACCTACTAGTTTAAACGTACGTCAGGATCAGGAGGAGGAATTCATTTCTTCCTGTTGTTTTGGGTCCATAGATAGTAGGGAGCGTACAGAAGGCACTATATACTTAGTGGACGTTTCTGTCCCTAAACCATAATCTTTGTTCTGTAGACATTCGCCCTAAGAGGGTTGCTCCTCTTCAGTATCTCTGAAACTGGGGTAGCCCTGCCGAAGTATAGAGCAGTAAATTTAACCTAGGCTTCAGTGAAGCACAGGAAATCCTACATGTCAATGACATGTACATGAAGGCAGTGGTGCTAGTGTTTAAGCATATCCAGTGGGTGATCATACATAAATGTTTAAAGTATATTGGTATTAATCCATGTGAGAACGTTTGCATGTTCTCTGTTGTCTATGCTGATACACCTACTTGTTTGTGAGATGATATTATGGAACGGTGAAAAACACAGTTAATGCCCTTACATTTCTTAACCTTAGTTATAGATATTATGTTTTTTAGGTCTCGCCTGAGCCAATGCGCTTATGCATTGCTCCGGCGAAAATCTAGTAAGCGGAAAAGAAAAGTCTACCAAAACGACTGAGGATAGCATATAGATTATGTGATCTATGCTCGTGCACACCATCGCCAGCCACATAACACACCACCATTTGTCTGTGCCTCGGCATCAGACTTCAAAGGCGGCTGCTCCCCCGCCCCCCGCGTGCACATCGTGCACCACCATTTGTCTGTTCCTCGGCATCAGACTTCAAAGGAATGCGCTCCTGCTCCCCCGCCACAGCAATGCAGAGAGCTTGTTTCTGGACGAAAGTGAAAGGCTACCATGCTTGTTTACAGTAGCCTTGCTCCTCAAATGCTGCTGCTGTGTTGCCATCTCTCTAGGGACACTCAGCTTGAAAACACTCGACTTTCTAACTGCAATGCTACATCCGCTATGCTTTGCCTCTAGACACGTTGATCCCTCGCAGACTGTGATGACTCTACCCCTCCTGATTCTGAAACTGACCAACGCAGTCACCACGCAGTCTCTTCTCTCTGTCTTATTATATCTGCCCTGCCAACATTTACTTCGGACCCTCACCCTCACACACCCTCACACCCTCTCACACCCTCACCCACCCTCACCCCTATCACCCTCACCCCATCACCCTCACCCTCCCTCACCCTCACACTCACCCTCCCTCACCCCCTCACTCCCTCACCCTCACACCCCCTCATCCTCACACACCCTCACCCACCCTCACAACCCACACCCCTCTCCCTCACAACCCTCTCACCCTGACCCCCCACACACCCTCACCCTCACACACCACATCACTAAGGGACACCACCACATCACTCAGAGACACCACCACATCACTCAGGAACACCACCACATCACTCAGGAACACCACCAAATCACTTAGGGACAAAACCAAATCACTCAGGGACACTATCACATCACTCAGGGACACCACCACATCACTCAGGGACACCAGCACATCACTCAGGGACAGCACCACATCACTTAGGGGCACCACTCAGGGTAACCACCACCTCACTCAGGGACACCACTACATCACTCAGGGACACCACCACATCACTCAGGAACACCACCACATCACTCGGGGACCCCACCACATCACTCGGAGACACCACCACATCACTCATGTACATGAAGGCAGTTGTGCTAGTTTTAAAGCAGATCCAGTGGGTAATCATACATATATGTTTAAAGTATGTTGGTATTAAGCCATGTGAGAACGTTTGCATGTTCTCTGTGGTCTATGCTGGTATACCTACTTGTTTGTGAGATGATATTATGGAACGGTGAAAAACACAGTTAATGCCCTTACATTTCTTAACCTTAGTTATAGATATTATGTTTTTTAGGTCTCGCAGGGACACTATCACATCACTCAGGGACACCACCACATCACTCGGGGACACCACCACATCACTCAGGGACACCACCACATCACTCAGGGACATCACCACATCACTCAGGGACACCACCACATCACTCAGGGGCACCACTCAGGGACACCACGACATCACTCAGGGGCACCACCACATCACTCAGGGGCACCACCACATCACTCAGGGGCACCACCACATCACTCAGGGGCACCACTACATCCCTCAGGGACACCAACACATCACTCAGGAACACCACCACATCACTCAGGAAAACCAGCACATCACTCAGGGGCACCACCACATCACTTAGGGACTCCAACACAGCCCTCAGGAACACCACCACATCACTCAGGAACACCACCACATCACTCAGGGACACCACCCCATCCCTCAGGGACATCACCCCATCCCTCAGGGACACCACTACATCACTCAGGGACATCACCACATCACTCAGGGACACCACCACATCACTCAGGGACACCACCACAGTACTCAAGAACACCACCACATCACTCGGGGACACCACCACATCACTCAGGGACACCACCACATCACTCGGGGACACCACCACATCACTCAGGGTCACCACCACATCTCTCAGGGACACCACCACATCACTCACGGACACCACCACATCACTCAGGGGCACCACTCATGGACACCACCACATCACTCAGGGGCACCACCACATCACTCTGGTACACAACCACATCACTCTGGAACACTACCACATCACTCTAATACACCACCACATCACTCTAATACACCACCACATCACTCAGCCCAACCACATCACCACTCAGCACCACAACAGCACTGTCCTTGCTTGCTACCAACAAGCATTGCCATAGCCAGTAGGACTCGCATTAGGAAAGTGTAAGCTATTGGCTTTGTGAATAACAATGCTATTAATTTATATATTTTCAAAGCAACACATATTTTAAAAAATTGTCATTTACAGTACCAATAGCTCACACTTTCCTAATGCGAGACCTATTGCATTGCAAATGCTTGTTGTATAAACTTCCTTTGCCTTCATCACAGTTATACTCACAAGAGCCATTGACTCACCCTCACACACCACATCACTAAGGGACACCACCACATCACTCAGGGACTCCACCAGATCACTCAGAAACACCACCACATCACGCAGGAACACCACCACATCACGCAGGGACACCACCACATCACGCAGGGACACCACCACATCACTCAGGGACACCACCACATCACTCAGGGACACCACCACATCACTCAGGGGTACCACTCAGGGGCACCACTACATCACTCAGGGATGCCACCACATCACTCAGGAACACCACCACATCACTCAGGGACACCACCACATCACTCAGGGGCACCACTCAGTGACACCACCACTTCACTCAGGGACACCACCACATCACTCAGGGTCACCACTCAGGGACACCACCACATAACTCAGGGACACCACCACATCACTCAGGAACACCACCACATCACTCAGGGACACCACCACATCACTCAGGGACACCACCACATCACTCAGGGACACCACCACATCACTCAAGGACACCACCACATCACTCGGGGACACCACCATATCACTCGGGGACACCACCACATCACTCGGGGACACCACCACATCACTCGGGGACACCACCACATCACTCAGGAACATCAACACATCACTCAGGGGCACCACCACATCACTCAGGGACACCAACACATCACTCAGGAACATCACCACATCACTCAGGGGCACCACCACATCACTCAGGAACACCACCACATCACTCAGGGACACCACCCCATCCCTCAGGGACACCACCCCATCCCTCAGGGACACCACTACATCACTCAGGAACACCACTACATCACTCAGGGACACCACCACATCACTCAGGGACACCACCACATCACTCAGGGACACCACCACAGTACTCAAGAACACCACCACATCACTCGGGGACACCACCACATCACTCAGGGACACCACCACATCACTCGGGGACACCACCACATCACTCAGGGTCACCACCACATCACTCAGGGACACCACCACATCACTCAGGGACACCACCACATCACTCAGGGGCACCACTCATGGACACCACCACATCACTCAGGGGCACCACCACATCACTCTGGTACACAACCACATCACTCTGGAACACTACCACATCACTCTAATACACCACCACATCACTCTAATACACCACCACATCACTCAAGTACACCACCACATCACTCAGCCCAACCACATCACCACTCAGCACCACAACAGCACTGTCCTTGCTTGCTACCAACAAGCATTGCCATAGCCAGTAGGACTCGCATTAGGAAAGTGTAAGCTATTGGCTTTGTGAATAACAATGCTATTAATTTATATATTTTCAAAGCAACACATATTTTAAAAAATTGTCATTTACAGTACCAATAGCTCACACTTTCCTAATGCGAGACCTATTGCATTGCAAATGCTTGTTGTATAAACTTCCTTTGCCTTCATCACAGTTATACTCACAAGAGCCATTGACTCACCCTCACACACCACATCACTAAGGGACACCACCACATCACTCAGGGACACCACCAGATCACTCAGAAACACCACCACATCACGCAGGAACACCACCACATCACGCAGGAACACCACCACATCACGCAGGGACACCACCACATCACTCAGGGACACCACCACATCACTCAGGGACACCACCACATCACTCAGGGACACCACCACATCACTCAGGGGTACCACTCAGGGGCACCACTACATCACTCAGGGACGCCACCACATCACTCAGGAACACCACCACATCACTCAGGGACACCACCACATCACTCAGGGGCACCACTCAGTGACACCACCACTTCACTCAGCGACACCACCACATCACTCAGGGACACCACCACATCACTCAGGAACACCACCACATCACTCAGGGACACCACCACATCACTCAGGGACACCACCACATCACTCAGGGACACCACCACATCACTCAAGGACACCACCATATCACTCGGGGACACCACCATATCACTCGGGGACACCACCACATCACTCGGGGACACCACCACATCACTCGGGGACACCACCACATCACTCAGGAACATCAACACATCACTCAGGGGCACCACCACATCACTCAGGGACACCAACACATCACTCAGGAACATCACCACATCACTCAGGGGCACCACCACATCACTCAGGGACACCACCACATCACTCAGGGGCACCACTCAGGGACACCACCACATCACTCAGGGGCACCACCACATCACTCAGGGGCACCACCACATCACTCAAGGGCACCACCACATCACTTAGGGACACCACCACATCACTCAGGAACATCAACACATCACTCAGGGGCACCACCATATCACTCAGGGACACCAACACATCACTCAGGAACACCACCACATCACTCAGGAACACCAACACATCACTCAGGAACACCACCACATCACTCAGGAACACCCCACATCACTCAGGGACACCTCCACATCACTCAGGAGCACCACCACATCACTCAGGGGCACCACCACATCACTCAGGAACACCACCACATCACTCAGGGACACTATCACATCACTTAGGGACACTATCACATCACTCAGGAACACCACCACATCACTCAGGGACACTATCACATCACTCAGGGACACTATCACATCACTCAGGGACAGCACCACATCACTCGGGGACACCACCACATCACTCGGGGACACCACCACATCACTCGGGGACACCACCACATCACTGGGGACACCACCACATCACCGGGGCACCACCACATCACTCTGGAACACCACCACATCACTCTGGAACACCACCACATCACTCTGGAACACCACCACATCACTCAGGGACACCACCACATCACTCTGGTACACCGCCACATCACTCTGGGACACCACCACATCACTCTAATACACCACCACATCACTCTAATACACCACCACATCACTCAGCCCAACCACATCATCACTCAGCACCACAACAGCACTGTCCTTGCTTGCTACCAACAAGCATTGCCATAGCCAGTAGGACTCGCATTAGGAAAGTGTAAGCTATTGGCTTTGTGAATAACAATGCTATTAATTTATATATTTTCAAAGCCAACACATATTTAAAAAATATGTCATTTACAATACCAATATCTCACACTTTCCTAATGTGAGACCTATTGCATTGCAAATGCTTGTTAAATAAGCTTCCTTTGCCTTCATCAAAGTTATACTCACAAGAGCCATTGCCTCTAGTTAATGGCCAGAATTTAACACATGGTGCCTTGTAGATACAGTTCCACAAGGAATAATTAATAGAGCATGCTAAATTATTTGCAAGGTTGCTAATTTCAACTTAGTTCTAAGATCGAACATGTCAAGAAGTGTTTCAGTATGTACCTTAGGTGGCCCTGGCAGGTCAGCACAATACCAATCCCCTAGGGTTTGGGTATAATTTGCTTATTTCAACTAGATTATCAGTGTAGCAGTAAGACTTTACAAATTGTAATCAGCTGTATCATCGATCACATTATGCACACGATTCTGTGTTTCCATTTTCATGTAATCTATCTTCACTCATTACAATATTTTGATTTTAGTTCTATCGTTAGATAGCACATCATTGAATTTTGGGTAAGGACTTTGTCCTTGACATCGATATTTGCAGAAGGAGATAGACATCACCCTAGACATCAACTAGTTTTGTTTATCCTCATCCTATTGAGGGCCTATGTAAAATTGAGGAGGTCCTGGAACTGTAAGATGAAAAATAGGCTTAAAATCAGTACATTGCACACCATCAGTTGTAATTGTATTTAAAATAAAATGATTTAAGGCAAAAAAAGAAAGTTTGAATATGCACTACTTAAACTTAATCATTATCTGAAGGGCGAAAATAATTGTAGATAGCTCACACTTAGGTTGAAGAACAAATCAAATGTTCAAATCATTCACACCGTCATAAATGAAAGTTGGAATTACTAGGTGAGTGACAGTGTAATCAATAAAGCGGCACACTCCCTGCTGTGCTGCTGGAGGCATGGCTCTTCTCATTATGCTGGACAGGTGCATAAAGCAGTGGCAATCTACCTGCAGCACAGAACGTACCTGGGCATGTGCTCAGGTGACGACCGGGCAAAAAGCAGGCCTGTCTGTGCCATACGCAATTGGACGAGGCTGGACCACACCTTTTGGCCCTGACATGTTGCGACCTGATTCTGACCGTGGGATTGCGCAAAGTCAAATACTCTTGACTTCTTTCGTTTCCTGACTAGACATTTTTAGGTAGGCTTCTACCTTAATTCTAGCATTTTTCCTTTAAGTTAATTCGACTTGGAAAAAAGGAAGGCCAGGTCATCTAAAGGAAGGAAAGTGTCTATTTTGCCAGTTACTTCTTTGATTACTAATTACCTGACCACTGTTAAGGTTGCTATCAACTCAGAAATAATTGCAAAAACAACAATTGATCGACAGAATGCAGAACAATGTCATACATTCACCCCAGTACAGAGATCTGGGCCTAAAGCCATCGTTCTTTTGCTCACTATGCCATTCCAGTTTGAACCCAGCCATATGCAAATCAGTCTTGACCCTGTCAGCATTCCGTCCATCATTTGTTTGCTGTAACATCAACTCAGAGGTAGGCCTTGTGGCAGAAAGAATCAATGCAGTCCAACATCTTATCCAAAACCGACTCTATTCAACTTGCAAATTGATGGACCCATCTATCACATCAGTCTTGTGCTTGTATTCCGTCCAGGCAGATACCAGGTCTTAGTAGTGTCTCAGATGAGTCCACTCCTACAAGTGCTCCATTTCGATTAATTGTCCATTCACAACCTTTTGGAGCTATTAATACCAGTTCTTTTGTAACAAGGGGGTAGTGAGTCAGGTTGAATACAAGGAATAAGGGGTTGGGCTATGAGAACTGTGGCACTCATCTACAACTCCTCCCCCCGAATGCTTGTCCTGCGTTTTTATTTTAAAGGAGGTACCATCCTTGGCATCTAAGCAAAAAGAAGACTGGCAGGACCAAAAACACAAAGTGGTTCGTAGGCTGGGGAAAATGTTGGATGGGTTTCTGACTTGTTTAGGGAGATACTTACTGTTCGACGGGGAAAATGGGTAGGTCATGCACCAAAACATTCCTCTGGTTAGTGCATGGTAATTCATTTTAAAAGTCCTCAAAGCTGGTCAGGTAGCCCCCATCCTAAAGAAAGTATCAGCTGACTCGTCAGACCTGAATAACTAACGCCCAATATCCAACATCTCGACCCTGGCCAAACTACTCGAGAAATGTGTGCACCTGCAGCTTAGTAAACACATTGACCACTTCAAACCTGCTCGACCAATTCCAATCTGGCTTTCGATCAAGGCACAGTACCGAATCAGCCATGACTAACATATTAGATGACGCACTACAAATACTGGACTAAAACAAAGCCTGTTTGTTAATACTACTTGACTTATCTTCAGCCTTCGATACAGTCAAACATGACAACCTACTAGACCTCTTGAAATATAGAATGGGTTTAAGTGGAATGGTGTTAAACTGGTTCTCTTCTTTCCTCTAAAACGGAACACAAAGATTCAAGATCAACCAATCTTTATCTAACCCCACTCCAATCACCTTGGGAGTACCCCAGGGGTCTTCCCTCTCCCCAACACTCTTTAATCTGTTTATGGAACCACTCACTGAGCTTCTCTACTCCTCAAACATCCAATATCACATGTATGCCGACGACACACAACTTTACATTAAGGTCAAATCCCTTGAAAACATCAAGTCCCTTAACTCAACGCTCCAAAAGACACAATCATGGCTGGCAAAGAACCATTTAAAACTAAACACAGTAAAAATAGAATTCCTCTTAATCGCTCCCCCCAACCAAACAACCATCATCCACGAGTGGATGAAGCAAATAACCGCACTTGACGGTCAACCTCTTATCATTGACTCCGCTAAATCTCTAGGAATTACTCAGGACAATAAACTAAGTATGCAGAAACACATCAGCACTGCAACTAAAGAAGCTAATTTTCAGATGAACACCCTGAGAAAACTGAAACCTTTCATACCCGCAAATGACTTTAAACTGGTAGTTCAAACTCTAGTAATTCCCAGAGTGGATTATGGGAGTGTCGCTCTCTGCGGCCTTCCCAGATCAACAACCGCTCCGCTCAGGGCATCAATCAATACTGCTGCTAGACTCATCACAGGCTGCAAAAGAAACTGCCACATCTCCCCGGACCTTCGCTCCCTCAACTGGTTACCGTTTGAAGCCAGAATCCATTTGAAAGTCGCCTGTATGACACATAAGGCATTGCACCACAAAACCCTGAGATACCTTGAGGAGAAACTAGTGCTATCGTGGGGTAACAGATCTACAAGGAGTTCTGATAATCTTCTACTCAAACCACAATTTTTTTCCAAGAAAAATAAATACAATCGCACCTTCTCAGGAATGGCCCCCAGCATTTGGAACGCCTTGCCCCCAGAAACGAGCCTCAATCCATCCGTGTTTTTTAAAAAAAAAAGAAGTGAAATCCATTCTCCTGTCTAAATTCACATGAACTTTCGATTCACTCTTTAGATATATGCTAGTTCCTAATAGTTACCAGTAATATGTTTGCATAATTTCATTCTATTTATGTATATGTATATGTCATTCACCTGTATTTACCATGTGAAGCGCTCTGATACCCGCAAAGGTTTTGTTCGCGCTATACAAAACCGTCAAAATAAAATAAAATAAAAAAATAAAGCAAATCTAGTAGTAGTGAAGCTATTATGAAACTAATGTGTGAAGCAGCATCTCTGTATTTTCCCCCAAAGGGAGCGTGAACGAATGAGGAGAAGACCTCAGATGATGCAAAGGGATATTTTATTCACAATTGGGTCTATACCCCTTGGAGTAGAGCAGATGTTATGGCTCTTAAAGCTGCTTTGCCTGATCCACGGAAAAATCCTGCCGCTTTTTATGAAGAAGTGGAAGGAGCTATTATTTCCTGCACTATGACCCTGCCAGATATTGATTTTTTTTGGAACTTATGTTGCCCCCTGATATGTGGAGAATAATTCGGAAGGTAGACAATATTGCAGCTTGTGGTGATACTTGGGTGCATTTAGAAGAAATAGATGTGGCTAGAGAGCCTGCTCAGAAACCGCCACATCTGAGAATACCCGTCCCACTCGGCGTGACAAATGCAAAAACAACAGTTGATGGACAGAATGCAGAACAATGTCATACATTTACCCCAGTACAGAGAACTGGGCCTAAATCCATCACTTTTTTGCTCACCATGCCATTCCAGTTTGAACCCAGCCATATGCAAATCAGTCTTGACCCTGTGCCCCATGGGAACAGTCCAGCCCGAACTGCCAAGCCAGGCCCTTCCTGGACTGGAAACAAGCATCCTAGGACTGGTTTCGGGCTTTTAGCCCTAATCAGCCAGGATAACTTTATTCCAGTGGCATGGGGAGCACAGGACTCACGTCTGAGCAAACCCGTCCCACTCGGGGTGACAAATGCAAAATCAGCAGTTGATGGACAGAATGCAGAACAATGTCATACATTCACCAAAGTACAGAAATCTGGGCCTAAATCCATCTTTTTTTTGCCAACCATGCTATTCCTGTTTGAATCCAGCCATATGCCAATCAGTCTTGACCCTGTGCCCCATGGGAACAGTCCAGCTCGAACTGCCAAGCCAGGTCCTCCCTGAACTGGAAACAAGTATCCTAGGACCGGTTTCGGGCTTTCAACCCTCATCAGCCAGGATAGCTTGATTCCAGTGGCATGGAGAGCACGGGACTCCCATCTGAGCATACCCGTCCCACTCGGCGTGACAAATGCAAAAACAATGTCATATATTCACCACAGTACAGAGATCTGGGCCTAAATCCTTCCTTTTTTTTCCCATCCACAGTCAGCAGGCCTGGTGGAGCGTACCACTCCACCCCGAAATTGAAACTGGCTAAAATACAGGCTTCCACATCTTTGAAATGGCCTGATGCACTGTCCTTGGCTTTGCCATCTATTAGATCGATACCACATACACAATCTGGCCTCACACAGAATGAGGTGATTTTTGGAAGGCCTATGAATATTTGGGGAATCCCTAAGCCTCGCCCTATAAATGATGTACCCTATGTATTGATGAATGACTATTTGTCTCAGTTGACTGACAGTTTGGCTTCTATTTATCAGCATGTACGGGAAGTTCTTCCAGACAGGTCGCAAGGTGAAGGCCGGGATCTGCGGCCTTGCAATTACATGCCGTATTCCTTCGTAACCCCAGCTACGTTGACAGATCACCACAACATTTTGGTCACCAAGAGAGGACGAGCTGCCTCACATGAAGGACCTGAGGAAGTCTTCCCAGAACACACCCTGCCTGGTACATCTCGATATCAGCTGCGATCCCGGAAGAAAGACACTTAGTTGCTGAAAAAGACTGTTCGAGCCACTGTCCTGGGTGGTTAAAGACTGACTACAAAGGGTGTTAGCCCATTAGTGACTATTCGCCTGAACGTTAGTGAAGAAACCAACGTCTGCCCAGGACCTTAGGGCATCATCTGTTTTGTTATTTGCCGATGAAAATGAGCTTGCCTAAGAAGGAGATCGCTGTGACAATGTGCAACGGCTGTACAATCTGCATCCTTGGTCTGACTTTGACTGCTGCCATCATCGCTACTGTAATGTAGGTAGTGGAGGAAGTAATGCCTGGAGCCTCCTTACCTAACACTACTGTTACATCACTTCGCTCAAAAGAGCCCCATCATTTTGATTTGCTGCTACATGACTAGGATACCGGCAAAATCTGAGAAACAATGTATTTCTTCAAATGTTGCATCAGACACACCAGCTAAGCAATGCTACTAACTGTTGGGTTTGTGGCAAGATTCCTCCTCATCAGAAAATAAAAGGAATCCCATTGTCACTGCTGCCATTCTTTCACAATGGCTCATGCCCAGCTTGGTTCAAACTTCTATATGCCTCTAATGAACAAAGTCTGTTACCCCTACGGAAGATGGGGGCCCACAAACATAAGGGACTGCTTTAGAAATGGATGAATATAGTAAAAGAAGTGCAGCAACAAACTATGTGTATTAAAATTCTAGGTTGGGTAAAGGAAAAGGACCTCTTGTTATCTCTGTTGCCATGACCACTACCCCCCTTTTTGTACAAAGTACAGGCAATCTGCTAGTGGGCCACAGTAAATGTACTGCAGTGTTGCAGATGTCTACGAGAGGCCGAAAACAGTTTCCTTGCATCACATCACACTTATTTTGTTTGTGGAACTAAGGCATACTACTTCCTACATCCAGGCTGGTCTGGTACCTGTTACAAAGCCTTTCTTCTACCACTTGTGTTTTAGCTCCCCCAACCTACCCTCAAGATTTGCAATTGTTCAATCACCATGCTGGTAGTAGGGGAAAACGTGCAATCAATGTCTCTGTTGTCGACCAGACAGATGCTTTGTTCCCTCTGTATTTCCACTTGTACTACTTGTCTACCATTTAAAACAAATGTCCAAAATGTAAATGCCTGTTTAGCAGTAGATCAAGAAGTCAGCAAAATGATACGAATTGATATGTATAACATTTATCGTACCCCTTTTAAAGCATAAGAAAATGTCTTACCTTATGCCAAAAGGGTGTCTCTAGAAAATGTAATATTTTACTTGGCATAAGCTGCAGCCATTTTGGCTGTGGTATCCATTTAGGTTTCCTTCACAATTCTCCCATCCTCTGCTGCTCGTCTTTTTCCCTGCACGTGCTGTCTATTTTAGTTGACTTCCTGACTCAGCTAAAAGCAATATGCATGCTAAAGATTTTGTAAATGCCAGAACACCTGGTCTCAGACTCAACTGTCAATCTCTTAGTGCTGCCATAAGCACTCCTGCTCCCCCTCCCACTTTGCTGACTAAGTGATTTCCCATCTGCCCATGTTTGACGGTACCTATTCCTGTGTTCGCTTGTTCCTTCTATTTGTAACTACACTCTGTATATAAGCACCATGGTCTGTGTATTCAAACCTCTACCTCCTGGAACACTTGAGGATGTTGTATGAACGTGGCCTTACTCATGAGTGAATAAACTTCTTATTTTGAATTCCAGCTTCAGTGTCAATCTCTATTTTATTAGTCTTAAGGACCAGTGGACAGAGAAGGGTGAACCCTGCACCGGCGTGCCCCTTAAAAAAGCACATTTCCACATAAGCAGCCTTGAGTTGTTGGACAGAATCGTTTCAGCATCACAATTTTTACTTAACCTAGAAGACCGAGTTGTTTTACTTCAGAAGATGGGCTATAAGTAAAGTTTTGAAGTATGAAGGTAGTATGATCTTTATCACCTTCAGATCTTGGTTATTGTTAGTGAATAGTTGCTCTTTGGACAAGCTTTTCATAGAGTGTACACTAATCTTAGTAGATACTTTTTAATACTCTGTGGTGTATGTTTCATGAGAGTTTCACTGTCTTCAAACAGTGTGGTACAGAGTAAACTCTCTCCATAGAGTAGACAATGTTAACTGTTCCCACGTTTCTACTTATATCCTTGTCATTTCTTAATGTAGGTACAGGGACAGTCAGGGGTCTGATAAGGGTAAAGACTGTCCATAGTAGGGCATTAGTTATGTAACACAGCTTCAGTATCTGCAGAAACTTGGTTTCCCTGAACAGTTGTGTACAGATTGAACATTGTGTGAAGGGTAGGTTACCCTTTCTTTTATGGTTGATAGTGAACATGAACTCAGCTACCCATCAACTGTAGGTATAGGGTAAATGTCGCACATAACACACACTCACTTTACCTAAGGGGGTTGTAAGTATGATAGCCGTAGTGAAGCTTCATATTATTCTGAGCTATTTTGCACTTACATTCATAGCTCACAGGTATAACACCTGTTTAAAGAGCAATGTGCACAAAAGAAGCTTGGATGATGTCATGAGTGATGTAATCAATTATGTAATTTGAGACATCTTTAGTGATGTCATAGAACATGTCATGAGTGATGTAATAGTAATATCTGAGGTCATAAGCAGTGCATGGAGGGGGCGTGGCTTGGATGTCGAGCGGACTGGCGGCGTGAGCCCGGGGCTCCGCTCCCGATCCCCGCTTTTATCCTGAAAAACTGCACGAAATCCACCCTAAAGTGCATCATTCGATCACTTAAGGACACCTGAACAGCATGGAACCCCCGAGCGACGGATTCAAGGTACCCACGGCGCTCATCGGCTCGAGTGAAGAATGGAGAAGCGCCGAAGGGGGGATGGAACAAGATGGCGACCGGAGCTGGCTCTCGAGACCCCAGTTGGCAAAGTCCCCTTAGCGCCTCTTTGGGGGATGGCCTGAGACGAAGGGGTTGTCGCCTGAGCCCGCTTGCTTATTCCACCGCGCTGTGAGCAGGGGAGCTTTCCGGACCTGCTGCTTGAGTAGGTCAGGTCTCCTACGAACAAAGGTTGAGGAGCGCAAGATGGTGGCCGCCCTGGCACCAAAGGGCCGTGGAGAGCTCAGCGCCTAGTAGTAGTGCGGGGAGACGAGAATATCCTGGCTCAGGGGCGCACTGGGCACGCATCCGGACACATCCTGAGAGAGGCCCTGGACTCCACGACGGCAAAGTGGGAATTGCCTACCCCAGGTTGTCGCCCCATGGAGGGATCGAGGTGCGGGCCTGGTCGCCGGAAGGAGCCGGGTTCGGAAGACTGAGTGCCTCCGGGACGACATTGACTGGGGCCAACGGAGGTTGCACCGGCGAACTGAATCCCACTTTCCCTGAGGGGCCTGGCGGCCTGGGGTCAGAGTTGACTTGATCCTGTTGGCGACGGAGCGTGAGCCTATGCTGCCAAGCTGGTTGGGTTGCGGGGCTCCCTGCCGATTTCAGACATTGGAGAATCGGGGCCGAGTGAACATTGAAGGTGCCCTCCACTGACCGGACGGAGAGTTCTGAGAATTCTTCCCCCCTCCTCTTCTCCAGTGAACGGAATGGGGAAACCTAGAGGAAAAGTGGAGGAGGCTGCGAGCTCGGGAGTAGCGGAAGGCCCACCACAGTCCCCGACGGACCTGCAGCAGCTGCAAAATTGCATCTTGGAAGCCATTCAAGCCACCAAGGAAGCGCTACAGCAGGATATTGCCCAAGTGGCGACGGGCCTGGGATTGTTGCGGGCTGACCACGATAAACTGAAGGATAGGGGCAAAGCTGTGGAACAAACTCTCAAGGAGATACTGCCCGAGCACAAGTTTATGGAAGGGAGACTAGAAGACGCGCTGGACCGCATCCAGGCCTTGGAGAGGAGGGCGGAGGATGCTGAAAACCGTAATAGGCGCAACAACGTGCGCTTAGTGGTCCTTCCGGAACAGAAAGAAGGGGACGATATGGTGGGATACCTCGAACAATGGCTGAGGACGGAGGTGGCACCAGAGGGTCTTTCTCCCTTCTTCACGTTGGAACGGGCGCACAGGGTCCCGGCTCGACCTCCTAAACCGGGCCAAATGCCCCGCCCGGTAGTGATAAAATTGCTGCATTACAAGGACCTACAACGAGCTACAACGAGTAAGGGATGTGGGACCTTTCCAGGTGGACAATAGCAGGGTGACGCTTTTCCCTGATTACACGTATGAAACGCAGAAATTACGGGCCTCGTTCATGTCGCTCAAAAAAGAACTTCGAGCTGAGGGTCTGGCGTATTCACTTCTGTTTCCGGCCAAACTCAGGGTGGTGGTGGACGATAAGGCACTATTCTTCCACAACTCGGCAGAAGCCTGGGCGTGGTGGGACACGTACAAAGCCGGCACCGATGGGGCGAAGCACAGAGCTGAAGACGAAAGGACCCAGCAGCCAACTCGAAAACCGCAGAGGATCCGGAAGCGCCGACAGAGACCCAAGAAACCGACGGAATCACAGACTGAAGGCAAGAGAAAGGCCACGCTGCAAGCGGTAATGGAACTTTCGGGGACTACGAGATCCAGATCGTGCGACAGCTCGGAGGCGGAGGGTCTAGTTATTTGCTCAGAAGCGGAACAATCGGACTTGAACAGTGTTAAGGGCCCGGACATCACGCCACAGACGTCGGGAGGCCTTATGGACGAATGAAACTGGAGATGCCCCATGTCGGGATGGTAAGGTGCCTGGGGGTGCCTTGGCTGGCAAATGGTGACAAACACTAGGAGAGGGTCGGAACACTAGACTTGCATGGGGGATCATGGGCTGGAGGTAATGGGACTAGTTTGACCACCTTCGGAGCCGAGCAACGCCTTTCGGGCCCATAAGGCCACCGTAGTGTCGACTGCGGGATAGTCAGTTTTTTGGGGGTAGGACGCTAGGTCCTCAACAAGTTTGGATGGGAGCTGCGCTTGCTAGGCTGGGCCCTGTTCTGGGGGGGAGGGTGCTTAGAGTAGTTGGGGGTGCTCAAGGCAGGGTGGGTGGGGAGGGGGGTTCTGTTGCGTTGGGACTGGGGGGGGAGTGTGACCCTGTGTGCCGGGCTGGACACCGTTACTAGACTTTGCAGTGCAACATGGGATCATGGCTAATAACGGACATGTGAAGTGTTTAACCTGGAATGTGAGGGGTCTACGCACGATGGCACGGAGGCATAAAATACATGCATACTTGGTTCGAAGAGGGGTGCAGATAGCGCTGCTGCAGGAAGCAGGAGGGTATGGCGCTACAGAGGAGGTGGAGGGGACAACTGTGTCACACCACATATTCCGCATTCGCCAGGGGGGTGTTGATTTGTGTGCAGGCGGGAACTCCTTTTCAAGCCCATAGACACATCATAGACCCGGAGGGTAGGTTTGTAGCAGTGGAAGGCAAACTGTCTGGCGCTCTGGCGGGGTTCTTAGCTGGCCCCATTATAATGGGAGGGGATTTCAACTCGGTGACCGATGTGGAGCTGGATAGATCTCATCCTCCACTAGGGACGTCTCCCATACACCGACTGGCGAAGCGTAGGGTGCACTGGCAGGAGAGTTGGGAACTCCAGGATGCCTGGCGGGTGCATCACCCAACGGTGAGGGATTATTCCTTCTACTCTGGGTTGCACGACCTCCATGTCCGCTTGGACACTTTCTTGTGCTCCTCACAGGTGTTACCGGCGGTATCCAACTCGGAATACCTTGCACGCACGATCTCTGACCACAATCCCCTACTGCTGACCCTCAATTGGATGCCTGAAACATCGAGGGTCTCGACGTGGCAACTGAGGCCAGACACGCTGGATGACTTGGTGTTCAGGGAGGCGCTGGGGGACCGGGTCACGAGCTACTTCGAGGAGAATGAGGGCACGGCGTCGACTAGAGCATATGAGTGGGACGCCTTTAAGACATTTATCAGGGGCCACTGTTTAGGAAAGTACACGGGGGCTCATAGATCTCTGTTAGACGATCTGGACAGAGCAGAAACAACATTGCGCGCTGCTGAGAAGGAGCGCCCCAACCGCCCGAAGTTACAGGAGACGGTGAGTGCTGCCGAAGAAGCGGTGGCTGTGGAGATGGAACGGCTTCGCTACTTCGATCATAAATCCTTCTTGGCAAGGGCGCACGTGCAGGGGGATAAAGCGGGGACGCTGCTGGCCTGGTTGGCCAACCCCACAAGACGGAGCCACCCTATTTTAGCCATTGAAGGGGAGGACGGCCTAGTTCGCCACACCCAAGCGGAGATTTTGGAGCGCTTCCGCTCGTAATACGAGACACTCTACGAGAGCGCGCTCGAGGGGTGGGAGACTGAGATAACCGCTTTCCTGGAGGGCCTGCAGCTGCCGCGCTTGGAACCAGAACAGGCGGAGGCTCTGGGCAGGGGCATTGAACTGGGCGAGATAAGGAGTGCGGTGAAGAAGATGGCCCAAAACAAAACCCCGGGTCTGGACGGGCTTCCGGTCGAATTTTATAGCAAGTATATTGATCTACTTGCCCCGAGGCTTAAGGCGGTGTACAATGAGGCTAGGGCTCGGGGGGGGGGGGCTCCCCGCTTCCATGTGCGAGGCGCTCATGATCCCGCTTCTGAAGCAGGGCAGAGAGAGCAAACATCCAGCCTCCTACAGGCCACTGTCCATGTTGAAGGTGGACTACAAAATCCTGAGTACCATCTTGGCGACCAGGTTACTGCAACACATGACGATGTTGGTCCACAGGGACCAGTCTGGCTTCATTCCCGCCCGCAACACGACTGCTAACATACGTCGATTGATTCGCCTGCTGGGGGAACAGTGGCCTGCCACGCACACGCCGGTGGTCCTGTCGATTGATATAGAAAAAACATTCGACAGCCTGGAGTGGGAGTACCTATACAAGATTATGCAACACTTCAGCCTTGGGGACGGGTATATACGTTGGACGAAAGTCCTACACGCCTCGGCGGTTGCACGGGTGCGGGTGGGTCCCCTTGTGTCGGACCCATACCCAGTTAGTCGAGGCACCAGGCAGGGATGTTCCCTATCTCCCCTGCTGTTCGCTTTAGCTATTGAGCCCTTCGCGGCGGAAGTCTCTGTCGTGGGCTTGACCTATCAGAGACAACCACACCTTGTCTCATTATACGCAGAAGATCTTCTGTTATATCTGGAAAACCCGAGGGAAGCATTGGAAGGGGCGTAGAGGCTCCTGGTGGCCTTTGGCAGATTGTCTGGGCTGCCGGTGAATTGGCCTAAGTTGTGCCTATTCCCGTTACGTCACGGCGAACAGGCTCCTATCATCAGTACACAGCTGGCCTGGGCGCCAGATTGCCTGAAGTATCTGGGAGTGTATATATACCACAAGGCTGCGGAACTGCTGGAGGGCAACGTGGGGCGCTGTAAACGGGCGCTACGTGGTAATATGACCTTCTGGTCTACTCTCCCGCTATCGGTCACCGGACGTATATCCCTGGTGAAAATGATAGCCCTCCCGCGCCTCCTCTATTACTTCCGCACGCTGCCAGTCTGGATACCTAGGTCGATCTTTTGACAGCTGAGATCTTTATTGATCTCTTTCCTCTGGGGTACGGGTAGGCGCAGAATTGCTCTGACAACGCTGCTCCGGCCGAAGGATGAGGGCGGCATGGCAGTCCCCGACTTTGAGTTATATTATCTGGCAGCGCAGCTGCAGAATTTCACGCAGGAGGTGGCGCGGGCGTACCGTGGACCGGAAGAGAACAGGGAGGCGGGTACCCCCCACCGTGTACTGGCCTTCATCACTTTACAGCAAAAGCTGTTCCTCAGGGATCTGTCGCTGGAAGAGCAGACGTACAGACTCTGCTGGAACCGGGCGCAGAAATGGGCCGGGGTGCGACGCATGTATGCGCCCGAGATACCCTTCGGTATGGTAACGGCACTCCCGCATGGGGGCGATTAGTCGAGACTACAGGGATGGGAAGAGGCTGGACTGCAGATACTGGGAGACCTATATGAGGACGGGGGAACTGATCCCCTACCAAACGCTGCAGGACCGCTTCGACCTACCGAGGGGGGATTTTTTAATGCACGCAGCTATAACACGCGCGATGCAGGCACATTGGGGGGAGGGGACCCAAGAGCCCCCGACGTCCATGGCTTGTCAATACGCAATGATGGCGGCCGGTACGTACAAAGCAGTGACGTGCCTCTATTCGCGAATGTCACGTGAATCGTTGCAACCCCTAACCACGATGAAGGAGGCTCGGGAGCTGGAACTGGAGACTGACATCCCCGATACCACATGGGCACAGATAGTGCGGCGGGCGGGAAAGAGTACAAGGAACGCCCGTTTTCAGCTGATCCACTTCTATGTACTCCATAGGACCTACCTCACACCCAGGAGAATTGAAAAGTACTTTGGAGTGGCGGATGCGGCGTGCCCCAGGTGCAACACAGTGGGGGCGGACCTGGACCATATGCTCTGGGACTGCGCACATTTGCGGGACTACTGGAGGGAGGTTATTGAGACATTGAATACGGTTACTGATCGGGAATTACAAATCTCCAAGGCTGTGGGTTTATTACACTGGTTCCCGCACACACCCAAGAACAGGATCTCGAGCAAGTTTGTGGATATGGGTCTGATCTTAGCTAAAAGGGAACTAACGAGGAACTGGAAGTCGAAGCAATACCCAACGCTGCGCAGGTGGACCAACGAAATGCATGAATGGGCTGCGAGCGAGAGCACGCTTAGGTATCAATTGGCCCGCCGCAGATCAGACGACAGAGCGCTGGAAGCGGCCATGGAATGGGAGATCCTAGTGCAGGCGCTCAGGGACAGCGCGCTAGAAGATGAGGACAGCCTCTCTGAGTCGAGTGTAGTAGTACCCAATCGCTAACCGGTAGCACACTCCTAACACAATATTGCCACTCCTGACTGCACACACACAGGAACTTTAAGGCAGAGCTTAGGCGCAGGGTCGAGCACTCGGGGGTGGGGGGGGTTCAGTTGGGGTTGGGGGGGCGTTGTGTAGAAGCGGGGGTTGGGGGGGAGGGCCGATTAGAGGGGTGTGGGGTGAAAATGTTAAAAGCAGGTTCGATTACTCCAAATGAAACAGCAATCATATGTGCATGATGGCAAGCAGGTTGACCCGTTGACTGTCGCCGGCTGACCCCCGGGTTATGTGGCTGAATGGCTGTGTATACCTTATCATTGAAGGAGGTCGGGCAAGGCGATGCCCGCAGGGTTGAGACATTGTACATATGTGAATTGCATTTTTTTTTCCTGCAATAAAAACGGTTAAAAAAAAAAATAAGCAGTGCATGACGGGGGCGCATGTTCTAGTTAGCTGTGCTAACTATAACTAGTGAATTTTTGTGTTTTTGTAGTTCAAAATATTAATGTTGTCACTGATATATTCACCTAACTATAATATTACTATATATACATGTGATCAAGTCCGGGAGCACCGGACGAAACGCGTCATGTTTGCACTGAGAAAATAAAAAAGCACTTTATTTCTACCTTGCCGTGTGGTCCGTTTTCCTAATTCTTGGTCGTCTTGGCGGCGAAGTTGGGAGTTTGTGTGGTAATATATATATATATATATATATATATATATATATATATATATATCTAAACAATACTCTTTCAGACTTGGAGTTGCAGTATAAATTATGCATAAAAGAAGAAGAGAATTCTGGGTGGTTCCCAGTTTAGGTGGAGAGCAACTATTATATAGAGCACCCTACTTAGATGTATGTACCTGTGACAATTTCTCTACTCCTGATTCTCTGCATTTTGTTCTATTTTGTGAATATTTTTTGCATATCCGTAATCGTTTTATAATACCGATTTTAAAAGGCAAAGGTTTTAATCATGCAAAACCGGCTTTTATTTTTTTGCAAATGTTGAATAATATATGAGACATTTTTAATATAGCTAGTTTTTTAACCGCGGCTGTCAGGATTAAGAAGAAAGGAAGTGCTGCTAATAATGTGCATCTGGTGTCAGGACTTGTATGAAATTTTCCCCTTTTTATTCTGTATATTAATAATTTAATTGTCGTTTTTGATAAATCGTGATGATTATGTTTATTTAATATTTTTTGTAAAAAAATGTGTAATGTATTTTTATAGTATACTTTTATGGTTTTAATTAACTGAATAAAGTGAATTTGACTTGATTTGACTAGAGCACCGTACAACACCAGCAACACTCTAAATCTGCTCACCTCAAATGTCTGGTTTTCTAGCAAAGTTTTCAAGCATAAGATAAGCACAGTGTCATCCATGCAGAGCTAGAAAGTTACAAAGACTTTTGCCATTTATACAGCAAAATCTTTAAGCATAGGATTAGCTAGTGCCATCCATGCCAAGCTTAAAAACTTTGCTAGAAACAGCTCAAGAGCACACAGTCAAACCATGGTAATACTTATTTATTTTTATTTCTGTATTGTTTTGCTCACAATTAACTTTCTATGGTCCGGATGCAAGATTGTTACAAGTATCTATGTCTCCGTTCCTTCACTGGTCGTATTCACTCAGAGAAAGTCTTATTGTTAAATGTTTCATATTTGTCCGAACATCTTGGTATGACATTAGTATAGAGGGTGCTAATTCAAAGGGTTAAGATGGGGCTTATATGTTAAGGCAATGACGTTTATTATTCTTGTCTTTTGCTCTCACCAATGATGAGTTTGCAACATTGCTAATATTCTATGCACACATTGTATATAAGATCCCCTTGATTTATGGGTGAGGCAGAATACTTTTCTATTCTACTAAGGATGCAGGCCAATTTATTTCTGATTTTACTGCTCATTGGGATTTAAAATATTTTCTGATTTTACATACTCTTTGTAACTTTGTATCTGAGAGCCTTCATGGCATTGACTTTGTCCTGCATATTTTGAATTTTTGTAATAAAACTCTCTTAACTATCCATTGAACTAGAACTCAGTTATTGAATGGACCCCTTCCTATTACTTATTAAGCTGTTTTACTTTGCTTATTTGGCGTCTTCGGCGGTCCCTTAACATGGGGACACATTGGCTCACGAAATTGAGGTTTAACATTGTCTCCAACCTGGTAAACTGTGGAAGAACTGAATGTGGTAAATTTTGGGGTGTCAAAGTTTTGGGGTACGGAGTTGCTTCTACACTCTATGTGGTTGCATGGAGCAAGGTCAATATATGATTATTCTAATAGTGAGCAACCAAACATTAAAACTGTTTCTTATATGCACCTACAGGAAGATTGCACCCACTTAATTACAGGTCACCTAGACCCTAATCTCAAACAAGAGGTTGACAATTATCTACTGGATCTTATGCTTTCCCTACAATGTAAAGTCATATTAAATAACTTGAAAATACCACAAAAGTATTATTTACCGCATGGATTGAACGGCGTGCCTATCTAAGAGGTGCAGACAACGTATCTTTAGAACACTTCCCCAACAGACTTTCCTATAACAAATGGATTTCTACTGTGCGACTGGGAAACTCCTTCAAACCAATAGATTGCCAGTTGATCCTGGCCCTACGCCCGATTATCATGCTCATTCTTTGACATTAAATACAAACATGTTTCTAAGGCACATTCAAGTATATTATATTGTGTGTAAGCATTACTTAACTGCTGTTACTATTTGTAGGATCTCATTTACCTATATACAGAGTTATATTACATTGTAGTATGCTCCTGTACTATCTAATCCCTTCCTTGCTCTATGCATTGGGTACAATAGCATGATTTATGTCTGTTAACTAGTTTGGAATCTGAGCTCGGTTTTGCCTGTTACTTTATATCCAACTGCTTACTGCGTTATAAAATTCTTGAATCAGATACAATTGTTTTGAGATAAAACATGATTGTTCTCAAGGAATTCCTACTACAGAACTCCAGTTATGTTCCAATGGCAACTGTTCCATCAGGGTGGAGGCTTGTGGGAATTTTCCACCCTTCTCTTTCCTGTCATTCTGCTATAAAATCTTCGTGTGGTACTTTCTTTTAGTTAAGCCAAGTGGCTGGTATTGTCTTTCACTTATGGGGCACAAAATAGCTTAAAATCGTCCAGTATTTCCTTACTATAGTATTGGACCAAAGTGCCTTTGAGGTTTAAGATGATTCCCTTCTACTCAATGGTTATTAAAGATCATGTGGATTATAAATTTTGAGTGACTGCAAGCGAAACCATCGATGTTTTCTTCTTTTCACCTGGTTGAGTCTACAGTCCCATGTCTAATTGTGTGGAATACAGGGATATTCCTGCTGAATACCTTTCCTTCAACAGGGCTGTCTTCCCATCTGAAGAAGTTAGACAAGAAGATCTACTGTCATTCTTCTTGAACAAGCTGACATTGAGTCATTTCGGCAGCAACAGAGGTCAACATTTGGAGTAATTGCAAACATTAAATAGCTCCACCTTGAGAAAGGGTATTGTCTCATTTAGATTATTTGTCAGTTGTCTGAATTCTAGCCACTTCCAACCATGTTAAGACATCAGCCAATGCTTTGGTGCTGGGAGTTAGAGCTCACAAGAATGAATAGATTAGCTCCATAATTCTCTCAGGGGAGGCACAATGAGAGACCTTGGATCTCCTTTTTGACTGTAAGGTTCCTTTTGTCCTGTATACCTACAGATTCTTATCCGGCTTTTGTCAAGCTGTTTTGACAGCAGAGTCTCTGAAGGATCTCCCCTTGGTGGTCTCCTTGGCCTCTGTACCTGCAGGGCTCGAAAAATTGCAATTTTCGAGTGAGATTGATTAAGGACGAGCTATTTTTAGGTCCTACTGGCGAGTAGGAATACTAACTTGACACTTGACCTCTGCCTCTGAAAGCATAGGAAATGTGACAAGATAGCAAGATTTAAAGGCATCTTTATTGCCCACAAAGTAAATGAGCAATAAAAATACTTTTACATCTTGTTAACTTGTCACATTTGCTCAGTTTTCAGAGTTTGAGGTCAGGTTCATTTAAGTTAGGTCAGGAGATTTTGTAGTCTACTAGACCTGCAGGTCTATAGCATTTTTTATGATTTGTCGAGCCCTGACCTGTTAGGTTATCCTCTGTTAATGGTTTATTTGTCTTTCTCATGGAAAAGTTAAATGAAAGGTTGAAGCAAAGGGGCGGTAATCTTCCAATGCTTCATCTTGTTATCAGGATCCTCAATTGTGACTGTTTACTGTTTTGGGTAGAATCTTGATGGTTCACTTTCTTTTCACCAATTCTCTGGTACTTGGGGATCTAGCTTTTCCTGTTCACTGTTTGGGCTCCTGTCTGGAGTTGTATGACTTTTTAATAATCTGGCTCTTCTTTTCATACATTGAGGATTGCTTCCTACTCTGGTGGTCCCTCCTTAACCTTGCAGTTCAGCACAGTACTTGGCAGCCTAGATTGGCCTTGTCTCTCTTAGATATCATGGCCTTTATCCCTCCATTGTTAGGTTTTATGGCAGGTGCATTCCTCCAGCTATTTTCCCCACATCACAAGTCTCTGGGTGTCCATCCATTCAAGTCTGAGGAGCTTCGTTTGTTGCTAGTAGGAGAGTTCCTGTACAGTATTCATGAGCTTGGATTGTGAATCTGTTTGGAATCCTGGCCCCTTTTCTCTGGAGTATTGGCGATTATCTTGGTGTTTCACTTGGAAATCGATGTTCAGCTCTTTGGTCATTACTGACTGTTTCTGCTTTGGCTCACTTATGGGTTTATCTTTAGTAGGGGATCAGTACCTCAGGTCCTTATAAAATAAGTGTTGTGCTCTTTAGTGAACAGCAGGTATCTTGTGCAGTTGATGGGAATGAGTCAGTGTTTTATAATATTCATGTGAGTCTACAGAAAGGGTGACTGGATTTACCAGTGTGTACGACATGGTTATAGTAATGACTCCTGCACTCAGTGTTACTTATCCTACTGCCTCCAGATGAGCTAACCCTTCTGCTTCCTTAGTTGCCCTTAGCTGCCTGTTGGTGGATGTTTGATTTGGGGGTCGCTAGTTGGCACAGGTAGGTACTTGTGACAAATAGGGACCCTCTCCTCTAGTCAGGACAAGGGATTACACTCCTAAAATAACCCCATCTCACCCTCTAGGCTGCGTGGCGCGAGCAGTCAAGGCTTATTTCAGAGGCATTGTAAGTTAAGCAGTTGTGACCACATACAGTAACCCAGTGACAACACTACAAATGAACATAAGTAGACTTTATATCGAGTTACCACAAGACCATAAACGACAAAAATACACACTATGATTACTTTAAGATGGTAGATTTAAGCTTATTTCAGTTCAGTTCTTAGATGCAACACTCTGCGTCAATGTACCTTAAGTTGCGTTGCGCTTCCACGACAAGCAATGTCGCAGCGATGGGAAGTGCGGCAAAGTCAGGTGCAAAATAATAAAGACGTGAAAATCTTCCAGATACGCCACGCTTCTCGGGGATGCGAGAAACTCTTGGTTCGATGCGTGGACTGCAGCAGCGACACCCTTACGATGTGACGGCAACAGCTCCAGCCGCGACGCTCTTCTCCACGATGCGTAAAGCTTCTTCTCAATGCGACAACTACAGCGGCAACATCCAAAATGCGATGGCAGCAGCTCCGACAGCGGTGCGCTTTTCGGGGATGCGAGGTGCTCTTGGTCGATGCGGTGCAATAGGACAGTTCCAGCGGCGACACCCTCCTTCGGAGTTGCGACTGCAGACACCGCGACGGCGCCAAGCTCCGACCTCGTTGTGAGATTCTTCTCCTGATGCGGTGTAGTGTGACAGCTCCAGCGGCGACACCCTCCTTCTTCGGAGTTGCGACGGCGACACGCTTCTTCTCGTTGAGTCGCACTTACAGCTCCTTGCGACACGCAGTTCCTCAGAAGGCCCAAAACAGCAGCAGGCACTTTCACAAGAACTCTGGGAAGCTGGGGAGTGAAATCTGTTGTCCCTGAGACTTCAGCAGGAGGCAAGCTCTTTTCCAAGCCCTTGGAGATCCTTCACAAGTTGAAAGCAAATTACACAACGTTCCTTTCTCCTTCCTTTGGCAGTATGGCAACCACTGCAGGCCAATCCTCCAAGCAGCACTTAAGCTTGGGAATAGTCTCTCCTCAGTTTTTTCAGGTTCCTCTCCTCAGTAAAGGTTTCTTCTTGTAGTCCAAAGTGATCTAATTTCATGGGATCAGGGTCCCAATATTTATACCACAAAATCCTTTGTTCTCTGAGGGGAGAGGGGCCTTTGCCCAGTCCAAAGCAGTTCGGAAGCACTCTGTTTACCAGACTTCTCCTTTCCTTTCACAGTGCAGGGCAGAAACATCAGACGCCCCACAGGAGGTGGAGCCAGCATTGTGGAAGGCAGGCACAGCCCTATTCAAGGTTCAGGTGCAACTCCTCCCTACCATCTAGATGCAGATCTCTCTATTCTCCACTGGGTGTCTCAGCCGGTCTCCTGGAATTCCCCAGCCCTGTCACTCTCAAAAACTAGACATAGGAATACACAACCTAGCAGAGGCAGGTTTGAATGGTTAGACAAGCAAATACCTACTTTCTAAAAGTGGTATTTGCAAACACAGAATATTAAAATAAACGTTAGTAAAAGATGTATTTCATTATTCTGAATTCAGGCATACTAAACTCGAATTTCTACCATGTTCTCTGAGACAGTTAGGATTATAAAATGTAATAACTCTTAACAGGCCATTCTGGCCTATGGAGAACAGGTAGCCTTGCAATAGTGAAAAACGAAAATGGCTGTAATTCACTATTAGGACATGCCACACACACCAGGGTTTGTCCTACCTTATACTTACAATGCACCCTGCCCTTGGACCTACCATAGGTGTGACTGATATGAAGAAAAGGGAAGGTTTAGGGACTGGCAAGTGGGTGCACTTGCCCAGTCAGCATGACAGTACCAGACTGCACACAGGCTCTGAAATGGCAGACCTTAGACACATTTTACAAGGCTGCTTCTGTAGGTGGCACAACCAGTACTTCAGACCCACACTCAGTGCACTAGACGAGGGTCTGACAAGTAAATCAAATAGCCAAACATGGAACCACTGATTAGTACATCAATTTACAATAGGGAGCACTTGCACTGTGTACTGGATAGCAGAGGCACAGTTCCCAAAGCATACAACACCAGCAACAATACATGAGGCAACAGCAAAAATGGAAGGGAGACCCACGCCAATGGTGCCAGGTCTAACAGTGGAGAATTAGAAGCACATGATTGGGACACCAACAAGAGTGCGGGAGGAGGAGAGCTAGTTTACAGCAGAGCACCCCATGTGCCCAGATGTACATTTCTTACCTATTTTGCGATGTGCAAAAAGGATCTCTTTACTGTGGTTTGTCGTTCTATACATCTATGAGCTTGAAAGGCGAGGGAGGGATAATAACTGGCAATAAAGTAATTACTTGCAATCACTTTAAACTGTGTTGAAACTCCTGTGAATAATTACTTGAATATTAAGCTAACTGGATTTGTGCCCGGGTACATGTTTTTAACAGTAATTGTGTTCATAGAGATGGAAGACATTACAGTTACTGAAGAGTTATTCTTTTTGAGATGTTATTTCAGTGACACTGACCCCTTTAGTAAAGGAGTAAAAATTTGAGGCTGAAAGAGGGTACCTTGATATTGCTTTTCAGTATCTAATCATTTTGTTCCCAGTTAATTAATTCTGAAACCATAAAGTTGTCAAGCCATGACTTCAGATCTAGGTGAATGACATATTTGGGTGAGTCTGCAAAATGTCTCTAAAGTGAATTCCAAAAATATCGCTTTGCTGTTGACATTACATTTTTGCATCGAAATGGGCAGTCAGGATTCAAAACGATTGTCCTGAAGACTTGGGGGCAGATTTACAATAACTGGCGCATCCCTAGGGATGCGCCAGTTATTGTGCGCTGCAGCTCCGCCACCCATGGTGCGCCGCATCAATGCGGCGCACCATGGTGCAAAAGCGTCACAGATGCGTGACTCATCTGTGCCGTTAAGGCGGCGCATTGCTGGAGTTGCGTCGCAAGCGCGACGCAGCTCCAGCAAGGCTGGGGGGTGCTCTATCTGTCCAATGCTGCGTCAAGCCTTATGCCTGCTTCAAGCAGGCACAGGGTTTTGACGCAGCATTGGCCTAAAAGTGACTGAGTGAAATCTTGTAGATTTCACTCAGCCACTTTTGCGAGTCGCACCTGCCCCGGAACGGCCAGCCTGCGACGGAACGCCCACATGTGGCGCAGGGCTTTACAACGTGACTCATCTCCCTAGATGCGTCACGTTGTAAATGCCTCGCAGGGATGCGCCACGTTTACGCCGCTGTTGCGTCACGCAAGGCGGCGTAAACGTGGTGCAAGGGGCTTGTAAATCTGCCCCTTGGTATTTCCGTTTTGCTTTTCTTTTCCACATCATCCACCAATATTCCTGATTATGCGCTTCAGATTTCATACTTAACATGAACTGTTTTCGATTGAGGACTGTCAAATGTATGATTGCTTATTGCTAGATTTCGACTAAAACATCGCACACCAATTTTGATCAAATTTAAATCGTTGTATTTAACATCTTAAGGTTGGGACGCTGCTCGAAAACTCCTTTTTCCCCACAGGGTCACTTTAAAGATCTTATTTTAAATGTAAATAATTCTGTTAATGTCTTGGGGTTCATAATTTGTCACTTGCACACACGAGCATTAATTCCTATTAAGGGATGGATTTTTTCTTTTTTTTTCTTTTACTCAAACTGCAAGGTATTTATGCTTCCTTCCTTAAAGCGAGATTCGTAGAGCAGTTGCAATGAATATTCAGGTGTACTTTTTCTGCCATCAAAAGTTCCAAGAATAATATGAATGACTGTACAGAGAGGTAGAGGTTGAGCGAGTTACTACCAGGGCACTGTTTGCCTGCAGTGTGTAAAGACGGACTTGAGTTCTGAACTATTTATGTGTTTGCAAGGAGCATATATGTTAACTGCTGGGTTACGCTGCTGAGGCCAGTAGTTAATCACACTGCTGAGAGCTCTTACAAACAGACCCGTGAGTAACCCTTCAGTGATACTCTAGACGATTTGCAGAAGAGGAGGAACTCTTCAGTCCCAGACGCTGGAATAGGGACGACAACAAAGCCGCACAAGAGAGTTACACAGTCCAGATGGAGACACTCGAACTCTTACGACCCGCGGCTTTGTGGGTTTTGTGATTGTTTCTTGTTTTTTCCTATGGTAAGCCTGCTGGAAAAGATGCAGTGCGTACGCTGCTGAGATGAGAAGCATGTGGAGTCTTTTTTGTAAACATAGCTGATGTGCAATAAAGCACCCTATTCGGATGTGTAATAGCAGCAGTAGCTACTCACGATTGGAGTACGTCTTACACGGGTAGCAGACACTGGCAGTTCTAGACTGTAAGTTTCCCACGTGTCAGTGCCATCTTGAGGGTTTGTGGGGCCCTGGGCGAAATATATTTTGAGGGCCCCGCGGTTGGAATAACTTTGAATTTATTACTCTTTTTGGCTCATTCAAGCCCTCCTGATGCTAAACAATATTGAATTATATGTTAACTCTTCAGAAACGGGGGGCACGCAAGAACAGCAGGAAACTCAAGTTGCCTGGTGTCTGCCAGCCCACAATTACCAAAAGAACGTGTGAATAAGCACTATTAAAGACATTTCCTTTTTAACGTTTTAACAGTTTGTGTGGTTGGGTGTTTAACCAACTTGTAACTTTCACAGTAGGAAAAACATACTGTTAAGGGTGACCTGGAAGATATTTAGTGGCATAGTGCATAATGTTAAAATAAAATTAATTCATGCAGCACTTGAAGTTGTAGTTAAAAAGGAAGGTGAAGGTAGAGAAAGAGAAATAGATAAGGTTTTAGAGTGAGGTGGATGGAGATAGGTTAGAGATCAGGAGAAGGAGATGTAGAGAGAAGCCAAAGAGTACAGTACTTCAAGGGGTGAAGTTGAGAGAGGTAATGTAGAAAATGAAGTGAATTAGAGAGCGGATAAGGCAACAAGATTTAGAAGTAGACAGATAAGAGACTTGAGGAAAAACAAAGATACAAGGTAGAGAGAGCTAAAGGAGAAGAGGTGTAGAAAAATGGGTCAGGAAAAGAGAGTAGTGGAATAGAGGACGAGAGGTGGGGTGATACAGAGCTAGACAGAGTTGTTGGAGAGAACTAGCAAGAGATAGTGTAGCAGACAGATCCATAAAGAAAGAGGTAGATTGAGATAATTGATGTGTAGGGGAAATTAAATGGAGAAATAGGTCCAGACAGGCATTTGTGTTTGTTTCCATGATATTTATTGATTTATTTGTTTTTTTTATTTGAAGAGTTTTATATAGAGCTGGCTAGACCCGAGGTATCGGAGCGCTTTACATGAGGATTAGCGTGTTACATAATGTTGATGATAGTTATGAAATAAACATAGAGGAAAAGAATAGAGGTTGCCCGAAAGGAACAAGATATTTAGAGATGCAAAAGAAAGGATACAGAGGTAGGAAGATAAAAAGAGGAGGTGGAGAGGCGAGGTAGTGAACTATAATGGCAAAGTAACTTGAGAGGTTAGGTAGTCCAAGAGAGGTGGGGTAGAGAAAAGTGAGGTAGAGAAAAGGCTGAGAGAGAAAAGTAGAAAGAAGTAAGATAGAGACATATAGATAGGTTAGGGGGAAATAAAGATGGGGTTGTGTGAGTAGTGAAGTTACAGGGAGGTCAAATGGAAAAAGAGCAGTGCAGAGAGAAGAGTGGTACAGAGAGGGGGTTTTGTGATTCAGAGAGAGTTGAGGTAGAGAGAGGGGATTGAGAGTGATTGATATAAAGGTAGGCACAGATAGTTATCGAGAGGCAAACTAATGAGAGAGATAGAGATTAAGCTAAGTGAAGTATTTTGAAAGAGGTAACGAAGACAAAGGTGGGTTCGAGAGAGGTGAGAGGGAGAGGATGTAAGTATATAGAGCTGTAGAGGCTGAGTATGGTTAAGAGAAAGAGGTAAGGTGGAAGAGGCAAGGTTGAGGTAAATAGAGAAAATTGACATAGAAAGTTCATTTTTTTAATTAAACTAAATTACCATTAACTTCCTGAAAATGCAATGTTTAAGGCTGGGCTGGCCCGTTATGCCCACTAAGGGTCACATTTATCAACACTTTTGCCTGTGCAAAGTCACCATAAGTGATATAAACCGGTGGAAAGTGTTGATGCAGAATTTATTTTCCAAAGCAAAATTTGTTTTGCATCGGAAAGTGACCTAAAATTAGTGAAAAGTAATGCTATGTGCTCTTACTTTGCATCAAGTGGGTATTCTTTTGATGGTGCACAGGCGTTCCCATCCTACCATGATTATTTTGAATGCTTAGTCCTATCTACTAACATTTGTAGGCAGGACTTAGCGCCAAAAAGAAGTCTCCGTGAGGAGAATTTTTTCCTCCAAACGTTTACCAATATGCATGTTTGCCACACTGTACAGCACACATTCAAAATGGAAACATTTCAAAGTGTGTGTTTTTTACTTGAAGGGCTCCCTTCAGTACAAAACCAATGTTAGACTCCTGCCTTTGCGCTAGAGTGCACAGGTATGTCTGTGTGTAGCCCAAGGCAGCCACATTTTGTGCCAGTTCTTGGGAAGAGGTACAAAAGAAGAGAGTAGTCCCAGTACGTGACACTTAGTTTAAAACTAGACACACTAATGAAAGGAAATGCCTAAGATATATCAAGTTTACACACTGTTATTTAATCACAGTGTGTCTTTACAATGCATATAACATTTTGCCATAAAAATGCATTAGTGCCCCAGGGATTGGAAGGGTGGGATGAGGTGTTAAGTGAGAAAAAAGGGATGTGCAAAATTGAACATAGTGCAGAAAATACGTTTCAAAATATGAGAATACATAAATACAGCATCTCTCTGGCTTCAGCAAAGAGCCAGTTTACGAGATAAAACATTCAATGCTCATCCATTGATTATCAGCAACCATGCTATCAGCGCTAATGTACTCAATACTAACAAAAGTAAACAAAAAATCTCATTAGGCAGTCTCAGTATGCAGGGTGTAATGTATTAGGGAGTTGCCTCAAACTTATTCCTGGCCTGTGTAGATTGGGTTAGCTTGCGAGTCCATCTTAAACTGCCTAGAGGCCTGTTTGTGCAGAGGAATTTCATAATGTAATTTACTGTATGCGACATCAACAAGCAGATTTGTTTTTTTTTGTTTTTTTTAAACAGTTTTTATTGCAGAATCAAATACAATGTACATCAATCAACTTAGGATCTCCTTAGGCAGACTCATTGCTCTCTTATCCCCTCCCAGATGCTTTGTACACAGCCATTCAGCCCACATCCCGGAGGTCGGGCGGCGACATTCGTTAATATGATGCTCACTTTGGCTGGGCTGCTTGGTGTGGTCTACATACGGAGCCGTCCGCCCTCTGCTTTTCTATCTTTTCGCCCCGTTCCCCTCTGTTCCTTGTCAAGTATGTTCCTGGCACTCCACTGAATCCCGGGATGCCTCCCTCCCCTCTCCCCCCCGTGTCTTCGTCTACGCCTGGTGCTGGGATGTGTGTCTACGCTGTGGGACTTAGGTGCATTGCATCATTTACTGAGTGTGTGTGTCTGGTGCAGGTGCTGGTATCCTTACGATCTCTGCTGGGGCCGCTGGGTCCACTGTCTCCTCCTCCTCCCCGTCTTCCTCCACCGTGCTATCCCTCAATGCCTGCACTAACATCTCCCATGCCATTGCTGCTTCC
Source organism: Lissotriton vulgaris (assembly GCF_964263255.1). NCBI lineage: Eukaryota > Metazoa > Chordata > Amphibia > Caudata > Salamandridae > Lissotriton > Lissotriton vulgaris. Next base: position 413,963,561 of record NC_141689.1, on the reverse strand, counting down.
TGCGCTTTCTCGTCTGATCTACTGCGGGCCAGCTGGTATCTGATCGTGCTCTCTGCTGTCGCCCACTTCAAGAATTCATTCAACCACTTCCGGTGTGTTGGCCCCGATTTCGATTTCCACCCTTTGGTCAGCTCTCTCTAAGCTATAATCAGGCCCATGTCGATGAATTTGCTTGCTAATTTGTTCTTGCGTGTGTGTGGGAACCAGTGTAAAATGGTGACCGCGGTGTCGTACTGCAGGTCTCTATCCGCTACCTCGTTCAGGGTAATCCCTATCTCCCTCCAGTAATCTTGTAAGTGAGGACAACCCCTCAGCATGTGCACTAGATCCGTTCCTGTACGATTACATCTGGGGCACGCTGTGTCTGCTGCTCCAAAGTATGCCGCTATTTTGCTCGGGGTAAGGTAGGCCCTATGGATGATATAGAGGTGTATTAGTTGGAAACGCGCATTTCTAGTGCACTTTCCAGCCCTTCGCACCAGTTGGGACCATGTCGTATCTGGGATTTCCATTTGCAGGTCTGCCTCCCATTTATTCTTCAATGACGTGAGAGGTTGCAGGGTTTCCCTATGCATTCTGGAATAGAGGCATGTGACTGCCTTAAACGTGCCTGCCGCCATCATTGTGTACTGGCACGCTAGTGTAGTCGTGGGTTCGATCAGTCCCTCCCCCCAGTGCGCCTGTATGGCTCTCACCACTGCCGCGTGTAGCAAATAGTCCCCCCTCGGGAGGTCGTAGCGCTCCTGCAGAGTCTGGTACGGGGTTAGTACTCCGTCATCGTAGAGGTCCCCTATCAACTGTAAACCAGCGTCTTCCCACCATTGCAGTTCCGACCAGTCTCCGCCATGTGGGAGTGCCGTCACCATGCCCAGCGGGATCTCGGGCGCATACGGGTGCCCAGGTCCAGCTCGTTTTTGCGAGCGGTTCCAGCACAATCGGAGCGTTCGTTCCTCTTGGGAGAGCTCCCTGAGCATCAATCTTTGCTGCAGTGTTATGTAAGCCTGGACGTGGCGGGGGGAAGCAGATTTGTTTTAAATAAATGAATCCCCATATAGAGGGATTTCAGGTGACGACCAGCTGAAAATAAGTAGCATATTGATCTGGTCTTGAAATTAAAAGCTTCTTTTACCTAATGTCTGACGAGTGAATGAACACATCTTTCCATGGACTTTGTTATACTCTGACTCGGCTATGCAAGACTGATTCAGTGGAATGCTGTAAATAGTTCGACAAAATGGCAGATTATTTTCAACATTGTTGGTCTCGTCTCACAATTTGTAACTAAATTAATCTCAAGCGACTGCATTTCACACAAGCTTTCAAATGACGAGCTAAAATATGGAAAGATTATCTTTTTCTCAGTTTAAAGAAGCACATGTAATTTAACCTTCGTTGATGTTTGAAAGACTATGGTCTTGTTGTTGCGGTCTCATGAATATATAGACTACTGTTTCCGCATATACTCTCTTTGTTCCCCAGATATAGTGGGTTCTCTTAGACACATTTTGTAAGTTTCCCTAAGTGATAGTTTAAATTACTTGTAATTAATTATGTTCTTGTGAATGCAAAGTGTTTGTTTATCCTCAAACATAAGTGCAGAGGTGCGTTTTTTCACCATGGAATGTGGGCACCGTTAACACTTTTAAATAAAGATGTTGCCTTTTGTCTTTTTCTGTGACCTGGTGCGTCATCCGGGGGAACCTCCAGGTAGCTGTGTGTCAAGTGCTCCAGTGTGCTGCTAGGAGTGTCCTAATCTAATTAGATGTTGGGATTTGGGTGACCAGACCAGGTGGCTCTATATCAGCCGGATAGCACTTTTTTTTCATTAAAGGGCATTATTAAAGATACTGTGAATAAAAAGCCAAAAGTTGTTCAATCAGATGGAGAAGCAGTTGTATTATTATTAGTGAAAGAGTGGATATTGGTGTTGGTTAGGAGGGTTGGCGATGGACAGGCCGGCCTGGGGGTCGCCAAGGACGGGGTTAGATATTTTTTCTGCTGGTATTAATGTACTTTGGAAGAGGTCAGGTAATGGCTGAGTAAAGTTGATACGTGTCTGCTGGGTGTTGACATTAGGGCCCTTGTTGAGATGTATGTATGATGCTGTTTGACGTGAAGTGCTAGTAGGGATAATATCGATGTGGAGGTTTTGTATTTATTCGGGGAAGTGAGGGTCATCCTAAACACCCCTCATATGTTGACAAATCCTTGGTCGGAAAGTGCCTGGTACTAAAGTTGTTGTCAAGGACAGTGAAGTCTTATAGTGCCTCTGAAAGGGGGTTTAGTCATTGACTATCGCTGACTTGGGGTGAGGGGTCAGTTAAGAGGAATCACTGACAATGAGGGCACTTGAGGTTGCAGCAGATTTCCACGATCATTGTTGCTTCCGGTGGTGGCTGTCCTGTTAATGCTCTTACTGTCAGTGATGGTTGTGTGGGCTGTGATTTGTGTTGATTTCCCAAACAATGCATGGCTGTGATGTTGCTAGCCGTGAGTGCTGATAGCTGGTGATTCTGCAGGTAAGGTTTGAACCATTGTGTTGCTGGAGTTGGAGGTCTAATGTGTTTGTTCCATTTGGAGACTACACAGATTTTACTGATCAAATGGCATATTAAGTACATTTTGTTTCACCTTAACACTTTCATCTGTGTGGAAAGACATGCGTGATAGTCGCATGCATTCTAATGGTAAAGGTAAGGCGTGGTTCCCAATGCTTTGTGAAGGCTGTTTCCCAACTACTGTGCAACTTCTTCTACTTTTAGAGTTGAGATTTCCATGAAAGTCTAATAGTCTGAATTCAGCACCTGAGCATAATAGGACGGAATGTATGAAGCTCTGTGGTTATACTGAATAAGCAGCTACCTATGTTATGCCATCTATTAATGTAATAACTGCACTTTCACAATGGCTTTATTAACCTTCCTGCTTTCTCAAATTTGCTTGAAAATACACGATTTTTCTTCTTTTTTTTCCAAAATTTGCTTGGGGGGGGAGGGGGGTAACCCCCCCCCCCCCCCCCCCCCCCCCAAACCCCCTTTTGGGGTTCGGGGTCGCTCGCTGCGCTCGCTCGCTCGCTACGGTGCTGTATGCAAATCACTTTTCGCTCCACCACTTTCAAATGTAACTCACCGCCCCTGGCATTGAATGCTTTATTTCGTAAACTGGCTCTTTGCTGAAGCCAGAGTGATGCTGTATTTATGTATTCTCATATTTTGAAACGTATTTCCTGCACTATGTTCAATTTTGCACATCCCTTTTGTCTCACATAACACCTCATCCCACCCTTCCGATCCCTGGGGCACTAATGCATTTTTATGGCAAAATGTTATATGCATTGTAAAGACACATTGTGATTAAATAACAGTGTGTACACATGATATATCGTAGGCATTTCATTTTATTAGTGTGTCTAGTTTTAAACTAAGTGTCACATACTGGGACCACTCTCTTCTTTTTTACCAATTAGCACCCAGGTCCCAGCGACTTTAATGGGTAAACCCTTTCTTTTGTAACACAGTTCTTGGGAAAAGAGCAGTAGGGCCATATCTTAGTTGATAAGGTCCCTTACACACACTGCAGCGGGACAACTCTGGATGCTGCACTTTGTTGCTTAAATTACCAGGTACATTTCCCTCATGTTTCTGTTAAGCAATATCACCTACCATAATAGAAAGCAAGCATTGACGTAGCCAATAGTTCTCACCTTTGGGACATTATAAGTGTTTTGCCAGAGCTATTGGCTTTGTTAATTTGTTTAAGCTATGTTGTAGAGCATGTGTGACTGCCTGTTTAGTAGTAAAATATTGCAATAGTTGGTGGTTAGAGGGGCTCCTACAGCTTTGGGCCTTAATGTCACTACACCTGCTGCACCATCTAAATAAAGCCTCTTTCAACTGCAAGGTGACTGCCATTTGACTGCCCGTTTAATAGTAAAATATAGCAATATTAAGTGTTTAGAGGAGTTCTGACAACTTTTTGGCCCAGTACCATTGCACCTGCTGCACCATTCAAATATATATAAAAACAAGTGTGATTATTACCCTGTTTAACAGTACACAATTTATTAACCTGAGAAAGATGAAAGGTGGAGATGCCCCACCAGATTTTGAACTTGCTTTCTGAATGAGGAAGAGGGAGAAAGAGGAAGGGACATGCCATTGAAAGAGAGGGAGAGAAAAACTGGAATATGCTTCAATAGAAAATTCTAGAATTTGCAAGAATTATTAATAATCAGCAGATGCAAAAGACACCGAAAGTAACATTCTGAAGTACGAACTTGATCTTGACAATCACTCAGCTTTTCATCGATCAGGATCCTTTCAGGGCCTGTGAATATATGATTGCTGAAAACGTATTTTAATCAAGGATGCCCCGCATTTCTACTCTCATGTGGAAAATCGCATTACACGCACAATGATTTAGCAGTCACTGTAGGCGCATCTGAAGCATACCTACCGCTGAGTGATTGCAGTCCGCAACGCACGGTGCTTAGCAGTCTACGCAGAACTTGTCTGATTTGAACAGCGCGTGGTCAATTGCAAAAGATTTGTTATTCTTCTGCAAAATGAGAAAGGGCTGCTGTGGAGTCGACACAAAGAATGCACGCACAGCAGGCAAATATGTCAGGATAATATTACATTGATGGGTGTAGACAGGACTTTAGACTGCGCTGGCTTGTATTTTATTTTGTCCTTTGTCGTCCAAATTCCTCGTTTGAGCATAATAAAAGTGGCAGTGGAATGAAGTGCCACCACAACAGTGTAACCTACGTCCTTTACAACTTTGCTTTAAAGAAAAGCATCGCCGAGGCTTACTAAAAGTTTGCACAAAACGCAAAGACAAATAACATACCGCAACGGAGCTCGAAGTGGAGCGACTGAAAGAAACCAGCAGGGCACGAAAGTGAAAGCAGCCGCGAGACAGGCAAATGTAAACAAGCGCGTCTACGCTAATTAGAAACAGATGGCCCCTGCGTGCCGCTGCTCGCTCCCGCAAGGTGGATACTGTGGGAGTCAAAATTTTGAGAAAAAGGTGGGATATGTACCAGCTCTTTGCCAGTGTCGTGCTTTCTTTTCTGAAAGACAAACGCAACGGCCAATACAATTACTGCAAAAGAAAAGCCACACGCACGCGTTTCAGAAAAGTGCAGACTGATTCTAAGAGGTCATCTCCTCTCCTAGTGCAGCGCATGCGCGCTGCACTAGGCTCGACCTAAAAAGGGGCGGTGGCTATGAGCACAGTTATAATGGCAGGAATTTCGACTGTCCCACTCACTTTACCTGAGGGCCCTTGGAATGTGGGGGCCCTGGTCAATGTGCGCTTTGCCTATGCCTTAAAACATCTCCGGACCCATGTCCTTGAATGTACAGTTAGAATTATCAGCCTTCAGTCAGCGCATCAGTCCAAGCAAGCAGGATTTTGGGATATGCAAGCTTCGATGGCCCGTCGATACGTGGTGATTGTTTTCCACCAGCTTAGAATAATATTGCATGACCAGGTTAGGTGCCAGACGTCTGTCGCATCTACCTGACTTCTAAGGTTTTGACTAGGTGTATTTGTGAACATGGCATGAATATGTGTGGGAGTCTAATGCATGCAATGCAGATAGTTAAACTGCAATAATTTAAAGCACGCATTGCGTGCTGATATGTGTTTGCTCTTATAGCCAATACCATTTCATTCTTTGCTAAGGTCTCTTCCTCATTTTGTTTTTAGGGTCTGTAAGTTCCTTTTGCCTACCGCTCTGATGGTCTTATACAGTATATTGATTGCACTTCATTGGTAGCCCAGCATAAGAGTGATTTGTGTTGCCTGTCTGTTTCAGGCTTATTTTCACAGCATATTCATGTACCTTTGACTGCCTTCATTTTTGCAGTATCTGCAAGTAATTGTCCCTGATGAACACTAAGTACCTCTTTAAGTGTTACCTTTGGCATCAGTGCTCCTGTGCCGTATGATTGACTGACTGTAGTGATCAGGGCTCGTGCCTTGGCTCCCTTATCAGCTACATCTGCTATTGGTCTAAACCTCTGTAGGGTTCCTTAGACCACTCCTTAGACACATGACCTAGGAGACTAAGCTTAGTCAGCACAGCCAATATATTTGAAGGGTGTACTCTGCTACCTTCTCCGGGGCTAAGACTCTTCACCCAACCAACTGTGGCGCATCACTTGGCTCAGTTGTGGTGCCAAGTAATATGACTATAATCAACCTAAGAGCGCCCTAGACACTACAACCATGAAGAACCCTATTCTTCTGTGCAGACTAAGTGAAAGACCTAATTTTAAAGCGAGTGGTCAGGTTGGTACAAAATCATATGAAGGAAAAGGGGAAATTAATTATTTCCTAAAAGAACCCTCACTCACCCTAGAGGTGACATGCTTCATCATTGGGTTTGTTCACAGGGGGGGCTGACTATCCCCTCCTGTGTGCTACCACGCCTGCAAGTGCAGCGGAGCAGGTATGTGTGAAAAGTGGTGATCAGTGAAAAAAGTGTGTGTGGTTAAAAGATCACAACTGTGCCTCAACAGACTTTATTCGGGGCCAGTTGTTTCACATTAAAAATTGGCATAATCACTGGATGTTTTAATTTTAGTCCAGGGATATCAATAGGTGACTGGTCAACATGTTTCTGCTGTAAAAAGCTCAAGTCAGCTCAGCTTTCTTCAGGACCAAAATAATAGATAAATAACACAATCCTACGGGGGTCCAAGCACGCTAAGGCCTGCCCACACCGTTAGGACATGAAAAGTGAGGAAAAATAACAATTTTGTACTATCCTCTGGATAACTCACGGTTTACCCATCCAACTCCTGTTAGTCATCAGGCGTTGTATCTGTGAACAAAAATGACATATTTTAATCTTATTCTATATCTATCCTTCAAACTTACATGACCATTACTCTACTTGTATGGACTTATTCACGTTAATTCAGATATTTGACTATTAATTCTACCCTTCGTTAGTTCAGATGGGGATTTTAGTGGTGTCCACCCTGTTACACACCACAAGTAGGTTCAAAACTGTTTTCTTACATTTTTGAAAAAAGAGAAAAAAAGGAAGGTAAAAACCCCTTTATGTCAAGCTTAGCTTCCTCTTTGCAAGCTATTTAACAATTATTTCATATCAACAGTAGATATAAACTTCAGACACAGGAGTATTTTGAGTGGCAGACCAGCAGTAATTATTTTCTGATGTAAAGAGGATTTTTTGCATTGAATCAGAGAGTTAAGCATTAAGTGTGGCAAACTTACAATGCTCGTTTTTGTGAACCGCTACATGGGCTCAGTGGGAACAGCAGATCTTCACTCGCTGTCAGGATCTGTTTAATCCAAAAGAAACCATTCAGTTTGACCTGGATATCGTCTGTTTAGTGACAAACCAAATTACTGACAACATCTGAAGAAACGCTGTCGTTTCATTCGATAACCTAGGCAATTATGCAGGTTTACTTACTGCAGACCGCGAGACTCGCCGCCTCTCAACCTACTCGGTTGCTCCCACAGACCCGAAACGCGCTATGCTCGCGTTTCTCTGCCGTTTAGTCCGATTCCGTGTCGCGCGTGCATGACGTCACGCGTAACTGAACGTGAACGCACCACGTGATCTACAGTGGTTGCCTTGGTGATGTATAGCAAACTAATCTTCGGACTTTATCTCTTTCATACGGCGATATATTGTCTTGCATAGTTACGCTAGGAAACCATGGAAACCGCCGATAGTCTAAGTTGCGCGGGGATGCTAATGCCTTTCGCCTAAATTTCTGCCAGAATATTAACCATGAGACCAGTAATGTTTAGAATACATAGGTTGGTCTATGTATTTAGGAGCAACAATAGCATCGCGTGTACAGTGGTTGCGAAGCCTGTACACTTCACAACCCATTGTCATGCGATAAAGTATGGACCAATAACCTCCAGGCAATTGTTAGTTCTATGGGAAGGACTGAGATCTAGCAGTTACGCTTTATTAAGGGAAAGACTGGGATCTAGCAGTTATGCAACCTGTGTAGTTGCCATAGGACTCCTAAGCGTGGTAACGCTGAGTATTACAATAAAGGTGACAAATATATGAGAGTAATGGTTTTCGGTTAGACTGGTAACCATCGATAAATTTCTTGAAAGCTGGATCAAAAGAGTGCCTCTTATGTGTCACATAAGATTGTTTTACAAGTAACAATGTGAACACTATGAGTGCCTCACCGTAAGATATTGCCCCATGGGATTTCGTCATTCAATCCCACGCGGTGGGTAGACAGTCGAGTAATATGATTCAGAATCTGCAGCCCCGACTTCCTTTCTCTAACAGTAGATAACATTTGTCTAGCACTACTCTGCACCTTCCAGAGACCCATATTATGTCAGCCTGTAAGGCGGTCATTTACCTGAAAAGGGGGCTCTTACCTTTTAGATCGATATTTGCAAAGTAGTATAGTATTCTCTGGAATAGCAGCATCTCTTACAGTGCCATTCGAGCTGTCACAAAGAGGGATAGATTTATTAAGAAAACCACTGATGATGTGGCTGCAAAAATATGTTGGTCCTGGACAAAACCTTTTGGATTAGTTTATCCTGACGCCAGATACTTCATTGTATCTCTCTTCAGCGGGTTCCTGCTACGATAAGTGGGAATACACAGTATGTGGTCTTGTGGAGATGAAGGCCCAATACCCTTCCGAATTTGTCGAGTTCATGTTGCATTTGCTCAGTCTTCTTCACACATCATTTACATAAAATAATACATTATCTACATACGACAGGATGATATGGGAGAGCCCATTGGTTGAAATCCTTGCTGGCTCTTCGTCAGCTTACATTCAGTGCACGAGTGGCTCCTTAACCAGGGCAAAGAGCATTGGCAAGACAGGGCAGCCATACTTCATTCCTCGTTCCACTCTCGAAGCTTCTGATATCACACCCTCAGTTTTAACATGTGCTGTGGGGTTTGTGTACAACCGTACTATCCATTTCCTCATTTTGCCCCCATGTTATGTAATAACACCCTAGTCCCAATGTAGGGCATTGAAAGATTTCCCCTAATCCATGGAGGCCACCACTGCCCATAGCTGCCTTGGAGAAATGCTACTTCTAAAGTAAAGTAGCCTATGGACATTAGGGAATAGTGTTCCTGCCTGGTATAAAGCCACTCTGTCTGTTGTGAACCAATTATGAATGAACTGCCAGTTATCTAATCGCCATAATTTTGCCAAGTAATTTGCAGTCCAAATTAGGCATGGACAGGGTTTGATATGACCCCACTTCCAGTGGATTTTAATTCACGTTCTACTTCTCCACTATTGTGGCTTCTCTACTATTGTGGCTTCTCTGATGGTAGGTGGCAATTTGCCTCTACTGTATGCAGTCCTGTATATATCTGTCAGTTGCGAAATTAGCTGCCTCTGGAAGACCCCACAGACTCCAGGAACAGCCTGTCATTGCCCAGTGTTTTTCCAGAGTCCATGTGAGACATTGCTTCTTCAATTTTCCCAGAAGAAATATCTCTCTCTCTAAGGTGTCTGCCTGTTCTTGTGTCAATGTGCGCGGGGATGCACCACACAAGTTTTTCTCTGCTTCGATTTCCTCTACTCTACTTTGCACCACGTAGAGTGTATTGTAATAAAGCATGAACACATAATTTATGTAAGTTTGACTATTGACTGAGTGGCTGGGTGGTTTCCTGCATCGTTGCCGGACGTGGCGGGTCAGTCCAGGCCAACCTAGCAAGTAGGCGATCAGATGTGTTGCCTTCATCATGTCTTCATGCAGTATGTTCCTTATAGTCAAAGAGACTCCGCTTATCCCACATCTCATTGTGAACACTATTCTTTTCTATTACGTTCTAGTTGCTTGCTGCTCTATCGACCACCTCAAATTCTAGTGTTCACATTTCCCCTTCTAACCAATGTAGTTATTTTTTTAGCCACTTTCTCACCTTGAAAACTTTTACTACATGTACCCCACATCACCTCTTTGAAATTTTTCCATTTTATGAGTGGATTTTCAACTGAACCATCATTATACAAGAAAAACTGTGTTATCTCTGCGGTGTTTGCTCTGAATGCAGAGTTGTTGAGGAACGACTGTTGCAAATGCCAAGTGGGAGTTTTAGAATGTGGTGTCTTTGATATATCCATCCTAGTGTGCAAGGCCAGTAACAAGTAACAGTAGGAGCATTCATTGTTCAATGGATATGAAGTCAGACGATTTCTTGGATAATTGTCCTCGTTGGTGCACCTGGATTAGTGGTTCTCTAGGTACCTAATGCAGTTGAAGTCTCCACCTAATGTGTATGGCTCTTGTGGGAATCTACTCAGTTGCATTGAGAGAACATTAAGAAATTATGTTTGTTTAGTATTTGGGGGTAAACCTAAACTACATGGAGTGCTTCACCGTTCAATTGTTCCACATAAGATACACATATCTGTTTATATGACTATCCTATTCATCATGTTAACACTCCCTGGGTCAGTAAGATGCGTATCTTAGTGGGTTTGCTAAAACCCTCATGTTATATATCAGGAAAGTGTAAGCATTAATTGTAGTTTGCACTCCCTAACTATCGCCCAAAGGCTGCTGATGCAGTGCTCTGCTAGTCCCTTTCCTACTGCAGCATGGTCACCCATCGCTGGTGTATGATGTAGGCCTGCTGCACCTTTGGGAATATTCAACTTCTACCCCCCTGCTATAAACTACATTGCACTACCATTGTGTCTAGACAATTAACACCCACCTCCCCAAGTAGCCCAGAACTGTTCAAGCTCCAATGAACAAATTGCGTGCTCAACACGGTAACTAAGTGTAGCATAGTACACCACACTGTATTAAACATTAACAGGTGGATAATAAATAATGCTCCTAGCTTCGGGGGATGGGGGAGAGTGGTACCTGTGTGACCATCTCTAGGTTAAGTGTGGTCCTTTTTTCAACTGAACTTGACCCCTTCGATACTCATGCCGCCACATTTCCAAGGGCAATACATTGTTGCCTCCATAAAATAGTTTTCTGGGGAGCACATTCCTTATGTCACTAGACTTTCAACAATTTGTCTGACGTTTGTTGTGGGCTGCTCTTGGGGGTGACACAGGCCTCACTCTGGCTCATGAGGCAGCGCGGGGGCAGGTCGTGCAGCAGCAGGCAAACCACACCGACACAGTGCTGCAGTCGGAAGTGACGTCCTCGAGCGGGCGTCCTCCTTTTATTTAACCCTGCAGGCCACGCCTGGCCTGCGGATGTGTGGATGCGTGTGTGCGTGCGACCACTAGACCGCTGGGGATATTACACCCCTATCCAACTATATATTGTTTTTCTTTTGCTTACAAAACAAACAGAACAGTAACGGACTATAACGTTTGAAAACAAAACGCCTGAGTACTTGCGTGTCCCTTGGTGATGACTTCAGGGTCTCCGCATGCAGGCATAGTCTCTCAGCCTCTGGCTTGGTGGCGGGTTGGGCCGCAGGTTGTACCGCTGTGAGTTGGCCCTACCACCCTCAGCATCTTGACAAACATTGCTGGTCGTAATGGGCGGTGTCAGAGACACTGACACATTCTCGGGTCCCTCTACCTGCCTTTCCATCAGCGCATTTTCTTCTGTTCCTTCGGGGGCTGTCGACACACTCGAGTCGGGGCTCCCCCCGTCTGGCTCTGAGCCTTGTCTGTTTCCTGACGATACGGCCTTGAACCAGGAGACATTCCTTGACACTTCCTCCTCTCCCCTCTGTGCCGTGATCATGGTGCCTCTCTTGGACGTAACTGTCCAGGTGCCAGGCTCATACCGAGTTTGGAACTTTCCCCCTGGGCGTCTGTTCCGTATGATCACCCGGGTCCCCGGGCTCATTCTTCTGGGGGTGGCCTTCCTGCGGCGACTAGCTCGTTGGTTCCCTTGGCGCCTCCGTTCCTGGGCCTCACTGATGTCAGCTGGGGGCGGTGTCCACCCCTGGGCATTGGGGAGAAGGTCTCTTCGTGGTCCTTGAAACATGAGGGTCCACGGACTGCTCTGGATGGTGCAGTGAGGGGTGCCCCGATACTCCCGCAGGAACTCATGTAGCCTCTGCTCCGGGTAGGCCTGTTCTACCATTGCTATTCAGAATACTTTGTTTAGGGTTCGATTAAATCTTTCAACATCTCCATTTGCCTGGGGCCATTGGGGTGTGATACGGCGGTGTTGAATTCCCCTTTGTCGGAGAAACGTGGCAAATTAAGCTCCTTGGAACGGTGGCCCATTATCACTTTGTATCTCCGACGGGTATCCAAACATGGAGAACATCTTTTCTAGGGCCGGTCCCACATGGGTGAATGCAGTGGAAGCTACTTTGTCTAATAGTGGATATTTCGAGTAGGAGTCGATGACCACTAGAGTGTGTCCTTCTCCCGGAAAACTCCCAAAGTCTATGCTCACCTTGGTCCAGGGAGATGTACAGACTTCTTCAGTGATCACGGGCAGGGGCCTTACGAGGTCACTCGTCAGCTGGCAGGCCATGCATTTCCGCACGTGTTCTTCCACCATGCTCTCTAGCTCCGGGAACCATACTTTTTCCCTCATGGTTCAGGCAGGGATGGATTGCGTGAAAGAAAATCCACAGGGTTTTTGGCTCCTGGTCGATAGACGACTTCCATCTCATATGGTTGGAGTTGGATCACCCATCATTCTATGCGGGTGGCGGATGTGGAGCAGTCCCCTTGAAGAGGGACACCAGGGGTTGGTGGTCGGTGACCATGACAAGGGATGTCCTCGCAGGTATAGATGGAAGTGACCACAGGCCCACTTAATGGCTAGGGCTTCTCTTTCAACCTGGGCATGCCTGGTCTCGGTTGGGGTAAGGGCTTTGCTGGCGAATGCTAGTGCTGTCCATTAGCCGGGTTCATGTTCCTGGGTCAACACCGCGCCGAGGCCCACCGGGCTGGCGTCCACTAACACCTCCGTGCGCTTCTTGGGGTCAAAATACGAAAGGGTGGCCTTCTTCAGGAGAGCGTCCTTGATCCCCTGGAACGCTTCGTCTTCTTTCGGACCCCACTGCCAGGCAGCATCCGCCTTGGTCAGTGCCCTTAGTGGTTCACTCCAGGGAGCTAGGCCTGGTATGAATCGGCCACAATAAGTGGCCATCCCGAGGAAGCTTCTTATTTCTGTTGGGGATTTTGGAGCTAGGGCGTCCTTGATGGCCTTGGATTTTCTCGGGTACACCTGGATACCTTCCTGATTGAAGACGTACCCGTTCAGGGTTGGGTTTGGGTTTTGGGGATCAGGAGTATTTTTAGGTTTCAGGGCTGGGTTTGGGTTTTGGGGTACAGGGGTATTTTTAGGTTTCAGGGCTGGGTTTGGGTTTTGGGGTACAGGGGTATTTTTAGGGTTCAGGGCTGGGTTTGGGTTTTGGGGTACAGGGGTATTTTTAGGTTTCAGGGGGTGGGTTTGGGTTTTGGGGTACAGGGGTATTTTTAGGTTTCAGGGTTGGGTTTGGGTTTTGGGTTACAGGGGTATTTTTAGGGTTTAGGGTTGGGTTTGGGTTTTGGGGTACAGGGTATTTTTAGGTTTCAGGGCTGGGTTTGGGTTTTGGGGTACAGGGGTATTTTTAGGTTTCAGGGCTGGGTTTGGGTTTTGGGGTACAGGAGTATTTTTAGGGTTTAGGGTTGGGTTTGGGTTTTGGGGTACAGGGGTATTTTTAGGTTTCAGGGTTGGGTTTGGGTTTTGGGGTACAGGGGTATTTTTAAGGTTCAGGGTTGGGTTTGGGTTTTGGGGTACAGGGGTATTTTTAGGGTTCAGGGCTGGGTTTGGGTTTTGGGGTACAGGGGTATTTTTAGGTTTCAGGGTTGGGTTTGGGTTTTGGGGTACAGGGGTATTTTTAGGTTTCAGGGTTGGGTTTGGGTTTTGGGGTACAGGGGTATTTTTTAGGTTTCAGGGCTGGGTTTGGGTTTTGGGGTACAGGGGTATTTTTAGGTTTCAGGGTTGGGTTTGGGTTTTGGGGTACAGGTGTATTTTTAGGGTTTAGGGTTGGGTTTTGGGGTACAGGGGTATTTTTAGGTTTCAGGGTTGGGTTTAGGTTTTGGGGTACAGGGGTATTTTTAGGGTTCAGGGTTGGGTTTGGATTTTGGGGTACATGGGTATTTTTAGGGTTTTGGGGAACTGGGGTATTTTTAGGGTTCCGTTTTAAAATAAATAATTTAAATTAATTAAAAAAATTTATTTTAATAATTTTATACTTTTTTAATAATAGTTCTTTATTAATAATAGTTCCAAATATATATATGTGTACAAAATAATTATTTAAAATGTTTTAAATTTATTAAATTAATTAAATTTTTATTAATTAAATGTTTTAATAAAATAATATACTTACCTATACTTACGTTGTAATGGCATGCGTTGTAATAGCATCTGCTATGTAATGTCATGAGTTGTAAAAACATGCGTTGTAAATGCATCTGCGTTGTAAAAAATGCGTTGTAACGGTGTGCGTTGTAAAAGTTTGCGTTGTAACGTCATACATCCTCTAATGGTGTTTTGGAACACCTCGGCTGCTGAGGAGATTCCAAAGTTCAACCGCTTATATCGTCGTAGACCCAGATGGGTACTAAAAGTGGTGATGAAACGACTCTCCTCCGCCAATGGTAGCTGGTGGTATCCAGCGTTCAGATCAATCTTCGAAAACCACTTCGACCCATTTACGTCCGCAATAATATCCTCCATGGTAGTGGTCAGGTGTCTCTTCCTCCGGATCGCCATGTTCGGTAGTCGCATGTCAATGCACAACTGGATCTCACCCGGTTGTTTGGGCTTTTCCACAATGACCATTGGTGAAACCCACGGAGTGGGTCCCGTGACTTTTTCGATGACGCCTAAGCTTTCCAGCTTCTCAAGTTCTTTCTCCACCAGTGGACGTAAGTGGAACGGAATCCGACGATGTCGCAGGGATGTGGGGGTGACGGACTTATCGATGTGTAGTCTGATTGGTTCCCACTTTATGCAACCCAGGCCCCTGAAAAGTTTGGGGAATCGTCCCAGTAGCTCGTCCACCTGGTGTGCTCTGATACGGTTGGCAAATGCTATTAGCTTCAGGTCTTCGGCCGTGTGGCTGCTTAGCAGGGTGTCAACCTCTCTGCATATTATGTGGACTGTCGCCACCACCTCCGATTCATCAGCCTTGATGGGTATTGTAATTTTGCCTTTGAGGGGTAGTGGTGTATCCGCTCCATATACGAATATCCTCGTTTTGGACGGTAGCACCTGGGGGCGTGGGCGTAGTTTCCTGAATTGCTGCAAGCCCATGACATTCACGGTGGCCCCGGTGTCGATTATTGCCTTAACTTCGTTTCCAGCCATCTGCACAATACACGTCGGCTGTGGCCACCGCCGCTGTTTTAGTTCCCGCGCAAAAGAGACGATGTATGCCTCTTCATCCTCGGACTCTGAGTCTTCGTACATTGTGGGTAAGTGTTTCTCTGTTTTCAGTGATGGTGGCTCAACTAACGACAGCTGCCGAATTGCCTTGGTAGGTGTGCGTGTTTTACTGAATGTGTTTGACGTGTTCCTTCTTCGGCACACTGTCGCAAAATGGTTTGGAATCCCACAGTTTGAGCAGGTTTTGCCCTGGGTGGGGCAGTCTTTGGCCGCGTGGGGCTCGTGCCCGCAATACCCACACCGTGCCCGGGACTGGTCTTTCCGGTACTCCTTTTGGGGTAGTCCACGTGGCTGGGTCCTCACCGCGTCTGCCCGTTCACTCTTGATGGCCTCTGCTTTGCCTTGGGGTTTGTGGAGGGCTTGTTCCATGGCGGTGGCCCTGACGTTCGAGAGGTCATGGGACCTGGCCAGCACTAGGATGTCCTCAGGTGAGATCCCTGGGTTGCGTAGTATCGATTCTCTCAGTGCCTTGTCTCGACACCCTTGGATGATTTGCCTCCGTATGGCTTTCGGTTGATCCTCGTCCGTGCAGGAACTTGCTAGCTCCCTTACTCGAGCATAAAAACGGTCCATGGTCTCGCCTTCCCTCTGACGTGCTTGTCCCAGTTTGAATACTTCAAAGTCTAGGTTCAGCTGTGGGTCAAAATGACCGTTGAGGGCGGTTACAGCAGCGCCATAATCATCCGCCGCCCCCGTGTTAGGCAAGTGTTTGAATAGTCTAAATATCTCGTCCCCTGCGTAGTGTAGTAATAGAGACCTCTTCACTGCCTTGTCCGTCTCTCTCGTGAACACAAAGTAATTTTCCAGTCTCTCGAGCTATACCTTCCAACGTGGGGACGCTGTAGACGGATCCTCCATCTCGCTGAATGGTGGTATGACCCCAGACGCAGCATGTTGGAATGGAATGTTAATGGTGGCTGCTGGCGCGTCTTCATCCCCCATGGTGGTGGTTCGTCTGGATGATTACCCCTTCTTCCCCCTTTTCTACAGCCTTATTGGGGTAGTGCGTGTCCTCGCTGAGGGTTCCCGCCTTCCCACCAAAATCTGCGACGCCACGTGGCAGCTGGGCGGCCTACCTCAGCTCCGTCGAGTGTTCTCTGGGTGTGTAGAGATGTTGGAGTTCCTACCCTGGCCAGATCGCTGCTCACACTCCCTCCAGGGCGCAGAAGGGAGCAACAGGAGCCGTTTGCAACATCTCACTCGAGATGCGTGAGCTTTGATAGGGTACTCCGCGTACCCGCGACTCACACGAGATGCGTGAGGTAAGGCACCAGGTCGCACCGCTGGCCCGGTTCCTCTCCGTGACGCGCCGACTCCCGGGGGCAGGCCACTGGGGCCTCCAGCGATCCCCAAGATGGAGTGGCAGGGGTGACCAGGCGGGGACAGGCCAGGCCGGTGCCGGAAGCAGACACGCGGTAGGGCCGCGTAAGGAGACAGGGTGCTCCGCTTCGCTCCCCAGTGCACGGGCGAGGGTTGGGCCCCTCTGCTCGTCGCCAATGTTGTGGGCTGCTCTTGTGGGTGACACAGGCCTCACTCTGGCTCATGAGGCAGCGCCGGGGGCAGGTCGCGCAGCAGCAGGCAAACCACACCGACACAGTGCTGCAGTCGTAAGTGACGTCCTCGAACAGGGGTCCTTCTTTTATTTAACCCCGCAGGCCACGCCTGGCCTGCGGATGTGTGGATGCGTGTTTGCGTGCGACCACTAGACCGCTGGGGATATTACAACGTTCTGGGGGGACAGATGGAAGATTGCTGTCTGAGTCTGCTCCATCACTTTCCAGTTAGGTGCTTCTTCCACCAGCTTCGTTATCTGAGGGGGTGTGTCGGCTGATGCAGAGGTCTGCTGAACACCACCACCAATACCACTGCCTCCTTTCAAGCTGCCGCAACCTGAGTAAGTGATGGCCCAACAGATGGTCTATGTTCTCTGCGCCTAGTTTGCTTCTGTCTCTGGGGCTTTGGTTTCCGCTTGTCCACCACCACCCACACAGCTTCTCTGGCCAATCCTTTTTGCGTCTCAGTGAAGAAGAGTGCTTGATCATCTTTAATAACTTTGAGTTTTCCAGGAAACAGAAGCATAAACTGAAGATTCAATTTGTGGAGTTTCCCCTGACAGGGCGGAATGCCCAATGCTGTTCTTGGATTGCAGGAGTGTACTTCGCGAACAGCAAAACTTGAGTTATCTATGGTGACTGCACTCAATGCTCACACTTTCCACAGTAGTAGTTTTGGTCTTTTTAATGCAGCAACCTAACTACAATTGTCCTGGCAGGATTTATGATATGGGGACTGGCGTGGACTGTTTCCATGGCTGAGAAAATAGGTAGGCCCTCGGGAGCCACGGTGTGTCTAATCCAGTTTTAAGGATATACTTCCATATTAGATCCCTCTTTGCCCTCAGGATGGACAGCAATCAATGCATTGTTGTGCCAGAATCTCTCCTCCGCGTCTGTGGCACTGCATTCCAGAATTCTGATTCTTTCCAGCATTTCAGCAATCTTGGTCCTCAGTTTTGCTACCTCAGGAGCCGTTTCAGACATTGTTGACCATGTCTGTGACCATCTCGGATGATCTTTTCTAACCAGCTCTTAAAAGCCCCAAGTCCAGTGCCACTAAATCAAGTTTGAGTACCATCCATGAACACATATTTAAAAAAACAAAAACAGATCTTATTGGAAGAGGAACATGTGTCTTCTGTTATCCATTTTTAGTCCATGGACTAAAAAAAAAGGCAACCATAGAACTTTGATTGGATAGTCGTAAGAAATAATTTTCATTTGCAACTGCCATCACAGGCAATGTTGTTTGCATTCTGAAAATGTTCATGAAAGCCCACATAAGAACACAGGTTGAGCACATCCTGATCCCCAGGCCAGAGTGAGGGATCTCCATGGTTTCTCCTCATACTAAAAATTAAAAATGTGTCGATGTCACCTATAGTCTGTGGCCTCTGCACTGAAGCTGTTGAGTGTAGGGTCTACCTAACTGTGACTGTCATGGCTTGTGGGTAACAACTTGAAAGTGCCTAGTCTGCAGCTTTCATTGGTGGGCAACAAACTATAAATGTGATCGTAGGTGTATCAAGTCCACGGCTTAGTAGCAAGGCCGCAGGCTATTGTCGCTATTTCGGGTGTTCTGAATCTACAGCCTTAATAACTATTCTGTGGGCTACTAACACAGTTGGAGGCTGAGTAAAATGATTATAACTACTTTTAAAACCTAAAATATCCAATGGGTATGCAATGGCCTCAGTTTGAAATGTTAAAAGTGTCCTTCATATTGAACTCAACTTCTTTTTAGTGCACCGAGTCCTCAAATTAGGAACCTCTGAAAAAACTGTGAAATCCACAGGTTATGGTTAGGACTGCAATCCGTTACTTGAATGCCTATAGCCTCAAACTATTAATAGAAATAGAAATAAGTAACAGCATTCTAAAAACACAGGAGCACATACCCAAACCAGTAAATAATGCTACATTTATAGTCATTGCTTTGATAGTGTTAAGGATAATGTGCACCCTCTGATTTTGCACATATTGCACATATTGGCTCTGTAGTATATAGCTTTCGTAGGAATCAAGATATCCCAAGAATCGCCTTCTAGAAGTGTTTCAAGTAACAATATAAAAAAAGTAACACAATATTAATAAGTAACACTTTTATGAACCACAATCAGAAAAAAACATGAATACATTGAAAATAATTAAAACATAATCATAATGGAAAATAACTGTGTGGTGCAAAAAGAGCAACAACACAGTAAAAAGTTAGTGAAGCTTTAGGTGCACACATTGAAGAAAAACACATTATTTGATAAGAATAGGCTGCAATAAGCAGAAAAAATGGATGGGAAGAAATGTCTCTTAGGAAATTCAAAAATATCAGGTATGAGAGTTTAACTAGACAATGATTTGAGCAATCCATATTAGAGAACTACGTCAACGCTTCAACCCCAATGGTTTACTTTACAGGGGCCATCATCAAGACTAGATGTTAGAACACAGCTTAAAGGAGCACTTTATAAAGAAAGGGGAAAGAAAAAATATATTACCAATATTGTGTTACAGAGCAGGAACAAGTCCAATAAGCAAAAACAATCTAACCAAAAATTAGGTTTTCCAAAATATATTTTGAGGAAGAGCAAAAAATATTTAGTGTTCAAGATTGTCTCGCCAAGAAACACTGAAGGCACCTAAAGAGATGAAGAGAAAACAAAGAATTGAAAGGGAGCACCAACCCGACACAGATCCAAACCAAATAGGACAATTACCAGAAAGTAAAGTGGGGGATCCACCAACGACCTATCATAAAAATCTGGGAAAGAATCTGTATAAAACAATCCAATATGGAGCCTTAGCGTAAAAAAGGAATGATTAGCCCAGGGAACTTACTAAAGGAGGGAAGGATAAAGCGTAACAACTTACTTGGTATAGGAAACCAAATGAATCTAAGGTAGAGCATGCATAAAGAAGACACCAGCATAGAACCACTAGAGCAGTCAGTCGACGGCGGGATAACACAACCAATTAGACCGCAGGCCCAAAGATGAAGGGGCAATCCATAACAGTCATCAGCAAAAGGAGACCCCTGGCAGGTCTAACTATGCAAAAAAGAAAAGGTGAAAACAGGTTAGGTAGAAGAAGTAGTAGTAGTAGTAAAGAACCCTCATTTCATCAACAGTGTGAAGTCAAGCATTACTCCTGAAGCATATTTCAAGTCAGTAGATATGGTAAAAAAAATCATGGCAAGGATACAGGCAAGGGTCAAGGTGGCAAGCTCAGCCATTTAGACTGAGTGGACCTGAAGCAATATCGGTTGTTATCAACTTCATGTAAAGTATGTACAGCATGCCCAGCTACAAGTTCTTCACTGTCATTACTGAGACAAGAGCCATCAACAAAATAAACAAGCTGATGGGTATTGATGCATCTGATTAATTAATATGTGGTTTGGCCAAGTGTTCAGTTACCAGAAGAGAATCATGGGGCTCATCACCTTCGAAGGTGAGCATCAATGAGGCGTGTTTCAAAGCAAGGCGGTGTATCTAAATGATATGGAATGCAGACAACAGTAAACTGTAGTATAAGGACAATGTGGCAATGGAAAGATGTTGAGTTTTCATAGTGAGCAGAAGGGCAATCAAAGCAAGGCGGTGTATCTAAATGATATGGAAAGCAGACAACAGTAAACTGTAGTATAAGGACAATGTGGCAATAGAAAGATGTTGAGTTTTCATAGTGAGCAGAAGGGCAATCAAAGCAAGGCGGTGTATCTAAATGATATGGAAAGCAGACAACAGTAAACTGTAGTATAAGGACAATGTGGCAATGGAAAGATGTTGAGTTTTCATAGTGAGCAGAAGGGCAGCCAAAGTTTGGAAAGCTGCAGCAATATAAGTGGAGTCTAACATAATATTCTATGGAGCCTCAGCAAGGTGATCAGCAGCGGCAACAGATTGCAAGGAAGGTGGAAGCCCTACAACCATAGGGGTCGATTACGGATGATTGATAGGCAATTGGCCTTTTTTGGTCCCTGTTATCCTGCACCATCATGGAAATACAGTATAAAAGGCTTACTGTAATCTGGAAGCCACAGTACGGGTGCAGAGGTTAGAGCCTGCTGAACTCGTGCAAATGATTGTTCTCCCTCCTCAGTCCAGTGCAAAGCTCCTGTGGTGTCTTTTTTGCCATCATTTTAGAGGGGTCTTCCCATGGCAGCAAAACTCAGAACCCGTTGTCTACAGTGTCCTGCCATTGCCAAGAAAATGTGTCACGGGGCAAGGCAATTTACGGGTGGCTTCCTGTCGAATGGTTGACATATGGTGCTCTTCAGCTGAAATGTTGTTACCTAAATATCATATCAGGAGACAAATTCATAATTTTCCTTTTGAACCCTAAGCTCCTTTTTAGCCAATTTGGTTAGCAAATAACTAGAGTCCACTTTGCATTGTTCCAAAGTTGCAGAAGCGAGTAGCAAGTCATCAACATGTTGTACGAAAGTGGAATTATCAGGTAAGAGCAAAGTGTCTTAATCTCATTTTAAAGCATTGGAAAAGATGAAAGAAGACTACATAAAGCCTACGAGAGCCTTTGCCACATTCGCTGGGATCCTCCAAATTAGAATCAAGAAAGGAATTGACTCTTCATGAATGGGAATTGAAAACTAGGTGGAACACGGATCTACCTCAGTAAACCATCGGGCAGTCACTGGTATACAAGCAAAGCTGGTGAAATGATTGGGCACTATGGAGAGACTGTGAATAACCCATGCCGTTAATAGCGCAGAGATCTTGGGCCCAGGGGTACACATTGGTCATGCCTGACTTTTTTGATAGGAAAAATAGGAGTATTACATTTACTCATTGTGGGCACTAGAACATCTTGTTTAATAATCACAGGTTGAATTCCGGCTTTTGCTTCAAGTAGTAAAGGATACTGTTAAATGGGGTGGTTTTGTCATGGGATTTGCCGTAATTGGGTCTATTTACAAGATGCAAAGAGTAGACATGTGTGCAAACAGATAAGTTATGATGTCAGCACTTTTGGAATCACATTTAGCAATCTGATTATCTGACTCGCATAGCACCACTGATAACTCATTTTCGTTCATTTATGGGATGTTTAATAACCCCAGAATTTGCTCAGAATAATTGTACAGTTCCGTTTACACAAGTCTCTACCCAACAGATTTATAGGGGAAGTAGAGCTTACCAAGAAGGCATATTTGTCAGTAATGGGACCCAATGTAATAAACTCTGGGTCACTAATGTAGTTGGAAACACCTTGGTTTGAGATGTGGCCTGTATCGACAGACAAGCCTGAGAGAGCTATTGGTGGGAACTCAGGTGTTGTAAGGGTTGATGGACTGGTGCTGGTGTCAATAATGCATGAAGTAGGCTTACCATTAATCATACTTTTTTATTTAGGGGGGCTTTTGTTTAACAGGCATTATGGTATTCATAGCGCAGTCGGCACCTCCTGGGCTATCCGAGCAATTAGGATCCTAACTGCATGACCTGAGTAACCCGAGAGAGTCGGGTTGAGGAGGAATACCCTGAGGTTAGGTTGGAGCAGTCTCTTTTCTAATATACCAATTGAGCACAAATGAAACATTTGGCATATTGCTCACCTCTTCCCCTTCCATCGCTTCAGTCTCCCCACCCCCCTCCTTGTCCACTCAGCTTCCGCCACGGCGACATGTTAGTGTAATATCGGCATTCAACATGTCTGTGGGATACCTAATATGGCGGTTGCAATTGAGGTTCAAGAGCAGTCACGAGGTGAATAACCGCTAGAATGTTCTTCAAAATATTGACTATGGTGGTTGCAAATTAATATGATTTATTTACGTGGGCTCCGCTGTTTAAACGTTCTCTTTTTTTGTCACCTATTAGCTGTCTGATAAAGTACTGGAACATTTATGATGAAGCCGAAAATATGACTTTGAGTCTCTGACATTTTCAAATAAATTTATATATTGTTAGTGACAGATTGCTTTCCTTGGCTCTAGACATTTAGCCGCACTGCTTGCCAAAAGTGCTCCAGATGTGCAGAAAGTAGCCGTCCGCCAGATGTACACTGGCATGTCTTCCCATAATCAACAGCTTGTTTAGTATTATTAAACAGTTGAACGCTCCCCGTTATCAGCCATCATTTAAACTAAAACCTTCTTCGCATATTACCTAACATGGTGAAAATTAGTTTCGCTAAAAGTGGAAACTACCCGACAATGTTTAAGGAAAGTAACTGACACAATAATATCATTGACAACAGAGGTTCACCAGCAACCATTAAATAGTAATTTTTGTTAAGCTGTATGATTTATCAGCGCTTCGAAGTAGCGTAAACATGCCTCTGCTTAACACGAGTCTTTTTTGCTTATGAGTGTAAAAAATAGTCTCGGCAGAGGAGAGTTGCTGCTTCGGATTTTTAGACTCCGAAATTGTCATGTGCAGTAAAGAAACAAATTGATGCACAGCAGCCAAAGATTCCGTGACAATCAGTGTGGAAATCAGAAAAAGGAAAAACAGGTTAATTCAAAATACGTGGAGATGAGTGGAGAGGAGTTTTGCCCGCTTTATGAGCATATTTATACTGTATTCAGGGTCTTCATACAGGCAAGTTGTGCACAGTTGCTGATCACGTTAATATCCTTGCACACTAGTTCAGAGGAACGTTTAAAAACCAGCATTGTGCATTGGTAAAGTCAATCAGTCTGGCGTTTATCTGAAAGTGCCTCCATTCATCCATGCACTCACTCATCCATCCGTCCATATACTCAGTCACATATAAATCCATTGACTCATTCTTGCATTAGTTCACTTGGCTATCCACCATATTTCACGCACAAAGAAACAAATCAGTGTCGAGGCATTTTCAATTATAAGTCAGACCAAGTAACTTTGCTGCTAGTCCGTAAGGGGTGTTAGAGAGCTTCAGGCTCTAGTGATAGTGAGTAATGAGATGTGGGAGTTATGTTGATATTGTGTGACTGGTAGTCTGTGAGTGGTCCAAGAGTGCTTCCAGTTGTAACTGCTTGTTGGTGAGGCGTGCAAGTGTGTTATCAGTAGTTTGTGATTGCTAGCATGTGAGTGCTTCTAATCACTGGTGGCTGGTGCCATTTGAAAATGGTGGGGCAAGTTTGCCAGTCCATCCCATCTTCGGAGCAAGAGTTTGGTTTGCTTAGTTTTATAGGTAAATATCGAAGATCTAGAAAGAATAGGACTAGGGCCAGAACAGAGCCCTACAGAGGCCATCATAAATTCCTTTGCTTCTTGATGGACGGCCTTTGTCCAAATAGATTCATGAAATGCTCTAAGCATTGAGAACAGGTCTAGGGGGATAGTCCAAGTAGCTGGCTTCCAACTGAGTCACTAAGTGGAAGGCTGCTCGGAGTCTACAAAACAACTGAACAGACACTTGTCTAAGCTCTAGCCCACAGTGCAAAAAAGGTGATTTCTGGTGTTGTGATCTTGACGAAAACCACTTAGCTCAACAGGCATAAGCTCATGAGTCAAACCCCATTCATTCAGCTGATGACCTATAAATGCAGCAGCGTTGGAGAACTGCACTAGCTCCCGGCCAGACATAATTGTTTTTTTTTGTAAAATTTTTATTTATTGCATGGTAAACAGAAAGAAGGAAATATAGAGAGAGAAAGAGAGGGGAAAACAAGCGGCAATAGCGCAGTATTACATATGCAGGAGTGGGAAGAGTCCCCAACAGTCGCATCTGCTAGGATGGTTTCCAACAGTTAGGCTGTCCTAGGTGCAAGGAAAGCCAGCAACAGTCCAGGAACTGATAATCATACGTTTCTGGAAGTCTCGGCTGCCTCCTCAAGGGAGAAAGTCAATCTAGCAAGTTCATGGGTCTCCAGAGCCCCCGGGTAAGCAAAATCTCCCCGCAGCTATGCAGTGCCGAAACGAATACAGAACCCCCCCCCCCTCCAAACTCCCCCCATCCCACCACCCCGAACACCCCCTCCCCCCAAGGTGGTGGCGCCAACATACATTCTCATTCACAGTCGCACTACCACTCAAGCTACTTAAATCTGAAAAAGATGAAGGGCTCGCAGGGCTGATGGGCAGACCGCAGACGGCAATCCTCGCAATAAGAACCGGACCAAGGGTCCCCACCGAAACATAAAGTTCTTAAAGTTGCCCAGGAAGATGTCCGCCATTCTCTCCATGCTCATCAACCTCCACAGCTTCGCGTGCCACAAAGATAGAGCCAGGGCCGTCGGTTTCTTCCAGGCCGCAGCCAAAGTGAGCTTAGCTGCTCCCAGACAGAGCCACAATATTTGTTTGTCCGCCTTCGTTTGGTGCTCCAATAGTGGGTCCCGAAGGCCCAAGATGACAAAGGCCAAGGAATCCGTGATCGGATACCCCAATATTTCTTTGATATGTGACAAGATCTCGGTCCAGAAGGGCCGTATAACCGGACAATCCCACCAAATGTGGCTAAAATCTCCTAGCAGACCACAGCCCCTCCAACAGCGGTCCGAAGACGCCGGGAAGATGCAATGCAGTTTTGAGGGGTACAGGTACCAGTCAAACATAGTTTTAAAGTGGGCGTCCCGTAGATCCACTGAGTGATTATGAGCCCTAATGTCACGCCAGAGACCCTTCCATTCTCCCTCCGTGATATCCCTACCCAGAAGGCCCTCCCAGTGGTCCATGTAACGTGGACCGGGAGGGATCACCGTACGAAGCAAGAGTTTATATAAAAAAGAAATCGTTCCCTTCATCGTGGCTGTTCGTAAGAGAAAGGCCTCAAAGAGTGAGGGCGGTCTAAGTCGCCGCTTCCCGCAGGCCCGTCGAGGTGGCCCAGTGGATCAGTTGGGCATACCTAAAATGCTCCGTAGAAGGAAGGCCATAGTCATGCATGCAATTAGGAAATGAGAGGGGCTCCGTGCCGTGAAACAGGTGCGTAAGGGCCCTACAGCCACCCTCTCTCCAGAGTCGAAACGGCCCCTCTTGCAGCGCCGGTGGAAAGGCCGGATTAAAATGCAGAGGAGAGGGGAACGTCGTCCAGCGTTCATCCCCCGTCACTGTGTCCCACACCTTAAGGATAGTGCCCGTGGGCGTGCTGATGAAAGCGTTTCTGGGCCTGT
Organism: Lissotriton vulgaris; assembly: GCF_964263255.1. NCBI lineage: Eukaryota > Metazoa > Chordata > Amphibia > Caudata > Salamandridae > Lissotriton > Lissotriton vulgaris. The sequence goes on along the minus strand of NC_141689.1, from coordinate 413,937,560 downwards.
CCACTTTTGGTTTCCAGGCCAGATCCCAAATCGACCTTCCCGCCACACTCCTGTCCATGTGCTGCCAGTGCTTCTCAGACTCTTGCTGTGACCATTCCACCAGCACCCGCAACTGTGCCGCTTTATAGTACAAGTGCATATCAGGGAGACCAACCCCCCCCTCCTCCCGCGGGCGCCGCAGAGTTGCATAGGAAAGGCGTGCCCGGCCTCCCTGCCAGATGAATTTCAGCAATAGAGTCTTAAGGCGCCGGAAGAAGTCCATCTCTTTAGGAATGGGGAGCGCCTGGAAGAGGTATAGAAATCTGGGAAGGAGAACCATCTTAATGGCATGGATCCTACCTAGCCAGGAGAAGTATTTCGGCTTCCATCGGTCCAGTTCCCCACGTACCGCCGATAGAATAGGAGGGAAATTTGCTGCGAATAGGGACCCAATGGAAGGTGTCAAACGCACACCCAGATAGAGCAGGGAGGCAGGTGCCCACGCCAACGGCGTAAGCGGGCGGAGTCGCTCCATCTCGGCCGGCGGGAGCGTCAGGTTCAAGATATACGATTTGCCGAAATTAACTTTGAATCCGGCCACTTCCTCATAGTCAGAAAGCAATGATTGAATATGCGGCAGAGATTGAGCTGGGTCCCCCAGCGACAGCAACACATCGTCCGCGAAAAGGGAGATTTTATGCTGTTCCCCCGTAAAGGGGATTCCCTTTATTTGCTCCCTCTCACGCACCGCCAGGGCCAGTGGTTCAATGCTCAAAGCAAAAAGGAGGGGTGATAGAGGGCAGCCCTGCCTAGTTCCCCGGGAGTGAGCGAAACTGGCGGAGCGGTGACCATTAATTACCACCCTGGAGTTGGGAGTGCTGTAGTTCGCACGAATCATGGTGATAACTTGGCGTGAGAAGCCAAAGGCCTCCAGGGTGCGGAATAGGAATCCCCAATCCACTCAGTCAAAGGCCTTTTCTGCATCCAACCCCACCAGTACTGCCGGGATACGGAACCGAGAGGCCTTCTCTACAAGATGTATAACTCTTCTCAGATTGTCATGCGTCTGGCGGCCCTTAATAAATCCCGATTGATCTGGGTGTATTGTTGTCGGCATCAGGTCCTGCAGCCTGCGCGCTATGATGGTGGAATATAGTTTAGCATCAACATTGAGAAGAGCTATCGGACGATATGACGAGCACTGAGATAGATCTTTACCCGGCTTTGGGAGCACCGTGATCACTGCTTCCGCCATGGAGCCCGAGGTTCGGCCCGTGGCTGCCATTTCGTTGAAAAGGGGCACCAAGATGTCACAGAGTTCCGATGCAAACGATTTATAGAACAGCACCGTGTATCCATCGGGTCCCGGTGCCTTGTGGAGCTTCAGATCCCTGATAGCATCCAACACCTCTGATCTGGCAATGGGGGCAGCAAGATGGTCATTCCACTCCTTTGACACCCGCGGGATGGGAAGGTCAGCCAAGAAACGATCCTGAGCCACTGGATCCAAGGAGTCACCCCTATACAGTGCCTCATAGAAACGGCCAGAGATAGTGGCCTTGTCCCCATCTCTGTGGTGTAACGACCCTGCGGGGTCCAGGATGCCTCCAATATAGTCTCGCTCCCTTTTGTCCCGAAGTTGACGGCCAAGTGCTTGCCTATTTTATTCCCCTGCGAGTAGGAAGTACGCCGAAGCCGAAGGAGGGTAAATTCCGCGCGGTTGTTATAATGGGCCTTCAATTTACCCCTTACAGCAGTCAGTGGTCTAAGGGTCAATCTAGACAGATTGGATTTGTGGGCTTGTTCTAGGACCGCCAGTTCCGCCACTAGATCTTCCCGCTCCTTCCTCCTTAACCTATTGAGGTTGCCGTTGAGACTGAGGCAGGTGCCCTGCATGGAGGCCTTACATGCATCCCAAGTGTTAAAGAGGGAAGTGTCCGAAGCTGGGTTGAGGGCCAGGAAGTCCCCAATCGCTTTTCGCAGTTCCCTACAGGAGGTGTCATCCCGAACAAGGGCCGGCGGGAAATACCATCTCCTTGTCCCATCTCCTCCAGTCGGCCAGTGGAGCCCCAGCACCAGTAGGCTATGATCAGACACCGAAAGAGGGAAAACGCTAGAGTCACGGACATCTCCCCTGAGGGCCTGGCTTACAAAGATATGATCGAGTCGGGTATAGGTATGATGGACATGAGAATAAAATGTGTAGTCTTGTGTGTGTGGATGCAGGAAGCGCCAGCTATCAATCAAACCAAGGTCACCCATGCTGTGAGTGTCCTCAGAAAAAAACCCAGTGCCCGTTCTCCGAGCCCTAGAACAGTCCAAGCCCTCATCCCATACCATGTTGAAATCCCCCATAAGAATCACATGCCCCTCAACAAAATCCCCCGCTCTGTCCAACAGATCGCGGAGAAAACCATTCTGCCCCGAGTTAGGGACATACGCCACAACAAATGTACAGCTTGTGCCATGAAGCACCCCCTTGACCATCAACCAACACCCCTCCTTGTCACAGCTGACCCCCGTAGGTTGGAAGTGTAGGGACGCTCGGAACATAAGTGCCACCCCTCTATGTTTAGTAGCTGCAGAAGACCTATAAATGAGCGGGAAGTGCCTATGACGCAATCGAAGCTCATCTTTACGCGCCAAGTGAGTCTCTTGGAGTCCCACAATGTCTAAGTGGTGATCGGAGATGTATTTCCAAATTTTTGGGCGCTTCTGGGGTGAGGTGAGGCCCTTCACATTCCAAGTCCCCACACTAATCGGCATGGGAATTAATCAGACTCCCCCCCTGCATGTACGTCCCAATAATCTGCCTACGCTCCCATCCCCCCAAAGGCAGCCAAGCAGATCCCCAAGCCCCAAGCCGCCCCAGATTGTCACTGAGCACCGTGCTCCTCCCAGAGCCCAGAACCCCAGGTTCAGCGACAGCTCCCACCCAGTTAGCAAGCCCTCCCAGGAGCCCGACAGACAAGATCACAATCAACGCAAGTGAAAAAAGACCGAAGCATACTGCACAAACATTCCAGACGCCACCACCTAGCAGCCCAACTCCGCCCCAGTCTCCCAACACCCCCCCTCGCCAAAGCCCCAAAGCATCCCCCCGCCTCCCACCTCCAAGACCAAAACCAAACCCAAAAACAACCAAATGTACTTAGCAGTTCGTGAAAATCCTCCTGGGTTGGGGCCGGGGAACCATAGTTGGAGCCCCAAGAGACCACGGACCGGGGTGTCTTCTCCAAAAGTACAATTAAACCCATGGTACCTAAAGTCATGCGCCCCTCCGGCACCTACCAGCTGGCGGCTGATAGATCAAGCAGCTCCTGAGCTTTGCTGGGAGGACGCCAAAGTCGCCAAAGCCACCAAGGCCACAGCATCTCCCCTCTCCAGCAAGCTAGTCGAGCGGTCAGGCCGTCTGGTGTCCAAATCCGGGCCCACCCTCTGCCATGAGGAGGAGCGCCTGCGCCTCCGTGGCGGCGAGCCGCCTGCTTCCTGCGAAGGGGTCACGTCGTCCAAGCCCAGGAGATCCTTTGCCACTTGGAAAGATCGAATCTGTGCCAGTCTGTTCTCCCACCGAAAGATGATGCGAATGGGTGGCCCCATGAGTAGGAAATACCACGCGCCCGAAGGAAGGCAGTCACTGGGCGGAACTCCTGCCTTTTCTGGAGGGTCGAAGCCGCCAGGTCTTGGTAGAGCTGCGGACTGTGCTCCCGAAATTGCAGTGAAGTGATGGTCCGTGCCTTCCGTAAAATGCGTTCTTTTAGTTGGAAATCATGAACACAGACTAGTATGTCCGGAGGTGGCCCCCCTCTCCTCGGCAGCCCAACTCTATGCACCCTGTCCATTCTGATTTCCTGGACGTCATCGTCGCCCAGCACCTGCAGGAAGAGGGCCTGGACATAGCCCCGAAGATCCCCTGCTTCTCCGTCCCATGGTACCGCGCGAATGCGGATGTTGTTCCTGCGGGAACGGTTTTCCAGGTCTTCCGCGTGAGATTGGAGGTCCAGGTTTTGCTCCGTCAGCCGAATGATGTCTTGCTGTAACTGGTGGACATTGTTCGCCATACTTAAATCGTGATCCTCCAGGGTAGCCACCTGCTCCCCGATACCATCCACATCCCTCCGCACCTCCCAGAGGTCCGATGCAAGTTGGGCGCGTAGTTCCAAAATGTCTTCCTTAATGGAGGCAAAGAGCTCCGTCATTAAGGCCTTAGTCGCTGGGGCCTCATCATCTGACTTCTTGGGCGACGCGCTGGGTCCCGGGGATGCCGGGTGTTGAGTAGATTTCTCCGCACCCTCTTTCCCTGGCTTCCCCTTGTTGCGGGATGCGTTTGACATCGTGGCACTTTTCACGGGGCGCGGCGTTCCCCTAGCTCCAGGTGGCGACTCCGGTACTCCAACAATCTGCCACCTTCCGCCGGCGCCCAGTGTAGGTGCACCACACAGGCTGCGCTATCAATTCCCCTGCGGTAGCTCTCTCAGGGTGGGCCCAACGCCGCTCAGCGCACCCTCACCTGTAGTCACAGCGAGAGAGCGCGGCAGTCCCCACACTAGGCCCTCCAGATGCCAGACGGCTACGGCAGTTGCGGCAATCCAAGCTAGGGCAATCCAAGCTCGGGGCGACGGGGAAGAGTCCATGCAATCACCCAATCCGCACTGCCATCGGACTGCGATGGAATCGCCAGCTCCTCCCCTCCAGTAGGCCTCGCTCCGGTGCGGCCACCCCGCAATCTCCAATCCCGTTCTGGACCCTCAGCAATCGGTAAGGCCCAAAACCGGTAGATTCCTTCCGTCAACACTCCGCGACCGCCTCCGGCACTCTTCGTAGCAGCGCAGCAAGATCAGGCCCAGTAGCAACGCAAGGCCGGGGATCACAGGCCTGCGGATCTCAAAACCACCACTCCCTGTCGAGGCCGATTGCAGGTGCACCCCACTGTGCAGCTGTGTCAGTTCGTAGGCTTCAGTCTCTCAGGATGCACCCCCCGGCGCGGCAGCGCGACTCCAAAAACCTTGATGCGCAGCCACAGTAGGTAAGCTCAATGGGTCGCCTGTGGGGGGCCCTCGGGTGCACGGTATCTACCCTCGGCCAAGCAGGGCAAGGCAGAGCGAATGGGGAGAGTCCACGCGGCCACAGTGTCCTCTCTGTCCCCAGGGCCGGTCCGGAAGTGCCCCCCCCTTAAGTCTGGCAAGCCTCGCTCAATTTCAGTGTCCCCGCACTATCCAAGGCAGTACGGTCCCTCCAGCAACCGGCAGGCCGAGGTGCACAGTTCCGGGGCTCCTTCGGGCACCACTCCACTCCTGCCCCCAGCACTCTCCTTAGCCATGCATACCAGGTCGAGGATCCCGGCCTGCAGCCCCCGGGGCGCCACGATCCCAATACAGCTGCCGCCGGGTCCGGATACCCTGCTGGGTCCTACCTCACCCCCACGGAGTCACTGCCGCTGGGGAGGGAAGCCTCCCGAAATCCCAGTCACGCCGGAGCAGTCCGAGAAGGGCGGGGGGAGGGGGGCCCAGCGCCGTCTTTCCGCCGGGCCTCGCCGGTCCGCACCGTCGGAGAACACCCAGTGGTTGCGGCCCCCGACTCCAGTGGCGTCCCACCGCTCCAGCACCCCACACGCTGGCCGGACAGGCAGAAGAGTCGGTGCAGCGAACCTCGGATCCGCCCCCGTTCCGTCGCAGGGTCCGCGCTGAGCAGCTGCGTCTGGGGTCCGGAAGTCCAGCCTCTTCAGTACGCCAGGCCGGGGATCGCAGGGCCGCACGGCGTCACAGCTCCTGAGACCTCGTCAGACCCTCCAACAGTCTTGCTTTTGGCACCGGAGTCGACCCCCACTCCTCTTGGAACCGAATCTGTCCCCGTGAGACCTCAGAGCTTGCCGCTAATCTCGCTGGACAAGGCTAAGCAGGGCTCGGCGCCGGAGGGACTTAAAAGACGTCTCACTCCGTCGCCATCTTGGCCACACCCCGACATAATTGTTTTTAAATCACTTTGCATTACGTCCAAGGCAATGCATGGCCAAGGACCTGCTTTCCTGAGGAAAAGTTTCAATTGGTACAGGCCTGACAGGTCCCTTCGCTCAGCCACTGCCAAACTGGTGACAGTGTCCAGGTTTCGTTGCATGTTCTGGGGCGGCAGGGGCTTTGTGCTGGGAGCTGCCAAAAACTGGATTTCGCTTCCATTATACATTAAAACCATGCCCAATCTATTTGCTTTCCAGAAGGCCCTGAAAATGTGGCTTTTTTCTGCACAATAATCGTCACAGTGTGGGGTATCATTCTATTGGTACTCAACTAGCGTCAATATGCCGTACGGGTAATTGAGCGCTCTATAAATATAATAACATAGGATGTGTCCTTTGAATATACTTTGGTAATGATATCAGTAAGACTAATGACCATATACTTTGTGGGCAGGATGTGTACTCCAGTATTAGAACTTTTATAGATTTACATGCTTTAATCATTTCCCATCGTTCCGATGGGAGTCCCTAGTACCTTAGAAAAGTAACATCATTATAGACAATAAACATAGAGACGTTGGACCTTTTGGTTTAATAATGTATCCTAGTCATTTATTTTATTTCTTTTTTATTTTAGAGGTTTTATATACCGCTGGCTAGACCCAGAGGTATCAGAGCGCTTTACATAAGTGTGATGACAGTAACGGTACAACAATAATAATTCAATAGCATGGAATTCAAACTGGTTAATAAAGGAGACATTGTTTACGCTTATACAAAACGAGAATAACAATTAGATAATACAAAAAGCTATTTACATATAAACATAAGGCACATTTGGTGAAATGATATATGAGAGGAGGTAGGAGTAGAGGGCTGCAGGTAGAACTAAGTAAGACATTAGGCAAGAGGTGGAAGACAGAGGGAGAGGTGAGTAAGATGGAAGAGAAGGAGGTGTGTGTGGAAGGGGAGGAGCAGAGGGTAACAAAGGGGCAAGTGCAACAGTATCAGAGTAAGAAGAAAGAGAGGTGGGATGGAGGGGGACAGTAAGAGAATGGAGGGAGGGCCTAAATGGGGGTAGGAAGGGGGTGGGCTTGCAGGGCAACTGTTATGACCCCCAGTAATTATTGAGTAGATGGCATTTGAGGTCTTTTTTGAAGCGGATGTAGGAAGGGTTACATCGCAGGTCTTTGAGGAGGGCATTCCAGATGTTTGAGGCATTACCGGAGAAGGAGAGAGCTTGTGTGCTTTACTTATTTAGCAGGGGAGGGACGAGGAGGAGAGCGCTGGTACTTCTCATCAGCCGTGAGCTGCCCGCTTTGCTGAGTTTATTGGAGAGGTAAAGGTGGGCATTTTGATGGAGGGCTTTGTGTGTAATGCAAGCAGTCTTGTAGGAGGATCTACCTTCAATGGAACCCATTTAAGGGTTTTAAGGACTGGGGAGATGTGGTCGGGAGGCTTGCAGTCGGTGACGAGCCTGGCAGAAAGGTTGAGCACAGATTTGAGTGGGGCTAGGTGAATCTTTGGAATTTCGGTGAGGATGGCATTGCCGTAATCAATTCGCGAAAGGACCAGTGATTGCACAACTAATTTAAAGTCATCATTATTTATTATTTGTTAAACTTATCAAGCACACAGCTACCCAAAAAGGGTTTCCGGCGCCAAGACGGTGCGTACCACAGAACAGAACCATTAGAAGATGTTACTGATCAAACAACCAGGTTTTGAAATTTTTTCGGAAGCGCGAATAGTTGTCTTCTTTCCGAATAAAGTTGGGGAGAGTATTCCTAATAGATGGGCCTAAATAAGAGAATGATCTACCTCCCATTCTAGAAAGTTTAAATCTAGGCACACAGAAATTAGCCGCGGTTTGAGATCGTAAGTGACGGGCGGGTACATAGGGACGAACTAACGCTTGAAGATATTTGGGAGCGATGCCAGCTTTTATTTTGAACATATAGCTCAGGGCTTTGAATTTAATGCGATTTTCTACACTGAGCCAATGTAGATCACGTAGGTGGCCTGAGTTACTGGAATTTTTTGGAACCCTACAAAGCAAACTGGCGGCAGAGTTCTGGATAAGCTGTAATCTATGTACCACAGCCTTGTTTGACCCAAGATAAAGAATGTTACCGTAGTCAAGTCGAGATGTAATGAGGGCATTGACTACGGTCTTTTGGGTAGGAACAGGCAGCATCCAAAGGATTTTCCTGAGCCACTTTAGGATGGTGAAACGTAGGGCAGCTACTTTCCCAGTTTGTTTTTTCATGGACAGAGTACTGTCCACAATGACACCCAGGTTACGAACATGGCTGGTGGGGACAGGGAGATTGCCCATTTGGGTAGGCCAGTGAGAAGATCCCCAAAGATCTTTATGATGTCCCAAAATGAGAACCTCCTTCTTATCTCCATTTAACTTTATTCATTTGGAATGAAGGGTTTAATTTTTTTGAGATGGCGAAGAGTGAAGATGGCTCCTTTAGCCGAGCTTTTAATGTGGCCATTGAGAGTTAGGTTTTTATCAATGGAAATTCCTAGAGATTTTAATGAGTTTGATAAGCAGAGTGAACAATTGAGAGCATTGAGGTCTGAGATCCAGGTTTTGATGGGGAGAGAGTTATTTTTAGGGGAGAAGAGAATGATTTCCTTTTTGTTAGGGTTTAGTTTGAGATGATTTAAATGGAACCAGGATTGGACCTTTGTCAGGGTGTTGTTGCGGTGTAGGACATCCAAGTGAGATTTAATCTTATAGTAGAATTGGGTGTTTTGGCATAGAGGTGGTAATTGATTCTAGCTTGTTTTAGAATGAGGGTGAGGGGTTCCATAAAGAGATTGAAGAGAGAGGGTGGGAGAATAGATCCCTGAGGAACCCCTTGAGAGACCGCTGTGGGATTAGATAGGCAGTCTTGGAGTTTGATTTGCTGTGTACGGTGTTGGAGATAGGAGACAAACCATTTGTGAACAGAAACACCGAAGCCAAAACGATCTCTGAGCACATTGAGAAGAGCAGAGTGGTTAACTGTATCGAACGCTGCGGAAAGATCAAGCAGGATTAGTAGGCAAGTTTCGCCATTATCAATGGAGTGGTGAATGTCATCTATTATGTTTAGCATGGCAGTTTCAGTACTGCAGCTTTCCTAAAGCCTGATTGTTAAGAACCCAGTAAGTTGATGTGTTTGTTTGGAGCAGGGCACATTTTCTCAAGGGTTTTGGAAAGCAAGGGGAAGTTAGAGATGGGACGTAGATTGTTTAGGTCGTTAGGGTCGGCATTAGGGTTTTTAATAGTGGGTGTGATTTGTCTGACTTGGAGGGAGATAGGGACACAGCCTGTGGCAACGGAGGTGTTGATTATTGTGTTCCAAGGTGGAGCAATGATGTGCTTTAGGTCATGGATAAGGTTTGAAAGGAGGGGGTCTTTGGTGTGAGAGGACGGTTTTATTTTGGCAATGATGTTAAGAACGTCAAACTCAGTAATAGGGTGGTAATTATGCCAGGAGGCATTGTTTTTAAGTTGAGTGTAACAGTGGTTGGTTTCAGGGGATGTGTTGGTGGGTAAGTGTTGGGAGTAGTCAGGAGGAGGGGTGGTAGAATGTAAGTGTAAGGAGTAATTAGAGGTAGGTGTAGTAGTGGGCAAGTGTGAGTTGAAATCAGGGAATAAGGGAAATAAGGTATGAGCTATTGATACGATATCAGCAGTATATTGTGAGTTAGTAGGGATTTGAGTTAACAGGAATAATTGATCAATTTTGGCCATTTTTGTTCAAGAAGAAGTTGGCAGTTTCTTTGCATTTAGTTGTTGAAGCCGTCAGTTTTGGGGGCAGAGGATGTTTGGTTACAAACAATGTTGAACAGTTCTCCAGGTCTATTTTTGGCCCGGTCAAGTTGTGAACGAAAAAAGGAAGCCTTTTCTTTAAAAATGTGTTTCTTGTATGAAGATCTGGCCAATCTGAGGTGTGCCAGATGTGAGGGAGATGGATGAGGTCTCCTTGTTCTTTCCATCAGTCTAAGTGAGAGTCTTTCATTGTTGAGTTCTTAGTTGAACCATGAGTTGGATGGGATACTTCTTAGATTTTTTAGTTTAGGTGGGGCCATTGGGTCTAGGACATCGGAAACAACTTTGTTAAAGTGTTTGTTAAGCTCATTAGCATTTTGGGAGAATGGGATGAAAATAACTTGGGCTTGGAGTTTAGACTCCAATTCTCCAGGGGGGATAAGGTTTAGATTTCTAGTCAATTTCTTAGGTTTAATGTTTTTAGTGGGTGGCGATGTGGGTGTTGTAGCGATGGTGAATAATATGAGGTGGTGGTCAGACCAGTCTATGGGGATGATGTTGGATAGGCAGACCAAGTCATTGTTAGTTATAATGGCGTCAAGGATGGCTCCTTTGGTGTGAGTTGGGGACTGGCACAGCTGTTTAAGGTAATTAATCTCAAGATGATTGGTGAGGTTAAGATCTCCAAGAAATAGATTATTGGAGTTAGATATGGACGATTGTGTTAGAAGGTCAGATATTTCTTCGGCGAAAGGAAGAGGTTCTCCTGGAGGGTAGTAAATATTATGTAAACAATTTGAGTGTGCACTTTTAGTTCAGCTTCAAGGTATTCAAAGGTGGAGTGATTGGAGTTTTTAACAAGGGAGAGCTGAAGTTCATTTTTGAAAATTATGGCTAGACCGCCCCCTCTTCTGTCGGGTCTGTCTTTTCTGATGATAGAGTAACCGGGTGGGGGGAGTATGTCAAGTATGTTCGTAGAATGGTCATTGAGCCAGGTTTCCATGAGGAAGGCAATGTTCATGGTTTCACTTCGGATGGTTTCAGCTATTTCAGGTGCATGTCGGACAGCAGATAGGCAGTTTACAAGCATGCAGGCCAGGGGTTTAGGGTTGCTTATGGAGGGTGAGCAGGAGCAGATAGTGGTGAGTTGAGATGGGGGTCTGGGGAGATGGGCGATGAGGGGATTCTGCTAGTCCCCAGAATAACTGGGATGTTAGAGGAGGGGAGGGGAGGATAGTTCATTGAGGAACTAGGATGGTAAGAGTTGCATAGGTCAGTAACGTCAGATGGGGAGAGTTGGCATGCAGTGCTTCAAGGCCTATGAATATAGCAGCGGAGAGGAGTAGTTCTCCACTGTTTGACGTAATCGTGTTTTTTTAGGAGGAATTTGGATGCTTGGGGAGGGTTTTGCAGCTGAGGGAATTAAAATCATCTCTAAGTCTGGAGAGTTCCATCATCAGAGTGGAGAGATTATGTTCAATGTTGAGTAGTTTAAGTCATGTAGAGGGGAGGGAGAGAGAAGGGAAGCGATGATCCATTTAATTTCCAAACATAATGCAAAAAATCAATAGAGGAATGGATCACTTTTAACCACTATACCAGGGTTTGTTAGTTAGTGCTTCCTTCTTGAAAAACCCTTATACATGTACGTAGCTGGAAATGGAAATAGGCGGTATATCTTGGTTCTCCGCCTATACGTAGCGTGACAGCATAGTCATAGGGTTTGTTAGGTATGCTGATCTCTACCCAGAGGTTAACCACTGGTATTCGCAGTAGTTTCCAGAAACAACAAAATTAAAAAGTGTTTGTGGTAAAGTGAAATTAAAATTCTTCAAACATACTCACTTGAGTACAAATATATATTGGTGGGTGGGAGTTTGGAGAAATGAAAATGGTGAGCATGTGCCTTTAGACCCGGGATCTCCAACCGGTCGATCGTGAGCTACCGGTACCGGTAGCTCGCGGAGACCCCGGGAGTAGCTCGTCTAGCTCTAGCCCTTTGCCCGGATTGGGCATAATTTGTGGATAGGGCGGGAGAACAGGATGACGTTATGACGCGATGACGCTCCTCTCCTGGAGCTTCCGGGTTCTCTCGTCTACTGAAAACGCGCTGGCATCGCACTGTCTGCCATTGTGAGCATCAGGACTTAGTCTTCACACACTTTGCATGTTGACAAAAACAGGCCTCTCCCTACTATATCAATTCAAGCTGCAAGCCCATGCTTGCAAAGTGCTGATGGCTTAAAGAAAGAAGGTAGAGAGACAAAGCAGAGATGCTGCTGCAGATGTGTAATGATTTGTTGGGAAGCAGGACTAGAGACATCGCTCACGTATCAAACTTGGAAAGTGCGGAGAAAGTGATACGCCATACTCCGGGAGAGTGAGAAAAGACAAACTCTGATAGGCAACAAACCAGAGACGCACAGGAAGAAACAGAAAGAAGGGGCAGCATAGAGAAAGGTAGAAAGAAAGGATACATGAGAGGAGTTAGAAGAGAAAGGAGTGAGTGAGAAAGCAAAATGGAGAATACAAAGGATAGAGATAGAGCAAGAGATGGCAAGAGCAAAGACTAGAGGAGCAGAGATTTTGCGAAAAAGAGACCGACATACAGAGAGGGTGAATGAGACAAACCGCAAGAAAGGCAGCTACAGATAGGAAGACAGAAAGATTGTCTAAGAGAGAGGGAGAGAGTTAGAGGGAAAAGAAAGTGTGGTGTAATCATGGGACGGACCAAAATACATGTTTGTGCATGGTGAGAAAATAATACAAACTTTGTAGCATGTAATAGTTGCAAAGAAGCTCACAGTCTAGTTTGGGTATGGTGTCACACAGACACACCTGTTGCTCTGTGTGTTAGAGGTCGTTCTTCTGTAGAGCAACATTAGGATACCTGGTCTAAGCAGAGAAGGCTCTGTTGTTAAAAGCAGATGGTTATGATGAGAAATGATAGTTACAGAGATTTGAGTTAAGCGCGAACATGCAAACTTGTGTTCATGCGTATTCCTGCAGGGTGTATATTGAACTGCACATGTAAGAAGGATTCACACGCGGGACCACGCAGGGTGTACATTAATAGATCAATAAACATAGTTTCTGATGTGTGTACTGAGGGGTTAGCAGAGATCAGGCATGTGCATTTATATTTGTCGTTCATGCACTTTCTATCAGAGTATATTCAGTGCTTGGACAATAAGGGTGCTTCCTCAGGATTCACATGTAGGGTCATGGAAGGTGCACATCTTTAGGTAAAGAAACAGTTTCCAATGAGGGTAAGGTTTTTAATTGATATTACATAGTTGCATCAATTGGCTCATGTGGAGATACTCATTTTATTCTGGCTTTAACTATTGATGCAGGGTTGTGACTATCAAGGTAGCAGGTAGAAAATTAAAGCACCCCCCCACATTGACCCATATTTCTGATGGCCCAAGCAAGGGAAGCACGTCCGCCCGACCCTCTCCAGAAGCGCTCCCTTGTGTATTTCGTCCAAGCATCTATCCATTCATCCTTTCACTCTTTAGCCACCCGCTGATATTCACAATTTCACCTTTACATTCTGCCATCTATTCATTCTTTCATCCATCATTCAGTTTTTTACATTCCATCTATTCATCCATCCATCTATCACTCAACCTTTCACTAATCCCCCCTTTTTCCCATCCTTTCACCCACATATCCTTTCACCCCATGCATCCTTTCACCCACCTATGTCATTTTCTGGGTATGTGAGTAGAGGAAATAAATGTCAGAGTTCTACACTTAAATGCATCACTCAATTCTACATGATTTACAAGGTCAAACACACTACTTAAATCAGTGTAACATAAATCCGGCCTGTCTTGGGTATTTTGTTCAAACCACGGTATGGGCTCTGATGAAATTAGGCTTAAAGTCAATGAAACTGGGCGTGAGGGGTCTCTCGGAAAAATGCGCGGGTTGATTTGGGTTCAGTAGCTCACGACGATTTTAACTGGCCAGAAGTAGCTCGGACTACACAAAAGGTTGGAGACCCCTGCTTTAGACTGTGTTACTATGTCTAACACATTAAAAACGTCAATTTATACGGTCGACATGTTTCAGCCCTGTTTGCCCGGCCGGGTCTAGGAGACTTTCTTCAGGACCAGAGAAAGTATATCTATCCAGATACAATTTGTATTGCACTTGTCAGCTGGGTTACTATTAGCCCACTGAGAGGATTATGTCAATAGTACCTGTAATTTGAGAAAAAGAAAAGGGGGGGGAGACAACTAAGTCAGTACCTTCCTGTGATACTATCCGGGTTTTCATCTTTACATTCAAATTATTATGAGAATATTAAGAAAATTATTGCTCATATTTTATGCCATCTGGCGTATTTCGCTGTTACGATACACATTACAGAAATTATGGCATCACTTCCAATTGTCATGGATTAGTTGTAGAGCGCGCAGAGTCTCATAATATTAGTTTAGATTGTTATCGGTTAATGGTTAATTGGGGAAGAGTACTACTTAAATCCATATTGCCATGTAAAATAGTGAAACACAGTCATCGTGATTTAACAAAGTTGGGTTCAATAAAAATGTGCAGATTCTGTCTCAGTAAACCGATCCCAATGTGGTTGGTGGTTTACCTTCAAAGACACTCGTTATGGCATCTTCAGGGTTGGCAAGTACGTCCCGACTTGCTGTAAGGGGAAAACGACATTTATTAAAGGCCTTACTTTAGTTATATCAAGCACGGTTCTTCGGTGTCTCTCCCTCACCTGCAGCTACGGGAGATTCTCTGCTTGTGCTTGCTCTGCCCTCGATGGTGCCGGTTGTTCTCGGAGCCCTCATTTGTTTAGTTGTTTCAATGGACATGGAAAAAATACTCCATGGCTTGTGTTCAGTAAGAGTTTTTGCGATATTGTTTAATTGTTTCAATAGACATGGAAAAATACTTCTTGGCTTGTGTTTAGTGAGTGTTTTCGCGATTTGGTATCAATAAAGTTTTTTGGTGCAGTTTATGTATCATATTTGTGCACAAATTTGCTTGTGAAAAATTAAAAAAATTGGGTATACGCATCTTCAACGTTAGTGTGAACAGCATGTGATTAGTATCTTGTGACAAAGTGATTAATTTAAGGTGTCGTTTTTGAGTTCAGTGACCTCATTTTTTTGTGGCGAAGAAGTAGTGAGTGTTCGAAGTATGACTAAATCTGTATTATAGCCTGTTTAGATAATTATTTAGTCGCTTGTAAATAGATGCTAATTTGTAGGTACGGATTATCGAACAGGGAATATTTTCAGTTTAACTGGTGCCAAGGTATATCATCGTTTAGTCCATGCACATTCGTTTTTAAACGGTGGACTCAACGTTGTTCTTTCTCAAACAATACACGTTCTACATTATAATTTCTGTTGGTTAACATCTCTATGATTGTCCAGTGAAGCTCCTCAACTGTATGGTCAGAGTCTATATAATGTTTGCTCATTTGGTTGTCGCTTTTTTACACTTGATGTTACTTTTGTGTTCTCCGATCCGCTGTTTTACTTTTCGACACATCATCCCAATGTATCTGAGTCCACATGGGCACGTGATCATGTAGTTTGCGTGCGTAGAATTACAATTAGTATGTTGTTGCTGTGTCCATACTAAATTGTCAGACAGAGACAGGGTTTTTGTTGCAGTAGTTAGTTTGCAGAGTACGCAAGAACCGCATGGATAGTGTCCTGTGAAGGGGCTTAAGTTCCAAGATGTGGTAATGCTTTCACTATGTTGAGTAGTGTCTGGGTTATTAGAGGAAAGGGGAACATGGTGGGGGAGGAGGAAGGGAATAGGGAGAGTTCTGTGTATACCGTGGAGGGAGGTTTGTTGTTTAGGGGAAGTGAGGGGAGTGAAAGGCCATTAGGGAGGGGAATGAGGAGTACTCAGGTTGTTGAGTGAGAGGAGTGGAGTGGATGGGGACTGGAGATTTGTATCCTCTGGAGGTGTGGTTTGAGAAGTTAAAATGGCATGGGAGTATGGAGAAAGGCAGCATCAGGTTTCAGGGGTAGTGTGTTTACTGGGTACAGGGTAGGAGATGTTGAGATCAGGGAGGCACAGTAGAGGATCCCTGGTGACGGGACAGGGATTCAGGGAGGAAGGGCTGGGCAGCGGGAGGATTGATCTAAGTAATATTCGGGGAAAGAGGGGACCGGTCAAATAACTGCTTGTAGATTAGGGAGGGAGGGTGTGCAGATGGGATGTCAGGAAGAGGGAGGGGCATTAGGGGAAGGGAATATTTAGGTGTAGTTGTTTGGGAGCTGAGATTAGCTATTGAGATGTCAGGGGAGGAGGAGGACGGGGTCGGAGGTAGGGGGAGAGCGAAAGGGCATTGTGTGGTTGGGTAGGCGGGGATTAGGAATAGTTTTGTGTAGTTGGATTGACAAGAAGTTGAAATGAAGCTGAAAGATGGTGAGGTGGGATTCAGCGGCCTGTATGAGGATGTTACCCGTTTTAAAAATGAAGATGTCGATTTCACCTAGAAAAGTTGGGGAGGGAGTAGTTGTCAGTTTGAATCCATAAGGGAATTTAGTGGATTTAGTGATTGGGAGATATCGTAAGAAGATTCTTTTCCATTTAGAAGGACGCTTTGAATAGAAGATATAGTTAGTTTTTATGGGGAGGTGAGGCTGAGATAGTTATCTTCAATAAGTGTTTCAGGTTGCTGTATGAGAAATTTGTGTTAAAGAATGTTCTTTCCGTTTTTAGTGAGATTGAGGGCGGGGGGGGGTAAATAATGGTCCATGAGTAGGGACCATGTCTGCAGATAGTAGGGTTCAGTGGGTTGGGGACATGGTTAATTGGGGGCATGTTGGGAGAATGAAGAGATAGAGAAAGGTGGAAGAAAGCAAAGCAAGGGGAGTGGGCAATGTAGGGGTAAGGAAAGGCAGGGGTGGGGAAACCAAGGGAAGAGAGAAAAAGGGGAGAGGTCGGTGGAGGGAAAGAATACAACAAAGTCAACTAAAGTAGTGGAGTATCATGGAAGGAAAGAAGTAAGAGAGCAAGGTCTATGTTAGAGGGCAGACATGTGGGTGCGATCGGAAAGTGCCAAGGAGGGAGTGCAAAATCACTGGGGGTACAGGGAGTCATTATTCAAAAAAGGACTACACTTAAGAGTCAACCAATCATGTCACACCACCATGTAGAACTTCCTGAGAAAAACTCCAGCCCCTCAGATTTTCATCCGCATGTCGTTCTAGGGAGCCTTCACTGAGCTATGCTCTAAGATTCAGTGTATTGGTTGTTTGGGTGTCTCGAACTGACGTTTTAATATGTCAGACACACCCAAGAAGATGGTTCTTGCAGAAAGAAGAGGCAGCAGTTGATGGCCCTTATCAGGATTGCATATATTGTCGTTATCCTGCTCCTAAGACAAAAGACTACAAGGTATGTCACGTTTTATTCTAAAACTTTGAAGGACTGTGAGGGGTAACTCCTTTTATGGCTTAAAAAGCTCAAGACCAGAGATAATCCAGTCACTGATGAGGAGAGTGACACTTCATCCATGTCTTCCTCCAAAACGCCTCTCAAGAGTGTTAGAGATGATTATGTGGATCATTCATCTAATGAACCACATACCTCTCATGAACCACCAAAAAAGCATCCTAAAAGACCTCTCATAGACACCACAGCCCATCCAGGTCACCTCATAAAACTGACCATCCTTCAGCACGAAAGGGAAAAAAGGATCCAAGTTCTCCTCCAAGAGGCATCAATATCAATTTCTGAGTTCCCAACATCTCCACCTCAGGTGAAACACACATTCAAGAAGCCTTCTTCTACTCCACCAACAGATTGCTCATTGACAGCATCTCAGTTGACAAGAAAACCATTGTCGTCGTTGCGATAACATTTACAGCAGCTTCTGTCAAAACTGTTTTTATTAGTTTCCAGATAGGCATTCAATACAGTTATATCAATGGAACAGTCTCCCCCTAAAGGTACATAGCTAGTTTTAAGTACAGTTCGTATATCACTAGAGATGTCACATTACAGCCTCAACTTTAAGGCCCACCATATAAACAAACAACAACAAAAAAAGATACTATACCCTCCCCTTCTGGTACATAGGAGCTTAGAAGTCTAGGTATTGGAGTATCAGCTGTTCATAGAATAAACTCCGTTCAAAATTGGAAGAGGTGTACAGCCCTCGTACGAGTGGGACATGCACACAGAGGCAAGCCTATGTAGAGATAACTCACCAACAGGCCCCAGATATATTCAACATTTTTGAAGGAGTCTGCCGCAATGTTAGTCATTCTTTCAATCGTGACTGTATGCCACAATCTAACGTGCCACTGCGTCAATAAGGGCGCTGGTTTACATTTCCATGCTGCTGCCACCGCCATTTTAGCGGCCTCCAGGCATAGCCATATCACTGATCTGTCCCGTCTCGGCTGATATCTAAGAATTTTTTTTCCTAACCCCAACAGCACAGACACAGGGTTGTCGGGTATCTGGTATCCCAAGATAACTTTAATCTGGGCTAGGATTTCCTCCCAGAAGGGACGGATGGTTGGGCAATTCCACCAAATTTGTTTAAAGTCGCCTAACATACTGCAGCCCTTCCAGCATAGCTCTGACGTCTGGGGAAAGATTCTCTTTAATTTGGTGGGGTATAAGCACCAGTCGTACTAGAGTTTTTTAATGCTCTCCTCTCAGACTCATCGATTGGTTGAACTGCGGAATAGACCAGGTGGACTCCAAGATAGGTTCACCAAGGAGTTGTTCCCAACACGCCATGTGTTGTGGCCTAAGTGTACTTAGCGTCGCTAATAAGTGTGCGTACAGAAAAGAGATACAGCCTTTTGTCCCACAGCCCCTCTTTGCAAATTGTTCTATTGGGGAGAGGTCTCTTGTGGCGGCCTCCCCCATGTTCAACTGGAGAACCCATTGTTTAAGTTGGGTATAGCAGAAGAGCTCCTTGTCAGGGAGATTGAAGTCTCGTTTGCAGTAGTAAAAAGTTTTCATGTACCAATTATGAAAGAGATCGGATATTGTCAAACAGCTGCCTAGTCGTCACACCAGGAGAGGGAAAAGTAGTCCACCCCATGTGCCTACTTATAGCGTCCCATACTCTCAGTGTGGTCCGTGTGGGGGTGCTGAAATAGGGGTTTGCTGGGCGTCCACTCTTTGGTTTCCAAATTACAGCAGTTTCAATGGCATCTACTTGCCAACACAATCACAGTGTCAGTGGCGGTATCTTCCTTGTCGACAACCTCATAGTCGGCCAGCGAAATCCCTGTATCCCGACAATAGGATTACTTCTTCGACGATACTCCAGTCGACAACTACCCCATAGTCAATGGTGAGTTTCCCATTGGCAGTGCCTTCTCCGTTGGTGTGGCTTTCCTTGTCGACGATGAGACTGAAACCTTTACTCTAGTTGACACTATCATAGTCAACGACCTCAACGACGACCACAGACATTTTTTTATTTAACCAGAGACTAAGTCAAAACATGCTTACACCAGCTCATACATCACCATGTAAGGTGCTTTCTCTGCTGCCTTCCCAACTCTTGGACGATGAAGACTCTGAAGAATATGGCCTCTTTGGTGCAGCACACAGCCTCTCAGAGCTTCATGTCAAATGCCAAGACAACTATGTGGAGGGTGACTACTTTGACCTAGATTATTATGTCCCTCAGGAGCACTACCAACACCTTCACTAATACCAGAAGACATTGCATGTCTTCCATCATCACCGGTGACAGACTTTTTTTTTTTATGGAGTTGTATATAGCGTCAGCTTGACCTGAAGGTATAGGGTATCAGAGTGCTTTACACGAGCACCAGTTGCGTTACATGAGGACACATTCATTGTTGTTAGGCACCGGGAGATTAAGTGATTTGCCCAGAATCACAGGATGTTGCACTTCCCTGCCGAGACTCGAACCTAGTTCCCCAGATCCGAGGTCGACCGCCCTAGCCGTTAGGCCAACTCCTCTCCTCTCCCCTTACAATTCACGCTGTCAGATTACAGGAAACGATTTCCTCCAGCATCTTTTCCTGTTCAACACATTTCATCTACGGCAGCAATAGTGCCTCTACAGCCATCAACTCCTCCACGTCCTCATCCATTGCCTCCACCAGTAGTTTGTTCTCCAGAAGTAGCAAAACGTCATGCTCCTACTTCATCTGAGGAGAAAAGAGAAGAAGGTGAACTCCATGACCACCATGATGAGTGGGCTGACTACGTGTTGCCAACACTGTCACCTTCATCGCCACTCCCAGTGGATTCTCTGGAGGACATAGGAGGCTGCCACAACCTCTTAGAAGAGCAGTGACACTGTTTGATTTGCCTATGCCCACAAAACAAAATTACTTTTGCCACAAAACAAAATGACTGTTGCCTTTATGATTTCAAGGAACCTTCATCATTGACTACATTTGGGATGAGGCCTTGAAAGTTATGTGGAATCTTTTATCAATTCGCAGCAGTATTGCCACGACTTGAGAAAAAATATAAGGCCCCACAGGGCGCAGCAGCCTGCCTAACGGGTCATCCCAAACCAGACTCTTCATTTCCTAGGCGGCACACAGCAGATCCAGAAACTCCTCCACACCCCTATCAACACCTCCAGACAAAGAGTATAGGCAACTCGATTACATTGGTAAGCGTTTTTCAACCATGTCAGCGCTTACGGTGAGAGCAGCAAATTCCCTGGCTCTACTTGCTCCGTAGCTGGACAAGCTTCCAGACGACATCAAGTGGGAAGCAAAAGAAGGTATTGCTAGAAGGTGAGTGCATATCATCAGAGATAATTGAATGTGCCATGGATATTGCCACTACTGAATTCAGGCACCCAGCTGGGGCAGCGGTATTACGCCGTCAAGGACGGCTTGAAACTACTACTTTCAGGCCAGAGGTCTAGTCCAAAATATTAGATCTACTCTTTGATGGAGAAGCTGTGTTTGGGAAATACATTTACAATGCTCTCCAGGCAATAAAAACGGACACAGACACAGCCAAGTTGTTAGGGACCTTACAAAACAAAAAGCTGCCCTTTTGTGGCGCTCAAGGAACAGGGCTAAACTCTTATAGAGGGGGATACCAACAATACCACTATCCCACATATTCCTCCTCTAACCAACAATTTTGTCCCAATACCAGCAACGACAACCAACATCAGCAGCCTGGAACAGACCTCCCAGAGGAAAATCCAGACGACAAGGCAAGGATACCAGCCACCTACAATTACTTCTTCCAGGCACTGTCTACTTCCCTCCCTTTTCCGACCAGGGTAGCCGGGAGTATAACCAGTCACCTACAGTGTGCTATAGATAGAGTTCCCATATCCCAGAGAGGAACAGGTTTCTACTCCAGTTTATCTGCTGGAAGTCAAAGCAGTGGATACCAATTCTGGATTTTAGAAATCTCAAAAAATACCTAGAAAACAGTCATTCCACATGGTTACATTACACTATACAGTGCAACTCCACAACAGAGAAGTCTACATGTCATTACTGGAACTTCAAGATGTATATTTCCATCTCCCCATTCATCAAAAACACTGGACATTTCTCAGGTTCACAGTCACTATCAGGTTCGGGTGTTACCCTTTGTTCTGTAGTCTACCACTATATTTGTACAAAGTACTTTGCACCTGTGGCGGCCTTCTTCAGACAACAAAGGCATCCAGTTTTCTCCTATCTCGACGACTGGTTGGTAAAGGCTCGTTCCAACCAGACTGCCAGGCCTATTCAACAAGCTAAGCCTCACTTTGAATCCGAACAAATCAGTCCTTCAAAAGTCACAATGGCTAACGTTTCCAGGAGTCATGCTGGAACCAAACGCTAAATAGAACATAACCTACACCGTAGAGACAACTGGCGATCATGAGAGCAAGACTAATACAAAAAATATAGTCTGTTCTACAAATCTCTTCTGGGTTTGATATCTTCCTGCGTTTATCTAATCCCATAATGTTGTCTGTACATGCCTCCCTTCAAGAAGCACTGGATGTTCAACGGGCACAGGCTGCAGGAACATTCAAGGACATCATACAGTTTACTCAACTTATGTTCAAGTCGCTCCCCTGGTGGACATAACCTGTAAATCTCTCAGTCGGCCTGCCATTCTTAACTCAAGCCTCACCTTTAGTTATTACAACTGATGCTTCCCTGGAAGGATGGGGAGCTTACCTCTAGGATCTCCAGGTCAATGGCAAATGGCCACCTTCCCATTGTGTCCTTCACATTAATCTACTCAAGTTAAGGGCAGTACATCTTGCTTTACAAGCATTCCTTCCCAGGATTCAACAGTCTTCAGTGCTCATGCAGACAGCCAATACAACCACAATGTACTACATAAACAAGTTAGGTGGCACCAGGTCTCACCTGCTGTCCCATTAAACTCAACTAATCTGGGAATGGTTCATCTATCACAAAATACATCTGACTGAAGAACATGTCCCTGAGAACCAGATGCCATAGCAGACACATTGAGCAGACTGAAAACATGTTGCCATGAGTGGGAACTAGATCAACGAACGCTGAATCAGCTCTTCCTCCTGTGGGACAACGCAAATGTGGACCTCTTTGCAACCCCCACAACACAAAATGCAAGTACTTCGCAAGCTGGCATTCTCAACCAGGTTTGTGGGGGAATGCATTTTCGATTGCATGGTCTGAAATATTTGTCTATGACTTTCCTCCAATTCCTATCTGCCCAAAATTCCTCAATAAGGTGAAGGCCGAGCCCTGCAAGATGATACTCATAGCCCCAGATTGGACGCACCAGCATTGGTTCACAGAGCTTCTCATCCTTTCGTGGTAGTGTCACATTGGATTCAAACCGATCCCATTGCTGCTGACAATGAGCCAGGGACAAGTTCTACATCCAGACCCCAAGTCTCTTCATTTATCACCCTGACTCCTGAGTTCCACGAAATTGGACATCTGAACATTCCATTTGATTGCAGGCACATACTAGCCAGAGCAAGGGCGGACAGTACTAACAAAATATACCACTTAAAGTAGAAAAGGTTTTGGATATGGTGCCAGAGAGCTAAGGTACATCCCATCTCCTCTTCACCTGAAGAGAGTTTACCTTACCTTCTATTTCTTGCCCAATTGGACTTGGCTCACACCTCCGTTAAAGTATTTCTTGCAGCCATTTCTCGCTTTAGGAGTTCACCCAAAACATCTTCCCTATGGTCTGTGAGATATCAAAAGGTGCTTAAAATTTCCTTCAGACAAAACAGAGTTTTCGCAAATCCAACTAGTTCTTTGTGGCCTACAGTGAACCAAGAAAGGGTTTTCCTCTAACAAAACAGAAGATCTCTAGATGAATATCTAGCACGATTCTATACTGTCATCAGAAGGCTGGCCGGCCTTTGAACATAAAAGGTGCGTGCTCAATACCCAAGAGCCATGTCCACGTCCATCGCGCTGTTTGCGGGTGTGTCATTGCCAAATATCTACAGAGCAGCAAACTGGAAGAGTGCACACACCTCATGCAACAATAACTGCTTGGATTCAGAAGTCTCAGAGATGCTGCAGTGGGACACGCAGTTTTAAGGCATCTTTTTCTACAAAGATGAGCCATTCCTTTCTTCCCGCCATCCACTTAATTCGTACCCACATTTTGCTTACTGCTTAAATGTTTATATGTATTATCTATTATACTGGAAGAGTGTTTATAGAAAATGTGCTTATTACTTCTCACTACTCTGTGAATCTATGAAAGTTCCAATACTGAAGTGAGAAAATAAGTTACCTGTAACTGTAGTTCTCCAGTATTGGAAATTTTTCATAGATTCTCATGCGACCCACCCACCTCGCCTGAAAGCTCACCTTTATTCCACTCAGTACAGTACTATGTATATGCACTGGTGCTCCATAAGGTTCTACAGGGTTGTGTGTCCTCTTTGGGTGACTCTTAAGTTTATCCTTTTTTAAATAATGACTAGGATATGTTACTAAACCGAAAGGCCTAAGGCCTCCATGCTCTATGTTTACTATGGGCTTACTTCTCTAAGGTACCAGGAACTCAACTCCCATCTCGGTGATGAGGAATGATCAAACACGTGAATCTATGAAAGATTCTAGTACTGGCGAGCTACAGTTACAGGTAAGTAACTTATTTTCATACCCCTTCTTGACGGTGGGTTTTACATTAATATGTTTCCATGAGTTTGTTTTCGAAAGACAAAATGGATATAACTAGCAATACCACCACTCAAAGCTTGACTTTAAAGCTACAGCGGGTCGAGTGTTTGGACCTGCTACTCTTGATTTTTAATGACCGGACATTCTTTATTTCTTGAAGGATAATGGAATTTCATACACAACTGTTAACTGTATTGTTTAGCATACAAGGGAGGCTCTACAACAGTGTGGAATGAACACAGGTACAGCACCTGTGTGAATAAAGATGGGCACAGCAGCAGTGGGAGAAAAACTGGCACTGCAGCAGTGTGGAATGAAGACTGACAGGGTATCGAAGGGCTTTTAGGCCCAGGGAGATTAAGTGATTGGCCCAGAATTGCAGGATGTTAAGCCAATGTCGTAACTCAGCACTGAGAATATTCGCTGAAAAAAAAATTAACAGGCTTAGGTAGCACCTATTACGTCATCCCGTCCAGGACCGGATGACGTGGAGAGGAGAGCTCTAATTAGAAGTTACACTCAGTCCAGTGATGCTTCTTCCTCGTCTTTTCCACTCCCTGGACATGATGAGTTAAGACCAGTAGCAACTGAAGGAAAGACAGCAAGGGAAAGAAAATGACCAATCACTGCATGGCTTCACGATTGAAGCCATTCTGTGATTGGCCAAATCGCCCACCCCAATGATGCCACCAAAACTAAGTCTACTGACTTATTTTGAGCCAATCGAGACGCTGCTCTCTTTATATCACCAAACAGCTTAAGAGCAGCACCAGGATTGGCTGGAGCAGGCAAATTCATCTCTCCTCAGGAGAACGAGGAGGCTGATGCTGTGATCCCTGGCTCACTAGCGTTGTCCTGGTGTAAGAGACCTTGAGTGTGCATGTTGAGTTGGTCATAGGAAGACACCTGTCAAACCCGACATCTGCACTAACACTTTAGACCCCTCTGCTGCGCAGGCAGGTAAGAGTGGTTGGTCATGTGGCGGGAGAAGTTCAAACTGCTGCCGCAGGACTGTAGCAGTTATGTTGTTGACTGCTCCTTTGGGCACTCACGATGGTTCCTAGCTGGCGGGGGAGTGGGCATTTGGGACCTTAGGACTCCTTTGTGGCCCTTAACAATTAAACTAATTGTAGGTACCTAGGATGTGACCGGGTTACTCACAGTCAGAAATGAAAATGGACGGCTCCTGTTGGCAACCAGGATGGGTGCTGGCTGGGGAGCGTTCACCTTTACTAGACACAGTGAATAAACTAGAACTCGCCCCTCTACCATGCACAGTGTTTTTTATGAATGCTGTCATTTGACATGCCAGGAGTATTTTTATGATTGCTATGATTTAATATTCTATAAGTGATAAGTAATATGAAATGATATAAGCAGTGCATGGTGAAGGCACCAGTTACAGTTTAATTACTCTGCCCAGCGAGTTTACAACACTGCATGGAGGTGTACACGTTAGAGAAAGTTTTCTGTGGGGTGCGAATTATAATTTTAATTTATAAGGATACATTTTTAATTTCTAAGGTTTGTGTAGTTACATTTTTTTTCAATAGAAATAATAAGTTACATTTTTGTAACTTAAGCTGATCCTAATCCTTAGATTTTTCATTGAGATATATGTGTATGTATATATCATTAAAATATTAACTCACTTGCTTAGCAATTTGCCATGTATGATACCTAAAGAGGATCTGCGTGGTACTTACCTGTGTGGTAAAGGAGTTGTGTGGTAAAGGTTCCGGAACCTGTTTAGATCTCGTTTGCAACAGCGCATGCACTGCAGGCTCCTTTGCTAGTGCAAGATATTGCATACAACAAGGGGCTTGCAGCTCACTCTTTGCTTAAGATTTGTTGGCTTCATTGTCACTCTTATTTGCTGCCTTCTAATTGACCAGCACTTGCTGGCTTCACTTCCTCTTCTTTCGGCTGGAGCAGGGACGAAGTACTTATTGCTTCAACTTGATTATTGTCCTTCTGTTGATCACGCTGTGATTGGGGTACTATTTTCCTTTTTTACTTTTGCTTGTCTTTCTTGTTGAACCTCTTGCTTGTATTCAAGTTTTACTATGCCACACCCGCTTCAAAAAGCACTTTTCCCCTTTGTAATAGATGTTTGTGACAACATACATTATATGCTTTATTGTGATGACAGAGGTTATCTGCTTCCAAATGTATTTTCACTAAGACATGGGTGCAGTTGCTTTGTTTATAGGATATAGGATTTTTGCCAAATGCCATATATTTTTCAAGCATGGAGAAATTAACTGATTTGCTCAGAATAACGGGTGTTGTACTAAGACCTAGCAAGCATTGGAAAAGCCAATAAGCCTTTCCTTTGAGGCGTTTTGGCTGTGCCATTGCCTTTTGTTCATTCTGTACAACATGGACACTTCCGACTTTGGCAATGATTTGTAGCCTTGCTCTATAGCCTTAGTCTATAGCAGCGTGCCTAAAATTAATTAATTAATAATCAATACTGATTTGCATATGGCTGGGTTCAAACTGGAATGGCATGGTGAGCAAAAAAAACGATGGATTTAGGCCTAGATCTTTGTACTGGGGTGAATGTATGACATTGTTCTACATTCTGTCCATCAACTGTTGTTTTTGCATAAAATTAATAATGATGCATCCAGCGCCAATGCCTTTAAAAAAAAGTGCATCACCAAAAGCTGTATTACAGTGTTTTTTTTAAATTAGTTTTAGCCACACTGCCACGCTTTTGTGCTGCTCTACATCATGGCCACACTTACAACAAGGAAACCCTACCTTCTAAGGAACCAGGGTGCATATTTATATCAAAAAACAATGGTTCCAGTGGAACAGATGAGAGTATACATAATAAATACTGAACAATGTCAAATAATAATGTGAAGGTTACTTAGGATGTAAGAAGGAGAAACAAACTCATGACACCTAATGGATTACCATCAGTTGTTATTTTTGCAAAAAATACACAATAAAATACACTGTAATATACATGTCACAATGTGAAAATTTTAGAAAAAAAGGAAGGGGATGGAAAAGAGGGGTCCCAAGTGTAAAGTGTGAACCAAAGGAGTGGTTGAAGCACATAGAGAGGACAACGAGTGACAATATGTGCACGGTTTCAACAGGGGTATATTTACAAGGAATTGGGAAAATGACCAAATACACAATATTCAATAATTTAAACAATGACTATTGAATTCATAGACATTGACTGAGAGGTTCATTCCCAAAGGGCGTCGACGGCGTTTTGACCCTTTACAGGATAGAGGGTCTCATCAGGACAGGGACAGTGTGGGACATCTGTGGGGAGTTAAAAGAGGATAAGTGAGCTCAGTGTATGGACGGGTGAATTTACAAAAAAGGACTTAATGTGGAAGACCTGGTACCTTTAATGAAATAATCACGGGCTTGTGGTGAAAAGGTGCCAACCATGCGTGAAGGGAAAAATAAATGTACTTACAGTGAACCCTGCTGGGTACTATAGTACAGGGAAACAGAAAGCGGAAAAAATGTAATCACTAATGATTAATAATTAAATTGGCAACACGCTATCTGGGGCTTATAGAATTATGTACTCACCACTGTAAATAGTTGGATAGAGCACACTAGAGTTAATCTTGTATGAAGCCAACACGCAATGCGTCCGTTTTTGAATCGTAATACTCAAGTGCTGCAATGAGCAGGAGTCCGGCGCTGACCAGGAGGATACCTACAAAGTGTTAAAGGGGTTAGGTAGGGTTAAGCAGGGCAATCCGCTGCATAACAGTTCCATGTAGAAAGGCGGCGCGTACCTGTTAACCACCGCAATTCCGTTGCCGTCCGAATGAATCAAGGAACCGGCACTGTCAGGCATCCAGGAAGTAGAGCGTGTGCGCAGGCCAAAATAGAAGAGAGCCGAGTGCTCGATCTTCTAAGCAAAAGGCAGAAGAGGTTGGCACCGAGTGATCGATGAGCCCACAAAGTGAAAGTGCAATGGGAACCGGGATTACATGTAACGCATTTCCAGAGGACAATTATATTTGTACAATTTTAAAATAAACATAAATGCTCTTATATTAAACTTAAGGCAACATATTTACATATTGTACATCAATACAAGCAGGAATTATACATATCAAAATTCAGAATGTCGAAGAAACAAGAAAACAACATTATCCAAAGTTATCTGGATGTATGTCAGCAGACACACCGTCAATGGAGAATTATCCTAAGGTTACTACAAAGCCTCTCCATTCCTCAGCGGAATTGAGACCCGCATTTATCGAATTAGTCTTGTCAATCCAGTGGCACTCTCGTCTTTGCAATATTTGTGATATATTGCCTCCTCTTTCAGGTAGTCTGGCGATGTCAATCACCTGCCACTTTATTTCATCAGCTGTATGATTTTTGTCCAAGAAGTGGGTAACCAAGGGTGCTGACACAACAGACCTTTTAATACGGCTACGGTGTTGTCCTATTCTTGCCTTTATGGGTTGTTGAGTCTGTCCAATATATGGAAGACCACAAGGACACCAAATGCAATACACAACATTGCGTGTATTGCAATTAGAGAAAAAATCAAGAGTGTGTTCACAATTACCGTATTTAAAGGTGGTTGTGTTTTCCGTAAACGGACAATTAACACAGTTCCCACATCTATGATGGCCAAGGACAGGGGACAAGCCCCACGCTGATTCTAACGTGCCAGTGCCAATTATTTACCTCTCTTCACAGAAAACCCACTGAGAAGAATACGCTATTAGCTTATAGCAGCCAACATCCTAGAGCACTGAGAGATGGCCTTCCTTTCGGTCAGTTCCTACGTATTCGTCGGAACTGTACCCGGAAGGAGGACTATATGAGAGAGGCCGAAATTTTGAGAAGCAAATTACTATTGAGAGGGTACCCAAATAAACTGGTGAAAAGATCATTAAAACGTGCCTGGTACTGCCCCAGGGAGGAGCTTTTAAGAACTAAGCCCAAAGAACAAATGAATAAGATTGTCTGTGTTACCACTTTTGGTGTTCATACCAACAAGATCCGTAACATAATTACAAAAAACTGGAATATCATTAAAAGCATAGATCCTTTATTGGAGGCCCCCCTTTTTGCATACAAAAGAGCCAGAAATATTAAAGATCATTTGGTGAGATCCTCATCAGATGTCGTTAAAAAAACTGGCACGTTAGAATCAGCGTGGGGCTTGTCCCCTGTCCTTGGCCATCATAGATGTGGGAACTGTGTTAATTGTCCGTTTACGGAAAACACAACCACCTTTAAATACGGTAATTGTGAACACACTCTTGATTTTTTCTCTAATTGCAATACACGCAATGTTGTGTATTGCATTTGGTGTCCTTGTGGTCTTCCATATATTGGACAGACTCAACAACCCATAAAGGCAAGAATAGGACAACACCGTAGCCGTATTAAAAGGTCTCTTGTGTCAGCACCCTTGGTTACCCACTTCTTGGACAAAAATCATACAGCTGATGAAATAAAGTGGCAGGTGATTGACATCGCCAGACTACCTGAAAGAGGAGGCAATATATCACAAATATTGCAAAGACGAGAGTGCCACTGGATTGACAAGACTAATTCGATAAATGCGGGTCTCAATTCCGCTGAGGAATGGAGAGGCTTTGTAGTAACCTTAGGATAATTCTCCATTGACGGTGTGTCTGCTGACATACATCCAGATAACTTTGGATAATGTTGTTTTCTTGTTTCTTCGACATTCTGAATTTTGATATGTATAATTCCTGCTTGTATTGATGTACAATATGTAAATATGTTGCCTTAAGTTTAATATAAGAGCATTTATGTTTATTTTAAAATTGTACAAATATAATTGTCCTCTGGAAATGCGTTACATGTAATCCCGGTTCCCATTGCACTTTCACTTTGTGGGCTCATCGATCACTCGGTGCCAACCTCTTCTGCCTTTTGCTTAGAAGATCGAGCACTCGGCTCTCTTCTATTTTGGCCTGCGCACACGCTCTGCTTCCTGGATGCCTGACAGTGCCGGTTCCTTGATTCATTCGGACGGCAACGGAATTGCGGTGGTTAACAGGTACGCGCCGCCTTTCTACATGGAACTGTTATGCAGCGGATTGCCCTGCTTAACCCTACCTAACCCCTTTAACACTTTGTAGGTATCCTCCTGGTCAGCGCCGGACTCGTGCTCATTGCAGCACTTGAGTATTACGATTCAAAAACGGACGCATTGCGTGTTGGCTTCATACAAGATTAACTCTAGTGTGCTCTATCCAACTATTTACAGTGGTGAGTACATAATTCTATAAGCCCCAGATAGCGTGTTGCCAATTTAATTATTAATCATTAGTGATTACATTTTTTCCGCTTTCTGTTTCCCTGTACTATAGTACCCAGCAGGGTTCACTGTAAGTACATTTATTTTTCCCTTCACGCATGGTTGGCACCTTTTCACCACAAGCCCGTGATTATTTCATTAAAGGTACCAGGTCTTCCACATTAAGTCCTTTTTTGTAAATTCACCCGTCCATACACTGAGCTCACTTATCCTCTTTTAACTCCCCACAGATGTCCCACACTGTCCCTGTCCTGATGAGACCCTCTATCCTGTAAAGGGTCGAAACGCCGTCGACGCCCTTTGGGAATGAACCTCTCAGTCAATGTCTATGAATTCAATAGTCATTGTTTAAATTATTGAATATTGTGTATTTGGTCATTTTCCCAATTCCTTGTAAATATACCCCTGTTGAAACCGTGCACATATTGTCACTCGTTGTCCTCTCTATGTGCTTCAACCACTCCTTTGGTTCACACTTTACACTTGGGACCCCTCTTTTCCATCCCCTTCCTTTTTTTCTAAAATGTTCACATTGTGACATGTATATTACAGTGTATTTTATTGTGTATTTTTTGCAAAAATAACAACTGATGGTAATCCATTAGGTGTCATGAGTTTGTTTCTCCTTCTTACATCCTAAGTAACCTTCACATTATTATTTGACATTGTTCAGTATTTATTATGTATACTCTCATCTGTTCCACTGAAGCTCTACATCATGGCGACAAAACATTGCAAGAGCCAATACCTCTCATAGACGAGACCTATTGGCTTTGCTAATGCTTGTTAATAGAAGGAAACAAACAGTACTTATCAAGAGTGAGGCACTGTGTGAAATTGTGATAGTTTAGTCTGAAGTGGCTGCTTTCTTAGTACTGATAAACGAAAAACTGATAAACAAAAACTGCCAACTCTTCTCTATGTCCCACCGGCAATACTTCCCGAAGAGGAGGCATGTACTATTGAAGTTGGCGGCCAAGGCGGACTGGGTGAAGCTGTAATCACTCTTATCCGGTAATGTGGTTCAGCAAGTTAGCCATGCACTGCTGACAAACCTGCACGTGCCAAGTACGGTTCCCGGCATGGCAAATATAGCCATTCTTCCTCCTGAAGCTGATAAATTGAGTAGCATTAAAATATGTAATAGTAGTGTGTGTCGTTTTTAGTGCTTAGCAAAACAATTATTTTTTTCATTATTGTATTGTCATCGTCCAGAATACATGACTACTGACCTTGCATTAAGTGCCATTTTATTAAAAAAGTAACTTCTGTACAATTAGTATTATTCTAATTTGAAAAGAGGTTCATATAATCTAAAGATGTTTTTCCTTGTAGGAAGTCAGTGACTTGACCATTATTAAAAACATGACGTGCTGTGTTGATTGGCTGTCACTGGTTTACTGGGACTTCACCTCCCCCAATCCCAAGGTTTTATGTTCTGCCAACTGAACAAGACATGCTTTAGTAGATAGAGTTGCAGTCAAGGATTTTTCTTTGTTGAATGTAGGCATGCAAGGATTTGGGATTGTTTGGGACCTGAGCTGTTGTTAGCTTGTGCCAGCGGTGTATGGGTAAAGGGACGTTTGTATTTTCAAATTCGAGGTTTGGATACATTTTGTAGTATTCATTGCTGCTTTCATCTAGTACATTTTCTGACGATTTCAGCTGTTTCATCCCACATATAAGTAATGATACATAGGCATGTATAGCAGTTTTCTTCAAGATATGCATCTTATTTTATTTGTGGTTAAGACGGCCTACATCTGAGATTTGCTTTCGTGGGTGTTAGCTATTTAAGTGAATCTTGGCCCTGACATTTGAGATGCACACCGCTGTAATGTATTTATGAGTTTGGTTGATATTGCTTTCTTAAGCTAGGCTAGTGGTACTTGACTAGGTTCTGGCACCACAAGGGAAAGTTCACCTTTCCTAATTCTATGTCACTGAATTACTTAAATAAATACGGTGCTACAAGGAGAAGAGAACAGCATTTCCTCTTCTAGTTCGGCAAGAGCCACAAAATGCTTAATACTCCTTAGCACACGTTTTGTATTACAGTTTCATCAAAATACATGTGTTTCCACCATACACCAGTCATACATCCCAAAAATATTTCTGTTCCTTTTTATTCAGGGTTGTCGTTGGTGTTTTATTTCTGGAGACGTCACAGCCGACACGTGTTTCGTCGTTTAGGGAATGTAACCCACGACTTTCTCAAGGCTGTTAGGTAAAGAAATTTTATGTTGTGACATACTGTTTGCAATTATTACATTATATACAATACATTAAAAAACATTTTGTGTGTATTGATCATGTTAGTGTGATCAGGTGGTGATTAAAGTTATACATCTTGTGCATAGTTGCATTGATAGTTATATGTACATAGTTAGATGATATCTTGACCATTTGGTGTACATAGAGTGCTTCTGAGAATTCAGAAGGTATATGAACCCATTAAGAGAAAATGGAGAGACCAGTGGTTTCATTTGTCACCGTGCATCCGGTAATTAATGTGCAAAGTGATCTTTTGTTCGAGAATTTAACGTAGTGGTCTACTGAGATCCGTGATAGCATGCTTAACTATAAAACATGCAATGGGTACCTATTCTCCGAAATGTCGTTCTTTCTGTGAGGAAGAAACATGGAGAGGGACTTTAGATCAAGTCTCAGCCACAGTGAGTAACAGGTGTATTCACTTTTTAGGTTCTTTATTTTTTAACTGACGTTTACTCACATTTGTTGAGGTGATAATTCCAACCCTCAAAGGGGTTCTGTATGGGGATTTTGCTCGTATTAGGTCCGTTCATCAGTGTTGTAAACGGAGTGTCAGTTATCAGTAAAACAGCTGCAAATTAATTTAAACCTTTGTTATAACTCTGTTACTTTGAGAATATCAAAGCAAAAAACGGTTACCGTGCCTGGTACAAGAGTTGTTGGTTACTTATATAAAGTTTTTATCTCTAATCATCGAATTAAAATATATCATGTTTTAAATTAAATTACGGATACCCATTAATCATGATATGGTTGTAGGTCCCCATATTATCAACCTTTACCATGCTGTTATTAAGCGTATTCTAATTATCTGTGTTGACATTGAGTATATTTAAAAGGAGTAAATGGGCATACAAAAAGAAAAACGAATTCGAAGGACCAAACAATAAGAAACATCGCATCCACACCACTATTAACTGTCTAAGCAAATTTGTAGTCTACGCCTTAGACTGCAAATGCGGTAAAAGATACATAGGAAGTACTAAGAGACCACTGAGGGGCAGGATTAATGAACACAGGGCAGTGAAACAAGGCGACATGCGTTATCCAGTGGCAGCACATATGTCCATCTGTCCAGCACTGACATCTAACCACTCTTTTCAATTCTTTGGATTTGAACATTATACCTACCCACCCAAGAGGGGGAAATAGAGAACTTGCACTACGAAGGAGGGAGGCAACCTGGATAATGACACTTAGAAGTTTAGAACTAGGCCTAAACATTGACCATGAGTTACACTACTTTCTAGGCACATGAACAGACTAGAAGTAAACAACTGACAAACACAGGATTTGAATAAACCAAGTTTGGTCAATTAATAGGACTAACATGTATCGACAACTTATAAATGCAAAGTGATTACTGCCGAAGTGTATAAATGCCTATACTGTTATGATACAATATGTTTTTGGCCACATAATGGCACATGCAACTGTTCTGAACCCATTTTGAATGGAGAAATCACACAATCACTGAAACATTGGCCCACATCGTAACGCATCACCCACCAAGCGGAGCAATGAAACAAGTCGCAGTATGTATATCTCACAGTTACACATATCACAATCACCAAGAGTATATCTCCTCACAAACCACATAGACACGTTTGTTATTGGTTAAAGTCACGAACACGAAAGGCCTCCACCTTCACAAAATATATTTGGGGAACTATAATCAACAAAATATAGGGACTTATTTGCTAAAAAGCCCTTATGATATACGTTCCGAAAACATGATATATTCTAATGCCATATAGGATATAAAATTATTAAATATAAGGATAACAATAAAAATTGACAATATGGTCTGACTAAAAAGGATAATATGACAAAGTTATCTGTAAACTTGAATAAACTATAAACAACGAATATTGCACCAAATAATATCCGTATGTGAAGGCTAACGCACAGGGCCTATGTAATACTAAAACACCATAGGGAGGCTAAGATGGCCACCATTATTACAATAAGAAACTCATCAAATACTGTGTTCACGTAAATACCAGCAAACCGAAAGTGAACGAGGTCACGGGACTAGGAACTGTTCCTAATTAGAATAAATGGCACCAAAACGGGGAAGTAAACACTGCACCATAGAAGCGGCAGCGGGGACGGAAGCTTTAACTCGAATACTGCAGCAAAAAGGTTAAAATGTGCATTTAATACAGGAATCGCAGAAAAGCGATTGGCTCGTATTTTAAAGCGTTACCGCAACCTAGAATCTGTATGTGCTCGTCGCCCTAATCACAAACGCGACCATTACGTTTTTCTCATTTCTAAAAACTAGCCATAGTGACGTGTTTCAGTTAATTGGCTTAATACGTGGGGATCGCTATAGGGGTTACAAGCCGAATAATAGTAGCTGCTCCTTTTAAATATACTCAATGTCAACACAGATAATTAGAATACGCTTAATAACGGCATAGTAAAGGTTGATAATATGGGGACCTACAACCATATTATGATTAATGGGTATCCGTAATTTAATTTAAAACATGATATATTTTAATTCGATGATTAGAGATAAAAACTTTATATAAGTAACCAACAACTCATGTACCAGGCACGGTAACCGTTTTTTGCTTTGATATTCTCAAAGTAACAGAGTTATAACAAAGGTTTAAATTAATTTGCAGCTGTTTTACTGATAACCGACACTCCGTTTTAAGGTTGGAATTATCACCTCAACAAATGTGAGTAAACGTCAGTTAAACAATAAAGAACCTAAAAAGTGAATACACCTGTTACTCACTGTGGCTGAGACTTGATCTAAAGTCCCTCTCCATGTTTCTTCCTCACAGAAAGAACGACATTTCGGAGAATAGGTACCCATTGCATGATTTATAGTTATGCATGCTATCACCGATCTCAGTAGACCACTACGATAAATTCTCGAACAAAAGATCAGTTTTCACATTAATTACCGGATGCACGGTGACAAATGAAACCACTGGTCTCTCCATTTTCTCTTAATGGGTTCATATACCTTCTGAATTCTCAGAAGCACTCTATGTACACCAAATGGTCAAAATATCATCTAACTATGTACATATAACTATCAATGCAACTATGCACAAGATGTATAACTTTAATCACCACCTGATCACACTAACATGATCAATACACACAAATTTTTTTTAATGTACTGTATATAATGTAATAATTACAAACAGTATGTCACAACATCAAATTTCTTTACCTAACAGCCTTGAGAAAGTCGTGGGTTACATTCCCTAAACGACGAAACACGTGTCGGCTGTGACGTCTCCAGAAATAAAACACCAACGACAACCCTGAATAAAAAGGAACTGAATTTTTTTTTTAATGTATGACTGGTGTATGGTGGAAACAAATGTATATTGATGAAACTGTAATACAAAACGTGTGCTACGGAGTATTAAGCATTGGTTTATATTGCTTCCACATGCAACATGCAACGCCACTTCTGACTGGGTTGCGCCTTTTCTGACTGGGTTGCGCCTTGAAATTGCTTTCACGATTGTGACAGTATTTGGGTTATAGTATTCTCCTTATTAGCTGTTTATTGGTGGGATAGTTGGATGGTTACTGTTGAGACTAGAATATTGACTTGGCTTGTGGCATTGTTTTGGCTGGAAGGTTTGTTAGTAGCTGGAATCAGGAGAGATCCAGGTATATATTGGAGTTTGTTCAATTGGTTCTAAAAAAGCTATGGCCAGCCCATTTTTTTTTTCAATACAAACTCATTTTAGTTCATAAAAGGGATGTCAAATATTACATTTATTTTTTATTTTTTATTTTATTTATTGAGTTTTATAACAAAAGATACTAGTCCTAGGATGCTTATTTCTGGTCCAGGGAGGACCTGGCTTGGCAGTTCGGGCTGGACTATTCCCATGAGGCACAGGGTCAAGACTGATTTGCATATGGACAGGTCCATACTGGGGTGGTATGGTGAGTAAAAGAATGATGGATTTAACCCAGATCTCTTGACGGGGTGAATATTATGATTTGTTCTGCATTCCGTCCATAAATTGTGTGTCTTTGGCTAAGAAAAGTTACCAACAGAGTGAAGGGTAGGGAAGCAAAGGGTTATACAGGGGAGGCAGAAATGTCACATATGCATCATCAGTACCAAAAGTACATAATGTTCAGTAAAGGACATGTCTACACATACAGAGATGAATCCGACGGTACCAGTTACATTAGGAATGACGATGGGAGGGAGTGAATAGGGGCTGGAGATTCAGACTATGGGGAAGGGTTATCCGTAGTATTGTTGGTCCACATTTAAAGAGGAGGGAGTGATGTCAATTATAACAACCATTGGTGAAGCCAATAACATTCACTTTTCTTATACATACAATGGCTAAGTTGCATGAAATTTTGTTGAAATATGTGTTTGTTAATGGCTGAGTAACTTTTTGTGTGTTGCCCCTAGTTGTGCTAGGAAGAAAATGCCATGAAGAAGCGTCCTCTTGGGCAACAACAATATGGAAGCACAAAGTAGGGCAACTTTGTTGAACAAACTGCATTAGTTGAGTAAAGGCATACCCTGAGAGAGTGTTATAATACGGAAGCAGAAGGTGAGGTTTGTGTGGTAACTTAAAAGGCTTAAATGGAGAATCTTTCAGGGCATCAGGACCCAAAAGCAAGTCCTAAGATAGAAGGTGCTGATCTATTGCTAGTCTTAAATTCTCCAACTCTATGAATAATCTATTAACGAAATTCTGGTCATCTATGATATTTTATTTGGAAAACAGGGGACCCCTACAAATACTTAGTTTGCTATACGTAGGGAAAATAGTATCATTGGAAAAATTAAGAACTATAGCAAACATTCAATTAATAACTGCCCAATCTCTCCTCTAGACATAAACCAAAAAATTGCGACTATGAAATACATATATGAAATCAGAGTTTTGTTGTGTATAAAAAATATTTTTATTTTATTTCATACTGAGTCCTCTGTGGGGGTTCTGTTTCGCCAGCTGTCCTAAATGTTCCGTAATCGGTCGGAACATTTAGCGCT
This sequence comes from Lissotriton vulgaris, assembly GCF_964263255.1. Lineage (NCBI taxonomy): Eukaryota > Metazoa > Chordata > Amphibia > Caudata > Salamandridae > Lissotriton > Lissotriton vulgaris. The sequence continues at coordinate 413,900,147 of NC_141689.1, read as the reverse complement.
GCTGGCGAAACAGAACCCCCACAGAGGACTCGTTATAAAAGCACAAAGAATAAAAAGATATTGCCCAACGCATCTGCCAAAAGTGTCTCTGCAGAACTTCGTATATTTCGAAGAATACACCAATTAAAGGTAGCCGCCGCTTTTGAATTGAAGACCCTGACATTTCACCTGAATGCCATGACACATAACTAAATAAGAGCTGTGAGGATCCCATCAAGGTTCCTCTATAATACAGCACGGAAAAAATAGAAGGTTTGCTGAGACTTTTAGATCACAGAAAGCCCAGCTGTACAGAAATCCAACTGATTGCCCACTATATATGTGTTTGTATATTTTGTTACTTGTATGTGCGAAAGACGGTCACCTGATGAAGGCAGATTGCCGAAACGGGCGTAGTCAAAAACCACCGCTTTGCCTACTTTAAAAGAAAATTGACCGGTTTTAGTGTGATCTATTTATGTTTATGTGTTGTATGTATATGTGTTTTTCTATGCACGATCTTTGAACTAAATAATGTTTGGATGATGAGCTATAAATCCTAAAAAGAATAAGTGTCTATGAAAGAAATTTAAAACAAAATATCAGTATGAAATAAAATAAAAATATTTTTTATACACAACAAAAGTCTGATTTCATATATGCATTTCATAGTCGCAATTTTTTGGTTTATGTCTAGAGGAGAGATTTGGCAGTTATTAATTGAATGTTTGCTATAGTTCTTAATTTTTCCAATGACATCTATGAGATTTTTCCAGAGGGTGTGTACTGCTTTAATCACTGACCATTGAATTGTATGTATTGAAACCTTCAAACCCCAAAAGAATCCATCCTGCAAAAAAGATAGTATACTGGTTAAACGTGTTCAATGAGTGACCAAATCCCTTGTAACAGACCGCCTACAAAAAGTTATCCAGTACTTGTATGATTTCAGAGTTACGAATTCCTGGAAGCTTTTAAAGAAAGTCCTACCTTCTTCTAAGTTGCTCTATTCTTTAACCCCTCCCTCTCAAGTTCTAAGCTGTCAGTATGAGTCTGATCAATGATTCTGAGGGAAGGAGAGGACATTCTAGAGGACATGGTGATTTTGGTAAAAGACTTGCTCGACCTATTGACATCAACCTCCAGAAAGGATATCAACATCTGCAGGGCCATGCCGGAGCTACTGGCCTCTGTTTCAGGATCCTGAACAGGCACTTGAGTATCAAATGGAATGGGAGAATTGCATACATCCACCACCGAGGCCAGGAACAAAAAACTTCTATTCCTCATGCTTTTTTCCTCACTGTTAATTGCCAAAACTGTTTCAGACAAGAATTCTGGTGGTGAGAAGATCTATCACCAGCTTTCCCCACTTTTGATAAAGCATTGCAAATATTCCAGGTACTGAGTACAGAGTCCTCAATTATCCCGCTCTACCTTTCCACCACTATGTTTAATAAGCCCAGGATTTAGTATGGAAATATACCTATTTAGGGGTACACTGGTGCAGGGTCACCCTTTTCTCCACGGGTTCAATAACCAACAAAGTAGAGATTAGCACTGGAGTAGGAGTAAATAACAAGTTTATTAATCACTCATGAGTGGGACCATGTCCACACAGCACCACAGCACTCAAGTGCTGGAGGAGGTAGTACACTGAAGTCACACAACACAGGTCTTTTATACAAGTTTTGTGCAGTGTAAGCACGTGAACAGAAATAGGGAGTACAAGTTCTAGGAATAGTTTTCAGCAAATAAGGGCAAATAAATAACTACTTGGTCAGCAAAGTGGGAGGGGAGCACGAGTGCTTATGGCAGCAGTAAATGATTGACAGTTAACAGGTGTACTGGCAGCTACAACTCTCAGTACTTACATTGCTTTTAGCTGAGTCAGGAAGTCAACTAAAAAAGATAGCACAAGCAGAGTGAAAAGACAAAAGAATTATGAAGAAAACTTAAATGGACACCACAGCCAAAATAGCTGCAGCTTATGCCAAGTAAAATATTACACTTATTCCACAGACGGCCCTTTTAGCATAATGTTGGACCTGGCCCTTTAGGTAGGTTCACCCGAGACTTTTTGCTTTTTCCTAGCCTGTTTCTGGAACCTGGTGGTGGTGATTTTAGGCCTCTGCGCACTTTTTCACTGTGGTACAGTGTAAAGTGCTTGAGCTCTCTGTGTATGTGTGGTGAGTGACCTGCCCTCCCATAGGAATGAATGGGGAATATGTATGCCCATGGTAGTTCCTGATGTGTGGGGAGTGCAGGGGCGAGTTTGGTATGAGAGAACTCATGAGACTGAATGCTGCGAAATGGTATATGCGGCATGATTGTGTCTAGTCTAGAAGTGCAATTTTTAGAAGTTAGCATATTTGTGTAATTTGTGTCTGGCGTGTGATTGGCTGGTGAGCCTGGGTCAGGAGTGCCTGGGCCTGCTTGTGGATTGACTGTCTGGTTTTAGGGTGACAGGGGCTGGAGAGCCCAGGAGGTTGTCTGAGTCAGCCCATGGATGAAAGGCAGCATCTGCTGCCAGGGAAGTGGGAGGAGATGGCACCTGATAGTGAAGGGCTGTGCCTGCCAAACCACAATGCTGGCTCCACCCCCCGCTGGGCGACTGTCACCTCTGTCCCTGATACTGACAGGACTTCCCTATAACCAGTTCTAGCTGGTTCTCACACTGCCTACACAAAGACTTTTCTGTGTATAAGAAGGGGCTGTGTCCCCTTCCAAAATGTTCTTTTTTCTGACTTGAATCTACCAGGGGCAGGCGCTGCCCAGCCCCTGGATGCCTGGAGGACTTCTGGGGGACCCCTCTGCCTTGCCTGGGCTGATGGGGGGACCCTGCCCAGCCCCTGGACACCTGATGGACTTTTCCTGCTGGGGGCTATGCTGCTCCCTCTCTTACTCCTGGACTGCTGAGGTCCTGGACTGCTGAAGGACTTTTTATTTGCTATAAATTTCCTTTAGCGCTTGAGAGCGCTTTATTCCTGCTCTAAAAGCGCCTGGGAGCGCTGTGGATTGTCATTTAGCGCTGGGAGCGCTTTATTTACTTTGCAGGTGCCCACCCTGCTTATGGTGGCCCTAGCGAGTGCCCACCTCGCTCTTTTGCTATTTTTTGATTTCTACTCGAGGGAGCCCACTCCTCGGTAAATTCTCCCCCAGCCTCTGAGTCCCTGAAACGGGCCGCCGCGCTGCCCGCGGCGACCCGGAAGTGCTAGGCCGGCCGGCCAATTGCAGCGCGGCCGGCCGGAAGTCCCGCCCCCGCAGCCCGAGAGAGAGGAAGTGCGGCCGGGAGATGAGGCGTCACGAGGAAGGAAGGCTGGTGGTGCTTGCGGGGCTCCCGTGTGCTGAGGGTGCCCCGAGAACGAAGGAGAGCCGCCGCCCAGCAGAGAGGCCACCGCCCGGAGGAACCTCGCCCAGGAGACAGCCCGGTGAGTCGGAAGGGCTGGGGGGGGGGTTCGGTGCGGCTGCTGTTGGTGCCGGAGAGTGGTACATGGGGCGAGAGCAGAGGTAGGGCGGCCCCGGCTTGTAGTGGGCCGCCCCAACGTTTCGGCGGAGCCTTTCTGTGTTCATGAGTCCGAGGGACTCCAACGAAGGGGGCCATAATTGTTGAAGAGCCCCGCGAGGCTCCGCAAGGCGGCACTTGTTTATGGCCGTTAGGGGCTCAGTTCATAGTGGTGCAATTTAGGGCGGCCCCAGTTGGCAGCGGGTCGCCCCAACGCAGTCCAGAGCCCCGAGAGGCTCCCTGAGGCATGTTTTGTGCCAGAGCCTGAGAGCTCCAACGTTTGGGGCACATGTTTTCAGAGCCTGTGTGGCTCCAGCAGCGGGCGCAGTTGGCGCCTAAGCTAAGGGTCAGTGAGGACCCTGTCGCAGTTTGCTATTCTCCAGCTGTCCAGTAATTAGTGGGCAGCTGCACCGTTTAGGCACAAGTTGGAGAGTGAGTCCCTGAGAGGGACAGAGATGGCACAGAGGTGCCCGACCAGTGACAGCTGCGCAGCACTTAGTGCCAGCTGCAGCGTTTAGGCCCTTGTGAGTGTTCCCAGGTGCCCAGCAAGTAGTGGGCACCTGCTACGTTTAGGCTTGTGCTTGGACTGGCGCTGCATGGCAGCGCGCCCTGACATTTGGACACAGTGGGTCTTAGCCCCAACAAGGCCAGTTGGCCTAGGGACTGCCACAGGTGGTGGCTTATGTAAGTTTTGCGCAATTGTATGGTTATTGCACCTCTGAATGTGTTTTCTTGCATCATGTGTTATTCCTGCACCTCTGAATGTTTTTAGACATCATGTGATTTTTGCGCTATTGTATTGTCCTACACCTCTGAATGTTTTTATGCATCATGTGTCTTTCTTTCCTGCGCTGCATCTCCTGAATGTTTTAGGCATCATGTGTCTTCTTGCGCTGCACCTCTAAATGTATTTTATTGCATAATGTGCTTTGTTCTGAACACCGCTGAATGTGTAGGTTTATGCATCATGTGTTTCCCTTGTCTTACACCTCTGAATGTTTTTATGCATCATGTGTCTTTCTTTCCTGCGCTGCACCTCTGAATGTTTTAGGCGTTATGTGTCTCCTAGCGCTGCACCTCTGAATGTGTTTGTGATGCATCATGTGCCTTATTCTCAACACCGCTGAATGTGTAGGTTTATGCATCATGTGTTTCCCTTTACTACTCCTCTGAATGTATATTTATGCATCATGGTTAATGTGTTCTTTCCTAGACCCCTAAATGCTGTGTGATACTTAGGTGGTTGTTCTTTTTAGTACAGGTGGTCCTAGTAAGGTCCTGGTTCCATGCGTGACATTCTCCTAAGGTGTTTAGGGTTGCGTAGGTGGTACTTACCTGTTACCAGTAGATACTGGTTGTGATTTCTAACTGTTACTTTGTGCTACAGTTATTTTATATCCTTTTATTCTAATTTCTGACAGTATTTCTATTACTAAAAAGTATTGATTATGACAGTGGCCCATGTGGCCCTGTCTTGTAAATAATCCCTTGTGAATATTGCCCGTGCCAGTTGGCACCCTGTATATTGTGTGATCCTATCTGATGTGTTTTGACAATACAAAAGTTATTTTAATATAACCTTGTGTGGAGTTCCTTTTGTGGTGTGCCTAGGATGTTGTTGCTGTTGTGTGCTGGTGCAAATGCTTTACACATTGCCTCCGAGTTTAGCCTTACTGCTCGTGCCAAGCTACCAAGGGGGTGAGCAGGGGTTATCTTGGCGTGTGACTTCCTTTCCCTGACTAGAATGGTGGTTTCTGCCTAGCTTTGGCGTCAGCCTTAGCCAACCAGAAATAGCCAGTTCTAACACATAAGCTAAGAGATTTTCTTATGCTTTGAAAAGGTGTACAATAAATGTTATGCATATTAATTAGCATCATGTTGCTGACTTCTTGATCAATTGCTAAATGGGTATTTACATTTTGGACATTCGTTTTAGATGGTAGACAAGTAATACAAGTAGAAATACAGAGGGAACAAAGCATTGGCCCGCATTGGATACATAAGCGCCTGATTTTCCTGCTATTCAAAGCAGGACCAACAAAGAAAAAGAGTCCCAAATTAAAGTCAACATATTGCTGTAATGCAGTGTCAGTTTGATCCACTTCATCATTATTTATAGTTCTTTTGAATCGGTTCAAGGAAATGTCATTAAACATTTTTTGATCTTTATGATAAGATGCAGGTGCTAGGAACACAGGAGGAAGCAAGAAGGACACTTGGCATTATCCGGACCTTCCGATTGGTAGATGATAGTAGCCTTTACTTCTACAAATGAAATAAGTGTTGTGCGAGGATAAAAAACTGCTATTTTTCGTTCCAGTAATGTTCAATACTGTGGTACAGTCACTTTTTCCTACTGGGATACGACCAAAACTGCACACACAAAGATTTGCTCAGGGTCTAGTAACAGTGATTAAAAAAAGGCCTGTTACCCTCAGCCATTCGAGTGTTGGGGAAAACATAACGTGTGGGGAATTTCCTCTGCGATACTCCTCCATTTCCCATATAGTTCCTCTGGCTTGTGAGTCCACTTTCTCATTGAGGTAACAAACTTTATTAAACTTTGTATTAAGTTCTCCTACATCAGCTAGAGTGATATTAGCAATTTCAGAGGCCCACAACAGTGTGAACCAGGCTCTACAGGAGCCAATATGCGAGAATGGAAGCGGTGACAACGGGATTCCTTTTATGTTCTGATGAGGAGGAATCTTGCCAAAAACCCAACAGTTAGTAGCATTGCTTAGCTGATGTGTCTGACGTAACATTTGAAGAAATCAATGGTTTCTCAGATTTTGCCGGTATCCCTGTTCATGTTGCGGCAAATCAAAATGATGGTGCTCTTTTGCAGCAAGTGATGTAACAGTAATGTTAGGTAAGGAGGCTCCAGGCATTACTTCCTCCACTACCCACATTATATAATGGCAGCAGTCAAAGTCAGACCAATGATGCAGATTGTACAGCCATTGCGCATTGTCGCAGCGATCTCCTTCATAGGCGAGCTCATTTTCATCGGCAAACAACAAAATAGATGATGCCCTCAGGTCCTGGGCAGGCGTTGGTTTTTTCACCAACATTGAAACGAGTAGTTAGTAATAGGCTACCCCCTTTATAGTAAGCCTTTAACCACCCAGGACAGTTGCTCAAACAGTCTCCTTCTGCGATGAAATGTCTTTTCCAGGATCAAAGCAGATACCTAGATGTACCAGAGATCGTTTGGTCCGGGAAGACTTCCTCGGGTCCTTCAGCTGACGCAGCTCATCCTTTTGCAGTATTCAGAATGTTGTGGTTATCTGTCAACGCAGCTGGGCTTACGAGGGCATGCGGCATGGAATCACCAGGCCGCAGATAGTGGCCTTCACCCTGCGACCTGTCTGGAAGAACTTCCCGTACCTGCTGATAAATAGAAGACAAGCTGTCACTTAACTGGGACAAATAGTCATTCATCAACACATGGGGTACATCATGTATAGGGCGAGGCTTTTGGACCCCCCAAATATTCATGGGCCTCCCAAAAACTATTTCATGCAGTGTAAGGCCAGACCATGTATGTGATATCGATCTGATAAAAAGCAGAGCTAGGGAAAGTGCATCAGGCTATTTCAAAGACGTGGAAGCCTGTATTTTAGCCAATTTCAATTTCAGGGTGGAGTTGTAACGCTCCACCAGGCCTGCTGACTATGGGTGAAGAGCGACATGAAATTTCTGCTTAATCCCCAACCTTTTCATGACATATTCTACAATTTTTCCAATGAAATGAGGTCAGTTGTCTATTTGCAGGACCTCAATAGGTGCTGTTGGTGTCGCAAACCCTCCTGTTGGAGTTTGCGTTCACCCTGACAAGACTGTCAGACCTGACAAGACTGGACTATCTTTTTAGCTATGCCTGCAATATCAGGATGATCCCAAACTTGCATAAGTTGTTTTGCTCTTGAGGATGCACCAATATGTGCCGGCCCATGTGCCATGTGAATCAAGGGATATAAGTAGGCTGTGGGTAACTTCCATTTGGTCATATCTTTATTCCTTCAACAGCCCTCATCATCCAGTGTTCCCTCCTTGGACCATTGATCTGGTTCATCAGCAGAGGCAGATTGTTGCATGTCCAGCACTTCCTTCCTGGTATCATGCCAACGTTCATCTTGTGACTTCACCACATACATGGAGGTGGTACTTCGCTGCATTGCGGTCTCACGAGCTGTGTGATCCGCAAATGCATTTACCTGCTCCTATTTTATCAGTCACTTTCTTGTGTGCACCACATTTAACAATTGCTACTTTCTTAGGATAGGTTAGGGCAATAAGAAGAGTATGCACTAATTCTCCATGCACTATCTGTGTCCCATGTGAGGTGAGGAAACCCCTTTCTTTCCATAAGCGACCCAATTTATGTGCCACCCTGAAAGCGTACTGGCTGTCAGTAAAAATATTGACAAGTATGTCTTTACTAAGCTCACATGCTCTTGTTAGTGAGTGTAGTCTTGATTTCCTAATACTGGTGCAGAATAAAGAGCTTGCTGTGACTGTTGGAAGGCATTCTGACATTCAGTAGTCCATGGGAAAGGCATTTGAGTGTCTTTAGTCAAAAAGGGCCAACAAAGGTTTAATAATGTGCGAAAAACTGGGGATCCACTATCTGCAAAAAGAGAGTAAGGCCAATCATTGCGCAGACATCCTTCTGAGTGCGGGGTACAGGAGTGTCTAAAATTATCTGAATGCGGCCTGGTGTGATTGCACGTACCCTCCTTAGACAGGAGGTGAACTAAATAGGTAACCTGCTGTCTACAAAATTGCAATTTCTTTTACAAGACTTTGTGATTGTGCGAGACAAGAAATTTGAACAATAACAGTGTTCCTTCTTCGCACTGCTCAGGGTTATCTGCAGCTAACAAGATGTCATTGACCTATAGAATATGGGCCGCCACTTTGGGTACAGGAAAGGAATCAAGCTGCCTTTTTAATGCCTGACTGTAAATGCTGGGACTTTCTGTATAGCCCTATGGAGCTCTACAGAACCAATATGATCTATTTTTCAGGCTAACCAGAACAAATAACGGCTTTCAGGGGGAATGGGATCGAGAAGATAGCATTCTTCAAATCGATCACCGAAAATGTAGTGGCAGTAGGAGGGACCACAGTGAGTAGTGATATCTGAAACGACCAGATATTGGGGCACTACAATTTTATTAACTTTTCGCAAATCAATAATGAATCTGTAAATTTTGGTGTCAGTATTCTTTTTTCAAAATAGGAAGGATAGGGCTAATGCAAGTGTTATAGGGGATCTCTTCCACTACCCCCACTTTAATCAAATCCTGAACAATGTGTGCCAATGCTTCTTCACCTTCTCAGGATATTTTGTATTGGGGCAGGCAAGTCAATGAAACACCCTCCTTTACTTGAATATGTACAGGTAGAATAACCATTTGACCCACATCAGTATGTGATTTAGCCCACAAAGTACTGGGTAAGGATGCCAGAGTGACATCCTCGTTGATAAGACAAGACCTCTCAGTCATTGGATAATTGTCATTCAAAATGTATTATTTATTTTTTTTTTTTTATTTTTTTTATTTTATTGAACTTATATTGCGCACAGCTACCCGCAGTGGGTTTCCCGGCGCCAGGGACAGACTGGAGAAGAAAACAGAAAACAAGTAACTGCAAAAAGGGAGACACTAGACCGGAGGAATCTAGAATCTAGAACAGGAGAGTCTTCAGTTTTTTGCGGAAAGCCAGAAGACTGGTTTCTGTTTTAAGCGCCAATGGGAGAGCATTCCACATCTTGGGTCCTAGATATGCGAATGAACGGCCTCCCATTTTTGCCAGTCGGATTCTGGGAATCACAAGATTGCCACTGTTGGATGACCTCAAAAGGCGGCCCGGCTGATATGGCTGCGCAAGATTGTGCAAGTAGGCCGGAGCAGAGCCTTGGCAAATCTTGAAGAGGATGCACAAAGTTTTGAAGGCCACTCGATCCGAGATTTTTAACCAATGGAGGTCACGTAGAGCCTGCATTGCGGACGTTCTCCGTGGGACATTACGCAGCAGGCGGGCAGCTGAGTTCTGTACAACCTGGAGTTTATTGATTGTAGCTTTATCTGCTCCTAGATAAAGCACATTGCCATAGTCGATATGGGACATCACAAGGGCCTGTACGACAGTTCTGCGAGTGGACTCAGGCAGCATCCATATGATCTTCTGCAACCAGCGAAGGGTGTTAAAGCAGATCGCAGCGACCTTAGTTGCCTGCTGCCTCATCGAGAGTTTGTCGTCGATTAGGACACCGAGGTTGCGAGCAACAGGCACGGGGGTAGGCAGAGGACCCATGTCACTGGGCCAGTGTCTTGGACCCCAGAGATCTTTTTGTTTGCCTAGTATGATCACCTCGGTCTTGTCTCCGTTGAGCTTTAACAGATGCATTTGCATCCAGGCTGCAACGCGAGAGAGGCCGATTTTAAGGGCAGAAGTGTCCTGAGCCCTGCTGCTAGACAAAGAGAACACAATCTGCGTGTCGTCTGCGTATGAGTATATAGACAGACCGGCGTCCTCTACGATGGAAGCAAATGGTCTGATGTAAATATTGAACAACAGAGGGCTCAATATAGACCCTTGAGGGACGCCGTAGGCAGAGGAATGAATCGCAGATTCAGCTTTGTTTGAGAAAACCTGAAAGGTGCGCTCATTAAGAAATGAGGACACCCAGGCGAGCGCAGATCCAGCAACACCAAGGGAACCGAGAGATTCCAGTAGGATGGAGTGGGACACGGTATCGAAAGCAGCGCTTAAGTCAAGAAGAATCAGCGCAAAGGTCTCACCGCCATCGATACCGTGTCGGAGTCGCTCAGTTACCCCAAGGAGTGCGGATTCGGTGGAGTAATTAGCGCGAAAGCCTGATTGGGACGGATGGAGATATCCCATGTTTTCAACAAACTCATTAAGCTGGGTGTTAACATGACGCTCTAGGATTTTAGAACAGGCTGGCAGCAGGGATATAGGCCTGAAGTTGGCAAGATTTGTGATGTCAGCACCAGATTTTTTAAGCAGGGGGACGACCATGGCATGTTTCCAGTCCTGTTCCACTCGAGATTCAGTGAGCGAGACGTTTAACAGCCTCATTAGGAATCTTCGTGGTTCAAGGTCAAGTTGTTTAAGTATCTTCATGGGGACTGGGTCCCGCGGAGAACTAGACCTGATGCTTTTTAAGCAGGATAGGAAAGAGGAGTCGTCAAATGGTATCCAGTTGTAAATAAACTCAGTGGGGGAGGTGAAGGTATTACAGTACGGACCGTGTAGAGAGGAGTCAATTGGAGAGGGAAGGGAAGCAAGAGATTGATAGATGCCCTCAACCTTAGATATAAAAAAGTCTGCAATGGCATTACATTGTGTGCCATCTAAAGCCGGCAGCACGGGGACAGTATCAGCTCCGGTGAGTTTTTTAACTGTGGCAAAGAGAGTTCGGGGACAGTTTTGCACTGAAGTGATTGTGGAGACAGTGTAGGAGGCCTTAGCACGTTTGCAGTTTGCATGATAAAGTTTTAATTCTTCTTTGTAGATCACTTTAGAGGAAGCTGAGTAGGACACCCTCCACTTCCTCTCCAGGGCTTTACATTTGGAGCGTTGGATTTTCAGCTCCTCCGAGTACCAGGGTGCTGGTGGGCGCAAGGATCTATATTTGCTACTGGATCGAGGGACAAGAGTCGATACTGCATCTGTCAACCAATCAGAGATGGAGACATTCAAATTCTGATCAGTGTTGATGGAGGATGGAATAGACTCAGTTAGACGCAGATTAAAATCAGCTATGTTAAGCCTGTCCCAACGATAAGATGATTTAATTTCATCCACATGGACCCTGGCAGAGGATAAAGCAGGTGGTAGTACAAAGTGAATCGCATAGTGATCAGACCAGACAAGCGGGCGGGCAGAGTGGGTACAGTCAAATGAGAGAGTAGAGATGATTGGATCCAAAAGATGGCCAGCATTATGAGTGGCTCCAGAGTTACAGAGTTTGAGGTTAAAAACCTCAAGGTCAGAGAGAAAAACTTTATTAAGGGGGTTGTTGACATCATCGAAGTGGATGTTTAAATCACCAAGAATGGTGAAATTATTAGATTTTAGTAGTGTTGCTGATAAGCAATCAATAAGTGAGGGAATCCAAGGTGCGGCGTTTCCGGGCGGCCGGTAAATTAGCAGACCGGAGAGCGTCATTCGAGGATTAATCGTCAGTTTGAACAGTGCAGCCTCACTACCTGGAAGATGTAGAGGTTCCAGTTTACATTGATAGATAGATTTATAAATGATTGCAATTCCACCACCTTTACCTGAGGGTCTGTCCTGGTGCAGCACAACATAGTTGGGAGGGACAGCTGCAGCAATGTCCGGACCCGAGCTGGCCTGAATCCAAGTCTCGGTCAGGAACAGAGCGTCAGGGGATTCCTCAGTGATAAAATCGAAGATGTTTAGTTTGTTCTTAGGGAGCGATCTACAATTTAGGCTCCAGAAATGGAGAGGGGACGGGGAAGTAATAGGGCCCTTGGTTGGCTTCCTTTTTCCCCTATAGTGCTTAGCGCTCTGCTGTGTCTTAGAGAGCTGCATTTTGCCAGTAGAAAAGCCACAACCAGCACATGAGAAATAATGGCAAGGCAGAATGCACAAGGAGCATGATATGGGGGTGCAGGGTCGCAATGACAGTAATGCCGTGGAAGAGTAGATATATACACGACCACCCAGAGTCTGATTACCAGTGGGCATAATTGCGAGGGACAGCCCGTCCAGCAGCCCGTTCTCAGCGCAGACGGGCTGGACTCTGGCGTGACTCCGGCGGGCATCCGGCGCATCCGCTGCCGCGTCCGCTGCGCGGAGCCGCAGGGTACTCTTTTATAGTAACTAGAGCGCGAGGGCGCGCCTACACTCAAGATGGCCGCCAAACAGCCCTCGCCTCCCCGGGACCAGCTCTCAGCGTCAACACTCAGCTGAGAGCGGCCCAGGAGGTAGAGGAGGTAGGGAACAAAGATGCTGATAAAATCCGCTTTTTAAAAAGCAAGCGCGAGTAAAATGCACGCGTCACTCGGGACGCGATAAAAATGAACGTTACCCTCTGGAAATGTGTCTCAAATCAAGTAAACAAAGAATAGAAGAGCGGAACCTCCGGCTTCCGCCTCAGAGGGTGAAAAGCAATCGTTTGGCAGTCCCTGCCTGAGCCCCCTTTATAGTAACTAGAGCGCGAGGGCGCGCCTACACTCAAGATGGCCGCCAAACAGCCCTCGCCTCCCCGGGACCAGCTCTCAGCGTCAACACTCAGCTGAGAGCGGCCCAGGAGGTAGAGGAGGTAGGGAACAAAGATGCTGATAAAATCCGCTTTTTAAAAAGCAAGCGCGAGTAAAATGCACGCGTCACTCGGGACGCGATAAAAATGAACGTTACCCTCTGGAAATGTGTCTCAAATCAAGTAAACAAAGAATAGAAGAGAGGAACCTCCGGCTTCCGCCTCAGAGGGTGAAAAGCAATCCAAATGACACGCAGACCTTCCGGAGAGCAACGTATTATGGCACAAACATATTTAAGCATATCGATTCCCACAATGATGTCTGGTGTGGTAGGGGAAAGCAAAAATGGATATGCTGCAGTAAATTTATCAAATCTGAATTCAAGTGGCTGTGAAAGTGGGCTAGGTGTAGGTGTCCCATCGGAACCTTTTGACGTTATCATTGTACCAGACAGGGGAGCCCTAGGAACCAATTTTTTAGACAGAGCACTACGGGTAGCCCCTGTATCAACCAGAAACCGATCAGTAGATCCCAAGATGTTTGCGTCAACATAAGGACCCATTTGATCTACTGGCACTCCAACCGGTTCCTTACCCCATCCTAGGCATCCCTATACATAATCAGAATCTACGAGGGCATCAGCAGAATAATCAGACATTTGGTATTGATTTCGTCTATCAAAAGTATTAGAATAATTTGGTCCTTGTTCAACTGCCTTGAACCTGGGACAAGCTCCTGTACCTCCCCTGATTTCTGAATTCCCTGGGCTTCTTCTCATACTACCCCTTCCCTGTTGGTATGGCTGACCTTGCAAAAGAGGGCACTCAGAATGCCAATGCCCAGTCTCTTTGCAATAAGCACACTGATCAGGTGACAAATTTGCTCAAGGGAGAGGGGGCACCACAGGTGTATACATTACACGTCCGCCTCTTCCACCTCCCCTAAATGGTGGACCATATGCTTGAGCCAACATAAATTTTGTCTCTAATTCTTTAACCTTCTTATCCTCCCTGCCTTTCGCTTCCTGTTCCTGTCGCTCATTGGGCCATAGTCAAAAGGGAAACGGGGGAAGACGTGGTCCAAGAACTCTCGCTGTCCTTTAAGCGACTAGCTATTTCCGGTAACATATTAACGAAAAATTTGTCTACAAACCAATACTTACCCGTATCATCGGCTAATGACTGACCACTAAAATCATGGCATGTTTCTTCAAATCTTGAAAAGAAATCAAAAACTAACTCATCCTTTTTCTGTTTACAGGACGCTAACATAGTCCAATCTATTTTTTTAGGGGGTATGGAAGTCTTTAACTTAGTCACAATAGCTTTAGGAAGATCTAATATCTCCTTCTGAGGTTTCTGCGCAGGCTCCCTTTCTGCATCTAATTGTTCTAAATGTTCCCAGGTATCACCATATGCTACATTGTCATCTATTTTATGTTTTGTTCTCCGTAGAGCACAGCTCTAACTTTATTTCCACATTAGTCTGTTGCAACCTAACTCATTATGTTTCCCACCCAATGCTCAAGGCGGGCCACACACTTGACCTAAACTGCTCCAACCTTCCCGATATTAAAGTCCACGGTCCACTGCCAGTGACATGGTGTGATCACTTCTTGATCCCTTTTCAATTTCAGCTGACTAGTTCAGATAAATCCACTTCTATCCCTAAAGAATTTTAAAGGGAATTGGAGGAAAGTCACCTCGGACACCCTATCGCAACATCTGAAGTACTCCAAGCCCATTCCCTCCAACGATCTTGAGGTCATCATTTCAAACTCGAATAGGTGGATTGGTGGCGCACTTGATTCTCTGACCCCTCTGAAAGCAATAAAGTCTCCTAGATCATCCCCTTCTGCACCTTGGTATTCGGAGGAGCTTAGACTAAAAAAGTCAGAATGTAAAAAATTAGAACGTAGCTGGAGACTCTGCGGAAAGTAAGTAAGGTTATCTTGCAGCTCTTAAAGAATACTGCAGACTTCTTAGCAAAAATAAAAGAGACTTTCTTGCCGACAAAATTAATAATGCTAAAAACTCTTCCAGGGAGATTTTTCAAATTGTTAAATCTTTTACTGACCTACTAGCACTTACTCACACCCACCCGCCCTCGCAGAACCTATGCAATAAACTCTCTGAGTTCTTTGAGGACAAAATCGCATTGATTTACGCCTACTTCCCCGAGCCACATGAAGTATCCCAGACTTCTGAGGACCTCTATCTGGAGCAGGCTCCAAGTACTGTGCTCTCAGATTTTGTTCAAATATCGGATGAAGCCTCACTTCTCAAATTGCAGAAGTGCAAATCTGGTTCTCCGAGTGATCCCTGTCTAGCCCAAAAATATAATGTCCTTGCTGAATTCCTCAACCACCACTTAAATCCCATCTGGAACCTATCGCTTAGACTGGGTATTTAAACAGCAGCTTGGAAACATGCCTTTCTCTTGCCCATTCTAAAAAAAGCAAATGCAGATCCCGAATCCCCTAGCAACTATAGACCTACTTCTCTATTGCCCGCTCCTGCAAAGGTCTTAGAGAAATTACTTTATCAGCAACTGGCTGGTTTTATTGAGACGATCGGATTTCTTCATGATTCTAAATCTGGCTTTTGTTCCGGTTATAGTACGGAATCAGCCCTAATTGAAATGGCGGACTCAATACAGAATCCCAAACCAAGGAAATCTTTGCTACAGTACATGAGCTTGCCTCATCTAATAGAGCCACGGCCTCGATCCCCCCCTCCCAACCGCTCTGCGACTCACTCAACGATTTCCTCGTTGATAAGGTCGCAAAGATCAAGGCCAACATCCCCCTCCCTTCCCCCACATTCACCAACCCCTCCCCACCTGCTGTCACTTCCAAACTCACCTCCATCCCCCCCCTGACTAAGGCTACGCTTCTCCCCCTGCTCCAAAAGGTAAAGTCAGGCTCCCCCCTAGACTTTGCCCCTGCTCACATCTTGAGAGAAATCTTCCTAAACTGCCCTACCCCTCCCCTCACACTTTTGAATGACTCACTTAGCAATGGAGTGGTCCCCACTGCTCACAAATTTGCGGCTGTTATCCCCATCCTAAAAAAGCCCGGTGCCGACCCTTCATACCCTTCTAGCTATCGTCCCATCTCCCTTCTGCCCTACCTGGGCAAGGTTCTAGAAACCCATGTAACCAGCACCCTGAGCACCTATGTGGAAACTAATCATTGCCTCTCCCCCCGGCAGTCGGGCTTTCGCCCCCTCCACTCTACGGAGAAGGTGGTGACCTCAGTGATGGACAGCCTACGCGAGGGCATTGACACCAACCTCCCGCAGGCCCTCATTCTCTTAGACCTGTCCGCCGCTTTTGACACGGTGGACCATTCCATCCTCCTCACCCGTGTCAGGGCGGCGGGCATTGAGGGCCTGGCCTTCGCCTGGCTTGAGTCCTTCCTGAGTGATAGGGCTCAGGCGGTCCACCTAGCTGGTTTCACCGCTGCCTCCCGTAAGGTTGTATGTGGAGTCCCCCAAGGTTCCTCACTTTCCCCTCTTTTGTTTAATTTATACATCTACCCTCTTATTTTTATGTTACAGCAGCTTGAGGTCACGGTGTTCAATTATGCCGATGACCTCCAGCTAATCTTTAACCTTTCCCACTCTTCCTCATCTTCCCAGAACGTCCAATCCGTCATGTTGTTCATCCAGGATTGGATGAACTGCAACCACCTCAAACTCAACCCGGACAAGACGGCGTTAGTCTTGACCGGAGGCGGTTGCAGTCCCTGGTCCCCTTCCCACTGGCCTCTTTCACTTGGTGTCCCCCCGCTCCCTGTCCCCAAGGTCAAAACCCTCGGTATTTTCCTCAACTCTTCACTTTCCGTTCACTCACAGGTCAATTCGGTTGTTTCCTCCTGCTTTTTTTCCCTCAGAACCATCAGGAAGATCTCTCGCTTTTTCTCTCTACCTGCCCTAAAGATCATAGTGATGGCTATGGTGCTCTCGCGCCTTGACTATGGCAACATCATTTACAATGGCGCCCCAGCCTACGCCATTCACCGTCTGCAGCTAGTGCAGAACCAGGCCGCCCGCCTGATTCACGGCCTGCCCAAATTCCACCGAGCTACTCCCTTACTGCAGGCACTGCACTGGCTGCCTGTGAAAGAGCGAGCCTTGTTCAAGCTTGGCTGTACCACCTTTCAGGCCAAAATGGGCACCGCCCCGGAGTTCATCTGCTCCGCCATCAAGCCCTATACGCCGGGTAGAGAGCTTCGATCCACCCATCAGGCCCTGCTAACTACCCCCCGTTTCAGAAAGAAAAAGGCGGGCGGAACAAAATTTGCAGTTCTCGCTCCTGCGTTCTGGAATTCCCTTCCGACGGAACTCCGCATGACATCCTCTTACATCGAGTCCCGGAAAGGTCTTAAAACTCTGCTCTTCTCCCGAGCTTACAAGGTCTAGATTCCCTCCGCTCCTGTTGTCTCCTCGCAATCCAAAAGCGCCAAGAAACCGCGTGGTAGAAGCGCGCTATACAAATGTTTTTAAATTCAAATACGCTCGGCGGTTGATGGAGGTTCTAAGGCGGTGTCAGTGCTGTTAGACTTGTCTGCAGCATTTGACACCATCTCCTATCCCATCCTCTTGAATCGACTAAAGATCATTGGCATTCAAGGCACAGTGCTGCTGAACTAGGCATCATCTTTTTTATCTGACTGCAAACAACAGGTCCGGAATCACCCTTTGAATTCTCCTGTTAAACCACTTAAATGGGGTGTCCCGCAGGGCTCTGCCCTGAGCCCGCTTTTTTTTATGTTTACTTAACCCATTTGGCAGAGTTGATATCTAAAACTGGGATCAAAATTATATCATATGCTGATGATACCCAGCTACTGTTCACCTTTAATGCTGTATCTGCCGCCACTTTTGAACCACTAAAAGAGTGTCTTAAGAACACTGCGGCCTGGATGGACCGCAATTATTTGAAACTCAATGCAGACAAGACTGAAATCTTATTTTTCAACCAATCTTCTCCTCTCTCTTCCAATCTGTGGTGGCCTGAGGAACTAGGTACTGTCCCAGTAACCAAGGACTCGTTCAAGAATTTGGCCGTTAGATGGGACAAACATCTGTCCCTCTCCACGCAGGTTCAAACAGTTTCTGCCGCCTGCTTTGGCAGAATTTAAATCATCAGACAATTCATTGACTATTTGCCCAATGTAACCCTAAAAACTGTGGTCCGTGCGCTGTTAACTTCTCATCTAGATTACGTGAATGGCTTATACTTGGGTCTTTCATTAGGCTTGCTCCGCAGACTTCAGACTGTACAAAACGCTGTGGCCCTATTTGTCTGCGGCGTTCCGCTTTGACACCACATCTCCCCCTATTTACGACAAGTACACTTGCTCCCTATTGCAACGCGAATAGAATTCAAGGCTCTAACTTTTACTTTTCGGGCAGGCAAAGGATTAGGGCCGGTCTACCTCAGTAGGAGACTGCGTCCTTATTGTCAATCCAGATCCTTACGGTTCCACAATAAACATCTGCTTGCTACACCCCGGTTCATAAAAGCCAAATAAGGTGGTAAATCTTTCGAGGTGGGCGCCACTCAATGTTGGAACAAACTACCTCTCTATTTACGCTTGATTCAGTCAGAACTTAAGTTCCGCAAGTCTCTAAAAACATGGCTATTTAGCCGCCATGATTAGTCGTTGTACTTGCATCTCTGTCTACTATATGCCTGGACACCCCGTTGGGGTAACCGTACGCTTAATAAATTCCTAATTATTATTATTATATATTAGGAGGCAAAATAAGCCCAAAGAACATATCAATATCTGGCAAGGTCATGGTGCAGGAGCTAATGGCTCCTTCCACCTCCTCATAGAAGGCGGCAGAATTTTTTCCGTGGGTCAGGCAAAGCAGCTTTAAGAGCCATCACATCAGCTCTACTCCAAGGAGTGTAAACCCAATTATATATAAAATATCCCTTTGCATCATCCAAAGTTTAACATCATCATTTGTTCCTGCACACTTATGAGGAACATACAGGGGTTCAGCTTCACACATAGTTTTTTACTGTAACTGTAGTACTACTTGGTGTAGCCTCTTCCACTGGAGCATCTGCATTCTGTGCTTGAGATTGAACTACTTCCATACCTCTCTGTTTTCTAGCTAATTCTTGCTCTTTTCGTAAACGCAATGTTGGGTCTTGTATTTTAACCATTCGTCTAATCATATCAGGTAAGGTCGAAAAAGGGAAAGTGCCATCTGTTAATCGTTTATAATCAGTATTTTTATCCTTTGGCTCTAATTCCTGAGAAATATGTCTATAATCAAATATTAACTCCCAAGCAAATTTTTCTACAAAATAAAATTGCTCTGTATTTTTCCACTGTTGAACCATAGTTACATGAGCGATGCCGCGTGAGATCGACTACCCCCCTCCCTAGCACTGGTTTTTAAGGTATTGTTTTCTGCTTTAGTCAAAGTAGAGTGAGTTTGCCGCCCGCCTTGCTTATCTCGATCTTTATCCTCTGAAGAAGAATGCTCCTCGTCAGAAGCCTCATCCTCAGGGGCACTTGGAGTGGGAAAGTTTTACGGGGGTGGGGGGTGTTCTAATAGGATGCAGTCATCCTGAGGTTTATTAAGTATGGGATAAATAGGGCGCCTAATAGGATACTGGTCATTTACCTCTAATCAACGTTCTCCATCTTTTTTTTCTATTTTTCCTTATTTTTTTTAATTCTAGCGCGTTTTGATATAACTTTTTTCGTTGTTCTTTTTCTGCTATAGCTTCTGCTCTCTTCACACTCTGTCGTTCTTTTTTCTCCCACATACACACACGGTCAAACATATCCTGTCTACTTTTTCTTTTAAATAAACACTGCTCTATATATTGAACCTTTTTAAAATCAAATGACCAATTCACTGGCCATTGTAGATCAGATTCTTTTTTTGTGTATTTGTTCCACAGTGGACCGTACATGATGGAAGAAATACCATATTTGACATACATGTTTCTATTAGGTGTCCCCTCTGGGGGAGCCGGCTGACTTTTTTCTAGACTTTATTTTGGTACCACCAGAGCAGCAACACCACCTACGAAGTGTGCTGAGAACAGGCATACTTCAAAAATATGTGTAAAATATTACTACTCCAAACAAATATTCTAAAAGGAGAAAAATCTCGACATTATCTGCCTTCAAACTTTGCAAAGATTGAATCACAAATTCAAACAAAAAGCCCATGCTTAACAAATCAATAGTGACGCTTTAGCGACCTTACCAGACAGAAGACTTCAACTCTCACCTGCTGATCTCTGGTTGACCTAATGGTCACTACAAAAGTGTGCCAAAGAAAACCCTAGTTGAGACCGGCCACCACCTAGAGGGCCAAATCAGGAAAACCGGAAAATTCACGTCGGCCTGCAAAGACAAAGGTATCCTCGTGCAGTACGCTTCCTAACCCTCTGTCAAAACCACTCCTTTGGACGGCCGCGTCTCCAATGAGGTCCCATGACGGGTGCCAACTGTGGAAATATACCTTTTATGGGGTACACTGTTACCTGGTCACCCTTTTGTCCACGGTTTCAAAAACTAACAAAGTAGAGATCAGCACTGGAGCAGGAATAAATAACAAGTTTATTAATCACTCATGAGTGGGACCACGTCCACACAGCACCACAGCACTCAAGTGCTGGAGGAGATAGTACACCTAAGTCACGGTTATTTAATACAAGTTTTGTGCTGTGTAAGCATGTGAACAGAAATAGCGAGTACAAGTTTTAGGAATAGTTTTCAGCAAACAAGGGCAGATAAATAACCACTTGGTCAGCAAAGTGGGAGGGGGAGCAGTACTGCTTATGGCAGCAATAAATTATTGACAGTTAACGGGTGTACTGGCAGCTACAACTCTCAGCACGTACATTGCTTTTACCTGTGTCAGGGAGTCAACTAAAATAGATAGCACAAGGAGAGTGAAAAGATGAAAGAATTACGAAGGAAACTTAAATGGGCACCACAACCAAAATGGCTGCAGCTTATGCCAAGTAAAATATTACATGTTTTCCACAGTAGATGACTGAAATCTGTCTGACCGTTCTCTTTGCCCTTGAAATAAAATCTGATCTGAGATCCTGTCAAGAGACATTAATCTGGTACCTCCATGACTATATAGGCTTTTGATGGCATGTTGTCTCTTTTGACCCATACTGATTGATCCCAGAGGATGTTAGAACCCAAACAGCGGCCATCTGTTCACTTCCAGTTCCCTCTAGTTGGACGATCTGCTCGCTTGGGCTGCAATCGATGAGTTATCATCCATGCTCCCAAACCCAGAGCACTGGCATCTGTGATTATTAACAATTGCAGGGGACAAGACAACAACTTCACTTTGGAAATGTTCTGTGACACCAGCCACCACTGCAGATCTGGAAAGACACTGAAAAAGCTTACCTCCAATTCTGCGATAGTAGATCCCAAGACTTTAGGATCAAATTAAATCTCACGCACACAGCAAGGGAAATTGTTATTGCCAAGCCCCCTTGAGCATGCAACCAGTCGGATGCCATAGAGCGCTGTAGACTGATTAGCTTGAGCTATTATTCTAAATCTTTAGAATGCTTTTCTCCAGGAGACAGACTAAACCCAAATTTGATTGAAACGTGCTCCTGTGATAATTCGATCTTGAGCCGTGGAGAGCTGATATTTTGTCTTCTTTACCAGAAATCCATGCTTTTGTAATAAGAGTAGTATCCTTGCTGTACGAACCACTGTCTTTGCCTTTACAAATGTATTATACGATTGTTGAGGTAGGGCTGTACAAAGATCTCCTCCTGATGCAGCAGCGTCACTATAGGAGGCAGTTTTTGGTAAATAGCTGAGGAGATAACTTTAGACATAACATAACATGTATTTGTAAAGCGCACGTTCACCCGGAGGTATCTTGGCACTGAATAACAGATGTTCATTGTTACCCAACTCAATGGTACTCATTTTATCAACCTCATATGGATGAAAGGCTGAGTGGACCTGCAGGGATTTGAACCTGTGGCCATGAGGTCAAACACAGGCCCCTGCAGTTGACGCATTAGTCCACTGAGCCACCAGACCCGGCATACCAAATGAGAGAATCCTGAATTGGCACTGGACATTGGCCACTGAGAATTGCCAAAACTTCTGATACTTCAGATGAATTGTCACATGCTGGTTGGCATCCTGAAGAGCAATGGATGTCCTGTAATACCCTTCGCACACTAGAGGAATAATTTTCTGAAGTGTCACCATTACCCATTTTTGAGACCCTTTAAATCCAGGACTGGCATGTAGTGATGCTTTCTAGACCAGAAGCAAAAGGGAACACACACGTCTTCTTTTTTGGGTACTTTTGTTACTGCTTTTTTCATTAGCAAGGCCTTTATCACCAGACGCAGAGATTGTCTTTTGGCAGGTTTCTGAGGAATGGGTGTATGGATGATTGCTGAGTTTGCAGGCCAAAAGTCGAAGCTTATTGAATAGCCTGTCCTGATGATGTACAATACCAAAGAATCCAACACACTTTGTTTCTATACCTTGTAATATCCCATCAGTCTCCCTCTTACCGCCAATGTACTCAGTGAGGAGCAGGAATAATAGGAACTTACGCTTGCGATTAGTTAATTTCCCTGCTAATGCTGCCAGTGTTTGTGTCTTTCTTTGCTGCATCCTTTTGCGCCGTGATTAAAATCTGTTCATCTTTCTTTATACATTTTGAAAATTCTGAGATCCAGATCTATTGGAGCTGGACATTCCAAACTTATAGGGGAAAGCATGTTTGTGATCCTTGAATAATTTGGTATTCAAGGAATCTAGTATGTCTCCAAATATTTTATGCCCTTCAAAACTGCAATTTAAGCAGTGATGATTTCTCAGAAAAATATGTATTCCATGTTCTCATCCATAGATTCCTTTGGGCCAAAATAGGAGCTCCAGATGTGTCAGCTGTAGACCTTAGAATGTCCTTCAACACAAACATAGCCTCTCTTTCCATCATTACTAGGAGATCTGAACAACATGGTCCCTCCTTGAAACCTGCTGCTAAGGTCTCAAAATCTATCACCTTAGACTGTGATCTGTAAGCAGCATACATGCCTGCCTTAACCACCATATGACTTGCCACAAATGACTTCTTTACGGCAGAATTCGCCTTTTTATCCAAAAGCATCTGATGTTGAGCAGTCTTCTGGTTTTACTACATTTCTACCTATAAGAGAAGTTATAATACAAGAGATTCTGCAATCTCTGTAAAAACACCAGTCTCTAATTTGTTTATAATCGGTGAAGTTCCCCACCACTACCCAAACCACAAAATAAAACAACCCTTCCCTCCAAACGCCTAAAATAAAATAACCCCTCCCTCCAAAATCCCAAAATATAACAACCCCTCCCTCCATAAGTTTTTTAAAAAACCAAGTAGAATAACATTTTAAATAAAATAATAAGTACTTACCCATGGCTGCATGTCCTCCTCAGTGTTCCACTTAGTAATTTGCTATGGAGGTCAAGCTCCCCTTACCAATCCAGACGATGCTCGGATGCTGTTAATCAGCATGAAGAAAATGACTGGATTGGATGGAGTTGACTGGCTGGATGCTCTTTCACGCCCTGTAGGCCTGTGCTTGGACCCCACCCAGCTGTCTAAGACATCTGAGTGGAGAGCTTCAAAGTGCGCATGTCACTTTGGCCAGCGCAAAAGAGCCAAAGTAGCATGCGCAGGTTGGAGCCTCCAGCCTGCCACTTCTCCTGCCAATCCGCAGCAGAGGACACAGCCTGCATGTCTCTGGGCTTGGGGGTCGGTCGGCTGCTGCAGTGCGCACATCAGAAAAATAAAATGGCAATTAAATCTTTTCATTAACATATAATATTTGCTTACGCAGCTTACAGTGGGCGGGGAGTGGGTGGGAAAAAATGCTGCCCAACTCTCCTGAAGAAACTGCTGCTGTCCAGTCACCATTTATAGAGAAAAGATATCAGAACTTGAGTGTTAAACGTTATTACAGTCAAGTTCGAACAATGCCTGCTGCCAGACCTAGCAGCCGAGGTGAAAGGCAGGTCAGGTCCCAGAGCATAATTGAAACAGAAGTTTGAAGGAAAGCTGAATTTAGCTTTTTTTATTCTGCTCTATTTTTCTTGCTTACAATGACAAGCAGAAAGAACATGTTTTTTTGTGCTCCTTAGATAGTTAGACAAAAGTTAGAATCTTTCTGCATGTTGCTACACATTCCGAGCTACTGCTGCTGTTTCTTTTTTTCTAACAAACCGACTTGTATGGAACGGTTTCTAATATCCGTTTGCCACAAATATCCAACAGGTTTTTGATGTGTTTAATGTTGCAGAAGAGGTTTTAGTCATGTTTGCAAACATGATTGCTCTTTCATATGAAATAGGTACTCATCATTGGTTTTAAGTGGTTTGTGGAAAAGGTGATGATGTGACCATGTATTATGTGGGATAAAGTACCACCTGGCATACATGATGTAGGGTATTGCAAGTCACCTTGGAATTCCATAACCTTATAAAGGAATTCAGCCTTCTACCTCGTTCCTCTAAATGGTTATGGCACTCCTCAGTGACTTGCAATATCATCATAATGTACGGCATGAGGTACCTCACCTTCAAATTGTGAGGTACTACCTTCTCCACCTCTTCCAAGAGGTCTTCAAATTAAATCTTTTACTTAGGCATGCTAAGGCATGGGAATCTGTTGCAACCTCTTGTACTCCAGAAATAAACCCTCTGATCCAGCTGGAAGGGGTTCGAAGTCCAAACTCTCTGAATATGTTACAGGAATTGAGGAATATCCTCTCTCTTGACACACTATTCTGAAGAGAAAGTGCTGGGAAAATTTGAATATAACCTACAGGAGGGAGATTGCTTCACTCTAGAACGTTTTTCTTAGCTCTCTTATCCCCCTGTGTCTTCTTATTCTGTAGCATATTTTGCTACAGCTACCCTCAGCCATGTTCTGGATCTGGTGATACGCCCTGTCTGAGATCTCTCTGGGTGGATCTCTTCATCCTCAGAGAAAGACACAGAAAAATGTCTCCTTTTCTCTCTCCTCCTCCTCCTTCCTCCTGCTTGTACAGTGTGATAATGCCCAACAAACCTCTTTACCCTTATAAACCAGAAACTAAAACGATGTAACTAATGCCGTAATTGATTTTCCAGCTACCTAATCATACCAAATCTACCTATGCGTGGAGTGTTCTTACCTTCATGTTCTAATAAAGTTTCTTTCTTATGTTCTGTTACTATAGTTTTGTAGAATGTGTTAGGTCATTTTAGAATGTTGTTATGTCACCTTGCAAGGGGAAGCAGAAGCGGTTGGACGTCTTACTGCTATGCACCAGTGGATCTTTTATTGGTTTGAGAAATAAACCTATTTTGCTAAAGTTACCGACTCCAGCGCCTCTTTACACTATGGCGAGATTCATAAGCTTATTACATCACCACAGAAATGTTGTAGCCTTTTTGCATATATTTATTTGACAAACCAATTTAATTCTTGGCTACTCTACGTACTACACCTGCCCCATCGTGTCTGCTGCTGTTGACAT
Source organism: Lissotriton vulgaris (assembly GCF_964263255.1). Lineage (NCBI taxonomy): Eukaryota > Metazoa > Chordata > Amphibia > Caudata > Salamandridae > Lissotriton > Lissotriton vulgaris. The sequence continues at coordinate 413,874,842 of NC_141689.1, read as the reverse complement.
TACCTATCCATGAAAACAACATTGCAGTCCCATCGTGCCCCCTCAATACCCAACACCTTTATGAACTAAATTAGTACACAATTGGAAACAAAATGGTGAATGTTTATTGATAAGGGCATTTAAAAGTAACATTTGGAGTCATACTCAAGCTTTGGACACAGTCAAAACTAGCTGTCACTTTAAGATAGCCACTGAGGTCATCATTGACAACAAGAATATTTAAGTTCTGATAATAAACTGGGTGGTGAAAAATGTAGTCAGCAGATCCATAAACTAAAAAATGATAAAATCCTTCCTCCCGTCTGAAAAACATAGTGAAATTATTGGCCAACTCCAGCTTGGATTATAGTAACTCACCTCACTTGGATTTTCACAAACAAAGGGCCTACGTCGTTCATCATCATAAATTGCAGGCACACACCTAATTCTATATCACAAATCATATTTATCAAAGACCAGTGGTACAAGATAACATTGACCCAGCTCTTCCTCTTAACTAAACCTTTCCTGCCAGAAGCTAATTTCAGAACAACAACGTAAGCCTAGGTTCTCTTTCATTTGAATGGATGCAACACTCTGCTCAACAGCCTCCCCAACACATCTTTTGAACACCTGAAAGTAATCCTACACACCACAGCATTACTACTTAAGGGCGTTTTGTAAATTTTGATAAGAATCCCTGAGCAAAATGTAATCTCTTGTATCATACAGTAGAAGTTTCCAATAATAATTTCAAAAAGAGAAAATTCAATATAAGTCAGTGGTGTCTTTATTTGTCGTATTTTTGTAGTCTTCCACGAGGACCTGTTAACACATTCTCTAGTCCTGGATACTGAAATTAATACAGCAACACAGCCAGCAATACAGCGTTGGCTCCCTGTCATTGCTCACATTTCCATAAAACCAGCTTCTTCAACTTCAAAGCTATCAGAAATCGCACCTCTACCTACATACATTGCAAAGAAATGAGCACCTTGGGTGGACAGTGCCATTAAAGGAGATAGGATATCGCTAGACTGGCTATGAACGAATGCATGAAGCAAAAGATAAAAAATCATCCCTTCTATTGTGCACCTGAGAGATATAGAATACTAAACCCATCAACACCAGAACTGCTCCAATCGCCAGGCACTCAAGAAATTAAAAGGGGTCCCATCTTCATAGAGCACTACTACTACACCAACCAATAAGAAGTTAGGGCATGAGGTAGCAAAGGATTTTACCCCTTCTGTGTCCATTAAGAAAAGCATTAATACATAAGGCCTTTACCCTTTTCCGGCCACCTTCCATCTCCTTTGAGACAGTAGGTGGACTAGTAAAAGCTCATTGCTGAGCTACAGTAAACACTGATCCTGCAAACTATCAAGTGATTCCAGTAGAGATCATGAGTATATACCTCAGTTGTCTAAAAAGGTTTTTGCCTTTAAAAAAATGGAATATAATGGTCCTTAGCTGAGATATTCCCCCAATATAATGAGAAATTTCAATTTGTCAATAATGTTACTCCTCAACATGACCAGGATTCTAACATTGCTTCCCTTCCTGACTTGTCCATCCATCTCATCCTGATGAGTCCAGAGGGCTGCAAACCTGATGTCTGCCTTCTTGAAAACTTTCCAGGTTTAAGTCTACAGGTGAAACTTTCAGCGCTTTAATGGGAAAAGCTGCAACATTCCAGTGGGGGCACCCATCAACTTCTTAATGGGCTTACTGAAGTGAAAACACCAAGCAGACCAGAGCACCTGAAATACTTGTGACGTACGTCCCAATGGCCGGAAACAGTCAAATTGCTTTCTGGTCAAAGTAGTGCCTGGTTGTATTATTCAAGTGAATTTGCTTAATGGTAATGAACGAAAATGAACTTATCTGCTTGGAGCCGCATTTAAAAGAGGCAGATTGTTGATGGCTCATGCCTTTCATGTGTTGCTATTGTTTTATTCTGGAACCTTTTAATATTGTGATGTAAGCCGCTGCTTGGACTGCATTAAAGGAATTAAAGGAATAATGCATAATGTCAGCCTCTGTCTCTTTAATGAAATCCAGATTCTCTAGTCATGTTAATATGAGAATGCCAATTTGCTTGCACGCAGTCACTAATTATTTCGTCACAAGTATTTCAGGTGCTCTGGTCTGCTTGGCGTTTTCACTTAAGTCAGCCCATGAAGAAGTGCGCGCTGCGCCCGAAATGCGTTGGGCACAGTGACTTTGGAATTTGATGAGTGCCCCCACTGGAATGCTGCAGCTTTTCCCATTAAAGCACTGAAATCATACTTACCTGTTGTGTGGCTCTGTTCAAGGGGACAAACTTCTGTTGGTTTGAGATATATATATATATATATATTCAGAAGAAACTACAGAGGTCTGTGTCTCCTTCCTCGCCTAAAATCGCCGAGTGTGGTATTAGGAAGTGGCTCGAGTTTCCAGGATATATATATATATATATATATATATATATATATATATATATATATATATATATATATATATATATATATATATATATATATTCACTGAAAAACCATAGATTTCACACCAGTTATAGTTAGGAATTAGCATTTAAAAAACCTATTAAATTCACTGAAAAAACCATAGGTTTCGCATCAGTTATAGTTAGCTGGAAATTTTACTGACATAAAACCATTGAAATTCCCACGTTATAGTTAGTTGGACTCACTATAACTCGCGCGCCTGCAATGCACTGCTGATGACGTCACATATTACATCACTCATGACATGGTCAGTGACATCACTCATGACATCACTGATGACACCATCCAGTGAATGTGTGTCTTTCTGAAATATCAATATGTTTTATATATGTATTTGTAAAGGTCGATGGACGAATAAATGTTTAAATAAGTGTGTAAATGGATGTTTATTTTTAATAAAATATTGATTGGTTAACTGGCTTATAAAGTGTATCTTAGTGAATACATATATTAGTGAGTAATTTTTAAATATTTTAAATATATGTATCAGTGTTTCACTTTGTGTATAAGTGGCTGCATGGGTTGGTGACTGACTCACTGTTTGTATGTGTTTTTAAGACAGCGTATGTGCAGGACTGTATGGGTGGATGAGTGTGAATATGTGTGTGTTAGTGAGTGAATGCCTGCCTCACTAGTGTCTTTATGAGTAACTACATATGTTTTAATCTAGTATATGTGAGTATTGATGTATATAAGTGAGTATATGTGAGAGTGAGAGATTGAAAGATTTCCTGTTTAAATAAGTATGTGTTTCTATAAGTGATTGTTTAAGAGAGTAAGTATGTGTAAGTTGCCTTAGAAGTAATTTACTAGTGTGTGTATAGCTGTATATGCAAATAAATGGATGTTCAATAGTTTATTTGCATGTGTGAGTATGTGTGTGAGTAACTTTTGGATGACTGTCGGTGTGTAACAGGATGTATATGTGTATCACTACATATGATGAGTGAGTATATGTATGAGTGACTGTATAGAACTGTTGCTGAATGAGAGGATGTGTATATAGATGGTGGAATTACTGAATTGGTTGTTGTAACTGGTATGGGTATCTAAATTTTTTTGAAAATGTTAGTTTCTATTTTTGAATATGTGTTTCAAGGGTTACATTACACCGAAAGGAGGTCTGTCAGTCTGTCACAAGGATGGTGTCATCAGTGATGTCATGAGTGATGTCACTGACCATGTCATGAGTGATGTAATATGTGACGTCATCAGCAGTGCATTGCAGGCGCGCAAGTTATAGTGGATCCAACTAACTATAACGTGGGAATTTCAATGGTTTTATGTCAGTAAAATTTCCAGCTAACTATAACAGGTGTGAAACCTATGGTTTTTTCAGTGAATTTAATAGGTTTTTTAAATGCTAATTCCTAACTATAACTGGTGTGAAACCTATGGTTTTTTCAGTGAATTTCATAGGTTTTTTAAATGCTAATTCCTAACTATATTTAAGGCCCCAAACCTATGTTTGTTTCAGTGAATTTCAAAATGTTGTTAATAGCAAATGTCTATAGCTATGAAATGTAATATTTTTTAAATGAATTAATCCTATATTATATTTGTATTTAAAAAAAATTTTGAACATGTATATATATATATATATATATTTTTTTTTTTTTGCCCTGGAGCGCTTCCCTGTTTTTTGTTTCTCCCCATAAAAATAACAAAAAAAATACAAAATAGTTCATAAAAGCCAAAAAAAGTACAAAATGTTCAAAAAACATAAAAAAATATAAAACAACAAAAAGAAGAAAAAAACAGTTCTTTTTAGAACCACCTCCAAATTATAAAAAAAGGCTACATTTTTTTAAAACTCTATCATTCTTTTTTCCCCATGGAACGCTCCCCGGTACGCTCCGCGGTGCGCGTACCGGGCGCTCCCCCCGCGCAAATCAAAACACCCGAAAGCCAATCAGCTTTCCGTGCGCACCTCGCGTGGCGCGCCCGGAGCGTGCCCCGGTGTGCGTACAGGGGCGCGGCCATAGATATATATATTTTTTTGAACCTAAATTACTCAAAAACCACTGGAGCACATCTCTTGAGACATAGCAAAGGCACATCGGGCTACCAGTCCCTACAATTTTGCCAAGTTTGGTGGAAATCCATTCAGCCGTTCGGGCTAAAAGTGAGGTCGACCGCCCTATGGAAATTAACATGGGGAAAACACATTTTGGGACCCCCCTTTTATCTCGGCCCCCGCTTGACGAATCCCCCCCAAACTTTCAAGGAAGGACCGGAGCTTCGTGAGGCAAATTTGAGGAAATTTTCAGGCAGATTCGTCAACCGGCGCCAAAGTTATTCACAATAGAATTTTGAGATTTTGCATTGAAAAAATTCCTAACTATAACTACCTACTGGCGACCGCCAGTAGGTAATATATATATATATATATTTATATATATATATATGTATATCTCTCTCTCTATATATATATATATATATATATATATATATATATATATATATATATATATATATATATATATATATATTTTCAATCAAGTCTCCAGAACTAGTCATGACTACTTATTCAAGATAAAACATGCGGTACTGTGATACTTTGCTATAATAAACCACCCTTGTGTAAATTGTGAATGCCCATATATTTGGAAGGACTAAACCACCTTTACTTAAGCAATTCAATTCAAATCTTTATTCAATATTAGGATCTCAGATGAGGTCCACAAAAAATCGAGGCAATACAATATAAAAATACAACAGCTTTGCATCTTAAAAAATAAGACACTTAATAAAAATAGCATATAAGTACACATAAACTCCTTTCCATAGCGGTCATTTAGATAATGACCAGACTTGAATCATAAGGCTTACAATACATATCTTATAAAAGAATTATTCCAATAAAATTCTCCCAGTGACATGGCAATCAAAATTATGTGCAAAATGTTCCATAGTGAGCAAAAGGAGTTCAAAACAATTGGGGATGTTCGAGACATAGAAGGAGAAAAGCAATGGGGCCAGCAGACACACTTGATTTAGCCCATTTTAGTTGGAATTACAGAGGATAATTCTGAGTTTGTGTTCAAATTACTCTGTAAAAAAACATCGAAAGAAAGTTCTACAAAACATAGCATCAGAGACTATGTGCAGATTGCTCCAAAAAGAGTAGCCATATGAGAATCCTCCCTGGACGTCTGTAAAACTAGGTTTCTAGTAAAGAAATAATCAATTCATATCAAAAAACAATTTGGACAGCCACGAAATAATACATTCATATTTAGTTTACTCCATCATAAATTCCCAAGGAAGAACTCCCCCCAGTATAGCAGCAACCATTATGTGCAAATTATTCCATAGTGATCAACCAAGTGAGTTCCCTCTCCTAACATAGCAGCAATCCTAGGACCAGATTAAAATAAAATCCCCAAATACTTAAAGAATTAAAAAAAAATGTACAAATTACTTCGTTCTGTGGGTAGAACAGAAACTCCAAAGCTACCACTATAGAGTTGACATTGTTCTGTAGAAACATTGTCTGTAGCAGCCGGCGGTGCTGGGATGGGCCCTATTAACATTTGGCACCAAGTGGAGGAATGTAGAGCAATTATTAATAAAAGAAAGGGTGTCAGGCATGACAGCTTCTTTCGTTTTTTCCAGTGTTGGTCAATCTACCTTATCAAAGGCTGTTGAAAATGTAAGAATGCCACATAGACATTAACCCCTCTAATTAAGGTGTACTTTTCCACTATAAGCAGTTCCTTACAATTATGTAATTGACTAGCCTATTACGTGTTTATCAAACTAACAAGAGCAATTGTAACATATTGAGCAACACAATTGCGCAATTATATTTGAAAAAAATATTTTTCTGATGGATACATCTGCCTGTGGATTCCTTACCTTTTGAATTACCCCAGCACAGGCATTCCATGGAAACTTTTTCATAGCTCTCCCACGTCAACAAGGACGTCAGAATGGCACGGCTCAACTAACGACTCCGTATGACATCATCTGAGCCATATGAAGACCTCATTGGCGTGCTGACGTCAGTTCCCTTTTTTCCGCGCCATCGACGCGTGATGGTTTTCTGGGACTCTCCAATTGATTTATTTATTACTATGTTTCTTCTCTCTTGGGGTAGCAGTATGATGGCTACTTTGAAGAAGTCTGGATTCAAGCCTTAAAGAGAGTGTGGGGGGACATATGTCCATCACAGATCCCCATGATGACTGTCTCTGGTGTGTTGTCGGACCATGACGCCGGAGGTTGTTCCAGTTGTCTGAAGATGAATCCGAAGACACTGAAGAGCGTGAGGCTATGCTCCTCATGGCGAGAGCGAGAAAGGAGAAGAGGGGTCGTAAGAGGTCAAAATTGAAGACGTCAACCTTGCATACTTCGAAGTCAAAGAAACATAAGAAGAAGAGAAGGCATGAATCTGAACACCGATCTTCGAAGAGTAGGGCGTTGAGGTCGCCTTCTCCGGCTCCGCGACGTCATTACTATACTGGTAGACTGCTCCGCATTTATTTTGGAACTGTACACTGCTCGCTTTGCCTGCTTTAACTATTTGTGCCGGTGCCACTGCCCATTTCATAGCGATTTCAGGTGGTGCCCCAATCTCGTCCTGTTTAGCTTTTAGGCTCGCTGCCATTTTGTTGTTTGTTGTTGTGCCTCCCAGCCCGGCTCTCCACCCCGCTCCCGCCTCCCAGCTGCTCCTCCCTCGCCCCTCCCCCCTCCCCTATCTACATATGACAGATGCTTTTGCGCGCAGCGTTAACGCGCAGCGGACGCGCCCCTTGCGCGCCGAAGGTGCGCCAAAGGTAAGCCCGTCTACGCCTGTCCGCGCCTGGACCGCGCCCAGCGCCAGACCCCCTGGTCCCCGCAAAATCCTCTCCACCCGCATAACATATGACGCCGCTACCCTCTCAGCACTTAATCCCGGCCGACTCCCAAACTGCAACCAAGCCGCCCCAGGACACACCCATGGACCCTTCACCTGCCACTCTTGCAAGTTCGACTGCATCAAGACCCACACCAAATCCACTAACTCCAAACAGAACTCCGACACCAGCTGAAATGCATCCTACTCAACACCAGTTCGATCCACAGACACGCCATTGACCTTTGGAATCTCCTCGACACTACATCACTGGACGTTGCCTTCCTTACGGAAACCTGGATGAACGCCTCATCAGCCCCCGACATCGCCATAGCCATCCCGGACAGCTACAAGATCATCCGAAAGGACCGCACCAACCAAATAGGAGGAGGCATCGCCATCGTCCACAAGAACACCATCCGCATCACGACCAGCTCCGACGACAACCTCGCTACCGCCGAACACCTTCACTTCCAGATCCACACGGACCCCAAGACCACACTCGGAGGCACCCTCATCTACAGGCCACCAGGACCCCGCACACAATTCAGCGAAGACATCACTGACTTCATCAGCCCACACGCCCTCCCCTCCGAGGACTACATTCTACTGGGAGACCTCAACTTCCACCTGGAAAAGAAAAACGACAGAAACACCACCACCCTTCTGTACAACCTCGCCAATCTCGGACTCAGACAACTAGTTGACACCCCCATTCACTATGCCAGGCACACACTCGACCCAATCTTCACCTCCAGCAAGCACATCTCCTTCAACCACGCCACAGCTCTCCATTGGACGGACCACAGTTGCGTTCACTTCAACTTCAAAAAGACCACAACCCACAACCTCCCACAACCAGTCCCCCGAAGAAACTGGAACAAAATTACCACCGACCAGCTCTTCACATCGCTCCACCAAAGCCCTCCTGCTAAATCACTGGACCCAAACCAAGCAGCCACCAACCTCACACAATGGATCACCCACAGCGCCAACGAACTAGCACCCTTGAAAAACCATCAAATCAAGCAAGGTAGCAAAAAAGCCCCCTGGTTCAACGATGACCTTAAGAAATCCAAGAAGTTCTGTCGCACCCTCGAGAAAGCCTGGAGAAAAAACCCCACCACTGACAACCTGACCACCTTCAAGAACGCCACCCGCAAACACCACCAACTGATCCGATCCACCAAGAAATCAGCATTCAAGGATCGACTTGACAACAACACCACAACAGCAAGGAACTATTCAACATCGTCAAAGAATTTACCAACCCCACCGCCGGCACCAACGACATCACTCCCTCCCAAGACCTCTGCGACTCCCTAGCCTCATTCTTCCACAACAAAATCGCCGACATACATAACAGCTTTGAAAACCAGTCCGGAGACCAGTCCACTCCACTCACATCCGAACCAAAACCCCCTTCTAACAACCTTTGCGCCTGGAACCCAATCACCACTGAAGTCACCATCCGCCTGATGAACTCCATCCACTCAGGATCACCAACTGACCCATGCCCCCACCACATCTTCAACAAAGCAGACTCCATCATCGCACCCCGTCTCCGAGACGTCATCAACTCCTCCCTCAACTCCGCTACCTTCCCGGAAAGGTGGAAACAGGCTGAACTCAGCGCCCTTCTGAAGAAACCCACAGCAGACCCTACTGAACTTAAGAACTACCGCCCCATCTAGCTCCTCCCATTCCCTGCCAAAGTCATTGAGAAAGCAGTCAACTGTCAACTCGCCGCCTTCCTCGAATCCAACAAATCCCTCGACCCCTCACAGTCCGGCTTCCGAGCCAAACACAGCACCGAAACCGCCCTCATCACAGCAACAGACGACATTCGAACACTACTGGACAACGGAGAAACAGTTGCCCTCTTCCTACTTGACCTCTCTGCAGCCTTCGACACTTTCTGTCACAGCACCCTCATACAACGCCTCAGCAACGTCGGAATACAAGGAAAAGCATTGGACTGGATCATCTCGTTCCTCGCCGGAAGAACCCAGAGAGTCTGCCTTCCCCCCTTTCAGATCAGAGGCCACTGAAGTCATCTGCGGCGTACCACAAGGATCATCACTCAGTCCCACCCTCTTCAACGTATACATGAGTCCCCTCGCATCCATCGCGCGCCAACACAACCTCAACATCATCTCCTACGCAGACGACACCCAGCTGATCCTCTCCCTTACCAAAGACCCAAACACCCCCAAAACAAACCTTCACGAAGGGATGAAAGAAGTAGCCGAGTGGATGAAGAACAGCCGTCTAAAACTGAACTCGGACAAAACGGAAGTCCTCATTTTAGGATCATCCCCCTCCGCTTTGGACGACCCATGGCGGCCACCGGCCCTGGGAACCGCACCCATACCAACGGACCACGCACGTAACCTGGGCTTCATCCTGGACTCCTCCCTCTCGATGACCAGACAAGTCAACGCCGTCTCATCATCATGCTTAAACATCCTACGCATGCTCAAAAAAATCTTCCGTTGGATCCCCACCGAAACAAGAAAAACGGTCACCCACGCACTGGTCACAAGCCGACTGGATTACGGAAACACCCTTTACGCCGGAACCACAGCCAAACTACAGAAAAAACTCCAACGCATCCAAAACGCCTCAGCCAGACTCATACTAGACATCCCTCGCCAAGATCACATTTCCGGTCACCTGAAAGACCTCCACTGGCTCCCCATCAATAAGAGAATAACGTTCCGTCTCCTCACCCACGCACACAAAGCCCTCTACGACCTAGGACCCGAATGCCCCCACCCGACAACTACGGTCATCCAATCAAGCCCTTGCTGCAATTCCGCGCATCCATAGATCCACCATGGGGGGTAGATCCTTCTCCTTCCTAGCGGCCAAGACTAGGAATTCTCTCCCCACCCACCCCCGCCTTACACAGAACCACCTCTCCTTCAGAAAGCAACTCAAAACCTGGATATTCGATACGTAGAGTACCCCCCCTCCCTCAAGCGCCTTGAGACCCTCTGGGTGAATAGTGCGCTATACAAATTTTTGAACTTGAACTTGAACTTTCTAGGGATGTCGTCTTGCCATAACCTTCTCCCCAAGCGACTCCGGCCCACTCTCCGATGCCGAGGGGTTCTCTGGTGCACAGGGTTTCTCCGGCGCCAAGGGATTCTCAGCAGCCCAGGAAGCCTTCTCCTGTTCCTGGGGCTTTGTCTCTGTACCGGATCCGTCGTACCCGGTGCCTCAGCCTTCAACGCGGCCTCGAGTTTATTCAGACTCGGCTCCTTATTGGCCATTCCTGGGCCAAGGTCGTATCAGTCACATTTTCTTAACACGAAGTACGGCATGTTTGCCAGGGCATCCTACCCTACTGGTGCACTGTCTCGCCCTGTGGATCCGCTTGTCTTTAATTTGGGCTTCCCTCAGCAATATGCCTAGGGCACCCTTCGTGCCCTTTATGCCAAAGGCGCCGTCATGGCAGTTTCCGGCTCTGAGGTTTTTGACGCCCATTTCAATCTCCGGCATCATCTGGAGGCCCGTTATCCGCTCGACTACGAGCGGTGCCGTTGCCTGCTTCTGAGGGTCCTCCTTCGATGTCGGTGCCGATGTCTCTAGCGCCGTTGATGCCGATCCCGAAGATGCAGTCAAGGAGGGAAACCCAAAGGCTGCTGGAGGAAGAAGAATACCAGCAGGATGAGACAGAACAGGAAATCAACGACTCATTGATGAATTCGAGGGCCTTCGGGAGGCCAGTGGTTTATCTTCCCCGGAGTGGGAGCTTTCATCGCCAAAGGCCTTGTCTTCTCAGGATGTTGCACCAAACCATGCTGTCATCAGGAAGGCTACAGAACTGTTGGACCTTCAACTGCCCACAGCTGAGATCAGGCCAGATATTCTCACCGAGGTGTTGCATTCACCCTCTTTTGTTGTTGAACCTCTTTTGCCTTTTAATGAGGCTTTGACGGAGCTAATTCTGGAGGTGTGGCAGAAGCCTTTATCTGCTCCTGCTGTTTCAAGGGCTGTTGTAAGAAGGTAAAAACCTGATCCTAATGATCTTGCCTTTCTTCTTACTGCCCATCCTTCACCGGAAAGCTTGGTGGTTCAGGCTTCCTGTTCTAAGCAGTCGGCTGGGTCGTTCCCTACAACTCTGGGAGACAGGGACTCTTAAGAAGTTGGAGCAATCTGCCAAGAAGGTTTTCTCTTCTGCAAGTATGGCGTTAAAGTCTACTAATGCCACGTGCTTGTTGGGGAGGTATATCCATGCCTGAAGTGGTGTGGCTCACTGGTTAGAGGCGGCAGACCCGGAAGCAGAGGTCGGGCCGGGACCAGGGTTCGATTCCCGATGCGGCAGGGTCTTGGGCCATGGTCAGCGGACTCGATAATTCTCGCCTCGGTGCCTACTCTAACCATGGGTCCCACTCAGCAACTCTGGGCAATAGCTTGCTTAATCTCTACTAACGGCCCCATCAGCGCCGGGGATGCTTGTCTTCACCTTGGCGATGCCCAGGAGGGACCATCTCACAGGGAAAGCCAGGATGGGTTCCCCAGCGGTATACAGCGCCGGGACGCCCCTTTGCTGGGGCAGCTGTGCGCTTTACAAGTATACGACATTTAACATTTAACATTAATGGACTCTGCCAACCATTGGCCCCTAAGGTACCAGAGAATGACCGTGGTTTCTTTTTGGAGGTTTTGGCGGACACGCATGTTGCGGCCCGTTAGGTATTCCAGTCTGGTCTGGATACTTCAGATTCAGTAGCCAGGGTGATGTGTTCCTCTGTGGCTACCAGATGGCATGCCTGGCTCAGGTTTTCAGGGGTTCTCTCCGGATGTGCAGGCTACTGTTCTTAATCTGCTGTTTGATGGTTCCAGGCTCTTTGGTGAAAAGGTGGATTCAGCACTTCAGAGCTTCACAGACAGTAGAGCTACCTCAAAGTCCTTAGGTCAGCAGACACAACCTAGGGGTAATGGATATAGGAGGTACCGTGGTTTTGGGAAAACGGCTTCCTTTCGAGGCCATCAGCAGCCTTAGCAACAGCAGCAACTGAACCCTCTGTACAAATCGTTCGGAGGAAAGGGTAGAGGTCGTCTGTGGGGGGCCTCTCGGCAACTTTCCTCCTCCTCCTCTTCCTCTCCTGCCCCCACCCTTGGTACCACGGGAAAGCAGCTCTAGCTCCCCCATCTTGGAGCATGTTGATCCTGTAGGGGGTCGTGTCTCCCATTTGCTACAAGATTGGAAATCTATTACATCAGACCTTTGGGTTTTAAATCCTGTGGAAAATGGGTACTCCCTACCCTTCCGAGAGTTTCAACCTCCTTGCCCTCCTCACCAAGGCTGATGTTCAGAGGACCATTTGCTGTTTCTGCAGCAGGAGGTTCTTGCTTTACTTCAGAAAGGTGCGATAGAGGTAGTTCTGGAGCAGCAAAGGTATCAGGGATGCTACTTCAGTTATTTCTTGATCCACAGGAGGGATGGCAGGTTAAGACAGATCCTAGACCTCAGGATCTTGTTTTTTTTACCTCTGGAAGGAAAAATTAAAGATGTTGATGTTAGCTCGGGTTCTTCTGGCGTCGATCTATTTACAGGATGCGTATTTTCACATTTCCATCCTAAAGTCGCATCAGAAGTATCTCCGTTTTACGGTAGGGTCCCAGCAGTACCAGTTTGCTGTCCTCCCGTTTGGCCTTACTTCCGCACCTCGGATCTTCACAAAGGTGATGGCGGTGGTGGCAGCTCATCTCAGATGGTCGGGGATTCCTGTTTTCCCCTATCTTGATGACTGGCTGCTCAAAGCAAAGTCACAAGAGATGATGTTGCATCGTCTGTAGGTAATAGAACGGATGTTGTTCGACTTGGGCTTCTCGATAAATGTGCCCAAATCTCACCTGGTGCCCTCTCAGCGTAACCTGTTCATAGGGCCAGTACTCAAGCTTTCCCACCTGCGCAGAGGATTCTCAACATTCAGGAGATGATTCCTTTTGTTTCACAATAGAGCGGTTGTTCCAGTCCTGGCGGTGCTATACCTGCTCGGTCTGTTCCCTTACTGCATACTGTTGGTCAACCATGCACGCTGGCACATGAGGGCACTCCAGTGGTGCCTCTGCAGGCATTGGTATCAACACAATGGAGATCTCAGGGAGATGGTTAGGATCTCCAGAGACACAGCTGCGGAGCGGATTTGGTGGATTCAGGGCAGATCTCCTGTCGCAGGGGCAGGTTCTACACCCCCACCTCCAGAGCCACCACCTTCATGCCTGGAGATTGAATGGGCAATCAGAGTTCTTTCTCTCGCCCACAGGATGTGGTGGATGTTATTTTATCGTCCAGGCGACACTCCATCAAATCTGTTTATTCTTCTAGATGGGCCAGGTTTGTGAAGTTGTGTGGAGAGAGGTCCAATGATCCTTTGAAGGCCTGCTTATTGGATGTACTTCATTTTTCACTTATCTTGGCCCAGCAAGGTTGTACCGTGGCAACGGTTAAGGGCTATTTGTCAGCCTTGTCAGCCTTCCTTTGTTTGCCGGACCAGCCGTCTTTATTTAGGTCTCCCATTGACATGTGGTTCATTAAGGGGCTTACCAATAGGTTTCCTCTCACTCCCTTCATAATGCCTCAGTGGGATTTGAATTTAGTTCTTACATTTCTGATGGGGTCTCCTTTTGTTGTCCTTTGAGGCTGCTTTCTTTTAAGACTATTTTTCTGGTGGAATATTACCTCAGCCAGGAGGGTAGGTGAGCTGCAGGCTCTTAGTTCTAACCCCCCTTTCACTACTGTCCATGCAGACAAGACAAGATGGTTCTTAGGACCAGGGCTGCTTTCCTGCCTAAGGTAGTTTCTCCTTTCCATCTGGGACAGTCTATTACTTTGCCTACCTTCTATCCTCCCCGTCACCCTTCCAAGGAGGAGGAAAGACTTCACCGCTTGGACCCTAAGAGGGCGGTCAGTTTCTACCTGGCCAGAACCAAGGACTCAAGGTTGGATGACCAGCTCTTTGTTGGCTTTGTTGGGAAGCCGTCCACATGAGAACGTTATCCAGGTGGATCATCTTGTGCATCAAGTCATGCTACGCCCTGGCCAAGAAAGAGCCTCCTGAAGGTATTCGAGCTCATTCTACTAGACCTTAGTCTACCACATCTGCTTTGGCTAGAGGTGTTCCTGTAGTGGACATTTGTATGGCTGCAACATGGGCCTCCCTCCACACTTTCGCAAAGCATTATTGCTTGGAACCTGAGTTGAGGAGGAATGGCCATTTTGCTTGTTCTGTGTTGGAAGATTTTTTAACTAGAGTAGGTGGACACCCTCCTCCGGGAGCTGGACTGCTGTGGGATTCAATTCAAAAGGTGAGGAACCCACAGGCAGATGTATCCATCAGAAGAACAAGTTACTTACCTTTGGTACCGCTTTTTCTGGTGGATACAGTATCTGCCGTGTGTATTCCTCACTGACCCACCCTCGTCCCCGTTGTGCACCTTCGTATACCTTTGTATACCTAAAAAGTTGTCGTTGTTTGACATGGATGTTTTCCTATGTCTTTTATTTGCCATACTGTTGGTTTTTAGGAAATACTTTGTTTCTATAGCTTTTCCTCTTTATCTATACATTGTGTGTATTTGTGTATATTTTGTATATTGCGTATACTCCATTTATGTGTTGGTCCACCCATTCGCCTTGATGGCACAGAAAAAAATGGGTGGAACTGACTTCAGCACGTCGATGAGGTCTTCATATGGCTCCGATGACGTCCTACGGAGTCGTGAGCGGAGTCGTGCCATTTTGATGTCCTTGTCAAAGTTGCTAATAAAAAGTTTCCCTCGAATGCTGGCGCAGGGGTAATTCAAGAGGCGAGGAATCCACAGGCAGATGCTGGATCCACCAGAAAAAGCGCTACCAAAGTTAAGTAACTTGTTCATCAGTGCCCTTTGTCGTTAAACAGAACATGTCGCAAAAATAAACAATTCAGTGAAGACTGAGGGCAGTCATTACAAGTGCCCTCGAAAACTGTGATCCATATGCAGAAAGTATGAGTGCTATGATGTCATTACTGAGTACTATCAAAGTTCACAACCCTTGTTGAATATTGTCATGTCAAACCTGTCATAATATAATGGGTGAAAAATGCTCAATAAATAACGGTACCTGTGGATTTTGGTGTGGCAAGCACTAAAATCTGCGTGTTATGCCCCATTGTAGGTAACTGTTCTTCTCTGCCAAGGGTTGGCTTGGGGTGTCTGAACTTTGAGCGTTACTACATGGCTGCTCAGCTGCAGTGGCTTTCAAAGTGGCTCAGTAGAGGATCATTCCATGCACTAGGACTACGGGGAGTTGGTCGCTTGTCCTATTGAACCTCTGGGGAATACGCCAACAAGTAATATCCTATTGACTGTGGCTTTAATTGAAGGACTATACTTAATCACTTTACCAGGATGGCCTCTCAGTATGCCACAACACTACCTTTAATTGATTTCCCAGATGGATCAAGGATTTACTATGCTTTTGCTTGGACTAGGTGGAAGGAGATGGGATTCCTGATGGTGGGTGACCTATTTGCGGAAGGCCAGGTCACTACCTTGGCTCTGCTGGTGGCGGACTAGATGCTCCCATTCATACAATTTATGAAATTGGCCTCTTGTGTTCAACACTACTTAAAAAGAGCTTTAACTTTGGGGGCATACGAACATGTGGGACTGCCATAATAAAAACCCATGCCACTGCGGACCCCTAATTGAACTGCAAGCTGATGAAATATTTGTTACATGAAAAAGCAGTACACATTAAATCGGAATAAACTCTAAAGCCAACCACCATTGGTCGGATGGTGAAAAGAATATTGAACCGCAAACCCAGGCAAGGCCTTAACAGAGTTAACCTCGACTGTCTAGTGAAGAGTTAGGGTCAATTTTAATAGAACAGCACAAGCACAGAAAGGTACTCGCACCGGTCATCTGTGCGTAGAATGTTGACACTATTGCACTTCATTGGTGATCATTATTGTTTATTAACGAATTTCAGTTGTGATTAATTTTACTGTCTATTAATGAACTTGGTAGGACGTTGGCACCATTACACTTTATTGGTGGCCATTGCTGTCTTTTTATGAATTGGCTGATTTTACTGTCAATTAATGAACTGGAACTGTGGTATTTAAAAGGTTTTGTTCACCATTTATGTATTGTACTTAATATTAATTAGTTGTAGGTTTTTTATATGTAACATTGTTGTGGTTTTCATTAACCTAAACAATAAAGAATCTTTGACTTATACTCCCTTGTTCACTCTTTCCAATGAATATGGGGATTGGGTCAAGCCGAGCCTCCTACATTTTAACTGCTTCAGTTGTTTTTTAATAATAGGTAATATGCAACGCTCCATCTCCTGGGTATACAAATCAGCTTTGAGGATGGGTAAGTTTCCGTTGCTAAGACTAACGGAGAAATGGGAACAGTACAACAGTAATTAAACATTTACTGGAAAAAAAATTAAGCAAGTTGCTTTTTTTTTAACAGTTTTATTTCAAATGTTTTCAAAGGCCATCATGGTACCATTATTATTACACATCAAGTTTACACTTACAGACGGTCAGAGGAAACATTATGATGCAGAAAGCGAACAGATCCCTGAACATACAGAGTCTCAAATGGAGTCCAGCAAAGTATGGGTCTTTGATTTCATAGCTGCTCCTAGTCTCAGCAGCACTAGGTGTCATGGTATTCTCATGTCTACCTTTATAAAGGTTTGGAAAGGGGTCCAAATCTTTTCGAATTGAGGCAACGTTTCTCTAATGGTGGCCGTGAGGCATTCCTCTACGTGGATCATCCACACCTTTACCCACCACTATTGTGTCATTGATAGTGTTGAGTTCCGCCTTTTCTGGGCCACGACCAGATGAGCTGCTAATAAAAGTGGGGTTAACTGTCTGTCTTCATCCCAAGAAAGGGTGCAACGGTCATCTGCCTCCTTGTGGCCTAACTTTGAATGCATTTGCCCTGTGCTGTAGACAAAGAGAAGATTTTGCCACCCTGTCCCAGATTTATATCCAGTCCAACTCAGTCAATGTGAGGTCAAGATCTGCTTCCTATTTGCTAGTGTACGCTAAGTTTGTTATGGGGAGGGATCTATCCAGGGCCTGGTAAAGTCGAGAGAGTGCTTTATTGGTGTCCTCAGCTGCAAGCATATCTTCTACTCTAGTTCTCTCTCTGGCCTCCAGTTCCTTCTCCCTGAGTTGTCTGGCCCAGTGTAGAAGTTGTCATGCAGTAGAGATCTTTGGGTCGCAGCTTAAAATCATTGGCTCATTGGTCCTTGGTCTTAGTGATACAATTAAAATAAAGCTGTCCTAAACAGAGTGTTTCACTTCCCTCCCTCCCTGAGGACGATGGGGAAGGATAGGTGGTAACTTGCTTAGTTTGGACTGCTTTGTTCCAATATTGTAGCGTCACTGTCGTGGGCTCAGGCCAGAGGCCCCAGAGAGAGGCATTCACTCAGGGTTATCTACAGCAACTGATGGAGAGGGTGTTGAGATCGCTCCTGTTCCAGCCAGCACCAGGGTTTATCATTGTCTGGGGGGCACCAAGTAAGGGACGGTGTGAGCTGGGCCTCTAATATATACCTCTCAATGCCAAGGCTTCCCATTTCCACCTTCTCTGGGTTCCCAGCAATGAAAACCTTTGCTATATGGGGAGATTTGTTGTTCCATATAAAGGCCTAAATTTTAGTTTGTAAGGACTTCAGGGCCTCGGGGATCCTCACTGGTAGGCATTGGCAAAAATAGATTAGGTGTGGTAGAAAATTCATTTTGATGATGTTAATCCTACCCAGCCATGAAATCTCCATCCCATCCCGTCGATAGAGATTTTTAAACATGGTATCTAGGAGGGGCAACACTTTACTTTTGGGAAGGATAGTCACTCCAAGGTAGATATTGCCTGTCGAGGCAATTTGTAGATTATACCTGGTGGCAATCGTTTCTCTAGTTAAGAAACATAAGATATCTTCAGCAAAGAGTGCCATCTTCACCTGCCCTTTCTTTGACTTCAGTCCAGTGAAAAACAGGATAGCATGAACATGCTAGAAAAGCGATTCTAATGTCAAAGAGAATATTATGGGTGTCAGGAGGCAAGCAACCCTGATGTTTCCCCTAGGTCAGGCCTGTGGGGTCAGAGAGGCGTGAGTGTATTCGGATTCATGGGGAGGGCCTCACATAGTTTAACACAATATAGGATTTGATCTGTGACCTGAATGTAGTTTTAGCTAAGGTATTAATTAAGACACCCCAGTAAATATTATCAAAAGCCTGTCCGCATCAAGCGAGAAAAAGTGAACCTGCAGTTTTGTTACTGTGGGTTTACGAGTCCTTGTAAATATGGCACATGAAGGTTGCGCCGCCAGTGCGTCACAAAAAGTGGCGCACCAGTGGCGCAAGGGGCTTTTAAACAAGTCCCCTTATCTCTTTCTGTTATTGAGAGCAATAGTTCACACTCCCAGCTTGCAGTGTCGTTATTTATTATGCTCCCAGAATGCTCGTTGATTATATGTAAATACATGCAGAAGAATGAAAGCAAGATTGGTAATTGTTTAAAATATATAATGTAACCAAATAATAACCCCAATTTTTTTTTTCTTCCGAAAGTCACATTCAGTTTGGCTAAACTATTGTCCAATTTTAACAGGGCTGTTTTCCCTAAGGCATCAATTAATAAAACACGTTTGATGCTTGCTTTAATTTAAAAAAGGTTTTAATAGAGAGATTGTGGCAAACATTATTGGCAACATGTGAAAAAATAAATAAACGAGGACCTCCATTCTTATAAAAAAAACGTACACAAATGCACCCTTAGTTTACACATGTAGACCTCGAAACCATACTCCTTGCATAGTTTTTTTAAATTTCGTTTTGACATGAAGAAATATAAAAACATGCATTTGCGAATGCTAAAATCTGTACAGCAAGTGCAACTTCCTTTGCTCTTCGTTCCCCCCTTGACTCACACCCACCCATAGAGAAACACCTTTCTCTACATTCCAACTGTATTTTCTGAACGGCTATTCCCTTCCGACCCAGAAAAATGTTTTATTCCTACCTTTCTTAGAAGCAAATTACCAACCTTTTCCAGAGTGGGAATGAGTCGGAGAGGAGTTGTTAATACCTTTGCACATGTAGCTTTGTGAGTGTGATGACATTCACAGGCATTTCAGCACTGGGACTACCACTTTACGCCTCCTCCCAGCACTTATGAGTGGTTTCCTCACACAAACATCTTTGTGCAAGTAATCCTTTTACGGATCTGTAAACCATTTTTCGCTGGTGTAAGCCATGCTTGAATGGGTTAATAACCCTGAGAATCGTGCTCATAACGTTTTGACTCTGACAGACCTTGTAGTGTTCATCAATTGTAAATTGTAAACGTGCTTTTGATCTAGGATTTAGTACATGTTCACAGGTATGGCAAACAAAGAATCCAAGGCACAGTGTGATGAAGTGACTTGCCCAAGAACTACAATGTGCTTAAGTGGAGAAGGTCCGACTGCTCGTGGTCTTGTTTTTTTTATAACAACACTTATTTTATACAATGGTCCAACATTAGGACAGAAAACATAAAGTAAGTGATCTTGTTCATCCTCGTTTGGAAGCCTAGACAATAGACTGTAAAAATAGTTTGGGTTTCTTTAAAGTATTTTTTTTTTAATTGAGTAAGTTCTTAAAGGGAAATTTAACATTTCACAAGATGGTTCTTCGTGAACCTAAAGTAAGAAAGCATCATTGGTGCAGTTAGAATAAATGTATATCCTGAATTCTCCTGTAATGAGATCTCGGCATAATAAAAGCACTACAAAAGGGGATGATGGACGGAGCGTTTGAGCAAATCAAACACTCACCCCCAGTCAACTGATCTGGGTTTAATCCATCACCATTCTTTAGCTCACTCCGCCACCCCAGTTCAGACATGGCCATATGCAAATCATTCTGACCCTGTGCCTCATGGGAACAGTCCAGCCCGAACTGCCAAGCCATGTTTTCCCTGGACCGGAAACAAGCATTCTGGGACCGATTTCGGATTCATAATCCTCATCAGCCAGGCTATCTTGAATCCAGTGGCAAAGTGAGCAAGTTCTCATGTCTGAGCATACCCTGCCAACTTAGGGCGAACAAAGCGATACAAAAGGGGATGATGGACGGAACGTTTGAGCAAATCAAACACTCACCCCCAGTCAACTGATCTGGGTTTAATCCATCACCATTCTTTAGCTCACTCCGCCACCCCAGTTCAGACATGGCCATATGCAAATCAGTCTGACCCTGTGCCTCATGGGAACAGTCCAGCCCGAACTGCCAAGCCATGTCTTCCCTGGACCGGAAACAAGCATCCTGGGACCGGTTTCGGATTCTTAATCCTAATCAGCCAGGCTATCTTGAATCCAGTGGCAAAGTGAGCAAGGGACTCACGTCTGAGCATACCCTGCCAACTTAGGGCGAACAAAGCGATACAAAAGGGGATGATGGATGGAGCATTTGAGCAAATCAAACACTCACCCCCAGTCAACTGATCTGGGTTTAATCCATCACCATTCTTTAGCTCACTCCGCCACCCCAGTTCATACATGGCCATATGCAAATCAGTCTGACCCTGTGCCTCATGGGAACAGTCCAGCCCGAACTGCCAAGCCATGTCTTCCCTGGACCGGAAACAAGCATCCTGGGACCGGTTTCGGATTCTCAATCCTAATCAGCCAGGCTATCTTGAATCCAGTGGCAAAGTGAGCAAGGGACTCACGTCTGAGCATACCCTGCCAACTTAGGGCGAACAAAGCGATACAAAAGGGGATGATGGATGGAGCATTTGAGCAAATAAAGCACTCACCCCAGTCAACTGATCTGGGTTTAATCCATCACCATTCTTTAGCTCACTCCGCCACCCCAGTTCAGACATGGCCATATGCAAATCAGTCTGACCCTGTGCCTCATGGGAACAGTCCAGCCCGAACTGCCAAGCCATGTCTTTCCTTGACCGGAAACAAGAATCCTGGGACTGGTTTCGGATTCATAATCCTCATCAGCAAGGCTATCTTGAATCCAGTGGCAAATTGAGCAAGGGACTCGCGTCTGAGCATACCCTGCCAATTTAGGGCGAACAAAGCGATACAAAAGGGGATGATGGACGGAGCGTTTGAGCAAATCAAACACTCACCCCCAGTCAACTGATCTAGGTTTAATCCATCACCATTCTTTAGCTCACTCCGCCACCCCAGTTCAGACATGGCCATATGCAAATCAGTCTGACCCTGTGCCTCATGGGAATAGTCCAGCCCGAACTGCCAAGCCATGTCTTCCCTGGACCGGAAACAAGCATCCTGGGACCGGTTTCGGATTCATAATCCTCATCAGCCAAGCTATCTTGAATCCAGTGGCAAAGCGAGCAAGGGACTCACGTCTGAGCATACCCTGCCAACTTAGGGCGAACAAAGCGATAAAAAAGGGGATGATGGACGGAGCGTTTGAGCAAATCAAACACTCACCTCAGTCAACTGATCTGGGTTTAATCCATCACCATTCTTTAGCTCACTCCGCCACCCCAGTTCAGACATGGCCATATGCAAATCAGTCTGACCCTGTGTCTCATGGGAACAGTCCAGCCTGAACTGCCAAGCCATGTCTTCCCTGGACCGGAAACAAGCATCCTGGGACCGGTTTCGGATTCATAATCCTCATCAGCCAGGCGATCTTGAATCCAGTGGCAAAGTGAGCAAGGGACTCACGTCTGAGCATACTCTGCCACACTTATGGCGGCCAAAAGCAGTACAAAAGGGGGTGGTGATGGACGGAGCATCCGAATCAATCAAACACTCACACCCAGTCAAAAGATCTGGGTTTAATCCATCACCGTTCTTTAGCCCACTCTGCCGCCCCAGTTCAGACATGGCTATATGCAAATCAGTCTGACCCTGTACCTCATGGGAACAGTCCAGCCCGAACTGCCAAGCCATGTCTTCCCTGGACCCGAAACAAGCTTCCGAGGACCGGTTTCTGGTATTCCAGCCTGCTTGCTTGAATCCAGGGGCAAAGTGAGCAAGGGACTCACGTCTGAGCATACCCTGCCACACTTATGGCGGCCAAAAGCGGTACAAAAGGGAGTGGTGATGGACGGAGCATCCAAATCAATCAAACACTCACACCCAGTCAAAAGATCTGGGTTTAATCCATCGCCGTTCTTTAGCCCACTCTGCCACCCCAGTTCAGACATGGCTATATGCAAATCAGTCTGACCCTGTGCCTCATGGGAACAGTCCAGCCCGAACTGCCAAGCCAAGTCTTCCCTGGACCCGAAACAAACTTCCAAGGACCGGTTTCTGGCATTCCAGCCGCCTTCAGCCCGGCTTGCTTGAATCCAGTGGCAAAGTGAGCAAGGGACTCACGTCTGAGCATACCCTGCCACACTTATGGCAGCCAAAAGCGGTACAAAAGGGGGTGGTGATGGACGGAGCATCCGAATCAATCAAACACTCACACCCAATCAAAAGATCTGGGTTTAATCCATCACCCTTCTTTAGCCAACTCTGCCAAACCAGTTCAGACATGGCTATATGCAAATCAGTCTGACCCTGTGCCTCATGGGAACAGTCCAGCCCGAACTGCCAAGCCATGTCTTCCCTGGACCCGAAACAAGCTTTCGAGGACCGGTTTCTGGCATATGCTCAGACGTGAGTCCCTTGCTCACTTTGCAACTGGATTCAGGCAAGCCGGGCTGAGGACGGCTGGAATGCCAGAAACCGGTCCTCAGAAGCTTGTTTCCGGTCCAGGGAAGACATGGCTTGTTAGTTCGGGCTGGACTGTTCCCATGAGGCACAGGGTCAGACTGATTTGCATATGGCCATGTCTGAACTGGGGTGGCAGAGTGGGCTAAAGAACAGTGATGGATTAAACCCAGATCTTTTGACTGGGTGTGAGTGTTTGATTGATTCAGATGCTCCGTCCATCACCAACCCCTTTTGTACCGCTTTTGGCCGCCACAAGTGTGGAAGGGTATGCTCAGACGTGAGTCCCTTGCTCACTTTGCTACTGGATTCAGGCAAGCCGGGCTGAAGACGGCTGGAATGCCAGAAACCGGTTCTCGGAAGCTTGTTTCCGGTCCAGGGAAGACATGGTTTGGCAGTTCGGGCTGGACTGTTCCCATGAGGCACAGGGTCAGGCTGATTTGCATATGGCCATGTCTGAACTGGGGTGGCACAGTGGGCTAAAGAATGGTGATGGATTAAACCCAGATCTTTTGACTGTGTGTGTGTGTTTGATTGATTCAGATGCTCCGTCCATCACCACCCCCTTTTGTACCTCGTTTGGCCGCCACAAGTGTGGCAGGGTATGCTCAGACGTGAGTCCCTTGCTCACTTTGCTACTGGATTCAAGCAAGCCGGGCTGAAGACGGCTGGAATGCCAGAAACCGGTCCTCAGAAGCTTGTTTCCGGTCCAGGGAAGACATGGTTTTGCAGTTCGGGCTGGACTGTTCCCATGAGGCACAGGGTCAGACTGATTTACATATGGCCATGTCTGAACTGGGGTGGCAGAGTGGGCTAAATAGCGGTGATGGATTAAACCCAAATCTTTTGACTGTGTGTGTGTGTTTGATTGATTCAGATGCTCCGTCCATCACCACCCCCTTTTGTACCTCGTTTGGCCGCCACAAGTGTGGCAGGGTATGCTCAGACGTGAGTCCCTTGCTCACTTTGCTACTGGATTCAAGCAAGCCGGGCTGAAGACGGCTGGAATGCCAGAAACCGGTCCTCAGTAGCTTGTTTCCGGTCCAGGGAAGACATGGTTTTGCAGTTCGGGCTGGACTGTTCCCATGAGGCACAGGGTCAGACTGATTTACATATGGCCATGTCTGAACTGGGGTGGCAGAGTGGGCTAAAGAACAGTGATGAAATAAACCCAGATCTTTTGACTGGGTGTGAGTGTTTGATTGATTGATTCAGATGCTCCGTCCATCACCACCCCCTTTTGTACCGCTTTTGGCCGCCACAAGTGTGGCAGGGTATGCTCAGACGTGAGTCCCTTTCTCACTTTGCTACTGGATTCAGGCAAGCCGGGCTGAAGACGGCTGGAATGCCAGAAACCGGTCCTCGGAAGCTTGTTTCCGGTCCAGGGAAGACATGGTTTGGCAGTTCGGGCTGGACTGTTCCCATGAGGCACAGGGTCAGACTGATTTGCATATGGCCATGTCTGAACTGGGGTGGCAGAGTGGGCTAAAGAACGGTGATGGATTAAACCCAGATCTTTTGACTGTGTGTTTGATTGATTCAGATGCTCCGTCCATCACCACCCCCTTTTATACCGCTTTTGGCCGCCACAAGTGTGGCAGGGTATGCTCAGACGTGAGTCCCTTGCTCACCTTGCCACTGGATTCAGGCAAGCCTGGCTGAAGACGGCTGGAATGCCAGAAACCGGTCCTTGGAAGCTTGTTTCCGGGCCAGGGAAGACATGGCTTGGCAGTTCGGGCTGGACTGTTCCCATGAGGCACATAGTCAGACTGATTTGCATATGGCCATGTCTGAACTGGGGTGGCAGAGTGGGCTAAAGAGCGGTGATGGATTAAACCCAGATCTTTTGACTGGGTGTGAGTGTTTGATTGATTCAAATGCTTCGTCCATCACCACCCCCTTTTGTACCGCTTTTGGCCGCCACAAGTGTGGCAGGGTATGCTCAGACGTGAGTCCCTTGCTAACTTTGCCACTGGATTCAGGCAAGCCGGGCTGAAGACGGCTGAAATGCCAGAAACCGGTCCTCGGAAGCTTGTTTCCAGACAAGGGAAGACATGGCTTGGCAGTTCTGGCTTGACTGTTCCCATGAGGCACAGGGTCAGACTGATTTGCATATGGCCATGTCTGAACTGGGGTGGCAGAGTGGGCTAAAGAACGGTGATGGATTAAACCCAGATCTTTTGACTGGGTGTGAGTGTTTGATTGATTCAGATGCTCTGTCCATCACCACCCCCTTTTGTACCGCTTTTGGCCGCCACAAGTGTTGCTGGGTATGCTCAGACGTGAGTCCCTTGCTCACTTTGCCACTGGATTCAGGCAAGCCGGGCTGAAGACGGCTGGAATGCCTGAAACCGGTCCTCGGAAGCTTGTTTCCGGGCCAGGGAAGACATGGCTTGGCAGTTCGGGCTGGACTGTTCCCATGAGGCACATAGTCCGACTGATTTGCATATGGCCATGTCTGAACTGGGGTGGCAGAGTGGGCTAAAGAACGGTGATGGATTAAACCCAGATCTTTTGACTGGGTGTGAGTGTTTGATTGATTCAAATGCTTCGTCCATCACCACCCCCTTTTGTACCGCTTTTGGCCGCCACAAGTGTGGCAGGGTATGCTCAGACGTGAGTCCCTTGCTCACTTTGCCACTGGATTCAGGCAAGCCGGGCTGAAGACGGCTGGAATGCCTGAAACCGGTCCTCGGAAGCTTGTTTCCGGTCCAGGGAAGACATGGCTTGGCAGTTCGGGCTGGACTGTTCCCATGAGGCACAGGGTCAGACTGATTTGCATATGGCCATGTCTGAACTGGGGTGCAGAGTGGGCTAAAGAACAGTAATGGATTAAACCCAGATCTTTTGACTGGGTGTGAGTGTTTAATTGATTCAGATGCTCCGTCCATCACCACCCCCTTTTGTACCACATTTACAATGCGGCACACCATGGTGCAAGGAAAGCAAGATGCGCGACGCATCTTGTGGCGTATCGGCGGCGCATTGCTGGAGTCGCGTCACAAGCGCGACGCAACTCCTGCAGTGCACAGGGGCCACCTATACTCAACGTGGTGCGTCACTCCTCACGCCTGCTTCAGGCAGGCGTAACAATTTGACGGAGCAGTGTCTTAAAACTGACTCAGTGAAATCTTGTCGATTTCACTGCGTCAGTTTTACGGGGCTTTCCTGCGAGGGACCGCCCACCCTGCGACAGATCGCCCACATGAATCCTGACGCAGGTTTCATGTGGCGCAGGGCTTTACAACGTGATGCATCTGCCTAGATGCGTCACATTGTAAATAAGTCGCAATGTGGCGCATTGTTTACGCTGCCGCTGCGTCACAAAAGTGACGCAACGGCGGCGTAAAAAAGTGTTGCGAGGGGCTTGTAAATCTGCCCCATAGTCTCTTCTTTACTCCAAATAGAATGCTACAGCTAAACAGGCTTTATTGCTAGTAGGTCTTCCAAATATTGCATACTAAATTCCTTATGTGCTGTACAGGCATGTTTAGATTGCGGTATCGCAAGTAGGTATTGAAGACAAATTCTCCTGCATTTGTAGAGTAATGGTATCTGTAAAACCCTATAACCCACTGCCATAAGAAGCAGCAAATACACATGTGGCTCTATAAATTGAGACCATCTTTCAAACTAGTTTACAACCTAATTAAGTTGCAAACCTGCATATACCTTAGCAGACATGAATCATCTTTAGCCTATTATATTCAATATGCTTGGTTCAAGACCCATGAAAATGCTGAGATAAGAAAATAAAGTAAACATTTCAATGGGGCTACTGATACAGTAAGCATGTGATTTACATGCTCCCTTTCCACATATCGTAAAGGTTTTCTTTAGGTTTATTTTGAGTTCCCTGTCCTCCATAATTGCAGTGAAGCAATCCAATAGTCTTTGCAGGCCATTTGTGGTCCTTGACAACAGGACAGCGTCATCAACATAAAGGCAGACATGGATTGCCCGACCTCCACTCGTGCATGGTCAGCGACCACTTCCTGGAGCAAGTTATCCATGCCATTTATAAATAAGAAAAACAATAAGGGTGTCAATACTCACCCTTTCCTAACTCCTCTACAAATGTTAAACAGTGAAAAGCACTACCCATTAGGCCCATAGCCCACCCTGGCTGATAAGTTCCTATATAACTGCAATAATAGTGAATTTTTTTCTAGAGATGCTCCCATCGAGGGCAAAGTTTGCCACAGGATTGAATGGTTTACCAAATCAAAAGCACTGGACAGACCAACAAAACATAAGTGTATATGGCCGGTCTTAGCCATGATATATGTCCCTATAAGGAGATCTAAAGTACCACAGTATTCTACCATTCCTAGACACCTTCTGAACCCCTATTGTGACTCTAAGAGGACCCTATTATCCTTGGCCCATTGTTCTAATCTTTCTAAAATTACTCTACCCTAGATCTTGACGGAATTGCAGGTAATATTTACAATCACTTTTAGAGAACCTTTAAAAATCGGAATTACCAGTGGCTTTGTCTAGGTTGTTGTAAGATATCCATTCACAGCCGTATTCAATTCTTGAGTCAAAATAGAAGCCCACAAATCCGGCAGATATTTCTACAAATCCTCCGAAACCCCATCTGGTCCTGCTGCTTTCCCACTGGCACTTTTCTCAATAGCCCTTACATCTTCATCTAGAATGATCACTCGTGACTGACTTCCATTAAGATTTGTACATGTTTCGATAGGGTTCTTGCCTCAGTGCACTCAGTTGTGTGGTGATCTAAAAATGCTGGAGGAAAGTGGTCAACCCGCATTTGCATCAGTACATGTGAAACTAAATTGGGAGCAGTATTGTCTTTTCAGAAAAGGGAAATTAAGTGTGTGCCAGAATAGTGCACAATTATTTGTGTCCGCAGCTTCTTCTAGTTTGGACCAAGCCTAATCTTGTAGCACTTTTTTCCTGGCAGAAAACGCCTCCTTGTACCGCTTCCTAAGAATTGTGACCAAGGATCAGTCTCTTGGGAATATATGTAGGGGAAGTTAATGCTAAAGAGCAAGAATGGCCAAACCAGTTTAGCTGACCTGGCCTGTTGTGCCTAACAGTCAGTGAAAGATGGTCATTGCTGGGGATTGTAATCTTCCCATAAGCTATTAGAATATCCATATGATTAGCTGCCTCAGATAAACAGGACTCGAGGTCATGCTTATTAGTATCTATTATTTTTTGGGAACTAACTAGGTTCCTTGCCAGTCCAATTGAGACGTAGCGCATTTGACCTTGATACTCCAATGTTACTAATATTATGATATTATGGTCAAAGTGCTTGCTAGTTCAAAACCACATGGTGAGAACCAGCAAGTTATGTTTCATTACAGAGTTAGGTTTCATTACAAGATTGACCAGGTTAGAAATTCCATTTGCTGATAATATAATATGAATGGAGCGTTTGCTCCCCTGCCAATAAACGTATGATATTGTCGAGATTTGACGATACTGTTATCTTCCAAAAGGGTTAAGTTGTATTTGAATAATGAGCTCTTCAAGGAATTCCCCTATGTATAATGCGTAAAATGTAGCTGACCAACCCCTAGTGCATCTGTGACACCGCACACTTCCTTGGTGGCAAACAACATTTAGAAATATTACAATCTTCAATCCAAAGGAGTGTATATTTGTTCACCTTAAGGGAGCTAAATTAAATTAGATCTTCTTTCAGTTTAGTGATATTACCTCACTATGCATAGGATCAAAGTTGTCATTCTAAAAATGTATGGCAAGCAAATGTTAATTTTGTTATGTTATGTTAATGTTATTTGTATAGCGCATGGCTACCTCAGCAACGGGGCGTCCCAGCGCAAATGATGAGCTTTCCTATACAATAAAAGAACAAATTGGTAGTGCGGGCGACCCATAAATGTCTTAATGATGTCCAATAAAAGCAATGTGGAAAGGAAAATGTTTAGACCTCCTATAGCCCTACCAGAACTGGAAAGATTCGATTTAGTAACCACTGAACAAAATCCCTCAAAGTGAACATCATCCAGAGCCAAGGAGTCTTGTATACAAATTATCTGAGCAGATTTGCCGATATGGGGATCATACTTGCTCCCCAGTCCAGCCACATTCCATGAAATAATTTGTATTTGATTAGGAATATTGGACCATTTATCATAATCATATATCACCTAACTTGGTACAAATATGTCTAAAGAGGAGTAAGTCATATTGGGTTTATTAATAGAATCTAACATCAGGATGACCTGAGAAGTCTCCTAAGTGACCCACCAGTTTTGGTTCTCTGATAATTGCAGCAGGGTGCGTACGCACATTTTTAGTCTCTACTGTGGGTAACAAATGATCCAAGGCAATTGTACATTTTGGTTCAGGGCCCGTATTGACCCTGCCAAAGGGAAACTACTCCAGGAGTGATGGCAGAGTTAATTGTTCGGACCAAATCCTCCCTACTTCGCCTTATACATGGAATATCATGAATGGAAGTGCTAGCCAGGGGAGGATTTGGCTGAACCAAGGATTGTCAATCATTATCAGAAAGGCTAGATAATATGGCAAAGCGGTTCTTGGTTGGAATTGGCCCATAAAAAAGATGTGCACTTGAATATTGATGAGCAAACCTGTATTTACTCCGTAGACGCCTATAAAAATACCCTAATGGGAATAACTTCATGGAACCCTATGATACACTCATCAAGTTGTATTTGACAAAAAGATCATTAACCAGACTTTAAGGTCTTAAGGTAATTACCACACAATTGCCTTCAAATTTCTTAGTGAACGGACCGGCCCATTTACCCCTGTTAACTATCAAGATGTTATGGGCATCGGAGAGGGAGACATGTATTTTAGAATGTAGCTAATGAGATTTGTTGGTGTTTGAAGGAAGGGATGGAGCATTCACCATTACCACCACATATGGGCTAGCAGCTGGTGGAAGGTTAAGTACAACATTGTATGGGTCATGGTCCCAACTGTTGTCTTCATGCCCACCACCCCTTCCCCTTGGAGCAGATGATAGGCCAGGTTGAACTGAGGATGTAGTGGTGCCACATTCAGCATCCCTCTTAGTGCCCGCCCTGACCTCACGGTCACTAGAAGGTTGATGAGTAGTAAGATTTAATAAAGCAGGGTAGCCCAAGCCCAAACGCCCGATGTTACCCAATCTGTAGAATGTCCGGCACTGAAACCCCCTCACTCTACCCCATACTACTAACTGCAGGTAAATGGTGACCTTAATGCACCTCATTTGAAGGGTGGGTAAATTCCTTCTAAGACAACAATTTCTGCTCTATTACCCCAAGCACTTGTGGATTGGTAACAAACGTAACTTCACAACATCAGCAAATCTGTCCACAGTTTTATCTATAAACTTAATAGAAAGCATGTCATCACCCTCAAGGCCTTGAGAGACCATCATCGGAGCAACAATGGAAATAACTTGCTGATTTTTTTAAATTATGGAAGCAGTAAATTTTGCTCTTGGAGATAGACCACATCGTTTGTGTTTCACCGATAGGCCCATGTCAGAAATGACACAACATGATAGAACTCTAGGGTCCTGAACGATAAGTGGGATAGGGGGTTATTCAGTGATTCCATCAAGGCCGCCCTGATCCATCTAATTCCTTGTGATCAAAAGTTCCAGATGGTGGAGCCTCCCCCATCGGGTGTTGTGGTTGTGCAGTGGGGACAGAGGTTACGACTATTATTATAGGATAGAATGGTCCCGGCTTTAGTCCCATTGGCCCCATTGATGGAAGAGCCTCCACTAGTTTTGGAATTGTGCTACTGACTCAGGTGTAACGGACAAACGCTGTTCGATCAATTCTATTTCTTTGTTGATAGTGCCTACTGCACGTTAGATAAAATCGTCCAGACAAAAATTGGATGACGGTTTTGGTGTGCCATATAAGGTCTTATGTTTCACCATTATGAGCATAGATGGAGATCAAGGGTTAAAAGATGATCTGACATTGAGCTCTCACCGAACTTGTCGGGCTATCGTCGAGGTCTCTCAGACTTTCTTTCTCCCAATATGCCCAGCCTCCAAGCGCCTACCTCTAGAGCTCTCAGTCTCTGGCCTGCCCTCCACCCCCATCTTTTCATCCCCCCTCCCGACCAGCTGTCCCAACCCCTTCCGTCCCACCAGCCTCTGCCCATACACAGCCTGCTTGCACAGGTATCAAACGGCCATTGTGGCAGTAAGTGCGACTGAACCTACCTGAAACTAGTTTTAAATGGGAGAAATTTAAAGAGCAGAAAAATGTTCTGCAAAAATGTTTCTAATAAGCAACATTTTTCTGCACTTGATGGAACATTTTTCTGCACTTTAAATTTCTCCCATTAAAAAAAATGGCTTTATTTTTCTGTTATAAATATGGTAGCTTATCTACCAGCCACTGGGAGCAAGATGCCTGCTGTTTGTAGATGCAACACTTTGAAATGGAAGAAAAATCCACTGAAGAGTTAACTTTATGTTCATATGCATTACATCAAACTCATCATTTTAATTTCTCCTATGTTAAAGTGTCTTTACAAACAGCAGGCATATTACTGCCAGTGGCCTGTAAAAATGGTGCCATATTTATAACAGGAAAATACAGTTGTTTAAGTCTGAGGAAGTTAAAGTGAAGAAAAATACTTCATTAAATAGTTGGACTTAATTGGCTAAGACAATATTTAATTTTAAAAAAGTTCTTCACGTAAAATGTTCCCGTTTAAAATAAAATGACTGAACTTTTCAGTTATAAATATGGCACTGTATCTACCAGCCACTGGGAGCAAGATGCCTGTTTGTAAATGGAACACTTTGAAAAGGGGGAACATTAAAATGAAAAGTTAACACTTCATTTTAATTTTCTCTTTTTAAAAAGCCTTCAGAAATACCATTTTGTTCTCATGCTCCAATATTAAGTTGAGAACGACTTATATTTAAGAGATAAATACGCCAGTACTTCAGTTCTGAACCTCAGAAACCAACATGGGTCATAAATCTGAGGTGAGCACTGCTCATTATTAGGCTGTGTTATCAGCAGCCTGATAATAATGTTCAATAAACATAGCCTTTCCTTAACTTTCAAAGGAAAATGCAACACTTATTTATTGCAGTTATTAGTTAAAAATGAACTCAAGGCTGGGAGCTACTCTAAAGGTTTCTGCGAGCTACTGGTAGCTCGTGATCGACTGGTTAGAGACACTATGGGGCAGATTTATGTCGGACTTGCTGCACTTTTGCGCAGCCGTTGCGTAACTTCTGTGACGCAGCGGCGGCATAAACCCTGTGCCACGGTGCGACATACTTACATCGTGACTCATCTATGGAGATGCGTCACGGTGTGAGGTCCTGGGCCACATGAAACCTGCTTCAAGTTTCATGTGGGCGTTTCCACGCGGGGGGCAGTCCGTCGCAGGAATGCCCCTGAAAAGGGACTCAGTGAAATCTACAAGATTTCACTGAGTCACTTTCCCAACGCTGATGCGTCAAAACCCTGCGCCTGCTTGAAGCAGGCATAAGGCTTGACGCACCACGTTACAGATAGGGCAAGTTGGAATAGTGCTGGAGTTGCGTGCCGCATGCAACACAACTTCAGCACTGCGCCAACTTCACGCCCTAGATGGGACACGCATCTGTTTATTCCTGTGCCATGGTGCACCGCATTGTAAATGCGGTGCATCATGGGTGGCGCAAGGATAAACTTACGTGCCGTGTCTTTTCTGGCGCATCTCTTCCGATTTGCAGAGATGCGTCAGGCAACATAAATCTGCCCCATAACTCTTAATTTGGACAGATCTGTTAGTAGGCTTCCCTCCCTTCACATTCTTTGTTGAATTAAGCCATTAGAAAGCAAGTGAAGACTGAGGGCCAGATGTACAAAGCATGTTCTCAATCGCAAACTGCCCGATTCAAAGAATCAGGCCAGTGGCAACAGCAAAAAAGCTTTTTAAAGTGTACGAAAGGCAAATTATTATTCACTAATTTGTTACTGAATCGCAATTTGGGTTTGATACCAAATACCAATTTAGTATTTGGAACAGGTGTCCCTTCCAAATACCGAATCAGAATGGTATGTTTTAATGTTTTGCAACCAAATTTCGGTTACAAAACATTAATACTTTACCACCAGTTTAAAAGTAGTGGTAACCCATTCGCAAAGGGGAATGTTAGAAAAATATTTTTAAGAGCAGGCAGTGGTTCCACAGACCACTGCCTACTCTTAAAAAATTAAACTGTAAAGTTAATTTTTCTGTTTTTAAACGCATCCCGTTCTCCTTTCAGGAAAACGAGCATTTAAAAAAAATTAAGATTCTTTTATTAAATTGCAATCACAGTCATGGTGGTCTGCTGACTCCTAATGTGATTCCTAATGGGTTGCAAATTGTGACCTACCTCATTAATATGCATGATGTAGGTCTATTTGCGACCCACTAGGAATCACTAATGAAACTCAAGAGTTTCACACATTAGGTAAATGTTTTTAGGTAATGTGCATGTACACACATAATCGTCAGTCAGGGCCAGATGTACAAACACCAGGAACACTGATTCCCTAACTGCAATTCTCTCCTAATCACAATTAGGAAATCAGTGTTCCTGGTGTTTGTACATCTGCCCCTGTCTGACTATTATGTGTGTACATGCACATTACCTAAAAAAAATTCTGTTGGCCTGCTGTTAAAAGAAGATGACCAACATTGGAGTGCTCTTTCAATCACTGATCTGGTTTGCTGTCGCTCAGCATCACTGCAAGCTAGGTGCCATGTGAAGTGATGGGCAGTTTACATCCAGCTAACTGACTGATCTCTGTTAATTAGCACGAATAAATCTTACACTGAACCTTTGAAGTAGATGAAAGCTCAAGCTTTTCCCAGTGTCAAAGGCTCACTGGCAATTATGGAGTCCTGTGACCCAAGAGCGGGGAAGACCCAACAGAAAGGTGGTCAGCAACACGAACTTTGACCACCTGGGGATTTTTTAAACCTGTTGCGTCATATCAGCCATCTAACTCATCGCATTGGTAGATTTTAAAATGTATGTCTGAACCTCAATAAATATCTCCTGTCATGTGAGACATACACCCTTGTGCAAGGTGGTATTTTCTACTAAACAAACACAAATGTAATTTGCGGAAGCAGCTTTAATCAGATGCATCTAATGTTTTGTAGTTTATCTTTTCTGATATATATCGGTACAATACACTTGCTGTTTTATTTCACGACATCTGATAAATTATAATAAATTGTAACCACCAATTTAACAAACTGCTATGAAACCCACTTTGAGCCCACCTTGCTGCCACCCAACTATGGACAATTCTCAAACCACAGGTTAGTTCGTTTGCTATTTATTCTATGAACCTTTCTTTAAAATCGTTTAATAAGGCCAAGTCTCAAAAGTGTTTTGGGCTGAAAATACCTAATTTTCACCTGTCAGGATGTCACAAAAAGCTCCCTGACATGTAAAGGGATTTACTGATGACGATGTAAATTCCTCAATTGCAGAGAAATCCTCTGCAGTAAATCCAATGCAAGAGGTTGGAAGTGGGTGTCACAAGGCGAGTTTTGCCTCATAAGTTTGTCAGTGCCCACAAACACGTACATTTGTGAGCATTCCCAACCTCCTCTCATTCTCTCTTCAACTCTGGAAATTGTAGAATTTTTGCTCCAGCCAACCCCCTTTCAAAGACTGAAAAAGTAACTGATCACCCCAAGATTTGCTGTGGAGTATGAGGGGAGGGATTGCTGCTCCATGGAGAAAAATGTTTCACCGATGGAAAAAAAGAAAGAAAATTGTACCTTTCCACATTCGGCTGCTGTTCCACTGCTCAACCTTCCACGGAACTGTACAGTTCTGCACAGTGGGAACAGGCAGCCTTTAAAAAGTCAATTATTTGATGGTATACCTGGAATCCTGCGCCTGACGTGGATTTCCAGGCGTACTATTACATCTCTTTTGTGAGTATCAAGAAAAGTATAAAACCATGATGGCAGAAGGAGAGGATTGCATGATGCATCTGTTCTGGGGCATCCCTGCTGATTTGCAGAGATGCGTCAGAACATGTAAATATGCCCCCTAGTGTTCATGATTCACGCTTGAATGTGCTAAGTGCGAAAGTTTTCGAAGGGAGTGCCACCAACATCATAAGGGGTTCAAATACTTTTTTTAAAAAAAGCAGGCTCTTAATTCGAGGTGGGCTTAGGTTTCCCCTAAAAACACGTATGATTCTTTTATCGCGTAAAGCACATAATAATCGACAGTGTGCTATCTGCAAAGGTGATTTGGAAACAGAAACATACTTACTGGGTTTCATGCCCTGTTTAGAAGGGCTCGATCGGTGCGTTCTCAAAGATGAATCTTGCATTTGGCGACCCGAATAGTTACAGGTGGACCTTTCTGTTCAGTTGGAGAATGCGCGGTTGGATGTGGTGTGTGAAGACCTGGTGTGTGGTCTGAAGGTGGTCAGGTTGTCACCGCTGGTGTGCATTTTGGTGTTTATGGGGTAGTTTAGAAGCAAGATAGCACTGATTAGGCAGTATTTTTATTTTTTTTATTTTTTTTTAATACATATTATCAGAAGGAATAGACCACATTTCACACAGTATTGTATTTCAACACACCTCAGAAGGGCATGCTTCCGAATCATTTCTGTCAGAGGTCTCGGACTGGAGCTTTGGGATAATGTGGTAGTGTTTGGGGGAATGTAGTTACCTCGTTTATGAACGTTTATTTCAGAGCGATACTCTGTTTTATGTTCTGTACTAGAATAAAGATTAATCCTGTTTGTTGCTAAATATTTTAATCACCAGTTACACTGTGAAGGTAATACTAGCCATTTTATCCAAAAATGTATATAAACGATTATGGATTTAAAGTATGCAAGTTGTCAAATCTTTTACCCTTCATTCTTCTTTTGAACCAATCGGGTAGCTACACGTTCTAAAAAAGCTACAAGTACTCCGATGCAGACCTTGAAAGGCTAGGGTAGTAAGAAAACATTAAAAGTGCTTCTTCTCCTACAATCACTTTGTTGGAAGTATGGTATATATTTCTTTTATTTTTTACAGTTTCATGTGGCGTTGTTCTTTACTCTGGAATTAACAGACATCTCGGCACTGACGTGCTCACCGTCATAATCTTCGACATCAATGGTGCCGAGACACAAGCTGACAATGGAGACATTAACTTCGAGACCTTTAATGACATCAAGTCCTTCGACAACAATACCCTTGACATGAAGACAATTGACGTTGAGACCTCCATCAAACCTTGTTATCAAAGTCAGTAAGGACACTGCCATTTATACGTTAAAATCACACATATTGCCATCGAGACAATATAGATCGACGTTGATATACACTCCAGAGGCGTATCTAGAGCTTCTGGCGCCCGGGGCTATCCCTCAGATTGCCGCCCATGGCAGGTAGCAGGGGGGTGAGAGGGTGCTGGGGAAAAAGGACGGCGAGCACTTGAAAGAGGTCCAGGAGACACGTAGTATTGCCGCTAATAGTTACCTCGATCATGCAAGTTACATGCACATACAGGACACGGTCCAAGGCTACACAATAGGTCGGAAGGTACATCTTGTATACCTTTCACCAGCTCCCTGTGTGTTTTTCACTTTTCAAAGAAAGCAGGGGAATGCAGTTGGCACTCAGAGCCAGTGCTGCTGTTGTCCTATATCAGGCATTACATCAGCGGTGCCCGCCGCCATTCTGTTGTGGCAATCAATCGCACTGGGGTGCCTGCTCCCATCCTGCTGTGGCCGCCGGTGGTTCTTGGCGATCACTCGGGATTTTGAGCTTTAGATGAGACTGACAGCGTTTGCATCATCGCAGAGACCCGGCACAGATTGATGAGTGCGCCCTACCCTCTGCCCTGCGCATGTCAACAGTGGGTGCTCTAGGGGCTCTGGCGAGGAATCGATTCTTCCCTGATATGGCATCGCCACCGGTTGATAACTTCTTTAATTATGTATGCTCTTGCACAGTGCTGGTGACCTTGTGAGGACAGTGTTTCTTCTGGTTTGAAAAGTTTACTAATCTTCAATAATGTCATTCATATATTTTGCAATACAGTTTAGTGTTGACAACCTACAACCCAATTTTTTCCGCAAACATTATGTGCAAATTTGTTTTAGAGCATAGCACATTAAGTTTAAAGCTTTTATGATAGATTAGACAACGGTGAATATGTGCATTGTAATTTTGTAACAACACTCCCGCTGATCATCCCGTGCAAAAGAGCCATTTCCACCCACTTGCCACTACTGTGTTTGCTTCTTGGATCCATGGTTCTGCAGCCCCAGTGCCGGTTGCTGGGGCTGCCTGGCTGGTGCTCTTGGTCCCTAGCAGCGCTGGATGGGATGAGCATGGCCCACAGCTGATTGGTGTCACCTTGACTGTGTTTCGCCTTTACGTCCGTCCGTGGGCGTGCCCCCTTCCCGTTGATGTTGGGCCTCTGACTCCTGATGTAGTTGAGGCCCGGTGGATACCTTGCTACCCAAGTTCACCCATTTATGACTCTGCCCGAGCGGCCCTGCCCCCTCCAGGACACCCTGTACAGACTTCACCCTCAGACATTGTCAATGTGATTTCCTCGCCCCCTCCCCCCATGAATTCCTCAAGAATGGTGCGCGCTGATTCCTCGTGGGCTCCTCTACCTCTGTTTTTCTGCCTGGCCCTTTCATGGGTCTTGGGGGCTCACTCATCATGGAGCTCACCTGCCAGCAATTATTCCGAAAGTGCCACAGTCTGACCTGAGGCTTGTTATCACCTTAATGAAATTGAATAAAGGAAGGGGAGCAATCCTGTTTTACTCCTATAAAATTAGATTATCCAATAATCTGGCGTGCAAAACAATCTTTATTATCATTGTCCAAAGACAGTCGCATCATCATATAAAAAGCGGATAAAGGTGGTGCTATAGTAATCATGGATCGAGAATTCTACAGAAGAAAGGTTATAGAACACATTTCAGACACAGAAACCTATCTAAAATTGGACCAAGATCCCATAAAGGACATAAAAGCAACTTTGGAACAGATCCTGAAGAAAGCCACGGAGATGTAATGGATCACTATTAACACCAAATTATACCAAGCCATGAATCCAAAAAGACCTGGATTGTACATGCTACCAAAAATCCATAAAGATTTAAATGACCCACCATTCAGACCAATCGTGACAGGATGCGGTACTATCTTTGAGCCAATTGGTCAATACATCGACTATTTTTTACAACCCTTTGTCCAGGCCTGGACATCTTATGTAAAGGACACCACCCACTTTTTACAGAAACTGGATTCAGTACAGCCCAAGGCAGACACTATTCTGTGCACCTTGGATGTGAAGGCGCTTTATACCTCGATCCCCCATCAGGGAGGTTTGGAAGCCGTGGAATGGGCTTTACTAAAACTGGATGCCATAAGAGCTGATAAGGTTTTCATTTTAGAAATCCTACACTTCTGCCTTCACCATAGCTATTTTGAGTGGGAGTACAACTTTTTTCTACAACTGAAACGCACGTCAAGGGGCTTTGCCGGGGCACCGGCGTATGCTAATACTTACATGGCAAGATTTGAAGATCAGTTCGTGTTTAATGATGCAGAATGCTTGAAAACACTCTGCTGTATTGCAGATACATCGACGACATCTTTTTGATGTGGGACAACACCATGGAGTTGTTGGAAACTAAAATCAATCAGTTGAATTTGTGCGATGAAAATCTCCAATTTACAAGAACTATTGACAAACAGTTAATACCGTTTCTGGATGTTCTAGTCAGTCTGGAGGATGGACAAATTAACACAGAAGTTAATGAGGATCATGGAAGTGTAGATTTATATTCACGGAAGCGAGCATGGAGTCAGCATACTGGTCGTACAGAGAAGGTTTCCACGGTAGAGAGAACACGCTTCCAGCGTTTGAAAAGATGTATTAAGGTTAGTAACGCCCCCAGTAGGCTAGACCGGTCGGTGATTTTCATTTGAGGCTCAGTAGTAAGTCTGGTGTATTTCTTTTTTTTCAGTCGGATACAGTTTGTTGCAGCGAGTTTGGGTTCGTACATCGGGATTTTGAATCGGAGCGTCACCAGTTTTGTTTTTTTCAGGTCAGTGAATAATTTCATGTTTTTTACTATTTCCTTTTGGAAACACGTTAGGACAAGCGCGGAATTGGGATTAATGTTCCTCATGTGCATTCATTTTAGATTGTTGACATAGCATCGCCTTTCGAAACTCAGGCATAGCTTGGCTGGTATAGGTAGGTTTTTCCCCTGAATAGCACTGTCTTTGTTTGCACGGATGACACTATATGGGGAAGTGGTAGTGTTCTCATGAGTTTGGGTGAATTTCATTGTATATGTCCGTTTGATTTTAATTTGCACTGAACACTTTTTTACACGTATTATTTCTTCCATCATTTATCTTTGAGGTGCACTGCATACAGAATTGGGGAATTATTTAAATGTGTTATGATTATCTTGATGATGTCTGCTTCCTTGAATACATGGGTTCAATTGAACTGAGAATGTGATTTATATATTTTACAGATCAAGCCCCGGAAGAAGGGCCGATGGCCCGAAATGCATTGGGCAGTTCTTCAAATGTGTTTGTTGATTGTAATATATTCATCATGAATGTACTGAGAAAAATAGTATTTTCATATATTGATAATTAAAACAATTTTTGTTGTGGTTCGGTTGAACATGGACATGAACAAAACATTATATTATTTTTGTGATAATTTAAATATGGTTGAAATGTAAAATATTAGCAAGCATTGTGTTTATTTACCAGCCAGAAGTTGGTTAAGCAACAGTGCGTAGGGGCCAGGTGGAAACACTTGACATTCACACTATTGTTATCACCTTAAAACATATGTTAAAATTGTTGATACAGCTTCCAGTCTATACATATCTGGGCGATCCTCGTTATGTATGCATCATACATTGTGCACATACCAGAGCTAACAACAGACTCTGCAACAAATGCATGACAACACGTTGATTACAGGGTTTATATTGTGTTTCATGCTGTACTTCTGTTTGTAAGCACAATCAATAACAGACGTTATTATACATTTGTGGTTCTCAATTTTGCGGCCTGTCAAGGCGCTTGGACTCGGAAATAACATGTATATCAAGCCCACGTATCATCGCAGCGTTTATAACAGACCAAAGGGAATCAACACTGTGTACGAATAACTTACGTATCAAATCCGAAATTAATTAGTACTGAGTAAAACTGAACAGTTTGACGAGGCGAAGAGAGCATCTGCCTGAGAGTAGGGAAAGCCTTCACCTAACGTGAGGTGATCAATAGTACCT
The DNA here is from genome assembly GCF_964263255.1 of Lissotriton vulgaris. Taxonomy (NCBI): domain Eukaryota; kingdom Metazoa; phylum Chordata; class Amphibia; order Caudata; family Salamandridae; genus Lissotriton; species Lissotriton vulgaris. The sequence continues at coordinate 413,834,481 of NC_141689.1, read as the reverse complement.
ACCTTTACTGAAGTAAGGCAGGGGCCTCACTGTTTTATGAGCCTATTTATTTGCTGTGTCACTCGGTAAATTCACTTCCCAGTAGAGAAAAAGGGGTGGGGGGAGAAGGGAGTCAAATACAGATGTCACTCCTGAGGTAGTTTTAAGCAGGCTTTTCATGTCCACCAGGCATGGTCTCAGATGTCCAGTCCTACAAATAAAATACAGTTTTGAAGCTGAAGCACTCCACACCCTGTTGACTTTTGCTTTTTTGTGACGCACAACGCAGTAGAAGCTTCATGACCGCTCCATCACTCTCACTCTCGGGTCTCTGGCAGACGCCCGTTCGAAACTGGTGGACCATGGCAGCGTCCTTTATAATTTATATGGGGACACTGACACTACTGTCAGTGATTGACAGTAGTGTCAGTGAGTGTCCCCAAATAAATTATAAAGGCCACCGCCATGAACCACCAGTGCCGCGCGGACGGCCCCCACCGCCCCCCCATAGCTACGCCACTGATACACCTTAAGCAAAATAGACTCTGGGACATGTCTGTGTCACTTCTTTGTCAAGATCTCCTCAGGGCTATTTTCTTTTTTGTCTACAGTGTCTCCTTCACCAGGGAAGAGTCCCAGATTGATGTTGCATGAAGAAGTCAGTGGCCTTGGCTGGGGTTTTAGGTTTCTGTAGATGTTGGCGATCTTGTTGTGGAAGAAGCTTGCAAGGTTGTCGCAGAGGTAATGTGAGGTGGTAATGAGGTTTGTTGCAGCTGAGGGGTTGGAGAATTCTTTGAGGGTGCTGAAAAGTTTATTTGCTGTTATTGGAGCTTGATTTAATGCGTAAGGCTAAGATATTTTTCTTCGATTCTCTCAAGTATTTGTGGCAGAGGTTGAGGGCTCTCTTGAAGTCTTGTCATTGCTGGTGCACCATCTTCTTTCCAGTTGTTTACAGTGTGGTCTACTGGTTCTGAGATCTTCAGTGTACCAGCTAGCCTGCTTGGCGTACCTTCTGTGGGTGTTAATGCCAATGGGAGCAACGCTGTTGGCACAGACGGGGTCCAATTGTCGAAGTTTCTGATGTTTTGATCTAGGTTACTGGAGGAGATGGGGTGGGTGATGTTGAAGGCGTTGATTAATATGTCCATTGAGACTTTGCTCCAGGTGCGGTGTGGGGCCGACTGGGGGCGGAGGTCCGTGAGCTGGTGATGTTGAAGTGGACGGTGGAGTGGCCAGTCCAGATGAGTTTTGTAGTGTAGCTCTAACTGAAGCGGTCCCTGGTGGTGAGGATTGGGTCTAGCGTGTGGCCTGCGGTGTTCGTGGGGTCATGGACGAGTTGGGTGAGTCCTATGTTAATCGTGCTGAAGAGGAAGTTTGAAGTGTTGATGTCATTGTGGTTGTCGAGATGGAACCCAGAGCGTCTGCCTCCCACCCTTCCACTCGAAATCCACCGAGATCATCTGTGGCGTCCCACAGGGATCCTCCCTCAGCCCGACGCTGTTCAATATCTACATGGCACCGCTTGCCTACGTCGCACGACAACATAACCTCAACATCATCTCCTACGCCGACAACACCCAGCTGATCATATCCCTCACAGAAGACCCCCACACCGCCAAAGCCAACCTCCACAGAGGAATGAAGGCCGTAGGCGACTGGATGAAGGACAGCAGACTGAAGCTGAACTCTGACAAGACGGAGGTCCTCATTCTCGGACCCACCCCATCAGCCTGGGATGACTCCTGGTGGCCCACATCGCTATGAACAGCCCAGGAACCCAAAGACCACGCACGCAACCTGGGGGTCATCCTCGACTCCCCCCTCTCCATGACCAGGCAAGTCTCCGCGTCCTGCTTCAACACCCTCCTCATGCTCCGCAGGATCTTCAAATGGATCCCTCCCAACACGATGAAAACCGTCACCCAAGCCCTCGTCACCAGCAGACTCAACTACGGGAACGCCCTCTACTCAGGAACAACAACCAAGCTCCTGAGACGACTGCAAAAATATCTAGAACGCCTCGGCACGACTGATCCTCGACGTCTCCCGACGCAGCCACATCACACCCCACCTGAGAGGCCTGCACTGGCTCCCCGTCAACAAGAGGATCATCTTCAAGCTCTTCATCCACGCACACAAAGCCCTTCACAACACCGGACCTGCATACCTCAACAACCGACTCAGCTTCCACACACCCGCCCGAAACTCTTCTCAGCCAACCTCGCCCTCGCCACAGTCCCCCGTGTCCGAAGGGCAACCCCTTGCGGAAGATCCTTCTCCCACCTCGCCGCCAAGACCTGGAACGCTCTCCCCTCCAGCCTACGACATACTCAGGACCTGCTGGCCTTCAGAAGACTCCTCAAGACCTGGCTCTTCGATCAGTAGCGGCCCCCCTGACCACCCCCTGCTCCTTGAGACCCTCACGGGTATGTAGCGCGCTTTATAAATGTAGTGATTGATTGATTGATTGAAGTTGAGGTCGCTGAGAAAAATGTAGCTGTTGGATTCTATGACAAAGAGGGCAATGTTGTTGCAGAAGGCTGGACGAGGTCCTGTAGTACACTAGGTGAGGGTATCCGTGATGGTGGTTTTGCTGTGTGTTTGAAGTCGTAAGTTGGGGTGTTCCCTGAGATGTGATGATGTCTTTTGTGGAGGTCCATTGGATGGATTCCTTGTATATGATGGCGATTCTTCTGCCAGGCTTGTTGATGCGTTTGCAGTGGGTGATCTTGTATCCTTCAGGTATTGTGGATGCAATTTCAGGCACAAAGTGGATTGAGCCAGGTCTCAGAGAGGAAGAGGACATTGTTTGTGAGGGTGGATATGACGTCCCACATCTCGGTGGTGTGTTTGCACAGGGAGCGGGTGTTGAGAAGGACATATGCCAGTTGGTGTTTTTGTTCAGGGGGTGTCTGTAGTTTGTTCTGGGTGGGGCTGGTCAGTGGGCTGCTGTGTGTGCTGTGCTAGGTGCAGTGGCAGTAGGTGCAGGTAAAAGGTCCTCCCATAGGGTGTGGGTCGGCGCGTTGGTAGTGTAATTGCGGTATCGACGGTTTAGAGCTCTACAATGGTGTATCTGTGGGGGCGGGAGGGCCAGCTGTCACAGCATCGTGTGCAGACAGGCTTGCCTTTCGCATGCAAGCGGAGCATTACGTAGGTCCTGGGGTAGGCAGGGCTTCTGTTGGCAGGAAGAATGGTGAGCGGGAAAACCTGGGTGTGAAAACCCAGGCAGTAGCAGTGTCACTGGATCAGACTGGAATTGGCAGGAACTGGAGGCCACAGGCAAGTGGCAAGCTTGGGGTCCAGGTGCCTACTAATGTGGTTGCGTCAGTTTGCATTAAGTAGGTCCTAGGATGGGCAGGGCTTCTGTTGGTAGGAAGAAAACTGAGCTGGATGCAAGATGTGTGGTTCTGTTATGGTCTCCTGTAAAAGAGCTAGCGATACTACCTTGCTTGGAAGGTATGACAGATCACTTTAGGAGACATTATCCTCTTTCGCAGAAGACTTACAAAGACAACGCAGTCAAGACATTTAAGAAATAATTTAAGATGGGTAACTAGTGTCAAACTAGGTCATCTGCGTGGCCATTGATTCAGCAGATATAGCTGCAACTCGGTATTGTTACTATATCTCGATACGACGATCATTATGGTTGAGACTTCTCTTAACCAAACCCAAAACTGAAAATCTTAAATCTTCCATTTTCTGGGTCTGATCTTTTCGAGGCTCATACTCATAAGAAAATGGACTGAAAGAAAAAACTGGTGAAATTTTCAACTCATTGGGCCTAGAAGAAAGTAAAAGATGCTACAGATCCCAATACCACTGTTGTGACTACAGATACCAGGAATGTCCAAGCGTTCAACCCCCTCAGGGGACTATAACCAAAAAAAGGAGGACTAAAACAGTTTTTACCACCCTATTAATGATGTCCCTTTAGAGGAAGAGGCCTTCAAAACCAAAAGCAGGAATGTTTCTCATCATCTTTATAGTAAAGCAACCAATCTAAACAATGAGGCCCTTACTTCCTCTCCCCTTGTTACCACTCCGGTGAAAGGGAGTGTTTCAAAACACCTAAATGATGGATCCAAATAACATCAAATCTACAAATCATCGAACACCAATATGCCATCCATTTCACATCTCTTCCTCCCACAATTCCACCAAACGCTACACTGAAACATCAGTTATGCACATTAAAAACAAAGATTGTATCACTTCTACAAAAACAACCAATAGAACATAATCCTACACCACAATGAGGAAAAGGTATGTATTTTTTGGTCTTGATAAAAGCCCCAAAAAAATAATATTGTCCAATTCTAGACCCAAGACAAGCCAACACATTCATAAAAACAGAGAAATTCATTGATAAGAGAAGATTGGATTTGTTCGATGCCTTTAAAGGAGGCCTTTTTTCATATCCCAATAACGGGAAAACACAGAAAATTCTTCAGGTTTACCGTAGGAAAAGCACACTACCAGTATTGAGTTCTCCCTTTCAAACTGAAATTTGCCTCAAGGGCATTTTCAAAATGCATGGCAGTAGTAGCTGCTTTTCTAAGGAAAAAAGACATTTATGTTTTCCTGTATATCAATGTTTGGCTCATAAAAGCAAACTCCATCAAGCTACTTTATAAAGATTATGACTGCACTATCCAGTTACTTCACAATCTTGGATTACAGGCAGAAGTTGAATGCAAGGCCAGTTCAGATTCTTGACTACCTAAGAGCAATCTTAAACAAAAAAGGGGGTGGGGGAGAAGTGTCTTCTTTGTAAGAGAGCATGTCTTCCATTATGAAAAAATTTCATGAACTTATTCACATTCCGTCTCCTACAGCAAGACAAGCTTCTTGTGTGCTAGGAGCGATGGAACATCTACAGAGCACCTGTTCAGAAGTACAAGGAAGATCAGTGAAACCAATGCAAGATCAGCTGGGAAGACAAGCCGATATTTATGGTTCAGAAAAATGATCTATTAAAAGGGACTCCTTTCCACAAGGCAATAGTGACAGATGCGTCCCTGAAAGGTTGGGGAACCTACCTACACGGCTTATCGATAGAGGGGTTGTGGTTGGAGAGACAATAGCTCTATTATATAAATGTGCTAGAACTCCAAGCTGTGCATCTAGCTTTGAAAGCTTGTCATCCTTCCATAACAAAAAACAGATTGTTTGTTTAAACAGACAACATGACCACAATGTATAATCAAACAAACAGGGCGGGACCAGATCCAGAACTCTATCTCTGGAGGTTAAACCTTATGACATTGGCTTCTTTCAAGACAGTTGTTTGTTCAGGCAGTACATCAAACAGGTGTCCAGAATTGCCAGGCGGATCTGATAAGAAGATATTACAACACAAATCGCAAGTAGGAGCTAAGGGACAATAGCTTTTGAATGGTTTTTCAGGAATGGGGCAATCCACAAATAGATCTTTATGCTACTAAACTAAACACAAAATGCCCAAACTTTATGGAAAGAGTATGGGAACCAGATTTACTAGGCGATAACAACTTGATTATCTGGTCGAGCACATTTCTGTATTGTTTTACCCTGCATTACCTCCGATTCCCACAATACTCATGAAGTTGAGGCAGTCCAACTCGAAAATGTTTTTCATAGCTTTGGAATGGCAAGAGCATTGGGGTTTCCCAGAACGTATCCACCTGCTGTTAGTACCACTCTAGAAATTGCCATGCTGACCGAATCTTCTGTCGAAGATGCAAGGAAAAATACATTACCCAAAGGGACAGTCGTGAACTTTGGCAGCATGGTTCCTGGAGTCTTGCAGGATGGTCATCTAAGCTTACTCCAAGATTGGATTCATATAATTTGAAATTCAAAAGATTTATCATATCAATCAATCAATAAATCCATTTGTAAGGTGCGCTACTCACCCGTGAGGGTCTCAAGGCGCTGAGGGAAGCGGGGGTGCTGTTGCTGCTCGAAAAGCCAGGTCTTGAGGTGCTTCCTGAAGGTGAGATGGTCCTGGGTCATTCGTAGATGTGTGGGGAGGGAGTTCCATGTCTTGGCGGCCAGGTAGGATAACGATCTTCCTCCGGTTGTGGTTCTGCGAATCCGTGGGACGATGGCGAGGGCGAGGTTGGTGGAGCGGAGCTGGCGGGTGGGAGTGTAGAACGACAGGCGGTTGTTGAGGTATTCGGGGCCCGTGTCGTGGAGCGCTTTGTGTGCGTGGGTGAGGAGCCTGAACGTGATCCTCTTGCTGATGGGGAGCCAGTGCAGGTTTCTCAGGTGGGGAGTCATGTGGCTGTGGCAAGGGATGTCGAGGATGAGTCGTGCAGAGGGGTTCTGTATGCGCTGAAGTCGTTTTTGAAGTTTGGCTGTGGTTCCTGCGTATAGGGCGTTCCCGTAATCAGTCGGCTGGTGACGAGGGCCTGGGTGACCGTCTTTCTGGTTTCGGTGGGGATCCACCGGAAGATCTTTCTGAGCATGCGTAGGGTGTTGAAACATGAAGATGAGATGGCATTGACTTGTTTGGTCATCGTGAGGTAGGAGTCCAGGATGAATCCCAGGTTGTGTGCGTGGTCCGAGGGTGTCGGTGCGGTGCCCCGCGCTGTGGGCCACCAGTAGTCGTCCCAGGCGGATGGGGATTGTCCGAGGAGGAGGACCTCCATCTTGTCTGAGCTTCATCCATTCCGCAACGTCTCTCATTCCTTCCTGGAGGTTGGTTTTGGCGGTCGCTGGGTCTTTGGTGAGGGAGAGTATTAGCTGGGTGTCGTTTGCATAGGAGATGATGTTGAGGTTGCGTTTGCGTGCGATGGCGGCGAGGGGGCTCATGTAGATGTTGAAGAGGGTTGGGCTGAGCGAGGAGCCTTGGGGTACACCTCAGATGATCTTGGTGGCTGTGGAGCAGAAGGGAGGGAGGCGGACTCTCTGTGTTCTGTCGGAGAGGAATGAGGTGATCCAGTATAGGGCTGGCCCTTAAATTCCAGTGTTGTTGAGGCGGGTTATTAGGGTGCGGTGGCAGACGGTATTGAAGGCGGCCGAGAGGTCAAGGAATATGAGAGCGGTTGTTTCCCCGTTGTCCATCAGGGTTCTGATGTCATCGGTGGCTGCGATAAGGGCGGTCTCGGTGCTGTGGTTGGCTCTGAATCCAGATTGGGATGGGTCGAGTGCGTTGTTTGCTTCGAGGAATGCTGTCAGTTGTTTGTTGATGGTCTTCTCGATGACTTTAGCCGGGATGGAGTATATGAAACAATACAGTACAATTTGCTATTAAGAAGATGTTATTATACCTTATGTGTCCACTTTGCAAATACGAAACTAAACTAAGGCAAAGGTAAGTAAGGAAGATTCACAAGGAAAAGGCCCAAAAGTCCTTTTTATAATCACAGTGACTGAAGACTTTTTGTAAGTTTTGAAGAAAAGCATTTTTCCAAGATGTCAGCCTTCTTCTCCATGGGATCTGATTCTAGTTGTTTGAAAATGAATGGCATAGATTTGTTTTAAGAAAAAGTCCACATTTTCTACTCAAAGTAGTTTTTGATTTTCGTATTAGTCTGCCTGTTTTTCTGCCGTTTTGTTTTTCCTAATCCTTCTACTCCTGCTGAGATTTCACTCAACTCTTTGGATGTTAGAAGAGTTTTAAATTATGTTTATATGAGACAAAGGATGTAAGAAAATAATTCCACTGCTTGTTAATCATTTCATTTCATTTTTAAATCTTTATTTCGACCATACGGTCATAAAAGAAACATATACAATACATTCGCATAATTGTGACAAGGTCATAAAGCATCAAGCGTAATTTAAAATCAAAGCCAGACAATACAGGTGATTGTTTAAAAAAGGATGTAGCAGTTCTGCACTTTTACCCAAGAGATTTTAAAAGACGACTACGCGTGTGCCACACATTCATAAAAAATTTAGAGAGTGCAAATACAATAGGGCCGGAGGCATCACTTTTCAGGATCCTATACATTGGTCCATATTCTCTTCCACCCAGATTTTTAATCAAAGGCAGTAGCCAGTATCTTCTTGCTGCCCTGTATGCTGGGCAAAAGAAGATCACGTGCAAGTCGTTCTCCTCTTTGTCAACACAAACAGGGCAGAATTTGGTGGACGGGTTTTTAGACCATGTACTGCAAAAGGACCGTAGTGGGAGTATGCTGTATCTCCACTGGAGGAATAACTTCCTGGCAAATATGGGGAAAACAGGGTCCAAAGTTTTCTCGAATGTATACAGATCCTTGGTTTGCAAGAATGTAGAAGATAGGGACCCCTCCGTCTGGGTAGCTATAATCCTTACCCTTTTATGCTCGTGGTACAGCTTCGCCAAATATGTCTTGGAAATTCTTGGTGCTGTATATGCTGGTTCAGTCCACAATTCGGGGAGCCCCATATCAATGCAAACTGACTGAATGTTTTGGACCCAGGGGATACTGAGCACCTTTGGATGTTTCATTAGTTCGACTAGTTCCGCCCTGTAGTCGGCGAGATTATCGCTGCTCCATAGCCTGCGCCAGAAGGCAATGGGTCTTAAGCTTATCTCGTCGGCAAGAGGTCGTATCCCTAAGTCAAGCCTCAGGGGGAGAAGGGGTGTACTGGGAGGAAGTGCGGTAATTTGCCTTAAAAACCTATTTTCTGTATGTGACAAATTCCGGCATGAAATGTGCCCCCACAATTCAGCCCCGTATAAAATAGCTCCCCTAGCCTGTGCTTTATATATCTGGATTAGGGCCCCCAGAGGGCGGTAGGTTGCACCAGTCATCATTCGGGAAATTCCCCCAGTAGTTTGAACTAGCTTAAGGTTTGCCCTGATTTGATGGCTCTCCCAGGTCATGTTTTCAGATAGTGTCACCCCGAGGTATTCGAAGGTGTCAACTCGTTCCAGTCTTGCTGGACCCAGTAGGGGGTTTGGGCGCTGCTTAGTTTTTGGGTTCAATACCATGTATTTCGTTTTTGAGGCATTGATTTCCAACCCTCTATCCTGGCAGAAGGTCACAAACGCGTCCAGTATCTTTTGAATGCCCATAGGTGTTTTGGATACCAATAGTGTATCGTCCGCAAACATTATTGCGGGTACACTATTGCCATTCAATTTGGGGGCATCTGTGTGGTCGGTGGCATTTAGATGGGCGATTACCCCGTTGACAAAGAGGCAAAACAGGGTCGGCGCCAGCACACATCCCTGTCTCACCCCTCTGCCCACGGGGAATCTGTCTGTTAGCTCTCCCGCCCTCCCACATCTCACCTGGGCGTAATTATTGTGATGCAGCCTCTGCAGAGTCAGTAGGATATCTGGTGGAACGCCCATCTCTGCTAAAATGGCCCAAAGTTTGCCCCTCGGCACAAGGTCGAAGGCGGCCTTTAAGTCCACGAAGATCGTGTACAAACTACCGCCCTCGAACCTGGCTGTCCTCCAGTAAATCAGATTTAATCTGAAAACTTGGTCCACAGTTGATATCCCTTTCCTGAAGCCTGCTTGGTATGGGCTGAGGGCACCCACCTCCTCGATCCATTCCTGTAGCCTGTTCAGGAGGACCCTTCCAAACAGCTTCTGTGCTACATCTATCAGGCTAATTGGTCTGTAGTTGGCTGGGAGCAGGGGAGATCCCTTTTTAAAAATCGGGACCACCTCAGCCCCCAGCCAAGTACTAGGGATTTCCATCCCACTAAGGACACCATTAAAAAGGGTTGCGAGGTAGGGCGCCCAGACGGTGGGCTCCTGCTTGTACAGGTCCCCCGGCAGGCCGTCCAGCCCCGGCGCCTTCCCCGCAGCCAAGCCTGAGATTGCAGCTGTTACCTCACTCAGTGTTATTTGGTCTACCTGCAAGCCCTGGGTCACTGTTTCAATTCTCGCAGGAATTTCTCCAGGTTCGGCACTATATAGCGACTCGAAGTGGGCCTGCCACACTCCCGGCGCTATGTTAGGCTCCACTGCCGAACGAAGACTCCCCGATCCCCCATTCACTATTCTCCAGAACAGTCGTTGGTCTTGAACTGCTAGGGCCTTTGTGAGCACTTCCCACTGACTTTCCTCCCATTCTATCCTAGCTTGTGTGAGAAGCTTCTTATAGGCTTGTCTACACTGCTTGAGATGGTCCCCTCCCATGCCCGCCTTAATAACTCCAAGCAGTTCTGTTTTAGCTCGTCTGCAGGTTTTGTTGTACCATTGTTTTTTGCCTATGGGCCTCACCTTTGGCTTTTGTGTTTTGCACGTCAGATCGGGTGCCACCGCTTTTATGAGTGTTTTGTGGGCGTCAGACAATTTACACCTTATGTCCGTTTGGTTAGCCACAGTATCGAGGGCCCCAACAATTTCTAGGATTGGGGTGATCTCTTTATAAAGCTGAGGGATTTTATCCTTTTTTGTGACCATCTGCTCCCACTTAATTCTTCTCCTGGTGTTATCTATAAGGAGAGAGAGATGGTTCCCTGCCTCTTGAGTCGCTAGACCTTGCGGTGCTGGGTGGGCGAGGTCTAACTCGAGTGCATTGTGGTCACTGTCCCCCCTGACAGTAACCCTAAAATCCTGTATCAATGGCCACCTCGACAGTTGGATCAAAATATAGTCTAGGTGCGACTCCCTTCCTAGATGATTATAGGTGGTTTTCCCTGGTGTATCCGAGGTAGTTCGCCCATTACATGCTCTAAGACCATACCTTAGCGTGAGAGCCATAATTTGTAATGCTAACGGGGTCCAAGCTTTCGGTGGTGTCACATCAGCCCCTGGTACAGCCCACCTCTCCTCTTCTTCTGATAAAAAACCTTCCTGGAGCCCGGGAAGTGGCTCAAAGTGGGAGTTAAAGTCTCCACCCACCACGTAGAAGGAATCAATTGGCAGTTCAGATAAAAAGTTTGACAGTTCATTAAAAGCCGGTGATTCTTTTGCCTTTCCCATGGGCCTGGAATAGATGTTAACCAGAAGGAGGGTGACTTTGTTTGGCCATGTCAGTGTGACCACGAGGATGTCATCGGAGCCGCATGGGAGCCTTGTAGCCACGCAACCCAGATGTGCAGCTACCCATGTCGTGAGACCCCCTGAGGGTCGGCCTTTGCCTTCCCACCTGGCTGGGATATAAAAGGATGCGTACCCTGGATACTCACAGTCCTCTCTGGCCCAGGTTTCCTGGAACATACATACGTCGCCAGTTTCTATATAATTTCCCCATGTGGGGTCTTCCAGCTTATTGGTTAGTCCCGCGATGTTCCAGGAGATTATCCTCAAATGTTCTATAGTTGGGGGTGTTACGGCAAGGGGAGGATGTGAGTCCAGGGATCCAGACTCCCCCATTCCGTCGGGGGGGGGATCTACAGCTATTCGCTCTTCAGTAGCTTCTCCATCAGTGGCAGAGTTAAATGGCTCAGTTTGGCCGCGTTCTAGGATGGATGAGTCATTTAGTGGGCCAGGGATTGCAACGGGGGACCTCATCTGGGGGTCCGAAGGGCCACGGAAGTCAGGTTCCCCTGGTGTGGAACTATTGGTGGTCAGTCAGTCGACCCCGTCTAGCCCCTCGAGACAGTTAAAGCGATTAAAGTCGCAAAAGGGTGTATCCGGTGGTTGGTGGTATGGGCGATGGATTGGGCCTTTATGGTTACTTCTATAGTCCACCCTTGTCCATTTATCATGGGTTTGAACCTGGTGCCTAGGGATAGGAGGAAAGAAAAAGGATACTGGGAGGGTTTGTATCGTGGAATCAAGGGATCGGTTCATTCCTTCACAAATGTGTCGAACCGTGCCTGGATCTTTAAAGGTTACCATGATGCAATCCCCCACTATGGTTTTCCTGGTCTTCCCCAGCCATGGGACCCTCCTCACCATAATGATTTCATTGTTAAAGTGAGAAGGCAGGGGTCGGTTCCAGTTTAACCATTTAATTACCTTCTTCTTGAGGGATTGATAATCCTCATGTTCTCCTACTCTTAGATGGGGGGCACCTGCTAGGACCACCACTAATCTATTGGCCTCGGGTGGGAGATCTGGCCTCCGTGGTCTGGGAGTTGGGCAGCCTGGTGTTGGTGGAAGATCTATGGGCTGGTCTTGGTTTGTTCCAGTGGGCTCCGTTTGTGAGCTATGTGGAGCTAAAACCGCTGGATGGGTAGGTCTATTACCTGGATTATTATGCTGTACTTGAAGTTGCACAGACATGAGAGGTTGCAGGGGGACTGCTGGTGGCTTGCTTTTAAGTGGGGCTTTGCTAGCATTATCTACAGTTTTTGTTGAAGTGGATCCCCCGCCCAGGGACTGGGCTCCCGCTGGTTTTGTCTGTTTACTTACTAGAGTGTTAAGAGTGGTAAGAGAAGTCTCTAGTAAGGTGAGCCTGATATCAATTTTTTTGAGACTATCGGTGATGGGCTGCAGGAGGGAGCGGAGTAGAAATTCGATACTCCCCTTTGCAAAGAGAGGGTGGTTAGTATTCGATGTATTGGCCTCTGACTCTTTGGAGGTGGGGATTGTGCTGGGTTTTAAGGGCTTGGGTGGTGGGGCTAATTCCGTGTTCTTGGTCAATGTAATAGAGTTAGTCTTACTCTTGCCAAAGTCCAGGTGTGTTGTTTTAGATTTCCCCCGTCCCCCCGCTGATTTCCGTGCCCGTTTACTGGGTGGGGGCCTGTGTATCTCAGCCATAACTTTTAGTTTGGGCTTATTTTTATTGACCGTTAGTGCTGGTTGGATTTGAGTTATCAGATCCACGGGAGTGTGGGAGATCTCTTGAGAGGCTGACTCTGTGATTTTTTCAGATGGTAACCCCTGGGTCGTAGCATCTTCCCTTAATAAAGCAGGGAAATCCTCCATTGAAGATATATCTAAGCTAGAGGATAGCGCACCTACTTCCTGGGTAGTGGGGTGGGGGGTGATAACTGACAGTGGCCTATTTTTCATGGATTCAATGGAGCGCCTGCGCTCCGCCCTACGTTGCTCGAGTGAACCTTCCGAGTCAGTGTCACCTTTGTTGGCTTTAAAATAATTGTCCAGTGTTCCAGAGCAGGAGGCTCCCTCCCTGGCGGGAGTTTCCCGTGGGGGGGGCGTATGCATATCCTGATTTCAGGTGGAGGAAAGGATCAAGAGGGGGGGCCCAGCCCAGCCTCCTCCGGCCTCTGACGGCCTAGGACGGTCCCGCCCTTGTCCCGGGCTTCTCCCGGTCGCTCCCGCGAAGCGGTGTTCCTGCACGTCTTATATAGATGGAACTATGTGATAGGCGGGGGGGCGTGGCCAGCGGGGAGAGCAGCCCAGGTGTTGCTAGTTGGGCGCGCAGGGGCTCCTGGTCGCTGGAGTCCCCTGCTAGCTCGCAGCCCCGCTGGTTCTCTTACCTGCCCCCGCGTTCCTTCCTGGCTCCACCGGGCAGTCCACAGGCAGGCTATGACGCGCTGCGGGACCCGCGAAGCGGGTCCGGCGAGTCGTGGGATTCAATGCAGGTCCGCTTGGCAGCTGGTACAACTCGCTCCTCCTCCACGAGCAAAGCACACAGAAAGGGTGTCCCACAGGCACAGGGACTGCAGCAACTTTTCACTCCGTTGGCGGGGGGGCGTGGCCAGCGGGGAGAGCAGCCCAGGTGTTGCTAGTTGGGCGCGCAGGGGCTCCTGGTCGCTGGAGTCCCCTGCTAGCTCGCAGCCCCGCTGGTTCTCTTACCTGCCCCCGCGTTCCTTCCTGGCTCCACCGGGCAGTCCACAGGCAGGCTATGACGCGCTGCGGGACCCGCGAAGCGGGTCCGGCGAGTCGTGGGATTCAATGCAGGTCCGCTTGGCAGCTGGTACAACTCGCTCCTCCTCCACGAGCAAAGCACACAGAAAGGGTGTCCCACAGGCACAGGGACTGCAGCAACTTTTCACTCCGTTGGCGGGGGGGCGTGGCCAGCGGGGAGAGCAGCCCAGGTGTTGCTAGTTGGGCGCGCAGGGGCTCCTGGTCGCTGGAGTCCCCTGCTAGCTCGCAGCCCCGCTGGTTCTCTTACCTGCCCCCGCGTTCCTTCCTGGCTCCACCGGGCAGTCCACAGGCAGGCTATGACGCGCTGCGGGACCCGCGAAGCGGGTCCGGCGAGTCGTGGGATTCAATGCAGGTCCGCTTGGCAGCTGGTACAACTCGCTCCTCCTCCACGAGCAAAGCACACAGAAAGGGTGTCCTTAATCATGGACCCCTCCATACTGGGATTGCGACTACAAAACAGATAATTGCTAGATTGATAAGTTCCTGTACTATGTGTTGGTATTCGGTAACCAATAAAAAACCCCAAGTAAGAGCTCATTCTCATTAGAGAGAAGGCACCCACTGCTGCTTAGTTCAAGAATGTCCCATTACAATATATTCATTTTTCCTGCAGTGAATAAGGACATTAGTTTCGTTTTCTAGAAGATCCATTTGTCATTTATTATAGTTTTATCTTTCAGCCCTGGGGCCCAGCTCTCCAGGGACCTCTAGCAATGGCCTGTGGTAGTGCACCCCGGCTCGCCCAGCGCTGGAGCCTGACTCTACAGGGACCTCCAGTAACGGCCTATCTGAGTGCACCCAGCACTAGATCCTGACTCTACAGGGACGTCTAGTCACGAACTGCGGTAGTGCACCCTTCACTAGAGCCTGTCTCTACAGGGAACTCTAGTAACAGCCTGTGGGAGTGCACCCAGCATTAGAGCCTAGCTCTACAGGGACCTCTAGTAACGGACTGCGGTACAGCATCATTTTCACCTAGTGCTGAAGTCTGGCTTTACAGGGATCTCTAGTCATGGACTGAAATACTGCACTTGTGTTCACCCAGCGCTGAAGCCTGGATTTGCAGGGAAATTGTCCTGGGTACGTCATGCTTATATGTTTGGCATTAGTACGGGGCGCAAGGGACACCTCCAAACATTCAGTGGTACTGCTGGTTTCACCAAGTCCACAAAAGCATATATTCTGAAGCAGGCAGACAAATTAGATAAAACGAAGACAAATGGTCATACTACGAAAACACAAAGTAAAAAGAATTAGTTGATAGTTATGTTGCATCCTGTCCCCGATTAGGCATTTAGAAAAATAAAATTGAGCCCACTATATTTAGGGGCATATTTATGTAGCTTTCACAAAGCGCAGCAAGCCACCTCTCTGCTATGATCCTCTCTGCCCCTTTATTGGCCCCTCTCCTCTTTTGTTGTAACATTTATTTATTTTCTTTGAGTGCCCTATGTAGTGCTCTCCCCAGCCCGGTTACAGGTAAATTATCACTCCACACACGGAGCTTGGTATTGCACGTCTTTATTCCTCAACGTGTAACTATTAACTGAACCTTCTACATTATGAATTCTATCACCCACGCATTTAAGTCACTCCATCATGAACCAAAAGGGTCATATCATCTCTAATTCACAAGAAACTACATCTACCCCTTTGTTAAATAAAAAGTACAAATAATACATACATACATACATAACAACTCCTCAATAATTCGTTTTGGTGCTCAAATCAATCGCCCACATCTGGTCATGTGAGGCTACTGAAATACCAAAGAAGTGTCCAGGACTGACACTGGTTAATGAGTCATTGGTACAGTCGTTGGGCTCTCTGGATTCTCAGGTGGACAAATCTCATTTCCAACATCTGGAGTTGGCGAATGTTGAGGCAGGTTATTGAAATGTGAAGAATCTTGCGTAATGGACTTTCCAGGATGGTGAGCAGCCACTACGTGTCCTTTAATAGGGTGTCACACTGAAAAAGCTCTATTAGGCTGGCTAGTGTGAAAGTTGTGGTCCCGCCTCCTTGTTTTATGGCCTAGGAAGACTTAAGACCATGAAAGTGCAACTTCACAGAAATAAGGACACCTGTTCTGTTGCTCAACGACATAGTTGAATTGCATCTCATTTACTAGAGGCTGTTAAGAAAGAACTTGAGACACTGTTAAAGCACAACATCATTGAGCAATCCACTGGTCTGATGCCATATTTATCACCCATAGTGGTAGTGCCGGTGAAGGACAGTGGAGGAGCCTTGCGCATCTACATTGATATGCGCCAAGCAACAAGGCAATTGAAAGAGAATGATATCCAGGTCTGCTTACTGCTGATATGACAGCTGAATGGAGCTAAAGTCTTTTCCCATCATGATTTGTACAAAGGGTAACACCAACTCCCTAATATTGGACTTGCTCCTTTGGATCATGCCCCCCTAACACTCCTTCTGCTCTTGATCCTCCTCCTCCCACTGCTTTCTGCTTTCGGCCCTCTTCCTCATTCTCCTGGCCTGTTTTATTCTGGTCTCCTTGATCGTAGTCTTCATGGTCCTGGTCCTTCTGGTTTTGTTTCTTCTTTAAACAATGGCCCTGGCCTTTCTAGACCTGTACCCCCTAATCATGGTATCATTGGTCCAGTGACATTGCCAGGGTTGAGGGATAGCGACCAGTTGGGACAGTGGGACAGCAGGCCCCTCTCTAACTCCCCAGTGGCAGCTGCAGCCAGCAATAGGAGGCACTGTCCTCTATGCCTGGAAATATCGATATAAAAAAGTTGTTCCTATTTACATTACACATTTTACTTACTATTGCAGTCCCTAAGGCCATTTGTTTTTTCACTGTGATGTGTTTCTGTAGTTTTTCATGGAACATATTACTTATTAATTGTGCATTTTGTGAAATGAGTTGCTTTTGTGTAGCTTTGTTGTTGAGGGGTCATGATTGAGACCAGGGGCGGTTTGTGACATTTGAAAGTGGTGGGGCGTAAACTAATTTGCATATTGCACCGCAGCGAGCGAGCCCGAACCACCTTGCGTCCATCCATACATCATTCATGCATCCACCCATCTATCCACCCACCCAACCTGCATCCATACATCATTCATTCATGCATCCACCCATCCATCCATCATGCATCCACCCATCATACATGCATGCATCCATACATCATTCATACATCCACCCACCCATCCTGCATCCATACATCATTCATTCATGCACCCACCCATCCACCCATCCATCCATCATGCATCCACCCATCATGCATGCATCCATGCATCCACCCATCCATCCACCCACCCACCCTGCATACATCATTCATTCATGCATCCACCCATCCATCCATCATGCATCCGCCCATCATGCATGCATGCATCCATACATCATTCATTCATGCACCCACCCACCCATCCATCCATCCATCCATCCACCCATCCATCCATCATGCATCCACCCATCATGCATGCATCCATCCATACATCATTCATGCATCCACCCATCCATCCACCCACCCATCCTGCATCCATACATCATTCATTAATTCATGCACTCACCCATCCATCCATCCACCCATCCATCATGCATCCACCCATCATGCAAGCATCCATCCATACATCATTCATGCATCCATCCATCCACCCATCCATCCATCCATCATTCATGCACCCACCCATCCATCCATCATGCATCCACCCATCATGCATGCATCCATGTATCCATCCATACATCCATACATCATTCATGCATCCACCCATCCATCCACCCACCCACCCTGCATCGACACATCATTCATTCATGCATCCACCCATCCATCATGCATCCACCCATCATGCATGCATCCATCCATACATCATTCATGCATCCACCCATCCATCCACCCAACCATCCTGCATCCATACATCATTCATTCATGCACCCACCCATCCATCCATCCACCCATCAATCCATCATGCATCCACCCATCATGCATGCATCTATCCATACATCATTCATGCATCCACCCACCCATCCTGCATCCATACATCATTCATTCATGCACCCACCCATCCATCCATCCACCCATCCATCATGCATCCACCCACCCATCCATCCACCCATCCTGCATCCATGCATCATTCATTCATGCATCCACCCATCCACCCACCCATCCATCCTGCATCCATCCACCCATCTGCATCCATCCATGCACCCATCCACCCACCCATCCACCGAACAATCATTAATGCACCCACCCTGCATCCATCCATCATTCATGTAGGTTTATGACCATATAAAAATAAATTATGGACTCTAACAAGCCTTTAGGATCGATGTTGAAGGATGTGCCAGTTTACATATTACATCACCCCTACCTTTTTATGCTGGAAACCTTCTACCGCCCATGTATTTGCCATCATGTAAGCCCTAGGTATCTACTATACAAATTCACATACAAACATACACCAACATGCATGCAATAATAAATGCATATATCATGCTATTCCGCCTCTACCGTTTGTTAACATTTTGAAATTTTATAACCTTAGTTCAAAGAGTACATTATATTTGTGGTGACAGTTGTTAACTCATTTTCTGGAAAATGTTTATAAAATGAAATCTGTTGAAGGCTGTTGTTGCAACTATCAAAAAAGAAATTCTGAGAATGTTTACATTTTCAAAACCCCATGCCGTGAAATAAACGGGTAACCTGAAATAGACGCACACATTTCTGCAGCAGATGCTTTAACACACTGAACTATCTCAAGTCATTTGTGCAAGCTAGTTTACTGGAACACCGAAAAACACATACTCTTACCTTGCTGCCGGTCCCGCACACGTCACAGGCTCACAGTGCCCCTGGCCAATCCTGGCGCCAGGGGCACAGGTACCCTCTCGCCCGCAGCACACCCATTAGGGCTCCTGATGGGCATGCGCAACGCCGCCAAAACACAAGTGCGCATGCGTGGGCACGGGTAAAAATTCAACCTCCGTCCCCACGCATGCGTACTTGTGTTGCCATCTGTACAATCATGTCAATGAATCAACATGACGCCCGCCCGGCGGTCTGACGTCATGTTGATTCATTGACATGATTGTCATGAGGGAGCTGCGGGCGGCGTCGGGCAGGGGGGGGCTACGCCCCCACGCTCCAATGGACGAACCGCGCCTGATTGAGACCTGTGGAGTTAAGGTCAAATACATTGCAAATTTCTTACTCAGTGCCTATCAGTGGGCTATAAAGGGGTTTGGAATACATGCTTCTCCAATCCTTGACCTCTGCAAAGCACACAGGTGCAATGGTCCGGTATTGCAATTGTAATTATGAATATATGCAAATGTGTGTGAATGAGGCCTCAGCAGTCAAAATATTGACAAGGAGAAAGTTGAAGAAAATGCTGTGCATACAGAGAGATTGATTGAATTTGAGATTTAGTGTGTTATACATGCTCATTATCTCATGAACGCCCATTGTAGATAGCCCTGCAGTTTTATCTGCGGCTCCTGGTTTGGCCCGGCATTGGTCCTCCTAATCGTCTTCCTGGCCTGCTCGTCATTGTTCCTTCTTATTTCCTGGACCTAATTCACCTGACCCTGATAGTCCTGCTCCCTCATTCTACTGCTACCCCTTGTCCAACCCCCCTTTTCTTGGTGCTCCTCCATGTTGTGGTGAGCTTGGTCCGCTTTCTGCTCCTCTTGCTCTTCCTATTCTTCCTAGTACTTATCTTCATCATACCTGTGCTGATTCCAATGGTACTATCCTCCTGATATAGTTCTGTCTTGCCCTTGTCCTTCTGGCCTTCATCCTCCTGCTCCTTCTTGTTTCTGAGGCTCTTGGAGTTTTTGACCATGATCATTGTCCTCTTGGTCCTGTTGTTTTTTTGGTCTTCCTGTCCTCTACTTTCCAGTCTTCAATGTCATCCTGGCCCTGATCCTCTTAATCATTTCGATCCTCCTGGTCCTACTCCTCCTCACCCCTATGACTATATTCCACCTGGTGCTGGCCTCCTGAACTTCATCCTCTCGGCTTTACCTCCTCCTCATGTAAGCTCAAGATTATCATGCTCGAGTATAATGTAGCAGAAGATAGGAATAAACAGGCTGTGGTCCGAGTGCCAGACAGGACCTGAAGGCAGGAGAAATTACACTGTTACACTATCATGCTGAGAATATCTAACTGCTACTATCTGGGTGTTTGGTTTCTTTACTATCACATAGTTGAAGTCTGCTCAGATGAAGAAGATGTGTTAAGTAATACAAGATTAAAATACCTGGATGTGGATGGATGGCGGACAAAAGAACACTACTGTGTGATGCACACAGGCTTTTTTGCTAAATAATTATACCTGAAGCCAAATTAAAATTACATGAAATATATCTGCATGATGGCACTTGCAAATTATTATTGCTTAATTTAAAATATTATTTGGGTATTTAATACAGCAGAAAGGTGAACTTTAACGAGCTATAAGAGCAATAGTTGAATGTATATTTTTAGTTGTGTGGATGCAGTGCATTTGTATGGCACTTTTTGATTTGCATAGTGGCACCTATACATATTGCAAAACAAAATATTTCCTAGTGATGTACTCAGGCAGCCAAATTCCCTTCGGCACTCCCATGATAGTGGAGACTCCTGATCCAGCGTTACAAGAACGAACAAATGTATCATCTGGGCGCAATTTCAATACTCTACAGTGCCTTTCACGCTGGGTGAGTTTAAACCAAGCTTACCAATTGTTTCATCACTGTTTATACCTATTCTTATGGTGATGAAATCTTTATAAGTTAATCATGGTTTGCAAAGTAATAATTAGAATCAGAAAAATATCACCATAAAACAATCATCTCATGTAACTTAATAAAATGGCTCTAATAAGACAAACTCATTTATGAGTTAAAATGATTTATCTAAATAATATAATTGCTCATCAAGTACAGTACAGCTCGAATCATAAGTCTCCACACAAAGTAAACATCAGGCGTAGAGACAAAAGAATAAAGAATAAGACATTTGCAAATAAATTAGGCAAATTCTGAATATCATACTAACCAAAGTTCAAGAAATCTCAAAAGCTACCCTCTGGCCATGAGAGTAAGCAAGGCCCCTCAAGAAGAGTTAAGGAGCAAAGTTAAAGAGTAAGGATAAGCAGAACAGCAGCCAGCTCAAATATTTAGAAAACAGCAACTCACCTCCCTCCTCTCGCAAAGTAAAAAAAAATGTGCTTAAACCCACCCCTTTTCTACATCTATTTATACTCTAAACTCAAAAAAATCATCCAATCCCTATTCTATCCACCCCACATAGAGAAAATATTTTATTGGCTAAAACAAGGGGGTGTCTGAATCACACCACTCTTGACATGATTTCAACTTCAACAGTTCTTTGTTATGAACTATATATTCGTCATTCAGCCTTCAGTAGTAGAACTTCCATATCAACCTTCCGCCAGTCATTCATTTTGCTCATCCCTGCAAAAGTATCAAACTATATATGCAAAGTGTCCTCAGACCCGCTCTGGAAAGAAGTTCCTCTTTCGTTGTAGTCGGTGTTTCCTCCACACACCCTTGGCCATTTGTTGAGGCACGCAGAAAACCATTCACAATTTTAAATCTTCTTCCCTTCTATATTTCTAGTAACCCATGTTAACTCTAAATTGTCCCTCTGGCTTTTTCTGCAGGGCAGCAGACTATACTTCTAGGAAAGACAAATACATGCATTTATCATCACTTTATAAAGCTCTATTATCAAACGTACTTTTTAAAAAAAAAATATTTTTTTATTGAAATCCAGGCATGATCGATGAAAATATCACTATTAAACATACTTGGAAAGTTTTCATTTGTTTCTCTTTTCTTTATGCACTGCACATTAATTTTCTATTTATTAGTGAAAAATGAAACTCTTGGCTATTGTTTTAGTTTCTACATTAGTCATGTGCATTTGAGGCCTACTCTATCACTCCCAGCACGCGCTTGCGCAGTTTTCATTTTTCCCTTTAGTCTTATTTTATTCATTTCACACATTTCTTGATTAGTATTTGTCATACAGAAGGGGTCGATCCGAGCAGGTATTATTTCACCCAAACCTTGCTCGATCAATCCCATACCTGTTTGGTTGGCTAGTAAAAGGCAGCCATACCTGGGGTACATTGCTTTGGTGGCTCGTCATTTTTAATAGTGGGATGGGCACACAGGCGCACACCCATACTCCCGAAGTGTGTATACATACTGACTCCACCAATCATAGACATACACACACACACACTCATCCACATGCACACAAATACACATACATTCATATATGCATGCACACACGCAAAAAAAGTTTTAAAAAGTACTTACCTGGGCTGCAGCAGTGATAGCAGGTCCAGCGAGGGGTGGGAGGGAAGTCAGAGGCACGGGTAGTACCTGGATGCTTCGGGAAGGAAAGGAAAAACTAAAAGATCCCATCACCTCGTTTCATTGAAGGATCTTGTCATGACCAGCCAACGGGAGGATGACATTCTCTCACTTATTGGATTGGGATGGGTTAAGTGTGAGTTGCTTACCGTCCCATACTCTGTGACAAGGCGTCACTGATGGAAGTCAGTCCATGGCACTTCAGGGTTTAAACCTTAACCGCCTGATTCATGAAGGTAAATTGCGCCCGCAATCGCTGCGAAAATGAAATTGCGGGCGCAATATCCGTAATCGGAATTCAAAAAGAAAATAGCGACTTCGCAAACCCATAATTGCGAATTCGCAATTAAATTCGCAGAATCCCGGTAGTAGAGCATTAGCGAATCGGAAAATGCGACAATCCACGGATTCTGCGAAATAAATTGCGAATTCGCAATACTATCGCAATCGGCATTCATGAAAAATCGCTAATTGCGAAAAACCCAAAAATCGCAGTTTGCGCGGCGCAAATTAAGGACAACTCAAAGCAGGTGGTAACCATAAAAGCCATCAAAAATTTCCATTTAAAAAACCGTTGGCCAATCAGTAAGAGGTACAGGCCTGACCAATCACAAATAAGGACAATCAGCAGCAGCATTAGGAGTTCCACAATGCCAGGAATGTACATGGTGGTCAGGCGTCGAAGGCTACAGCGAGCAGCACGGAGGAGACGCAGGATCCAGGACAGGATTTTCCGCCAGCGGGTCACCTTGCTGGGCCAAACCAGAGAGCAGATATATGCAAAATACAGGCTGAATGGGGAAATGATAATGCAGCTAATACAGGACCTTGACCCCCTGATGCAGCACCCAACAAGGCGTACCAATGCGGTGCCTACACATGTGCAGGTATTGTGTAGCCTGCACCTCCTGGCCTCCGGGAGCTTCCAGGGGATAGTAGCGGCTGCTGGGGGGATATCCCAGCCCACCATGTCACGCTGCCTCCAGACTTTTGTTGACGCCATGCTCACCCAGCTACACCGTCACATCACATTTCCCACCAGCCAACAGGATTTGGACTTGACCAAGCTACAAATCTACAATGTAGCCCATTTTCCACATGTACTCGGATGCATAGACTGTACCCACATCGCCATCTGCCCACCAGCTGCCATGGAGTATATGTTCCGCAATCGCAAGTCCTACCACTCCCTCAACATACAGATGGTCTGCAATGCTAAGACATACATCACTGACATTGTGGCCCAGTACCCAGGGAGTAGCCATGACTCCTTCATATTCCGGCACAGCGGCCTCCACACACGACTGGCCAGGGGAGACTTCGGGGAAGGACACCTACTTGGTAAGTACACTTTGTCGACAATGTCACATTGCAATTAGGTAGCAGCGCAGCACAGGCAATCACCCTCTGCTCCTCTCATTCAGGTGACAGTGGCTACGCCCTCCGTGAATACCTCCTCACCCCATACCTCAACCCTGCTACACCCCAGCAACGGCGCTACAATATTGCACACATACGGACAAGGAATTGCATAGAAAGGACATTTGGCCTGCTCAAGAGCAGGTTCCGCATACTGCACAAGACAGGTGGGGCCATGTATTACAGTCCTGCAGTGTGCTGCCGCATTGTGGCTGTCTGCGCAATACTACATAACATTGCAACCAAGCGCCGGATACCTGTCGACATCTCTGGCAGTGAATCTGAAGGGGACAACCGGCCACCTGCACATGCGCGCCATGCACGCGGGGAGAACCCAGCTGAAGGCCACAGACGTCGCAACCACATCACAGTGAACAGTTTCTAGTGCACCCTCTTCCCTCACCCCACAAATCACTAATGCATGCAAAATGTAATAATGACACAACGCTAATGTGTGCTGCAAAATAAATATATTTGTTTCAATCACAAAAATGGTACCAGTTCAACTATCTTCCACTAACAGTATTACTCTATACTGCTGTGTCAAAGGACAGGGCAGGCTTATAGTCAGCCTGTGCCTGTAATTGTCAAATGTAGTCAATTGCGCCTCCTGCGCGTTCCACCCAAGCGCCTCTTAGGCTCATCCTCTTCCGGGGCACCTGTACCTGGCGTGGGCCTGGTGCTGTGCCTGAGTGGCGGGACTTGTGAGGCAGAGTGGCTGCTGATGCTGGATGCCCCCTCACTGACATCATCACCCCCAACAGTGGCAGGTAGAGCAGGAGGGTGTAGTGCTGTAACCGCCGTGGTCAGGTGCTCCAGGACCCTGGTCATATCCTCACAGCACTGGATGAGTTGTTGCTGCTGTGCTAGGGACCGCCGCGACAACTGTGAAGTTGCATTGGCTGCAACATAATTGGACCTGCTGTAGGAGGCCAGCCGGCTCATGAGCTGATGGTGGCGCCGGCGTGCTGCACTGCGCTGAGTAGTCATCGCTGCAGTGTTGGCCTCCATGGCTGCAGTCATGCGGGCCATTCCCTCCCCCACACCTGCCATGGCTGCAGTCATGTTGTCCATGCGGTCCCCCACACCTGCCATGGCCGCCGTCATGCGGTCCATGCGGTCACCCACTCCGGCCACATTGCGCCCAATCTTGTGGAGCTGGAGCTGAATGGCACCTTGCTGCCGTGCCTGGCGCTGATGGATACGCAACATGCGTCTTTCGACGCTCATACGCGCCAGCCCCTGTCCATTGCCCCTCCTGCTGATTGCTGCAGTGGTGTGCTGGCGAGACCTGCCACGCCTGCTCTGCTGGCCTGACACTGTGGCTGGCCGCTGTGTTGCCGCTGTCGCGGGCCCAGATGTTGTAGCACCAGCTGCTGGTGGTGTCACAGCAGGCGTTGCTGGTGCGGCAGGGACTGGAGGCACACTAGTCGCGGGTCTGGCTGCGGCTCTAGGTTGTGCGCCAGACGCAGGGGGCACAATAGTCGCGGGCCTGGCTGTGGCTGTAGGTGGTGCGCCAGACGCAGGGGGCACACTGCTGTTGGACCTGGCTGCTGGTGTTGTTGCAGCGGCAGGGGCTGGTGCCTGTGTTTGTGGTGGCACCTCCTCCTCCTGGGCCTCCTCATCAATTAGCAGCCTTTCGCTGTCGCTGCTTTCAGCGCCACCTGTGAGGGTAAGTGGACGATCATTAGTTGCATGTATCTATCAGACGTGCAGTTGCTACATGCATGCTGGGTGACATTCCCTGAATGGCTGTGGCTTTGCGTACGTTGGAACCTGTCTGGCTGCATTTTGGTACTACTACATTGTGGCCACACTACATCTCCCACAATGCTTCTGGGCATTCCCTGATGTGCAACAATGGCATGAGTATGGGACATTATGGGAGCCTATTTGGTCATGGACATTCATAGGGGACAGGGTCGCAGTCGCATGCCACTTACCTTGGGTGTCTTGGGTGGGGCGGGATGAGTCCAGACGTGTGAAGCCAATGCACGCCTCCCTCTCAAGGGTGTCTTCCACCTGGTCCTCCAAGGCTGTGTTAGGAGGGACTGTAGGTCCGCCACCTCCAGTGCCCGATGCCTCTCCAAGGCGCTCCGCCACCTTCTCTTTGGCACGACCTCGGAGGTCGTACCATCTTTTTTTAAGTTCGTCTAGTGACCTATCGGCCACACCCACGGAGTTGACGGTGGAGGCTATTCCCTGCCAGATCCTCCTTTTTTCTAGCTCCGGGACCCCCCTGGAGTCTTTGCCAAACAGTTTGGCGTGGTTGGCCACCACCCCTTCAATCGAATGTTCGAGCTCCTGCTCAGAAAATTTGAGCTTCCTCTTCCGCCCTGTGGTGTTGCTGGGGCCAGGAACAGGTTCCTCTGACATGGCAGCAATGTTGTTGCAGAGTACAAATCACCAGTAGAATAGCAGCAGCTCTCCCACTTGCTCCCTCGAGGTCTGCCTCACTGTGGTGAATGGGGGTGGGAACTGGCTGCTTCCTGGTTGTGATGTCATCACTGTGCTCGAAATGCGATTTCCCGACGCGGGTAGCCGGGAATAGCGATTTTTCTGCGATTATCGTTATTCGCTAACGGAATTTGCGCCCGCGTGCGAATCACATTTTTTTATCGCTAATCTTCATGAATTCAGATTTGCGAGTTCTCAATAGCGAATCGTAATTTTTCGCTATTTGAGAATCGCAAATCCCGTTTTTCATGAATCAGGCTGTAAGTGCCCATGTCTTGATCTATCAGTGACACTCCCACTCATTATGAGGGGAGGCTCTCAAAAGACTTTGCCAGTATGATGGAGTCATGCCCTCATGGCTGGGAAATCTTCAGCCCGCAAAGTGTGGCTCAGGCTGCCAAGCATCTGCACATTTAAACGGATCTTAAGCTCCTGGCTACCTGATCCCGACATGGTGAATGTATTTGGGGCTGACCTTTGCCCAGCCTCACAGACTCTCATCACAGACATTAATCATGCTCTGCAAAATTTAGGGGGCAAAGACCCTCCACCCATAACGATGGGCTGCCCCTGGTGCATTGAACCCCTCACACTCTTAGACACCGGTGCCACAGCATCTGTGCCACTAAGGATAGCAATGCGCCTGTTCTGTGCTTTGTGGGAAAGATAGTGAAGTTTTGTTACTTGCATCTGAAAATATTCCTATAATTGCTTGCTAGCTCGCAGTCTTTCATGGATTCCAGTTAGCTCTTGGGATGGTCTATGTAGGCTTCAAATGTACGGTTTTGTCATTCCTAAACATTCAGCGATGCATTATGAGGCATTGGAGGAGGCGCCAATGAGCCTGAACCAAAAAAGCGGCTCTGTGGATCGGACAAATATTCTGCACCAACATCTTGCTAACCCTAATCGCTGCAAGCATTGGCCCAAGGAGGGGGATGGGCGGGTGGGTGTTTCACTGCATTGCCGGCCTCCCTGAAAGTGTGATATCTCGTGGAGGGAAATCATAAGAAGCCTTGCGTAAGAATGAGTCGGCTGACATCCACATGGATGACCTGCGCCATACTACTGCTATCATAGTGGGTGCCTGGAAGTACTTTCCTACTGTCTGGAACACTTAAAGCCCTGGTGACACCACATCAATGTTGGTGCTCATGTGTTTCAAAAAGAGAAGGGGAATCCAGTGAGAAAATGACTCTCTTTGAAGGATTTCCCTTCCCTACAACGCTCACCTGGCATGACGTCATGCCGTAACTTCTCCACTAGTGAGAAGTGAGCAGTGTGAGCACGTGCAAATCGATGTTCCTGCTGTCACTGCAGTCCGGGAAAAAATTGCCCGCCTGTGCCATGGCACAAAACAGAGCCCAATAGAGACCCGTTTCGAGGCCCCCTTTAAAAAACTGCCAGTGCTCAGCACCGGTAAGACCCAGCCCACTTAAAGCACTGCCTATGCTGGATATACTAATTTACCGTTACCTTAAACACATTCTAAAGCGGCTACTTCCAGCATTTCCGGATGACTCGGAGCTACTGTCTTTCCTGCTAATGACCCCCTATTTATATATACATATATACATACAAAACAATTAAAATGTTTTAAAATGCATGGTGAGATGAGGATTATAACATTTTCACACCTGGGAAGGCATTAAAATGTGCCTTTTTTCTGGACATCACTCGCCCTCATTATATGGACTGAGCCAATTAAGTGATCATGTTATGTTCCTAGAAGTGCAACTCAAAGTGGAAGAAAATTATGTTAAACATTCATGTACTGTGGTGGAGAGACCATTTGTTCTCCATGAAATGAGCAAGGTGAGTGTGTGGAACAATATGTTGCTGTGTTTAAATTTAAAGACTCACAGTAGGAGATAAGGAAGCATTAATTGGTTAAATGCAATTCGAATTTGAAAATCCAAGAAAAATTCTTGTGTGAAGGAACCTACATTAGAAAAATCAATAAGTATTGCAAAAACAAAAGAACATACTTCCAAGTTCCGAAAAGAATTGAACGCCAATGAAGGGAAAACAAGGGGGAACTCCGAGAAGAGGAGAATGTAATGAAGGTGTTGTAAGAATCAGTTGGTGGAAAAGACCAAAGAATGGATGTTGCCAATGGAAGAAATGAGAAGGCCGGAGCAAATTACATTATTATCATTGTAGCAGTATATAACGTTTAGCCTCATCTAATGTAATCCCAGTGGTTAAAGACAAATGCTTAAACATAGTAAAATGGTGCATTTTTCTCAGTGTGATCCAAGTAAAGGCATGACTGGTGTGTAGGAGCATTTGGGAAGCAGTGATATGGATGAGTAAAAAGATGACATACTGGTGGTCTAGGAAGTGGAGGGGGCTGGAGAAAAGACATGTAAGATGCTGGGTGTGTGTAATGTCCTCCATTTTGTACAATTGAAGTGGAAGGAGTATAAGTATTTGGTAAGACTTTTGCTCTCCTAACATCCTAACTGATGTGAACAAGTGAAATAAAGAGAAAGATGTAGCTTTGGAAAAGTCATATGATACTGAGAGTACATAAGGTTAGGAATGTGCCCATATCGTAGAGAGAGTCTCTTAATGAAGAACATAAAATATTGTGTGACAGTAGGGTAATGGAATCTATTGAGGTGGCTAATTGTTGAAATTTGATGGTCCTTTCCATGATGCCTAATGGAAAGGCTACGATGTGTGTTGATTTCAGGGACCTGAACATATATATCTGGGTAGACCAAAATCCTCTGCCTAATTTCAATGAGATACTTGTGACTACAGGTAAAGCTACAATGTTTCCAAACTGGGATTTTTCAAATGTGTACCATCAGATCACTTTGCATCCTAGTTCTAGACATGTGATTATATCCTTTGTCTCACTGTATTGTGCATAACATTTGTTTGCGAATGTTGCTTAATTAGGCCTCTGCTTCCTCTGTTTTACCGAACAATGCGGAAAGTTTTGGAGAGCAATCCTAAAGTGGCATGTTCTAGAATTATATTTTGGTGAGCTGGAAATGTGCAGTTGAACATGATAGGTTGTTGGTATTGGTATTAAATAGCTTGAACGATGCCAGGTTGACATTTGGTGTAGACAGATGCACATTTTCTGCAGGCGAGGTTGAATACTTTTGACACATCATATCGGTGAAGTGTATGAGACTTCAATTGAAGCTTTTAGAGGTGCCCAATCTAATGGACAATGAGAAACTGAGGACATTTATTTGAATGCCTAAACATTACTGAGATTTTGTGATCCGATTTTCAATAACGACTCGTTTATTGAGATCATTGTTGTAAATGGTTAGTATATTTTGAATGGTCAAAGGAGTCTGACAAAGTTTGGCGATATAATTGGAGCTATTTTGAATGCTGTGGCATTAAAAGTTTGTACCAAAGGTAAAACATGTTCTAATGGATGCCAGTGTTCATGCAGAGCAATCAACTCTGACAATGAACAATGAACTCAGAGCAATGAACTGTGACAAAGGTAGTTTTGCATCCAGGGCCATCAGAGAACTGGAGACTAGTTGCTCTGTTAAAGAGACTGAAGCTTTGGTTTGCTGGTGAGATGTACTTCCACACTTATTTGAGGGAAAGGAATTTGAAAGCCACACTGATCACAAGCTGTTGAGTGAGATTGTTTCCACCAAGGGTGCTAGTAAAGCAACACCTCGCATTGCCAATTGAATTTACTGTTGTAGGAATGCAATGTTTTAATCTGATATGTCCCTCGGGTGAATCGTGTCAGTGCTGACTGCAATTTCAGGTTACCAGTGCACAAGGATACAGAAGCTAAAGATACTGAATGTATGGTGGCTAATGTGGATGTACCCTGTAGTTGAATGAGTGTTAAAGAGGAATGGATTGTAGCAGCGGAAAGGGATGAGAAGGATTTGAGCTCAGAAATTGTGCATGTAAAGTGGCTGAGGAGTTTAGAAAAACGACTTAATGTGAAAACTTGCAAATTGATATGGTCTGAATTCTCAAATTTGAATGATGTCATGAGAAGGGCAGACACATTAGTTGTGCCACCGTTTTTGAGAATAAGAGCAGTGGAACTGATACATAAAGGGCATGGGGGTCGGGTGTAGGCGAAGAACCGAAGGCGAGGTTCGATTTTTGGTGGCCAGGGGTGGATACATTGAAAGGTTTCTGGGGATTTATTGTAGTGTCTAATGATAGAACACAAATGGTAAGGGATACTCCTATTATACCGATTGAGTATCCCAAGAAAGCTTCACAACTTGTGGGTGTGGCTATCCGGAGTCCCTACAATTATGCTAGCTTAAGTAGAGTGTCTGCATTGGTATTGGTCAATTATTATTAGAAGTGACCAGAAGTAAAATGTGTGAGGGAGGTGAAAACTAAATATCTGGTGGAGTTTTTGTGTGATATATTTGCAAGAGAGTATCCATAGGCAATGGTATTGGAAAATGATCGCCAGTGTGGTTGGGTTCTTGAAGAGTTTTGGTATTGCACATAGCAAAAGTGTATTGTACTATCAAAGAGAAAATGAGCCGGTCAAACACTTTAACCAGGTGCTGAATGAAAGGCTACAGTTAGTGAAATACCTTGAACTGGTAAGATGTTGTACAAAACATGCTGCGGAATTATCAAATAATTCCACAATCTACCACTGTTGTATTGTTAATTAAGAGGGCAGTGTCGGAAGCTGACTCTTTATATAGTGGACCAAATACACATAAAAATAAAAAAGTCCAGGTAAACCTCAAAGGAATTACAGAGGCACAAATGACACACCAAATGCGCTTTTGTTGTAGTTTGGGCAAGCAGTATATCGGAGGGAGGTGCTAAGTATCTGTTGCACACACATAGGCTGTAAGTGAGAGACACACTCAGTAAAGAACTCCGGCACCAATTTATAAAAATAACACATACTTTTATATGAAATTAGATACCAAGATCATCAGAATCAGGTCAGTATTTTTTGAATTATGAATTTTTACAGTTTTCAAAAGTTGTGCAATTTTTGGGTGCACTAATGTTATCCTATGGGTGAAAAACATGTACTGCATTCGGGCACTTAACAGCGACTTACTAGACTGTTCTCTGAGACTTAAGGTGTGTATGGGCAATGTCCAAGGCCACACCAAAAGATCACCTCAGAAGGCTCTAGGGCTTCTGGGTGCAGAGGTGTGTTACAGCTTCTGGTTTCCCATTCACTTAATTCGGGAACGGTAAGGTAAGAAAGGGGCTGCAAGCTGGGAATGGGGGGGGGCCAGCCCGGGGTAACCCCCATGGGGCTCGACCCTTGAGGTCTTCGGGCACGGGGTATACTGTTGGTACACTTCTCCTCAGGCTGTAGGGCTTGGGTGCAGTGGTGTCTTTTGATGTCTGATTCTGTGCTGGAGT
This sequence comes from Lissotriton vulgaris, assembly GCF_964263255.1. Lineage (NCBI taxonomy): Eukaryota > Metazoa > Chordata > Amphibia > Caudata > Salamandridae > Lissotriton > Lissotriton vulgaris. Next base: position 413,803,231 of record NC_141689.1, on the reverse strand, counting down.
CACTCTCGGTTGGAGGGAGCCTGCAGAAAAAGGCGGCAACTGGAATTCCAGTCTTGGCAAACCCAAGGGTGCACTTAGCTCTTGTGGGTCTGGGGACCCTGTTTGAACCGTCAACTCCCTTCGACTCTGGGCTGTAAAGCGCGGGTGCAGGGGTACTTTGAGGTTTCGGGTGGTAGCATTCACAGACTCACTTGTTTGTCTCGGTTTCTACTGCACAGGGGCAAATCGGGCAGTTGGGCCACTCTCAATATAGGTCTTAGGTTCCTTGAAGTCCCTTGAAGTGAAGGTTGGTTTTCTTCTGCCTCTGTATCCGTTCTGTCACAGCAAGCCTTGGCTGCTGCAAGGGGTCCAGTACCCCCGGTATTGGTCTTGTGCAGCTCCAGTCGTTCCTGGCGTCCCCAATACTAGGAACTTACTACGGGGGTGCTAAAGTCCTTAGCCAATTGTAGCACAAATATACAACACCCTGTTTTGGGGAAGAAGCACTGGCACTGAGGTCTGGGTAGCAGGCCTCAGTGCACTGTCAGTCAAAAATCAGCATCTAGTAGCTAAAAAGGGGACATAAAGTGTGGGAGGGACTGTAACAAAACCCCCTTTTCCTACAGTCAGGTACTATGCACTAAAATATGCCCACCTTGGATCGGAGTGAGAGGTGTGAAGATATGCAACCAAAAGGCAATTGAGAACAAGGTGGTTTTGAGACCAGTGCTTAATTTCAGCATTTGGCACTTATTTTTGGGGTCAGGCACTTATTTTGCTTGCAACAGAGATTTATTGAGTGGAAAAAAGGGATAAACAAACAGATCATAAAGACAGAGAAAGACTGCAAACCTGTCACAAAGAAAGAAAGGATGAATGAGATAAAGGGAGAGGGAATGTCTGGTGGTAGATTAAAGATGCAAGACTACCGGGCTTGATATTTGGCGCATTGACGTTTAATTGAACTGGTTATGGGCTTCTGAGCAGAGCTTTGGGCACCAGCACTCATTCTTTTACAAATTAATTACTAGTTGAGACAAGACAAATCACAAAAGTGTCATCGAGTAAAGAGTGGGGAAAGAGATTATGTGATAATCAACCTAGAAGAATACGCTCAGAAAGGAGAGTCACTATGTTATAACCCTAAGCAAATACTGTGGTTTTGGAAGTGACAGCTGGCTGGAACGTCACAAGAGTGTCCAACTGTGATGGGTGTGAGGTTAGTGGGAGCAAGTTGCACAGTCACTTGGTAACTCTAGATTAAAGGGTGTTGAAATGATGTCCATTGTATATTCTTGTTAGTATAGTGTAATATGAATGGAATCTTGTTAATGTGCTTGTGGAATGGAATAGTGATAGATCCTAGCAGTAAGATTCAACCGTTGCCAGGCTGTGGGCATGGCTTAAAGTTGTATCGAAATAAGCTTCAATAAATCTCTTTCTTTAGACGAGTTTCTGTCCCCGCTTATTTTGCCATGATTCTTCTAATAAAGCTTATTTCCAAGTATACGGCTACGAATCTTTACAGTTTAGTGGACAAAGCACAACCAAAAATTATACAGGAAATGACTAATGGCTCAATGAGGTTTTTAGTTTTGTCAGGAAGTGTTTTAGGTGTTATTATATAATTATAAAATCATTCCATGTATTTCATATATTAATCTTTTTGATGACTACCTGTATCTTGACTGCCTAAAGGTATTTAGGGATAGATTCGAAGACTTCTATGTTGATGGAGTGTAGAATGATGCAGATTCGTCACACTGGACCTGTAAGTTTTCAACATTCGATTTGCTGCTGTATTTTTATTTTATGTTTGTTTTTTTCGTCCGTTTTAATCCTGTTTATTTTAGCATTGAGGGGTGACGTTTTAGCTTTTTGAATATTTTTCTTGTATTTTCCCCTTTCAGTTTTTGTTGTTTAAGGGAGTTGGGAGGTTGGATTTTCTTCCAGACTTTGGAGAGAACCATTTAGTGGACTTGAACTTATTGACCATCTCACTAAATAGAGGGAGTTCAATTGCTGTTTCTTTGAGTGTAGCAATGTAATTCTAGAAAAACACTGTGTGTGTCATTCGTTGGATAACTTTTCAGTAGGGCAAATGATTTTTTGGGTGATTTTCTTTGTTCATCTTTTTGAAGTTATTTTCCCAAACATATTCTCTTAGTGGCTGTGGATTTGCGTGTGGTGTGTGACATAAGATGGAGAAAAGTACAAGAGAGTGATCTGACTAATCGATTGTCCATGAACTTGCTGCTGTCTTGTTAAGCAGCGTTTAAAATTAGCCAATCAATCAATCAATCAAAAAATACTTTTATTTGATTTCATTAAAATCATCAAAGGGTGGGCATACCACCATGTTTCATAAAAACATTTAAAAACTAGAATTTAAGAATAGACAAGAGTTGTAGGACAGTGAAGAGATAGAAGAGGATTGAAGCTAAGTCGTGTCAACTGGCAGTAAATAGTAACAAAATTAAAAGTTCTTTTGCCTCCTTTTTCCAAAAGTTTGTGACATGATGAAGCCATCCTGGGCAATTAGCCGCTAAATCGTAAAAAAAGATTATTTAATCAGTGCAATCAAGTAGCTGTATACAATTATTTTCCAGCTGCCTGAGTTAAATCGCTATTTTTGTCCAGTTTTTTGCCGCTATTTTCCAAAAGTTATTAGCTCTGCAGGACAATTGAATAGGCGTCCTTCTGAGGCATTTTATAACTGCAGCTCTGCATGGCCTTATTTGTGCATTTCTTAGTGCCTCCCGCAAAACTGTTTTCCTGATTACTAATAGTGCGGGGCAGATACATAGGAGGTGCAACAAAGACTCGTCCCCCTGTTCACATAGCCGACATTCTTTAGTTGACCATGTGTGTTTCCATCTGGGGGTCAAGTCTTTCATGGGGTATGCCCCCAGCCTCAGCAACGTCAAATTGTGCTTTTTGTAGTAGAAGTGTTTAGACGTGTACTTTCGGGGATTTAGAGTCTGGTACGATTGTATTACCGCCCATACGTGATTTTTTTTTTGTTATGGCTGTTGTATCGATTAGTAAGGATGTTCGTTTGATCGTATTATTCACAGCTTTTTTGAATCTGGAAAACGTTGTGATGGTCAACCATGCCTCCTCTAACTGTAGTGCCAGAAGCAAATTTTTTAGCACTGATGTAATGGAGTTTTTTAGCCTTGTTTGGATTTCAATCTCCACCTAACAGCGATGTGCTAAAGTGTTCTCTTCCGCTGCTCTCATCCTCCAGTTATATTTAACTACTGCGACTTGTCTGGCTGGTTGCTGTTTTTTTAATCCATATTCCAGTCTGATTTGGGCTTGCGAGATATGTCGGAAAATTGAGAACAAGTGTTTGAATAGGGTGGATTGAGCTGTGCTTAGAGCTGTAGCATCTTTATTATGCAAAATTTCTGGGCCGTATGCGATGGAAGGTAGAAATTTAACAGCGATTACTTTGAGCAAGTGCCCTGTTGAACAACCTGAAAGCTTTTGCTGTAGGCTTTTAAGGGCAAAGAGCAGTTGTTTGGCTTTCGTGCAGCCTTGCTCCAGGTGTTGTGTGTAGTTGAGGTGGTAGTCCAGTTGGAAGCCTAATTATTTGTACGAAGACCTAATCAGCGGTTTCTCATCTAATTTCCAGATTAATTTACTTTGTTTACTTGTAGAATGGTGTTTGGAGAAGCACATCACCTTCGTTTTTTTATGGTTGATAGTAAGTTGAACTGAAGTGACATAAGCTCCAAGTTTGGAAATTAGTCGCTGAAGACCTACTTGACTTTGTGCTAATAGGACTATATCGTCAGCGTATTGGAGACTTGGAGTTGGAATTTTGCCCAACCTTGGGGGGTCAGCTTGGACGAGCTGGAAGTGCTTGTCTAGGTCTGCGGTGTAAATGTAAGAAAAAACGGGGGGCCAATACACACCCCTGTTTTAGCCCGTTGGATGTTGCTATCGTACTGGTTATGCTGCGGCCATCTCCTTTCCTTATTTGGACCCACGTATCCTTATTTGGACCCACGTATCCGAGTACAGGTTGATGATGGCCGCCAAAAGTTTAGTGGGTACCCCCCAGCTTTGCATCTTGGACCATAGTTTTGCGCTTGATATCTTATCGAACGCAGCTTTGAGTTTGAGCTTTGAGCATGTGTACAAGGAGTTGGTATTTGATATGGCTTAATTAATAACTATCGGGTCTCAGGCCTGGAGGGGCCTAGCCCACTTAAAGAGCTGACTCTAGGTCAATTCTGATGTTCAAAATAATTCCTGGTCTCCAGAACTGAGCTTTGGTGCCCACTACCTTCAAACACTGGCACAAATTAAGCCCTGCTTAGAAGTTGTTCTGCCATTGAATCATGGATGACAAAGATTGTCATAAAACTCAACAGAAACAAAACTTGCTGGTCAGTCCGCCACCACCTGCACCAGGTTCAACCCGGTCCATCTTACCTCGGAAGGTTCAGCATGTTGTCACCAGTTTATATACCACAAATATACATGCAGGTTGATGCTACGGTAATCATGTATCGAAATTGCAGCGCTCATGTGGCTACTGGCTATGTTGAGTGTGTGGGCATGCTAATATGGGATAATTTGCTGCATGGGTAAACTTATAAGGTCCCAAAGGCGAGACCTATTGGCTATGCCAATGCTTGTTAATCCTGTCCTGCTTGGTCGTGGCAGTGGTTGGGTTAGTTGCTGTTGACTTTTTCTAGCCTTTCTCTGGCTTTTTCTTTCCCGTTGTCTTAATGGATTTAGTACGTTATATTGCCTTGCTGGAGATGTCATGTTTTGGCCGGTCAGAGGTGTGTCTGGAGCTCCTGCGATCTCAGATTCAGTGGTTAGGTTTGAACTTGCCTGTGCCAAAGCTGGATGTGTCCCAGTTTCGCTTGTGTTTTTACCACTAGGTGGGCAGGAGCGTACCTTATCTACTTCACTGGATACTTCATTGGCTTTCTCAGCTGGTGTTCCGGGCTTGAGTTGGTTATCCCTGGTTGACCCCACTATTTGCGTTAGTAAAGTTGGTACTGATGCTAATTTGTCGATTATTTAAGTACAGTGGCAGTGGCAGATTTGGTATGTTGTTTCCCGGTCTCCTTGTACCTTCATAATCAACTTGTTGAAGTTGTGCAACTTCTGTTCGATCCCCTGAAATATGGATTGCTAGGATGTTTAATATATCGACTTGCGTGTCTAACTTATCTGCATGGTATGAATTGCTTTTCCAATAGTGTCCACGGTGTTTAACAGGTGCTGCCAAATAGAAGATGTTGGGGCGGTCCAGGGTTCTGCTAAGGGCGAGCGAGCAGATTGATTCTGATGGGATGGAAACCCCGATAATGAGTTGCTCAAGGAACACCGAGAAGTACAGAATTGCTTGTGATTTTGTGAGGGTAATATCTTAGTTTCCAAATTATTGTTATGGATCGGGGCTTGTGAGTCCAACTTACAAAGTCCCTGACCCAGTTGGTGGTCCATTTCCGAGAAGAGAAATGATTAATCAAGCTTGTCTTGATTGTTGGTGTATAGGTTGGTGGACGCCTGAAGACAAAAAGGGCTCGATACGTTTGTCTTCTTCTGTTTTGATGAGTTTGCTTCGCAATCCATACTGTTATCATTGTCTCGATTGAGTCGGTTCCAGGTGAGGTTTGTTGTTCTAGCTAGAATTGGGGGAATAGAAGGGGTGAGTGACAATGGATTTGTGTTAGTAACTTGGAGTTTAAACCTTTGACAGGTTTCATAAGGGTGAAGGGCTTTCGTGGTTAGCAGTTGCAAGCTTGGGAATTCTCTTTTTGTGTTCAATGGAAATCCTGTAGCAGATAGAGCTTTCCTTTTGTTTTCGCAGTTTTCACGGCTATTAGATCTGGTTTTGCTATCACCGAAAGGTAACATGACTGCTTCACTTTGGGAGTCTGTAGTGTTATAGGTTGAGTTGTCAGGGCTCGAAAAAATCACTAGACTGCTCGCATATGCAAGCTAAATTTAACAAGGTCGAGCTGTTTTTAGGTCCTACTCGCACTTTCTGGCAAGTAGGAAAACAAACTAACTTTTGTCCTCTGTACGTGAAAATGGAGCAAATGTGACAAGATAACAAGATTTAAAGGCCTTTTTATTGCTCACAAAGTTAATGAGCAATAAAGATGCCTTTAAATCTAGTTATCTTGTCACATTTGCTCCACTTTCAGAGACGGAGGTCAAGTAGGTTGCAGTTAGGACGAGGACATTTTTTAACCCCTTCCATGCGGCCGCGATTCTACGCCTGTGCGGCAGAATCGTGAGTGGGCGGGTTTATGGCGGCCCCCAGCTGTCATCAGCACACGAGCACTGTAGTGCATGACGGCTGGGGGCCGTCATCAGCATGGAAGGGGTTAAGGTACTAGTCCTGCAGGACTCGTACCATTTCTTGGATTTTTCGAGCCCTTGTTGTTTTTAAAAGACTTTTGAAGGGTGTGGCCCCAATTTCCCTCAGTGGTCTTGATGGCTACTATTAAAATGTCTGTGATCAAATCCCGTTTTCTACTGCTTGGGCTTGAGTTGTGCCTTATTAGTGCAAAAGGGGTAGCTTACTTGCTGCCCTTGGTGTTGGCATGTGAAGCAGAGTCCGTTCCTCTTTTAATAGCGGTAACACTTGCCGTTGCTGACGTTGCTTCGATTGCCTCTAGACGTGATTTATTGTCTTTTTTGCTTGGTACACCATGGTCTGGGCAATTCACACCAGGTGAGTTATTGGTGCAGTCCGTATCGGTGGGCGAGTTTGCTCTTCTGGGCATTGTTTGGGGTTTCTTTTCTTTTTTCTCCCCTCCTCTTGTTCTTCCTGACCTCAGGCCCTGTTGGACTCCTAGGTGGCTCCCGGTGAGGATTCATGGTCTTTTGTTGAGATGAAATTACTGGGGGGTGCTTTGGGTAGGAGTTAGCGTGTTCTCTTCAATGTGTCAATGATGTGCGAGGCAGTGGTAGCTGTGGCTGCGGAGGTAGTGTTGCATGGAATGGTAGGAGTTAGGAGGGCACGGCAAGGGGCACAGGGGCAGGGCAGGGCTGGATGTAGGAAGGAGTAAACGAGCAGGGGACTCTGGGATGTCGCAAACCGCACCCAAAACTAGTTGGGCCGCTGATAGAGCGCAGGTTCACCTGCCCGTTATTTACCATACTCACCTAGACCCATAATATATATAATTTGAACAGGTAAAACCTACACCCATATCAAATTTTGTTTTAACCATTCAGGACCTATACCATTGGACTTACCAATCCTAGTCACCAGTACCTGAAAACCTAATGAATCAGGGTGTTAGCATAATTGGTCGAAATAGAACATTTGCACTCATAAAATAACCACAACTCGGGAAAGGTTTAAACTCTTTATCTAAAATCTTTAAAATGTCATAATCCAAGCATTGAATATTAGAAAATTCTCAATTAGGAAAATAATGATTAAAATGAAAATATGCAGAGTTTTTATAAAGCAGTCTTTACACATTTGACAAGAGGGTGGGAAGAGAGAAGGAAACCGGACAATGACAATACCCACATTTAATATTTACCTAGAATGGTGTGAAGAACTAACCCTGGCCACGGGTCTGTTTAAAGGACAGAACCCCGAAAGTACAGGCACCATAAAGGCAGGCAGGTGCAGTTCGGAATCAGGACAGGAGAGGACCACCAAGGGCTAAGACCAGCACCCGCAGTTAAAGTTGCAACGCCTGCGTTACTCCCTCTCTGCAGCTAACAGCCAGGACCCGGTAAAAGTTATCGATTTCTCCGACAAAGGGCTTCGCCAACACTTCAGCTCTCAAACCCCGATCTGGGTTTCGAACCTTCTGACAGAGGGCTCCGCCAGCACCTCTGCTCCCGATGACCTATTCAGTGCGTTGGGTCAGTGACACGTCAGCTATTCGGACAAGTCGGACAAATTAACTAACTAAGCCTACCCTAGTTATACTATTTTACAGGTCAGTGTATCACCCCCCAATGTTGCAAGTGTAAGGATCCCCAATTTTGATTGGACAAAAGAATGAGGAGAGGTCATCACACCATACCAAAATTAAACTTTTTAAATGAATATTAATGTTTGCGTTCTCGCCCATCAATTTTATTTTCCCATGCACTTTTATTCCACCTGGCAGTGAATGTATCAATAATGATTACAATGTAGTCCATATTTTAGTTCAGGTTCCTTCACAGGGTCAGGAGTTGACATTCCCATGAGCATCTTCTAGCAAGTCAGGAGATGGCCGAGATTCAAAGGTCAGTGCTTCATGGACTTGAGCTTTTCTGTGCAGTTGCAGTTCCCCCAAAAATGGAGTTCAGAAATATATGTCAGGCCCAAAGTTCGATACATATGAGAAATAGAAAAACAGTTTTAGAACAAAGAATAAATGAATGTACTGTAAACCACTTATCTCTACTCTGTTCCCATTACTTTATTTTAACTATTGCGTTAGAAATTAGGTAGGACGAACAGCTTAGCAAAAGCAGCAGTGCAAGCTTCATACATGCTGTAACACAGAGCAGCCATCTTAGTTTTAATGCGCAAAAGCAAAAGATTCCCTCCAAGCAAGTGAGTGTGACTAACGCATGCGCAGTAAGAAATCCCGCGTAGCAGCGGCCATTTTATTGCAAGCGGATTAACATTAGTAAAAGCACATATGCAAGCTTCTTCTAGATACCCAATGTGTTGTGAAATGCAATATTAATAAGACAAATATATTGGTTAGCGCATTAACGTTATGTTGAGAGGACTGAATTCAAGTAAGTCGCGTTACGTGTGAGTCCTTGCTCCATCAATCCCCTCTTTGATGATATTTTATATCATCACTAATTAATGAAACAGATGCCACCTTTTCACATTTCACCCAGCCCAATTTCTTCAAACTTTCTATTTTGTTTCTTTTCATTGTTTGTGTGAAAGTTTTTCACTTTCTTGAATATATTTCCATTAATCTCATCAATATTTCTCTTTTTCCCTCTCTTATTTACTGCATATGTCTTTTGGTGCCTCCGACATTTGCAACAAATTATTATCCCTAAAATCAGTAAGCCTACTCCCACCATTGGCATCAGTATTCTACCTACAAAACTTTTTCCTACATTAGAAAGCCAACTGCCTATAGAGGAGAGACCATCAGTAAGTCTCTTCTATGCACTATCAACCTCCAGTGGTTTGAGCTCTTTTCCCAAATGTATAATATTTCTTACATACCCCTTAATTCCAACACTTTTGTCAGTTATGTAAGTGCAACAATGTTGCGCTTTCAACATTATACAGACTCCGCCCTCTTTTGCTAATAATGTATCAAGAGCAAGTCGATTTTATAAAACCATTGATCTGATCGCAACCAATTCGGTTTTGACCATTAAGAACCCTCCAGCAGTATTGGTCGATAAACGATCCACTACTGTTGACAATTTGCAAATTCTTTGCGTATTCAGAGCCACTCCCACTGTAGGTATCAATGCACTAAATATATCACCTACTATTTCTCCAAAACTAGCTCTTTTGCTACGTATTAATCCATTAGTTTCTTCATTGTTTCCATCGATTTGGTTTACATGATATATCTTTGGGAATACTATTCCAAAATAACAGCTCCCATACCAATGATCTGGCAATTTGTAATAAGCTTTGTTTCCGCATATAAAATAAATTCCAGGAAACACAGGTTTGGTTCCATCTTTGAAACCCCAACCACCAATTACTTTATAATTGTGTTCACATTCACTGGAACCAATGAATATATTGTTATAATAACTAGTTATTTCCCTGTGGAGAAGGAGTTTCCCCTTCTTTTCGAAATCCAGCAATATTGCAGCACGAGTCTTGCCATTTGGGGTGAATCCTATATTTTGCAGCCCATTTAGGAATTTTATGATTCTTATCATTTGCCTTTCTTTGGAAATTCTCCTTTTCTCAACCATATTCAAAAATATTTTCTCTTTCTCTCGTAGTAAACATGTTAAATTATTCTTGTGTGCTTCAGCTACATCTATTGTACCTATAGTTAGAAAGTATTCTCCCATATAACGTGTTACATCACTTTTAGTATGTCCAGGATTCAGGTTACTACGTATAGGAAGTTCAGAAAATATCCCATCTGAATTAGGAAGTTCAGAAAATATCCCATCTGAATTAGAATACAAATACTGCAAAGGTCCTTTCTTATAGAATAAACTAGCTAAAATACTACATGAAATACCATATATTAGTGGTAAATGATGGTAAGTCACACCTTCGACTACCGAAGTAGGTAACTTCATACAAACATAGCAATCTTCTATTTCCATGGCTTTTACATAGTGTACTAATAGGTTTGCAAATACATTTAAGTGAGTTCTGTTTTTAATTCCAGTATAATGTAGTCCTTCTTCATCTGATGCTTCTAAATCTATCTTCTGTTGTTTAATGCTAAGTGCTTTCTCTTGTGTATCTATTCTTCTAGGTGTATCTATCGTTTGTAGCTCATTAGAATCATTCTTCATGTATCTACTCATTATGTAAGGAATAGCTATTGTCAGTCCTAACCATACTATGAGTACTATCGCTATACTACATGTGCATATTCTACAGCATGTTTTTGAACAGTTTCTTTTCCGTCTTCCATTAACAGTATGATCAGCCATTTCTGACCAAGGAGACTTAACCCCTCTTTGTAGCTTTTACACAGTCTTTTACCCTGTGAAATTTTCAAGTGGGTCTCACTTCTCCGTCAGTCTGATCAGCAATCAATTCATCATCACTTTCGTCACTTATTTCTAAGTTTTCGAACTCTTCAAGAACGATGTAAGTCCATTCAGGGCCTATGAATTTATTATTCAGTCTTTTCAGTCGTGGACTTCTCCTTCTCAGTTGTACTGTAGATTGTTCAGCTTGACTTGTTATTTCATTTACTTGTTCTGGTTCTTCATTTATTGTCTTTAGACAACATTTTAGCCTTTTTACAAACCTAGGCCTCTTGTCTCCTTTCCTGAGTCTTTTTGCTCGTACTGTGCTCTGGTCTTCTTCCAGTGCTCTCTTATTTTCATTCAGTTGTGGCACATCTATTTCAATGCTGTCTTCTGTATCCCTTTCTATCTGACTAGGTCCAGGTCTTATTTCTGTTTCTTCTGCCTGGTTACTAATCTGTATAACAAACAAAGGGGGGAGAGAGAGATTAGAATGGATTCATTCTCCCTGGGCATACATAAATAAACAGTTAGAATCCACTCCTTGGAAATGAGGGTGTTACCTCCGCATTGGGGAACACCTTTATGTTTTTAGGTCCCCTCACACACCAACAGGCCCCTTGGTGTCATGCGTGATCATCGGGGCCATCGTACCTCTCTACGGGGTACGGCGTGCTGCGACCTACGAAGACGCGGGAGTACTTGTATAAGACTGTGTGATGTTGGTGTAGGTGGGGTTTTTTTGGATGTGAGTGTTTGGTGGGGTTTGAGGAATGGTGAAAGTTAAAAAGAATCTGGCTCGTGGGGTGACTAAAAATTATTTAATAAGCCCCCGGGCTGGTGCTGTTAAAAAAGAGGGTAGGAGGTCTCTACGCTGACAATGTGCGTTATCTCCTTTTTGTGTGCGTCGACATGTTTCGGTGCCAAAAGCACCTTCTTCAGGACGGGGTGCACAAATCCCCACCTTACTCACGTTTCTCTTACTGATTCTAGAAATTTCCTAATAAAAGTGAGGAAGAAATATTAATAGTGCCTATTATGTGCCTATCAAAAATGAAAAGAACGTTGTCTTTCAATCAACCTGTAAAGGAAAGTAGACAAAAAATGTTTTTCAGGTGGTCTCTCTTTCCAACTCCAATGGTAAAATGTCCAGAGGTTACAGGTGACAGACTATAGCCGTACTACAGTGCTTATAGTGAAGAAAAAGTTTTTCATTATAAAAAGAACACACTAGACACACTGACACACAACATAAAGTATACACACTTGATGAAGAAGTTTTTTGGTCTGATGTTAAACAACATCATGTGGTCGTAACACCCTTGTTGGTAAATAGGGAAAGGATAAAGGTTGTGTTTATATCCCTACAAAGTGAGGAGGAAAAAAAGAACATTGAAATCACGCCAATATATATTTGCAACATACTGTTTTGGAGTTTGTGGATAAACCTCATGAGCCAATGCGTCAGGATCTGGTGTGCTAAATAGCACCTGTTTGAAGGGAAAAGGGCATATTCAGGTTCTGATTTTGCTTACAAAATTTGTCGTGGTGGCACTGCTTAGAGTTGTATGGCTCCACTACTCACGATTTCTACGAGGAAATACCTCCAGATCGATCCCTCTGTGGCTCCGGTTATAATGCCAGAAGGATTCTTGGGAAAGGGTTTTATACCCTTCCCCGAGCCCGAGTTAATTGGTTAATTGCATGACTCATGTTTCCTTATGTTGAGAAGTGAGACTAGAGGATCTCTAGAATCATCCCTTTACAGGCACACATGTTGTTGTCTTCCCATAAAAAAGACTTCCACTCCGTTGATTCCGTTGTTTGCGTGTTTTTTATTTCATTAGAATTTTAACTTGTGATTTCAAACATGGTTTCTTGTCCTCTAAAATTTTCGAACACTTTATACTTCAGGCAATGTCATTACAACGTGTCCAATGCATTTCGGGCATTTAGATCATGCCCTTCATCAGGGAATCAACACTGTGAAACATAATATAATACCATTACTGTGGTGTAAATCAATATGTAAAACAAACAATGTCATTACATCGTACCATCTTTGAAATAAACATTTAGAGTGAGAACAGAAAACTAAAAACTAAAAACGGTCCTGAAAATATCCTGCCTAGGTGTACATGAAAGGTGATCAAAAAACGGTAAGAACGCGGCGTCACTTACATGCCTTTCTCTGAGCGGTTGCTAAGATCTGTAAGAAAGAAACGGTGGGGCTCGGTTAGGGTATGGTTAACGAGTGCTTAGGTGGAACGCTCAAAAATGTAATCCTGTCCCATATCACAGACTAACCTGAAAAGAGAGTTTGGGCGTGCTCGAGTCCGTTACTCGTCTTCGGAAGCGACGGCACAGAGATTTCCGGCCGCGCTTTGCTATTTTGAAATGGTGCCGGTCATGTGATGTGTCACGTGGCTGTTAACAAGGAAGATAGACTATGAGGGTCTATAGTTGACGACCGGAGGATCGGAGTGGGGTGGGAAAATCACCAATGGGTGAAAATGTTAGGGGATAAACGCATGTGTATTGCGATATTAGGTAAAGGTAGTCAAGGACTGAGAAAGATATAATAGTAAAAACTGTCTCGAAGAGTAATAGAATTTGGTCAAGGAAGTAACATATGTGTACACATCCGGGTGTGAACACCTGGATGTGTACACATATGTAACGCAGATGGGTCTGGCTGGTGCCTGATTGTTCTGGGGTCTGTTTTCCAGTAGTGCCTCCCGATGGTTATTTCTCGCTCTTTTCATTGCGTTATCGATGACTTTCTCTGGGTACTGCCTTTTCTGCAATTTTATTTTTAAATCCTTTGCTTGTGCTTTGTAGTCTTGGATTTGTGTGCAATTGTGTCTCAGGCGTAGGAACTGTCCATACTGCAAATTGGTACGTAAGTGCCGAGGATGGAAGCTATCATAGCGGAGGCGGCAGTTCCTTGCGGTTAGTTTGAAGTGGGTATTTGTATGTAATTTCCCATCTTTTGGGAAAATGTTGAGATCCAAGAACACCAATGTTTCTTTTGATACCGTGTGAGTGAACTTTAAGAATTGGTTCTGGTGATTCAACCAAACCATAAAGTCAGACACAGATTGTTCGTCCCCATGCCATATCACCAGCACATCATCTATGTACCTTCTCCATGTGTGTATATGATGTCTGTATGGGTTGTTGACGTGTAGGATTTTCTTACTCTCCATATGATGGACGTACAGGCCCGCCAGGCTCGGCGCGAAAGTACTGCCCATACTCGTGCCATGGCGTTGGAGGAAGAGGGTTCCTTCAAACTCAAAAAAGTTTTTTGTTAGTGCAAGTGAGATGCACTCCATTACCACACTTCTCGGTGTTTGGTATTTCCAGTTGGTGCTGTATATAACTTCTTCTATGATGGCCAAGGTTTCATCGTGAGGGAGGCTCGTGTAGAGGCTCTTCACGTCTAGGCTGAGAAGTAGTTGATTTTCTGGATCAAAAGTTATTTCTTGTAGGAGCTGGAGGACTGCTTTCGTGTCCTTGAGGTACGTGTCCGTCCCCTGGACTAAGGGGCGCAGGAAAGCATCAGAAAATTTTGACAGGGGCTCAAGGATGGAGCCTATCCCCGAGACGATTGGTCTGCCTGGTGGGTTCTCCAGTCTCTTGTGAATTTTCGGTATACAGTAAAAATATGGTGTTCTAGGTGTCTTCAGGGCTAGAAACTCAGCCTCTTTTCTTGACAGCCAATTATGAGCCAGGGCTTCCTCCACCATGGGTCCAATGGTAATTTTGATGGATTCTGTTGGGCCTTCCTTGAGAATAGTATAGTTCCGTTGATCAGACAGTAGCCTGAGGCATTCTTTTCTATAGGCTGTTGTTGTCTGGATTACCACCGCTCCACCTTTATCAGCTGGCTTGATTGTTATGTCTTGGTTGTTAGCCAGCTGGCGAATAGCTTCGTGTTCAAGACGGTTGGTATTTTGGAAGACTTGGTGATGGTCTTTGTTAAGAGTTTGTAACTCAGTCATTACCGCTTTTTCGTAAGCCAGGACTTCTATCAGTAGTGTGTTGTCCAGTGGGACAAAGGTTGATTTGGGTCTAAGTCCTGTGTCGGTCTCCACCGGTTTTTCTTTGCCTTAAAAAAAAAACTTGTAGTTTTATTTTCCTTATAAATTCATGTACCTCGGTGTGTAACTTGAACAGGTTCAGTTTGTTGGTGGGGACGAAGCCCAATCCTTTGTTTAAGACCCCCATTTGGGTGTCAGATAATTCATACGGGGTAATATTTATTACTAGGTCCCCCTCCGGCTTGTTGATGGGTTTCTGGTAGGGCCCCCGTCATACTCCTGGTATTCATTCTCGGATCTGTTTGTGCCGGGTCCTGCCAGGACACGTTGTTTCCTTTTCTGTTTCTGCCTCTGCGTGGTCCTGGGCATGAGGCTAAAAAAGGCTGGTTCTGAAAAAAAACATTTTCATATTCATTGCCCCATTGTTGGTGCATCTGATTTGGTGGTGGAGGGGGGCCGTAGGCAAATGGTGGAAAAGGAGCTGGCCCACCGTACTGTGAGTAGAAAGGTTGCGGTTGGTAGCCCCTCCATCCTCTTTGTCTCTGGTAATTCTGACCTCTTGATCTTTGTGTGCCCCTATGTCTGGGGTTGCTTCCGGTACTTGATCCCGATGATCCACTATCTGATCCTTCACTGTCAACATCACTGTTGGCGTTCCGGGAGATGTATTCATCTTTTGGTAGGGGTATGCTGTTTCAGGAGTGAACCGATCTTTATCCTTCCCTAGTTTTTTTAACTTACTTTGTTTGAGTGTTGCTTCAAAATCGGACATTTCTTGGTTCAATTCCTCGAGTCTTTTCTTTAGTTCAGTTGGTTTTCTATAAGTTTTCAATTGTACTTCAATCTTTTGGATATCTATTTTGAGTTCCTGTGTGATTCGTTTTGCTGTCTTCACGATTAGGACTAGCCAATCCCGTGTGCAGTGCCACAAGATTAGTGACCACTCCTTTTTGAACACTTTGTCCGTCTGGAACATAAAGGGTTTGTTCTTAACTAGAAGCCCCTGTGGTGCAATTTTATTTCTTAGGTATTCCGTCATTAGGAGACCATGAAGGGCTGCTCTTATCTGGGTTTTTCTGAGGTTCATCATCTCGTCCCAGTCTGCCACGCTTGGTCCTGGATCTGTGTTACTGAGGCCCTCAAAGGCGTTGGCTGCCGCCAGGATTTCATGAATTTCGTCCTCGCCAAATGTAAGTCTGTGTTCTGACTCCATCGTGTGTATGTTCACGACCAAAGTGTGTGTTAATAGTGTTGTGTTGTAAGTGATGCTAGTGGGAGAGGGGTACTCCCGCAGCTGTGCGCTGCCTAGGTATATAACAATCAAAGGGGGGAGAGAGAGATTAGAATGGATTCATTCTCCCTGGGCATACATAAATAAACAGTTAGAATCCACTCCTTGGAAATGAGGGTGTTACCTCCGCATTGGGGAACACCTTTATGTTTTTAGGTCCCCTCACACACCAACAGGCCCCTTGGTGTCATCCTTCATCATCGGGGCCATCGTACCTCTCTACGGGGTACGGCGTGCTGCGACCTACGAAGACGCGGGAGCACTTGTATAAGACTATGTGTGATGTTGGTGTAGGTGGGGGTTTTTTGGATGTGAGTGTTTGGTGGGGTTTAAGGAATGGTGAAAGTTAAAAAGAACCTGGCTCGTGGGGTGACAAAAAATTATTTAATAAGCCCCCGGGCTGGTGCTGTTAAAAAAGAGGGTAGGAGGTCTCTACGCTGACAATGTGCGTTATCTCCTTTTTGTGTGTGTCAACATGTTTCGGTGCCAAAAGCACCTTCTTCAGGAGGGGGTGCACAAATCCCCACCTTACTCACGTTTCTCTAACTGATACTAGAAATTTCCTAATAAAAGTGAGGAAGAAATATTAATAGTGCCTATTATGGGCCTATCAAAAATGAAAAGAACGTTGTCTTTTAATCAACCTGTAAAGGAAAGTAGACAAAAAATGTTATGTCCAGCGGTTACAGGTGACAGACTATAGCCGTACTACAGTGCTTATAGTGAAGAAAAAGTTTTTCATTATAAAAAGAACACACTAGACACACTGACACACAACATAAAGTATACACACGTGATGAAGAAGTTTTCTGGTCTGATGTTAAAAAACATCATGTGGTCGTAACACCCTAGTTGGTAAATAGGGAAAGGATAAAGATTGTGTTTATATCCCTACAAAGTGAGGAGGAAAAAAGAACATTGAAATCACGCCAATATATATTTGCAACATACTGTTTTGGAGTTTGTGGATAAACCTCATGAGCCAATGCGTCAGGATCTGGTGTGCTAAATAGCACCTGTTTGAGGGGAAAAGGGCATATTGAGGTTCTGATTTTGCTTACAAAATTTATCGTGGTGGCACTGCTTAGAGTTGTATGGCTCCACTACTCACGATTTCTTCTAGGAAATACCTCCCAATCGATCCCTCCGTGGCTCAGGTGATAATGCCAGAAGGATTCTTGGGAAAGGGTTTTATACCCTTCCCCGAGTCCGAATTAATTGGTTAATTGCATGACTCATGTTTCCTTATGGTCATGTATGGTCATTGCCGGTTTTTGTTAGTTAATTACATGATTGTTGTATCCTTAGGAACATATATGGGCATTGTTGGTTCACAGGGTCATGCAGTACTCGTGTCTTTCCTTCGCGCATGCGGTATGGTTCCTCCTTCTGCGCATGTGTTGACATGAATCAGAGTTTTCTTGTTGCGCATGCGCTCGTACGGGTGTCATTGTTAACCCGTTATGCGCAAGCGCTGTATTGCGTGGGAATTTGATTTCGGAGGCAAACCAACGTTACTTTGTCACGTGCACCACTGTAACATGTACAATGCTTGTAGGGGAACCCACATAATCTTCCCTCATGATTGCCATTAGTCCCGCGTTGTCCTATGTAGCGGGCTAGAGAGCACATTGTCATCCGAATAAATTAGGCGTTGGTTTGGAAATAGATCCAAGATTTTATGCCCCATGAAAACACTGTGAAAAGCCCAAATAAATCATAATTCTGGTTGTCATTAGTCGATCTCGATCCCGTGTAACATATTTTCACCAGGAAATGTGAGGCGATTGGGAGACAGCCGGGTATTTGTATAAGAGGGGAAGTCAAATCTCATGAACCACTCTTATTAGCTAAATATGGTCTGTACGTCACCTTAGAAGGGTCTGTCAAAAGAATTCCATTCTATGTTATCTGACCCCACGGAATGTTGTCATTTAACCCTGTCACATTGGTACCCAGTCTGAAAACCCATCTCTGCTCTTTCTCGAAGAGTCCTTGTTCTGATGGGAGTTGTTCAACCACTGTCCACCTAATGTCATTGACACAATGTCCATTCTCAATGAAATGCGTTACCATTTTTGTTGTTGTCTTTTTACAGTGGATATTGCTCTTATGTTCTCCGATTCGTGTTTTTACTGGCCTTTTCGTCATTCCGATATACTCCAAGCTGCAAGGGCAGGTAATCATATATATGACTTTTTGCTGTTGCAATTGGTTAGTTTGCATTGTTCCCAAACCGTTCCGTTCTTGAAGGTCAGATTTTTACTTTTCTGGGTTAAGTGGCAACTCACACAATTTTCACAAGGGTAGTGGCCACTTAGTCCTTGTGGATGGAGGTGTGGCATCTGATGTATCTTTGGTCGGGTGTGCAACAGCATGTCCCTGAGATTTTTGCCTCGTTTGTGAGCAATTAGGGGTTTTTCAAGCTTTAGGTTGGCACTTGTCAGAATGCGCCTGTGTTTATTCAGAAGTTTAGTAACCTCATTGCTTTGAGGGCTGTAGGTTGTAACGCAGATGGGTCTGGCTGGTGCCTGATTGTTCTGGGGTCTGTTTTCCAGTAGTGCCTCCCGACAATGCCCATATATGTTCCTAAGGATACAACAATCATGTAATTAACTAACAAAAACCGGCAATGACCATACATGACCATAAGGAAACATGAGTCATGCAATTAACCAATTAACTCGGACTCAGGAAGGGTATAAAACCCTTTCCCAAGAATCCTTCTGGCATTATCACCGGAGCCATGGAGGGATCGATCGGGAGGTATTTCCTCGTAGAAATCGTGAGTAGTGGAGCCATACAACTCTTAGCAGTGCCACCACGACAAATTTTGTAAGCAAAATCAGAACCTGAATATGCCCTTTTCCCCTCAAACAGGTGCTATTTAGCACACCAGATCCTGACGCATTGGCTCATGAGGTTTATCCACAAACTCCAAAACAGTATGTTGCAAATATATATTGGCGTGATTTCAATGTTCTTTTTTACCTCCTCACTTTGTAGGGATATAAACACAATCTTTATCCTTTCCCTATTTACCAACAAGGGTGTTACGACAACATGATGTTTTTTAACATCAGACCAGAAAACTTCTTCATCAAGTGTGTATACTTTATGTTGTGTGTCAGTGTGTCTAGTGTGTTCTTTTTATAATGAAAAACTTTTTCTTCACTATAAGCACTGTAGTACAGCTATAGTCTGTCACCTGTAACCGCTGGACATTTTACCATTGGAGTTGGAAAGAGAGACCACCTGAAAAACATTTTTTGTCTACTTTCCTTTACAGGTTGATTGAAAGACAACGTTCTTTTAATTTTTGATAGGCACATAATAGGCACTATTAATATTTCTTCCTCACTTTTATTAGGAAATTTCTAGTATCAGTTAGAGAAAAGTGAGTAAGGTGGGGATTTGTGCACCCCGTCCGGAAGAAGGTGCTTTTGGCACCGAAACATGTCGACGCTCACAAAAAGGAGATAACGCACATTGTCAGCGTAGAGACCTCCTACCCTCTTTTTTAACAGCACCAGCCCGGGGGCTTAATAAATAATTTTTAGTCACCCCACGAGCCAGGTTCTTTTTAACTTTCACCATTCCTCAAACCCCACCAAACACTCACATCCAAAAAAAACCCACCTACACCAACATCACACATAGTCTTATACAAGTGCTCCCGCGTCTTCGTAGGTCGCAGCACGCCGTACCCCGTAGAGAGGTACGATGGCCCGTTGATGAGGCATGACACCAAGGGGCCTGTTGGTGTGTGAGGGGACCTAAAAACATAAAGGTGTTCCCCACTGCGGAGGTAACACCCTCATTTCCAAGGAGTGGATTCTAACTGTTTATTTATGGTTACTAATCTGACCTTGTTCAGGTATCTCCTGAATTTGACTTTGATTTGATTCACCTTCTTCCTGAACACATTTTTCTACTCCTATCTGGTCCTGCTCAAGCTCTTCAAACCCTTGATTTTCTTCTGCCTGAGCTCTCGCCCTATTACCTATCTGTCCTTCCTCAGACTCTAGAGTTCTTGGTGTAGTGTCATTTGTCTCAGTATTCTGATCTTTCCTTATCTGTTCCTCCTCAGGATTACTACTGGCTTGGATTTCTGTAATCTGAGTACGTTCTTCTAGACCTATCTCGTCCTCACTATCACTCTTACTGTCTAGATAAATCTGACTTCTGGTTCTCACGTATTCTGCAGGTATCTCAACTACTGGAATCCAATCATCTTGATTGGTGCTTGGTTGTTCCTCTTCAGCTACTTCAGGATTGATATCTTGAGACCCCTCAGCTGCACAACCTTCAGCTTCAGTTCCATCAGGTTGAGTCACTCTTTTTGTGTGACTGGCATGGATCCAGTGTGGAACTCCTTCGTACTTTACAGCTGTGGTGGTAACCAGAATTGCTTGTCGTGGTTTTCCCCACCTCGGTGCAAGGCAAGATTTTCGAGTATGTTTCTTTAGTACTACCCAGTCACCTGGGTTCAGGTCATGTGCTGGAGTTGCTTGTCTGGCGACAGCGTCTTCCCCAACCTGGTGAGAGATAGAACGCACTTGGTCAGCCAGTTCTTTGCAGTACTCCAGTACTAAATCATCAGATATATTTGTCAGCTTGTGTCCTGGCACCCTTGCTTGCCTCATTGCTCTTCCCATTAGTATTTCACGAGGACTCAAGCCTGTGTTCCGGTCTGGAATACTTCTGAGTCCCATCAGAACAAGAGTTAAAGCATCTGGCCACTCTAATCGGGTAGATTCATACATCTTTCCCAATCTTGACTTGATTGTGCCATTCAGTTGCACTCCAGAAGCCTCTGGGCGGTATGCACAGTGTCGTTTTTTTTTAACATTGAATGCTTCACAGATTAGGCCAATTATTTCATTATTAAAATGGCAGCCTCTGTCTGATTCAATCGTTACTGGAAAACTGAAACGTGGTAAGAGTTCTCTGAGTAGGAGTTTGGCTACAGTGATGCTATCATTCCTACGTGTGGGGTAAGCTGCCACCCATTTTGAAAATAGGCAGACAATGACAAAAATGTATTTTAGTCCTTGACAAGGGGGTAACTGAATGAAATCAATCTGCAATCGTATGAAGGGACCCTCTGCCTTCCCAATTTTTCCTGGTAACACTACAGTTTTCTTTTCAGGATTCATTTGTTGAGAAATTAAAGATCTATGGCAAAGTGCTTCTGCTATGTTCCTGAATCTCAGTGAAACATCCCAGCCATAGGAGCAAGCAAACAGTCTGGTAACACAGGCCTACCATCAAGGTAAACAATGACACCATCTTCAACCCTTCTCTGACAACCTATCTTTCTCCACTCTTACTTTTCAAGTCTCTCACTTCTTCCCACATTCTCACACCTTAAAGCAGAGGTCTTCAAACTTTTTGATGCCGAGACCCCCTTGTAAAACCTTTTTAGGCGTAAGGACCCCCTTCCGACAAAAGTTTCTAGAAACTGGTACTCCTCATCATCAACAACTATCTACAACCATAAATGCGCCTGTTAGACCTCATCACATACATCCATCCATCATTCGTCCACCCACACTTTCACACATCCATCCATCCATCCTTCATCCATCCACCTTTCATCCTTCCAACCATCTATCCTTCACCTGTTCACCCTTTCATCCTTCCATCCATACATTAATCCTTCATCCATACAGCCATCCTTCATCCATCCACCCTTTCATCCTTCCATCCATACAGCCATCCTTCATCCACCCACCCTTTCATCTATTCATCCATTCACCCATCATTCATCCACCCACCTTTTCACACATCCATCCATCCATCATTCATCCATGCAACCTTTTATCCATCCATACATCTATCCTTCATCCATCTACCTTTTCATCAATCCATACATACATCCTTCATTCATCCACCCTTTCATCCTTTCATCCATACATTAATCCTTCATCCATCCACCCTTTCATCCTTCCATCCATACAGCCATCCTTCTTCCACCCACCCTTTCATCTATTCATCCATTCACCCAAAATTCATCCACCCACCTTTTCACACATCCATCCATCCATCATTCATCCATGCAACCTTTTATCCATCCATACATCCATCCTTCATCCATCTACCTTTTCATCAATCCATACATACATCCTTCATTCATCCACCCTTTTGTCCATCCACCCTTCATCCATCCACCCATCCATTCAGCATTCATCCACCCACCTTTTCACACATCCATCCATCCTTCATACATGCAACCTTTTATCCATCCATACATCCATCCTTCATCCATCCACCCTTTCATCCTTCCATCCATCTATTCTTCACCCGTTCACCCTTTCATCCTTCCATCCATACATTAATCCTTTATCCATCCACCCTTTCATCCTTCCATCCATACAGCCATCCTTCATCCACCAACCCTTTCATCTATCCATCCATTCACCCATCATTCATCCACCCACCTTTTCACACATCCATCCATCCATCATTTATCCATGCAACCTTTTATCCATCCATACATCCATCCTTCATCCATCTACCTTTTCATCAATCCATCCATCCATACATCCTTCATTCGTCCCCCCTTTCGTCCATCCATCCTTCATCCATCCACCCTTTCATCGATCCATCCACTCATCATTCATCCACCCACCTTTTCACACATCCATCCATCCTTCATACATGCAACCTTTTATCCATCCATACATCCATCCTTCATCCATCTACCCTTTCATCCTTCCTTCCATCCATACATACATCTTTCATCCATCCATCCATTCATCCTTCATCCATCCGCCCTTTCATCCTTACATCCATCCATCCTCCGTCCACCCTTTCATCCTGCCATCCGTCCATCCATACAGCCATCCACCCTTTCATCCATACATTCATCCTTTCATCCATCCACCTTTTCATCCATCCATCCATCATTCATTCACCCACCTTTTCTGTGCCTCTCTCATGGGGGTTGGTCAGTATCTCTGTGTCGTCTTCCTTCTTCTTCCTCTCTCATGGGAGGGCATCTCTGTGCCTCCCTGCTGGGGGCGGGGGTCGGGGGGTGGCAGACAGGCTGTAACAACATCTCACCATGAAGAACAGACTATCGGGCATATTTCTCCCGCGCAGGCACCAGGCACCAGGTATGAGGGCTCGTGGGACTTGAACCAATGAGGACCTTTCTCGTGCTTTACTGGCGGGACCCACAGCTCCAGGCACGCAACGCCCTTTGAACTCAAAGGGCTACAGCCTCCTCCCCCAGCCACCCCACCCCACCCCTCCCAACCCCTCGTGTATGTGAGCCCGGCTGAAACAGCTTCACTGGACACACACAAAGCCACACCCAAGTACTTCACAGGTCTTTAAAAGACCTTTTACTTGTTAATGAGGCTTTGATTTTTTTCACCCCTCGGTGAGAATTAGGCCTCCGCCGTGAGCACCCTCAATCAGCCCGGTGCCACTAAGGCAAACTGACAGAATCTGTTCTGCGACCCCCTTCCCAGGACTCCACGACCCCCCTGGGGGTCGGGCCCCACAGATTGAAGACCTCTGCCTTAAAGCAACATAAGTTGGCAGCTGTTTCCACCCACTTCAATTTTCTTGTTTACAGCCTTTTTAAATTTGGCACAATGTTGGGCTAACTGGTCAGCATATCGGTTACCAGCTGTCACATTGTCATTTCCAGATTGATGAGCAGCACACATGACCACAGCCACTTCTTTTGGCAATTGGATTGCTTCAAGCAAATCTTTTACATAATGACCATTTTTAATAGGAGTACCTGAAGACGTCAGAAACTCCCTTTGCATCCATAATTGGCCATAGTCGTGCACAACTCCGTAACCATACTGGCTATCAGTGTATATGGTTACTTTCCAATTTTTCCCAAATTTGCAGGTTTTTGTCAATGCAATCAATTCGGCTACTTGTGCAGACTTGACTCCAGGTAAATAGGATGCTTCAATTGGACCCCCTAACGTGCACACTGCATAGGCAGCACTCAAACCTCCTTCCTCATGTCTCTTACGTGAGCCATCTACAAATAGCTCATATTCAGAATCAATTAACGGCTCTTCTGTTATGTCAGGACGTGGTTTTGTACTGTATACAGTTAAGTCGATACAATCATGTTCGACTTCTCCCTTCACTTCTGCAAGTGTGAATCAGGTAATAGTGTTGCTGGGTTCAGAATATTACACCTAGCAATGGTTACATTTCCTGCACCTACAAGGATTCGCTCATACTTAGTCAGCCGACTAGGAGTGAGATACTGAATCTTGGTCCTTGTTACCAAAATCACAACTGCGTGAGGAACATACACGGTCACGGGATGTCCCATAATAATGGACTCTTTTTGCTCAAGGCTCATGCAGTTTGCAGCTACTGCTTTTAGGCATCCGGGAAATGCAGATGCCACTGGGTCTAATGTGGAAGAAAAATATGCCACAGGACGTCTCATCAGACCGTGAGTTTGGGTCAAGACTGAAAGTGCACAATTATCTTGTGTGTCACAGAATAGTGAAAAATCCTTTGAATAGGCAGGCATCCCTAATGCTGGAGCTGTACACAGATATTCTCGTAATTTTAAGAAAGCAGTCATGCTTTCGTCATCCCATTCTACTGAGTCTTTTGCTCTTTTCTTTGTCATTTGTATCAATGGCTTTGCTAGAACTGCAAATTCCACAATCCACTGCCTGCAGTAACCTACAACTCCGAGAAACATTCTGATCTCTTTCTGAGTTTGAGGTAGATTCATGTTTTTGATTATTCAGATTCTTTCTAAAGTAACCCTTCTGACACCTCTTTCTATCTGGTGCCCCAGATATTTCACTGATGTGGTACAAAACTGTAATTTCTCAGGTGACACTTTATGCCCTCCTTCACCCAAATGATTCAGCAAGGCAATGCTATCTACAACACAGTCATTTCGAGTTTTAGACGCCACCAATAGGTCATCTATATACTGGACCCGTACTGACTGTCCGGACAGCACCAAAGATTCAAGGCACTTGTTCAAAATCTGATAAAAAATCGATGGAGGAGGAGGAGCCAAGCCAGCGACCAAGATGGCCGCATAGACGCTCGGCTCCGCGAGCCCTCTCGCCCCGCGCATACATCCTGGTGATTATCCAGTGCCGTAACAGCATATTTAAGTAGGCGAAGGAGAGCTTTCACTTACCGTCTGCTCCTGAGGCTTCTACGTGCGGCAGATCCGGAGAGATGTCCCCGACTGTTTTGAGGCCTTCGCAGTGCTGAGACCGGGGAGTCGCGTGAGAGGAGCAGCCGGCCGCGACTGCGCCTACAGCGGCCACTGGTGGAGGTGATGAGTCGGCCGGAGGGTGCCGGTGAATTGATGGGCCGATGGCAACAGTGACGACCCGGTCCACCTAGCGGAGTGCCTTGTGGGGCTGAGTGGCAAAGCAGGGTCGAGGGGAGTGCGTGATATCTGGCCCCCCCTTCCCGGTTCTCTATCCGGGCATACTCAAGGATTGTCCCCGGAATTGGCAGGCGGCTCCCGGGGAGCGGCAGAGTTTTGTTTAGCCCTTCGGTGACTCTTCTCCGGGGAGCCTGCCTTGCATTCCTGAGTCCCGGCTGTGGATCCTTTAGCGCCCTGATTCGAGGCCTGGTCCCTGAGGTGAGGTGTAGAAGGACGAGGCCGGATCTGCTAAGATGGCGGCTGGCGCCCTCTTCAGTGGACCATATCCAGGTCGAACAGCTGCCGTGCGGTTGAGATCAGGGGGCTGGCGGCGTGAGAAGGAGCCCACGTCCAAAGATGTATTGGCTGCTCTAACGACCCTGCATGATACCCTGATATGTAAGGCAGGGACTTGGGAAGAAGGATGGGCGCCATTGTTGTCCCGCCGTTCCACTTGGGCACAGTTCGATCTCAATGGAGTGCCGACGTGCCCGCCTCTATGTTCATGAAGAGTGCTCCAGCTACGCCTCGGTTCCCGGAGACGTTGAAAGACCTGGCTCATGTGATCGCCCCGGACAGCTCTGTTGAACATGCGAGTGTCTCTTTGGGGCACCTGTCTACTTGGCGGTCGGGGAAACAACGCCGACCCATTTCTTGGACTGCCCCGGCGACGTCTCGGCGCTTGCCGGATTGTGTGACTCTCCCTCCTTGGATGGTGAGACTGTGTTCGGACTTGGTGATGTTTCCGGGATCAATATCGACACAAACGGACTTCCACCATACATGTTCGGATGGGTTTGAGCTGCTGAAATCCTATGAAGCGATAACTCGGCCTGGCCCGCCCTGATCACCTGGACCCTCCACACCGCTCTGTATACCGATTGATAAGTGGACATATGTTGGTTTCGTTGATAGACAAGGCCAGGGATGATGTCGTCCAGAGTCTAGGGGACTTATTGTTGGCTGACGGTGCTTGGGGGACATTCGGCCGGGATTATATTGCAGGTGTGGTCGGTGATTGATGTTCTCAATGGATATTTTGATCTTGCTTTTAGGATGTCTCCTGGGCGCAGGGGTGAGGGGCGGGGCCGGGTGGCAAGATCGAGGGCCCTCCTCCACTTATTTCTTCTCTTTCTCTTTCTCCTCTTTCTCTATATTTCGGGTCTCCATTAGGGCGACAGGCACGCTGCTGGGGGGGGGGGGGGGATTGGGTAGGCAGTGGCCTTCTGCAGGGGTGCAGGGTGGGGGGTAGGGGGATGGGGTTTGTCAATTTGTCCATTATTTGTTTCTATGGCCCTTTAGTCTTTTCTCCCTTCTTTAGTGTCGTCGTTCTTCATGTCTCCTGCAATATGTTTTGTTGTTGAGGGGTGAGACTCGGTTTTGTTACGTACTGGGTTTGTGCTTACATTTATCCTGACTTTCGTACCTTACCCCAATACTCCTTTTGTATTTGTAATATTTGCGGATATCCTGATTCGTGCTTGTTATTGTAGGACCATGTACCACCGTATGGCACTATTTTTAGTTTCTCCTTATTGTAAAATGAACCTTCATAATCCTGAATTCCGGCCTGCACGCTTGAACATGAATCATGTCCTGGGCATTTGTATGACCCCGGTTTTCGAACTGTTATAACTTTCCACGCTGCTCTGCAGTATTTATGCTTTGACTAGCGGCCGGCCGGGGTGGTTGTAGGCCCATACTTGTAATTGCTTGAAGTAATAATAAAGGTTCTCAAAAAAAAAAAAATCGATGGACTCTCTGTTTACCCCTGAGGAACGCAGTTCCAGACGTACACATGACTGTCAAATTCAAAAGAGAAAAGAAATTTGCTATCTGGGCGCAATGGAAATGAGAAAAATGCTTGACAAAGATTGATTACGGTGAACCATCCAGCTTCCCACGGTATCTGATACAGAATCACTGCAGGATTTGGCACAACTGGACAGCACAAGACAACAATTATATTGATTTTCGAAGATATTGTATGACCCTTTACTTGCCACTTGGCTTCTTTATGCCAATTATGGGCCGAATTACATGAACTGCTCATTATTTCTTGTAAAATGCCTGCTTCAACCAAACGCTTTATTTCTGCTGCAACACCTGCTTTTATTTCTGGGCTCATTTTGTACTGTCGAGTATTTGGGTAAACTGCACCTTCTTTTACTGTCACTTTTATTGGATCGACATTTGCTATTAATCCTACATCTTTTCCAGTAAAATCCCATACCTTAGGATTTACAGTCTGTTCTAATTCTTCTGGTAAGTCTTCTATAGTTAACTTTTTATTCTCTGTTTCTTGTTTTGCTAACATTAGTTTATAAACTCCGTCTTCGTCTGGGGTTTGAATTTCAACACCACTCGGGGTGCAAAAGATGGTGCAATTCATTTTGCACAACAAGTCTCTACCAATAATGGGGGACTAATCAAGGACCGACATGGGACAACTCAAGGCACTGCCTAATGTATTTTATTAAATGTCCGTTCCATGGGAAAACACAAATACGAAGTGGAGGATATGATTTAGGCTTCCTCCCCAGACATATTATTCCTGACGGAAACATGGACGGACAATACCGCTGCTCTCGACTGGAACATTGCAGTGCCAGAGGGATATGCAATCCTATCACAAGATAGAGAAAAGGGTCGTGGTGAGGGAATAGCTATCATATACCGGGAGCATTTTAAGATACGGACAGAATCCATATCAGTCTTGCCGGCAGAAGCATTACGTTTTTGTATTAAACTAAATAATGCTACGTCATTTCAGGGATTCTTGGTATACCGCCCGCCTGGGCCTAGGCAAGCCTTTACTCAAGCCTTGCAGACACTGTTGGAGTTCTGTACATACACCTTGTCTCTCACTATTCTGGGAGACTTTAATTATCACCTAGAACTGTCAGATAACTCAGAATCTGCCAAATTGCTAGATACTTTGGAGGCGTATGTTTCGGACAATTAGTTACTGGACCGACCCATAAGGCACTCCATATCTTAGATGGCATTTGCACAAATAATCCCGATCTTGAGTTGGGGGACATATTGCCCTTGACCTGGATGGATCATAAGGCCATCTATTTCACTATCAGAACCACAAATCTTGTTCGAGAGCCCGTTACCAAATCTGGTAAAGTAAAGGTTCGGGGCTGGAAAAAGGTTCAGGGTAGTGACTTTGAGATAGCGTTGGACATGGGCCCTGACTTGTCCTCTTTGGACAATGATGCTGCGGCATCCCCGTTCAATGAATGGATTGAGGCGGCGGCTAAGCAGGTAGCCCCTGAGAAAGAGCGAACTGGAAAGAGGCCAAGGATATCCTCTCCTTGGTACAGTCCTCAGCTCAAAGCTCTAAAGGTGGAATGCAGGAGAGCGGAAAGTCGGTGGAGACAAGATTACAGTAAAACAATTTATAACCATGCATTGCAGAAATATAAGAATGAGATATTCGTTTCTAAGGAGCATTACTTTACTACCAAAATCAGAGACGCGGTCAACTCTAATAAAGAACTTTTTAGAGTGGTCAACTTTTTGGCAAAACCTCAGCAGAAAAATGCTTTTAAGGCAGACCAGAAGATGTGTAACAATTTGGCCCTTTTCGTTCAAAACAAGGTGCAAGTGATATATGAGCACCTTTTAAATGCACAGGGATCCCAGGATGTCAACAGACATAATGAAGAGGATGATCGGCTGCTGACGCAGTGCAAGTTATCCTGTTTCCCAGAAATGGCAGAGGAGGAGGTGCAAAAGCTGCTCCTCTCTATAAAATCAGGCTCTCCCAGAGACCCTTGCCCCCTGCTATTATGCATCTAGCCCCTAAGAAGATTTGTGAAAAGCTGACGCCCCTCATTAATCAAGTACTGACAACAGGATCATATCCGGCTCGGTGGAAACAAGTGGCCGTTAGGCCCTTGCTTAAAAAACCCAACCTGAATCCGGAGGTACTAAAGAACTACCGTCCGATTGCAGGATTACCCATGGTGGCGAAGGTCATCGAGAAATCACTGAACAAAGTGCTGAGTGACTATTTAAATTCTTACAAGTTGCTAGACTCAACCCAACATGGCTTTCGCGCATGTCATTCCACCGAATCGGCCTTGATTGTTGTACCTGAGGAAATTCGGAGGGTGGTTGACGAGGGGAGCAGGGCGGTCCTCATACTCCTAGACCTATCGGCAGCATTTGACACCGTGAATCACACAGTGTTAGTGCAGCGGCTGAAGGATCTGGGGGTTAAGGACACCGCCCTTGCCTTGCTCGCCTCCTTTTTGGAGGATAGGGAAAAAAAATTGGTTTGGGATGGACTGGAGTCTAAGAGTTTTCATCTTCCATGCGGGGTCCCACAGGGATCATCTTTATCCCCCACACTGTTTAACGTCTATGTCACTCCGTTAGCGAGGCTCATCAGAAGACATGGTTTCGCATTGGTATATTATGCTGATGACTCACAGCTTGTTATTTCCATCTGCAAGCAGCCTGAGGTCACAGCTGTTAAATTCCACGCCTGCCTATCCGAGATCATCATCTGGAATAACCACAATTTTCTGAAGATTAATACAGACAAAACGGAGGTGATAGAATTTGGAGGGGGGTCCTCCGTATGGAATGACTCATGGTGGCCAGTCGAGGCTGGGACATGTCTGGTTCCTGTCTCTGAGGTTAGGAACCTGGGGGTCATCTTCGATGATAAGTTACATTTCTCAGCCCAGGTCAATAATTTGACATTGTCCTGTTTCTTTCTCCTAAAAAACCTAAGAAAGATTTTCCCATTCGTCTCACTTGACCTCCAGAAGACGGTGATGGTGAATCTTTTTCTCTCCAAATTAGATTACTGCAATGCCCTGTTTATGGCCTTAGATAAAACGCAGATGGGAAAGCTCCAGTCTCTTCAGAATGCAGCAGCAATGTTGCTTCTGAACATCCCAAGGGGTTGCCCAACCTCGGCTGTCATTAAATCATTGCATTGGCTTCCAGTACAGCAGTGTGTTGATTTTAAGGCCTTGTGCCTGGTTCATAAGGCACTTTATGGAGGAGGTGCCGATGAAGTCTCTAAATTATTCACGCCCTATGTTCCCTCACGTCATCTGAGATCAACTAAGCTAGGGCTACTTAAGACGTTCCAGGTTAAACAGGCCAGATGGGGAGGTAGGACACTATCCAACGGGGCAGTACACCTGTGGAATAGACTACCTCTGGATATGAGATTCCAACCGGATATGAGGCTGTTTAGGAAGAACATGAAGACGCTTCTTTTTGTAACTTAGGCTGGCATAAGCTATGGTTTTTGGATCTGTATTCACATACACCAGCGCCAAGACGCCACGGCAATCGAGCGCTTTATAAACCTTTATCCTATCCTATCCTATCCTAACAGGTTCACTGGACTTGAATCACACACAACAAATCTATGCACTTCCTTAAAATTACCTATTCTAACTTCCATTGGTTCAGTGACTGGGGTACTAATTTGTTTATTAGAAACGCCCACTACTTGGATCGCTTCTCCCGAGAGGGGTAGGTTTGGAACGTCTGCTGTTCTTACAGTAGAACGGGTAGCACCAGTGTCCAATAGAAAGGTGACATCCTTTCTTTCAACCTTTTCTTCAGTGTATGGACCTGACTGATCTACCGGCAAGGAGGCGCCAGGTACGCACTCCTCGTCCTCCCCTCTCAGGCACCGTCAGTATGTGTCCTCACTAAGAAACGTATCACTCAAAAGAAATTGTGATGTTGCTGTGTCTCTCCTTTCACTTCCCTCCCAATTTGTGGTATCCACAATCCGATGTGCTTTGCTCCTAAAATTTGGCAGAGGTGCAAGGGGTAACTGGTTTTGTATTACCTGCTGCTGTTGTTTCCGTGGTACCTCATTCTGCGTCTGTGGATTTAAATCATTATTTTGCATGTTACCATTTTGCACAGCCTTGCACTCGTTCTTCCACTGCTCCAACTTGCCACACCCGTGACAAGGAAATTTCTTTTTGGCTTCTTCTTTATTGAATTTACCCCTTGGCTTACCCCCATTTCCATCACCCTGAGTCTGGTTATTGTTCATTTGGCTTTACTGGAGTTCCTGTTGCTCTGCTAATTTCACTTGTGCCCACATTGCCTTTTCGTTTGATTCTTTTAGTTTATTGTAGAGTTCATCTTCACAATATTTTGCATATTTAAGGATTTCATCAATCGGCTTGGCCTGCTAGCAAATGTTATGGTCTTTAATCCATTGCGAAATTTCTGGCCTTAATCCTGACGCAAACCGATAGATGAAATGCTTAATGTCTTTCATATCGATATTATCTAAACCACTATACTGTTTGAATACTTGTAACACGTTCATAATATGCATGCACAGATTCATCTTTATTCTGAGTGGTTCTATCTATCCTAGTCCAATCTGTCTCTTTTGCATGCACCTTCCCTTTGAGGTAGAGTATTACCTAGTTGTACTTTTTCATAACCTCATCAGATGGTGCCACTGTCTTCGGATCTCTAGGATACTCATCACTAGGCCAATCAATAGCAATTTTACATTCTGTCCACAAATCTACAGGAACAACAATGTCAAATAGTCCCATCTAAATATTTCAAAAGACATTTTGAAACCTTCACAAATCTCTCAACTTGTCTTTACCACTCTACAGGTTTCTCGCGAAGTTTGGGAAAATCATTTGTAAATGACAAAATATCCTGTCGGGACCATGGGACATGTACATAACTTCCACCTAGTACTTCTCTCATGGGACATAACCTTTCCACCTTGTTTGCTTCTTTTAACACATATTCAGATGCAATTTGTTTGGATCGGGCCTCTTCTTTTTTCTTTGCCCACCTAGTTTTCCATTTTTCTATGTCGCCCCATTTTTGCAATAATGTCATAAGCTCCCTGATCTGTACCTTTCTACCTGACACATTAATATTTTCCAAAACTTTGTCAGAAAATTCAGCTCGATATAGTTTCTGTAATACTTTAGATTTGCCAATGTCAATTCCCATGTTAGCTGTCATATCCACTAATTTTTCATGAAACACTCTTGTATTTCTAGTAATACTTTAGCATATGAACAACAATTCATCTTCACTGAATGTATTAAATCTGTCCATTCCCATATTACCAGCGATCATTTCTTCTAATAAGACTCTTAATTTAAATATATCCAATACTTTTGGCTGTGACTTTGGCTTCTCTATTTCTCGTGTCCATCTCTCTATTTCTTCTGGGGTTACCACTGTGGCATTTCTTGTACCTGAGGATGTCTCCATTTGTACTTCTCTCTGGTTCTCTTATGGGCAAATCCATCAGGGAAATCACTGACTCACATTCACTCGCTTGATCATCAATTATTAAGGGTTCTTTTCTTGGCTGAACTACAGGTGTAGTCAGAACGGGAGTTTTAGGACTAGCCTGCTTATCTCCGTACAAAGGAACAACTGGGCCAATAGTTACCGGAATTGTTAGGGCTTCAGGACTTGTATTTAATTGGGAAATTTTCTGAATCAACTCACTTCTCTGTTTATTTAATGCTTCTCTTTCCCTGTCTTGCAGTACTTTTTCCAACGAAGACTCATGTACCACTTGTGGAATTAAAGGTGGTTTCAGAAACTGAGATTTTGGATTAACTGTGCTTGGTTCCTCATTATAAGGTGGTGGTGGATTTTTCATTAACAAATCCTCCAAATGATCATCATCCGATTCACCACTAGTCATTAAATGTTTTGTTTTCTCAGTCCTTTTACTTCCAGTGGGTTCTTCTAAAGTTAATACAGGATACAACCCTTCCACTAACATAGACTGTCTCCATTGTTTCATTAATTTATCTCTTGTCTCTTTTGGAAATCGGGGATAAAACTTACTCCAATTACCATTACTTCTGGGTCTATCTCGCTCGAAAGCCTCAGCTTCCCATTCCTCCAATGCCTCATACTGCGTTAATCTAGGTCTGGGATCTAATTCATTCATGCGAGTTCTCTAATTGTACAAATTTCTGCCATTAAACGTACCATTTTCTAGAAATGCTAAAACACCATCATGTTTTGTGTACTCCATCCAATTCTCTAACCACACACAAGTGTGATATCCCCTTTCGACCATCATGTATGATGCGGGGGTATTTGGTGGTGGAATAATAATCCCTTCTCTTGTTTTAATTGCTTTATCTTTTTTTAAATAATTCTTAATTCTTTTAATGAATGACATTTTCCTCTTTCCTCCGTACATGATAAAAGGTCTTCCTCTTATATGCTGTTCTTGTGCAAACCATAAATATCTCCTAACGGGTCTATTTCTTACAAGCGGACCTATATGCCACATATATTTTGAACGCAAATCTTCTGGATATTCTCAATTTGTTTACAAATTATTTCCAATACCAGCGCGTCTTTTATTTTTCGGTGACCAATCAAAATTTAGAATTCAAATAAATCCGACCAATAGTTGTGCTGCTCGTGAGACTAGTTCTCATGCTCCTGTTCTCGCCCCTCCTTTACAATTATTACCTCAGCTACACACCCGCTGTCTCAACCAATACCAGCGCGGCACTGAGTGACATCAGCGCAGCTCCGCAACTGTCTTCCTCCTTTGCAAGGTAATACGAAAACATAATTTCTTTCACTTTTAATGCAGATTTAATTATTCAACAACGTAAAAACATTTGCCACTGTACCTGAGTGACTAAATCAAAGGAAAGATATACTTCACTCACTACGAGTAAATCCCTTCTGCTTACTCTTCATATACTACGAGTAGAGCCCTTCCGTCTACCCTTCACGCAAGCATTAGAGAACCTGCTACTCCTTTAGACATATCCCTTCTGGGATATACTAAAGCCAAAGTTTCACCAACGAACCCCTTTGCTATCAATCAAGCTCAGACGAACCTGCTACTCCTTTCGTTTGACCCTTTCTAGGTGATATCACACAAAAAGTTTTGCTAGCGAACTCTTTGCTATCATTTATTCACACATTCATACAGAAAATCCCTAAATAGTGCTTCCGGTTTTACTTAACCATGCACCTATTTCTTACAGGTAAGTGACCTCACTGCAGTGTGGCTTCCATTTACCCCCCGCTATTCTGCCCACCGGTATTCCAGACAAAACATATAACAGGTACGAACAATTTTGGTTAATATATAATCAATAATACGATTTCAAATATGCAAAAATATTTTTCATTAACTAGCTAACTATAACTACCTACCTATCTTAACTAAACCCTAACCTTACCTCTGCTACATAAATAAACTGATAGAACGCAGGTTCACCTGCCCGTTATTTACCATACTCACCTAGACCCATAAAATATATATATATCCAATTTGAACAGGTAAAACCGACACTCATATCAAATTTTGTTTTAACCATTCAGGATCTATACCATTGGACTTACCAATCCTAGTCACCGGTACCTGAAAACCTAATGGATCAGGGTGTTAGCGTAATTGGTAGAAATTGAACATTTGCACTCATAAAATAACCACAACTCAGGAAAGGTTTAAACTCTATCTAAAATCTTTAAAATGTCATAATCCAAGCATTGAATATTACAAAATTTTCAATTAGGAAAATAATGATTAAAATGAAAATATGCAGAGTTTTTATAAAGCAGTCTTTACACATTTGACAAGAGGGTGGGAAGAGAGAAGGAAACAGGACAATGACAATAGCCACATTAAATATTTACCTAGAATGGTGTGACGAACTAACCCTGGCCACGGGTCAGTTTAAAGGACAGAACCCCGAAAGTGCAGACACCATAAAGGCAGGCAGGTGCAGATCGGAATCAGGACAGGTAAAGCCAAATTGGATCAGGCAGGACCACCAAGGGCTAAGACCACCACCCGCAGTTAAAGTTGCAACGCCTGCGTTACTCCCTCTCTTCAGCTAACAGCCAGAACCCGGTAAAAGTTATTGATTTCTCCGACAAAGTGCTTCGCCAGCACTTCAGCTCTAAAACCCCGATCTGTGTTTCGAACCTTCTGACAGAGGGCTCCGCAAGCACCTCTGCTCCTGATCACCTATTGAGTGCGTTGGGTCAGTGACAGGTCAGCTATTCGGAAAAAGTCGGACAAATTAACTAACTAAGTCTACCCTAGTCATACTATTTTCCAGGTCAGTGTACCACCCCCCAATGTTGCAAGTGTAAGGATCCCCAATTTTGATTAGCCAAAAGAATGAGGAGAGGTCATCACACCATACCAAAATGAAACTTTTTAGAATGAATATTAATGTTTGCGTTCCCGCCCATCAATTTTATTTTCCCATGCACTTTTATTCCACCCGGCAGTGAATGTATCAATAATGATTACAATGTAGTCCATATTTTAGTTCAGCTTCCTTCACAGGGGTCAGGAGTTGACGTTCTCATGAACATCTTCTAGCAAGTCAGGAGTTAGCCGAGTTTCAAAGGTCAGTGCTTCATGGACTTGAGCTTTTCTGCGCAGTCGCAGTTCCTCCAAAAATGGAGTTCAGAAATATATGTCAGGCCCAAAGTTTGATACATATGCGAAATAGAAAAGAAACAGTTTTAGAACAAAGAATAACTGAATGTACTGTATACCACTTATCTCTACTCTATTCTCATTACTTTATTTTTACTATTGCGTTAGAAATTAGGCAGAACGAACAGCTTAGCAAAAGCAGCAGTGCAAGCTTCATGCATGCTATAACACAGAGCAGCCATCTTAGTTTTAATGCGAAGAAGCAAAAGATTCCCTCCAAAGCAAAGAGTACGTCTGACTATTTTATTGCAAGCGGATTAACATTAGTAAAAGCACATATGCAAGCTTCTTCTAGATACCCAATATGTTGTGAAATGCAATATTAATAAGACAAACATATTGGTTAGCGCATTAACGTTATGTTGAGAGGACTGAATTCAAGCAAGTCGCGTTACGTGCGAATCCTTGTTCCATCACCGCCTCCGGGTACACGACCGGGCACTACACTCTGCGGCTACCGCTAAGGGCAATCTCTCTCGAGGGTACTCCCTCTTGCCACCTATTGCCACCAGTGCACCTTGCCACTTGCCTGTTGCCTTGCACTGCTCCGATCCTCTTTTTCCTGAAGGTCTGATGCAAGTCTTGTGCTGGGAAACTCGTGCCTGAAAACTCAAGATGCACAAACCCTCCGTCTGCTGTTGTAGTTTTGTGGTGTTAGAAATTGTGATTGTTTTTTTTTGTCCAACACCGGCCTGCACTGCACTGGTGCTGGCGTGGGAGATTAAGTGGATTGAGCAGGTTGAGGGGAACTGAGGCTGATTGAACTGTCCCAGGCTGGGTCCAATTCCGGTCCGGGCTGTGAGACTGAGCTCTCCCCTGGTCCCCTCGTGGCCTCGACGGGTCTTTCCTGCTTTGCACTCTGCACACTGCTCTAGCCGCTTTCCCTGCTTCCTGCGCGCTATCCATAGGGACTGTGAGTGCAGCAGGAGCGGGTACGGCGAAGCAGATACACCGGAGTTTGGCGGGCGGCGTGCTCAGGGTGGGCGGTGGGCTATGCTTGACTGTGCTCGGCCCCACCCTGCTGCCTATTTCCCGCGGATGATGCAGCTGCAGCTGCGGGACTCGGAGGGGCACAATTTGGCTCGGTGATGGTGCAGGCTGCTGGCTGGAAGCCCGTGAAGACCCGTGGAGCGAGGGCGGCGGGACACAGCAACGGCAGCACACAGCAGTGGTGGTTACAGCAGCAACATATATGTCTTTCACAGGGATTAAAATTTGCCATTTGGGTTGGAGAAATGGCTAATAATGAGAAACAGTGTTTTAGGCATATATATGAGTTATAAGAAAAAAATACTGATAAACCAAGTGTAAGAGAAAAGTAGCTAAAATTATGGTTATATCTGTCCATACAGGAAGCTGTGCTGGGGACTGTTAAGGTTGAGTTGCTCACAATAACTGTTGAGTTAAATTGTTTTTAGTTTTCGCGTCATCACCATTACATTCCTTCTTCTGGCAGTTTTGGCGAATTTCCATGTTTTGTAAAGAGTCTGTTGGAAACTGTGCCCGCTTCTGGGCTCTTTATCTTTACAATTCAAGCTTGTCATCTCTCTTAAGAATAAAGAGGCTTTGTTTAAAGAGGCTGTGTTTACCAAACCCTACGTCACCGTATTATGTCAACACCCCAAAATTTTATTTGCTTTCTGGATACCTAACCAGAACAGTATTTGAGCAAATAAACTCAGGTTTCCATGAATTTCTATTAGATGGATTGGTGTTTTTGAAGTAAGATAATATTTTTTCATGCTCACCGCTGTACTTCCAATGTGTTTCACTACTCCTTGCTGCTTTGTTCTTCTCTGAGGTCCTCTGTTTGGTAGCGTGTTCAAAACCACACAATGCTTGTTTTTTTCTATTTTCATGAGAGCCCATGTAACATCCATGTGTATAGGTACACCGCAATCTGCTATAGAAATAAGGAGTGACAAGCATTATTTAATCACGTGGTAAAACAGATAGGGGAAGTTAGCTGTTCGATCAAAGATGTGTACTTAAAAGTTGCTCACTCAAATTTAAATGGATCTGCTGCCTTGGTACAGATGCCATTTTAGTTTATGCAAATAAACAAAGTAGAATCCACTAGGGATCAGAAGAGTGGTCCCTACTATGGTGGGGAGCACACAGTGTTGTTTTAGTACCCCTCACACATCAAAAGGACCCTTGGTGTCATTCTACCATCATTGGGGTCTTCGCACCCCTCTACGGAATGCGGCGTGCTGCGACCAAACGTTTATGCGGGAGCACTTTATAGTGTTAACTATGTGTGGTGGTGTGTGGGGTATAGAACGTGAGTGGTGGAGTGGTGAAAGTGATGTTAAAAAATACCTGGCTCATGGGGTTGAAAAACTTTAATTAAGCCCCCGGCTGGTATTATTAAAAACGTGCTCTGCGAGGTAGTTGTTGTGTAGTTAAGTACAGCTACTTCTCTAGTGCGTCGACATGGACATGTTTCGGAGTATCCAACTCCTTCTTCAGGACGGGAAAGCACTTAATTCCCCACCTTACTCACATGTGATATGTATTTGAAAGTGTATTATACAAAAATTAAATATATAGAAAAAGTTAAAAATTAGGTGTATGTGTGCCTAATATGTATGTTTGTCACGAAGTCCTAGCGCCCAGTTGGCGAATAAGATCAAACTTATTTTTAAAGGTTACATTGCCTCATGAGCTTTTGCGCAAAAATATTGGGGGGTCCCATCAGGCTAAGAATCAGCAATGGTCTCAAGGGAAATGCTCCCCTGTCTGCCCCTCAGCGCTGCTCCGATGATTCATCAGAGCAGCGCTGAGGGGCAGACAGACTAGGACTTTGGAACCACCAGGTTCCGCTGAAACATCATTTACAATTTTCTCAACTACTTAAAATAAAACACATAAGGGCATATTATCAAGGGGGTTTATCTCCGCTTTTTTGGCTTTAAAAGCCAAGAAAGCGGAGATAAAATTATCTCCCTATTAACTAGCTGCCGCTAACACCAGTTAGCGACAGCTAGTAGGAGATAGCGACCATCTTGGGCCCCACTTTGCATGTCAGTGATATTTATCACTAATGAGATGCAAAGTGGGCGTGCCAAGATGTTAGCGACTGAAAACAGTCGCTAACATCGCTATCTCCTATTACCAACGTTTGGAGATATTCGCGCTAAGCGGGAATATCTCCAAAAGTTAACACCTGCCCTGAGCAGTTCTTAGCCATGTTATCCAATGGGAGGTGGATAACATGGCTAAGAGCATTAGCTCGCTAATGCATGAATATCGCTGACTTTTCAGCGATATTCATGCTTTGCGGCGATTTTTACCGCATTTGCGTTAAACCTTGGTAATACCAAGGTTTATTTGCGGTAAAAATCGCCGCAGCGCAGCGGTAAATCTTTGTCTCTAACCAAGCAATAGCGATAATTATCGCTATTGCTTGGTAATATGCCCCATAGCGTCCACCGATGAATTATATGCGAAAAACAAAAGTGAGACATTACAAAAATTCAAAAAGAGAGGATACCCGGAACCCATTCTGGAATCAGCAGCTGAGAGAGCAGATAAATTACAACGTCACCACCTATTGATACCCACAAACAAGCAAGAGGAACAAAGAAGTGTATTTGTATCTAAATTCTCAACATACAGCGCTAAAATCAAGAGAACAATCAGAAATCATTGGCCATTATTGGCCCTAGAAGAAGACTTCTAGGGAATATTCTACAAACCACGAATCTTTGCGTATGAGAGAACAAGAAATTTGAAGAAACTACTCAAACAATCTAACACCCAAGAACAAGCAAAATACAATGGTAACTGTTCAGCCATCTTCAGAAGTAACATCATCAATCACCCAACTAAAGGAACGCCAATAAAATTGAAAGTATCAGGCACTTGTGATTCAAGTAACGTAATATACATGCTACGGTGCCCGTGTGGCCTATCCTATGTGGGTAAAACTCAAAGAAAAATAAAAACGCGCATTATTGAGCACAAAAACATCAGACTCAAAAATCAAAAATCAACGGTGGCAGTTCATTTTAATCAAGCTAACCACAATGTAAGTCAGTTGAAATTTTGCATTTTGGAAATGGTGGCAACCCTTCCAGGAAGAGACAACAATAACTATTTGCTAAGAAGAGAAGTATTCTGGATTAATTATTTGTACACCATACAGCCAAAGGGTCTTAATGAGCGGATGGATTTAAATTGTTTCCTTTAAATTCAGATACAGACAATTCAGAGGATATCACCAGTATTGAATTATGTACCGATTTTTGATATGTCATATAAATTATAAATGCACTGTTGATAAATGTAAAAAGGTGTTGTATACAAAATATACCCGTTGATGACATTATAGGATGATAATGTTGAGCACTACTAGAAATGGAAGATACTATCCACACATGCAGGAACATAAACGCACCAACAGAATTTTCACCTATCGCAACTCATCGTAATAATTAGTAAACAAAGCACGCAACCGACGTGGTCATGTGAGCGGGAGAAAACCATAGAGCTGGGGAGACAGCGCGTAGGGATAGAGCGGCACACGCCGAGTTAGCGAGGAGAGGAGAAGATTACCAGCATCGGGTAAGGGCACGGCTCCTAAATATCTAAAATCAGTTAATGTGATACTGATCGAGACTACAGCGGTTTACCGTACTGTTCATTTCTTCATTTACAGCCTGAAAGAAAAAGCAAATCTTTCAAGGTCAGTACGTAATGCGCGTGCATAATTAAACAATGGGTTATAAGGTGCAAGAGCAACCACGTTCACATAAGCGGTACAGCGTGGATATCAGTTCAACTACATGACAAACTAAGCACAATCATGGTATATAAGAGGCATATACACCGGGGATAAACAACGTATAACAAATACATGCATGGATAAAGTATGAGTACGAGTTGTTTGTTAATTAAGTACAACATGTTATTATGGTTTACCGAGTACTCAACAGGATGTATAATGTTTTCAGATAAAGGAAATCCCCTGAGAAAGGAAGGGCTTTACGCTTGAAATACATTGGGTCAAAATAACCATGTGAAATGAAATGCATAGAAAATGATAAATGAAGTATGAAGAATGAAAAACTTGCTAATAAGAAACGTTTGGAAATGAAAATAAAATTTGCAAACAGCATTTGAAAAAGTGGAGTAATAATTGAGTGAAAGTAAAAAGGAGTGCAAGGAAGGAGTGGTCCCTGTGACCCAGCAAACACATGTCAGAGTATTGTTATAACTAACCCTGAAAGCTCAGCAGGGTAGCCTACCTATGCACCACCGACAATTGTGAAAAGCAAACTACCAACAACAAAAACATCAAACAAAGAGTGCGTCACCACACCAAAAGTATCTGAGTCCCAGAACTATTTCATTTTGCCTATACCACTGTTTGACCTCAGCTTTAAACATGTGGTATGTGGTTTTGTCAAACACTGGTCAGTTAATTAGCATTAATTCTTCAGAACTGCAGCCTAACATATTGGCACTGACGTTCGGTTTATTTGCAGCCAACCAGGTAAAAATATACACAAATCCTATTTTATTTTTCTTTAATTATTTGCGAGCTTGACTGTAGATTGCTGAATGTTAGAATGAGCCAATGTGTGTATAAATATATGGATGAGTGAGTGCATACATGTATCACTGGGTGACGTAATGGATCAACAACAAATACAAAATAACTAGTTAGTGCATTTACCTTTAAAATGCCACACCTATTGCCTTGGCCATGGCTTGATTTTAAACGAAATATTATTTTGCCAAAGCTTTATTTCTTTTAGCAGGGACCAGGCAGCTCCACAGACATTGCTTCTAGTTTCCGAATGCTGCTTGCAGTTCATTGTATGCCGGGTGGCGTTAAATGGCCTTTAAAGCCGTTCAAATGTGCGTGGTGCCCTTGAGTTTGCCTGCATATACGCGCGCACAGGCACCCATCTTTGAATTATTTTTGGTGTAATTTGAGGGGAAAAAATCCAGTGCATCGTCCTTTGACTGTAACTCTCCTACAAGGTACTGTGTTTTCAAGTCCCACCCAGAACTATAATTTATTCTAGCCTTAAAAGTGCTGCAGTGATGTAATTCTGTCAACTGGCTGAGAAGTCCTCGCGCTGGAAGCAAGTCAAGATGGCGCGCTTCCTGTCTGCCACTTTCTCTCAAGATTCTGTTATGCGTTTCCCTGATTTACGATAACTAAATAACGAACCCGATGTGAGTATACTCGTGTAGTTAACAAGTCGAGTGTTATCTCCTCAGGATAAGTGTCAGTTTGTGGCGGGGGAGACATTCAGATCAAACACTCGGACGCGTTCATTGTTGATGCAGACGGGACAGGAACCGCAGGGGTGAGGGAGAGGGCAACATTCTGTTCTGCTTCAGTACCACCGCTGCAGTCTGAGGCACCTGCTAATGAAGCTTTAAGATTAATGAGGGAATCAGGTGAGCCCTGAGAATGGGTTGAGGATTGAGCTAGTTAATGCTTAAACATCTATTCCAATTCTAAACAGCTCTAGTAAAGAGAAAATACAGATGGAAATTCCATTAATGCGTGCCTAAGCCACCAAAGGGATTCCCACGCTGAAAAAAACACAAACAAAAACATTTAAAAAAACAGAAAGTGCTACGCGTTAAACCATGCATAAGAAGGGCTTTGTCCAGTGCGCGCTTCATAGTATAGATCGATGCCCTCCTAAACAAGCATTTGTAATGCAATCGGTCTCGCCTTTGGGATCTTACATGTATTTAGCTATGCAGCACATTAGCCTGAGTGCTGAAACATCTATTGTTCTTTAACATGGAGGGAAAGTAAGCACCAAACTGCGTGACACGCCAGGTATGGGAACACATGGGGAGAAATATTGCCTTTCAGCGGGAAATTGTGCAGTCCAAAGCTCTGTTTTTAATGTAAAAGTCAGTGATCAACATTAAGTTAAGGCGAGTGAGATAAGAGACCAGTGAAAGTCAAAGAAGGAGAGATGCCAGAGAGGCGACATTGGGAATAATAGTACAAAAGAAGGGAGCTAGTAGAGAAGACGGAATATGTGATAGATAGTACAGATTGGGAGAGCAGGTGAAGAGAAAATAAAATGATTCAGTCGGTACAGACAGATGTCAAGTATTATCTTGCATTGTAAGTGGCAGAGAAGGAATATGAGTGCGACATGCTTCACATTTTGCACCTACATTCAAAGCTTTCATCATGTTACTTTGCCTTTAGATGGAAACAGATGTTGCTCTCTGTCACTGCCTGGATTACTTACATAATTTAAAAAAATCATTTGGAAAGGTAACATCTCCTGAAATACTCCACTAGCAGAACTTTACAGGTGGAAACTCGCACAATTTGGAAGGTAAGTATCATGTAGCCTAGGTTTTTATAGCGTGGATTACTTATATAATTTAAATATGCATTTGGAAAGGGAACATCTCCCTGAATAATCCATTAGCAGAAATTCACTGGTGTAAATTGGCACACTTTTGCAAGTAGAGTATCATACAGCTTGGATTTACTCCTGTCAAGTATGCTCGTGAAGGATGCATGCAAGAAGGAAAGGAATGTTTAATGTAGAAACGTGTGAGGGCCAATATTGGTAAGCTGTGTTTGAAGGGGAAGTGTTCATCTATTCTATCACTGTGTGTGAATATGTGTTGATCGCTTATGTTTGGTGTACCTCCATTAAATGCGTGCATGTGGAGACGCGGGATGAGAAGTCATAGTTATGACAGAGAACTCTGATTACATGTAAGTAGCTTTTCCTTCTCTGTCATGTGATTCTCTCTGACATCCATACACAGTAAAATAGCAAGATAATTTACACTTAGCCCCGAAGGAGGCTACCAGAGGTTTAAGGCACATGATTGCAACAATTCCCAACAAAATAAATTGTGTTATGAGGTCTGACCCACCAACTTATCTAAGGTGCCAGCAGGCCTCAGGGCCAGTGGCAAATTTACAAACTGACTTCGAGGTTGCCGCTCTGCCAAGGTCTGTCATGGAGGTATTTCTCATTAGGGCTGCAGTAGCCACCTTCTCTCGGCTAGTATGTGCCTGTGGTAGTCTGTTAATCTTCTGGTCAGGGAATGAAGGAAGGAAAGGCAGAAACAGCAGGTGAAAAAGGCTACAGATAAACATCTACTTAAAATATTGCCCACAGAACGTATTATGTATTTATTGGTAAATCCTGGGGACATAGCTCTGTGGGTTAAAATGACTGCTGCAGAGATATATATGTGTGCATCCTGCTAATTACATGATAAAACCCTTCCAAAATTGAGTTGTGATTTTGTGAAGCAGAGATATTCGGGCTGGTGGTAAAACAGATCAGTGGGTTACTGTGCCTTCTGCAGAGACGTATGTGTTTAATCTCCAGGTTATGGGTTCTAGTAGCTCAGCGTGTTAATACAAGTGCTGCCGTGATGTATCTGTTTGTGGGCGTGTAAACTGCAGTCACAGGATTGAAACCTGATATGGATGCTAAGGGTTAAATCGCCTTCCTCGAAGACTGGTGCA
Organism: Lissotriton vulgaris; assembly: GCF_964263255.1. Lineage (NCBI taxonomy): Eukaryota > Metazoa > Chordata > Amphibia > Caudata > Salamandridae > Lissotriton > Lissotriton vulgaris. Next base: position 413,758,885 of record NC_141689.1, on the reverse strand, counting down.
GAATTTGCATGTCACAAACTCACTTTGTTAAGCAAATCAAAGTGCCAGGCCCTGCTTAGCTTGCTTAAAGTTTTAATGTGCCTCTTGCACAGATATGGTGCAACCCTTCTTCGCCGCCTTCAATACTAGGAAAGCTAAATTGGTTAATATCCATGCGGCATTAATCTGTGTTTACTCTGGAGTGGAACGTAAGTCTTTTATCCTTCTGAGGTGGGAAAAATACATATTATTGCCTTTAGTCACTGTACGATTGTTAGTGCTGTAAACTCATGGTCTAGTTTGTAAAATAAGTCAGGTTTTTGGACGCACAGAAGCCAGCAATCACCAATATTTTTGGAACCAAGATTTTGGCGTTGAAGTTGAAAAAGGAAACATTGGGGGTGGGGAGGGAAGGGGGAATAAATCAGGGGAAGGGAAAACAAAGGGCACAGGAACAGAACCTCAGTTGAATGCGTGCATGTGGAGGCTCGGGACGAGAAGTCATAGTAACTGCACTGTGTTATTGCCCTTAATGAAATGAACACATTTTTAAAACAGAAGTTTATATATTGGTGCTGTCACGCTCTGTTAGGCAGACTGCTGTTTCTGACTCAATTGTGCAGACAGCCTTTTTCTTCCAAGGACCCAGTTATCGATACTGGAGTAGGATCTCTAACAGAGGAGCTCAAAAGTGGTCAACAGGGCTCCAGCTGGCTGGCGATCGCACTTAAAAACCTGTGCGGCCAAGCTCCGACTGGACAAACACTGTGCCCCAGGCTCCCAAAACAAACACATGTAACTGGAGAACAAGAGGTCAGTAATAGAGGTTGTTTGTCACTCAACGAGCATCATTTCCGATGGGGCTCGGAGCGGCAAATGCAGGCCAGGCCGCTGGCTTTTGTGCTGAGAGCGCCTGAAGTCGGACCGGCCGATTCCGTAAATCAACAATATTGTGCAGTGCCACAAGACTTCCTCGCCACAGTAGACAGCATGCGAGGGGTCATGCATTTGGTAGTTGCTATTTCCTCCTGAAAGCAGCTCAGAAATGAAAAACTCAAAGCTGCCGCCTGCCAGCATGTCTGTCAATCGGGGCCGATCTGCATGTGAACTGAGCTTAGCCAACCGCCAGCACCAGCCGAAGGTATGCAATGAGCTACAGGATCGGGTTGTGAATTAAATATGCTCAACAATATTATTTGTACATTTTAAAAACAACGATTCACACAGAACTGAGTGAGCTGCGAGGACGAGTCTTAAAACACGCACCAGAGGCAGTCGTAGTATGATGATCTCTTGGTGATCCTGTCCAACGTTCACCGGGCGGTGCTGCATGCTATCGTATCTATTAAGGCTAGGCACCATGGGCCTGATTTATGAGGCTATGCGTCACTTTTACGCTGCCGGTGCTTCACTTTTTGCGACGCACCAGTGGCGTAAAAAATGCGCCTGTAGCACCATATTTACAAAGTGACGCATCTAGGTAGATGCGTCACTTTGTAAACCCTTGCGCCACATTATTGCTGTGCCAGGTATAATGTATGCAAGGGGGGTGTATTGACGCAAGGAAGGGTCGTAGAAGTGACGCAGTGAAATCTATGAGATTTCACTGCGTCACTTTTAGGACGCCGTTGCGTCAAAATCTTGCGCCTGCCTCACAGCAGGCGTAAGACTGACCCAGGCCCTTTCACATAGGGCTTGCCCCATGTGAAACAACGCATTGCTGGAGTTGCGTCACTTTTGTGACACACTCCAGCAATGCGTCACTTTTGCGCTTACAGATACAGCAGAAATACTGACGTACCTGTAACTCCTTGCGACATGATGCGTCATACATTAAATATGACGTATCAGGAATGTCGCAAGGAGTGCGCACTGAGAAGTGACGCATCACTGCTTTCACGCAGCAATGCGTCATTTCTCACAAATGAGGCCCCATATTTCTACAGCACAGCAGGCTGCGGGACCAGCAATAGCTAAAGACCCATAACGGCCGCACTACACTCGCCAGACTTTACTTGCTGGCAAATGGAGACACACCGACGGACTTGTGCAGTCACATGACACCATGTCACGTGAATGCCGCTGTAGCCGAGCCAGGCTGAGTCTCAGCAGCATAGCTGCGATATATAAATGCAGCAGCTAACACTCGAGGGTCCGGCACTACGACCGACAATCCTGGCCTGATGAAAACATACTTAGAACTGCAATACACAAAAGAGGGGGAAAGAAACGCAGCACGGGCACCCCGGATTCGCTATTAGTGCTTAGTCTCACCCCCTCGGCTGCCGGCAACTTTCACTTTGACTAACATGAAATGTGCAGAGTGAAGCAAATCCCCAGGGAGGGTCCGAGAAGTCACGGACTGCGGGAGGGGAGGGGGGAGCCCCAGGAAGAAAATAGTGTTAGGAGTAAAGGGGCCAGTAGCCGTGGAAGGATAAAAATGACGACATTCTCGCCATAAGGAGAGACTAACAAACCTAAAACCAATCGGAAGGCAGCATTTAGGACCTAAGCCAATGAAAAAGATGGGCGGAGAGTGGGTGGAGCTTCCACGAAGCTTCCACACTAAAGTGTATACTGCATGCCTCGCAAAGCGAACAGCTTGCGCTGCAACGCTAGGCGAGCCCTAAAAACGAATTGCCACAAGGATCCTGGAGGGCCATAATCAACTGATCCACTGACAGAAATCCGAAAAAACCTCTTCTTTGTTTTTCTTACATGCATAAGCTCATCACAAGTACATAGAAATTGAAGATCGCTGTACTTCTTTCTGGTAATTGTCACCCGTATGCGTACTTTATTATTAAACAAAAATTTCACTTTGTTAGTCATACATCTACAATAATTCCAGGCCGTTGATGCATGTCCTTAAGCCATTGTCTCACCTACTTCTCGTGCCAGGGATTCCACACCAGTGACAGACATACTAGAGGGTCATAATGAACTGTGCCACAGATAACCCAGGAACAAAACTGTTCTGGTTTGTCTTTCTTATGTACCCATCAGAAGCACATTGAAATTAAAGAGAATAGTATTCATTAAGCCTGGGTGGAGTTTGCAGAGTTTTACTCCGCCGAACTCCGCAAGTGCCAGTAAAATTTCGCCACACTCTGCAGGGTTCCTCTATTAAGTCCCACTCTTCGCACTGATTTTTGGCGTTGTAAGTTTGCCTTGCGCTGTAATAGCGCGAACGACACTATGTGTTGCGCCAGAGGGCACTGCTGCTTTCTACCGCTCGAGTAGACATTTTACTCGAGCAGCAGCTTCCTCAACACGAATAGCAGATTTCACAGTGCAAGCGATTGCGACTTGCCCCAGCCAACTGCAATTAGAAATATTGCCAGGAGGAGGTGTAGCGCCTGATTTTCTCCCACGAGCGCTCGCCAACTTACCGTTAGTGAGCCGCTTGTGAGAAAAAAACTCCAATCTGCATCACTTCGCAGAGATTTTCAGAACTCCGCCAAGAGCAGAGAGTGGCCAAAACTCTGCCGGTGGAGCGGAATTCTTCGCCCACCTACAGTATTCATTTTGGTAAAACATCACCCGCAGGCATACTTTATTATTAAACACCAACTGCACTTAGTCAGTCGTACAACTAATTTTATGGCATGTATCTGATAATTGCCGAACACATTTATTTGGAATGGTCAGACATTAGACCATGATTGAGTGAAAGTTAAAAAAGAAAGGCCATCTAAGCCTGTCTTTATTGTTTAAAATGATGCAGCAGTAATGGTATTTCTTGGCAGTTTTCACACAGTCAGGACCACCTTTTAGGTAAAAGTGCTGTCAATTGATATTCGTTTGATTTGTAGTCAAATGCCCAGTTGCTCACAGCTGCTTCAATCACCTCTAGACACTATTTATACCTGACTTGTATGCATTTTCTCTGGAAAGTGCTAAATTGTCTCTTTGAGTTAGGCAAAGGCTATATCAAATACAAAAAATGGTAGAGTGAGTAAAATCATGCCCAGGGTTTGGTGCAATTTGTTTGGTTAGGTAAAATATGCAAGTTTAAAGAATTTTCCTGAACTGCAGTTTGATTTTACATAACCTTGTTATTTATTTATGTATATATTTCAGATTTTTTATATTTGCTCGGGCCCAACTCTTAAGTGGCTTTCTATTGAAACTTTTTATATTATAGTCGAAGCATTTAGAAAGTGAGGTGCTGAACATAAAATAAATGCTATGATTTTGAGTCGAGGTGAGTCATGTGGGAACACCTAAATGCCACAGTTCTTGAGTATTTAAACTTAGTTTAGACAAGGGATCCAAACATATTTTGTGCTAAACGAACATTCAGTGCCGAGCCTGGGAGCAGTATGGGAGGCCTTCAAGGCCTTAAGACGGATAAATATATCTAAACAAGCAGAGGTGCTTCAAGCCCTCGTTGGCTTTATAGATAAATTAAAAAAGAAGTACTTGCTACAGAACTTCATCCATACTGGAAGCAAAGATACACTTAAAGAGTTTCGGGAGCTCATTGAGAAATACAATGAAACTGCAAATATGGAAGCCAGACATTTAGGGTAATATGCTATTGCAAGACACTACGGAGAGGGGGACGGGTGTGGCAGAACACTAGCCAAAATGGTCAGGCCTCAGTGGGCCTCACACAATATTACTGAAGTGGTCAGGGATATGCGTATCAGTCCTGGTCTCTTGCAAGACTTTGTCTGGATTCCCTGCATGGTATTGCTCAAAATCTGAACCCTGCAGGTTGATTGACAGCTGTTACCAAAGGTTTTGCTGTACTATTAAGTCAGTGCAATGGGACAATGTGAAGCACAGTAGACACAGCTTTTCGAATGAAGGTAAACACGCTCAGAGGTTCATAATAGCCAGATAGGGTTTAATGGGAGCATCACTGCTACAGAATTCAACCTCCAGAGCTCCGCCACTGTGCACAGACAACTGGTTTATATTCATGTCCAGGAGGACTGCTTGGCCCTCCCCAACCTCCTTATAAGCCTGTCTCTATTTCCAGGCTACACTGTAGTCCATGTGAGGAAATCTAGCAAACTTGTGAGAGTTGCAGACGTTTATTCTCAGTATGTTCTTGTTATGCTCTTTTTGTGTCCCAGGGATGTTTCTGGCTTGCAAGGATTATGTGTTTCAGCCGACTATGTGTTCTTGTCAGATTTGTGGCAACAGGTTGAGGAGAAGAGAGTATTTACAAACTGACTGGATTTTGAACAGGCATAGCTGACAATTATCGTGCTGACCTTTGTCATTTCCCGTGAAACCAAGAATACAGTTTATTGAGGTAGGGATAGGCAGAGGTACATCATGTGATTTTTCCATTATAGTAATTGACACTCAGAATAGAAATACAAACTGCAGTGGAAAAAAGTGCTCCATGTAGAGGTTGAGAAACATTTCATGAGACTAATTCAAACCAGTTGAGGAGTAGGTATGCACGATGTACGGAGAGGAACTAGATAAGTGGCATTGAGGGTAGGAATGCTCACCGTCCTATTTCAGGTACTTTGTGAATCAGAGTTATAGATAATCCACTCATCTGTTTGACTTTACTGAGTGAAAGGGTGATGTGCTGCAGTTGGCTATGTTTGGATCTGGGTAGACCTCAGAGGTTTGCCCTGGGCCTTGTCAGTGGTCAATGATGAACTGGATATGGACTATGAGGCTGAGCCTTTGAAGCTGTTCTTGGCCTATGATGGTCATATGTGTCATACAAGATAGTGCTAGAACATTAAGATGATAGACGAGATGGAAGACTGATCCTAGTCCTCAGCATCTGTAGCTATCTTTGCCTGTTGTGATGGTTCATGAGCATAGGAGACAATATATACACCCAAAGCTAAACATAGGGAAATCATTTTTTTTAATTAAAAATGTAAAATGCGTATGTAGGGACAAACAAAATGCCTTTTCAAAAAATGTCAAGCTGATATTTTGTTAGTGTACTACAATGGTCACACATAATCCCCCTAAGTTGGCACAATTGTTTTGGAGGGGGGACTTTCCACTGGGAGTGTAGCATGCAATGTCCCTAGTTAAATACTATTTACTCGGGTATCCTATAGACCAACCTACCTCCAGACTTAGCATGAGTGTTTACAACTTTTTCAGGAAGCCTTGTTTATTTTTTTGGTTAGTGCTGCCTACAGCTGTGGGGGACTAACACATTTCACATGGCAGGTAAATTCTTGGGTTGTGATATGATATGTGATATAATATATTTTATTCAACCTAATACAGTGGAAGAACAATTAGACCTAAGTTTTTCAGTTGAAATGGCATCCTTAATCCTTTCAGCTCCACCTTTGATTAGCAACATGGACATGACACAAGAAGGGGCTTGGGAGAAGGCGAGGTGAAAACAGTGTTACGCTGAGCTATTATGACTGAATACTTAAAAGCAAATGCTTCTCCTGTAGGTTTGATTGAAAACAAAGAACCTTGATTTTTTTCTGGATGATCAACTTTTTTAAAAAGGTTGGTCGTTATTGGCCTGGTGGTATTCCTGCGATAGGCATTTTGCTGTATTATTGGTTAAGATTAGCTAATCCGAGGCTAGGCTCCGCAGGATTTGGGCCACTGAAGACTATCTAAAAACAAAACGTCAAATTAGTTCCTCCTAGTAAAAACTAGAAGAGATAAAGAACCCACAGAAATGAAAGAGTTTCTCACGCAGGGTAAATTTAACAAATTGAACATCAAAAACTTTAAACTGTGAAAAGTCTAGTCTTACACTCAAGATGACTCTGAACAAATCACACGATCAAACATTAACCAAAAGTAATTTAAATCAAGTCCATTGGCAATCAAATTCGGACTTTGAGTAAGAGTCCAGTGATGGCTGTATGAGTAGAACAGGCATGCTTGTAACAAATATGGCATGGTTGAGGATTAGGGTGACCTAAGAGGTACTTCTTTGTGAAGTCTAGGATGATGGGCTGTGTGTGTATTTTTTAAGGTTTCTGTTACAGCAAGTATGGTAATATGAAGGTGTCTGTTCGAGGGATTTTGTGTGCCATTTCTGGACTACTTTATTGCCCACCTTTAAGCCGAAAATGTCTTTTTCAAAGCATGCAACCGGAATGATTTAAAAAAAATGTGCAATGTTGCCTCTTTGGGAATGTAACAAACTTTATGTTCCCTTCATGGGTGTCACCAGCACGGTTTATCAGATAGCTCTTACAAGGGAAAACGTTTCCTTGATGCCTTGGGGTTGTGGGAGTGGAGAAGCTGACAATTGTCTCTTCACTTTAGTCTTAAGGCTGAAAATCCTGGAAGGCTTGGAATTCTAGTAGTACTCCAATTGGCAAAATGTACCTATACACATTTTAAACTACACGATTGAAACAAACCTTTTCATCTGTCGAAAAGCACGGTCTGGGATGTGACTCACGGCCACACTGATTCCAGTGGGGGCTGGTGGACAGTAAGAAAAGAGCATGGGGTACTTTCAGTCACAGAGCATTTGTTTCCCACCACACTCTTCTCTACAATAATGCCCTAGTCACTTTATGAGATAAAGATCTGACCAGACATTTTAGTTTTAGCATGATTACTGTGCCATACTGTATCTTATTTTAAATCCCTTTGCCACTTCATGGAGTTACCTTTGAGGGTTCACTGTTGCTATGAATATATGGCAGCACAACGCATGCCATCACAACGCGTACCATTGCAACACGGTTGTAACAACGCAAGTGCTGTTACAACGCATTACCATTACAACGCAAACTTTTACCACGCATATACCTTTACAACGCATGCCTTTATTTTCGTGTAAAATACTTTTGTTTACCCTAAAATTACCCTTGCCACCCCAAAACCCATACCCACCCTGAACCCTAAAATCACCCTTGCCACCCCAAAATCCTTACCCACCCTAAACCCTACAATTACCCTTGCCACCCCAAAACCCTAACCCACCCTGAACCCTAAAATTACCCATGTCACCCCAAAACCCATACCCACCCTGAGCGCTAAAACTACCCTTGCCACCCCAAAACCCATGCCCACCCTGAACCCTAAAATTGCTCTTGCCACCCCAAAACCCTTACCCACCCTAAACCCTAAAATTACCTGTTCGAGGCATGTGGGCTGCTGAATTCATATCTGTGCATAGATCGCCGCCTAGTGTTGGGTCCGGATGATTGCACATTGTTGTCCTGGAAGAGTCTTCGAAGTATCACGAGATAGGTGGCTCCTCCCCTGGACTACAGTGCGCATGGGCATCGACTCCATCCCCAGATTGTTTTTTTCCGCCATTGGGTTCGGATGTGTTCGGTTCCCTCTTGTCGGAATCGATAGTTCTTAACTTCACTTTGCTTGAGACCAAAAGGTCTTTAGGTCTTGCGTCGGTATTGTCTTTCGTTCGGGTTCGTAACTTCTCGGCGCCGAACCGACATTGTTCTTCCGCGTGCTTTTGGCGCGGAGGGGCCTAGTCGACGCTCCAGACTCTTCATCCATCATGGAACGAAGTCCATTCAAGCGATGCCCGGTGTGTGCCTCAAAGTACCCACATATCGATGTACACCCGGTGTGTAACAAGTGCTTGTCACCGGACCACGACGAGGCCAAGTGTATGGCCTGTTCCAGGTTCCGGTCCAAGAAAACGCTCAAGCTCCGTCGAGCTGCGCGCCTAGAGGCCCAGCAATCTGCCCCACCGCCTACGGACATCTTCGATGCTGGGGATGTCGAGGACGACGATATCCAGGAGATTACGGAATCTAACCCCACGTCGGAGGTCGAGGACGACTACGACGCAGAGGCCGAGGATTTCGATGAAGTCGTCGAGGAGGTAGGGGACGACGACGGGGCCCTTGCCACCGTAGAGGATGGCTCGGACGAAGAGCTTCCTCAGACTGACTCCGGGGCTGTCCAAATTCATGAGGCCCAGGTCGAGGGATCGCCTTCGGGCCTTACCCGAGACCTTGATGTACGTTCCACGGCTCCGCCTTCCGGCCCGGCAACGGACATTAATACGGAATCACTCCCGGTGCCTCAAAAACCGAAAGTGAAACCTACGGTCTCGACGCCAGAAATATCGAAACCGTAAGTGCGGATCGCACGTGTCGGGTCGAAGACTTTGGAGGCCTCGGCGTCGAAGAAATCGAAGATGGCCGTCGAGCCGAAGAGCCATGCCAAAATGGCCGACCCGAAGGCTACTACATTGAAGCCAAAGGTTAAGGGGACCGACGCAGCCGCATCGGCGCCGAAGACGGTCGACGCCGGCAAGGGTCGACTCGAAGGCAAGAAAACGGTCGACGACCCCAAAAGGTCCACTCTCGACCCGAAGAAGCGGCAGGACGACCCGAAGTCCCTCTCTGCCTCGCCGAGTGCGTCGACTCCGAAGGGTGCATTGTCGGTCTCCGCTCCAAAGCCAGCCGCTAAAGACTCTGTCGAACCGGCGCGTCCATCCGCCTCGTTCACTAAGAAAGTTCCGGAGTCCCTACAACGAATCAGGGAAGGGGCCGCAGCAGTCGAGCCGAAGGACCCTGTGCCACCCAAGCCTCTAGAGAAACCGGCGAAGGCGCCTACGCCGATCCTTTTCACCTTGCCGCCTAAGACGGCGCCGAAGGCTTTCACGGCTAAACCAAGGGCCGGCGTGCCCGAGAAGGTGTCTTCGACGCCGAAACAGTCGTTGGTGGTCCCCGGCCCACGGCAACGACCACTTGCAGAGGAGGAGCGTCAGGAGCATTTCATCGACGCCAACACGGGCAGACTTTCCCTCCTGAAGAGAAAAATCAGCCCTGAACCACAATTAGAGTCATACAAGATTCCACTCAAAAGGAAGATGGACTCTGCTGGTACTCCTGCCTTAATAGAGCCCATTTCGCCACAGGCTCACGAACTCTCGGCCACTCATTCCAATGTCGAGGCAGGTGAAGGCGACGACAAGGATGAGTACAGCTATCCCATCTACACAGACCCAGAGGATGTGACTGAACCATGGGCTGCTGGTGGCGATCCTGGGGACCCGCATTCTGGACAGGAGCCTCAGCTTTTCTCAGCCAAAACTTCCCCCACTGAGGACTCTGCGGCCTTCAATGCCCTCATTGAGAGGGAAGCAGCCAATCACAACGTCCAGCTCCATGCTGACCCAGTGGACGTCGACTTCCTCTTTGACACCTTTTCGGTCTCTGAAAAGACTGTAAAGACTCTGCCAATGCTGAAGGGTGTTTTGAAGCACGCAGCTGAGGTGTTCAAAGAGCCTACCCGGGCGAGGGTCATCAACCCTAGAATGGACAAGAAGTACAGGGCGGCGCCCACTGATCCAACTTATATTAAGGGACAGTTGCCTCTGGATTCCCTGGTTGTCTCCAATGCCCGCAAAAGAGCCAACTCACAGACTACGGGTGATGCTCCTCCCCCAGACATGGAATCAAAAGTCTTTGAGGCTTCAGGGAAAAGGGTGGCAGCGCAGGCAGCCAATATGTGGCGCATATCCAACACGCAGGCGCTACTGGCGCGTTATGACAGGGCACACTATGATACTCTAGAGACCCTTTTACAGCATTTGCCAGATCAATATAAGGAAGCAGCGGAAATGTTGATTCAGGAGGGGAAGCTTATCTCCAATGCTTCCATAAAGTGCGCACTAGACGTGGCTGACACCGCCGCACGCGCTATTAACACTAGCGTTATGCTTCGTAGACATGCATGGCTAAGGGTATCTGGGTTCAAGCCGGACATTCAAACTACCATCTTGAACCAAACAGTCAACCCAGATCACCTGATTGGCCCTGAGGTTGACACCACCCTTGAAAAGATGAAGAAGGACACCGACACCGCAAAATCTATGGGTGCCTTGCAATCCCAGCAGTTTCGGAGTGGGTCCTTTCGTCGCTCCAATACTAGGGGCACCTCAAGGGGTCAACTCTCGCAGTCAGCGCAGTTCTACAAAAGCAACACCCACACTTCTTATACCAACAAGGGTCGAGGTGGTTACCGCAGCAACAACACCAAGGGCAGAGGACGTGGCAACAACAGCTCCAGGTCCTCCACCGCCAACAAACAGTGACGCCTTGTCACTGCCCCCCGACCACCCAACACCGGTCGGGGGGAGACTCCAGCAGTTCCTGCCCGTGTGGAAATCCATCACCACGGACAGGTGGGTCAGGACACTTGTCCAATTCGGTTATTGTCTGGAGCTCACATCCACTCCACCCAACATACCCCCAAGGCACCGTCCTATGTCCGGCGAGCACTTGCACTTATTGCAGCAGGAGGTCACAGTTATGCTGCAAAAAGGGGCAATAGAGCTCGTGCCCTTGCAGGAAAGGGGTACGGGAGTTTACTCCCTGTACTTTCTTATTCCGAAAAAGGACGGATCCCTCAGACCCATCCTGGATCTCAGGCCCCTCAACTTTTACATCCTATCAGAGCATTTCCACATGCTCACACTGCAGCAGGTTCTCCCACTGCTTCAACCGGGGGACTTCCTGGCAACTCTGGACCTGAAGGATGCGTACTTCCACATTCCACTACATCCTTCACACAGAAAATACCTCAGGTTCACCATACAAGACCAGCACTACCAGTTCAAGGTTTTGCCTTTTGGGGTCACCACGGCACCCAGGGTTTTCACAAAGTGCCTGGCGACGGTGGCGGCACATCTCAGACGTCAAAACATTCACGTCTACCCCTATCTGGACGACTGGCTCATTCAGGCGAAGTCGGCCCAGCAGTGTGCCGATCATGTGTCCCACACCATTCACCTTCTGCACGATCTGGGTTTCTCACTGAATTATCCAAAATCCCATCTCCAGCCCGCCCACATACGGCAGTATCTGGGTGCGACTATAAATACTCTGGCGGCCACAGCACAGCCGAATTCAGTGAGAGTCAACAGCATTCAGTCGCTGATCCAAAGATTCAGACCTCAACACTCGCTTCCAGCGAGAGTGTTCATGCAGTTGATAGGCATGATGGCCTCCTGCATCTCCATTGTCCCGCACGCGAGACTACATATGCGTCCGCTTCAGGAGTGCTTGGCACGTCAGTGGACTCAGGCTCACAACCAGTTGAAAGACCTAGTGTTGGTGAGCGGTCAGGCGTACAACTCTCTGCATTGGTGGAATCCACGAAACCTTTGCAAGGGCCGACCGTTTCAGGAGCCTGTGCCACAGATTGTCCTGACAACGGACGCTTCTCTCCAAGGATGGGGAGCACATGTACTCCAGTACAACTGTGCAGGGACTATGGACGCAGCAACAGGGGAACAGGGGAAGATGCACATCAATGTTCTGGAACTGATGGCAATCTTCATGGCACTAAAGGCCTTCAAAGTACATCTATGCAACAAGGTTGTGTTGATCCGGACGGACAACATGACGGCGATGTACTACATTCAGAAGCAGGGAGGCACACACTCTCCGCAGCTGTCTCATCTGGCTCAGAGCATGTGGAAGTGGGCCATTCAGAGGAACATCTTCCTCATGGCGGAGCATCTCCCAGGCAAAGACAATCAGATGGCGGACCTGCTCAGCAGGCACAGCCACCAAATGCACGAGTGGGAGATACATCCATCAGTACTCCAGCCGTACTTCCAAAGGTGGGGTCATCCAGAGATCGACCTGTTCGCCACTCAGGAGAACGCAAAATGCCAAAGCTTCGCCGCCAGATTCCCACACCCACTTTCGCAGGGCAATGCGATATGGATGAACTGGTCAGGCAAATTTGCGTACGCTTTTCCCCCAGCACCACTGATACCGCTGGTGGCACGCAAACTCAGGCAACACTCGATGACTCTCATCCTGGTTGCTCCAACATGGGCTCGTCAACCATGGTACACCACGTTTCTGGAATTGTCCGTGGTACCACATCAGAGGCTACGTCTCACCCCCAGCCTTCTGACGCAGAGCCATGGCGACATTCAGCACCCAGATCCGCAACAGCTCAACCTGGCGATCTGGCTCCTGAAGTCCTAGAGTTTGCCTACCTAAACTTACCTCCCAATTGCATGGACATCATTCGGGAGGCAAGGAAGCCAACTACTAGAGCCTGCTACGCGGAAAAATGGAAGCGGTTTGCCATTTATTGTGCAAACCACAACATTAACCCGCTTGATGCTTCCATTCAAGACATCATCTGTTACCTGTTCCATCTGTACAAGTGTAATCTGGCCTATACTTCCATTCGCATTCATCTGTCTGCGATGGCCGCGTATCTCCAAAATAGACAGCACCTTTCGCTCTTCAAGGTGCCTGCCATCAAAGCTTTTTTGAAAGGTCTCAAACGAGTCATTCCGCCACGGACTCCACCAGCTCCTGAGTGGAACCTCAAAGTGGTTCTTCCAAGACTGATGGGTCCTCCTTTTGAACCACTGCATTCCTGCGAGATTCAGTTCTTAACGTGGAAAGTGGCTTTCCTCGTAGCAATTACATCGCTACGGCGGGTCAGTGAATTGCAAGCCCTCACAATCCAAGAGCCTTTTATTCAAATTCATTCCAAAAGGGTGGTGCTCCGCACTAACCCTAAATTCCTGCCCAAGGTTGTGTCTCAGTTCCACATCAACCAAACAATCAAATTGCCTGTTTTCTTTCAAAATCCTGAGTCACTGACGGAGCGGATGCTCCACACCCTTGACGTTAGGCGGGCCCTATTGTATTACATTGATAGGACCAAGGATTTTAGAAAGACTAAACAACTCTTTGTCGCCTTTGCGCCACACCACAAAGGTAACCCTATTTCCAAGGCTGGTATTGCTAGGTGGATCGTTAAATGTATCCAGATCTGCTATGCAAAAGCAAAACGCACTCTTACCATTCCGCCAAGAGCCCACTCCACCAGAAAGTTAGGGGCCTCTATGGCTTTCCTTGGAAACATTCCCTTAGAGGACATATGTAGAGCAGCAACATGGTCTACTACACACACATTTACTAAACATTACTGTGTTGATGTGCACTCCAAACAGCAGGCAGCTGTAGGGCAGGCTGTTCTCAAGACACTTTTCCAAACTGCTGCAGCTGGCACGGGCGGCCGCCGTTAATGGGGGACTGCTATGTATTCTATGCACAGATATGAATTCAGCAGCCCACATGCCTCGAACTGAATATGCTACTTACTAGTATGCATCTGTTCTTGGCATGTAGGGCTGCTGACATTCATATCGCCCGCCCTCCTCCCCGGCGCCTGTAGCAGCTGCAGTATTCACATATATACTCATAGCATGGTCATCATTCACTGAGTTTCACTCCATCTTGGCCACAATGGCTAAAAACAATCTGGGGATGGAGTCGATGCCCATGCGCACTGTAGTCCAGGGGAGGAGCCACCTATCTCGTGATACTTCGAAGACTCTTCCAGGACAACAATGTGCAATCATCCGGACCCAACACTAGGCGGCGAGCTATGCACGGATATGAATGTCAGCAGCCCTACATGCCAAGAACAGATGCATACTAGTAAGTAGCATATTCATTCTGCTTCAGGTGCTGCCCAGTATCAGGACCCACAACAAGAAACTACCACCCCAACCCCACGCCTAGATGTGGCATGTTGGAGGAGGTTTTAGACATGGCTCTACAAAATGTAAAATCTAATCCTAGATATCAACTTTGTAAAACTATGCTGGTAATAAAACACTTTATTAACAAGCATTGGCAAAGCCAATAGGTTTTGCCTATGCAAGATCTATTGGCTTTGTCAATATTTTCTGGTGATACAGGCGAAAAGGGATCAGAAAATGAAAGTAGGATATACTCTCTAGAACGTAGGGTGTGACAAATATGCAGGCAAAGCAAGCAAAAGGAGGTGCGAAAGAGCAAGCAGCATTGGGAGGTAGGTTTTGGGGGAACTTGGCAAGCAGCAATGAATGCGGGCTGGGTGGGAGGTGCAAACGGAGACAGCCTGCAAAACAATGCACTTGAGTGCTACAGCTCAAAATAAAAATAAAAAAGGACCTCCGCAGGCACAGACAGGAAGCAGAATTTGGTTCCAGCTCTACAGCATTAACACACACTGGGCCCGGGGAGGAAGCCGGAAGAGAGGAGGAGGCGCTGTCCAATAGGAAGCAAGAAAATGAGAGCGACATGGGAACCAACCATTGGTAAGTAAAGGTAAAAAAAGGGATGGGTTCTAAGCCCCCTTTTTTTGTTTGTTTGTTTTGTTACAAGAGATTTTGCAAGCACAAGACAAGGGCTGCTTGGTACATAGCTGGCCAGCAAAGTGGCTTGAATGGGCATGTAATGCCAGATACGGAGAATACGTTTAATGGAAAAGTAACCTGACCTCAATAGCAAATGTTTCTTTTGGGGGTGTTGAGTACTGGCAATTATATATATATATATATATATATATATATATATATATATATATATATATATATCCACAGAATCCTCTCGTTCCGAACAAGGATGACAAGCCACACCTTCAGGTACTTTAGAAGGTTGTTTATTTGGGCATAAACAAACGACGCGTTTCGAGCTCACGGGCTCTTGGTCACATGACCAGCATTTGTTTTACACATCTTTAAGTACTGATACAAAATCATAGAAAGGGAAGAAAGGTCTCCGTGTTTACAAACATCACACGGAGATCTCTTTAAAAGCCATGCATTTATTCGCAGCAACAATAGAAACTCATAGAGAATCTATAATAATGCATTTTCCCACTTGTTTGGTTTTTTAAAGAAAAAAATGTAAGTGAAACATAACATTTCAGGTTAAATGTATCACGTTGCATAAGGCACATTAAGGGTGTAGTACCCATAGTGTAAATTCCGAAAAGACAGGTTGAAAACAAGGAGGAAGTGATCAAAGAGTACTGGAATCTGTGATTTGTGATAAGATATGGATATATCTCTAAAGATTAAGATCGCTTGGGTGTAGTACCCTCTGTATCATCATCTTATGTTTTCCAATCTTATTTTATTCGTGTCAATATAAGTGAAATGAGCTATGGTCTATGTCTAGTCAATAACGTAAGATAGTGAGAATATGTTACTCAAAAATAATTTTCCCTTTACCCCCCCCCAAAAAAGAGAGAAAGATCTCGTGCTCATAGTCGTATTCAATATATCCATGTGAAGCAGTGGTGCTCATAGCAATATTTTCTATCAGTGGTTTGTCGCTTCATATCAAGACGAGGTCTTACACTCTGGGGGAAGAGAAACAGTGAGAACAGAACATATTAGTACACTGAGATCAACTGTACACATTCATTTTTTAGGACATCATAGCTTTATACACGAAGTCATAATATTCCACAATTCAACCTGTTAATTATTTTGAAATAATAGATATTCAGCAAAGAACCAAACATTACTGAAGAACAAATAATAATAATTAAAAGACATATTTAAAGAGATATGTCATGAAATCAGAGTACCTTAAGAGGGAAAATGGGAAGCATGCAGAACAGCAGTTCACAAATGTACATACATCTCTTCGTCAATATTCATCCCAAAAGGAAAGATACACCCTGCCTGTAAAATGAAATTGGACTCTGCTCTACGTAAAGCTGTCAGACGATCCCCTCCTCTGATATGTTTGGGGATTGAATCCAGTGCGAAAAATTTCGCTTTGGTCCAATCTCCATCATGGTATTGATGGAAGTGTTTGGCCGTACTGTATGCAAAGTCCTTGTTTGTGATTGCACGCCAGTGCTCCAAAATTCGCTTTTTTACGGGGAAAGTGGTAGAGCCTATGTACCATTTGCCACAAGGGCAAGTAACAACGTAAATGACATGGTCAGTGGTACACTGGATGTTCTTAGTTATTCTCCATTTCCTTTTTATCCTTTTGAGCTCGACCTCCCTCACGTTGGAGCTGTGGCTGCAGGCCTTGCACTTCCCACACCTGAAAAACCCTCCTTTTGCTGACAGCCAGGTCTTCTTTTTTTCTAAGTGACTCTGTACTATTAGATCTTTGATAGACTTTCCTCTTCCATAGGTGATGGAGGGGTGTGGGTCTAGCCTTTCTTTTAGTACCTTGTCTTGTAAAAGGATATCCCATCTCTTTCTTATTATCTGGCTGAAAGATGAGGACTGGGTATTGTAGGTGGTTATCAGTCTTATTGGAGCTTTCGGATTGGGGGGACTGGCTCTGGAGTCTTTAAATAATGCTTCGTTTCTCTGGATGAGGGCTACTCTGTCTTCACCTTTTTTCAACATGTTGGCGTGGTAACCTCTCACTTTGAACCTGTCATGCATTATTTTCTTGAAATTGATTTGTTATTATATCATTATATATTGAGAAAGAAAACTAAGGTTTTCGAAACGCGTCTGACAAAGCATTGAAAAATAAAAGACCTGCATTCCACGTTTTTCTGGTGTCTGTGGTTCATCCTTTGGCAGGGCGCCGGCTGGGTCGTGCAGAGAGGATTGAAGGCATATATATATATATATATATATATATATATATATATATATATATTTCTTTTTAAAGCACTGAGTGAGCTGGTGAGTAAACATCTATATACTGTAAGTCAGAGCATCTGCCCTGCAATAATGTGTGATCTGCCATATGCTGAGTGCCTAACAGCAGCAGAGAGCCCTAGTATTTTTGTCTACCTTCTTCCCGAAACTAGAAACTGCCCATTTCAACCCTGCTCACCTGCTTTTCAGAAGCCCAAGAAAAAGCTTGTGAAGATTCACTCAGCGCTGTGGAAGAGTCTGAAATTTGAAAGAAGCTTGGACTTTACTGCTGGCTTTCTCAACCTAGTATTTGTACTTCATCTTGACTTTAACGAGTTATTTGCAGCTGCCGAGAGAAATGTTTGTCAGAAACAGGGTCCTGTGTCTTGTTGTTTCCTTTTAAGGGGAGGAGCCTGGCTGCTACATCCTGCCTCCATCCTCCATTGGGAGGAGAGGAGCAGCCTCTGATCAGAAGCGTAGGGACTTTTATTTGCCACAGAATACCAGAACAAGAAATAAAACATTGTACAGAAACATTGACTTGGTCATTATATCACATAATTGAATGAAGTATTCATTGTACATTGTGATTCTGTATATTTCTTGAATCTGATAAACCAGTATGTTTATATTCGACTGTATTGTTGAATCGAAAGAACTATATTGCATCTGCCCAACACAAGTTCTGAAAGTTTTCCCAACATGCATCCACTCCTAATTGGTACTCTCCCCAGAGCTGTTCACAGGGGGTAGCGATAGGGAAGGTGGGAACCCTGGGTAATTTATAACTTTGCAGGTTCCTTAAAAAAGCTCTGGCTGAAGGGCGTGGCCAAGATGGCGACCTGAGTGGAAGCTAGATCGAGAGGCTCCCCGCTCCAGACCCCCCCTTGCGGCCCTTTTCTCGGCACCTAAGCCCCTATCTGGTGTGCATCGAGGCCGGGGGCTCTGGCGCAAAGGGTGGCAGTCCCTGAGGCGAGAACAGAGAAGAGGCGCCATTCTTTTGAGGAACGGAGACAAGAGAGACGCGGCCGCAAAATGGCGGCCGAGTGAGCAGCGAGAATCGTGGCGCTTCCCTGCCACCTGCGGGCCGTCAGAGGAGCACCCAGCCTGGGGAAAAACTGTCGGAGGTCGATTCCGGGAGCCGGGAGGTGAGGCAGAGCGGCCGCACTTTGCTGACGCCGAGACCCAAGGCGGGGTCACCCGGCGGCGGTGAGAGTGCCCGGCAGCGGGAGGCGCGAAAATTGAGGCCCGGGCTTTGAGGCCTACAGCGGTACGACAACCATCGGCATTGCCGGACCGGCACCAAGAGACGCGCAGGACCTGCGCAGAGACCCGCCCATCACGGACTGCAGTGCCGCAAAACGGGGGGCCCGTCCGCTGGGACTGTTGAGGCTGAGGCGGAGTTGGAGCGAGGGGCCTAGCGCTGCGGCAGCGTGCACCTGTGCCCGAGTCGGCGGGGCTCTAGCTGCGAGCCCGCCGATTGCTTGCCCCTGCACAGTGAGCGGGCTCTGATGACTGTAAGGTGAGGAGTGGAAGGGGCAGTTGGAACCACCAGGAGCCCATTATGACCCACATGGGGCCTTTGAGAAAGACGACTGACACCAGTGGAAGGCCCGTCAAGCAACACCTATGACTAGGCCTGCGTGGCCTCTGCAGTTACACGGCCTAGCTGGCGCCGAAACGGGGAAGAGCTTGCCTGGACCCCACCCCATTCCGGTTGCGAGTGCCCCACCTGGCAGGGTGGAGAGTTCCTGGAGATCTGAAACCCCTGGGGTAAAACTTCGAAGCGCCCAGTCCTTGCGGAAGCCGACATAAGGGTGCGGGGAGCACAGGAGGACTGAGTACAGAGGAGGTGAGGGGCTGTGTGACTGCCTAAGCACCGCTGAGATACTCTGGTGGGCCGCCCACGCGCGCGCTGTTGCACACTCCCCCCGTAAGAGCAGGCGGTTGGGAAGACGCCGAGGTGGGAGCCAACGGCGAAACATGGCCAATACAGGGCATAGAGGCGGGTGCACCATAACGGACATGCTGGTCAAGGGTACCCCTAAGGGAGAGAAGAGTCCCCCATCCCTATCCTCGACAGCAGCGAAGGAGACTACGGGGCCGGGGGATGAGGAGATGCCCATCACTAAATCGTTTCTTGAAACTTTATTTAACTCCCTGCGTGGGGACTTCCAGGCGCTAAAACAGGAAATGGCTGGAGAGCACCGCGAGCTGCGTCGAGATGTAGATGAATTGGGTGAACAAGTGGTAACGGTGGAGGAGGCGGAACAGTCCAGAAGCGAAGAAGTGGAACAGCTTCAGCAAGAAGTCATTCGCCTCAGAGAACAGCAAGTTGACCTTCAGGCGCATGCGGAGGACCTCGAGAATCCCTCTAGGAGGAACAGCATTAGGGTCCAAGGCGTTCCATCCAAAGCAGAAGGGGACAGTGTCACAAGCTTCTTGCAGGGAATGTTCCGGGAGATTCTGGGGGAAACTGACGACTTTGCAATTCGCATAGACAGGGCGCACAGGGTAGGCCTGGTGCGCCGTGCACCTGCCCCCCCACCCGACATCCTGGTCTTCCTGCCTGACTTTCCCTTGAAAGAGAGGATCCTTCGAGAGGCGCGTCAGAAACACCCTCTCCAATATCAGGGATACCAGGTGGCATTGTATCAGGACCTCTCGGCCATCACCTTGCACAAGAGAAAGGCCTTTAAGGTGGCTACGATGTTCTTGCGTAACAAAGGCATCCCCTACTCGTGGGCCCACCCCTTTAGACTGATCTTTAAATGGAAGGGGACCCTGCACCACATGTGTGCCCTACTGGGCATTGATCTCCATGAGGATTCCCCAGTCACAGGAAGCTTCTCCACGATCTTCACGAGAGAAATCACCACGGCCCTCGCGAGATGGGTGGCAGCGAGTGGGCCTCAGACGTTCACCCAAGGTCAACCTAAAACCGGACCCGGCCATTGTGACACAGGAACAAGCCTCGGCTATCCAGGAAGTGTCTAAGGACACAGCTGCATTGAATTGACCTAGCAGATAAGGGGGCTTTCTTTGCATTCTGATCATGCGGGTCCGATGGGGGGGGGGGCGGGCGAGTGGCCGAACGGGTCGCCACAGCCACACGCTCCGTCACATAACGTCACCACAGGCCAGAACTGGGTGTTAACCGGCCTGGGACTATGAATCGATTTTGGGAGTTCTATGTTGCGGTTATTGCGTGGGGGGAGGGGGTTGGGGTGTTGGGGAAGGCATTGGGGGAGGGGGCCTTGGGAAGGGGGGCAGATGGTCGGTTGGGGAAGGGTGGTTCCATGGGAGGCGGTGGGGGTCAGGGAAGGGGGGGTTGGGCGTTGACACAGGAGTTTGTGGGCAGGGAAATAGGGTGGGAACCAGTGTGTTGGAAGGGACAGGGCTCGAATATGCGGCTGGACGGAATGTCACTAGGTTTACTTAGCGAACAATACCGACTGATTCTGGGATGACCGCAACTACTTTAAAAATTTTAACACTAAATGTGAAAGGCCTGAACAACCCCATTAAACGGAGGGCAGTGTTATCATATCTAGAAAATTCGGGGGCCGAGATTTGTTTGCTTCAGGAAACACATTTACTGTCTAAAGACTGGCACAGGTTACGGTCCCGAGCTTTCCCCCAACAATTCATTTCCTCAACGCCATAGAAAGAGGCAGGGGTTGCGATTCTGGTGGCCAAACACTTCCGCGGGCAGGTCAAGGACAAAGTAGGAGAGATTAAGGGTAGACTGTTAGCCCATAGTATTATGGTGGGATGTCAGCAGATAAGTTGGGTCTCTGTATGTACCGAACACGGGGCAGGAGCCCTTCCCACGGAATGCCCTTTCGGAAGTACTGCGCTTCTCAGACCCCCTTCTACTTCTGGGGGGGACCTTAATTTAGTGATGGAGACTGACAAGGATAGGTCGGGGCATAGATATGGTAGTACAGGTACTATCTCGGGGACAAGTAAGGAATGGCTACAGCAAAGAGGGTTGGTGGACATGTGGAGGGCTAAACATCCAGGAACATCACAATACACTTTCTGCTCTCATGTACATCACACATATGCCAGATTAGACCATTTTATAGGTTCTTCCGAGCTGGAGGCCCGGGTGGTC
The DNA here is from genome assembly GCF_964263255.1 of Lissotriton vulgaris. NCBI lineage: Eukaryota > Metazoa > Chordata > Amphibia > Caudata > Salamandridae > Lissotriton > Lissotriton vulgaris. Next base: position 413,737,448 of record NC_141689.1, on the reverse strand, counting down.
GATGTGAGCATCACCCTGGCAGCCATCTCTGACCATGATGCTGTGGAACTTCCGCTCAATGTCCCTAATGACAGAAGGCCCCCGGGTGGGTAGAGTCTAAGGGAACCCCTCCTGCAGCACGCAGAAGTGGCCCAGCAACTCCGTAAGTGCATCACTGATTATTTAGCAATCAATGATAGTCCTGAAATGCCAGTGTCAGCACTGAGGGGGCCATTGAAAGCGGTGGTACGGGGCAAACTTATTGCGGTGGCAGCGGCGGAATCCAAGGAGCGTAAAGCTAGGCGGGAGGCCCTAACAGCCCAGGTTGTAGAGCTGGAGCGGGTCCATAGTCGCACAGGGGCTCCCAGGGTCTGGAAGCAATTAAAAGCGGCCAGGGCTCAGTTGGCCGGTCTGGACAGCGACAGGGCCGAATATGCGACTCTCCGTCTGCGACATACTTATTATGTAGGGGGGAACAAAACTGGTCGCCTCCTTGCAAGTGCACTAAGGGCAAAGCCCCATGGACCATGGGGCATAATACTGCTCACTAAACAATACTACCGGTACAACGTTAACCGTATGTATATTTACTAGATACACACATTAGGTGTGTATACATGATATTCCCTTAATATTTAGGCTGAATCAGAGGAGTGGCATACATGGGGCTGGCCCTCATGTTGTCCTGAAGAAAAGGTGTAGGGGACACCTTGAAACATGTCGACAGGATATTAGGGACTCTGACCACATAAGTTATTTTTCCTTTATCCACCCCTTTTTACCATACCAACTTGAGGCAAGAATAAAATGTTGACTTACTAGCTAGGTATTTTTAATTATCACTTATCACCACTCCACCACACACTGCACTACACATAGCTTCACAAAAAGTGCTCCTACGTATCCCTCGCAAGTCGTAGCACGCCCCAAGCAGTAGATGCTTGGGATGGCCCCAGTGGTTGGAGTGAGACCACAACTCCAAGACCTGCGAAGACTGACTTGCTGTGAATCCAAAGGCGCTGCAGGATTTTTTTCTGAAAAACCTCACTGCTTAACGTTGGACGCTCTTGCGATTCTCTCGATTCTGGTCACGTGGAAGGTTCAGGGCCACTGCTGGAGCCACTCCCAAAGATGGTTCTACCAAAGTTTACCGAAGTTGTTGCTATCCCTGCCCAACTCAAAGAGTTTTCTGAGGCCATGCACCTCATATTTGAGTGGCCAGACCCTTCCTGAGTGCCTTTGGGCCCCATGGGTTTGAGAGGATCCCCTACTGGTTCCCCGGTGGGAGGGTCTGCCCTCAGCGTCAGTCGGGCTCCATGGATCCAGTGTTGGATCCATTTCGTTCTGTGTGTTAGCCTGTGACCAGTGCTTAATTTGAGCTGGTGGTTTCAGTGCTCGCCATTGGCACTTTATTGTCAACACCGGCACTTATAACAGATGCCACTTGGTGACGCTGTTTGGGTGATTTAGAGATAAGCAGAACAACAGTTGTTTTATTAATTCAGCATACATTAAAAACAAATAATACCGCCGCCTAAGCCATTCTTATAGCTTTGGGGGCCTCGACAATCTAAATTGTCGTACTTGTAGCAGTGTGATGGTTAGTAGTTGTTCTGGTAATGTGATGACAGTGCTGAGAGGGGCAATGGGTGGTGCAAACTGCGGCGAGCTCCTGACGAGTGCTCCGGCATTTATCTTTTTCTTTTTAACAAATTAAGCACTGGCCTTAAACTTTCATGGTGCTCGCTCCTTTGCCATCAGTACCGGCTCCTCCGAGACAACTCAGCTGCGCCGACCCGCTCTTCATTCCTGACTCTAATACTGAGACAAATTGGTGTCAACAGTCGCTAACTTGTCCCCAGACGGTACAATGCCTACAGAGTCTAAGCCAGTGCCTTCTTTTTTGCTAGGCCTGAAGAGGGAAATGATTGGCAGGGGTTTGAGGGACCTTATGGATTCAACAACACTCTTGATGAACCAGAGGACAACTGGTATGAGGCACTGACAGATGCCAGTGGCTTGGGCACCTTACCAGACAGTGGCTTGATCTCTCCTCCAACCGTGGCTATGAAGGAGGGAGCCTCTTCTGCAATTGTTGTGTAGAGGCCGGCTGAGGTCCTGGACCTTACACTGGCCTCGGTGCCGGTCAAGACCAAGATCTTGACAGAGTTTCTTCAGCCAGGAGTCACTCCCACTCTTGTTCTTTTCAATGAAGCCAGCATGGATGTCCTGCTTAGAGCCTGCTTCAAGCAATGAGCAGGGGCTCCTGTGCAAAGGACGATTACCCGCAGCCATTGCCCTGCTCCTGGGGAATCTAGTTTTCCTACCCCATAGTGCTAGGTGGTGTAGTCCTCCACCTCCTGAGTTAACCCTGGCACGTTCCCTACCACACCCCCAGATAGGGAATACAAAAGGCTAGGGACCTTTGATAAGGGGATGTTCTCTTCTACGAGCCTAAGCTTGTGCCTTTCGTGCCGATACACCCACACAGTGTGGTATTCTTTTGCGCAAGTGCTGCCCATGGTCTCTGAGGAGGCCCGTTACCATACTCGCCCAAGTCATTGCTGACTGGCGAGATGCAGCAAAGTTCACCATCCAATGTGGGCTGAACACGATGGACTCCCTTCACTAGGTAGAGCGTTGCATCATAAGTAGCACTCAGACGCAATGTCTGGTTGATAACGTCTGGCTTTTCAGGGGATGTCCAGGCTTCCCTCATGAACCTGGAGAAGTGTGGCTCACGGTGTAGAGCAGGCAGACCCGGAAGCTGAGGTCAGACCCGGGACCAGGGTTCAATTCCCGACGCGGCAGGGTCTTGAGCTCAAATGTCCACGGACTCGATAATTCTCGCTTCGGTGCCTGCTCTAATCATGGGTTCTCACTCTGCAACTCTGGGCATTAAGCTTGCTTAATCTCCACAACGGCCCCCCTGCGGCGGGATGCCTGGCTTTCACCTTGGGGATGCCCTGTAGGGGCTATCTCACAGGGAAAAGCCAGGACGGGTTCCCAAGGCAAGCGCCGGGAAACCTCCGGGTAGCTGTGCGCTCAATAAATGCAATAATAATAATAATAATAACCTGCCCTTTGATGTCTCTCACCTCTTTGGCAAAAAGGCAACCTCACCTCGGGATCGCTTTAAACGCAACAGGGCTTTGGCCAGATATTTGGGCCTATCCATAGCTCCCTGTCAACCCCAGTCTGCCTTTTGCCCCTTCCATGGCTTCGGTAGGGTCTACCAACCGCATCCTTTGCCATCTAGCCACGAAAGCTAGCAGGCTTCCCAGCCTTTTCATGGCAGCTGACGCTGTTCCCACAAACCATGTGGCACCACCAGACAGAGGTCAGGCTAGTCCACTGCCCCCAGGCAGCCTCAGCTCCCAAGCCCCTCCAGTTTACCCTCATACCAGCACAAGTACCCAGTGGGAGGCAGGATTTACCATCACCTTCCCCTCTTGCAGCCCATAACATCAGACAGGTGGGTTCTTCACATAATCCAGAGGGTTACTCCATCCCCTTTCTGGAAACCTCCCCCACCCGCATGCCACCTTCACACGATGGGTTGAAAGAAGTCTCTAACAGAAAGTACTAGCTCTTTTGGCCAAAGGACGATATCAGAAGTAGGGTGTGATTGCTATTTCTACTATTTTCTGGTGTCCAAAAAGGACGGAGGCCTCAGTCCTATTCCAGACCTGTGCCTCCTTCTCTTCTTCCTGAAGAAGGAGAAGTTCAAGATGTATATGTTACCTCAGGTTCTGTCTGACCTGGAGCAGGGAGACTGGATGGTAGCACTGGATTGCAGAATGCCTATTTCCACATAACAGTCCTGCCTGTCCACAGACATTACCTGGATTTCACTGTGGGCCACGAGCACTTCTGGTATTCTGTGCCTCCTTTCGGCCTTAAAGCACCTCTTGAGTGTTCACCATGGTGATGACGGTGGGTTCAACGCATCTTCGGAGGTCAGGAGTTCCAGTCTTCCCCTACCTTGACAATTAGCTGTTGAAGGTGGGCTCACCCCAAGCAATTGACTCCCACCTCTACACTATGGCAGCCCTTGTTGTGGAGAAGTGTGGCTCAATGATTAGAGCGGCAGACCCTGATGCAGAGGTCTAGCCCGGGACCAGGGTTCAATTCCCCGCCTCGGCGGGTCTTGGGCTCAAAATTCCACGGACCTGACAATTCTCGCCTCGGTGCCTATTCTAATCATGGAGTCCCACTCTGCAACTCTGGGCAATAGCTTGCTTAATCTTCACAACGGCCCCCACAACGCGAAAGGATGCCTGGCCTCCACCTTGGGGATGCCCAGGAGTGGACGCCTCACAGGGAAAGCCAGGATGGGTTCCACAGCGGTATTCGTACAAGCGCCTTGAGACCCTTGCGGGTGAGTAGTGCGCTCTACAAGTATCAATTTACTTGTGTACTCACTGGGGTTCAATATCAAGGTGCCAAAGTCACACATAACTCTTTGTCAGATGCTCTCTTTCATCAGAGCTCTTCAGTGCAGTTTCAGGCGTGTCGTCCTGAACAGCAAGTACAGGATACTCAGGCTGTGATTCTAATGTTTCAGTCTCTATTCTGGATTTTGGAGAGACAGCCTCTGAGGCTTTTGAGCCTAATAACCTCCTGAATTCTGCTGGTAATACATGCCTGTTGGTATATGTGGGCTACGCAGTGGGACCTGAAGTCCCAGTGGGCTCAGCATCAGAGGAATCTCTCCGAAATGGTTCAAATCTTGGAGAGAACTTCAACAGTTATAACTGAGTTAGCCACAATTTTTACAGTTTAAAAGAAAGAATTTAATTGATGCCGCATGGCTGCACATGGGATGATTTTTAACTTTTCAACACAGGCAAATTGCAGATTTTTATGCTTCTCTTCAAATAAACAAAATAGCAGGCACATCTCGGAAAGGCAATTATGGCTTCAAGATGGACAATTGCACTATAAATCATTATATTGTTTTCAGGCGCAAAAGCTGGACATGTTGAAGTATTTGTATCTACTATCATTCCCTATCCTTCCTTTCTGTCTACATTCGATCTGCTTCAAGAAACATGACAGCTTCAAGAAACTGAGTGGTGATTTGGCCTCTTTCTTTAAAGTTAGGGATGAATTGATGGAAAATTTTGGCATGGTCTTTAGAGCTGATAAAATTGTTCCTCCCAAGGATATCAGAGAGTCTACCTGCAATCTTGCACACTAAGGGCATATGGGGATGTCCACAACTAAGAGGAGGATTAGAGAATTTTACTGGTGGCCTAGTATGGATGCCATTATTGACAGATGGGTCAGGAATTGCACTCCTTGTTCTTTGAGTGATAAAACTGTTAAACCTATTTCTGTTGGCATTACCCCCATTGAGTTTGCCCAAAGTCCTTGGCGTAAGTTAGGAATCAACATTATTGGTCCTTTTAATTATCAGTCTGGGAAGGATATGTTTGCTGTTGTTTTGGTCGACTATTTTTCTAAGTGGCCAGAGTTGAAAATTGTTGAAGAAGTCAACTCTGATGTCATTATAGAATTTTTGAATTAGGTTTTCTGCAGAGAAGGTTTGCCTGAAGAAAGTATCTCAGATAATGGACCACAGTTTGTCAGTGCCGTTTTTACGTCCTTTTTATCCTTCTGTGGTATTGTTCACAAGAGAGCTTCCAATTATTTTCCTCAGGCAAACGGTCAGGTAGAGCGTTTTAACAGAGTAATTAAGGAGTCTTGCCAGTTAGCTTTACGCAGTGGTTTGAAATGGAGAGAAGCTTTGCAAGCTACTTTTTTCACTTTCCGTATGTCCCCTAATTCTGTGACTGGGTTATCTCCTTTTGAGATGTTGCATTGTAGGAAACCTGGCTCAAAGCTCATGCCCTGGTGGTTGAAAGCCATGGATAGTGATTATTTGGATTTGGATCTGAAAGGTGTTAGGGATCGTGTTGGCAAATACCAAGCGAAAATGTCACAGAATTTTGTCCAGAAAGCCAATTCTCCTAAATTACGTGTTGGTGATTTTGTGCTTGTGAAATTTGGTGATCAAATTCGCAAAGGAGTTTCTAGAGAGTTGAAAATTGTTGAAAAAGTCAACTCTGATGTCATTATAGAATTTTTGAATGAGGTTTTCTGCAGAGAAGGTTTTCCTGAAGAAATTATCTCCGATAATGGACCACAGTTTGTCAGTGTCGTTTTTACGTCCTTTTTATCCATCTGTGGTATTGTTAACAAGAGAGTTTCCAATTATTTTCCTCAGGCAAACGGTCAGGTAGAGCGCTTTAACCCCTTCCATGCTCATGACGAGCTCAGCTCGTCATGAGGCACAGTTGAGCTGTGCTGATGACGAGCTGAGCTCGTCATAAATATAGGAGAATAGCTATTTTCAGCACAGGGGAAAAATAACCACAGCAGCGATGTGGTTAACAGAGTAATTAAGGAGTCTTGCCAGTTAGCTTTACGCAGTGGTTTGAAATGGAGAGAAGCTTTGCAAGCTACTCTTTTCACTTTCTGTATGTCCCCTAATTCTGTGACTGGGTTATCTCCTTTTGAGATGTTGCGTTGTAGGAAACCTGGCTCAATGCTCATGCCCAGGTGGTTGAAAGCCATGGATAGTGATTATTTGGATTTGGATCTGAAAGGTGTCAGGGATCGTGGTGGCAAATACCAAGCGAAAATGTCACAGAATTTTGTCCAGAAAACCAATTCTCTTAAGTTACGTGTTGGTGATTTTGTGCATGTGAAATTTGGTGGTCAAATTCGCAAAGGAGTTTCTAGATGGTCTTGTCCTGTTGTTGTGACTGAGGTCTTTAGTAAAGCTGTTAGAGTTGAGGGCGGTAAGATTTGGAATTTTCAACGTATTTCCTTATGTAAATCTGGTGTTTCTCAGCCTACGCTAAAACATTCTAATCTCGAGTCTTCTGACTACCCACATGTCGTAAATGATGATTCTTGTTTTTCTGGTACTCATGAAGTTTTTGATAATCTTTCTCCTCAGTGTGTAGATAACTGTCATGAAAATGCAACCAATGTTAGTGTTTCTGATAATACTATTCATGAAAATGTTTCCAATTATTTTATTCCTAATTCTCCTGTTCATGATTGTGTTTCTACCAATGTTTCCACTAATTGTTTTCAAGATTCAGATGTTTCACGTAGGAGCTCTCGTGTGAAACTTACTCCTTTGAAATTTAAGGATTTTGTTCGTTTTTAGTGGGTTTTTTTGTTGTTTTTTTTTATTTAAAGGGGGGAGGTGTGTGGTATTCCATTCTTATGTCATGCCGATGTTATTTAGAACCTGTGAGGTCATGTAGAATGTGGGGGAGAAGTGAGGAGTTTCTGAAGGGAGTGGTTTGTTATTTATACTGTTCCCTGCTGTGGATGTTAAGCTGTTCTTCAACCTGAATAAATTCTACTTGAAAACCGATCTCTTCGTGGACCATCTTACTACACTAGTCACCGGTTCCTAGGTGACCGGATGCCACTGGTTCCTGAATGTTGGGGGTTCGTGGATAGTTACAGAGATTGGAGCTGGCGTGATGTTGTACCTGCCTGTTCTGCTTCTTGTAGTTCCTACAAATTGGCGACGAGTGAGGGATGACGACCTACTACTACAGCTAAACATCAAAGTGTCTTCCTTCAACACCATAAGAATATCGCTCACTGTATGCCATACAGAGTCCATTTCGGAAGTAGTCACGGTGATGCGCACACCAAATGAACAGCGCTTATTTTAAATTATACAATTTTCAGTCCCATGGTGATGCACACACCATTGTATCGCTCATTCATTCCTTCTCCATCTGTACCTACTTTCAAATCATAGCCAGTAATTCAAGTCATTTAAAGCAAGTAAGTGCAGTGTAAAGTTTTTGTGAATTTCAAGATGAGTTCACAGAGTTCTGAACTTACTCCTCCTGTTCCCTTTCTGGCTCATCCAGGAGAACTTACTTTAAACTGGCCAGAATTGAAAGATTATTTTTTAAATTACATTTCTGCATTAGAAGAGGAAGCTGAACATGAATTCTCACCTACCAGGAAGAAAAAAATACTTTTAAACAGTTTGGGGCCTGAAGGGTTAAGCGTTTATTATCAAATGGAGAAAAATGTCAGAGCTAACAGCACCAATGTTTACCTAGAAGCTTTGGAAGACTTAGATAGGCATTATCACCCCACTGTGTGCGTGGGTATAGACAGGTATACATTTTTCCAACGGAAGCAGGCAAACGCTGAAAGTGTAGAAAATTACGTAGCCGCGCTGAAGAAGTTAGCCATTATGTGCAAATTTGGACCGCTACACAATGACATTATTAGAAACCAATTAGTTATGCATTTGTGTAGTTCAGGTAGTCAAGTGAAGCTATGGGTGGGTGGTAAGGCACCCTTGGCTGAGGTTACTGCTTTAAAAAAAAAGCAGAGATGTCTAGAAGGTGTGTCAAAACAGCACTTAAGTAAGAAGGGAAAGTAGTTGGGAAAATATCCACTGTTTCTAAATGGGAGAGCAAAACGTTATATAAACCTGATTTCAAGGAGTTGAACAAAAGCAAAGTGGTTCAAAATGATAGAGTCCAAAATTATAGAGGTCCCACCTGTTTTAGATGTGGCAACAAGTGCCATTTTGTGAAAGACAAGAGTTGGTCAGCAGGGAAGTCTAAATGTACATTTTGCGGAATAACTGGCCATTTTGCAAAAGTGTGCAGAACAAGGCTAAACAGAACAGGTCGCAAACATGTTTTGTGTGTGTGTGACAATTGTGTGACAATTGTGTAGATGACAATGAAGAAGCAGATTCCTTAAGTGAGGCTTGCGTATTATGCATTGAGGATTACATTTGTTTTGATGATATTATTTTAGGGGTATGTTCGAGTTCACAAAAGAAAACACGTTGTGATTTGTGATGTTACTATTGATGTTGTGCAAATTAAAATAGTTGTCGACTCAGGATCCCCGTACACCATTATTCAAAGGAAAATATGGAAAGAGAAGTTAGTTAATATTCTGAAAAAGGAGTTAAAACCCACTAATGTTCATCCAGTCACTTTTACTGGCCATGAAATCCCCATGGTGGGGTTTACAGAAGTTACTTTTGAGTTTACAGAGGTTACATTTGAATTTAGGGACAGATTTGCCTTGAGAAAGCTGTATGTGGCTGAAAAGGGTCCCTCAGTTTTGGGATGGAAGGACCAAGGGACTCTTGGTATTTTCCTCGATCCTAATAAGAACGACCAAGTTTTACTACTTGATGATCAAAACCAGGTTTTGGTTGATTCCTTAAAAAAGACATTTCCTGGGGTATTCTCTGGTACTGTGGGCGAGTTGAACAGCTTTGTGCACACAATCATACTCAGGGAAGGTGCTGTTCTGGTTAGCCAGAAATATTCCCTTAGGGGTAAGAGAGGAAGCTTGACTCTTTGGAACAAAAAGGAATAATTGAGCCTGTAGAAAGTGCAGAGTGGTTGGCCCCATTTGCCATTGATCGAAAATCTGATGGGCGTCTTCGTCTATGAATTGACCTGAGAGACCTCAACAAAAACATCATTGTTGACAAATTTCCACTCCCAAGAATTGATGAGTTGTTAGCACAGTCTCGAGGTGTAAAGTGGTTCTCTACCATAGATTTGACCTCGGCCTATTACCAGGTTTTTTTTACATCCTGCCAGTAGAAATCTCACTGCATTTATTACCCCTTTTGGCTGCTATAGATTCGTATGCATGCCTTTTGGCCTGGCGTCGGCCGCTGCGGTATTTCAAAGGCAGATGCACAGGATTTTTTAAAGGCACAAAAGGGGTAACATACTTTCAGGATGACATCCTGGTGATGGGTCGAGATAAGGTTGAACATGACAAGAATTTAGAACTTGTTCTGGGCAAACTTTCTGAATATGGATTAACTGCTAAATTGAGGAAGTGTAAATTTGCCATGAAATCTGTAACATATTTGGGACTTAAAGTTGGAGGTGAAGGCATTTCTCTGAACAAATTTCAATCAAGGCAATGAGGGATGCCCTCTCTCCAACCTCAATTGAAGATTTGAGGTCCTTCTTAGGGTTGGCAGAGTTTTACTCTACATTGGTCAAAAATGTCTCTTCAAAAACTCATAATCTGAGAGACTTACTGAGAGGGAGACATGAATTTAGGTGGAATTCAGAACTGCAAAAATTGATTTTGATGCCATTAAAAATTAACTGTGCTGCGCCTTTTCTTAGCCGGGGTTCAATCCACTAGCTCACAGCATCATAACCTTGATGCAAGTGGTAAATGTTTAGGTGCTGTGCTTACACAAAAGAATGATATGGGTGAAGGATCCATCGTAGCCTTCACGTCAAGATCCTTGACCACTCCTGAGAGCAAATTTGTAGTCATAGAAAAAGAAATGCTAGCTACAGTCTGGGCCATGGAAAGGTTTAGGTAGTACATTTGGGGACCCAAGTTTACCATCCGCACCGATCACAAGCCCTTATTGAAGAGGGATCATGAAGGTTACACCTAGAATTGCTAGAATGACACTACACCTTTTGGATTTCGTGTATGATGTGGTATACTTACCTGGGAAGAAAAATCAGGTGGCTGATTTTTTAAGTAGACTAGCTCCCTTACCTCATTCAGATAGCACTGAAAATGATTGGGATGATTATAGTGTGGCATGCATTTGTGAGCTAAACACCTCGGACTGGGAGGATTGTAGCGTAGTGACCGTTCATGGTATGGGTTCCAGTGCTATTTCAAAAACTTAATGGGTAGATGAATGTACCAAAGCTACTGCCCTTACTGAAATCAATGAGTTTATTGTCAATAGTTGTCCTTGCAAGAAAGACGTTCTAACTCGTCACAGAAGCTTTTGGGAAATAAGAGAAGAATTATCAGTTGATGACTCTGATTTAGGTTTAAGAGGTGACAGAGTAGTAGTACCGTAAACATTGAGGACAAGAATACTTGAGATCTGCCAAAGTGGACATCTTGGTATTGTGAAATTAAAGAAAAGGCTGGAAACGTTGGATCTGGTTGCCAAATATGGACAAGGATATTGAGAATGTTGTCAGATCTTGTCATGTTTGTTCCAAATCACATAAAGCACAGTTGTTATTCAGACCACCTTTAGGTGATAGGAAAATTCCCAAAGGACCTTGGGAAGATTTAAGTGTTGATTTATTGGACCCAGTGTTAGATGCTGGTGGAAAACCTAGGTATCTACATGTAGTAATGGACATGTTTCTAAGTGGCAAGAGGAGGATGTAATAGACAATATAGAGAGTAGAACTGTTATTGACTACTTGGAGAAGTTATTTTTGAGGGAATGGATTCCCAGAGTTATTTTAAGTGACAATTGTACTCAGTTTTGTCTGACAAGTTTAACAGTTTCCTGACCAGAAATTGTATTAGAGGGAAAAAGATACCTATATATCATCCTGCTGGAAATGGAATTGTGGAGCGATTCAACAGAGTGATTATGGGCAACATTCAAGCTTCTATTGGTGCTGGCATGAATTGGATGAAGGAACTTTTAAAAACTATTTGGACTTTCATAATTTCACCTACTGGGACTGTCTATCGTCCTTTCATAACTTTTAGGGGTAGGGAGCCTTTCACATTAGATAATGTTGCTTGGAGTCAATGAAAAGTTTGTAGTAAGTAGTCACCTGCAGTAGTAAGGACAAATTTAAGGAAGATGCAAGAGGTTTGTAAATTTCACTATGATCAGAAGCATGGCACCAAAGATGTTTTTCCTAATCAAGGTGATTGGGTTAGAGTGAGGTTTGCTCTTGAGACAAAGAAAGGTGGAAGCAAATTCTCCAATCCCTTGCTGGTGACTGAAGTGTACTCCAAATCTGCACATGGGCCGGGATGCCCGCCACCCCTTCCACTACCAATCCCAAAGGGAGGAGACAGACACAGTTTGAACGTTTGGAAGGCAGGGGGGCCTCACGACCCCCCCGGCCGTATTTATTAAAATATGAAACAAAATTTAAAACTTTAAATTAAAAACGTTTCATGTATCATGTACAAATTCAACTTCCATTACATTTGATGAAGACAGGTATTCAGGCTAACCTTAACAAATCTCTAATACAAAGATTTCCTAACCAAGTCTAACATCATGACAAATGCATTATATACGAATTTGTACATCCTAATCTTAGGGGCCAACGGCAAGGTCTTAACCGGTGTCAGATCCCTATCACCAAATTCCCGCCCTCACGTGTGAGTGGCGCATGCGCAGAGGACTTTACCCTCGTAGCCAACTGTAACTTCCCTTGTCGTGGGGGCCCCCTTTCACTCGACGCCATCTTAAGGTCGTCTGAGTTCCCGTGCGGAGTATTCGTAAGAAGGACAGCGTGGACTCCCCCCTTCCCCCGCACTCTCTTCCGCCGGAGCGGATATTCAGCCCCCGGGAAATTCTGGGGAGGGGCATATAGCTGTCTCCCCCTGGGAGGGGCCTATGGCCGTCTCCGCCTGGGTGACCCATCCGTAATGGGTGCCACCCCCCGTGAGAGGGGCCAATGGCCGCCTCCCCCCGGGCGCTCCCATCCATAATGGGTGGCGCCCCCCCTAGGGACCTTGAAATCACTGCTCACCGATCATGACCCTACAGCCACAGGCCAGATAGTTGACTGACTATCTGGCCCCCCTACACCTCCTATAGGTCATGTCTCCTCAACCCCACTAGCCAAGCTATCATGTCTCCTATCAATAAGTCATTCCCCGCCCTGGACAGGTGTACCCCATCATCAGAATAACAGTGATCACCCCAGATGCACCCATGAGATATGCTTTGAAGATGAGCAGAGCGAAACAATTTCTCCATTTTATTGTTGACCCTCTTTACCGAATGGTTCAACGCTGTTGTGGACAAACCACCCCGCCATACCCTCCTCGGAATCATGTGAGACCAGGCTATTGTACATCCCGGGAGCCTTTTTGCTGACCAGCTAACTGCAGAAAGTATGTGCTCAACTAAAGCTCGTCTGGCCAGTCTTACCAAGTCATTGCCTCCAATGTGCACTATGACTACAGATGGCGGTGACCTGTGCCGCCCTAGTAATTCTTCCACAAAACTTTGCAGTCGGTCAATACACAGGCCGCCCTTCCCATGGGAGGACAGGCTGAACCCATATTCCTCAGATGTGTGGATCGCATCACCTGTCTTAAATATGTCCCCGGCACGCCTCACGTATGAGTGGCCCACGACCCAGACCACACGTCTTCCATTCCTTATTCCTGAAGTGGTGGTTAGCTGATGCTGGGCCGGTCCCAATTTCCGCCCTGCGTCACAGGCTCGTGAAACTGTAATCCAAACAAAAGACAACAAGCGTGAGTGCACTTCATCAGTAACTTACAACATGTGCAGTCGCACGTACCTCTTGAAACAGTTCAAAGACCAGCGGCCTAACTGCTTAACATTGTCTGCCTGCAGACCTTGAGCCGTAGCTTCTGTAGCGGCCCCTATCCTGAATGAATGGGTCCCAAAATCCCTCGGGTTCAAGCCCGCAGCTGCAATCGTGATTGCCAGCACCCTCTGAAACTGAAACCTTGTCAACGGGGTGCCGTCCGTATGTCGTAGCAGGGCCCCCCACCCCCACGTTGGTAGGTCTCAACATGCCTCACTGGACAACCGGGACTACCTGGCGCGCGCTGCAACACAACGCTATTCCCCTGGGCCTCCTGGTCCGTCTTCGACCTGGCTATCGAGACCAGCAAAGAATCCCCCCTCACTTGGATGTGATCCCTGCGCAGACCTTCTTCCGTATCTCTTTTGTTGGCAGCCACTAGCTCACTCACCCGCAGGGCCCCATAGAACGCCAATGTGAGTGCTGCCCGGAATAGTATGACCTCGCTAGGTGAGGAGCGCGTCTCTTCTAGTTTAGCCAGCAAGGAGGTCAACTTGTCAAACCCTATTGGGTGCCTGTTATCCTTTCTGCACCCTTCTAAGCGCCGCCAGCCGCGCAGAGCCTTCCTGACTAGAAAGGAATCCGTTGGGTCCCTGATCCTATGGAGCTGAGCCATACATGATATGGCGGCCTTATACCGACTTGCGGTTGCCGCCGACCGGCCTTCCTCATGAAGTGCCACTAAAAATTGGGCAAAGGACTCCTCCTGACCCCATCTATGCTCCCCTGCCGGGCCCAAAAAGGCGCAGTACGAGCGGAACGCCCCTTCATAAGCTTTCCTTGTCCTGGGCGCTAAACTGGCTGCCACAAGGTTTTGTAGTCCGGGGCGCCGATTTGCCATAGTGCTTCGGGAAATGGCGTTGCCACTAGCTCCGCTGAGGGTAAACAATCCCTGAAAGCCTGCATTTTGAAACAAGAGAGCGCATCAGCTGCATTATTCAATACACCCGGCACATGTTTTGCCCTGAATTGTACTTTTAATCTCAAGCATTTCAACACAATTTCTTTCAACAATCGCAATATCCATTTGCAGCGTGCTGCCTGCTGATTAATGCACTCAACCACAGTCATGTTATCGGAACAATTTACCACCGAGCGGTCTCTGAATTCCTCCGGCCATGCCGACAGAGCCCCCCAGATGGGGAAGAGCTCTAGAAATCCAATGTTATTCGTCAACCGCTTGCTTCCCACCATGCTGGCCATCTTTGGGCTGACCAATGGTTTCCGAGGATCGCGCCAAACCCCATGCTGCCCGCCGAGTCGGTCCATAAGCCTAGTTCCGCCGACGAGGCCGGGGGTTTGCTCCAGACCACTCAGCAGTTGAAGTCCGCCAGGAATGCCAGCCAGATGAGCATGTCCTGGCGAACCTCCGCCGACAGTCTCGTGCGATGGTGCCCTTCCTTGAGGCCTACCATGGACTGGGCAATGGATCGTGAGAAAGAGCGAACCATCGGTATCACCCTTAATGCAAAGTTAAGCTGACCCACTGTTTGCTGTAATTGGTGCAATGTCACTTTCTCGTTCCGGAGACACTGCAACAAGGAAGCCCTGAATTTGGCGATCTTCTCAGCCGGCAAGCGGAAGCAACCCTCCACGGAGTCTAGTTCTATGCCCAAAAACTCCAGGGAGGTAGTCGGCCCCACTGTCTTACCTGGCGCCAATGGTATCCCGAAACCCCGCATGAGCACGCAGAAGTTCTGCAATGCCCGTGCACAGTCCCGAGTGCCCGCTGGGCGTAGAAAGAGGAAATCATCAAGATAAAGCATCACATGTTGGTGCCCTGTGGCCTTTGAGAACACCCACTCCAGAAACGAGCTAAACATTTCAAAATAGGCACACGAAATTGAACAACCCATTGGCATGCACATATCCATGTAGTATTTCTCCTGAAACGTAAAACCCAGCAAGCGCTGATCTTGGGGATGCACCGAAGCAACCTAAATGCAGATTCAATATCCGACTTTACTAACAACGCACCGGGGCCTAAGTGATTCAACAATACCACTGCGTCATCGAAAGATGCATACTTTACACTGCAAATGTCAGGGTCGATCGCCTCATTGACGCAAGCCCCCTTCGGTGCCGACAAATTATGGATGAGCCGGTACTCCCCCGGGTCCTTTTTAGGCACCACCCCTAATGGGGAACATACAAAGTCAGCCGTCGGTGGGTCACCAAAAGGTCCTGCAACCCGCCCCAAGCTAACCTCCTTGGCGATCTTATTGGCGGCAACCGCCGGGTTGTGCTGAACGGACAGTTGGTTCTTACATGAGGGGGGCCCCCCGAAAATAGCCCGCCGGGATCCTGAAGCCATGTGAGAAGCCATCTCGCAGGATCCCAGCGGATGCATGATCAGGGTATCTGTTCAGCCATGGGGTCAAAGCCAGGATATCTACGGGCGAAGGTGTGGACTTCCGGGGCACCGTATCAATCCTGCTTGGTACCCCCTTTACCTCCGGTACCATTGGCTCTAGATCGGCAGCTAGTTTCAGGGTGTGAGGTGTTACCACAACTGGAGCACGCATGCCTGAACTTACACGTTCCTTGCGGCCTGCTACACGTCCCCTTATTGAAGCCCCAACACACTCCTCGCTTACTTCCGTTCCCGCCCGATCTAGGCTGAGACTCCCCCCCGTAGCTTGGCCGAAAGGGCTGCGACTGTTTCTGTGGAAAGGCCCTGGAGCGGTTTGTGCTCGACCCTGAACCACCCGCTGCTCCCTGCAAGAGCTGTGCATGCCAAGATACCGTATCTAAACAATCCCAAGTCAGTGTTTCATTAAACTCTTTTGCTTTTCTAAACGCCATGTCATACCCTTTCCATTCTTCTCCTCCATACTTCTCATGGAAGCTCGTGATCCTGCTCTGGTAACAAGCCAGGTTACTCAACACTTCCGGTGTACGTTCAGCGATAATCGCTACAAAAATAGAAAAGGCCCTGATCCAGTTCATCTTCGACTCCTCGACCCTGAATTCCGCCATTTTTGCCCGCCATACACTGGGGTGCCATAAATCCTTCTGAGTCTTAGCATATTCTAACTCTCGATGATCAGTTAACAATGAAAACATGTTAATATATTTATTGGCCCACACCATCTCCTTAGTAAGCATGGGAATATGTTGCGCCAAGCTTTCCCGCCTTGAGAGTACCGCGCCCTCACTCATCATTGGGAGTGATCTCTTACCGGCTTCCGCCGCACCTCCAGTCGTGTCCGTCGACTTATTCTGGTTTTCGACAACGACCACCTTCGGCACCTGTGGAGAAATAGAAGGCACGTTCGCCGCCCCTGCACCCCTTGTCTACCTTAACTGCTCAATAATCAGTCTAGCTTCTTCGGCCGGGTCTTCTACAGCCGCGGATCCCCCCATTCCCTTCTTCAACCAGGGTAACAGAGCCGCCAACTGAAGTGCTAATTCAGGAGGCATTTGGTTGTCATCCAGCGGTGTGATAACCACAGGGATTGGCAATCCCCCATCCGGTGTGGGTACCGGGCTGGCCGCTGGTGCTACTGGGACCGCTGGGACCTCCATCGGGACTGGGGCCTCGCTAGGACCCGCTTTCCCCTTCTTCTTTTTCCCCTTATCCCCCCTGGGGTAATGTTTGGCAACGCAGGCCCTACGATCCTCTTAGGTGGCCCCGAGGGCCCCGCTTGGGCCTCAACTTGTTTCCTGAGGGCCGCTAAGCCGCGACCCAGCTGGTCCACTTTGCCCAACTTCCTGTCCATCGCCGACACTTGGTTCACCAATGTGCGCAGCATACGTTCCATCTCGGAGCTCTTTCCAGTCTTCTTACCAGACATGTCCGCGTTCAACGTTAGCTCAGCCTGTCCTCCAGAAGTGACTTGGATTCCAGCTATGCCTTGACCACTGAAACAGAAAAAACAACGATTACACGTTCAAAAAACTTCAGCTTGTTCCCTTGAAGGCTCACGAGCGACGAGTGGTGCAGCCTTCAGAGCGCAGGAACAAGAGGACGCTTTCCTGGATTCTAGTGCCTTTATCCAGCAGCGGGAAGGCGGGGCCGCGCCCCCATCCCGCCCATAGGTACACGGACTTCCGGGCGGGTGTTTAGGACAACCCTTTTAGGCGGCGGGGGCGTACTCCGACCACGCCGCTATGGGCATACCGGCCGGGACACGCCCCCCGCCCGCACCCGTCCATACGTTCGGGGTGACCGAGTGGTCTCCCCTTTCCAAAATTAAGTGATGGAATCGTTTGGCATTTTGGTAGAGTGACCAGATGCAACAGAGTTTTGAATTGGGGGAGTGTTCATGATGGAGACTCTAACGTATTCACCAATTGTATGTGGGATGAGGTCACTAACTCCAGTACTGGTGGTAGTGCTTCTTGTTCTCCACCTGTAGCACCCCATTCTGAGCTACCTTTGCCTGTGGGTAACGTTCAGTGTCCCTATAGTGGTTCTGCTACTACCTCCTCTAAGGGTAGACAAATTGTCCTCCTTTAGAAGTTTTAGGATTTTGTCATGTAAAGTTATTGTTTTGTTGTTTAAGGGGATGGGTGGTGACACTTGAAATTGCTTATTACACTATATGTATTGAAGTACTAATTGCTTATTATTGTAGTTCTTCACTTAGCATTTATTTCTTTCTCAATACATTTTACTTTTCTTTGTTTCTTGGATTGGGATCAGTCTTCTCATGTCAAACGTGTTAATGCTTAATAATTTTATTGTTGTATGATTTATTGTATTTTGTTAAAGAGGGAAGAAGTGGTATCCTAATCACCGGTTCCTAGGTGACTGGATGCCACTGGTTCCAGAATTTTGGTGGTTTGTGAGCAGTTACAGAGATTGGAGTTTGCGTGATGTTGTACCTGCCTGTTCTCCTACAATAAAACCTTTTCTGAACGTAATCCTGCTTCTGTGGTTCCTACACGTACCATCATTTTCATGAGAAAATAAAGTAAGAGAAAGTGGATTTCTGTCAAACATGGTTCAAACCACAGCAGACACTCACCATTTATAACCTCATAAATCACCACAATACCTCAAATTAGTATGCACTTCTAGCAAATGTGTTATATTGTGACTAAAATCGGTTATCACCCTTTCTGTGAACTCCTTTTAGTGACGCTCCGGCCAGGCGTTCACTAGATGCCCAGTCGCTGTAGCACTGGAAGGAGGATACCCAGTTTATCTAATACACCTGGTTCCTGTCCGGCTCTCCTCTGCATCAGTGCCCAGGGCCAGCACCTACCACTTCCTGAGGAGCCCCGAATGGTGCAGGGAGACTTTCCTCAAGTGTCTCAGAGCCCTGTAGTGAGCATAGTGGCCACTGCCAGGCGGCCAAGGGTGCTAGACGCAAAGGTACCCATGAGGACTTTGAGTCCACCATCCAGTCTTGCACCCAGCAGTGGAAATTGATCCTAGATAAGGGGCAAAACATTGCTAACAACCTGTGTAAGTTGTTATGTAACTGCATTTTTAGTCAGCATCCATTGTTGGGAGAAGTTTAAAAAAAACTATTTAGTCATTAATATGTGAGGTTATTGCGCTTGTGAACTTGGCCAATTTTCCTCAAAAGGTCATTGCCTCTTGAAAAATATGGTCTGCTATGGTGATATCTTTGTTATCATTGAAAAAATAAATGGATAGAACGGATAGAACGATCCCTGAGGTACCTACTGGGTTGTAGTGTAGCTGCAAATAGTGCAGCAGGTGCAGTGGCACCATGGCTTGAGAGTTTGAGAGGTCCACTGTACCTTAATGTGACAGCCTTTACTATCCAGCTGAGGAGTGGAGGTGGGGTTTGTGGAGCTTGTTTTAGGGCTCATTCAGTGCTGGAAAGTAAGGGAATCCCAGTTTTGGCAGCTATTTCTGGGACACATGGAAATATGCAGAATTGGTTCTGGTGTTATTTTCCAACACCAAAACCCAATTCAGCAGCATCCACACCTTGTCTGCTTTCTATTTCTTCAGAGTAGCAATGTGCAGGTGGCGTTCTTCTTTTAATTTCCAGATGGACCCAAACAAAGGCCTGATTTGAAGGGCCATTTATCCTTCTTTTATTGAAGTATCATCCTTGCTGTGAGCCAACTCGAGCCTAACAGCTCGACTCTAATGCAATTGAAGGAAACAAATTGACATAGGGTATCACTTCACAATTACTTTACCTATGCTTTTCAGGCAGGTTTTTCACATTGTTCAACACCCTTATGTGGGAAATATGCAAGCACTGCAAAAATGCCAGATGTGCCTGTGTGTATGAGTACTGATGCAGCGTGGCTCCAGAAATTCTTTGTAAAACCATCACCTTATCCCAGAGAGCTATTCATACATTACTCATCAGTGGGGCCCATAATACTGCAAGTCACTCATAAACACATTTACCTTGCTCCAAGGATTCGGTGAAGTCCAAAGGAGAGCTGCTAGATTATAGCGGAGTGTCTAAATTAATACAAAATTTTGTACATTATGTTCATCTGCAGTTTATTTCTATTACCATAGTTTGATTTAAGAAACATTTAAACACCCCACCATTATTTGTCAACGAATCTGCTAGTAAAAGTTAACTAAAGGACAACAAGACCAGCTTAATTCTCCATTTATTTAATTTGTATTTAGATACTTAATCTCCTAACACAACTTCTATTTTATTAACCCTAATTAACGTAAATTAAAACATCAATAACCTGAAAAGAAAAAGAGTTTAAATTCAAAACAGTTATATTTATTAGCATAGCAGTTTAGAAAATAAACAACAATTCATATTACCAAGATTTCAGAACACGGACATCAGCAGGACAGAATAGATCCCAAAAACACCTCTCTATCTCGCTCGATGTTCATCTCACACAGGACTCTGCACCCATTCAAAAGTTAAAGTTCAGAAAAATTTCAAAGTCCTTGTGCCATAGAAAAAGGTTTCGCAGTCCGGCAGCATGTCGGGGTGCAAAGATAAAATTGAAAAGTACGCTTTTTTCATACTTCCAAACATCCTCTTTTATACCCTTTTTCACTAACTTATCTATCTAAAAGTTGTAACTTTGGGGTAATAGACTGTCCGGATTGGTCGATTTGAGGGGTGGATGAGCATACCCTAATCACCTTATTGTTCAATTACCACAGAGTCATCGTCATAATTTAGAAAATAAGGTTTCTATTGTTCATAGCATTGCTCTTCCGCTTGTTTCCTTTAATTTGATATTCAACACCCGATTCCCACGTTCACGATGCTGACATTAAAAAAAGTTGGCATTCATTCTAGTAGCAGGCGACAATGTCCTTGACCCATTCTGCACAGGCACAGGTTGCTCGCGCTCTCCTCGAATTCTGTTACACATGCGCACATCATCGCACACTCGGCGTCGCGGTCATCTTCTATTTTTGTGGGCCACATAGGCCTCAATTGGGAACTATTATAGAAACAAACACAAATAAACGTTAAAATTCAGAAATAAAGCCCTTCTGTTTACCTCCCCCATTCTAAGATATCCCAATTAGTTTTTACCTAGCATTTAAGCTACACATAAGCATATTTTACTCCCCATTCTCCATCATTTATGCCACAATAAGACAAACAAAAAGCACATTCATGCAATTTTCGATTAGATTATAACAATTGCGCACAGTATAGACATGAGAACATTACACAATTAGTAGATTATGGTTCACAATACATGCAATTTAGTATCCCACGTGTGTTTGTATATGTGCATTCTATTCTATGTTGGTTAATTTCAAAATCACACGATTAATTCATGTTACTGTTATGGAGAAGTGACTTTACGAGAGGTATACAAAAATGTTTGTTTCCAACCTCGCTTCATCAACTCCCTCCTTTGATGATTTATTTGGTGATTTATCACCAAATAACTCCCAAAATTTGTACATTTTCATCTCAACATGTTTCAAATTCTTTTAATTTGTATGAGTTACACTCTAGTTTCTTCTACCTTCTTTCTATCTTGATAAAGTTTTTCCTTGAACTCTTCCATCTCAATATCACCTTTTTCTCGTTCTCGGTCTTGTTTCTCTCCAATCACTTTCTTTAAAGATCTTTTGACATTTCTTCTTTTTCTAAATTGACAACTGAATCTATAAATTAAAATCACTATTATTATTACTGTAACTGGAATTAGTACCTTCCCTATAATAGATCTACCTATTTCATAAAACCAAATTTTAACTGCTGAAAAACTTCTACCAAGTTTCTAAAGAACACCATCAACCTCCAATGGTTCAACTTTCTTATGCAACTCTGTAAGATTTGTAATATATCTCTCAATGTTTTGATTTTTGTCTGGAATGTAGGTACACCAATGTTGCACCTTTAAAATTCCACAAACTCCTCCTTCTTTTGCCAAAATTATGTCTAAAGCAAGTCGATTTTGCATCACCATACTTCTCATAGCAACCATCTCAGTTTTTACCATTAAAAATCCTCCAGCTGCGTCTGTTGATAAACAATCTACTATTGTTGACAATTTTTGAATTCTGTTTGCATTAAAGGATATACCCACTGCTGGTATCAGTGCTTCAAAAACATCACCTATTATTTCTATCACACTTTCTTTTCTTCTACGACTTAAAGGTTTACCTATTTCATGAATTCCATTAGTACCTCTATCTATATGAAGATTTTTAGGAAAGACCAAACCTATGTAACAGGACCCGTACCAGTGGTCTGGTAATTTATAATAAGCTTTGTTCCTGCACAGAATATAAACACCAGGAAAAACTGGATCATTACCACCTTTAAATCCCCAACCCCCTTTTATGATATAGGTATCTTCACATTGACTTACTCCCACAAAATAATTGTCATACACAGTGTTATCTCTCCGAATACATAATTTCCTTAATAATGGTGTATCTATATTTATGACCACATTCACATTATGTCCCTCAATATTATCATCCTCAAATGTCCACATTGTAGATTTAGTTTGTTTCACTTTTTCTTTCCTCTTGTATTGTAATCTTCTTTCCTCAACCATATTTAAAAATACTTTTTCTTCATTACCTCATTTTACAAGTCAAATTATGTTTAAATGCACAATCATGTGTCAATTCTTGTGTTTCTAGAAAATATTCTCCAAAAACCTTGGCAGGCTTAATTTGATTCAATTCAGCTACAATTTTCAATTTTGCAAATACATCATCAGAATCTGAATAATAATATTCTAACTTCCCTGTTCTATAAAATAAACTTGTTAATACACTACATGTAACTCCATAAGTTAATGGAAGGTGGTGATAAGTCACACCCTCTGACACAGATGCTGGCAATTTCACACAGACATAGCAGTCGCTGGCATCCATGGTCCTCACATGATCAGATAGTAAACTCGAAAATGTATTTAGAGAGAAATCACTGATAGAGCTATCTTGATTAATTTCAGGCATATACACATGCAACTTTTCATTTTTCAAATCATTATTCTTTTCTTTCATACTCTCATTTGCTTTCATTTTTTCAAAGTCTGGTCTAAAAGGAGTAATAATAGCTCGAATCAACCATACCAACATTAATAACCCAGTACATATTAATCAAATTCTACACCATTTTCTAAAGCTGTAACACTTTGATTGGGTTACTTCATTAGTAGCTATATATATATTTTTTTTTTACACAGCGATTTTCACAATCTTTTCACCCTTATATTGTCTCTTTCTGCCTTTATTTTACACTTACAATGTTCTTTCCCATCAAGATTTCAAATCTTGTTTTCTTATACGCTCTTCTTTTTCACAGTTTTCCAAAGATATTCAAATATTTCTTGTCTTTCTTTTGAGTCCCAGTTTACTTACTTTATTTTTCTTCACCTTGGCAACTCAAGTTTTCTTGGCTGCTATTTACTTCACTTATTGGAGGTAATATCACATAGGTCCACTCAGGTGACTTGTATTTTTGATTTGGTCTCCTCACTCTTTTTGGCCTTTGCACAATCTCTATTTTCTTTCACAACAACTCTTTTTGACTGGTTATTTCGTTTACTTGATCTTCTGGTACTTTTGTTTTATTAACCAGTTTAAATTTCAATCCATCAGTTCTTTTAGGCCAATTATCTCCTTTTCTAACTCTTTTTGTTTCAGGCTCAACAGTGTTACGTTCCACTCTCCAAGCTCTTTTTCTTGAACTTCTCCTTAATAGAGTTTCATCATCACTGTCATCAGTCTCAGTTTCAGATCTCTCTTCAATTTTATTTATGGTGAACTTTATGAGGTCTGATTCTTTTTCTGAACTTGTTTTTTCTTTGGTCAGTACTTTTACTCTGTTAGGAACTTCTCCATAGCTGGTACATGGAAGCTCATCCTCATCGTGAGTTATCTCCTTTTCACCAGTTTCAAGATTTCGGTTCCTGCTTTCAGAGCTTTCAGACTGTCCTTCAGTATTCTCTTGACTACCAGTTTTATGTTCACTTTGTTCAGTGTCCCTACAGGTATCAGTTTCTACCAAATCTCGACTTACAGCTCGATCTTCAAAATTTGGTATTTCAACAGTTTCACTTTCTCCTTCAGATGCAGAACTAGTGTCTGATATCTCCAGATGTCGACTAACAGATTGAGCTTCAGTATCTGGATCTTTTTCTTGTTCACCTTTAGAGTCTGAGGCAGTTGTGCTTTCACTGTCATCTTGTGGATTTTCAGGCTCAGGCACACGGATGGTGTGGCGGGCATGTACCCATCTTTTTACACCAGCACATTTCTATGCAGTCGTACTAACCAGTATAATTTGCTTGGCCTTCTGCCAACGAGGCACTAAACAGTTTCTTATTTATTGAAAAGTTTTCTATAGCGCCAACAAGACCCTTGGGTATCAGAGCGCTTAACATTACATGAGCCTTGAACACATCCTCCAAGTTGCGCCTGGTCCAACTTTATTACCTCCATGCGGAATACCTCACTCCGGCACGCTTATTCCGGGCCCATGTGTGATCTTCCCCAGCATGCACACGCTGTGAATCTGCCCCAGCTGATTTCTACCACATGGTATGGCAATGCCCGGCTTTAGTGCCATTTTGGAGAGGGGTTGAACTCGAACTCAAGCGGGCCCTAGTATGGGAGATTCCCCACGACCCGAGACGCTTGCTGTTGGGGGTGTTCGATGGCCTAGATGGCTCTAGGGCAGACAAACGCTTCCTGGGGACGGCCGTGGGGGTGGCAAAAAGAGATATAGCAACGCTCTGGTCTCAGGCCAAGGCGCC
Organism: Lissotriton vulgaris; assembly: GCF_964263255.1. Taxonomy (NCBI): domain Eukaryota; kingdom Metazoa; phylum Chordata; class Amphibia; order Caudata; family Salamandridae; genus Lissotriton; species Lissotriton vulgaris. The sequence goes on along the minus strand of NC_141689.1, from coordinate 413,712,945 downwards.
AACTGTGCAGAAATGGAGAAGAGGAGTGGATTGGTGTGGGATACAGGAAGAATCTCTCTTCGAAGCCCGGGGATGTCCCGAATTATTTGGTAAAGTGTGGGGTAAATGGTTTAATCTGCTACCAGTGTGACGACCTGCCTAATCTTGTGTATCTGTAATGGTTACTTGGATTGCCGTACCCAGCCCAGCCGGGCCGCCTTTACCTTGTCGACTGTATGATGTGCTATGTTCTTCTAATGATAATTAATCTGCTGCCAATTAACTTACGTATTATTAAAAACCCAATAAAGTTGATTATCAAAAAAAAATTACATGAAGTAGATTACAAAAAGCAAGTCTTGTAAAATATAATGAGATCACAGTAATAACATTTAGATAGGTATACTTTCAAAAGAGTTAACGAGGAAAAAATAAAAGGTATACTTTCAAAACAGTTAACAAGGAAAAAATAAAGTAGGATAAAATAAAAACTACAGTACAAGGTTAAAACCGAATATACAATGTCCTGAGGTAGGTTTAGGGAATAACTATATATGGTGTACGAGGTCTTCCCATATATGATTGTTTTTAAGTGTCTTTTCCTGTGCCTTCTATATTCTCCAGTCCAAGGGTTAGTATCGTACCGACCGCTGATATCCTCATAAAGCTAGTGATTTTCTCTTTACTTTCCATGTTGTTCTATCTTGGTCACCTCTATGTCAAGGAGTTAGTGACAAACTGTCTTGCCTTTGGAAGGAACTTACTTCTTCTCCTGTGAACTTTTATCCGAACCCAATTTCCAGGGATTAGATCATGAGCTGGATGTTTTTCTTTCGTGTTTGCCTCAGTTCCCGCCTGATGGAACACTGAAGTTACCACGTCAGACAGATTCTTGCAGTAATTCAGTATGATATCATCATTGATAGTCAACAGTTTATCAACTGGCAAAAATGCTTGTTTCGTTACTCGTCCCATCAAAATCTCATGCAGACTTAATCCTCTCCTTTTATCAGGTATGCTCCTCAAGGTCATCAGAACAAGTGGCAAAGCATCAGGCCATTTCAGTCCTGTGCCCAAACACATTTTAGCAATTCTGTTTTTTATTGTTCCATGTACTTCTTCATCTACCCCTGAAGCCTCTGGTCTGTAAGCACAGTGTAATTTCTGACGAATGTCCAGTGCTTCGCAAATCATCTGCATCAATTCATTGTGAAAGTGCTTTCCACGATCTGTCTCAATAGTTACTGGGAAATCGTAGCGTGATATTATCTCACGCAGCAATAGTTTTGCAACAATTACTCCATTGTTCCTCCTTGTAGGGAAAGCCTCTACCCACCGTGAAAACAGACAAATAATCACAAGTACATATCGAAGTCTGTCACAGGGTGGCAGTTCTATGAAATCTAATTGCATTCAGGTAAATGGACCTCCCTCCCGTCCTATGGTTCCCAAACTCACCACTGTTTTTCTCCTTGGATTTAATTACTGACAAACAAGACACCCCTGGCACAGACTTTCGGCAATCATCCTAAACTTAGGATTATACCAGTCTGTCTGAACATTCTGATCATCGAATCCCTTCCAATGTAAGCTTGACCATGGTACATTCAGGCCATATTTGAAATCATGTTATCAGGCATTACTGGTCTTTCATCTTTATAAACCCAAATGTCATCCTCTTCTCTCTGTCTACATCCTGCTTTTAACCAGTTGTCCTACTCTTCCTTGTTAGCTTCTTCCTGCATTTGTCTGACTTCCTGCCAAGTCTCAACAACTGTGGTTAGCATTAAAGGACTTGAAACATGTTCAGTTTGCCTGTCCGGATTTATAGATGCAAGATTTTTGGCACAGTATTTTGCAATTGAATCTACATACCTATTACCTCTGGTGATATAATCATCTCCTTTCTTGTGAGCTGCACATTTCACAACAGCAATTGTATCAGGTAATTGAATTGCATCAATGAACATTCACACAAATTCAGCATTTCTAATGGGGGATCTTGCAGAAGTCATGTAACCTCTTTGGGACCACAGTTGACCATAATCATGGACAACCCCAAATCCTTACTGACTGTCAGTCTGTATCTCTTTTCCCAGTTCACATGCTCGAATCAAAGCAATCAACTCTGCTATTTGAGCGGAACGGATTTCTTTCAGACAAGATGCTTCTAGGACATCTGCCACTGTACATACAGCTTATGCAGCACTCAGAGCATCTTCATCTGTTCTTAAGCTTGAGCCATCAACAAACATTACATAATCAGTTTCAGGTAATTGTTCATCCTTGATGTCAGGCCTTGGTTTGGTACAATATTCAAGAACATCCAAAAATTGGTGATCAACTTCATTTCTTACGTCCACATCCATAACATCAGGTAGCAGTGTAGATGGATTCACATTCACACATCGTGAAATTGTTACATTATCTGCACCTAAGATTATTTTCTCATATTTTGTCATTCTGTTATTGGCGAGGTACTGTGTTTTTGTCCTAGTTAAGAGAATCTCCACTGAATGATGTACATATACTCTCAAAGGAAATCCCATCACTATACTTTTCTAACTCACACTTGTGGCAGCTACTGCTTTTAAACATCCAGGCAGTACCCATTGCAACTGCATCTAAAACAGCTGAGAAATATGCAATTGGCTTTCTCAGTTTTTCATGTCTTTGAATCAGAACTGATAATGCACATCCTTCTCTCTCACTGCAATACAGTTCGAACTCTTTTTTATAGTCAGGCATTCCTAATGCGGGTGCTTCACATAGACTGGTTTTTAGTTGCTCAAAAGCTTCCATTTCTGCTTTATTCAGTACTATGGGATCTTTTACATCTGCTTTTGTCAACCGCTGTAAAGACTTGGCAATTAGTGAGAATCCACGAATCCATTGTCGACTGTAACCTACCATTCCTAGAAACATTCTCACTTGTCTCTGAGTTTTTGGAGGTTGCATTCCTTGTATCATTTTAATTCTTTCTATGGTGACTTATCTAATTTCTTTAGCAATTTTATGACCTAAATATTGTACTTTTTTCTGATAAAACTGTAATTTTGAGGGGGACACCTTATGTCCTTTTACTGCCAAATGATTTAGTAATGCAACTGGGTCTGAAACACATGCATCTTTTGTCTTAGATGCCACTAACAGGTCATCAATGTATTGAACAAGAACTGATTCTCCAGGGATGCTTAAACTCTCTAATGATTTCTTTAGCAATTGATTAAAGATAGATGGACTCTCAGTATACCCCTGAGGAATTTGGCATCATGCCAAAATACGGTCTCCAAATCTGAACGCAAATATTGGCTGGCTCTCAGGATGTAATGGAACAGTAAAGAACGCATAAGTCAATGACTGTATACCATTCTGCATCATGTGGAATCTGGTATAGAATTACTGCTGGGTTTGGCACAATTGGACAACATGGAACAACAATTTTATTAACCTTTCTCAAATCCTGCACTATTCTGAATGTTTCATTTGGCCCTTTCAGTCCCATTATAGGTGATGGCTTTTTCAGTCCCATTATAGGTGAATTACAAGGACTACTTTCTATTTCTCTCACAATTCCTTGTTCAATCATTTTATTTATCACGGGGGTTATTCCTTCAATTATTTCAGCTGTCATTTTATATTGAGGAATGTTTGGGTAACTCACTCCTTCTTTTACAGAAACTTTCACAGGATCTACATTTTTCATTAATCCAATCTCTTCTCCTGTGAAATCCTACACTCGTTCTTTGACTACCTCGTTCAATTCAACAGGTATTTTCTCTCGGTCAAACACAGGAAACATACTATTCTTCTCTGATTCTATCAGTGACAAGGTATTTTATACAAGCTATCTTCATCTGGGGTTTGAAGCTCAATGCCATCTGGTGAACAGTAAATGGCACAGTTCATTTTGCACAGAATGTCCCTAGCAAGAAGATTACCAGGACTACTGTCACACACCACAAATCGGTGCATGTCTTTGAAATTTCCAATTTCTACTTCAACTGGTTTCATTAGAGATGTTTTGATCTGTCTGTTTGCCACACCTACAACTTGGATATGTTCTCCAGAGAGAGGAAGATTTTGACCTTCTACTGATCTGACAGTAGAATGGGTAGCACCTGTGTCCACTAGGAAAGTCACATTTACATAATTCACCTTTCCATTCACAAAAGGACCAGATTGATCTACCGCTAGAGTAGCGCCAAGTACGCACTCTTCTCCCTCTCTCAGGCACCGTCAGAAACTGTTATCCGACTCACTCCCATCTTCCTTCAACCAATACTGCGGACTCACACTCACTCTTGGATTTCTTATTACCTGTTCTCCGCAGAATCCTGTCTCTGCACTGTATTTCTGTAGATTTACACTGTGTGGAAGTGGAGGTTGTGGCACCTGACTTTGTTGAGTAACTATCTGCTGCTGTGGCGACGGTTGTTGAATTTCCTCATTCTGCACCTGCGAATTCAATGATGTTATTTCGGCATTAACCTTTGGTGGATACTTACACTCTTTCCTCCAATGCCCTATCCTGCCGCAATTATGACACAGATATTTCTTCTTTAGTTCATCCAAATTTCCCATTAATTTTGTTTTATTGAAATTTCCTTTCATTCTGCTCTGATTTCCTTATGCATTTTTATTTTCTAATTGAGCTACTTGATGTTCGGCAACTTTAACTTGTGCCCACATTGCTTTCTCTTTAAGCTTTCTTTGTTTTACTTCAATTTCATCACTACAGTATTTTGCATGTCTCAAGACTTCATTGGCGGAACAGGACTGCCATCCCATTAGATTATGCTTGATCATGTCCCCTATTTCTGGTCTTAATCCAAACACAAAGTGGTATACAAAATGACTCGTATCTTTTTCATTCAACTCCTCATATCCACTGTACTGTTTAAACACTAATAACAGTCTCTCATAAAATGCATGTACTGATTCTTTTGGTTCTTGCAATGTTCTGTCAATCTTTACCCAATCTGTCTCTTTTGGTGGGATTTTATTTTTCAAGAATACTATTACTTGTTCATATTTTCACATTACTTCAGGTCCAGGAGCACCTGTTACTTTATCTCGTGGATATTCAGTTTTAGGCCAATCTACAGTAATTTTGAATTCAGACCATAGATCTGCTGGTACTACTATGTCAAACAATCCCTCTAAATCCTCCCATAATACCTTTGAAACTTTCACAAATCGATCCACCTGTCGATACAACTCTACTGGTTTTTCTCTTAATCTGGCAAAATCATTCGTAAATGATAATATATCCTGTCTAGACCATGGGACATGTACATATCCTCCTCCTGGTATTTCTCTCATAGGGAATTCATTTATTACGGGTTCCTTTTCTCTTACTGGGAATGCTAATGTTGATTTATCATTACTTTCTTCTCTTTTCTTTGCCCATATCACTTTCCACTTGTCGATGTCTCCCCATTTTCTCAGCAATACTATTAATTCTTTTATTTGAGTTATTCTTCCTGCGGTATTCATGTTTTCAATGTCTTTTTCTGTAAAATCTACTCTGTAGGGTTTTTGCAATGCTTTATACTTTGTAAAATCTACATCCAACTCACTTGCCAATCCTTCAAATCGGGCATGCATATTCTTGGTTTTCCAAGTTATGCTTTTACACATAAACATTAATTCATCATCTTGGTATGTTTTTAATCCTTCTGTTCCAATTATTAATTCTTCCATGCCGATTTTCAGTCTAGCCACATCTAATACTTTTGGTTCGTTTTCTTTTACTTTCAAAGTTTTAATCCAATCACTTAATTCCTGTTCTGTTGGTCCTACTGGGGTTTGTGACAAATCGATTTTTTCTATACTTTTCTCAGGAATCACAGAATCAGATACCGCACCAGTTGGAAACCTATACGGAAGGCTTTGATTGAAAGTTAAGTCAGGCGATGTCACATGACTAGTACGCCTAACTTCTGACAAATCTGGATGAACTTTTTCTCTCACTTTTTGCAAACTCTGATTCAAAGGAATTGTTAAAGACGGTTCTTTTATTTTCTGATTTTCAAACACTGGAATTACAGGACCTATTGTTACTGGAACAGTTACAGCTTCTATATTTTTAGTGAGTTCTTGTATCTTTTCAGTTAACTCATTTGTTGAACGTATATATTCAGAAGTATTTGGTTGTTCTCCATTTTTCCTCTGTACTCTAACCAAATTTCCTCTAGTTTCACCACTTTGTATAGGTGTACCAGTAAGTCTGGTTTCCATTAATGGGGCATTAGAATCATATCTCATTTCTACTCTTTCTGGGAGATCTTTGAAATTTGAAAATCGCTTTGGGGTTTCTACAAACCTATGCTCCATCAGTGGAGCTTTTGGGGTTGTACTTATAGAACTTGGTTGATATGGTGGTGGTCTTCTATTTAATATCTCCTCCAGCACTGCATCCTCTGATTCACAATCCTCATAACTTTTCCCTTCTGTCTCTACATTATTTCTTTTCTCTATGCATTTCCGTCCTATCCCTTCATCAACCATTCTAACTGGATACATCCCATCACACATGTTAGCATTTCTCCATCTCTGCATTCTATTCTCATGAGTTTCTCTCCAAAATCCACAAAATCTATTCTTTGGTCCTATATAATCATCAAACCTTTCTCGCTCCAAATCATGCATCTCATCTTCCCACTCAGCCAATGCTTCAAATTGAGTCGGTCTAGGTCTTGGTTCAAACTTCATCATTTTGTCTCTCAAATTTCCTAGTACTGCAAGACTGAAAGATCCTACTTCTAGAAAAGGGAATGCACCATCATTTTTGGTATATCTAGCCCAATTTTCTAACCATATACATGTATGGTTGCTGTATTTTGGCATCATGTATGAAGCAGGCGTTTTAGGCGGAGGAAGCAATTTTCCCACTCTTGTCTCAATTGTCTTATCCTTTTTAAACACATTTTACAATTTTTGGAACCATGCAGATTTTTCTTTTTTCCACTCCATAATAAAACTCCATTTTCCTGTTAGATTCTTGACTTTCAAAATGATTGCGCACACTTACGAAAACTGCTTCGTTACACCAGCCTATAACAGCGCGGTTCACACTAACATACTAATTAGGCAGGCGTTTTAGGCAGAGGAAGCAATTTTCCCTCTCTTGTCTCAATTGTCTTATCCTTTTTAAACACATTTTTCAATTTTTGGAACCATGTAGATTTTTCTTTTTTCCGCTCCATAATAAAAACTCAATTTTCCTGTTAGATTCTTGACTTTCAATACGATTGCGCACTCTTCCGAAAACTGCTTCGTTACACCAGCCTATAACAGCGCGGTTCACACTAACATACTAATTAGAATAAGATACGTTTCATTTGTGCTCAACCAATTATTTCGCTGCTTTAACAGATGCACCAATCAGCCCTTACTCTATCTTGGTCACGCAGACCAATCCCAGCGCAACACTTTTAACGTCAGCCCTGCTCCAGCTTCTGCAGCTTCGACTGACCCCTCCTTTACAAAATTTATCGGCACACTGTATTTACACCTTTATACAACTAAAATCAGTTAGTAACCACATAAAACAACTCCATTCGTCTGTTTCACTAAAAGCAAATTGATAGTTTCCTCAATCACACAAGTATTCTGTATTTCCAGTAGACAGCGCTTACCTCTTCTCTACCACAGAATTCTAGTTTTGCCAGTAAAATAGTACTTCCCTCTACCATACCCTTCTCTCAAGCTTAGGTTAAGCTTTATTACTCTCTCAGGGTTAAGTTTTAAGACAGAATACGCAATGATCCCTGTACGCAAGCCCAAGATTTCACAGGTTACATTCGCTATACATTCACCACTTTTACACGTAAAGGCCCCTTAACTTGTAACATACGATGATGTCACCACTTTGAAACAGACTATGTGATGTGTGACTTCACTTGCCACACTTCCTCTGCCTGCAGACAGAGTGACCAGCTTCCCACATTCTGTACATCAAAATTTAATTTACTTTGCCCTATACATTATATATCCTACTTAACCTATACCAACCAATGCTCTGCTACCACGTAATATACTGATGCAGCGTGGCTCCAAAAATTCTTTGTAAAACCCATCACCTAATCCCAGAGAGCTATTCATACATTACTCATCAGTGGGGCCCATAACACTGTGAGTCACTCATACACACATTTACCTTGCTCCAAGGATTCGGTGAAGACCAAAGGAGAGCTGCTGGATTATAGCTGGATTATAGCGGAGTGTCTAAATTAATACTAAATGTTGTACATTATATACATCTGCAGTTTATTTCTATTACCATAGTTTGATTTAAGAAACATTTAAACACACCGCCATTATTTGTCAATGGATCTGCTAGTAAAAGTTAACTAAAGGACAACAAGACCAGCTTAATTCTCCATTTATTTCATTTTTATTTAGAGACTTAATCTCCTAGCATAACTTCTATTTTATTAACCCTAATTAAAGTAAATTAAAGCATCAATAACCTGAAAAGAAAAAGTGTTTAAATTCAAAACATTTATATTTATTAGCATAGCAGTTTAGAAAATAAACAGAAATTTGTATTACCAAGATTTCAGAACAAGGACATCAGCAGAAGTACAGAATAGATCCCAAAAACTCCTCTCTATCTCTCTTGATGTTCATCTCACAAAGGACTCTGCACCTATAAAGTTCAGAAAAATTTCAAAGTCCTTGTACCATAGAAAAAGGTTTTGCAGTCCGGCAGAATGTCGGGGTGCAAAGATAAAATCGGAAAGTACGCTTTTTTCATACTTCAAAACGTCCTCTTTTATACCCTTTTCACTAATTTATCTAAAAGTTGTAACTTTGGGGTAATAGACTGTCCGGATTGGTCGATTTTAGGGGTGGATGAGCGTAACCTCATCACCTTATTGTTCAATTTCCGCAGAGTCATCGTCATAATTTAGAAAATAAGGTTTCTATTGTTCATAGCATTGCTCTTCCGCTTCTGTCCTTTAATTTGATATTCAACGCCCGATTCCCATGTTCACAATGCTGACATTCAAAAAAATTGGCATTGATTCTAGTAGCCAGGCCACACTGTCCTTTACCCATTCTGCACAAGCACAGGCTGCTCACGCTCTCCTCGAGTTCTGTCACACATGCGCACATCATCGCAAACTTGGAGTCGCGGTCAGCTTCCATTTTTGTGAGCCACATAGGCCTCAATTGGGAACTATTATAGAAACAAATAAGCGTTAAAATTTAGAAATAAAGCCCTTCTGTTTACCTCCCCCCATTCTAAGATATCCCAATTAGTTATTACCTAGCATTTAAGCTACACATAAGCATATTTTACTCACCATTCTCCATCATTTATGCCACAATAAGACAAACAAAAAGCACATTCATGCAATTTTCGATTCGATTAGAACAAATGCTCACAGATTAGACATGACAACATTACACAATTAGTAGATTATGGTTCGCAATACATGCAATTTAGTATCCCACGTGTGTTTGTGTATATGCATTCTATTCTATGTTGGTTAATTTCAAAAACCACACGATTAATTCATGTTACTGTTATGGAGAAGTGTCTTCACGAGTGGTATACAACATTTTTTGTTTCCAACCTCGCTCCATCAGTACTTACACAAATAATGATTTAACTCGCATCTACTTTTACTTTGTTATTCTTTTATAACACTACTCATCCTATTCTAGAGAGTCAGAATAACAACGGATTGAGAAAGAAATCAATAAGAATCTAAGCACATGACTTACGTACAGTTTACATAGAGCTCCTCAAAGACGGTAAATAGATTGCTAAGCTATATTAGCAGGACTTCAACTTATGAATCGGAAATAACAAAATGATTTCTGTTCCAAAAGCAGGTGCCCACTTACCTATATGCATTAACCACAAATCTGTGTTCTGCATGCTACACGATGTGCTTTGCAGTAGGCACATTAACCCTCTAGGCTACTTTATGAGTCAAAATTGTGACTTGTCAAAACACTGAACTCTCCCAGAAGTGAATTAAGGACCAGAGTTATCTTACTGCTATTTTAATTTATAATCCCCTCAAAATTAGGTACACACAGATCCGTGCTGTGCGATTTTTATAAAATGCATCATCTTTGTAGCCAAATAGAATATAATTACTGTCACATTTGTCCTTGTTTCCAATTTCTTTCCATCAGATGACTGTCAGACTCTGCTGTGAAAGTTCCTCCCTTAGCAACTCCAACCCCTTTCCTCTGCCATATCTTGATCCCCATTTTATGAGTACCAGGAGTAAAATGTTGTCAGTTCCAGCCCTGAATCTTTTGTTACACCACTGGGTTCTCGCCTACAAATTTTGGAAAAATACTTGTGAGACATAAAACTGACCATCCTTGTGGTTTGCTATTTTACCACGCATACCAAAGCTGTTTGTGGTTTGTTGGGATCAGTAAGTGTTGGCAAGGTGCACAAGAGCTTAATTTAGAATTTTATGCATTCAGGACAGGCCTCATTCTCATAACACAGTTCTGAGCGTTTTCACGGATCTCAAATGATCTCTTATCCTGTGTGAGTAGCCCATTTAGTCGTCTGCTTTCCTTGTGCCTTTTTGTAGCTTTACTTTTCTACGCTATCAATTCAGGATATGCAACAGGTACCAGAATGCAGAGAAAGGAGGGGGACTGGATATGCGATCACTCATGACGTGACAATTTGAGAACACTGAGTTTAGAGATGCGTAAGAGTACCTAGATCCTGTTGCCACTGCATGGTGTGTGTAAATCCCCATCCCTGGCATTTATTAACATTGTTTTATTTATAGACCTTGATTCAACTTTGCTTTTTCCAAGTACAATACATGTGGCTGTGATGTAATAATTACACATTTGGACACTGTAGGACATGCCTCCTTTTCTTCAGCTACAAAAATGGTACAGAATAGAATAGAATAATTCTTTGTGTTCGATTATTTTAAATAATTTCAGTGAAAGCAATAGTTATTTCGTGCACATCAGCGACATAATGAAATTTACAGAGCCCATTGAGTTCTGAGCCCTGGGATGGCCATTAAACGTATTATTGTTCGTACAAAATATAATAAAAATTGGTCAATATGTCAAAAAAATAAATTTTATCGAAAGTTCGAGCATTAAAGTGCTAAATTGCGATTATTGCCCCTTGACAGATTTTGGGCATACCCTAAAGCTCCCCCACCTAATATGGCTTGATGAAGCCCCAGATAAAATGCAACTGCTAAAATGTTATTCAAGATCTAGTCTCTAAATGAAAACAAGAGTCTCCCAGGGTTGTTGCCTCGTTGGATTTCAGTGCGGTCAAGAAATGTTGTTGAACGCCATCAGAAAGAGCACGGGGGCGGGGGGCTTCATATCACAGCTATGGTACAGTTATGTAGCAGGGATGTGAGGGAGTGAAGGGCCTGTCCCCAAATTACAAGTGGCTAAGAGGGAAGTTGAGCATGCGGAGTGGTGCGACGAGGCAACACAACCTTCGGCCCACTGTACCTTCACTGGCTGTTACCTCAGCCCTTTCCCTCAACACAGAAGACTGTTCACTATAGCGATCCGGCTCTGCCTGGTGGCTGCTGTCTCAGTGTCCTTTGTGACCATTCGAATGTTTCACTGGATTTCTGCAACCGTATTACAAAGTCTGTCTTACAGGGAACCCCTCGAGTTGACATATATTGATAAAGATGTTTCCCATGTTTTTCAGTTTCGATGTTTTTCGTCTGGGTTGATTTAGAGTTCCGTCCTCTACTGAAATGAGGCGAGAGAGTGAAATGAAAGTAGAGTACAGTAGTCCTTCTGCTATTTTATTTTATGGGTGTTATCAGCGTCGGTATAGCAGCATCTGCTGTTAGTAGGACCCGGAGGCACTGTGAAATACTGTAGTGAATTGCTTTCAACTTAAACAACATATGGAAAGACATTCGTCTCAGTCCTGTAGGTGGCGATCGCGTGCTTGTCAGTGCGTTCGACAGTTTGCAGAAAGCTGTGCTAGAAGCAGAGGCATCGAGGCAGGCAGCGGCAAGCGGCAAGTAACAAGCCGGTTCCCAACGGTTCCTAACTTTGACTCCCAGTCCTCACTGACTCAACTGCTTCGAAGGCCGCGAAAACTGAGAGGCGGAGGCGGAGAGATCATGAGACCGCAAGAAAAAGGCCGGCTTCTGCTCTGACCAGTTCTGACCGCTCCACGCACGCACGGATCCGCTTGTCTGTCTGCCTGCTCGCTCGGCGCCCGGAGCCGTGGAGGAAGGTGAGGAGCGGTGTGTCCGAGGTACGGGGATGGCGGTGTTTGGTGTTGGTGTTCGGTGCCCAACGCTTTGCAAGGGGGTAGGCGAAAGTGAGCAAACAGCAGTGCAACCCAGCCGCCATTTGTCATTGCTGCTGATTGAAGCTCATCTGCCTGTCATCCTTGCCACCCCTGCTGCCTCTCCCCCACCGCTCTGTTCCGGGAAGTTCAGGGAGAGAGGCCGCCCAAGTACAGGCCCAGGAACAAGCACAAGCGCAGCTGCCGGTAGAGGCAGCTGCCAAGTAAGAGCCCGGGGGGGCAGCGTAGGCCACTCTGACTAGGTCCGACTGGCTGGAGGCACCCCCTGAGTGCTCCGGTCGTATGTAAAAACCGTCCCTCCGGACTTCCATTCTCCGCCCACCCCCATTCAAACCATTCATACCAGAAGCCACTCAGCTCCCATCATCCAGATTCTACGCCAGCCGCAACTTCAAAGAACCGAGCAGGACAAAAATGCGCTCAGGTACCAAACGTCAGGCCTCATCATATAAAGCACCACGCAGCAAAAAGCCTAAGAAGTCAGACGCACCAAAGCAAGCGCGAACAACCCCACTCTTAGTTGCTTTGCGGCAAAGGGGGTGCGACGGCGACAGTGAGGGGACTAGTAAGTCAGATAGTCCCCCTCAGCCTCCATCCAGCCCAGGCCATTTACCAGGATCTCAACCAAAGATTAATAAAAAAAAAAATGTAAAAGACCCCGTCTCAGCTCTGTCTTCATCAACAAGGGAATCCAGGAACTTACCAAGTCCTATTCAACCAGACAAGACGACAATCCATAGTTACCCAGGAACTTCAAACTGTGGCAAATCGCTGATGGATCATATTCAAACCTTAGAATCCTCTATTCAACACCAACCGGAGTCACTAATCAAGCAACTACCCAGAGCTATTAAAAAAACTGAACTTGTCCAGGCAATGATTCATAACTCCAGTTCCGCACCAAAAAAATTCAAAACAACCAAGATTGGGCAAAATCTTGTCCTGCCCTCACCTATATCTCCAGGTCAGGATTCACTGGAAGCGCTTTTTAATGTCTTTAACAACAAGTCGAATATGGGGGACCACAATAATCCCCAAATTGCACCCGGATTCTGTAAACCAACGCCGGACTCAATCAAGAGGTCCACGAGGCTGGACGTCCAGCTTGTCTCCCCGTCTGGCTACCATCCTCCTAACTTGGATACTTCGTCATCGCTTCCGGTTCCATATTAATCTTTGCAAGAACTGAATCTAGATTTAAACTATGACCAAATGGTAGTGGAACAAAACCGTAGTCCAGTGGCGTCTACGCGTCAAAAAATTGTCGCTTCAAGCTCAAACCACAGAATTCGGATTGACCACAGCTCTGGAAACAACAGCAGCCAACAAAAAAAATCAACCCTGTCGCACATATCAATCTCTTCTACTAACACAACCCCACAACGGGAAGAGCAAAAAAAGAGCTATTGTAGTCAAGGGCCCACTGCGCCCTGGGGGAACACTTTGATTAGCACTTTGGACCAGGCCATAAAGGCCCTCAATTTTCAATCAGACAAGATGGAGGTTCAAATAGACCTGATAAACGTCATCGCAGAGCATATCGCCCAACTTAGCTCGAAAACAGACACTATTATTACTCTTCTGACAAACAATAAAATCATGGTTACTCCCCTTCCAAAACAGGCCCAAATTAACAAATGTTCTATTAGTCCTTTGTCTAGTTGTGGCTGCGGGAGCATCATTGAAAAACTGGTATCGCTCCCTGCAATTTTGAAAGGTATTTTGGGGGCAGTAAAAAAAGGTAATAATCAGAAGTCTATATTAGACTCACTAGGAGAAAATCACAACATGGGGAAATCAAGCATTTTAATCACTCCCCCCTCAGCACATAAGAGCCCAGAAGGGGATAGGGATCCCGTATTGTCACACCATTTAATGGTTCGTCACAAAGCATCTCTAATCATGACTGCCCGTTTATCTATAGGCACGGAAAAATTCGATCTCCCGCCCCTCGAAAACCAGACGAAAAAGCAAAGAAAAAAGCGAGGAAAGCTAGGTCTAAATTAAAAATCAGCCAAAGGATTACCATCGACAACTTCTTCGCAAAACCTGTGTCCGTCTTGCCAAAAGAATTAGGATCAGCAAACAGCTTCTCAAACACAGCCACTAATTCATTGGCAGGCCATAACTTCTCGCAGGAAAAAGTTTCGTCCAAAAAAACAAAACAGGGGACGCAGTCCGGTGGTCCAAATCAGGCATCAATTGAAGATCTGAGCAAGTCCCATGATGCAATGATCGCTTGCACAAACTTAAGATCAGCCCCAACCCTGCACTAGAAACAACATCAACGATGAAAAGTCAATCATTCCTCCTCAAAAATCAGGCAGAAACCTGGACAAGGAAATCTAATAGCTCTCGGGGATGATTTACTAAAAAAAAAATCATTCACTAGAGCCACTCCCAACGAGCACCAATGGACCCACAACTAAGCGCATGACGCATTGAAGTAGCGATCAAATTCTCGCTCAGGCAAAACACGACCTGACCCCCATAAAAATAATAAAAACTGAGATCGACCGAGAGTGCATTAAACAAAATCCAGTGGCCCCAGCGGGAACAATTCAATACAAAACTGGAACCAATGAATTACAAAGGATTAACTCTCCGATTATAATAACAAAAATCGGGCAAAATCGTAACTGTACAGTTCGGTCAAACCCCGTTATGCAATTTAATGACAACCATATGCACCGAACTGCCCCTTCTCCTGCCAGGGGTACCACCGACAAGGGCATCATAGGAACGTTACTCAAAAAACATTTTTTTCTTTCTGTAAAACAGTCTGACTACATAGTTCCATGCTCGCAAGACCTGTCAACTACTTAAATCGCAGAACTAGAACCCATCCTGACATTCACTCCCGAATATGAGTCAAAGGGCCTGCACGATATCTTAAACAGAGGAAATTTGCTAAGACTATTCGGTCTTGTTCCCGAGTTCAGAGGAATATCTTCGCAAGACCTAGTCTCAGTTGAGTTCGGTCCAAAAATTGATAATTCAAATATCGAAGTCTCTGTGACCACCTGGGCTTCCAAGGAGATAGCAATAAAGATCTTCGAAAATAAAGGTCCATTTGAACACTGGGGCATAACCATCACGCAACATATGCGCCCGAGATACCCTTTCCCGCTTGCAAAAAGTATACAGAAAAAAAACAGAGAGGAGCCACCTAACTGCAGGCAAATCTCATGTCTCCAGGGTGCCCGTTCGGCCACAGTAGTCCAAGAAGTTGGTGGACTCGACACATATCTAACGCATCCTCGCATTGGCGGGTCCCCCACACAGGACTGGTCATGGATCTCGTTAACCCTTAACCAAAAGTACTCCTAAAAAATATTAACAACTACCTCAATGCATACAGTGCAAATTCACATCTAAGGATAGGGTTAATACGTCTAAAATAGGCATCTGCAGTTGGAATATTCACAGGTTTAGCAGTATGGACCAAGATAGTGAGACACAACTTTTCTTCCATAAATATGATATCCTTTTATTACAAGAGACTTGGAACCTAGTACCCCCCGCCATTCTCGATTCACATACATCTCGCAGAGATTAAATTGGGAGCCGGAAACACAGACGTGGGATTAAACTGGGTTCAGGTAACTAAGATCTTCATAAAACCTCGACTACAACTGCTACTAATAAATATTTACATTCATCCTGATAAAACAAAAAAAAAGAGAAACTGGCCCTCCTCATCACTCTCATAAAAACACTTCAGAAATCAAACTCTCAAAGTTTGTTGATACTATCAGGCGACTTCAACTCTAATCTAAATTATGAAGACCTAAACACAAATACCCCAAGGCAAAATTCTCGGGGAAAGCTTAACCCATCAACCTTAAAGCAACTGTCAACGCTGGGTTTAACAATTTTAAAACCCGCAACAACAGGTGCAATCTTAGCACCACCAACGTACCTGAGTGGCAAGTAATTGTCAACCATTGACTTTACATTAATTAGTAACAGCCTGCTTGACTTAGTAGCAGACTATGAAATCACAACACGATCTGAAAGCGATCACTTTCCACAAATTACTTGGATCAACATAGGGGTGTTGGAGTCTACCCAGTGGACTGTCCTCTCTGATCAGCCTGAGAAGTTTAATTTACAAAAATTGCGTTGGAGGGGCAGTGGAACGAAAGCCATCTACGAAACCGCAAGCAATTTCTTTTCTCAATATGAAAATGATCAAAACGAAGACTTGGTTTCAACCTGGATAAATTTGTTAGAAAAATTGTCTCTCAAACACTCGGTCCCAACTGCGCCGTAACAAGGCCCACTAGTCCCACGGGAACCCTGGTTTAATACCAAACTAAGGCAGGAAAAGAGAAAAATAGCCCAGGCACAACGGATGGCACTAAGGAACAACACTCAGGCCTTCGCATCAAACCATCTTCTTGTTAAGAGCATGAAAAACAACTACCGCAAAACGTTGTGGAAAGCCAAGACAAATTATAGGGAAGAGACGTGGGCAAAACTGCTAGCAACCAGCAAAAAGCAAAATTCAAGGGACTTTTGGGGCATCGTAAATAAACTAAACAATGCGGACCTAACATCTCAGGACCCAGGCATTAGTAAACAAAGCTGGGAATCACACGTAAAAAATCTCTATCGAAAAAGGGAACTTTCAGTCTCAGAAAATCAGTATCGCTTTACCACAACAACAATACTAAGCTACTTGAAAGGACCGACAGACAACCTATCAACCCACCCCGACACAGAAAGGTTCAGCAATCTGGGGATTGAGTCGGAATTGTTTTCCTGCGACAGGGTCAAAAGGTGCATTAACCATCTCAAATCCGAAGGCGCTCCAGGGCCCAATGGCATCCCCAACGCAGTATACAAACATAACGCTGAGTTTTGGGCACTCCATCTTTCTGCCTTGTTTAATCAAGTCTTTGCCTGCAAGAAGCAGCCACCATCGTGGAATGGTAACATCATCCACCCAATCTTCAAGAAGGGTGAAAGGAGAATCCCCACTGAATTACTGGTTGATATCTCTAATCGATGTGGAAGCTAAATTATACGCTTCTTGTATTTTAGAGGAGATCCAGGAATGGGTAGATACCAACAACCTAAATCCAAGTTATCAGACTGGCTTCAGAAAAGGGACAGGGACTATAACAAATCTCGCAGCCCTAGCCCTCTTGATGGAAAGAGCCAAAGCGAATAACAAACGGTTATACGGCTGCTTCATTGACATTAGAGCGGCTTTTGACCGAGTAAGTTGGGAAAATCTCAATGAGTGGGGGCTGCCAAAAAAATGTCCTCCACGCTGTCATGCTCCTTTATACAGATACCTGGGCAAGGGTCAAACAAGGGCATGGTTCAAGCCTCACGTCCAAAATTCCAACAGAGGACGGACTGAAACAGGGCTGTGTCCCGGCCTCATGTTTATTTAACCTACACCTGGCCGACCTAGGAAAAAAACTCAGCCAAATCGTAAGTCACGCTCCGAAGCTTGGTAACACCCCAATGCCAATTATCCAGTTTGCTGATGACATTGTTCTTTTAAGCGGAACCCCAATTGGTCTACAAAGGCTGATAAATGCCCTATATCTCTATCTGAACGAAGAACATCTGGAATTAAATAGAGAAAAGACAAAAGTAATACGTCTTATAGAGCGAAAGCCCATTAAATTTAGCTGGACATTTAATCATCTAGCCATTGGGGTACAGCCTCACTACCAGTATTTGGGGGTCACCCTAGGCAATGACAACTCAAAAAAAGAACACTCTGCGGTGTTAAAAGCCAAATCCCAGACGCTAATTTTCGGATATAGGTAACTCCTCCAAAAACTGGGTGGTCCAAACAACACTCATCTTTTAAAAGTAATGGCCGCTCAGATTTTACCTACATTATCGTATGGTCTTGTTGCATGGCTTGGAGGGGAGGCTGGTTTATTAAACACCTTACAAGCTAAAATCTACAAAGTTGTATTCAAATTACCGAAATGTGCCTCGCCAGCCCAGGTGCGATTAGAATTTGGTCTTAAAAATCATTTCTACAGGTCCAAGTCAAGGTTTGTTAAATTCTGCCACAAACTCCGCGCAGCTGATCCAGTCTCATTAAACCATCTCTGTTGGCAAGAAATCAATTTCGACTCCACCCAGCCCTGGGCCACCTATCTGCAGACTTGCCTTTTGAGACCTTGGTTTGCTCGAAGCATGGAGCAAAAAAATTGATCAGGCTAGTTTCTGCAAAACTGCAAATTCAAATGCCAAAATAAAGTCATTATTGGAAGACAAACAAACATTGACCCATCAACGCCATGCCTGGACAGTCATTTCTTCCTATTCACGTCAACAACCCCAGGCATACTTGGTAACTCATTTCAGCCAACACCTAAAAAAGATCCTT
Organism: Lissotriton vulgaris; assembly: GCF_964263255.1. Lineage (NCBI taxonomy): Eukaryota > Metazoa > Chordata > Amphibia > Caudata > Salamandridae > Lissotriton > Lissotriton vulgaris. The sequence goes on along the minus strand of NC_141689.1, from coordinate 413,694,289 downwards.
ATTGATTTCCGTATGGGCCTCCACGAATCTAAGGATCTAAGTCCCTCTTGGAAACCCCATGATACTTGCTCAAAATGCAGACTCTGTGGTTACCAAAACGAATCTTTAATTCATTTGTTTTGTGTGTGCCCGGCCCTCATGGCGGCTAGAAGAACATTTTTACGGGATATCCTAATCAAACTGAACATAAGAACATGTCGCCAAGCGGTTATAATCTGGCTGGGAGGTTCATCGCCAATTCTGACTTGCAGGGGTCTTAAATTTATGATAGAGACTGGGAAGCAGCTGCAGGCCCGTGTATGATCTTTTAAAACATTGCCTGAGGCTTATTCTTTATGTATTATCCCCCATGCTTATTCCATAAATCTCTACGTTTTTAGTGGGGTGGTCCGACGTAGAGTTTAAGTTTGAACTGTTTTCAACTTTGATATCAATCGTCGCTTTTGATCTTTTTTTGCAAATTGTATTGAGGATATTCGCTAATTGTATTTTTTTCTGATCGTAAGGATTTTTATTAATTCAACAATAAAATATTTTGATTCTGAACATATGAACTTAGACTAAGAACTAGAAACAGGAGAGTACAACTAATAAAATGTCTCAGGCTGAGGGTCAAGATGTAATTGCACTGTTTAATGAGACATGAAAGATACAAAGCGTTTTTCAAATGCCCTTTCCAGGCTGCTCTCCAGACAGCCTTTATGTAGTGAAGCCTCTTACAGAAGGGTAGTCTCCGGCCTGAAGCACACAAAACAGAGGCACAAAGAGTCATGCGGTTTCTTTACTTGACTGCCATCAATCCAAGTGAAAGTGAAAGAGTTGCCTCCCCTTAGACACCAAATCTGTTGTTCCACCCCTCACGGTTACCTTTTACCAAACGGCAGTGCTTCAGGAAATCTGATCAGCTGTCCCTTGCTAACAAAATCTTCATTGACTATCTATGCAGGCCTTATCACCTTCCTCCTCAACTCAGTGTCTTGATCTCCATTCTCCAGCCACTGGAATGCATGCAATAGACGTTCACTGTCTGGGAAAACTGTCCTCTCCCTCCATATTGTTCAGTGTCAAACTTGAGACATTCTAAATGAATCTCACTTTGCCTTGACATTATTATTGGGTGTCACACTTGAGGATTGAGTATGAACATCGGAAGGCATCCATTGTAGCAGTTGCAAAATCTTCTTTTCAATGTTTGATGTATTTACCAACTTATTTTCCCACATTGCTGTGATCTTGAGGTTGCTGCTTCCTTTTTAGCACATTCTAATGCTCCCGATATTTCCCTATGAGTACAGTCATGAATTTATGCAACCCGCTCCTGAGCTAATCAGCAATCTTTACTGACACGGTGGTCTAGTGATAGCCTAGCAGTGGCCAGACCTTTCACCTGATTCTTGTACCTGATGGACATACTTAAAAAAGTGCTATCTTCACAAAGACATAATGTTTCTTTCTACGGTCTTGCACCAACAGAGGCACAAAGAGTCATGAGGTTTCTGCACTTGACTGCCATCAATCCAACTGAAAGTGAAAGAGTCGCCTCACCTTAGACAACCAAATCTGTAGTTCCACCTCTCATGGCTACCTTTTACCAAAAGGCAGTGCTTCAGGAAATCTGATCAGCTGCCCCTTGCTAACAAAATCTTCATTGACTATCTATGCAGGCCCTATCACCTTCCTCCTCAACTCAGTGTCTTGATCTCCACCCTCCAGCCACTAGAATGCAGGCAATAGACGTTCACTGTCTGGGAAAACTGTCCTCTCCCTCCATATTGTTCAGTGTCAAACTTGAGACATTCTAAATGAATCTCACTTTGCTTTGACATTATTATTGGGTGCCACACTTGAAGATTGAGGATGAACATCGGAAGGCGTCCACTGTAGCATTTGCCAAATCTTCTTTTCAATGTTTGATGTATTTACCAACTTATTTTCCCACATCGCTGTGATCTTGAGGTTACTGCTTCCTATGAGCACATTCTAATGCTCTCGATATTTCCCTATGAGTACAGTCATGAATGTATGCACCCAACTCCTGAGCTAATCAGCTATCTTTACTGACACAGTGGTCTAGTGATAGCCTAGCAGTGGCCAGACCTTTCACCTGATTCTTGTGCCTGTTGGACATACTTAAAAAAACACTATCTTCACATAGACATAATGTTTCTTTCTACGGTCTTGCACCAACAGAGGCACAAAGAGTCATGAGGTTTCTGCACTTGACTGCCATCAATCCAACTGAAAGTGAAAGAGTCGCCTCACCTTAGACAACCAAATCTGTAGTTCCACCTCTCATGGCTACCTTTTACCAAAAGGCAGTGCTTCAGGAAATCTGATCAGCTGCCCCTTGCTAACAAAATCTTCATTGACTATCTATGCAGGCCCTATCACCTTCCTCCTCAACTCAGTGTCTTGATCTCCACCCTCCAGCCACTAGAATGCAGGCAATAGACGTTCACTGTCTGGGAAAACTGTCCTCTCCCTCCATATTGTTCAGTGTCAAACTTGAGACATTCTAAATGAATCTCACTTTGCTTTGACATTATTATTGGGTGCCACACTTGAAGATTGAGGATGAACATCGGAAGGCGTCCACTGTAGCATTTGCCAAATCTTCTTTTCAATGTTTGATGTATTTACCAACTTATTTTCCCACATTGCTGTGATCTTGAGGTTACTGCTTCCTATGAGCACATTCTAATGCTCTCGATATTTCCCTATGAGTACAGTCATGAATGTATGCACCCAACTCCTGAGCTAATCAGCTATCTTTACTGACACAGTGGTCTAGTGATAGCCTAGCAGTGGCCAGACCTTTCACCTGATTCTTGTCCCTGTTGGACATACTTAAAAAAACACTATCTTCACATAGACATAATGTTTCTTTCTACGGTCTTGCACCCCTCAAATTGCATGCTATCTCAGAAAGCATCCTCTATATTTCTAAAATTGGGCAGGAAAATTGACCTTTACATAAAACTTCTGATTGTTGCCTCTCCTTTTTTCTCTTAAACAGTCCTTCCCTTCCATGTTTTGCATGCCTCTCTGACCACAATTTTCATCATCTGATATACCATTTTTGGAATTTTACACAACATTTTAAGGGTTTCTTTTACAACAGTAATTGTATCTAATGGGGAGAGCACACCCAGGTGGTTATTGACTAGGATGGAGTAGGACCCTCTGCTTCGCCTCGGGGCCATCTGACTCCACCCTGGATAATATTGCTTAAATATTTAAAGAGAGTAATGAATGATGGGTTTTGTTTTTGCGCCTTGTAGCACCCACATTGCCTGAACTGCCATACTAATGTGTTACATGAGGGTTGCTTGTCCGATAGGGCATGCACATGAGCAAGTATCCCTAGCTTGCCAGGTGCATTAATGAGTTGCTAACTAAACACTGGCAAGTTTTGTACATTTGGTAGGGCTGTATTCTCCAGTGTGTGCCCCTTACACTTGTTCTCCCCCAAAAAAGTCTAATTTTTATGTCATTTTCAAGATAACTCATTTTGTTTAGATTTATAATCAAATTATATGAAAAGAAATACATGTCGTTTTGTTGTTGTGAGCTAGGAAGGACCTTGAAGTGTATTGGGTTACCCAAGAACAAAAGACCCCTCAGCTGAGCCATCCTTTGTGTTTGTATGTTGTTGGAGCATGCTCCAGTTGGAGTGCAAGCACAGCGGCATTCTGACATTGCAAGCCTCCTCTGTGTTAAAAGTAAATAGCTTACATCTTTTGCTGAAGGTGTTTTTCGCTTTTCTTTCTCGGTCAGGAGACATGAGAGGCATGGGGTGGAAGTTGCCTTCTTTTGGAATGTTAATACATGGAGGGCTTACTCCTGTTGTTAAGCATCTCTTTAAACTAAGACAAAAAAAATAAGTTCCTGAATCACTATAGCAGCGTGGCGAAATACTCAAATGTTTAGTTAAAATGTTGGGATGTTTGAAATCCCATTGAGATCCCTTTCCCAGGTCGCAGTGTATTCACATGCACTCAGCAGGAAACTTCATAGAGATGCACATTCGGGCAGAAGGCCTTTGGCAGGGCATTTTCCAGAGCCTGTGCCTTTTCTTCTTTTGAAGAAAGTAATGACTTAAGTCTGACGAAGCCCAGTCTTTTTTGTAGGTTCGTCGTAAGAATTTACTTATGGTTCACAGACTCCCACCCACCCTCAGTGTCTGGAGCCTCAGAAAAGAAGTTAAAAAAAACACACACGCATCCTAATGCAGATGGCAGGAAATGAAGATTTTGTGACGTTTACCAAAAAGCTCAAAAAGAAATCTCAAAGCAGAGGGCTTCGTTACTAGAACACATGCATTAAAAGTTTATTTTTGTCCTGGGAAGTTTGCTACGCATTTACAAATAATAACACGTTACTGTGATAGGCCCTAAAAGGTGTGCTTTCATTAACCTTCGGCAAACCTCTTTTCTGGCGTTTTACTTCCTGTCGCAATACAGGTGCGTTTTTCAGGTCCTCTGCAAACTATAGAATGTCTTGTATCCTCACAAAGCTGCATTCACATTGCTCGACGCGTTGAACCGAGTCTTATCAAGGTTATCCCTTGGGGCTAGTAGTATAACAGCCTATTTACTTCTAAATCCGTGTACAACGTTGATTTAAAAAGAAATCAATTCCCCAGTAACACAAATAAGTGTGTGTGTTTTTCATGTGAGCACATTGTGAATTTTGTGGTCTACAGAATTCCAGTCGTTTTTAAAACAACACTGTACACTTCCAAAATGTGTAAAGCATAGGTTGTGAGCCATTGCCCCGTCATGCCGCCAAAAAGGGCTATGCCAGACCATTGCTGTTATTAGGTGTTGACCACTTGTTGTTGGCATTACACGGGTTGCATCTTCATCGCTGAAACATCTGATCATAAGTTTAAATCCCACTGAGGCCGAATCATCCTTCGCACCTTTTGATGTCTGTAAACTGAGCACCAATACATTTGGTAATAGTTAAACCTATTGTTATGCGTGGCTTACACGGAGACCTGCTATCGTGAACAACAGGTTCTAAAACGAGTTATTCACTGCTAGGACAGTAACAACAGTGGGACACTAAAGTGTTTCCTACTGTGGCTATGCCATGAATGATTTCTCAGAGAGTCTGTCAGTGCAGCACTATCACTGTAGAGTTATTGTTAGGTCAGGTTTTATTAATAACTTTTGTGCCATTTCACAAATCGTAAAGAAGCTTTTCAAAACAAAAGTTCATGCGTCTAAGCTCTACCCTGGAATGTTTTAGGCTGATCCGTCAAGCATGGACCGAGAAAAAGGGTGGTCCTAAAACACCTTTTCCCCCCCATGCAATTTCCAAAGGGAACATTAGACAACAGTGCAGAAAACATGACTAAACACAATTACACTATTGCACCAAATTTGACAGAAAGCTAGATCTTTACTCAGGAAGCGTGGTTTATGTGATATGGTATAGTTCTGTTCATCCGTTGTCGAGAAATTAAGGTTAAACATTTATAGGTATCAGTTGCTGTGGAGAAAAACAGCAAACAATGAATTCTAATTGATCAGGTAGATCTGCTGGAGTCCTGCAGGACTGAGCTTTCTGAATAGTGGCAGCAACAGGAAGAACATTATTGCGCTGCCATTAAAAGACTCAGGGATTCGGTCCCCAGAAATATCAAAACAAAAATCGAAGGGGGCCCTTCTTTAGCTGGATGACCGCTTGGGGGTTGTTCAAAGCCCGGGGGTGGGTAGGCCACAGAGCCTCCAGCCGTGCATTATTGGGGGTTGGCTGCAAGGCACACACCATTCACTACTTATGACCTCAGATCTTACATCACTCATGGCATCTTTTCTGACATCATTGATATCATCATTGATAAAATCTGAAATTACATAATTGATGACATCAGTGTGCATGGCGAGGCCGCAAGTTATAATTACTTCAGTGCTCCCCTCTCCCCGGCACCATCTACTTCTACGAAAAAGTTTGGGGTCAAGCTGGACAATGCCCTTTATTTAAACCTTTTGTTAATGATATTGCAGGAGTCTGTTTCTCCCCACTGAAAACTTTAAGAAAGACTCGCAAATTCCTGCCAAACAAACCTGAAAGATCATTGTTCATGCATTGATTATGTCTAGACTTGATTATGCCAACATGCTGCTCATGGGATCGCCCCAAGCATTGTTAAACAGATTGCAAAAGGTTCAGAATGCGGCAGCCAGACTGGTGCTGAATATTCCTAACAGGCAATCTGTGCTAAATGGCTCAAAAAGTCTTCACTGGCTTCCCATCAAGCAAAGAATAAAGTTCAAAGCCCTGACAATAACATTTTGGGCAACTCATCTGAAAGGTCCACCATATATCATTACAAAATCAAAAGATACCTTCTTCGCAGAGCTTTACGCTCAGCCAACCACAACCTGCTTTGCATTCCCAAGATTGAAAAGACCAGAGCAGGTGGGCACTCCTTCTCTTTTTTGGCCCAAAAGCTCTGTAATCTTTTACACAATCATATTAGATGTGCCACATCAGAAAATTCATTCAAGAGCCTTCTGAAGACCAACCTTTTCACAGAGATCTAATGTTGGCTGGTCCCTCATCTGTCTACTCCTCTTAACTGCATCTTACCACCACCTAGGGCCGGAACGCTCCTTTTTAGAGCAGCTGTTTTGCGATATATAGATAGATAGATAGATAGATAGATAGATAGATAGATAGATAGATAGATAGATGGATAGATAGATAGCTATTCACACTTCTTTCCTTCTTTTCAGTCAAGAAATAAGCACTGCCGGTAGGTGGACATGTTTGTTGTTTTATTATCAACGTGTGCATTTTGTGTGCCTGCACACGTTGATGTTGACAATAAAACAACAAACATATCCACAGCCAGGGGTACTTATTTCTTGACTGAAAAGAAGCGTGAATGTAATATCATGGGTACACCCCCGTAACGATAGCACCCGCCCTTGAGTGCGCCTGAAAAGGTGACTGGGAGCGCATATATATATATATATATATATATATATATATATATATATCAATTCGAAACAGGAGAGCCCACTGGGGTAACACAAGTTGAAAATTATGGACTGCAACTGGCACCTGACCCACTGGGGTAACAAATAGCACTACAAGGACCATGATGCCACAGGAGTGGCGACGCCCACAGAGGCGAGCCTTTAATTGGTATTAGGTGCTTTAAAAACAGACTGCCAGAAGCAGCATTCAGAATCCCGAGTCCCTGATGAAATGCTGCCAGAAGCAAGAAACGCGTCAGATTGAATGGGATAATATGCAGATGCAGCAAGTGTTGTTTCCTGTATAACGCAAGCCCCCATTAAAGAAAATAACGCTTTAATAACCTGCGGTGAGGTTCTTCCATAATGGGCTCTCCTGTTTCGAATTGATATATATATATATATATATATATATATATATATATATATATATATATATATACATATATATACATATATATATATAAGCTCAAGGGTCCAACAGGCGGAACTGCACTCGAACGAAAGGCGGGTTTCATAGCATTTCTGCAAATCCCTTTATTGTAGAAAAAACCAGCTCGAACTGCACATTTAAACAGCGCCCTACGCGTTTCGGAGATTGACTCCCCTTGGTCACGGGCTATTTATTTGCTGATTTGCATAACAAAGTCACATGGAGTTAACATCACGCCCCTTGATGGTCCTCCTGGGACTTGTAGTTCAATTCTTCCCTCCGATGGGTATTCATATAAATTGTTCAAAGACTCCAATGAGCCTGCAGTTGTTGTTCCGGTAATTTCATCCATACCCTTCGCTCTGCTGTTGCTCACAGTGTATCCGAAAGCAGCAGTCAACTTGTCAACTGCTAATGACAAGTGGACTGCTGCTTTCGGATACACTGTGAGCAACAGCAGAGTGAAGGGTTTGCAGGCACAGCAGTGGCCGCATGGGTAAAAACCTTTCAGGTTATGGCTGCTAGCACTACCTCTAGGACTGATATCTCCTTTTACAAGGATATCTCTCAAACTTTTACCCCTTCTATAGGTTATAGATGGTCGATCACTAATTGTGGAACCTATAATGTTGTCCATCTTGAGGAGGTTCCAGTTCTCTGCTAGTACTTTGCTAACTTTTCTAGACTCTTCGTTATAAGTGGTGATAACTCGAGTAACTGTAGATGTTTCTGACTTAGGTTCAAGAGTACTGTCCCTGGATTTTACAGACATTTTGTGCATCACGGGTCTGCGAGGGCACTATCTGGTGCCGAACGCGATGAACGAAGTATGCTGAGGACTTTGCAGGGAGAAATCAGCATCAGCCACTGCATGCAGCCACAAAGCAGGGCAGGTCCCAACTTGGTGATGTGCGTGAATGTATTTTGACATTTAAGAAATGCAGCGAAGCACCCACTTGGGTATTAATTTGGGGCGGACTACATCACCCAGATGGCTGTGAGAGGGCCCCTCCCACATGGACAGGTGGTGGAAATAAAGGTTGCACCCCTCGCAGCGCCTGCAGTTCGTGTTAAGCCACTGATGAAAGGGTGACTCCTGAAACGCGTCTGGCTTGGATCCATTTCACTTTGCTGCTCCTTGAAGGTTCCTACTGGCTGCCTTCTGAATAAAGTGTGCTTAAATTACCTTCGTGTGGCGAACTTCCTCAATATGGGTTTCCTGTACTTGGTGGTATATATATATATATATATATATATATATATATATATATATATATATATATATATATATATATATATATATATATATATATATATATATATATATATATATATATATATATATATATATATATATATATATATATATATATATATATATATATATATATATATATATATATATATATATATAGCACTGAAACACACAACACACAGGCAGCCTACTGAAGGTTTTAATCGCATGCAAGATGGATCCCAGACCCTCGACTTTACTTTAAAGCCTACAATCACACATGCATCACTACAGCGACTCCAAGTCCCATAATGCTGGGTATGACGTAGGATGAAAACACATGCCTACCTGGGGGCTTGTCTCAATAAAATGCCAAGAAATCACGTGGTGCATTATAGAGTGTTTGATGGAAAGCAGCCCCTGAGGAGGGGGGGGAGGTTCCCCCAGAAACGCGTTGGGCATTAAGAACTTTGCAGTGTGAGGAAGTATGCTGGAAACTAAAAGCCCGGAGGGCAGAGCCCCGCAGTGTGCCCCTCAAATGCTCAGGCATTTTGCTCAACCACATTCGTACACGGAAGCCTGGCCGTGGAGGGAGCACCATCGCCTGCTAATCTGAAAAACTCGAGCAGCAGGATGAAGCTCGGGTTTCCGAACTAATTGGAAGCATTATGAGTGCAGGACTCGTTATCTAATATACAGCGCACTGAAACTCACAGGCAGCCTACTGAAGGTTTTAATCGCATGCAAGATGGATCCCAGACCCTCGACTTTACTTTAAAGCCTACAATCACACATGCATCACTACAGCGACTCCAAGTCCCATAATGCTGGGTATGACGTAGGATGAAAACACACGCCTACCTGGGGGCTTGTCTCAATAAAATGCCAAGAAATCAGGTGGTGCATTATCGAGTGTCTGATGGAAAGCAGCCCCTGAGGAGGGGGGGAGGTTCCCCCAGAAATCGTCGGGCATTAAGAACTTTGCAGTGTGAGGACGTATGCTTGAAACTAAAAGCCCGGAGGGCAGAGCCCCGCAGTGTGCCCCTCAAATGCTCAGGCATTTTGCTCAACCATATTTATTTATTTATTTATTTATTTCTGGTATTTATAGAGCGCGACATTCATCCCAAGGGATATCAAGGCGCTAAAAAGAAAAGGGGACTGCTGAGGTTGTATATATATATATATATATATATATATATATATATATATACATATATATATATATACATATATATATATATATACATATATATATATATATATATATATATATATATATATATATATATATATATATATATATATATAATTACCTATTGGCGGTCGGCAGTAGGTAGTTATAGTTAGGACCTAGTTACCATAGGAAAATTGCAAAATTCTTTTCCCAATAAGTTTTGCGCCGATTTATGAATGTTCGCGAAATTTTTAAAACTTATGGCCCGCTCCGGTCCGCTCCTATCTTGAAAGTTTTGGGGTGATTCGGCAAGCGGGGGCCGATAAAAAAGGGGGCTCCCAAAATGTGTTTTCTCCATGCAATTTTCCATAGGAAACTTTAGACCCGGCTACAGCCCGAACTTCTGAAAGGAATTACATCAAATTTAGCAAAAAGGTAGCCCTTGGTTCAGAAAGAGCCCTTTTTGTTAAATGGTGTAAATCCGTTCAGTAGTTTGCTGAGAAATTTGAAAAAGAAAAAATATCGATATCTGGGCGAAGCCTAACCACACATGTCATCGTGAGATCTGATTGGCTGTCAGCACTTCATCCTGGAATTGCTGGCAGCCATCTTGGGACCGATATACATGATAGTACCCCCATTGAAATGCATTTTAGTGAATCAAAGATTTTGAGGGTTACCAAAAGGAGAACTATAAAGTGTGATAACTGACTTTAGTTACTTTAGAGTTCATTTGTTGATGGTACCATACTAATTTAAGGAATTGTGGTGTATTCTAAGGTGATTTTACCCTGTGAAAAACCTTCTGCTGGGATATCATGAATCATGTTTGAGAGAAAACTATTTTCACATGCTTGTCCCATTGAGTTTTGGAAGGTGCTCCAGAAGCTAAAATGAGAGCGTATTTTCTGAAAATTCACATTGTCGTTCTCAGTCATGTGAGAATGAAGTCTGACATTCTCAGTAAAACATGTACATCCAACAAGGGCAGAGACTGTCAGTTGATTCCTTTGTGTTCTACTGCAGCTTCCAAGAATTTTTTAAAGAACAACTAGATCGCTAACAGTCTTACTTATGACAAAATTATGGCACACCTGAAGCCATCTTGATTGGAATAAACTGGTAACACTTAAAATGTTTAATTTAAAAAGGAACACAATGAGGGGGTTCATTTTGCCATAGAAATTATGGTTAGTGCTGCAGAAAGAAAATTTAGGATAAACAAACAAAAGAGCCAGACAGCATCACTTATTCGAGACAAATGCACACCTAGTATAATAAATTGCTAGGCTAACAAACCATTTGTGTTTAGTCACTTATTTTTTATGAAAGATTATAAGCCAATGTTTTTTTTGGCATCAAGGGATACACCACCACATTTACAGAAGTTCACAAATGCATTGAATAAACCATAAACAATACATTCAATTAAATAATACACACATAGACAATTGTGAAGACAATAAATAAAGACAACTGTGCAATGCCTCAAACAATTGCGTCATTGAGGCACCAATCCTGAATAAACATTGAACAAGTGGACTGGCAAGATGGAAAACTAGCCTACTTGTTTCAACCACCACAAGATACGCATTACATTTGTCACGTGGTGCGGAAAATAGGAAGACACATAAACCATATGAGCTGGCGTCCTGCTCCACCCAGATACTGAACTACCAGGGCGTAATAGGAATAGAATTTACACATTTCTACACTGTTGTATGTTTTATGTGTCTTCCTATTTTCAGCACCACGTGACAAATGTAATGCGTATCTTGTGGTGGATGAAACAAGTAGGCTAGTTTTCCATCTTGCCAGTCCACTTGTTCAATGTTTATTCAGGATTGGTGCCTCAATGACGCAATTGTTTGAGGCATTGCACAGTTGTCTTTATTTCTTGTCTTCACAATTGTCTATGTGTGTATTATTTAATTGAATGTATTGTTTATGGTTTATTCAATGCATTTGTGAACTTCTGTAAATGTGGTGGTGTATCCCTTGATGCCAAAAAAAACATTGGCTTATAATCTTTCATAAAAAGTAAGTGACTAAACACAAATGGTTTGTTAGCCTAGCAATTTATTATACTAGGTGTGCATTTGTCTCGAATAAGTGATACTGTCCGGCTCTTTTGTTTGTTTATCCTATAAGAGTGGTCCAGGCCGGCCAGGGATAGGACCCAGCCTTTCCCCTCTCTTCCTGCGTGAAAGAAAATTTAGGGCATGATTTAAGTGAGATCTCAAATCCTCTTCAATTTCATTAGAAAATTCTGACATGCAGACTGAAACAATCACTTCCAATACCAGCAGTAGGCTTCCAGTTAACTCCCCGGTGAGCAGTAGCTTTACTACAGTGATCTAATGAACAACTAGAGTGCTAACATTCTGAATTTATGGCAAATGTGCAACACATCTGAATGCCTTCTTGATGGAATCAAAGTAAAAAACTGAAAGCATTTCCTACTGAGGAGACTGCAGTAAATGAGGAAATTAGGAAACTTCATAACAAATAAGTCTAACAAGAGGGCCACCAGAGAAAACAGAGCACAAATGTAGCACAAATATCACCCAGATGTAGCCCACATATAGCCCAATGACAGAGGTGTGAAAAACACTTTTTTAGTTTTAGTTTTTCTGCAGTTTTAAATAGTGCAGACTGGTCAGGTATTGGAGCGTTACATCTTACTTGGACACCTTATTGTGTATTTTGCTTGAAGTACATGAGATTGATCTTGCAAAACATTGAACTTTACGATTCTGTTAACCTGAAGTTGCTCTGAACCGGGCTTTGTAACACCCGTTTTTACCTACTGGTTTTAATTAATTCTCACTGTATTGTATTAGGAAAGAGGATTTACTGTTTTTATGTACACTTATATAATCTATGTTTTTTAATCAGATCGAATAAAGTTTAATGAATTCTGTGGCAGGACGGAGGCAAGGATTATGCATATCTTTCCTCACTTTATTTGCATAGCAGTTCAAAGAAAACGTAACACAACAATCATTAAACAAAAGACTACACAACCCATGAACCATTAGGGGGGTAGTCTCCACGGCAACTATAGTTCAATTATATCACAGTCCATCGTATATAATATCAGCACGTCCCTTCTGCTTCCTCTTTTTTCACTGCTCGTCAGTTAAGTGCATTCCTTACATTCTTGGCTTAATCTGACTTTGTTGCTGTTTGTATAGCATGACCCCCTACACTACACAAACACCACTGCACTACCCTAACCCCCTATACTATACAAACAACACTGCACTACTCTAAACCCTAAAACACTACCCCCAGCATGACCCCTCCGCAACACAAACACCGCTGCACTACCCTAAACCCTAAATCTACCCCCAGCACGACCCCCTACACTACCCAAACATCACTGCCATACCCTAAACCCTAAAACCCTACCCCCAGGATGAACCCCTACACTACCCAAACACAAGCCCACTACCCTAAAACACTACCCCCTACACTACCCAAACACCACTGCACTACCCTAAACCCTAAATCGACCCCTAGCACGACCCTCTACACTACCCAAACAGCACTGCTCTACTCTAAACTATAAAACACTACCCCCAGCACGACCCCTACACTACCCAAACACATCTGCACTACCCTAAACCCTAGAAAAGAAACCCCCACCCCGTGCCCAAACCCCCTTACCTCTCACTCCTCGTGGTTCCTCTCTCCTCATGGTTCCTGCTTCACGTCATCTCTGAGGGGCGGTGCATGTCATTGTTAGGAAACGGAGCAGCCTCTGTTTCCTTACAACAACGTGGATCGTCTACATGTTTTTTAAAATGCATGGTCATTTACCATACATACCTTTACAACAAAATTCGTTGTAAAGGCATGCGTGGTAAATGACCATGCGTTCTAAAAAATGCTTAGTAATGACTTAGCGATGTACAACGCATGCTTGGTGATGCATGCGTTGTAATGGTATCGCGAAGTAAAAAATTCGTTGTAACGGCTGTTTACCGATCAAAGCTGGCCCTTGTTCTTCAGTGGGACTTTTATTTGAATAATTAGGAGGAAGGAATGTGTTTTTTTTACAGAAAAGTGCATTCCCGGCTGTTGTATTGTGAAAATGTCCGCGTGGCCTGGTTTCACTACCAGTGAGAGTGGAAGAGTCTGTTTGGATCTAAAGGAGTTCTGTTGTTGGACGGAGCCGGCGCGACACGTCATCAGAAAACATAGCTAATGGAAAGCGTCCTCCTTGAAGTGTGGAGCAGTGCCATGAGAGGTCAGCGAGTGTGCGTCCCACCGCAGTATGACCGTACCTCGTGACCCATGTGCCGCCTCCAGGGTACGGGGAGGCAGAAGCGGCATCGCAGGTCCTCTTGAAGACCGTTGTAGCACTAATTCTACATTTTAGTACTAGGGCATTTTAACTTCGTTGTTCCTGCCAGATACAAAGAGAAGATCCTGTGTTATTCAGTGCCCTCATTACCTTTTTTGTGAGTTGTGGTGCTTGGCACTTTGCTGCCCGACCGAAGCCCACACAACTGGGCACCCCACCTCTTGTGCCAACTGTAGGGCCTCTGCTCTCGGATCACTGGTTTTGGTTTCTGGAGTGGCAACATAAACAGTTGCTCCTAAAGGACTAGCCTGAACACTTAGGTGAATATCCCCTGCACCAGCATTCCACAGAAATTCTTTCCGAGCTCTCCCACGTTGACGAGGACATCATAATAGCACGGCTCCGCTTGCGACATTGATGACGTCATGGGAGCCATAAGAGGACCTCGTCAGCGTGCTGACGTCCGTTCCACCCATTGTTTCCGTGCCACCGAGGCAAACAGGTGGACCAAGACATTTTCACATGTATACATAGTATAATAAATATATATATATTCACTGAAAAAATCATAGGTTTCAGACACGTTATAGTTGGAAATTAGCATTTAAAAAACCTTAGAAATTCACTGAAATAAACATAGGTTTCCGGGGCGTTATAGTTAGTTGGACATTAACTCGTACAAAACCATAGAAATTCCCCTGTTATAGATAGTTCAGCTAGCTATAACTTGTGCGCCCGCAATGCACTGCTGATGACGTCACATATTACATTACTCATGACATGGTTAGTGACTTCACTGATAACATCTCAAATGACATCACTGATGACATCATCCAGTGAATGTGTATTTTTCTGAAAATTAAATATGTTTTATATATGTGTATCTCAAGGTCGAGGGAAGAATAAATGGGTATATAAGTGTCTAAATGTATGATTTTTTGGGTAAAATTGATTGTATAATTGACTGATTAAGTGTATCTTAGTGAATACATGGGTTAGTGAGTAATGTTTAAATATGTAAATATCTGTATCAGTCTCTCACTTTATGTATAAGCGGCTGCATGGGTTGGTGAGTAGCTACAAGAGTGTCTATATGGGTTATTAGTTTTTTTTTTTAAGTATCAGTATGAGTGTCTGAATGTCTATATGGTTCGGTGGGGGGTATTACTTAGTGCATAGATGCATGAATGAGTGACTCACTGTTTGTATGTGTTGAAGACAGCATGTGTGGTGCAGGACTATATGGGTGGGTGAGTGTGTGAATGGGTGTGTTAGTGAGTGAATAACTGTCTCAATAGTGTCTTTATGAGTAACTACATATGTTTTAAACTAGTATGTGTGAGAATTGGTGTGTATATGTTATGTTATGTTAAATTAACTTATATAGTGCTCAGCTGCCCCAGCGAAGGGGCGTCCCGGCGCTGTTTAACAGATAAGTCGCTAACTCAGAGGAATTCAGCAGGGCATACTTCCAGAAAGTTTACTTTAGAGGAAAGAGATGAGTTTTGATTGCCTTCCTGAAATCTAACAGACCAGTTCTCGTATGTGGGCTGGTAATGTGTTCCACAGTTTAGCTGCTAAGAAGCGGAAGGAACGCCCTCCCGCTCGGCAGCGCTTAATCCGGGGTACTCTGACCAGGTGTTGACCTGCAGAGCGCAGTGCGCGAGATGGAACATACGAGGTCAAAAGGTTACCAAGCATTTTAGGGGTGGCAAGCTTTAAGAATATATGTGAGAGTGAGATATTGGAAGAGCTCCTGTACAAATAAGTAGGTGTTCCTATAAGTGATTGTTTAAGAGAGTAAGTATGTGTAAGTTTCCGTAGAAGTACGTGTGGTAGTGTGTGTATATGCAAGTAAATTGATTTTTTACACTGTGTTTGCATGTCCGACTATGTGTGTGAGTAACTCTATGGATCAGTGGCAGTGTGTAACAGGATGTATAGGTGTATGAGTACATATGCTGAGTGAGTACATGTATGAGTGACTGTATAGTGACTGTTGATGAATGAGTGGATGTGTGTGTGTAGATCTTGGAATTACTGAATAGGTGTGTTGTAACTGGTATTGGTATGTCCAGTGTTTTGAAAATGTTAGTTTGTATTTTTGAGTGTGTGTATCAAAGGTTATATTAGGGTGAGAGGAGGTCTGCCACTCTATCACAAGGATGATGTCATGAGTGATGTCATGAGTGAGGTCATTTGAGATGTCATCAGTGATGTAATGAGTGATGTCACTGACCGTGTCATGAGTGATGTAATATGTGACGTCATAAGCAGTGCATTGCTGGCGCGCGAGTTATAGTTAACTGAATTAACTATAACGGGGGAATTTCTATGGTTTTGTACGAGTGAATGTCCAACTATAACGCCCCTGAAACCTATGTTTCTTTTTGTGAATTTCTAAGGTTTTTTAAATGCTAATTTCGGACTATAATGTGCCTGAAATCTATTGTTTTTTCCAGTGAATATATATATATATATATATATATATATATATATATATATATATATATATATATATATATCCAATTACCACTCCTGGTGCATAGACTCACCATACATCGAGAAACGGACACTTGAAATTCAATCGAAATTTGCCTAGCTTACGTAACGGTAAGTTTCAATTCTATTAAGGACACGGAGGCGAGGATTATGCTATATCTTCCTTCGCTTTATTAACATAAAGAAACCACAGCAGCTCAGGAAAAGATATAATAAGAACAAAAAATGCTTTAAACATAAAGCATTGACGTAATGTTCAACAAAAAATCAACAACTCCCAAGAGTCTCTTTGCTTATAATAATAGTCCATAGTCCTTTGTCTCTGTCCATCATCACTATATAACCGGACTTCCCATCATCTTCCTCCTCTTTCTTCGCGCAGATCACGCTTAAGCCTCATTGGTCCTGTTTAGCACCGTCGTTGCCTGCCAAAAAAGGAACAGCATCAGCGAGGTGGCCCAGGAAAATGCGACAACAAGGCGAGGAGCATTCAGTGAACAACACAGTACCGACAACGTAAAGGAAAACGCTTTACTTACTGCCATACGGGTGGGTAGAGACACCACCGTAGTCCGGGTGGGATAATCCTCGCCTCCGTGTCCTTAATAGAATTGAAACTTACCGTTACGTAAGCTAGGCAAATTTCAATTCTATGTCAGGACCGGAGGCTTCAGATTATGCTAGTTTAAAGCTTACTTACCACCAACTGAGCCAAATCCACCACCGGCTTAAAATAAAACCTCTTGAAGGTGGAATCCGAGGACCAGTCCGCCGCTCGCATAAGGTCCTCCAGACGAGCACCCACCGAGAATGCCTTAGAGGCCATGGCCCCCCTGGCGGAGTGTGCTCCAAAGAGAGAAGTATTGATGCCCGCTTCTTGCATGACCCACCGCACCCACCGAGCAATAGTGGGGGAGGAGACAGCTTTGTGTGGCTTCCGCAGGGCAATCAACAACTGACGCTCGCCCGGAGGGCGCAGATCCAAGGTCAGGTCCTCATATGCTTTGAGGCATTGCACGACACACAACTTAGGAGTGTCAGTAAAGGCTGGATAAGAAATGGAACGCGACGACGTCTTAGTGCGTCGGCCCACCGTAAAGGTAACCCCATCCAGGGAGAAAATGCGTGCAGAAACATCCAGCGCGCGCACGTCCGAGACGCGCCTACAAGAGACCAGACATAACAACATGGCTAATTTCGCCGAGAGCTCCTTAAGAGACAGATAAGAATTTGCTGGCCACGACAGGAACAGATTCAGAACCAAATTGACGTCCCAGAGGACGGAGGACCTGGGTTCTGGCGGCAGTGCGAGGCGAACCGCTTGCAGAAGCCGGCACACAAAAGGGTGTTCCCCTACCGGATGGCCATCGATGTTATCGTGGCCCGCAGAAATCGCCGACCGGATAGCATTGATCGTCCTATACGCTAAACCCTTGTCGGCCAAATGAGCCAGGAAATTCAGCACGGGAACAAGGCCGGCGACCATGGGATCCAAATCCCTTCGTAAACACCAACGCATCCACTTAAGCCAAGCGGATCTGTAACGCTTCGTCGTACTATCGGCCCATGCCTTGGAGAGCAAGTGCGCAGCTGACCCCGAAAGGCCCGGGAGCGTCCAGCGTCTCCTGAGAGCCTCCACGCCACGAGGCGGAGAGTGTTCTGCATGACGAGAGGGTGAGGTTCCTGATCCGGGCTCGTCAGGAGCAGAGGAAACAGGGGGAGTAGGATTGGAAAATCCCAAGAAAGTTCCAGAAGAACCGGAAACCATACTTGAGACCTCCACAGCGGTGTAACCAACACCAGTTCCGCACCCTGGCGGCGTATTTGAGCCGCCGTTCGCATGATCATGGAGAACGGGGGAAACGCAAACGGCTGTTCCCGACTCCAATCCTGCAAGAACGCGTCCGTGGCCTCTGCCAGAGGGTCCGGCCTCCAGCTGTAGAACCGCGGCAGCTGGTGGTCGAGACGGGACGCGAAGAGGTCCACCGAGAAGGGGCCCCAGAGGGAGTGTAGCCACCGGAAGACTCCCGGATCCAGTTTCCACTGGCTGGCATCCCTGAGATGTCGAGAGTGCCAATCCGCTACCTGATTGCACTGGCCTGGCAGATACTCCGCCGTCACCGCAATGTGACGAGACAGGCAATAATCCCAGAAGTCCTTCGCTAAGTCCGCCAAGGCGCGGGACCGAGGACCTCCTAGGTGGTTCACATACCGGACCGCCGAAATATTGTCCATCCGCAGCAGGACACAAGCCTTGATTGAATCTCTGGTCCAACAGCGAACTGCGAAGGAGCCCGCAAGGAGCTCCAAACAATTGATATGCAATTGTTGTTCTTCTGACGACCAGGCGCCGCCGGTGGAAAAATCCCCGCACCGGGCGCCCCAGCCCGACCTGCTGGCGTCGGACTCTATGATCAGGTCCGGAGCCGAACCGAAGATCGCTCGCCCATTCCATGCCTCCATGTGAGACAGCCACCACGACATTCCCTCCTACACTTCGTCCGTGAGAGGGACCCACTGATCGTAACACATCCCGCGGCGCAAATGCTGCGCCTTCAGGCGCTGAAGAGCCCTGTAGTGCAGCGGGCCCGGGAAAATCGCCTGGATGGAGGACGACAGAAGACCCACCACCTTGGCGACATGGCGCAGTGACGTACGATCCTTCGCGATCGTCTGCCGGAGCAGGTGTCGTATCTTTGCGACCTTCCGACCCGGCAGGCTCAAGACCGCCTGTACCGAGTCCACCACGAAACCCAAAAAGGTGATCCGCTGAGTGGGAACCAAAACCGACTTGGAGCCGTTGATGACGAACCCCAGTCTCTGAAGCAGGCCGACAGCTTGACGCAGCTGTCCCGCCAGTACCTCTGGGCACTGTCCCATGAGGAGGATGTCGTCTAAGTATACTAACATCCGGACCCCCTGACTTCTGAGAAACTCCACTACCGGGTGGAGGACCTTCGTGAAGCACCACGGGGCCGACGAGAGACCGAACGGTAGGGCGGTGAATTCGAACACCTTGCCGTCCCACAGGAATTGTAGGAAACGACGATGAGGGGGGTGGATGGGAACGACCAAGTAGGCATCCTTGAGATCCAGTCGCACCATCCAATCCCGAGGGAGGAGCACGTCCCGAAGGAGGTGGATCCCCTCCATCTTGAAGTGACGGTAGACCAACCACCCATTGAACTCCTTGAGATTGATCACAGGCCTCTTGCCCCCATCTGTCTTGTCTACCAAGAAGACGTTGCTGAGGAACCCACGTGGGTGGCGCGTTGATAGACGGATGGCTCCCTTGCGCAGCAAGTCTGAGACCTCTTCGTCTATCAAGCGCGCGTCGGAATCTGCAAAAACCATAGGGCGCGGGGGCCTCACCTGAGTTGGCTGGTCGTAAAACTCTATATGGAAACCTCTCACAGTTTGCAAAACCCAAGCATCGGCAGTGAGCAATTCCCACTCCCCGTAAAAGCTTGCCAGCCGCCCCCCAATCGGCACTTGATCTAAGCAAAGTACACTTACCGGGGGCATTTCCTTGTCCGGAGTTCTTCTTGAACCCTCTGCCACCATAGCGTTGTCCCCTGGTGGGGTAGAAGTTGGTGTAGTTGGCCGAGGTCTGGTACTGACCTCTTCCGGAGCCTTGTCCACGGTTGTTGGTCTGCTGACCACGGCCGATCGCGCGGCCCCTGCCGCGACCGGCCCCTCCAGAAAAACGCTGGTGGAACACCCTCTTGATGCTGGACTGGGCCTTGTCCAGCGACGTGAACGTATTCACGAACTTTCCCAGCTCGCGGATGAAAGGCTCACCGAAGAGGCCACCCTGGGCCACGGCACCTGCCTCCGACGAGGCCAGGTCCCCCAGCTTCGGATCCAGCTTGATAAGGAGCGAACGCCGCCTCTCCGTGGATAGGGCACAGTTGGCGTTGCCCAAAAATACGATCACCCTCTGGGCCCAGTTGGAGAGCACCTCTGGTGAAATGGCGGTGCCATTCGCTCGGGCCTCCTCCGCCATATCGAGGATCTTCGTGGCGGGCCCGACCGCATCCAACAGCTTGTCCTGGCAGGCCCGCCAGGACCGGTCGATCCCCTTCCTGGGGTCCTTCATGAATTTCGCCAGGAAGGTGGCCATCTTGGGGTCCAATTCTGGTGTCATGGCCACTTTCCCTTCCAGTGTAGGCCGAGGGCATTCCCCGCGCAAGCAACCCCTCGCCTCCTTCTCCAGGGGCTTGCGCAGTCTGCCCGCGACAAACTTCGCCACCGTCTCCCCCGGGGCCCAGGCCGCGGAACGGGGGTGGACGATCTCGTCCGGGTCCAGCATGCCCGACTCGTCTCGGGGCATCTCCTTCGCTGAAGGCGCCGGAAGCCAAGAACGGGTCGACTCCCCGTCGTCATCCGTGTCAGGAGAGTCGTAGATCGGGGAGGCGGGCGCAGTAGACACGTCGCCCGAAGTGCCAGGGTCCACCAAGGGCGCCGGAGGCACCGCCGTCGCCTTAGCCAGGAAGGCGTCGCGAAGTCGCTCGAAAGCGCCCTTGTCCACGCCTTGGGCCTCCGATGAAGGTCCCTCACCACGGGGTCTCTTCGGAGCGGGCGGTAACCCGCCGGACGTCCCCGGGAGTTCGGGGGACGGAGGCACCTGCGACGCTGCCAGCTTCGCACACTCCTCCACGATGCGGGCAGAAAGGCGGTCCTCCATGGGCCCTACCACCTCCGTCACGCAACGATAGATGGAGCTGTCCACCGCCTGATAAAACTCATCATCCTGCAGATAGGGGCAGGCCTCCTCGTCGTACTCCCCTTCCATCTCGGAACCAAGGGGCAAATGCGGGGCACCCAAGAGGGCGGCAACCGAGAAAGTTCTCGAATGTGGGCAGGCCCAGCGGCTGCGATCACGTTTTGGGCCAGCTGACGTGGCAGGTGGGCTGCACCAACCCCCAAGCGTGCAGACCCTCCACGCCGGGACCGGGTCTACGTACCCCTCAAGCGCGCTAGGCCACACACGGGTAAAGAGGTGCACAGGTCTCGCCCGAAGGCGATTCACGCGGTCAGAACCGCTATACCGACCCCAGAGGGCGTCAAAATTGGCAAAGTACAGACCCGGATCACCAGGTGTCAGAGGGGTACGCGAGGGTCGGCCCCTGCGCAAGCAGACCCCACGGCGTGGCTCCTCACACTGCGGAGGCGCGCCGGAGGGTCGGCGAAGCGACAGGCCGCCCCCGTGCGGTCTATGTACACACCGTACACAAGTGGGGATAAAGTCGCGTAGGAACGATAGAACGTTCCCGCAACCGGGGACTCTGAAAGGGAATAAACCATGCAAGGAGTCCCCAAAGACCGCACACAAGATAATAAATCACAATAAAAGAAGACAAAATAGAAAAGCACTTATCTGGCTGCGGGAGCAGCGAAGAAAGAGGGGGAAGATGATGGGAAGTCCGGTTATATAGTGATGATGGACAGAGACAAAGGACTATGGACTATTATTATAAGCAAAGAGACTCTTGGGAGTTGTTGATTTTTTGTTGAACATTACGTCAATGCTTTATGTTTAAAGCATTTTTTGTTCTTATTATATCTTTTCCTGAGCTGCTGTGGTTTCTTTATGTTAATAAAGCGAAGGAAGATATAGCATAATCTGAAGCCTCCGGTCCTGACATAGAATTCACTGCAGGCAGAGATAGTTCTTACTTCTTTATTGTTATTTTTCTTCCATCAGCGCAAAAAACAAAGGGCGAGATGACGCGTTTCGGCCTACAGCGTGGCCTTGCTCACATATCGATATATCTTCCAACGAATCCTCCCTTTCACGAAAGGACAATCGGAGCACACTCACAAAAGGGTTTTCAAAAAAGGTATTTATTATTCCAAAATCATTTCTCACGGGTCAATCCCCAGTCTTAACCAAGGCGTTTCGCTCTCCCTGTGAGCTTGGTCACGGTCAACGGTGAATCTAACCGTGATCAAGCTCTCAGGGAGAGCGAAAAGCGGGTGGCACAACTAGTGCTGCAAGCCCACTAGCGGCATTTGGAATTACATGCCCTGGGCACACTCAGTGCACTGTAGTAGGGTCTGACAAGTAAACCAAACATTCAATCATGGAACCACTAATCAATACATCAATTTACAGTAGGGAGCACTGTGGCACTGGACAGCAGTGGCACAGTGCCCAAAGCATCTAACACCAGCAAAAACACGAGGCACACACATGAGGCAACAGCAAAAATGGAAGGGAGACCCACGCCAATGGTGCCAGGTCTAACAAACCCCATCCCCTAGGGCTGATGTAAAATTAAATAGGAGGTTGCACGCGGAACCCCTCCAAGC
Organism: Lissotriton vulgaris; assembly: GCF_964263255.1. Lineage (NCBI taxonomy): Eukaryota > Metazoa > Chordata > Amphibia > Caudata > Salamandridae > Lissotriton > Lissotriton vulgaris. The sequence continues at coordinate 413,671,321 of NC_141689.1, read as the reverse complement.
CTGTAAAGGACCTCAACCCCAGATCCTGCTCAATTTCTGTGTCCTAGGGAACCTGCCATTGACATGCACTGCTCATTACTCCACGTTACGTCACTCATGACATCTTCTATGAGATCATTGATAATCACTGCAACATTTGCAATTAAATAATTGATGAACAAAATGTGCCTGGTGGAGGTGGGAGTTATAGCTACCTTACGACACAAGTTATAGTTACTTGAGATAACCATAACTGGTGAATTCCAATTGTTTTGTACGTTTAAAACGTTACGTTGTAACTGAAATTTACACCTAGCTGTAATGTTGTTTTAACCTTTTTTTGTTTTCAGTGAAACTATAAATTCATACGCATCCATTTATTCACTTAATCAAATAAAAATGAATACGCATATAATGATAATAAACAATAACATATAATTAAGATATCAATGCACGCTGTATAGACATGTAAGAGAATCTTCTCTCATTAGGGGGTCACAACAACCCCTAGGGTGTTCACCAAATATCTAGTGGTGTATCTGTACATCTGTAGAAATACACCATATATGTCCTCCCTTATCTCAATGATTGTCTGATAAAGAGCAACAACCAACAACAATGCCTAGCACACAGTAGGGCACTGATGTCACTGTTACACAGACCATGGTTCACAGTCAATGTACTAAAGTCACATCTTGATCTACAGCAAATGCAACGTTTTCTGTTAGCTGTATTAAACACTTTTACAGGGAAAGCTCTACCCATACCAGAAGAGGGTGACAGCATTCCAATGTCTGCAATATCTGTTTCAGATGCCATTCCATCTTATAATGAACACAGTGATGAAACTGCTGGGAATGAAAGCTTTATGTGTACTAATATTGCAAATCAAAAGCGGTGGGTCGATGGGAAGATCTAGTGTTGGGAGAGCCCAGAATTCAGCACACTCCCCAATAGTGGAATAACAAGAACTTGTTGCTGGTAAAATTACTTCTAGAACCGCAACCACAGGTAACCATTTCCACAGACACCTCACTCATGGGGTAGTGATCACATCTCACCCACGTGACTATTTAGTGTACCTAGCTGAAAGAGCTAAAGGAATGTAAACTCAATTACTTGGAGCCCACAGCACAGAGTATTTAACACACACAGTTGAGGCAAAAACTGCCTAGTAAAAATGAACAACATACCCTGTTTCTGGATGTATACATGGTGGCTAAGAGATGAGACTCACACTTCTCAGCTGTCAACGCTAGTCCAAAAGTTCTGACCTTGGGCTGTTTGCTATCACATTCGGCTCTTTAGGGGTGGACAATGACTTTGAGGGCTTGCTAATCATGATGCATAAGCAAGTCCATGAGTGGAAGATAAAACCCCAAGTACTTCAGAGTTACTTTCAGAAATCGGGCACAAACACAATCAGTCTGTTAGCCACTCTAAAAAATGCAAAAGGCCCATAACTACGCCTCCAGGTACCCACGATCACAGTCCATTGGAAATGCAGTATGGATAAATTGGTCAGGAATTCTTGCTTACATCTTTCTTCCTCCACCTCTGATTCTATGTTAAGTGCAGTAAATTAAGCAAACATACATGACTGATTGTAGTTGATGCTATTAGAAATGTCTCTCCATCTACATGAAATGTTACACATTAGTCCAGACCTTCTGACTCCGCATTGAGCTGAAATACACTAACCTAAAGGAAATCAGCCTACCAATTTGACACCTGAGGTCTTGAAGTTTGGGTACTTACAACTTCCTCAGATGTCCATGCAAATCCTGCACGGAAGCCCGCCTCTTGAACATGTTATGCCACAATATTGAAAAGATTTGGCCATTACTGGCTGAATAAACAAATAGAAATGCTTAAAGCAGTGATGCAAGATATAATTTGTTACCTTGTGCACCATTAAAATGCTGGATTATCATACATTTCTATTTGGGTACAATTAACGGCTGTAGCAGTCTACTTACAAAATAGTGAACACACTTCTTTGTTCAAAATTCCTGTAGTTAAAACGTTATGTAGGGGCCTATGAGGGATCCTTCTAGGACTCCACCAGCTCTTGCATGGGACATAGATAAAGTACTAAATATTCGTTTATTTGCAGAGTTTTATATAGAGCTGGCTAGACCCAGGGGTATGATAACGCTTTACATGAGGATCAGCAAGTTACAGGTTACAAAATGACATCAGTTACAGGAGGCAAGTATACACATAGGAGAAAACAGTGATTACACTATAACATGAGTTTTTTGAGCATAGCATAACTAAGACAAATGTCTAATGGGGAATGGAAGGTAGAGGGGGGAAAGGTAAAAAGTAGGTAAGGAATGTAGATGGTGTCAGGCAAACCGGCAAGGGAGAAAGTACTTAAAGGGAACAAAGAAGTCAAAGTAAAAGACAAAACAAACCGGCTGGGGACCAATGATCAAAACATCCCGTGTATCGGAGGAAGTATATGATGGGAGGGGTTTGGGAGACCTAAGGGGGGGGGGAGGGGTAGATTAGAGGAAAAGGTCAGGAGAACAAGGAGCAGTCCTGCAGCAACGAGGATTGATTGAAACCGCAAGATGGAGGACCCACGGGAGCCGATAGCATTATACCAAAATGGCGGGATATACAAAAATCAATCAAAAAACCATAAAGGTAGCTGACTCCACGGATCACGCAGGGCTGGAAAGGGGAGGCAGGCACAGGATCACGGAGGGAGGAGGCGGAGGAGGGAAGGAAACATAACGGGGAGACAAGGAAAAACTATGTCCAAAGTCCAGCTGAGTAGGTGACGGCCAAGAGGGTTAACCAGAGCCAAACTCCTCTATAGCTGCCTAAACAGCTCCACCGGGCAGCGGCCATGTTGCTCGAGCTCCGTGGTAAGTACAACATTCATGGTTGCCGGCATCATGCAGTCCACCCTGCCCGGCCGCCTCACACCAGCGCCAACACTACTAGGCTCGTGCAGCACCCCCTCCTTGCAGTCAACGGGGGTCGCGTACCTAGAACAAGGGGGCACAGGCGGGGACTGGCCGCGCCTGTGTGAAGAAAGCTCTCGGTTCGCAGCTTCAAGGCAAGTACAGGCTCCAGAGCCACGGCAGCCACAGTAGCCCGCCATACAGTTCGATTAGACCTCCTTTTGAATCATGCCTAGAACAAAATAAACTCCTTTTTGTAAGAGCTCATTTCCGTGAAACCCTAATTTTGCCTCCCTGGACTATAGTGAGATGCACTAAATGATTATATATATTGAACAACCTTATCACAACCAGAAACGGTCTGACTCCGTTAACTTATTATTGAAAAAAATCATATTTATATATATATTAAAATATACAATAAAATGTATTATCCGCACATCTAATGGAGTACAGGGATTACAAAACATAGAAAAATGACAAAAAGCGGGCTATCTGCAGTCCATTCTTCTCTAACACATCTATGATTTACCAAAATTGATTGTCATACAAAAAAGTGTTTTCATTCCAATAGAGCATATTATAAAAACAACTCAAATGATTCTGTTGACGCAGCGTTTCGGTGGCACTTGAGATTCCATTAGTCCATATATGATCCAGTATTTGACTATAGGTAAAAAAAAGACGGAATAATCAGAACTATGTTTTGTATTTCCCTGTTGTTATAACTTACATGTCTCTTCCCTACTGCTCAGCCAGAGTGAGTGCTGGTGTGTATGATGATGTTTGAAATGTTGGATGTGTGTGATGTCACGGGATGCTTGGGGTCTGGAGGGTAAGTTTGTGTTGTGGTGAGTGCCCTAGTGCCCGGGTAATTTAGGGTAGTGAGTGTCCAACGTTGGTGAGTTTGGTTAGCTTGTGGATTGGTATTATGTCATAGTTATGGGGTGGTGTGTGCCCCAGTTTTGTTTCACCACTCTGTGTGTTTGGTGTTTTTGTTTCACCACTCTGTGTGTTTGGTGTAGTGTTGTTTTTTTCCCTAAGGAAAGGGATGGGGTTAATCTCTATTAGTGTATTTATTGGGGGATGGGGTAAATCCCTAACAGTGTATTTATTTTCAGGTTTTTGGTTAACTCCATAATTTCATGCATGTATTGGTGGAATATTTCCATTTCTTTCTGATGTTCTATATTTTCTGATCTTTTCAATTTACCTGCATTATTTCTATTTTATGCATGTACATTGTGGATTGCTTCCATCCCTTCTTACGTAATGTATTTAATGATGTTTCAATTTATGTGCATCATTTCCACTTTTAGTTTCCCTAAGGAAGGGGGATGTGTTATAACTTACATGTCTCTTCACTACTGCTCAGCCAGAGTGAGTGCTGGTGTGTACGATGATGTTTGGAATGTTGTATGTGTGTGATGTCATAGGATGCTTGGGGTCTGGAGATGTGTGGAGTGGCAGTTGGTGGATGCAGGCTGAGCAGCAGGGAGGCTGCTCCTGTGTGGGGCTTTGGTCATCTTTACTTATTTACTTGAAACCTAACTTGAAACTAAGCTTAATTAAAACCAGTGTGTTATATATACCTGGCTCAAGGACTTCTTTAATTACGACACCTCTGCATTAGTTCTCAGTTCTATTAGTAACATTTATGGCCGATCAGGGCTGGACACCTCTATTGGTGTTCTCTCACACTCGGGCCGTTACCTAAATATGCACTAAACTAATTGATTTGGACTTTTTACTACTCCCCTTTACTGCAACTTTTAAATATATTTGCAGTATCCTTTTGGGGTCTCACAGTCTGTAAGTGGAAGGGGAAAGCCCCCGTACTTATCCAGGCTGTTAATCTCCGCGCCATGGTATTTTAGTAAATTGTGTACCTTTACTCCCAATATATTCTCTTTAAAAGAGCACCCTCGTTATCGGCCTCTCACTCCGTCAGTTAACCTGCAGAGCGGGCCCTGAGCTACGACATGGTTCTACCCCATGGTTCTACCCCACACTACGGCTTCACGCTTGGGACGCTTTAAGTCACTGCACTCTTGCAACATGCAGTGTCTCTCTTGGAAGGAAGTCTTTCCTGTTGCAGTCACCTCACCAAGGAGAGAAAGCGAGTTGGAAGCACTCACACAGGAGGAATCTTGTACACAAGTTTACAAAGAGAGTTGTCTAAGGGCAATTTAAAAGTTTCTACCGTGTGTGGTTTCCACTTTCCATGTGAATCTAGACAGTTGAGTTGCCTATCTTTTTTCCCCATCCAGAGAAAGTACCAGAGAGTGCATTAAACACACACTTCAAGAGTCACTAATATGGACGGCAATGACAAACTAGTTAAATCTCTTAAAGATTTCCTCATCGAGTTAAACCTTACACAAGCCTGCACACATCCCACTCATTCACAAGGAGGGACCTTAGACTGGATTATCTCAAGGAATAAAGAGACTTCAATTCTCACCATCGACCCGTGTGACTGGTCCGACCATCACGCCATAACTTTTGCGATACCCACAATGAAAAAAGGGAGGACCATACAACCCCGCAAGGTCAAAAAACTGGTCCGAGACACTAAAGAAGCTAATATTGAACTATTGGTTGAAAGATGTGAGAATGTCTTGAAGCCACCAAACAACCGACTGAATGTCAACGAGTTAACGGAGCACTACTTAACCTCAATAGGAAATATCGTCAATGACACCATGCCACAGACACTGAAAAGAGTATCAGAAAAACCAAAAAATCCCTGGTTCAGTGAGTCACTGAATGAGGACAGGCGCAAACTGAGAATGGTCGAAAGGAAATGGAGGCAACATCCCTCCTCTCCCGAGCTGATAGCCCTAAGGAATACCAGAAGGCAATATAACAAGAAGATAATTAAATCCAAAAAAGATTTTATAAAAGCTGAACTCGACAATGCCTCAAACAGACCTCGGAAACTCTTTGAGATTTTAAAACAACAGTCGAATAAACTAGCCAAAACAGTTCACGAGAACCCAAAAACTCCCTTAAGTTGTGAGGAATTCTCTACTTTTTTCACGGAGAAAACGAAATTGCTTGAAGTGGAGCTCTCAACTGCCGCGATTAACATCTCGACGCCTACCGCACCTACAAAAGAGCCCAATGAGTCCATAGAGAGTCCCCAAACAAAAAATAAGGCCAATTGGGACACTTTTGAATGCTATGACCAAGAAAAGATCGCCAAAATGCTAAAGGAAATCAGACCGAATAACCACTATCAAGACCCTCTACCAGCAAAGTGCGTAAGAGAAATTAGCCACACCCTAGTCCCAATCTGGACTGAGATAATAAATGCCTCACTTACACAAGGGACCCTACCCGACTGCCTAAAAACTGGCCAGGTTGTGCCTATCATCAAAAAACCGACAGCGGATGCAACTGACCCGAACAACTATCGACCAGTGACCAATATACCTTTACTAGCCAAACTTATTGAGAAATGCGTACAATGCCAATTGAGTCAACACATCGCTAAGTTCTCACTACTAGATGATTGCCAATCTGGATTCAGAGCTGGGCATAGTACTGAAACTGCGATCCTGCATATCGTGGACGACGCCCTACAAGCGCTAGACAGAAATCAAGCATGCCTATTGATTCTTCTAGACCTGTCTTCTGCATTTGACACGGTAAATCATGAATTGCTGACGACCAGGCTACAAGAAAGGATGGGCTTGTCGGGAAATGTGCTGAAATGGTTTAAATCTTTCCTGCAGAATAGGACTCAACGTTTCCTGGTCAATCAAGCAACCTCTTCCCCTTGTCCTACTGCCGTCGGTGTCCCACAAGGTTCAACCTTATCCCCAGATCTATTCAACTTGTATGTTGAACCCCTCACGGAGATCCTTAGGGAATCACAGATACCCTATCACATGTATGCAGATGACACGCAAATATATATAAAGATCGCCTCCCTTGCTGACATTGACCTAATGAACAAGACACTAAAGAGAGCTCTACAGTGGTTAACTACGAACCATCTGAAACTAAATGCCCATAAAACTGAATTCCTGTTAATTTCACAGACGAAGAACCGTCCTGAGGTAAAGGAATTGACGAAACTGGTGACCGCGTTGGACTGCACCCCGACCCTAGTCAATTCAGCAAAATCACTGGGAATTACCCTAGATGAGAATCTGAACATGAAAGACCACATAAACTCAATGGCCAAGAGCACCCGCTTCCATCTGCACTATTTAAGAAAACTGAAACCGTACATCTCAAAGGCAGACCTAAAACTGGCTGTACAATCCCTAGTTATTTCAAGGATCGAATACGGTTGCACCACGTTAGCGGGACTACCGAAAACATCCACAGCACCACTAAAAGCCTGTCTCAATGCAGCGGCAAGACTGATCACGGGATCGAGGAAATTCGATCACATATCTCCTCACCTGAAAACACTAAACTGGCTACCCTATGAGGCCAGAATCCAAATGAAGATGGCCTGTATTACCCACCGAGCAGTTCACTGCAACACGCCGAGATACCTGGCCAAGAAAATTAAGCTATCGGGAGGCAACAGACCAACTAGAAGCGTCAACGAACTGCTACTGAGGCCAGCCTTTTTCCGGAAGAAAAAGACTTACGACCGAGCGTTCTCAGGAGCCGCCCCCCAGAGTCTGGAACTCAATACCTCCGAACATCAGGAAGATTCAAAATTTGATAACATTCAAACGCGAACTGAAGAACCACATGATGAGCAAATACCTCTCATAGAGTAGCGTACAGATTAGTGATGAAAACATCTACACCAAAGAGAGAAGGCCTCAACCTAAACTTCCTGAAGATCAATTATCTGCCAATTGACTGATTTCATGTTTAAACCTTGGCCACACACTTTACTACTACCTCAAACGTATATGACCCGATATCGATAATCTCTCAGATAATACTATATACGCTCTACCTCATTATGTTTTATTGCCAGGATCCTGGTTACATGGCAACACTCTTTACTCCTTAATGCTATTTACACATGTTATTTGCACTGTTATACTGTTATACTATATAACCATACCTCACCCACCTCCTACTACTAACTGGATGGGCGAAAGAACTCTTACTTATAATCTCCCTTACAGATTATCCTAGCGTTTTATATGTCATATATATCTGTTGTTACAATTGCCTCCATAATGTCTGTAATCTACCCCTTACAACTTATCTCAGTGTCTTATACGTCATATATATATGTTGTTACAATTGCCTTCATAATGTCTGTAATTTATATCACATGTGAAGCGCTCTGATACCCACGGGTCTTGTCCGCGCTATACAAAACTCTATAAATAAAATAAAATAAAAATAAACTTCATTATTAGGACAACATCCATCCACAAGACCAAGCAATGGCTTGTTTCTTTTACAGAGCCCCACTTGAGAAATCCCATTTCAAAATATGCAAGATGGATAATGAAGTGCATACAGACGTGATAATGCAAAATGTACACTGAAATCTATTTCCAGAGCGCATTCCCTTAATAAGATCTGTAAAGCGCTATCGTAGTTAATTCCACACACATTCCCTAAGTATTTCCACACCCGTTCACTAAGTATTATGTAAGGATATTCACGATCAACAAAAGACATTGGTGAGCCAAACAGTGTTGAAAATGTTATTCCAAACATATGCATCATCTCTTCATTAGCCAATCATTCATCCATTGGGGAGTATTGCTTTTTAGTCTGTGCACAACAATTGGTTTACAGCAGCACATACTACAAACTGAAAATTGTACTCACCCTGTAACCATCAGTGTGTAACTTGTAGTGCTATAGATTCACATGACTTCCTAGAAGCAAGAATGATCTAAGATGTTTTTACCTTTGCAAATTGCAGTGCACTATACACCTATGTTCTTATGCTTCACTCCACTCCACTTTACTTTACTTTCCTGCTGAGGAAAACAATCTGATGTGGATTCTTTGTCCTGGTGCATTGTGGGATTAGGGAGGCGACATGAGATACGCGAGACAGAAGCCTTTTTTAAAGAAAAACAGCTTGTTAATGTCTTTGCCGAACATTAGATGCAATGAGTACGCAAAGCATGTGAATCTACTGCACTACAAGCTAGAAACAGATAGTTACAGGGAAAGTAACATTTTCCTTTCAGGATGATATACTGTTGGTGGGAAGAAATCAGAAAGTAATGGCGGTCCTTGATAAAAGGGGTTAACAAATGCACGTTTTTTTGGGTCACATATTTAAAACATGAGGTCAGTTGTAACAGAATTAAGCTGTGCAAGAAGTTGGTTGAAGCCCTAAGGGAGGCATAGGCACCACAATCAATGAACTGATCTTTTTCAGGGATGGCCGAAAGTTATTTATAGTTCAAAAATAACTTTTCTGAGAAAACTCAACACATGCTTCATTTATAGAAAAATAAGTCTGTGTTTGAATGGTGTAGGGATTGAACAAGAATGCAATTTTTAGTGAGGGGCATTGTCAGCAAGATAACGGAGTAGACACTCAAATGCGGCGCTCCGCTGGGGCCAAATGAAATTCTACGTCATCCTGCATTCTAGAACTACATTGCTTAATATTCAAAATCTCTGCCTGCCACTGCATTATTACCCCCCGCCCAGTGAAGTTTTGGTGACTCAAAAAAGACTCCCAGCCGAAATGGCAGCTGCCATTCCCTGAAGGTCGTGAGATGAGGTTGTGGCGATGCCAGACCTGCCACATGGACAAGGAGGAGCTGTGACCAGGACCCCTGAGTGCTTCATGCCAGGACTGAGCTGCCAACTCTGTTGGGGATCTGCGGAAGACACAGAAGCTGCAGTGAACAGACTGCTCTCAGTCCTGCCACCTAGGCTGGTCGAACATCAAGGCGGGCCTAGATCTTGAGGTGGGTGGCTGATGCCACCCCTGACGGAGCACCAACTGAATCTGCGGCTGCAAATGAGAGAGACCACCGAGATGAGGAGAGGTGGGCTCCCACCAGAGGGGGATGAGGTGAGGGGAAAAGTGGGTGCCAGGTTCCATTTCTTCCTCTCTCGATCGCACCCACCACCTTACCCTGGATTTGAGAGTGAGGCCATCCCCGATCGGCTCTCCCTCCTCTTTGCACAGCGTGCCACCCACATTTCTGATGGACTAAGAGAAGACTTGGGGGACCCTGTTTGCTCCTCCCCCGGTCACATTACTGGGAACTGTGGCGGTCGCTGAGGAGTAGGCTCTGCCGTATTGCTGTGTGACTGGGTGCGGCTCCTCCAGGCTGTGTTAATGATGGCCAGATGTACTTTGGGACTGACAGGCCTCTAGGAATGTGCTTGCTGCCTTGGGGATGATCAGAGAAGTGCACACTGAACACTAGTAACCCTAGGAATGAGACCCTCCCGGAAATAGTACGACCCGGGTGGGGGCCGAGGTCACCCGAGTGGCAGGGAGTTGCTTAGTCAGAAAAAACTGGGCAATTCTCGCTATGGTGGGAAACCCTGATAGGCATCCCCAGGTAGCCCAGAACCTGTTGGCGAATTAACTTGGCACTAGCTACCATTACACCAGATATTGCCCCTCCTGTCTGTGACCAAAACTGATACTTGTGTACTACGCTAGCTGCGTACACCACTGGACACAGGTTGGGCACTGTAGGGAGAGGGACAGTTCTAGGGGCAGCAAGGACCTGGAAGCAGAGGGTGCAGTTCTGAGACCTCAAACTTCTCCTAATTGCTCCCAGACTCTAGATACTCTGGCCTCACTGTGTGCAGTATGGCAAAAGACTAAGAGCAGAGACCTGCCAGGCAGGGGAAGATAGATAAATACGCTAAGGTGATAGAACTGACCACAGACACCGAAACACTACCGCACCGGTGATGCCAAATAACAAAGCCCTCCTTAACACGAATAAGCAATCCTGAGCGACCCTGGAAGTCAAACTTGGAGAGTTGCGTTCAGAGGTGCTGATGTTGCAGCCATGTGGCAGAATGAGTGATAGAAGTAGAGGAAAGAGTGTCTGAACTGGAAGATGCCACAAAACCACTTAAAGCTGACATTAGCTAAATGCTAGCAGTCACTAACGTGTTACTCTGTAGGGTTGAGGATGCTGAAAACCATGCAAGGGGGGGGTCCCCCCGAGAGCACTCATGGTCAGTCTTCTTAACTTCCAGAACCGTGACATGATACTCCGGTAGGTCTAGGAAATTGGGTGAACTGACACATGGTTCCTTCGGTATTATATTCTTAACCAACTACTCCTGAGAAGTACAGAAACAGAGAAGGACATTGGATTCTGTCTAATCTAAACTCCGTACGTTGCAACTGAAATACATGCTTCTCTTTCCCGCCAAATTAAAACTGATATACGAAGACAGGACTCACTTCTTCAATACAGCAGAAGGAGCCGGGCACTGGCTTAAGGAAAGACCGCATTTGGGCCTGTGCGCAACGAGGTGAAGATGCACAGGGAAATCAAACATCTTGGAGCCAGACCCATGCGCTGCTAAACTCCGAGGAAGGATCAGCAACAGGGAAGACAGGATATATTGTTTGGAAGATTGGAAGAGTGCAGGATGCCAAGGGGGTGATCCACAGACTCTGAAGATGAACAGGGCTAGATGGCCTTACAAAGCACACCTAACCACCGACCAGCAGAGCATTGACCAGGCAGAGCAAAAACTAATCGAAGTCTGAAGCTACACGTGGTGCAAACTGAACGTTATCTAATGGAATGAGGCCCTGAAATCAACCATCCATTGGCTCACCTCCAATCAACCTAAACTCAACGCTAAGAAAACAGAATTTCTCCTAATTTCCCCTCCAAAAACCAATCCCGAGATGCAGATATGGGTCAAGGCTATCACAGCCTTAGATTGCCCACCGACCATCGTGGACTCAGCAAAATCTCTGGGACTAACCCTTGACTGCAATTTGAACATGTGAGACAACATCAACTCGATGGCCAAATAAGCCAGATTCCACTTGAGCTACCTCTGGAAACTGAAACCCTTCCTTGACACTACCGACCTAAAAAGCGCAGTCCAAGCGCAAGTAATCTCTAGACTGGAATATGGCTGTTCCACTCTCAGGTTTACCCAAGATCTCCCTGGTACCCCTAAAAGCCTGCCTTAATGCCGCCGCCAGACTTCTTACAAGCTCAAAAAAATGTGACCATATCTCTCCACACCTGAAAGCTTTAAACTGGCTTCCCATCAAGGCCAGAATACAACTCAAACTGGCTTGCATCACACACAAAGCTTTATACTCAAACTCTCCTGCTTACCTCGCACAGAAACTTGTGGTATCCGGCGGAAGTAGAAACTCCTGTTCCACCAGAGATCTTTTACTTCAAACTGCGCAGTTCCGGAAATAAAAAACTGTTAACCGGGTTTTCTTAGGATCCGCTCCAAAAATATGGAACTCTACCCCGCCCGCCATCAGAAGAATCCCTTATCAGGCACGTTTCATAAAGGAGGCCAAAACCTTCCTTATTGGTAAATTCCTCTCCTAAATGCTGCCACCTACCAATACACAGACCTTGACCAAATACGGACTAGCGCCACCCTTCGGAATACTGAGCTACCTCTTCAATAAATCTGGGGCCTTATCTGGAGTTACTTATATGTAAACTGTACATATGTGTCCACTACCCTAATGTGATTCCTTGCCTATTGTACACTGCGTGTTCCCTTTTAAAGCGCTCAAATATCCTACAGGTCAAGTTTGCGCTCTATAAAACAATAAAAATAAAATAAATAAATATTGCAAAGCGACAGCAGTGGCGGACCTGTACACCTACTGGCGGGGGTGTCTGAGCACATTCGGACCACAAATATGGCAGGCCGTGAGGGACATGACCAGGGAACAACCTCAATCATGTCATGGAATGTAAATGGGTTGCGAAATAAAGTAAAGTGAGGATTGGTCATCACCTATATTAGATAGCGGAAACTAGATGTAGTCCTCCTTCAAGAGATGCATTTTATGGGTTCCTGATGCCAATTTCTCAATAGAGGGGCTTACACCACACTAACACAGGCCAAATTGACCTTGTTCTCCCAGGGAGTGCTGATGGCCGGATGCTGTTGGTGATGCTGCTGCTGGCGTTTTTGATGGCGTGCAGGCTGGCTGGCGTTCGAGTTGCGATTTGAGGCACTTTGGTGGTTTTTGGAGGTGGTCTTGCCGCGATATGCGGCGTGAATACAGCGGCGGTAGCCGCGGCAGCCGCGGCAGGGAGGCAGTTTCCTGGTGAAGAGTCTCTGCTCTGTAAGGCGGCAGTTCTACATGCCCGCGCTCGACCCCAAGTTTTTCCCTGCATCCCTCGTTCTCCTAGCAGCTGGAAGAGTCGTGGCAGGTGAGAGTGGAGGGAGAAAAGGGAGCGAAGAGGGTGCAGCTGCTGATTTAATCGCCGGATTGAAGTTGGTTTGTGACTCTGAACTGCAGTAAAATTTTTTGGAGCCTTTAAAAAAAACAACAACAAAAAAAAAGGACAGATACATTTCTGCACAGTTTACTTTATCTTTTGATATATTTATTTGGAATGCGCAGACCCTCACTGAAGGACGTCAGGTATTCGTGCAGAAGGGGAAGGGAGTAAGAAAGCTCATTGTCTGACACTCTTTGATTATATCGTAGAATTGTGCAACTGCCAAGAAATACTGTGCTATATTGCTATTTGAAATCCATATCGGGCGGAGGAGGGGACCAGGCAGACACACTTTCCCTCACTTTCCATCACCTGCTGCTGGGGTTCCGACGCTGCTTGTTCCCCCTGCCGCCGTTGTTCCAGCTACCTGGCCGCAGTTGGGGGGGAACTACAGCTCCCAGCAAGCCCTGGGACAACATCCTGTACCGCCCACACATCCCAAGGACTAGCGCGCCCGGAGGCGCTTAAATTGAGGAAGCTCCCTCCGCGTCGGGCGGGCCCTCTACGGCCCGAGGAGGACAGGACGGGGCTACCCTCCTTGGCTCTTGACTCTCTGTAAAGAGGAGGTAAAGAAAAGACACTTGCTTCCGTTTGGTTTTCCTCCTATTGACTTTGCCTTTCTCTTTCTCCAAGGACAATTTCTGTACCAGACTTTATGATTTGTTGATAACTATATTGTTACACCCAAACCACACTATGACTCACAATGGGGATAATACAAATAGTGCAACACGGTCCATTGCAAGAGAAGTCGATAAAGGCGTATCTCCCCAGGTCACACATAGTAGATGGACCAGGCAGTTGCCCTCACAAACAGTAGTCACAGAACAAGCCCTCCCATGGTTAGATGAGCTAAACGCCCTGTGTAAAACTACACATGTCTTAGTGGAATCACCGCTTCCTGCCGAAAGCTCCTGTGTAATACTTAATACTGATAGTCCCCTGCAACCGCTCCCATCATCCAGTAAAACCAACATTGAAAACACCATAAGGATTGCATCTCCCCAGTTCTCATCAGCTAAAAGGAAACGTAGTGGGGTTAATAACATTGGGAACCATTCAAAACTCCCAAAATTGTCCTTAAGCCCCAGAGCTCCAGTCAGTAACTCTTCCACGACTCCCGAGGCTGCCGAGAAAATAGTCGTTCTAGCATCTCCTACACAGCCAGATCTATTATCCCTTATTGAACAACTGGTCAGCTCTATTATATCTCCATTAATAGAAAAAATAAACGCACTAGGGGACAGGCTGACTGGAATTGAGGAAACTATCAAGTCTAACTTGCTAGCCAACAAATGTTTTGTAACTCCTAATTGTTCCCATCCACTTTCTACTCCCAAAGACCCCAAGCCAAATACACAAGACAAAATGGTTCCAACCCAATCGACAGTTCCTAACGCTCCAGCCCCAATAGCTCGCAAAACTCCCTTTAAACCCGTTTTGCCGCGGCTTACTGCTCCTAGAGTACAGCATAATAAAGTTTCTCCTATCCAACTCCCACCGGAGGCAGCTCCCTTTGTATGTGTCCTCGCGGGAGTACCAGCACTTACACCTGGGAAAACCGAGAAACAACATGAACTGTTGAACAAGGTTACATTTTGGCTGACAAAAAACAGACCCCTGCCATCCAACCTCGAGGTTACAATAATGAGTGTTAGAAGGGTGGGCTGGCTGGGTTCCCTCCCAAAAGATATTGCTGGTGACCTAGTACTCGTTAGATTTAGGCAGAGACATATCGTCCCGTACCTACGTACCTGTGCACCCCAAGTGGGAAAGGGCCCAATCTCCGTCCGGGATTTAAATGATTTTTATCCTAGAATGCCGTGCATCCCCCCATCTACTCTAAAGGTAGGGTGCAACATGTTAATGGGCAGAGGACTCCATGTATCGAGCGGCCGTAGCTTTCCCACTTATACCTGACAGGAATCAATGTTTTATAGTCCTAAGTATTGGAACGTTTATTAATTGCGGTCTGATTTAATCTTAATCTGTGAAAAGTACGCTATAATTAAGATATTTATCCCCACAGGTTGGGCAAAAGTTTTTAACTTGCAGATACCATGTATTATTGTATGTATGTTTTCATATTTTGACTGTACGCTTTTATGATTTTTAAACCAAAATCGAATAAAGCTATACTGACTGACAATTAGAAAGATGCCCCCCTTCCAGACTCATAACACAGGGATAGATCCAGACGGAAAATATGTGGTGTTGAGGGCTGTATTGGGCTGGAGAGATGTCACACTTGTTAGTGTTTAAGCTCCCCACAACTGCAGCAGGCTAGCTTGGACAAATTGACGGAGATACTGTTAGACACTGACTCCTCACTGCACATAATATGGGGGACTTCAACAATGTCGTGCACCCTGACTTGGACAGATCTAAGATCCCCCAAACCCTTAAAGAGAAACGGAATTGGCCAGTTTTGCACATACCCTGGGCTTTTCAGACCTCTGGCATAGGACTGACCCCATGGACTGCACATGCTTCTACTTCTCTGGTACACACAGAGTGTTCTCCAAACTGCATTACATATTCGCCCTAGCAGAAGATATAGCCACAGTGACAGTCGCTGAATATTTAGCTCGGGGGAACTCTGCCCGAATGCAGGATAGTGGCTCATTGCTTTGGAGCTTGTGTGACGGCCAAGTCTCAAGGGTACTTAGGGTAGACAAAGAGCTGTATTTCACAGAGATCAAAGACTCCGTGAAATTAGCAGTTATGCTATGGGTGGCTTTTAAGACCGTGCTCAGATATAGAGCCAAGAATATTCTAGCACACAAAAGAAAGAAGCACATGCCTTGGAGGACATAGAACGCCGCCTGGTAGCTGTCGAGAAGCCCACGGCTAATGAATCGGACTCCCTGATCCTCCGCACCGTGGCAGTCCTTTGGGAAGAATATTGGACCTTGGCGAATACGGAGGTGAGAATTTAAATCCTGACCACATACCATGGGCTGTATGATGCAGGGAAAAAGCTGGTAGGCTGTTTGCCTGTCTGAGACAAAAGGAGATAGAATTGAGGTGGGTTCACATCATAATAGACGAGGCTAACCATGTATACAATACCAACCCTGGCATTGCCCAGGCATTTAATCGCTATTAAGCAGCCTTTCATGAGCCTTCACCCATTGACATCACCTCCGTGGATCGAGACCAATTGGTAGCGATACAGATGCAAATCCTCCCACCCGAAGACCGAGACGAATCAGAGAAGAGCATTAATCTTTATGAGATAAAAGAGGCCATCATGCACCTCAAAACTTGAAAAGTCTCCGGTTGAATTTTTCAAGAGCAGCGCGCAGGTTCTAAGTCCTTACCTAGTACGGTTATATGCAAAGGATTGCCAGGAAGGGAATTTACCATTAGATTTGCGGAAGGCCACAATAGTGGTTATCCACAAGCCAGGGAAACCGGCTACACAATATTATTCATACCACCCGATCGCATTCTTAAACTGCGAAACAAAAATATTGGTGACTGTCTTGACCCAGAGGTTGGTTAGAGTATCTCCCCTGGATTCACCAGGACCAGTCTGGGTTTATGCCCAAAATGTCGACAAGATTGAATTTACATAGAGTAAGTAATAAGCGAGATACAGTCTGAAACAGGGGCACCCCCTTGTATTCCTCCTACTGGATGCTAAAAAAGCACCTGACGTGGCCCACTGTCCCTTTTTGATGCAAATATTAGCAAAATACAGAATAGGCCCCAAATACCAGGCATAGATCCAGTTGTTGTATGGCGATCCAGTGACAGCAGTCAGAGTAAATGGGGTACATTCAGGCAAATTTCCAATTGGGTGGGGCACCCGTCAGGTGCGCTCTGTCCTCCCTCCTGTTTGTCCTGGTTCTGGAACCTCTGGCCTGCCTGATTTGGACACATTCAGGGGTTGGGGTATTTAGAGCGGAGAAGGACTCAAGAACGGATCAAGCGGATTTCGCTATATGTGTATGACATCCTCCTCTATATTACCTGCCTGATAAAGACTCTCCCAATGATATTCGAGGTATTCGACAAGTATGATGCTCATTCAGGATACACCATAAACGGGGGCAAATCTAGTCACTACCCCATCGGGGGCTCATGAGCGGGACTTAACACACCTACCCAGACAGCTTCGCATACAGTGGGAGGGGCTCGTGTACTAGGTCTAGATCACAGTCTTCGCCAAATAGTGGCAGAATTTCAGGCAGATGTAGACCGGTGGAAGAAACTACCACTGACGCTGCAAGGCCGAGCGGCAATGTTCAAAATGATCTCCCTACTGAAATTCATTTATTGTTCTTCAAAAAACATATCATACTATTCGGATGACTTCTTTCCCAGGATTATTGGAGAGATCCACAACTTTTATGGGATGGAGGACACCCAAGGAAGGCATTACAAGCCTTTCAGCGAAACCATTATAATGCAGGAATATCCTTTCCCGATATCCGGGCATACAATTGGGCGGCTCATTTGATTGTCATTAACGACTGGGGGTATTCACCCGGATATCATCCCACCAACTTATTAGAGCACCACCATTTGCAAGCCAAATCCCATCTCCATTACCTTTATGGCAGCAGTGGTACACGGAAACTGTTACCGGCGACACAAGTGGCTATTGTGGGCTGGAACTGAGCTGAAAGATGCATGGGTGGGGGGAAAACATACTAGGAAGACACCAGGCATTGCTGTGTCTGGGGATGAGACTCAGAGATTGGAAAACTGAAAGGTTTCCGAGCACCGGATTTCATTGCGATTTCCAAACTAGGAGATCTTCTTGAGAATTGGTACTTAGTTCCTTTTAGCGCCCTACAGCAGGATAATCACCTCACAATTACTCAATATTGTAAGTATTTACAATTGTGGATTGACACAATGGTCACACCAGAATATGCCCCATTAGAAGAGAGCTTGCCTCCGGGAGAACGGTTAGAGAAACCAGTCTCCTACTGTTACAAGTTCATAAACAATAATATACCTGACAATTAGCAGAAACTAAAGGAAAAGTGGGACAGAGATTTCGGAGAGCTAGATAGTAAGGCCTGGGAGGCACTCCTAATGCACACGAGAGAGGTGGCGATAAAGTCATGATTGTATCCTATACAGTTCAAGATCCTACTTAGTCTATTATGACAGATCTAGACTCCACAAATTTGGGAGGGCTGAAACACCAAACTGCTTAAGATGGCAGGAGATAAAGGGCTCCTCCTTTCACACACTCAGGGAGTGCCCTACTGTCCCCGTGTACTGGACCAACATAATGGCAAGGATAGGTAAGGTCTTGAAGGAACCCCTACAGGTGGATTCCAAATACGTTCTCCTGAGAGCCTAGCTTCTCTTTTGTAATCTAGCTCTAGGGGTGGCACAACGTGACGTCGCCTTGCACTGGAGGGGGCACCTGAACTACCCACCCTTGAGGAGTGACGGATGACGGATGGACATGTACATGGCTGCAGAGGATGTCACGTATAAAGCCAGAGGTTGTCCCAAGAAACATGCTAACATTTGGGGTCCTTGGGGTAAATATTATGGAATAGCTATGATGGATGAAGAAGCTGTGTCCTCAGCTGAATGATGTATCAGTCTTCTACGGAAGCTTTAAGCAGGATGATCTGTGACTTGATGTCTTCTGTGCTACCTGATGGTCGGATTGGATATGTTGTGCTACTGCAGGTACCTAATGAATAATCGAAATTTGCCTAGCTTACTAATGGTAAGTTTCAATTCTATTAAGGACACGGAGGCGAGGATTATGTTATTCTTTCTTCGCTTTTATTTTGTAACATCTTTTCACAGCAGCTCTACAAATCATCAACATTTTGTGTCCCCATCCAGGGAAAACAATCTGAATGAAAAAATTAACATACAGTTCAAATTAAGCATGAAGCCAGACTACAACACCCATGAGTCCATATGGCAACACCAGTCCATAGTCCTTCCACAGTGTCCACACATCCTAGAAAGACCCTTCAGCATTTTTGGCCCTCCTCTTTCTTCGTGCGTACGCCCCTGAGTCACCGTTCTTGTTTGGAACCATCATGTCCTAAAACAAAAGATACCATGTAAAGATTCTCGGAAAGGCTGAACATCAACCACAACAGAATATCCATAAAAAAGACAAGCAGTCATATGCAAATTATGCAGACATAGGAAAAAAGGATTACTTACCAACATATGGGCGGGTTTGCACAACTGTGCCGTAAGAAGGGATAATCCTCGCCTCCGTGTCTTTAATAGAATTGAAACTTACCGTTACCAAGCTTGGCAAATTTCGATTCTATGTCGGGACCGGAGGCTCCAATTATGCTAGTTTAAATCTTACTTACTACCAAATGAGCAATAGCCACAACCGGTTTGAAATAAAACCGTTTGAAGGTGGAATCCGAGGACCAATCCGCAGCTCGCATCAAATCCTCCAAGCGAGCTCCTAGAGAAAACGCTTTCGAAGCCAACGCACCCCTGGCTGAATGTGTACCAAACTGTTTCGTGTCTATACCCGCATCTTGCATGACCCAGCGCACCCACCTAGCAATTGTGTGTGGGGGAAGAGACTGCCATGCGCGGTTTCCTTAATGCAATAAGGAGCTGTCTTTCGCCCAGGGGGCGTAACTCTGAGGTTAGGTCCTCGTAGGCCTTGAGACACTGCACACTGCACAACACATAGTTTGGGCATATTTTCAAAAACCGGATACAAAATCATTCTAGAAGCAGGTTTCGTACGCCGGCCAATCGTAAATGTCACACCATCCGGGGGAAAAAGTTGTGCAGAAATGTCTAGCCCCCGCACATCCGAAACTCTGCGACAAGAAACCAAACATAGCAACATGGCAAATTTAGCTGATATTTCCTTCAAATAAAGATATTTGTTAGGCTGCCACGACAGAAACAGATTGAGGACCAGATTAACATCCCACAAGACTGAGAAACGCGGCTCAGGGGTAAGGACAGACGAATACCCCTCAAGAGTTGGCAAACAAAAGGATGCTCTCCCATGGGAGTACCATCAATCAGGCCGTGGCCCACTGAAATAGCGGAGCGCATAGCCTTAATGGTTCGATACGTCAGGCCGTCTGACGCTAATTCTGCCCAAAAATTTGGGTTGGGAACGACTCCTGCGACCACGGGATCCAAGTCCCATCGAAGTCACCAACGTAGCCAATTCGTCCAGGCGGACCGATAACGTTTTGAGGGTCTCAGCTGGGTCCGAAAGGCCTGTGAGCGACCAGCGTCGCCATGCCATGAGGTGGAGAGAGCCCTGGGCGACCATTTGATGTTGCTCCCCCTCCAAATTCCTAAGAAAATGAGAAAAAAAGGGGGAGTAGGATTGGAAAATCTCAAGAAAGTTCCAGAAGAACTGGAAACCACACTTAGTACCTCCAAAGCGGCGTCACCAGCACCACATCCTCTTTCTGGCAGCCGACCTGAGTCGTCAGCTTCACAATCATGGAGAACGGAGGAAATGCGTAATTCCTTTCCTGACCCCACTCCTGCAGGAAAGTGTCTGTTGCCTGTGCTAGAGGGTCCGGCCTCCAACTGAAGAATCTCGGGAGCTGGTGGTCCAACCGGGACGCGAACAGGTCTATTGAGAACAGACCCCAGAGGCTGACCAACCACTGGAAGACTTGAGTATCCAGCTTACACTGGCTGAAGTCCCGCAAATGTCGGGAGTGCCAGTCCGCGACTTGGTTGGGCGTAGCCCGGCAAGTACTCAGCCGTCACCGAAATGTGGTGCGCCAAGCAAAAACTCCAAAACTCCTTCGCCAAGTTTGCTAGGGCTTGAGAGCGAGGGCCCCCTAGGTGGTTGATGTAACGCACTGTGGAGACGTTGTCCATTTTCAGCAGGACGCATGAACGAACTCTGTCCCTGATCCAACACTGGACCGCGAACGATCCTGCCAAAAGCTCCAGGCAATTGATATGAAGCTCTTGTTTGTCTAACGACCAAGCGCCTCCGGTAGAAAAATCGCCGTAGCGAGCTCTCCACCCCGACCTGCTAGCGTCGGACTCTATGACAATGTTGGGGGCGGCCCCAAAGATGGCCCTGCCATTCCAGGCGTCCATGTGGGAAAGCCACCAGGACATCTCCTCCTTGACTTCGTCGGACAGAGGGATCAACTGGTCGTATGACAAACCCCTTCTGAGATGGTGCACTTTCAAGCGCTGTAGTGCACAATATTGCAGGGGCCCCGGGAAGATTGCCTGAATGGATCAGGACAGCAGCCCTACCACCCGGGCAATCTGATGAAGGGAGATGTGGGTTTTTGAGACGGTCTGACATAACAGATGCCGAATCTTGGCCATCTTCCGAGAGGGTAGACTCAAAGACGTGTGAATCGAGTCCACCACGAACCCTAAGAAGACTATGTTTTGCGTCGGGGTGAGAACTGACTTGTCCCCGTTGATAATGAACCCCAAACCCTGTGAAAGGGAAATCGTCTGCTGCACCTGAATCGTCAGTGCTTGAAGACATTGTGCCATGAGGTGGATGTCTTCCTATAGACAATCATCCAAACACCCTGGCTCCGCAGGAACTCCACTGCAGGGTGGAGAACCGTTGTCAAGCACCAAGGTGCTGAGGACAGTCTGAACGGAAAGGCGGTAAACTGGTAAACCTGTTGTCTCCATTGGAACTGTAGAAAATCGTGATGCTGGGGATGGATCGGGACGACCAAGTACGCATCCTTGAGGTCTAGCCTCGCCATCCAATTGCTCGGCAGACAGAACATCCGGAGGAGATGAATCCCCTCCATCTTGAAGTGCCAGTACACCAACCATCCATTGAAGTCTTTCAGGGTGATGACTGGTTGCCGCCCCCCGTCGGTCTTCTCCACTAGGAAGATATTGCTCAGAAAGCCACAGGTGCTTAGAACCGACCGGCAGATTGCCCCTATGCGTAAAAGCTCAGAAACCTTCTCGTCGACAAGGAGGGTATCTGCCATTGAAAAATTGATGGGACGAGGAAGATCCCCTTGACGGGGTGAATCGTAAAAATTGATGTGAAAGCCCCGAATGGTCTGTAAGACCCAAGCATTGTTTGTGATGGCTCTCCAGGCCTCCAGAAAGGACGCTAGCCGACTCCGAATACGGACTTGAGAAGGCGGAATCAGACGTACCGCCGGGCGCAGGTCCGCCTGTGTTGTTCTTGTATCCTCCGCGGCCACTGAATCTTTGTCCTCTGGTCGGGTAAAAATTGGTATAATTGGCGGTAGTGTTGTATTGAACCCGCCCAGATACTTGTCCCCTACTGGGATTGTGTTGTCCGCCACGCCGGTCGCGCGGCCCCTGCCACAGCCTCAAGTCTGAGCAAGTGAAGGTGGCCACAAATTTTCCTAGTTCCTTCATAAAGAGGTCTCTGAAAAGGCCCCCTTGTGCCACAGCTCCTGCCTCTGAAGATGCCAAGTCGCCCAGCTTGGGGTCTAACTTGATAAGGAGCGAGCGCCTCCGTTCAGTCGATAGGGCACAATTGGCGTTACCCAGGAAGATAATCGCCCGCTGGGCCCATTTCGAGAGAGCATCGGGAGCTCTGGTGGAGCCTGTCACTTTCGCTTTCTCCGCCATATCCAAAATTGTTGTCATTGGTCCTACCGCATCTAGGAGCTTATCCTGACAGGAACACCAGGAGCGGTCTATACCCTTACAGGGGTCTTTCATATATTTGGCCAACGGGGTGGCCATCTTGGAATCAAGCTTCGGTGTGTAGGCCACCTTTCCTTCCAAGGTTGGACGAGGACAGTCAGCCCTCAAACAGCCCCTAGCATTCTTCTCCAAGGGCTTGTGGAGGCGGCCCGCCACAAACTTAGCCACCTTGTCCCCAGATGCCCAGGCTGCCGACCGCAGATGAAATGAATTTGTACTTGTATAGCGCACTTATACCCTGAGGTGTCTTGGCGCTGTACGCATACCGCTGTGGAACCCTTCCTGGCTTTTCCCTGTAAAATGCCCACTCCTGGGCACCCCCAAGGTGAAGCCAGGCATCCCAGGGCTGTTGGGGCCGTTGTGGAGATTACGCAAGCTATTGTACAGAGTTGCAGAGTGGGACCCATGATTAGAATAGGCACTGAGGCGAGAATTATCAGGTCCGAGGAAATTGAGCCCAAGACCCGCCGAGGCAGGAATTGAACCCTGGTCCCGGGCCAGACCTCTGCATCAGGGTCTGTCGCTCTAACCATTGAGCCACACTTCTCCACAAGATGAACTATCTCATCTGGATCAAGCATGCCCGAGGACTCCTGGGGCAACTCAGCGGTAGAATTGGCAGTCGCCAAGACCCGTCCTCATCATTGGAATCCACTGGGGAACCCCCATCAGGAGATGGAGATTCCGGGGCAACGTATCGCGCGGGAGTCGGAGCCAGGGAAGACACAGGTGGTGGAACTGACGTCTTTGCAAGAAAAGCACTCTTAAGATGATCAAAAGCGTCCATATCCACCCCGTGGGACCCCCACGGGCCCTCCTCCATGTGTCCCTTCTTCTGCATTGAGGGACCCTACCCTTGGGGTAAGATAGGCACTGACCTAGGGGGGTCCAAGTGGGAGTAAGCCAACTTGGCACATTCCACTATGATGCGGTTAGACAGACGCTCTTCCATGGGTCACACCCCATCATTCATACATTTGAATATCGACTCATCTACAGCTTAAAACAAGCACTGGCGTTGCCAATAGGTTTCGCATTTGGAAAGTCGGAGCTTTTGGTTTTGTAAATGACATTTTTTATTTATATATCGTTATTGGCATTGTCAAAACTAAACTAATAGCTACAACTTTTAAAATGCAAAACCTATTGGCAACGCCAGTGCTTGTTCTGTTCAGGGGGAATTTGGGGTGATTCGGAGGTAATTGCAGCTCAGAGCCAGGGAGAGGTAATTAGCCCAGATTACAGGCGTTCAACAGGAGATCCTGGGCTCGTTTGTGAAAAGATAAAATGCGTTAACACTCAATTAATCCCTCAGAACCCGGGTGATAGGAGGTGAAGGAAAGTTGCAGTTTAAGGCAATTAAACAAACAAGGCCGAGCGGCTGGGTTCGAGCTCCCCAGAAGGGCGAGAGGGGGCAGGCCGGGAGGGGCTGGAGCATGTCGGCTTCTATGCCTGACTTTGAACTGTTTCACAAAAAAAGTACTGTACAATATCACACTGTCGCCCTGAGCCCCAGGAACTTCACCCTCAGTTCAGTCTGTGTCTGCGTACTTGTGAGGGGCACAGAAAACACCCGCTCCGATACAAACTTTGGCACACCTCGTATTTATATATTTTTTTAATAATAACTGTATTTGAGGTAGCTGACGTAGCAAAAAGTGACTGATGCTTTAAAAGCATAATAAAACACCTTTTAAGATTTTATCTTTTAAAGTGTAAGGATTTGGTGAGAGAAACGACGTTATGAAAACTGATATACAGAAAATAATTTGACATAAAATCGGTAGTCCTCCCTGTCGTAGAGGAACTTGCATAAACACTTATACCATAAAATATGTGCTAAAACTCTTGTGTTTAATTTAGGAAAAACGCATTGGCGGGGGATGTGGATGGTGAAACGTGCAAAAGACAAGTTAAGAGATGGCAGTTTTGGGGTTGGCAATGAAGACACGCATCTTAAAAGAATGTTTACGACGCTAAGTTTTGATGTAAATGTTTATTCAAAAACAGAAGAAAAGAAATCCACAGTTTTCAATTTTTTTTTCTACTGAACTCACTGATCACTCACGCAACTGCTACTTCAGAAGGGGCGGGATATTATGTTTGGCTTTTGTGTCTAGACTCGCTGAGTGGTGCCTGATTGTCACGCGGCTCGAGCGTATTCGTGACGTCTCCTTTGGGGTTGGGAACTTCTGCGTTGGCGCGGGATAGTTGCTTCAGCGTAGGGAGGGAAAAATCAGAGAAACCATGGAGAGTGCTGGGCGAGACCAAGAGCCAGTTGCGCAAAAGAGGAACCTTCCCTGGTAGGAAACAAGTATGGAGAGAGCGGTAAATTAAGTAATTTGCAGGGAAATGTTTCTCACTGTTTATGAAGGTAGGCAGCACAGGACTGACGTAAGGCTTAAGAGGGTACAAGGGAAGCCGGATGGGGGCGGGAGAGCCTGGTGGGGGGGCGGGAATGCGAGCGCGGGGAGGAGAAGTGTGGCAGGCAGATGCGCGGAGGGAAGCCGGATGGGGGCGGGAGAGCCTGGTGGGGGGGCGGGAATGCGAGTGAGGGGAGAGGAAGTGTGGCAGGCAGGTTAGGGAGATGCACGTGCTTGTGTGGTCACGTGACCCGCTTTTGTAGTCACGTGACTCACATGCACTGTGAAGAAACCGCAGTGGTTTGACAAGTCGATCGAGCCCTTGAATTCTCGCCTATTACATTCCCAAGCGAATGATAATAGGCAAAACCTAAAAACTGATCATCTAGAGGTAAGTACTGTGCCTGCTCCTCTTCATAAAATTCCTCGTTGCTCATTATCTAGCCCTGCCACATGCACTAAAACACACTAGTAAGCGGTGTAACCAAAGCTGTGACCCCAGCTAAGAAGCCTGACTACTGAGGCAAAGCACTCTCCCCTTCAGTAACAGGGGCCTGATAACTAGGGAAAAGAGATACTCTCTTTATCTGATATGGAAGCCTGGAAGACTGCAAGGTTATTGGGACGGGATTATACCCCGTTCTAAGAGGCTGAACAGGCCTCAGGTCCTAAGGGTAAACTGACGGGGCCAAACCGCAACCCAGCGCTCTAAAAGTTTACTGAAGCTGAATGTACACAAAACCTGCCTGCAGGTGATTCAAGCGGCAACGCTGCAATACGGACCCCCAGGGGTCGTGCAATTAAAATTTAAGGAAGAATACGGATCCCCAGGGGGGTGTTCAGGTGTGGCGGCAGGTGACAAGGCTGTCCGGACCGTTGGTCTCGCAGTGCATCCCCTCATCTGAGGAGACTTGTCGCGAGACCAACGAGACGCGGGAGCTCCCCCTGGCGGCTGCAATAAAGGACCACAATACATGGGAACAGCCGCGAAAAGAGCGAAAGCGCTCCCGCGATCAGGGGGAATCTGAAGAGGCAAAAACCCTTCACACAATTCCCCAAAAGGCGAGTCCGGGTCCTACCAACGTTTGAAAACAGGACCCAGCCGCCCATAACAACGAAATTACCATAAACACACAAAACCAAACAGAGCGCACAAAGGTGACTTATCTGTTGCTGCAAAGCAGCGAAGAAAGAGGAGGGACAACTATGCTGAATGGTCTTTCTAGGATGTGTGGACATTGATCAAGGACTAAGGACTGGTGTTGCCATATGGACTCATGGGTGTTGTCGTCTGGCTTCAGACTTAGTTTGAACTGTGTATTGATTTTTTCATTCAGATTGTTTTCCCTGGATGGGGATAGAAAATGTTAATGAATTATAGAGCTGCTGTGAAAAGATGTTACAAAATAAAGCGAAGAAAGAATAGCATAATCGGAGCCTCCGGTCCTGACATAGAATTGCTATCGCCTGTACATTGTAGTTTTCTAGGCACATCCGTGCGCTTGTTGTTTACTTGTTATAAAATCAAAATAATAAAAATGTGGAGAAAAAAAAGAATGCAATTTGTAATGCACCAAGCTTGCAACGATACAACCCTAATTCTGAGACATTTGTGACCACAGTCTAAAGTAGCAAAGGCCTCAATATGGTTCTAACTAAAATGGAATGGAAAATAAATGGTGTTTGCTTTTGCCTTACTATCATCATTACCTACTGAGGAGAAATACCCTGCTATAGAAAGGAAGACTCTAGCCTTTGTTTAGGCTCTAGAACATTTCCACAAGTATATTTGTGGAAAGGAATTCAGTCTTGGCTGATAATGACTGCAGTGGATTTGGCTAGAGTGTCAGCCAGGGTTGCATGGCTATCAGGGTGCCTACACAAATTTGTGTACAATGTGAAATATGTACTTGGCGCAACAAATGTACCCACAGATTTTTTAAGCAGGATTTCAATTCCCTTGAAAGAATATAGAATATTGTCCAAAGTCTACAGTTACATTTTAAAGGAGCATATCCACTGGACAAGGGCTTGGCTCTTCCAGGATCCTAGTACTGCTTGAATAGGGAATCTGTGACTATTTTTACTGAGAATTTCAGGTCAGATGTACTAAGAATTGATTTGTAAAAAAGGGGAAGCAAATTGTGGACTGACTGTTTGAGAATCAATTCTGATTTTGTGAACCAATCTATGCATTATAAAGTTGGTTTGGAAAATCGCAATTCTGAGCGGGTCGCAACTCGATTTTCCTTATATTCATGAGGTAGGTTGCACATTGCAACTCACACCAAATGGATGATATCACTAAGATGGTGACCTGCTAGGGATCGGCAGACCAGCATACCAATGAAAGCATTTGAAAAGGTTTTTTTTGTTTAATTTAAGTTTAAGATTTGGCAGTATTCCCCTGAACTACTGCACATTCAAACAAACTTTTTTGTACATTCAGAAAGGGGGGATAGAAAGCACTATTTACACCGTTATGTAATACAAGTTAGATTTTTGAGTGCCATCTGAGTGAGCGTTCCATAGAGGAACAGTTTGTAACACCAAAGAGCCACTGCAGCTAGATATGTGGAAAAAACGCTTGAAATACCAAATTCTAGCCGCAGCACTTGGACTAAGACTGAAGAACCAACCACAAAGAGAGAGTTTAAGATCTTCCCTTCTATTTTTTTTTAAAAAAGGGACCGCATTTAGTGAGTAATATATTCTTCTGCATAAAGTACTATCAGGGATTTTAGACTTGCATGCAAAAATGCTGTGTTCCAACTGATTTAAAAACAAAAGGCATTAAGGGCCCCACCATGTGACAGTCTTTTAAAATGTTATTGCGCAATGTGGGTCTTTGGCCGGAGATCATATGAAAATGTCCATCATAGCTAGAGGTATGTTTTTATGCACTACATTTTGTCAATATCTATCACCCAGTTGAATATCCCAAATTAGTTTTTAACAAAAAATGCTATAACCTTGCTTTTTTTGCACACTGATCTAGAATAAGTGCAAGGTTGGAAATGACCAATGGTTGTGTGAGCAAACAAAATTAAAATATTAGTATACAGTAAAGCTTAGAAATTAAATGAATCCTAACTGCGGGGATGGTAGTTATTCATTCATTCAATAATCTTTATTCGGTTTGAAAAACCATAAAAGATACAAGATAAAAATCGTTCATACATCATAAATCAACACAATTTAAAAAATCATTTTCTTATTATGACCTTGGACAATTGTAATTAATAAAATTATTCTTTACAGTATAAGTCAATTTCTCAATAAACCACAGTAAAATACGTTATAAAATGCGAAGCTTGCTATTCACTACATTAAAACATAGAGGAAAATATAAATTCCGGGTGGAGAATTAAAAGGTGCAATGATAAGCGTGGCTCAAATCCACCCGAGTGACTTACCACACTCACCTATAGTCACTATACAGGAAGTCAGCCGGACAGTGGAGAAGAATAAACAAAAGTCTTTATTAGGCCAAACAACACTCATATGAGAGGGCCCTGTCCGACCTCACTCCTAGGAGTGCGAACGAGAGGACTGACTCTCCGCATTACGGCAATACATTATAATGCAGTACAGTTCTTTTAGGGTACGCCCCTTCTGGAAAATTACTGAAACCCAGACCAGTGAACAATGCCATCATACAGCAGGCATCTGCACCTGCAAAAGAAACATCGCTATCTTTACTCAAGGCCATGGAGCTAGGCTTCAGCGTCTCTGGGGCATGAGAACATTACTGATAACGAGACTTGTTAGTTTCGGCCACAGTAAGCCGAGAAACGAAAACTGCTGTCTTAGTGAAATTCTCTATTCCTGCGGGAGGGGTAGATGAGCGAGTGAGGCTCGCGGACACAGAGGAATACACAAAATGGCGGCACACAGGCTAAGCTAAGGAACTAATATATTCACACATGCATTTGAATAATAAGGTAGCAAATGGAATAATTCAACATAGGTACATATACGAACTTCATTAGTTAGCCATATGATGCTAACTTACATATGAGAAAGGATGATTGGGGCATCGAAAAGTGAATTCTATCAGACCCTCCTTTTAGCATCATTGGCTAACTATGGCCACATTTATTTGCCAAAAGGTAGTGCCGGCATATCCATTCTAGGGGCAGAACATTTCTTCTTGTCATTATCATTATCTTTTAGTCTAGAACATCCTCTGCAATAAACATCAACCAACTTGCATCAGCAGGAATTTCAGTAATCATAGAAGTAGTATATTGACCTGGTAACTTCTTTTTCGGACGTAAATTAGTAGCACACATTGAGCAACATGGAGGGAGGCAATATACACAAAGGCAGCAAGTCAGTATTACGCTCACTACTCCAACCAAACCCATCAATATTTTCCAACCCCAGGAAGAAAAGGCACTCCAGAGCCATCCCTGTAAGGACCATGTTCCATTATCCTGATGCAGTTCAGTCGCTAATCTATGTAATTTCTGTACTGCCAAGTTAACAGTCGGAGCTGAGTCAGGAATATACACGCAACAAGATGTCCCGATGACGCGACAGGCCCCGCCCCTATCGGCCAGGATGACGTCAAGCACCATCCTATTTTGAATCGTAAATAATCTCATAGCCTGAATCTCAACGGACATGTTAGTTGAAATGTCAGCTTCAGTAAGAACTACCTTCTCCATTACCCTGGACAGTCGTCGGATGGCTCTACTATTAAATATCGGACCCCAGAAAGGTAACAAGCCCTTAGAAAAGTCAGTCCATTGCTGGTACGAGGTGTCTGTCTGGTCAACGTCATCTACCTGAAGCTCCCTCCTTTTGCACTGCTCTTGTGGACTGGGGAATCGACGATGAGTTTTGTGGTAATCAGAAGGAGCTACATACACAGGAGGAATCATGTAGGCTAGGTAACACACCCCACCCCAACCCTCGGGCAACCATAAGTATCCATTATCTCCACACACGAAATAGATGCTGGGTGGGGCAATCAAAGAGGGGCTGAGAGGCAAACGTATCGATGCAGTCACATTACAGGAGCTATTACCAACTTTGATGGGACCCCTTCCCTCTATACAGAAAAATGGAGAAGGACCTACCACAGCCAGGGGTATCAGAGACTTGGCACTGTTGTTACCCTTCGGGGGGTGTCTGTAAGACAGAGAAGCATTCAATTTCAGGAAACTTTCCCTAACTTTGTCAGTATCATTTGGTATCAGAAACCGGCCCAACTTTTTCTCACACGTCTCTATAAAGGTCTGGTCAAAACGTCCGTCAGTGTATATTCGTCCAAGGGAAGATGGAGGCAGAGGGCGTACTCGCATTGTCATTGTCCACCCCCTATTCTGCAGTCGAGGAGTCAGGAAATCTGGCTGCTGGAAATATTTAACAAGACCTATGAGAGTATACGACCCCACACAACTATTCACAGGCGTCAAAGGGAGTGCTAGAAATCTATCTTTCTTATAGGCAGCAGAAGGCAGGAGCCCACAAACCCAACAATCTGTCAAATTGGTGGTGGCATGTGCATGGTGCAAAGTCTTAATAAAAACATTTTCTTTGTAACCCTTTCTCAACATTCTTTCACCATAATCTACAGTAATCATATTATGTTCAGGAATGGCAGTGGGTGTGGGTGCAAACACATGAACGGGGTAAGCTTTATCCAGAAAAAACAATATTCCAAGAGTCACTATAAAAGCAATTAGGACAATGATGATGACCACTATTTTTCCTTTTCGGGGAAGGGCCAACCAGGGGGAATCAGGTACAGGTCTCGGAGGAGCCGCAAAGGGCTGCTCCTCATCAGGGATGGGACGGCCAAAGGGATACATTTTCAAGAGCGTCCAAAATATATCAAAAATGAAGAAAAAGAAAAAAACACTTTTACTAAAAAAATAGTCCCAGACAATCCTCGACCGGCCAGAGGGGTTCTTCAACCCTTAAAAAGGGATCTTCTCCCTGTGTCCTTCAAAGCCTCACAGGCAGGCTTTTACCGTCCATACCTTATTCCAACGTCGCGTTTAACAATTGAAAACAGAGGAGCACTTAATCCGGGCCCCGCACCACTCTATAGTCTCATAGAACGCAATCTTCGGCTAAACACCAGGGCTCTTACAAGTCCATCCCTACCACTAAATCTTCGTATTCAGAAAGTTCACTAAGCCCTTCTTCCAGTGTTTAGTCCATCATATTTGTCACTGTTACTTATTTTCTTTGGGCCGCAGATTATATCGAGTGCTCCCTGGCACTTCGGGGTCAGTGAACAAAGCAGGTGTATCTGTGGCAAATGCTGGACTCTCTGGTGTCTCTTCACTAGTAGCAACAGGAGTAGTAGAGCTCACTGAATTCTCTATTCCGCTTCGCTCTTCTCCAATCAGTGAAGCATCCGAGAAGGGAACATATCTGGGTATTTTCTCATGTTCCTCGTCAGCAATGCCGTCCTTTACCCACTGGTCATAGGGCAACGGGAGCGGGACCCTCTTCACGTGTGAGGCGTGGGTCCACGCCTTCCTTCCTTCCACCCGAAGCGCCGTACGCGTAGTGAGGAGCACCTGACGCGGCTCCGACCACCTGATATCTTCGGACGACAACCCAGTCCCCTGGGTTGATGGAGTGTCCTGGCCCCTCCGGCAACGGCTTTAGAGTGTCTGCTACCTGCTGATGAATAGAACGAAGATCTTTAGTCAAAGCATACAGATAGTCTATCAACAAAGGATATAGTACTTCTGAAAAACACTTAGGCCTGGGCACTCCCCAGATATTGGCCGGGCGGCCGAATACCACTTCATGGGGGGAGACGCCCGTTTTCGAATTCACTGTTACTCTCGTTGAAAGCAAGGCTAAGGGAAGGGCATCTGGCCAACGGAGACCTGTACTCTCATGTATTTTGGCCATTTTCAATTTGAGCGTTCCGTTAAACCGCTCCACAAGTCCTGCTGCCTGAGGGTGTAAGGCTGAATGAAATTTTTGGGAAATCTGTAAGCCTTTACATATTTGCTTGACTAGTTCTGCATTAAAGGACGTGCCATTATCACTCCAGATCACCCTAGGTAATCCGAAGCGAGAAAAATACTCCTTTATCAACATTTTTGCAGTAGAGATGGCCGTGCAATCTTTCGTTGGATACGCCTCCACCCACCTACTAAAGGCACATACAACTACAAGGACGTACTTAAAGTTGTTCACCCTTTCCATTTCGATGTAATCCATCTGAATCACCTCAAAAGGGAAAGAAGGAGGTGCAAAGTTTCCAGCTGGGACAGGGGTACCCTTTCCAGGATTGTGCCTTAAACACACCATGCACTGTCGAACCAAGTGAGTCGCCACCTTAGAGATATTCTTATTGCTCCACACTGGGTCCAACAGTTTGCATATGCCTTTCGCGCTAACATGTGCGGGCCCATGAGCCATCGTCACTACTGGAAGAACATATGCATTTGGAAGTAACCATCGTCTCTTATCGGTCACATCTGTCCAACATTCATCCGCATCCAATCGTCCCTGCCCATCCTTCCATGCCCTCAATTCATCTTCTGTCGCTTTTCCCTGTATATTCTTTACACTCTGTACAGTATCTGAAAACATATTAATATCTGGGACCCATCTAGCTGGTCCTGCCACAAACATTCGTGGTAATTTTTCCCGAGCAGTCTCTTTTGCTGTTTCGTCGGCGAAGGCATTGCCTCGCCCTACATCATCCACTATTGTCTTGTGTGCGCTACACTTTATCACAGCCAATCTTTTGGGTAGTGTCAGTGCGGCTAGCAGTCGTAATATCAGTGGGCCATGTTGTATGCGTTGTCCATGAGAAGTCAGAAATCCCCGTTCTGCCCAAAGTCGCCCATAATTATGAGCCACGCCAAAGGCGTATTGGCTGTCAGTATAAATGTTCACGTCTAGCCCCTCACTCAATTCACATGCTCTTAGTAAGGCTATAATCTCAGCAGCTTGGGCCGAATTGTAAGGTATCCTAGAGGTCTCCACTACCGTCTGTAATGTCGTTATTGCATATGCTGCTGTCGATGTACCATCTGGCAGTTTAAAACAGGACCCATCCACATACAACTCCCCGTCTGGTTCGTCCAAAGGCCTGTCTGTCAGATCCACCCTCCCCTTTGTCTCCTCTTCTGTCCTAAACAGACAGTCATGTATGTCATCGTCCTTTGTATCTGTGGGGATAGGTAACAATGTGGCAGGATTCAATGTAGCACACCTTTTGATCGTAACATGGGGTGCAAAAAGAGTCATCTCATAACCCGTAAGACGAGCACTAGTTAAGTGCTGCGTCTGTGTTCTGTTCAACAAAATGTCCACAGCATGCGGTACCATGACTGTGAGATCTGATCCCAATACGAGCCCTGCCGATTGTCTTATGGAGACCGCAGCAGCCGCCGTGGCTCTCAGACAACTCGGCAGCGCTCTTGCCACATTGTCGAGCATTGCAGAAAAATAAGCGCAGGGTCTCTGTTTCCCCCCGTAACACTGAGTTAAAACAGACAACGCGCAACCTTCCGCCTCATGTACGTAAAGAACAAAAGGCTTCTGGTAATCAGGTGTTCCAAGAACAGGCGCAGAACATAAAGCCGTTTTTAGTGACTCAAACGCTTCTTGACATGCGGGGGTCCAGGGTAGGGGTTCGCGCACTTCCTTGGTAGTCAGATACAATAGGGGTTTTGTTAGTAACGCATAGTTAGGTATCCACTGGCGACAGTACGATGTTATGCCCAAAAATGCGCGCACCTCTCGCTGCGTGTTAGGTACCTTCATGTTATTGATAGCTTTTATGCGCTCTGGCGTCAATCTCCTCCCCACTTTCGAAAGGAGGTGACCGAGGTAGGTTACCTCCGTTCGACAATATTGAAACTTTGGAAGGGACACTTTATGCCCCCTTTTTGCCAAATGGTGCAGTAATTTCACAGTAGCATCCCGACAACCCTTCTCGTCGTCCGACG
Organism: Lissotriton vulgaris; assembly: GCF_964263255.1. NCBI lineage: Eukaryota > Metazoa > Chordata > Amphibia > Caudata > Salamandridae > Lissotriton > Lissotriton vulgaris. Next base: position 413,637,098 of record NC_141689.1, on the reverse strand, counting down.
CTATCAGGATATCATCCACATACTGCAACATGACGTTGCCAGGTGGAAGTTCCAGTTCATCCAATTGTGCCTTTAGAGCCTGACTATATATGCTCGGACTTTCAGTGTACCCCTGGGGAATTCTCTTAAAGCGGAAGCTTCGGCCAGCCAATGAGAATCCGAAGAGATAACAGCTTTCTTCATGTACTGGAATACTGAAGAAAGCATTTTTCAAATCCAGGACAGAGAAATATTTAGCAGAGGGGGGAATCATTGTCAATATTGTAGTGATGTCCGAGACCACCGGGTACTGTGGCGCCACTACTCTATTTACGTGGCGCAAATCAATCACAAACCTATAGACATCAGGAGTATTATCAGTAGCTTCAGGTGACCGTCTTTTAAGGATAGGTAAAATAGGGCTGTTACATATGTTCGAATCCGTCTCTTCCACTACCCCTGACCGTATTAAATCTTGTATTATTTGCAACAGGGCCTTCTCTCCCTCCCTAGGAATCCTGTACTGTGGAACCCTGGGTAATTTTGCCCCCACCTTCACCCTTATGGTCACCGGGGCAATATCCATTTTACCTACATCTGTATCAATGACAGCCCACAAGCTGTCGGGTATGCCTTGAAATTCAGGTGGTAATGGGTCATCTTTTGAAAAACACTGTAATGGGCGGGCGACATTCGGGCCCAAAGTAAGGTACACGCCATCTGGGGAACAATAGATGGTGGCGTGCAACCTTTTCAATAGATCTAAGCCCAGCAAATTTTCTCCACAATTCGATGTCAATAGAAACGGTGAATCAACAGTGAAAGGGCCAATCGTCAACGTGAGAGGTTTAGAAATGGGGCTAATCACCGGGGTACCTGCGAAACCCACAGAGATGTTATTCTTGCCAGACAGAGCCGCCCCTGGGACCCGAGAATGAGCCACTGAACTTTTCATTGCACCCGTATCCACTAGAAATTTTTGTTGAGACCCCAATAAGTCTGCCTCGACATAGGGTCCCCCCTGATCAACTTCCACAGGTACTGGTCCCATGCTCTGTCCTACGCTGTCCTAGTTGTGGGAGAACCCTGTCAGATCGTCCACTGAGTAATCAACGTTATAGTACTGACCACCGCCCCTCTGCAACTGTTGTCTGTCTGCACCATTGTCAAAGTAATTTCCTCCCGGTCTCCCGCCTCCTTCCGACCGTGCAGCCTGTCTCCCAAAATCACCACTACCTCTTCCTCGTCCTCGCCCTGGACCAGCATTCGACTGAAGCAGTGGGCAATCCCTCCACCAATGCCCCTCCTGCTTGCACCTCGCACACTGATTCGGTCCCAATCTTTCCCTACTCTCACCTCTTCCGAAACCGCCACCACGGCCCGGCGCTGCACCTCTTCCTCTGCCTCTAGCCACTTGCTGCAACAAAACCCTTGTCTTTAGATCCTTAGCCTTCTTTTCCTGCTTGTCCTTACTCTCATTTTCTCTGTGCTCATAATACTGCGCCATACTAAGGATACCGGAAGGAGAGGACGTTGTCCACGTGCTCTCCGACGCCTGCTATCTCGCTGAAATTTCGGGCAATAAGTTCATGACAAACCTATTAACAAAAAGCCGCTGCCCTCCATCCTGTGACACATCTTGCCCACTAAAGTCTATGAACGTTTCCTCAAACCTCGTAAAGAAGTCCGAGACTGCCTCATCCTTTTTCTGCTTACAAGCCGTCAACTTGTCCCAATCTACCTTTTTCGGGGGAATGCATATATTTTATTATGCGCCCCGGTAAAGCTAAAATCTCAGCCTTCGGCTTCTCCCCTGGCTTACGTTCCTTATCCCAGTCCTGCAACTCCTGCCACGTACCTCCTAACTCTTCCGCATGGTCAGTACCTTTCACTTGCCGCCACACATCAACTGGGACCAAAAGCCCGAAAAACAATTCAACATCAGCCAAAGTCATTACAGTGGAAGACGCAGCTTCTGTTAGCTCTTTGTAGTAGGCAGTCGGGTTCTTTCTAGAATCTGGTAGCTGAGCCTTCAATGATAATACCTCACTTCTCTTCCATGGCGTATACACCCATTGCTCCTGGAAATGCGCATCTATCCTGTTCCTGGTGACAGCCCTCGTGACTGGATCTACCAACTCGGGGATCTCGGGATGAAAAATAGGGTGCACCTCGCGCATAGGATGTAGACCTGGGAAATGGGGTGTGCCTGCAGAGGGCAATTCATTTCTGTATTGTAATAGGGCACGTAAACTACTCATCACCTCTTTCACCCCGGTATTCGTTCTATAGGCTCCGGCCTGTATGTCTCGTAAAACCGCTGGAGCCACACCTCCATACCCCTGTTCCCATAGCGGTATCAGTACATTTGACATATGCCACAAAGCGTGCTGTTATATCAAGGGCTCAAAATCCTTCATAGTGGACCAAATGTCCTCAAACGAATAAATATTGTTCCGAGCCCACTGACATGCCTGATTAGCCACCATACTCTTCTCATCTAAACCGACTGTAGAACGTGTAAGCAACTTCCGTACCTGTGAGAGCAATGCACTACCTGCGCCTCGACTCGGCGTTAACATCTCCTGACTTGGGGTAGTACTAGCTGAAACAGTAGGGAGTGCCAAGGAAAATTGGGAGGGTGCAGGTGAAGTGGTCTGGAGTAAAGAAACGAGGGGTGTCAAGGGCGGGGGTTGTTGGGGAGCACTCGCTGAAGGACCCGGAACTCCACTAATGGGGGCCGGAACTGGCAAGGAGGGGTACAAGGGCTGTGGGGCATAAGGGGGAGGGGGTCGGGTATTCAAAATGTCTTCCATCTCATCTGGGTCGTCCTCTCGCACTACATAACTTTTATTTTCTTTCAACCTACAAAGTCTATCTGAGCGCTCCATGCGTAGCGCATTCTCATTTCCAACCTGTTCTCTCGCCTTCTGCGCCATAGTCTGAGTGGACTTTTTATAAGCCTCTTTCTCGTCTCTCAACTTGCGTTTCCTGGCCTCTTTCTGCCACACTCGCAAAGAATCAAACATACTCTGACGGCTACGCCTAGCAAACAATTTGTCCTGCAAATAATCCAATTTAGCTTCATCGAAAGAACCCGTTAAAGGCCATTGTAAATCCACATTATCAGCAGTGTACCGGTGCCACAAAGTACCAAACAAAAGCGGGACTAATCCATGCTTGACATACATATCAAAGCTTGGAGTGCCTTCAGGGGGTGCAGGTTGGCTCTCGGCCAGTCTAGTATCTGAGGGTCGACAACAACATCCAAAACATCGTAACTTACTAAAACACGGCATCTCTACTTTGGTGTGAAAGAAACACTTCTCCACAGACTACGTTACCTTGAGTCGCTAGCTCGAGCTCGTTCATACACACATATAGACATACATTAGGAAACCACACACGCACGTATACAATACCTCCAAACACGTGTTACCAAATGGGACATGGCCCGTCGACCAAGTCCTGGGGAACCTGGACTCTACCGCAGACCGAACAGTACACTAACTGTTCTGAGGATGGGGAAACAAATCCGCTCCCCGTGCGGCACTACGGATCACTGCGCACTTTACCACGGGAGACCCAGGACTCACCTCCACTGAACTGCCACTCTAGGAGTTCAGGGCAAGCACCGGAGTCCACCCGCGATGAGCCACGCCTTCACCACAGTACCACCCGGTCGGATCGCTACAAACAATACATCTAGATATTCCCCCAACCTCGTCAAGTCTGTCAGAGCGCTTACTCGCACTCTGAGTTCCCCGGAGCACACTAGCCCCAGGAGCACACCGGCTCCTCAAACCACTGGTGACACCCTAGTCTCCCGGAACACTCCGGTTCCTGAAACAATCACAGGTGGACCACTCACCTTCCGTAGGCGGCACCGACCTCTACCGTTCTCCACCTCCGGCTGCCAGGACCAACACGGTCAGCTTCGAGTTCCGCCTTCTGGACCCCGGCGTAAGATCCGAACCGGGACCTCTCCCGATCAGCAGGGTGGGGCAGCGCTGCGAGAACCAAGCTCGGCATCAGATGGGTACCCGGGCCCACCGTGCCAACCAGCGGGTCCCCGGTCTTCTGCTACCCACTTACGGGTGAGAAAGATCCTTATTGCGGGGTCCCGATTCGGGCGCCATCTGATAAGCGTGGCTCAAATCCACCAGAGTGACTTACCACACTCACCTATAGTCACTATACAGGAAGTCAGCCGGACAGTGGAGAAGAATAAACAAAAGTCTTTATTAGGCCAAACAACACTCATATGAGAGGGCCCTGTCCGACCTCACTCCTAGGAGTGCGAACGAGAGGACTGACTCTCCGCATTACGGCAATACATTATAATGCAGTACAGTTCTTTTAGGGTACGCCCCTTCTGGAAAATTACTGAAACCCAGACCAGTGAACAATGCCATCATACAGCAGGCATCTGCACCTGCAAAAGAAACATCGCTATCTTTACTCAAGGCCATGGAGCTAGGCTTCAGCGTCTCTGGGGCATGAGAACATTACTGATAACGAGACTTGTTAGTTTCGGCCACAGTAAGCCGAGAAACGAAAACTGCTGTCTTAGTGAAATTCTCTATTCCTGCGGGAGGGGTAGATGAGCGAGTGAGGCTCGCGGACACAGAGGAATACACAAAATGGCAGCACACAGGCTAAGCTAAGGAACTAATATATTCACACATGCATTTGAATAATAAGGTAGCAAATGGAATAATTCAACATAGGTACATATACGAACTTCATTAGTTAGCCATATGATGCTAACTTACATATGAGAAAGGATGATTGGGGCATCGAAAAGTGAATTCTATCAGCAAGTACTAGGAAAGTACATATACATATTGTGAGCTTACTACATAGATTCTAGGCAGGAATAAAATGCAAATACCAAACAAGTTTATATGGGTACTTAAGAAGCACTGGGAGTGTGCAAATATGCATGTAGATATCTGAAACTTTCTGAAAGAGTTCTTGGCAGAGAATAAAGTACAAATACAAGAAAAGTGCATATAAATATTAAAGCAGCATATTATGAATTGCACATTGAAATGTCATGCCTTTTTCTTTCCTTATTAAGTTGACAGCAAACAGATACCTGCTCACACTAAAAACGATTTTCTGTGAAGTGTCAGTTTTTAGGACTCTTGTTGCTTCAGAGCAAGACCTTGTTCCCAGGCTCTGACAAATGGGTTTGATCCATTTACTCCTTGGGTGGCATAAGCTGGACTGAAAAATAATATATGAGAATCGTTTTCTGGTATATTGGGTAGACATAAGTGACAATAGTCGTCATTATCATCATAATTTTTTCGACCCCATTTCTCTGTGTTACATTGTACTGGCACAACACCATAGCGTAACTTCATGTACAAAGATTTTGCCAATTGATGTTGGACTTCGTACAGATATTGTTCAAAAGACGGAATTGATTTTATAAGGAGGAACTGGGATGTCAACCTACCAATGTCTGAAATATGGGAGACACTATTTTGCATATACTCCCAAAATGTGCTTTTCAAGTTTTTTTTAGAGCAGTGTTAATAAAGTGGGCGCTTCCCAATAATGGTTCAACCCAAGTTTACAAAATCATGTGTGCACATGCTTGACCCACTGAAGGTTAGCACACTGATCAAACCTCAAAATCTCTTCTAGCCCTTCTTTATAACTTGCAAGTTCTGCAGTGGTCCACAAACGCATTCCGAATAGCAACGGTCTCAGTGTTGCCTGGTGGTCTATGCTTTTTATATTCAGATCTAAAATTATGGGAATCACAGGTGTGCGCACAGGAAAACGTAGCAGCATCCAAAAAAACATATTTTCTTTTCCCGCAAACGTGTTCCTGCAAGTAGCCCCCCAAAGTTCTGCACCATAAAGAGTTCCGGATTGTGCCCTGTATTTATACTTGTGCAGGAGACACTGCCTTGGTGATACTATTCTGGTGTTTTTTAGTATAGGCAAGGAATTTTGGAGGAGAATGGTCTTACTTTTTTACAGGTGTGGGTACCAGGTCAATTTAGTGTCAAGTGTGATACCTAAGTAGTTAAAATTCAGCACATATTCCTGCTTCTGTTTTTGGACAGTAATGTTCTTCTTAAATTATTTGTACGGTTTAACTGCCATATATTTTGTTTTGCTAGAGTTTATTTCAAGGCTCTTTGAGTCACAATAGTCACTAAATTAATCTAATAGATTTTGAAGTCCTTCGGAGTTTGTAATAATAAAATGGTATCATCCGCAAATAAAAGAGCCGGCACTGGCACCCCTCATACCTTCGTTAAGGTATTTCGGGGCATCATTTACGTATTGTGAAAAAAGGGTGGGATCCAGCACACAACCTTGACTTACAACCCTTCTTATGGGTAGTTATTCAGATGAGAATATATTTCTCGAAAGTCATTGAAGTTTGAAACTATTATCAGTTTCAACAGCCTCTTTGGAATTCCCAAGGCAAGTTTTTTCCAAACGTGGGGTCAATCCACGATCAGTCGAGGCTAGTGAGAAATCGACAAAAGTTGTGAAACCTTATACTTTGTATTATGACTATAATGTTGAGTAGAACATTCAGGTTTGAAACCAGATTGTTCACACTGAATAATGTTTTTCTCAGCACCTTCCCGGTAGAGTCTATTGAAGCTATTTGTAGTTTTGTGGTAATTTGCAGGAACCTTTTTTAAATATAGAAAGAATTATGCTACATGCCCAAAACTTCTGGAGGAAAACTGTTCTGTAGCAATTTGGGAAAAGCTGAGGTAGTGGAGCACCCCAGAGGTCAGAGCTTCGTTGCTCAAAAGTGTCTTGCATTCCAAAGATAATTTGCTATTTCTTTAGCTGATGGTGGTAGTACTGGGGTGTGTGTTACCATGGGAAAGATCTTGATCCAAGGAGTACTCAATGATACTATGGGGCATATTATCAAGGACCAGTGTTAAAATTATCGCAGTTTTATCGGCAAGAAACTGCAGATAAAACGGCGATAATGGGCTTGATAATACACCCTTGTTAATTCCCATAGCCCATGTTAACATCAAAACATGGGCTTCTATGGGAATTAACAAGGGCGTATCAAGGCCATTATCACCATTTTATCGACAGTTTCCTGCTGATAAAACAGCGATAATTTTAACACTGGTCCTTGATAATATACCCCTATGTGTGTTATTATAGAATAGAGGTTAAAAATATATTCTGACAATTCCTGCCGTGGGATTGGAACAGTTGAGTTATTTAATCTAGTTGAACAGGATCTTGTGATGATTTGCAAAAACGTTTGAGAATATTTTTCCCGGCTGCGTTCTCTTGGTCATTCCAAAACAAATCTTTAGCCTAGTGTATATATCTGCTCCTTCTCAGCTGCTGTAACGTCTTTGCGCAACTTTCTAGCGAATGTACAATGTGTCTAAGTATCATTTTAGCCAACCGTAAAGATATAGGTAGTATGTTTCATCCCGAGGTGTTTGTTGCATTTTTTAATTACTCTAGGTTATTTTGCTCACTAGCGTTGGAAGCCAGATTCAGAAGACACTGTTCAAATATCTCTCTTGGAACAGCTGTTCTATGAAATCAGAAAGCATTTCATATTCCGACAAATCATTGGATTTCCATATGATTTCATAAACTCGATGGATCCCTCTCACTTCAAACGTCACTTACCTATCCCTTGATGAGTGATTGACATTTTAATAGATAATATACAGTGATTGCTCAAATTGTTTTTTAAATTATTTGACCATTGGTCGATGCACCAAAAATGCATGCCTTAAAATATTGTAGTCTTTTTATGAGGGGCCGGGGTCTCTCATTGAATTGGCAGGCATATCATCTTCAAAGTGGCAATAATTATTATAAGCCTTAATTTGTGTACTTGTTCCATCCAATCGATTGCTGGAAATTTTCATATTAAAGTCTCCCATAATTAAAAGCCAATCAGAAAGGTCCTTGTGTATGAAAGAACAAATATATTCAAAATGTGCTAGTGTTTTTGTTAAGAGACCTAAATATTTTTATTTGGCCCTCCTGCCAAAGGATATGGACATTGTTACAGCTATTACGTGGAACATTGCAGGCTTGGGACACAAACTGTTGGATCCAGACTGGCTCAAGTATATTTCCACCTTTCATCTAATTTGCCTGCAGCTGACCCAGTTCTGATAGATGGTTATAGATCGTAATATACCCCTGCAATTGCTTCTAACTCTGGATGGGCGAGGGGTGGAATTGTGACACTCTTAAGATTCGAAGTACTTTCCTCCCACAATGATTGTCCATATTTTAATATGCTGCACCTTAAAGGTCCCAATGGCAACACCATTTTAGTGATTAATTTCTATAATAATCTATTTGGGGCTGAGATATATAAGGTTGTATCTGTAATGTGGGAAAAAATTATTAGGTTAATTAGATTGTGCAAAAAAGATCCAGTAGTGTTGTGGATGGGCGATTTTAATATAAGCCCTTGCCCGTTTACACTAACCTCAATTTGTGGCTTAACAGATAAGGATGGAAGGAGCATTTTTGCCACAACCATTATGGGAATGTATTAAATAAGCTCATTATCACTAAGGATCTGGAGATAATGAAACCTCTGTTGGAATCCACCAGCCATCTGTTTGAAACCTTCCGCACTACTCTAAATAGCACCACAATTGATTTTATAATAGCCATATCCTCCTTGAGCGGGGCTTTTAGTAATGTTACGGCTAAATTCTCAGGCTTAAGTGACCATGCGGCCCTATCTTGTCATGTGTACTGGGTAGGTATCCATGGTTGCAACATCTCACATATAGAACCTTATGTTGCAAGGAAGAACCTAAGGTACTCCACGACCAGGAAGAATAGGTTAAAGATTCTGAAGGAAGAGGCATGGTAAAGACTGCTCCAAGCATCTGCTATAAATACCACAAGGGATTTCTGGGCAACAATTAATACCCCATTTTTTAAATCAAATCCAGACCCCCACCTTGACAATCATGTGGACGAGGAGTCCTGGGTGGAACACTTTAGTAAAGATTTTAATGACAAGAGAGAGGGTACTCGGGTGTTGTGCGAGGATCCCGTCTCTCCACCTAACATTGCTCTCACATTTAATAATCTGGAGATAAGCAAAGCCCTGGCACAATGCACTAACAATAAGGCTCCTGGCCTAGAAGGCACCCCAATAGATTTTTTTACTGACTCTCCTGACCTTTGGGGACCTATGCTTACTAATGTGTTTAATGCAATAGGCAAGGAGGGCCGGCCTGCTTCTTGGCATAGAGCAATTTAAATGCCCATCCATAAAAAAGGAAATAAATCTGATCCTAATAACTATAGGCCAATCTCCCTCCTTGATAGCACGGCGAAACCTATGGGTAGAGTGCTATTAAACAGATTGGAGGCCTGGGCATTGACAAATAACATCTTGATCCCAGCCCAATACAGTTTTAAAAAAGGTAGAGGCACCCAAGACCAATGTCTAAACTTGGGCCTGGTCATATCAAAGAATGCCCTTGCCATGCAAGATAATTTATACATGACCTTCATGGATCGCAGCCAGCCTTCAACTGCGTAACCCACTTCCATCTATCGAGGATCATGAAGGAAATGGGGTTAGACCAAGATATACTTTCTTTTAAATGACAGTTGTATTAGAAGGCTGAAGCGTGTATACATTATGGGCATCAGGGGGAAGGTTTTCAATTTCTAGGGGTTCTGCCAAGGGTGCGTGGTTGCTCCTTCTTTTTGTTTTCTATGTACACAATTCGGGTAGAGTCCAAATTGCTTGAATCAGCCTTAGACATCCCCAGAATAAATAAGACGCGAATTCCAATTTTATTGTCCGCAGATGATGCAGTTTTAATTGCATGCACGGGAAGGGCCCTCCAGAAATTGCTAGACACTTATGTAAAATGTGTGCAAAGTCTTGACTTACAAACAAATGAGACCAAGTCTTTTATTTTAATTGCTGGCTGAAAAGTGAAGAACGCGCCTTCCTTTTTTATTTCTTTTTAAAAAAATATATTTTTATTTAACAAAAATGACAGACATTTCACTCATGTTTTTTTGTTTGAATATCTTTTATTGATTTTGCAGAATATGGTCACAATACACATCAAAATCTCAATCAAATGTAACGAGTCATCCCCACAATTTACACTAATATCCATAAACAATAACAATACAACATAGGGCATTGCTCATGTATCACGACTGTCAAGGTAGAAGGAGAAGAGAAAGAGGAAATAAAACAACATTCTCAAATAGTATTTTATATCTGAGAGTTGGTCCCATCTCTATAGAGCAGTTGGTCTGCGACGGGAAGGAAAAATGTGTCGAGTAATGAGAATAGCTGCATACTCCCAAGGCATGGCCATAGCGGGCATGATAGATGTATGCCAAGCGAGGCCCTAGAGAGTGAGCTGCCGTCTGAACCGACCATAAGTGTGGCTTGGGGTTCGTGGGTAAGATATGTTGTACCATAGTCTCGCGTGTGTGTAACACTCTCAGCCCTTATCTGACCACAGATAGGAGGTGTGTTATCCAAGGCAGTGTCGGAAATAGAAAAAAGAAGTGTTGCGAACCAGGTAAAGAACCAAGGAGCGTGATCAGCAAGTTTTACTCCAAACATGTTAACCAAGGTGCCCAGTAGCAAAGTTGCCATGACACCATAAACTTAACCAACCGGGGGAGAGTAAAAAGAGCTGAATATGCAAAAGAAAAGGAGGTCAACATAATAGGGAAAAGAAAGAAAACAGCCAACGGAAAAAGAAAAGAAATAATAAAGAAAATTGAATAAAAGATAAAGGAGTGAGCAGGCAAGCAATCCATTCGTATGTATCTATGGATGTATTTCAATGATTCCAAAGGGGGCGGGGGAGGGGGGGTAGTTCGAGGGTGAGAATATATGCAGAATATTAATCTGATCATGGGTCTTAAGCGCCGGGCCGTATGCACTGGGGAAGGGGTGGGGTCATTTTCCTGCAATGTGATAGTGGCATCGTGTAGCATTGGTACGGCACGCTATGCGCGGGTGAGGACTGAATTCCTTCGCACGTGCGCACCACTCTCCATCCTGCGCGTTGTTCAGGTCGGGTCCGGAAAGGAGAGGAGCTAAGTGATTCCCTGATCGAGGCACGTCCTGTGGAAGGACCTCAAAGTATCCTCCCAAAGCTGTGCTATGGGGAATGCCCTCAACCTCGCTGTCTCTTCCCTGTGAAGTGTGGTGCTTTCCGCCCTTGCCCAATTATCGAAGGAGGCGCGCCAATGCGTAACCTGTTGCGGTTCACAGTCTTTCCAGCAATTAGTAATGAGTCTCTTGGCTGTGATGAGCCCAAGGTCCCAAAATCTAGAAGGGACTTTGTTGTGTTTTGTTCTTTTATATAAACCCAGCAGGCATGCCTCCCACGTGCGCTGCAGGTCCGCAGCAACCCCCCCTGACAACAGTGTTGTCACGGTATGCCAATATACCAGAATCCGGGGGCAGGTCCAGAGCATATGAAGAAGACCCGCGCCTACCAGAGAGCACTGTGGGCACGCAGAGGTATAAATTGCGAAGTATTGATTAATTTTATCTTGTGACAAATACGCTTGATGTAATATATAAAATTGAATAAGCTTAAAACGGGAGTTACGGGGGACATTGTTGGGGCCTTCCAGTATCCTTGTCCATTCCTTTTCCGTCCATTCCCTGCCCCTATCTGCCGCCCACTTGTCTCTCAGCGATTGGAGGTTGACCTGCGTGTGTGATAGAAGAGCCTGCGCCAACCAGTGGATCACATGGGATCCATTTCCCATAACGTGCAAGTATTGCACCAGTAGGTGCGTCGGTATAATTCCTCAGAAAAGTTGCCCCAGGCCTTCGTAAATGTGCGTATTAGGGATGCATGTAGTAGAAACTGTCCAGCCGGCAGGCCAGTGTCCGCAGCCAACGCGTCAAAAGGGATCAGGGTCCCATCTGCGTACAGGTCTTCCATTGTGTCCACACCAGCCTCCGTCCATCGCCCCATTGCAGTTACGGTCACCACCCCACTATCTCTGGGAGTGCCTAGCAATGGAAGAGTCTGGGCATAGGGCTTCACCGCCTGGGTGGGTCTCAGACTACGCACATAGCATCTACGGGCTACGGCCAAATGCAACTGCAACGGGCAGGGAGTTTTAGTCAGGGGGTGGAACAGCGTGCAGATCTGTGTGTGAGTCAGTATTGTAGTGTCTGATGCCGTGCCACTGAGGTTCTTCCCGCTTAGCCATCCAGCCACCCACTGCAGCTGTTCCGCTAGGTAATAAAGTTCTTGGTTAGGAACTGCGAGTCCCCCAGCCTCTGTGGGCGCATAAAGCTTTGTCAATGCTACTCGAGGCCTACCAGTGTTCCAGATAAGGGCTCTGATCATGGTTTCCAGTTCCCGAAAAATGCGGTTTGGGACATACACTGGTATATTAGAGTAATAGTATGATAGTCTTGGTAAGACTATCATTTTCGTCAGGGTTACCCCACTGGGCACATTGAGTGGGAGGGTCTTCCAATAAGTCATTTGTGCCTGTAAGGAGGAAATAGTTCTGATAAGGTTACCCTCCAATACATCCGTCAGCGATCTGTAAACATGGACGCCGAGGTATCGGAATGTGTTGGGGTGCCAGGCAAGTTGCACTCCATCAATGCGCACTTCACATTATTGCATGTCTGGGCTGAAGGGGTACACTCCAGATTTGGCCCAGTTAACCCTGAGCCCTGAAATGGCTTCAAAGGTGCGAAATGTGTCTGACAATGCCCGCGGCATACAGGTCAGATCCCTAATATATAGAAGTAAATCGTCCGCATATAATGAGATGGCGTGAATGCCGTCCAGTAAGGGGATCACCCACTCTGCGCCCCGTACCCTCAACAGTTCTGCGAGCGGTTCCATTGCCAACGAGAAAAGCAGTGGGGACAGAGGAGAGCCTTGCCTAGTGCCCCTCTCGACTCCCATAGCGTCTGACAGTAGCCTGCCAGTGCGGACTCGCACTATGGGTCTCTGGTACAACAAGCTGACCATGTCTATATAGTCATTCCCAAGAGCATTTTTCTGCAACACTGCTCCAAGATAAGGCCACTCCACACCCTAAACAACCGACGTATGTTATTGGAAGTGCTCCGTGTGGGTACAAAGCCATTTTGATCACTGTGTACCAATGTGGGTACGAAGAGGGCCAGTCGCTGTGCCAATGTAGAAGCTAATATCTTGTAGTCAGTGTTTAAGAGGGCTAGCGGTCGATATGAGCCCAGGCGCATACTATCCCTGCCTGGCTTCAGGAGGGAGATAAGGTTGGCCTCATAGAGCGTGGGGGGAAGGGAGGAGTCCTCGAGAGCCGCCGCGTACATTATTTTCAGTTCCGGACTCAGTAGGTCAGAATAGGCCTTAAAGAACTCTGCTGGCAGTCCGTCCGGACCTGGAGATTTACCATTAGAAAGCACAAAGATGATCGTGCGGAGTTCATCAGGCGTGAGCGGTGCCTCCAAGTCTTCTCGACAAACGTCTCCTAGCTCCGGCAAGGTTATGACGGCAAGATACTCAGTAAGAGGAACCTGTAATCAAGAGCGATACAGCGTGTGGTAATGGGCAACAAAGAATCTCACTCTGTGTGTACACCACTTCGTATTGACTGGTATATACCGCTGTCACTGGCGCCGTACGGTCCTCGCGACTAATCAGCCAGGCCAATAATTTACCGGGTTTGTCACCCAGATGGTGTGTGCGTGCCGAGTGGGCCGCATAGTTAAGGTGTCGCAACCTGTCCAGCAACCGTTCATGATCCGCGCGAGCCTCCAACACCTGCTCCTCATCACCCTCCCTCGCCTCCTGCTCCCTTTGAAGTAGGTCTGTCTCTATTTGCGTCAGGTCTCTCTCCAATTGCCTCCTTAGATTAGCCTGTGTCCCCAGGCAGTGTCCCCTGACTACGACCTTGAATGCGTCCCATTCTATTTGTGGGGTGATGCAGTGCCCTTGTTTTCCTCAAAATAGTGTGCTATTTGTGCATATAGGGAGTCCCGAAAAAGGGGCATCGAGAAGCAGATCTGGTTGCAGTCTCCAGGTGGGTATAGGTGGGCGGGGCTGTTCCCACGTTATCTCCAGTATGTATGGGTTGTGATCCGAATGAGTGCGGCTCATGTAATAGGCGTCAGCTACGTGAGGGAGTAAGTCACTGGACAGGATATATCTATCTAAGCGTACGTGTAAAGCATGCGCACCCGAATAGTAGGAGTACTTCCTGGTAGCAGGATTACGGTGTCGCCAGGCATCATGTAAATCCCATTGTGAGGCCCAGTTTGTGAAAGCTTTCATGGCGCCCTGTGCAGGTGAGCTCGGCAAGGGTGGGAAGGAGAGATCCAGCGCAATGTCCAGTATGCAGTTATAATCACCTCCCAGTACCCAGGGGATCCTGTGCCAAGGGGATAGGGTAGCGGACAGTTGTGTAAAGAAACCATGCTGGTCCGTATTAAGAGTGTACAACGAAGCCAAAACCACTGGGCGCCCATCCAGCCTACCATTCACTATCGCAAATCTACCCTCCAGATCTATGTGGAAGTGTATGACTTCTAAGGGAGTCCCCAGCCTCACCCATATCAGCGCTCCCCGGGCATAGGACGAGTAACGTGTGGCATAAAGCTGTCCTCGCGATCTGCGACGTAGTTTGTGTATATCCGCATCATTTAAATGTGTCTCCTGCAGGATCGCAACATGGACATCGTGGCGTTTAAGATAGGAGTATATTTGGTACCTATGTGACGGTGTGTGCATGCCGCGCACGTTCCACGTGCATAGCTTTATCACTGACATTAGTATATTTCAAGTAACTCCCCTCCCTCTCCCCCTCCCCGCCAAGGCCCCAAACAGATCACAAGAACATTGTCACCCAAGTGCCTCCATAGTATTTCACCCAAAACACGTCCATGATTGCCTGCAATGCAAATATTGAAATTCAAAAGACAGTGCGGTCCAAACAGCGCAATAAGCCATAAAGAACAATACATGTGAATAATACCAAAAGGTCGGTTGCAAAATGTGCTTCCATCCAAACTCTCTAATGAGACAGTTAACATTTAAATCCAGGGGGGTCGCTGTGCTTTAGGCTCAGTGGAATCCACATGACAACCGGGCAAAGAAAGGAAGCATCCCCCCTCCAGTAAACATAAGTCAATTGCAGCCGCTATAAAACATTTCAATTAGAAGTAATTACAGTACATAGCCCGCCATGTATGTCACTCCCAAGTCTGCCCGCCGCCAGTAAGGGCAATTCAGTCTCGCTTTTCCTATCCGGCCGGGGTGGCTGTGGTCGAGACCCAGCCGGCAGGAGCATCTGTGGTTCCGTACCAGTACAGTCTCTCACTAGGAGCCACGCGCCAAAGGGTAGTACTCACTGTGTCCTACGGCGAGTAGCCAGGTATCTCCAAGGCGTTCATGTCCCGTGCAGAGCCAGTGTCAGTATCCAACAGGAAACCAGAGGCACTAGACGATTAGGCCACCACAGGCCAGGCATCCAGTGCAGTAAAGAAGGGGAACATTCACATCTCGTCAGTGGATCAGGTCCGCCATTTGCGGTGTGACGTCTGGTTGCTCCGTGGAGACCTGAGAATCTGTCAACCCATAAATTGCTTCCTCATCGCTGGGCAGAGCCCGGGGGCTAGCATCTGGAGCTGATTCCGTGGCCGGAGAGCGGCTGAGCTCCGCCACTATGCGAAGGGCGTCCTGTTGCTCGTGATGTGCTACGTCCGCAGGCGGTCCGGTGCCCATCGCCTCCCGATTCCCAGAGGCCAGCACTGACCTATTTCTACGTCGCTGTCGTGGTCCCCGGGTTCGCTGCATACTGGAGGTGCCCATGACTCGCCGGGGAGCTGTGTCCGTCCCGCTGTCTAACCATGCCTCAACCTGCTCCGGACTGGTGAAGAAATGAGTCTTGTCTTGTGTCGCCACTCGCAACTTGGCAGGGAATAAGAGGGAATACTTGAGATCAAGCTGACGTAAGCCCTGCTTCACTGCATGGAAGGAATGTCTCTGGTGCTGGACCTGGACCGGGTAATGCGGGAAAAACATTATCTTGGCATTATCTATTTGAATGTCCTGAAGCTTTCGTGTTTCACGTAAGATGGAGTCACGGTCTCGATCATTCAAGATGCGAAGGAGGAGTGGTCTAGGGTTAGATCCTGTGGGGAGGTGTCTCGTCGGCACTCGATGCGCCCGTTCCACACGAAGTGAGGTGACAGCGTTCCTTCAGGCAATAGATGTCTCAGCCAGTCCTCCATATGTGTCGCGGGCTCTTTCCCTTCCCATCGCTCCGCACACCCACTATCCTCACGTTATTTCGTTGCGCCCGCCCTTCCGCATCCTCTGCGTGGTCTGCCAGGAATTCTACTCTGTTGATCAGTCTGGGTGACCCGGGGTTCAAGCCCCGACACAGCGTCCTCCAGGGTCGTGGTGCGCACAGACATTTCACTCATGTGCTGAAATCCCATTACATCACATATAGTTATCGTCACTTATAAAAATCAGTTCAAACAAAAGTATATTTTACCTATTTTGTGCTCCATTCCCAGTCCTCCTCAGTTCTAACTCTACCGTTGGTGACACACAAATCTCTCCTTCGTACAAATTCCATTTTGACCATTTCCTGTCCCATTTCTTTGGGCATCCTCTAGCAATAAATACTTCCTTCTCGGCTATCATGCATTTATCCATTTCTCTATTCCACACTGTCACTACTGGTGGCTTCACTTCACCCCATCCCCAGGCGATTTCTCGTTTGAATAATGTGAAGCCCAATGTCACCAATTGCTGTTCCGTTTCCGTTAGATCTGTCGCCTCCCAGATGTTGATCAGGCCCAGTCGCGGAGTCAAGGTAATCACCTTCCCTAAGGCAGAGTGCATATGTGTTGTGATTCTACCCCACCGGCTTTGTATCGCTGGGCAGACCCATATCATGTGGTAGAAGGTGGCAGGTTGCCCCCAGCCCTTGAAACAGTGATCATCAGTTTTGGTCCCTATCCTTGCTAGAATAAGTCCAGTCATATATGATCGATGAAAAACACGAAGCTAAACAAGGCGGTATCTAAGTGTGATGGCAACCTCCCTGGGAGACATCAGCGCCTGCCTCCAATCCTCTTTCTCAATGGCCCCAGATCGCCCTCCCATTTCTCCTTCAGCTGTCCAAAAGAGTCTGGTAAATTATTGCTAAGCTTCCTGTAAGTGAGGGAGATCAATTTGGTGTGCAATTGTCCATCTAGCAGACGATCCTATAGCGGAGAGGACTCAGGTATATCCATACATGTGGGGAAAGCCGCCATCAAAGCATGGCGTATTTGCAAATAGCCGAAGATGTCAGTTGGGGCTAATTGGTAAGTTTTCTGTAACTCTTCAAACCGAAGGATCTTACCCTTCTTAATCATATCTTCTACCATTGAAATACCAATCATGTCCCATTTATCGAATCCCAGATGATGACAGAGCTTACCCAGCCTTTCTGAACACCAGAGCGGCGTCATTCTAGTAAGTCTGTTTGTCCAGCCCAGCCTGGAGTTGGCTAGTCTCCATATTTGCAGGGTGTGTTTTGGGGGCCCTATGATCTGTTTTCTCCGTTAGCTAGTATATAACGCCCCGAGGTAGCCAGCTCTGTCCATCAGATATCTATCTAGAGCACACGCCGGGTCGTCTGGTGGGGCATATCTCCATCTATTGACTATCACCACTTGTGAGGCCCAATAGTATAACCGTATGTCGGGCAATGTGATACCACCATCGTACCACCCCTTCATTAATTTTGTAGCGCTATCCTTGGGGCCTAGCCATCCCATAATAGTGTGCGCACTTCTCCCTCTACCGCGGTAAAATAGGCATCCGGAACTTTATGTGGGCAATTTTGTAAAACATATAAAAACTGTGGCAGAGCAAGCATTTTAAAAAGGGCAGCACGGCCAATCAATGATAATGGGAGGGATCTCCAATGTTAGACATCTGCTCGGAATCTCGCCAACACTGGCGCTAGGTTACGATCATAAAAGAGGGTCGGATCAGGCGTGACAAAGATACCTAAGTAGCGAAAACCTTCTTCCACAACCTGTAGGGCAGAATCTTTTGGGAGACGTGGAACACTTCCATGCAGAACATACAATACTGACTTGCTCCAGTTAATAGCATAGCCGGAGTACTTTCTGAAATTGGTAAAAATATCAAGGACCACAAGAATAGATCTATACGGGTTTGTCAGATAGAGCACTATATCATCTGCATATAGTGATATTCTGTCTTCACAGTCTTGCGGCCACTGTAGGCCCCTGCTCATGACGTCCCTCCGTACCCACGCCGCCAGAGGTTCCAATATCAGAGCGAACAGCATTGGCGATAGGGGGCATCCCTGTCTGGTGCCTCTGCGGAGGGAAAACCGTCTAGATGTGTAATTATTCACTCTAATTTGTCCCGATATATCGGTATAGAGGAGCTGTACCCAGCATCTAAATTTAGGGCCTAGTCCCATTCTTTCCAGGACCTCGAACATATAGGACCATTCAATGGAGTCAAACGCCATGGATGCGTGTTCTGACCGACTTTTTCGGCCCTCCTTTGAGGGAAGGTGATTGGAGGTGACTTCAGTCTACTATCATTCTAGTGTAAGGATTAGAACCGTAAATAGGGCCTATTCACAAGGCGTGTTGATATAATTCCATACCCTTTTCTTTAGATCTGGGCTTATAAACTTATGTTAGGGGATAGATTCATTAGTATTAGTGATAATCCGTCCTTTTGTAAGGGTGTTAGTATACCTTCTATGGAGTTATGCTTATTTCGGGCCTTGTAGGCCTCAAACGGGAGAGACTCCATCTTTCTTTCTGCCCCGGCAGCTTGAGATGCTTCTAGGTCAAATGTAATGTTTTAGTTACGAGGTGTTGTTCGCTTAGAAAGAACCGGCTCAGGCTGTATCTTTCTCCACTCCGAAGACACAACATCAGGCCGGCCGGCTGGGAACGTGTCCTTGGTACGGGGAGGTACAAGAATTTGGTGGGCGGCAGGTTACTGGCCGTAACTTTCCATGAAGGAACAAGCTTCCATATTAGCAGTCAGTGAGTCAGTCTGTAGGCGGCAGCTAGCCGTTAGCATCAATGCCATTAATTATTTCAGGGCACCATTTTAAAGTCCGAGAAAGATCGAGGAGCTGATACTCTCTTAGAAAGATTGAAGATACTTTAGCTGGAGCGGCTGGCGAGCTTTGACATTAAGATCAGAGCATAAAGAGTGAAGCAGTTAGTTAAGGGAACGAATACCCGAGTGGCTGAAACTGAGTTATAAGATCGAAGCCGAGAAGTGAAGATGGTCTGTGATTGAGAGGAGAGAGGAGTAGTGCAGAACAGCCAGAGAGAGAGCAGCCGATGAGAGGAAGGTTCCAGTGACTTGGAGGAAGGTGAAGAGAACAGAGCAAAGCGGTGCAGACGTGTATCCGTGACTGCAGAAGTGTGACCTTAAGACGAGCCAAGGCACAGACGAGAAGGGAACCTAGATGACTGCTGAGTCCAGACTTCATATTAATAAGGTGACGTCGACCCTTTCTTATTAGCGTGCACATTCTAACCTTTCATTTTCCTTTGCAGGCTATATGTTATAGTATAGTGTTATATTGCTATTGTTGTTCTGATAAATAAGTACCCCAGTTCTTAGTGAACCGGCATGTGCCTCTTATTTGTATACGACCAAGGTAACCTGTTCTTCTAGTCAGGTACTGTTTTGTGAACGGACGCAACCCCCGGTCAGGTAAGCAGTGGTTGAATAATGAGGGAGAGAGGGGCCCTTGAAGTAGAGGATAAGTTGTACATCATCTAATTCGGCAATCGTTGTGTGACCCATAATATTGTAGTATCATACCCCTAGTGAATAACGAGAGATTCCTCAACATGAAGAGCTAATGGTATTCATAGAAAAGTGATCGTCGTTGGTAGGCGACACCCAGAGGATTGTGGCTTGTGATGTAAGTAAGAGAACACCAGGGGGGATACTGGTGCATATACCCACAGGATTGTGGCTTGGGTTACCCACAGGATCGTGGCTTGGGTGAGCACTGATTGCGGTCAGTGTGTAATGGTAAATAATCAGAACTGCCCTAGGGTAGAATAGTCTGGGCCCGGGTTGCCGCGAGACTAGCTGGTGTGAGTGTGATATTGTAGAAAGCTTAGGCATGTACATTGCTAATTCCCCATCCTTGGGTAGGAGACATAGATACCTGTTGTAAATAGGTCCTAAGGAGGGAGGGGGTTACGTTTCGGCTGGGTTGGTGGTGCTCTAATGAGCTGATTCTATCTGGTCTGAGAATCCGGTCGTTACAATGCGTCAAGGGAAAGTATGACTGCAACCTCTTCTAGATAGCACTTTCGAGCCAGCACATTGTTAAGGTGACGAATATTAAGGGCCATATTCCGTCCCGGCATAAAGCCTGATTGATCTGGGTGTACCAGAGAAGACATGACCGCTCCCAGCCTTGTGGCAAGTACCTTCGCCAGTACCTTCTCCTCTACATTAATTAAAGAAATCGGTCTGTAGGAACGGTAATCCTCCACCGGTTTACCAGCCTTGTGTATAACAACAATGTTAGCTAGTCGCTGATCCGGGGGTAGAATACCTTTTTCCCAACTTTCCTGATACATGCCCCTCAAATGTGGGACCACCTGGGAGGCCGTCGCCTTAAGAAATTCTATTGGAGTACCGTTCGGCCCCATTGCCTTACTTGATTTTATTTGGCCAATGGCTTTTCGGATTTCCCCATCAGTAGGGTCTGCCTCTTGTAAATCCCTGTCCTCATCTGATAGAGCCGGCACAGCACAGTCCGCCAAAAGTTGCTGTGACTCTGCCGCAGTGTATACAGCAGAATGTGAGTACACCCTTTCAAAATAATCAGCAAAAGTCTCCGCTATTGCATCCGGGCAGGATATAATCTGAAATCTGGGCACTCATCTAGAGCACTGCTCCTTCCTCTCCAACCAAGCTAGCATCTTCCCCACTCTATCCCCAAGCTCGTACAGCCTATGGTGAGTAGCAGTTTGTTTAGCCAGCATGTGTTCACGGGCTTTCAATTTATATTCCTCCCTTTTAAGCACTAGGTCGTGCAGTGTCTTATCTGAAGGCTGGAGTGCATATTCTGCCTCAAGCCGTTTTAGTGCATCTTCTAGTTGCGTCAATATTTCTCGTCGTTTTGCTACGTATTTTGTTTTCAACGAAAGGGCATACCCCATCATGACCACCTTATACGCCTCCCATATCGTTTGTGCCGAGGCAACGGACCCTACATTTTCTTCAAAAAAATAACCAATTTGCACACCAAGCTCGTCCCTGATGTCAGGAATCATAAGCAGCCATGGATTAATGACTATGGTGGGACTCTGCTGTCGAGCACCATGCCTGAAGTCTATTCCCACCGGGGAATGATCCGATATGCCCCGAGGATACGTCTTGGGCCGCCTAAAATTGCCTACCGAGGCTGCGTATGTCAAGAAGTAGTCATTCCGGGAGAGACTGCCATGCACACTGGGGAGGTAAGTAAAATCTTTAGGAACACCTTGCAACTCCTGCCCCACATCTGTAAGCCCTAATGCTGTCGTAAAGGCTGCTATAAGCTCATTGGATCTCATCCCTTGTCTCCTGGGGTGTCTGTCCGTCAGGTCATTCATTGTCAAGTTATAATCTCCCCCCATCAGGAAGGTCAGTTAACACCCGGCCTAACTCCGCCAGTGCATCCTTACCCAGCGTGGGTGGCAAATAGATTGAGACTATATTTATGGCTCTCCCGTCCCATTGAGCCTCAACCACTGCAAATTACCCTGTACAGCCTTTCCACGTATTAAAAACTATCAAAGGGACATTACTCTTAACTAGAACTCATTTACCCCTGGAACGAGTAGTGTAATCAGCATGCACTAGGAGTTTATACCCCCATCTATTTAGGGCCTTCCTTTTTTTTGCCAACTAAATGAGTTTCCTGCAGGAGAACTAGGTCTGAGATTGCCGCTTTAAGTACTGTTGAACTATTCCTCTTTTTATTTTGTCCCCTAGTCCATTGACATTCCAAGTGAGGACAGAGAGCATAGATTTGTGGTCAGACATTATCAAACCCTGAAATGAATAACATTATAAAGGTCGAGGACAGAGGCAACCTTATTATAAACAGCCTACAAAGAGTGGGATCAGCACTTGTCATCAGTTTGTCATTTAAGAAGAGAACAGAAAAATTAAACCAACACATCTCAATACACTTACGACAGAGTCTGTCTTCCGGATCCGGGGCAAAGAAACATTCACGACGAACGATAGTGTGACAACCAATATACTCCCCCTTCCAACCCATTGACACATCTTCTATCTCCCACACCTCCCCCCACCCTGCTCCCCTGCCCGTGGTTTTAGAACTACCCACCCCCAAACTTGGCAGAGTGCCTCTAACCCTCCCGAACATGCTAGAAACACAGAGGGAACTAACCCTCCATCCACGAGTATCCCATACTGTCCTTAATAGCCACAGCCGTTAATGCAACATTTAAGATTAAGCAACTTCATGTCATATCTGTATAGACAGGAAACAGTGCACATCATATATCCTGAGCATAACAGAGAACACAATACATTTACGAACCAATGGATCACCACCCCACCCCCTCCAAAGTCCCATTACTTGCGCATCAGTGTAAAGTCCAGTCCTGCAGCAGAGCACATACCAGAATTATTCCTGATCGTCCAATCTACTTGACTCCATTGTGGCCTCCGTATCCGCCGCCTCCTGCCGGGTATCGTTCCTCATCCTGGGTCTGTCAGGACGATTTCTTTTCCGATTCCCTATGGTGCTCCAGCCTTCCATCCAGTCCCAGACTGCATCCGACGATCAAAGAACCATGATTTTCCATCCGATTCTACTCTCAATTTTGCTGGGAAGAACATTGCATATTTAACTTCCCTGTCTCTGAGTTCTTGTTTTACCGCTTGAAAACTCCTCCTCTGTGCCTGTACTTTAGCAGTGAAGTCAGGAAAGAAAGTCACTTCGTAGTGATCTATTTTCAGTGGGGGGCCGGATCTAGATGTTTGCAATATGATGTCCTTGTCTCGATAGTTAAACACTCTGGCTATCAGTGGCCTCGGGGGCGCACCAGGCTTAGGCCGTCCTCCTGGTACTCTATGAGCTCTTTCAATAGAGAAATAGCTGTATAGTGTTTTGGGCTTCAGGTGCTTTGTAATTAAGTCCTCTACAAATAAGTCTGCGGCCGTCCCTCTGCCCGTTCCGGAACACCTAGGATTCGGATGTTGTTGCGAAGGGCCCGTCCTTCATAATTATCCAGCTGTTGCGACATTCGGTCCTGATTCTTTTGCAAATCCTGACTCTGTAGTTCCGAGGTGTCATCCTGCAGGGCATTCGTCACCACCTTCAACTCCTTCACCTTCTCATCCATCTTTTTAAAGTCGGCTCTAAGCAGCAAGACATCTACTGTGACTGAATCCACAGAGGCGCGCATTCCACCTGTAGCCGCTATAACATCATGGAGGGTTGGCTCTAGTCCAGGTATCGGTGTCACACCTGACCCTTCTTTGTCTGATCTCGGCGAATAACCCTTTTCTCCTCCTTTAGCCCAAGGGAACTTCGCCAGTTGTCCCTGGGCATTGGCCTTCGCCTCTCTGCCTCCTTCCGCCATTTTCAAGGAGACTACCGTGATCTCCCAAGTGGAATAAGAAGTCGATCAACAGTAACCCCTGCCGCCTAGGTCTTCCAGCAGCTCGTTCGTGGACCAGCCGACTCTCACTCACTCCTAGCGTTAATATATAGACAGCCTTGCTCTGCAGTCTTACAACCGTAATTTGCAGCAGCACTGGTAATCAAATTGGTTCCAATCAAATTGTGGCCGAGCACAGTTACTCCAAGAAGTTCAGACCTCTCGGTTCATTAGGGAAATAGCACCAGAGTGTCGGCAAACCACTAAGAACAATTCCATCAGGTTACATCACATGCCGTACATTAGGCCCCGGGCCGGCTGCTGTGTCCATCCGGCTCATTCAGGACCAGAAAGGGCTATCAACTCACCGAGTGGCACAAACGTACATAAAAATGATCAAAGTTATTCCCAGGGTGATACTGCATCAAGGTCTCATGTGGGCTCATTTCTTCCTTCAACTGCCATGCAACTAGAAATCAGGCAGGTCACCATAGAGTCACCATCTCAGGCCAAATTGTAAAATTCACAGGCCCCTGGCTCATGCCCATTGTCCTCCGAACTGCATGCTTCTCATTGGGCCCTGCAACCCTCGGACGGTAAAAATGGATGGGGGGGGGGGGGGTGTAGATCAATCGCCTCCTGTTCCAACCACCCAAACAGTCCACAGTGTGGCCTCAAATATTTGTGCGGGCCTTCCCCCAATCTCCAGAGTTCATCACATAGGCCCAAAAGCCGGGGTCTCGATTTTCCCTTCCACCCAGTTGCCTGCTGCCTCCAATATAGATGTCGCCGGGGCCCCACTTCCTTCGCAGCCAGGGTCAATCGTACCTCCTCCCACACGCCTGCAGGCAGTTAACTTGGCGGTGGCATTGCGGTGTTGCATCAGGCCATCTAGACCCGCCGCACTGGTCTCAGCCACCTCGCTGGTATTCTACGCCGATTGCAATCAGGCCTCAAAGCAGGGGCCTAAAGTTACTCGCTGCCCGGCGCCGCAGCCCCTCCCCACGTCAGTGCAGGGAAGGGATCTCCGCACGCTCCGGGGCTCTGCCGCTAGTGTCTGTGGCTCACCTCCGGCTCCCGCACTCGGTCTTCGCTCGTGGCAGGCAGGGAGGGGGTAGCAGCCGTGAAAGGAGACCAAGTTAGGACCTGCTCGCAGCGCGAGCAGACGCCGCCATCTTCGTCCCCCTTCACCTCCCGGGATCGTCGTGAAGCCGGCAGCAGTCAGGAGGGTTCGGGCTCCTCAATACACGGTCCGCTGCAGTGGGGCGAAGCACCGGACACAGCGCCCCACAAATTTGGGCTGCTTGCTCAGGTCTGGACAGCTGTATGGCATCTAAAACATCGTGGATGGGCGAGAGCTGTCTCAGGCAGCAGCCGTGTGTCTCGGCTGCTGGCCACGCCCCCCTTTTTTATTTCTAACCGTAAAGTGGTGCAGTCGTAGTTGTTCTCATATTTAGGGGTGACTTTTGCTTATAGATCATCGTGGACTAAGATGGTGGTGAATCGAGGGATCATGCCAAGAAAAGAGCACTAATGCCATCCACTCATTTTCCAAAAAGCTGGGCATAAAACATCTAGAAATTGTAAAAAAGGTTTATGGGGCTGAAGCTAGCGCAGTAGCCTCCTATCGTGCTGGAGTATTGGGTTATGTTCATGTAAAGGTGATACAAAAAATACAAGACTCCTTCTGGAAATCAAAGATGAGCCTTCCCATCAGTTTCTCTAATTTTAATTTACATCACAAGATGAATATATGCCCTATATCACAGATCAGATAAATGTAGCTCCTATTCTCCTTTGGCACTCAATATGGAGAATGGATACCGTGATGCTCACCCAACAAATTATTATGGATTGTTTATCACTAGCACACTCACAGAGCATACAGTTGTTAGTGTATGTTAAAAATACATTTCACTCCTTAGATTTACGGAGTTTGTAGGAAACCCCAGAAAAATATGTGTCTATTTCAAAAAAAGTTATAAATGCTAGCTTTTTAAAATTTTCAAATGAGGCGAGACTAACTGACCAGCACAGTAAACCTACGGTTGGAGAGTATCTTTAGGGCTCATTGCAGGGTGAGGCGGTACCATCCTATCTGGAATATGTAACAAACCCTTGTCATAGATTAATTTGTTAAGGTTTTGCCTCAACCTAATTATGTGCATGTTGGGCTCTCCTGCTGGCACATATTCTATCAATGATCTCTCTCACGTTGCCCATGTGAAGGTTCCTCGCCACAAACCAATCTGCACATTTTATTTTTTTGCAAATGGTATTGTAATCATCATGAGAGATTTTTTATTCCAGTTATGTGTAAGCTTAATTTCAGGCAATGCTGCCCAGTCCTATACTTCTTACAAATGTTGCCCGACCCTTTAAAATGCTTTTGTGTCGCCTCTTTTCTATGTTAGTCTTGAAAACCAGGAAAATGCACATTTGCTGAGAGTTTTTAACAATTTATTCATAGCTTTTAATTGTGATGTATATATGAACTTTTATGAATAATTTTGTATTAATCGAATAAATTAATCGAATCGGGTCAGTTTTCACTGTAAAAATGTGGTGTGCCCACGTTGCGTTTTGGCCCGTTTCCTGTCGCTGACATTAGGCCTACCAACACAAGAGAGGTATCATTTTTATGGGAATCCTTTGGGGAATGCGGGGGAGTGGAATTTTGTGGATCCACGTAGATTCCAGAACTTTCAATCACAGAAATGTGAGGAAAATGTGGTTTGTTTCCTTTACAAAGTTTGAGGTTTGCAAGGGATTCTGGGTAACTGAACCTGGTGAGAGCCACTCAAGTCACTCCCTCTTGGATTCCTCTGGGTGTCTAGCTTTCAAAAATGTATAGGTTTGCTAGGTTTCCCTAGGTGCTGGCTGAGCTAGGGTTCAAAATCCACAGCTAGCACTTTGTTTCCACTGTAAAAATGTGGTGTGTCCACGTTGCGTTTTGGGCCAATTTCCTGTCGCAGGCTCTAGGCCTACCCACACAAATGAGGTACCATTTTTATCCGGAGACTTAGGGGCACACAGAATTGTAGAGCAACTGTTATAACCTATTGACTTTTGATGCATTTCTGCCTTCCAAATGTAAGACCATGTGTAAACAAGAAGTCACTTTGAAAAATGTCCTATAATTCACATGCTAGTATGGGTGCCCACAATTTCGGACATGTGCAAATAAATACTGTTTCTAAACTCTATATTTTGTTTCCATTTAGGAAATACATAGGCGTCTTTGATAGCTAGTTTTCACACTTTATACTTTACCAAATGAATTGCTAAATACCCGTTACACAATGAAAAACCATTGAAAGACGCTGCAACGTTATTGGCTCTGGGTTACTAGGGTTCTTGGTGCACCTACAAGTCCTATATAGCCCTACAACCAGAAGGGTCCATTGCATGGAACGGTATATTGCTTTCAAACATCTGTCATATTTAGAAGATGTTACAGGTGAAAACGTTGGCACAAATTGCTGTTTTATTCAACTCATTTTCAATTTTTCTTCAACTCTTAGTTTCTATTGAAAACAAACCTTGAAGGATCTACACGAATAACCCCTTGCTGAGTTCAAAATTGTATCTACTTTTCAGAAGTATATAGCTTTCCGGGATCCATTATTACTTTCACACCCATTTCAACTAATACCTAGAAGGAGGTTAAAAGCACAAAAGTAGCAAAAATAAGCTATTTCCCAGACAAATTGCAAAACTGTGTCAAAAATTGTGGTTTTCTGACAAAGGTCTGCCTGTCCCTGAAAGCTGGGAAGGTGGTGCTTTCAGCACCACAAACCCTTTGTTGATATCATTTGCAAGGAAAATATCAGACACGGTCTTCTGCAGCACTTTTTCCCCATTTAAAAATAAAATAAAAAATTTTGCTGTATTTTGGCTTATTTCTGGGTCCCCTCCAGGGGAGTCCACAAATCCTGGGTACCTTTACAATCCACACGATGTTGGAAGAGGACGCAAATATGGCGTGGATACCTCAGGTGGACACAAAGTTACAGAGGCCTAAGCGCAAACTACCCCAAATAGCCAAAAAAAGGCTTAGCACAGGGGGGGAGGGAGGGGGGTGTGGGGGGAGGGGAGGGGTTACTATTTTTAACAATAAAAACCCTGCACAAGCACTTTGTGGTATCCTCCTCCACTTGCAACAGTGCTTTGATACCTTCCATAACCTAAAGGTTGTAAGCTACACAAACCTGACTGTTGTAGGAATAGCAAAACTGTCTTGTGCAGGTCTGCTTAGTACAGGGTCCAATTGCAATTTTGGATTGTGTTCATGGTGGCCTTTCCTCAGGAGCGCATTAAAGGTTTCTGAGCAACCCCTGCCATGTCTCTGAATCCTCTTGAAGATTGTCAACTCGTCTGGTTTGTGTCATGCGGAGTTCTTCAGCCACCGTCCATTCTGCCACACCCAGCAGCCAGCTATTTACTGTTTGAGTTTTATGACTGAACTAATGTATTGGTAGTCTGTTTTTTTTTTAGCTAATACATTTTTTTTAAATATATCTTTGGGCTGTAGTTAATAAACGTTCCCGCAGGGTCACATTAGTTACTTCTGTATCCCTTTTCTATACTGTCTGCGTCCTATTCCCAAAACGCACTTATTTTTGGACATATCCTGGTCCAGGTCAAGTGTAGGTAAGTGACCTCTGTCTGCTGACACTTTGGGTAGTCTCGAACTTTGTTAGGTCGATTTTACCTGGCATTGCAGGTGTAATACATGTCATATGCAGCAAGTAAAAATTAATTAAACGGAATTGGGTATTACAAATCACTGTATGTGTGAGGGCTTCCTCCCACTGTTTAGCTATTTGGTCTTGTTCTGTGCCACAGTGCTTCCCATTTCATTCTTGCCTTCAATGGGTTCTTTTTATTGTCTTTCCTAACTGCTATGTACATTCTTATAATCTTCTCTTTTCCCTGGTCCGTTCCCAAAAGGAGGTCTATTGTGAGCGATCTGTACGGGCAGTCTTAATCTCTACCCCAAAGTTGACTGGAAACTTTACATACCTCATAGTCGTGC
Organism: Lissotriton vulgaris; assembly: GCF_964263255.1. NCBI lineage: Eukaryota > Metazoa > Chordata > Amphibia > Caudata > Salamandridae > Lissotriton > Lissotriton vulgaris. The sequence goes on along the minus strand of NC_141689.1, from coordinate 413,608,401 downwards.
AGATATTCACCCGCCCCTAGACTGAAGCTTTCCATTGCATTGTGTAGTGTGAGTATACCATCTGCGTTGTATAAATCCATCGCCTTTCTAAAACCCCCATCTTTTCATTGTGTCATGTCCATGCTTTCCTCTACTTGTTGGAATTCAGATATTTCCAATTTTGGAAGGTTTTGTGAATATGGAAATCTCTTCACCCATCTAGTGAAGAACATGCACATGCCCGAAACACAATCTGTGCTGTACGTGGGGCACCATTTCCTGTTCGACCTCTGATTTATAGCCTAGTTACCACTGTGTTTTCAGAGTTCCCTCCAACAGATAAACATCTGTGATGTGATCCATGTCATAACAAGGGTCCTAATCATTATTCAAAGTTAGATTGACCTCTTTGATAAACCTATACCTAATATAAACCTCCACATGTTTGATCAAATACTCACCCTCTGTCTGAAAATTCTCTCCCCTCCTCCTTTGTTGAGCTCCAAGAATCCAAATCCTCCTCACTACATCATTGTGTGCAGCAGTGGTGAAAGATTGCAATGCATTTTGGGCCTGCTTTTATATTTTGCACCTGGATACCATCTGTTTCGTATTGATGGCATTACGGATATACAAAATGCTCGTTATTTTAGCAAAATTTCCAATTTGTTCATGCTTTGTACATAAAAATAGGTATTCGCTATTTGGCAATCACATTTAGCAATTCAGTATTTTCTTGAAAGAAATCGCAAAATATTTAGTACGATGTGCAATTTGCAGAAATACGCCACTAACGATTCTTTGTAAATTAGAAATGCCGCATATAGTGGTTGCTAACCAGTTTATGATAAGTTAGCAACTTGATATTTTCTCATACATCAGGCCCATAGAGAGCATCAGAGGTATAAGAATTGCAGTAAACTGAGAGCATGGATCACCATGTTCTCAGGTGCAATACAAGTTTTAGTGACTGGGGGTGTCCAGCATAGGTCCATGTCTGCCGGGATCGTGATAGATTTTCACAAACTATGTACATGGGAGACAAGGATCATAAAGCACCTGTAATACCTTCAGCTGCAAATAGTCTGTATTTTCCACGTAGAAAATAAACATATTGTTGGCTAATACAAGCCAGTGGGACGTTGATGCTCACAGTGAAGGATTAACATAAACTTCACCTGTGCCAAAGAAAAGGCAGTGAAATAAAACAGCAGTTTGAGTCAAACGTGTAGATTTGTTTATGTATCATTTAGACGTAGACGTCTCAGTAAAGTTTGTCTCAGTTGTAGGTGGTCTCTGCAGAGTCAGTGTCGGGTAGTTATATTTACTAATCACAATTGCAGAGTATGCTGGCTCCGTTTAACAACGTTAGACAACACTGAATCACAAAGCAGAAGTTTCCAACACCAATGTGACACAGGTTTTCCGTAAATGCGTTTGTCTCCCAAAAGAATAATTTTGTTTAGCACACAAGAAGCAGATGATGTTTTTGTTTTCTTATGTATTTACGTAATTATCATTTTCATATCATAATACGTCTGGGTGGTCTGAGCCTGAAAATGTGATTTGTTAAGAGAAGTTACAGGTTTCAATTGTAATCACTGAGCCATAAATATTCTCAAATACATTTCTATTGTATTTCATACCTTGTGTGACGCTAATGAGGCTGGGCTTGATAATTAGCTTGACTCTCCAGTTAGTAGTTGGTTAGAAATTGCATTGATTTTAATGCAGTGTTCTGTTTGTATTTAAAACTAAACATTTAAAATGTTATGCCAGAAAAAGTGTGCTGCTTTCCCCCAACCCCTCTCCTTGCAGATTCTTGAGCTGTTACTCCATACCAGAAAGGGAGCAAAGCTGTCTTCATAGTATAAAAAAGGCAATTTACAAGATTGGGCCCATGCACAGGCACACCCAAATCCTGTTTCCCAACACAACTGACTTCCCTAGAGGTCAGTACGTTTTTATAGCTGGAGAAGACGCATCTCTGCAAATCGGCAGAGATGCGCCAGGAAAGATACGGCACTCAAGTTCATCCTTGCGCCACCCATGATACGCCGCATTTACAATGCGGCACACCATGGCGCAGGAATGAACAGATGGGTGTCGCATCTTGGGCGTAAAGTTGGCCCAGTGCTGAAGTTGTGTTGCGTGCGTCACGCAACTCCATCACTTTTCCAACTTGCCCTATCTTTAACGTGGTGCGTCAAGCCGTACGCCTGCTTCAAGCAGGCGCAGGGTTTTGACGCATCAGCGTTGGGAAAGTGACTCAGTGAAATCTTGTAGATTTCACTGAGTCTCTTTTCAGGGACGTTCCTGCGACGGAACGCCCCCCACTGCACCGGAACGCCTACATGAAACCTGACGCAGGTTTCATGTAGCGCAGGGCCTTACACCGTGACGCATCTCCATGCGTCACGTTGTAAATGCCTCGTAGGAATGCGCCACGTTTACGCCGCCTTGCGTGATGCAACAGCGGCGTAAAGGTGGCGCAAGGGGCTTGTAAATCTGCCCCTTGGTTCTTTATGTACCTAATTAATATATGTAATGGGTGGAAGTTTTGCCTTGTCCAAGTGAACTTAATTCCTAGGCACATGCATATGCATCAAGTAAACATATTGAAAGTATGACAGTCCTTCAAGTTGCTTTTCTCAGAAGGTCTAGTAATCGGTGCCTTATCACGTGATGTGCTCTTGTTTGTTTGAGTTGAGTTCGGCAGTTCTTCTCCAGAGCCAAGTTATATGCCAGTTTGAGATGCCTTGTTTTTCTTCTCCATATCCTTTTATAATCCATAGATGTGCACCTAAGTGCTTTATGTCCAATGGAGTTCAGTTCACTTCAAGTGCAGTTCTATCAAGCCGTAAGAATCAGCAGAGGAATTCAACTTTATTCTCTCACTTCATCTAAAGTCTGCCCTTAACACGAATGAGCCACAAGCAAAGAGAAGGGAAAATATGGGGGATGGAGGGAGAGAAAGAGAGAAACATTGAAGGCAGTTACCACCAGCCTTAGAACAAAATGTAGAGTGAAGGTACCCTAGCTCTAGTGGCATAAACAATGCAACTTAGGAAATGTTAGACACAAAATATTGCACACAAATGTTAAACATCAAACCCACAGGCCTTCCTCTTTGTTTCAGACTTGAGACTTTGATTATCCCCTTGGAAGACCTGGATATATTCTAGGTAACAAAAATAAAGGAAGTCTGAAAAAATCCAAAACGGCAGAACACCAAAAATAAATGACATACAAGTCTAACATATGCTAGCCCAGGGAAGTAACTGAAGGACACCAAAGAAGAGAAATAATAATAAAGTATGGCAACATAGAAATGGGTGCAAACTAGATCATAAGCGGCAAGGAGTTTTTTTTCAGTTTTAAAAGCAAGTTTATTTAGAAGATATTAAAGCATAGGGGTTAAAAACAATAAAGTGCAAGTGAATAAACACTTAGTTACACATAACTAAGCAATACAGGTCATCTATGAAAGAGGAAAATTGTACATGGTCTAAAACAAGAAAAGTTGTTTATACAAGCATAAAAAAAGGAAGTACCAAGTGCATTATATATACGTTTACATATCGAACTAAATTGATAAACAATATATTTAATTATTAAAGCAACAGAAAAGGACGATTGGGTATTAAATGTGCTGAGTTGTAAGTAGTAAGTTTCACAATATCAGGATGCTCATAGGGATAAGGGTGATGTCCATCCAACCATCACCTAATATGTAGACCAAGTCCACACAATTAAAGCCAAATTTGTTGTATCCCGAGCAATATAGGTCCAAAGTATTAGGTCAAGTCCAAAATAAGTGTGTCCACAAGTGTACGTTTTTTTCTTCTTTTATTTCTCAAACAGCATTCTCTCAAACAGCTTTCAATTGGATCCTAGGCAACATGTGTTTCGTCTTTGAGCGAAGTACGCCATCGACTTGCTCACGGCTAGAATATGCAACAAAAGACCAATATTACAACCTCCAAATGAAGCAACAAATTAACTCAGCAGGGGCAAAGAAACCTATATCATGTTTTTAATCTTTCTAGTAAACGTTTGTCTAATGAAATGACGTCTGTCTTGGGGAAAGGTATGAATTTCTGTCCAACGATGAATTGTGATATTAATGATTTTGGAATTGTTATCTATAAATTTGTAAGACAGCTTAAACTTAAAAAATTATTTTCAATTAACTACGTCAATAAAAATGAGTTGGCTATGAATACAATATGTGGGGACCTAACCATTCAGGATGTGCATGACACTAAAATGTTAGTTACTCTCGATCACAGAGAATGAGAATGATCCTGTGACACTACACCAGATTTTACAAGACCTTGATTGTTGTACGAATAGGAGTCTAAACAGTGGCCTAAAGGCAAAGTCTAAATGGACCCCACAATTACCTGGTGGAAATAATATTAATGCATTTTTTAAAAGTGTCAATAGGGAATTGGACATATTGGAAGAGAATATGAGACCTACTAAACAATCACTCCTTAGGGGTAATCTAAGAGATAGAGAGAAGGTAGCTCTCCATCAGTTAAGACAGGATGACACCCTTATCATTAAGGAGGCTGATAAGGGTGATGACATCGTAGTAATGGACAAAACGAAATATGATGCTGAAATTCTCAGGCAATTAAGTAATATCGGTTGGTACAAAGAGCTGACATACAATCCCATCTTTGAAATCTCTAACATCATTAACAGGCACCTTAAGGAATGGTTTACACTTGGTATTATCAGTGATGACGAATATAAGTACTTATTAGTTGACCGGCCTCGCTTCCCCTGTATTTATGCTTTACCTAAAGTCCATAAAGATGCTATTTCCCCTCCGACTGACTGAGAGAGTGGCAGAATTTGTTGATTCGTTTTTACAACCCTATGTAGTCAACTTGCCGTCCAATATAAAGATACCAAACATATCTTAAATATTCTGAATGACTTCGTTTGGGTGACAGATATGATGCTCGTAACAATGGACGTAGTATCATTATATACAAACATCAGTCACCAACATGGTCTTAGTGCCCTACGACATTTTCTTTATCGTATGCCTATTGAACTGTTGGACCATACAAAGATGTGGATTACTATGTGTAAACTCATATTGGAACACAATTTATTTTTGTTCAATGGCAATTGGTACAGACAGACATGTGGGACTGCTATGGGTTCCAGATTTTCTCCATCCTTTGCCTGTCTCTTTATGGGATGGTTTGAGGCGGAGCATATCTGGGTCCCTGGTGGCATACAGTGGCATAATTACATCTGCTATTATGGGAGCTACATTGATGATTGTTTGTTCATCTGGGCAGGTGGGGAGGCAGAACTAATGCGATTCTTTGAGCATCTGAATAGAAATGCTTTTAATATGACCTTCACTATGACTCATAGTAGAGAAAGGATAGTATTTCCAGACATTGAGTTATATGTCAATCAGGGAAAGATTTGCAGTAAGCTATATAGAAAGGCTACATCTTGCAATGCGGTACGACATGCACAGAGTGCTCATCCCAGAGCACAAGTAAATGAAGTTCCTTTCGGCGAACTCTACAGAGCACGCCGTAATTTTAGTGAGGACACTGAGTTCACAGATTGTGTCAAAGATATTGAGAATAGATTTTTGATGAGAGGATATGATAAGAAGGTTGTTACTCAAGCTAAAAAGAGGGTAGTTAAAATGCCCAGGAGTCAAACCTTGCAGTCCAAGAATAAGACAATGGATGTAGTGGCATCACCTGTTAGATTGATCACTGGTTATCACCCGTGGTCCTCTAAAACATGTGGTATTCTCAAAAGGTACTGGTTTTTACTTAATCAGACTCGAGCTTACGGCCATATATTGGGAGTCATCCAGCCATTACATACCGAAAAGGGAAATCAATCAAGAATCTTTTAAGTCCTAGTTACCCAAGACAGCACACTCAGAATCTGAGTTGGCCACACAGAATTAGCATTGGATCTTTCAAGTGTGGAAATTGTAGTATGTGCAGAATGATGATACAAGGCATACGCAGTTTTAGCTATAATGGCTCGCAAACTTTTCAGATTTTGACACGCATTGACTGTAATACAACATATGTTGTTTATGCTGTCATTTGTAAATTTGACAATATTTACATCAGGAGCACTATCAGGAGACTCCGGGATCGTATATCTGAACACTTCAGGGCTCTGAAGAATAGAGATATTAGATATCTCATGCAGCTCATGCAGTCAAAAGTAGTGCACAAGATACGCATCTATCCTTTACATTTCATGGTATAGAGAACTTTAAAAATTAATTTCAGTACGTTCTAGGGATCTAGATTGTATTTTGTTTATTAAACTACTGTCGTCTTATTGAATTTTCAACATGTTACCAAATGTATGAGATGTCCTTAACTCCTTTCTCCCTCTATTTCCCTATGTTCTGAAGATTGAAAATGTCAATGTAATTTGTGATTGGGATTACCTAATGTAACATGTGAAGCCTTAAACAGTGATATCTTCAATGTGGAGGTGTATATCTCATGAAAATGAGTTCTTACTGACTGGTTGCAAATATATGATGAATCAACGAATGATTTGGTGTACTAACCCTATATATATAAATTATATGGGCCGAGTCTTTATGGTGATGGTGTTCTGAGCTGACTTGCCTATGTCTTATCTTTTCGTTTTTCCCTTTTTTGGTCTTTTCTTTAGTTTACTTTTGTTTATAGTTATTATCTTAGTTGTAATTTATAGAATATCTTTTTTCACGTTTTTATTTGGCTTCACAGGTACCCTCCTTAACACTGACTATTGATATGTATAATAATCTATGCCGTTGGCCGTTCTCTAGTATGGAGACATACACTTATTACCAAGGTTTGGTAACAATAGATAGTGCGTCACCTTAGAGTATATACCTACTAGGTCATAAAATATGGTGTATATGCTTTTTATAAGTTTTTTTTATTAATTATAGCTTTTGTGTTAATAAATTTGGATTACACAATACTTTTCATTTATTTACCCTAGGCATCAGTCCACTGACACACCGCGTTAAAATGGTGGACATTTTGGATTGGTCCCTACCGTGGTTTATGTGTCCTAATTTTGTTTTCATTTGTGCTCTATATAGCGTTAGAGTAAGATGGTGCCCGTGCTAAACGCAGCGTTTTGGAGCACTTTACTCTTGACTTCGATACTGGTAAGCGTTTCTGCATGCTTTTTTCAAAATAGCGGTTTGGGATTTTATTGCGGTGTTATAATGCTCGAATGCGGGATGTGTGTCCACGTTATGCGATTTACGGGGGTTAGTTATTTCGTTCAATGGTTTTTCGATAGACAATTTAACGTTAAGAATAAGATGGCGCCCGTGCTAGATGCTGCGCTTTGGAGCATTTTGCTGTTGACTTCGATACTGGTAAGCGTTTCCACATGCTTTTTCCAAAATAGCGGTTTGTGATTTTTGCTGCGGTCTTATAATGCTTGAATGCGGGATGTGTATCCATGTTAAGCATTTTACGTGGACTAGTTATTTCGGTCAATGTTTTTTTCGATAGACTTCATTTTAATTACTGTTCGAGTGTGTGAGGCTTATTTGGGGGTTTTAGATACCCGACCATGAACTTGATCTTGCTTGAGATAATGACGAAGAATATGGCATTACAACCAAATGCAATGTTTAGGAGTACTCTCTGTGCTGCTTGTTATCGGTAAACATTACTGTTCATTTCTTACTTCATTAGTTGGTTGCGCTTTACACTGTAGTAGTGCCCTGTATGACTGTGGTTCGTTATGATTAGATCTGAGGCACGGGTTCTCTGCTCTCTTGCTGCTTTTTTAGATTGGTCTTACTATTCATATCTTAGCAGCAGCCTTTAATTATGGGGCTAATGAGTATATCATTAACATACCCTCGGAGACTGTGTCCTCACTATTATGTTATAGGTATGTTTTATCGAGTTTTTGAGTAATTTTAAATCGTAATATGTTGTTCTCGTAGTATGGTATTAACTGATGCCTTCATATTGAGGTCGAAATGTTGGTATATGATGGTTTACACAGGTTGGTTTTATTGCAGATCTCATGATTGTGAGGTCTGTCCATTTAGATGAGGAGATTTTCTGTGAATACGCGTTGCACGGGAGGACCTTGAATGTTTGCTGTTATCTGTATTGGATTCTTTCTTTTAAAGTGATTATATATATATATACGTATATATACGTAATGAGCTTCAGCTGGGCCCTCCTTCACTGGGTAGGAGGAGTCCTATAAACACAAGATGGGAAGAACTAGCGAACTGAGGCATTTGAAAAAGGCTCCGTGCCGAAACCGGTCATGCCGTTTGCTTTTCTAAATAAAGGTCTTTATGAGCCCCGCTGAGTCCCTCGCTTCACTTTGAAAGAAGGAAGATTTGTGGCATAATTGGCGTGCATCCTGTAGCGCGCATTGGGGGACCCTTCCTACAAGTGGCTGTGTTGTTTGCAGGAAAAACGTCAGGAAACTGACACAAACTTTCACCGAGGTATCGGATCTGCACAGCCTGCCTCCTTGCGTGTGATCTTCAAATACTGCTGCCATCTGATGGTCCGAGACTTCTCGGGGGGAGAACGTGCACTGTCCATGTACCCCCGGCATTGAGGACGCAAGCACAAGGAGACTGGGAAGTTGGGGACTTAAGGACATTTGTTGCCCAGGAATTTTGCAAAGATCTTTCCCACTGCAGCTCACGGAATGCCAGCAAGGTGCATGATGGGATCGGCAGTCCGTGGCAGAGGCTGTGGAGGCATCAGCACGTAATGAGCTGCAGCTGGGCCCTCCTTCACTGGGTAGGAGGAGTCCTATAAACACAAGATGGGAAGAACTAGCGAACTGAGGCATTTGAAAAAGGCTCCGTACCGAAACCGGTCATGCCGTTTGCTTTTCTAAATAAAGGTCTTTATGAGCCCCGCTGAGTCCCTCGCTTCACTTTGGAAGAAGGAAGATTTGTGGCATATATATATATATCTATATATATATATATATATATATATATATATATAGATATATATATATCTATATATATATATATATATATATATATATATATATATATATATATATATATATATATATATATATATATATATATATTTATCCTAGGATAGGGACTTGTGAGAATTCTCATTATGGGAGAAGATTGATGGGTTATTGGTTGGTCATTTTTTTATAATTTTAGATTTACTGACTCCTTGAAGCTCAGTATGATACACTATAATATACAGTGCGGTTATTGAATTACGGTCTATGGAAATATTTTGTGAGCTCATTTGTGAGTCATTTTGAGTAACCTATTATCACTATGGTGGTAGTTGAAACTCATTTTGTTCACATTACGCTTTGGGTGTTTGTTTACTCTTGGTTCTTTTTTTTCTTTTCTCTTTGGTCTCTTCCGGCTCTTATATCTATTCAGCCTTTTTTATAATTTAGGTTCGATGAAAACAATCTTTGGATCTCTCAAAAGAAATCCACTCACTCCTGTTTCACATACTATTTTCTTATCACGTTTTGGTGATTCATCTGTGTATACAGTGAGGAATATGGGGAACCTAATTTTTTCTTAAATTGTGTTTAACATGGTTTCTTTGCCTCTGTTGAGTTAATTTGTTGCTTCATTTGGAGGTTGTAATATTGGTCTTTTGTTGCATATTCTAGCCCTGAGGAAGTCTATGGCGTACTTCGCTCAAAGACAAAACACGTGTTGGCTAGGATTCAATTGAAAGCTGTTTGAGAGAATTCTGTTTCAGAAATAAAAAAAGGAGAAAACATACACTTGTGGAAACACTTATTTTGGACTTTACCTAATACTTTGGACCTATATTGCTTGGGATACAACAAATTTGAATATATTTAATTATGTTAATGGAGACAAAAGGAAAGTCAGGAAGATTGAAGAACTTCCTGTTGGGCGGGTGTGTGTGCAAAGGAATGTTGCACGCTATTAGCTAAAACTTGCGTAACAGGAGACCACAAGATCTGTCACTTCAGAGCTAGAAATATGGGAGAGACATAATTAGTGACCAATCTATGATTATAACAGAGAACATATCACTGAGCTTGAAATAATAACTTAGTAGAATCTTTCCAATTTTTGGTAATATGTTGGAAAGCCGCAGCCAATAGTAGATCCAAAATACGAGTGTCACATTGGGTTAAGCGCCAAGCCTCAGAAATACTGCCTAAAAAAATATTAGAGATTGAGAAAGGGATTGTAATATGTAATATTGAATTCACCTAAGCCGAAACCTGTGTCCAAAAACGCAACACAGAAGGGCATGTAAAAAGTAGGTGCTGTAAATCTGCCTGTGTGGAAGAGCACATCCAACATGTGTCTGCCGTAGCCGGATGTATTGTGTGCAGAAGAGTTAATAAAAGACTGTTATATATAACGAAGAAGGATTGCGTGGTATTTACTGCTCTAGATGACTTTCTGATTTTACTCCAAATTTTTGCCCAGAAAGGAATTAACTATGCCACCTCCAAGTCGGATTCCCAAGCCAATTCCACCTTTGATGTGGCCCTATTAAAGTCGGAAGAAAGTAAGTAGGAATACATGATATATGCTTTGGGGATAGAATGCAACAAAGTAGACCAGAAGTTAGTAGATAAAGAAAGTTGACTGTGTTCATACGCATTACAAAGGGCATTATATAAAAGTCTGTATTTGTGCTCAAATCTTAAAGGTAAATTGGTGATAGACTTAGGAAAAAGATAAAAAAATATCATGCTCAAAAAGTTGGTGCACCCAAGTTAAGCCTTTGTTTCCCCGGGATTTTCAATAAATGGGTTTATTATTAACTAATATAGCTTTATTATTCCATATGGTGGATCCAAGAAGAGAATCTATGTCTGTGAGAGTATTATGAGGAGTGGAATCTAATAAATAACACGAGTGCTTAAGAATAGGCGTAGAAATAGTCTGTGGTGTGCAAGTGAAGGATAAATATTCCTTAAAAGAGAAGGGGAGGAGAAAAGACCTTTCCACATCCACCCATAATGGGCATTCTTTCATGTAATCAAAAAGCCATCTAGAGGACTGACGTAACAAAAATGCCTTATGATAATTAGGAAAGTCTGGGAATTTAACCCCTCCTTCCGACTTTGGATGAGATAACTTAAGTAAGGACATGCAAGATCTTTTATGACTCCAAAGGAATGAAACAAGGATAGAGTTAATCTTCCTGAAGTATTTAAGAGGAATGGACACCAGGAGATTTGATATGGTAAACAATACAATGGAGGTCAGCATCATTTTAATGGTATCCAAACGACCCCCTAGGAAAGATGGAGCAGATGCCATTTAGTAGTTAAAGTGGTTAGTTTATGGATACATTTTTCTAAGTTCATAGAAACTGAGGAAGATATAGAGGAAGTGAACTTATAACCAGAGACGTTACTGATTGAGGCAGCTTCTTGCAAAAAAACTGGCAATGATGAGAGGGGTTGGGAAAGGAACAGTAAAATATCAGCAAATGCTGCAAGTTTAATCTTCAAACCATTAAAAGGAAACCCACGGATATCTTGATTCTGTTTTAGGCGGGAAATGAAAAGCTTAAGAGCTAAATTAAAAAGAAAAGGAGAAAGCGGACAACCTTGACGTACACCTCTTCCCAAGGAGAAATAGGAGGAGGTAAGGGCATTGGCTCAAATAGCTGCTCTTGGGGCAGAATACAGGAGAGAGATGAGGGATATACTTTTTGGGCCAAAACCAAACCAACAAAGAGTATGAACGATTAAGGGCCAATAGACTCGATCAAATGATTTCTCAGCGTCTAAAGCAATCACCACAATAGAGTCAGATTTAAGGGAGGATTTGGAAAGAACATAAAAATAATAGACGAGTGTTGTCCGGAAGATGTCCTCCTTTGCCAAAACCTGATTGCTCCTTGCCAAGCAGATCTGGGAGGGAGGAATCAAGTCTCAAAGTCTTAGAACATATTTTATGGTCTACGTTGATTAGTGAAATGGGCCTGTAATTTTTACAAAACTGAGGATTTTTACCTTCTTTGGGGATAAGAGAAATGAAAGCATCCAGAAAGGAACCAGAGAGTGAGAAAGAGGTTATGAGGTCTTGTAACTTGGGGAGGAGCAATTTAGCAAAATGAGAATAAAACTCAGCAATAAAACCGTCAGGACCAGCGGCCTTATCCTTTTTTAGTGTATTCAGTGTAATTTGGAATTCGGATTGTGGTACATCAGCCGCTAGCAATGAAAGGTCAACACACTTATCAGCCGGTCTATGAATGGATAAGAGGTATTGAGAAATATTGAGATCAGAAGTTACAATGTCAAGTGTTACAAGGATTTACAAACCTGAACAAATTCTTTCAATATCTCCGAATCATTATATCTCAGTGTTTGAGATGCATCAATAATTGATTCAATATATAATTTGATGTTCTCAACCTTAAGGTAATTTGCCAATAATGTACCTGCCTTATTTTGACCACCATAAAACGTTGTGCTGGATTTTAGCATTAAAAAGAAAACATTATCTGTGGATTGTTTGTTAAACTGAAGCTTAGTGCGAATAAGCTCAGATAGACAATTGTTTGATTTGGAAATATAAGAGGAGTGTTCAAGTCTCTTTATCTGGGCTAAAAGGTCAGCTGTATGAACATGTGATGCCTTTAGTTTCTTAGCAACATAAGAGATAATAAAATCACGTGCTGATGCTTTGAAAGTATCCAAAAGAATATTAAAAGGGAGGTAATCTGTTTGATTGAGGTAAAAGTAATCCTGAAAAAACGACTCAAAAGAGGAGGTAAAATTGTGATTTAAGGGAAGTGAATTATTAAAGCGCCACCTGCCAGGTGCAAGAACTGAGAGGTAGATCCAATTGAAGGGAAACAGGGGCATGGTCAGAAATTAGAATTGATCCAATATCAGCAGAACGTAGAAACTGTGAAATATTGTGGGATACAAGCAAGTGATCAATATAGGATTGGGTTTTATGGGCAGGAGAAAAGTAAGTATAATATCTCAGGGTAGGGTTACAAAGACGCCAGGTATCAACGAGCTTCCGTTGCTTAATAGTGTGGACAAAAAGTTTGTGGGCATTATTTGGTATAAAAGTAACTGTGGAATTACGATCTATAAAGGGATCGACTATCTGGTTACAATCACCGGCCAGAATAAAATTCTCTTCCAGGTATTTGACAAGAATCTGATCCAGGCCAGACCAAAAATGGGAATCATTCACCGTAGGTGCGTAAATATTTAGCAAAGAGACTGAAACCTTCCCAATTAACAATTTAGTATCCAACCATCTACCAACGTCATCAGATTCCTGGGAAACCAGCTTAGCACACAATGACCTATGACGTAGCGTAATAACTCAATTTCTTCACACATCACCAACCCAACCTCTCTTTAATTTTAGAGATTCTTGCGCTGTGAGGTGCGACTCCTGAATTAAAGCTATGTTGGCACCCAGGTGCGCCAAATAGGATAATACACATTGTCTTTTAATAGGGAAGTTTAAACTTCTGGCATTCCAAGACACGATGTTTAGGGACATAAACAACTCTGAGAAGTAGAAAATGCTACAAATCACACCAAACAAAAAAAAGAAAAACTGTAGGCCGTATTGTGACAAGTGTTGACCAAAAAGCCGTAGAGCATAAAAATTGGCGGCTGGGTGAAAAAGCTTTCTCTCACCTAGCCCCTCTCTATTGGAACTAACTGCCTACCTATCAGGGGCAATACCCTGACCGCCTTCAATTCAGAAGGCTCCTTAAAACGGTATTATTTTAATTTGCCCCCCTTCTTGGCCTACGGCAGCACGTCCATAGCGCAGAGATACCCCTTTGGAGGAGATTCAGGTGCTCTACAAATAAATAAATTTATGAAATAAAAGGGAACTAGAAGTAAGAAGACGAGAGAGAAAAGGAGAGAACAATGAGAGAACGCAATAATGCGAGAAGGAAAATAGTTAATAAAAAGTACATAGATGACAGAAAAGATGATGGGTAAAACATATCTATGGAGAGTAGTATCCAAGGAAGGGTGGGGGTACGAATACACATGGAACATATGGTACGTCAGGAGTCCACGGGGAGAGTACGAGAGGAGCACGTTTTATATTACATAATACTGGGAAGACCACAAACATGAATGAAATACCTACAAGAGAAGCAAATAGTTAATATTTAGTACTAACAGTAATAAAACTATGATATTACTGAAGGAAAAGAAGGCTCCTGAGCTCTCATAAGGAGCAGCAAAAATCTGAACATAATGTAATCAAACATTTTATATAGCAAGCAGAATTTTGAATTAAAATATCCTGAGATAAAAGAAGATAACATAAAGGAACATCACTTAAGAGACAGAAGGACCAGAGGTGTCCATATTTTCAATTTTGCATGCATTAATAAAACGTTTCAGTTTAACGGTATATTCATAAGTAGTAGTCTTGTTTTTGTACGTGACTTTAAACTGGCAAGGATGAAATATACCAAAATGAGCTCCAAGTAAACGAAGATCTGGTCTCAAATTAAGGAAATCTTTGCGTCTGTCAGAAGTAGATTTTGTGTGGCTGGGAGAAAAATAAAGGTTTCCCTGACCAAGAAATACGTTTTTTTTTTAACACACTTTATTGTTGACTGCAAATTTGGCATGGTAAAACACAGAGTTATGAAAAAATTAAACAGTCATTTTCATTTTTCCCGGTACATAAACTTATATCATTGGTGCATGTACCATTCAGTATTCCCCCTATCAAAATAATCAGTATATCGTAGATATACCCCAGCTGATCAATTCAGGAGCATTCTCAGTACAATCCAACTATCGGTGTAATAACGTGCATTAGTTTTCAGTAAACATAACTACTATAAACCTAACCCACCCCAACCTATTCAAACCCACCCCCCACCCATTCCTGGTCAGCCCATTCCCGGCCTTACACTGCTCGTGGGTAACATCGGGCTTTACACAAACTATAGGGTTCATAGGACAGAAAGAGATCATCAGTATCAGCTTAAAGGGTCGTAAATTCCAAGGTGTCTGGGGGCGATTGTACCTTACTGGGACCCAGCCATTAGTGTTGAGATGCGGTCAAGTGCCTCGAATTCTATCAATATGGCTTTCCACTCTGATGCTAAAGGGTGTTTTCGTAGCCCTCTCTCCGCAGGGCAGCCCCTTATTCCCGACCCCACTGCACCAAGTCCGCCTGCCACACAGACAGTGTCTAATGGCCAAAACGAGTGCCAGGTCTAAGAATTTTAATTGACTTTTTGCTTTCCGGGTCAGTGCCGTAGTCCCGTTAGACAGGATAAGGCCTCGGTAGGGATCGGCAATTGTGTCAGAGTGTTGAGAGTTCGGCAGACCTCGTTCCAGTATTCACGTAATCGTGGACAGAACCATATCATATGGATAAAGTCAGCTTCGTCCCCCCCGCAGCCAGGGCAGCCAAGAGAGGAGTCCGGGAACATAAGATGTATTCTCTTGGGGTGAGATATGCTCTATGGAGTACCATTGTTTGAATAAATTTAAATCTGACATTGCGAGATACTCTTTTGGGGTGTTCCAACATGGTCTGCCACGCTCTATCTGTAATTTCAGTGTTTGTGTCCTCAGCACAGCATGTTCTAAGGGTCATAAGCGGGAGCGCCGCATGCGTCCTTATCCCCGTATATAACCAACTGACCAGATGGCCTCCCGGTCCCATGTAATATAACAGATGTACTAGTTCATGTTGTGTGGGTTTAGTTCATTGTGGCTCCCAGGTGGTCCTAATATAGTGTGCTACTGTGGCGTGTAGCAAGTATAGTCGTGGTGGAGCGCCCGTGATCTGAAAAGTGTTGAGGTCCAGCAGGACGTCATCTCCAAAAAAGGAACCCACATCTTCTACCCCCCTGTCTGTCTATTTTTGGAGTCTGTTTCGTGCGAGTCTGCCCTGCGGCGTGGGGATGCCCAATAAGGGGATGTTTGCCGCGCAGGGTGGGATCACTGACGTGTATGAAAGCGCTTTCCTCCAACAGATTAAAGCATTTTTTAGCAGGGGGGGCAATTCGGGGGAATCCTGGCCCTAGGCAACAATAAAGAATGGAGTTCTTCACGATCAAGTCTTTCCGGCGTGAAGCCGATCTCGTGCAGGTTCCTACCCACAGTCCAATAGGAGAGCCATTGGAGCTGGCTACCGTAGTAATACCCCCGAAAATCAGGGGCCCCCAGTCCGCCTGCCCTCGTTCCCAGTTGGAGTTTCCGAAAGCTGATCCGTCTCCGGCATGTTCCCCAAATAAGATTGATCAAAATGGTGTTCAGTGTATCAAAAATAGATTGAGGGAGATTCACTGGTAAATCCACGAAATAATATAGGAGGCGAGGGAACATAACCATTTTTGAAATGGCAAGTCGTCCCATCACTGATAGGGGCAGAGAGGTCGGGAAACATCCTAAACAACGAAAATCGAAAAACGACTTACCTGAACAACGAAGTCTGAACAACGAAGAATCACATGCCACGAAGTCCAGAACCACGACTGTGCGGAAACACGACTTAAAACATTTAAAATGTTCAGAATGAATTTACCTTTTGAAGCCAGTAGATGGCACTGTTGGTTAGCATTTCACTGTGGTAAAGCCTTTCTCTTCTCGAGGCGAGTAAAAACTCTATGGCTGACATTTGAAATGGCATCAAAGAAAAGCAAGCATGGAATTCTCTAATATTAAAAGGTAGGTCATTTGTTTGAATAAATGATTTTTAAAATACTTAATTAATTATAAGAGTAATATTTTAAAAAAAGAGATGTTTAACATTTGTATTTAATTTGAAGAAAAAACGCTTTAACATATAAACACGCAAATAAGGATTATTGGGGGGGTGGGGGGGGTTCCCCCCACAAATAAAGACTAATTAAAGGAATTTTGTTGTACAGGAAGTCGTTGAAAAAAAGTCGTTGTAAAGAAAAGATCGTTGTTTAAACTTTAGTGGTTTAGGAGGTCGTGGTTCAGGCAGTCGTGGTTCAGGAAGTAGTTATTTAATCATACAACCAGAGAGGTCCAGAACCCTACGCTGCTTTGAAGTCTGGTTATTGCCCTTTGGATATTACCGTCAATCTGATCTGCAGACGACCTATACACCTGTATTCCCAGGTACTTAAAAGTATCAGGGGCAACCGGCATACGATGTGTGCCGAATCGTATGTGAGTGAGGTGCGGTGTCTCTCGTAAGAAAAAACCTATTGACTTTACAGGGTTTATCGCCAGGCCTGATAACTGTTCAAACGTGTCAAATATATCAGGTATCGGATTGTGATTTGCTGTGAGGTCTCGGAAATATAACAGAATATCATCTGCGTATATGGATATAAGATGGTGCGTCCCACTAATAGGGATGCCCAAGCGGTCGACCACTCCCCGAAGGGATATTGCCAAGGGCAAGTACAAACAACAACGGGAACAGGGGGCAACCCTGTCTCGTGCCTCTGTGTACCCCATAACGGTCCGAGATGTATCTACCAGTGCGAGCCCTAGCCGTAGAACATGTATATAGTAGGCGGACCCACTTCAGGAAGTTATCCGGAAACCCAAAACGTTTCAAAGACTCGAATATAAACTCCCAGGACAGGGAGTCAAATGCTTGCTTGCGGTCAAGCGCTATACATCCTGCATGAGGGAATTCACTGGTAGTAGCTGACATGATCGAGCGCAATCGGCGAGTGTTCAGAGAGGTGCTACGATTCGGGAGAAATCTACACTGGTTCTGGTGAATAAGTGTGGGGAGGTGCGATTGTATCCAGTTTGCAAGGGCCTTACTTAAAATCTTGTATTCGGTCGAGAGCAAAGAGAGGGGTCTATAATTGGTCATATCCAGCACACCTCGCCCTGGTTTAGTTATGGATGCAACTAACGCCTGCATGGTGGACTCGGGTAGGTGGTCCGTATCAAATGCCTTCCTAAAGACAGTTTCCAGTACTGGGACTAGGAGTTCCAAGTACGTTAGGTAAAACTCCACAGGGAGACGATCCAAGCCAGGTGTCTTATTGCAGTTCAGGCTCTTAATCGCTGCTCGGATCTCAGGCTGGGTAATGGGGCCATTAATATCTTTCTTTGTAGCGTCTGGCAGTGTCAGGAATGGGAGGTCTCGTAGGAATTAGTCAATCCTCGCACCGTCTATTGGTTCTGGGGGTGTATAGAGCGCTTGAAGGTGGTCACAAAATCCAGTGTTTATTTCTGTTTGTGTGTGAACTATGACCCCCATCTGATTACGTATGCTGGTGATGTGTGGTGGATCAGGTTGGTCCCTTACCAGTCGGGCAAGCAGTGTGCTGGGTCTATCAGCCTCGGTGTGTTTCCGTTGAGTGTATTCCCTATAATCTATTACCCTGAGCGTTTCCAGCATTTCATCATGGTCAATGTGAGCCGTTTGCAACTCTTCATTCTTCCTCGAGTTGAGGGCCGCTTCCCTCTCCAGTATTTGCAGTCTATTCTCAACGTCGCACAATTTCTGGCGTATCTCCTGCCTAGCCCCTACTAGTTGTCCTATCGCTGCCCCCTGACCACTACCTTTAAGGCATCCCACTCTATCAGATTCGAGGAGGCCATGTTCCAATTCTCTCTGAGGTAGTCCGAGATAGCGGTTGACAAGGAAGAACGGAAGGGAGCGTCTTCCAGTAACCGTGGATTTAGTTTCCAGGTGGGTACCGGGGTTGGCACCCTACCCCAGAGAAGCGTGAGTGTCAGGGGCCTATGGTCAGAGAAAGTCTTAGCTAGGTATTCCGACACGCCTATGGTCGTGATAATGACCCTGGAGCACAGGAAGCGGTTGATCCTGGTGTGAAGGTTGTGTACTGGAGAATAGAAAGAATATTCCTTATGTGTGTGGTGGAGAGTCCGCCAAGCATCAGACAAAGACCAGCCATCTGCCCAGGAGGCAAACTGCTCGGTTAATCTGGTCGTGATAGAGGTCTAAAGTGGGGGATGTGATCTATCTAAACCTACTTCCAGTATCGCATTCCAGTCCCCTCATAAAGCCCAAGGGATCCCATCCCAGTTCGCTATAGCCATACTCAGTCTCTGTAGGAATTTATCTTGATCAAAATTTAAAGCATAAATGCTCCCCAAGACCAGCAGGGAGCCATCCAGAGGTCCTTTCATTAAGATATATCTCCCCTGATCGTCCACCCGCCGTTCAATCTCAACAAATGGGATCCCATGTAGTGGCCCCCCTAGCAAAAGCCGAATAATGTGTGGAATAAATACATCCCCTCCATTTTGTCTGCATCTTCTGAGTTTTAGCGTCTGTGAGGTAGGATTCCTAGAGGAACGCGATGTGTGTTTGGTGTCGAAGGAGGAATGCATGATTGCGGTGGCGTTTCTGAATTGAGCCTAACCCTCTTACATTCCAGGTGAGTAAATTATAGGACCCTGGAGGTTCAGCTGACCTTGCCATATCCCCGGTGATAAGGTGGGATCTCTTCTCATGTCAAGTGCTCGGGTAAGCGTGACCAGGAGTCCCCATCCCCCATAACTTTAACTAAACCTGGCACAGCGATAGAACTGCGCGGAGCCCAACAATAATGCAACAAGCAAATAAAATCAATAAAGGTGCATACGCTTGAAGGGAGGTGGTCAGTCGTTAGCTTGGCCGTACTGCAGCCAATCATTGTTACCCAGTGGCTCTACGGAACTCCATCCCGGGGGAAGGTGAATGTTATAATAGCGGAGGGAGTGGTAATCTGGACTTAGCCCCCAGCGAGTACCAGGTAATCAGGATCTCCTGGACCTCAATACAGATCCTCAGTTACATCCAGATTGTAATACGTTCAAGCAGAAGCCCTAATCAGGAAACCCAACCTTCGGAAAGTTACTAAATGATTTCTACCTACGCAATCTATGGAACCCAGTTATCAAATTGGACAACAAACCTAATCTACAAATAGTACAACAGCAGCAGTATCAAAACTCCTAATCAAAGATCGTAGAGTAAAGGTTCGGACTTAACAGTCAATTATCCATTAGGTCATCAGCCGTTCTAGGCATGATGGTGGGGAACAGGATGGCACTGTGGTCAGAGTCTGAATGTAGGGTGCTGTCATCTGTCTCGGTCGCGATTTTGTTTGAGTCCTCTCGAAAGGCACTCGCTGTCGCCAGCGCTCCCTCTTGGTCTCTCCTCTGTTGTTCCTTCGAGGGGCCAGCTCTTCTGCTGCCCTGGCTGAGTTTCGGCGATCGGCGAGCCGCTCTTTCCAGAGTCCCCATCGAGTCCTGCGTAGACCCCTCCGCAGCACCGGCCTGGCTCGACCCTATGCACATCACTTCCATCCACTCCTCAACGTCCGCCGGACTCTCAAAAAAGTGTGTTTTCTTCTTGTGAATAACCTTCAGCCGAGCAGGATATAGAAGTGCATATTTGATTTGCGCCTTCTGCAGTTTTTTCTTCACTGCTTGGTAGGAGGAACGCTGTTTTTGGACCAGCATGGTATAATCTGGATACAAGGACACATGGTGGTTCTCATATTGGATGAGCGATTTCTCTCTAGCCTTTTGTAACAGGGTATCCCAGTCCCTATAATTAACGGCAGTCCGGGCTTAGGTTGTCCAGTCGGGATCCTGTGTGCCCGCTCCACACAGAAATTCGGCGAGAGTCCTTCGGGCGCTATATGGTCCTTGAACCATTGCTCCATAAAGTCCGCCACCCGGTTTCCTTTACAGTGCTCCGGGAGGCCAATGACGCGGACGTTGTTTCGTCTATTTCTCCATTCCGCGTCCTCGACTCGGTCCAGGAGCGTGTCAACCTGCCGTTGGAGCTGTTTCAAGGAGGAAGAGTGTTCCGCCACAGTTCCTGTGAGATCCATCAAAGCTATGCCATGTTCTCTGACTTGGTCCGCTAACTTGCCGTGGTCAGACCTAAGGAGAGTCAGGCCCGTGTAAGCGTGCCTAGTTGCAGTTCCATCGCCGCCCTAGAGTCTTGTATCTCCTTAAGAATTAAATCCAATTTATCTGGGGGTGTTCATCTACTTGTCCGGTCAAGGCTGCCCCTGGCGAGGAGCTCCCTCCTGCATCCCCAGTCATAGTACGAGGGGTATCAGCACCGTCCCGTCTCTCCTGCCCCTTTGCCCGATTTTTGCCCATGATATTCGGTATCCACCTGGCTCGACCGAGGGCTGCTTTCCCGGTCTACTAGGAGAAGGGACGTCCTGGTCCTCCCGGTCACAAGGTCGCACCGGGATATCGGGCACGGCAGCACTCGTCCACGGCCAAGAGGGTAGACTGCAGAGTGGGACAAGTACTCGGCCAGGCGCAGTGTCAGTCCAATGAAGAGCCGAACTACCTCAAATATAGTCAATCCCCGACTCCCAAAGCCAGGCTCAGATCAGGAAGGGGTAATTCATAGGGCCAGTCCCAGTCGGACTCCTTCAGACAGGCCAAGCTCCACTCACAAGTCAATGGTGCCCCGCAGAGGGGGGTGGGAGGAAGGGAGGTAGTGGCAAGATTCCCGAAGAGTCAAGGAACCTGGGGCCCCCAGGGAGCACCCCCACTCACCACCACCACTCCGCTGGGCCACTCCTGTGCACCACGCCTCCTCCGTAGGTACAGGGTCCAGTACCAGCCAGTCCCATCAGGGAGTACATGCGCGGCCCCCAGTGAGACCGGACAACAAAGTTCAGGGAGCGATTCCAGTGTCCCGGCCCCGGCGGGACAATCTCCAGGACCGGCGTCGTGGCCCGGCCGCTCGGGAGAATGACAACGTCCCTCCAACCCACACAGTCAGGGGGAGGTTCCTCAAAGCTCCAGCCCGTATCGGCCCTGGGCACTGCTAAAGGGTCAAGTCACCCCCTTGTGGCAGCACCGGCTCTCCAACCGCCTCCGGTATGTTCCTCGGGTAGGCCCGGGTATTGTGTGGCTATTACACGGGCTCTCGCTTCACAGGCTGTGCCGGCCGCCTGCCAGGTCAGGCCTCTACCATGCAACTGATGGCCAAGCCTCACGGGGCTGCTCCCCAGCACAGAACAGCGCAGCGGCCGCGCTGCACCCGGCCTCCCAGCAGACATCAACCAGCCCCCGTTAGCTGGTATCGACGGGACAGGTCTTCATGCCGAGGTGGCCTCACTCCACTCCGTGGTCCCATAGAGGGCGGGAGGGGGGTCACCTCCGTCCCGACCCCCGACAGACCTACAATTGCTCTCTCGCTTTGTCCGGGCTCCTCAGCGAGGTCTGCAGCCGTCCCGGGTTTCAGCAGGCCCCGCCCGTCGCAAAGGCCCCGCCTCGCCTCGCCTCCCGCTGCGGCGCTCAGTCAGGTACAGTGCGAGGCCTCTTACCCCCACAATCCGGCCTTCGCCTCCGTCCAGATGTCCGCAAAATCAATCTGCACCTTCGCGGCCCATCCCCGCCTGTATTGTGTCGCGTGCACAGCCGCACCTCAAGGGGGTTCAGCAGCAGTCCGCAGGAGGAGGCTCCACGGAGGGCGGGCCACGTCTCTACGAGAGTTCCCATCCGCTGCCCGACCCGCTCCACCACCAGGCCTCTCGATGATCCCTCGCCCAGGGCAGTCCTCAAGGACAGTGCGGGCAGCCAGGGGCACCAGCTATACTATCTCCGCTCCTGAGTAAGTGTAGGCGCCGCCAGGACCGCGCCAACAGGGCAATTTCCCCCAGGAGGTTCCGGAGCTCTATCGGGCTACGACCTCCATCTTGGCCGGCTAGCCACGCCCCCCACCAAGAAATACGTTTTAAAGACTTGATGGTGGCAAGGACTTTGAGGAGGTCAGTATATTCAAGAAAGTACATGACACCTCTGGGGTTACGTGCATGGGAAACAGATGTTGACTGATGACCCAGCCTATGGGCCCTTTGCATATTAAGGTGAGTGCCCACAGGCTAATTCAGAAGCTTGGGAAGGAAGGACTTATGAAAAGTAATAGGGCCAGAGCCTTCCGATCCTTCGGGCAGTCCATAAAGGTGGAGATTATTCCTTCTGCTTCTGTTTTCCAAGTTTTCAACTTGAGGATGAAGAGAAGAGACTTGGCTTTGATGAGACAGAATTTTGCTGGTAGCGGAACCAAAGGATGCAATGCTCATCTCTGCTGTATTCAGTCTTTCCTCCATTTGGGATCATTTATCGTTAAGATGCTGCAACTTAGAAGAAATACATGCCTTAAGACCATTTATGGAAGAAATCAACTCTAATAAGTGCTCCATTGAAACAACGGGAGGAGATTTGGTAGGAGAGGGAGGGTCTTTTTTCTCCACAGGTTTGGTTGTAGCCTTCCCAGCGGTGGATGAAACAGGGGCTACATGTAGAACTACCTTTGTGTATAGCGACCAAAGAGTCCTCTATATTTGAAAATGTTGAGAAAATAGTGGAATTTATTATGAACTAAAGAGCAAAGGATTGAAGAGAGGTGTGTGCCTTTTTCAAACGTCATATATATATATATATATATATATATATATATATATATGTATATATATATATATATATATATGTGTGTATATATATATATATATATATATATATATATATATATATATATATATATATATATATATATATATATATATATATATATTCCACCACACACGTTCACCTTGCAAAGAACGATGTCCAGGCCAGCAATTCAGTTCAAACTGGATTTTTAATCACAGCCCTACTCGACGTGTTTCGGGAACAACTTCCCTTGCTCACAAGTACAAGTCACTGTTTACATCCAGCATTTAAAGAAAACACGTGATCGTGATTAACATAAACATGGTCGACAGACTACCTATTCAATATATGTCTGGAGCTATGAAAACAGACTCATGATGCTAAGTCAGCAATATGCGGCATAATATGGCAAAACACGAATTAATTACTTAAGAGTGGTTTCTTAACGAAAATTCAACTGATACAAATTACATCATTTGTAAAATTAATTAAATGCATTCTTACTTCAAGCAAAACATAATTACTGTTCTCGAACTCATGATACAGGTAATCATCCTTGCGGTCTTAATCTGTTATGTGAGTGTGCTTACAAGTTAATGCAAATTACATAATTCGCAAAACTAAATGACATCACATTTTCGTCAAACGTTGATTCCTGGTCTCGAACTGACAACCCTTGGGTCTATACGCGACATTGCTTAGCGTCTAGTCAGTTGCGCTATTGTGCTTCTTGACTTGCAAACATGCATCTAAGCATTATGTCTAAAGAAGTCTTGAGCAGATGGGCTACCTTACCCATTCGAAACATTGTCTGTCATTGAATGTCATTCGCACCGTGTGACGTTCATACCTAGCACCATTATTCGTGCTCTATCTCGGATTTAAACGTTCGTTCAGACAGTGCTCTTATTTGTAAAGTGATCACGCTTTATTACTTTTGGTAATCTTGCCCCAGTGGGCAAATGTTTCTTCTTAAATGTTCAAGGGTTTTGAATCATAGCAGGCATCATCGCTCATGTCACACCAATTTCACTTGTTTTTCAGTTACTTGAACCAACCGCCACATACTTTCTGTCTTGATTGTGCTGAGTTTTCATACTCTCCCACATAAAATGGTACCTGTGACAAAAATCATAAAATACAGTGATTAAATTTCAGACATACGTGATTTACAACTTTCATACCATTAAAATCAAGGTTCGAACACAGCTAGGGATAATCGGTGATATTCACATCATGTCTATTCATCCAAGATGCACCCCCAGTGCCTCGTCTCCATTGTGACCCTGGGGTTGCATTGTGTGATATTTGATGATAAACCTGGACTCTAAACGTCTCAGCTCTTGCAGTCTGTTACCTCCTCTTTCTCTCAGGGGTATTTGGTCTAATACTACAAATGACAGGAGACTACTATGCTTTGGTGGTGGGTGGCAAAATGTCTCGAAACTGGATATTGTCTATCTTGATTTTTTATGGCTCTCATGTGCTGTAAGATTCTGTCTTTAGCTGGTTTAATGGTGCTACCAATATAGATTTTACCACAGGGGCATTTTAGTGCATAGACTACATACTCTGTATGACAGGACACATGCTTTGTGATTTTGAAAGGTTCGCAAGTTTGGGACAGTTTAATCTCCTTAGTGCTGTGGCTATATTTGCACGCTTTGCACCGTCCACATACATAAAATCCCTGTACCGGATTGCTTTTCTTTTTCTTGGCTATCAGAGTCTGACATACCCTGTCCTTCAAGGACCTTGGTCTTCTGTAAGTTATTTGTGGAAAATAACGGATACCTTGCTGGATATCATTGTCAGTTTGGAGAGCACTACAATGTTTATTGAGAGCTCCTCTGACTTCTTTGGATTGGGAGTTATAGTCAGTTATGAATCTTACTCCTTCTACCTTTTCTTTCTTTTGATCTTTCTCTGACGCAGGTTTAGATGTTTCTCTCTCTTCTACCTTGCGTACAGCTTCTGTGATGCACTTCTTATTATATCCCCTGTTTCTGAATCTATCGCACATGATAGCTCTTTCTGTTTCATAGTCCTCCTGTTTGGTACAATTCCTTCTGGCTCTGAGTAGTTCACCAAAAGGAATCGAATTGATCAGGCTTCTGGGGTGACAGCTCTGGGCATGAAGCAGGCTGTTTCCGGCCGTCTCTTTCCTATGTAGAGTTGTCACTAGTCTTGTGTCTTCTATTGAGACTTTCAGATCTAGGAAATCCACTGTTTGTTTGTCAATGTGGCTTGTGAATGATAAATTAAAATCATTCACATTCAAGATCGAAACAAACTTTTCTGCTTCCTGTATTGTGCCATCCCAGATGATAAATATGTCATCAATGTACCGGAGCCAGGTACAGACTCCGGTACGGTATTGCTCCAGTTCTCTGACTATTGTTTCTTCCCACCATCCTAGATATATTCCAGCAAAGCTGGGGGCAAAACAAGTGCCCATTGAAGTACCAAGCAATTGGTGATAGATGGCGCTATTGAACAAAAAGTAATTTTGGGTAAGGCATGTGTATATCATGTCTAACAGCATTTCTGTATGAAACAGATATGACACTGATCTGGTATTAAGAAAATGTCTGCACGCTTTAATTCCCATGTCGTGTGGGATATTAGTGTAGAGACTGTTGACATCCATTGTCATCAGTAAACAACCTGTATCCACTGAGACATTGGCAATCTTCTCTAAGAAATCCCCGGAGTCTCTAAGGTATGATGGGAGACCCTGCACAATAGGCTGCAAAAAATAATCACCATATCTGGATGTATTCTCCAGGTTGCCTTCCTGGGGGATTAAGGGGATTTTTGTGCAATTTAGGTAGTAAATAAAGTGCTGGTATTTTGGGAAATTTGCACTTAAAAAAATTAAACTCTTCTGTCTCTATTAGTCCCTGACTCCTCCATTCATTCAGTTTCTGATGGTAGGCTTCATTTTTGATGTCATACACTTTTCTATTACTCTTTTCATATTTAGCAGTGTCATTCAATTGGTTCATACCCTCATTGATATACATTTCTTTAGACATTACAACAATATTGCCCCCCTTATCAGATTTTTTTATGACAATATTGGGATCATTGCTCAGACTTTCAATCACTACTTTCTGTTCATGATTCAAATTGTTTCTTCCCCCGTTCTTCTTGTTGGCTAGTTTCTTTAGTTCTATAATCACACCTCTCTCGAAAACATCGATTGCGTCAATGTTGATCATGGGCAAAAAAATTGATTTAGGTTTGAACCCGCTTTTACTGCTAAGGTCCAGCCTGATGTTTTCATTAATTAAATTGAGGGTGGGATTTTCTACAACTTCTGGGTTCCCCCCTAAATCATGTAGTACCTGCAGCATTTCTGCATCTCCAAATAATAATGTACTTGGATTCATTGTGGTTGTGCCTGTATCATTACTCATTCTTGTTGCAAACCATTTTTTTAGTCTGAGCTTTCTGGTAAATTGAAAAAGGTCTATGCGACTTTGGGTATAGTTAAAGTTAACTGAGGGGCAAAATGATAATCCGAATGACAATACCTCAATTTCAGCTGCATTGAGAATCCTGTTGGAGAGGTTGATCACAGTTTTGTTGTCCTTCATTTTTGCTTCCTCTGGCCCCTTGTTCTTGTTCCCACCGGGCTCGATACGCTCACATCTACTGTGTTTGTTCTCTTTCCTCCTCTGCCGCCTCTTCCTCGTCCTCTTGTTCCTCCTGAGTGCGTCTTGCTCTGGGATTCTAGTCTCCCTTTGGCCATGATCGAGAACTCGTTTAAAATGTTGTCTTTTGGGCTTAAAAAACCTGCCCCCATTGCCACTGATCGGTTTTCGCTCTCTTCTGTTTCCTCTGTTTGGGCCAGATCTTCAGTTTGAAGCAATTCAGGTGAGATTGACAGTGCTCCACTGGCTTTGGTTATTTTTGTTTGAGCACGCAGATGATCATATTTCTTGGAAAATGTGAGGACTTGTCCTTTATCATAGTCGTCGCGGTCTCTAAGAAACTTTCTCTGTTTCTTTTCTTTTATTTCTTTCTCCAGGATCTCCAATTTTTTCTCTAATTTGCCCATTTCTATGTCAAATTCCTCATTGCTGCATAGTTTTTTTAGTTCATCTGTTAATTTCTCAATTTCCAGTGCACATTTCTCACAATCTTTGTTAGCATATTTGACTAACAGTTTCAACATGATTGTAGAACATTGGTGACTGTTGGTTGCCCATTCATCAACCAGCTCCGGATCTGGATCATTGAAGGTGGGAGTCGTGTAAATTCTTTGCAAGGTGAACGTGTGTGGTGGAATTTAAGGGGTTTGCGATCCCGTCTGGGCCCGCCGCTGCAAGGGGCCATACGAGCTTCTCGCCAAAAATATATATATATATATATATATATATATATATATATATATATATATATATATATATATATATATATATATATATATATATATATATATATATATATATATATATATATGTATATATATATATATATATATACTGGCCGTGGGATAGTAACCAATAAAGCATTTATCTCACCAAAAACTGGCACCACAACGTAAAAAACAGAACATACGCTTCAACGATGCATTAATGAAGAGCATAGATGGAGGTTGCGAAGAAAAAAATCACCAGTATGTCAAGAATATGGATAAAAGTCAAACAAAAATATCAGAAAGGCAATACATATGTTAGAAATCCATATATCTGGAGCAGGGCATGCTGGAAAATACTGAAGCGTTGAGCAGCCAAGAAAAATGAAGATTTATTGAAGAAACTCCCTTAGCTCTGAAGGGAATGCATTTTCGCACGTCAGATGAGCGGTAAAATAGCGGCCGGCTCACTAGTAATGATCTCTTCTCGGCAGAAAAAATATAGGCAATTATGGCGAAACGTTGCCAGGTCTAAAATTCTTGCAGCCTGCACCGAGTCCCGGAGGTTTACCCGGACGCCACCATCTATCGTTGGCTCCATGCCATGCCCCCGGCTGCAAGGAGTCTTAGCAAGAATGAAATGGGTGTCAGATGTTGGGTTCCTTGTGCTGCTAGATGTACTGCCTTTTCCCTGCTGCCCTGGAAGGTCACTGTGTGCCCTGCGGTCTCAAGCCTGGTCCTCTCTCCAGGTCGACCTCAACAGCTTCCACAGTTACATTCCAGTCTTTTTCTATGTGAAATGGGAATGTGCACTTGAGTGATCTGCAACGGATGAACTAAAACCTCCACATCTTTCATTATGTGGTTGCTTTCTGCTTCTATGGGGTTGTTTACAGGGACAGAGAAACAAGTGAGTGACCTGACCCTGATAAACTCCTGCCCCCAGCAGATCCATTCTGTGAAACAGAACCGTAGGCTGGCACTGTAAAGTGGAAACTATTCTTCTAAATTACTGGATCTTTAATAGATTCACATGCTTGAATAATTCTCCATCATTGTAGTGGCACTCTTCGGGTAACTTTAAAACAGGGGTAGGAGAGTATTGCTTACCTAAATGACCTCAAACCAGTGTCACTTTAGTAGCACACCCCCTCGTTGAACAATACCTGAAATCCATCACCTGGGGTGTGAGCACCTTGTTTTTCACTCCTTCCGAAATCATCTCACTTTAGACCCCTACCACATGTCAAGTGGAAAGGGAGTTTTCATAGCTTTGAAAACAGTTAAGCCTGTATTTTTCTTCAAATTACCACCTTGAACCTCTCTTTGGATGGCATGTGTGTCCACTGCTTCCTCTGGACTCGATTTATTTCTGGAACATGGAAACATCTAAGAGAAGTTTCTCCAAAGCATGTGAGGTTTATGGTAAACAAAGGATCTACACTAATGATATAAAACTCAGAGATTGCAAAAAATGCAGACAATATCCTGCCAAGATTCGACAACATCAAGGGAAGGCTCTTGAGGTAGCTTTACAATTTAAATCCAAAGATAACCTCTTATCTGGGGATGAGTCTGTCATGAGTGCCCCTCTGGCACTAAAAAAGAAGAGACATATCTGCACGGAATCCTCTTAAAATACTAAAGTAAACTTTTCTGGAGGACGAATTAACTTCTACCTACTATAAGTCACCTTCTATGCTACACAAAAAGCTAGTAAAAACCACCATTGATGCTGCTGTCGATGACATCACTGCCAGGAATGCTTCTGCATCAACTCTTCAGATAGTCACAAAGAATTTGGATTTCTCCTCATAAACTTCACCTTTGACGACTCAACATTTGACGACCCCTATATCGAAGTATTGAATATGTCATCACAGCTGTCTGCTGACCAGATGCAGGGAGATACAATGCAGGTAAGACATCACGCCTCTCCACCTACAGGGGCATCCAGAATAACAGGCTGCACCAGTGAGTGGCGTTACCAGAAAATAAGGTGCTGAAATGCTGGTTGCAGTGTTTTCTCAACACTCGCTCGCACAGGAGTCTTTAAGCTGGAATTGCAAAAATAAATATAACATACTGAACAATAACTGAATAACAATAGTCGTTTCCCAAGCCCTTAATACTTGAAGTAATAGAATCCCAAAGCCAACGGGAAAAATTAGAAGACACAAACAACTCTCTCCCTTCATCCATCTTGGGACGAGTGGCCCTGATCAAAATGTCTGTTCTTCCTTTGTTTCATTTTTAGTTTTCGACCATCCCATCAGGCTCCTTTTTTACTCAAGTAGAGTCTATGTTTACAACTTTTCTCTGGGCAAAAAAATCAGTGCGTATTGCACTTAGCACTTTATATGAAGATCTAGAACAGGGAGGCTTGGCTCTTCCGAATCTCAGGGACTACTATTATGCATATTTTGCACTATTTTTAACTAGATTCAAACTTCAACCACAATCACATCTCTTCATTTTTTTTTTAGTAGTATAAAGCTTTATTCGATTTCATTACATAAGAAATCATAAAAGCACAAGGAGTAAAAAAGAAATATGTACATACATGTATGACAGCAATTTAAAATAAGTATTACATCACATGGGGCATAATTCATTGCAATGGTACCGATCTTTTAGTTAAAAAGAAACATTTAGCTAAAATTTTATAAAATGTGTCTAATAGGAAGATAAAAGACTTGACAATCAATATTCACGAGGACCTCGCAGTTAGATTAGGCAAAAAGATCATACTATAGAATATATACAAAATATATATATATATGTTACATTGTTGACCGTGACCTAATTATCGCCTTCAGTTATGATGATACAGGCAGAATAATCACTGTTGATTCTAACATCTGTAGACTAAGCAAAGCTGCCCTGCAATATCTGATGTTCCAGCATCTGAGTATCGGTTTAAGATATTTTTTCCTGGGTACCGTAAAAAAATTGCAAAATAAAGTGCAGTGCAAAGTGGATTGTAAGGATACATCATCACAGAGGCATGCGATTTTGTCAGGTGACCAGACGTTTATTACAGGAAATAAAACCATTCTAAAGAAAGAACCCAAACGAAAACGGGCCATTATCATGCGGCTAAAGCTGCACGGCACCATCAAAAGATATTGCTGAGTGCCCTCACCACTCAAAATCAATTGATGTGCCATTACTATATGTTTTTCCCATCTTTGCTCGTCAAGGTATTTCAGGCAACGAGCCTTCAGATCTTTCCCAGAAATGTCTTCAAGTCTCCTGGGATCAGTAAAGTATTTGGGATACCCAATGGCATTCGTTAGCCCTTTTATATAATTAAGCCACATCATTTCTCTGGCCCCATCTAGTTTAAGGCAATCCCGTATTACCTCCCTGTTAAAACCCGTTTGGTCCGTTACCCATATCTTGTGCCATAATAGCAACCGGGCTACCATGATGGTATCTAATATGTGAGGGATGCCTAATTCCTGATGGCAGCTATAGGTAGTGGAGCAAGCTGGAACGCCCAGAAGAAAGCGGATAAAACCATTTTCACAAGATTGTATTGCATCTGGCCCTTCAACGCCCCATAGCCCTGCCCCATATGTCCCGGTGGATACACATTTTGTTTTGTAAAACTTCCATCAATTCTTTCACAGGTCTTTCGCCTATCTTTTTATCAAAATTTAAGACTGCCCTTACGGCTCTGGTAAATATCAGCTTCCTAGCCTTAATCGCTGATTTCCAGGTGCCTCTCTTATCAAAGTTAATGCCTAGATAGCAGGAGATGTCAGTGCTTTCTATTTTCAATAAAGATGTTACACGTGAGCTTTTCTTATTGCCACAACCCATAGTGAAAGTCTTTGAGATATTCACACTTAACCCCCTCTGTTTCATATAGGTGGCGAAGCTAGTCACTGCCCTTTGAAGGCCCTGTTGTGTTCTTGACATGATCACCGCGTCGTTGGCATATAGTAAGAGGGGAAAGGGGGCGCCCCCTATGGTCGGGTAATCATTTTGGTCTCTACTTAGGTATTGACCCAGGCTATTTATATAAAGTGTCAAAAGAAAAGATGCCAGTATGCACCCCTGTCTGACACCCTTTTCGATAGCAAATTTGGCAGAGCACTCCCCCCTCTTTCCAAAGTGCACCCTTGCTCCTGCATTTCTGTACATTTTCTTCATGAGCAATAATAAAACCGGGTCCACCTTAAGATCTTCTAATGTAGCCCATAATGTGCTGTGGTCAATGCAGTCGAACGCTGAGCTCAAGTCTACAAAGGTCAGAAAGTTTCCCCCTTTGTCCCTTGTATATTTGTCTATAATTAGAGCCAGGCTCAATCCCTGCTCTATGGTTCCCATACCTGACCGGAAGCCAAATTGTAGTTTTGTTAAAAAGCCCTCCTCAGATGCCCAGGTTTGAAGTCTATTTAAAATAATTCTCCCCACAATTTTCATCAGGGCATCAAGAAGAGAAATAGGCCGGTAGCAGCTAGGGTCGCTCCGGTTTCCCTTCTTGAAGATAGGTATGACTATCGCATCTGACCAGGTGGGAATAAGTTTAAAATAGCAGGTGCTATTTAATACCATTGTTAGCAACGGGGCCCACAGATCTACATTCGATCTATATACATACACTGGGATCGCATCTGGGCCTGGTCCTTTGCCTGCAGTGCTCTCTCTAATAGCCCGTATCACCTCCTCTAGGGTAATATTCAAATCAAGGGGGAAGATTCCGTGTTCGCTTTCTGCTTGCACATCGGTCATATCAGTCACTGCTCTCTTTGCTTTATATAGGTCCCCAAAATATTCTACCCACTTTTCTCCCGAAATGGCCACATCTATGATGTCTACCTGTTTATCTTGGTAAAAGGGGGCATTTACAGCTTTCCAAAAGCCTCTGTTATCCTTCATAATGCAAGCTTGATGTAAGGTTTCCCAGGATTCCTGCTTTAGCTGTTTTTCCGCCTTTTTTAGGGCGAGGCGATACCCAATCCTAGCCTGCCTAATGTCTTCCTTACATTTCGGTATAATGAGCAGGATATTTTTAAGATGCATATGGGCTCTGGATTACTCTCTATTAAACCATCCATTCTGATTTGATCTTCCCCTGCTATTTTCCCTCCTTATGAGTATATAAGCCTCCTCTGTTATCTTAAGGAAGGCATAATAGATATCCTCAGTTGCACTCCCCTGACTGAGGCATGTATCTATTTCTGTCTGGGTTTTGCCAATTAAATTATGCAAAAAGACCTCAGAATCAACTATATCCCATTTTAGGGAATATCCATTTGTTGCAGCAAGTTGGACCTCGAATTCATAGGGAATAGGTCTATTCTTGTTTTTATGATTTTTCGCGACCATGAGCTGTAGGCTAATTGGGTTGTGGTCACTCATTGAATTTTCTTCTTTGTTACACTCCAGGACACTAGAAGCATATCTCTTGGATAATATAATGAAATCAATGATGGTGTTACAACCTCTCCCATTAAAGGTTGGCTTGAAAGGTGTACAATTTTCACCCAGCTCGTTTGCAAAACCCAGATCGAATTGATGGAGTATGTCATTAAGCAAGTCTCCATTTTTGTTATGACTAAAGTGTGAGGATATTCCCTTACTATCACCTCCTAGGCTACAAATGCCATGTTCACTACGGGCACAGAGAGAGCAGTTAAAATCTCCTACCCATATTAGAGGGGTGTCTTCTATCCTGTACTCCTGACCAGTTCCCTCATAACTGTCTCTTTTTGATTTAATGGGACATTGTTGTAAAAATGAACTATGACCACCTCCTTGTTCCCTCTTAACTTCATAATCAAAATTTGATAGAACTCAGACCAAGAATTAATCTTAACATTTTGTATCCCGGCCTCTACAGAGATGTAGATAGACAAGCCCCCATTATTGCGCCTGTGATTAGTTATGGTTGCGGGGGTATGGAATGTCATGAATCCCTGAATGTGGATTGCTTCTTCTGACCATGTTTCTTGGCAGCATAGAATGTCATACTCCTCTACGAATAGAATCCATTCCGGGTCATGTACTTCCACATTTAGGCCTGCGATGTTCCAGCTCAAGAGTTTATAAGCCCCCTTACTAATTCTATCAGGCATTCCCTGTGTAGTGCTTATTTGTCTGCTAACATCAATCCTTACCCCATCACTTAGACATCAATCTATGGGAGCAGCCTCAGGCTGATAGTTAATTTCCACCCCTGATGGATTATTATCGTCGGCACATTGGCTATTACAGCTATTCCTCTTGGGATTTCCTACATTCTCATTCACCCCTGGGAGCATCATCAAGTTCCCCTGGGTTTCCTCCCTCACGGGGGTTTCAGGCTGTCAATCCTGGTCATCCAGGCGTGACAAGAGATCAAAACGGTTTGGATGTGTCCAGTTTTTCCATATAGATTGTGTGAATTGGGAGTCCCTCACCGAGCCTGTCCCAAAGGGTGCAGTTACAGGATAGGACAGATCAACATTTTGGTTTATCTGGGTTGGTGGATAGAAGAACCCCAAAGGCAATACATTAATACCAAGGTGGTCATGTTGGTTACTCCCTGCCCTATTCAGAATGTCCCTAATTAAACTGAGATCACTGAGGGTCAGGACAATAAAATCACCTTTAAGCTCTTTTCGCCCTTTCCCTACCCATGATACTCGTCTGGCCATTTTAAAATATTTGAATAAAATCTCACCTAGGCCAGTTCGCTTTCCTAACCAATGTAGTGATTTATTACACATCTCACTCCATGTTTCCTGGGCGGGTGGTACTATTTCTGGGACATTCGCTAAGATGACCACATAAGGGGTGGCTGCTGGAGGTAAATCCAAAGAAGTTTGCCCTCTCTTTACTTGATTGTGGCTTGGAACTCCTCGATGTGAAAGCACATCTGGGCCTGTGTTAGTGTAAGTCTGCTTCATTTGAAGCCTAGCATGTTTCCCTTGTTCATCCACACTACACAGTGTTTGCACTGAAGTTGTGTCTTTGTTTATTCTCTCAGTAGAAGTATTTGATTTATGATCAAGGGCACCCTGTGTATTCGCTCTATGCAATTGCATGTAATACCCCGTAAAGTAGTTTCTATGTTGGTCACCCTATCTGACAATGCCCCCAGAGCCCGTAGAACGTCAGATTTTAAAGACTCCATGATATTATGAAGGATAACTTTTATCCTATTTTGACCATCCAATATGTCTGAAATAGGAAAATTGCCAACGTTATTTTGGTTTTTCTTCATGTGTGGCTTCTGTGTAGTTTGTTTTTTAGTTGTTTTTATCTTTTTCCCAGCTTTATCTTTTTGGCCATTTAGCAGTTTTAAATTAGCTGCTTCATTTACCTTGGGCTCCTCCCTCCGTACTGCTAACTTACTACGTTTGGGGGGTGGGTGTGAGTCCTCTCTCGTCTCGCTATGGTCGCTTAGGATTATTTCTTCATCCCCAACCTGTATGCATCCGTTCTCCATGTTTTTGGGTTTGCCACCCTTTTGTTTTGCAATACGACCAGCGGTATCCCCTTTCCCTCCCACCTCTCCTTCTGCCCCCCCCCCCCTTGTGTTAGTGTTTTCTCTACCCTGTGTATTTGTTCTTCTATGGCCCCCATAGCCCCGGTAAGGTATGTTAGGAGTGATTGCTGCCCTGCTGCCTTCCGATTTGATGTTTTGTTACTTAATTTGCGTTTTGACATCATGGAACAGTGGCAGTTACAACTTTTTAAGTGATACATTCCAAGAAGAAAGTACTCACAATATAAATCCAGTCAATAATCTTCAGGGAACAGTTCTTAGAGCAGGTGCCCAGCCCAGCCTCTTCCGGCCCACGACGGCCTCAGACGGCCCGCCCTTTGCCCAGGCTTAGCCCGGCGAGGCCGCGCGCGTCCCGCGACGCGGGAATTCAGGCGTCCTTTGGTGCGCCACCTGGCACGAGATCAGTGCGTGGGCGGCGTCAGCTGCAAGGAGCCCTGGTAGATGTGGTCTCCCCCCGTCGGCGGCTGCACACAGGTTGCAGAAGGCAGCCGTGGCGGGGGAGACCAGGGAGAGCAGCGCCCTATCAGAGCCCCAAGAGCGCCTCCAAAGTCCACGGACAGAAGACTGGGTCAGGAGCAGGGAGTCACAGGTGGGAGTTAGCTGTTTGGAAAGATCACCCCCTCTACCGCAATTCCGGCGTCTTTTGTGCGCCACCTGGCGCGAGATTAGTGCGTGGGCGGCGTCATCGGCAAGGAGCCCTGGTAGATGTGGTCTCCCCCCTCGGCGGCCGCGCACAGGTTGCAGAAGGCAGCGGCCGCGGGGGAGACCATCGAGAGCAGCGCCCTATCAGAGCCCCAAGAGCGCCTCCAAAGTCCACTGACAGAAAACTGGGTCAGGAGCAGGGTGTCACAGGTTGGAGTTAGCTGTATGGAAAGATCACCATCTCTTTATTAATAGTTTTATAAATTTAATGTGTAAGGATATTCAGATTCGTTCTCCTTTGACAATCTTCGAATCCCCTAAACTGGTATAAGTGTCAATGGCTTTTTAAAAAACAACAAGTCTTTTATAAAGGATACTCCAGCCCTGTAATTAACTCAGCCACCTCATTATCCAGCATTTTTCCTGTAGCAGGAATTGCACAATCTTCAGAACTTATTTCAAAATGAGCCTCGGCTGGTTTTCGTAAGGTCTCAGATTTTCTAAAGAATGGAAGATGGTTGACTATGACCGAAATGTCGCATTTAATTGCTAACGATTTTATGCTTTTGGGGTCATATAACGTCTTCCATAAATTCCTTGATGAACTAGATTTATCTCAAATCATTAAACACCACCAGCTAGTCAATGATCATTTAGAGGATGTGCCAGGCAGAAAACCGGGGGCATGGAAAAAGTATTTAGCCCTAGCCAGTGGCCAGACTCTTGGACAGAAGGCAATTAAACAATGGTATGATCACGAAGGCTTAGAGATCTTTGCCAACATGTGGTCAGTTATTAATAAACTTAATTTTAGCACATTAATAGGGGCGAATTGGCGTAGGATGTAGTTTTTTAATAAATGGCAACTTTGCCGAACCTTTTTCTCCCTCTTGAAAATGTATGTTGATCAATCAGCACACTGTTTTCGCTGTATTCATCATCCTACAGCTAATTGGTCACATATTATGCTACAATGTCCTAAGATTCAGAGGTTCTGGGAGGATGTTTTCTGCTATCTGGAAACTGAATGTGGTATCCAATTAGCAGCGAATAACTGGTTAAATATTATTGGTTTTGATCCAGACCTTCTTTTTCCAGATCAATTGGTTAAATTTCTGTATATTGCAATGGCAGTAGCAAGATCACTTTTGCTGCAGAGGTGGCGTTCTGAGTTGATTCCCTCTGTCCAGAGTGGGTTTATAAGATGAAAGCGGTCAAGAGAAGTGAACGCACTTTTGCACTTCGTGTTGGGATACTTAGGAAGTTTGAAAAAATCTGGGCTGCATACTTTGATTAAGATCGGGAGGGGTTACTGCCTTACGCATGTTTATAAGCTATTGGAATTCTGTTTGTTTTTTGTATTGTCCCTGATCTTCTTTTTAGTGCTTTGTGTACTACCTTTTTATCTTAACAATTCTGATTTAGTGCCTATAGATAATCTCTTTGTATGGATGTACTATGCTACTTGTATTATAACTTTGGGACATCAATAACAAATAATTAAAAAAAAGGCTGCCGTTCCTCGAGAGGAAGAGGAGGACATCAACAGCAGTCCTCTTCCGCATCAAAAACTCCAGGGAAGCAATGAGTTTCTGCTTTCTCTAGCACCGTTACACACTCCAGTGGGAGGAAGTATCTCAAGTTACGTTCAAGAGTGGTGCAACATAACCAAAGCTCAGTTGGTGCTAAATGTACTCCAAAATGGGTACACACACTGTTTTTGTGCGTCCCCAAGAGACATTCCTCTGGTGAAATCTCATCATCTACAAATAGACCTCCTGCGTCAGATAGTGTCGACCCTTCTCGAAAAGCAAGCAATAGAAGAAGTCCCTCCTGCACAGAGAGGAAAGGGAGTGTACTCACGATACTTCCTTGCTCAGAAAAAAGATCCACCGAACAAGTTGAGACCATTTCTGGATCTACGTTCTCTGAACAAGTCCATAAAAAAGGAAAAGTTTCGAATGTTTGTGATCCACCAAATATTTCCACATCTAAAGGAAGACGATTGGATGTGTTCGGTGGACCTCCAAGATGCGTACTTTCACATCCCAATCACAACACAACATCGCAAGTTCTTATGATTCATGGTGGGAACAAAACATTACCATTACCAGTTCAAAGTCTTACCCTTCGGCCTAAAATCAGCTCTGAGGGTATTCACCAAATGCATGGCAGTAGTAGCGTCAGCATTACATTGCCAAGGCCTGTTCGTATATCCATACCTGGACGACTGGCTGTTGAAGGGATCATCTCCTCAAATGGTGCAGGAACACCTTTGCATCTGCCTAGATCTCCTTCAGCGCTTAGGCCTGCATGTCAACCTTGACAAGTCGATCCTTCAACTGACTCAATCACTCCACTATCTGGGCGCCAACCTCAACTCCGACCTCAAAAAGTATTTCCTTTGGAGGAGAGATTGTCATCAACGAAAGACAAAGGCAACATCATCCTTCAGGCTCATCAGCCATGAGTAAGACAGGTGGCTTCTCTGCTGGGGTCGATGGCCTTGTGCATTTTTCTCATACCCAACGTCAGATTGAGGATGAGACCGTTACAGCAAGATCTTGAGGACAAATGGGATCAATCTTTGGGTCAGTGGAACGACCGGATTCTCATCCAGGGGATACTCATCAATAGTCATAATCTATGAATAATCCCCGCCCATGTGCGGGATCCCGGAGCATATAGAAAATACATATATAAACATATATATGCATATGTGAAAACATATAAATGCAGCCTAAAATATTTCCAAAATGGCAAAGATGCTGAAATTACATAGGTTTGCATAGTAGCACCTATACACTCCTAACCCCTAAGGAAGAAAGAGAGCAGTAAACATTTGTCATACAACAATGCTTTATTGCCATAGAAAAACCTGTAATTATTGCAGGCATTTGCCAGTAGGCTGCAGCAGAGTTTAAAGAAACAAAGAAATCTGACACCTTGCCTTTAAGGCATTAGAGTAGGGGTACCGTGCCTTTAAGACCTGTAGGCGACCCCCTGCTCCCATGATGCACCACAGGTGGCAGTTAGGTCAGTTCTTTTTTCCGGCTCCTTCTGTGAGGATCCTGGAGCTTGAGCTCTTCAGTTTTTTTCACTAAAGCTAATTTTGAAGAGAATTTTTCAGAAAATTCAAAGTTTTCTGGTTTCTAAAGGCTTCTGCTGCTGGTTTTGCGGTCTCCCATCCTTTTTTCCAGTCAGAATGCCAGCCTTATTCAGGAAACGTCCTTCCTGTGACAAGAAAATGGCACTGGCAGATCCACACTCGGTGTGTATTGTGCATCCTCACACAATCCTGACCAGTGCCATCATTGCCAGAAGTTCTCCAGGCGGACCCTGCGCGACAGGGAACGCATTAAACTGCATGCTCTGCTGGAAAAAGACAAGAGTCATCAGGTTGGTGGCCATGGAGGCCCCAGGACATCATCTTCCAGCAAGCAACGTCAAAAGTGGCGACGTTCCACCTCTCCTGACCCTAGGAAGAGAAAAGGAATGAGAGATTCACCGTCGCCGTCGAAGTCGCCGTCAAAGAGGCCCACACACTCTTCAGGAACACCATCTCGACGTCGAGAGTCTCCACCGCATGCAAGTAAGTTGGCGTCGAGGCACCACACTACGGGCTCGAAGGCTGTGGGTGCTGAGAGACCTAAGTCTCTGTCGACGTCAAGGCTTCCGTCAACGTCGAGACACTCTCTGCCCCCCTTGAGGGGGTTGGCGTCGAGAGTAACGATGACCAACATCTCGCCACCGGAGGGTGTGCTGCCGTCGGGAGGATCGTCTAGGTCCCATCACTCGACGTCAAGAAGATTGATGTCAACACGACGGCAAGGAGGTTTGGCGTCGACACAACGTCGTGAAAGATCGCCTTCTACTCGACGTCGTGGCAGATCACCGTCGAAGATCGACGTCGAGGTCTCCTCATCGCCACAGGCGATAGACGTCAAGGACATCGAGACCTCATTCGACGCCACTGATGACCCAGACCTCATCGCCGTTGAAGCACTCAGCGTCGAGAAAAGAGGTCATAGGAATTGCGGACTCCCCGCGACCGTCAGATCCCGGGTCCAGATCATCATCAGGAGACCGGTCATCGTCTCCAGGACAGCACATTGTGGAGATCTCACCAGAAGCATCCCCTAAACCTGCGGAGGGGAGGGCCTGCAGTATGCCACCTTGCCGTCCGCAAGGTGCTGTGTCAGGTGGTCGCAGTAGTCCAGACTCGGATTACTCCAGCACGTACTCACCATCCGGGCCCACTCCTCAGACAAGCACTCCAGCTGGACCCTCGAAGTCTCCCGCTAGGAGACCAAGATCGCCTTCCACGCCAAGATCACCTTCCAGACCAAGGGCGCCTTCCAGACCAAGATCGCCCTCTACACGTTGGTCTAGGTCCAGGGTCGTTGCAGCCGTCATCACGACAGGCCCCAAAAGAGGAGGCGCACAAGATCACCTACATGGTCTTCCTCTACGAGATCTGCAGTCCAGGACTACTCTCTGACCTTCTCCTCAACGCCTCCATCGCGGGTGTCGCTCATAGATGAAATCTCGACCTTCACAGATGTTCTGGGTAGGGGTGCAAAAAAACTCAACATCACTTTGCATACCCCAGTGGTTCCCACTTCTGTCATCTTTGACACTTTGCATCACCTGACAGCTCCTAGACCGCTGCTACCACTGGTGCCTGGATTCTTGGAACCGGCGATGTCCACCTTCCTCACTCCTGCGATGGTGGGTTCCGTGCCATCCAGAATCGCCAAAAAGTACAAGGCTCCAGCAGAGGATCCCTTGTTTCTCAGTGCTGACCCACCAGCGGACTCGGTCATTGTAGTTGCAGCCATGAAGTCCCACTCCACTTCTACCTCATCCTCTGTGCCTCCTGAGAAGGATAGCAAACAGATGGACTCGTATGGGAGAACGATGTGCAACACTTCAGTGTCATCAATGAAGGTTGCGAGTGTCTCTGC
The DNA here is from genome assembly GCF_964263255.1 of Lissotriton vulgaris. Classification (NCBI taxonomy): domain Eukaryota; kingdom Metazoa; phylum Chordata; class Amphibia; order Caudata; family Salamandridae; genus Lissotriton; species Lissotriton vulgaris. The sequence goes on along the minus strand of NC_141689.1, from coordinate 413,567,549 downwards.
CCTTCTCGGGAGATACGACAGATCTCTTTGGGACTCCCTCACACATTTTACTGAGAAGCTTCCCAAAGAAGACCAGCAGGATTTCACTGAAATTCTACAGGAAGGAGGGCTAGTAGCCAATCAGGTGATAAGTGCTACAGCGGACGCTTCAGATCTCGCTGCTCATGGCTACTCCCATGGAGTCTTTTCTCGACGCTCGGCCTGGCTGCGCCTCACAGACCTCAAGCCTGATGCCCAGAAGAAAATTCTGAACCTCCCATTTAATGGATCATCTCTGTTTGGGGCTCACGCTGATGACGAGATGACCAAAATGAAGGCTGAGATGGCCACTGTCAAGGCAGTTGGGCTGGAGAAACGCAAGGAGTTCATGAAACGTTTCCGTGAGGGCGACAAACGTTCTTTTCAACAGAGGGTTCAAACCCCTCAATGGTCCTCCCAGAACCAACAAAGATCCCATTTCCAACAAAGACGTCCTGGGAGAGGTAGAGGCAACAACAATAGGCAACAGTCCACCTCCAAGCAGCCTCCCAAGTCTTGAGTCGTTCCTTCCTCCGCAACCGTTCGCCACTCCGGTGGGAAGGAGTGTAGCTTCTCACCTGGAAGAGTGGAAAGCCATAACAAGAGACAAATGGGTGCTGAATATTGTGCAGCATGGTTACTTCCTGAGGTTCAAGTCTCCTCCTCCGCAAGTTCCCCTGCAAATCAAGCGCCTTCCTCAAATCCAAAGTCATCTTTTGAAAGACGAAGTATCTACCCTTCTCGCAATGAAGGCCATAGAGGAGGTCCCTCCCAAACGAAGAAATCAAGGAGTATACTCCCGCTACTTTCTAGTCCAAACGCGGGGAGTAGCCAAGGAGTACAGACCAATCCTTGACCTGCGCCTGCTGAACAGGTTTATCAGGAAAGAGAAATGTTGTATGCTAGCCCTGCACGAGATCTTTCCGCACCTTCACCAGGGAGACTGGATGTGTGCCATCGACCTGCAGGAAGCTTACTTTCATATACCTGTCTCAGTAAAGCATTGCAAATTTTTTCAGATTTCAGATAGCCCGTCACCACTACCAGTATCGAGTGCTTCAGTTCAGCCTCAAATCCGCCCCACAAACATTCTCCAAGTGTATGGCAGTGGTGACTGCCTTCCTCCACAGGCGTAAGATCTTCGTCTATCCCTACCTAGACTACTGGCTCCTAAAAGCTCCACACCTGTTCTGCTCAGAGCCATCTCTCCTACTGTCTCAACCTGATGCATTCTTTGGGGTTGCAAGTCAACTACAAGAAGTCTGTCCTCAACCCCACCCAACTAATGCATTATCTGGGCGCTTCCTTGGACTCCACAGAGGCAAGCGTGTGTCCTTCGGAGGAGAGGTTGTCATCAATGCTTCTGAAGTGCTGCACCCTGCTCAACACCCAAAGTAATACAGCCAGACAAGTGTCGTCACTACTGGGATCAATAGCCTTGTGCATCTACATTGAGCCCAATGCACGGCTTCACATTAGGCCTCTGCAGCAGGCACTCGAGAAGGTCAGGCCACTGGGAAGATCGTGTCTCTTTTCATCAAGTAGCCAGAAACTCCATCAAATGGTGGATGAAACGTTCTCATCTATTACAAGGAGTTCCGTTTCATCAGTCGCCTCCAACGCAGACAGTGGTCATGGAGGCTGCAATGCACGGTTGGGTTGCTCATATGGACCAGCTGCAGGTACAAGGTCTCTGGTCCGAGACAGAAAGAAGCTATCATATCAACTTCTTGGAGCTACAGGCTGTCTATCTGGCGCTCAAGTCCCTGTACCCATCTCTGCACTCCAGTCACATACAAGTTCAGATAGACAACACAACAACGATGTTCTATCTGAACAAACAAGGAGGCACCAGGTCACGAGTTTTGTCTCTGGAAGCTCAATCCATTTGGCAGTGGCTTCTGGTGAGAGGTCTCTCTATCGTTGCAGTTCACCTTCCAGGAATCCTGAATGTTCAGGCGGATGGCCTAAGCAGAGACTTCGTAGAAGCGCATGACTGGGTGCTCAACGAAGAGGTCACGCAGGAGGTGTTCCACAATGGGGCGTTCCCGACATAGATCTTCTTCGCGTCCAGATTCCCCCAGCAGCGATCACGGGGGAAGGCACTTTTGATCAGCTGGTCTCAGACATTGCTGTACGCTTTTCCTTCACTGCCTCTGATCCCGGCGGTGATAAAGGAATTCTACAGGACCAACACCAGGATGATCCTGATAGCGCCGGAGTGGCCACGCCAGTGGTGGTACCCGGATTTCCTCCAGCTGTCAGAGGTTCCTCACCGGAGGCTGCCCTGCCGCCCAGACTTGCTGACCAAGGACGAGGGGAGGGTGTTTCACTCCAATATCCCTTCCCTTCGATTGATGGCATGACTCCTGAGGTCATCCAGTATGGCCACCTAGACCTCTCGGCTGACTGTATGGACATCCTGAGAGAAGCGAAGAGGCCCTCCACCAGAAAGTCCTATGCTTTCAAGTGGAAGAGATTTTACATTTGGTGTATGGACAATGCTCTTGATCCGATTCAAGGTCAGGAGCAGGTGATTCGCCCATACTTATTGCATTTGGCAAGATCAGGCCTCAAGTACCCCTCCATCAGAAGTCTCCTTCTCAGACCTCATTTTTCCTCATGCCTGTGGTCAAAGATTTCTTAGAGGGGCTTAAGAAAGTGTTTCCACCAGTGAGGTCCCCCCTATCCTCCCTGGGAGCTTAACATCGTACTTACCAAGTTGATGGGTGCTCCTTTCGAGCCTATTCATAAGGCTTCTTTGCAGCACTTGACCTGGAAAGCTGCCTTTTTGGTAGCTATCACCTCAGCCCGCAGGGTGAGCGAGATCCAGGCCCTGTGTTGCAAGGAACCTTACACAGGGTTTCAAGCCAATAGGGTGGTGCTGAGAACACATCCAGGCTTCCTGCCCAAGGTGGTCTCGGATTTCCATGTCAATCAGACCATCACTCTGCCTACTTTCTTCCCTCAACCAACTACTCATCCGGAGAGGTCTTTACACTCTCTGGATCTCCGGAGGGTTTTGAAATTTTACCTGGCTAAAACTCTTAGGAAGTCTGACCAGCTCTTTGGTAATTATGGTACAACTCATACCGGTCTGTCATCTTCAAAAAGGTCTATCTCGAGATTGATTGTCTCCTGTATAGCTCTGTCTTACCAATTAGCTAACAAAGCTTTACAAGGCAAACCTCGTGCACATTCTACTAGAGGGAAAGCTTCTACAACAGCTCTCCTTCGCAACATTCCAATATCTGAGATTTGTAAGGCGGCTACATGGCTTTCAGTACATACTGTTACCCGCCATTACTGCCTAGATTCAGATGCACAGGCCGATACCCAAGTGGGACAGGCTTCTTTAACCATATCAGTGCTAAGGAAATTCGTCCATGGTGCTGTACTTTTTAAAATCCCATTGTTCATGACGAGCTCAGCCGTCATGAGCACACGACCAGTGTACTGCATGACGAGCTGAGCTCGTCATGAGCAGCAAAGGGGTTAAGGAATTTGTTTGCATAACTGCACTATAAATGTGATGTTGATTCATTTTTTTTGCTGTATACTTGATTGCTCGTCCGTGAGACTTTGGGTATGGGCTTGCTAATCTATTCAAAGATTATGACTATTGATTAGTATCCCCTGGATGAGAAGGATTAGTTACATCCTGGGGTATACTCATCAGAGTCATAAGCAGCCCACCCTCCTCCCCGGACGAGCATTACTGCAAAGTTATGGTATGTTACTTACGGATTTACTCAGGTGTTTATGCACCTCCAAAAAGAACTGACCTAACTGCCACCTGTGGTGCATCATGGGAGCAGGGGGTCGCCTACAGGTCTCAAAGGCACGGTACCCCTACTCTAATGCCTTAAAGGCAAGGTGTCAGATTTCTTTGTTTATACTCTGCTGCAGGCTACTGGCAAATGCCTGCAATTACAGGTTTTTCTATGGCAATAAAGCATTGTTGTATGACAAATGTTTACTGCTCTCTTTCTTCCTTAGGGGTTGGGAGAGTATAGGTGCTACTATGCAAACCTATGTAATTTGAGCATCTTTGCCATTTTGGAAATATTTTAGGCTGCATGTATGTGTTTTCACATATGCATATATATGTTTATATATGTATTTTCTAAATGCTCCAGGATCCCGCACATGGGCGGGGATTATTCATAGATTATGACTTTGATGAGTATACCCCTGGATGAGAACTAGGATTACAGGTAGGTAACTAATCCTTAACCTCTCTCCTCCAGCAAAGAAGTCCGTTCTCTGGTGGCTGCATTCACATAACCTTCTGGTGGGAGTCCCTTTTCACCAACCTCTGCCAGAACAATCCCTGATTACGAATGTGTCACTTTAGGGCTGGGGAGCGCATCTGGGTCATCTGCAGACTCAGGGCAGATGGACCAACAGAGAACAGACGTATCACATCAATATGCTAGAACTGCAGGCGGTTCATTTAGCCCTCAAGGCTTTTCAACCGTCAATTCAGTCCGGATTGAGCCTAGTACAAATGGACAATACAAACACCATGTATTACTTGGAACAAACAAGGTGGAACACGCTCACGCCCTCTGTCTCTCGAATCCCAGGAGATCTGGCACTGGCTGCTAGCCAGGAACCTATCGATCACGGCAGTCTATCTGCCAGGAGAGCAGAACGTGCGAGCAGACGCCCTCAGTTGTCACTTCCGAGAGCAAGAAGACTGGGTGCTCAACGACGACGTGTTGGCAGTCAAGTTTCATCAATGGGGTCATCCTTTCATCGACCTATTTGCAGACAACCAAAACAGAAAATGCCACGCCTTCGCATCCAGGTTTTACTGACCAGGAATGAAGGGTAATGCTCTTTTGATAGATTGGTCAGGGACATTACCATACGTCTTTCCACCCCTCCCTCTCATTCCGAAGGTGGTGGCCAAACTTCTGCAAACCAGAATGAAGATGATACTCATAGCACTGAACTGGCCTCGCCAATGGTGGTATCCGGACCTGGTGCAACTCTCGGTTCGCCCGCATCGTAGACTTCTGTGCAGGCCTGACCTTCTCACCAAAATGGGAGGGAAGATTCTGCACCCTAGCCTTCCCTCGCTCAGCTTCATAGCATGGCTCCTGAAGTCCTGCAGTACGGACATTTGAACCTCCCTCAGGACTGCATGGACATTTTAAGGGAGTCAAAGAGACCTTCCACAAGAACCTCATACTCTCTTAAGTGGAAAAGGTTTTACTTGTGGTGTATCCGTAATGGTTGGAGTCCAATTAACTGGCAAGAGGAGGTAATCTTGCCGTATTTGCTCTACTTGGCCTAATCTGTTTGAAATATTCTTCCATTAAAGTGCATTTAGCGGCTATCACAGCATATCGTAAATCACCTAACCAGCCTTCTTTCTTTCAGCTTCAGGTGGTCAAGGACTTCCTGCAGGGGTTCAAAAAGGTTTATACCCCTGTTCGACCTCCTTCTCGTCCTTGGGAGTTGAATTTAGTGTTGTCTAAATTGATGGGACCTCCATTTGAACCCACTCATTAGGCTACATTACACCTTTCTTGCAACGTAGCCTTTCTAGTAGCATTTACATTAGCACTCAGAGTGAGTGAGATACAATCACTCTGTTCCAAAGAACCCTATACGGTTTTCCACCATAACATGGTGGTTATGCAAACTCACCCTTCCATCCTACCTAAGGTTGTGTTGGAGTTCCATGTTAATCATTCGATTTCTCTACCCTCTTTGTTTCCCAATCCTACCACACCAGCGGAAAGGTCTCTTCCTTCGCTAGACCTCAAGAGTGTTCTCAAATTTTATTTGTATGCATCGAAATCCATTAGAAAAGCTGATTAATTGTTTGTAAACTATGGCTCTGTTAGAACAGGCTTCGCAGCTTCTAAAAGATCCATTTCAAGATGGATAGTATCTTGCATAAAGTTGGCATACCAAATAGCAAATAAGCCTCTGTTTGCCTCCCCTAAAGCTCACTCTACTAGGGGCAAGGCTGTTACGATTGCATTCTTACACAATGTACTGTTTGAATTGACAGTTTTCTCCTACAAGACAATACATAGAACTACGTGTGTAATTTTGAGAACAGGCGAAGGTTTGAAATCTTGAGTTTTTAATTTGCTGGGTACAGCGGTGTGTATCATTAGAACATGTCTTTCCCATTGTGCTTCTTTTACATGTGAGGAATTAGCAGCCATTGGGCTGCAATTGCCGATCCACGGCAAGCTTGAAATCATCCAGCACTGTGTAGTGCAATTTGAACATTGCAGGATATAACCTGCCTATTCTGCGCCATTCACGATTTAGGTGAGTGGGGCGCCATCCTCGCATGTTTCAATCACAGAGATAGACATGGACAGGGTGCACATCGGCAATCTCAGTTACATAAGATTTGAAAATGTGACAGAATGCTTTCAAGGGGCGGCGTCTCTCTGCCAGAGGGTCGCCTATGCCGATACACGGCAAGATCAAAGTATAGCTATATATGATATTGATACAGATGAAAAATGCTTAAGTGTGCGTAAAAACACATTCAAAGATGGCGCTTAATGTTGTGCATAGTAAAGTCCCTTGTCTGTTGCTATCACGCTGTTTGAATGCTTTAAAAATGGCGCCATGCATCGCGTTCTTTTATGACACTGAGGAAGGGACGCTTCCCGAAACGCGTTTGTCTTAAATAAAGTTTGTTAAAAACTGCCAGAACCCGTGAGTGCTGCCGCTTTTCTTCTACCTGGATGAATTTTGAGGAAAGCTGTGGAGCAGTTATTTTACCGCGGTACACCACTGCGTGGTAGCACCCGCCAGCAGAGTGACTCATGTTATTGGTGGACTTTGGAGCAGTTTTTATATATATAGATATATAGATATATAGCTACATATATGTTTTTCACATATATTTGATGTGTTTCCGGGGTCAAGGACATAGGCAGAATATTCATGTGCTTGTGACTTTGATGAGGACACCCCTGGAAGAGAACTAGGATTACAGGTAAGTAACTTATCCTTCTGTGCTCTCCCTCCGAATTCCTGGTACCTGGACAATACTCTGAAATCCGCTGTTTCTATTCCACCTCCCCTATGCTACTACATCTGGCTGCTTTTGGTCTCAGTCTCCTGTGATGCCTCCTTCTGCTCTTCCTCCACTATGGCTTCTGGCTGTTTAAGGAGTGACACCAGTGATTCCCATGTCCTGGCTGCTACTAATGATTTCTCACTGCCGGTTCTTCTGGCCTCCCATAGCCTTACCGCCCGTCATAGCCTGCCCATCGTATGAACTCCCTCTTCCAGATATCTGTTGGGACCTCTTCGTGCCTTCCAGTGGCTGGTGATGTTCCTTTTTGCCAGTATAAGACCAAAGTCCTGAAATGTACTTGTTACTTTATTCTTAGAGGTGTGAGGTAACCTGTGTAAAAGGCAGTATCCCGGTGCTGTGATAACTTCTTTCTCTGTTACCTCTGACAGTATTGCGGTCACGTCCCTCCAGAAGCTCCAAATTTCCGGACAGCTCCTGAACATATGGAGAAACTCTGCGCCCCCCTCTCCGCAGAGGGGACATACCGCTGCTCTTGTCTTAAAGTATCTGTTAATGCGCCCCATGGTGAGGTATACCCTGTGAAAGACGTAGAAATTAACTTATTGAAGTCTAGTGTTTCTAGGGATCTTGCTGGCGCATTCTACCAATTCCACCTATGCTTTCCCGTCTATGGGTTCCCCCTGGTCTTCTTCTCATCGCTGTTATAGATCATTAAGGGCAGGGAGTCCCGCCCGACTGAGTGGCCTGTATAGACAAGTAACCACTTTAAATGTCCCCGCTGCATATAATACATACTGGCACCCCTCTGATAGAGGCGGTTTGGATAGTCCTCCCTCACCATTGTTTACGTATTGCCACTGTGAGGGCAGTGTGTAATAGAAAGTCTCCCCTCTGCACCTCATATCTCTCTCTGAAGTCATTGAAGGGCAGCAGGGCTCCTTCCTCAAATAGCATTCTAACTGTGGTTACCCCTGCCGCCATCCAAGTCTGCAGGCTTATCCAGTACCATGAACACACCTAATAGGATATCTGGAGCATAGGAGTGCTTGATTTTGTACCTCTGGAAGCTTCTAGCCCAGCATTTGCGAGCCACTCATAATTCTGTAGTGGATTCTCTTTCACTGATGGGAAGTCATAACATCACCTGTGAGAGGAGATTCAGACTTAGACTTCCGTCCCCCTCTTGTGTGGTCTTCTTTATCTGACCCGCAATCCATTTTGTGAGCCATTGCAACTGCGCTGCTATGTAGTAGTACTCAAAGTCTGGCGCTGCTAAACGCCCCTATGTCTTTAGTCTCATTAGTGTCGCCAGGCCACTTTGCGCCTCCCCGTTCCCAAAAGAAACAACGTCACCATGGTCCAGAAATGCCGGAACATCTCCGCCGGGATCCAAATTGGCAGTACCCCGAAGAAATATAAGAGCCTTGCGAGCGTCACCATCTTCGGCTGCAATATCCTGCCTGTCACTGATAAGGGAAGAGTCCCCCAAAAATTCAAGCTGGCCTTCACCCCCCTAAGAGCTTTTCCTACGTTTCCTTCAAAGAGGTCCGTCCGGTCGTGGTAGATTTGGACCCCCAAGTATGGGAGGCATCTGCTTTTCCATGCTACACCATCTACCGTCTGTGGCTTTTCCCGTCCTTGCACAGTGGAGAACAAGTGTGACTTCCTCTAGCTTACCCTAAGGCCTGCCACCCTCTCTAGCGCCAGTAACAATTCCCTGGCCCCATCAAGATCTTTCCTCATGTTCCGGAAGAACAGCAACAAATCATCTGCATTCAGCGCTATAGGATGGGTTCGTCCTAATACCTCCAGTCCTTAATACAAGTTTCCTGTTCTAGCAGCCAGTAGCTCCATAGCCAGGGCAAACAGAAGGTGGGACAAAGGACACCCCTGACGTGTTCCCTTTTCCACTCCGTAACTATCCAATATGAGCCTGTCGGCCCTAACTCTGGCCTTACTATCAGTATATAGCAAGTCCGTCCATGACACGAAGCCGGGTCCCAATCCGCATGCACGCATCAACCGGAACAAGTACGGCCATTCTAGGCTGTTGAATACCTTCTCTATATCCACTGCAAAGATGGCAGCTTCCTTCCTGCAGCAGGTATCCGCTTCTAGCACTTGCTGCCGTCTTTGCGCGTTCATCACTGTGTTCCAAGTTGGTATGATCCTGGTGTATCAGGTCCGACATATGTGGTAGCAGTCCCGTAGCCAGCACCTTGCTCAGAATTTTGTAATCAAGGTTGGACATAGATAGGGGTCTGTACACTGTTTTGCCAGATGCCTGCTTCCCTGGTTTTAGCAACAGAACAATCAGAGCCTCTCTGTGGACCCCTGCAGCTTCCCCGCTTGTTTTGTTTGGTCATGCATCTCTACTAAGTAGGGTCCCAAAAGGTCCATATATGTGGCGTAAAATCCGACGGGGAACCCATCCGTCCCAGGAGTTTTATTTCCAGCCATAGCCTTAATTGCGCTTTTCACCTTGCACAGCTCTATCTACCTCCGTAAGGCCTCTGCTTCTTCCTCTTGAATTGTCGGCAGCTCGACAACTCACATAAAGTTGTCTAGCTTTGTAGCAGACACTCTAACTTTCATATAAGTCGTGTAATATTCATGGAATATTGTGTTAACGTCTTGCTGACAGTACTGAACCTCCCCATGCACGTCCCTCAATTCTAGAATAACTGACCCCCTTTCGAAGCAGCGCAACCTCTCTACATGTTCCGCTACAGTTTCTTTGGCTGTCAGCAGCTTGTCTACATTCTCTGGCCTTTCCCTCTCAATGTTTTGCAGGCACTGCTCTGCTAATAGAGTATCCATCATGAGGGTCCTCCATACTCCCACCGTTTCGGAGATGCACCTTCCCCTGAGCACTACGTTAATGGCCTCCCACTCTGCTATAGTGCTTGAAGCAGTTACAGCATTTTTGTCAAAGTATTGCCCGATGGCTGTGCATATTGTTGTTTGATACCCTTGATCCTCTAATGCCTCTGGTCTGAGCCGCCATGTGGGAATGCTCAGCCTGATCCTGGCCCAGCCGAGCCCAAACAAAAGTGGATTGGGGTCCGAGATCGTCCGTGCCCCCTGTAGTGTAGTTCCTATATTCCCAGTAGGCTCTGCGCATTGGAATAATATATCCTATACATTAGACGTAGTACTGAGGTCAAATAGGTCTCTATCGAATATACTAAACTTAATTGTGTGTGTGCCAGCTAAAGCAGAGGTCACTAGAAATTCGAATACACAAGAAGGGATTTGTTTCTGACAACCGCATAAACATGACAACTTTGTTTCCCAAGAATAAGAATATATCTTTCAGAGTTGCGGAAACAATAGATAAGTATTTCACTCAGTCAATCGTGCATGCTTCGTTTCTACAGAGTTGCAGAGAAATAGTGAGAAGGGCGTTTTTAATAAAAGGGTTTATTGAACAGTCTTCTTTCTCATGCAAGAGAGGTGAACTGCTGCAATCGATATGCAGACTGCAAAGAATAATGCGTACAGCGTAAACAGTAATATGAAATAATACTGCAAGAGCATTGTATGGTTTCTAAGCTATATAAAAATACATACATCAATAATATTGACTAAAATACTCAACTGGTGCTTCTAAAATGCGCCTAACCCAATGTACCTAACCTAAGTCTAGTACGCAGAAAGAAGGAAGTATTGTGTAGCATAGGTTTAGTTTTTTGCCAAGAATCTACCAAAGGTTTCTCTAGGTTCTATTCAGCTCCATACCTTGGTTAAAATGAATTAATTCTGGTATCTCTGTCTCGGGACTCGATTTCCCAACACCCCGCAAGGGGAGCCGGAAACACTGGAGCTGGATTCTCGGCAGGAGAAAGGCAGCTTCCTGATCAGTGCGTCAGCTGGAGAGTCGGCTTTCTTCTGCACTTGCTGAAGCGAGCTGCGTCGGGCAAGTAGATCTTCGAACTGCTCCGAACCACCATATCTTGCTAGAGCAAGTGTAGGTATATTTATACCTTGAAGGTGTTTAGGAATGCCATAGTTTGACGTAATGTCGGGCATATGAATGTCATAATGAACCACAGGGGAATAGTTGTTCATTGTAAAGTAACTGTGTTCTTGGAGAAATCAATATTCAAGCAAAGGGAAGTTCCCTAACTGCTTAAGCCGGTTTTCCAAGAAATCCTGACATTTGGTGAACGGATGGAAGTAGCCATGCCTATATTTGGGAAGCATGGGCCTTGCCTAAATAAGGGCTTGATTTCTATGCCTATATAAGCGCAATATGAATTGTACCTATATAAGGTAATGAATCGGGAAAATTCACTCGGAGCTTAAAACACCCCACAACACCCACTCCACTTTCGTATGTAAGACATTACTAAGTTCTAAACACATAAAAACATATTTAAACATGATGTGTTAAAAACCCACCCAAAATTCATAAAAAATGCATTGGTACTGGTTGTACACGAAAAGCAGTTGTGCTGTACGCATTTAAAGCAATGTTTCATTCAAAGCATATAGATTACATTTAAAAATGCTATCCGAATGAATCATGAAAAATAGATTTATGAAATGGCTCTTAATTACAGAAGAAAAAGTCGAGACCATTTCATGGCAGATTATATAAACTGGTTGATTGTGGACAAGGTCAAATATTGTCTCTTTGAAGTTTTCAACGAATTCTAGTTCTCTATGAATACTTCTACTGTAAGCAGATTACTTTGTGCCAAAAAAGGAAAAAAAAACAAATTTGGAAAAACAAAAGTTTGATCATTGAAAAAAGAGATTTCCAAATTTAGAAACTTTCCCCTAGATTCATCAAAGTCCTGTTTTGCGAGTCTGTAATAGCGATTATTAAGGAATCGCTATTACAGACTCGCAAAACGGGATTCATGTACACATCGCAATTTATTTTGCGATTCCTACAGCTTCCTTATTTGCGATTAGCTAATTGCTAATCGCAAATAAGGAATAACTCCCCATTCATTCCTATGGAATGGGAAGACATATCAATGTGCGAATCGCTATTAGCTGGTGTTACGCACACACATGTCCCAATGACATGTGTGTGTGTAACATAGAACTTAGAAAAATGCACTTAAGTGCATTTTTCTAAGTTTCTGCTATTTACCACGAGGTTTTACTTCGCGGTAAATAGCGGCCCAAAATTGCAAATTCACAATTTTTAAATGTTTCATGAATTGCATTTAAGGAATCTCAAATAGAGATTCCTTAAATGCAATTCCTCGCAAAATTGCGAATTCTATAATAGCGATTTTTGCATTTGGGATGATGAATCCCAAATGCAAAAATTGCACTCGCAAAGGGCCAGATTCTCAGAATCTGGCCCTTTGCGAGTCGATTTTAAGTTGATGAATCTGGCCGATAGTTTTTAAAAAATGAAGGTCGAATTCAGAGTCTCTCAGAACACTTTGTGCCAAATTAAAAGTCCCTGTCATTGTTTGGAGAAAACATTAAATCTTCTAAGTCTGTAAAGAATTTGTCTACCATTGTAGGTGAAAGTTGGATTACCTCTTTAAGAAGATTAATCGCACATAGATGTGAATCATTGCCGTCAGCGCTGGTAGCATTAGCAATGTTCGAATTGGAAGTTACCCGTGTGCCGCTTTCCTCTCGTACCTCACAGTCAGCATTTTGCATCTTTGAGATCTCAAGGCATGCCGTCAGCAGAATTGGTAGCCGCTGGGGACAACACAGTGCTGAGCCGTCACTGGTCCAAGCAAAGTATCAACATCCGTTGGCATGACTGATGGGAGTGTCAGACATGTGTCTAGCACGCATTCTTCTCCGCACAGCATGGAGTCGTAGAACGAGTAAGATGCAATCTTGCCAGATTGGTCTGAATGACATAAACCGTGTGGTATTCAATTCTCTTAAACAAGCTAATCGCAAAATTTATACTATGCGTCCACGACACTTTATCGCCACTAGATTATGCTCCACGGTGAACTGGGTATTGCTGGTGACTTGGCTTGCCATATCGAAGCAGTAGGAGCAAAAATAGTATCCCTGCAGCGAGTCCCAAAATGAGAGGCAGTCCGCCAAACACAGAGTGCACGAAGTTTGGAAATATGCCTAGGACTGCTTCAAAAGGTGCTAACAGTCCCTAAAAAAACTGCCTTAAATACATGTACAATATCGCTTGTATCAGACATGTTTACGATACGACTTAAGATTTCTGAGAAATGTACAGGGCAGTTTGTAGTTAATAGGGTGTGTATCTCTGCAGAAATCCTTGCGACTTGCAGATCATAGGTCTCTTTGGCCGAGGTCAATGGCACAGTTCTCTGTAAAAGAATGGTTTTCATTCTGCTTAAAGTATCAATTCGTATAGAAGAGATGTTCAGTGAAGGCCATGTCTTGGTTTTTAGAAACAATACTTGCAAACAGCAAGTGACCCTGGCTGACACAGTTACGAGATAGGCTAAACTTGGCAACATGCCACAGCAGCTGTGATCATTCAACATAATGTAACTTTCATTAGAAAGTTGCCTAAAAACTGGATCAATCACTGCAGCTGGTGAACCTTGCAGGTGGCAGGATAAATTGTTGGAGGAACCATCACAGGCCCCGTATAAATTAATACCCTGACAAAGGAGAGAACCGCTTAGTGCGTTTTCACAATTTTTACCACTAAGAAACACTTCTTTCACCCCACTCCAACATTTGTGTGATTGTTCCGTGTATTATCCATTCAATGGCTGGTTTTTCATCGACAGTAAACGGTAATCTTACCAGTTTTTCAGTGATCAGCACCGTATAGTCTGCTCCTCTCTGTGCCAGTTTGATCTGTTTATCAGTGAGATTGAATTCTGAAAACAGTGACGTAGTGTTGATTAAACGCCTAGGCATTTAGCCTGAACGAAGGTTTTGTAACATCCAGCCTAATAGCATTATAGAACGTAATTGTGACTGACCATGTTGCAAAATGACCAAGTCCTGTTCCATTAGGTCTATGGCAGAGGACACTATGCTGTCCAAAGCATATATCCTGGACGACAGAGTCAATAACCCATTGTCAACTACAGAGAGAGCTTTCTCTAAATTAATACGATCGATTTCTAATTTTTGTTCTGCAGCCTCTGCTTGCGTTATCTTCCATGCTTCATTATAAGCAGCATAGATACCGGCGTATATAAAACGTTTAGTAGGTCCTTTTAAGAAGTCCCTCAGATCAGCGCCATCTTTAAGTGTTGTTTTACTTCCTTTTATTGTAGACTTGTGTAGCCATTCAAGGCTATCCTACACTGTATGTTGTTACTATTCCTGGATGCTGTCTCTGAACATATCTTGGATCTGGCCTAGTGAATGTGAACACTTGTGTTTTATTCAGGACTCTATCTTGACAGTTGTTTGTGTCTCTGGGCCAGATTAACCATTTTTTCCAAACTGGATCTGTTCTGTTGTGAAGCAAAATAGTATGTACGTCGACCTCCCCCTCTGAAGTGTTATTGATATCAGATGTAGGTGTAGGTATGGACAGTTTGTTTAACTCCTTGATCTTGGCTAACCCAAGACAAGATGTCTGTTGGACAGTGTCATTTAAAAACATGATTTGCTCTGCTCAATGTTGTCTTTCCAAAAGTCGAAACCTAACGAAAAAAGTTGAGCAATAAAGGCAACAGAATAAATTTACTTGGTATTTGTCAACATACTTTTCAGTCCTGTCCTATTAACATGGTTAAAGTAAAATGATTCTGGATTTGAAACATTAAAACCTGAAAAGTATGGAAATGTGCCCTAAAATGTTTTTGAGCTACCCTTTGGTGACTTAGGACAATGTTCCTATTGTTTATATTTAAGTACATTTCTAGGATTTGCAGATCTGTGCAAGAAATGATGACCCTAGTGATTATAACAATACATTTGTTCTTAATCTGATGAACCTTCTAAGTATTTATGATTTGTAAATATAGCAGACATTTGTTATGTTATGTTATGTTATGGTATTTGTATTTTTATAGCGCGCAGCTGCCCCAGCAAAGGGGCGTCCTGGCGCTTTGACAGACGCTATAACATAACACACAATAAAAAAAAAGAAATTAACTAGATACTGGAAACAGGAAAGTTTTAATCGCCTGCCTGAAGGCGAGCAAATCTTCAAGAGCTCGGATGTGTACCGGGAGCGAATTCCATAAACCTGCCGCTAGCACCCTAAAGGAGCGGCCACCCATTCTGCTCAGCTTAAAGCGTGGACAGACAGCCAAATGAAGCCCCTCCGATCTCAAGGATCTCGAAGGCGTATAGGGCGTGAGTAGATTAGCAAGTGCCGGCGGCGAAGAAGATTTCAAGATTTTAAAGGCCAGACACAGCGCCTTGAACTTAATTCGCTGTCTGACCGGGAGCCAATGCAAGGCCGTGATGGTACCAGACACTGAACAATGTCTGGGGAGGCCCACAATGGCTCGTGCCGCGGCATTTTGTACTCTTTGGAGCCTAGAGGCCTCCGCTTGATTCACCCCTAACAACAATGAGCTGCCGTAGTCCAACCGAGATAGTATTGAGGCCTGGACCACAAGCTGTCTGGTAGGGGGATCAAAGTACTTTAAGACCGGCCTAGTACCCCTCAAGATTCCATAGCACGTGGCAGCCACCTTCTTGGTGTGGTCCCTGAAGGTGAGCGCAGAGTCCACCCAGATTCCTAAATTTCTCACTCCAGCAGCTGGAATAGGAGTGACACCAAGCTCAGATGGCCACCACTGGTTACCCCATAGCTCAGCGTGCTTCCCTAGTACCAACACCTCCGTTTTGGTGGCATTCAACTGAAGGCAGTTGGTGCGAAGCCAGCTTGCTACTGCCAAGAGACCCGCACGAATCTGGGGGCCTCCACCTCAGGGTCTCCACTAAGTGTCACCGCTAGCTGTGTGTCGTCCGCGTATGAGGCCATCGTGAGACCCCACTGTTTGACGACACCAGCCAACGGTTTCACATAGAGGTTGAACATTGTAGGGCTCAACGAAGATCCCTGTGGTACCCCCAGCTCCAGGGGATAGGTGGCAGATTGGCCAGGTGGTATAGCCACTTTAAAGGAACGGTCTGCCAGAAAAGACCGGAACCACTGGAGAGCGACGTCCGTCACTCCCGCCTCCTGTAGGCGTTGGATCAATATATGGTGGGACACAGTATCGAAGGCAGCGCTTAGATCTAATAATATAAGTGCTGCAGTATGACCTGAGTCAAGTACCTGGCGAAGATGTTCAGTGATGTAAAGTAATGCCGTCTCGGTACTGTGTCCCGACCGGAAGCCGTTCTGACTGGGGTCCAAAATCTGGTTGCGAACCAGATGCTCAGACAGAACAGAGTTGACATGGGCTTCTGTTACTTTGGCGATCCAAGGCAACAGGGAGATAGGTCGATAGTTTTCTGGCAACCGGGGGTCAGAGTTGGCTTTTTTTAATATAGGAGTGACCACTGCCTGTTTCCATGCCGTGGGTACCGTTCCACAAGACAGTGAAATATTGATGAGATTCAATATGGGGTCACGGCACAGCGGGGAAAGTGTGTTAATGAAGGCTGGCTTTAACGGGTCCGCAGGAGAGCCTGACTTGACCCTAAGGCTGAACCTGTCAAAGGCCTCAGTCGACAGTTCAGGTAAAATGGCCAGGGGCTCATAGTCCGTCGTGACAGGGACAGTAGCCTCTCGATCCTTTCTAAGTCTGACTTCATATTATTAACAGTCTCAAAGTCTCAATCATCAGAAAAGGTACTGGATGAAACAAAGTCATTCAAGGAAATCTTGAACTGGTGTGGAATCTTCAACAGCTCTGCCGGACCGAAAATGTCATAATCAGTTCTGTCCCAAGCTATACCATCAAGTATAGGAACGGCTGTGATGTTCACTGATGACGAGTCTCTTTGTTCACGAACGGATGATTTGTGTGGCTTGAGGAGTAAATTGATGTTCTTACTTGCTGTGTCCTTTTTAACATATCTTCCATTTATCAGCATTCCCAAAGTTATTACAAGAGTCAACCAAAGTAGAAGAAAAAGTACACCCAACACAATGCGAAGTTCAATCCATTGTGAAACCAGATAAGTCTTTTTCAAGTGATGAAAAAGGTTGGTTGCTTGTTCTTTCAAAGTTGTTTTTACTGGCGTCGTCTCCGGTTCGCTGGGATCCTCGGAAAACATATCAAAGTTAATGAAATAGCCAGAGGCAGTTCTGTCAATTGTAGGGATTGCATCAGCATTCGTTGAAATCACTGGAACCACTTGATCTCTTGTTACATTTGTATAGTCAGATGCTATTTCATTGTAGACAGGTATATCTTGACAAACTGTTATTTGGGTCTCAAGAGGTACAAGTTCCATGGCTTTGTTGCATAGTCCTTCTTTTCGCACTTCAGATTCTTCAAAAGTTATGAGTTTCTCAGTTTGAACCTCTTGGATAGTAGCCAGATTAGGGCGTCTACTACATCTTTGGAGTCCACTTGGCCTACTGCTTATATTCGGCCACATGATGTGGTTTGACCGGGTCGATGGACACAAACCTGTTCTCCTTTTTACCAGCAAGGTGCAGCAGTCATACTGTTTTTGATCCGTGGATTGCTAGGACAGGTAGGGGTTGTCTGTAAGAAGGCCCAAATTCCTTCTTGTCCGCAATCTTTTCTCTGACTAGATCCCCAATTTTTGGAATCCAGACATGTCTTGTTGGGACAGTTGGTTTTTCTTCAGTGGTCGTTGGCTTCAGGAACACGTTCCTTTGTTTCGTTCTTATTTCATTTAAGTCCTGCAAAACAGCCAAACGGTCTTTGATATCAAAGGGTTTTTGTTCTACCACTGAAGTCTGACAATCGAGATCCGAAATAGAAATAATCATTCTTGTTCCAAAAAAGATTTCATATGGAGTGATACCCCCTAGAGAACTTCTTGGCAGATTGTTAAGAATACTTTGGACAATTATTAGATGTTTGACCCACCCATCACCCGAGCCTAATACCCTAGCTGTTATAGATTGCTTTATGTCCCTTTTTTTCTCTCCACTACCAAATTTTCCTCAGGATGGAATGGACTAGAGTACTGCAATGCAACGCCCAATTTGGCCATGGCCTCGTTGTATGCTCGAGAGCTAAACTCTGGCCCCTGGTCAGAATGTAGCGTGCCAACTGCGTATGTGCTGATAAAGACTTGCAAATCTTATATAACAGTTCGAGCGTCAGCTGAGCGCTTAGGCCACATCCAAATGAATCTTGAACACAAATTCACTGCGACCATGATATATTTATAGTTATCATCCCTCTGTAAGGGACCGCAGTGATCCAGGTAAACGCAAGCTAATGGTTTGTCTGAAATTAATAGGGGCTTCTGCGCAGGACGTTTCTCTGTAGACACTTTCATCTTTTGGCAGATTTCACATTCCAAAACATAGTTTCTGGTCTGTTTCCTCATGCGCGGCCACCAGTATCTCTGTTTTAATTACAACACTGTAGCGGAAACACCTGCGTGTGCAGAGGCAAGCCCTTCATGTGCTGCTAAAATTAGTCCTAATCTATGTTCCATGTTTGGAATTACTCTATCCCCCACTCCAGGGATTTGAGCAAACGGAACATTATTCGCATCAGTTATGCATGAGTATTTGAGTAGAAAGCCTTTTGGTAATGCTTTAACACTGTCTTTGCTTGAAGCATTGACAGCTAGCATTATTTTGCCATCTATTTTCGTTTTTGAACGAGTGATTGCAGCTACGGAAGCCGTTTGCACAGCTGCCTTCGCGACTTCATCAGCCAATGAATTCCCTGCAACGTGAACGCCATCACATTGATGACTCAGTGTATGTATCACGTGAGCCTTTTGTAGTTCTTGCTGTAACTGAACTGCTTGTTCCCAAAGCAATTTTGCTTGATTGTGCCACCTTTTGCATCTTTGTAACCGTTTTGAATCCAGTTTTGCAAGTATTCATTGTAATAGTGAACACAATAATACGAATGGCACACACTATGAGTGTGGGGAATTCGCAATCAGTATTTTCAAGCGCCATCTTGAATGCTTGTAGTTCAGCTCGCTGAGCTGTACAATCTCCTAGAGATTGTGTTTAAGTGACCATAGGTCGGAATTTGCCATCTCGCCAGCGACCTTTAACGATCACGCATGCAGCACTATAAGCTTGTTTACCCCCTGTAGCGGGTTGGGCTGATCCGGCAGTATAAATTATACATTCCTACTGCTCCAGTGGCAGAATTTCTGTAGGCAGAGGACATTCTTGTTCATATTGTAGAAATGCTTGTGTCTTCAAATAAGGATCAAAAACATATTCAACGTCTTTTGCAGCAAGAGAATTAACCCATTGTTTCCATCTTGGATCTAAAGCTTTAGCATTCGGAATGCTCGCTTTCGTCACTGCCTCTAAGGCAGGTACAGGAGTAACTACCATTATGCGCTTACTCTGTGCGAGGGCTCTCTCTTTTGCTACTGCAGTTTGAACCACTGTCAGAATTTTTTCTGTTGAAGTGAATTTAATTTCTGCTTGTGTGTACAAATGTGATTTGTAAGCTATTGGTACTTTTTCACCTTCGTTAAAGATAAAGTATGTGAATCCGCATTGTCCTGGAATGATTCGGATCACCAAGTTGCGTACGTTTACGCGTGTTTGTAAATGTTTTGTTGCTAACATGTCTGTTTGCAATGAACGCAAAATTTCCGTTTGTTTTTGAGTCCAATTAACTGTTTTGAAATCAGGTTTGATTAATTTGTAGAGAGGTTTAACCGTTTCTGCATAGTTTAGAATGTAAGTTCTTCCAAAATTCAGGAAACCTAGAATTGATTGTAAATTTTTCAGCGTTTCAGGAAGTTGGAGCAGCGCACATTTCTCAAGAAAGTTTGCTGCCAGGCTTTTTCCTTCACTTGATAACTCGTATACTAGAAAAAGGGCGTTGAGGTGGGCAATTCTTGATTTCTTCAGAGGCAAAGCCCAATATTATGGTGTTCACCCTGTTCAAGTGCCTATCCAAGTAATCGTCTGTTAAATAGATGTCATCGACATATGATAATGCTTCATCATCATAGTTTTGTAGTAACTCTGTTACTCTGGCTGAAAATAACCCAGGACTATTCTTGAATCCCTGAGAGAGACGACAGAAGTGACGCTGTGTCCCCATAATTGAGAACGCAGTCAAGTACCTACTTACTGGTGCAATGTTTTTATAGAAGAAACCGTTAGAAATATCTAATGTATTTTTATATTTTTTACGCACAATGTTATTCATTAATGCTGCACTGCGTGCATTTTGTACTGCAAGAGTTCTGCAACAAGAGCTTAAATGTCTGTAATCCAATATTAGACGATATGTATTGTCTGGTTTGGAGACAGGAAACAAAGGATTGTTCATGGACGAGGTGCATGTTCCAATCACCCCTTGGTATTCAAGTTGATCTAATATCTCCCTGACCTGTTTTTTAGCTTCTTGCTTAACTGGGTACTGCCTTTGTGCAGTTGGTTGATTTTTTTTACTGGATTTTATGGTGAGGAGAATCCTCATCCCATCCGACACGATTTTTATATAATGCAGGAGCCTGGGCTACTGCCCATTTCCTGGCATAGGTATTTTTTAAATGAATTGGAATGTGGTTGGAGAAAGCTGGCATAATGATTTCTTCGCCATGTGGGCATTCCCTGACAAATTCATTTGGCTAGTCTTGTTCAGCTAGAAGAATGTCATAACCCTGAGAGAGCCTCTCCCAAAAGAGTGTTCTTATTTTTGTAGTTATGTCCCCCTCCATCCGGAGTGTTACTTCATATAACTTATGTGGGACACTAACCCTGGTATCTGCTGTTTCAACTTGGATGTACTCATTCAAGTTCTTGCGAGCTATGGTGACTTCTGCTGCGCTGTTCAACATCGTTTGAGCCGATTCCCCGTTCTTGAGTTGTGTCCTCAAGATCCTCAACATGTCTGATTTTTAGACCTGCTACCTTCTTTTTGGTGAATTGAGTTTTCTTATTTTTCTGAACGTGTTGATCGTCTTTGGACTTCACGCGTTCTTCCTTTTGTTCTGACCGTCCTCTTCTTTCGGAGTTCTATGACAAAGTCTGAAAGGTACGAGAGGAACGTGTATCAGTATCTTGATATGTATCGGGTTTTCTCAAATTATCCCTATTCCTGAGGTTATACCGCCTTTCAGAGGGCTCCTTTTGAGGAGACCTACCTCTGGATTAACAACTCTTCTCTTTAGAAGTTTGTTTAGTGTTCTCCCACTTCTATTTAGGAGGAGCAGGAGGGTTTTTAATAAAGACCTTTAACTATGTGATTCAATTACATTTTGAATATTACTAAGTAATTCATCATCTGACATGGCTTCAATGTCAGGGTCAAGTCTGTAGTTGGCGAAAGCTAGCCATGTTGCTCCTGGTCTACCTAGTGGACCAAGCCTGGTAATGTGATGTATACGTTTAGGGCGCCTTTAAACCAGAGTGCATGCTCTTGGTATGTTAGTGGAATTTAAATATCCTCGAAAGGAATGTATTCCTCTGGTGGTTCATCTTCTGTGTAGAAGTGAAACACTTTTGTTCTTGGATCTGCGTCAGGGAATACTATCCATGAATAGAATATCTCTGTCTGGTGATATTCATGTGCCTCTATAACAAAAACTCCCCTACCACCTCTTGCTGATAGGCCATTTCATATGAGTTTTATAGGGATGGCTTTCCTTACATTTTCTGGAATGCTTATAGCATCCTCGTCGGTCTCTTGGAGACCTGTAAAGTTTATACGGCGTCATCGCCTGTAGCTCCACCGGCCTCCGTGTTGTTGCCGTTATTCAACATTGTTTAATGAAAATTGCAGAGCAAGTTTTCAAGGAAACAAAGATAAGGTGCACAATATTTGTGCGCACTGTATCCTTCAACGTTGAAAAACCAAAAACTAACACATAGGATTTTCCGTCCTACTCAGCTATGGCAGATATTATCCCTTTACCCACTCCAGACGTCTATTGGAGTATTACGGAAAAAGGGGTCTCTGAGAAAAGCACAACTGAGTTACTTTAGTATCTTGCGTTAAATTAGTACCTTACCAAACGTTGGGCGCCATGTAGTGTAGTTCCCAATAGGCTCTGCTTATTGGAATAATATATCCTATACATTAGACGTAGGACTGAGGTCAACTAGGTCTCTATCGAATATACTAAACTTAATTGTGTGTGTGCCACCTAACTCAGAGTTTACTAGAAACTTTCTCGAATACACAAGAATGGATTAGTTTCTGACAACTTTGCTTCCCATGAAAAAGAATATATCTCTCAGAATCATGGAAACAATAGATAAGTATTTCACTCAGTCAATCTTGTATGCTTCGTTTCTACAGAGTTGCAGAGGAATAGTGAGACAGGTGTTTTCAATAAAAGGGTTTATTGAACAGTCTTTTTTCTCATGCAAGAGAGGTGAACTGCTACAATTGTTATGCAGACTGCAAAGTATAATGCGTACAGTGTAAACAGTAATATGAAATAATACTGTAAGAGCAGTGTATGGTTTCTAAGCCTTATAAAAATACATACATAAATAACATTGGCTAAAATACTCAACTGGTGCTTCTAAAATACGCTTACTCCAATGTACCTAACCTAAGTCTAGTACGCGGGAAGAAATAAGTATTGTGTAGCATAGGTTTAGTTTTTTGCCAAGAATCTACCAAAGGTTTCTCTAGGTTCTAATCAGCTCCATACCTTGGTTAGAATGAAGGAGGTCTGGTATCTCTGTCTCGGGACTCGATTTCCAAAACCCCGCAAGGGGAGCCGGAAACACTGGAGCTGGATTCTCGGCAGAAGAAAGGCAGCTTCCTGATCAGTGCGTCAGCTGGAGAGTCGGCTTTCTTCTGCACTTGCTGTAGCGAGCTGCGTCGGGCAAGTAGGTCTTCAAACTGCTCCGAACCACTGTATCTTGCTAGAGCAAGTGTAGGTATATTTATACCTTGAGGGTGTTTAGGAATGCGATAGTTTGACGTAAAGTCGGGCATATGAATGTCATAATGAACCCCAGGGGAATAGTTGTTCATTGTAAAGTAACTGAGTTATTGGAAAAATCAATATTCAAGCAAGGGGAAATTCCCTAACTGCTCAAGTCGGTTTTCCAAGAAATCGTTGTGACGTTTGGTTAACGGATGGAAGTAGCCATGCCTGTATTTGGGAAGCATGGGCTATGCCTAAATAAGGGCTTGATTTCTAGGCCTATATAAGGGCAATGTGAATTGTACCTATATAAGGGCATGAATCGGGAAAATTCACTCGGAGCTTAAAACGCCACACAACACCCCTTCCCTCAGTTCTATGGCATCACCAAAAAGGGATATAGGCTACTGGAGTCTGCAGTCCGTGTTATTCAACAGTTCTCACTTAGACAATTTCATCAGCTGTGTAAGGCATAGCTTTTGGGAGCTCCGCTTCACTGGTTACTGGAGAACAATCCGATTTTCCATTCTCTTGGTCACTCCGATTTGATCTAGGGCTGGAGCCTGACTGGCTGAGCTCCTCCACCGCTTTGATGGCCTTGCACTATTCAGCAAGGGCTTCTGTTGAGGATAGCCCCCTTGCCTTGCCCGATGTCTCTTCTCGCTGCCGCAGACGCCGAGGAGCTTCCCTTCGACCCGCTCCCCTGTCCGGTGTCCAACCACTCGCAGGCCTCCTGCGGTGCATGAAAGAACTGCACTCCTTTCGGGCCAACTACCTTCAGCCGAGTCTGGAACAATATTGCGTATGGGAGCTTTTGCAGCTTCTCTTTCACCACCAGGAACGTGGTTCTCTGCCTCTGAACCTCTCTAGTAAAGTCGGGGAACACCATTACTTTTCTTTTCCCTATTTACAAGTTATTTTTCTGTTGGGCCTGCTTCAGGGGAGAGGATGCAGCCTTACAGCTAGAGCGGTCAACTTTGAAGCTAGGGAACCAGGTTTGAGTCTCGGCAACGACGCTCAACATCCTGTGATTCTGGGAAAATCACTTAATCTCCCCGTGCCCAACAAAAATGAATGTGTCCATTTGTAACGAAACTGGTGCTCATGTAAAGAGCTCTGATGCCCGATGTCTCGGGTCTAGTTTGCGCTATATTAAACTCTCCAAAAAATCAAAATTATATGTTCTCGGTCTTTGAAATGGAGCACCCGGCCTGGGTATTCTGTAAGGGGCTCTATGTGCCCTCTCTAGGGCATACAATGGCGAAAGCCCCTTTGGGGCCCCTTCTCTTTTGAACCAGTCATCCAAAATCTGCACCATGTTGTCCCCTTCTTCCTTCACCGGCATTCCAACTATGCGCAAATTATTTCTGCGTGATCTCCCTTCACTGTCCTCTGCCCTCACTTTAGGATCCGGACCTTGGCTTCAATGTTTATGAGGGATTTCCACAGCTCTGTTACTTCTGTAGGAAGGTCCGCGATACTTTGTTCAGTGCTTCTTACTCTCTCCGCTAGACGGCGGTGATCATCTTTCAGGAGACTTAAGTCAGTGCCAATGGCATCAATCTTTGTTTCCAGTATTTCTCAGGAGGCTGTGATAGCTTCCATGATATCTGCCAAGGTGGGGCACGTAGTAGAGGCGTATTTCCCTGTTTCTGGGCTATTGTCCTCCTCATCCGTCTGGGTGCTTCCACCTCCCATATTGAGGGCACTGTGTCTTCCCCTCTTTGGCACTTTCCCCATGTTCCCTGTTGGTTGAACGTCAGGTATGCGGAGGCCAGCTACCACTTGCTGCTTCCTATCTTCCTGCGTCTCAGCCGGGCGCTCCACTCAGTGCTTATCTCTAATCTCTTGAGTTGTCCGGACCCATCCAGCCCACTCTGCAGATTATGGAGCTCTGTCTCTGCCCCCCCCTGACCCAGTGGTCGTTCCGGTGATGGATGCTTCTCAGCTGACCTAAACCCACAGGGCAAGAGCAGGGGTTGTTTGCCCAATCACCCTTCTCTATGCTCCGTAGGCCGCACCCTCTCTGGCCCTGATAAGCTCTTCCTCCGTTAATGTCAGGGACTCACACTGGATCTGTCATCAATTAGCTCCCCTATTTCGCACTTCTCTCTGCTCTCCCACTGGCCTGTCTGATGTTCGCAGCTTCTCTGGCGGTTATAGTTGCCCTGACTGTGTCTTTGGCTCGTCGAGATCTTTCTCACTCCCCTCTATGCTCTCTTCCTCTTGGGTTCGCCCTGCAATGTCAACTTGCAGCTGCCAATGCGGGTCCTTGGGCACTTCTCAACAGTTTCCCCTGCCGGCTGCACCACAATTTCATATTAGACCCCTTCTCAGTAGTCAGGTCTCCTCTCGTCGGGTCGCCACTCCCCTGGTCTGCTACCAGTCTCGCACCCCCATCTCCCCTGTTATCTCACAGTTGGAGCTCTGATTCCACTCCTAGGCTCCTCGTCCTGCAACGCTGACCCTTCATATCGCCTGCGTGGTCTCCGCCTTCTCTTTCGGGCTGTCTAGGCCTGTTCGGCTGGGTCCGAGGTTCCGTAGGCCCTGCAACGCCACTCCGCTCAGGGTAGCACTCGGGTGCTCCCTCCCGTCGCAGCTTCCCCTGTTCTCACTAATCTCGGGGATGTCTGGGCCTACCCGTGGTTACCTCTGGGTTTAATTGTCCAGTGCTTCTCCTGCAGTCCGCCATCTCTGCCGAGTCTACGCCCCCTCCGCTCCTCTACTCAGCTGCCCCAGTGCTGCCAGGGTCGTTACTCACCACCACTGATTGCTGCAGCTGCCTCTCCGCTGATGCCTGCTATCACTCCTTTGGGAAGCAGCAAATGGCCCGCTCTTCCTCTGCGCTGTCCCGAAATGGGCCAATCCTGCTGCGTTCTCTGTCCGCAGTTTTGCGGGCTCAGCGTTTGTTCTGCGTTGCAGCCATCATTTTGTCTGGGGCCTCCCGGGATCCTCCTTTAACTAGTCCATTTTCCTCACTGTCTGAGGCACAGGACCTCCTGGCCCTGCAGTTACTTACTCCAGGGCACTTCCACTACAGTTCCCTCGAACAGATAGTGACGGTGGGGCTAAGGCTCAGGATTTTGACGAATGGGGGATTCCTGGGATGGATCTCCGCGGTCCGCTCCCATCTACATCGGCGTCAAGCCACGCCCCCAGTACTAGATATTAATTGATAATAACTTATACATGTTTTGTTGTGGCGTATTGTTGTAAAGGAAAGCACTCATACACCCTTCAGGGTTTCATGATGCTAGAGGGTGGTGAGACCTGTCTCCCTGCGGCTGATAGAGAAAGCCAAAATACTGAGGTTAACAGGGTTTTATGAAAATGACTAAAGTGTCTATTATTTGGGTAGGCGGAAGAGAGGAAGGTATGTAATTCCAGGGTGTGGATTTTATGACTAAAAAGCTTCACCCTCATAGTCTGCTGTGGCAGGTTCAGTGTGTTTGAGAGCAAATCCTGAACTGCTGGAATACCATTAGCTGGTGGCCTTACTGCCACAGCGCCGCTGCTTTACAGTGTTGTCCTATGTATGGATGGCATTACAGTGTTGTCCTATGTATGGCGAGCTGATGTAACCTGCCTGGATCTACGGACCCAGGTAGGAAAATCAACAGTGACACCGTCCCCTCCAAACCTCCTACCCCACATGATGTTTTGTTACAATGAAATGAACCGTGGCGAGAGTGTTTTATTTGTGTTTAACAAAAACAATTGTAAGTGGGCCACCATAGAATGGCAGCCATCCGGGATCGAGATTTTTTGCTGACAGTTTTCCTGTTGTCTTGATAGGAGCATGTTTGCTCAAACTTCCCTGCTGTAACTCTTAAGTTTGAAGGAGGACGAACCTGTGACGTCTTCGCAGTTTGGATGCTCATATTCCTAACTAAATATGACCCCCTGTAATTATCTTTTTAACAAAACGATTAAATTACATTTAGGAACTAAATTGGTCATTAAGGATCTGCCAGGGAACCTCCTGGTCCGCAGTGGCCCAGCTGTAATATTTAGAGACCCGCCACCTCTCTGGCAGGGTCTGTGTGCCTACAGTACACCCGCCAGTGAGGTGGCTGCAATACAGGTACAGCTGAATGCTGAGCATGCACTACCGGTTTTTTGGCCTGCTCAGGATTCTTTTTTTGTTTTTTGTAAAACTCTCAAAGTAGGGAGTTTTTTTTAAAGTTTGTTTTCTCTACATGGGTCTGCCATGCATTCCAGGGCGTGTCCAGCTTGGGAAAAACGAGCTCCATTGGTCCTGTGGTGGATGGGATCCTAGTTGAAGAGCTCCAATGGACAGACCAAGCTCAGATTCTAAGGTTGGAAAGCCTTGAGTTCCTACACCTTCAAATGAGGCATGGCACCCTTGAGTTTGGAGGGATGAGGGCTCTACTAATGTATGGTAGAGTTCTTGCTTCACCACCCTCTACATGTGGCCCTAAGTATGTTCTACTTGTCGTGAGACAGACATACCATTTTAGGTCTATCAGGAAGCAGATATTCCAGTTTTATCAACTGGAAAATGTTCCATGCTTAGCTTGCCACGTATCTTGCTTAGCTTGCTAAATTGACCTTGCTTAGCTTTCCACATATCTAATTATCCACTCAATTGCTGACATGATTTTATTGAGTTCCATAAACATTAGCCTTCATCTCCTACATGAAAGCGTAAAAGTTTAAATTTCCTTTGAACATTGCACCAAAGTGTTTACTGTGTTTTTAATGTAAACTTGCATTGACTGTTCAGGTGTTCTTACTTGTCAAGTGTTGGAATATATTGTAAGTAACTGTTTTTTGAATTATTTGTTTCAGTAGCCAGGGATGAGTCTACATATCCCTAGATATTTAAATGTCATAGTTTGGCCTCAATCCCAGCATGTAAACTTAATGTTTTGGAACCTTCCAAATGTCTAAACTTGCTGTAATGGCTTTCTTTGAATCAAGGTCCAAAATGTTTATTCCCCCTAGTTTATAAGATTGCACAATAGCCTATTGCTGCGTATGAGTGCAGCAGGACTAACCAATGATGTAATCATGCACAATAAAAAATAAATAACTAAATGATTTGATTAATGTTGCTTTCGTCGTTAAACATGGATCTTGTGACTCTGGAGAGAGGGTGGGTTGATGTTCTTTGCTTAATTTGAGGCCATCAGAGACTTCAGTCATTCAAATGGATTAAGAACAGTCCCTGAATTGTTATGCTCCCTACTATGATGATTACCATTAGATTAGTGAATGGTTTTTAGAATATAGCCTTCCTTGCCTTTCTGTGAGTACGTCAAACATCCAATGTGGCATGCAGATGCTGTGAAGAGTTACGGAGGGAAATGCTTTGAAATGTTAATTTAGTGATCTGAGAGGAATTCACCTACTGTGGTGATTTTGTAAAGGCAAAAAAACAATTACTACGTTGCTGCCAGGTCAGTTGAATAGTAACAATTAATGTATGGATTTTGTGTAGCACAAAGCTATACCATAAGCCGTTTAAGGGCTGTGGGGCATATTCTCAAGAACGTGTGAAAATCACAGCAAAATTAGCTTAACGCAACTTTTCACATCGCAGTCTA
This sequence comes from Lissotriton vulgaris, assembly GCF_964263255.1. Taxonomy (NCBI): domain Eukaryota; kingdom Metazoa; phylum Chordata; class Amphibia; order Caudata; family Salamandridae; genus Lissotriton; species Lissotriton vulgaris. Next base: position 413,539,055 of record NC_141689.1, on the reverse strand, counting down.
TAGTGACAAAATAACACTGTGTTAACGTTGTATTCCCAATCCGGTGGCACCATGCAATAGTTTATGGATAACGCTGCAAATTCAATGCAAAGCCGTAAAAATACGAAACACAAACGCGAAAAAAGTTGCAATGCCCCAAATCGCGATACAAAAATCAGCGACAACTTGCGACAGGCTGGCAATTCCCATTCGTCATGCAGGAAAATGCACTATAAAAGCAACAAAAAAAACCACACCAAAACCAAATCAAACTGCGTAGCACCATGGATGCCCCCGGACCGAGTAGAACCCGAATCCCACAAGCCCCACGGAGGACCAGCCAGGAACCCCGTGTTCGGGGAAGGGCAAGGAGAAGAGGAAGAGGAAGACGGCATTCAGTCCGTAGGAAGACCGGATCATCGTCACAGAGGTGATAGAACACTACCAACAACTGTCCGTCACCTCCACTGCGTCATTGGCAAAACAAACGGAAATATGGCAGTCCATCGTGAACAACGTGAATGCAGTCGGAGTGTTGAGGAGGTCAATGGAGGAGGCGCTGGCATGATGTGCAAAACCAAACCATACAGAAACCCGTTGCCAACAGGAAGGCAGCAAAGGCGACTGGAGGTGGGAGTCCTGCGCCACAGGTGGAGCTGGAGGAAATGGTGGCCACAGTCATCAGTGTGAAGACGGTGCAAGGAGTGGGGAATCCAGACACAGTTCGATATAACCTGACCCAACAGCAACAGGGTGAGTAACGACCAGTGACTGGGGGGATGGAGGGAGATAAGCACAATGGCACACATGCACAAATATGTGTAGCACACGCATAATGAATGTGAAACATGTCCCTGATACCTTTGGCACACTGCAGCACACATAGAAACACCAAGTAGGCCCCTGTCCACTATGTGCACAAAGGGGTCCCCCCTCCCTAGCACCAATCCCACAACCGACCCATGCACATGTGCTGAATCCAGCAAAGCAGCGACTCTGTGAGCCATACTGAAAATGCAAGTGACACTCATGACCGATAGCATGGCTGCAGCCAAAATACATGACATGGTGCACGACACAACACTGAGGTGGATCACATCCTCCAAGTAGCAGGTCACACCCTGACACATCCACGTGCACATACAACTCCTGACGTCACCAATACATCTGCAGACAAACAATGCACAAGATTACAAAGTAAACCGCCCAAGAGCACAAATGACCCAAGTCCTCAACATCTCAGCACCCGAAAAGCACGCAAGTCAAAGGCACACCGCCTCAAAGGAATATGGGTCCGCTAAATTAGAAACTGCAGGAGCCACTCTCCTACAATGCAGCACACACACATAGCAATTATAGCACATCAACATTGACTACAATGTGGTACAAAGTGCAACACTTACACCACGGAACAGAGGACACAACTGGTGCCGCCTGTGTGTAGAAACTGGCCAATCACCTGTGGCATTGCTGGAAACTGTGAGATGATAATGTACGAGTACAACCTCACATCTGTGATGTTGTCGAAATGTCCACTGTCTCCCATCAAAAAGCCAGTTTCTCCAAAACATACACAATATACATTGTCATGCTGTCTGTCTGGAAACATGTATAATGCGTCAACATACATAGAATACACTGTTAACCTGCATCTCCCCTTTACATTGCAGAGGGACAATCAACACCTCCTGCAGAGCAGTGATGTAGAGGACCCCCTGGCAATCCTCCGACACCCTCCAACAGCTTGTAGACAGCCTCAACACCCCACCTCCAGAAGCAGGTCAGCCAAGCTGCATCAAGGTGACCCCACCCCCTGCACAGACCACACAGCAGGAAGCACACACCACCACGGCTGGCTACAGGACCCCCGAGACCAACACATGGCATTCCAACGCCGTGTGTTAGGGTGCCAGGAGAAGATGGCTGCTCAGCTGCAGGTGGGGTTCGACCTCATGGCAGCCAAACTAGATGCCATACGTGGGTGTCTAAGTCCCATCCGGGACCACATACAGTCCCTAATGGACACCCACTGTCCGTTCCATGCTCTCTAACATTACTTGGCTGACATCACTGGGGCCATTACTCAGATACAAGAACTGTCTAGTCAGACAGGCTCCAGCGATGACTGCACAGAGTTGGCACAGATGCGGAGGACAATGGAGACCATGGAGCCGATGCAGGCTGCAAGTATGGCTACCACGGCTGAACACCAGCTTGATGTAGCTAGGATCTTCCATGCCCTGCAGATCCTCACGCATCTTACCATTGCTGTAACAGAGTCTGTCCCAGATGACTGCTGCAGGAACTTTGACTCACACTTCTCCGCCCCCTAATGTGTCATTGGCACACAGTGATGCTGCCCTACCACCTTCGCCCCCTGATGTGTCAGTGGCACACATTGATGCAGCCATAACACCACCACACACACCTGACACAGAAGACATATTAGAGGAGTAAGATGTGGATGGTAATGTTTGTGCGAGGAAGGAGGTAGTAGCATCCATCTCTGCCATATGGCCTGTCCCTGCCTGGTTCAGCCCTATGCATCATGCCCTGGAACAACACCTCCCACTGTCCCCCGAAACACTCTGCGAAATTCACCTGGACCCTCGACATGGACTGCCATATCTGCTCTGGTTACCAATGACACAGCAATCCGGCTACAGACTGAACTCTTCCTCTTCCGATTAACTTTTCCTTCCCCCAAGGACTCTGGTTGGCCCTCCACTGGGCAACCATGTAATGTGAGCTTGGCATGGCCATGTACTGCTCCAGCTCCGACACTCCACAGAGTGTGAATAAAACATTTGAAATCACACAGATGTGTCATGTCTATGTTCACTCACGTATAAAAGTATGGATGAATGTAGGAACAGTGATTGCACTAAAAGGCACACCCTGGTAATTGACATCAATGCAAATGTTTGACCCTGACCCACATGGCCAATTAGATGACTGTGAAGGTGTGAACTAGCTGAGGCCTCATTGCACATGAACAAGAATCTTGCAACCCCCCAACGTAGCCCAACGTCCATGTGTTAAATAGGGTTGTGTGTAAAAATGTCAAATTCGGAAGAAGGCCTGAAGTAGTGTCCCCCATCACATGTGACAGCAGAACATTTCTTTGCATACCTACTCACACACATCTGTGTGGACACAGTCTGTGTTGATGGATCACATTGATCCACATGGCAAGAAGTTGGACACCATATGCACATTGCTATAGACACTTATGAGCACAGGTCTAGCAGCAACTATCCCAACCAAAATGTCTGGCTCACAGAGGTGGAGCTGTCCATAGGGACTCCCCCCCAATGGAAATGTGTCAGTTAGTCCCTCCCGATGTTCGGACAGTGCTCATTGAGGCACATGATTTGTCATTCTAATCAACACTCATCACAGTTGAACATTAGTGAAGTTGCTTAGAATGTATTAGCATGTGTGTGTCAATACGGGCAAGGCAAGGGCCACAACATGCTGACCAATTCTTAAGACACTTACAGGCAGCATAGGAACATGTCTAGGTGCAAGAAATGGGGAGGCAAAAATTAACACAAATCATTACGGATGGCAACACGCTCAGCACACCTTGCCTTGCTGGACAAGTCATGTGATGTTTGGCGTTTGCTCATTGCCCCGTGTCAGGGGCATGACTCTCAGCCCATGGGATCTTCATAGTGCTGTACCACCGGACTGCGCCGACTGCCTGGTCTGCTGACAGTGAGAAGGTGAAAGGGTCCAACAAGGTTACGTCGTACTACATTGCCATGTGTGTACTCACCCTCCAGCAGTATGTCAGATTTAGGAACGTTGCCAAACGACGCTCTGCAGCTCCGCCTATGGGACTGAATCACCTTGCACAGGTGTGTTTCAACGGGCGTAGGTGCCCGCACATGCTTTCTGAGTCCAGGCGAATGCAGACATGTCCACTGTTGTGGTGGGATATGTGACCATTCCTCCAAGATGCAACAAGGTGGTGGGACCTGTGCTCTGGGTGACAATCAGCTCCCCTTTAAACCTGATTCCAGCTAAGATCTCCGGTTCCCTTGCCAATCAGCTCGCTTCCCCCATTTGTTCCATTTTAAATAGCTCCTTAAAAGAAGGATGGATGAGTAACAACTTCCTTCAGTTAAATGCAAACAGAACTTATGTTATTCAAAGAAGCTGTAACGAGGTGGTCACCCAACTGGTGGTCAGGAGAACTGGGCCCGGCCTCATCCCCAAAACAAGTGGTAAAGAACCTAGGGGTCCAATTGACCAGAAGCTTAACTTGGAGGAGTATGCTACCTCAACCACTAGGGCCTGCTTTCATATAATAAGCCTTCTTCGCAAAGTCTTGCCCCTACTCCCATTATCCACATGAAAAACCCTGATACAAGCACTGATCTTAAACCACCTGGGCTACTGCAATGCTCTGTTAATCTCAGCCAACGAATATTCCTTAAACAGACTGCAGGTAGTCCACAATACGGCTGCCCGTTTAGTGACCAACAACCCACCCCCAGAAGAGATTCACTTCCCCTTCTCCGGGAAGCTGCATTGGCTACCCATTAGCTACCTGCATTGGCTACCCATTCGCAAAAGAATGAACTTCAAGATTTGCTGCATGGTGTTCAAAGCCCTGAACAATATGGGACCCAGATATATGACGAACAAGCTAGTCAGATACACTCCCTCTAGAACCCTTCGCTCAGGGTCCAAAGATCTCCTATTCATCCCTCGCATTAAACAGGCTAGATTAGGGAGTAAATCCTTTTCCTATTCGGTTCCATTACTTTGGAACCAACTGCCCATCCACCTACGTCTCTGCATCAACTACCTATCCTTCAGAAAGCTGCTAAAAACCCCACTGTTCTGATCTTCCCGTTTTGGTTGCCTAAGGCTGTTACAGTGTGGAGATACCCTGGCTGGGGTGATTCATGCGCTCTATAAATGATATAAAATAAAAATAAAATCAGTTCCAAGAGTACATCGTTGTCGAGTTCAACGAACATGAGGGAGAGCCAATCCATTAACTGGTCCAGACAGCTGTGCTCGGTCCACGCCGTTTCACCAATGCGCAACACACCGCCTCGATGTGGTCACTGCACACGATGACTTGTGCAATCTCCCATCACCAACTGCCAGCACATACTCCAAATATCAGGGCATCCCAAGCACGGGTATCACAGTTGCACTCCTGGTCGTGGACTACCAGGGGGTGCACAGACAAGTCATAATCCAGTTTTGCTACCGTTGTGTTGGATAGGCAGACATCCATGGGCCACCCTAATGTGCATGATCAACAGTGGAACCAGGGCTGGATGCAGGTGACGTACGCAAGACGGAAACTCAAACTGTAACTGATGCGCAACACTGCCAGTGGCACTGATCCCAACAGAACTATATGAAAACAATGGTCCCCATGCACATTAACCCAATGTGATAAAACAAGTGCATTGGCTGTTTTTTTCTAAAGCTTGCCCCAATTATTTCTATTTTTTACAAGCTACTTTGTCTTGCCTGAAATGTTTTTGTTCAAATGTAATTGTTTTGTGTATGTGCAGGACGCAGGATTGTGTCCCACTGTATTGTGCTCCTATTCGTTTTTGCATTTATAATTTATTAAATTGACTGTCCGGCTGGACATCTTATACATAGCACTGACTCAAGTCTATATTAATCACAGCCCTATTGTTTCTTTTAAGGACCATTGTTTTCGTATAATACTGACACCCAAGGTCCTTATCTACCTTGTGGGTTCCCCTGTTTGTTTTAAATTAAGTGATCCCAACAGATGCAGCATTCCTGCACGGTACAGTTCCAAATGACAGGGGTTGTGCATGTGCCCGGGATGGCCTGCCATTGCGTTTGTTGGTCTCGTAGAACCGGCACTCTCCTGACCTACGGCAGTTATGTGGATGATATGCCACAGCTCGTAGCAATGAGTCGTATGTGTGTGCAACATTTGGAGGAATGGGTTGTTTTTTACTTATGTGTCAAGGGCATCCCATGCAGGAGTACCTCAAGCAGGGACAGCCGTGTGTGGGGCGTGGACACGTTGGTCTTTCATTAGCGCAGTTCGTGGTGTGGGAGTCGTCAAAATCTGGTATGGTATGTCTCTCAGGGGGTGCCAGCCTCATTCAAGACCAAGGTCGGCGGTTCAGATGTCCTTCCGCCTTATGTATTGAGACAAAGGAGCTTTCATATCTAATGTTAATCTGACTACTGCTTGCATTTCTGAAATGTGAGGTGGCCTTTGCACTGCAATTGATGCCAGGCCTTAGACTTATGGTGCACCAATAGCGATACACACGCAACAGTTGGCATGTATGAGCCAGGAGCCCGATTGGCCTTGCGCTCCTTTTGCAATCTCTCTGTTTCTATCTCTCCCTCTCTCTCTTCCCCCCTTTCTTTCTCTCTCTCTCTCTCTCCCTCTCTCCCCCACTGTTTCTCTCTCTCTCTCACTCCCTCTCTTTCTCTCTCCCTTTCTCTCTTTCTCTCTCTCCCTTTCTCTCTTTCTCTCTCTCCCTTTCTCTCTTTCTCTCTCCCTCTCTCTGTCCTTTGATGAGTGCATGACACACCTTCTTATCTTGTATTTTGTCTTGCAGGCTGTAACTTACAGATTGTCCAGGAATGACCCGCCATGACTCTTCCAAATAGTTGTTTAGAGTCAAATTTGATTGTGATATTTTGTTTGGATTTTCAAGGGTGACTGAATGAGTCAATCTTTTTCTATATTATTTGTTGTAATTGTGCGACATCAGGCGAATGATTTTGTTCATGATTTCATGAAGTTGATGTGCAATATCTCGAATAGGGGGGGTGGAGGGTGCCCGGGGTAGGGTCCCAAGGGGAGGGAGGGGTCCTTGGCTGGTGGCGGTGGGAGTTGTGGCCCTCTTGGGGCTCCGATCTGCATGATCAGTAGCTCCATGGCATCTGTTGTTCTTCAGGTGTGGCTCTGGGCTGGGCTCCCTTTTCTGGTGCAGGTTGTCGTCCGACTTAACACCAGGTGAGAGCAGGTGTTAAATCCCTGCTGCTAAAGCGCCTTATCACCTCTTTTGTGCTCTTATCGCAGATCTGATGGTTGTTGAGAATGTTGTGACGTGGTGTTGTTGCTGCTTTTTGCACGGGAACGCCTACTCTGCATATCATTAGCGTTAGTTGCCGGGGTCATCTGTGGCGATGTTTTTTGCGGCTGCTATAGCAGGTAAACTGGTGATATGGGCTGTTATCACAAGCTTGTGAATGGGGCGATAAATTTATCGCACCTTTGGCTAGGATAAAGTGCCGATACATCAGCGATAAGTCTGTGAGAATATGCCCCTGTGTGTATAATTGTGGCAAGGAATTGTTAAAGCATTTTTTTTGTCTCGAAATATGCAAAATGAGCACATTGCCTATGAACACTATTTCTAAATGGTTTTCATGTTTTAGGTTTATGATGCATAGAGTCGTAACCAAATAACTGATGAGATTTCACCACAAATTAATTTACTAGGTCATTCAGATGAGTAAATAATGTTATGAATAGTTATCCCATATTTTGGTATGAAACTCCATTGTTATAAAATGGATGCCTAGCTTGGATTTTATGATTTTGCACTTATTCTATACTTCTGTAACTTGGGACTTCATGGTGTTCATGTATTTCTTTCTCTGTACCTCATTCATATTATTCTGTAAGAAATACCATTATTGCTCTATTTTTGATCTAGAACTCAGTCCTTTATGCGCCCTACATTATGTTCTGTTTAAATCTGCCCAATTTTGGTTTTCTGTTGAGTAGTGTAGTCTCCAATCGCTAGAGGAACTGGAGATTCCAGAGCCGAAGTTTATTGGTACCATTTTTGGGGTGATCAAATATTAGGGTTCGGCTTCCACAGTAAGATTATAAAATTGGGTGCTAAAAGCGCAAGAGGATGGAAGGATTAATGGAGAGTCCTCTTCCCAATTCAGCCTTTGGAAAATGAACTCTGTCATTTCTTGCTGGTGGAGCGTGAGGTACTGCAGATGTGTTTTTCCCTTTTTGAAGAGGATCAGGCCTGATCTGCTATGAGAATCAATTCCTGATTCTGGGTGTGCAGCTTCAGAAGGCTAATCTGCTGCCTTTTATCCAGTATTATGGGTATCTTTCATAGATTCACATGCCTGAATCATTCCCCGTCGTCGGGGTGGGAGTCCCCGGTATATAAAATAGTAATGTCCTAAAGACATATATACAAACTAATAGGCCAGAGGCCTCACATTAGTAACCTATCTGAGTCCTTTTGTGAAAAGGACCAAACTTTGGCCAGGAGCCAATCAGCTACTACCACCCTCTAGAACCTTCCTGGAAGAAGCCCTAGTCCCTCAGATTTTCTACCGCCAACAGCTACAGTACATCATGATGTAGGGGAGTTTATGTATTGCATCGATATATTTTTGCTCTTGCAATTTGAGCTCTGGGTCACGAATGGCTTATTCTGCAATCTTTTGTATGGCAATCTCTGCTTCTGGCCTACGCTCTAAATAAATCTCATGAATTTTAAAGTAGATTGAGGGTCTCTTTTTCCCTTTGAGGTTGATGTTAGGCATATTTTCTGTTTCTGATCAAGTGTCACCCAACCTTCAACCCAACCTGTAACATTGGCCTATCAAGATTTAATCCAAGGGTTGAACTAACATTCCCCTCATATAGACCGATATCCTGGTAGTCAATAATATAAATATGTGCCTTTTGGCAACTCTGTTTGAATATTAGAGGTTACCAGGTCTGCAACTGTGTCCGTGTATTTGCCTTGCTGTGTTCTCCCTTCCACATTTTCATGAGCACGGTGGGCAGCCCCAGTTAATCTGCTCCTTTCCTACATCAACCATTCACATTTTTTTGCATTAATTGCAAAGTTATTTGTGGAAACTTCCTGACCTGTTTAACTAGGACTGTGTCTTCCCTCTGCTCCCTAACCTGCTGTACCATTATCCAGAAACTGGCAAGAGCAGAAACCCCAGAGATAGTTCCCAAAGTAGCTCAGTGTCAGGTCTGCAGACTGCCAGGGTTGGTTTGCTTCACCCTGTGTAATCTTTCACTCATGCCCGTGTATGGTTCCGTTCTGAGATGTGTACTGGGCAAAAAATAGGGTTCATGATCTAAGCCTAAAAGGTCTAAAGCAGTTTTAGCATGCTGATCAACTTCATTTCCGAACTTGTTTTACACAATTAGCCATCAGCATGCAGTATTCTTAAACTTGGCATCATGCATTCTATCTGATGCCCAATTACTTGTTTTTAATGGGACGTTGTTCTGCTAAGTCTAATTTAATTTTTGGCCTAAATTAACCTCTTAGGTTTATATGCACACAATGAACTATTACTCTAGTAATAGTTTGCCATTTTATGGCCAATTACTTCAGCCTCAGGTTTTTATCATCATCATCACCATCTACGGCATCACTCAAGTCTTGTCCCTCAGCCCTACTATGTGCTCTGTTCAACGTCGTCAAAACTCATGGACTAAACACCATATCGTACATCGACGACACCCAGCTCATTCTCTCACTATCAGAAGACACATCCGCCACATTGACCAACTTCCACAGATGCATGACAAGCATCGCCAAATGGATGAAAGACAACTGGCTAAAACTCAACACAGATAAGACAGAAGTACTGATTTTCGGGAACCAAACCTCCCCGTGGGACGACGTCTGATGGTCTCCCAAACTAGGACCATCATATCCCGCTCTGACCGGCCACGCCCGCAACCTTGGCATCGTCCCAGACAGCAAGCTCACCATGAAAAGACAGATCAACACCGTCTCATCCCCTTCTTCCTCACCCTTCACATGCTCCGTAAGATCATTGGGTGGCTCCCCACCGACACTAGATAGACTGTCACCCATGCCCTTGCCACTAGCCACAGACTACGGCAACGCACTCTACATAGGAATCACTTTGCACCTTCTCAAGAGACTGCAGACCATGCAGAGTTCAGCGGCCAGACTCATCCTAGACCTTCCAAAGTGACCCACATCACCCTCCCCGCCCATCTCAGGAAGCTCTACTGGCTCCCAATTTAGAAGAGATGTCAGTTCAAGATGTTGATCCACACCTTCAGGCCCTATGCAACCCAGGACCAGGATGCATAAACCACCGCCTGAACTTCCACCTTCCCTCCAGACACCTGTGCTCTGCCTCCCTCTGCCTCACTCACACCCCCACATCCACCACAGCAACAGTTGAGTACATTCCTTCTACATCGCAACAAAGTCCTGGAACAACCTCCCACTTCACCTTTGGGCCTCATCCTCTCTGCTGGAATTCCGGAAAGTGCTCAAGACCTGGCTGTTCAACTGAGCCCGCCCCGACAGCAGTGTTCTTAGGACCTGGATATGCTCACGGTTGATTAGCCACGCTCTACAAATCCTGTTTCTTTGATTGATTTATTCCTTCTAGACTGTTCTAATTCCTTTCATAGGAGTTTCTATATATGCATACAATACAGAAGAAGGATTCTTCATCCATTGATTGTAATATTTAAAGTTAAACAAACTTCTTTCCATGCTCCTTCTGCTGATAATGATTGTCTTGCCACTCAATGTCCCAAAAAGGACTGGGACACCAGCTCATGCATAATGCTTATCAGAGTCCCTGTACCTTCCTGCAGGTGTACAGATCCTCTCATATACGTTATGCAAGAGCACAGGTCATCTGTGTTTTGCTTAAGAGGAAGTCCACCACTTAATTCAATTTAATTTAAAACAGCATTTATTGAGTGCATCTAAGGCATCCCAACACTAGCAGCAAGAGAGGGAAGAGCTAGATGGTTTATAAAGATGCAGTTTGAAACAGCCATATTGTGAGGAGGTTTCGAAGGGAGATGTCCAGTCTTTGACCGAAGATGTACTGGAAGAGTATTCCAGAGTCTGGATACATTGTACGTGAAGGACTTCCAGACTTAGTAATTCAGTCCATCTGTTGATCCTTAACAGGAAGGTGCTCACTGGTCTCTGTTGGTACTACTTCTACTCACACTTAATTTAATAGTTCACAAGCTTCCAAATCAGGTCACAAAATTCCATTCTCAGATTATTTAACATCAAGAGTTATGGACACATGGGGGATGCAGAGGGCTACTCTTGATGCATTAGGCATGAGCATGACAGACCCCGATTTGACTCCTGGATTGTAAGTTTGCCTTCCCTACTAGTGCACATTGAACAGCTTATTAATGTTTTTGGCATCACCGGTACTGAGGAGTATCGAGACACACAATACATGATGGATATCACCTAACTATTGCTAGTAGCACCCTATTTTTGTGCCCAGTGATCTCTGCCAACAACATAGGGCCCGATTCTGACCTCAGTCGGAAGGGCTCCGAATTGGATTCGGTTCTACCTACACCGATTCGTAGCCCTTGTTTCTGACCGACTCGTTCCAAATTCTGAACGACTAAGTACAATGCCTGGAAACCCTTAGCGCTGAGAGAGAGAGCCCTCCGGAGCCAAATCATACAGCTCTTTGAAGTAGGTTTTCCAAGCGAGCAAGTACGATGAACGATTCGGATAGCCTTTACGATTCGCTTTGCTCGGATCGAAAAGGCTGCCAGAATCGGTCTTTAGGGGCCCGTAACAGGCCCCCCTTCAACCGGGGCCCACTGAATTGTGCCTGTGAGGGTACCCATGGGTCCCCCCTTTCAGACCATGCACAGTGTTGCAGGCACCAAGGTGCACATGCCACAGGGTGCACGATGATCCCCAAACACCCTTTTTGTTAATGGGAGCCTGTGTACGCGTTCGGTACTCAGGCTCCCATTGAAGTCGATGAGTGTCCAACCGAATCGTATCCGGGTGCATTCAAATGCATCGTACTTGTTCGGTCAGACTCCCCTGTCATGAGTTGTACAGAAAGCATTCCGGACACGAGTCGTTCGGTTTGCTTTCTGAACAAGATCGGAATCGGGCCCTTAGTGTAGGAAGTAGAGTTCAGATATTATTGTCAGCACCCTGGGATTTTTAGTGGCTTCCTTGCATATTAAGTGCCACCTACATGTTTTTCACTGCATCCTGAACTTTAACCTTCACTCAAATATTATTTCCAGCATCTACATGTTAAGCAGTACAATAATGTCAAAGTAGGAGGAGGACTAAGTGGAAATAATACCCATACATTGATATTATTGGTTTACCCCATGTATATTAAGAAGCCCTCTATTACTACTGACAATACCATGGAATAAAAATAAGCATCCTTATTCTGCTACCAGCATCCTGGGCCTTTAAGACTTTTATATTATAGGAAGCACTACTGTATATTATGCTGCACAGTGATGTCACTGGTTACTTGCTGTTATATAGAGCAGCATGCTGATGCCACTGCTTGCATTATTGCTTCATGATATCCATGCACCAAATGTACTAACTAAACCATTTTTTAGTCGCAAACCTTGCAGTTTGTTAAATCCCAGGTTTGGGGGTGAATGGCCACGGGCATACTGCGGTCTCTTGCTGAACACCATGATGGCATTCGCAGCCAATTGCAAGGAGTCGCACATGCCTTCTGCTTAATTAATGTTTGCTAAGCTAGTCGTTTTGTGACCCCTAAGGAATGTGCAATTTGTTATGCGACCTATTAGTACATAAGTTGTATTGAAAATTGTATAGTGAATCCCAACTCAGTCAGTGTGCAAATTGCACATCCAGACCAGCAAATGGGACTCCCCCTACATTATTTGTATTGCATGGAGTAGGACTTCACCTTCTATTAAACTTAATTTCACCTACTCATATTAGTGGGGCAAGGACATCAAGTTAGTTTATTGTGTCCTATTTCATGTACTTTTTCAACTTAAATATGGAAAGTAAATTGCATTTCATTCACTGTAAAGATGAAAAGTAAATATTTTCTTACATTAAATTAGCTCTTTAAAAAAAATATTTTTTATTGAGATTCACAAAATTGCAATGCAAATATATCAATTAAAAAGATTCATTCACCAACAATAAACACGCCTATAAAACACATTTCCTAGAAACCCATCCAGGATCAAGAAAAGACGACATACATAAACCTCCACATAAGATAAATACAAAGAATACGTCTAGACAGCTTCCTTTCTAAATAAGCCGTCGAAAGTACTTAAAGAGCTGAGTGTGCAAAGAAGCGATAAGACATGATCCAATCTTCTAGACTGACATTAAATTCGTTCTGTGTCACTGTGACTACCTTTTTTTGTACCACTGTGTCTATATGTATGGGAGCTGGTATCAGCCGAACTCTATCAATAAGCATGTTGTATTTTTTTTCTCTTTCAAACATACGGATTGCTTCTGCATCGTGAAAGTGACCATCACAATTAATGTTCAGTTATTCGTTTGCATGCCAGCACGAATAAAACCAGGAACAAAGAGCAGTTCTAAAAAATGTACTGGCGCTAATTAGTACTACTTTGGCTCAGTATTACTAACTATACTACTACCCATATTATGACTACTTACTATCTGAGCAGTACTATCAGTAATGCTACCGGATCTACTAGTATTAGTAATGCACCAAGTACTGCTACTATTACATCTAAAATTCCTACTGTTACTATTGTTTCTATTCCTAAACCAGGCTGAACTGCTACTAGCAATAATCCAGTAAATACCACTGTTTTTAGCTAATGTTGTGCAGCATACATTTTGCCGCTGCTTCTGGAAGTATTATTGGAACTGCAACCATAACTAAATAGGCTGTTAATATTGTTCTGGGTCCTACTAATAATACTGCTGCAAGTACTTCTGTGACAATAGCGCCCAGAGCTCTTCTCTTTCTATGTGTATTATTAGTCCTACTTCTAGTGCTGCAGTTATTGATTATATTAAAGCACATAACTAGCTGCGCCACTACTAATATTCCCATTACCGTTTTGCTACTGTTTCTGGTACTAATGAATGTAAATATCGAATGTCCTTTCGCCTGAGGAACAGCCTTTGTTACACCCATCGTCCTTCGTTGACTTTTTGCCCCTCACTTATTTTAATATAAAAACATAACACTATTAATAAGCAATTTGAATCTGACTCAATACAGAGTGGAGTTGGTGAGTTTAAATTAAAGGAGTGTACCTATTCCATCAGTACCCTGGAATTACGTACATCACACTGCCACCACTGGCGACATCTTTGTATTGAAGGTATTGGTGTCTTGTGGCATATTGTGCAGCTCGCTGGTATATTTTTCTGCACATTGGTACTAGTAGAAGCCTCCTGGTACATTGAACCACACCTAGATGTTTTGGGGAGCGCAGTGAAAGCATTGACAGTTCCTTGTCAGTTGTTGCCTTGTGAAGTGAAGTAAAAGCTGATGTCATTGACAGTGATACTGCATGTTTTGAAACACCCTGTTCCAATTCGTTACGTTATACCGTGGTGATTGGCACATTGAGTTCTCCAGCCGCGCACTGGCACAATCTGCTTCTTTGAGTTATTCACAGCACCATTCCACAATGGAAGAACTCCGATGTTATGGACGCCCTGATATCACACAGCGGCCACTATCACTGGCAGTCTTATAACAGTAGCAGCATCCTGGGTCACTGAGCAGGGGCCTGATATTAATGGCTATTTGCGACTAGTTTTTTGGGGCTTGGTGGATGAGGTCTGATCACTTTACACTCATGTAAACATGAACCTTTTCCTAGTGGCACCCATCTGTGACATACCATGACCATTACTGTCAAAACAATCTTTCGCCTTTCTTGGCAACATTCCAGCTATCTGTGGTATAATGGGGTCCTATCTCTTTAAAAAAAAATACATTTATGTTATTGTTTTTTTTTTTTTTTTTGCAAAAGGTTGACTACAAGCACAGGATATATGGATTACAGGCGATATACAGTAATTTACATCGAACAAAACGATCATCATCCTTTAAAGAACTATAACAATAAAACCTCCCGGCGCCACCCCCATATTGAGGAAGTCGTACAGTGATCTTGACAACCATGAAGTATGCAATGTCACGGACTTCACTGCAGGGTCTATGGCAATTAATAAAACAATCAATTAATCAATAAGACCTTGATTTTGGGTAAAGCTTCCCATTCCTCCTTGTTTGGGAGGGCGCTCTCTTGCCTCATAGACTGCTTTTTCAAGTAGCCTAGATTAATCAAGTTTTTGTTTCCACTACTCGATGTCAGAGGCATTTCTGGAGCGCCCGTTTTGTGCTATGTCACATTGGGCTGAAATTAGAGCACTACTCAAAAATAGCCTCTGGTACCTTGATAATCCAGTATCTTCTGTAATGTTAAGTATGGGGATACCTGGGACCAGAGAGAAGGAAACCCCCCAACACCTCGCTACAGATGCATCCCACCCAATCCCAGTACCTCTGAAGGTCTCTACAAAGCCAGACTGTGTATCAAGGTCCCGAACTCTGTGTGGATTTGAGACCCTGAGGAGAGGCCTCCCTCTGGGCATGCCACAGTCTTTTCTGCAAGGTGCAGGTACTTACATTGTATTAACTTATATCTCATAATCACAATAGTTCTAGATGCTACCAAAGCCTTCCACCACTCCACCTCCTCAACAGGGCCCAAATACAGAGGCGTAGCTAGAGCTTGTGGTGCCCGGGGCTATCCCTCAGATTGCCGCCCCTGGTGGGGGGCTGGGGAAAAAGGACGGCGAGCACTTGAAAGCGGTCAGAGAGACACGTAGTATCGCCGCTATTAGTTACCTCATTCAGCCTCCAGGAGCATTCCACAGTGGTGGCAGCCAGAGCCAGGGTCTCTATGGCAGGGGTTGGTTCACTTCTGCTACAGCAGTCAGCAAATCGCCCAGCACTGCCATTGCAAGGGAAGAGAGGTGGGGACGCAGGAAACTAAAGGACCTGGGAGGGACATGCACAGCAAGACACACTCCTGACAGGGAGGGGACCTCATGGAAAAGGACGCGATGCAGGAAGAAAAGAGAATGTGCAATAACATGGACAGGCTTGTGTCATAGAGCAGCGGGAGGTAATGAAGGAGTAGAGGCAGGCAAATTGGTAGAGGGACTGTGGATGCACATACTTAGGTGGGGTGACCAACATGCGAGAGAGGAAGAGAATGAGGAGGGCCAGTGTGAGGGAGAGAGGCCAAGGAGTGATGAAGAGGATGAGGAGGGTGTAAGAGAGAGGCCAGGGAGTGATGAAGAGAATGAGGAGGCCCGGTGTGAGGGAGAGAGGCCAGGGAGTGATGAAGAGAATGAGGAGGCCCGGTGTGAGGGAGAGAGGCCAGGGAGTGATGAAGAAGATGAGGGTGTGAGGGAGAGAGGCCAGGGAGTGATGAAGAGAATGAGGAGGGTGTGAGGGAGAGAGGCCAGGGAGTGATGGAGATTGAGGAGGGTGTGAGGGAGAGAGGCCAGGGAGTGATAAAGAGAATGAGGAGGGCCAGTGTGAGGGAGAAATGCCAGGGAGTGATGAAGAGAATGAAGAGGGCCGGTGCGAGGGAGAGAGGCCAGGGAGTGATGAAGAGGATGAGGTGGGTGTGAGGGAGAGAGGCCAGGGAGTGGTGAAGAGAATGAGGAGGGTCAGTGTGAGGGAGAGAGGCCAGGGAGTTATGAAAAGAATGAATAAGGCCGGTGTGAGGGAGAGAGACCAGGGACTGAGGAAAAGAATGAGGAGGGCCGGTGTGAGGGAGAGAGGCCAGGGAGTGATGAAGAGAATAAAGAGGGCCGGTGTGAGGGAGAGAGGCCAGGGAGTGATGAAGAGAATGAGGAGGGTGTGAGAGAAAGAGGCCAGGGAGTGTTGAAAAGAATGAGGAGGGTCTGTGTGAGGGAGAGAGGCCAGGGAGTGTTGAAGAAAATTAGGAGGGCCGATATGAGGGATAGAGGCCAGGGAGTGATGAAGAGGATGAGGTGGGTGTGAGGGAGAGAGGCCAGGGAGTTGTGAAGAGAATGAGGATGGTCAGTGTGAGGGAGAGAGGCCAGGGAGTTATGAAAAGAATGAAGGCCGGTGTGAGGGAGAGAGACCAGGGACTGAGGAAAAGAATGAGGAGGGCCGGTGTGAGGGAGAGAGGCCAGGGAGTGATGAAGAGAATAAAGAGGGCCGGTGTGAGGGAGAGAGGCCAGGGAGTGATGAAGAGAATGAGGAGGGTGTGAGAGAAAGAGGCCAGGGAGTGTTGAAAAGAATGAGGAGGGCAGGTGTGAGGGAGAGATGCCAGGGAGTGATGATAAGAATGAGGAGGGCTGGTGTGAGGGATAGAGGCCAGGGGGTGATGAAAAGAATGAGGAGGGTCGGTATGAGGGAGAGAAGCCAGGGGGTGATGAAGAGAATAAGGAGGGTGTGAGGGGGAGAGGCGAGGGAGTGATGAAGATAATGTGGAGGGTCGGTATGAGGGAGTGAAGCCAGGGGGTGATGGAGAGGATGAGGAGGGTATGAGGAAGAGGCCAGGGAGTGATGAAGATAATGAGGAGGGTTGATATCAGGGAGAGGAGCCAGGGGGTGTCGAAGGCTGAATCTTGCATGCCTTTACAACGAAAGCTTTACCACGAATGTCTCATTACATTATAATTATGGTGAGAATTATTAAATGTAATAGTACGTTTAGAAATATTAAAATACAAATGAGCTTACTTTGTCTTCTAAGGCTGCGTAGCATTCGCTGTTATGTTATTTTCACAATTTGCTGGACGTTGCGGTTCATTGCTTCAAACATCA
The DNA here is from genome assembly GCF_964263255.1 of Lissotriton vulgaris. Taxonomy (NCBI): domain Eukaryota; kingdom Metazoa; phylum Chordata; class Amphibia; order Caudata; family Salamandridae; genus Lissotriton; species Lissotriton vulgaris. Next base: position 413,521,436 of record NC_141689.1, on the reverse strand, counting down.
GGCAGCCTACGCAGTGTCTGCTTCTCGGATTCTGGGTTTCAGAAAATTCCTCCCTCCCATGGGCGTGGCCTTCCTTCAGGCAACTTCATCAAAATTCAATAGAGGATGCCTTGGCATGCTCACGCCCATAGGGGGGGGTACTGTTCATCACCAGATCTTTAAATGTAACCCCTTCCTGTCGCTCGGTAGAACCACATGTTCACTCATTGAGCAGATGCTGAGGCAGAATACGGACTAGAGGTACCCAACACAAAGAATTATAAACACATAAAAAATAACACACATCAAAGAACTTTTACCGAACATAAGTAAGTCTGAACCAAGCATGCCTTTCCAACGAAAAGATCGTTGTAAAGGCATGCGTGTGAAAGGCATGTGCGTGGTAAAAGTAACCATTCTGAAGGTAAGCGTTCTAATGAAGCACTCGTGATACTCACAGCATTAAAGAGGCATTGGTTGTTTTGGCAATCTTTATTCCATCATACAATCGATTGACGGACCTGACATAAGCAAGTACAAACGCTGGACGTTCTGGCGGCAGTTGGCAGCAATGCAGGATAATGGCGCAGCAGTTAGAAGCAAGCAGGTCAAGTGCGCGCTTTCACTATCGAACTAGGCCGCGCGTGCGGCACTGGTGGCCCGTTGCGGTGGCCTTTATTATTTATTTGGGGACACTGACACTACTGTGACTGACAGTAGTGTCAGTGAGTGTCCCCAAATAAATAATAAAGGCCGCCGCAATGGGCCACCAGTGCCGAGTGGGCGCCCCCAGAATTGTGCCGCCTGGGGTGGACCGCCCCTTCCCCCCAAAGCCCCCCCCCAGCTACTCTGATTTATTGTGGACATTGTAGACAACATTCTGGCTATCCCTGGCTTAATAGTGGCTGGTGGTCCGTTATAGATATGTGATGGGCATTATTGAAACATTCTGGCTATCCATGCCAATTGGTGTCCATACTTGAGCTAACATGAGACTTTTCAACAGTATACTAGCTGTCCTAGGTGCAGCCCATCACTGACATATCATGAGTATTCTTGACAGTCTTCTGACTATGTATATTGGTGGCCTGTCTTTGACATATTGTTGCCATTCTTTGGCAACAATTCTTTATTAAGCTAAGATAGTATACAACGTGGTCACAGTTTACCGCAAGTAAAATAAACGGATAAAGTACATAACCATACGTTGCATAATGTACACCCAATTCGACAAATGGTTGCCTCACATACCCAAGGTGTTCATGATATTGATAATATTAACTCAGAAACATATGATCATTATGTTCTGAAAAGGAAATCACAAAACTTTGTGAAAAACATCCTTAGAAGGGGGTGAAGAGGGTGGAGTGAATGAGGGAGAAATGACAATGGGAGAAGGTATGAATGGTATGTCAAAACATGGTGTTGAAGGTTGGATTTACATCTAGATAATGGCATATATCAAAGTGAAGTAGTTACTGTAGTTTAGCAAATTAAATATTCCATATGTCGTCACTCACAGGCTTTAGGTCTGCTCTGATTCATTTTGCATTCTATTTGAAAGGTTACAACAGGAAATGTTGTTATATATGTCATTCATCCATTTCTGTATCCCTCATTGTAGGGTCAAGTATTATTCAGGAAAAAGAGCAGAGGAAGTATCTTTCGCTTCCGTTGTTCTATAATGAGGTATTAGGAGCAGTAGTTAAGTTAACTTAAGTGTACCTGCCGTAGATTAGACGTGGGGTGTTACATTGACATTAACGTATTGTCTTGCAGTTTGTGTGTGTTGTGGACAGGTGAAAAACGGAGTGGGGAATTGCTACAGGTATCCTGTCAATCTATAGGATTCTGATCTGGCTAGAGAAATCCCATATTTGTTCCATGGTTTACATTTTATCATTACCTTCATGGAGAATGTGATTACACTGGGCTATTTTCCTAGGTTGTCTTAACTATTCATCCACAATAGGTGTTTTGGTTCCTGTAACTGAGGATGCATAGATAAAGAAACTCCAACTGTGAGCAACTGATATCAGTTACAATGTGAAGGATGGCCAGGTGCTTTGATGCAGAGATCTGGAAAGCTTCACGGTGGGGTGTTTCAGTCCACACAGACACCCAGTACGATAGACTTGGACAGCTCCAAAGCGTGCGTAATAAATCCCACCCAATTTGGCTACATGTCCATGTTTTTGAATGTCTTAGAAGGCTATTTGGGGTTATGTTTTTTGGGGACCAGAACCAATTATGTAGAATTTTGAAATCTAGGAATTTAAGCTTTGCTTGTTTTACCAGTATGTAATGTGATACAATCAGGGAAGGCCATTCCTTATAGAACTTTTCTCTACTCAGGTTATTTGGTTGCCTGTCTATTCTGGTTGGGGTTTTGGTGGGTTTGGAGAATAGTTAATTGGTCAATACCCCATATAATCCAAAGCTCCATCACAGTATAGGCCCATTGTCTTTTGGTATTTCAGGATCCATAGATTCAGGTAGGCCAATCGGGAATGATCTCAACATATCTCTGCCAATTTAGCATGTAACACCAATGAGGTTTATGATCTTGGCCAAAATCAGCACTTAAGAAATAGATGACCTTATACATTCCATATTGGTCCAGAAGGAAAATTCCTTTTCCATGCCCTTCACTACGAGACAGTAATTGCCCAGCGGTCCAGATGTTTCCATTTTGTCCGATAGTGCTTAATGGTGAATCAGGTGATCAGTTCTAAGCTGCTTCTATACAGAATCAAGGAATACGCCAGACGTGCAAATGAAGCACATGATGAACTACAAGAATTAGCTGATGAGTTGGAGGTTGGCATCAGCAGGATGAAAAATGGGAAATGAAATTATAAAATGGATTTTGACACATGATGAAATAGAAAAATGGGTTTAATCACTTAGAGATTCCATATTAAAGATGTATTTGAGAAAACCAGGGATTCAAACGATTTAAAGAAATTATGAGAAAGACGGAGAAGAGGGACAGCAAATAAAAAGAAAATGAAAGGGACTGAAGGTGAGACAAGAAATGTGGTAAGTGATTCAGATGCAGGGTCTGGAGCAGTTTTGGAGTTTCTTTTGAGAGAAGTTCATGGAGGGAATGTTATGCATTTGCCTTGGACTTGAGGTAATTTATATACATTTACTCAAAATTTCCCAAAATTGAGAGAAGATCCAGGAAAGTTAAATCAAGAGGTACACAGGTTGACAAACATTTCTCAGATGATGTGAATCGATTTAAATTTGCTATTTGAAATTGTGGTTCCTAGTAACGTGGGGATGGAGTGTAAGGTTGTTGTTGAGTGGCCTGCACTAGACCAGTCCAGGTTCTCCTTCTGAAGAAGTAGCTGCTAAATAGAAAAAAAACAAGTTCCTGAGAAGGATTTAGATTTGTATAAAAGTTTAGAACTTTTCAAGAGCTGAAAGAGTCAGTACAAACCAGAGTCAACGTCCCTTAGAAAGATGGTGTCAGACGATTTGTGTCTAATTTCATGATGGATTTGAGATTAGCAATCACATCCAGTCTAGTTAATTGTGATGGCTGACAAAGACTTCAGATGTGATCTTGAAGTTGGCTTATTACAGTATTGAATATATTGATGAGAAGCAGAATAGAATTAATTTGCCCAGAAAAAGCAGTTGGAAAAAGTATCTCAAAATCAAATGCATGGATGAGGTGACTGTGTGAACTTGAATGTTGAAATGATGAAAAAGAATACAGCATGTCACTTCAGTGGGAAGATCGGGCACTGGAAGAGGAAATATCATCAAAATTCTAAAAGGGTTCTGGGAAATGTGGAACAACTTTAACAAACGCAGAAAAATAATGTGATGGTTCAGAGTATCCAAAATTCTGAGCAGGTTATACAGAGTCAGAAATCATTTTTAATGCCGATGCTTTCAGTCAGTAATACTGCAAAACATGAGAAACAAGATACCCTGTGCTGTAGGGTACCAGCAGAAGTCAATGGTTCTGAATGTTGAGTTGGCAGGGAGTAATTCACAATGACAGTGCCTTAGGTGGACAAGGATTGCTTACTTGGAGCAGTTTTAGAGGTAGAAAAAAGTGGCCCATATGTTGACGGAAAAGTCAATGCCATCCTGTTTCATTTTTGAGCTATACGGGGTCTACCTGTTCCACAGTTCTTTTTGTGGAAGTCCCAAACCCACCTCTCTTTGGAAAAGAAGTCCAAGTTGTAGGAATCAGTAATAAACAAACTAAAAATCAGGTTGTAGTAGATGTTCAAGGTATAATTAGTCAGATGGAGAAGAAGCTCCAATTTATTTTGTGTGGTTCACTCCTGTGAACTTATTCGGAAGGGACATGCTTATTTAAAGATAAACTCAGTAGATTTAAGAGTCACATTTTTCCCAGTTTTAACAAAAGAAGACCTGCCTCTCGATTTAAGGCATAGTGTCAAAGATGAGGTACGATATTTTGCTGGTAAACAAATTAGATTGATTAAAAGAGCAAATCCAGTAAAATAAAAATTAAGTCAGATGCGATATTCCCTTCAACTAGGCAATACAGACTTATAAAAGAGGCAAGAGAAGGAATGAAACCGGTGATTGAAAAGATGATTGAGCAGGCAATCTTCTGAGAGGTACTTAGTAGTCCTTGTAACTCTCCCATGAAGGGAATAAAAAATCTGAATAATAAGTGGAAAATCATATAAGATCTCTGAAAGATTAACAAGACTGTTGTTCCACAAATTTCAGTTGTACCAAATTCAGCAGTAAATTTGTTTCAAATTTCATCAGATGCAGAATGGTAAACAGCTATCAACCTATGACAAGCATTTTCAATTCATTTGCATTCTCTTCAGTTCCATTGCATGAGGAATCACAATTTCTTTTTGTGTTTCAATATTTTAATAAACTTTTCATATGTTGTAGAATTCCACAAGGTATACACAAAGCCCTTTGCTTTTCACCTAAATCACGAGGAAAGCTCTAGAGAGTTTGAGGTTGCCATGCAATTCAGTCTTTGTTCAATATATTGATGACCTAGTGGTCGCATCTCAGTAAATGGAGGACTGTAAACCTGATACAAGTGCCTTCTTAAATCACCTAACTGAAAATGAAGTGAAGGTCCCCCAGTAAAATGCAGTATTGTAAGAAGAAGTTGTCTATCTTGGACACCAAACGGAAAAAGGTGTGAGGAATGTCATAAAAGAACACAATTCTGCAATTCTAAAAATGAGCCAGCCCACCACCCAGAGGGAGGTTTGGATATTTCTTTGAATTGTTGGGTACTGTTGTCCGTGGATTCCAGATTTTTTCTCGATAGCAACTCCTTTATCAAGTCTTACATGTTGTGATGTTTAAGATCTGGTACCATTTGACAAAGAATGCTCTGATGCTTTGAAAAATTGCAAGAGGGTTTGTGTCATGCTCACACACCTGATTAAAAACTAATGTTTTTTCTATTCTGCCATGAGATAAGTGGTTGTGTGCTTTCGATCCTTACACAGAACTTAGGTCTAATAATAAGCCCAAGTGGCTTACTTGTCATCTGTATTGGATCCAGTAGCTTTAAGTCTTCCAGGTTACATCTGTTTGCATTACCATTGAATAAAGTGAAGGAATTGTGATGGGCCATACTTTAATTGTATATGACCCACGTTCAGTTGAAATTCTTTTGACTAGGACAAGGACACAGCATATAAGAACAGGCTTACTTATTATGAGCAAGCCATACTTGAAACAGAGAACACCTCTATCAGGAGGTTTAATATCTTAAATCCAGTAACACAGCTTACTATTTCTGACAGAAGTTGTAAACGCAGTGAAAATGATGAGATTGAAAATAAACCAGAACACAATTGTATTGAAATTACTGAATTATGTACTAAACCAAGACCAGATATTAAAAAGACACATTTGGAAATGGCTGATCTGACATTGTTTATCGATTACTCTTGTTTGATAGACCATTATGGAGCATTGAGAGCTGCCTTTGCAGTATGTTACATTTCTGAAACTTAAAAAAGCATCTTCTCTGCAAAAGGTAACTTCACCACGAGTGACAGAATTAGTTGGATTGACAAGAGGATTCGAATGTGACAATCTATGCAGACAATCAGTATGGTTTTGGAGTTGTGCACGACTATGGTCAGTTGTGGTCCCAATGAGGTTTATGACATTCTCAGTAGCTCTGATAAAATAGTGCATATAAATTGGATTTGTTGAAAGCAAAGCAAAAGCCAAAAGAGATTGCTGTGGTAAAGTGTGTTGCCCATAAGGCTGGAATTATCATGAAGACACTTGGAAATAAATATGCTGACTAGTTGGCAAAATATTGTGCATTGCAGGATGAGACTGATGTACAAGAGGATGGAAATGAGAATTTATTCAGCACAAAATGCACACACATAAATTGTTTCTGTATGAGTGCAGTACATACTTTGAGTGAATTGAGAGATTTACAGGATGATGCCCCAGAAGATGAAAAAATAAAATGGCAGGGACTAGGCTACAAGAGGTATTATCAGGATTTGTATGTAAAAGCTGAGCATAAATATGTATTACCAGATTCCATGTTGTTCCCAATGTATATGTATTTGCACAAGAGGGGCAATTTCATGTATGCAGCACATATTCTGGCCTAGTACTGGGCGCACCTTTCACAAGGTACGCCTAGCGGCAACCAGAAAAATGCACCGCATTGTAGTAAATGTGATGTCCCCAGGGCCGCCGCAAATTCGCACTGCCTTAAGGGCAGCGCATTCAGGTAAAAAACGAAGCAGCTGCTTTGATCCTGCTCCATGGTTCACTATGGAGGCGGAAACCTGCCTGCACTTTGAAGGGGGATTAGAGAGCCCCTTGCAGGTGGGTGAAGTGAGTGACTGCACCCACCTGCAAGGGGATGTCTGAGGGGTCCATAGGACCCATTTCCACCTTCAGGAGGTGCACTATCAGGCGCACTGTCAGTGCGCCTCCTGACAGCTTCTTTGCCTCTGCGCTCCGCACCCCCATGCAAATGAGGGAACGCCCTCTTATGATAGCGCTGGCGATTTATGTGCACCAGCTCAATCTGTAATAAAGAAAGGGACGCACAAGCGTCTGCGGCCCTTTCTGTAATACCAAAGTGCCCCAGGGGGGCGTGCAGAGCAGGCACAAACGTCCATTTTGCCCCCAGGGCAGTCCAGTAATATGGCCCCAGATCTCATGCAGGGAGGGATAGCCTAATACGAATATTCAAAAAGTACTTGGAAAATACATGATTTCAAAATACTGCTGAGGATGTTTGCAGCCGATGTATGACATGTCATTTAAATAATCAAGAGAAAAAGACTTTTAGTGTCATGAATCATATTGACAAATCAGTGGGCTCATTTACAAGACTCCAAGCAGGTTTTATTGAAATGCTGAATTGTAAAGGTTTAAAGAACTTCTTGGTAATTATCTGCTTGTTTTCTAAATAATTGGGAAGATCTGACCTGTCTTAAGAGCTTCTAGGAAGATGCCCTGACTGAGGAAGACATTGACAATGGTAATTATGGGCGAGAGAGCATTTCTAGAGAGCTTGATGAAGGATAAGGGGAAATATCATCTTCATAAGAAGGACCTTTGAGGGAATTGAGTATGTCAGTGAAATCTGCAAGAGAAGGGGCTTTGAAGTCTAGCCGTTGTGGAATTCTAAGGGATTGGAAGGGCATAAGAGATGAAGCAGGCTTTGTGTTGCTGATTTGCTGTCGGATCTTTAGTATAGAGTAAGGGAAGTAGTCAAATAAAAACTTTTGTTTTGCAATCCCAGCAATTAAGATGTTTCTGAAAGGTACTAATAGGGTATATCTCCAAATACTGTTCTAGCACCCTAAAGAAGTTTACGTTTGGTACACACAGAATTAATGAACATATCAGTATAGGAACCTTATCTCCTCATTCATGAGAACAAGGTAGTGTTAAGATCACATCTAAAACTTGTGTAAAAGGTAATTTCGCCATAGTGCAACTCATTTACTATTTCCAAATACCTATAAACTCAATAGAAGTAGTTCTGCTGATTATTGATGTGAGAAAAGCAATAATGTTCTATTTTCAGGGAACGAAGGACAGTTGAAAAAATATATCTCTTTAGTAGCGCAACGGATAGAGTAGGCTGTTAGGTAATGGTCATCAGTGTTGGGGCAGATGGAGAGCGGATTTCCCTATCTTTTGGGGAAGGGTAAATGTAAAGTTGAGCTCTCCAGAATATTGAATTGCCTTTGTACAGTCACCTCATCATCCCTGTTTATGCATATTCCGAGACTTGCTTGGTATGTGTTCCCTGAGGCAATAACTAATGTGCCTTCTCCTATGATTCTTTGGAGACATTTAATGTCATCTTACCTTAAATGATACATTTGAAATAATTCTGATAAATGTCTGCACAGAATAAAGGATCTGTTTTGAAATGCTAACATAAGCACATTGGTGCCAGGCCCATTTGAGAGTTCTCTATCCAGGGTCTCGCTGGGAGTTTAAAAAAATTCATATGTTGGTGCGTGCAGCCCAGATTATGTACAATTAAAGAACATTGGTAGATATTTGCCCAATTAAGGTTGAAAACCTGAGTCAATTTTCCAAGGATCAGAAGCTGTGTGACCCCCTAATTTGATCCTGTCTAATGAGTGCTTCTTTTTTATGTATTTATTTATTATTTTCAAGAACAGATACAAACAATATAGCATATGCAAATTGAAGGTAGATACAGGATGACAAAAAATGAAAAAGGATGAGATTAAGGACGATCAATAACAGAAATTTACAGAGCAGCTATATAATAGTAATAGGCAATACAGTGATCCATATGTTAGGGCCTGTACACAAGAGGACACTACTGCCTTGAGAAGTCACACGTGTACTGGCGGAAGTTGCAGCCAAGTCAATAAAAGTACAAGCGACAGAGGTGAGTGAGCAAGTATGGTTCAACTTTCTGAGGTGTTAACTACTTGGGTAGTGTTGATGTCCCCAATCGGGTGGGAGAGCAAGTATGTTGTAAGAGGGCCCCAGATATCGCAGGGTCTGGAGGTAAGAGGGAGGAGTTCGGCAAACATGTATGTTTGCTCCTGCCAGAATACCATGTCATTAATCCAGTCCTTAAATTTGGGTGCCCTGGCCCGACCCCATCTACATGAAATTCCCCGTTTAGCCAGGAGAAGGGCAAAGAAGACAAATTTCCTATGCGCCACAGGTAGTTTTTCAGTGTAGCCTAACAGGGCAAGTAAAGGAGAGAACAGGAGTTGTAACAATGCCATTTGTTCTAGGGCCGCATGGACTTGGCGCCAATAGTCTTGTACAGTGCTGCAATCCCAGGCAAGGTGTAAGAAATCTGCCCCCACAGTACAACAGCGACGGCACATGTCATTATCATGTAGTTTGAATCTGTACATTTTGGCTGTGGTATAATAAGTGCAATGTAGTAATTTAAAATGCAGGATGCAGATACGGCTACTGGAGTGCTTTGTTCCGTTTGTTTGCAACAGTAAGTACATTGCCCATCTGTGACGACTCGTCCCATCTCGGCGGCCCATTTATCTCGAGAAACGCTTTGAGTTGGGGTCGAGGGTATGTGGGTGTTTGTTCTTTGAAACCCTGGATATAGAGAAAAGTATTCATAAGAGAAGGCGGATGTTTGGAAAAGAGTCGTTGTGATGTACAAAACTTACAGTTGCAATAGAGATCCCTCCAGGATGTGATCCTGTGTTTAACTTTAGTTTTTTGAATACGCCCTCCTGCAGGACCGGCATCTTTGGGTGATAAACTAGAGGGAGCAGTGGTGAGTATAACATGGGGTCCTTAGAGCTTTTAGCGATGCTTTGCCATGCCCTTCCTGTGCAAGTGATCGGCGATAGGTCGACCATTCGTGGCTTAGTGGCGGTCAGTATGGCGCCCTCAACAGGATCAGATAGCCAATGCTCAGCAGCCACCTGGGGCCTATAGTTGGGGGGCAATGAGTGCTTCTTTCCTAGACTGAGTCATGAATCACCAAACTGGTAGGCCTGAGCAACTCTGAAACCTTCTCAATTTCAAATTTGAATTTCTAGAAGTGCTCAATTTTATGATATCTTTACTGTGTGTACTATTTGGCTTTTGTTTTTCATTTGTATAATATTCTTCTGTGTTGTCTGGATATGAAGAAATTATGAATTACATACATAGTCTACTTCATCATTTATCTCTACTCTCTTACACGCATCTTGTGCAGCAAACCCATCCTGCAATTGAGTGTTTACAATGTATTTATATATGGCTGTCACGGAGCCACTAGTGTGAATGTTCAGGAAGTCTCTTAAAACCCTACTCTTCCCTTGAGCCGTTGTCATTCCCGACCTTCATCCCTTAGGAGAACGAGGTTTAGCGCTGGGATACCCGTTGGGTGACTAGGCGCTCTAGAAAAACCAAAATAAATAAATAAATAAATAAAAATGTCAGATTCTACATCTGGTAATTCACTGCTATGACGTAGCAACAGTTGTTGACAAAAACTGTTACCTGCTGTTGCTGTGTCACAAAGGAATCTTTTGCATATAGCCATGTCTGAACTGGGGTGGCAGAGTGGGCTAAAGAACGATGATGGATTAAACCCAGATCTTTTGACTGGGTGTGAGTGTTTGATTGATTCAGATGCTCTGTCCCTCACCACCCCTTTTTGTACCACAAAGGAATTACAGGCTGCTCTGGCAGGGCTGTTACCGAGCCAATCAGAGCAACACTGGAAAGCAGAGACAACAGCTTCTGTGATAAAAGGAAGGGAAGGCACATCGAGTGGTGGAATAGGTGGCAGGAGGAACGTTTTTTTAAAAAAAATTCTTTACTTTTGGGACATACATGGTATGTATGGCTTACCCATTAAACCTCTGCCCATGTGCAACAGTTGAAGGCATATGCACATGATTTAGGATGCAAAACATAACATAAAATTATGGATGAGTAAAAAGTGTATTTCATGGATGTTTCCTACCATCGAGTTACTGTGACATCATAGACAACTTGAACTTCGCTCTTGTTAACTATTTTTCATACTCATACCCCCTCGATGAAAAACATCTCTGTAATTCACTTTAACCCATGGATAATCCTATATGTCAATGCCTCCAGTATGAGGACATTAATGTTATTGTTTCCTCTTACTTGCTGTTTTTGTGGTTATTCTCTCGTTCCCATTTACTAATCTCGGAGAGAATTGATTGTGTCAACCAACAACACTTTGCTTACTTTATGTGTAGAGTATACTTTAAGACTCACCTCGCATGAACCCCGATTCCATTGGAACAAGCAGAGTAAACAATCTGGCTCCCAGACATGGGGTCAGACATTAAAATGAAATATGTAATCGGTTTTGCATGCACTGGGATTGCTAGGTTTTCCTTTCATGTAGAGACTCGAAATTATGATGATGGCTCCTCTGTGAATTTAGGAACTGATGTGCTGCTCATTTGTAGTCAGATCAGGAAAGATGATTTTACTGTCATCCCTGGTGGTCTGAATCGCCAGTACATTTAAAAATATTTTTAGAAAATGTTTGTCAAAATTAGGAAAAGGTAGAATTTCCCTTGAGACAAATAAATTTAACCACATGTTTTTGTATTTTGCATTCTGAAGTTAAGAAGTTCAGTCTTTGCGTTGCTCCACATCGTGGATGAGTAGATGGGGAACATGCAAAAAGATTGTAATGTAAGTATTAGTATTGATCTTTGACAAATATGTAGACATTTTAATATAGTTGAGCTTAAGTTACTTAGTTTGCACTTTTTAGTTGCTCAGTGATTCACAGAATTCTCACTTTTGTTTGACCATCTTACTCTCCAGAGTTGTAACTAAACTAAAGCCCAACGTGAAGTTAGTGTTTTATGTTCTCCGGCATAGGACCCTGCAACATCTGTTTTGTTAAAAAAAAATATAAGAAGCTCTCTTATCTTTTGATCATTAATATGCAACAATGTTCTGTGAGCAGAATTACCTCAGTGGTGTATATGCACTCATTTCTCCCCAGGTAGTACGTCAGTCAAGTTACATGTGGACTTGTGTGTCTGGCCTTCAGCACCACCTAATCACAAAAGTAGTCCTGTGAGAATTGAGCTACATCTTAGTAGCCAAACCAAATACGCTAGAATTGAAGAAAATGTAGTAGAGTAATCTGCAGATTAAGCGGAAGCTACTGCATTATGGGAAGTAGTTCGTCAAATCATCCAATGCCCTTTAGACTGTACTGGTTTGTCTGTTGTGAAAGTGACTGCATCCTCATCTACTCAAAGGTTGACATTGACTGTGCCTTTCGACTTCTGCTCTAAAGTGCAAATTAAATAGTAAGGGAAAAGCTTTTGATTAACCCCTCCCATGCTTGTGATGGAAGCCTCGGGTGGGCTGTGCTGGTGACGGAACGGTTCCGTCACGGCCCGCTCGCCGCGCCTGTGCGGCGCGAATTCCGCACCTGCGCTGACGTTCTAAAAAGCGGGCGGGGCCGTGACGGAATGGTTCCATCACAAGCACAGCTCCCCCACGTGACGGAGCGGTTCCGTCATGAGCACGGGAGCGCCGCGCGGCCCCGCTTCCCCCATAGCGATGCGGCGGAATAGCCGCCTCAGCGAACGGGTTAAAGTATTCTTTTTAACAATGAAATAGATTACACAGCACCAGTCATAAAGGAGTACTAGTTTGCAGTTTCAAAGCCAGCAATAGCATCACCAGTGTATGGGATCTTTATCTTCTAAACCTTTATGGTCCTTAAAAGCCCTTTGCAAGAAGTAGAACAGGTCATTGTGGAGAAGTGTGGCTCACTGGTTAGAAGCGGCAGACCCTGATGCAGAGGTCTGACCCGGGACCAGGGTTCAATTCCAGATGCGGCAGGGTCTTGGGCTCAATGTCCACAGACTTGATAATTCTCGCCTCGGTGCCTACTCTAATCATGGGTCCCACTCTGCAACTCTGGGCAATAGCTTGGTTAATCTCCACAACGGCCCCGAAAGCGCTGGGATGCCTGGCTTCACCTTGGGGGTGCCCAGTAGGGGGCATCTCACAGGGAAAGCCAGGAAGGGTTCCACAGCGGTACACAGCGGCAGGATGCCTGAAAGGTGATAGTGCGCTTTACAAGAATTCATACATACATACATTGTTCTGTTAGCAAGACCACCATTCAGTCTGCATCCAAATAAATATTTCTCCCTTATTTCCTTCTATTAGACCAACACAATGGATGATCAGCATTACCTTGCACACTGCCTTCCTAGCTAATAGGATGCACTCCTTAATTGGAACATAAGTGAACAATATGCAACTCTCATGATGATTTCCCAGCAGTAAGCTGGCACGCCAGCTCAGTGAATATACTGATGAACGCTCTAGAGGTAGGTTGCAAGTTTACATCCCTGTAAGGACCACTCAGCCTTACTCTCATCTCATGCAGGAGGCTGCTTTCATCTGGTAGAATCGCAGGCCAACACTACTATGACTATCCCAGTACATGCAGTGCTGATTCAATGTTATAATCATTGGACACATTCATGCCTAAACTGGAACCATTCAGCCACTGAGGATCATACTTTAACTTTGTTCTTCTAGCCCGAACTTCTTGAGCCCATAAAACATGTTGCCCTAACTTGGTTTACATATTCAAAAATTCCGGTGGGCGAGGGAGCTATCCATTTTCTACAAATCATGCATCTTGCCATCAACACCTAGTAAAAAATAATCTTTCTTTCCTTTAAGTATGTTGCCTCTTCCTCCGCCTCTTGTAATATTAAAAAATAACTGAGGGGCTTACCTAAACAACTTGGTTAGTTATTTTAGAGATCACTGAACTTACTTTGTCCCAGAACTCCTTCAACGCAGGGCATTCCACAAACATGAAGGTCGTCTGCGCTGAATAAATTACACAATTCCTACATTAGGGCACACTTGCCTCTGTTGTCTTCACTGACTTGTGCAGTGACTAGTATGCTGTGTACAATAAAAACAAAAGGCTTCTTTTAGAGGCCACAGGGCTCGCCATGTCATATAAAGTGCTGAAAAATACTTTCCACAAATTCTCTGTCTGATAACTTGACAAGCAACCTTCCCAGATTCTGTACTGTGGTGGTGAAGTAAAATCTTCGCCTTGGCAGAGCAACTCGTACCATTTCATGAGCTCCTTATTAAACTTTGGGAGCAACCTTCAATCTCTGTAGATTCCTGCAATTCATGCTTATTTACCGATATCCAAAGAAGTAGCTGACGATACTTAGACTATATACCACCACCTTCTTATCCAGATCTGACCTTGACTTCAATGTATTACCATTCAGCAGGTCACCACATCTTCTAATCACTGCAACTTGTATACAAACCATCCTAAAACCATTCTGGGGTAGAGTCCCTTATCTGTGAGTGTGCTGAAAAGTATGGTGTACACCATATTTTCCAAAGGTTAAACTAGAGAGATGCTGCAGATTTTAAAACCTTCAAACTTATTTTTTAAAAGTTGTTGGAATCCCCAAATTTATAAAGGGTAACTGCCCTCTGTAACCTGGGTTCCAATCGTAGCTCTACACATTTGATCTTTATCTGTGGTACCCTCTCCCTCAACTATACCTAACAGTCACCTCAGTAACCTGAATTGGAATGCTATTCTTGTCCTCTTAGATGCCCATATAAATCTATTAATACCTCCCTGTAACGTTTGAATTTGCTTATTCGAAAACACCAGGGGAATACAGTTGAACAGAAAATCTAGGAAGGATGTTCATTTTAATCAGATTAACACTGCCTTGGATTGTAGAAGGCAGATTCTGCAATATTCTAAGCATTTTATTCACTTCTACTGATACTTTCTTCAAGTTAATCTCTGTTATTAGATCTAAGTCATGGATACCCAAGTATCTTATTTCTGTTTTTTAACTAGATTATTCTTCATCTCTAGGTTCCAATCATAATATGTTTCTTGTCTTGGTTAATAGCATACACTGACATAGCTCCAAATTCACTGGACAAACGTTCTTAAGCTTCGGAGGGCTGTTTTAACATCTGAGGTGTATATTATACACCTCAGATAGCATACAGAACTATTAGCTGGCTCTCTCTTAACCTTTGCGCTAATGGCTCATGTATAAATTACACAGCAAAGGGGATAGAGAGCCCACCTGACAAATGCCTCTAGCAACTAAAGAGCTGTCTGTTAAACTGCAATTAACTAATAATCTAGCTGAAGTATTCGAGTACACAGTTTGTGACGCCACTATGTATGAACTCAGAATACTAAACATTCCTATAAAGAGGCCCAGTGTACCTGGTGAAATGCGTTGGCCGCATCGAAAGTTACTATTGCCATGGGGACTTTACAAGTGTTACTCAGATCAAATCGATAGACCCAGTTAGTTGTTGGACTAAATCCTGCATTATCTGCCACTTCATAAAACCCTGCTGTTCCTAGTGAATGATACGTCACCCAACAGGTTAGTCATGATGCCTGCCAGGATCTTGTACTCTGCATTTATCTAGGATATTATTAGATGAGATTTACAACGTTTAGGGCTTTTATTGGGCTTCAGGAGTACAGTGGTCTTATCCAGTATTAGGGGTATCTTTGATAGATTCACATGCCTGAATCTTTCCCCGTCGTCGGGGTGGGAGTCCCGGGTACATAAAAAGAGTAATGTCATATAGACATATACATACTAATAGGCCAGAGGCCTCTCATTAGTAACATATCCATGTCCTTTTGTAAAAAAGGACCAAACTTTGGCCAAGAGCCAATCAGCTATCACCACCCTCTAGAACCTTCCCGGAAGGAGCCCTAGTCCCTCAGATTTTCTACTGCACGTCGTGCTAAGGGAGTCTCTACTGAGCTCTGCTCAGCTTTCCTGTATTTCTGGATTTTTTCCACAAATTTTCTCTCAGAATTATTTCTCTGTGAGGGGTTTTCAGTTCACCATGGCTGATACTCCAAAAAAGGGGCTTTTTAGACCTTGTGCCTCTTGTGGCAAAAAGAGGCTTCATGTAGATGACAGGCATGAGGACTGCCTTTATTGTCTCTACCCTGACCAGTCTGGAAATAATTGCAAAGTCTGCCACACTTTTTCGGCTAAAACTCTCAAGGACAGAGAGGGCCACCTGTTGATATGGCTTCAGAGACTGAAAGACAAGGACCAGGCAGTCTCTTCAGGTGAGAGTGAGTGTTCCATCAGGAGTGCACATTCCTCTCCCAAAAGGCCTAGAACTTCATCCCCAGGACCATCTTTGGAGCCACCTCAAAAGATGACGCCCAAGTCTTCAGAGGTTCGTTCAAAGGCCATGGCTGTGAAGGTTTCTTTTCAGGATCCTACCTTCAAGAAACCTTTCACGACGTCTTCAGCTCTGCCTGTGATGGCTTCGACAGCAACTATCTCCACGTCGGTGGCGTCATCCACGTCGACGACCACTACATCCTCGTCGTCAACGGGTAGGTCTGTTCCATCTATTATTGTGATCAAGAAATCGTCGACGACGCCACCGTCGACGAGTGCTTCCACGTCAACGAAGTCAAAATCTACGTTGTCGAGGAAAGTTCCATCGTTTTCGACAAAATCCTCTTCATCGTCGACGAAATCCTCTTCATCGTTGACGAAATCCTCATCGATGACGATAAAGGCTCCATTGATGTCGACAACTTCATCGTCGACGAAGTCTCCGACGAGATCTTCGCCGTCGACACCAGCGTCGACGAAGCCGTCGACGACGAAATCACAGTCGATGACGCAACCGTCGACGACATAGTCATCAACGACAGCTTCTAGATTGATTGTTGACGTTCCCCCGTCGACGACCACCCCGTCGACGGGCTCGACGACGATAGAGTCTCCTCCTTTGAAGTATGCGTATACGCACTTCAAGATTACTAAGCCTACTCTGACGCCGGAATTGACCTCTCCGAGCAGAGTCCAGGCACTACCACCTGCTCATCTTCTGGACACTGAAGACTCTGATGAGGGCTCTATGTTCCAAACAGCAACCAGCCCATCTGAACTGCACGTAAAACTTCATGAAAGTTCAGATTGTGAAGACCAAGAACAGGATGAAGTGGAATACCAGGAGGAATACCAGCCTCCCCCTCCTCCTCCTTCACAGCCTATGGTGTGGCTCCCAGCATCCATAGTGATAGATCTGCAGTTTTTGATTGCGGACTACAAACAGAGGTTTCCTTCCACTCCTCCTCCACCGTTAGTAGTGTCACCTCCACCTAGACCTAGGCCTCCACCTCTAGTGCTTCAGCCAGACCCTGCTCCTTCGCGTCCTCCACCATCCTCAGATGAGGAAGAAGAAGAAGAAGAGCAACAACTTGAGGAAGGGGAACTCCAGGGCACACAGGACGAATGGGATGACTACGTTATTCCATGTCCGGCATCCCCTGTACTACCAGAAGCAGGTTCGCCCCCAGAAGACATTGGAGGATTCCATAATATCTTAGAAAGGGCGGCGTTGCGTTTTAAAATCCAAATGACCACAGAACAACAGGACTACTTCCTTTACGATTTTAAGGAACCATTCAAAAAGGCTGTACGGTCCATTCCCATCATTGACTATATTTGGTACCAAGAGGTGAAAATAATGCAAAACCCTTCATCTTTGCCTCCAGTTCTGCCCAGACTGGACAAAAAATATAGGGCTCCGGACACGGCTCCAGCTTGCCTTACTGGCCATCCAAAGTCGGACTCTGTCATTACTTAGGCAGCGCAGAGCAAATCAAAAAATCCATCTGCTGCGCTGACTGCGCCGCCAGATAAGGAGGGCAGAAAACTCAACAACATTGGAAAGCGGTTTTCCTCTATGTCAGCACTAACAGTGCGTGCGGCAAACTCTTTGGCACTGTTAGAACGCTACAACCGTCAGATGTGGGCCGATATAGCCCCATATTTTGGATCACTGTCAGAAGAACAGAAGGAAGAGGCAAAAAAGATTATCCTTGAAGGCCAACGTTCAGCCTCGGAGATGATTGATGTTGCAATGGATATCGCATCCACGGGGTTCCGTCAGCTGACTGGAGCTGCAGTCCTGAGGCGTCAAGGTTGGCTTAAAGCAACATCTTTCCGACCTGAAGTGCAGACTAAAGTATTAGAAATGCTGTATGATTGCCAACTTCTGTTTGGACAACACATCAATGAGATGCTTCAAGGTATCAAAAAAGATACTGATACCGCAAAGGCACTGGGTACCCTCCAGTATAAAAGTCCTTCCTTTCGGGCCTCCAGAGGAAGAGGTCAATCAACAAGAGGTGACTATCAAGGGTACAAATCCTTGTACAGCTCCTACAACAAGTCTTCCTTTCGTGGTCGAGGTGGAAAGAAGGACACATCCAGAAGGCAATGACTTCTCTCTGCCACAGGTCTCCACTTCTTCTCCACCTTGCAAAGTTGGAGGAAGAATTTCATCCTTCCTACACAATTGGCAACAAATTACAACGGATCGGTGGGTCCTTCAACTTGTTCAATTCAGAACTGAAGTTCGTGGAAACTCCTCCTCAAAATCCTCCACACCCAATGCTGTACAAGAATCTACATCTGCTGCAATTGGAACTCTCACTAATGCTCCAGAAAGGAGCGATAGAAAGAGCTCCCCGAGGTCAAAAGGGCAAGGGTTCTACTCCCGATTCTTCTTAATTTGAAAGAAGGAGAAAAAATGAAGACCTATATTGGACTTAAGAGATCTCAACAAATACCTCAAGAAACCGTCATTCCGTATGGTGTCCATCCAGGAGGTGCTGCAACTCCTCAATGCGAACATCTTCATGGTGTCTTTAGACCTTCAAGACGCTTACTTTCATTTACCGATCCACAGAAACGACAAGCAATTCCTCAGGTTCCCTGTGGCTGGTAAACACTACCAGTTTCGGGTATTGCCCTTCGGCCTGAAGTCGGCACCAAGCATTTTTACAAATGCCTGTCTCCAGTAGCAGCGTACCTCCCGTACTTAGACGCATGGCTTGTCAAGGCACCTACTTTCGCAGGCGTGACCAAGTCCTCCAACGCCTGTCTTCAACTCTTCAACGACCTGGGACTTACTCTCAACCAAGAGAAATCTGTCCTTCACCCTTCCTAATGCCTCACTTTCCTTGGCGCGGTCCTAGATACAGCTCAGAAAAAGGCTTTTCCTTCATAGGATCGTCAATTCAAGTTGATGTCCTTGTCCGCCCGGATTCAGGCCAAAAACACCATCACGGTGCGCCTGTACAAATCCTTGTTAGGGATGATGTCCTCGAACATCCTGTTAGTTCCATACTGCCGCCTTCGTATGCGTCCACTTCAAGAGGCGCTATCCACTCAGTGTATCCAATAAACAGGATCTTTCGACGATGTGATCCGGATAACTACTTCCATTGGCCCAGCTCTACACTGGTGGCTTCACCCACAGAATCTTATGCAGGGTCTTCCGTTCCTACTTCCAGTTTCGCCACATGTAATAACCACAGATGCGTCCTTAGAAGGATGGGGTGCGTTCCTTCAGGAACTCCAGATCAACGGGCAGTGGTCCCCTGCAGAGAAGCAACTGCACATAAACCTTCTCGAGTTGAGAGCAGTCTACCTTGTGCTCAGAGCGTTCTTGCCCCGGATCAAGGATTTCCCAGTGCTTGTGAGAACAGACAACACCACCACAATGCACTATCTAAACAAACCGGGGGGAACTCGCTCTCTGACGTTGTCTCAAGAATCTCAACAGATTTGGAATTGGCTACTTCGAAACAACATTTCCCTTCGGGCACAGTACGTCCCAGGGACGGACAATGTCCTGGCGGACTCTCTGAGCAGACAACGCTCTGTATGCCACGAGTGGGAGCTGGATCAGCAACTTCTCAATTCCATATTCTCCCGATGGGGCAGGCCTCACCTGGATCTGTTTTCAACCAAACACAACGCAAAATGGCAACATTACGCAAGCTGGCATCCCCAGAAGGGATCTCTAGGGAATGCATTTTCGATCGCATGGTGCAACGTCTTTGCATATGCATTTCCTCCATTTCCCCTAATTCCCAGGGTTCTCCGGAAACTGAAGGCAGAGCATTGCAACCTGATCTTGATTGCCCCAACGTGGCCACGCCAACACTGGTTTACGGAGCTTCATCTCCTATCACTGGAACCGCCGATCCCATTCAAACCAAGCCCAACTGTCCTAACGATGAACCACGGGCAAGTCCAGCATCCGGATCCAGCATCTCTCAAATTATCGGCTTGGCTCCTGAGATCAGAGAATTCCAGAACTTAGACATTCCTCAGGAATGCAGGGAGGTCTTAGCCCGGGCTCGATCCGACAGTACCAACATGGCGTTTTCCGTGAAATGGAAAAGGTTCTGTATATGGTGTAAAGCAAACAACATACACCCTTTTTCGTCATCACCTGCACAAATTCTGCCTTACCTTCTCCATTTGGCAAACTCAGGGTTGGCCCATGCTTCAATAAAAGTTCACCTGGCGGCCATATCTCGTTTCAGGCGTTCTTCATCTGGTGCTTCCCTCTGGTCCAATAGACTTGTTAAACAATTTCTGAAAGGCCTGTTCAGGACGCTCCCTCCAGTGAGAGCTTTACCACCTACCTGGCAGCTAAACATTGTGCTTGCTCAATTGATGAAACATCCCTTTGAGCCAATACACAGAGCCGACATCAAATACTTTTCCTGGAAAACCGCTCTCTTACTAGCGCTTACGTCGGCAAGGCAAGTAAGTGAACTTCAAGCCTTCTCCATTCTAGACCCTTTCCTGCAGTTCAAACAGGACAGAGTGATTCTAAGGACCAACCCTAAAATCATTCCTAAGGTTCCATCTGACTTCCACCTTAATGAACCTATAGTCTTGCAGACTTTCTTCCCAAATCCACTTTCCGCAGCAGAGAGGTCTCTCCACTCTCAAGACCTCAAACGTTGTCTGAAGTTCTACATCCACAGAACAGAACAATTTCCAAAATCCAACCAACTATTCGTTGCCTTTAGCAGACCCAGAAAAGGTCTTCCATTGACTAAGCAGAGCATTTCACGTTGGATCTCTGCAGCCATTGCTTTCTGCCATCAACAAGCAGGACATCCTCCGCATTCCAAAGTTCGGGCTCATTCCACTAGAGAGGTCTCAACCTCAATGGCGCTCTTTGCAGGAGTACCCATCGTTGACATATGCAGAGCGGCGACATGGAAGACGCCGCATACGTTCACCAGGCACTACTGCTTGGATACTGAACTTATGAAAGATGCAGCAGTGGGACAAGCTGTGCTCCGTCATCTATTTCACTAGAGGTGAGCCTTCTCTCTTTCATCCCACCTTCCTACTGTCTGCTTGCACATTTCTCTTTTATATGGTATTTTGATACTTGTTATATTTCACAATTGATATATTATTACCGAGTGATTTTACATGTTGTACCATTCGAAATGTGCTGATGATTGCTTGCTACTCTGATTCAAGCATGTGAATCTATGAAAGATACCCCTAATACTGGATAAGAAATGCGTTACTTACCTGTAACTGCAGTTATCCAGTATTGGTATCTTTCATAGATTCACATGAAACACATCCGCCTCCCCTGGAAGGGCTCACCTTGGCTCTCTCAGTAGGTACTACTTAGCACTGTGCTTACGAAAATCTGAGGGACTAGGGCTCCTTCCAGGAAGGTTCTAGAGGGTGGTGATAGCTGATTGGCTCTTGGCCAAAGTTTGGTCCTTTTTTACAAAAGGACATGGATATGTTACTAATGAGAGGCCTCTGGCCTATTACTATGCATATGTCTATATGACAGTACTCTTTTTATGTACCGGGGACTCCCACCCCGACGTCAGGGAATGATTCAGGCATGTGAATCTATGAAAGATACTAATACTGGATAACTGCAGTTACAGGTAAATAACACATTTCTTTCTTCGCCCCATGATTTTGGAGGCTCTTGGCCTAAACATAAACTTCTGTTGAACAACGCCTTTAATAGGGGGCAAATCTCCTTATTCATAGTCCTATAAAGATCTCTGGGTATCTCACCAGGACCGCTGCCTTCCCCTTCTTAATTTTATTAATGGCTTCACTGATCTCTTCCTCCGATAACTTATACCATTCCTTCACTTTACTTTATTGAGATAAGGATGGTAGCTGCCTGACTCTTGTCATTTCCAAATATTTTGTATATCTGAGGACAGTTACCTTAGGTAGATCTTGATAGAATCTCTGGAAGAAGAAGCTCCTCACCCCCATTTGTGTTTGCTATTAGCCGGTTTCTGACAAATGTTTGGTTTAAACGCTAAAGGTTTTTGTCCATGGATGGCCCCAAATATTTGGACTGATTGAAATATCCAATACCCATGCATTGATTGGTCTGATTAAAGAAGTTTTGTAATGTTTTTGCTGGGATTAAAGTCAGGAAATTTCTTGTTTTGGGATATTTTTAAGTTGTATGATCTTATGTTGTTTTATTTCACTGTTTGTCGCAGCTCTCACAGTTCTTTATATTTAAGTTCATGGACTCACTTGTGTGACACTGTAAGAACTGTGCAAACTCTGTGTGTTCTAGATACCTTCTTTCCATAGTCCAAGTACTAAACTTCAACTTCTTTTCCTCTTCCTCATTTAGTTCTAGCCAAACTATCTTATGATCAGATATTACTATAGAGTCTCTGAATGCCTTCAGTCAGTAGACACCTGGAAGCTACAAAATTCCCTCAGACTAAACTCCTCATACACCGAGACCCTATCTTCCAGACTATGAAAAAATTGAAAACCGCCATAGCCTGGCCTAGGGAAATTGCAGCTTCATCCACCATATCCACAGAAGTAAAGAACTTGTGTGTGATTATAGACTTCCAGCTGTCACTCCAAATTCGATCCAACAATGTATTGGAAAGTGCCTTAACCATCACGAGAACACTAGAACACTAGAATGCTTTACTTACATAGGCTACTTCTAAAAAGCACAAACCTAAAGCGCATTAGAGTTATCTTGCCTTTACTGTGCCAATGAACTATACATGGGAGTCATGAAATATTAATCAAAAAGCTCATGTGAATTGAGAATGCAGCTGCCAGGCACATTTTGAGCTTGAAGCAGTGTGACAATATCACTATTGTGCTTAAGACCTTGCATTGTCTCCCTCTCTCAAGAATAATTTACTTTTACTGGCAATCATGGCACCAGACCAATTTTTCTGCAGTCCAAATTTAGCCTGCATATCCAAAGAAGGATCCTTAAGTTGTAAATGGAACCAGTCTTAAACATTCCACCTTACGAAAGGACCTGTAGGAGGAAAGTAGCAGCGCAATCTCAGTGCAAACCTGCAAACTTGGAACACACACCCGAGAAAATAATAATAATAGGCAACCACCTACAAATCCGGAAATTGATAAAATCCTGACTTTTCACCAAAACAAGATTCCACCCACCTTAAGGCCCATAGTTTCTAACCCCAATATGTTAAATAAAATGAAGTTACAGTCAGCCAACTGACCCAACCACTTCTGAATCAGACTGAATTACAATACTGGCTGACTCAGCCACAGCGAGTCTCAACCATGCTACTCAATGCTTCTTGATGACCTTCATCTTACAGTAGGATTACACCACTAAGTATCCTGGTGGTCTGTATAGTGATAGGTTCACCACTGGGCACAACCAAGATAAGAACTTTGTTGTCGACAAGCTTAGGGGTCACCTCCACTCTCTACAGCACTCCTCGCAAAGATGGCGAGTAGTTGAATGTGTGGCTGCATGTCTCTTTCCTCAACACCTCATGCTTAGGCACCCTTCCACCCCTAAAAAGCTTTGGACTGCACCCAACAGGGACTATCTAGGACAAAGCTGAACCTACATCACATCATATCAAACACTTACTGGAAGGGCGCCAAGAAACAAATGCATATCAGAGTGCTACATGGCATTCTGGGGCCATAAGGCGCCTTAGAAATGATATACTCAAAGAGTAACTACCTATTCAATGATCCACAAAGCTCTTTGGCCTTTGTAAAGGGTAGAAAAGCACTGTATTAACACCCATACAATACAATACAACACACTGGATGCATTTGTTGTAGAGGGCAAGCATATCATCAGGATAACTAAACTTGAAAGAATTATCATAGATAGCTTCTATACCTTGATATAGTATATCAGAACTACTAAATCAACCAATCTAAAGAATGTGGTCTCTGCCTGAGTAAAAGTGAAAGAACTGGATCCCTGCTACCAATATGGCAGCAGTGCCATTAACTTTTTGTGTTTTTTAAGAAGAAGAAGAAACTTCTTATTCAACAAATATTATTAACCCTGGGATAATTAAGATTACTCAAAAATATTTGTAGTGATTTTGATCATCTATGCAAAATTGTCAAGATTATGCCATTATTCCACATTGTGTAATTTCGGGGAGAAATTTTAATCCGAGATGTACTGTTTGGGTAAATGTGTTAATGCGGGCAGCCTTTTAGGTAGATTTTATACCTCAGTTGACTGTTCGGGTAATTTGTGAAAGTAAAACTACAAATTGGAACAGCTGTGTTTTGAACACCAGTCGCAGTTTCACTCAACATGGGCAGTCAGCAAACCTTTCAGGTAGATGTTTTACCCAAGAGTACCATTTGGGTAATTTTTTTGTGCAAAACTACAAACAGAACAGAACTGAACAACCAGAAATCGAAGTGAAATAAGATTTTTAGTTTAATTTTTAATGGACCTGGAGAGATGCATTTCACGTAATTATGTGAATTATACCCACCCCTAGTAATTATTTTGCCGTTTGTTAAAGAACTAGTAGTGGTGTTAATAGGAACTCCATTTAAATATTGATATGCTAGATCAGTATATTGGAACTCTAATCTGATATCTTTTTTTAGATTTGTCTTAACATTGCAGCTGTCTGCAGAGCCTATTGTTATTCTTTAAAATACACTAGATGGGTCTTTGGCTCCATCCAGAGGTGCATTTCTTTCTCGTTTCAAGCTATTGGCTGTTTGGTGTAACATTCTGCATCCTATTCTTTGTTTTTATTTAAATACAGTAGGGACAGCTTTGTATATGAAAAGTACTCTGAATTTTCACTGATTTATCTAATAAATGCACTGTATACAAAAGCTTTAGGTGTGTCTCTTGTGTTTTTCCACTATAGCAGGCTTTTAATGTTTTAGGGCCTGATTACGTGTTTGGAGGTCCATAGGACCGTCAAACCCATGGTGGAGGCGCCGCGGTGGTCGGGGACCGCTGCACCAGTGGTCCGACTACTGTGTTACAACTACAGCGGTTGGACTGTTCTGTGACCGTCACAACCGCTATTCCCTGGTGGTGGCAAAGCAGATTGGGGCAGCAGTATGCTTGGCTGTGCCGCTGCTGCATCACCAAGCATATTCTGAGTTTCCCCACCGCCAGCTGGTGAGCCGCCATGAAAAAGCTGGCTGTGGGGAAACTAGGGCCCTCTTTTGCCCCTGTGCACTGGCATGCATGCCTCCCCATGTGTGCATGTATGCCCAGTTCTTACACAGCAAGGACTAAATATTCCATGCCTTGCAGGAACTCTCTTTGGTGGTCCCATGCACTGTCGTGAAAACACCAAAGGACCACCCACCAGGCCAAGCCATGAGAAAGCTCCTAATCTAGCGGGCGGGCGGCGGTCGACTTTGGCAGTGCATAGTCGTAATCAGCCCCTTAGACTGGGCCCAAAATGTAAGCCAGACCTGTTGGCTTTTCACTGCTTGTTGTCATTAGTCTCCCTCAAGTAAATTAGAGCCCCCCTCCCCCACTAAAGTACAATGATTCGTTTGATAATGGAAATATTGACACAAGTAAAGATCTATTACACTCATAAATCTATCTCAAATATTTAGACATGGGGTTTCCTTTGATTTATGTGTAATGAACCTAGAGATCTTGCATACCCACATCCATTCACGTAACCACAATTATCCCTCTAAAATTTTACTTCGAAAAGAGAGCATAATGGGAGTTTGATAGTTATGTCTTGTGTATACCTCAACTTTCAGCCAAGAACAATTGTAGATGATAAAGAGCAAAATACTATTCTTCTACCTACTTTTCTTGCTAGATTCGCAAAAGTGTCTAGAGGAGAGGACAGTCGTCTGTGAACGTTTGTTTAGTTGAACACGGTTTACTACTAGTCATGGTTTGTAAACTTTGCTTTGGATATTTGTTCCATATTTATCTGCTATGTTCAAATTTTGAAATGGTGTATTTCTCCAGAGTTACTGCATTCCGTTGTTAACTTATGGAAGGGGCAATTAAAAACATGATAACTCTAAAACACCATCGCGTGCGGAGGATGTTAACTTTGCGAAGCTGCTTTGCGCCTGTCCAGACGTGAACTAAACAGGTGGTAAAAATTAATTTCAGCATCAAATTTAGTGAACTTAAATGGTGCATCAAATCTCCTGCCTGTATGTACACTTTTTTGGTTCACCAGCAGACATGGGTAAAACGTGCAGTGTTAAGCAAAGCACTGGGTAGTCTCCTGCAGCGGTGTCTCGTCCACTAAGGTGGAGGAGCGTCACCCCAAAGGAAAAACAAAATGATAACACAGGCAAAGCTTTTATTCATTTCAGGTTAGCTTTGTTGGTATTTTACCAATTTAATGCAGTAATACTGTGCCTGGAGTGGTGAAAGGCTTGAGTCATTTTACAGCTCGGCATGGATAGCACTGTGCTAGGTCTGCACTGGCCTTGCCACGACGAGGGAAGGGTTGGCAGTGGTCGCCTGGACGATGATGCACAATTGGCGCCCGCCACTGCTGGAGACACCTCCCACCCCCCCTACCCCCCCCTGCCTGCTGACCGAACTGTGGACACCTGGAACAGTGAGTAATGCCCTTATGGCACTGGTGGTAGGCTGGGAGGGCACTGAAGGGGTGGTCTTTTAGCACGCATCTGCGCCTGACCGCGCACAGGATGGGCAACTTGGAGCATTGGACCGCAGTGGGCGGCCACTAACGTCCTGTACTGAATGGCTCAGGGAAGCGGCCTGCTTCCCCTAAACTGACTATATATCCATCCTGCCGCACTTGTGCTTAGCACGCACTGCCCCTTAAACAAAGTAAGAATGTTCCTCTCTCCTGAGAGTATGGGCGGTGGCCCGTTCCGCCACTGCCCTTTTGGTATTTTAGTGGGGATAGCCCGCTGTTGGTTGTTGTTCTTTACTGTTTTTTTTCCCTGTCCTTATGTTTTCCCAAACTTTGCTGAGTGTACTGTGGGGGGTGGGAACGGAGGAGCTGGGAAAGCCACTGCTGGGGCCTTTGGTGGTGCCGCTACTATTGGGAGGGTCGAGGGGGAATGTGTATTGCTGAAATGTCTGCCATAAAAATATGCACGTGGAACATTAGGGGTATGCACACGCCCGTGCGCAGGTACCAAATCTACTCCTACTTGAAGAGGCAGAACGTGCAGGTCGCGCTATTGCAGGAAACACACCTGAGTGGGGCGGAGGTGACTGCGCTGAGGCGGAGATGGAGGGGACAACTGTATGCCACCGAATACTCCTCGTACGCCCGCGGGGCACTGCTGTGGGTAAAGCCGGGAACTCCCTTCGTGATGTCAGACGTTCACATAGATGCGGAGGGGAGGTATGTCCTGGTGAAGGGTCGCATAGACGGGCAGCCAGTAGTCCTGGCGTCCATTTACGCTCCAAACACGGATCAGGGCACCTTCCTGGCGCGTATCTCAGAGAAATTAGCGCCCTGGCACGGCGTCCCATGGATCCTGGGAGGCGACTATAATGCGGTACTAGACCCAGTGCTGGACCGTTCGGTCCCGCCGAGGCCAGAGGCGACATCCCAGGGGGCCACGAGGACACTCACACAGTGGGCGACGCAGTGGGGTCTGAAAGATGCATGGCGTGCGCACAATCCGAACACTAGGGTGTACTCATACTTCTCGGGAGCACATGCATTACATGTTCGCCTCGACAGATACATGGTGTCAGCGGACATGTTGCCCCATATCACTGACTCTCAATACCTGGGTAGGACACATTCAGACCACAACCCCCACACACTGCACATGGCCTGGGAGCGCCCGCGCCCACCAATCCCCACGTGGCGATTGCAACCTGCATTACTGTTAGATGGCCCCTTTAGAGATTCCCTGCAGGCCAGCGTAGCGCAATACTTCGAAGATAATTCAGATACAGCATCCTCCCCGAGAGTAGAGTGGGACGCATTCAAGGTGGTGGTACGGGGACACTGCTTGAGCACTCAGGGGAGCATACGGCGGAAGCTGGAGGAGGACTTGCGCAGGGTGGAAGCGGACCTACTCGGCGGGGAGCAGGAGGCGGTGGGGGGAGCAGGCGACCGGCTGCAGGCGGCCCGGGGAGCAGGCGACCGGCTGCAGGCGGCCCGGGCGGAGCACGAAACGCTACTGGAACGGCTGCGGCACGTCAACTTTGCGGCCCATTCGGCGCGAGTGCACCAGCACGGTGACAAGCCCGGTAGGCTATTGGCCTGGTTAGTCAGGCAGGAGGAACGCACGGAGCCGGTCTCCGTCATCCGCACGACTGAGGGAGAACTAGTGTACACCCAAAACAGGATACACCAAGCGTTTGTGGGACACTATCGGGCCCTATACAAATCGCAACTGAGAGTAACTGCGGCCTACATAGCAGATTACCTGGCGGACATCCCGCTGCCCTCCCTTATAGGCTCGCAGCAAGACGCCCTGGGGGCGCCATTCTCCGCGGAAGAAATACGCGAGGCCATTTTCGCACTGTCCAACGGCAAATCACCTGGCCCGGATGGACTGCCCGCCGAATTTTTTAAGGCGTGTTCAGACACGCTGGTTCCGGAGTTGCTCAAATTGTACAATACTGCAATGGAAGAATCAGCACTCCCAGACTCGCTTAACGAGGCAAACCTGGTCTCACTGCTGAAGCCGGGCAGAGATGGCGCACTCATGGGGTCCTATAGGCCGCTGGCCATGTTAAATACTGATTATAAAATTTTCACCTCCCTCCTGGCCCGCCGCCTGGCCCTGGAGGCACCAACTCTGGTGCACGCAGATCAAAACGGCTTCATGCCGGCGCGGTGCACGTCTCGTAATCTACGCCGCCTCTTCCGGATTCAGGAAGCGGCTCTGACGCATTGGCCTAGATCGGGGTGCCTGGTCCTGGACCTGGAGAAGGCCTTCGACTCGGTAGAATGGCCATACCTGGGAGCCGTGCTGGACAGATTCGAGGTGGGAGATGCATTTGCTGACATGGTCGGACTGCTCTACCAGAGACCCAGTGTCCGAGTGAGGACGGGAGGGCTGC
Organism: Lissotriton vulgaris; assembly: GCF_964263255.1. Classification (NCBI taxonomy): domain Eukaryota; kingdom Metazoa; phylum Chordata; class Amphibia; order Caudata; family Salamandridae; genus Lissotriton; species Lissotriton vulgaris. The sequence continues at coordinate 413,492,252 of NC_141689.1, read as the reverse complement.
TGTCGGAGAAGATCGGGGTGCGTAGAGGCACCAGGCAAGGCTGCCCCCTGTCGCCCCTCCTCTTCTCCTTAGCCATTGAACCACTAGCGGCTCTGCTACGGGACAGAGGAGCGGAATGGGGGATCCCATTGGCTGACGGAACGCACATAGTCTCACTCTACGCAGACGACCTGCTGCTTTATGTGCGGGACCTCACCGCGGTGCCAGCCGAGCTATCGGACGTTTTCCAGACCTTCGCAGAGGTCTCGGGCCTTAGGGTCAATTGGGCCAAGTCCGGGGCATACTCGTTCAGCCGCGACCAGGAGGAATGCGATGTGCATCTTGGAGGGGCCAGGCTCGCTTGGTACCCGACCACGTTTAAATACCTAGGACTACACATCTATAGAGACCCACAGGACTTACTGGAGGGCAACCTGGTGCGCGCCATTTCTTCTCTGCGAGCTCAGATGTCCTTTTGGAAAACCCTTCCGCTGAACGTGCCCAGCCGCATAGCTCTTACTAAAATGATAGCGCTCCCTAGGCTGCTATATCACTTCGCGAATATCCCCACGTATGTCCCCACGCGGATATTCCGCGATCTGGAAACAATGCTTCGTGGCTTGATCTGGAACACAGGGCGACCTCGAGTGGCGCTGGCTAAACTGTACTCCCCGACCGCGGAGGGAGGATTGGCTGTCCCCAACATGGAGCTGTATTACCTGGCCGCACAGCTCCAATGGGTGACGTACTGGCTCAGCGATACACATCTGGATGATACGGCCACTGCGGACTACCAATGGACGCATTCCCAGACCTGCGCCCTGTTTCACCCATTGACCAGAGGACCCCGTCCCCTGCCCATGCATGTGGCCGTGGCCCGCAAGTGTTTTCTCCGCAGCCTGAAGCTGACCCACACTACCAGACCATATGCTCCTGCCCTCCCCCTGCTGGGCACCCCCAGGAGGAGCGGGATGGTTACGCCGCGCAATCTGGACCACTGGGTCACGGCTGGAGTAGAGACCATGGGTGACCTGTATGTAGACGGGGCCCTGCTCTCATTCGCGGAGTTATCTGACACCACGGGACTCCCGGCCGGGCAGTTCCTACTCCATGCGTCGGTACTGCGGGCATACACTGCCTCCTGGGGTGACATCCAGGATGAGCCGCCGATGCACCACCTGGTCCAGTATCTACATGTAATGGGCAGAGGCTCGCACATCACGCATTGGTTAGCGCAGGCGCTTCTCATCCACACGCAAGCACCCACACAGCAGATTAGGGCTAAGTGGGCGGCGCACCGTGGGAGGGATTGGACGGATAAGGAGTGGAACCTGGTACTAGCTAGCTCCGTAAACATCCCCCGCAATTCCCGCTTCTGCATCATCCAACTGTACATATTGCACCAGGCATACCTAACGCCAGATAGAATAAACAGATACTTCACGATCGATACCGCCGTTTGTCCCAGATGCGACCTGTTGGGCGCAGATATCCTGCACATGCTTTGGCACTGCCCGACCCTGACCACGTACTGGGGGGAGGTGACCTCACTCCTGAATCACAGCACGGGCCCGGGCCTGCCGGACACGTGGGAGGCGTGCATCCTTGGTCTCTATAAAAGAACCAAGCTGAACAAAACACAGGCACGATTCTGGGATTTGGGCCTCATCACGGCCAAACGGCTGCTTACGCGACACTGGAAACGGCGGGAACCGCCTACCCCAAAACACTGGTTCACATCCTTTACAAACTGGGCCAGGGCGGAAGGCACGGCGCTCCTCCGGGAAGAGATAGCGGGCCTGCGGCAGTTCCCGATAGCGCAGCTCTGGGATGGCATCCTGGGGTCCATGCAGGGGGAGGGCACTGTCAGAGGGCTCACGTAGAATAAGTGAAACCGGAGGTAGGTCACAGAGGCTAATGCTGTATCGCAGGAACCACCGCAAGCGGCGCCCCCCCCCCCCCCCCCCCCCCGACACAGACAAGAATCAGCCAGCGCGTAGAACTCGGATACGACCCAACGCCCACGCGGGCGCCCATCAGAGACCATTGCCCAGCAGCGCGCCCCAAGCACAGAGTTGCTGACATCGCCCCCGCAAGCACACTCCACCCCCCCCCCCCCCCCCCACCCACTTTCACATATATGTTTGCATGTTTGCAGTATCGGACCCCTGCTCACAGCCGGTGGCCTCTCTGACCCCCCGTGTTGAAGAGGGTAGGAGCCGCTGGCGGCACTACAGACGGCGGCTGCAGGCGTAGACGCCGATAGCCACACCGACAGCGAGGCTCCTCCGCCTGATTGCTACATGCTCCACTAACAAGGCCGGCGACCGATGACACACCATGGCCCACAGGGGCTATCCCACTCTAGGTTCAGGCACACTTGCGCGCACACACCTCTGACCTCCGGTTGCACTGTAACAGCATCGGCAAAAAAAAACACACCGATCAGAGGTGGCTTTTACTAACACCGTGCAGGTGGGATGGACTTCGAGTGGGGAAGTCACGATAGGAACATTGGGACATACCGATACGGACTGTTTTGTTTAGTTTGCCGATTTCATGGCTCAGTTCTAGAAAAAAAAGAAAAACAAGGCGTCATTTATGGACTTTTCCTTTCTGGACTTACGAAAATGTGATTATCTTATCCATGTCCTAGCACACCGGGGACACAAGGGACGCAATGACATGCCCTTTTATGATGGCCCACACCCCCACGATTCACCGTTCATTTGCAGCCGGCCCGCAGGGTTGTAGGCTTTGCTATATGTACTGTACCTTTGGACATTAATAAACGTCTTACAAAAAAAAAATGGATAGCACTGTGCTAGTCCTATGCTGATAGACTTTGACGAAAAAGCAAACATTTGAGGTGAGCAAATTTAGAGTGTCGCTGGTGTTGAGGGTGCTCTAAACAGGAGCTGCTTTCCATCTGAACTTGAGAACTATCCAGAGTTCTCTGCTTCTTGTTTGCATAATGTATGCGTCACTCTGAGCCTGAAAGGGTATTGTTTTGATATATATTGTGGTAAGTCCGTTATTTTCTTAGAGCCAGATCTTTTATAAACCTTCAACACCAATCAATCCGGCTAAGAAACAGAACGTGACACATCTAAACTGTTTGTCTAATCCGGTTTATTTATTTACATTATTCTACAAGTGCATCAAAAATAGTTACATACATGCCACTGGTAATTATAGTAAGGATTATGTATCCATAGGAATATCTTTTTTTGGTTGCATATAACTTTGGTGCTGTTTGACGAATTTTCAGGGAACTTTCCAACAAATATTGTCTTCCAGCTCAGCTCCTAACTGGAAAGCTGAAGGGCAATTAGTCAAGCGGGAGCTGAGAAAAAGGGGGGTGGGGTGCCCTAAAATGTGTTTTCTCTTTTCACTTTTCCATACCCTACCTGCATGCTCCTGGACAGACAACAGTACTTTGCTTCTGCCCAAGCTGGAGCAGTAAAAGAAATGCTGCTCCCAACCAAGTAGGAGCAGAGAAATTGTGCTGGCCGCGAAGCCCGCAGGGGCCTGAGGCTCACAATGCAGTCCCCAACAAAAAAAGATCTGTGGGTTCCCAGGGTGGGCACTACGAAACCCACTTAAACAAAAGGCTGGCTCCTGCCGGCATCCATGCTATATGCTGGCTGAGGAGCCTGCTAGGCCGAAGGCCGCGCACTGCGTGGTGTTGGCTGTCGGTGGAAATTTGGATGCAATGGCCAACCCCACATCGTGCACAGCTAAAGTCCATGCGCACCATGGGGTTGGCGTTACATATGGAATTAAATGTTACTTTACATTTAAAAAACTCTAGAAATGGTTAAAGTGACATTATAGTTAGGTGTGATAATGATATATAAAAAACCTTACAAATTCACTGAATTAAAGGACGTTCTATTTAGGTGAAAATGTTAGTTAAAACATACCATATCAAACAATCACAACCACTGAAAGTCACCAGTTATAGTTATCTCAAGTAACTAAAACCTGTACCCTAAAGTAACTATAATTTGTGCCCGCTCTGTGCACTAATTACTTTCCATATTAGATCACTCATGAAATGTTTTATTAGATCATTGAGAACATCTCTACAACATCTGAAATGACATCATTAATTGCAACATTATGCACAGGCTCTGCATCCAGCACCCACTAAGTGTGGCGTTCTGTCATGAGCAGCGTTTGTTTGGCCCAGCTTCCAACTCACTGCAGGCAGCCAACCCCCACTGTGCACAGCCTATCACTATGACCAGACCCTCTCATTTTTGTGAAAGTTTATTTTGTACCTCATGGAACCTCACTAGGAGCTTCTCTGGGTACCGCGGTACAGGGTGCTCATACCATGGTTCTGAGGCCACAGGTCTGCAACCAAATTCCAGCAGGCACCCAACCCAATGTGTGTGCACTACCTCTAGCTAGGCCATGCACGTACCACCCCACCCCCCACCGATACCCAACCTCTAAGTAGTGCTCACCCATTGGCCAAAGAGCCTGGCCTCCAACCAAGCTCTGTGTCCGACTACTCATGGGCACTCAGCTCCCAGAAGTTAACTCTACTCTTTTTTTATACTCAACACTGCAGTTCCATGGTACCTCGCTGGGTACCTCTGTACCAGACACTGGAAGCACTGTACCTACAACTCTAAAAAGATATATTTTTTTCCAGTTTTGTCTTAATGAGATGTCACTTTGGGAACCACCTCCCTCCCCCTGCCCCTTCATGGGGCCTTTTATTTTACTTTTCTGGAAATGAGGAGAGAGTCTCCGAACCTAGTAAAGGATGCCACAATATATTCTCCATGTTGTGGCCAGCGAACCCTGATCCACCCATCCACGTTGAATAGACCAAACATGTCATATCTGGACACCAATGCTCACTAATTTCTCAAAAATCAACTGAATAGATGTACACCAAACAGCTATACGCATGTTTTCGGAGTAAAATTCTAACTTTTTTGTCAAATATGGTGTACTTCTGTGCAGCTGTTTTTTTCTGTATCAGATAGCAAACTTTCCTGTAGCAGATAACACGGGAAATAGCACTTTTGGGACGCCTCTTTTCTGGGCCCCTGCCAGCGAATCAGCCCGAAACTTTCCATGAAGGAGCTAAACATAGATTTAATATATTAAATATATATATATATATATATATTTATATGTACATTCAAATATGAACTTAAAATAAACGAACCGCTCGCAGCAGTTTTTGGATTCTTGCCGACCCTTGCAGCCACTGGGGAGTTCATAGTGGGACTGCGAGGACCAGCAGCCCCGTTATTCACTTCAGCTGAGCTCCTCTTCCTGCCGCTACTTAACTGCTCGCGGCCCCCGCTCCACGGGAGCCGCTCGCAGCAGTTTTTGGATTCTTGCACGACATTCGAGCCATTAGGGTAGGAAGATCAGGGCCTCACGGAGGGGAAAGACACCAGATGGGGTATCCCCAACCTTGAGATAACACCTACAAAAAAAATGGACTGAGGTGGCCATACAATTGAAGGGGTTGTGTATGGGGAAACGACTGAGGGCTGCTAACGGCTGAACACCATCTGACAGGCAGGGTGCCAGTACATATGATAATGGCCACAGGTCTAGTCGCATAGATTATTTGCTAGTCAACATAAAACTGTGGCACTGCCTTAAGGATATGGTTGTAACGGGACGTATAGAAAGTGACCATAATCCCCTCACTTCATCATTTAACATATATGTGGGAGATGCGGCACCAGCAACCCATGGTGTAATACCATCAGATCTTATTTTAACCAATGATATGCGCCACCTTAAATGGAGCAAAATCATTGAACATCCCGAAACCCTAGTCGCCATAAACAATGATGTTAATAATGCATTAGTAGACCTGGGTGCCAGTGCCAACAATTTGAACTTTCACTCCTTCATGATTGATAACCATGTTAAACTCTTCGCTCGATTAAAAACAAATTTTTGTAAATCGGGTTTAGGCAAGAGTATAAAGAATAAGAAACCTGGAGGGTGGTACAATGAGGCCTGTCGACAAGCTCGGGCTAAGATGGGCTCAGCACTAAGACTTAGGGCCCCTGGTAATATAAGAGCGGCACGGGACTGCTATAGGAAAACTCAGATGGAGGCAAAAAAGCTATGGGACCAATGTAGATGGCAGGAACTAAAACAAGCATGTGAGGCCAAAAACTCGAAATTATTTTGGGACACTTATAAATGGGATAGGGGGGACGCCCGGACCCTCCACAGAATAATGTTGCCCAGCACCTGTGGATTGATTATTTTAAGCCACAGTATGTCTGTTGCGCTGATGAAGGGAATAAAGGAACATTTCCACACACATTTTACTCAGGTGTGGTTTTTACACCAAAGGAGGTTGATAGGGCGTTAGAAGCAGTTACAGAGGGAACAGCTCGAGGCATAGACTGTATTCCAGCCGATGTCTTCTTAAACGATAGATCAATCTAGCATTGATATATTGTTTATCTGGCCAATGCAATTGCCCATGGAGCTGTTGTTCCTCCCTCTTGGAAAGGGGCAGAGATTATCCCGGTGTATAAGAAAGGAGAAAAATCTGTTGCAGGCAACTATAAGCCTATTAACCTAATTGATTCAATGCAGAAGGTCATGGGTAGACTAGTTTTGAGCAAGGTGCAGACCTGGATGGAGGAATATAATATTTTGACCCCATTGCAGGCTGGTTTTCGTCCCCTAACAAGTACGATAGACCAAGTATTTCGCTTTATTACCATTTATTTGAGGACAGTGGTTTTAGGAAAAGGGGCATTGTATGCCGTGTTTGTTGATCTAAGATCAGATTTTGACTTAGTACAGCGTAACAAACTATGGCGTGTCTTGGGGATGGCCCCGGAGCTGCTGTCATTGATCGTCCGCTTACATGAGGACAATTTTGCCCGGGTCCGATGAGGGTCACAGGGCGAAGTAAAGGGAAATCTTTCCCGTTGATAGAGGAGTGCGACAGGGGTGCGTTTTGGCGCCTACCTTGTTTTCGCTCTTTATCAATGGAGTGGCAGAACATCTTTCCTTGACCCCCATGGATGCGCCGGTGCTGGCATGTATTAGTATTCCTATCCTCATGTTCGCGGACGATACCTTGATTATTTCCAAAACACTGATCGGCCTCCAGAGGGCCTTACAATGGTACGAAGAATTTTGCCTTCTTCGTGGTCTAGAAATTAATACTGCCAAGACCAAATTCATGTCCTTTAACGAACATAAATATTTTAGAGGTAGTGTGTACATGAATGAACTCCCCTTGGAAAAGGTTAATGTTTTTACCTATTTAGGTGTCACCTTGCAGAAGGATATGTGCTGGAAAAGCCAACTTAACCTGGCCGTTTTAAAACATCACCAGAAATCAGGGATTCTTATATCTAAATTTAAATCCTCACTTACCAAACCAATTAGCCCTGTACTAGATATTTATGGTATGAAGGTATTGAGCTCGGCCCTATATGGCGCCGAATTGTGGGGGTTTGAAAACTTGAAGCCCTTAACTTTAGCGAAGAATGCATTTCTACGCAAAATTACTGGTGTTCCACAAAGTACTCCCCTGAGGCCACTCCTCTTGGATCTAAGTAGGAAAGCAGTGGAAGGTTTGGCCAAGCTTCGCTCCTTATTATTCTGGAGTAGAATATGGTGCACAGAGGAACTATCACATTATGTTCAGGGCCTTATGGATATAATTGAAGTAGACTCCTTCCATAAAATCAAATGGTTGAAGAAGATCAGATTTTTGCTAGCGAGATTGGGTATGGTCGAATTATGGGATGACCCTTCTAATGCCGACTTTCCTTCAAAACAGACCTTGAAGGAAAGATATTGGGAAATGGTCTTCTCATCAGCATGTTGTAAAGTATTCACTACCCATCTTACAGGATGTTGTTTAGAATATAAGACCTGGCCCGTTCTAGAGAAGTATTGGGATTTTATTGAGAAGCCCTATGATTGAAAATTGTATTTTCAGCTCAGGGTCTGCACCCTGCCAACAAGGTTATTCACTGGTAAATGGGCCTGAGCTACCAATGACAAATGCCTTAGGTGTTTGGATCAGCAGGAATCAGTAAGACATATATTGTTCTTCTGCCCATTATATGCTGCACCAGGTCGTATGTGGATAAAGCCCATCTGCAACTCAATGGGTATCAGAAGAACTGTTAAGGCTTTGCGAATTTTATGTACTGGTCCCACCCCACTCATAGCCATAGCCATGGCCAAGTATTTGAGTTGGGCATGGTCTATTCGATCAAGGGTGCTGCTTTTGGTTAGCTAGTAGTTAGAGTTTTGTATTTCCTCTAGTACTATGATGCTTATCTGTGATAGTAGTGTTAATCTATTGTATTCAACAAGGTTGCACGAGCTCTCCTTGCTTATATTGGATACCTTGATATAGTAATGCCATCAAATCTATACAAAATATTATTGAAATGTGGTAGTAATGAATTTTAAAGTAGAATCAATTTTATTTCCAATGCTTAACATTGTATTCGATAGTTATTATAGGAATTTAAACATATCTAAAAAAAAAAAAAATGATTGCTTTATTTCGATATGCATATATCATAAAAGCATTACAAAGACTAAAACAGCATGTCGAAAACATATCTTAATTATTTATATAAAATGATCAATTATGGATGTTTTTAATTGAGTTGTATATTGAACTATGTCTGTTTTTTTAATGTCTGTGCTTTTATGACTTAACTGTCCAATAAAGCTTATATGATGATGATGATGAAATAAACTAACCTCTAATGATGCGAAGTAAAGGTACTTCTTATGTAAACATACTCTCAAAGTATTAACTGCATTTTAATGACTACTGGTGTAAGACCATACGAGGTAATGATGTATATTCGATCTGAAAAGGTATAGCGAGTCTCTGTTCTTTGTGGATTTCCCAAGGGGCCAGTTTTGCTGCCTATACCTACCATCCTATATTTTGAGCAGTGGCAAGACATCCTGGATTGCGTGGATGTGCGAATCTACTCTGGAAACCCTGTGTGTGATCTACCAGAACTAGCAGAGAAGTTGTGATTTAATATTAATTTGCTCAATCTCATGTATCTTTCTTCATTTATTTACAGAGGGCTAACACTTCATGCAGTTTAACTAGTTTGAATGGTTGGCTTACATCATGTCCTCTGACAGCTCATCCTCACCTCTAAGCTTAATAGTATGGAGACAGTGTGTGCTACAAGTTGCATAAAGCAAAGCATTTTTTAAGGATGCGTCTTATGTTGATGAACGTTGCAGGATTCTAGCATCTGAATGCATCATGAACGTGGTTATTTTTTAGAACAGAAACTGACAATCCTTGAGAGACAATTGGGTTAAAAGTTTGAATGGTTAACAAACATTCAAGCAATATATTGTAAACATATTGCATAGACTAGACTGGCATCCGTTCTGTACCTCAAGGACATCACCAGAACATACAAAAAACTCCTAAATGCTATTGATTGATTTCCTTAGGAATGTATTACCTATTTACAGTAGATTCTGACATATCCTGCCACCTGTACATGGGTGACCCAGATTTATCTTAAAGTCTAATGTACTTCTTATGTCCCACGTGGCTTGATCTCTGGATAAAATACAATTCTGGTTAATAATACACTAGCTCAAGTAAAAAAAGGAGGGTCTTCTTTTTTCTCCAAAGTTGTTGGCCACACCGATACGAGAGCAGTTATGTTCAACCAACACTTTCTCCAATGATCATTGAGGACACCAAACCCTTAACTTTCACTTGGGACCGTGGGCTAAATTTCCTCAGCCATGTGAATATGGAAGCAATAAATGCAAATAACAAATTCAAACTCATTGGGGGGGGGGGGGGGGGGGGGGGATCAAACTCTTAGTACCCGAACAAGATCTAAATTGATTCATTCAAGAAATTGTACTATCCAGATTGGATTACGGGAATACCAGCCTATTAAGTATTGATAAATATCATCTAGTTCCAGTTAAACATTCATTACATGCTGCTGCTCGTTTAGTGTCATGAGCTGATCACTTTGACTGCATCACCTCTATTTTGATTTTCCTACGTTTGCTGCTCATTGAAGGGAAATCCGTGTTCAGAGTTTCTTGTTTAGTCTAAAAGTGAATTCTCACTGATCAGTCGTACTACCTAGCTAAGAAAATGGAGCTCTGTGGTAGCTTTTGTCAACTTTAGAGAGAAGTGTTGCTAATATGTGAAATCCCAGCCTTCAGGAAAAAACGTAACTTGAACTAGTCCTGCATCCAAACTTTGGAACTTGATTTCCCTCTGTCCCCTCCCTCCCCACAGCCTTCCAATCCCCCACCTACACCTTCTCCATCGGAATTAAGGTTCTAGATTCACTACCAGTTAACAAAAATTACAGATTTTCTCTTTAATAAAGTATTCCCAAGCACCACTCAAGTGAACCATGGTCTGATGTATCTGAAGCATGGAGAATGTTTTGTAAATATAACCTTTCATTTTAGTTTTCTCCAATCCTCTAAGGATGAGAGATTCTGATTAGTCTTCTTCCGTGATAACCACTGTGCTGTGGCTCAAAGATCACCCTTTTGGGAATAGTGATTGGTAAGACGATCATTTTCCTCTGCATCCTCGCTGTCTAGTTATATTTGTTGCATATATGGAATACTTCTGACTATTAATACGATTTCCTATAACTTCCAGCTGATGTGCATCAAGAATGCCTGCTCCATAATAGCTTCTTGTATTTACTCACAGAGTGCACTTTATATGTGCCCCCAGTTTTGGGGACCAATATTACTACCAGCTTGTTTGTCTGCTTTGGACTTTTTGTTGTGCTATTACCTTATATTTTGCACAGACTTCTTTCTCTGACTGTCTGATCGACCATAGTATATCTTGTGCAGTCTTTGTGTAAAGCAGCCTGATAGTGTATTACACTCTGCCCATCTGTATTTTTACTGTATAAATATATATAATAAATATTTATAGTATATATTTATTTTATTCACACGTGTAGTACAGGGAATAGGCTGCAGTGATCCGCCATTGTACCATTATCCTGTTGTATTTTTATTTTTGGTTTTTTTGGTCTTTCATACCACAGTTAACTGAAAGTTATACACATCTGTATACCGCAATCTGCCAACGAGTTGAATTGAGCACTTTAGTTATTTATAGGAGAAATTCACACTTTTTTAACATCTATTAAATTACTATTGTATTAATAATGTGATTTAGGATGTACATTATCATATGACCTAACTGCTGAAGTCATTGATGTCATTAGTGGTGTCATCTGTGATTTTTGTGAATTTTATTGAACCTGTAGTATTGCTTTACATTTTTTTGTGGGTATGTATGTATATAGCCGGTCCTCATAGCCTGGGTTAACCTTATTCAGACCCGGGCAAACACTATCTTTGTGAGGACCGGTCCCCGAAGTGTGTTTAGGTACTTTTGAGCAAGTGTCTCAAAAAACTTAGGGGCATATTATCAAGGGGGTTTATCTCCGCTTTTTTGGCTTTAAAAGCCAAGAAAGCGGAGATAAAATTATCTCCCTATTACCTAGCTGCTGCTAACACCAGTTAGCGACAGCTAGTAGGAGATAGAGACCATCTTGGGCCCCACTTTGCATGTCAGTGATATTTATCACTAATGAGATGCAAAGTGGGCGTGCCAAGATGTTAGAGACTGAAAACAGTCGCTAACATCGCTATCTCCTATTACCAACTTTTGGAGATATTCGCGCTAAGCGGGAATATCTCCAAAAGCTAACACCTACCCTGAGCAGTTCTAAGCCATGTTATCCAATGGGAGGTGGATAACATGGCTAAGAGCATTAGCTCGCTAATGCATGAATATCGCGGACTTTTCAACGATATTCATGCTTTGCAGCAATTTTTACCGCATTTGCGTTAAACCTTGGTAATACCAAGGTTTATTTGCGGTAAAAATCGCTGCAGCGCTGCGGTAAATGTTTGTCTCTAACCAAGCAATAGCGATAATTATCGCTATTGCTTGGTAATATGCCCCTAAAAGCGCAGTTAGATTTGCATTGGTCTGCTTTATAACCTACCCTACTATGATGCGCACGTGCAGTTAGAATAGTAATTACACACTTCATTACAGGTAATGGGCAGTCCTCATAATAATAAGTATGTCATGTTGTTTGTGTGTGTATACACACACTAAGTAAGCAGCATACCGCAGTATGAGAAGTCTAACATTTGTGGCAATTTTTGTTCATGAACTATGAAAATTGCAGTATATGGTCCTCCTTGCGTAGGTGGAAAATTGTGGCACTGATTATTGAACCAGTCTAAGCATCAGTGCTCAGTTCCACACCCGAAATTACTTATAGCGTACGAAATGAAAAGTGGACAACCAAACCGAGTGGGTGGTGAAGGATGTCTCACCATAACAATTGGTGTGGCCCTAGTAACAAGTTCTCCTTTTTTATACTATTGATTTTGAGCCATTAGAACTAATACCTGGGCAGATAAGAATGTATTTCAGAACCTTCCTTTCTCTTGTGTGAGACATGGGATGTTATTAGGGAGGACGAAGGGAAGTACCGCTCTCTCCCCTGTTTTGCATGTGTGTGTAGCAGTTTGCGGAACCATCTGATATGTTTAGGTTGATGTTTAAAATTTGTGACTACAAAGTTTCATAAATCTGCAGAAAATGTCCAAAATGTATAGATCACTAAGAAATATGTTTTACTTGCATGGAGAAATCGGGTGTCAGATTGAGATTGCCCCTAACACAGCCTCCCCAAGGCGGCCCATCTTCTTTTATTGAGCGGGTCGTGTTTGAGAGCAGGCTCCACGTAGAAGAGCGAATCCCCGAACATAGGAACTTCTCTCGTGTGCCTTGGAGTAGAATTAAACGTTGGGGTACCTTCCCCAGCCAACTGAACTTCCAGGCTGGCTGGCGTTACCAATTCTCCAGACGCATTCATTGACATTTCAGACCCCTCCACTCTGCCTGTAAATAAATAATGTATTTTTAAAGGACACTAAATGAACCAAAGTGAAGCAAATGTGTTTCAAAAACGTTATTTCACACGTCCGCAAAGTACCACCCACACTGCTTTGAGGAATGATTTGAATGCCACTAAGTGTCTTCAGAACCCACCGTGACATTAAGCTGCCTTCCTTCGTACGGTGACAAATCGCAGGTGGATTTCAAGTCAGTGATCTTAAATGCTATCTTGGAATCTTCAAACGTCATATTTCCGCGATTAGTTTATGTATAGAGTGTTCACAGCCATATTTTGAGCGCCAGGGCGAGCAAAAGGCACAATAATAGTGCAGGGAATTGTAACTGAATATTGTCTAAACTGGGCGCCTGGTACAGTATTCATTTATCCCACTAGTGGTGACATCAAAGCAGCGCATAGCGGTGCTGCGGCTCTGCCGGCCTCCTTGAGCCAAGCTGCTAAGTCTGTGCTGTGCAGTGTTCAAGAATAACTCGAGGCTGCCACTTGAAACAAGCCGCATTGTGCAGTCTGGACGTCCTCTAAATGTCTGAGACGGGAGCAGGTGACGGACACAAGACAGCAGGTGTGCGCTGTCTACGCTCAAAGATCGCCTCTGAGCTCTCGGATCCATCTGTGCTTTCTAGTTTGCGCGCGCGGCTTTTCTGATCCGTGACAGAGGAATAATAAGGGTACTGGGTTACAACATCTTCGGTGTTATAGAGGCTGCGATGGCTAGCACTAGCAGTTGGGCTTATGCCCAGAGTAGACCTCAATTTTTAACACACAGCAGTCTTAAAAAGCGCTCCTGCGCGAACTACCTGTTCGCGAATCAGTGCACTCTAACGGTTCAAGCTGTCACCAAAGCCTTGTTTTCTCACATGGCCGCAGAATCCTGCAATACTGAAGCACGCGCCACAGCGCGGAGATACCCCTGCCGGGTTGATTCGGGCGCTATAAAAAATTCATAAATATCACATACACTGTGAAGTTATAGGAAATGGTCTCGTTCATTAAACAGCCCAAGGCTGATATGCTCCCACAACAGTCCAGCTCCACTGAATTTCAGCTACGTCATCACGGACTCCTCTTGTCGAGAATACGCCTTTACCAATACTGATGAATGCAATTAATCGGAAAAGAAGACTTTCGTCATTGTAAAAAGAAGTTAAAAGACTGCAGATCCATCAAACAGTACCTAAGATATGAGTAAATCGACCATATTTTTGACCCCCCTCCTTTACTTCTAACTTAGCCCCCTCATTTGGATGTTCACGAAACCTAAAATGCCCGTACTGGTTATCACTTGCTAATTACTTTCCATACTTTGATCAAACAGCGCCAAAGTTATAATCAAATACAAAATATTATTCCCCCCCCACCCCATTTAACTGGGCCCCCTTTATGGACTAGCACACATCTTGACATACCAGTAGAACACTAATCCTGCCTAGTTTTTTACCAATTTTTGTGCAGCATCATCACACAGTGCCATACTGATTTGGCTATTAAACACTTTTTGCCACCGCTTTTAACTGAGCTTCCCCTTTAGGAATAATCACAAAATAGAAAATACCAATACTAATTCAAACTATTAAGTGTCTGCCATTTTTCACGCATAATCGTCAAATGGTGCAAAAGTTATAAGCAATTTAACAAATGGCTTTACAACTAGCAGGATGCACAACATTATTAATCCATTAAATCTTGCCCACAACCTTTTTTTTTAAAGCAAATATATAAAAAACTGAACAGGTTTATATCAAACCAAACAAAATACGCTTTCTGGGTACATTTCGATTTTTATGCCAAGTTTTGTGTAAATCCGTTCATCGTTTTTGCACTGTCTTTTGGCAAAATTTCCTAAGGGAGCTAACATGGGAATAATAAACTTCTATGCCCATGCTCCCTCTCACTATTTTCCCATAGGCTGATGCTCACAAAACTCACCTTGTCAAAACCTAGCTGACTGAGTTAGTAAATTGTCAAGGTTCGTGCAAATGACCTTTTCAATTGAAAATGTAGCTGCACCTTAATTACAGAGAGGCGACTGCCACCGCAACTACATAGTCGCTATTACAATCAGTATGATATGTGTGTGTATATATATATATATATATATATATATATATATATATATATATATATATATATATATATATATATATATATATATATATATATATATATATATATATATATATATATATATATATATATATATATTACCTACTGGTGCCAGTAGGTAGTTATAGTTAGGACCTAGTTTCCATAGGAAATCCGCAACATTCTATTTGGAGTAACTTTGGCGCCGGTCGACAAATCTTTGCGAAATTCTCCAAGAAGATGGCCTGCTCCGCTCCAGTCCTTCCCTAAAAGTTTGGGGGTGATTCGAGAAAAGCAGGCCGAGAAAAAAGGGGGGTCCCAAAACATGTTTTCCCCATGCAATTTTCCATAGCGAGCTTTAAGACGGGTTACATCCCAGACTTCTGAACTCTGAACGGAATTACACCAAATTTGGCAAAAAGGTAGAGTTTGGTTCGCAGATGATGCTTTTTGTTAAATGGTGTAAATCCGTACAGTAGTTCCTGAGAAAATCAAAAGTAAAATCATAGATATATCTATGGACGAAGTACCGTCCGAGGATTATACGCGTACCCTTACGAGCACAAGCTGCTTGCTAATTGGCTGTCAACTGGCTGTCAACACTCCAAACCAGGAAGAGTGGCAGCCATCTTGTGCCTCGGTAGAACCGAGGCACAAGAAAAACAGAAAAAGAAATGCGAAAAACAAGAAAAGGGCGCAGGGTAGAAACACCCTGACCCCCTAGGCCTGCTTAGGGGGTCCCACAAGGACCCCAAGGTGCCCCCCCCCCCCCAATTTTTTTTTTGTAAATTGTGGGATGCGCATAACCTGCCGATCCCCCCCCCAAAAAAAAACAAAGCGCGGGCTCCCGCGTTTTAATGTTAATTAAAGGGGGGGTCAAATCCCGGGGGCTTTATAAAAATAAAGTGTGGGGGGGACCGCCACTCTCAGGGGCAAAGTATGTATTATAGCGGGGGGCACACGGCCCCCCCCCCACAGCCCAAGGGCCCGCCACCCCGAGGCTTAAATGTATAATGCCGGTCCCCGGGACCGCCATTCCCCGGGGCTTTAATATGATGTATGCAGGGGGCTCACGCCCCACCCTGCAGCCCCAGGGACCTCCACCCCTGGGGATTCTTTAAAAAAAAAAACTAAAAACCTGTGTGGGGGCTCAAGCCCCCCCCACACGCCCCAGGTACCGCCACCTCCCAGGGGCACTACATATTTAAATTGAGGGGTCTGTGACCGACCCCCCAGCCCTGGGGACCAGCACCCCCGGGGCTTTTAAGTGTTGGGAGGGGGGCCTCGCTGACCCCCTCCTGGAGCTATGTGGTGGCCCTGGGGACCGCCACCCCCCAGAGCCGGCTCCTGCAGTGTCGCGGGGTGCCCAACCCCGGGACACTGTAGTTTGCTATGGTAGGGCGGGAGCCTCGTGGCTCTTGCCCTACCATAGCAAACTGCTTTGGTTTTTGAAAGAGAGAGCAGGAAACCTGCTCTCTCTTTCAAAAACCAAAGCCGATTGCTTTTCTACATGGGTAGCAGCATGTTAGCTGCTCCCCATGCATAAAAGCAATGCCGGTAAAATATTTTAAAAAATGTGGCCATGCCCCGGGTGATAGGGTCCCCAGGGCCTGGAATTAGCCACGGGAGGGGGGACACACTTCCCCCTTCCCGTTAAAAAAAATATATATATATATTTGGGGTCAGGCCCTGGGGAATGGGTCCCCAGGGCCCAAAAACAGAAGGGGGGCCAAGCAGCCCCCCTTCTTTACAAAAAAATACACAAAACAGGATCGGGGAGGAGGCCACGCCCCCTCCCTGCACCACTCTACAAACGCGCCCCCTGGCGCGTTTGCAGAGGGGGAAGTAATTCCCCTTGAATACTGGGGTCCCTGGGGGCAAAGTAGCCCTCCAGGAACCTCCAGTATGCGCCAGGGGGCTGCGTTGCAGAGAGGTGTAATGAGGCCACGCCCCTTTTACACATCTCTACAACGCAGCTCTCTGGCACATACTGGAGGTTCCTGGTGGGCTAGTTGGCCCCCAGGGACCCCCAATATTTAAGGGTATTTAGTTCCCCCTCTGGAAACGCGCCAGGGGGCTGTGTTGCAGAGAGGTGTAATGAGGCCACGCCCCTTTTTACACCTCTCTGCAACACAGCCCCCTGGCGCATACTGGAGGTTCCTGGTGAGCTAGTTGGCCCTCAGGGACCCCCAGTATGCAAGGGGACTTAATCCCCCAACTTAGAACGCGCTACTGGGCGCGTTTGCATAGTGGTGAAGGTAGGGGGTGGAACTTGAGGTGATATGTGTGCAAACATGCCCTGTGGCGCGTTTTAAGTTGGGGAATGTATTCCTCGTCAATCCAGAGGTCCCCTAGAGGCCAACTAGCCCACCAGGTACCTCCAGTAAGTGCCACGGAGCTGCGTTGCAGAGTGTTGTAAAAAGGGGGCGTGGTCTCTGAACACCTCTCTGCAACGCAGCTCCCTGGTGCATACTTGAGGCACCTGGTGGGCTAATTGGACCACAGGGGTTCTCAGGATTGAAGAGGAATTAATTCCCCAACTTAAAATGCGCCACAGGGAGTGTTTGCACACATGTCACCTCATGCACCGCCCCATTCCTACACTATTCGGCAAAATATTCCTCTAAAATCAGCCGAACTACGATTTCAGATTTACTCACCTTTTATCACAAGAGACGTCAGTGCTGCAGCTTTGAGCCCAGTACGCACCCTGAAAAGTAAATCTAAGGGTACTTACCAGTAATTTGTATTTCCTTCCATAGGAATCTATTGTGTGGTTTTCACCAGAAAAGTTTCTAAGTGTTTATTTTTGAAACGTAAAAATTTTCCTCTAACATCAGCCAAACTACGAATTCCGATTTACTCACCTGTTATCAGGAGACCTCAGTGCTGCGACTTTCAGCCCACTACTGATCCTGAAAAGTAATTCTAACCGTACTTACAGTAACTTGAATTTCCTTCCATAGGCTAACATTGACTGGTTTAACTTGGAAATAAATTCTTCTAAGTGTGGAGTTTTGGAACTTAAAAAAATGCCTCTAAAATCAGCCGAACTACGAATTCCGATTTACTCACCTGTTATCAGGAGAGATCTCAGTGCTGCATCTTTCAGCCCACTACTGATCCTGAAAAGTAATTCTAATCATACTTACAGTAACTTGAATTTCCTTCCATAGGTTAACATTGACTGGTTTCACTTGGAAATTCTTTCAAGTGCAGAGGTTTTGGAACTTAAAAAAATTCCTCTAAAATCAGCCGAACTACGAATTCCGATTTACTCACCTGTTATCAGGAGAGACCTCAGTGCTGCATCTTTCAGCCCACTACTGATCCTGAAAAGTAATTCTAACCGTACTAACAGTAACTTGAATTTCCTTCCATAGGATATAATTTCCTGCTATATAAAATATATATATATTAAAACAATTAAAAAAAAAAACAAATATTACAATTTCAATATTTTTAAAAATATATTTTTTCAATTTATATTAAAAATATGTAATGTAATTTAAAAAATAAAATATCTAAAAATAAATAGTTTAAAACAATGTAGTAAATCAGTTAAAAAAATATAACAATTAATACATTTAAAAATTATCATTTACAAAACCTTTGAAATTCACTGAAAAAACCATAGGTTTCAGCCACGTTATAGTTAGGAATTAGCATTTAAAAAACTTTAGAAATTCACTGAAAAAACCATAGGTTTCAGCCACATTATAGTTAGGAATCAGCATTTAAAAAACCTTAGAAATTCACTGAAAAAACCATAAGTTTCACACATGTTATAGTTAGCTGGACATTTGTCATCAGTGATGTCATCAGTGATGTCATGAGTGATGTCACTGACCATGTCATGAGTGAAGTAATATGTGACGTCATCAGCAGTGCTTTGCAGGTGCGCGAGTTATAGTTAGCTGAACTAACTATAACGGGGAAATTTCAATGGTTTTGTATGAGTGAAATGTCCAGCTAACTCTAACATGTGTGAAACCTTTGGTTTTTTCAGTGAATTTCTAAAGTTTTTTAAATGTTAATTCCTTACTATAACGTGTCTGAAACCTATGTTTTTTGTATGAATATATATATACATACATACACACACTTTACAGAGTGGCAGTAGCCACTCCATAGTTATAGTTAGGGTGACCAGAGATAGGGATTTTAAAAATATTTGGCCCTGAATAACTTTGCACCCTTTTGACAAATGTCTTCAAAACTTTTCAGACCCACTGCCCTTTTTAATTCCTGGAGTCCTGAAAGTTTTGCAGCGTTTTATCAACAGGAGCACATAGATAAAGGGAGGTCCCTAAACACGCTACAAATCCAATGCATTTTCCAAAGACTTTTATATTTCGCATAACACAAAAACTGTCAGTCAGATTGTGACGATATTTGAAAGGATTATATATTATTGTGCCTAGATGATTCTGTGGGGTACTGCAGGTAAGTAGGGTAAGTATTTCATATGTTTTAAGTGTTTTTTTAATGTAGGTATATCTGTGGCCGCAGTACACAGCCCACTGGAAATATGCGGCAGAGGAGGACCAAATTATGCGAATGGGTTGAACAAATTATGCGTCAAGAAAAGACAAATTATGGAGTATAATGTGGCACATTTTAGGAAATTATTACTTCACTGTTTTACAATTTTTACACCTGGTAATAGTGTCTGGGAACAGATTGCACCTCATTAGTTACAATTTAACACCCAAATACAGCAGTAAACAACTTAAAAATGACCAGTCAAATTTAGCGAAAAGCATTTCAGTGCGCAGGAACCCAAGTCGCGGTATTTTTTGTACCCTTTGATCTGTTTGAGCTAAAAAAATATTTTTTTGTTACCATCTGCAGATTATGCAGCAAATGATGGATTACGTGGCAAATGTGGCAAATCCTAAAAACAAATCCGAGGACAGGCGCTTTGGCCTGGCTGGGCCACGTTTGTTAAATAAGAAATAATAAAACAAGAGGAAAAGACGCATTCCACATATATTATGAGGTCAGGGCGAGAGAACCATACTTCCATCAACAAAAAGGAAAAAGAAATTCCAAGGCTCAACCGCAAAAAATAACGAAGCAAAATCAGAGGGTGCGGCGCAGCCTTTAATCTCGCCAGTGTATAGAATGTTTGCAAAATCGATCAGCAAAGCAAGCAAGTTCAATTTTTTTAAAGGACTCAGCCAACGCAATGGTACCCCATCCTGATGAACAGGAAGGATGGGATCATTGTCTACCATCACCAATCCCACCATCTATTCACACAGGGAATATCAATTCAAAGAATGATCAAACTAATATAGGGCTCACAACTTTTACTGGGTCCCAGCAGAACAAAGAACGTAAAGAACAAATGGACCAATCATGGAGGTCTAATATGGAGGTCTAATATGGACCAGGAATTCCTGATGGACGGAGACCACTCATTACAAAAGGACAAACCTTCCACTGAATCTCCTACTAAACAATTGTTACACAAATCTCCAGAGCAATTTCAGAGCACTGGGCCCACCAACCAATTGAGGTACATGTAAAAATCAACAAGCACTCCGCAAACCTCACACAGCATGTGGATCAACATGTGGAAATGAGTGAAATTGATAGTAAAACACAAATATCGACTTGTACAGTACCGTCGCCTAGTTCACAAAACACCACAGCAAACGAGGGACTAGGAGGAAAAAATCAAGGTGGAGAGGGAGCAGAAGCCCATAGTAGGCTGGTTTAAACATCGGGATAAGTGAAAAGAAAATTCCCTTGGACTAATGTCACTAAACCGGCCTCGAGAGCGCTTCATAGAGTAACTCCTGACTTGCTCGAGCAGGCACTGCTGGAACACCCCTGTCCTCTCTCGGGTGACCTGGATAGTGACACGGAGACTCTGCAGCGTTGGCTTACCGATCGGTTGGAAGATCTTGCTCCCAAGGTTGTCCCCCGGTCCACGGTGGCTCGGCATTCTGCCCCGTGGTTTACGGAGGCGCTCCGTGTGGCTCGTAGGCAGTGCAAGGCGGCTGAGAGGGCCTCGCGCATTGTGTACGATGGGGAGGCTAAACTTGCCTACAAGGCGGTGTTGAAGGCTTACCATCGGGACATTCTCGGTGCCAAGAGGGTTTATCTGGCTAGGAGGATAGAGGCATTTGCGAACTCCTGCAAGGAGATCTTTAATATTGTGAGGGAGTTTACGATCCCCAGCTCCCATCCGCCCCCACCAGCTTCGGCGGATGTTTGGGCCTGCGATCTCGCTGGTTTCTTCACAAATAAGATCAAGGCCATTCAGGCCACCTTCGTGGAGGAACCGGATGAAGGGAGGGGTGCGAGGCTGGACTTTGGATTGCCGCAGACTGCGGTGGCAGTGCTGTCCGACTTCCCTACTGTTACCAGCGAGGCCTCTCTTACGCTGTTGGCCAACCTCAAATCTGGCTCGCCACTTGACCCCTGCCCTGCCAAATTTTTGGCTAGGATGGCGGCAGTGGTAAACCCTTTGGTCAACCCTATCCTTAATGCCTCCCTGAGGGAGGGACGGGTCCCTAGCTCTTGGAAAAGAGCGATGGTGATCCTCCTCCTAAAAAAACCGGGCCTTGACACCGAAGTCTTGGCGAACTACAGGCCTATCTCGCTGCTACCAGCACTAGCGAAGCTTACGGAAAAACATGCCCATGGCGCTCTCTCTAGTTTTTTGGAAGCTAATAATCTGCTCCATCCATCTCAATCGGGCTTCCGACCTAATTTTAGTACGGAAACAGCTCTGATAGAGGTGACTGAGATCATCAGAGAGACTCTGGATGCCGGCGGCAGGGCCATGCTGGTCATGTTAGATCTCTCGGCGGCTTTCGACACCGTCCCCCACAAGACGCTTCTAACTAGGCTTTTTGACATCGGCCTGAGGGGGACGGTGCTGAGGTCGTTTACTTCTTTCCTGGAAGGCCGCCGTCAGACGGTCTGGGTCTCCCAGAGCTCCGCCGAGATGCCGCCATTGGGAGTTGGGGTTCCACAGGGTTCTGTGTTGAGCCCCACATTATTTAACATCTTTATGTCCCCTCTGGCGGCATTGGTAGAGGAGTATGGGGCCCAGATCGTCTCATATGCCGACGACACGCAACTCCTCTTCACATGCGGGAAAGATCAAGAGTTTGTGGGAGAGAGAATCCGGGACTGCCTTGCGCTGGTCTTCGACTGGTTCCAGCGGAACGGTCTGAGGGCCAACTCGGGAAAGTCTGAGATTTTATTCTTTGGTTGCGTCGCCGATCCTGAGTGGCAGCATTGGTGGCCGCCCGACATGAGTCCTCCTGCACAGTCCTCAGTGGTGGCCAAAAATTTGGGCGTCAAGCTAGACAATCAGCTGTCGCTCCGAACTCACATCCTTGGCCTGGCCGGCACCTGTTACGGACTACTGAAAATGCTCCGCAAATTCTTGCCTTTGTTATCTGAGGAGCACAGGAGGATTACAGTGCAGGCTCTGGTCGGTTCGAGGCTAGATTATGCCAATGCTCTTTTTCTCGGCCTTCCTGATTATCTGGTCCAACGCCTTCAGGTGGTGCAGAACTCTGCTGCCCGGGCGATCTTTGGTCTAGGGAGACGAGCTCGAGCGTCTGGGTTGCTCCAGTCGCTCCATTGGCTCCCCATTAGGAAGAGGATCCAGTTTAAATCCTTGACCCTGATGCACAAAGCTCTGCATGGCTCAGGAGCGGGATATCTGCAGCGGAGACTGACTTTTTATCGTCCAGCTCGTTCCCTCCGATCGGAAGCTCTGTGTAGAGCGGTGGTTCCTCGGGTGAGGAAGGCCCGCGCGGGAGGGCGGTCTTTTAGCTGCAGAGCCCCCCAGCTTTGGAATTTGCTTCCATTTTCTCTGCGGAGCACTGCTAATTTGCTCCAGTTTAGGAAGGGCCTGAAGACCTGGCTTTTCAACTCCTAGCCTGTTTTTACTGCCCATTGTTTTTGTTCTGTTTTGTTGTCTGTTTTTAGCTGTGTTGTGTTATTTCAATACGAGTTGAGGGTGGAAAGCGTCGGGACACTCCTTGTGAGTAGCTGTACGCTATACAAAAAAACTCAATAACATAACAATAACATAACATAACTAATAATCACCCTAGTTCAAGCAGCATTTCATCCACACCAGTGTCAAAGTCAGGGATCCCCACAGTTATAAACACAAAAACATTTCAATAGCAAAACCTATGTTTATAAGATAATAGTCAAATTTATTGATCAATCGATGGAAACTATTAAAAACACAATTATTAAAAAGATTTTTATACATTCATAGTACTCAAAGCAAACAATCATAATATGTAAAATGCAAAAAGAGACAAGATTAAGTGATTCATTTAAAAAAAAACCATCATGGATCATTAATCCTTTGGAATCTGTACACGTCAGGCTAGTATCAGCAGATGACAACAAGATAGTTCCTCAGATTTAATTAAAAACAATGGCGTCAACGCGTTTCGGTGTGCTGCCTGATATGCACCACCTTTCTCAAGTCAAAGTAGTTGGTTGTCTCGTTTTTCAATGTTAAAAATTCAATAATATCTCCTAAGTCGTATCAATAAGGCTCAATTTTGTATATGAGTCCTCCAAATGGCTACACCGTGACTTTCTGATGGTAGTCCTGTATATGCCTTCTCAAATTGCTTCCTTAATTGGTTGTTCTCACAGAATGGGTATTATATCCTCCAACCGTGAATTATCCTTAGTCACATTAGCGATCCTATCATTGGATAATTCCTCATGTATTATTCTGAATCGGTATTGAATCAGCCCAGTAAAATGATGAAGTCGGGACCAAAGAGATCGTGGTGTGCCGCCGTCACAATAGTGCTCCGCGGTTTGGTTCCCAAATACGGTGAACCTTATTTTCGAGCGGCGTCGGAATCACGTCTCGTCCCGGTATGTAGCGACTTTGCTACATACCGGGACGCAACGTGGTTCCGAGGGACATCGCTACATACCGGGACGAGACGTGATTTTCATGAGAGGAGACAACACAGACCCAAAAAATTATAGACTAATCACCCTCTTGGACATTGAAGGAAAAGCATACACCAGCACTTTATTGAATGAATTAAATAGATGGATTAAAGTGGACGAAATCCTCCCCCCTACCATACCAGATTCCAAAAAGTCTGCTCCACAACTGATAACATTGTGGCTATGTCGTATCTAACAATGGAAAAAATAAGAATAACGCACTCCTGGGCTGTGAAAGTACGGTAATGAATGCAGTGATAGGGTCGGTGGTGCAATTGGGTAGGTCCTCCATCGAGTGCAAGAGGGAGGCACTCTCTTAGATAAGAGAGCGCGATTAAGTCTATTTATCATCCTCACACTCAGGAGGACCTACCCAATTGCACCACCAACCCTATTACTACATTCATTACCGTACTTTCACAGCCCAGGTGTGCCTTATTCTGTTTTTTTCCGTTGTTAGATACAACATAGCCACGATGTTATCAGTTGTCATTACCCGATCTGAGTAACACAGAGTACTTACCCACCATGTCACTGAATGACATCACGAAGACAACTGACCACAGAGCAGACACTTTTGTATACACTCCAGATGAAACTCAACGTATATACTCCCTCTTTGAGGAAACAGAGAGAACCAGCGTTAGCACTGCATCAACGCATTCCAATATCAAACAGTTGCTGTACATTTCCAAAAAAGTTGTCAACCAAAGACTACATGCCAGCACCTTAATCAAGTATCACAAGGCTCAACGGATCCCAAGGGGACTGAGAATTGCTCTTAAGCCTACACTATGGTAAAATAATACCAGATTTACGGAAAAATGGGAGGCAATTCTCAATAAATGCTCATTGGACTTGATTTTACTTCTAGTCGAAGAATTATCAAAATTGTTAGACGGCCTGAATAAAGAAATCATGGAACTCAAACAAGAACTTTCTATAAAAATGGAGGTTGAAGATTGGAGTGCGACACTACGAACCTGAATAAACAACTCGATGAATACACCAAAGAAATAAATGAGAGAAAAGTGAGAAAATTCAAACGCGACACAGTGGACTACAAGTTAAAAGAGGTATAAAGCTGGGCAGAGGTGTAGGCCAACAAAAGACAACAACGAACAAACACTGGCCGTTTTTCTGACACAGATGAATCATCTTCTGAGGATTCACAAACCAAAAATAGACCACCACAAAGACAGTACAGCCCTCAATCAACAAGCATATCACAATCCACACGAGACTCTCATGAATAAACAAAAGAAGGTCCATCTACATCTGGCAGGCAACCTTTTTTAGATGTAGGCCAAAGGCCACAAGACGAAACAGCAGGAAACACAACTCTAACACAACCTGTGGCGAAGGGAACACACAGCCAGAAAACGTAGTAATCAACATTTCCAAACATATATTTACGGAGTTCCAAATGAAAACCTTACAAAAGGGATCCTCGTTTGTTCCAACGTATCACTCCAATCCACTTGACACAGAGATTTGCTTCTTTAAATTCATGCGAACATTAGGATTAAAACACTTTTTTCAAAATATCATGGAACCTACTCAAAAACCACACGACAGTATCCTGATGGGATTACATAATAAAAGCACATTTATGGCTCCCATAAGCCATAAAGTGCTGGACGCATTTGAAACCATCACACTCAAAGAACTGAGGAGAATATCCGTCCAGAAAACATCCAAAAGAACCAACATCACCCAAAAGGAACGACAGGCACTTACACAAATAGCAGCCAAAACAGAAATCACCATCCGTCAGGCTGACAAATGGGGGGCAATGGTAATTATGGATTCTGATTTTTACGAAAAAAATGGCAATGACCACATTCATGATACCAATACCTACATAAACTTGTAAACTTGCCGATTTGTAGAGCGCAAATTGTTGCCCGGAGGCGTCCAAGCGCTAAGATAACCAGACCCTACCGATGAGCAGAGGAGGGGAGACAGACAGTTAGTAGGAGGTTGAAAACAAAAAGGTCTTTAATTGCTTGCGGAACACCGTGAGGTTAGGGTTAGCTCTGAGATGGAGTGGCAGAGAGTTCCAAGTCTTGGACGCGTTGTATGCGAACGTCCTTCCGCCAGATCTAGATCTTTTTATTCTTGGCACCACTGCAGAGAAAGTCTGGCTGGAACGAAGACTTCGGTTTGAGGTGTAATGGGTAACCAGGTCACGGGTGATGCTGGGTCCCATGTCCCAGAAGGCTTGATGGGCTATGCATAATACCTTGAACAAAACTCTCTGCCGAACCGTGAGCCAATGAAGGCTGGTCAGTCCGGCCCTCACTGAGTGTCTACGGGGGATTTTGAGCAGAAGGCGTGCTGCGCAGTTCTGTACAATCTGTAGCCTGCGTAGGGTGTATTCTGGGGCGCCGCAGTAGAGTACATTATTAAAATCAAGGCGTGATTGTATGAGACCTTGAATGGCTACCTGTTTGGCTTCCATGGGGAGGAAGGGAAATATTTTATTTAGCACCCTCATGATGCCAAAACAGGTGGCTGAAAGTTTTGTGGCTTGGACATTGAAGGATAGGGAACTGTCCAGCCACACTCCGAGGCTTTTGATGTTATTTTTGGGGGTCGGGGGGGGGGCCTAGACAGGGTGGCCACAGAGAGGGAGGGAGGGCCAGATCTGAAGGGCCTAGGAGCATCAGCTCTGTTTTGTCCCCGTTCAACTTAAGGTATGATGACGACATCCAGGTCTTCACTTCCTGCAGGCATTCTCTAAGCCCGTCTGGCGCAGTTCGGTTTGCCTCCTGCGCCAGTGAGACCACTAGCTGCGTGTCGTTCGCATAGGAGATGATCTTAACTCCAAATGGGCGGATGCCACTATCATTTGAGCCAACCAATGACTTCATGAAAATTCTACTGAATACTACTTGAAAAAGGCACAATCACCGCAGAAGGTAAAAGATTTCTCATCAAAACCAACACTCCATATCGCATATTTACATGATTCCCAAGATCCATAAACATACGACTACACCTCCGTTCAGACCAATTGTTTCAACAATCAATTCCATACACAAACCAATTGGCAGATATCTAGATAAACATGTACAACACTTGGTCCAGTCCACAAGTTCATACATAAGAGTTACTACTGACTTCCTCAACATTTTAGAAACCATCCTAGACAAAATCACTCCTGAAACCATTCTTTGTACCATAGATGTGAAAGCATTATAGACATCGATACCACACGACAAAGGCATGGAGGCCGTTGAATCGCTTCTATTGACCAGCGACAAACCTGATGATCTGAAAGTTTTCCTAATGGAATTGATTCACTTCACGTTATATCGTAGCTACTTCAAATGGTCCGAAGATTATTACATCCAATGCTCCGGAATATCAATGGTCAATTGCACAGCTTCCACGTATGCTAATCTGTATATGTACAGATTTGAATTAGATCACATTTTGAATAAGAGCAAATGGAAACATCAATTGGTTCTATACAAGAGATATATTGACACCATATTCATACTGTGGCAAGGATCCATCACAAACCTACAAACACTTATTGAGGATTTAAGCAAAGTAGATAATCACATTGAATTTACTTCTACCCTCAGCAAGGATCAAATTACATTTTGGACATCAGAGTGACCAACAACAACGGAACCCTCATCACTCAAGTACACACCAAATCCACGAATTGCAAGTCAAGTAAGCTTTATTTCGACAATTGTCATAAAAGCATGTTCCACATATAAAAGTACATGTATAAACTTCTAGTAATAAAACCATTTTAAACCCTTCTTTGCTCATGACGGAGCCGCTCCGTCATGAGCCTCGGTTGAGCTGTGCTCATGACGGAGCGGTTCCGTCATGGCCCATTCGGCGCGCCTGCGCGGCGCGAATTTCGCGCCTGCGCGGCGCGTTCCATTGAGCGGGCGCGTTCGTGACGGAACCGCTCCGTCACGAGCACAGCTCAACCGCGGCTCGTGACGGAGCGGCTCCGTCACAAGCATGCGAGCGCTGCTCGACCCCCCCCGCCCCCTTAGCGCTGCGGCGGAATTACCGCCCAGCGAAGGGGTTAGAAACAGAATATCAATTTCATAAATAAATAGTTGAAAAAATCATTACAAACTGTACAAATGAGCAAAATATTATACTTACGAGAGGTATCCAGCTTACAACGTTAGGTACTGTATTATTCCTTCAGGAGTCGGGCTCTAATCGTCCATGCCCAACCTAGGTATTTTGCCACCGCAATATACACAGACATATAAGGACTGGTACGGATAAGTCTAACTGCAGTTATTCCTTCCCTTGTTCCCAATGACCTACACATCGGCTTTAGCCACTTCGCCTTGGTGCTGCATACGTTGGGCACTCAAACAGAAAGTGGCCTATGGTTTCAGGAACACTTGGGCAAGCTGGGCAAACCACCATGCCTCCACTAGACCATCTATTTGAGAACGACCTTACAGGTAGGCTTCCCACTCTTAACTGAAAATAGAGCTTGCGGTCAAGGGGCTTTGTAATGACATCCCAGAATTCCTCAAGTTTGGGACAATCTAATCTTTGATTTCTAAAAATAAACCAGCAAGGGATTGTGAAGGTGTGGTACTAAAAATCTTTGTAGCCCCCATGTTCCAGTACAAAGCCTTAAGTGTCTTCTTCGGTGGGAACCTGGCGTGCAATGGATCCTTCCACAATTCACCTAATCCTAATTCATTCAAAAGATTTTGAATGTGTCCCAACCATTTGACTTTCCGGGAACCGTCACTTTCAATCACATCCATCAGCCCTCTAGTGTATGTTTCCAATTCCGGTGTGGTCCAAATTCGCCGCCAGTATAGTATTGGGCGCAGAGATGCAATTAGGGCTATAGGTGTTATACCCAAGTCATAGAACAGGGGATACAATGGGGTGCTTTGAGGTAGCCTTATTAGCTTTCTAAGAAATGTGTTTTCTGAGACGGTCATCCCCTGTAGCTTTTCACTTCCCCACATTTCCACACCATACAGAGTAGAGCTAACTACCTTGCCATTGTAGACCTCTAGCACCGGACTTACTGGTCTAGTCAGAGACATAGCATGCTCTACAGTCAAAGCCCCTGATAGTTGTCGATGCTTCAGGGTGGCCAGATCGATCTGCTGTCTCCAGGACAGATCCTGTTGAATACAGATACCCAGATAGCTAAATGCCTCTACCTTCTCAAGAGGGCCGGTACTCATGTGTACAGTGCCCCTACTTACTTTGGGTGCATTAAAAGACATGTAATTGGATTTAAGAACATTAACTTCCAAACCACGGGCGGCACAGAAGTCCTCGAAAATTATCAGAGCCTTCTGTAACCCGCTCGGGGTCTTTAAAACTATAAGACAATTGTCTGCAAACATTAATATGGGGATTTTACCTCCAGCAAGAATCGGAGCGTCAACATTAGAATCAATTACAATTTTTGCAACGTCATTTATATATAAAGAAAATAATGTTGGCGCCAGGACACATCCCTGACGGACTCCTGTTTCTACTGGGAACTGTGGTGTAACATTGCCCGGACTACCCCACCTGATCTGGGCAAAATTCTCCTGGTGGAGCCTAACTATCAGAGACAAAAGATCCCTTGGCATTCCCATATCAGTGAGTACTTTCCATAGTGTATGGCGAGGGACCAAATCAAATGCCGCCCTTAAATCTATAAAGGTGGCATAGAGGCTGCCTTTGCCAATTAGAACGGTCTTCCAGTACAGCATAGTGAAATGCATAATTTGGTCGACCGTGCTAACGCAACTTCTGAAGCCAGCCTGCAAGTGGGACAAAATGCTGTGCTCCCTCTCCCAAACCTGGACCTTATTTAAAATAAGCCTACCAATGATCTTCTGGGTAGTGTCGATCAAGCTAATTGGTCGATAGTTTCCAGGCAGGGATTTGTCCCCAGGCAGGGATTTGTCCCCCTTCTTGTAGACTGGGATTATTTCAGCCCCTTTCCATGATTTGCAACAATTTATTAAATTTTCACAGTTTCCATCAGTCTTCTCTCAAAGAGCATTTACCGTATTCCCAGCTACTCAGACTCAAAAGAATATCCAGTACTGAGCAGTTATGCAAAGAAAGCAGAGACACATGCATACAGAAATTTAGGAAACGCAAATATCCGGAACATATTTTGGAAAATGCAAGCAAGAAAGCAGACAAAATGTCACGATCAATCCTATTGAGCAATAAACCCAAAGGCACCACAGAATCCAGAAGTGTGTTTATATCCAAATACTTCTCCCAAAGTTATCTAATTAAGAAGACTATCTTAAGATACTGGCCAATGCTTGGATCTGAAATAGATTTTAAACACATTTTCGATACACCCCTGATATTTGCCTATCAACAGTCAAGAAACCTCAAACAAATCCTCACCACAACTAAGAGCTCCAAAGAATCACATTTCAAAGGAACCACACCATGCTTCAATAGTGGGAACTGCAACATCATCATAAAGGGCAACACCATTCGACATCCCAACAAAGGAACCAACATTAAATGAAGGGTAACAGCCCCCTGTAATACCCAGAATGTGATCCACAAAACCGCTGCGCCATCTTAGGTCCGCCGAGCAGTGTAACCGATGCATTCAGTGGCCCCAAACACACAGGGGCAAGGAGAACGTCAACCAGGAAGTGGCGCTCCCCCCGAAGGACAGAAGTAGGGAGAGAAGGAGCAAAAGAACCCCTGCAGACCGACAGAGCAGACCAGACCAGAAAAATGAAAGTGAAACTGGAGGGAGAAGGACGCCGCCATTTTAGAGCGCGACCGACCACTCCCACACCTCCGTACCCCGTGGCCAAAGCGGACCAACTCAAGTAGGCAACCACACAACCAGGAACGAGGTGTGTGCAGGGGGGCGAGTGCAGGAGAAGGCCAGGAAAACAACAACAGCTGGAGAAAGAGAGGCCACCTAGCGTAGCCCTAAACACCCCAACTCAAGCGTAAGGGAAGCAGACCGGCTGACCTGAAGCATCTGAATGCCTCCCAAACATCGGAGAGCGAACCAGCTGAGCCACGCGGTACGCGGGGGGTGGGGCCATCCGGCAGCAATAAGGGGCTTGGAAGACTTGGAGGGGGCGGCAGGTACAGAGGAGCATAACCGGCCCGCAGAATACGGGAAGGGACGGGAGATCAAATAAGGAAACCCTGAGCTCTCAATTGTCACTGCGGACCCACTGGCAAACCGCCTGACCTGAAGCATCCGAACGCCTCACAAACATCGAAGAGCGAACCAGCTGATACACAAGGTACGCGGGGGGCCATCCGGCAGCAATAAGGGGCTCGTAAGAATTGAGCGCTCACTTGTCCAAACGAATCAACCGGCAATCTTCCAATCATCTGACCTTAAACAACAACACTCGGACTGACAACGCCCACACTGCCCAGCCACAGCAAGCAAGAAAGCCAAGCCACAAGCAGCGGGCACAGCAAAGGTACAGAACTGTGAGGCAGTAGTAGACCGGTACATATCCTAGGAAAAGACACTCAACAGAGATGGTGCACCCACAGGCACCAAAACAGTGGGCAGTGCAGGAGGAGAAGCGGTCAGACCCCGCAGAGACCCAACATAGCGACCACACAAAACGCAGCTTCCACTTCATACAAGAAAGACCGGCCTGTGCAGGCTCGAAGGAACCGCCCAAGCAGAGCTTACGACAAAAACAACGGCCCGCGGGGGAAAACAAGGTGCAACCTTCAGACAAAAGAGTAGAGGGTTAGATTCAAACTCCAACAGTCAAAGAGAGGCCTTGCAAACATGGTGGGAAACGAAGGAAAGAATCAGAATCAACTACAAAAAGAAACAAAGGGGACACCCTAACAGACTCGCCGATCAAGCAAAAAACAGACATGACCAGTTCACTAGAGTCGATCCTTGAAAAGCTAGCCGAGATCCATGACCTAGCCAAAACCACAAAACAGACCACAGAGGCGATTCAGCTGGAACTGGGAACAGTAAGAGCTGATATTCATGCGACAAACAATAGGCTTGCAGTGGCTGAACAGAGAATCAGTGACATTGAGGACGCAGACCAGCAAATGAACAAAGAACTTAAGGCTCTTGCTATAACCACAACAGCGCTACAGAAGCAGAAGGCGAAGCTGGAGGACCGCAACAGAAGGGGGAACATTAGAATCCTAAGAGTGCCGGAAGGAGAGGAAGACAAAACGGGCTCCTGCCATGCCCTCATTGAGGAAATAATATCCCAAAATCACGAACCTCGGAATTCGACCAACCTTTTGAACTCGATAAAGCCTATAGAGTACCAGCATTCAAAACGTCTACAAGGGCGGGGCCTCACCCAATAATATGCAAACCGTTAAGATCGCACCACACAGAAGCCATATTTGCAGTAGCAAGAAAAAAAAAAACATCGCATTGAATGGGCAGAAAATAATCCTGGCACAAGACTACTCAAAACCAACAGTGGATATCAGGAAGGGTTTTCTGACTCAAAGAGACAAAATGAGGAAAAGAAAGATCCTCTTCTCATTCGTGGGCCCCACGAGATTCCGGATAAGCGACAAAGGAAGGACACATGTCTTTGATGACCCAAGAGCCCTGTCAAGTTATCTGGAGGGCCCAACACAGCAAGAGATGGAAACTTCACAAACTACAACGAGCAAGAGAAGAGGGTCACCGGAACGGACAGGAGAGTAAGCATATAGAGGCCCCTTGAGAAACCAAAGACTGTACCAAGGACAGAAACTTAAAGTCCCCTTAGGAAATAGGACCTGATCTACCTCAGATGTACCCAAGATACCTTAGACGCGGTGCACAACTGACGTGCAACCTTAAGGCAAGCAACGAGACTCAGGAAAACAACCACAACTACCTCAGAGACGACTTGAAGGTAAGCGTCAAGACTCAGGAAAACACCCACATCTACCTCATAAACAGTACCACAAAGGAACTAAGACTTTCTACCTCAAGACTCAGACAAATGTAAAAGGAGACTCCACTCGACCCATCAGCAACTAACCGGAGACAGCCCGAAACAGAAATACAGCCGGGGCAACTCCAACAAAAGTCGGACTACATATCCTTTCGAATGATAAAGGGGGAGGAGGATGTAGGGGAGATACAGGGGTTAACAAGCAGAGACTCTTACCGTATATGTATAAAGGGGACACCATGGTGCACAATAGATAACCCAAAACTATAAAGGGCTACTCGTGGGATGAATGATACAACACCATACCACAAAGTATATCCCGGGGAGACAGTTCGGCGATCTTGTCGTCGCACGTCCTACCCACGAGAATATTCAAAGGTGGGGGAGGTAAGGGAGGGCGGGGAGGGGGGTGAGGGAGGGAGGGAGTGTTTGTCTTGTTTAAATGTCCTACTTCTTTCCACTTTTTTCCATATTATCTTCACCCAACTATCTCTACATATCTGCACAGGGGTAAGCACTATAACCAGAGTTCCACCAAAATACTGAGAGGTCCCAGAAAGGGGGAACCCGCGCACCAGACACGCAGGGGAGGGTATAGAACTGAGAGATACAGCGCTCACACTTCAGCTCCAGTGACACAATCTAACAAACACACCCTGGCAGCTAACTTAAAGATAGTCTCCCTTAAAGGTAAAGGCCTCAACCCCCCAGTTAAAAGGAGGAAGATACTGGACTACCTAGCTAAGACCAAAGCGGATATTATCCTACTACAGGAGACAAAACTATCCCTAGAAGACTCAAATAGAATGAAAGCCAAATGGATAGCCCAAGTAGCCTGCTCACGATCAGTGGGGAAGAAACGAGGGGCGATCACTCTAATAACGAGGAACTCCAACCTAACAATAGAAAAACACTGTCGCGATGATGAGGGGAGAAGTCTGATAACCCATCTAAAGAGGGGGGAGAAAAACATGCACGTGGCAAACATATACGGCCCGAACACAGACGACCCCAGGTTTTGGGAGGAGATAACGCGCAAGCTAGAAGACATCCCGCAAAACGATGTCATGGTGGTTGCCGGGGATTTCAACATCCCGCTTGACCACACTCTAGACAGACAGTCACACAGCCGCTCCCAGCCCTCGAATGCTCGCAACACGTTAAAGAACATGTGCACCAGACTCAGCCTCAAAGACCCATGGAGACTCTAGCATCCTGACACTAGAGACTACACTTTTTACTCTATCCCGCACAACTCAACCAGCAGGTTATATTACATACTGATCACAGGCCCACAGAACACCTAATAGAAGACACAGACATTGCACCTAGACTAATCTCAGACCACTCATGCATCAGCCTGAAGCTGAGTGGATGCCACAACGAAGACATTCTCCGTAGATGGAGGTTCAATTGTAATGTCCTGAAAGACCAAGAAATAAAACCAGAATAGAAGAGGCAATAAAAGACTACCTTGTGAATAACGACACCAAAGCACGGACCCCAGGATTATTTGGGACAAGGAAATTAATCTCTGCAAGGCAAACAGAGCGGGGAAACAACTAGCCTCATACCTAAAGTATAAGCAAAGGCAGTTCACCATCTCAGCTATCACGGACACACATAGCAAAACACACACAAAATACAAACAAATCCTGCAAACATTCCAAGAGTTTTACCAAGACCTTTACATGAAAGATCAGGCCCTAGATCGTGAAGGATGTGCAAAGTATCTAGACAGACTGGGCCTCCCAAAAATTGCGAACGAGGAAGCGCAATCACTAGGGTAGGATATAAACCCAGTGGAAATAGAAATGGCGGTCAGATCCCTGAAAGACAACTAGGCGCCAGGCCCAGATGGGTACACAGCTGCCTTCTACAAGGCACTACTGCCATCTCTGCTGGCAACCATGAAAAAGGTATTCAACCACTGTGCGGCTGAGGGACTATTATCCCAATCCATGTCAGAGGCAAACATAATTGTGATATCGAAAGGAAGACAAAGACCCTCTACTTCCCAAGAATTACAGGCCCATATCCCTAATTAATGTGGACTGCAAGATATATGTGAAAATTCTCACAATAAGATTAGGCAACATACTACCAAAGCTGATATCTAACTCACAGGTAGGTTTCCTACCTGTGAGTTAGACCCGTATGTCGCACTACAACACTAGACTCCTATGCCACATACACAAACGCACCTCCAAATCAGTCGAACCAGCGGTGGCGATCACACTAGACGCAGAGAAACCGCTTGGCAGGGTATCCTGGGGCTTCTTGGAAGAATGAATGCAGACATTAAATCTGGGGGAGGCATACACAAAGAAGGTAATGGCGCTATACAGAGACCCCAAAGCTCACATTGTAATCAATGGGGCAGTCTCAGGGTCCTTTGACCTACAGCGCAGCACAAGACAGGGCTGCCCTCTATCCCCCTCGCTCTTCCTGTTGGCCTTGGAACTTCTAATCAGGGACATCAAGACCAACGAGGAAGTGAAGGGGGTCCGCATCAACGAGGTGGAGGTCAAGCTAGCCACGTACGAGGATGACATCCTCATTGTGACAGGACAACCAAAGAGCTTCATCGCGGCACTAATAGGAACCAAAGAGCTTCATCGTGGCACTAATAGAAAGGATTGAAAAGTACTCAAAACACTCAGGATATAAGCTGAACAAAGACAAGTCTGAGTGCAAGCCCCTCATTGTGTACACACAGAAGGAAGCCTTAGGGGGGTCGGGTCTGGCCTGGCAAACGGGGTTCATCAAGTACCTAGGGATTCACTTCGGCAATGACCTCAAAACAACACTAGACAAGAATGAGAACCGACTATTAGAGAAGACAAAGATTCTTCTAGAGTCCTGGTCACCCAAATTCATTACATGGTGGGGCAGAGTAGAAACAATCAAGATGATGATCACACCGATGATTAACTACCTACTGAGCATGCTTCCACTCATGCTTACGGATGATTTCCAATGCAAACTAGACAAGATGATTAATAAATTCCTATGGAGATAGAAAAAAGCTAGGATAAGTCTAAAAAAGCTAAGACTATACAAGAAACTGGAGGGGCTAGACCTAGCAGACTACAGAGCCTATCAAACTGCATTCATAGCAAAACAGTGCGCGCACTGGCTATCACCCCCAAGGAATACACGCCAGTATGGATACAAATAGAGCGAGCCATCCAAGACAACCTAGATCCAATGGTACTACTAACAGCCAATAAACACACACACACCTCTAACCAATATTCAAGAAAACAAAAGTGGCCCTGCTCAAAATAGATTAAAAAATGGAACACGAGGGGGCGTGGCCAAGATGGCGACGGAGTAAGACGTGCCTGCGAGCTCCTCCGGCACCCGAGCCATTCATAGCCTTGTGTAGCTGAATTGGGGCGATTTCAGCTCCGGAATTGACTTTCCTGGGGTCACTGAGGTGCCCTGAATGCGTTTGAGCCTTCTCCCGTCGAGCTACGACCTAGAACGGCGGACTTAGCCGAGGTGTCGAAGTGGTGACGCACGAGCGCTGGTGCGGCCTACAGAGCTTCGCCTGGTTTGCATCGGCTCTTAGCACGGGGGGACTCTGGACCTCAGCAAGTTGTGTAGTGTAGCGCTTGCACTGCGGGACCCCCCGACTGGGATCGTCACGAGACCACCCGGCACCCCTGTGATCCATCTGGCTAGCGGTGCCTGAGCGGAGGTGACGAGGAGGCGCCGACCTGTCTAGCGGCTGCTGGACAGCGCAGAAGACTGTGAGAAGAAGAGGTGCTGACTCGCCTCTGACCCCTTATACCTTGGGGGCGATTCAACGGGCGTTGAGAGACACGGCGAGTGCTGCCTTCTGATTGCCCCGGCCTCCCGGTGCCGACAACGCGGAGACCGCGGAAGGTGTGAGGGAGCGCTGCCTGATATCTCGGGACGCTCCGGGAGGTCGCGAAGAGCCCAGAGGCTGGCTGAGGCACCTCATCATGGCGACGAGGAATCGCATGAATAGACCTGGGAAGGACGGTCCTGGGAAAGGTCCATCCGGATCGCCCCCCCGGCCCTAGCAATTCCCCGGCCAAGGACGACGGAGAGGGCCCAGTCACGAAGGCCTTTTTGATTGAACTTTTTGCGTCTATCAAGGACGACATCACAGAACTGAAGTCGCAGCTGGCCTCCGATCTGCGTGAGGTCCGTCGAGATGTGGACGGCATCGGAGAACGGGTGGCGACCCTGGAGGACCATGATCTGGGCCTCACTGGTGACGTCCATCAACTACAGCAGGACATGCTCCGGCTACGTGAGCAGAACTTAGATCTTCAGGCCCACTGCGAAGATTTGGAAAATCGGCCCGCCGTAGTAACATTCGGATCCGAGCGGTACCCTGGGAAGGAGAAGGTGAGAACTTGCGGGAGTATGTGGAGGCCCTGTTTCTGCAAATTCTGGCGGAGGACGACCTTTCGGAAGTGCGCTTGGACAGAGTACATCGGGTTGGGCTGCCGCGTGGCACGCGCTCGCCGCCGCCGGACATTCTGGTTTGTGTCCATGATTTCCAATTGAAAGAGAAAATCCTACGGAAAGCAAGGGACACCAACAACTTGCAATTTCGAGGGCACAACCCTCAGCTTTTTCAGGACCTGGCGGCTTCCACACTGCAAAAGCGACAGGACTTCCGCCCGATCACGGCTTTCCTGCGGGAGCACGGGGTGTCCTACTCCTGGAGTCACCCCTTTCGGCTCATCTTCAGATGGCAGAACAGACTAGTGCAAGTGAGATCACTGGCAGCCGCCAAGGAACTTCTAGGCATGGAGGAAGCAGTCGCGTCGGCGGGCGCCAGCGCCTCCCCGAGAAGACGTCGCCGTTCCCGCTCCCCGGTGTGGCAGAGAGTGGGCCGGCATGGTGTGGCGGAGGGTCCGACTCCATCAGCGAGCCAAAGTGAGAGGGGAGAGGTTTTGGTTTCGATGGCCCTGGTGACTGAGTCGAGCCGGGTGGACAGCTCTTCAGCAGCCTAGGCTCCCCCAACAGCGGCCCGTGGGGCCGGGGGGGCTCTACCATCTCAGGTACTTTGAAGGACCGTGCTCCATTGGAGGGTTACCCCGACCCTGAACTCGAGGGGGGCATTACCCGGGTCTTCTACCCCCGACCCTTATGGTCATGTCCGACTTTCTTTGTTCTCTTTCTAGCTCTGAATCTTTCTTTTTTGTATATTGTTTTGAGGCTCCTCTTTGGATTGGGGAAGGGTTGTTTTGGAATGGGCTCAGTGGTGGCGGCTGGCGATTTGGTATGAATGCGAGTGTGTTTGGTTTGCTTCTAGCACTACGGGGGGCACTATGTGGAGCGGGGGGGGGGGGTACTGACTAAATGATGCCAGTTACGATAGGCTCATGGAATGTTAAAGGCCTTAATTCTCCTCAAAAGCGTCAGAAAGTGTGGAAATACATTCTTGATCATCATTTGGATGTGGTGAGACTTCAGGAAACTCATTTGGGCCGTAAAGACGAATCCAGGCTCAAGCATAGGCAATACCCACTGATTTACAAATCCTCTGCCCCCACTAAGCACCGGGGGGTGGCACTCTTGTTCCGCTCCACGCTTCAGTTTCAACCCATGGGGGTGCGAGGTGATAAGGAGGGAAGATGGCTGATGGTGAAGGGGATGCTCCTTGGTAAGCTTTGCACATGGGTGGTTCTCTATGCACCGAACACGGGCCAGAATGGGTTCCTTGAGGCCTTCATGAGGGAGGTGGGGGATTTTGGGGAGGGAGCATTGATAGTAATGGGAGATTTCAATTTGGTTTGGGACAAAGGTCTTGATTGCTCGCACCAGCAAAGGACGGAGGCGGGCTTCTTCTCCCCTGAGTTGCGCGACGCCATGGATGGTCTGGGTCTCATTGATGGCTGGCGTGCCCTCCACCCCCACACTAGGGATTACACGTTCTATTCCTATGTTCACCATACGTATTCACGTCTCGATCACATTTTTCTAAACCAGTCACTGCAGGTGGACTTGCGGGACAGTAGAATATTTCCGCTCTCTGTACAGATCACAGTCTTTTGGCAGCGTGCTTGACTTAGGCCCCGGAGACGTCCCCACATCGCAAATGGTACTTCCCTATCTCCCGTACACGTGAGGAGGAATCTTGCAAAAAACTTCGGGCAGCCATTAGCGAATTTTTTGAGTTCAACAAAGCTGGGGACACCTCGGTTTTCAACCAATGGGACGCCTTCAAAGCGACGACCCGGGGCACGTGCATTGCGTTGAACTCCGCCCTGAACAAGCTTAGGCGCGAGGAAAGGGAGGCGCTGGAGGCGGAGCTGGCGACACTCAAAGCTGCGCATAAACAGAATCCTTCTCGAAAGACCCTTCGCCCTCTCGCTGCGGTGCAGGGTAAACTCAGGGCCCACTATAATAATCGGGCGGAGTATACCCTCTTGTGCTTACGGCGCCTTTCTTATGCTCGGGCAACAAAGTGGGGAAACATCTGGCTCGGCAGCTCTGTGATAAGCGTGAGAGGGAATACGTGGGTGGCATCCGGGCGCCCTCCGGTGCCATGGAACATAGGGATGCGGCCAAAGCGGAGCTTTTCGGCGACTTTTATGCCGCCCTATACTCGGCAGATGACCTGGCACCTGCAGAGCAGCGGGAGTATTTAGGGGCTTACCCACTTCCGCAGGTTTCCAAGGAGTGGAATGATCTTCTGGAGGCCCCCTTCACTAGAGAGGAGGTGTTGTCCGCCATTAAGTCCCTTCAACCGCTCAAGGCGCCTGGCCCAGACGG
The DNA here is from genome assembly GCF_964263255.1 of Lissotriton vulgaris. NCBI lineage: Eukaryota > Metazoa > Chordata > Amphibia > Caudata > Salamandridae > Lissotriton > Lissotriton vulgaris. Next base: position 413,452,579 of record NC_141689.1, on the reverse strand, counting down.
CTTTACCGCTCCCTTCTATCAAACATTTGCTTCTGAGCTTGGGGATTTTTTGGTGACACTTTTCAATGGCATGAGGGAGGCGGGCCAAACTACGGGCACCATGGCGGAAGCAATGATTTCGATCATCCCCAAGGCCGGGAAGGACCCCTCTAAATGTGAGTCATACCGGCCCATAGCCCTGTTAAACGTGGATGCTAAATTGTACTCCTCTATCTTGGCTGCCCGACTCCAGGACCTCATGCCTGCTCTTATTCACCCCGATCAATCGGGATTCATAAAATGTCGCCAGACCCACGACAACACCAGAAGGCTGATTCATCTGATCGAGAAGGCCAATCGCTTTAAGATCCCGGCGGTCTTGGTGGGCCTTGACGCTAAAAAGGCGTTCGACCGGGTGGATTGGAATTTCCTCTTTAGTACCTTGAAGGCCTTTGGTTTTTCACCCAAATTCATTGATATGCTTCGGGCCAACTACCATGGTCCTCGCTCGAGGGTTATGGTGAATGGCCATGTTTCACCCTTCTTTGCACATTCCCGGGGTACGAGGCAGGGCTGCCCCCTATCTCCCCTACTCTTTGCGCTCAGCATCGAGCCTCTGGCACTTAGGGTACGGGAGGACCCGGATATTGTTGGTCTCCCCTTTTCGGGGGAGCAGCATAAAATATCCCTCTTTGCTGATGACGTCCTATTGTCCCTAGCGGATCCGGGGAACTCCCTCCCACGGGTGCAAGAAGTGCTCTCTCAGTTTGAAGCGGTGGCGGGCTTTCGGGTCAATCCTGGCAAGTCATACATCCTCAATCTCACGCTGCCGCCCGCTGAGGTGGAACGCATCCGACCGCTTACGCCCCTGTCATGGTCCAGCTCCTCCATACAGTATCTTGGGGTCAGGCTGACCTCATCTGTGGCCACCTTGTATGCGGCCAACTTCCCCCCCCCGCTGACCCAGATACAGACCGAGCTTAATCGATGGAAGCCCATGTTCATTTCTTGGATGGGTCGCGTTCATGCCATTAAGATGACACTGCTCCCCAAGCTCTTGTACCTGTTCCAAGCACTCCCTATCACCTTGGAGGGGGATTTTTTTAGGCGCATTAAATCCATGATTCTGCGTTATATCTGGCAGGGAGGCCGCGCTAGACTTTCCTTTCTTACGCTGCGTCGGCCCCTGAGGAGGGGTGGGGTCGGCCTCCCGGACATGCACCTCTATTATAAAGCGGCGCAACTCCGAGTGCTGGCCGAGTGGACCCAAATGGAGTCGGAGAAGCACTGGTTACATATGGACAGGAGTGTGGCAGGAAGATCGATATGGGACCTGGTTTGGAAGGCAAAGGGGGATCGGCCTCGTAACGCCTACATTAGCACTCCTACGAGTACCACTCTGAAGGTCTAGGACTCGGTCTCCGGCGATGAGAGGTGGACCTCCTTCCCGTCCCCCTTCACACCTATCCACTTTAACCCGGCCTTTCCGCCGGCTCTCGTTGAGGGCCCATTTGATGGGTGGAGGGCGGGGGGTTGCCACGCACTCACACACTTGTTCCACGGGTATGAGCCGCTCACCTTCCATAATTGCATGCGTGACTACGCGGTGCTACCTTCCGAGCGTTACCGGCATGCCCAACTGCTTCACTGGGCGTTGTCGCCGGAGGTGCGAGATGCAGCGACGAGGCCTCCCACAGATTTTGAATCATATATCACCCGCGCAACGTCTATGAAACGGGTGATCTCATTCCTCTATGATCTTCTATTGACTACTGCTATCTCGCCTCGCCCTCGATATATGGGTCTGTGGGAAGAGCACTTAGGGCGAGACATCTCCGACGAGGAGGGGGCTCACCTTTGGCGCGATTTACACAAATTCAATCATTCTATTGATCTCAGGGAGGCCCATATGAAAACAATGCTGGATTGGTATCTTTACCCGACCCGATTGAAAAAGATTTTTCCCACTGCGTCAGATAGGTGTTGGCGAGGCTGTGGTTTCCTTGGGGATTTTCGCCATATCTGGTGGGAGTGCCCTATCATACGCCCCCACTGGGAGGAGATACTGTCTTATATCAAGGACATGCTGGGTTACCCGATTCCGGACTCCATAGGCTTCGTGCTCTTCGCGACCCGCTTCTGGAGCATCAGACCAAGGCAGATAAACAAATCCTTTGGCTCTGCATAGGTGCGGTCAAGTTGACCTTGGCTGCGGCTTGGAAGAAGAAGGAGGCCCCTGCACTTTCCCTCTGGTTTGCTAAGTTGTGGAAGCTGTTGAGTGTTGAACGTATGGCTGATGTTCTCAGAGGTGACTTTAAGAACTTCATCTTCAGGTGGGGCCCGCTAGTCCGCTTTCTTTCTCGAGGCTTGCCTTCGGCGGTCTGTCCACCCACCTTTCGTGCACTACATTTGTTTCAGGTGTGAAGAATGTTTGAGTGAATGCCTGCTGCTGGTCTGCCACCACTGGGGGCAGGGGGGTTGGTGGGTGGCTGGAGTCTTTGGGGGGGGTTTGGTTTGTTTGTTTCAAGGGGGGGTGGGTTTTTCCGTTCTACCTCGCTGCCACGTCTTTCTCGTGGCCGAGACACATGGAGGTGCAACTTGAACTGGTAGAACACGCCTCTGACTCGGACTGCTTTTGCCTGGAGCCAATGTGGATTGATGCCCTTCCAAGGTTTCCTCGTTGGGCACAGCGCTGTTGGCTGGCGGACTTTGTGACTTATCCAGACTAGGGTTGCCGCGTCGTACAATTCTTCGACACTGATATTGCTTCTTGGCCATGTGGAGTCAGCTCCTGCGAGGGCTCTTATTGCATTTCGTATGTTTCTATCCTTTCTCTCTTCTATTATTTCTTCCTTTCTGTATTCTCAATAAAAATATCTTTAACAAAAAAAAAAATGGAACACAGTATAAAAGACTCAAAGTGGGAGTCCTTGTGGGCGAACACCAAGATCAAATACAAAGGGAAGCCCCTAGCCATAGAGACTTGGAAGACGTTGGGAATCTCATTCCCAGCCCAACTAGAAGAGGGGGGTAACCCTGCCACATTCAGCAAGCTAAAAGAGAAACACAACCTGTCAGATATCGATCTCTATAGCTTCCTAAACATAAGAACAGCTCTAACAAAGGCAAACTTAGCCAAACATAACTTGTCAATTATACCATATATGACAAGGATCAATAGAGTAGGACACCAGGTGTCTCACCTTTACAAACTGCTACGCCCTAGATGCACCAAAATCAATGACAAACCAGCAGAATACTGGATAAATCAGCACAGCACCACACTGAACGAGCAAACTAGAAAGCCTCTGGGCCTCCCCCTCAAAGAACAAGATAACCCCATCCTTGGCCCAGACAAAATTCTGGCTACTACACAAAACATACAGGACCCCGGTACATCTAACAGCACTAGGCCTCAGGGAAACCAACTTATGCTGGAACTGCGAGAACGACAAAAGGGGACCTAGCACACCTCATCTTCCACTGCCCTAAAGTTAGAAAGTTCTGGAAGGGGATATTCACGTTTATAAAAAACAAATGCTGGGGTGCACACTAAAGCCGGAATTCTCCACCCTTACCAGGGCGTTCATAACTACTGACCTAGAGTCACAACATGACAGAGACCTGTTAGACCTCCTGCTGACCTCTGCAGTTAAAATGGTGGTCTCCAAATGGAAGGAGACACATAAGGCGACATTCAAGGGGTGGCACAACTGAATAATACACCTCAGAGGCGCAGACAGTATCGCACTGCGTAACTCACCCCGGAGAACGGCAACCAGGGGTATGGGAACAACACTGGCTGAATACTTGGGTCACTTCGAGAACAGAACCAAATAAGGGTGGTAGCCCACAATTTACTCTCCTGAAGTCCAAGGTAAACTACAAACATGAGCTCTCCTTGTGCGCTTTCCTCTTCTTTCTTTTCTCTTACTCTTTTTCTCCCCTCCCATGTACTATCATTCCTATAGTAGGAAGGGTGGAAAGGGGGACATCCCATCATGTAGTGTCATGTACAGCCAGGTTGTGATGTTACCCCGCGATGTGAAAGCGATGCCAATCGTATGTGTAAAAATTCTTAATAAAATACTTTGAAATAAAAAAAAGTAGTCTTCATTTTGTTCACCCCCCCCCCCCCCTTGCCAAGTTTTCATTCCAAACTCATCGTTTTCGTTTGACCCACTTTTTTTGGGGGGGGGGGGGCATGCTGCACATAACGCATCCATTATTCACCGTCACTACACTCGGTGTCTACATACACGCCGCCAAAACTACCAGTCTTTCTTCTTGGTAATTCACTTAACACACCGCAGCGTCACACGAATCTCGTTCGTTACTTCCGGTTCAAAGGGATTCACACATCGAGTTCCGGGAACACGATCCGATCACCACTTCAACACGGCGTTTCCGCGATAATACTTTTAACGCACAACTTAAGGCTCCTGAGTGAGTACCAAAAACCTTTAACCAACTTACTAACACCATTTATAAACTCGCCATTTGTTATATTGCCACGTATCATTTCACAGGCTTTGGATATTATGCAACTAACGTTTACGTGAGTGTATTTCCAACCTCGTTCTACATGTTGCTCATAACTTCACCACGCAATTGAATTGTTTTCCGACACGTTTTTCCGACTGTGATTGTCATTGAATCGCCCGATCACCGTCTGTCATGGCATAATTCACCATGCACTTTGAATGCTCACCCATGGTTATTTCACTTGCTTGTGCACTATTTAAAATCCCATCATAACATTTCAAGTCTCTTCAAGACTGTTTTCAAGCCGCCATCAGTTAAACACTGTCAAACAGAAGCACAATTGACCAGGCTTTTAGAATCCTTATCCTAAAACCTTCCGCTACTCCTTGTAACAGAGTGTTGGACTTGCATTGGTATGTTGTTTACTTGTGGCATCTTATGCTAATTCCCCGTTTCCTTCTACCCGTAGAACGACAGCCCCTGATGAAGGGCTTGTATGCCCGAAATGCATTGGGCACTTTGAATGAATTCAATTCAAAGCATTGAGTAGTAAATGTTAATGAACGTTGAACAACCAAGGATAAAAATAAAGAAAGAATGATTTAACTATCCATCGAGTGCAAAAGTTAGACATTCTCTTAAATAAGAGAGTTCGATCGTTTCTATGTCGTATCTAAGCCAGCAAGCAAACGGCAAAAATAATAAACCAGTCTTTGCATGTTTTGTTGACTACTCAGCTGCCTTTGATGGGGTGCCCCGACACAAGCTTTGGGACAAATTGCGTAACTGGCATATCCCAGTAGGTCTTCTCAACACCATTATTTCATTGTCACCAGGATCAAAGTGAAGTTAGCAGACAACACCACAACAAAGAAGTGCTTGACAAATCGTGGATTAAAACAGGGATGTGTACTTGCCCCCACATTGTTTAACTTATACATTGCTGACCTGGGAAAGAAGCTTCACAATGCCAGTCTTGTAACTCCGAAAATTGAAACCAACAAACTGCAAATATTACAGTATACAGACGATTTAGTGGTAATTGACCACACAATCATTGAGCTACAAAGGGGCCTTAGATGCCCTCAATAATTACAACAAAAGAAAGGAGCTTATAATAAATGCTCAAAAAACCAAAGTAGTTATTTTTGGACATTTCCCTGAAAAAAAGCTCTACTGAAATGGCATGCGGGCAAAGAAATCCTCGTTACTGCGAAATGCTACAATTACCTTGGGTGCTGGCTAAGTGAAAAGGGTAAAGCAACGGTACATCTGCACTAAATGAAGGCCAAAGCACAGTCAACAACCTATGCAAACTAAATGAGCTAATGCAGAGCCCAACAACAGCTCCTATCTGAAAAGTAATACAAGCCAAAATCAGGGCACCTGCAGGTTATGCACTGCAGGCATCTCTGAAAAAAATTGAATCAATGTTAGGCAAAGCACAATGCCAGGCCTATAAACGCATTTTCAAATTGCCTAAATACACACGCAACAGCCTAATTTATTTGGAAATCGGACTAAAGCAACAAAGTAAAGAATGCCTGGGAATGCATGCAAAATATTACTATCAAGCACTAACAGCCCCAGCCGGAAGCTTAAAGAGCATGCTGAAGCCAATTTACGTGGGGTCAATCAACCTGTGGCAATGTTATATTTAGGAAGCAGTGGAAATTTTGGGTTTAACAATTGAAAACTGGGACCAAGGAACGATAAATTATCTGGCCATTAAAAACTCAATTAATAAACAATGTTACCAACTGTCGCATAGAAATTACCTTGCAGAATATGTAACAGGAAGGGGTCCACCAGGGCTTATAACATCATACGCAGGGCACAAAGTCCAGCCCTATCTCAACCAAGCTCTGGGAAGGAAAGCACTAAAAAATATTGTATTGCCCAGATTAGTGCCCCTCCCAATTAAAAAATTAAACCTTGGGTGGAAGTCCCTTGAACTAAAAATCAGATGTAGAATCTGCAACTTTAAATTTGAATCCCTGCTACACTTGATTTGTTGTTGCCCTGGTATGCTACAGCCCTGTCAGAAACTTTTAAAACAAATACAGCTGTGTAACGGGGTCCAGACAGTGAAAGAAGCAGCCTTGGTTCTCTTTTCCTTCACCCTACCACCAGACTTGGTCAGATTTGGGTGATACATGGCCGAGCTTCGACTTATGCTTATGGAAGAAGAGGGGCCAGGCAATACAAAAGGCAATCTGGTTTGTTAAACAATTAGGGCTAGATGTAGGTAAATCATTTTTGCCGATTCTAAAATACCGAATTTTACCGATTCGGTATTTTAGAATCGGTAAATCTGATGTAGGTAATTATTCTGTATTTTTTACCGAATCGGTAAGATTCGGTAATTACCAAATCGGTATTTACTGATTCGGTAATTGCCATTCATTCCTATGGGCCTTGAGGCCCATAGGAATGAATGGCAATTACCGAATCGGTAAATACCGATTCAGTAAAATTGGCAAATAGTCAAGGGTGGCAGGGTGGCACTTTGACACCCTGTTGCACCCCTGATTAGTGCTTGTGTGCCATGTGTAGGGCATGTGGCACACATACATTCCCTAAGGGCATGTATGTGTGCCACATGGCACAGGTGTAAATGCACATATTTGCATTTACATAGGAATTTGTTATTTACCACCAACTAATAGTTGGTGGTGAATAACGAATCCTTAAAGCCCTGTAGCACTGTTTAAAGTGCTACCTACACGTCAAAATACAGATTCGGTAATTTTAGCGATTCAGTAATTTTAGCGATTCGGTAATTTTACCGAATCGGTAAAATTACCGATTCGGTAAAATTAGTGAATCTGTATTTTGACATGCCCTATATCTCAGTATCCAAATACCGGTCGATAACGACCGAAAATCGGTATTTTCGGCCGTTACCGACCGGTATTTGGATACCTACATCTGGCCCTTAGTCACCAGTAACCAGCTCATGAAGATGCTGTTTTAACCACTAAACCTTAGTACCTGTATCAATTTTGCTAAAAGGTTGAACAGGCAATCTCTCGCCATTTTATTAATATATATAACACATCTTTTTATTCGGTTCTGATAATGGTGTACGTAAACCCATTTTTTATGATTTTTTTTAAACAATTGTTCTAACTCTCTTTTTAATTGTATGTAAGTCATATTGCAAGTGGTTTTAAGTGACTGTGCAATATAAATAAAAACTCATTCATTCCTTCATTCAATGAGGCAAATACCTATTTATGTGAAAATCGCTGCAGACTCGCATTACTCCAGTGACCCTGGGTATATTGAGGTGACAAGTCATTAGCTGATTGGCTAACGACTGACTTTACCGAAGTTAAAGGCAGCCATCTTGTTTTCACCTCGAGATTCCCTGTCTTCTGTTTTACGCTATTCGTTGTAGGTAAATATTAGGTTTGGTATTTTTCCTATACCTATTACCACTTTAGCAAAGTGGTAATAGGTAGGGAAAAATATGTATATGTTTATATATAATTTAGAAAACAATTGGGAGTACTGCGGCACCGAAAAAAGAAATTTGGAAATACACTATAAGACATTGTATTTTAATAATATAATGTCCTAACATTTTTCTCACATTTTTTTACATATTTAAATATTACGAAAAAAGTGTATGGAGTAGCGCGTTAATTAGTTATAATTTCCACAGTACTTAAAAAAACCACAGTTCAACGTACACTGGTATAAAATATAGAAAAATATTTAAACAAAAATGTTAACCTTAAAAAATTAAACTTTTGGGTACCGCAGTACTGTCCCACTACTCTGTAGTTTTTAAAACAAATATCCAGAATCTTTTAAATATTTTGCTCAACCTATTATCACTTTACTAAAGTGGTAATAGTTAGGGCATAAATACTGAACCTAATACTTACCTACATCAGAAGGCGTAACACACAACACGGGTAAAGTGTTCCTAAAAACAACATGTCTGCCTTTCACTTTTGTAAAACCAATGACACCTAATTAGTAATAATCAATAGTACTAACTTTAAGTACATTAAAACGTATACAATTATTACGTTACATACCCACATTACACAAAATAAACATCTGTGCAGTATAATATGTAATCCTTCCAACAAAATATGAGTTAGTTTTCTTTGCAACGCAAAATTTAAAAGTGGATGTCAAATATATTTGAATTATGCCTGTTTTGGGACACCCATTTTATCTTTACACCCCCTTTAGCCAACCCTGCAAATCGTTTACTCCTTCCTGAATTAAACCAGTAGAAGAAGTCTGCTCGAAAGTGCAGACATTCCTCAAACGAGTGCAAAGCTATTATGGTATAACAATTTTTAAATCTATAGGTCTTCAAAATATGCAGTTTTCAGAACAAAACGTTAACCTATTACTACTTCATGAAAGTGCTAATAGGTTGTTAACAATAATGAAAATTTGATAATATATGTAACATCATAACGTCAGCCAAACACTGACCATACAATAATGCATATTTTGCATAAAAACGACATGGCTGATTACTACCTTTTGGTAAGGTAAGCACAGCCATCAGCAAATCAAATAACCAGTTCTAAGCTCCATGTACGGTGGTATATCGTGAACTTTGCACAACACAATATATAACTAAGTTTCATACAACGTATACGTTTACAATTACTTACTCTATTTTTATATATATAGCCAGAAATGTACCATTGAGATAATAAAATTCATGTTTTTCAGATATAGCAGTATACACCACTGCAGTATACCACAATGTAGTTTATGTAATTTCACTTTACAAAACTACATTGAGTCAATCCACTAAACGACACTTCAGTGTACTTCACTAGACTCTACATTTCTATAATTAACCCTATTAAATTGTACAACACTTTGCAGTACGCTAGTCCACTATATGCCTCTCAATGTACTTCTCAAGATTTAATGCTACTAAACTCTGTTACTACAGTAAACACCACTTCATTTTACGCTACTCGACTGTATGGCACTACAATTTAGTCTACTCTAGTATACGCCATTGCACTCTACCCTATTATACTGTACACCACTCTATGTACCAGGTGGCTTGTGGTCAGGCTCTCGCCGTTGGATTGCACTTGAAGAGAGCCAGGGTGTTGGTGCATGCTGTGGTCGAGCTCATGAGGCTCTTAATGGCTTTCAGCAAGTTCCTGGGTGCTCAGGTCGGTGCAGGCAGAGCGGGAAGCCCACGGCTCTTATGTGATTCTTTTCCAGCTGCAGTAACCGGTTCTAGTGGTGGTAGGTCTGTGGTGGCGGAGATGAGTATGCTGAAAGTAATAAGCGATGGTCTGTCTACATCATAGTTGCTGCCTTCTCGACTGTGAAGTTGCTGATTGAGAAGAAAGTTGGGTCCAAAGAGGGTCTAGCAATATAATTGTTCTAAAAGTTGGATCGTGGTTCATTATGTTATGTTATCAGCACTTTTATAGCGCACAACTGCCTCAGCAAAGGGGCGTCCCGGCACTTTGGACAGGCATAAAAGACATAACACAAAAGACATCAGAGAGCAGGAAAGCGGAATGCTAAAGTACAGAAGGGAACAGATGGGTTTTAATAGCATAAAACATTTGGAAAGCACTGCACTACAATGTTATTAGAACATTCTGCCTGGTAGGAACAGATTTCTTTAATAAAAGAAAATGTTTCCGATGAGCATAAGGGAGTGTAATAGATCCCTGAAGAACCTGGCATATTCCATTCCAGTTTCCTGCCATGCGGCATTGTAAGTGACAGACAGTTACAGCAGTGGCCTATTGCACCAGCTGGCCCAGCCTATGCTTTAACTCCCATTCAACTTCTCCACAGTGTTACAAACTGAGTGGGTGCCTGCCTGTGTTCTGGGTTTGGGTCCTACATTGGAATAGCAATGTCATGGTTTGAACTACTTAGTCAGTTATGTCAGGCTGAAGTAGAACATGTTTACCTGTCCATAGTCTGAATTCTTCTCTGTAAAGGAGCTTCGGTTGCCACTGCGCCTTCACTTGTTTACCCCTAAATAAGAACGAGTGGCACGGGTAGACAGGGATGGAAGAACCATCTTTTCATTTTGTCTAGATGGCAATCGCTGCCTTTCCTTCAGATAGATCTGGAGGGTTAGAAAATGTTTTTGTTCAGTAGTCCCCCTAATAGAGAGATGAGATGTCCTTCACGATGGAAAAACCTTTTAATATCGAGACAGCAGGCCTATACCATACGTTTATGCTTGTTACGTTGCTCACAATAAAGTGTGCCAACATAAGAATGGTCCAAAGTGTATATTTCTTAAACATAAAAACATGCATGTATGTCTGGAAGTGCCTTTGCACTCTTTCATTATAGACCTCAGGATAGGTGCATGGGCATAGTGGGCTTAATGTTTTTGACAGTGAATTTCAACATCTGGCCTCAATTCTATATTGTCCCCAGTACCGGAATCACATCTGTTATTCTCTTACCACCCCCTGTAGATGTCCTTGGGGTTATTAAACACACTTCTGTCATACACTGTGAGGCTCAAACAAATTTGAAGTCTACTGTTCTGCATTACCCTTTCCTGTTGCTCTTTGGGATCTGGCAAGCGGGCACATTCACACAGAAGAACTTTCTTTTCCATATTCTGATACTAGTTGCGAACAAATGTGTAACTTGTTGTTAACAACAACTGCTGTACACACCACCTGAAACCAATGGCGGACTAAACCCAGAATGATTCGAGACATTGAGAAACGGATGCATAGGTTAGGTTCCAACAGAAAGAACCACTATTGCAACAGCGTTGAGCTTTACATGATTCTGTGTTTTCTCCGGAGAAAATAGGCAGATGAAAAATACACCAATGATCCGAGTAAAAAGTTACAACAAGCCTAAACAATGGGTGGCATGTTGGGGCAGGAGAGATTAGGCATTTGGTAAAATCGGGACATTCACTGATTCAAAATCTCTCCAGTTAACCAATGTCTTCTTATGTAGATGTAGAGATGAAGGTATAGTTAATTCTGAAGTTCAGCAGAAATACAGATCATACATCTATTTTAAAAATAATTTTATTATTTTCAATTTAGAACATAAAACAGAAGCTGCAAGTGTACAGAAAAAAGGATTGTTCAATCAATGCATATAAGAAATAAATAACACAAAATAGATCACACATAACCGAGGTTGGTGTACCACCATATCGCGATAAGTTGTCAATGAACAGTCAGAATGACTAGGGTCCCTTGACATATCACCATGACATGTGTTACACCTTTACTTTTCGACTTTCCCGTTAACCCCATGTGACTTCCCATCTGCACACGTTACACCTGCTTTGCAATATAGGTTTACCCCATATTTTCTTTTTTTCGTATTGCACTGCCCGAGGTCACCAGATACCGAACATCGCTTTCTGCCTGTCCGCTGTCATTAGTAATTTGATGGGAAACAGTGTAGGCTGATGATATTAGTTCAAATTCAATTCTTTACTGTAGATAAAACTACATCAAGAGATATATATCCTCATTATATTATGATTGTAAACCTATGCTCTTTGTTATACACGATAAAAAGCTGTACGAGATGTCATTTTTACAAGACTTAATTGTACTGGTTTACACAATAACATCTACGTTTAAAAAATGTTCTACATCATATTTACATAGTCTTACATCAATCTATTTCGAGGACTGTACTTCATTATACTAAGTCATATAATGCAAGGCATCTTTAAAATTATATGTGCTAAATTATATTTTTGTTGACTTCATTTTAATAAAATTAATGGGCCTCATTTATGACGCTGTGCGTCAATTTCACGCCGCCGACGCACCAGTGGCGTAAAAAATACGCCTTGTTGCGCCATATTAACAAAGTGACGCATCTAGGTAGATGCGTCACTTTGTAAACTCCTGCGCCACATCATACCTGCGCCAGGTATAATGTATGCAAGGGGGGCGTATTGACGCAAGGAAGGGTCGTAGAAGTGACGCAGTGAAATCTATGAGATTTCACTGCGTCACTTTTAGGACGCCGTTGCGTCAAAATCTTGCGCCTGCCTCACAGCAGGCATATGACTGATGCAGGCCCTTTCACATGGGACTGGCCCCATGTGAAAGGACGCATTGCTGGAGTTGCGTCACTTTTGTGACACACTCCAGCAATGCGTCACTTTTGCGCTTACAGATACGTCAGAAATACTGACGTATCTGTAACTCCTTGCGACATGATGCGTCATACGGTAAATATGAGGCATCAGGAATGTCGCAAGGAGTGCGCACTGAGAAGTGACGCATCGCTGTTTTCATGCAGCGATGCGTCATTTCTCATAAATGAGGCCCCATAAGTTTACATTCACATGACATTACAAAGCAAGCATTTTTTCATTTATGCTTTTTAGGAAATTGCCCCTTGTTTCAGGGAAACGCTGTTTTTCCCAGCGAAAAGTACACTGTAAAATCATCTATGGATGTTTTAGGTATCAACAAAAATATCAGAATGAATTTTATTTTCCTGTAAAACCTGCCTTTGTTGATGTTTCTCTCATAATTGTTTGTAAAGATACTTAATACATTTCTTAAAAATGCCAAACTTTTCTCTATTTTTTTGTATTTGCAAAGATGAAATCTTGTAGTTTCCCTCACCTGAAATAAAAAAAAAATGGAACCAGTGAAGTACGTTTGAATAATTGATGATACAAACGGCATCATCGGTTCGTCTTGTAATTCAGCTCCCAAACGAAAAAAAATCCTGTCTAGTCAGACCAAAATAATCTGTCCAGGTTGTGTGAAATACGGACACTGTTAAAAGAAAAATATCCTAATTCTTGGCATAAAGTCTCCTTGCCACCTAGCGAGATCAAATAAGGCTATCAAAATCTGCTAAATAAATATTATTTGCCTTCGATATCTATGTTTAACTTTAACAATACATTTAAAGGTCCACCACTTGCACTATTTGTCCGGAAGGGAACACTTGTCATCATCAAAGAATTCAAGTAGCAGCCCATGCAAATGTTAATGTTGTGGTCCTCAAACGTTGTGACCTGCAAGCATCCTCCTCGGCGAAGCCACTGAAAGAGTGCTTGCTAGAAGGTGCCAAATGGGCATGTCAACCTGCCAGTTAACTGTTAGTTCCCGTAAAACCAGATGTTGCCTGTCAAGTTGCTCGTAGCCCTTAACAAATTTCTCAAAAGGTCAGACTAACACAGTTTTCCCATCACTTTACCTGCTTTTTTTTTTTTTAGACTGTCTGAAGTTCGGATCAGTGCAAAGTGTGCATCAAAGAAATTTGACCTGATTCGGTCATTTAGTCACAGAGCGTTGCTTGTCATAGAAGTTCATAAATATACATTTCTTTAGAAGGCAATGTTCTACATCCAAGCTAAACTAAGCTAAGCTGAATAGCTAGCATTTGTAGGTCTCACCTACGCAGCGTGCGTGCGCTGCATAGGAAAAAGACCTTTTGCAATCGATTCGGTTTTTCAGTCAAAACTGTGCACACATTGCATTGCTTTGAATGCAACGCGTGCACGTTTGGCGATTCCTTTGCGGGAGCGAGCTTTAACATATGGTTCCTGCTCGCTCCCGCAAAGGGAAACAGCCCACCTCTCTCCCCTCCCCCTGCTGCCTCTTTCAGCGCAAGGCGCGCGCTGGTTCTTTTTTGGATCCATTTCACAGGGAAGCAACTAAATAAAAGAAGGAAAGAGATGTGAACCGTTTCTTCAAGTCACGGTTTTCAGTAAGTGAGGAGCGAGGCGCATAATGGTTTTAATAAGAAGTGATGTCTGTATTTGGATGATAAGTATATGTATGTATAAGCATATGTGTTGACAAGAAGTTTTGCAGATGTTGTCACATAGATGTTTATTGCAAAGGAAATTGATGTAGAGGCATAGACGGCTGCCAGTAAAGAATACCTTGAAGCTCCTCATAGATGGCTGCCTTGGCTAGACCGTTATCAGTTTGTCTATACCTTCATCTGGAAAAGCACACTAAAGAATATGCGGGGTGCAGATGACCACTCAGCGTATTCTTTAGTTGAAATGGTAGTCTTCCTTGGCCACTACTAATTCATAACTCAACTCGTCACATCGCAGTTTAGCGTCCAAATGGCCTGTTCATTTTAGCTAGCTTAGATTAACGGATTTCTGTCGCTTCATTTGACCTTTGAGCAAAAACACGACTGCACAGTTGCTACTATTTTTAAAGCAGTTTGCTGTTAAGTTGACAAAATGTTTTCCGACGGACAAAGACACAACATGTGAGACAAGAATGGGCCTTGATACTTTTTTGTTAATGAAAACTTGTTTGTTTAATTTTTTCCAACTTAGCGCCCAGAATGTTTTTTGTAGAAAAAGGGCAATATATATATTTTTTATTTGCATCGTGTCACTGGCAATATTTTATGGTGCATATTTCATTTGTGTGTTGCAGTGCAAATGGTCACAAGTTACAGAGGTGTGTTTAAAACATGTTCGACAGAAATTTTCAATTGCGTTTGGGTGCTGGCTCACTTTTTAGCTTCTTCCTTTTATTACAGTGCGTTCTATAATCCTGCTATCCCACCTGAGAGCGGTTATGGGCATCATATTGACATGGGACAGCACAACCCCTCCATTTAATATGATGAGCTTAGTTCCACTTTAGAAAGTCTGATCACCTTGTGGTGGTATTGAGTGGAGTACTGCATCCTTGATCGATAGAACTGTCGTTTACGCTAAAGAAGTACAGTGTCTAGGCACAGCCTGTCTTGATAAGAAGGGATTTTGTTCTTGAATTTGAGGTACTCCCGTTGCATTCTCAGTCCGGTGAGTTCTTGTGTGTTCCAAAAACCTGTTCGTGAAGCGTGAGTCATTTTTATTGGTCTCTGTAGTTCTGTTTTGAGGGCTTAGTGCGTCTGAGTGCTGTATTTGGTTTTGGTGCTATGTGTTTTTGTCTTATTAGGTTCATATCTAGTCCAAGGAAGCTTTGTATACCAGCCAGAATATGTATGCATTTTTTAGTGGATAGTTGGTGAAGTGCGATAATATAAAATATTTTATTTATTAATGTAGGGTTGATATCTTTCCATGAGCGAACTGCACGCAAATAAGCAAGATTGTAAAGTGATTATGAAATGTTTTAGGTTTCACCCTGTTAAAAATATTTCACTACGATTTTCACAAACTTACTTTTTTTAGAGTGAGCGTGAAAAAGCAACTCAAAATTTCTGATATTTTTAAAATATTTACATCCTGTATTACTAACATGAGTTGCCTTGGTGACGGAACACAGGATAATGTATTCTAGTGAACCTTCTAAAATTGGTCTCTGTGGTCTACTCATGCATGCAGTGTACAGAGTCCTGAGGCCTTGTGTCTCTAGTGGTAAGCATGCGGTGACGGACTGGAAAAAATTCTGCTCTGTTGAACTGCTGTCTCTGTAACTCCCCACGGTTGGGGATTTGATTTCAAATACATGATACTGTATGCTGGACATGTGTTTTGAATGTGTTACTTTTAAAATGTGGCTGCCAAGTTGTTAATGTTTTTAGGTCTCGCCTACGCAGCGCACATGCGTTGCATAGGAGACCTTTAGCCGTCATTCTGCTCTTTTTGAAAGCACATACTTGTGCTTGTGGTGGCATCCACCTTGCGGGAGTGCAGAGGGGCGCGCCCCAAGCACGATTATGTGCTTCCAAAATGAGCAGACTCGCACGCACGCACCACTCCTGGGCTTGCAGTTAGCCCCCTCCCGCTTGTTTTTTACAAAAGCTCAGAAGCTACATGCTGCAAGGGGCCATTGTGTAAGTACAACTTTTATTTAACTTTCACAACGCACCTTGCTCGTCTTGCATTTTTATTTAAAGTTACATGCAGGCGCTCGCATTTGGTACTTTTAGATTATCTTCACAGCTTCCCATTTTCCTGCGTTTCAGTACAGTGCTAGTGGCGTCTACAGGACTGACTTACTTTTAGAGTACTGCACATCATTCTAAGCACCTTTCCCCCTTATTTTTGAGGTAGTTTGGATGTAAACCGTATATTAGGTGGAATGCTCACAAGAATTGTAAATGGCTTTTTAACATCTCATAAATATTTGAAGCTGTAAGGGTAGGATTTAAAAGGGTAAGTGAGAAGCTGGTCTCCTGCAGAAAAGGCAGCTGAGGCAACAAAAAGCACCCTTATAAATGTTCTCAAACAAGCGGCAGAGCTACTCTCAAGTTGAGACATTTTCCCTCCCAGTAGACGGCTGATGCATCGAGAAAGGTTGTCCTTACCGCGCGCTTTAAATAGAATTTATTAGCATTGTCTGATGGTTATGCCCAGGAATTGCATCTATTTTGTAGTTAAGAAATATGTATGGAAATACTATTAGTTTCAAAGTAGTGTATTGGGCTGAACATAGATAATACCTTCCTGGTCATATATAAGGTAACAAAAAAGCTTTTAACACTTTTTTATTATAACTTCTCAGCATCCTGCACAGCAGTTACACTTCTCTCAGCATAGCTTAACAACATTATCAAAGTCACTATATCTAGCTAAACACTTATAAGGTCCCAAAGGCAAGACCTATTGGCTATGCCTTTTTATCGATTCTATGCTACCATTTGACCTCAACGTGGCTTTTTCCCCCTTTAACCCCAGTGCCCCCCTCCACCAACAACCCCCTAGTCCAGTCGCCCACCCCCCTCCCCCTCCCTCCATTACCGAGGCTTTCGGACTCCTGGTCCTGGTGATGGTACTGAGCTCCGCCTCTCCCCTGTCGTTACCCCACAGGTTATCATTTCATACATCTTTTATATATGCAACTTATCCAAACTTTCAGATTCTTACGAGCATATACCAATGGGTACCATTAGATAAACAACATTCCTATTTAGCAGTTTTTCTGCATTATTATACTTCGCACACAAAGAGAATATAACCGTTAACTATATCAACCGATGAAAATCCATACTCTAAGAATCATTTATATCATGAAGATATCCCTTTGCGGCTGCAACGTTAGTGAAAAATCGTGTGTTCTCTTTATAGATGACTTTCAGTTTGGCCGGGTTCATGATATAGGCTTGTGCCCCCTTTCTTTGAAATTGATTCACCAATTGTCTTAACTGCCAACGAGTGTCCATTGTATATTTACTGTAATCCGGTGTTGCAAAAAAAGTAAACCCTTCACCCATGCCTTTACTGTTTGATCGAGTATGCATATATATGTCTTCGCTAGCACGGAAGCTGTTAAAGGCCACCAAAAACGGTCTAGGTTTACTGGCGTTTTCCCCGGGTCAAAGCTGAATATTGAATGGATATCAATGGGCGCGCTCAATCTCTCGTTCCCAATCCCATTTTTTCAACTCCAGGAACGCAATTTGGAACACTTCAACAATAAACTTGCGTGAATCTTGTCCTTCTTTACCCTCAGGGATTTGCATTAATCTTAGATTATTGCACCGAGAGCGATTTTCAAAATCAGCCATTTTCCAGAGTAAGTCCTCTTTATTGGCATTTAAAGTTTCAGTAACAGCCTTCTGTTTTACCAATTCATCCTCGATATTGGACACTCTAGTTTGAACCTCAGGGTTCAATTCCCGACGCGGCAGGGTCTTGAGCTCAAATGTCCACGGACTCGATAATTCTCGCTTCGGTGCCTGCTCTAATCATGGGTTCTCACTCTGCAACTCTGGGCATTAAGCTTGCTTAATCTCCACAACGGCCCCCCTGCGGCGGGATGCCTGGCTTTCACCTTGGGGATGCCCTGTAGGGGCTATCTCACAGGGAAAAGCCAGGACGGGTTCCCAAGGCAAGCGCCGGGAAACCTCCGGGTAGCTGTGCGCTCAATAAATGCAATAATAATAATAATAATAATAACCTCAGTAAATCTTTCCCCAAAGTCAGACTGTGACTTTGCAAGTCTCCGAATAGAACTTTGCAACTTCCGACAAGAATTTTGAATTTTTTGGCTATCTAGCTCCGTTTTGTCCATATGGCTCAAGATTGTCTGATAGATCGTGGCTAAAGTAATGTTATCCATCAGGTCTTCTTGACATCCTCCTGCTGCCCCCTCTATCATAGACGCGTCCCCTTCACCCCTCACTGTAATGGGGCTGTCTTCTATGTATTCCTCGGCTTCATCATCATCAATTTCACTCTCACCTTCCTCCATACGCATCTGCTTAGAGTATTGAATAGCCAAGTCTTCACATGAGGAAGCAGAGTTTCCCGAGACTAAATAGAAATCCAATGATTCTGCCTCGTTAATTACATTTGTATCCAAGCTTGGTTCTATCGTAATTTACCCTTCCGCAGAATCTGTGGCAATTCTCTCCAGTAATCCGGAGCTAGAGTCACCTTCTGGAGGGGTGACACCTGCGCTTTCATTTACAGAAGAGGTAGCTGCTGATGTGATAGCAATTTGAGGCACTGCAGTTGATATGTGTTCACACTGCAACCCTTGCTTCACTGCCAACAGAGTAGACTCTTCAGTAATATTAATTACTTGCGATGCTATCTGTGGGCTACGCACCGCTTCCTTGCATTTTTTCTCCTCTACTGCCATAAACAAGGTGGAGATTGTTTGTTTAGCTGCGTTGGGATTTTCAGTCGGTATCACTCCAGTTTTTTTTAATACAGCCCCACTCGAGTCTTTCTCAGCTCCACTTGTACTCACAGTTGTATTGGCCTCCGGATCTCGTTTTTTACGTGTTCCTTTAGGCGCCATGGTGACTGCTTCTCTAGCGACTCCTCTCTCCTCCCAAAATCCCGGGACGCGGTGCTCACTGCGTTCAGAGCGTAGCAGACCCGCAGCACCTGTGTGGGATACCGCCCACCAGGCTCGGTGAAGTCTCGTCAGCGCTGTAGTCAGTTTCCGCATCAGCGTTCAGCGTTTTCAGGTAAGAAAAATGCCGCTTGCGTTTCTCTTTATGTTTCCGTTGCTTAGTTTTAAATGTTGCAGCTTTCGTATACCTCTCTGATATCTCTCTCGTACCTCACACCATACCGATAACCTGTGGGTCAGTGGGAGAGAACAGCTCACACGTCCGACACGGCTGGGCGTGCGGGCGCCATCTATACCAATGCTTCTTCTTATAGCTTATGCAAGAACTTCCCAAGAAATCACAGTGCCACTGCTCAAATTTTTTCAGTGTCACACGGTGTTAGATGACTAAGAGGCAAGAAACAACCATATTATTTATTTGGCTTGAGTTATACAGTTACCCATTTTAAAACGTTCTTTTTCAAACCTCAACCAGGTAACAGACCAACCATCCATGTTCAGTGCCTTAACCATGGTAGCAAATGCAGCAAGCCACTTTTGTGGTTTGGCTGAAGTCGCTTATGCTACAGTTAAACCATATTTACAGTGCCAATCACCCCATCCAGTCTTTTCTCTACATAACTGACTTAACTGGATTCTACACTGATGTTCAAACTGTTTTTGTGTTATCATTTTCAGTAGAGCGAGAAAACGTTATGATCAGTAAGGCCACTGAAGATTTTTAAACATACCCATTTAACTTCACTAAGCACAGTCTTTCCTACTCACCAGTCTGTGATACCACGACTCACCATCCCCTGTTACAGTTCCATTCAAGCAAAGCAATTAAAGTCAGAACTCACAACTCCAGTCAGTGGGCAGCTACACTATACTGCTACACTATGCTTCACACTAACACTACCCAGCCAGGCTTTGTGTGTATAGACCATATGTGGCTGGATGGACCAAAGGTCTGACAAATTTTGTTCTGAGGTGCCAAATGGGACCAGAGTTATTACTGAGTCTCTGTTGCTGACTGTAATATAGTTAAAGAAAAAAAACCTACATTAAAAACGTAAAGGTTTAATACAAAGACTAATAAACTCGTAAGACAAATGTTTTAGTATTTACCAGCTAACTGGGAAGTTTGTTCGTGTATGTTTTGCCATAGAACTTTGGAGGCATTGTTGCGATATAATTTCCTTAGTTCCTTCCATTATATGGGCGGTATTGTTATCATGATTAAAAACAAATTCTGCATTTTGTGTGGTCATCATTTAACTTCAAAGTTACCAAATGCCCAATAAATGCTTTTCCTGCCTAACTTCAACATAACATAACAATAATTCCATAGACGCTATTGCTCCTCATTTGTCAAACATAATGGGAAACTGTGTAATATGGTCAGATATTGCCATCAAGGAGTTCTGGTGACATCATAAACAACAATACCAAGCAGATTGTAAATATTACCAGAACCTCGAGATGGCAATATAGGAGTATGGTACACATCATACCTCTTATATGTTTGTATGGCATGTTTATTCTGAAGTACTTAGCTTGAAAACGTTGTTTTCTTCAAAATGCAGTTAACAATGGGCATTGACTGGAATGTTTAGGGTTTTGTACCTGTCCTGAATAAATTATAGATGAAGAAATGTGAATTGGGCAATGTGAGGTGAGTGGATTATGCATTTCTTAGGCTGCAACATTTACTGCATAGTTATGGATTTACGCAATTCTCCACGTAATACTTAAACTTTGTGACTTACACCCAATAAATTGTGTCTAGCTCGAATGGATGAAAAAACTCTTGCAGAGAACATGCCTACTATTTTGTGGGTTTTTTTGCTGCTTAATTTGGTCCTAATGCCACATAGTCTTGGTAGCCTTGACAATGTTAAAGTTCTATAGAGCGTTTTGGGGGCTATCATTGTGATGGTGAAATTACCAAAACATAATTCACACACACACACACATATATATATATATATATATATATGTCCTCACAAGCCACAAGAAAACAGGTTCTGGGGCTGCAATCAGTGCAACTGCTGCTCCGGGTATTACTGATTCAGATGCAGCTTCTCTCACTTCCAACAGCGACTCGGATGATAATAGACCGGGTACATCTTTAGATCCAAATGAGTTGATGAGTTTCACTGTTGTAGATTAACTTAATTATGTAAACGAGGACCGGAGGTATTCCCTGCGCCCCCGAAGTCCTCTGCTGAAGCAAGGAAGTGTTCCAACAGGAAACGGCGCATTGGAGAAGTGTGGCTCAATGATTAGAGTGGCAGACCCTGATGCAGAGGTCTAGCCCGGGACCAGGGTTCAATTCCCCGCCTCGGCGGGTCTTGGGCTCAAAATTCCACGGACCTGTTAATTCTCGCCTCGGTGCCTATCCCACTCTGCAACACTGGGCAATAGCTTGCTTAATCTCCACAACGGCCCCCACAACGCTAAGGATGCCTGGCCTCCACCTTGGGGGTGCCCAGGAGTGGACGCCTCACAGGGAAAGCCAGGATGGGTTCCACAATGGTATTCGTACAAGCGCCTTGAGACCCTTGCGGGTGAGTAGTGCGCTATACAAGTATCAATTTACATTTACATTTACATCAGGAGGCGCAAGCACAAACAAAGGTATAACGCGAGGCAATGTGCGAAGAAATTGGAAAAGGTAACTACAACAGTGGAGAAAACAGTCATTAACTTGACAGACGTTGTACTTTCCAAAGCGGAAGAGCAGCTCCTTTCACTAGGACTCACATTCTGTCCTAGGAATAATTTCTCCTACATTCAGGCACGCATAGATGTTTTTAAATGCATTCGGAAGATTAAATTAATCAAATACTTCCAACTACATCCTGTGCTGAAAACCAATGAGCCCGCTGCGACATCAACTGAAAGTACTACTATTCCTTTGCAAGTTAGGAATCTGGGGGGCTTACAATCTCTCCTTGACCTTGCTCACAAAGATGGCACACAAAGTGCTCCCACGGTCAGTCAAGTTATCGTTGTAAATAAATCAGCTCCCAGTCCGTTCCGACCAAAATCGACTTTTTTTCCACTCATGCCCAAGGATGCTGTTGACGTATTTAGGGATAGAGTTATTGCAGAACTCAAAGTACTCAACAGAACAATATCGGGGGAAATCGAAACAGGCCAACTACAACAATAATCAATATCATCTTTTGATTAAAAAACTACAGAGTAACCCGGATATCATCGTAAAAAACTCTGATAAAGGTGGCAACACTGTCTTATGGTTAAAGGACGAATATTTAAAGGAGGCTGAAAAACATCTATCGGATCCTACTTGTTACATCAAGGCTACCAAAATCACCATGAGAAAAATTGAAGACACTATTCGAAAGAAAATCCATCATTGGCAGAGGAATGGACTACTATCCAAGGAAGAAGCTACATTTTTGAGTGTTGAATATCCAATCACTCCGGTCTTCTACCTACTGCCAAAAATACACAAACTTGTTACTACTGTTCCAGGCTGCCCTATTATTTCAGCCCAAGGCAGTATGAATGAGAATCTGTTAAAATATGTTGATTTCTTTCTCCAACCCCACATGACCAATCTGCCATCATACCTCAAGGACACTACTGATTTTCTTGTTAAAGTAAAGGATGCAAATTGGTGTTCTGATAATTTTTTTGTTGTCATGGACATAGAGTCACTCTATACCAGTATACCTCACTGGCAGGGTATTGAGGCAATCAAGTACTTTTTAGGCAACCGAGAAGCTGTGTTAAGGGAACATAATTCAATGCTTCTTGAAATGACGCAAATCTGTCTGCATAATAACTTTTTTCAATTCCAAAATGATATTTTCCATCAACAACGTGGGGTGGCTATGGGTTCGTGCTTCTCCCCCAGCTATTCATGTTGGCTGGTGGGAGAAGCACGTGCTGGGCAAAACTCATCGCCAGTGGAAAACATACATGATTCACTACTGGCGTTACATTGACGACATCTGTATCATTTGGAGTGGTACCAAGGAGCAAGCACAGGCTTTTGTTTGTGAAATTAACAACAATGATCGTAATTTGAGATTTACTGCTTCGGTCACCAATGATTCAGCTGAATTTTTGGATGTTCTCTTGTATATTGAGGAGGGTAGACTCCATACTAAACTCCATAGGAAGTCCACTGCGGGCAATTCGATCCTTCACGCCCGGAGTGCACACCCTACCCATACTATTAACAGCATACCATACGGAGAATTAATCCACATTCGGCGTATTTGTAGTGACATGGTAACATCCAATAAGTGTTTAGCTGAATCTGTTCAAAGGTTCCTCCAACAGGGATATAAAAGCAAATTACTAGATCAGGCACTATCCAAAGCAACATTAAAATCGAGGGATGAGTTGCTCAAACCTAAGGCTGTCAAAAACATTGATCCCAATGCAGTAAGATCTATTCGCCTCATTACTACTTTCTGTACCCAAGAGAAGACCATCAGGCGTATCATATACTCCGAATAGCCGATTGTCTTGACTGACAACATTTTAGGCCCCATCATGCCAAGTCAGCCCACTATTACTTTTAGAAGGGCGCCCTCTATGAGGGATGCACTTGACAGATCCATGCCTGAAAATGCACCCAAACGTACCTGGCTATCTAAAATGGGCTTTTTTAAATGCACTTCCTGTCGTGCTTGCACGTTTGCTAAAAATGGCACGCACTATCAATCTGCTTTTAGTGAAAAACAGATTGCCATTCAGGAGTATCTGACCTGTCGGTCGGAATGTGTAATATACAAACTTAAATGCACTTGTAGCTTGGAGTACATAGGAAGTACGAAGCTCCCAGTTAATAAGCGCATCCTGCAACACGTAAGGGCCATCGTTAATTCGGATATTAATTATCCGGTGGCTAGGCATTTTAAGTCCATCCATGATAATAAACGAAAAGATTTTGAGTTCACTGTTCTAGGCTCAGTTCCCAATCCCGGACGGGTTGGGAACCGTGACAAATTGCTTAGACAGACGGAAACACATTTCAACTTGCTATTAGATACCAGGGTTCCGAATGGGTTAAACAACAATGAAGATCTGCATAATTTTCTGTAAATCTCTAGGCTATTAATTTGTTGGTACAGGGTGAAATTGATCCAGTTATATATTAATTGTGTTGGTTCATTTTCATTTCCATGAGCATTTATATAAGCATCACTGTAATGTAACTAAATTTCATCTATTCATTTTAGGTTCCTAACATTGAGCCTCTGTTTTGCTGCTAGTGTTTTTTTAACATATTTGATGCTTTATCTGCATATCACTATTTTGCACTTTAATCGACTTATGTGGCTTGATTTTGCTTGATTTGGCATTGTAATGCATTATTATTCTGCCATTATCATTTTTAGAGGTTCAGGTTATGAGTATATGCACTTTAGTATTGTGCCCTTGCACTTTATTTGATACAGCGGCTGTCACACAATAATACTCCATTTATGGGGCTAGAGGATTTTTTGCACATGCACTTTAGTTCCTCACAGACCGAAAATAGTTGTTTATTTGTAGCTATTCTGTTAGACCTGACACCCTTGGCGTGTTTTTCCCCCATCTTTTTGCCTCTGCCTCCTGTATTTTTGATGCTGTGCTGGATTTCGTTTTTGCTGGTTTAGATGCTTTGGACACTCTGCCACTGCTGATCAGTGCCAGAGTGTAAGTGCTCCCTATGTAAATTGTCATATTGATTGGGTATACCTGTTTGGCATATTTGTATCACCATGAAGTCCCTAGTAAAGTGCACTGTGTGTGCCAGGGCTGGTGATGACAGATGCTACTAGTGGGCCTGCAGCGCTAATTGCGCCACCCACATAAGTAGCCCTAAAATGGTGTCTCTGGCCTGCCACCACGGTGCCTGTGTGCAGTCAGTGGACTGCCATGTCTGCCTGGCCAGTGCCCCCACTGGCTGGGCCTAACCCTTCCCTGTCTGTGCACATCAGTCACCCTTATGGAAGGCTCAAGGTACCCCCTTGGGCAGGGTGCAGTGTACGGATAAGGTAGAGCATGTACTAGTGCAGGTAACATGCTCTGGTAGTGAGCAGCAGCCATTTTATATGCTCACTGCTGCAAGGTTATCTTGCTCCATAGACTAACATGGGGGAGGCTGGTCCCAATGGATACCAGCCTATCTTCTCATAGGAACAAGATGGGACATAAGTGATTGATATCCCTGAACTCAGAATTTAATAGCACATCTTTTAGGAAAGGTTGTTTTTAAATTCTGTGTTTGAGAACAGTACTTTTAGAAAGTGGCTGTTCTCTTGTCTAACCTTTCTGTGTGCCTGGGCCTGCTTGTGGATTGACTGTCTGGTTTGAGGGTGACAGGGGCTGGGGAGCCCCCAGGAGGTTGTCTGAGTCAGCCTGTGGTTGAAAGGCTGCATCTGCTACCAGGAAAGTGGGAGGAGATAGCACCTGGGAGTGAAAAGGGCTGTGCCTGCCTGACCACAATGCTGGCTCCACCTCCCGCTGGGCGACTGTCACCTCTGCCCCTCACACTGAAAGAAAGAAGGAAGCCAGGAAGCCCAAGGGCTCCAGCAACACCCAGAACTGGTTTAGACCGGGCTCAGGGCCCACTTGCACAAAGACTTCAAAGGCTTTTAGGGGTATGAGAGAAGGACCCCTGACATCAGATAATTAGTTTCTACAATCAAGAGGAACCTCTGCTGGAAGAAGGACCGCTGGAGAGCTGAAGAAAGATTGCCTTGCTGTGTGCTCTAAGGGCTGACCTGTTCTGCTGTCTAACTGAAGCTGAGAAGAAGAGAGACTTTGCTGTGTGCTGTGACCATGCCTGCTTGACCTAAACAGACTTTGCTGTGTGCTGTGTCTTCAAAACTGAATCTCCAAGGGCCTGAAAAGAGCTGGCCTCCTCTTTGGCAACTCAGGGACAGAAAGGTTGCCAAGAAGTACAAAGCTCTGCTGTGTGCTGCAGAGATCGTGGGCTGTTTTCATAGAGCTTCTATCATCTGCCCCGTGTAGCGCGCTGGCTGCTCTCTGTTCTGCTTGAGAGCGCCGCGCTGAGAATCGCCTGTAAACCAGCTGCTGTGCCGTGGGATCGACGTGCTTGTCGGCACGTGTGCGGCAGTGGTCGTGAGCCCGTAGGCGTCCCCAGGGCGAAACAATCCTCTGCCAGGATTCGCTATATCCAGCTCGCCCTGCTGACCCTGGGCGCGTTAAATCATCGGCCCGCAATTCACCGCCGCGGCCCCGGGGCCTGAAATAGTCCAGAAGCTGTTTCCCTGTTCCGCAAAGCCGCGGAGAAAGAAACGAAGGGGCCGCAACCTGATTGGTCGATCAACGCAAGGAGCCGCGCTCTGATTGGCCTTTGCTGTAGGCCTGCCCCCGAGAGTCGCGCTCCGATTTGCTGCCTTGCCGCAGAAGCTGTGATGTCAGGAAGGGCCTGCCCCGGGAGCCGCACTGCTATTGGCTGACTCGCGGGTGAGTGAGGAGGCTCGCCGTGAAGGCCGCGACAGGATTGGTCCACGTCATCGGGACATTTGGGGAAACCGCCGAGAGCCGTGTTCTGATCACTGAAGCCGGGGAAGAGTGACCCGACCTCGCCGAGGGAGCAACGCAAGTGATTCCTGCCCCTGGCCTGTTGTCCCCGCTCGGAGCGCCAAGCTAGCTCCCTGCTGCTCCCTGAAGTGCTGAGAGCGGGCGGAGAGCTGCCGGGACCGGCCGGGGCTTAGTGCGAGTCTGTTCCGGTGGTGCCTGAAGAGTAATCGGTGAGGCGCCCTCGCAGGGCTTGGGCTTAATAATTTGAAGGGCTGATTCTTGAGCAAATAACACTCTGGCATTGCTTGGGCTAATAAGTTTGAAGAGCTGATTTGAATATAGATCAGTGATATTATTTTTAACACGGAATTGAAGAGACTTGAGACTATTTTTCTACATAAGAACTTCCTAATACAAGTGCAACCATCAAGATTAAGTGCAACCTTTTACCAAAGAAGCAACCATTGTGTACTGTTGATTTTTACTGCTGCAACTAGATAAAGTTATATTTTTATATATATACTTACCTGTGTGGTCTCAGTTTGTGGTGGATTGGGGGTCATTGTTTGTGTTAAGTGCATTTATTATACACATTGCCTGAGGGGATAAGCCTGTCTGCTCGAGCCAAGCTACCTAGAGGGTGAGCAGGGGTTATCTAATGTGTGTATTTTTTCACCCTGACTAGAAGCAAGGGTCCCTACTTGGTCTAAGGTACTTACCTCTGCCAATTAGAGACCCCCAGATCTAACATATTCCTTAAGGTCATTTTTAATGTAAATGATCGTTGTGATTTTAGGGGCACTTGCCAACATTATCATCATTGAGGAGTAATGTCATTTATCAACTGTGCATTAATCGTTTACTATATTCTGTGAACCTCTTGTAAATGTATAACTTTTTTTCCCACTCTTTGTCGTTATGTCATATACTTTTCACTTTGTTGCCCTTCAGCTGATTCTTTCCGGTTGTTTGGGCTTTTTACAAGCACTTTAAATTTGCACAGCCTGCTGGAGCGCGTCATGTGATCAAGCTCCTTTTACGGAGCGAAACGCGTCATGGGGGACATTTGTCCCAAGAAAATGCAAATAAATTAATACTGCTCACACAATTTAGTGTGTTGGTGGCCCGTCATTGTACGTAAAACTTTGGGGGAAGAGGTCCAAACCTGCTTGGTTCCGCCATTATTTTTCTCCATGCCGTAATGAATGTGATTGCCAGCTTGCTCCAGAACCTCAGCGGTGCTCGGTGACAATGTACCCGTTCATACGTACTCAATAACTTCAAAACTCCTTCCAGCATACAAAGGGACTGGCACTGCGATGGCTGCTATTCAAAATAATTTTTTTAGCTGAGGCGCAATCAACATGTTTCGGCAACAGTAAGCCTTGTTGACGATACTGAGGCATATTGTTAAGGTGCTTTATACAAACAATCACCATGTTATGACCATAAAATAATGTTATGAACATAAACAAAGGACCAAAATAAACTAAAAAGAAAGCGCAATTTTATAATGTGCAAAGCTGTTTGACTCCTTATAACAAAACCTAATCTACATTGCACTCTATCAATCTTATTTTCAGTTGCATTTGCACTACATTTGAATTCCATTTTATGTATATGCACACCGTCTGTTATCATTAGTTTTGAGTGTCAATAGACACTACTTAATATGAAA
Organism: Lissotriton vulgaris; assembly: GCF_964263255.1. Lineage (NCBI taxonomy): Eukaryota > Metazoa > Chordata > Amphibia > Caudata > Salamandridae > Lissotriton > Lissotriton vulgaris. The sequence continues at coordinate 413,424,214 of NC_141689.1, read as the reverse complement.
AGGGATATTAATTCTTTTTGTACAAAACTTCGTTTAGAAGACCCAGGGAGACAAAAACCTCAAAGTGAAAACCTGTGTGCGTGGGCTCCTAAGGGTCCTCCATGTGACCCAGGTTCTCTGTATTATTTGCAAATGAGGGTGGCTCAGGTACATACTCACTCACAGACCCATACAGCCAATCACACACCCAGTCACCAACCTATACAGCGATGCACACACCCACTGTTAAAGTTTAAAGGTTACTGTGAAGAAATGGAGACAGGCGATCCCGGTGGCAGAGGGTTTGCGTCTGCAGGCAGGAGCTTCACTAGATTCCTGAGTGCGATAGCAGCGCCCTGCTGATTGAGAGCAGGGGCACTGCATTTTTATGTGCAATATTTTGTTTTAACTTCCCTGAAAATCAACAGGTCAATAACTTACTTTATCTTTTCAGGACTCGGTGGTATGTGCGCGCCATTTTAGATCGGGCTGCTCAGGCGACCTAGCTCGGCGCCACACCCCCGCGCTCCGCCCCTATTTAGGAGCGGTTGCGCAGCGCTCGCTGTTGGAGGCAGGCGATCCCGGTGGCAGAGGGTTCGCGTCTGCAGGCAGGAGCTTCACTAGATTCCTGAGTGCGATAGCAGCGCCCTGCTGATTGAGAGCAGGGGCACTGCATTTTTATGTGCAATATTTTGTTTTAACTTCCCTGAAAATCAACAGGTCAATAACTTACTTTATCTTTTCAGGACGCGGTGGTATGTGGGCGCCATTTTAGATCGGGCTGCTCAGGCGACCTAGCTCGGCGCCACACCCCCGCGCTCCGCCCCTATTTAAACGGCCCCCAATGAGGAAGTGCAGCGGACGAGCGCAGTGGGCGCGACGAAGGCGTGCCGAAGTCGAGCCTAAGTCAAGCCCGTCTGCGCCCGTCCGCGGCCGGACGGGGCGTGGGGCGCGTTCTTATGCCAATTCCCTGTCGTATTCAGCTGAGGACCTAAAAGCCATACAGGGCCATTGGCCGTTATCTGATTCTGTCATTAGCCACATTTCTTCGCTTGGCCTTGCTTCCTCATCCCCGCAGCTCTCTGCTCCCCCGTCTGTATCATTGGCGCCGTCTCCCTCTTTGTCTGGCTCCCTCCCTCCCACTTCTCCTTTATCTATTATTCTGCTTAACACCAGGTCAGCGGTTAAACACTACCTTGAGCTGTTTGTTCTGCTTGATTCTCACAAGCCCGACATACTATTCCTGACCGAAACCTGGTTCTGTGATTCTTCTCTTCCCTCACTCTTGGCTGCTCTCCCCCCTCCCTACGTGGCTCTACGTGCAGACCGCCCAGCGGGCAAGACAGGGGGTGGCGTGGCTGTAATTGCCCGGTCCGAATATAACTTTCAACTTCTCCCCTCCCCCCTCATTACCCCCACTGAACATTTTGTAGTCCGCTCTCTCATATTTTCTCCCCCAATTACTTGTCTCTTAATGTATCGTCCGCCCCAGTCCTCCCCTCTGTTTATGCCGGCTTTCCAGGACCTACTGGCCACCTTGTCGGTCAACTACGCCTCAGTCCTAGTGCTAGGCGATTTTAACTACTGGCCCTCGGACCCCCTTGAGTGCACTTCCTCCAAACAGTTCACTGAATCACTCCAATCCTTGAATTTTGTCCCCCACATACATGTCCCGACACACATACATGGTCATATATTAGACCAGGTCTGGTCTCTCAACATTTCTGTGTCCCCCATGTCTGTATCTCCTTGTCCCTGGTCAGACCATGCCCTTATATCCTTCTCCCTTCTCCTCAACCCTATCACTAAGGTCCCGCACGCCAAAAACACCTGGGCGCGGAACTGGAATCGTGTTGATCTCCCTTCATTGTCTTCCCTGCTCCCCTCTCCTCTCCTAACCTGACAGGCTTATCTTCTTCCTTACAAGCCACCGCTATTAACACCTGGCTCGCTGCAGGCTGCGATTCGGTAGCCCCTCTACGTCGGATTTCAACTCGACGACTTAAGGAATCAAATAGGTGGTTCAGCGAAGACCTGAAGGATCAAAAGCTGGCCCTACGACAGGCTGAGAGGCAATGGAGAAGGGACTATTGTCCCTCATTAAAAATTCACTATTTCACACTACTAAGTGATTACAAAAAAGCTATATTAGTTGCTAAAACTGCTTATTTTTCAACAAAAATCCTGGTGGCAGAGAACAAATCTAGGGAGATTTTCACAATAATTAACGATCCAGCTTACTCTGACAGGGCTACACCTAAACCCCCTCCCACCCAGTCCTTGTGTGATTCTTTAAATTCGTACTTTTTGGAAAAAATTGCTATCATCGAGGCCAACATCCCTCCCCCCTCTCTTACTTTTGTTGAACCCTCTCCCCCTTTTGTCCAGTGCTGTCTCTCCTTGATCCCTCCCCTTACCGAAGAAGTATTCTTAGAGATACTCCCAAAGGTAAAATCAGGCTCTCCGGCAGACATCTGTCCGGCACGTATTCTCCAACAGATTTATTCTGTTTGCACCCAGCCGTCGATCACTTTCCTTAACAGTTCCCTTGCCCAGGGGGTTGTGATCCCTGCACTCAAACCAGCCACAATAGTGCCTATTTTGAAGAAGTCCGGTGCTGATCCTTCCATCCCAGCTAACTATCGCCCCATTTCTCTACTGCCCTACCTGGGCAAGGTGCTTGAGCGCCATGTAACATCGGTACTCAGCGCCCATGTAGAAGTAAATGGTGGCCTGGCGCCTCGTCAGGCCGGCTTCCGTCCTAGGCACTCTACTGAATCTGTCGTTGTGTCGGTCCTGGACAACCTCAGGGAGGGCATGGACCAAAACAAACACCAGGCCCTGGTGCTCCTCGATCTCTCTGCCGCTTTTGACACGGTGGACCATTCCATCTTGCTTTCACGTGTCAGAGCGGCGGGAATCGAGGGCTCAACCCTGGTTTGGCTATCGTCCTTCCTGAGGGACCGCACCCAGGCGGTCCAGCTGGGGGATTTCACGACTACCCCACTTCAGGTCACTTGTGGTGTTCCCCAGGGTTCCTCTCTCTCTCCTCTACTGTTTAATCTATATATCTATCCTTTAATCTTTGCGCTCCAGCAGCTGGAGGTCACCGTATATAACTATGCGGATGACCTCCAGCTCATCTTCAATCTCTCCTCTTCTTCTCACTCTGTTTCCAACTTTCAGACTATTATGATTTTCATCAGGGACTGGATGAACCACAACCATCTGAAGTTGAACCCGGACAAAACCGAGCTGGTTCTCACGGGTGGTTCTTCCAGTCCCTGGAACTCTTTATTCTGGCCCTCTTCTCTTGGTCCCCCTCCCACTCCTTCCACTACAGTCAAGACCCTAGGTATTAAAATGAACAATCATCTCACTCTACATTCACAAATTAGTTCTGTTGTTTCTTCTTGTTTTCTCACTCTTCGTACTATCCGCACTGTATCCCGTTTCTTTTCTCCCCTGGCACTTAAACTGATCATGTCCGCTTTGGTGATCTCCCGTCTGGATTACGCCAATGCCCTGTACAACGGCATCCCGGCGTACAGCCTACGGAAGCTCCAGATGGTTCAGAACCAGGCAGCCCGATTGGTGTATGGCCTTTCCCGCTCCCACCATTCAACACCTTTATTAAAGGCGCTCCACTGGCTTCCTGTCAGGGAACGATCCCTTTTTAAAACTGGCTGTATGGTTTTTCAGGCTCGCCAGGGCTCGGCTCCCGCCTTCATTTCCTCCTTGATTAAGGAGTATGTCCCTGCCAGAGAGCTCCGCTCATCCTCCCAATCACTTCTGCAAATTCCGCATTACAAACGCAAAAAGTGGGGAGGAGCCAATTTCTCAACCTTGGCTCCTACTTTTTGGAATTCCCTCCGCGACCACCTACGGTCTGCTCAACATTATTCCTCCTTCCGTAAAGACCTTAAAACTTTTTTGTCCAAACAGGCCTTCTCTCTATAAATTATGACCAATCCATTTCACTGCGCCAGTTATTTACGGCTTCTCTCTGCTAAATTTGTCTCCACAGCGCCAAGAAACCGCACGGTGAACGTAGCGCTTTATAAGTATTTTAAATTCAAATAAAATTAAAAATGCGTTCAAAATTCACTGAAAAAAATCAAACGTTACAGGGATATTATAGTTAGGAATTAGCATTTAAAAAACCTTAGAAATTCACTGAAAAAACCAGAGGGTACAAAGACGTTAGAGTTCGGCTGACATTTCACTCATACATAACCAGTGAAATTAAGCAGTTATAGTTACCTGCGCTAATCATAAGTTACACAGTGCACTGCTTATGACTTCACATATTACATCACCCATAATATGGTCAGTGACATATCGGAGGACATCACTTTTGACATCACTGTAAGAGTCTCAGTGGGTCTGTGGGTGTATGAGTGCTTGAATGGATCTGTGAGTGGGTGAATGAGTGTCTGTGAGTGGGTGAGTGGGTCTGTGAGTGAGTGCATTAGTGTGTGAGTCGGTCTGTGAGTAGGTGCGTGAGTGTATGAGTGGATCTGTCAGTGGGTGTATGGTAAAAAAAGGAGGGGGCACATGGGAGCCGGTCCTCATGCCAGTTCCCCTTGTGACGGTCCTCCTGTCCAGCTTGCCCGCAGTCCTCTACCCTCTGCTGCCTTCAGTTTTGTGGCTCCTTTGCTAATATTCTGCCTTTTCTCTGCTCGCTCAGGTCCCATATCTGGCCTGTTTCTGCCCGTTATTTTTCTCTTAGTGCTCTCTTCTAACCTTTATTCTGCCTCTTGCTGCTCATTTCTACTCTCTATTCTTTCTCTTGCTGCTTGTTTCTGACCTCTATTTTGCCACTTTCTGCTTGTATCTGACCTCTATTTTGCCTCTTTCTGCTCATTATGCCCCTTATTTTGCTCTTTATGCTCGCTCTTGACCTTTATTTTGCCTCTTTCTGCTTGTTTCTGACCTTCATTCTGCTAGTTTCTGACATTGATTCTACCTCTATTTGCTTGTTTCTGACCTTAATTTTGCCTCTTTCTGCTCATTTCTAACCTTTATTCCTCATCTTCCTGATCGTTTCTAACCTTTTGTTTTGTCTCCTTTTGCTTCTTTGGGTGCCCTGGGTGAGCCCACCCAGGGCACCGATTAGCACTGCTGGGAGCGACAGGGGAGCCTCAATACCGCTGTGGTCCCTGGCATTGCTTCCACATTCAGGAAACTGCTATATATGTAGCTTCCTGTTTTCCAAGAGCAATACTATCATCTCTTTACCTGCCCACATGTCTGCAGGCAGGGAAAGAGATGAAAACTCTGCTTCCAGCAAGCAAGAGCATTTTGACAGCTCCGCTTGCTAGAAGCAAAGTGTTTGCTTTTGCTTGGCTAGAGCTGTCAACGTTCCCACCAAGCAAAAACAAACAGCTATGTTCCTGGGGTGGGCACCCCAGGACATAGCAGGAGCCAGCATTGGGGGGAAATGGGCTCCTGGATGGGGGCTCCCCCTCCTCTTTGGCACACGCTAGCCTGAGGAGGTGGTTGTCCCCAGGGCCATATATGGCAGTGCATTTCTGTTGCACATTCACAAATTTTGCTGCAATTTTGTTTTAAAGAAATGCTTTTTTGTCTTGACCATTGTCCTTCAGAGACCCCAAGGGGGTTAGGGTAGTCGTACCTTGCCCGCCTTTGTTTTGTTTTTTGTTTTTTTGTAGCTGTGTCGCAAGATGGCTGCCAATTCTTCCAGGTTGTCAGTCAGTCAGAGCTCTGCATACTCTGCACAAGCTCCTCATTATTCACAAAGGCTTTGGACCTTAGATATCCAAATTTGGATTTCCTTTATTTTCTCAAAAACAACTTAACAGATTTACACCAAATAACTCAAAGTGTGATCTGCAAAAGCTGCCTTTCTGCCAAATTCAGTGTGATTCCGCACGTCTAAAGACTCTATGGGAATTAACATGGTAAATACACTTTTTTGCCCCTCCCCCGCCCGTTTTTCTCGTTCTCCCCGTGATAGATCTCCCAAAAACTTTCCAGACACAACTAGAATTACTGGCACACTTTTTGGGGAAGATTTCGTGAAGATTTACCAAACAGCACCAAAGTTATAGGGAAGTCAAAAAATGCTTTTCCAATGTAAACATGGTCCTAACTATAACTACCTACTGGGACAGTGCTACAACCAATGGCTGAACAGAATGTCATCAAATTTGGTAAAGCTAGTGCTTTCCCCAGAGAGTGTGCTTTTTGTGGTGAGGTGTAAATCTATTCAGTATTTTGGAGAAATGAATGTTCACACTTTCTGGAAGGCTGGGCTCGAATGACACCCAGTGGAGTATTGCATGCACGCATATTGTTGTTTTGTTTTTTAAATGATACATTCTGATTGGCCTAAAGGTCCCTTTTTCCGGTCAGCCATCTTGCTCCTGTGGGAGCGAAACACAATAGGAGCTTGCTCTCTGCTTGGCTTGCTACAACCTGAACAAAAATGTTGCAGCCGTAATTACAGGACTCATGAACTTGGTCTATGTGTCGGAGAAAATAAATTTAAACATAATAAGGTCTAAGGGGGCAGAGTAGGGGGACCATATAAACCTTCAACACCAAGGCTGGCCTCTAGACTCCCCTAGACTGAAATTTACCAGGTAAAAGAAAAAAAGATAAGTTTCAAAGAAACCACAGAGCACATACTTGCATACTTACAATGCAAGATATCATAGATATAATCATCAATAACATACAGGGAGAATGTAGTGCTCTCACAATATTAGTGGTTGCTCCATGACCCATTCAACGTGTACAACCGCACCCAAATCACAAGTATTACAGTAGCGATTATACTTATCTTTGCTCTCCAAAGGCGAAATCACCCCCCACTATGTTCCACCACCATCTCCTCTATTGGGTACATTTTACAATACAGTATGTGGTAATAAATCGGAATGTTGTGCTCCCCTTATATGCTTTGGATGTCTGGCTTGTGAAATAGTGGAATAATATATTTCATGTTGTTTATTTCAGTATATCAAGTCTTTCAAACAGTTCTTTACCATGAGCACACAGTCCCTACCCCACACACAGACCACTAATTTCCTAACCAACAGTACTGCCACTGAAGAGAGTCACCACACGTTCATGGTTGTCTTGGTGATCAACCTAGCTTGGACAGTTTGTAGGAAGGTATCCCTGAAATACCCAACATCAGATATAATGTTAATATGTTAATAATAATGTTAATGTTAATAAGACTTATTGAGTGCACAAATACCCCGGGGTGTCTTAGCGCTATTGACTGCCGCAATTCCTCCTAGTTACTCAGTTCTGGAAAAGCCAAGTTTTTAGCTTTTTTCTAAAAATGGTGAGGGAAGCTACTCCTCTCAGCTTCGCTGGTAGTGTGTTCCACAGCTTTATAGAACTCTTTACACATATATCCAGCAATGGGAGGGCAGTTACAAGCCATGTGTATAAAATTTGCAATTAGAATGTTGCATCTAACACATACAGAATCAGTTATCTTAAACAGTTTGAGGTGTGTGATAAGTCTGATGGAGGAATTTAAAATGGATAAGGTCTGTTGGAGGTGCTCAGGGCGGCTGGTTTTAGTCCACGGTTCAGAAGATGGGTACAGATCTTGTACACAGCACACAGCCCCAGGGTTCGGTTGGGGCACAGCAGGTCGAGCGGGTGACAACTGGGCAGGGGACCGAGACAGGGCTGCCCGCTCTCGCCACTTATGTTTTCATTGGCAATAGAGCTCCTGGCGATATGGGTGTGTAGGGACCTGGGTCAATGGGGAATCAAAATCGGTGAAACACATATTTTATCATTGTATGCGGACAACACATTTTTCTATATCTCCTCGCCATGTAAGGCGATTCCTGGTCTCTTACAGGTGTTGGAAGAGTTTGGTGGGTGCTCTGGGTTGCCACTCAATAAATCGAAATCTTTGATATTCCCTCTGGCCCGCCTGGCTGGCTGCTCTGCGGATTCTCTTCCTAGTTTGGGATTACGCTGAGAGACGGACCATTTCAGCTACCTGGGCATGCAGATGGCGGGCGAGGACTCGCGGATATTGCAACTCATCGTCCATAAGATGGTAGATGCATTGAAGGGGTCAGAGGACTTTTGGAGCACTCTCCCGTTAACCGATATGGGTAGGTTGGCAATAGCCAAGATGGTGGTATTGCCCAGCTGTCTCTATATGTCACAGAACACCCCATGCTACATTTCTAGGTGAGTATTCCGGGCCCTGGACTCCATACTGATAGATCTGTACTGGGCTGGTCGTCGAGATGGAGCTTTATTACTATGCCGCCCAATTACAGCACGCTGCAAGATGGTTTGTTGAGGGGGACAACTGGGAAAAAAGGCTGCTCCAGGATAGAGTGCAGGTTACTGACCTGCCATCACTCCTCTTGCAGGGAGTGGGCACTCCCGTTGTGTTTCCTTTCGTGGCCAGGCAGATTACACGTATCTGGCAAATATGTGTGCAGAAAATTTTGAAACACGCCTGTTTCATCAGGAATTGACGGTGTGGAACATGGTGCCAGTCAGGAGGGTAATGTCTAATATGTCATACCGGGCGTGGCATGAAGGGGAATGTGGCGTGCTCAAGGATTTGTTCCCTGGTGAGAACTTTATTACATTCAAGCGAGCCTGCTACGATTTGATACTGGGGCAGGGGCAATATCTACAGTACGCTGCTTTAGCCAACATTTTAAAAGAAATATGGCCCACGTATCCGGCGATCCCACTGCTCACGCAGGCACTGGACATCCTATTCACGTGCGGGGTGGGAAGACACAGCATTTCACTACTGTATAGGGCTATGAGGGAGGACGCAAGTGCTCCCCCGGGGCGTTTGTCACCTGGAACGCAGATCTTGGGACACCACTGGAGGATCAGGATTGGAGGGTGGTGGGATCTCTTATGCACACAGTCTCCTGTAACGCCTGATTACAGTTAATTCACTATAATTACCTGCGCTGATATGACTCAGGAGAGAATACATTGTATGGCCCCCAATAGGTCCCACTCGTGCCCAAGATGCCACAAGGAAATGGCTAATTAGCTGCATCTGACCTGAGAGTGGCCTGAGGTAAGGGGCTTCTGGACGGAGGTGTAGGAGAGATTTAGAGGCGGCGTGAGCAGGCAAGTGCAGATGACGCCCACCCATTGCCTATTGGGGTTAATATGGAAACCTAGAAAGTAAAGCAAGATAGTATTTAGACTCCAGCAATTACTATTGGTTCTAGCGAGATGTAGAAATGCTATTGTGTGGATGAGGGTGCTGCCTTCCAAGGTCACCGCATGGATACGTGATGTGCGAGAATGGACATTAGCTGAGGAAGTTCACATGAAGAGGAGTTGCAGAGATGAAAAATTAGAGGATGATTGAAGACTTTGGAGGGAGCGCTGCCATGATTTTCTGGGCAATGGCCTACCGGCATGTTCGCAATACCCAGCGGCAGCGAGTAGCCAGGCGGGTAGCGAAGGGGAGGGGGATTAAATACATCTGTTATACTTCTTTGTTGCTTATGGAAGGGAGGATCCAGCGGAAGGACTGATCTCTTGAACAGTACCACATTATCACATGACTACATGATTCTTCTTTGCTGGTACTGGTTGCACATCTGTATTTTGTTACTGTGTAAAACTTAAAATAAAGTTCTTATAATAAAAGAAAATTGATATGATGTAGGCAGCGGTTAGGGGAGAGAGCCCTCAATTGACTGCAGCAGTACAATCATTCCTTATCTGAGATTATGCCTCCTATGTATTCCCCTCACCCCATTGTTCCCTAGCTCCAGGCACCACCATGGGGGCATCCGATTCCACTGTCAAGTAGAGTATGGATGTCAAGCTTTTCTGAGATTGAGTAATTAGGAACATTTTTGATGCCTTGGATGCAAGGTACTCTTAAGGGAAAGTCAGGTAGCATTTCCTACACAGTGCTTAGAGATGAAAATATGTGAAAGTGTTGAGTACATAAAAATCTGCCTCATTCATCATGCCAGGGCAGTCTAGGAATTGTCCATTGGAGGAAAGTTCAGCTATCGAACGAACTCCCCACATACTCATTATGTTTAGGGTGGAAAGTGGGTCAGAGATTGTTCTGGGGAATACAGTATTGGATATGCAAGTTATTGTGCATGGCCCGGTGACGAGTTATAGTCACTTGAGTTAACCATAACAGGTGAATTTCAGTGATTTCGTTTAAGCTTAAAATGTTACATATTAACTGACATATTCTCCTAACTTTAACATCACTTTAACCTTTGTTTCTTTCAGTAAATATCTCTATATATTTATCCCAAAAAAACAGTTAAAAACTGAATATTGGTTCAGGCTCAAATGTGAAAACCACTGAAATTCGCCAGTTGTAGTTAACAACTAATAAAACATAACCTGAGCTATCTGCCATGTTCTCTTTTATGATATTTTCGTTGTTTCTGTACTGTTTGCAAATTCGTTATTAAGCCTGGCGTTTGTTGCAAATTTTAGTGTATGTTGTGGCAATTTAATTGGTTTTGTTATGCTTGAGCCAGAGCTATAACACCGTTTTTATCTGTGTTTTTTCCAGTCAATTTATTCATTTTTTATGAAGTTTTTAATTTCCACTTGACACTGTGCACATACTCCGACATGCCCAGTGTGGTTTGCTTCCGGGCCTGGCCTTTTGACTTGTGATTGTCCAATCCCTGCAGTTCATGGCCAGAAGTCATGCACAGCAGGACTGGGGTCTGGGCCTTGTGTCCGGTCAGACCCCTTTCCCAACCCACTGCCATCATCCAACCTCCATGGTGGATAGGCTTTTTGTTGACTGTCTTTTTTTATTTATTATCCGCTTCACAGACCTTGTTGGACGAGCTAACAACCCCCGAACAGTGCATGTTTTCCCTTGCTATAAGTAATGACTTGTGACAAAGGGAGACTTAGTAACCACCACCAAGCGGAGATACTCAAAAGGAGAAAAGAAAGATCTTTGCAACTTTGTTCTCCTCTCATGAAAGCAACAAATAAAAATTTGTGGCCATTGGAAAACATAAATTACATTATTGGAACAGAAGCTGCATCCCGGAACTGTCTCCCAAATACTGACCTCTAAAACAGGGAACTGAGAGACTGTGGGTTGAGCATGAAGTACAATTAAATAGTTAAGTGATACCTTCAATGAGAAGTTGTAATGTAATAAAGAGTACATTAACGTATATTTAAGACAGTTCTCTTTTAAAACATTTTATATAATCCCTATAAAACTTCATACCATTTCCATAATGCATAATGATTGAATCAGCACACAGAGAGCAATCATTTCCACTTTTCTTAATCTTAAAAGAAAATGTACCCCAGTGAATTACAATATTTAAAAAGGACGTTTGAAAAAATTACTAAATGCCTCATGCTGCGCGAAGCACTGCTGCGCAGTGCAACGCTAGGCGCAAGACCTAAAAAGGAGTATTCGTAGAAAGTCAATGGCTGATGACTGGTCTATGCTACTCGCTACTTTTAATGAGTGGTAGGAGAAGCCACCTGGGTCTCTATCACCGGCATAGTCAATGTGCTATGCAGCTTCTGCTGCATACTTAATATAGCGTTCTGTGTGGTTATGCCACACAGCAGCCATTAAAATAAAAATACCTTTAAAAAAAAGTATTATTTTGAAGTAAGACAAGCAAGGATCCAAGAAGTGTAACAATTTCATCTAAATATTAATTGAAGGGCAATTATCATGCCCCTCCAGGGAACATGACCAACAATGCATCCCAACCATTCTTCAATTGTAGGTCACATCTACTTCCACATTTCTTCAAAGCTTGCCACCAATTCCCAGAGATTTTAATAGGGGCTGTCTTGGGTTGCTGTTTGAGGGGGTTGAAACCCTACTCAAGCAAGAGCTGCAATCCTTGTCAAGGTGAACCACAACACTCAATAAATTAACCTGTGCTTAACCCTCTGGTAGGTTGGCACCCAAGCACATACTTTACTTAGAGGCAATGTGTAAAATATTTATGCAGCACTTTAATACCAATTAGGTGACAATACAATACAAAATCATTACCCCACCAACCTAGAAAATAGAGTAAAGTTTAATAAATGATTTGACACTAAAACACAAATCCAATCAGTGGAACTGGAGATAAGCGATTTCAAAGATTTAGGGTAAGTAGAGCCCCTTAAAGCCCACAGCTCCACTCGCAGCTATCTGGTCGTGCAAGACTGGGTGAAAGTCACAAGTTCAGGCCGACGACGATGGAGCACAGGCCAGATACTGGGATAAGGTTAGTCCTGAACAAAAAGTTACTTTTTAAAGTCTAGCGCAAAGAATTCTGTTATCAGTGGAGGAGGCCACGAGGAACAGGGAGAGGGTTGCAGATGGTCTTTGCTGTAGAGCGAAAAGCAAGCCAGACATCACAGGCTGTCAGTTGTTGCTGGAGATTTACATTAGCAGTCACTGCGAGCTGTCAATGCTGAAGCATGAAGTGCAGATCTTGCGTTCCTGATGGTGCTGTAGTGCAAAGAGTTTGGTTCACCCGAGCTTTGCCTTGGCGGTGGCTGGTGGTGGCAAGATTTTGGATCAATCGCGAAGACCTGAAAAATTGAGGATTGCTCCTGTTCTTCAAGGAGGAGTTCAACTGAGGCCACACCAAGTGTCCAGGATCTAAGGGGCACCTCTTAGGGATAAGGAACTCACACCAGCAGAGGCTAGCAGGGCTCAGGCAGTTCCAGGCAAAGGCCAGCTGGGCAAACAAAGGGAAGCCTCTGGAGCTTGTTATGTCCCTGTAGCTCTAACAGGTGGTCAGTCAGCTGACCATAGGAGTCACTTCAGCCTGGGATGAAGGGTGCAGGTCCAGTCTTCCTTCTCAACAAGCAAGGCTTGCCTCAAGCAGCAGGGTGTCATTCGTCTGTAGTATCTACAGGTCCAAGAGTATACGAAAGGGTTGGATCTGATGGTCCAGTATTTATACCCAGTGCCCACTTTGAAGTGAAAGAAGCTTCTGGAGTTTCCACCTACAGACGTGTCTGGAATTTACTGCCTCCCGATCTGGTCCCAGTCTGTATGGGGGTACACTAATTTGAAGTCTTTTGTGTGTGAGCTGAGCAGGTGCCTTTTCCTGCTAACATCCTGAACCTTCTTTGTGACACTGTCTAGATTCTAGAGTATCTGAATGCCTGCCGTCAGTAGACACCTGGAAGCTACAAAATCACCTCAGGCTAAACTCCTAAAACACAGAGATCCTATCTTCCAGACTATGGGAAAATTGCAACCCACAATAGCCTGACCTAAGGAAATAGGAGCTTCACCCACAATATCCACAGAAGTTAAGGACTTGTGTGTGAATATGGACTCCCAGCTGTCATTCCAAATTCGTCCAACAATGTAAGGAAAGAATGCTTCATTCCTTGCATAGGCTACATCCAAAAAGCACAAACCTAAAGAGCATTGTAGTTATTTTGCCTTTACTGTGCCGATGTACTATACATGGGATTCGTGAAATTATTAATCAAAAAGCTTCTGTGAATTCAGAATGCAGCTGCCAGGCAAGTTTTGAGCTTGAACCAGTGTGACCATATCAATATTGTGCTCAAGACTTTTCATTGTCTCCCTGTCCCAAGACGAATTTACTTTAATTGGCAATTCATGGCACTAGACCTATTTTTCTGCTGTCCGAATTTAGCCTGAACACCCAAAGATGGATCCTTAAGTTGCAAATGGAACCAGTCTTAACCATTCCGCCTTACAAAGGGACCTGTCGGGGGAGAGGAGCAGCGCAATCTCAGTACAAACCTGCAAACTTTGGAACATCTACCAAAGAAAATAATAATAATAAGCAACCACCTTTAAATCAGGAAATTGATAAAATCCTGACTTTTTACTAAAACAAGATCTACCCCACCTTAAGGCCATAGGTTCTAAGCCCAATATGTTAAATAAAATGAAGCTAAAGTCATCCAACTGACCCAAGCACTTCTGAATCAGACTGAATTACAATACCGGGTGACTCAGCCACAGCAAGCCTCAACCATGCTACTCACTGCTTCTTGATGACCTTCGTCTTACAATAGGATTACACCACTAAGTATCCTGGTGATCTGTATAGCGATAGGTTTGCCACTGGGCACAACCCAGATAAGAACTTCCTTGTGAACAAGCTTAGGGGCCAGCTCCACTCTTTACAGTACTCCTTGCAAAGAAGGCGAGTAGTTGAACATGTGGCTGTGTCTCTTTCTCACATTTTTCTCAACACCTCATACTTTTGCAGCATTCTACCCCTTAAATGCTTTGCACTGCACCCAACAGGACCTATTTAAGACAAAGCTTACCCTACACCATATCAAGCGCGCACGCGCCAAGAAACCAAATGCAAATCAGAGTTCTACGTGGCATTGTCAGGCCATAAAGCACTTTACAAAATATATACTTGAGGAATATCTACTTACTCAATGATCCATGAAGCTCTTTATCCTTCGCAACTGGGTAGAAAAGCACTGTATTAACACACATACAATACAATAAAATACAACACACTGGAAGCATTTGTTGAAGAGGGTAAGCATATCATGAGGATAACTTAACTTGAAAGACTCATAGACTGCTTCTCTACCTTTTTATAGGATATCCAAACTACTAAGTCAACCAATCTAAAGAACATGGTCTCTGCCTGAGCAAATGTGAAAGAACTGGATCTCTGCTACCAACCTGGCAGCAATGCCTTTAAACTTTTTTAAATGTATTAAGGCGAAACATAATTATTAGGCGTGGGGATAATTATGATTAGTCCAAATTAATTGCCGTGATATGATCAGTACCCAAATTGCCAAGATCACGCCATTATCCCACATCGTGTAATTTGAGGGAGGAATTTTAATGCAAAATATACCATTTGGGTAAATTTGTGAATGCGGGCAGCCTTTTAGGTTTATTTTATACCATAGCGGACTGTTCAGGTAATTTTTAAAAGGGAAACTACAAAATGGAACGCCCTGTTTTGAACACCAGTCGCAGTTTCTTTAATGTGGGCAGTCAGCAAAAGTTTCAGGTAGATTTTTTTACCCAAGTGTACCAATCAGTTGATTTTTTAGCACAGAACAGAACTAAACAACCAGAAATCAAAGAGAAGTAATATTTTTGGGTTGAATTTTTATTGGACCTGGAGAGATGCATTTCACGTAATTATTTGAGTTATAACCCACCACTACTAATTATTCTGAGGTTTGGTGAAGAATTAGTAGTGATGTTAATAGGAACTGGCTCCATTTAAATATTGATATGATAGATATCTGTGTTTTAGATTTGTCTTGACATCGCAGCTGTCAGTAGAACCTTTGGCTACATTCAGAGGTGCATTTCTTTCTCGTTTCAAGCTATTGGCTGTTTGGTGTAACATTACGCATCCTATTGTTTGTTTTCATTAAAATGCAATAGGGACAACTTTGCATAGGAATAGTACTCTTAATTGTCACTGATTTATCTCAAAAATGTACTGTATACAAAACCTTTCGGTTTTTGTCTTATGTTTTTTTTCACAACAGCAGGCTTTTACTGTTTTAGGGCTTGGTTACGAGTTTGGTGGTCCATAGGACAGATGAACCCATGGCGAGGCGCAATGGCGGTCGGGATAGCCGAACGAGTGGTCCGACCGCCGTATTACAACTACAGCAGTTAGACTGTTCTGGGACCGCCATAATCGCCAGGGAATCATGTTCCCTTGCAGTGGCACGACTGATTAGAGCAGCAATATGTTTCGCTGTGCCGCTATGGCACCGCCAGGCATCTACTGAGTTTCCCTTCCACCAGCCTTTTTATGGAGGTGAGCCCGTCGTGAAAAATCTCGCAATGGAGAAACAACTATTGCCCCAATACACTGGCATGCATGCAGGGGGGCACATGGTGTACCCCCCTGTGTGCATGTACGCCCAGTTTTATACAGCATGGACTAAACATTCCATGCTTTCAGGAACTAGCTTTGTCGTTTCCATACACTGCTGTGAGAACGTCAAAGGGCCGCCTGCCCGGCCAGGAAAAACCTTCTAATCTGTCAGGCTGCCGGCAGTCGACTTTGCTGGGTGGCGGTGTGCCACCCCGTCCTGCACTACCTAAGTCATAATCAGCCCCTTGGTCAGGACACAAAATGTAAGCCAGACCTGTTGGCTTTGCCACTGCTTGTTATCATTAGTCTCCCTCAAGAAAATTAGAGACCCCTCCTCCACTAAAGTACAATAATTCATTTGATAATAGAAATGTTGGCACAAATAAAGATCTATTACACTCTCATAAACATATCTCAATATATTTAGACATGGGGTTTCCTTTGACATATGTGTAATGAACCAAGGGATTTACATGCCCACATCCATTCACGTAACTACAATTATCCCTCTAAAATTGGACTTTGACAAGAGAGCATAATGGAAGTTTGACATTTATGTCTTGTGTTTACCTCACCTTTCACACAAGAACAATTATAGATGATAAAGAGCAAAATATATCGAGTCGGTTAGCGCTTTGAATGTCGCAGCCCTTACTACTATTACATTTGAATACTGTGTTAATTTTTCTATACAATGAACTGACACCGGCATCGGATAAATAGTTTCCTTTTTCTTACAGGAACCCCTGATGAAGGGACCTTGCGTCCCGAAATGCATTGGGTACTCAAAGCTTGTGGTTTCTTTTATTTACAGTCAAATTAAAAACCTTTGTAATGTGATATATACACAATGATGTATTTTGAAATTGAAATTCTGAAAAATTGTAAAATGGAAAATATCATGATGAATATGAATTAAATATTACTGAACTTTCTAAAGGTGCCATTTTAAGGAATGTGACTTAAAATCCAACTTAACCATTAAAGATAGTTTTAAATTACAGTTCTTCAGACATGAAACATGAATTTCCTAACTGCTTCCAAACAAAAGGTGTCACTTATTAAATGTAATAGGGTAACCCAATGTTATCCATTGGGAGAGGGGGGGCTTGCAGTAGTGGAAAACCAATTTAACAGTTTTTTAATACCAGGACATGTAAAAGTAAAATGTATATGCTCAATTTTTCAAATACAGTGCACTCTGCACTCTAGGCTGCTCAAGGCATACCCTAGGGGTGACATATGTATTGAAAAGGGGGGTTTGGGCCTGGCAAAAGGTAAATTATAGCAGGTCAAAATGGCAGTATAAAGTGCACACACAGGCTGCAATGACCGACCTGGGACATGTTTTAAACGGCTACTTAAGTGTGTGGCACAGCCAGTGCTGCAAGACCACTAGTAGCATTTACTTTATAGGCCCTTGGTAAATGTAGTACAACCTTACTAGGGACTTGCAAGTAAATTAAATGTGCCAATTGGGCATAAGCCAACTTCACAATGTTTAAAGTAGAGAACACAAGCACTTTAGCTCTGGTTAGCAGTAGTAAAGTGTGCAGAGTCCTAAGGCCAACAAAACAAATTCAGCAAAACAGGTAGAGTGAAGGCAAAACGTCAGAGGGAAGCCTACCCTAAGTCTAGGATAGAATATCCGAATCTTATGAATAGTGCTTACCCAGCAGGTTCCATGAGTTCATGCACAGCTCTGATCTTATTGCTTCAAGCACAGCATTTTGGGGGAGCTTTTACAGTTTCTTTAAACAAACACTCTCAAGATCTTCTCGATCAACAGTGGATCTAAACAAAGCCATTCCAAGCCATTGAGGGATTGGGGAACTATTTCTCCTTAAAAGTCTCAGATAAGTGGTACCACAGACAGTCTCCTAAATTTTATGTTAAAGCAAAAACTAGCATTTAATGAAGCTTGGAAAATAATTCTGGTTGCTACAAAATGTGCATTCCATTTTGTAATTGGAGATAAAAAAGAAAGGCCAAATGCTTATACTGAGAATCCAATTTAGATCTTCCCAGCCAATAAGAACGATTCTGCATAGGCGATGCATGGATTAGGATATTTTTTTATCTGTGTTAGAAGAAGGCGTATGTACTACAGACTAATTCCAAAAGCAATTAATTCTCATTTTAAACCAACTGGAGTGCAATCCTGTACTAGCAGGTAGTAGCAAAAACTAAATATGCTTATGGCCTTCCTTGGATGAAAAGGACTGAGTCCTTGCAGACCTCATGAGCAGTCTCCAAGATGCAGACTAAATAAGTGAGGGGCAAGAACACAGCCCTGTATTGAAGATCAATATTCTCTATGAGTAATGATACTCAAAATAACTTTCGACTCTGGCCCAGATATCAGTATGCAGCAATTGTAACAGACAGATGAGCCCCCGATGAATACTACATTTAGATAATTTTGTCCATATTAACAGCTGGTCTGCCCAGTCATAGGCTGCACAAACATTTGCGGAGCGACCGGCAACAGAGCAAAACAGTGGTCCAATGTTGAATGGCATAGCTGGAACCTGCCTTGCTTCTAAGGTATAATTAATTTGTCTGTTGACCATTGCACTTTTATTTTTAGTAACATTCTGGAAAACAATGTCAGCTGCTATTTCCATAAGCGAGATTAGTCTATATTTTGAAAAAACACTGGTCAACCTTTTTAAATATTGGTTTGATCGTAGCTTGTTTTTTTGTAAGAGAAACATACCCATTGAAAGAAGGCCATGGGGTACAAGCCCAACCCTCAGGTCTCAGGGTTATGATTCAATATGTTAGTTGGCGAACTGTCAGGGCCTGTTGCCTTCAATACTCTCCTTGAGAAAATTATATCAAATTTTTTCTGTATTCTTCAGAGTCAACAGTTCATAATCTATAAATACATTCTGTGGGTCCAGCTGCTCTTGATCGTGAGCTGAACCCTGATTTTATAAAGTTGAGAGATGGTGAACCCATGCCGCTTCCAGAACCGTCGTTGGAGGGTTTGGGCTGATAATCCGATTTATCAAAGACCAGTGGCCTGATTTAGATCTTGGTAGTTTAGTCTGCCCTGTTCCCATGATGCACTGGGCCAGGGACAGACTGATTTGCATATAGCCAGGTTCTGAGCTGGGATGGGGCAGTGAGATAAGTAACGGTGATGGATCAAGCCCTGATCTTTGGACTGGGTAAGAGTGGTCTGTTTAACTCAGACACTCTGTTCATCACCACCCCCTTTTTGTAAATCGTTTTTGGCCACTATAGGTGTGGCAGGGTATACTCCGACATGAGTCCCTTTCTCACTGCTCCATCAGGATTCAAGCAAGCCGGGCCGAAGAAGGCTGAAATGCCAGAAACCGGTCCCCGGTAGCTTGTCTCCTTTCTGGTGAAGAATTGGCTTGGTAGTTTAGTCTGCCCTGTTCCCATGATGCACTGGGCCAGGGACAGACTGATTTGCATATAGCCAGGTTCTGAGCTGGGATGGGGCAGTGAGATAAATAACGGTGATGGATCAAGCCCTGATCTTTGGACTGGGTAAGAGTGGTCTGTTTAACTCAGACACTCTGTTCATCACCACCCCCTTTTTGTAAATCGTTTTTGGCCACTATAGGTGTGGCAGGGTATACTCAGACATGAGTCCCTTTCTCACTGCTCCATCAGGATTCAAGCAAGCCGGGCCGAAGAAGGCTGAAATGCCAGAAACCGGTCCCCGGTAGCTTGTCTCCTTTCTGGTGAAGAATTGGCTTGGTAGTTTAGTCTGCCCTGTTCCCATGATGCACTGGGCCAGGGACAGACTGATTTGCATATAGCCAGGTTCTGAGCTGGGATGGGGCAGTGAGATAAATAACGGTGATGGATCAAGCCCTGATCTTTGGACTGGGTAAGAGTGGTCTGTTTAACTCAGACACTCTGTTCATCACCACCCCCTTTTTGTAAATCACTGATTTAGATCTTGGCAGACGGGTTACTCCGTCACCGTCCGTCTGCCAAAAAATAAATCACATAGGATAATGAGATGTATATTTCGGAAGATTGGATATCTGTCAACCATCCACCAAGATCTAAATCAGGCCCTAAAACATTTTAGTATTAAATCATTTTTATTGAAGGATTGCCATACATATTGTTATACATGAACCATCAAAGATATTACATCCATTAGCATAACAATATCTAAAGACACATTGTATGAATGAGTCCAACCAGGCGAATGCGAATGTAAACTAGCGAAATACATACATGCGTACAACCCCACCATAAGAAAAGATGGAGAAGAAAAAGGGGAAAACAGAAAAAAGAAAACCAAGACGAAATCGCCCCCACAACCCCCTTATCCCACCCCACCCTCCTCCCACCTTCAGTGTCCACCACTTTGTTACTGTTCTAGTCGACCTAACCACGTTCTTCACTCTCTGTCTCCGAGAGATGCAAAAATCGAAGATATCGGGGGCAGGTGACCTCACGGAACTCCAAAGACAGCAGGGACAAAAAGGGCTGCCACAGATCTGCATATTTGGCTCCCTCCCCCACAGCCGTCAGGGTGAGCTTTCTATGCCAAGCACAAACAAGAGGCGATGTAACCACCCCTGCCATGTAGGAACAAGCTCTGTCCTCCAATGAGCGAGAACGTTTTGTAGAGCAGAGCCCAACGCAATCGCCATTAGGCGACCTCTACGGGAGCGCAGCGGGTATGTCAAAGGATTCAGGAGTCCCAGGAGGACATATGAAGGAAGACGGGGGATCTCTGTATCAAAGTGCGCATCCACCTCATCCAAAATCTGTTTCCAATATCCCTGAAGATGTGCACAGTCCCAAAGCAAATGCACCAATGTCCCCACCTGCCCACAACCCAGCCAACACAAAGCGTCCTTGGTGTGGTCCATTTCATGGAGGCATTCGGGAGTGTAATACCAATACATCGCAATTTTTGTTAAGGTGTCTGTAAGCCCCATGTGATAAGCAGAGTAGCGTGCTCTATAATAAAATACCCTCCCACTCCTTGTGACTAAATGTCCTGCCCAATTCTCTCTCCCAGCGAGCCCTGCCAGAACTATAAACATACGTGTATTTAGTTAGGAGCATTTTGTAGAGATCGGATATTAAGTTCTTATCCGTCTTGCGCGTAATCAACCAATACTCATAGGGGGTGAGGCGCCTATCAGCCCCCGAGCGCACCTGCTCATTAAGAGCCCAATGTCGGACCTGTAGGTATCGGAGCCTCTCCCCCTCGGGCATCCCATATTCCTGTCTAATATGAGAGAAGGGAATCACCCCCTCGGTTGTGTACAAATGATTTTAAAAGCGGCATCCTGCTGGCCTCCATTTCCCATAGACCGCAGTGTCCAATCCCGGAGTGAAATCCGGGTTGTCCAGAATAGGGGTAAGGGGGGACGGGAAGGTGGTGAATTCATGACTAATATTAGTCTGGTCCCAAACCTCCAGAGGAACCCTGGTGATATATGAGGCGTGTAGATTAGGGGGCCTGTGTTGCTTGCGGAGGAAGGGAATTTCTTGAAAAGGCCTGCCTGCCACTGCCTGATCTTGGAACAGCCAGTGCTTTTCTGACTCCCACCTGCTCCATTCCACCAATAGGCGGAGCTTAGCCGCCTGAATTAAAGCGTCAGATCCGGAAGACCAATCCCTCCGCTCTCTGGGAGAAGCATCACCACCTTTAGTTTGCGGCGCGGCTTCCTCCCATTCCAAATTAATTGGGCCAATTCCGACTGGGTCTGCTTTATCCAAGCCACCGGGGGTCGTAGTGGAATGGTGCGGAATAAATATAAGATCTAGGGGACGAGAATCATCTTTATCGCTGCAACCCTGCCTAACCAGGACAGAGGGTAGTGCTTCCACCGCCCCTGTTCCCTTCGGATATTAGACCGCAATTGAGCATAATTGATGTCCACCGTGTCACCCAAAGATGGGGCCAACTTAATTCCCAGATAGGGAACTGCCCCGTCGCCCAGTGAATAGGAAACGCACTCTGCAGTACCTCCCGGGTATGTTTCTCTAAAGACAAGTCAAGGACCACCGACTTGCTCATGTTGACCTTAAACCCGGAGACCCTCCCAAATGAATCTAGCTCTGCAATACAGGCAGGCAACGTGAACTGAGGTTGAGACATTGATGTCAAGACATCATCAGCTGATCTTATGCACATAGCCCTCAAATTTGATCCCTGCTATTTCCAGATTAAGCCTCATTTTCAGCGCCAACGGCTCCATATAAAGAGCGAAAAGAAGGGGTGACAATGGGCATCCCTGCTTCGTTCCCCTCTCGATGGCAAACCGATGGGAAGTGTAACCATTGACGCGGACCGTGGCCGCCGGGAATTTATAACAATTCAGGACATAGGTACGGAACTTCGGTCCCATTCCCACCGTCTCAAGAACTCTCGCTAAGTAAGGCCAGTGGGCTCTATCAAACGCCTTCTCGGCATCGATGGCTAGCAACATATACTCTCCAGCCGTGCGTGAGGCCTTCTCTATAAGATGTAAGGCCCTTTTAGTATTGTCCGAGGTCTGGCGTTCCGGGATAAAACCCACCTGATCCGGGTCAAATAAACCCTCCATGTGTGGTCCAAGCCGGGCGGCCAAGATCCCTGTATATAATTTGAGGTCAACATTAAGAAGTGAGATAGGGCAATATGCCCCACACCGTGACTGTCCTTTCCCGGCCTGGGTATAACCGTGATAGAGGCCTACAAGAGGACGCTCAGGATCGCTCCTGGCTTTGAAAAGGAGTTAAAGAGGGGCACCAGTAGCGGGGCAATTTGCGCACAGATTGTTTTATAAAAACTCGCCGGGAACCCATCAGGTCCCGGTGTCTTTGCCACTTTAAGGCGGGAGACGGCAGCAATGACCTCCTCCGGTCGAATGTCACACTCTAACAGTGATCCTTCAAAAGTGTGAGAAGGGGAATGGAGTCTAAAAAGGCATCCTCCTCCCGGTCCCAAATAGTCTTGCCGGAGTAAAGGTCAGCGTAAAAATCTCTAAATGCCTCAGCTATATCATGATCTTCCGTGGCGCGACTACCATCCATTTTTCTGTCTCCCTTTCTCGCCCTCTCCCTCTGTCACCCTCCCTTTCCCTCCCTCTGTCTCCTTCCCTTTCCCTCCCTCCTTCTCCCTCTGTCTCCCTCCCGTTCCCTCCCTCTTTCTCCCTCCATTTCCCTCCCTCCCTCTGTCTCCTTCTCTTTCCCTCCCTCCACCTCCCTCTGTCATCTCACCCTGACTATGTGTGCCCGGGCTGAGACAGTTTCCCGGGCACATACACAGCCGCACCTGAGCACTTCACAGGTATTTAAAGGACCATTTGCATGTTAATGGGGCTTTGTTTAGCTCGCCACCTCTTAGCGCCCCTGCAGCTCCACTCTGACTATCTGATGGAATGAATTGCCCGGCCCTCACAGAGCGGCAGAGTCTCTCAGAGTGTCTCTGCTGCAACCGGCAGTGTTTGCAGACACTCTTTAAAAAAAATCTCTTTTTAAAACACGGGTACGATGCCTCAAGGTCCTTAGGCCACCACAGAAGAGTTGCCGGGCCGCTGGCGGCCCGCGGGCCGTACTATGAGTACCCGTGTCTTAACCTGTTGGCTGCTTCGAACCTTCTGCGCCAGTGCTGAACGTTCGAAGAAACGGGTGGGGCCGCGTCGGCCAACGACTTGCGCAGCACTACTGAGGTAGTGCTTGCGACGACCGTTGGCCGACGGCAGCAGCCACCGGGTTAACACCAACACTTTTAATCGGAGCATCCTTGAGCATCTTTTCGCCTGTATCCTCAGCATCAGGACCACTCTATTTCTGTCTATGGTGATCGCGGTTGTTCTGTAAAGTTTGTAACTTACCTTAAAAATGCTCTAGTGGCCAGGTACCTGCCCAAATCCGTTCTAGCCCCTCAGACCTCCATCCTGTTTGATTTGGTCACCCAAGCTGAACCGGAGTTGTCAAACTAACTCTTTCAAACTTTTCTAAAGTTTGCAACTTTTTGTTGTTGACCAATGGTTGTTTTCAGTTGCATTTAAAAGTATTTATATCTTCAAAAATCTGTATCTGTGGAACCCTATGGTGGATTTCGATGGTCAAGGTCTCTAAAATTTAATACAAATACATATTATTTTTTATTATAAGTTGTTGTTCTCTTTCTGGTTTGACTTTCTTGTTTCGTTGTTTGGTGCTTTTTAATGCTTTACACTAAGTTCCTTTGTAAAACCTTGCTGTATGAAGCCACAGCTACCTAGTGTTGAGCCAAGGTGATACACATGAGCCTGACTGGACCCAAGACTGTTTTGGCTAGTGTATTTCCCGATAAGGCCCCACAGCCATATCATATAATACACACACATTCTCACAGTTACCATTCACTAACATAGGTTATTTTTCTTAGAATACAGACAGCTTTGAGGCTTCCACCATGACACATCACCAGCAGGATTGGCTAAAGAACCACTTCTGGTCCTTGTTGGACAGGTGATCTGCCTTAATTTTCATATTAGCCTTCTCCTGCTCAGTCTATAATGCTGTTTTCCCCATGGGCATCTAGCAGAACCAAATTTGGATATCCACATGAAGCTTACCTTGCAGCAATAAGCACCCCTAGAAACAGAAGAGGAACATATTTTTCTGTATTCAAGTAGGTGATCAAATTGTAGCTGACTAGCTGCTGCATCTTGCCACCCCCAATCAGGAAACCTACCTTTAGGTGGGTCTTGAATTCTGTTTTGTCTAAATGAAACCACAAGCTCTTCGAGTTTGTGGTCTCAAAATGCACGTGCCGTTCTCCTATCAGTCTTTTTTTTCTTATTGCCATTACATGGGTCAGGTGATCATTGAGCTACAGTTCATAACAAATTTCCAAACCATTGATTGTGTTACATCGGGACAAAGTGGTTTTGTGTAATTATTCCACTTTTGGCCTCAAGGCATTGGTAGAGTTCACTTAAGCAGCGACATTTTCCTCCCCACTTCTTATTGTGGCTGCATACTTTCTAGTCTGTGATGCTGTTGCCCAATCTTTATAATGTTTCTTTCTTGATATAACCAGGGTTCAATGTTCCACTGATCAATTGTTGTACGCTACAAGGGATAATACTATCAGCCATGCTAAATGTTGATGGTCAGAGTCATTCTTTCTAGTATCCACGCACAGTCTACCAGACCTAATTCGCCTTTATCGTTTTCGCCAGGCATGTTCCTTTGTGAGAGATATGTAAGGCAGCTTACATGGGCGGCTTAAATCTCATTCAGTAGGTTTTCTGCTGTTAACGCTTCTTCCCACAGACATCGATTGAGCCCGACAAACATAATGGGACAAGCCCACAGTGTAAGAGTTGAATAAAGTTACCTTTGTGGTGACTGTTATTCCTACGCCATAAGGTCTCTCCCATTAGCAACTTCCTGTGTAAGGGTGAGTACCTGTGCAGGGATATAGCACGTGTCTGTGTATGATAAATGAACCGGGCACAAAGTGGTCTAATTTAACAGCCATTGAACAGCATCCAGTCCTGCGACATAGAGATCTGGAGATAAGACTAATAGAACGGAGACACTGTTTAGGTAACTTGATCCTTTTTAGAGAGGATGACATTTATCCTGCTGTTGAGATAAAACAGCATGAGTCAGGCACCCTTTTACACAGATGTGCTAATGTGAAAACGGGTTGCTTGTGTTTTCTTATATCGCCGGCATGAATTGGCATGTATGGTGAGCATTAGTTACTTAAACCGAAAGACTATTACTCTGCCAACCAACCCTCTTAAATAAACGGTAGAATTTGTATTAGTTTGTTATTATTTAATTGGTCATAATGTTAAACTTCAATTGTTTTTGATATCTTATCCTTTTGGCTCTTTCACAAGAAGGAAGCACAGCTGTCTTGGATATGTTTGTGTGGTAAATATCCAGTAATGTGGTTTCCTACAGTGCTACATGTGTGGTCAAGTGGCTGTGTAAACCTTTCCAAGTTGTGTTTTCGATGTTTTACTAAAGGACTTGGAACATGTTACCGTAACTTTTAAAATTGAACGGTACCTCTAAATTTATGAAAAAAATAATTTGGAAAACGTGAAGGTGTTTTTTAAACAGCACTTATGAGAATATTCGGAAAAACTCTTATAAAAAGTAGTTGCTTAAAAGGTTATTAATTGTGTAGCTGATTGCCTTATCGAGTGGTTTGACGCACTATTGTGTTTATAATGCATAAAAGAGGGAATTCGCAAGCTCTTACTATAGGAAACATCTGGTAATTTATTCAAGCCCTCACTTGTCTGCTGCTTCATATAAAGTCCAGTTGATCGATTGTTGAATCGCCTTCACTGTGTGACATTGCTTTCCCTAAGCACCTGATAATCGAATGGTGAGAAAACTCAGTTAAAATCATTATAATAGCATAGGCAGTGTTATTTCGGTTCAAGCAAAGAGTTCGCAAAGTAGGCTAAGGCACAGGCTTGCAGAAACGCTCTATAATTTACATGAAAGTAAAAGGCTAGTGAAAGATTAGTGGCGATAAAAAATAACAGTGTTGTTGTGAAGGTAAAGACAGTACTACATGAGAAAGAATGTCAGTTTGATGAGAGCGCTTGGAGCATAGCACATGTGAAGAAGGCTTGCAGCCGAAGAATATGGCCGCAGCCTAGAGAGGCTCTGAGCTTCTAAAACGGGCCCAGTCTATCCGAGCTGTTATCCGATATCCAATCTGCCCAGAAACGTGAGGAGTGAAGACGGAGGGTGTCTGGCATCATCCAGGATTATCTTCGGGAGAAAACGAGAACCCCTGTAGCTGCGGCGCCGAGAAGCGTCCAACGGCCTACTGAGACGCGGCATCCGGGACTCCCAGTCGAGGAGGTATCCGGGATAAGAGGTCAGGAGGTCGGCTCGAAGAGGAGCGGTGGTGGTGGTGGACGAAGCGCGCTCCCCCTCCCATCTCTGTCGCCTAGATAGTATGGAGCAGCGGAGTCAGTGGAAATAAAGACTGGTGGCGTCCCCGCAACGCAACGCTACCTACGAGTGTATGCCTGGAGGTCGGGGCGGAGGCTGTGGAGTTGCCCCTGCCGCCATCTTAAGCCCTCGAGGTGCGGGCCGCTGAAGTAAAAGCTGCATAACATAGCGGGCGGAGGCATCCCCCAGGCACGATAAGGACTGGTGTATCCCTGCACTATAACACACTGTAACGCTGCCCACGAGTGAGTACCGGTCGGCCGGGGCGGGGGCTGAAGAGCTACCCCTGCCGCCATCCTGAGCCCCCACGTTGTGGGCGGTTACTGAAGATACTGCGAAGTATAGCCGGCTGAAAGACCCCCCGGGCTCGGAGGGGACTGGTGGCGCTTTCGCAACACTGTGCTGCCCATGAGTGATTGCCTGGAAGTAGGGGCGGAGACTGTGAAATTAACCTTGCTGCCATAGTGAGTCCCCGCGTTCCGGGCAGCTGGTGCTTGATCCAAGCTGATTTTAATAAAATGTCCACCAAAGTGTCTGAAGTTGAAACAACGACAGCAGCCCTATCATCAAAGAGCAGGTACGACAGCTGGAGGAGGACAATAAGCTCATGATGGCCCACCTCGAGGATCAGGAGGGACGCTCGAGACGGAATAACATCCACCTTATTGGCGTTCCAGAAACGGCAGGAGTTCAGGCCCTTGATCTTTTTGTGGAGGACCTAGTAACAACTCATCTCCAGCCTAAAGGATTGCTGAATTTCTTCTCGGTTGAGCGCACGTACCGGGTCCCGGGTGGTAGGCCAAAACCAGGGCCCCCCCCATGACCGACCCTGGCGCGTATATTCAATTTTAGGGACCTTGATGCTGTCTACAAGCTGCTCGACAGGCCCCTCCGATCCGTATTGATAACACTGCAATCACGATCTTCCCTGACTACACTGCGGCGGTTACGAAACAGCGCAGAGGATTCCTCGAAGCGAAGAAGGCTCTCCGGGAACGTGAACTGAAATATTCCATGCTATTTCCAGCCAAATTGAGAGTGGAAGCAGAGGGTAAAACATGGTTCTTCTCCACACCTGAGCAGGCACAGGAATGGCTGGACGGGTGGCGCAAGGCAGCGAGGTCAGGCCGCAATGGCCGTCGGGACACAAGGCGCAACGAACAGCAGGAAGAAATGGAGCAAGAATGAATATTCTTCATTTGAAGCAGACGAAATCTCCGTCCCTGACTGTATCGGTGGCCATGGCGGGCAACCTGGCCCTAACTTCCTTAGGACTGTGTCCTCTTTGGTATGTTGTTCTGGGTAATAGAGGAATATGGGGATGTTGTATGAGTTCATTTCTGCTGCTCACAGGTACTTTATGCTCTATACAGGGAGGTTGACCTGCAGCAATGTTAGTTGGACACTTATTAACACCTTGGCTGCTAGGGGTTTTCCCCTCCTGTGCTGAAAATGCTTGAATACTATAGTTTCATGACAAGGTCAGCTCGTCATAAGCACAGCTCAACCGTGCCTCATGACGAGCTGACCTTGTCATGAGCATAGAAGGGGTTAAGTGACTTCTCTCCATTAATCCTAGTTGCGGACTCTATTGAAGGGCTTTGGGTTACTGAAGTTCTTGGTGTATTGGCCCGAAGAGGGGCAGGGGCTGTTGTTTCTTACCCCCTCCGTTGAAGAACTGGGAATGGGTATTAAGCACTCTGCTTTGTTGGGGTAGTTTTGATTCCATCGAGCAGGGAGGCAGGGTGGTGGGTGGGTAGGGCAAGGTGGGTTTTTCGAATTGTTTTTTGTTCTGTTGTTTTTATGTTCAGGGCAATGTTCAATGTGGATTATGCGGATCATCATTTTAAGGGCACACATCATAAGGGTCGCTTGGTACTACTATACTGTTCATGGTGGTAGAAACAGGGTTGCCATGCTCTGGGGAAGGTACTGTTAACCCTCCGAAGTCTCCGGTGTCGCCCCTGACGTTGCTTACTTGGAATGTGCATGGACTGGGGGATAAAATTAAAAGGGGATTGGTGCTACAGTATTTACGGCGCAAGGCACCAGCGGTGGCATTATTACAGGCAACGCACCTGATGGGTTCAGCGTGTAGAGCTATGGATCGCAGGGGATACAAACTGGAGGTACACTAAGAGTTTTCTTCGGGCTCACAGGGGGTGGGCATACTGATACATAAGCAGTTCCCAATGATAGTATACCAGACTTGGACATATGATCAGGGACGATTTGCAGCTATAGCATGTCAGTAGGAGAGGAAGCGTTTTAATGTAGTGTTGGTGTACATTCCCCCGGCCCTCCAGACTCTGGCCTTTCTGGTTCTTTGTAAATTTCTTTTGAAACTACCCAAGGGGGAACTGATTTTGGGATGCGATTTTTACTTGGTCATTGATGGCATTAGGGACCGCTACCCAAGCAGGACAAATGGAGCGGGTGGTTCCCGTATGAAGGGGATCCTAGATGCTTTAGGTCTCTCGGATGCTTGGAGGTATAGAAACCCCAATGTACGGAGCTACACTTTTCAATCAGGGGTGCATAATAGCCTCTCTCGTATAGACTATTTTTTTCCTTACAGCTGATAGCCTGGCCCATTTAACAGATGTTGAGATTCATCCACGTGGGATTTCAGACCACTCCCCAGTTTCCCTGGCCTACACAACGCACACTAAGGTGAGGAAGCGTATTTTCCCTATCTTTCCAGGTTATTTCCAGGTTCCCGCGATCCGCATAGATATAGTCAAAGTCACAAAACAGTATTTTCTAGAAAATGTGTCCTCAGTGCGATCCCCTTGTATATTACGGGAAGCGTTTAAAACAGTGGTGAGAGGGCAGGCAATCACCTCCATAACAGGCTATAAACATCAGACGAAAGGTGAATTAGAAGCCCTGGAGGTGGATCTGGCTGAGTCGCAGGCCCGACATGAGAAGGATCCCATCCTAAACACAGCACAAAATCTTCGCCTTACACGGGGTACACTCAACGAGTATCAGCGTAACTAGGTTAAAATGCGGTTACAAACTACACAGCATACAACATACGAAGTAGGGGACAAAGCGGGCAAGCTTCTGGTGTGGTTAGATAAGAAAGACAGAGCACAGAACACGATAGCACAGCTCCGTACTCAAACAGGGGAAGTGGTGAAGAACCGGGTTTTAGAACCCAGCGGTGCCAGGGGCACGCCCAAAGTCTTCGGGTTCACCTGTCTTAGAAAATAGAGACACGGGATCCTTTGTGGTGGCGTCAAAAATCGAATTTATTGACTGCAGCCAGTAACAGAGGTCCTAGAAATCATCACGGTATGAGTTCTCAAGAGACTGCTCAATTTTACAAAGCGAGTCGTCCCTTTGTATGCACAAAATCACATTCCAAACAAGACATCCAATATTTATGAATTATCCAATCACATGTATCCACACCAAAAGGTATCGCATGACGGTAAAGCCCACTTTTTCAGTTGCCCGGCCCTTGCTCAATCATCGGACAAACCCAACATTCTTCTTTAGACAGGCTGAACAAACCCAAAATAAAGAGGCCACGACCCATACCATAAATAGACCATAAAGCTTGAAACAGAAACAGGTAGAAGTAAGATAAGGCATATTTGTGTGCAGTAAAACTTTATGATGCCCTGCGCTCTGATCCTTAGTCTTGATCAGCTAGCGGGCAAGAACTGGCTTAGCAGGGTCGGCTTCAGGCAATGAGGTCAGTTCACTTCGGGTCATGTAAAAGTCAGCGGTGACTCATGCTAAGGTGGCATAGATCCTAAAGGCTCGTTCGGCCGCAGTCATCGGCCTATGTGAGGGCAACCACAGAATGGCTGCCTTACACAAAATGGAGGCTACGGGTTTGAAACGAATTCTTCAAATACACAGTGAATCCATGAGTGTAAGATGACGAAAACACTCGTACCTGCCAAACTCTTAGCTGCGGTTCGCTGTTACCAAAATCGTAACAGAACCATGACATTTCGAACATGGGTTCAGAATTCACGGAACCTCAGACCCTCCTTTTGCCCTTACATAGGCAATCACTCAGTCTATATCGGAGTCAATGTCAATTTTCATCAAATCATCAAGGTGCTGTTGGAGCATCATCTTATTTCTCTGTGCTTTTCTCGAGACAGGCGGTCTCCTGACACACGTAGTATCACAAAGGCCACATATGGCAAGGCCACACTGTACACAAAGGCAACATGAGAAAAGAATCGCTAAAGCCACACCAACGATCATTAGAATCTTCCATCCCCAAGCGGACAATAATCCCCAAAACCATCCGGCTAACGACCAATCTCCTTCGTCCACATGTATAGACTCGGAGATCTTATGTAATCTGGAAATGGCCTCGTAGACCGTTGGAGCATTGTCTGGGATGAAAACGCAGCAACTCAATTGGATCACTTTACATACTCCACCTCGATCTGCGAGTATACCGTCTAAAACCATATGATTCTGTAACGTCATAAGGCGATCCGCTTGAAGCTCAGCTGTCAAATTACTAAGGGCACTGACGGTTTTGTTTATGGTGGATTCAACCACTCTCGTCAATTGCTGCAAGCCTCTACTGTTAGCCATAGGTCCCCAAAATGGTAAGAAACCCTTAAAGAAGTCTCCTACTTCCTGCCCAGCGGTATCTTCCTGATCGAAGACACCTCTAGCAACTCTTGTCTTGTGATAATATGCGGCAGCAGTATATGTAGGAGGCAACAAATATCCAACATAACACGTTCCCGAAAAATAAGGGGGCAACCATGTATATGCTATGTTGTAACAAACAAAATACGTACCCTTAGCTACCAAAAACGGTGGGGAAGATTGAGACGTAAAAACATACGTCTGAGTACAAACACTCTTCCCCAACTGAGCTTTCGGATTCTTGCCATTACCTTGCAGACAAAAATGACCTCGGTGGGGTACGATCCAAATCGGAGGTGACCTCTTTCGCCTCTGCTTTTCACTCAGACTGACACTGTATCTGGTCATGTTTCAGCCAATATAGGCCAATAACTCATCCTTGGGAATAGTCCTATTTGTATCGATATCTCTGCCCATATTCGTGATTCCCTTCACCAAGGCTTGATTACTCGAGTTATCCCTCATGGATTGCAGGGGATAGATTTCGAGGGCATAAATGAACATCATCTGGAAAGCCCATAGGGACCCATTCTGACTAAACTGTAAGATCAGATATCTATCTGTAGTATGTGGCATAAGACCACACACCCAACAATTAGTTATGTTCACTACCAACTGATGTTGATGCAGAATCTGTATGAATGAGTTATTTACAAATTCTGACCTTCTAATGTGCTCGTGTTCGGGTAAGATATGAAAAGAATGCAAAGAAACAGTAGTAGGAAAAGTCGTAGGTTGGGAAGTGAGTGCAGAAGTCAATTGGTTAGTAAAAACAATCTAACCCACCAAAGTTAACGTCATGCTAGAAAACATCAGAATACATGTAATCAGAAAATATTTGCTATGCATCATTCTACAAAGTTTCATCTTAAAATTCATTTTCTCAGCAGCTCTCTCGACCTCGAAAAACTCCATCCTCTAACCGTGCTGTTCACGGCGGTTGGTTCTCTTCTGCTAGGGAGTGTGTCTGTCAGTCCAGGGAACGTCCTGAGACCAACCAGAACCGTCGACCTTATGTCTACACGGCTGCAATCCCAAGTCTTTACACCCCGACCCTACAGCTGACCCCGGATGGTGGGTTGAAAAAGGAAAAAAAAATAAAACAGTTTCTTGGCAGAGAGAGTGTGCAGTTCTCTGAAACAAAAAAGAATTATTTGTTCTTTATAAGTTCATTGTCTCTAGGTCGTAAGTTATAACGATTTCTACCATGCTCTGTCTGGCTTCGAAACAACAGTTCAGGCACGGTGGTGTCCAATCTCAAAGGTGAGGGCACGGCTGCTTGCAAGACATTGTCCTCTTCTTTCTCAGTCCCTCTCCATACCAACTCAGCGTCGCTAAATGGTGTGAACTTCGGCAACCTTTCAGTGTCAGTGTCTGCAATGCCTTCACTGATCCACTAGTCGTACGTCAGAGGTAAAGGTACCCTCTTACAATGTACGCCGTGGATCCAATTTTTCTTCCCAAAGACTTTCACAGATGTTCTCGTGGACAGTAACACCTGATGAGGGCCTGTCCAGCTGGGCTGATCGTTCTTGGTCCGCTGAAAATTTTTCACGAGGACCCAGTCACCAGGATTAATGGTGTGACCTGGGTCCGCAGAGGCTGGTGGCAGGTTATCGTGAACCTGTTGATGCAAGACACGCAATTTAGCCGTTAGGTCATATAAATAGTCCACCACACAGGATAGTCAATATCACAACATTTTGTTGGTCTCAGCACTCCCCACACATTTGCCAGTCGACCAAAAACAATTTCATACGGACTAAGTCCGATTCGGGAATGCACTGTAGTTCTAGTTGACAAAAGTGCCAACGGCAAAGCATCGGGCCATTGGAGACCAGAACTCGCCTGAATCTTGGCTAACTTCAATTTCAAAGTGCCATTGTAGCATTCCACTAAACCAGCTGATTGGGGATGATTTGCAGCATGGAATTTCTGTTTTATGCCCAAACCCTCACACACTCTCTTCATGATCTTCCCCACAAACTCACTTCCGTTATCACTCCACACCATCCTTGGCAACCCGAACCTTGGGAAATATTCCTTGAGCAGGACTTTAGCTGTGGATGAGGCAGTATTGTCTTTTAGGGGATATGCCTCTACCCATCTAGAAAAGGCACAAACAACTACAAGAACGTACTTCAAATTGTTACATCTTTCCATGTGGATAAAATCCAATTGCAAAACCTCTAACGGATACGTCGGAGGCGCAAAGTGACCAGCTGGAGTTGGGGTTCCCTTACCAGGATTATACATCGGACACACCATACAATTCTTGACCACATTCTCCGCACATTTGGGAATTCCACCATTCTCCCACACTGGAGCCAACAACTTACAAATCCCTTTCGCACTAAGTGAGACATTCCTTGTGCCATCGTAACCACTGCAAGCACATACGCATCAGGCAACATCCATCTTTGGTGTTCCTATAACTCGACCCAACAACCGGTCGAATCCAATCTGCCCGTAGTTTCTTTCCACACACTCTTTTCACTTTCAGTGGCTTCAGCCTGAATCGATTTTACACTTTCAATCGTATCTTCACACATTCCAGCTGCACCAATCCATCTCGCAGGGCCTGCTACATACATTCGACTTTTTTCTCGCTGTTTCTTTCGCAACTTCATCCGCAAACGCATTACCACGACCGACTTTATCCGTGCCCTTCCGGTGAGCACTACACTTCACAATCGCAACTTGCTTCGGTAAAGTAAGCGACTCAAGAAGCTCATTCACCAACTGTCCATGCTGAATCTTCGTATCATGAGACTTAAGGAAACCACGTTCCCTCCACAAACGTCCAAAACTATGGGCAACACCAAACGCATATTGGCTGTCGGTATACACATTCACTCTCTTTCCCTCCGATAAAACACACGCTCTCGTTAATGCAATCAATTCCGCTGCTTGCGCCGAATTATAGCTCACTCGTGCAGTGTCAACAATCGTACATAATGTCATCACGGCATATGCCGCAGTCGTATCACCATTCGGAAGCTTGTAGCATGACCCATCAACACATAGCGTACCATCAGGATTCGAAAGAGGAGTATCCTTCAGGTCAACCCTACCTTTTGTTTCCTCTTCCATCCTAAGGAAGCAATCATGCTGTTCCTGACCATCTGTATCCATAGAAATCGGCAACAATGTTGCTGGATTCAATACATTACACTGCTTGATGTGCACATGACTAGCCAAAAGCGTCAACTCATAACCCGACAACCTTGCACTAGTAAGATGCTGAGTCCTTGTTCTGTTTAATAAGGTATCCACTGCATGTGGAACCATCACAACCAATGTATTATCCATCACTAATCCAGCAGACTGTCGGATAGAAACGGCCGCTGCTGCTGTAGCCCTAAATCAACTTGGCAACGCTCTAGCTACAGGATCTAAAGTCGACGAGAAATATGCACATGGACGCTGCCTATCACCGAATTGTTGCGTCAAAACTGACAATGTGCAACCCTCTCTCTCGTGGACGTAAAGTGTAAAAGGCTTACTGTAGTCGGGAGTACCCAATACTGGAGCAGAACACAACGCATCACGCAATTCAGAGAAACTTTTCGGACAATCGTCCGACCAAGGAAGGGGGTTCGGTGTATTCCTACAAGTCAATGCCAACAGAGGTTTTGCCAACAAAGAAAAGTTCGGAATCCACTGTCTACAATACGACGTGATGCCCAAGAAAGCACGCACCTCTCTCTGTGTACTTGGCACAGTCATTTGAGCAATCACTTCAATTCGTTCTGGGGTCAACCTTCTTCCCTCCTTCGACAAGAGATGACCTAAGTAGGTCACCTCTTGGCGACAATACTGCAACTTTGAAGGTGACACTTTATGATGCAAGTCAGACAAATGTTGCAACAAAGAAAGAGTAGCTTCTTTCCAAGTTTCCTCATCATCAGCAGCCACTAATAAGTCGTCAACATACTGAATAAGAAGCAGCATCAGCAGGCAACACAAGAGTATCAAGCTGAGTTTTCAAAGCCTGACTATAGATGGAGGGACTTTCGCAATAGCCTTGAGGAGCGCGCCTAAACCGGAAGCTTCAGCCTCCTAAAGAGAAGCCAAAAATATCTCTACTTTCTTTGGCAATTGGAATACTAAAGAAAGCGTTCTTTAAGTCTATGACTGAAAACCAAGCAGCTGAAGCAGGAATCAAAGTCAACAAAGCAGTAATGTCCGGGACAACAGGAAACTGTGGCACAACAATCTTATTAACCTCTCGAAGATCGATCACAAACCTATACACAGGCGGCTGAGAAGAATCAGTCCGCTTCAGAACAGGCAGAACAGGACTGTTACACACATTACCTCTCGTTTCTTCAATCACACCTTTCTCAAATAAATCATAAATAATTTACCCAAAGCGCTCGTTCACCATCACTCGAAATCCGATATTGGGGAATACGTGGCAATTTAACATTTGATTTGAGCGTCACAACATATGGTGGAATCTCCAAGAGACCTACGTCATTAGGACCAGTAGCCCACAGTGTATCAGGGAGACAACACAATTCTAGTGGAAGTCGATATTTAGCCAGATACATCGGAGAGATCACTTTCTTACCCAATGTTAGATGTACTCCCGAAGGAGAACAATACAACGTCGCATGCAGTCTTTTTAACAAATCCAGACCCAACAGATTCTCACCACAACCAGTCATTAGAATAAGGGGTGCTTCCAATTCACAATGCCCAATAGACAAAGACAAAGGACTAGAAACTGGATTACGAACTGGGGCGCCAGAAAATCCTACTGAAATATTCGTCAAGCCAGACAAAGGTGCGCCAGGGAGTTTAGAGTGCATGATAGAACTCTTCGCTGCACCAGTATCCAAGAGAAAAGGCTCTACCACACCTGATGTGACTACTGCAACATAAGGTCCATTCTGGTCTACTGGAACTGACACTACTCCCTTCCTTTGTCCTTGGCTGTCCTAGCAATCATTATAGCCAGTACTCTCACTCTCAATATAGTAGTCATCAGCATAATATTGCGGAGATCTGCCAGTCTGTACGTTCTGCTGGTAAAATAGTTCATCGAAGTCTGCGGGGGAAAAGGACGTTTGTTCTGAGGAAACACACTCCGTCCTCTACCCCTAGACACTTGCTGGAAACCACCACAGCCTCTTGGGGCCGGCGTATCACTCGCGCGCTGTCGCAAAACAGGGCACTCATTCTTATAATGACCTTCCTCCCTACAATACGCACACTGGTTCAAACCCAAAGGCGCTCTTGGAGGAAAATACCCAGATTTCTGTGGCTGTCTCTGAAACGATGGAGGTTGCTGAAATTGTGGGCGTTGCTGTGACTCTTGCAGATTCGAGCGAGGCGGATACGCCTGCTGCAGAAGAACCTTTGTCTTTAAGTCTTTTGTCTTTTTCTCTACTCTCTCTTTCTCGTCCTTATCCCTATACTCGTAGTACTGTGCAGTCGCCAATATCTGGGCTGACGAGGAAACAGCCCAAGAACTCTCAGAATCTTTCAACTTATTACACAGTTCAGGGAGAAAGTTAAAGACAAACTTGTCCACGAACAATCTTTGGCCACCTTCCGTACTCCTATCCTGACCACTATGATCTACAAATGTCTCCTCAAATCTAGTGAAGAAATCAGACACACTTTGGTCCTTCTTCTGCTTACATGCTGCCAACTTGTCCCAATTTACTCGTAACGCTGGCATCATCGTTTTCATAAGATCTATAAATCTGCCAGGTAGATTCGCCACTAAAGGCTCAGGTTTGGAACCACCAACTTGTCTAGAATCCACAGCGGAAATATTGGCCCAGGAGTCACCTAATTCTATCGCATGGTCCTCATGACGAATCTTCGCCCATAAAGGTTGAGGAACTACGTTACCCAATAGCATATCTATGTCGGCTAGATTCATGACGCATGCGTCAACTGTCTGGGACAATTCTTTGTAATAGGCAGCGGGATTTTTATGGGGATCAGGTAAAGACTGTTTAAGGGCCAATACCTCTACCCTCTTCCATGGAACGTGTACCCATACTCTTTGAAAGTGAGGCAGAACAGGTGGAACAGCGTTTGCGTCCCCTTCCCTCCAAACTGGGGGAACCTCTCTCATCGGATGTTGTCGTACCTTTCTCCCAACTGCGGAATCAGGCTCAAATAGTCGCTGAGAAAGAAAATCGCTCCTTAGCGCAAGTACCATCGCAACTGCTTTCTCAACTCCGGGACCCACTACCGTCCCTTTCGCAAACTCGGACTGTACATTTAGCAACTCCACTGGGACGGAACCCAAATCATTATCTTCCCATTCCTCACGGAGGAAAGTACACATTACCTCAAACACATATCTTTGCTTGGGTGCTTCCCACTGCAGGAAGACATCCATGACTGACTCTAAATTATACCTCGAAACGTTCGAAATCCATCTGTGAACCAGGAGATCCAACACGGTCCGCTCTTCGCGACCAGGTAACTGACTACGCAGTTGTTTACGTGCAGAAACAGGGGTACCAGACGACCCAAAGAAAGGAGATAAAAGACCAGTAACAGTTTCAGTCATTCGTTGTCGAGCAGAAGGAGAAGCCGTCATAAGGACGGGAGACAAAGTATTTTGAGGCAAAGTAGCAGAAGTCAGAGGTAAAGGGGAGTAAGGCAAAGAAGGCCCAGGCAAAACTGATAGCAAAGTTGACGGCCCCAGAGGAGGCTGGGCTGTAGGAGGAAGGACCAGCTGAAGAGGAGCTGGCGGTTGAGCAGGACCAGGAGGTGGAACAACTGGATGTTGAGGAGGTGCTGTAGCACTTTATGCATAAGGGGGCGGTAATCTCAATAAATGTGTCATTAATGGGTCCTTTTCAGGGTCCTTTGTCGCCTTCTCAAGGAGAGGTGGCAATGCTGGATAACATTTATCGATAGCCATATTATGCTGCCTATCTGACACTTCAATTGCTTTATCTACTTCGTCTTCTTTGAACTGCCTGGCAGCTTGCATTATCGATACACCCTTTTCTCTCTTACCTCTTTTAGTTTGTTTAATCTCTCGTTGTCTGGCTTCTTTACGCCAAAGGCGAAAGGAGTCAAACATTGCCGGCCGGGCTTTCTTCCTAAATATAAATTATCTAAAATCTCTGTATCAAAACTACCATGTTGGGGCCATCGTAAAACACCATCTTTCCTAGTATAGCGAACCCATACTTCGTTAAACATAATGGGGCCCACGCCGTGTTTAGAATAGAGCTCATAAGTCGGGGTTCCAACTGGAGGTATTGGACATGAGTCCTCCAATCGGGAGTCCCTGTTACAACAAAAACAGAATATTCTCCTAATTTTGCTAAGACCAGGCATCTTCGCTCACTAATCTAGCTTCAAACTTCAAGGGATTATCTACAACGATAGTCTTGCAAATATACGAGTCCCTCTGCTTTGGAAATTGCAATATCCAAATCAAAGACCCAAAAACTAAGGATGCAAAAGAACCAAAAACAAAGAACTGGGAGCGACCCACGTATACTTAACTAAGGTATTAGTCACGTCACCAGAAGACCCGTCTATCGTCTCGCCTTACAAAGCTGCACAAAGGGGGTCCAAGACAGGGTGACAGTCAGGGCAGGGGTCCTTCGTAGCCATCTAGAAAGCGGGAAACCTCGCAGCAAAGACCTTCAGTCCACGTTCGACATACCGGGGTCGATGGAGTGGGGGCCCTTCTTCCGGAATTTCCTCACGAAGCTCCTCACAATCTTTAGGCTTGGACCGGTACCGCTTGATGTCGCCCCGCGTTGGGCGCCAACTGAAGAACCGGGTTTTAGAACCCAGCAGCGCCAGGGGCACGCCCAAAGTCTTCGGGTTCACCTGTCTTAGAAAACAGAGACACGGGATCCTTCGTGGTGGTGTCAAAGATCGAATTTATTGACTGCAGCCAGTAACAGAGGTCCTAGAAATCATCACGGTATGAGTTCTCAGGAGACTGCTTAATTTTACAAAGCGAGTCGTCCCTTTTTATGCACAAAATCACATTCCAAACAAGACATCCAATATTTAAGAATTATCCAATCACATGTATCCACACCAAAAGGTATCGCATGACGGTAAAACCCACTTTTTCAGTTGCCCGGCCCATTCTCAATCATCGGACAAACCCAACATTCTTCTTTAGACAGGCTGAACAAACCCAAAATAAAGAGGCCACGACCCATACCATAAATAGACCATGAAGCAAGAAACAGAAACAGGTAGAAGTAGGATAAGGCATATTTGTGTGCAGTAAAACTTTATGATGCCCTGCGCTCTGATCCTTAGTCTTGATCAGCTAGCGGGCAAGAACTGGCTTAGCAGGGTCGGCTTCAGGCAATGAGGTCAGTTCACTTCGGGTCATGTAAAAGTCAGCGCAAACTCAAGCTAAGGGGGCACAGATCCTAAAGGCTTGTTCGGCCGCAGTCATCGGCCTATGTGAGGGCAACCACAGAATGGCTGCCTTACACAAAATGGAGGCTACGGTTTTTAACCCTTTTGATGCTGATGACGAGCTCAGCTCGTCATGATGCACAGTTGAGCTGTGCTGATGACGAGCTGAGCTCGTCATGAAAGCAGCAGAAGTGCAATTTTCAGCACAGGGGGGGAAAACGCCTAGCAGCCAAGGTGTTAAACAAATTCTTCATATACACAGTGAATCCATGAGTGTAACATGACGAAAACACTT
Source organism: Lissotriton vulgaris (assembly GCF_964263255.1). Classification (NCBI taxonomy): domain Eukaryota; kingdom Metazoa; phylum Chordata; class Amphibia; order Caudata; family Salamandridae; genus Lissotriton; species Lissotriton vulgaris. The sequence continues at coordinate 413,384,170 of NC_141689.1, read as the reverse complement.
GTACCTGCCGAACTCGTTAGTTGCAGTTCGCTGTTACCAAAATCGTAACGGAACCATGACATTTCGAACATGGGTTCAGAATTCACGGAACCTCAGTGGTGACCGCCCCCGAACATATAGTAGAGGCCTTGGCAGGTTATTTTGAACAAGTATACACTTCTAACTCTCAAATATCAACAGAGGAGGCACAAGCATATATTAAAGATATTAAAATGCCTGCCCTGTCTGAGGAAGCGGTTCTAACACTCGAGGCCGATATTACGATTGATGAATTGCGAACTGCCATCCATGCCCTACAGCCGGGGAAAGCAGTGGGACCCAATGGAATCCAAATAGAGCTCTATAAACGCACATCTGACCTGACTGCCCCACATCTTTTGCAAATGTACACAAATAGTTTATAGGAGGGGGAGCTGCCCCGAGATCAGCGACTGTCTACCATCATTGCGGTGCCAAAGCCTGGTAAACCCCCGGATGACTGCACCTCCTACCGCCCAATATCTCTACTTAAAGCCGAGGCCAAGATACTAGCGAAATTGCTTGCCACCCGACTAACCCCCCACCTCGAAAACTTGTTTCACCCGGATCAGTCCTGGTTTATACCTAATAGAAATACTGTGCTTAATCTCAGACGGGTGCAGGCAGTAGTGGCGTGTATGCCATGTCTCCAAGAGCCTGCAGTTATCCTCTCGCTCGACACCCGCATGGCCTTCGATATGGTGGAATGGCCTTACCTGTTCTCAGACATCTAGGCTTTGGCCCCAAGTTCAGAGTGTGGGTGAAATTGTTATACCCGCGCCCGCTTGCACATGTAGAGGCGAATGGTCACATCTCTAGAGACTTTCCGTTGGGACGGGGTACAAGCCAGGGCTGCCCCCTTGTCTTCAATGCTGTTTGCGCTAACTCTGGAGCCATTGGCGGCCTGAATCCGATGGGACCCTATGTTTCGGGGCCTTAACTGGACTGCGACTTGGGTGGAACGCATCTCACTCTATGCGGATGACGTGCTGTTATACCTGTCTTCCCCAAAACGCTCAATATTTATTTTTATTTTTTTAATTTTTGAAAACCTTTGTTGTGCATAAATGAAAGAACAAATACGGGCCTACAACCATCAGGCCGGCCACGATACTTAGTCAGCACAGGTGCAAGCAATACGGGTCCCCAGCTACTACAGGCAAAATATCGACAATCAATGAGCGTTACACTGGAAAGAATCCTGTCGCCGGGGAAAAGGAGAATTGAAGGTTAATTTTAACGTTTTTTATGTGTTTTCCATCATAAAAGAAATCAGTGAAGAAGAAAAACTTAGGAGATTAGGGTCCGCACGTTAACTTCACAACATGAGCAAGCGGCATTATGGCTGGAAACATCCACGAAAGTTACCACAGCGAGCAATTTGGTGGTGCAAAATCACAGTAAGATCATCATCCAGCTTTTACGCACCCCAATCGGTGCCACTCCCTCCCTACCCACCCGAACCTTAGACCCAGAGTCGAACCAGATTGAGAAAGCGCAGAAAACAGAAAAAAAAAAATAAGGCCCATAGAACTAATAAAGAAACCTAAAATCTTACCCCCCACCCTACACCAATGCGGAGGCTACGGCCTACCCCCCCCCCCCCCCCCAGCAAAGTGCCTGTCGCCCTTTAAAGTACCCGAAATGTAGACAAGAGAGAAGAAGAAAGAGAAATGAAAAAGAGAAAAAGAAATCTTAACACTTGTATTATAGGGAGAGAGAAAAGAATGAACTAGTCTAATCTCCCAGAAAAGGAAGGTGGGGAGGAGCCCAGTTGATACCAAGTCACCCGGAGTCCCCAGCCCTACACAGCCTCCACACCATGTCCAATAACAAATTCGGGAGACATGGAACCCAGGATAGGAACAAGGTCAGTCACACCTCGGTCTCCGGGTCAGCACCTAACACGTAATCCCATCAGGTCGGCTAAAAACCCCCCCAGAGCGTAGCAAATCTTATCATAAGCGGGGTAAAGCAGCACAGTAAACAATCAGCGTTGCAAAAATATTGGTAAGCACATGTCAGGAAGTCTCTGATGCACAGTGTGGACCCAGTAGCATGTCTCCCGAATTCAATAGCTTTAAAGTACCCCCCATCCCCAACATAACACCTGAATCAGATCTTCATATACAATATAGAGGAGGGAGGGATATCGTAGGACAGTGCAGTACACATTAAAGAAGCGTCTCCCCCCGGGTCCCCGCCCGCCCAGCATTCACGTTGCATAAGAATAAGGACCGTCCTAGCCCTGGCCAGATTTTAAGCGTCCCCCTGAACCCGTCTCCGGAAAGGGACCCGCCCCAGCCAGAACAAAGGAGTAAGATGGCCGCCCTCGGCGAGAAGAAGGTCCCAAAACACAAGATGGATACTTAGGGTCAAACAAAGTGGTAGCGATACAAAGGAGAGTCACTACCAGGTCCGCCTGGTGTTGCATAAGCCCCTGGATGGAAGTCTCCCCGTACACAACGTAGCCAGTAATGGAAAGTAGTGGCATTGTCAGCAGCGCCGTAAACAAGGACAGTGCAACGATGTCTGAAGATGAAGACGTCTTCAGGGTGGGAGACAAAGTATCAGCAGCGCTAGGGGCGAGCAACGAATCCGTAGGATCTCCACTGTGAGAGTGCTGCTTCGATGCACAATCACGGAGCAACAATGTCTCAAGTGTAGTATCAGGGGGAGCCCGGTCGACGCGGCAAAGGGAGCTGGCCGTCGATGCACCCTCCGAGCCGAGAGCGGTTACCTCCAACTTCGCGCCGAGTGCGCTAGAACACTCACGCCATTCCTTCATCAGGTCTGCAAGCGCCTCAACAACGGAGGCAAGGGTGTAAGCAGGCGGGCGGTCCACGATACCCACGGCCCGAGGTCCACCCGGGTATTCCATGCGCCTTCCGGGACAATGCAGGGCGTCCCAGTCAGGGGTCGATGTGGAGCCCACCGATAATGCAGGAGGAATGGCCGCCATGTTACAGTGCGGGGTGCAGCGGCCACCCAAACAAGTTTCGCAGTGGGGAGTGAGGGTATAGCCTCCCAGCAGGATCAGGGCTCTCCAAGTGCGCTTAGTAGGCAACAAAAGTCCCCCTCGTGCAAGCCCAAGCAGGAGAAATCCCAAAGGCGAGCCGCAGCGGCTAAGACCGCACCGACAGGAAAGAAGACAGCGCGGCTCACCTCGGCATCACTCGAAGCAGGATTAGCGGTACGGACCCTCAATCGGTCGTGCCGCAGTTACACAGAGGGAATCCGAGCTGGGGCGTCAGCAAGTTGCAGGCAGGCAGAGGATGGCAGGCACACCGGGCATGGAGCAGGCAACAGGAGCTTCGGCCGGAATCGGCCGTGCGCAGCCAGACGGGGTCCGGGGCTCTGCCAAAAAAACGCTCAATATTAACACTCTTAAATATCTGTGAAATCTTCGATCGGGCGTCGAGTTATACCATCAATTGGTCCATGTCAGAGTTGTTTATCCTTAAGGGTCCCCCCCATTGCTCCCGGCGGATTGTCCACTTACGGCTAAGGAAGACTCTTTCAAGTACCTGGGTATTTGGATAACACCTAGATCGGATGCCTTCTTCCTTAAAAATTTAGACCCCATACTCGAAAGATTTAGGCGTGATGTGCTACACTGGCATAACCTGCCTCTGTCCCTCCTGGGCAAGGCAACCCTTTTTAAAATGATGACGCTTCCCCGATTTCTTTATGTGCTGGAAATTACCCTGTTTCAAGTCCCATTAAAATACTTAAAAAATATAGCAGCGATGGTCTCGGGGCTCCTTTGAGGAAATAAACCTGCGCGTGTTTCTAGGGGTAAACTGGTCGTGGCTGGTATGACGGCGTTATAGCCCTCCCAGATATTCAGTTGTATTACTGGGCAGCCCAACTGAAATTAATTAATCAGTGGCTTCACACACCCCAAACAGAACCAGCGTTCCAGGTAGATAGGTATGAACTGGGTGAGGCGGGAGTTCTTTCCGCATTATATGATGGGAGATGCTCCTCCTCCCTTTTGGGACCGACGGCGCATACAGTCAGTATCTGGTATACGGCACAGACCCATCTGAAATGCAAAGATACTATTACTCAATTGACCCCCCTGTGGTCAGCGCGGCAACTGGGTAAACTTCTCAATAGCAAGGGGTTCGGGGCTTAGGACCTAATAGGCATCTCCACAGTGGGAGATTTATTGAAGAGAGGTGCAGTAGTGACTTTTGAACAGCTACAGGCCCAATACGACTTGGCACCGGCTGAGAAATTCAGATATATACAGATCAAGCATGCCCTGGAATCGGTCCTACCGCCGGGCACAGAGGTGCCTGAGGCCACTCCTCTACAGGACAGATTAGTTACTTAGTATATGCCCAAGAAGGCCACATCATTTATTTATCGTAAATTAGTCAACAACACTCTGGACCCTACACTAAAATTGAAGCTCAAATGGTCCACTGATGTGGGGGACTTCGACATGGCGAACTGGCAGACAGCATTGTCTTCCCCGCTGGAGGTGGCGATACCCTCTAGACCACGACTGGTACAGTTAAAGATATTACACCGCGTATACTACACGAGGGTCACACTTCACAACATAGGGAGGGCAGCACATCTCTTTTCCCTCAGGAGTTGCGGGAAGGTGGGAACATTCTTTCACACTATATGGCAATGCCCCAAGATTGCAGGGTACTGGGCTAAAATCATGAGAACAATATCTCAGGTGGTCGTAGTATCAGTTGTCCCGTAGCCCAAATGCTGCCTTCTGAATCTGTTCGAGCCGAATGATCTAACCCACCCCGCTCAGGACTGGGCGACGCTGAGTGTAATGTATGCCAAACGAAATATAGCTAGATGTTAGGTGGTCTGAGGGGTTACCAACACTTTAAGATTGGTGCATGGACCTGGACGCAGCAATGATCGCAGAGAGGGTGGTTTATCTGCACCGTGGATGCCCCCGGAAATGGGAGAAGGTTTGGGGGCCCTGGAACAAGTACAGAGGTTCCTTTTGTAAACCACCAACACTGGAGTGAGAAAGTGAGTCTGAGAAAGAGATGGGTGGGCGGGACGGACCCTGATGATGCACCAATGGGAATGTGTTTCATACCGCTGATTATACTGATGGATATAGTGTCGTAAAGGTTTAATGCACGCTATCATACCCAATTTCTTTACCATTTGATTGTCATGTGCCCTGCATTGTTTTCAATAAAAACATTATCCCCCCAAAAAAATGTGGGTTTGGATTGTAAAGCAAACACCTCTGTGGTCCGCAATTAGGATTGGCTCATCTTGTTGTTTAAACTATTGATGCAAACAAACGTTGTTCCTAGTAGCAAGGTAATAGTACAATGGGTGATATCCGTTTGGACCTCTAACAAGCCAGTACAATAATTTATTCTTATGTACAGCAGTAACTTTTCTGGATAAATGGGGAGAAATATAAGACTGTAGAGGGTCAGAGTTTAGTCATGGGATACTCTATAACATGTACCGTTTTGATAGCACAGTGATGGAAAAAAAGAGAGGCAGAAATGAGAATGAGAAAATGTGCAAGAAGTGACCTATTTCATGTATTAATGTAGACATTGGTTTGCTTTATGTATTGGAAAGTGGTGAACTACAGCCCGTTGATTCTTCAATATCTCTTCCTTCAGTTAACTCAGTTCCTCGATGTGATGCTGCATTATTCAAGTGTGTAGATAGGACACAAGTCTTATTTACTACTACATTAAAAAATATTTAGAATGCTGAATTATATTGATGAACGTCCATTTCACTTTAAGACCTCAATAATAATTCAGCTCGTGGGGTTGGAACTGAAATTAGTTTTTGGATTAGGGCTGTTTGAAGGGTTAGGGTTATTTTAAAATTTAGATTCGTTGATCAGCTGTTTCCTTCTAGAAAATCCTCAAAAAACTTCCTGTTTTACTCTGGTAGAATGAACTGCCTAGTTCGGCCTATAACTGTTAGGCATATAGCTATATATCAATGCTCTATGACGATGATGAGGGTTAAGATTGAAGACTAAATTATACTTAGGGTGAAGGCTGAGATTTAGTTTAGCATAAAGGTTGGGATTAGGTTATTAGGGGAGAGGATGTGATCTCATGGGTAGACTGCCAACCCTGGAGCTGGGAAACCAAGGTTCGAGTCTCGGGGTCGACTCCACATCCTGTGATTCTAGGCAAATCACTTAATCTCCCCGTGCCTACCAAAAAAATGCATTTGTCCTTGTGTAATGTAACTGGTGCTTATGTAAAGCGCTCCAATATCTTTGGATCGAGTTTGGCTATATAAATCTTCAAAATAAAAATTAAGGATGTTTTTTGTCTTATGTCTATGGTAAGTTTTGTGCTTAGAATTATGTTAAAGGCTGGAGTTATTGCAGTGCCAACGAAGGAGGGTGCTGCGAATCCCTAAATTTTTGATCCACAGATAACGCTTGGGATTAGGGGTTTTCATTCTCCTTTTCCTGTCTTGCTCATCATTCTAAAATCTAGTTCTCATGAGATCTGCATAGGCTAAATAAAGGATTTAGGGCTAGATGTAGGTATTTGAAATTTACCGATTCGAAAATACAGAACTTTACCGATTCGGTATTTTTGAATCGGTAAATGCTATGTAGATAAAAAATCGGTAAAAATTACCGAATCGTTAAGATTTCGTAATTACCGAAACGGTAATTGTCATTCATTCCTATGGGCCTGGAGGCCCATAGAAATGAATGTCAATTACCGAATCGGTAAATACTGATTCTGTAAAATAGGGAAAGCTTCAAGGGTGGCAGGTGTCACATTGACACCCTGTTGCACCCCTGAATAGTGCTTGTGTGCACACGTTGCACACATACATGCCCTAAGGGCATGTATGTCTGCCACATGGCACAGTTGAAATAACAGGTGAAATAACAAATCCTTAAAGCACATGAGCACTGTTTAAAGTGCTTCCTACATGTCATTTACCGATTCGGTAAATACCGAATCGGTAAATACCGATTCGGTATCTGTAAATTGCCCCCTTACATCTCAAAAGCCTATCACCGGTCAGTAACGGCCGATTTCGGCCGTTACCGACCGGAAATACCCTTCCTACATCTGACCCTTAGTGCCTGATACAAAGTTTGATGGGCAGGCACGCCATCAAAAACATGACAGATATCCTGTCAGCTTTATTACAAGTGCATTACAATATAATGCACATTTACTAAGGTGGGCGGGATATCTGTCTCCTTTGTGATGGGGTACCAATCGACCAAACTCTAAATCAGGTTCTTGGTGTCCAAAGAGCAGTTTATTTTGATCTTCACTTTTGTCGATTGAAACTTATCATTTGTTGAATGTTTTTGTCTAGTGTTTATACAATGTGCAGTGTCTTTCTGCTGCTGCCTTTAGTTAGACAAGATGGCACATAACACTTATCTTTGAATCGTTAATTAGAAAAAACAAACTGCTTGGAAATACTTTAAAAAAATATAATTTTTTTAGCTCAATATCCACTTATTGGGAACTGAGGGGCATATTATCAAGGGGGTTTATCTCCGCTTTTTTGGCTTTAAAAGCCAAGAAAGCGGAGATAAAATTATCTCCCTATTACCAAGCTGTCGCTAACACCAGTTAGTGACAGCTAATAGGAGATAGCGACCATCTTGGACCCCGCTTTGCATGTCAGTGATATTTATCACTAATGACATGCAAAGTAGGCGTGCCAAGATGTTAGCGACTGGAAACAGTCCCTAACATCGCTATCTCCTATTACCAACTTTTGGAGATATTCGCGCTAAGCGCGAATATCTCCAAAAGCTAACACCTGCCCTGAGCAGTTCTTAGCCATGTTATCCAATGGGAGGTGGATAACATGGCTAAGAGCATTTGCTCGATAATACATGAATATTGCTGACTTTTCAGCGATATTCATGCATTGCGGCCCTTTTTTATCGCATTTGCGATAAACCTTGCTAATAGCAAGGTTTATCTGCGATAAAAATCGCCGATGTGCGGCGATAATTTTTGTCTGAGTGCCTGAACTACTATAGAAAGAGGGAAATAAATTCCACTATGCTCCCATATTTCACCAATGCATTATATGAAGGAAGTTTTATTATTGTACCAGTTTATACATTAAGCAAATACAACTATTTGAAATAGTTTGTAGAACACTACTGCCCATAAGTCGCTGTTCCTGACCCACTACCAAAAATAATTAAAGGCAGTCACCCTACTACTTCTTAGTTAACAATAGCAATCTGACCGTAAAAAAATTGGTATATTATGGTAATTGACTTGAATTAATTACTTGCGTATGTACGATGCTTCCTACCGTAAATGTGATTACAATTCCTGTATTATTATACTGAAGGAATAACCTAACTTTCTGAACTAATAAACAAAGAAAAGATATTTGTGATTATGAACATATTTGCTGAAGCTTTTTGACAGGAAACCGGATGATGAAACCATACCAGCCAACTGTTGAGATACAGGATGCCTCAAGGTGTCGGGAGTTGTAAAATAAACCCAGCTAGTATCACATTCCTCAAGTAAAACAAAAGACATAGCTAATAGCTGAAATGAAAGATCAAGGCAGACCTTCCAGGGTCTGTAATGTTTATGAAAACAGTTACACCATGGCCATCTGTCTGCAAATAGATGCTGCTATCTTAAAGTAGATATGGAGAGTTCGAATTAAAATGTTCTCACATTCTAAGCAATTCAATGTTTTCTGTGGCAACCTACAAGATTACAAAAGTGTGGTGAGTTAATAGAATGCTGGTATGCCTGGGTGTGGAGTGTCAGTTGAGAGGATTGGCTGAGCAGCAAGGAAGCAGCTTGTATGTAAGTATCAAGTATGCTTGATGCTTACCTACAACTAAGAACTGAATCACTAAAGCAACAATCTTTATATTACACCTAGACTACATTGGACTTATTACATATAGCGACGATCTGGAAAGAATCTATGTGTACCTTATCTTTTATTGTAATTATTGTTTAGCGTCTTGCATTTACTATTACTTTTCTTCAGTTTCCCCGAAAAATGGGGAAGAGGCGTGTTATGTAATTTTTGTTAATTAATGCAATGTCTTTTCTCATATGTATTGTTGTATGTCTTTTCTCTAAATGCTTTGCAGCATTTTTTTACACTTATGTTTATTTATGCATTTACTATGTTTTCTTCTTACATAATTATTTTGTTGCTGATCATGAAAGGGGGAAGGTGTGTAGTATACTGATCTTTAATGTAATGCACCTTTCCTGCTTCTCTGCCTTGCTGCTCAGCCAGTGTGGATGTTCTTGGAATGTTGGTATGTGTGGTGAGGTAATAGAATGCTGGTATGCCTGGGTGTAGAGTGTCAGATGAAAGGATGGGCTGAGCAGCAAGGAAGCGGCTCGTGGTAGGGCTCACCCTGTGATTCTTTATCCTGTACTACCCATGCTTGATAGTTACCTAAAACTAAGAACTATCAATAAAAGCATACATCTTTATATTACACCTTGACTACATTGGACTTATTACACCATCCAACCCCACTTCGGACCATTCCCTCAGGAACCAGGTACCAACTCTATCCACAGCACTAACTGTTAACATTTAGTTTGCAGGTGAATGGGAAAGTAATCTGATTGGATTTCCACTGGCTTCTAAGATGGGGTTAAGATAGTTCATAGGTGGTTTCCACTTGATTGGGGAGTTGATTAATCAATCAATCAAGACACTTGTATAGCACGCTACTCACCCGGAATGGTCTCAAGGCGCTGGGGGGGGGGAGGAGTCCTCTACTGCTCGAACAGCCAGGTCTTCAGTTGTTTCCTGAAGGAGAGGTGGTCCTGGGTTAGCCGAAGGTGGATGGGGAGAGAGTTCCATGTCTTGGCTGCCAGGTAGGAGAAGGATCTTCCACCGGCGGTGGCTCTGCGGATGCGTGGAACGGCGGCGAGGGCGAGGCTGGTCGACCGTAGCTGGCGGGTGGGCGTGTAGAAGGTCAGGCGGTTGTTGAGGTTCTTGGGGCCCAGGTCGTGGAGAGCCTTGTGTGCGTGGGTGAGGAGTCTGAACGTGATCCTCTTGCTGATGGGGAGCCAATGCAGGTCTTTCAGGTGGCTGGAGATGTGGCTGTGGCGAGGGATGTCCAGGACGAGGCGTGCGGAGGCGTTCTGGATGCGTTGGAGTCTCTTCTGAAGTTTGGTTGTGGTTTCGGCGTAGAGGGTGTTTCCGTAGTCCAGTCGGCTGGTGACGAGTGCCTGGGTGACCGTCTTCCTTGTTTCGGTGGGGATCCATCGGAATATCTTGCTGAGCATGCGCAGGGTGTTGAAGCACGATGATGAGACGGCATTGACTTGTCTGGTCATCGAGAGGGAGGAGTCCAGGATGAAGCCCAGGTTATGTGCGTGGTCCGTTGGCTTGGGAGTGGTGCCCAGGGCAGGCGGCCACAAGGAGTCGTCCCAGGCGGAGGGCAATGATCCCAGGATGAGGACTTCCGTCTTGTCTGAGTTCAGTTTCAGCCGGCTGTTCTTCATCCATTCGGCGACGTCTTTCATCCCTTCGTGTAGGCTTGAGATGGCTGTTCTGGTTGTGGGCTCTGTTGTTGTAGCCTACTAAGTTGGAGCTTACCAGAACATGTAGTGCAGTAAAGGTCTTTCCTACAGGCCTTCTGTCAGAGCTGCATAGAATGTTGCCCATGTGCTTCCTCTTAAAAGAGTGCTGTGATGTGTCTGTGGGAATCATTAACACTCTGGATTTTACCTCTCAAAGGTTTTCAATGCAAGAACAATTACCTTCTGCTCAACACTTCTATATGGTAGGAAGAATTTGTTTTGTCGCACAAGGTACTGATGGGCATTTCTCTGCAGTGAGGCTCCCACCATGTACTCTAATGTGTCAGTAGTCACCATGAGCTGTGGACATGGAAACTTACAGGGTCATACCACCTAAATGATGGGAATGTGTATCCACCACCAGAAAGCTGGGACAAGAGATGTATGAAATTCCACAGGCTCAGATTTATTTTCCGGCTGTCGGTTTTACTGCTCTGTGGCATAGAGTTGCTAATAAATACCTTTGAAATTAGGGTGCCAGTCCTGTGCTGGAGGAACTGAAGCTTGTATCTTAGAAACATTCAATCAGTAGCATTGAGAACAGATAGGATTGTCTTACACTGGTTGTCTTGGTTCCACCAGAAAACAGAGATAATTATTGTGTACTTTCAGCATGGGTACATAAAAGTTGGAGTATTGCACAGCCAACGAACTCAGCAAGTAATTATTTTGGAAAGCTGCCAAGACCTGAGCATCTGAACGTCTCCAGGCCAAAGAAGCTGATTCACATTGCAGGGATCTCAAATGGGGATAAGTTGATCACCTGATTTTATTATGCGGAATGAATTGGATTAGTGCCTTTGTCCCGTTTGTAGGAGCATGACTAATATTGTAGGCTGTACAAGATATCGGGCTACTTACAGAAGTTTTTGGCATGGGAATTATGGCAGATGTGATATGATTTGGCAAGCTGGGTGAAAAGTAGAGTATTAAGAGGATCCAGGAATTTGTAGTTATCTTAGCCCAGTGATGGCAGAGAAAATAAAACATCAAGTTATTCCCGTCCCTGGCGTGCGCCAAAAGATTTTTAAAATAGCGACTGGCAATGCTGTTCTTCAGAATACAGTGAAGGAGAAAATGCTTTCATTTTACAGTGTCTTTGGTTTTTAGCAACGCTGTCTGCGTTATAACAGTAGAGAATTAATTTCAGTATCCCTGTGACACCACTATGCCCAAAGAGGAGAGGAGTTGGCCTAAAGGCTAGGGCGGTCAACCTCAAATCTGCGGCCCGCGTTCGAGTCTCCGCGCTGAACCTGTGATTCTGAGCAAATCACTTTATCTCCCCGTGCCTAACAAATAAATTAATATGTCCACATGTAACGCAACTGGTGCTAAGTACAGCGCTCTGATACCCGATACCGTGTCAAGTCGCGCTATATAAAACTCCGTAAAAAAATGTATGTGAACTTTGCAGTGGTACTGTGATGCATGTACTATTTGCCTAAATAGACAGAACTGGACTATTAGCACATTGTAACCGTATACAAAATGTTAACTCTGATTTTCCTTTTCAGTAGCTCCTAAATGAAACGAAATCGCGTGTTTATGAAAAGAAGACCGCCCATGGTGCAGACTGGTCTTCGCCTTTCTTTTGATGGATATTATCTTTAGTGGTCTTTGTGGGATTAGTCAGCTGCACTCACGGCTTAAATCTAAGTGTACTTCCCCTGCTATACTTATCTTATTCCAGTAACAAGCTAGAGAAATCGGCTAAAATCATCTAGACGATGCCTAGCCCCTGCCTCTCCCAGCCTATCGAGCTCCTTCTCCGAGCAGCTTCTGACCTCATAAAGTGTGATACCTGCAGCCTATTGAGAGGCCAAGCTCTGGTCTAATTTCAACTTTTCCCAAGTTTTATGACTATTGCTTTAGAGGAATCAATTTCATGGTAAGTGCGTCTCATCTGTAAACAGGCCATTTAAACAATATCTTACTCGTGTGTAGCAGACCATTTTACTAGTAACTGATACTTTTACAAGCCAGTACTTCAGACAGGATAATTGGTTGTCGGTTGAGATGCGAGTCTGGGGCCTGTTCTTATTAACTTCTCTCCAATGTTTGCTGAAGGTTTTGGCTCAGTTGTTTACCGCGTCATGCTCTTATTTTAAATGTGAAACTTTTCTGTTTTTTCTTTAGTTATAAATAATGATTTGCTTTTTAGGTAATTGCTTTTGAATCATAGTGGCTGTATTCAGAATCTAGTGTAACGCTCGAAAAGTAGAAGCAGCATATTATTTACATCTGCTGTAAAATGGGTCCATATTTAAAGCAGCATAGATTCATTAACATAAAAGCAAAAATCATAATAACAATTTGAACAAAAAGCAGTGTTGCCGATGAGCTCGTTGAATGTGGAACAAAACGACTGGGAACAGTGGAAAATGATTGAAAATGACTATTTGTACACACTTGGCGTAAATGATATCATAGGTAATCTGATTGCCAGTGAAAGAGAAAATGGATGAGGAACTGGACGACAACGAATGCGTAGTTGCGCATATTGACGCAACGGTAATGTGTGAAGGATCCATAAGTGATGAGGAATGGGAAGAGAGTACGAAGAAAGATACTGTATTGGCCAAGGTGTAGGAGTATGTACAAACCAAATGGCCACATGTGAGGAATATACCAAAGGAGCTAAAGAATTATCAACAAGTGAGCGAAGAATTAACTCTAGAAAATGGATTCTTAAAAAGAGGTGAGGTCTTTGTGCCGCCATTGGGACTCAGACAGAAGATAATTCAGATGGCTCACAGAGGGCATCCAGGCACCACGGCCACAAGGAACGTTCTAAGAATGCACTATTGGTGGCCGGGTGTGGACAGCGAAGTAAGGAATCTTGTTGACAAATGTGAGCAATGTTTAAGATCTGACAAACATTGGAGAATAGAGAAAAATGAGTTGCAGATGGTGCAAATCCCTGATGGACCCTGGGCTAAAGTAGCAATAGACTTTGCTGGACCCTTCAATATCTTGCCAGATGAATGCAAACATTTGATAGTTTTGACGGACTACTACACTAAATGGGTGTGTTACAAATTCGTAAAAATGGTTACAACGGAAGTGGTAATAAAGTTTCTAGAAAAAACCTTTGAAAGAGAAGGACAACCAAAGGTTATGGTGTCTGATAATGGATCACAACTGGTATCACGAGAGATGGTTGAATTCTTAGGAAAACGTGGAATAAAACAGGAGAAAACTCCTCTTTACAGTCCCAAGAGCAATGGTCAAGTAGAGAGGATAAACAGATTCTTTAAAGAAGGAATCCAAATGGCTATTGCAAATGATATGGATGTTAAAGAGTTTATTAAGACAAAGATCTGTGCGTACAACAATACGCCTAAAGAAGCCACAGGGTTTACTCCGTTTTTCTTGATGAGAGGAAGAGTATGCAACAATATCATAACACCGAAAATAGGTGAATGGGAAAAAACAGCTGTTGAAGCGAGACAAGTGTGTGAAAAGGAACTCAATGTGAGGGAGAACATAATGTGTAAACAAATGCAGAATAAGACATATTCTGACAAGGTGAACAGAGCTAAGGATAAAATCATTGCACCTGGTGATTGGGTGCTAGTGAAAAAACCTGGTCTGGTGAGCAAGGGAGAGTCTAAGCTCAGCAAACCAATGAGAGTTGGCAGAGCGTCAGGTGGAGCTGTGTTTGTCGAAGGTGAAGGATGGCGTAATAAAGATGATATAGTAAAACTGAAACCTGGTCAAGAACAAATCACAATGAGAAAAGCAGAAAAGGGAGAAGGAAGTCTGGATAATAGTGTCCTAGAATGGGATGATGTGTCTAGTAGCCCAGATATGTTACATTCCAATGCCGGTCGAAGACCGTCTTTGGTTTCAGGTGAAAACTCTACCAGACATTCTTCTAGTTTCGAGGACACTGCTTTAGTTCAGGAAGATTCAATGATAGACAATGAAGCAGAGGGAAATGAAAATACTGTAACTGGCATGAGTAATGTTGATACTAATCTTACTGGGGGGCAGCCTTCAAGAACGGGCAGAGTTATCAAATTGCCTACAAGATTTAAGGACTATGTTATGGAATGAAATTCAGGTTAAGTTTTCGTGGAGGAAGGGAGATGTTGTACTGTTATGCTGGTTATGAGACAATGTCATAGGCAGTATGTTTTCTGTTTCTGTTATGCAGCGTCACACCGCATCACCATAGAATGTTCGCAATGTATTTAGGTGACGTCACCGGCAATTGGGTGACAGATGACAGCTGACTCCTTTCATGCTAGTTGTTCATCCCGCTACTGCGGGCCCTTGTTGTTCTAATAAATCATATACAAACAACACCATCTATTTTCCGTGTGTTGTATGCTACACAGACACACAGGTATGAAGTAAGATTTATTCAACTGTCAACCGCACACCACATTCCAGAATCACCCCAGAATCCACTTCCCTTCCACGTTCTAAGCATTCTTTTAGTGCGTGGGCACCCGTACAAAGTAGTGCGATCCAAAAGTACACAACAACACTGGAAAGTGTTGGCAGGAGATGTGGTGTAAGGCGCCAGGAACTGCCATGCTGTGGGACTACAATTTAATTTTTTCAGGGAAGCGGTTGAATTTTGCACTTTAAACAAGTTTTTGTATGAGGTTGGTTGACGAATCCCTAACATCAGGGACACTGTTCCAGTTCTTGGATTCCGCTTTACAAATCATTGCTTCAAATATGTCTCAGGAAGTCACACCTCAGTACAAATGTCCGCAGTAATTTCTCCCAATAAGAACGGCCGCTGAGTAATGGTACCCAGATGTTGATATAACCATGGCTGTTACAAGTTATTCTGGAAATTAATAAGAGGAGTAGAAACCACTTCCGGGGAACACAGCCTACAAACCAAAATATAAATCAAGCCCTATATGTCCGAACGTAATACGATTTAGGATATTTGACCCATGCATATGACACGAGGAACAAACTTGAAACTATATCACCGAGATGGACGCAGGAACAGAGAGCCTCTTCCTGGACCAATACAATCGCTAACAACAGAGTTCTGCCCCATTTTAGGATTGTGATAAATACCAATCGGATTACTGATAACTCGTAAAAAGTCTAGAGCGTTCAGTTACAGCCCTAAAGGGGAAGGACAGGTGAATAACCGTTCCTTATTGATTAATACATTTGAATCTTTGAGGAGGTGAGCTTAAATATGGAAGGATTCTCATTTGTAAGCCTAAATGTATTTCTGTTTGGAACGTCTGCAATGTATAAAGTGCATGATACCATCATTAAACATGAACTTAAGGTCACTCAGACTGTTCCTATGTTGATATGGATAAATAATATGTTATATCAGTTGGTTCATGTCATATATCATACCGAAATCTTCATTACTCCAGGTCATGTTGTCCTCGCCCCTTTATCACTAATGAAGAGATTCTGTAGGACAAAAAAACCCAAGAGGACTGCTGTGGATATATGCCCCTCCGGTAAGGCTGGTGTATACAGCAGCTATACTTACCCAGCATTCCTCCTCAGTCTCCTGAAAATAAAGGCCACGATGACAGGAGGGAGGTAGGGGCATGATGAATAGGACGAGGACAAAAGAACCAGAAGTAATGAAGATTACCGGTAAGTAATATGACATTAGCCCCGGGTCACCCTTGTCCTCATCCCATTCCTCACTAATGAGGAATACTAAAGCAAGCCATAAACTGGCCTTCAAGCAAAACAAATACACAGAACAGAAACAGGGATCACTATTGCTTCCAAAACCCAAAAGTGATTTCTTTCACAGTTTGCAATAAAAACTAATTCAAGACAGTGCTGACCACATTTCTCCCACACCAAAATGAGTGCTATTAGATTATGCATATGATAATGGCGCATAAAGGTGTTCGGGTTCGCCCAGGTGGCAGCATAACAGATATCACCAATAGAAACACCCTGAATCTCAGCCCCGGAAGCAGATACCCCACTGGTAGAACGTCCGTGTACCCCCCTCGGGAGGAGGAGTTGACCGAGACAAACAATAACCCAAGGAAATCACATGCTTAATCCTACGACCAAGGGACAGTTAGGAAGCCTCTCCCCTTTATTGGAGAACCCAAAGGACAAACAAAGAATCAGAATAATGAAAGGATTTATATCTGGTCACATAAATCCAAAGTGCCCTCTTCACATCCAACAATTTCCACTGAAAATGTCCAAAATAATCGTCGTTCTTCCTAAGGGCAGGCAAAATAACTTCTTGATCCTTATGGAACTGAGAAGAAACTTTGGGCAAAAAAAGAGAGATCCAATCAGAGCACCACCGCATCATTACAGAAAGAAAGAAAGAGTTATTTCACCAATAAATCACCCACCTCCCCAAAACGCCTGGAGAATTGATAGCCACAAGAAAAAAGGCTTTCATAGTCAGGAACCTAACATCAACATGCTCCAGAAATTCAAAAGGAGGGGACCCATTGTCCGTAAGACCAAGGGCAAATACCATAGGGGTATAAAGGCCGAACAGAAGGCCCAGAGAGGAAGAAGCTTTTTAACAAATGAGCCACCAGATTATCCTGAATCAGCTAGATTACCCCAGGGAGCCTGGAAAGCCGGAATGGCAGCTCATTTAACCCGCAAAGTAGAAGCAGATAACTTCTTGTCAAAACCATCCCAAAAGAACTGTAGAATATAATTCAACAGACAATCTAGAGGGGAAAGATTCAAAGGACTACACCAGCATTGAAAACTATCCCAGTGACGACCATAAGATTTTAACGTAGATGGCTTCCTAGACTGCTGGATGGCAACAGCTAAATGCCCTCTCAACCTCCACACTGAGGGATGAAGTTTCTGGAGGGAGAGAATATGAGATACCCTCGGAGGAAAAAGAAAGAGAGGTAGAAACCATGGAACCTGAAACACCAGGAATTTCCGAAGAGGAAACCAAGACCTCTGTGGTCAAAACCACACCACTAAGATTAGATCCCTATGTTCCCTCACCAATCTGACCAGCAGTTTGGGAATTAGCGGTATTGGGGGAAAAGGCCTTCAGAACAGACCTTGGGCAGGGGATCAATAGGGCATTCACCCCCCAAGCACCCTCCTGAGGAACCCTGGCACAAAATGTCTGCATGTCTGCAGAGTAGCACCCCAAACAATTAAACTGGCATCAATATTAACCACTTTCAGGTAAATCTGTTGAAGAAATACCCCCTTTAACAGACAGGAGGGATCCATCCACCTCTGAAATTCCTGCTGAATTTCTGAAGTCACTGGGATCTGGACTTTGAAGATCTCTGAAGCAGGGCACCACCAGTTATTAAGATGATTCCAAAAGGCAGAAGGTGGAATCTGGCCCATGGTACTGTGAATACTGTTTCTGCCATGCTGCCAAGTGTCCCAGAATCCTCAACCAACATCTCACTGGAAGACTGAATGTGGAACACTCTGAGAGCCCAGGACTGCAATTCCATCATTCTGGATTCTAGAAGAAAAACCCTTTTAAGGGTGGTCCGAAATCTGGCCCAATGAATGTTAAGTTCTGAGATGGCTTCATTTTGCACTTTGCTATGTTTAGGAGGAAAATGCAACACAAAAAGATGATGGACGGAATGTTGAACATTGTCAAACATTTACCCCAAGTCACACAGGTGGGTTTAATCCATCATTAATTTGCTCACCACGCCATTCCAGATTGCACCCAGCCATATGCAACTCTGCCTTGACCCTGCTTCCCGTGGGAACAGTCCAGTCCGAACTGCCAGCCCATGTCATCCCTGGATCGGTAAACATGCATCCTGGGACCGTTTTCGGGGTATCACCTGGCTGATGAGAATCAGCCAGGCTAGCTTGAAATCGGTGGTGTAGCGAGCACAGGACTCACGTCTGGACATACCCTTCCCAGTTAGGGTAAAAATGCAACACAAAAAGATGATAGAAGGCATGCTTAACATTGTCAATCATTCACCCCAGTCACAGATCTGAGTTTAATCTATCGTTATTTTACTCTCCACACCATTCCAGTTTGGACCCAGCTATAGGAAAATCATCCTTGACCCTGTTCCCCATGGTAACAGTCCAGCCCGAATTGCCAGGCTAAGTCCCCCTGGACTGAAAAACAAGCATCCTGGGACTGGTTTGGGGGAATCACCCCGTATCAGCCTGGCTAACTTGTAACTGGTGGCGTGGCAAGCACGGGACCCACGTCTGGACATGCCCTTCCCAATGAGGGCTAAAATGCAACACCAAAAGATGATGGACTGAATGCTGAACATTGTCAAACATTCACCTCCAGTCACATAGCTGGGTTTAATCCATCCATCCTTATTTTGGAGGAAGTCATGATTGTGGAGACATTAGCAAAGGGGAGTGTCTGTATGAACTTGTTCAAGGAATTCAGTTTCAGGATCATCCGAAATCTGCCTGTTGCTTTTTCCACCAGAAAGACAATTGAGTAGTTTCCCCGCCCCTTTTCAGAAAAAGGTACATCTAGGATTGCCTTCTTCTGGACAAGAGATTCCACTCCTTTGATCAAAGCAAGGCGTTTTCTCTGCTGCATAGGCAAAGTCAGCTTCACTCCAGAATCCCTTGCGAGTGTCACAAATTCTATCCTAAAACCCTCCCTTATAATTCTCAGAACCCACTAGTTGGAAGTAGATGTCTCACAAGGCGGATGAAAATGGAGATGTCTGCTGCCAACCACAAACTGAAGAAAGGTCCATAGAGTCATGAGTGCTTATGAGGAGACTTTGCCTTCTTTTGCCCCCCCCCACCTCCCTTGGGATAGTACTTCCTTTGCGGGGTACGTAGTTGTTAATGTTTTTTTTTGTTGACATTTGTTTTATTGTTGCAATAAAGTATACAAGTACAGTGTAAATGATCTACTGACGTGGCCTCAACATTCAGCCACGAACAGCCAAGCGCGCAACGTTTTCTTGTTTTTATACAACTGGTGCAAAATTACAATTTCCATGGGTAATCAGTGTAGATCGTACAGACGTGGTTGCAGGTCGGGCAGCAGCAAGTCTGCCCTTCTAATGGGGCAGTGGGTAATTGCAGATATGTAGGGTCCCGCCACGAAAGCGTAGGATCAAGGTCTGTACTGTTCACACAGTGGAGGCACCTAAAAACAAGGGGGGACAAAACTGTGGGAGAGAAGCGTGTGGGCGCTAGCAGGGTCCAAGCAGGGGGTTGCCGGCGACGGGCGTCGGGGGGGGGGGGGGGGGGATTTTCACGGAGCCAGCCGGTCTACACTTCGGGGGAGGGGGAAGGAGTGGGGCCGGGGGGTGTACACCCCACGTATATGCGGGCATCGAGGTGGGTGACCTGTGATATGAGAATTTGATTAAGAAGTAGGAGGTACCGGGGGACGGTCCCAGGAGGGTAGATACCAGGTAGAGGCTACTGGTTCTCAGGGGTGGGGGGGGGGGGGAGGAGTAGGTGGTTCTTCTACATGTGTGGACTGCCGGAAGCTGTGGAGGAGCATGGCCCATTCCATGGATATGGGAATTTTACGCGCACCCCTGGCTTCTTCCTCTCTAAGGGCATCTTCCTCTGCCGCCGCCCATTTACCAACCGCGCCCTTCCATGCCGCTACAGAGGGACCCTCCGGGGAACGCCAGCGCATGGTTATACATCGGTTGGCCAACAGGAGTGCTAGGGACACGAAGCGCCTGTGTACCGGGACTCGCTTAGGACCACGAAAGATGCCTAGTGCGCTGGACTCCCAGGTGGCTAGGGTAGTGAGGCCCGTTAATCCAGTCAGAGTGTCGTGCACCGCCCGCCAAAAGGGGTGAAGGTGGGGGCAACTCCAGAACATGTGTCGGAAATCTGCCGCGGGGGAGCAGCATCTGGGGCAAAGAAACGGTGTGGAGGGATAGAACTTCTGCAATCGCGCTGGGGTGAGGTATGCCCTGTGTAGGATATAGTATTGGATGTTCTTGAAGCGGGCGTTTCTAGAGACGCGTTTTGGGGCTTCAAGCGCTTTCGTCCATTCAGAGTCGTGCAGTGCGCGGCCTATGTCCTCCTCCCAAGTAGCCCGTAGAGTCGTAAGAGGAGCGAGTGAGAGTTCCCGGATGGATTTATATAACCAAGTGATTAAGTGGCGTCCCACCCCCATGTGTAGGATTGTATGTATTACTGGATGCGTGTCTGGCTCGCCAATGCTGAGATTAAAGTGGGGCCGGTATCCATCGAGTAGCTGTCTATATCTGAGGAATTGGCCTGGGGAGAGTCCGTATTCAGCGGTCAGGCGGTCAAGCGATTTTAGCTGGCCTTCCTCGAAGAGCGATTCCAGGTCCGTGATGCCACAGAGGGACCACTCAGCGAACAGCGGAGCGGTGAAGTAGGAGTCCTGTCTAGGGCTGCCTATCAGTGGTAGTAGCGGGGAGTATGGAGGTCTACCGGGGGACAACCGGTGGATCCGCATCATGCACCGGCGCGCTATCGCCACTTGAAGGGGGTATGTGCGCCGTGGCTTTGTACCCGGGAGGAGAAGACGAGTGAGTTCTGGGGACGCGACTCTGCCGGTCGGAGTGACCGTCTCCTGAGGATAGCGGTCCGCCGTCCAGTAAGATAGCCATTGGAGCTGTGCCGCAAGGAAGTATGCCTCGAAGGATGGAGCTCCGAGCCCTCCCTGTGTTGTAGGAAGTTGGAGGGTTTTCAAGGCAACCCTGTGACGACCCTCGCCCCAGATAAGGGTCCCTAGGAGGGAGTCGATATCGCGGAAGAAGGACCTGGGTGGTATAACCGGCAAGTTTGTGAAATGGTAAAGGAGTCGGGGGAGCATCACCATTTTAGCCAGGGCTATCCGTCCTATCGGGGCCAGCGGGAGTTTATTCCAGAAGGCGACCGTAGGGCGCAGACTAGCAAGTACTACCCGGTGGTTGCCCTCAAACATGGCTGCTGGAGAATGGTACAAGCGGACTCCGAGGTACCGGGGAGCCTCCGCGGACCACGAAAGCGTGTGCGGACCGAGCTCGACCTCTCGGGGGGATAGGCTCGGGTGCAGAGGGTAGACTGTGGACTTGTCCCAGTTCACTCGGAGACCCGAGGCATCTGCAAAGTCCGCCAGCGTCGCCCCTATGGGGGCCAGGTCCATTTCGATGTCCCGGACATATATGAGGAGATCATCCGCGTACATGGACACGCAATGTGTGTCATCCGCGAGAGGAATACCCCATTCCGTACCCTCCAGGCGCAGCCGAACCGCCAGCGGTTCGACCGCCAGTGCGAATAAGAGGGGCGACAGGGGGCACCCCTGCCTTGTGCCCCGCCAGACTCCGAATGCCGGTGATATGCGTTTCCCGATACGAACCCGGGAGGTAAGATCGGTGTACAGGAGGCGCGTGTACGCCATGAGTGTCGGACCGATATTGAGTCGGCGCAGGACAGAAAAGAGATAGGGCCAGGTGAGGGTGTCGAACGCCTTCTCCAGGTCCATGATGAGACAGGCGGCGCGAGGAAATCGGTCACGCACCTGATCCTGCACATGGAAAACGCGGCGGAGGTTCTGGGAGGTGTTCCGTCCTGGCACAAAGCCGCATTGGTCGGGGTGGACCAAAGGGCGAATGATCTGCGCGTATCGATCCGCGAGGATTTTCCCCAGGAGTTTACAGTCGGCCGACAGGAGCGTGATGGGGCGATACGACCCCATGTGAAGTGGATCTCTGTGGGGCTTGGGAAAGGTGACGATCACGGATTCTCGCATTGACTGGGGTAGCCTTCCAAGATGAAGAGATGCCCCGAACACCCGCGAGAGGCGGGGGACCAACAGGGGGGAAAAGGACGAGTAGTATTCTAGCGGGAAGCCGTCCAATCCCGGCGCTTTATTGCGGGACATGGCCCGTATCGCCTGGGTGATGTCGGACGGGACAATCTTGGCGTCGAGGGAACGCTTGTCAATGTCCGATATTGTGGGTAAGGTCAGGGGGTCCAGAAAATCGTCCACGGAGGGCTGGGAGGGCTGGGTTGGGGCCTCGTACACCTGTGCATAATGACGTTGGAACGCCAGAAGGATCTCGGCCTGCGAGCGCACCAGCACACCGTCCGGGTTGATAATATCCGTGATGGGTTTGATTTCGGTGTCCTGTCTCGCCATCCAGGCTAGCAATGCCCCTGCTTTGTCCCTGTCCTTATGCACTCTGGAGGCGTAGGCCCTAAAATTGTACTTCCGGAGGTCAGCGCAGGCGGTTCGGTATTCCGTCTTAGCCTCGGCCGTGAGTACAGCGTGTTCCTCCGAGTCGTCAGGTCGCTTAGTGAGCGCAGCTAGAGCCTGCTCCGAGGTTAGGAGTGTCCGCTCCAAGGTGCGGCGTACCCCAACCACCTGCTTGATGCATTCTCCCCTGGCCACCACTTTAAACGCGTCCCACTCCACTAGCACCGACGACGCCGTGTTCGCATTATGTGTGAAGTAGTCCTGTACGCTGGTTTTGTGTGTGTCTCTGAAGACTGGGTCGGTTAGGCAATCCGTAGGGAGGCGCCAGGTGGGGACCGGTGGGTGGGGGGGGCGCCAGGTTAGGCGTATAATGTGGGCGTCATGGTCCGAGAGGATCCGGCCTAGGTATTCCGAAGAAGTGATCTTAGGGAGAATTGACGTAGAACAGAGGAAGCGGTCTAGGCGGACCCGAAGGTTGTGGGGGATCGAGTGGAAGGAGTATATGCGAGCCAGTGGGTGTAGGTGTCGCCATGCGTCAGTGAGCGCCCAGTGTGTAACCCATGTCCTAAAGAGTTCTGCCTGCCGGGGAGCCGGGGAATGTGCGGGAGGGGGATGGGAGCGGTCTAGGGTGGGGTCCAGCGTGCAGTTAAAGTCGCCTCCTAGTACCCATGGGACCGAAGTGAATTGGGCCAGGACGCCCGTGAGGTGGTCCCAGAATTTATCCTGGTCCACGTTAGGAGCGTAAATGCTGCCAAGGAGTATTCCCTGCCCGTCCAGAATTCCCTCTAGCAACGCATACCTGCCTTCTTTGTCCACCACCCGCCGAAGCACCCGGAAGGGAGTGCCCGGCCTAACCCAAATTAACGCGCCGCGTGCAAACGCCGAGTATTGTGTGGCACAGAAGGTCCCTCGCCATTTAGACTGTAGGCGAGTGAGTTCAGTAGCGTTTATGTGTGTCTCTTGTAGTAGTGCGATATTGGCTGACATGCGTCTAATGTAGGCATAAACGGAGTAACGTTTGCTGGGTGTGTGTAGGCCCCGCACGTTCAGTGTGAGGACGTTAATGTCTGAGCGTGGGACTGCCATTCGTAGGGTGTCGCGGTGAGGGTGGGGGCCCCCCTAGAGTACCCGAAAGTCGCCAGCATGTCTGTGTCATGTGTGTTCCTGCGCGCCAAGCTTCCACAATCGTAGGGGAGGGACTAAGGGGAAAAACAACAGATAAAACCTTGGGTGGGCAACAGTCCCAATACTGAGGATATAGCACCGGAGGTGGCATATCCAAACTAGTGTCCCACTAGGGGAGAAATACAACAAGTAAATGCGGGGGTGGCAGCATGTGTCGCTGCTGGACCTGTGCGCGGGCCGGGCTCCTGTAGGAGAAGAGACTATCGCTCGGTAGCACACACAGTAATTAGACAGAACAGTCTAGGCTCCTAGACGTCGCGCAAGACAGCGGGCAACCATTGGAAGGATACGGCAATCAATAGTTCAATGTTCAGGACGAGGTGTTAGATTGGCTGGCCAGGGTAGCGTCCAGTGCAGGTGCCGCCAGGAGGGGGGAAGAGATTGGGCCAAATCCTGACATCGTTCCATCGCTGTCTCGGTCTTTCTCCGGAGTGAACAGGTGTGGTTGACGTTCCAGGTCTGATGCTGGTGGTGACCTGTGTAGTTCGGTCACCGCTCGTAGGGCGTCTCGTCGTTCTTGCATGATTTGCGTGAGGTCGGGTGACCCCGTGGGGGAGGACCCCTGGCTTTTGGGGCGGCTAGATCGGGCACGGCTCACGCCCCGTCGTCTAGACCTCCTGAAGTCGTTGTTGCGGGTCTTCTGGGGGCCAGGCTTAGGGAGCAGTGGACAGTGGAGTTCAGTCCAGTCTTGTGCTTCCGCCGCCGTGGTGAAGAAAAGGGCTTTCCCGTTGTGGAGCACTTTAAGGCGGGCTGGGAACAGCAGGGAGTACTGTAGATCGTTGGCACGGAGGCGCCGTTTGATTTCCAGAAAGGTGGATCGCCGCTGCTGGACCTCCCGGGCGTAGTCAGGGAACACCATAACATGTTGATCCTCCACTTGCAGGGGGCCCGCTGTCCGGGCCGCACGGAGCACCGCATCTCGATCACGGAAGTGCAAGAATTTAGCCAGCATGGGTCGTGGGGGGAGGCCGGGTTTGGGTGCCCGGGCTGGGACTCTGTGGGCCCTTTCGATGGAGAAGTACGGTGAACGCTCGCTCTCCGGGGTGAACGATCTAGTCCAGGATTCCATATAGGTCAGAGGATCCGAATTTTCAATCCCTTCCGGCAGGCCCAGAACGCGGATATTACACCTTCTCGAGCGTCCTTCCAAGTCCACCGTGCGTTCTTCCAGGGCTTCCACTCGGCGTAGTATCTCTCTCATGTCTTCCTCCTGCATCTTCACCACGGGTTGCAACTCGGTCACAGCTCGCTCTCCTTCTTTCACCCTGTCCGCCAGCTTACGATGATCGTCGCGGATCAAGCCAATGTCCGTCGTCAGGGCGCCTAATCTTTCTTCCATGGAGAGACGAGACATTTCGATCGCTGCCAACACCTGGTCCAGTTTCGCCGTTAGCGTGGGGTCTGTTTGCGACGCATTGGCTTGCGTCCACGTCCTTGTGTGCGGCATCTTTTCGACGGCCGTTTCAGGGACAGCCGTCATCAGCGAGGCTTTTGTTTTCCCCATAGCTGTCGGTAAGCGGGCTACCGGGCCGCCGTGCACTCCGGGTACAGCAGGCCGACGCAGCTGGGCTACGGGCAAGGTCAATGGCAGCCGGTCACTCCAGTCTCCCCAGGCTCCGGGACGGCCCCTCCTCGTCTCAGGGAGCGTCTTCTGGTTCAGGGTGTCAGAGGCGGTCCGAGGTCATCGGGGCCGGTGGATCCGGTGTCAAAAAGGCCCCGTGGGCCCCTCCTGGTGTATGGCGCTGCGTCAGTGGTGGCCGGGAGGGTCAGAGGCCAGGTGGTGGGAGTTCAGTGTCAGCATTGGCTGGGGGGGCCAGAGGTCAGGTGGTGGGAATCAGGCCCCCAGTACGTTGTCAGGGTCAGCTCCCTCGGAGCCCCGGTGCAGCGGCCGCCACTTCGCGCACTCAGGCGCTGGAGCGAGAGAGGTCGTGGTGAGGGAAAGGGCGCGGGCCGGTGCGTACCTCTGAGGGCCGATCCCGCTGTTGGAGCTCCTCGTGGTCCCCGGTGCTCTCTCTAGCACGAACGTTATGCTGCTGCGTCAGACTTTCATGAGCGCCATTTTAGGGTCAGGCACCCGGGTTCAGCTGGCGGTATGTGGCGGTGGCCGCACTCTGGGTCCCCCAGGTAGGCAGCGGCGTATTCTATGGTCTCCTATGGGGTCCCGAGGGAGGAGGGGGCCCCCCCCAGGGCGCCGGTGTCGAGCTCTTTGGGAGAGGAGAGGAAAGATCCGCACTCACCGCCCTCGGCGTGGGTAGCGGGCTTCTGCAGTGTCCCGCTCGTGTGGGGGATCCGCTCGTCGGCCCCCCGCGATCCGCGGCGGCAGGCTGGTCAAGGCTGGTGATCGGTTAGGGTCCCGGCGGGGAGACAGCTCCGTGACACCGGAGCCCTTGTGTGGCGTCCGCCATCTTGGGTATCGGGGCGCTGAGCAGAGGACGGCGCCGTCCGGTGCGCCCCCCCGGTGGGTTGGTCTCCTCACCTCCGCAGGCTCCTCCGCAGCTGTCGTTCGATTGCGCTCGCCGGGGCCGCCTGTTAGGGAGCCTTCTCTCAGTGGCTCGCTCTCTCTCAAGCCAGAGCTGCGTCCGCCATTTTCAGGGGTTGGCGCCACTCGGCTCCGGCAGGTGGCAGTCCGGCTCGTGCCGTCCGTCCGCAGCAGTTCCGGGTCCGTCGATGGACGCCCCAGTGCTCAGGGGCATCACAGGCGCTTTCTTGGGCGAGTTGAGGCTCCCGGCGATCTCGGGAATTGGGCAAGATGCTAGCCCGATCGCGGAGCCTCAGCAGGACACAGCCGCCATCGTGGCTAGCTAAGCCACGCCCCTCACGTAGTTGTTAATGTTGACGCCTAGAAGGCTGATGAAAAGTAGGTTGCTTCCATAACTCAAATTTCTCCACTCCAAACTGCTTCAAGGAGGAAGAGTGATTCTTCTCTTTAAACAATTTATGGAGTTTGTTCTCCAACTCCATGCCAAACAGCTGCAACCCCCAGAAAGGCAAGCGTAAAGCAGAGGATTTTTGAACAGCATTAGTGCACCAATCTTTCACGACAAGACTATGCCTCGCTGCTTCCTATACAAGTCCCACCAGTCAGAGCAGAAGCTTGCACCTCATCAAACACAATGTCGAACATGAATTCCACCTTCTTTTCAATATGCTCCAGCAAGGGAGAACATTCTGAGTAGTCTTCCATTGCACCAGACAGTTTCTTTATGTCCGAAGGCAAAGACTGGGAGACATAAGAACCATACATCCCCACTCTCATGGCCAAATGGAAACCAGAATAAACTTTTTTGGAGCCCTGAGTCTACTTTCTGATCAGTTGCGTCCTTACCAATAGCATCTTCAGTTAAGGAGGTCCTCCCCGCCAAATTTGCGACAAAAGATTAATTGGGAATGGAACTATGCAAATTCGCATGCATGTCTTTAAGTGGATACAATTTTGCCATAAAGGGGGGTAAAAATATTTTAGCCTGGTCCTTCCATTCTCTTTTAAGCACAGTTAAAATTAAGGGATGTATTGGAAAATCAATTTCTGGCGCACTCTGAAACTGGAAAAACAACAAGTGATGGACCGAATGTGGATCAATGTCACACATTCACCCCAGTCACAAGATCCGGGCCTAAATCCATCGTTTTTTTGCACTCCACACCACCCTGGGTTAGACAATGGCGATATGCAAATCAGCTCTGACCCTGTTGCCCCATGGGAACAGTCCAGTCCGAACTACAAAAGCCATGTCCTTCCCAGAACGGAATCAAGCATCCGAGGACCGGACCGGTTTCGAGGTAACACCTCTCATCAGCCCGGCTAGCTTGACTCCAAGTGGTGTGGAGTGCCTGGGACCCACGTCTGGGCATCCCCAGCGCACTTAGGGCGGCAATTGCAAAAACAACAAGTGATGGACCGAATGTGGATCAATGTCACACATTCACCCCAGTCAAAAGATCCGGGCCTAAATCCATCGTTTTTTTGCACTCCACACCACCCTGGGTTAGACAATGGCGATATGCAAATCAGCTCTGACCCTGTTGCCCCATGGGAACAGTCCAGAAAAGGTTTCCCGGACAACTTCCTCCTGGAAGCCCATATTTTCCTTTACATGCCTCAACAGTTCGGGCAAAATTTATTTTCCAATATATTTGCCCTGATGCGCCTCCAATCCCCCTGAACCTCTTCCTCTGACCCAGAAGATACAGGAGACTGAGTCCTGGAAGTCTCCTGGTGCCGCTTCTTCTCATGGTCCAACGTCAACGATGACGAGACACGCAAGGTCATGAACTCCATCCACTTAGGATCTCCGTCAGACCCGTGCCCACACCACATATTCAAAAAAGCAGACGCAGCCATCGCAACCCAACTACGGAAGGTCATCAACATCTCCTTCGAAACAGCGACATTCCCGGAAAGCTGGAAGCACGCCGAAATCAACGCCCTCCTCAAGAAGCCCAAGGCGGACCCCAAGGACCTCAAGAACTTCAGGCCCATCTCCCTGCTCCCGTTCCCGGCAAAGGTCATCAAGAAAATTGTCAACAGACAACTGGTCCGCCACCTGGAAGACAACAACATCTTAGACCCATCCCAGTCCGGATTCAGACGAAACCACAGCACCGAGACAGCCCTCATCGCCGCCACAGACGACATCAGGCGCTAACTAGACAACGGCAAAACATCAGCCCTCATCCTCCTGGACCTGTCGGCCGCCTTCGACACGGTCTGCCATCGCACTCTAAAGACACGCCACCTAGAAGCCGGTATCCAAGAGAAGACCCTTGACTGGACCACATCCTTCCTCTCCGGCAGAACCCAGAGCGTCCACCTCCCACCGAAGCCACCGACATCATCTGCGGCGTCCCCCAGTTCTTATCCCTCAGCCCGACGCTGTTCAACATCTACATGTCCCCCTCGCACAAGTGGTCTGCCAGCACGAACTCAACATCATCTCCTACACCGATGACACCCAGCTCATCCTCTCCCTCACCAAGGACCCTCACACCGCCAAAACCAACCTCCGCAAGGGAATGAAGGCCGTCGCCGACTGGATGAGGAGCAGCCGTCTGAAGCTGAACTTGGACAAGATGGAGGTACTCATGCTTGGACCCACCCCCTCAGCCTGGGACGACTCCTGGTGGCCGACCACACTGGGAACAGCACCAACACCCACCGACCATGCACGCAACCTAGGATTCATCCTCGACTCCTCCCTCTAAATGGCTAAGCAGGTCAGCGCCGTCTCCTCCTCCTGCTACAACCCCCTCCGCATGCTCCGCAGGATTTAAAAGTGGATCCCGACCGAAACAAGAAGAACGGTGACACAGGCCCTCGTCAGCAGCAGACTGGACTACAGCAATGCACTCTACGCAGGAATCCCAGCCAAACACCTACGATGACTACAACACATCCAAAACGCCTCCGCCCGACTGATCGTCAACGTCCCCCACTACAGCCACATCACCCCCCCACCTGAGAGACCTACACTGGCTCACCGTCGACAAGAGGATCACCTTCAAGCACCTCACCCACGCACACAAAGCACTCCACAACGCCGGACCAGCCTACTTTAACAGCAGACTCAGCTTCCACACCCCCACCTGCCAGCTCCACTCCGCCAGCCTCGCCCTCGCTGCTGTCCCCCGCATCCAACGAACGACCTCCGGCGGCTGATCCTTCTCCTACCTCGCCGCCAAGACCTGGAACACCCTCCCTACCCACATACGGCAGACCCAAGACCTATTCGCCTTCAGTAGACTCCTCAAGACCTGGCTCTTCGAGCAGTAGCAGCACCCCCTCCCCTCAGCGCCTTGAGACCCTCACGGGTGAATAGCACGCTCTACAAGTACTCTGATTGATTGATTGATTGATTGATAGGTTAATTCCAGGAAAGTCTCTCTAATGAGGTGTTTTAATTGTTCCTCTAACCCTCCAGAATGGCGTTTAGCTCGAGGACAGGAAGAAGATGAGGAGTTAGATGAAGAGGAGACCTCCCTCCTCCTCTTGGGAGAATGTTTTCCCATTTTGCCAATACTCCTCTCTGCAGCCTGAATATTGCTCGTAATGAATAACTCCAGGAACGAAACAACCAAGCAGCAAAAGGATTTCGCTATGCGGGCCTACCTGCTCCTGGTGTCTTTTACTCCTCACCCAGCAACAAGAGACAAGACAACCCTCTACTGAGCATGTGCAAAACTCTGTCTGTGCACATGCACCAAAAATCCCCCCGGAAGACCACCACAGTCGCGGGACACAGAAGATACCCAGCTCTCAGTAATGCCAAAATCTCCTGCGCCTCTCCAGTCAAGCCCGGCAGAACTGTAGAGGTGCTCAGTTTTCTTCCCATGCTGCCCTGCTGAGCAGGGAGGAAGAAAGCCAGCATGACAGCAGGACAGAAAAAACAGGAGGAATGCTGGGTAAGTATAACATATATAGGTGCCATTCTTATGGGAGGAGCATATACTTACAGAATTCTGCTAGTTTTTTTTTCTGTCCTGTAATGTGAAATCGCCTCATTAGTGATGAATGGAACGAGGACAAGGGAGCCCTGGGGTTAATTACAATGTAACTTGATACTGTGGTAAGTTATTACTTACTGTATGTAGCTGCTGAGTGAATTATTGGACATGCTGATATGTCAAATAAAAAGCACATGTTTTTTAAGCTTGCAGGAGTTTAACAGGGACTCATGCACATAACAACGTTGTCACATATGAATCTGAGACTAAGCGATTTTCTTTATTACCAGTAGAAATACTTTAATATTTTCCTGTAGCAACATAATGGAATGTGTTTTACAAAACTGGGGTTCGAATTTGAGGTATATTTGGGTAGTATGGTCATCATTTTGAAATGTATATATAGAATTTTAGTAGAGTGTAATGAAATGATGAAAGTATACTGAATGTATGAGCATTGTTTTGCAAGTTGGTAATAGTTTCTTTATTGTTTAAATAGCATCTTCACACAATTATTTCCTTCTATAGACACTAATTTGAATACAAAGAAGGGCAAAGTGTCCGAAATTCATTGGAGCAACTCAAGTGTCATATAACGATTTCAAATATTTGAACATTGTCTTCAAACTTTTTATCAAACAAAAACAAGAAATAGTTTGAAACAAAAGAAAAAGAATCTTATAAAGTCTCATTAATTAAATATTATTCAATCCCATTCGAGCCTTTAGTGCAATGCCATACTATATCCTAGTACAGAGTGGAGTATCAGTGGGTATTTGCACCAGAAAGTCAACATCAAAGATGCCAGACATATTGCACCACACACTAACTCTCAGGAAAAAGCATACATTTCCATCATGGCGGTTGTGATACGAAAAGGTTGGCATTCTAATTTTGGTACTGGGCTGGTGCTAGTCACTTGTGTGCCAGGCGGAGGAGAATTTTTTTGGGCAGTAAGGTAAAAGGCAAGATCTGAAGTTCCACTCTCATAGTTTTAGTGCCTGGCAATAGTGGTTTGCGGGGTTTCCATATGCTTCTAAATGTTCGCACCCATCTAGGTGTCCTGGCATGTTTTTGTTTTCCCCTAGGGTGTTTCCAAGTTTATAGTTCCTTTTCTCTTACCTTGCTTTACAGGCCTCAATGCTCCGCCTTATGGAGTATTCCAGATTTACCTCTTCTTCGATGTGGCACTTCAACAGCAGTATTCCAGTTGTTAGTTTCTGTATACAGTTTGCCTTTGTCCTGTTCAGTTCTTTTGCTGATTCCTACTTGCAGGGGAGCTAGTTACAGCTGTTGAAAGGTAAAACATGTATTCTGTTAAGTTAGCCTCTACTCCTCTTCCATTTTGTCTACTAGCCCCCATTTAGTGTTTCTGATGGGAATTTCGTAAAGTCAGAAGTTACATGTTCACTGGAAAGCTGGTTGTACTGATAATACTTGTGTGCCAGAGTAGAGGCCTTGCCTTGCCCTGCCCTGCCGAACAGCTCGAGCACGCAGATGTTTCCCACTTCAAGCCCACCAATGCCTGTACCCACCCCTGCCTACCTATGAAAGTGACGTGGAAGGGGGTTTTTTGGGTATTCAACTCTATTTTCATGCTTTACACTTACAGTATTTTCTTTATAGCTCATATTTTTACTGTTTCTCTTTGCACATGAACAACAGCCACAAAATGTAGGCACTATTTGTCCTGCCATCATTTAATCATTATATGCCCTGTCTGTTTTATGAAAACATAGTAAACAATGATTAAAAAACGAACAAGGACTAGTGGCCAAGCATATACTGGAATCCAGCAGAAAATCCAGATCTTAGACGTGACAACTCGAAAAGGGAAGGTGATGGTGGACAGTCCAGAGAAGTTACCGCCATTTATTTTTATTTTTACCAACTCCAGAGAATAAAAATTCAGTGAGCACTTCCCTAGTGGTAATAGTCTCCCTTTAACTTGCTAACATTGCATACATGTTTTACCTAACTCTGGAATAGACAAACAACATTCCAAATCAGATTTGCATGAGAATGTATATATACTAAGGGAAATGGACAGTACATGTATTGAAGCTAGGCAGGTTCCTAAGGTCCTGGGACCCCTGAGGGTCCCCGGACCCTCTACTCAAGGGGTCCGTTCAATATGTGAATTAAAGTGTTTCCGAAAAACGGATACAAATGTAATGGGTAATTTTTTTAATCTTTACATTTTAAACTTTTGAAATTACTTTAGATTGTGCCATATCATATCTTCTTTAGATTTTTTTTATTTTTTATAAATGCTTTATTTAGTTTAACGTGGGCCTCGAACAATAAGCCAAAACACAAAACATAGTTCCATTGCCGTATACATTCAGTTGTACGAATATACACAGTACATATTCCAAGAATCATTAATTTCAACCACATTTTTCAAGACTTTAAATTTAACTACAGCTTTGGCGCAGGCTATACTGCGAGGTTATTACAAATTAGATATGTGATATAAGTATACTTTAGTTGTGTTTGTATGGTAAAATACAATGTTTTAGGCTGACCGTGCTCCGTTTTGACAATTTGTTCCTGGGCCAGTTTAATGTCAGTAAGGCTAGGCCACAAAACAATATCAAAGCGGTACAATATCAAGCACACAGGTGCCAGTACTGACTTTATTACAACGAAATCTTAGTTGACAATTCGTGGTCACACAAATAAATTGCTGTGATCACCATTTATTTTCAACATTGTTTATGCATTAGTTTTTTCGTAATTTTTTTTAAAGTGATAGCAAACAGTGGAACAAAAAACAAACAGAAGTAACAATAAATCAGAGCTCATCTTTGATGGCGATAGCCCACATCATAGAAAACAAAAAAATCACATTTGATTAAAACGTTACAATTAAACCTTAGTAATACAAATAATCAAAACATTTAAGTCCCAGTTCTGCAATTCAATGCCCAAAGTGGACCGGAGGGTGCAAGCTTAATACATATTCAAAAGGCAAAACACTGGGATTTGTACTAACTTCCCCTGTGTGCCATTGTTGTCTTTTCCTATGCACTCCCTGGTTCTCAACACTATCAACCCGTTTTGAGCCTGGCATGAATTATAGGGTTCTCCTCAGGACATAAAACTACTGGACATTGAATAGAAAAAAAAAAAACACATAGGGACTCCTTTTTAGTATTATGGCTTATTTACATGGTGGGCTTAAAGTCAATCACAGATTGCACTTCACTGTTAAAACTTACATTCACTTCATTCATGTGGAATTGAATTGGTCAATCTCCACATCAATATCTGTGCAATAGATGGGGCTGGGAGGAAAATCTAATATACCATTGCCTAGTTAGAACATTTGTTAAAAGCTGCCGGAGAGGCACAAAGGTTCATCACTTTTGGCTATAATCGACTCACTTGATTAATCGAACAGCAGTGGTCAACTTGTTGGTTGTAGAACCACGCTTTGTTTTTTGTAATTTTTTTCAAATGTACTGTTGTGCCTGCAAAATGTGAAAATGTAAAAAGGCTTGTGTGATTCCAGACTGCATCACAGCTTGTCTCTAGGCAGGGTTACTTCCAAGTCATACTTGAAGGTAAAAAGCAGGCTATAATTTAGAACAGTGGCCATGCTTTGGGGAAGGTCCGAAGGAGCACACAAGTTCACTCTAAGGAGCTTGTCAGCTACTTGTGACTTGAGTGGGTATTCGCGGCAAACAGGACCGCAAGCATTTAAAATTAGCTACTTTGTAACATCTGCAAAAGCGTATCTCTTGCAACTAAGGGGCTTATTTACAAGCCCCTTGCGCTGCCGGTGCGTCACTTGTAACATGGGGAAAAGTGGCCCACCGGCGGCGCAAGGGGCTTGTAAATAAGCCCCTAAGTCTCTATACTCTCTTTTGGCAAGGCAGCTTTCTGGCTAGTTGCAATATGCGCAGGTGTTCAAAACTGCAAGCGTATAAGAATAGCTACCTTGTGACTTTTGAAGGAGTGTGAATCTTGCAATATCTTGGTGCTCTTTCTGCAGGGAAGCCTCGTGGCCGCAGGTAAAATGTATCTAGTCAGGGGGAACTTGAATGCTGGTGTATTGCGTTGTAGAAAGCAAGCGGTTGGGCACCCTCTCTGCTCGTGCTAATATTGTTCAAAGCTGCTCTAGTGAAAAGGAGAAGACGAGCAGCCCTACTAACTTTTCCAAATCTTGGTCAAGCTTCTGCCGTAGTGACTCCGGTTTCCTTCCTCACACCTGTGTGTCTTGGTTTGATCTGCTGGACTGTTTTTAAAAGCCTTCAGTGGCCATTCACGTTCTGGAGCGGGACATCTGGCTTCTAGACACTTTACGCACTGAATTGATGAGGCTGCATGCCTCAATTTTTGATGTAGATGCCAAAGGCATTGTGGGAGCTGTAGTTGTACCAGAGAGCCTTAATCTGTGACCTTGTCTGTGTCTTTGCATAGTGTGACAGCACCTAAGGCCTTAGGCTGTAACATTACTCGTCCAACCTCACCTCCTTCAGGAGAACACATAATTTCACCTACACATCTGCAGCGGGCCATCCTTCTTCACTTCTCATTGTCTGTCAGCCACTTTGTTGTGCTGCTGTGGAGGTATTCAGCACTTGCTAATAGAGAAGCATTGACATCAAAGTGCACCAGGAATTTAGCAGGAGCTGGTATTCTTAGCTTGTAAAAGTCTAGTGTAAGACATATCATACCAATCAAGCCCTGGCGTTTTGTCTTGTCACAAATTCTGAAGTTCTCTCATGTCATTCAGGCCATTGCTTAATGTGTTGGAGCGGAGTATCAGGTAGACCTCTTTTTGCATCAGAATTCTGTCCAAGTCCCCTACATTAGGGTCAGGTTGGACAACAATCAACACAGTCCAGTAGAAATAATTTTCTGATTGATGTTTTTCTATGAAGTGGTTCACTAACGGGGCTGCGCTGACTTTACGGCATATTCTTGATATGTGTTGTATACTTTTTTGCCTGATCTCTTGTTTAGTTTTGCCGATGTAAAGTTTATTGCAGATGCAAGTGAGCCCATAGACCACCTTCTTAGTTTTGCTGTTTGAAAATGCACTGTGTTTCCATTTGATACTGCTATGTTCAAATTCTGTACCTTCAATTGTCTGGTTGAAACTGATGCATGTGCTGCATTTATGATGCCCTTCTACTGGTGTCAAATTCTAAAGTTGTCTAAGGTTGCTTTTAATTGTTGGGGGAGTATAGGGCTGAACTATTTGTCTCCCTATACTTTGATCCGCCTTTGGTCACTGAAAAGATTTATCCAGTTTTGAAAGTAATTGCCAATTCTGTAAAATTATTTTCTTAAAATGATTAGTTTGTGGGCAAAAAGTTGAAATGCAAACGAAACGTTCAGATGTAGGTTGGTCATTTTTTACTAAAAGCCATTGTTCATTGTATTTTTGAGCAGCTTCTTTGGGTGACCTTGTTCCATCAATTTCTCAAGCAAGTTGTGTGCATGATGGAAGTAATCCATTTTGTCAGAGTAAGTGTGCCTACTTCTTACAAATTGCTTTTATGGTAAGTTGTCTCGGAGGTTTGCAGGGATGATGACTTGAATAATGAAGGGCTCTGTTGCGGTGAGTCGGTTTAGTATATAATGTTGTCCTCAACTTGACTTTTTTTTCCAAAACCTCCACATCTAAAAATTTAATTGGTTGTGCAACCGCTATTATGGCAAAACTTCACATCTGTTGTTCAACCAATTGAAAAACTGGTCTAAAGAATCATCCTGTCCAGTCCAAATACAAAAAATATCATTGATATATATATCAACCAATTTGATATGTAGTGAGAGAAGGGATTAATTTGATTGATGAAACGTTCTTCAAATTGTGCTATGTAGAGGGTAGGCAGCTCTGGAGTGAAGGGACTATCCATGGCTGTCCCTTTCCCTTAGAAAAGAAATATTGACCAAATTTGAAATAATTCCTCTTGAGGGCAAAACGAGCTAGTTGTACGATGAATTTGGTAGGGACCTGGTGTGGTCTTGGTCTTGTATCCAGTACATCTCTATAGCTCTGAGGCCATCTTCAAGCGGGGTCTGAGTATACAATGATACCACATCAAGTGTGACAAGTCTTTGTGTATTAGGACATAACTCCAAGTCTTCTATTTTATTGATGAAATCCAAACTTTCTAAAGTGGCATTTTCAGAATTGTGAGAATAAAATCTGACTTTCCATTAAAGAGGGCTTTTAGTTACAATTCTATAGATGCCAATCTTTGCCTGGCTACCAGTTCCAAATTTGAAGTTGCAGCTTATTAAATGTAAATAAAACAACTCCAATGTTATCCTATGGGAGGGATAGGCCAGCAGTGGTAAAAAATGATTTATAAACGTTTTTCACTACAAGGACATGTAAAACGTAAAGATATCATGTTCCACCTTTTAAATACACTGCACCCTGCCCTCTGAGCTGTCCAGGGCCTAGCCTAGGTGTGACTTATATGTATTAAAAAGGAAGGTTTAGGTCTTTGAAAGGTTTATTTTGCCAGGTCGACATGGCAGTATAGCAGAATGCAATGGCAGACCTGAGACATGTTTAAAACACTATGTAAGTGGGTATCACAATCAGTGCTGCAGACCCACTATTAGCATTTAAGTTACAGGCCCTGCCACATTACTAGACCCTACAAATAAGTTAAACATGCCAGTTGGGTATAAGCCAATTCTACCATGTTTTAAGGAAAGAGCACACCCACTTTAGCACTGGTTAACAGTGGTAAAGTGCTTATAGTCCTAAAAGCCAACAAATATGGGTTCAGAAAGCAGGAGGGTGAAGGCAAAAGGTTTAGGGACGTCCCTGCAGAAAGTGCCAAGTCTAACACTTGCCTATCTTTCTCTAAACCCACATGTTCACACCTGTTTACCATCCCCCCTCCACCACCTTGTCACTAGTATGAAGGAGGTAAGCTGTGGGTAAATGTGGGTTGGGGAGGTGCAGAAATGTTTGTGTT
This sequence comes from Lissotriton vulgaris, assembly GCF_964263255.1. Lineage (NCBI taxonomy): Eukaryota > Metazoa > Chordata > Amphibia > Caudata > Salamandridae > Lissotriton > Lissotriton vulgaris. The sequence continues at coordinate 413,346,890 of NC_141689.1, read as the reverse complement.
CAGAGGCAATTCTGCATGAGGTAGCCACTGGCCTGGGTATAGTAACAGGACCCCTTGTTGCTTCTTTTTTTGCAGTATTATATATTGTGAACTTAACCAAACGGTGTTCAAGTACTTTGCATGAGCACCAGTTGCATTACACAAAGACACATTCAGGTTTTTTGTACGCACAGGGAGATTACGTGATTTTATTATTATTATTATTATTATAATTAAATTTCTAAAGCGCTCAGCTACCCGTAGGTTTCCCGGCGCTAGAATTTGCCCAGAATCACAGGATTTTCAGCTGATTCCGAGATTCAAACTTTTTTTAACTAGCTCCAAAGTCGGCAGCTGTGATCGTTACGCCACATTCTCTTCTTGCTTTAGTGACTAGCAGCCTAGGCATCCAGTGTGTTTCCGCCCAGGGCGCTATCAGAGCAAAGGCTGGCTCAGATTGTTATTTACAGTCAAGGGATCTGTGTCTGGCCAGATCAAGTGTATATGCGGAATTCTCATGTGTAATTTCAGAGGTAGGGAACAAGCTATTTCTGCCTTGCATTTCCTGAGCCTCTGTGAGACTCAGTTCATGGTATAGTGTACCTTTTAAAATGGGAGCATTGCAAGCAGACGGGTCCGATTCTCTGATCCAGGATATCCCACCCATGGCACATCTGCAGCCGGATATTGCCACTGCTACCGGTTGGCTATAGCATCTGAAGGTCAGCTGTGCTGAAGTTGGAATACTTTACCTGACGTCACCACGGGTATATTTGCCAGCTTTACCACGAACCAGAAACTTAGCAAAAACCTACATATGAGTCCTATACAGGAGTCATAGAAGAATAACAGCATGATATGAAGATTTATCATTTACCATTTTGATGTTGAAACAAGTAAGTATGAGCACGTATTTGCATTCTAGCACAACATTTATGAAAGATATTGTGTGGGCTTTAAGTGGGATGAAAAAGGTGTGGGTATCTCTGAAAGCTGTGTGTTCAAAACAGGTCAACTCTGAAACCATTCAAAGAGGCATTACCTAGATAATAATGGCCATGACTTAAAACCATGTACACTAAAACTCTGTGTCTCTCACATTGTGCCACATGGCCAGTATTTCAGTGCCTCTCTACGAGCAGAATTTCTATTAGTGCATCCAGGCTTATGAAGTAATAATGGACATGCGCCAAAAACAGCTATACATATTGGGTTTGCCAGTGCTTGTTAGCAGTATTAGATAAATGAGTAACAATAATGATATTGTGAATAATTAGAATTGAAAATGTTTCAACTATGAAAATATGAGACTGTCAATTAAATATTACTGAGGTTTGTAGAAGGAGTAGTGGTTTAAAGAGTGTCACAATAGCTCCTGTTCTCCCCTTCACACCACTTTCGCCTGCAGCCTCTTTGTGAGACACTTAAGCGCTCCCGCACATCATTCTGAAATCCTCCTTCGCCCTATTTGCACCTCATTTCTTTCCTTTTCTGCACTCTGTTTCCACACTCTCATTCTCTACAGCCACAATCCCTCCCCACACAATGCATTCATTCTCTTATAATCACTGCATTTTCTTTTAGCCTGTCAATATTTAACAGGTTTGTTCCTCCATCACACACTTCTGGCTATAATCACAATTACAATTGGTACATATGATCATTGCTCTTTGCACTCTACAGATGGGTCATGGATGATTGAATGAGCATGTATTCAAAACAACTTTATGACTCGCCTACAAGCACTGCGAGTAAATTGGCAAGGCCTTCAACCTCAACTCCAGAGCTCTCAGTCGTGACCTGCTATAAACACCCACCCACAAACTGGACTCACACAGAAACCTACTGGCAGCTCATGTCACAGTACACACAACACAAGATGAATATATCCCTTAGAAAAAAACTCCAGAAATAAAGCATCCTGGAAAAAGCAAATACTCTTATGGAAGTAAATTAATTAAAACATGTGAGAAGTAAACAGAAGCTACTTCACTCTTGAATTACCTTAATCTTTTATAGTCATTGTTGAGTTATCGATGTTGAGAAATCGGTCGGTCATTTTTCCCTGGAGAGGCCATGGTTGTATGCCTCTTTGAAGTCAATTGTTAATTACTAGTTGGTCTGAGACACAGAGGGACTGGTCCCACTTAAAATCCTGTATAGTGCATGAGCAAGGCTATCTACAGGCAGAATATGATCAACTTTTAATTTGTTTGCAATTTGACAGCTGCATTTAGGCGATCGCAAGTAGAAAAGTTGTTATTCAGTATGTTCCCAGGTCTACAACCCTGAAAACATAAGTCACACAAAAGTACTTTTCTCGTCTAAATGTTCTAAACATATGTTGAGATTTCTAAGTTCCTTTTCTCTTTAATTAAACTGTTTCCCGTTTAATGGAAGTAGCAGATATGATGGTTGCATTTTAATCTGCAGTAGTGAATGCGGTTGGGTGTAATGTAGCTGCAGCGCAAGCATGTGTCTGCTCATTGATATGGAGGGATGCTATATACCCAAGTTTATTAAACCTTTTATATAAAACTCCACGAATGTGAGCGCTCATTTCAGTTGGAACCAATTTTGCCTTATTTTGCTGGTTCAGTTGAAATTACGTGGTATTTTGCAAGTACAAAGAAATACCTTCTATAGTGCAATACCAAGCCACATGTATAAACACTGGCTTAATAACGGCAATACGTTTACCTAGAGTGAACTGTAGTGTTTTGCACGACAGCGAGTCTAACCATTTACCTAACCAGCTTCTCAGGTTTCACTCATTTGGACTCCCTTAAGGGAGGAGCGCGTTCCCCCACCCCCCGGACTGAAGAACTTTGCAAATATGATGCGACGAGGGATTCCAACACACCCAGGTCGGAGGATCTGTGTTTTTTCACTCTCCGAGGCAGTATGTGGTTGGGGGGACATATTATTCACACCCTGTGACAAATTTGTCGGCAAGTTTCTTTTCAAGTCGTAAAAAAGCTACCGTATTTCATTGAAATATGTGTATGAAAAAGGAGACGAGGACAGTCTAAAAGCTTAATCAACAGGTCTGTGACTTGGAGACCGTCCCATCGTGCATCCAGCCTCTTCAGATGACACTTCAGAAATCGCAAAAACATTGTGCTGCTTTCAATGCAAAATCTGTCGACAAAAAAAGTTGGACATTTGCAAAAAATGGGAACTGATTTTTTTGTAGTTGTTGGTCCAACCCTTAGACATGATCTGATTTGGGGCAGTGGCGTAACGAAACTTGAGGGGGCCCCCTGCAAAGCACAAGGAGGGCCCCCCCCCACATCCCCTCGGTGGCCCGGCCGGCCCACCACCTACCCCTTTCATTTTTCACAGGAATCTCACCAGTAAGAGGACATATTCCAGCTGGATAAGAACCCACAATGCTTTTAATCGTATTAATTTTGGATATATATATGGCTGTATGACAATAGAACTATATATATATATATATATATATATATATATATATATATATATATATATATATATATATATATATATATATATATATATATATATATATATGTGTGTGTGTGTGTGTGTGTGTATAGTTCTTCTATTATCATACAGCCACTGCCAAGTGCTTGAAGAGATTGTCAGTAACCAGGGCCAAGGCATTTAAAGAGCTCTCATTGTTTAACATATATAGGCCCAAGAATCGAAAAAGGGAAGGTATGTGGACTAGTTTGGGTTCGAAGACAAACATTTTCGGGCACGCATTCAGGTACGATACATTACAGTTTAATATTTGGTTTATGTTTAGATTTACCTAGATTTGTAAAGATATATTCGCCAGAAGACTGCCAGCTCCTAAAACAAATGGAAATGAAAACTCTTCTCCACATCTTGTCCGTCAGGAGCTTCACTGAACTCACTGCACCATGTGACAAGTTTCAGGTGACGTGAAAAAGTAAGAGGCTGAAATGATGGAGCTAATTATTAACATATACCTGGAAGGAGGTGGAACCCAATGCAAATTTGAAAAAAAAATGGTCTACTACTTGGCAGCATACGGCTTCATTGGATTGGCACAGCATGAAAGAATTAAAAATGAAGTGTTCTATGAGAGCTTATGGCTTTTGAGCGAATTTGTGAAATGTTGTCTCAAAATGTACTATTAGACCGCATATTTTTAAAACATGTTCTCCAGAGGAGAACCACAAACCCACCTAGAAAAAGGCATGCTTGCTGGAATTTGGGGCAACACTTTCAAAGGTCTCCGGCTGTGGAGAATGTGCAGAGTGTTTGTTAATGGCAGGGGATTAAATACCCGGCATAACATACCCACAAGGATTGAAGCTGATACATCCAAACTCTCAGAATTAACCCCGATCAGTCTCAGTGGTTGAGCGTAAACGTGCGTAATGAAGGTAAAAGGCCAATGCTAATTCATACTGAGCTACTCTTGTACACCTCCATCCCTTGTTTCTGCTTTTCGATCTTCCTTCTAGCCTGTAAGGCTTCCTGTCAGCAGTCTAGGAATTTGGATATTTTTTTGACCAACAAAATATTTTAAGTGAGTGTAACATGCATTTGCTATTGTCCCCAGGCCTTGTCCACCAGCTCCAAATACCTCATTCCTTTACAGAACGGTTTTAAGGTCCCCACTTTCGAAGGGGGCCCCAGGGCACACACTTGGTTGCAGCCCACCTGCACCCTCGAGCCTGCAGCCATGCCCAGCAACCTAGGGGAGACTGAACTTCAGGCTCAATAAGCAGGCAGCTGATCGTGCGCTGCCGCTTACACAAAAAAATAAATTGTTAACACAATGTTTGCAGGACTGGCTGTTGTCTGACAAGACCATTTCTGTAGATGGATATCCTATAAGGAATGTGCTTACGTAGGCCTGGGGGAAAAGGTTATTATAAAAGGGTGATCTCACATAATTTCGAGTAATTCATATATCTTTTTCTTTTAAGTGTTTATGATTTGTTTGTATTATTTTTTATCCTGTGGGAAGACTGTTTCAAATGGAAAATACCTCATATGAGCCGAGTACTTGATGTAAGCCCTGGCCTAGAGCCATTTCCTGCTTTAAGTTTTGTAGGAAAGGTAACCTCTCAGTCAGTTGTTACTGAAGACCAGACAACTGCCTTTCACACAAAACGCTTAATGTTCGCAAACAATATGCCTATTTTGTAATTTTGCCCAACCCTAAGTCAAGTGTTTCTTTTTATGTCTTAGGGTGTTACCATTTACAGAGTGAATGCAATGACAGTGCTTGTATAGTGGGAACTATATCCTATAGAAAGTGCTCCTTTAAAAGTTGCTGTTATGAAGGGTACTCATATTCCAATATAGATGTTCTGATGGGGCGGCAGTGCTTCCCTCCGGGGTGATGTAATGTGAATGTAAATTGATACTTGTATAGTGCACTACTCACCCCAAGGGTCTCAAGGCGCTTGTACAAATACCGCTGTGGAACCCATCCTGGCTTTCCCTGTGAGGCGTCCACTCCTGGACACCCCCAAGGTGGAGGCCAGGCATCCTTAGCGTTGTGGGGGCCGTTGTGGAGATTAAGCAAGCTATTGCCCAGAGTTGCAGAGTGGGACTCCATGATTGGAATAGGCACCGAGGCGAGAATGATCAGGTCCGTGGAATTTTTTAGCCCAAGACCTGCCGAGGTGGGGAATTGAACCCTGGTCCCGGGCTAGACCTCTGCATCAGGGTCTGCCGCTCTAACCATTGAGCCACACTTCTCTGTCACACTTGTAATGGCTCCGCTTTTCATCATCTGTTTAGTGGTGTCACTGTGTGTGTTTAAGCTTGATCTCAAGCTTACATATTTCTGTCCCGCTCTATTTCGGGCTCTTTAGCCCCTACTCTGACACTTTTACTTCAGCTTGCCAGGCCGCGAGCTGCGGCAAATGCAATTGTTAACTGCCGAGGGGGTGGGCTGACCGGGCCCGGTCGCCCGCCATTTCCAGTACTAGCCTGCAGCAATAGGTCACTCCCTCTGCAACTCGCCGGGGTGGGGGTGCAGTTTGTGAGAGTGAGGATGGTGGTTGCGGCTTGCTGCGCACCATCGCATGGCTGAAATAAATAAAAAATGTTAATAATGATGATTGTCACCGTTGTCATGGTAACAATCACCTGTCACGATTATATTTTTGATTTATTGAAGCCACGAGACGGTGCGCAAGCCACTATCACCATCCAAACCATCCCCCTAGCTCTCACAAACTGGGGAAAATAATCGTCACGGTCTCGACTCCACTGCACGGAACTGAGGCCTGTATTACCTTCTACTTATACCGCCCGCCCCATGATGCAGTTGCGCTGTGCGCACCGTCGCATGGCTGCAATAAATCAAAAAATTTAATCATGATGGTTGTCACAGTGACAATCATCATGATTAAAATTTTGGATTTTGCAGCCAGCCACGGTGATGGCCCGCGACGGTGCTCAAGCCGCAACCATCAGCCACCTCGCTCCGCTCTCAAAAACTGGGGCAATCTTCACGGTCTCCGCACTCCGCTGCGCAGAACCGGGCCCCAGGCCTATACTATACCGTTTTGCTTTCTATCCCGGCCCCGGGCCCATGATGCATCCCATTCCACCCCGACTGGACGGACAGAGTCTCAGACTCACCTGCGGGCTAGAAATAATGAAATTATGGCCAGCTGCCGCAGGGTGCCAAACATTCGCCTCTGGGATGCCCCCTCGGCTCTCCAGCGATCACTTTTAGTTGCGCGAGTGGCGACTCGCATGAGAATTGGTCATTAGCCCCACCCTAAGGGCTTGGAGTAAGACCATGCAGACGCAGAGTAATCTGCGCTGCCTGCCATTACCATGATTAACCATTTACTTTATGAACTCTTAATCTAGAGCGGGCTCAGTTTATGCATATTGTATCGTAACGTAAACCTTACTACCTAATAATTAAATACCTATCAAAAAATCCCAGATGTTCACAATGTTTGCTAGTGGTTGCAGGCTCCTCGCTGATGGGGCCCCTGGAGCGCGAGGTCCCCCCACAACGCGGGGGCTGCGGGGGCCTGTGTTACGCCGCTGATTTGGGGTCAGTTCAGCCTATTGGCCATTTCTGTAAATTAGAGAGCCAACTTCTTAAAACAAAACAGCCATATAAGGGGCCACAGATTTGAAATTTGCACAGTAGTAATATATATATATTTTTTAAATTAACAGTTTAAATGAACATGCACCACAGGTAGATTACTCGGGGCACATCGCCAGATGCATGATGTAAACTATCATATGCTGTCCTTCGGCTGGCTGATTTTTTCCCCATCAATACCGAGACTAGTAGTGTAATATGGAAGTGCATCCTCTCACCTTCAACTAGCCATTTTAGAAGTTAGTGATGAATCAGTTTTTATAAATAAATGTGTCTGATTCAAAAAGAGTTTGTAACTCAGTGATGCCTATCTGAGACCAGTGGTCGAAGTGGGGGGAAAAAAGAAGGGCAACTGTGGGCGGAGACTCCGAGGGCGGGGATAACCCAAGGATTGGATCAGTGGGTGGAGTCAGAGGTGAGGCCAGAATGTGCCAAAGATCCCAATTTTTCGTATTTGGCATTTCACTCACTAGTTACAGCTTATTGAGTTATTTAATTCAACCAATGGATACACTTGATTATTTAAGGATTAATAGGAGTTATTGGCATTTAAATACATTCACAAAGTGGGATATATTTCCAATCACACAATGTCCCAAATACGCTTAAAAGTGGAATCACAAGCCATTTTTCTCCAAGCCATGCAGTTTCACTCATTAGCACTTCTCCCTTCTTCCACACGAGCAGTTCAAACATAAATGGTAAAATATCCTAGTTTGCAAATGTTTTCTTTATAATTATGTCTCTGTCATATTTGCCACATAATACATCATTCACTGCATAATCTTACAGTTTTAACCAATCATTTTTCTAGCTCAAATGGATAAAAAGTTACTTAAAAACGTGACTTGACTTGCTGCAAAGAGGACGGCCCTTTGCAAAAATTGACTTTCTCACTGCTGCATTGTTATGTTACACTGATACCGATGAGGCAGAATCTTTGCAGAGATTTAACATGTGTAAAAATGTCTAAATAATAAAGTATAAAAAAATATATTGCATGACGCTGCAGCCTTTTTTTTGTTGCATAATTTAGTCAACACTGCGGCATCATTTTGTCCCCCATTGCTGCATAATCCCAGTGGCTCCAGAGCAGGTAGCAAATGTTAAAAGTGCTTGTGCATGAAGCAGAGAGACTGTGAAGTTTGCAAACTTAGTTTGATGTGTGTGCAAATCCTGCATTGCCGATCCTTGGTGAGTTGTAGCTACTACTGCTGAAATAAGGCCAATGGACTGTCCTCGATAGCAGGGCAGGCCTTAGTGCTGGTGGCGCCCTGTGCAATAATGTTTGTTGGTGCCCCCAATGATCACCTACACCTTGGATTTCCTCACTACCACCCTTTAACAGTCCCCCTCATGTCTCCATAACCACACTCTTTCTCAGATGCACTTAATTTGATTTACAGCGCCACTCATACCAGTGTACGGCGTCAGAGCACTTTACATCACACACACTACACAGAGACAATAATTTCTATGTGTGTAAATCACTGTATAGGAAATGTTACATAAGACAAAGGACTACAAGATGTAGAAGCCACATGACAACCATACTAGTAGGCAGTATAGTTTAATAGCTCACTGTTCTATGTTAGGATTTTAACTTATAGACTGCAAGTAAAAAAAGGATGTCTCTGACAAAAGCATTAACCTACTAACCTAGTTAACATTTTGTGCACTTTGGGCCAGATGTAGGAGCCCTAATACCGTTTCCGACCGGTATTAGGCTTTTCAGATGTAGGGGGCCTACTGAATCGGTAATTTTACCGATTCGGTAACTTTACCGATTCGGTAAATATACCGATTCGGTAAAATACCGAATCAGTATATTTACCGAATCGGTAACTCCATATGTAGCTGACACTCCTAAGAGTGCCACAGGCCCTTAAGAGTCGGTATTTTACCATACAAACCTATTGTGTGGTAAAATACCGAATTCAGGTGTGCATGCACATCTGTGCATGCACACCTGTGCCATGTGACACACAGACATGCCCTTAGGGCATGTATGTGTGCCACATGTCACACAAGCCTGTACTTGGGGTGCTATGGGTTGTGACACCCCCTTCACCCTTGCAGGATTCGGTATTTACCGATTTGGTAAATATCGAATCGGTATTTCCCATTGATTCCTATGGGCTTCAAGGCCCATAGGAATCAATGGGCAATACCGATTCAGTATTTACCGAATCGGTAAATACCGAATCTTACAGATTAGGTATTCCTAAATTTGGAATTACCTAAATCTGCCCCCTTCCCATTTACAGACTCTTAAATACCGATTCGGTAAAACTCTGTATTTAAGAGTCTGTAAATGGGAATTATCTACATCTAGCCCTTTGTGATTTGCATGGTTCATGGTCTTTGCAGCAGGCCCATTAACTCTCTTTGCTACCTTTCTAGGAGTCAACCCTTCCATTAGACAAAACTCTGATCTCTCTCTAGGAAGAACATTTATCACTGAAGTTATCATGACATTTTTATTGTTGCTAAAAAATTGCTGGAGGCCAGGAAGGAAGCAGCAAGATTTTTTTAAAACCATAATATACTTTCAAACACTACGCACCCACCTGAAATAGGTACCCAGTGCGGTCACACAATTCGTACCGCCCTAACATGCTCAAGGTTGATGTGACCTCAGTGACAGTCACAGTGACTGGATCACTGTTGCTCTAGAGTGTGCTTCTTCGTAGGCCTGCCCGCAAGACTGGAAATTAACTTCAGTATGGATTGTGGTGGACAGGCCTTCAAGGTTAACCCACAATTGACACCACTAGGGTACACCTGCTTGTGCTAAGACATCAGGCCTTCTAAGGTCTTTTGGACCCTTCAAAGGACAAGCATGGGAATATGCTCCCTTAGTAGAGTGGTCTGGTGGACTGGTCATGAAGGTTGAACCCTGTTCCCCAGTTCCAAGTTCCACAGCTCTGGCCATAGTGCCACATCCTCTCCCCCACTGAACACCATACTGCCCCACTGAGAGAAACTCGCGCTGCCTTCAGCTACAACCAAATTGTGCCCGCTATAAACACTTAGATGTGGCTCAATTCAAATTATGCACTTGATAAGAGTAATATCCTGCCTAAAAAAAAAAGTAAAAACAAACACTCATAGAGAGTGCAAGATTAAGTAAAGGATGTGAAATGTAAGCAGAAACAACATGGTTACCCTAACGATCCCTCACTCACTATTCAGAAATCAGTGATATGTTTTACCTGCAAAGTTAAGTTCATGACTACAGGGCCCTGAAGGGAACCGTTTCAATCTTCATTGCTTATATACTTACAAAACGTAAGCAGTATGGTTTTAAAAGACCATGTCCATAAACACAGAGCCATGGTACACATTTTGTTTTCCAATCCACCCATCCACCAGGTATTGCAATACATCCAGGAATGGTACACTTCCCCACCTGGGGACAACAATGCTGTTCAAAGACAGACGAGAAAACAAAAGTAGCGCTTCACTGCAAAGTCTGTAGAGTGAGGCTGATGTGTTTGGATCTGAATAAAACCAATATGGCCACTTTGCAACCACTCTGTCTTGCTTTATTTTGTTATGTATTTATTTTTCATGTTTAAAACCTTTTATTTCTCTCCAACCTGAGGCTGCACTTTGGAATAGAAACATTTCTGAAAAAGGGCATTTCCCGCAAGAGTGTTTTTCTTTTTTGGATCCATTTCAGAGGGAAGCAACTAAATGAAAGAAGGAAAGAGAGGTTGTGAACCGTTTCTTCAAGTCACGGTTTTCAGTAAGCAACAAGCATGTGTCTGCCTTGTAGTGTGAGCGCGTGGTGGGAGCGCGTTAGACAGAGGAGGCGCCTTTACGCGCGCACAGCGCCTGCCCGTGCGCGCACATGGTTTGTCTCCCTTCGCTCACCTAAGCCACAACAATAGAGGCTCGCCAAGCGAAGCAACGCATGCGCTGCATTTGCTAGGCAAGACCTAAAAATGAAGGAATAAATAAACCTTGTCGGTCTGTGTCCTGTTCAGCTGTCCTGTCTCAAGGGAGGATGCAATAGTTCTTCAATCTTGCACTACCTATGATTGGGATATGCCCCTCAGCAAACCCAGCTGCAGTTTCTTCAAATTCTCCTCGTAACCCTTAATGAACAGTGACCCAGTTCCTATCTAAGGTGCATTACTGCACAAACAATCTCACAGAGCCCTCACTACGGGTTTCTAAATAGGAATACTAGTGTGGATCAGAATTCTCCCTCTCTCTCTCTCAAGCCAGCCCACTCCAGCCCCTATAGGACCAGCCTTCCCTTCCTAGATATAAGAACTTTTCCTTGTCAGCAGCACCACTTTCTCTCACGGGAACAGTGCCATAGTATTTATGGATATCAATATGACAAGGATTTACCTGCACTGAAAGGATGGCTTTTGTTCAAAACAGGGTTTGGAGCTGGACACTTGGTCACTCATCCCAAGTTATAATAGGCATATAACAACAATTATTCTTGAGTTACAAGAGACCGTGATCTAGAAAACGTCTTAAACCTCTGGTTAAGACTAGTTAACTTTCAGGATGTCTATGTGACAACTTTACAAACGCAATTTTTGTAGTATGAGTAATAGAAATCGAAAGTGTCTATTGATTTATTGACTGTTCCTTGATTACATATATGCTGATAAAATTGCGTCTCTGGGTATTTTCCATCAGAGGTGAAAATATATTTTAATCAAAAGTGTCACTTTAATACTACTAATATACTTATATTTAGGACTCGATGACCATGTTTAGGTTTCAAGTAGGTCATGCATTTTACTTTTCAGTGGCCAAGGCCTAGAAAGTGGATTAACCAGCATATAATGGCTAATTTCCAGGCAGCCCAACTTTACAAAAGTCATTTTAGTCATATAAGCAATAGAAATCCAATGAATGTACTGGCTGATGCGGAACAATGGATTCTAGGTATCTCATCTTAGAAGTTAGTAAAAAATAAAATATAATTAACAGCGTCCCTTTAAAACTATAGGTGTTGTAATGATTGTAATAATTATGGCTCTACAACCATGTTAGCTTTTAGGTTTAAAGTAGAACATACAATGTACTTTTCAGATTCATATAACAGCAGCTGGGTACAACTTTGTTAATGCACCCTATATACAGATGAGTTACAAATTAATAATATGGTATCCAAAAAAATCTGTATTTTTAGAAGCAACAAGAATTTAATTTTGCTTTAGAAAACATGGGTCTATCCAGTGATGAAACGTGGCCTTTATGTAAGTTGAACCTATCGTTCCAAAGGTAAGTGGAGAAAGGTTTCTCTGCAGTCTTACATTTAGAATTGTACTTATGTGCAGCTTGCGCCATCTAGATGTACATGCCTACGGACTTACCAAGAGGTCAAATATGTCAATTTAATTGGCCAAAAAATGTTATTCAGTGTTTCCGAATGGTACATTCAGATGGAACATGTTAGAAAGGCCCCAACTGTCCAGAGGTCAAAATAAGAGTTAATCAAATTCCAAAAATCTAAAGAATTCAGGATAATTATGGCGATAAAGTGGTTTTCCTACAGTTCCCCTTACCGATAAATGTAGTATTTTAATCTTTCGTTGTCACTTTCCATTTAACGAACACCAATGACCGAACATTCTTTTGTGGACAATTTCACTGTATATTTTAACACCTTTTCTCCTGTTTGAATAACCTTTCTCCTCTTGGCTCTATCCATTGCTCCATTTTCTACCCACTCATCTCTTTGGCCACTCATTCTTGTCGATCCACAGTCTTGTCATTCATAAAATCTTTATTCGGTGGAACAGAGCAACCATAAAAGAGCAGTGTACAATACAGTAATACATATATGAATAACACATCATACAATAAAAACAAATAAAAATACAGATTAAAAACAATATTAACAAGCATTTGCAATGCAATAGGTCTCGCATTTAGCGAGTTTAAGCTATTGGCATTGTAAATGACAATGCTTTTTATTTATGTTTCAAAAACATAAATAGAAAGCATTGTTATTTACAATGCCAATAGCTCAAACTCGCATAAATGCGAGACCTGTTGCATTGCAAGTGCTTGTTTTTTCCTTGTGGCGAACGTCAGTCTGCCTGAGCCCGATAATAAAGGGTAGAGTAGGTCAAGGGCAGGGACACCAAAGTATCCTGATGTGACCATTGTATTGGTCACAGTGGGTGCAGGCAAGTAGCGGACCCACTAAATGAGGTGTGAATCACTGGCTCACAGCACAGCAGGGCCATCAGAGGTAGCCGTTTTTGCACATAATCCTAAAACTGATGGCCTCTTCCTGTTGTTTTGCAGGCCCCAAGACACTGAGGGGAAGGGGGATTAGGTTGTGGGCACTGCAGAGGCCTTCCTCGATGTGCACCACACAGGATGAAAGATGAAGTTACAATTTTAATTTTAATTTTAAAGTAGGGCTATTGCTGCAGTCCTGAGACGCTCTTTCAAAACTAAGAAGTAGGGGAACGGATCGAAATACATTTTAAAAGTAGGGGCACGCCGTGCCCTTCCGATCCCACCCACTTCTAACACTGTCTGAGACATATTTCAGGAAGTTTCCAGGTGCAGCTCCTCCGTTAGATCGGAGGAGCATCACCCCGCCAAGTAAAATGCCGCCAAAAGCCTCAGAGATGAAAAATAAAATGGTAATGAAGTTAATTTGTTACCATATTATTTTTCATCCTCCCTGTCCCGACCAGAGTGTCAGGACGGAGCGAGCTTGTTGCGTGGTAGCAGCAGGGACGAGGGTGGGCTGACTGGGCACTCTTCAAAGTGTTAATGAAAATTATCCAGGGCTCCCCCTTCTCGGGGAAGAACAACTCTGTGCACAACGTTAAAGACCGTGGTCTAATTCCATCATCAAAAATTAAATGAGGTCAAATGTTAACCATCAAAAAGGTTTATTCCAAAAGATAAAGTCAATGGACATTGCAGCCCGTGAATATTTATCATCCAATGTTGATCATCAGAAGACAAGTTTTTTAGTGCGTCAAGTTGCAACAAACATAATCATCAAACATCCCGATGCATTTCGGGCGGGTGCCCTTTGTCAAGGGATTACTCTACAAGGCAAAAAAGAATAAAGCATCACTGTAAATTTAAAAATTACAGTGATGCTTTATTCTTTTTTGCCTTGTAGAGTAATCCCTTGACAAAGGGCACCCGCCCGAAATGCATCGGGATGTTTGATGATTATGTTTGTTGCAACTTGACGCACTAAAAAACTTGTCTTCTGATGATCAACATTGGATGATAAATATTCACGGACTGCAATGTCCATTGACTTTATCTTTTGGAATAAACCTTTTTGATGGTTAACATTTGACCTCATTTAATTTTTGATGATGGAATTAGACCACGGTCTTTAACGTTGTGCACAGAGTTGTTCTTCCCCGAGAAGGGGGAGCCCTGGATAATTTTCATTAACACTCACACTGCCTGGCCAGACAGTGTTTTTCCTCTTGCTGCACACTACAACCCGTTACTATCCTACACCATTCGAACATTGTGCTGTGCGAGCTCCCTCCACATTTGAACACTCTTCAAAGTGCTCATGCCCAGGTCCTAAAAAAAAGAAGTGGGGGGCACTGACTTCACGACCGGAAGTGATGTCACGAAAGATGGCTTGCACCATCAGACTCATTGCCCTCCCTCGCTCACCCCATAGATCCGATTGCATCAGAGAAGCGGGTGGGTGACATACAGCTGAGACCCTTCATGTGTATTGTATTTTACAGATCAAAGGAGATAAATAATCACGCACATTAAACTCTGGCAGTAGTTTCTTATTGAGCTCCCGGTAAAATAAGTGGGGGGACGCCGTCCCCCCACGTGGTACCCCGTCTCGAGCCCTGCGCCATGCCCCTTTTGCTGACCGTCTTGCGACAGCCAGCTGTGCACAGTTTGGAAGCTCAAACCCAGCTGTCTTAAGAAGGCTGGTTTAGACCAAGCACAGGCCTCCACTATCCTCGGGAGCTCCCTCTAATCCTGGTGCTGCTCTCATGCTGGGTAAGAGCATGAGAACAGCACCAAGATTGCTTAAGGGAGTTGGCTGGGATCCGCGCTGAACGTCAGACTGCAGCAGAGAAAGGACGTCCGAGTAAGGTAAGTGGATTTTATTTTTTATTTTTTATTTGCGCCGCATGCACGATAGTGCACAACTGCCCACCACCCATTTGCCTGACCCAACATAATAGATTTTTCCGAGTGGCTATCCAAGTTTATATCATCTCATTCAGATGATAGTATCCCAGTGTAATTTGATCGAAGATTACCAGTACGAAGTATGACAGGCTACCCTGTTGAGGTATTTTTTTTGTTTGTGCTCAAAGATGGTCTTTCGTCTTCTAGTGAAGAAGGTTCTGCAGTGTTAGGCAATTATCAGCTGATTTATAGTTTTCGAATTGGATAATTGAGAAATCTATTGCTTCATGAGATAAATAAAATCCAAATTAGTAATCAAATAAATCCCATAGATTTTGAGTTTTGTTCTGTATTCATAAGGTGCCTTTCACTTTTAAGAGTACACGTAATTATTCTGCCTCTAACAGTTAGTATGAAAAGATTGCCGTGCTGCTATTCTCTTACAGAAACTTTATTGGCATCCAGGACTGACAAGTGATGATGAAAGATGAAATAGAAATGGACATTCTCAACGATGCTGACCTGTTTTATTTAGCTAATGAACTACCACCTAATGAGAGACTGTTCCCTATAGACACACCAACTAATTGCAAATAACTGGTAGAAATGCTTGACAGTTTTCCTTTAGAAAAGCGTCATACTTTAAGAAAACTGGCAAAATACATTTGTATGGTACGAAATGGGAGAAAAAATGAATATCTGAAATGTGAATTCGACTAATTCTGTAGCAGCTTAATCCTGGTGCCCCCCTCCCCCCCACCCCCCTTGGTTTATAATGGTTGCTAGGAACGGTCACCATTTTGTTTTCCTGCATATCTAACTCTCTGTAATTACTTCAGTGACCCATTGCAGCTGAATTGTTAAATATTGTTTTTTTTTTTGCATAATGAAAGTGGCCTAAAGTGAAACCCCTTGAAGGCTAGAACATGGGTGTCTCAAGAGGTACTTCTGTTTTTATTTTCACAGGAAATTATTTGAATTTTTAAATCAAAATGAACAGTCACTTCAGTTTTGTCATTAATTCATGTGAATTTGGCAAAGTACAGATTTTCGGTTAAACAACTCAAATCAATACCTATACTATTTCCCATGTAATAGTAAAACATGGCCCCCCTCAAAGTGCTGGTGTTGGCCCAAATGCCACACCTAATCCTCATATAGACGACGGAGTGCTGAGGCATTATCAAAATCAATTCATAGGATAATTATAAACATTCTGTCCACATAAACAGCCACCATTAGTTGCACCAACTGCCGTTAACCCTTTACTCAGAATTCACAGCTGTCAGAATATACAGGATGGAGTCAAAGTAGAAATATGAGATGATTTGGTTTCCTACTACGTAATGATCTCATTACTTACCCGTAACCTTAATTACCTGGAGTTCAGGTGCTCTTCATTCCAGTCATTATAGAGTGAGGTGGCACCACCCCCAGACAGCTCCTTCACAAGCGTTCTAGTTCTTTTTCATTTTTAGTATAAATAACTCCTTCCTCCATCACTGTTTTCTGCTTGTCATCAAGCTAACGCGTATTGTTGTTGTCGTCCAATGTGGCTAGGACGAGGAGCATCTGAACTCGGGGTATGAAGGTTACCAGTAAGTAATTAAAGTGTTTGGAGTGGACTACATAGCTCTACAAATTTCTTTAAGAGATACCCCAGCTGCTTCAGCTGATGTGGTAGCCACTGCTGTAGTGGGATGTCCCTGAATATTGTCAGGCACATCTGAACCTGCTGAAATATAGGCTTGGGATAAAGACTGCCTGTCCCACCTACTTAATGATTCTGCTGTAACCTTCTTACCTCTGTTAACCTCTCTGTGGATTCAAAAACGGAATTGGCCTCGCTAAAGTATTTTGTTCAAAGAAGATACATTTGTAATGCAATTTTCAGATCTAAAGCCACTGGAATGAAATTTGTCGAATTCCCATCTCTGTTTGGCTAAATTATTTCTTGAGCTAGATGACAGTTCTTTTGTATCCTTGGCCTAAACCTTGGGTCAGAACTTAATACAACTTGATCAGGAAAGAACCTTCGGTAGGGGTAATTAATCACTAACGAGCCTAGTTCCCCCATTCTCCCTGCTGTCTTTATCACTATTAAGAAAGATCATTTTGCTGACACCCGTGCTATGTTGACAGTTTCTAGAGGCCTAAATGGTGGATCTGGAAGCCCTTAAGAACAGAGTGTAAATTCTACTTAGCTCCTGGAACAGAGGTCACTGTTTATTTTAATCGAAAACGTTTTAAAACTGTAACCACCAGTAACGTGATCTGTGAGAGATCCAAACCCACTTCTCTAAAGGCTCATATTGCTACTCACTGTGCTGCTAAAGTAGCTTGAGCTAAATCCAATAAAAAGCCATCTTGTAAAAACTCAAAAAATTTAAATGGATCAAAGGACTCTGGATTCCTATTTCTAGATAGACACAATTTCCCAATGCTTAGCATATGCCTTCAGAGTTGATACTTTCCTAGCAGTTTGGATGTAATGTGCTCATTCTTTAGGGCACCCTAACTTTTGTAATACTGCTCTTTCAACTTCCATGCTGTCAGTTGCAAACTTGACAGTTCTTTGTGAGATAGGACTGGAACCTGGGGGCGTGAAGGATACAACAGAAGTTGGTGAAATTGATGTCCTGCTAGGTGTTTTAACAGAGGGAACCATGGTCTATGCGGCCACAAGGGGGCAATAGGATCAACTCCACATTCTTTGACTAGGCTTTTTAAAGGACCTTGGATGTCAATACCACTGGAGGGAATGCATAGAGCAGCCCTTGGAATTGAGAGCAGATCTACTGCCCAAGACGTTCGATACTAAGTGACTCCATAGTATTGAGGTATCAGTGCTTTGGCTCAGGATGCAAAAAGGTCCAATCATGGCACCCCATACCAATCTTTCCCCAAAGCAAATGTTTCCATACTGGGATGAAATGATGCAGAGATTGGAATATTGCGGCTCAAGCTGTCTGCTTGAACATTGTCCTTGCTAGGAATGTATACTGCCTTGTGGGACAAGACATTTCTTTCTGTCCAAGAATAAATCTTACAGCCAAGGGCCCAAGAGACTTGCTTTTCGTGTCTCCTTGCCTGTTTAAGTCACTCTTAGCTACCTGATTGTCTGTTTTTAGCAACAGTGCGTTCTGAGAAAGGTATTGGGGCCCATCGGGAGACGGGGGGGGAAGAACCGACCGGAGACAAATGTAAGGTGTGATAAAGGCCGCTTTATTGGGAAACAGGTGCATCCTGAAAATATACCACAACCTTGGCCTTTGCCGTACAAAACTAGGCCTAACTAACTATACATATACCTGACCAAAATCCCCCACCCCCACCCCTAAACAGTTCCCCGCCAACAACATAAACATCATTATCAATTACCCAAACGCCTGCCTCAACTGTTTAAACATCTGCCACCTGTACACTCCCTCCTCCCCCTCAGCCAGTAAAACTCATTCCTCCTATCCTACCCCCCGTTTAACTAGGAAAAAGCGCCATCCTGCATAAACATTCCAGCACCTGCTCCCAGCGACAACACATCCAGCCGAACCTAACCCAGAAAGCACCTGCTTCCCACAAAAACCCCCTTTCCCCAAACCAGAAAGCCATGTCCCCAGACATCCTCCCCTCTATTCCCCCCCCCCCAGACTTGTCCTAAAGGGAGGGTGGGCGGGACAGCGCTCAATGAAACCCCCCGGCTGCTGGGTCACTGTCCCACAAATGGTGCACAGTGACCCAAAATGGCCGCTCTTATCGGCCCAAGCCCAAAAGGAGCCCAAATCCCACCAGCAAGCCCAACCAGCCCAAAGTACCTTCCTGTGTCCCTCTTAATTCTTCCCCCCACCCTTCCTCCCGGGGCCCCAAACTCCCCGGGGGGGGGGGGGCGAGCCTCCCTCCGGTCGGCCACCCCCCGCAAAGCCCCATTGGGGCCCATCGGGAGACGGGGGGAGGAAGAACCGACCGGAGACAAATGTAAGGTGCGATAAAGGCCGCTTTATTGGGAAACAGGTGCATCCTGAAAATATACCACAACCTTGGCCTTTGCCGTACAAAACTAGGCCTAACTAACTATACATATACTTGACCAAATCCCCCACCCCCACCCCTAAACAGTTCCCCGCCAACAACATAAACATCATTATCAATTACCCAAACGCCTGCCTCAACTGTTTAAACATCTGCCACCTGTACACTCCCTCCCCCTCAGCCAGTAAAACTCATTCCTCCTATCCTACCCCCCCCCCGTTTAACTAGGAAAAAGCGCCACTCGAAAGCCCCCCTCCGGCTTTTGACCCCCCCCTAGGACCTCTGCACCTTTGGATACCTGTGCACCCCTATTGCCCGGTCGACTGCCTCCTTCAGCTGCACAATATATAGCTCCATCCCATACCTTGACAAATGTACTCCATCCTCCAAGAAAAAGTAGACCTCCCCATACTTCAGTTCCGGGTGCTCCATCCTACCCACTCCTTCCTTCTCACAAAAGGCCCGCATCTCCCTGTTAATCTTCCTCCGAGTCCTGTCAATAGCTCCTGGTCTCTTCGCCCCCCTCCAGCACCTCCTGGGTATGAATTCGGACCAGATAACATAACACCCCGCCCACTGCCTCTTGATCTCCAGCAAATCCCTCCTCATTTGTTTCACCAGTGCCAGTCCCTTACACTGCACTAAATCGTTTTCCCCCAGGTGGATGACTACCACATCCGGACAGACCCCCCCATGCACAACATTGTTCAAAACCGGCACCAACTTGTGCCAACCCATGCCCCCTTTTCCCCTCCAATGACACCTAAACAACTGCTCATCCAATTCCAGATTGAGGTTCCTGCATTTGTCCCACTCGGCCTTCTCCGCTCTCTTTACAAAAGAATGGCCCACCACGTATATGTTCATTGCTGCCGCCGTCGGCCCCGCCACTGCACCTGCAAAGAGACATATGTGAGCAGCGAGCCCCAAACTTCAAGTCTACTCCACCTCTACCCCTCGCATCCGGACATATGTCTTATAGCAATCTGACTTCCAGCGCCCCAGCCTTTTTATCTCTTCCTTCCTCCAACCCTTCCGCGCCGCCTCCGTCGCCGCCCCGATGCGAAAGGAATGCGTTCCGAATTCTTTCGGGTCCTCACCCATGGACCGCAGGACGTGCCGCAGGACCCACAGCAACTGCGCAGCTGTCACCCGTCCTACCCCTCTCCTGTCAAAAACCTCCGCACCATCCTGCACCACTCCGCCCGCCAGCCTTCTCCCCCACTCCGCCGAACACACTGCCTCAGTTCCCCCAGGACCCGACAACACCCAAGTACCCCTCCCACGCTGATCAGTCTTGGACCGTCGAAGCCGCACCGCCACCTCATGGCCACGTAACTCCACCTCCCCCCACGTTAAACCCAGACGTCCTTTCAAACCCACCAACTCCGACACCCGAAAGGCTCCAAAAAACATCCATGACATCAAAGTGGAAAACAGCACCGTCTCCGCCACATCCCTGCACACTACTGGTAAACGGCCCACCAGACCTTCCAACATCGCCTCCGTAATCGGCTGTCTCCTCCGTGCCCGCGCACATCTCTCCCTCTCCCACCCTTCCAGGAGACGCCCCCCAATTCTCCCGCCGAGGGGGCATAACCCCACCAGAGCTTGCCCATGAAAGCCAACCCTGCCAGTTTTCCCGCGATCGTCACTCTCGCCAGTCCTTTGTCCATTAACCCCAGCATGAAACGCACCACCTGCTCCTCCCGACGCCACTTGCCCCGCTGCCTTACCGCTCTAAACCGCAAAAACTCCAGTCAGGCCTGCTCATAACTCTTCCACGTGGACGCTGCCAGGGACTACCTCACCAACTGAACGACCCGCGCTCTCCCACCAGCCCCAGCTCCTCCGGCACTTCCGTCTTGTCCGCCGCTGCCTCCGTGGCTAGCCCATGGAACCTCCGCCACTGTGAACGAGACAAAGCATCAGCAATGTCATTGTCCACTCCCGGCACATGTTGAGCCTGGAACAAAATATCATGTTCCAAACACCTCAAGACGAACACGCGCATCAACTTCAGCACCCGGGGCTCCCTCGCGGACTGCCGGTTCACGACCTGCACCACCGACATATTGTCCACCTTGAACAAAACCCGCTTGTGCGCCAACTCCCGCGCCCACACTGTCATAGCCACCACCAGAGGGAACAGCTCCAAGAACGCAATGCTCCTGCCCCCCGCCTGCCACTGCTCCGGCCATTGCTCCGTGCACCACCTGCCTGCCCAGTAGAGTCCACAACCTCCGACTCCCGCCGCGTCCGAGGACATCGTCACGTCCCACTCCCAGTCTTCCGGGGGCGCCATGGGCACACCATTAAAACGCTCCAAAAAAGACAACCACATGCTCAGATCCTCTCTCGATCCCGCCGATAGGCACACATGATGATGGAGCAGCGTCAACCCGGACAAGGCCAACCCCAGCCTCCGACAAAAGGTCCGCCCTTCTCGCACAACGCGTCACGCGAAGTTCAAATGCCCCAGCAACACCTGCACCTCTCGCACCATCACCTTTCGCCTGACCAACATTCCCTTCACCAAGTCCACCATTGCCGCCCGCTTTTCCACCGGTAGGCGTGCTTCCATGGCCGCTGAATTGAGCTCTATCCCGAGGAACGACAGCACCGTGCTGGGCTCCTGTGTCTTCTCTGGCCCCAAAGGAACCCCCAGGTAACCCATCAGGTCCGTAAAACTGTCAAGTCGCTGCTGGCAGTCCGTCGAACCGGGCCGACCCACCAGGAAGAAGTCGTCCAGGTAGTGCCTTATCGCCTCAGAGCCTGTGCGCCAGGAAAAGACCCACTGCAAGAAGGAGCTGAATCTCTCAAACAAGGCACACGACACAGAGCACCCCATAGGAAGCGCTCTATCGACAAAAATGAGCCCGTCCAGCTGGATCCCCAGCAACTGATGATCCGCCGGATGAACCTGCAGCAACCGAAACGCCGATTTGACGTCGCATTTTGCCATGAGAGCCCCCCGCCCTGCCGTCGTCACCAACATCCTCGCGACGTCCACGGACAGGTACGACACCGACGCCAACTCCGCTGAGATAAAGTCGTTCACCGACGCGCCCTCCGGCCATGAGAGATGTTGAATCAGCCGGAATTGACACGACTCTTTTTTCGGGACCACTCCAATTGGTGAAATGATCAACTCCGGCAATGGCGCTTCCTCAAAAGGACCCACCATCCTCCCTTCCTTCACTTCCTTAAAGAGCTTCTCCCGGACGATGCCCTTGTGTGCGTTCACGGACTTCAGGTTCTCTGCCCATCGAGCGATCCGCGGACCCTCGTACCCCAAACGGAAACCCTCCCTGAAACCCCGACGCAGCACGGCCGCATCGTCCGCCGCGGATAAGCCTCCAAGAAAGGTTCCAGTCGGTCCAGCCTAACCGGTGTACGAGCCTTTTCCCAGGGTACTGTCTCCCCCCCTGCCTCCTCCCCTCCCCCTGCTGGGCCCGGGAGCCGAGTACTGGCCCTGTGCGGGGCCACCCCCAAGCCCCCAACAGAGAGCCTCCGGGTGGCGCCTCCCGCACGCGGAGCATTCATGCCGAAAACGGCACACCTGCCGGAGACAGGAATCCTTGTTGAAGTCCCAGCAGGCCCCGACGCTATGACTGCTCCCGGCTCCCCCCGCCCCCACCCCCCCACGGGTGGGGCGGGCCGAAAAAGGGGGCGGCGCCAGCGGCAACCCACTGGCCGTGTAGACGGTGCGGCCAAATTTTGCTCCACTCATCGTCTGTTGGTACAAGTCCGCATCCAACTCCCCCCACTTTGCCACCGGATCCGACGCCATGCGCGCCCGAAACACTTCGTCATAATGCGACCAAGCATTCCCTCCGTAAGTCACTTGCGCCCGCCGCACCATGTCCATGTACTTAAACAGCGTGACCGCCCTGTCGGGGTACTTCTCACAGTACACACTGGCATATATCAGGAAAGCCGCTGACCAATTCTCAATGGTAACTGGCACCTTCGGACGCCTAGCTAATTCCTGCTCCTCCTCCTTCGACCCCTCTTTGGCCATCAACTCCCTGTGGAGCAGCTTCAAAATCTCCACATACTCCCCCTTCCATATCTTTTCCCTAGTAGCCAGCGACAAATGCGCCCCCAGTGGCTTCGCCACCCCCATGTACGGCAGCTTCCTGACCGGCACCTCACAGCTCTCCTTCGCCCCGGCGCTGGATGCCGCCGACCCGCCGGACTTCGCCGCTTCACCCGTACCCATACTCACCGGCGCCGCACCACCCACCGCCTCCTTACACACCCCGGCATCCACCACGTATCGTCCCTTCACCAATCGCACTTCGTCCCCGCCACCGGCATCCGTCCCCACTGACACCTGGCATCCGCCATCCGCACCCCCACATGCCTGGCCGCCATGAGCCCCGCCCAAGCAACTCCCCGACCCTGTACTGGCCTTACCTCACGCCAAGGCTGGCGTCCTCACCGGATCCCGCCGCCTAACCAGTTCTGCTGGGGGGGCCGTCACTCGCGGCACCGTTTGCCGGGGGCATACCTGTAAAACACTGCCAACAACATTACTGGTTTCCCCCCCGCCCTCCTGAATCTCCCCCTCCTCTTCTGACTCCAGCTCTCCACCTCCACTTCCGTCTGCCAAGACCCTGCCTGCGGACACCCTGCTCAGCCCTGCCTTGTCCCTGCACGCTGTCATCAGTGTCCCTAGATCCACACTCTCCCTCCTCCTACCCTCTGCTTGGAAATCAGAATATCCTGCCACATTGCTGCTCCATCCCCGTCCCCCGGGGGCCGGATCGACCCATCGGGAGGGGGGCGTTGGAGACCTATGACCCAGCCATCCGCTGTCCGCACGCACATGGTCCCTCGTTGGAGCGCGACCGCCCGTACTAGGCAGAGCCGGCCCATCCTCTCGGCGGGTTGGAGCCGCATGCTGCTCACCCGAGCCCCTTACCAACTGCTCCTGCCAAGAAAAAATCGGCGAAGTCCAGCATGCCGAGGCAAACCATCCCCGTCGCCCCCCCACCCCCCTGACCCACCTCCCCCCCACCGCCGAATGCCCTCCTCGCCGCGCAGGTCGCCCCCCACCCCAAGTTCCCCGCCTCACCCTGTCCGCCCCACGCGCCCCACCTGTACCCCCACACGCCCCGCTGTCCACCTCCGCAACCCACTCCTGCCCCCCTCCCTGTGGCCCCACTCACCGAACCCCCCTCTCCCCGTCCCCCAGCCTCCCTCCACCCCCGACCCCCGGGGCATCCCCAACCCCCAGCTCCGCCCCCCACCGCCTCCCCCCGCACCCCCTCTCTTTCCCACCCTCCTCCCCGCGCCCCGTGGCGACACTGTCCCACTGGCAGCCACTATATCCTCCTCCGCCGAAGACCCCCAATCCAGCCCGCTCTCACCCCCCTCACCTGCCCCCTCCCCCTCCTCCGATTCGTCGATCAGGAGCGGCGAGTCCCCCCCTCCTCCCCCCTGCCCCTCCTACCCCCACATTGCCCTTGGCCACCTCCTTAGGCGTCCCTCCACTCTCCCCCTCCAGGCCTCGCATAGCTCCCCCGGCATCCCCACCCACCCCCGGACACCCCCCCTTCGCGTTCTCGTTGGGTTTGCTCCTCTTCCCCCCCGTCGCCCCCCCCCAACCTGGCACTCCTCCTCGCTATACGGGAGCCCCCCCAAGCCTCTGACACTTATCAGGCCCCCCCACCCCCCTTGCGCCTCCCGATGCCTCTCCACGCACTTCCCCGCTTCCCCCCGCCCCCCCAGGCCCCCCGCTCCTCCAACAAACTGAAGCGGAGCCTTCTTCCGGCCGCCGCGCCTTCTCCCCGATCCCCCTCCCCTCTTCGGCGCCCCAGCCGCCCGCGGTCCGCCGCCTCGCGCTGCTCCTCCCCCGACTCCCGCCCCCTCCCCCTTCCGCGCACGCGAACGCGGAGGCTCCCAGGCCGCCGCCGCGGCGCCATCAGCAGCACGCCGCGGTGGCCTTACCCTAACGTTGCCCCTCAGCAGGTCCGTCCGTCCAGTTTCACCTAGCAGACGAAGGGCCTCGCGCACCAGGGGATCTGCCATCGCCTCCGCCGCCATGCGACAGGTAACGTCTCTCACGCCGACCGCACCGCCGCTGCATTTTCTCCGCTCCACAACCGAAACCCTGCGCTCTCACGCCGCAATCTATCAGCTCAGTGGAGAAACCCGACGCCACCAGCCCAGACACTGCCAAAAGGCCCACAACCAGAAATACCAACAACGCTCAATGAAACCCCCCGGCTGCTGGGTCACTGTCCCACAAATGGTGCACAGTGACCCAAAATGGCTGCTCTTATCGGCCCAAGCCCAAAAGGAGCCCAAATCCCACCAGCAAGCCCAACCAGCCCAAAGTACCTTCCTGTGTCCCTCTTAATTCTTCCCCCCACCCTTCCTCCCGGGGCCCCAAACTCCCCGGGGGGCGGGCCTACCTCCGGTTGGCCACCCCCCGCAAAGCCCCATTGAGCAAAGCCTTGTAGAGCGCACCATCCTGCTCTGAGCTCGTTTCAATTGGAAGATCGGGTCATTTCCATATTTGACCATTTCCCATTAATTTCGAGCTGATGCATAGTTGACCCCAATCCCATGCACTTGCATCTGTTATAATTACTAGTGGAGTTGGATATTGGAATGAACCACTCGTAGTGATGCATTGATGGAGAGCAATGGCTGAGTCAGTGGTTCACAAGAGGCTTCAGATAATATTGTTTTTCACGGGACTACCATCATTGTGGCTGGCATGAGACCCTGAACCCTGAACCAGAATCTTCCAAAAGCTTGAAGAAGAGACAACAAATGGGACAGTAATTTGAACTCCAGTAGAAACATCATCCCCTGGTCCTTGTCTAAGTCTGCCCCTATGAAGGTCTTCCTCTTCATGGGCTGGGGACTTGATTTTTTGAGGTTGAGGAATAATGCCAACTTCTGCAGTGTGACAAACACTTGTCCCCCCGTTCCCCCTTTTGTTCCAATAGGTCTCACATTAATGACCTATTGACTTTGCCAATGGTTTTTAGCTATGCTTCGCAGCATCCCTGATGCTATACAGCATGCCTAAAATAAAACAAAAAATAAAACTTCTATTCAGCCGCCACATAATTTTGTAGGTGCGCACACCACACATGCGTGCGCCTATGAAACAACGCAGCTGCTTTTTTTGTTATTAGTTACTAATCTAAGTCGGATAGGCAAAACAAATGCAAAAACATTTTTTAAGCAGCATGGAGGTGATGGAAGAAACAAGGGGTCTGCAGCACAACACAGATGAGGGTGGGAGAACACAGAAGCAACGCAGGGGAAATCGGGAGATGTGGGAGCAACACGTGGAGGTCCGGGGAACACTGAATCAATAAGGGTAGGGCGAGCAACATGGGAGAGGGCAGGGGCAGATCCAACACGGAGAAGCACACAGGCGAACGCAACATGGCTGGGTGGCAGCGAGAAGCACAAGGGTACAGGCAGCAGCATGAGGGGAGAGGGAAGCTCTCAAGGGAGATGGCTCAAACACATATGTAATCTCTCAATGAGTGCTTACACAAAAAGTAAAAAGTACTCTCCTAAAATCGAGGACAGACCACTGGCAAACACACACACGCTAAAGAGGCAAATCTCCATGTCAAGACCCAACGCAAGGTTAAGAAAAAAACAAATGAGAGTGACAAGGAAAGGTAAGCAGTGGCAGGCTAAACCACTCTATGTTCATGGTAAGACACAATATACCTCGCAACAGACAGCATTTGTAACGCACAGATCTCTGCAGTTAAAGCAGAACCCACTGAGCTGTCTACATAAAATGTAAATCTGTGACCTACATGTCACACATTGGGCTTTGCAGCAGGCACACTAACCTATCCAATTTTAAAATGAGTTGTCATATGAATAGACAGCACACACTTTTCTCCAGAAAGTGCATTAACCACTGGTAGCCTTATTGTTCATATAACGTGAAATTGTTTCTGACCAATTAAGTGAGAACAGATAACTATTGAATTTGACATTGTTACAAAATTCTTTTGGGCAGTTTTATGTGTAAGCTGAAGGGAAACGTCGTTTACAACGCGGTCGTTACATCGTGGTTTTTAGAACGCAAGTCGTTACAATGACTTGCGCTGGATGGCGCTCTAGGACAAGGAATAGTATAATTTACTATCCTACACCTTCCCTACTGTATGTAGACTGGAGTTGGAATAGTAAATTATACTACTCCTAAGTCCAGCGCCCTCCAATGCAAGTAAAAACCGCGATGTAATGGCATGCGATGTATTGGCATGCGTTGTAATGTCATACAACCAATAGATTGTCAGAAAACAGCTGTGTTCCATATTTCTACATGACAAAGACTTCTGATGTAAAATCTGCTTGTATATAATGAGCTCTTTCCGTGTGCGTGCGTCCATCCATCCATGGCCTCAGTCTGCGTATAATACTACTTACACGGTTGTATGACATTACAACGCATGCCAATACATCGCATGCCATTACATCGCGGTTTTTACTTGCGTTGGAGGGCGCTGGACTTAGGAGTAGTATAATTTACTATTACATTTTATTTATGTTATATTATCTGCATGCACTCTTAATTGTATGAAACATTCCTCTTTTAGTTGTACCGAGTAACTGGGTGGCAATTAACATGCCTTCAAAATCACTAGGCAGTTGTCCTAAACAAACACTATAGAAATGATAAACAGGTGCCCTGTCTGTAAATGTATCACGATCCCCTTTGACAGGTGGCGCTCTGAGCGTTGGCATACACACTTTGCTCTTATTAGCAGGCTTTGTTTTAAACTATAGGCAGGATATGTGGTTATCAGATTAGAATAGTGACCCTCAATTGCTTAATCATAAGATTTCAGCTGATGAAGAACCGTCAACATACTGCAAGCATCGTGTGTAAATGTCACAAAATGCACTCTTGAGTGAAGTTGCTGCTGGGCTGATCACGCTCGTCTACCAGTAGGGGGCGTGTGCCAGACATTTAGTGGGTTAGATGTCTGGGAGTCTCAAGTTTCCCAGCCATATTTGTCGGCTTAACACCAGCAGGCCTTTTAGTCAAGTGACTGCACTAAAAGCTCGCTTTGTTCAACGATGTTATACAGTTTCCACATCCTTCCCTTGTTAATGTTGCATGGAGAGAATGCAGTTGCTAGAACACAAACTGAAGTGTTACCCTTTCATCTTCTTTGCAGGAAATTACCTACTGCATGATCGTGAAATTGTTATTAAAAAAGTGCTGTTACTTTCAGAACTTCATCTACTATATTACACTAATCACTAGTGAATAGGTATGTGATTATATATATATATATATATAGATAAATATATATATATATCTATATATATATATATATCTATACATGCATATATAGTGTTTGTTTGTTGAAGCGTTGAGAAATGTGTCGCTGTGTAGATACATGAGCGTTGTCACTGAGCCAATTTTTTGATTGCTGTTCTGTAACATACGTGCCTGCGAGATTCCTGTCCTCTTTCTTTTGATCTCTCCTAACCTTTTAGGTTTTGAAATATTTAACAACTTGTTTACAGCAGTGTTGTTAGATGCAGTGTCATATCTAAAATGGACATGATGGCAACTGCTGAAAGCATGTGGGCAGGCTTGCCCAGTCCCCCGTCTTCTCTGAAAATGGTGCTGTGACAAGTGCGTTTTCTATGAGTGTTACCAACCTTCCATAACTCCTGCCATTCCCCTGCAATGTCTGATCAACAAGGCTCAAATTAACTATTATTTCACGCTACACAGCATTCAAAGTTCTGCACTACTTTGATTGAACGGAAGTTAGCAGGACAGTGTCGTATCTACGAAGATGTGATGCTGCAGCTCTCTTCTCATAAATTTTAGCTGTCTTGCGCCATGCTCAGACCTTTGCATCATAGTGTAAAGGTATGTGTGTCAAAGGTGTGTGCATGAGTCTAGTATAGGTTTTGTACAAAACGTTATACTTAAACTAATTTAAAAAAATCCACTTTGAATGTTGCTGTACAGTGCAGCACAGTTGAAAATTGGGAGAAGCTTGAAAAAAATAAAACTTTTCTCCTACTTTGCATCTGCCTAAATGAGTCTTCTTTTTTGATGCATAACCCTGTCTACCAGTGTTAGTATATAGGGCTTGGTGTCAAAAACAACGGATGATAGTGTAGAAATGTCTGTGCACTACCCACAGGACACCTCCTTGACACAAGGTAGTGTATAGAAGTGCTTGGCACGCTTAGCGTTATTTTTAGGTAAATTTCCAACATGCTGAAAAGTAAATCCCAAATGAACACTTTGTGCCAGTTTGCATTTCTTTTGGTGACTTTGCACCAGCGTAAAGTGTTGATAAATCTGCCTCAATCTGCTGCTTGTCTACCACTAAAAGCATCAACACCATCTCCCCAATATTTCATTTCTATAAAAAGAAATAGTTGAATTCAGGCATTCAAAGTTTCTCACTCCAGATTATTTTTCCTACCTGCTTTCTCCTTTTGCAATTATTTACCTATATTTCTCATTTTCTTATTTATGCATTTTTCTCTCTTTCTCTAAATAAGAGTCTGATGATAGAAAACAAGTCCTGATCCACAACATGTAATTGCGATACAATATGTCCTTGGTAATGTGAAGCATTAGAAGTAAATAGCATGGGAATGGATATGTATTTGTGTGGAAGCAAAGAATTGTAGAATAATATTGGTGTAGGCAAATAGGTAATTAGCATTTGCACTGTCAAACAAGACCTAAACATGCATGTAGGTTAATGACTGCCTTCCTCCCATCAGTGCTGCTGCGAAAGGAAATCACTACAAACGAACTAGTTTAGACACTTACAGTATTACAAATTGTCTGTGTGTGTGCGCCCTTGAAAGCTCAAACTCAAACAGCTGGATAAATACATTGATCAAATTTTTTTGTAGAAATACACAGCTTCTGCCCAATCAGAACATAAACTTCTGTCTTCCAACATGTGGGTGGCGCCAAAGCCCCTCTTTAGTGATACTCATATAATTGGTGCCAGCTGTACTGTCAAGCCAACCATAAGAATTTGTGCTAGTGTCCATCCCCTGTAACCACTGACACAGTTCAAGCATTGCACCGCCATAAACGCGATCTACGTGATCAGATAGACACACTACATGTTGGTGTAGTTTCTACAACATGTATTATTTGTATTTTTGCTTAGTGCTGATATGTGGCCTTAGTGACACCTATTAGTGGTTGATTAGACATTCGCTTAGGCAGGTATGCAGCATGTTGAAGGCATGTAATATGGTACCTTTAATATGCGTCTATACAGTTTGTTTCACATGGAACGTCTGTTCATGGTTTAAATGCATATTGATAAAAAGCAAATCTGCAGTGGAGAGGGTTAGAGCGGATGTCACCAGCAATGGAGGGGGGAGGAGGGGGGAGTCAGAAAACATTCCAGACCAGGGGTCCTCCCCTCCAGCTATCTCTCAGTTTCACATTGGCTGTGTCACCTGTACTACAGTCAGACAAAATCTCTGTTGTAGGCTGGTTTCTCTATCTTCCCTTCTTATTTTTCTTTGTACTGCTTGGCCTTGAGTGCATGTGGTCGGTGGGGGCGAGGGATGGCTGTTGGACTGATTGGGGTGGGATAACTTTGTTCCATCAGGGAATGGTGAGTTCATTCTTCGAAGTATTGGTTGAGCACAGGTACTGTGCTGAATCTACTTGATTTAAAAGCCTATGTTAACAATTTGGTTGTTAAAATCTTTCTGAAAAGCATCTGTTGGGTATTGGACGATGAATGTCAAGATGAACTGGAATCTGTTTTGTGAGAGTACTTACATCAATTTGTAAAGTGGCTTTTGTATAGATGTATCGAGTATGTTTGTGTTATGTGCCACCGTTTTAACTAATAATTATAATGCCTCGGAAAGTTATCACGGAACTTTTATTTTTAATTAAGTTTCTTCCGCTGCTTCAGCATGTTCCAGTCAGTACAGTGTACTGAACGTTCAGACGTTAAGGTCTGTTTTGCATAGTTGTGGCTCTACTGGGAAGCTCTACTGGAAAGCTAATATTTCTAATGAAAATAATCTTAGACAAAAGAATGTACAAACTAAACACTGATCAGGCAAAAGATACCTGTGGGTTTTGTTTTTAACAATTGCTCCTTGGATTGAACCTCAAACAGTAATTTTAACGCAGAGAGAAATAATGTTTGAAATGTCAAACTGTTGTGTAAAGAATTTACTGTGTGTCAAATGAAGCACAGAAAGAACAGCCTTGGCAGTGTTGTTCTCCAGTCAACTGAGATTAAATGGACTCTCCAGATCAAAACCTTCCCTTGTAGACACATTTCTCGATGTTGTGCCGGCTTTCAAAGTTCACATGTCAGCGGGCCAACGCTTTTGGTGCCAAAACCATACGGATCTCTGGTGTGGTGATTTGTTCTTACAAAGAGTAATTGTGCTTTTGTGAATTTGATGAAGTTAATTCTACTTATAAATTGTCTACTATGTTTCAGTTAAATGCTGGGTGTAATTGGTGAACTGCAGTGCATTAATTATTTTGTATTTTTGCCACATGTGCACAAAGCTTTTCCACAGCCCAAAATAAGATTTAAAAAAATACAATATATGGCACATTTTCAGCAGCAATGCACACACCGGGTGCTGGTACAGAAGTCGTATACATCGATTGGCAAGGTACCAGCCATGCAGCCAAGATGTTATAGGGTGCATTTACCTATTAACTCTTAAGAAATGAGCATTTAATATAACATAAGCCATGCTTAAATTTGTGGTTTTTTCCAGGCTGCAGTTTCTACAACCTGAAATTTCCTTGGGATGTACACTCATTGTACTTTCCTCCTCTATTTACCCACTTCAGCTTTTAGTCATAAAGAATTTACTAATGTTGCTGTTCTCCAAATGTACCTTCACATTGTGTCTTCCTTCCCAGACAACACAAAAACTTTGGAGAATTTCGTGGCTCTTCATAGAGATGGGCAAGAGCCCCAAACTTTTGTTCTACAATATGTATCTGTAAGGAGAGAGTGTAAAGGGTTGGAGATAAAAACATTGATTGCATCAAGAAAGCATATAAAAACACATCTGACTTTCTATCACAAAGCTACTCTCGTAGTCGAAATGCTTTGTTAGTACAGTAAAATCTCAGCAATTGGTAAGACTCCACAGTTTTTTTGGTACAGTTCCATAACTACCTCCCCCTAAAAACCACTGATGCTACCTACCTTGTGATGATATTGCAAGCATTTTTTATATACCATAAGGCCAGATGTACACGTAATCTGGTTTCAAAGAGTCATCACAATTTGGTAGCAGAATCTCATTTTGTGAATCAACTTATTTACTAATAGTTCCATTAGCAAAATAAGGTGTCAGAGTGGGTTGCAGGCCGACCCATGTAATTAATATTAAAAAGGTTGCCTGCATATTACGACCCACTTCAATTAGCCAGAATCAAAGTAAAATGGTCTGCAAGGGCCAGAGGACCACCGTCTCTGTGCTTCAAATTTTCTTTTTTCTTTTTTTCAAAGCACAATTTTCTTAAAGGCGACATTCTGCATTTAAAAAGGGGGAGGGGGCCAAAAAGAGCCCATTCCCGTTTGTGAATAAGTTACCACCCCAACCTTTCAATAGTTTGTGACAGGAATTCAGGTTGCAAAACATGGATATACCTGGTACCGATTAGTTATTTAAAATGGACTCCCAAAACACTCCCCTTCCAAACACCAAATTGGTATGAAGACCCAGACCCGTTTTTTGAGTTGGTAAAACTTTACTGACTCCTAAAATTAGGTGTTGTACATGGGCAAAAACTTTCTGCTGTTGCAAACTCTGAATCAGTGTGCTTGTTACTAAAAAAAAAAGTTTTGAATATCTGGCCCAAACTCATTAATATAAAAAGCAGTATCATGGTTACAGCCATCACCTTGCCTCTGTAAAAAAAAGCTACAGCAGCAGGATCTAGCCTGTTACCTTATTTTCTAGCCTTTTATTTTCCCCTCGTGATTTGTGAATATTGCAGATTTATTTAGGGTTTTTTGACCTTTGGATTGTCCGCATGACGCTTTCCCTGGATTTCTTCTAGTTACATTTGCTGATGTTGTTTCCACTTCGTTGTGCTTACTCTTTAGTAGATTTCTTTGTAAGGAGATGGTGCCTGAAGGCTTTGAATATCCTTTTAAAGAAGAAACAAACATGCCATTTTCCGTTCTGTTGTAGATTTTCCCATAGCTAACTGGAGAAAGAAAGACCACGCAAATCCAAAATATCTTAAATTCCCATGGTTTTTTAGACTCTCGCAAAACTGTATGTTCCACTCTGTGAGACACATATCACTTTGATATTTTCAATGCTCTTCTAGGAGCTGCTTGATAAAGTAAAAAAAGGCTCTTCTGTGACATTTGATGTAGTGAATGGCCCTACATCTGACCATAGTCTCGAGCAGGAAGCAGGATTAGCAAAGATCATTGTTGCTTGGTTCTCTTCTATCTTGACTGAAGGTTACAGCAGTAGCCAAGTCTGAATATCTGTGTCCTCCTGTCCCCACAGACTGTTTCCGTCCCTCCCAGTGTCTTGATAATATTTATATCAAACCACTCCCACATTTTGTAGTTTTGGACTTAATTTTCAGTCGTTACCCATATGACACACAGAGAATCCTGAAACTCTTTGTCAACTACAATCAGTATAAACAATTGACCTCCTGTCTGGTGTAAATGGAAATTTGTCATCATTACTTGTGGCTGCAATTGAATACAGCTACAACTAATTATTTTCATGACAGAAGAGATTTAATTCCTAAAACTCTTGATGGTGAGTATCCCCAGCTCTTCTTACAAGCATTTAGAGTCAGCCAATGCAGTTGAACCCTGGATGATAGCCTTTCCATGGGACATCCGTTATCTTTTGTATCAAATTAAATTTTTGCCACCTCTTGAGAAAAGAAGGCGGATGTAAAATAAATTAAAAGGTCTGAGTTTAATTCGCACATGCCTGAAGCAACCTGCGCATAATATTTAAGGAACACTTATCTTCCTTACTAGACACTAGAACTCAAAGTTCAACTAGCAAAATGTAAATCCCTTTAGTCCTCAGTCAGTGGCGTCTCTAGACGTGATTTTTGGGGGTGGTGTTGGGATTTAAAATTCGATATTTATGTTTTATTAGCCTAACTATATCAATATAACCTTGTGTTTGTATAATTGTGCAATTAGAGTTCATTATAGTAATATAATGACCAATGATTCACTTATAAATGTACTTATCCATTCTTTGCAGGATATATATATATATATATATATATATATATATATATATATATATATATATATATATTATATATACATATTTAGTATTGGTCTCATGTGTCTAACCCAATATGCAGTTGCAGCTTATTATTCATGTGCTGCAACCCACTAAGCTATCTTTGTAAGGTGCAAGCTTCCGGAGTATAGAATTGTTCCTGTAATATGAATGCTTTTATCTTATTCTTGCCTTCTCAGTAAAAGACCTGTTGTGGTACATTGCTTTCCTTTGGTTAGGCCAACATTATGAATATTTCTGTATACTTTGCTATAAGAAAGAGAGGCTTGTTAATGATAGAGAGACTTCTGATGCAGACACTTGCTTTGCAGCTCCACACGGTTTGCTCCCTCCTTCTTGTCAGCCTGAGCAGCTGAAAGTATAGCATCTGAGACCCATGGCCACATCTTGCTTGGGACTACGACAAGCACATTCCTGCAGACACTGTTCCTGTACTCCCATGCCCGAGATAGAAAGGGAGTCACCCTTTCTGACCTCCCCAGTAAAGAATAGTTTGAGCTGAGTTTCATTCTAATCTATTGTGCCATATATGGGTTTTCCTCTAGGCTTCACGAGAAATAGAAACTTGCCATGTGTGGTGATTTCATGTGTTCACTGAAAGTATATCTGTCTGGTTTTCACTGCAAGTCTTCAGTCTCTCCGCGCATCCTGAGGGGTGAGGATGTGAGGGGCTCCTCTGGCCAGAGTTCTTTTGTAAAATAAATGATTGACCCTTCTTCACTGCCAACTGACTGATTATTGATTATTGGTATTTGGGGTGGGGCTATTGGTAAGAATAGCTCCATAGTTCTATGGTAATGTAATATTTTTGTATTCCTTCAGTGGGGTCACACAAGGGGCCAGAGATAAGCCATTTTACATATACATTCATAAAGGTTATTTAATTCAGCCCTCTACATCCACTGGACTGTTCATTTGACACTCACATTTTAATTTCACCCATCACAGTGTCAGGATTTGGTGCTAGAGGGGGAAAACAATCCTCAGGGGGCACAGATCAAGGCCATTTGTTTGGTTTGTGAAATTATGCATTTTAGAAAAAAAGATGGATAGAATCCAAAAATGCAGGTAAAAGCCTAACTATATTCATTTAATTGGGCCTGAAAACTAAAACTGGCTGTCTATCAATTTTACTTCTTTTGCCTTTGGATTCCAATGAAGAACATCAGATTGGGCCCACGAGCACTGAATATACTTCTAGAAAATTGGGTTACTGGTTACTGTGCTTAACCCTTTGGTAGCTTGGCACAAAGCAGTCAGGCGTAAGTTAAAGGCAATCTGTAAAGTATTTATGCAGCACTTCAAACAGTAATATAGTGAAAACAAAGACAAGAAAAAACCCACACATATTTAGAAAAACAGAGTAAAATGTAATAAATATTTTTTTACCAAAACACTTAAAATCCAATCAGTAGAACCAGAGATGTGAAATTTGAAAGATACAAGTGAAAATAGTGCCTAAAAGCACAAAGTGGCAACTGTGGTTATCTGGTAGAGCCGGACCCGGCCTAAGTCACAAGGAGTGTGGGCCTGAGACGGGGACCAACTGAACAAAGTACCTTAAATCCTGGTGTGTGAAGCCTTGCGAGATCCTGTGTTGTCTACGTTGTGCAGCGTCGGTTCCGGGAAAGCTGCAGGACTGCGATGCGGAGTTCTGCATCATTGTCGAGGATGCCATTAATGAGGAGCTTGCAATGATAAGGCCTGCAGTGAGAATGCATTGTGTAGTGATGGTTCTGAGAAAGCTGCGTGCTGTGATGATAGGTCCTGCATTAGGGATGTGTCGCGCAGAGGCACTTCTAATGCAGTAGTGAGGAGATACTTTGCACTGTGTTGGTCTGCTCACAGGACCACAGCTATGTTGACAGAGCACCTTCAGACCCACTACCAAGGGTACAGATCTGGAGTGGCTCCACTTAGCGGGCAAGACTCACAGAATATAGAGTCAAGGTACTGAGTTCAAATTGGTTGGAGCCTTTTTTGCTCCTCAGGGTCTGTTCAGGAGGCAGCCAATTAGCCCTTGGAGTCACTCTGGTGGTCCTGGGTTTAAGATTCAGCTCCAGTCCTTCTCACTCAGGCAGCATTGCACCAGCGTAGCAGTCCTTTTTGCAGAGCAGCACAGCAGTCCTTCAAGTCTTACACAGGTCCAGAAATATACTGAAGAATTGGGTCTGAGGAATGAATATATATAACTGGTGCCTACTTTGAAGTAGGAGAAGTTTCTGGAGGCTTCCCCTGAGGTGCTTCCTGCCTCCCTCTCTGGCTCCAGGTTATCTGTGGTCACAAAAGACTAGTGTCAAAACCTTTGGGAGTGTGCTAGGCAGAGCCTTTGTGATGTGCAAGCGTGTAGGTGGCACGTTCTCCCCCTCAGCAAGTCATATATGGCTTTTCATGCCAACTCTTATTCTCCTTTGTCTCACTGTCTGGGAGTAATATACAAAGACCAATTATAAGATACACCTAGTCATTGTGAACCAGGAATTGGATGCAGGCACCAAATGGTTAGGACAAGAAAATGCTAACTTTCTATGGCATTTTCAGAATTGTGACTTAAAAACCAACGTTGCCATTAAAGAGAGTTTTAAATTACAATTCTTTAGACACCAGACTCAATATTCATAGCTGCTCCTAATTGAAAGTTATCCCTTATTAAATGTAATAAGGTAACCCATTGTTATCCTAGGAGAGAGAATGGCTTTGCAGTAGTACAAAACACATTTAAGAGGTGTTCACTACCAGGACATGTAAAAGTCAAATATACATGTCCAACATTTTAAATACTGTGTACCCTGTTCTCTGGTGTTTAGGTTCTACCCTATGGGTGATCTATATGTATTAAAAACATATTTAAACGGGCTACTTAACTGGGTGTCACACTCAGTGCCGCAGACCCACTAATAGCATTTAATTTGCAGGTCCTCTGTACATGTAGTACCATTTTACCAGGGACCAACAAGTAAATACAATGTGCCAATTGGTTGTAAGCCACTTTTGCCATGTTTACATTAGAGAGTACACACACTTTAGCACTGATTAGCAGTGGGAAAGTGTGCAGAGTCCTAAAATCCAGTAAACGGTTTTAGAAAACAAACAGGGGGGTGAAGACAAAAGGTTTGGTTATGACCCTGCAGAAAGGACCAAGTCCACCTTGACTCTAACTCATCTCCATTGCTCTATTTTCAGACCATGTAGAACTCTTAAGTAACCTCAAGTGTAACATGCAATACTTAACATCCTAAATATGTATACTGTATACTCCTCATTACCATCTCTCATGAATTATTGATTTCTTCTTGAATTAATGGAATGAACATTATGAAGTCCCTGGGCAGATTCATCCAGTACTAATAGGTTTTTGTGTTTCCTAGTTTTCTTATTTTTCACACATATTTCTCTACATGCTGTTCTGGTCCATTTCTTAAGCTCGTTTGGCAACACTTCATTTTCTTCCTTTGATCTGGCTTTGTCCCATTGGTTCAGAGTTTCTGTCATTAACTCCGATGGGTGATACATTTGTAGACGATATTTAGGACTCAATATGGGGCATACTCTCAAGGAGTTATCGCCGAGTTATCAGCACTTTATCGCAGCGAAAGTCACAATAAAATTATCACCCCATTCACAAGCAGGTGCTAACAGCCCATAGCACCAGTTTACCTGCGATAGTAGCAGCGAAAAACATTGCCACAGATGACCCCCGCAACTATCGCTAATGAGATGTAGAGTAGGTGTTCCCGTGCCAAAAGCCGCAACAACACCACTCTGCAACATTCTTAATGACCAGCCAGATCGGCAATACGACCACAAAACAACCCCGTCCAGTATGGCTTCAGGGAGGGGATGGGCACGGCGGAGCAGGTCCTCAACTTTGTAATGTTACACGAGAAATACACAAGGGCAAAAGGAGGACGTCTCTATGCCATTTTTGTAGACCGCTCGTCTGCATTCGATTGTATGGATCATGTAAAGCTGTGGCAAATACTGGGTGGGATGAAAGTAGAACCTGCTATAGTGCACTTTCTGCGCCAGCTCTACACAGACGCAACAGCGAAGGTGAGACATGGGTTGAGGGGGAAAAGTACTGGTTCTTTCCTCATAGAGGAGGGTGTCAGACAAGGCTGTGTGCTGGCCCCTTTTCTTTTCTTCTTATACACGAACAACTTGGAGGTAGAATTGGAGGCCAGAACAGTTGATTCTCCGATGTATGGCAAAAAGCAGGTCGTCTCCCTTCTCTATGCGGATGACGCAGTGCTAATGGCTAGAACCAGGGTGGGTGCCCGCAGAGCTCTCTCAAGATATGTAGTATTTATGGAGGAAAGGGGCCTAAAACTTAAGCTAAAAAAATCCTTTGTAATACTCTGTGGGAAGGGTCGGGCCAAATGTGGACCCCTTAAGGCGGAGGGCCTCACTATTGGACATACTAAGACCTTTCCATACCTGCGGGTGCTACTTGATGCCTCAGGTTCATGGGGTGAGGAGGTTAAAAATAGAACCCTATTGTTTAAACGCTCAATTGCAGCAGTAATGAATTTTGCAAAAAAACTAGGTGAAAGACCCCCTGAAATTTTGTTAAAAATATACATGTCAAAATGTAGAAGTATTGCACTTTATGGGGCGGGCGTTTGGGGCTTCCAGAATACAGCGCCACTACAAATAGCAGAAAATCATTTTTTAAGAAACTTATTAGCGCTCCCTCAGGGCACGTCTGTTTTTAATTGCCATGCAGAACTTGGTATGGATTTCATTTCTGATCTTATTAAGTTACAACCAATCTTGCTGTGGCAGAGAATATGGGTCTCAGAAGCTCTAGGCCTGAATCGGGGAATTATTCAGGATGTTATGGCCATGGATAATGCTAAACAAATCCCTTGGCTTGAGTATATAAGGAAAACTCTGACTGATATACAACATCAGGATTTATTTAAGAATCCAGAACTGATTGTCTGGTACCCAGAAAGGAGCTAAAGAGTCTATGTATGGCCCATTTCGAAATACTGAGATGTTCGGGTGAACTCGTGAAAAACACAGTAATTCAACATCAAATGTCCCTGACCTGCCACACGATACAACCTTATTTAAATCATTGTATCAAGGGTTTTGACCACTTTATTTTGACCAGGTTCAAATTTGACTTATTCCATCGTCTGGTAACTTTTCCAACTAAAAATAATTGGTCTAGAAACTTGACATTATGCCCTTGTGACAGCCTATCGCAACAATCTACATTTCACGTGATTTTATTTTGCAAATACTATAAGAGTGAATGTAGTAGATGGATAAAACAATACCTTAGACAGGGATTATGGCGGCAATGTCGGCCACCTTATTTAAGCCTACAGCAACTGGAGAATGTAAAATGTATAATGATTATGATTGGTTTTTTAAAAGATGTCCTGAGGAAACGGAATATTATGATTTGCTAATTTTCCTGTAAATGCAGAGAACAATAATCGTGTTAAATTTAATACTGTTTTAAGGCTAAATTATTTATTAAGAAATGTATGAAATGATGATGTATTTTTATGTACTTGTCGCTTTTATGATTTTATATTATGAAAAATCGAAAAAGCAAATCTAGACTTGACCACAAAACATCCAATAATGCGCCTTAGCAGCAAGAAATTAACACCTGCTCTGACCTAGTGTAAAGTCGGACCACAGCCTGCACCACAAAAGAGAGCCCAGGCCAGAGCCACACCTGAAGGGCAACAGATGCCATAGAGCCCCTGATCATGCATCTGAGAGCCCCAACAGGACCACAACACCCCCCACCGCCAGAACCCCCCCTCCCGAGGCATCCCACATCAACTACACAGAAGCATGTACCAAATAATCCGCCTGATGTCGCACAATCACATTTTTTGACATGCATGTGTCGTCACAAAAATGAGCATCACACATTCACCTTCGAATTAACAAATGAAAATTTCTTCAAATAAACACAAAACAGAAAAGAAGACAAATAGCGTCTCTCCTCGTGCCAATCCGTAGGTCACAGCCTGCAAAACAAAAATCATGTTGAGAAGGTGTGTCTTGCGCACATCAAAGGACATCGAGAGAGAGAGGAAGAGAGAAGAAGAGGGAGTGAGAGTGAGAGAAAGACGGACAGAGAGGGGGAGAGTGAGATAGACGGACAGAGAGGGGGAGCGAGAGAAAGACGAACAGAGAGGGGGAGAGAGAGAAAGACGGACAGAGAGGGGAAGAGAGAGATAGACGAACGGAGAGGGGGAGAGAGAAACAGATAACAGAAGAGATGCACATGGATAGAGAGTGACGACACTACGCACCCAGGTCACACTGCTCACCTGCTGACACCGGTGTGTCTCCCACCACGTGCCGGTATGTAGTGCAGTTCACCAGGTCCAACATCTGAAACAGAGCCGTCATCTGAAACAGAGTCCAGATACCTGAAGGGCAAAGTACATACAATTGCACACAACATCATCACCTGTCCGCCCCTGCGCACCCAAGCAGATGCACCCCAGGTCCTCCCACCGCCCAGCAGTGCATTCCTGCCCCTGTGCACCCAGTTAGATTCCCTCCACCCCTCCCGCCGCCCAGCGTTGCATGCTCACCCCTGCGCACCCAGGCTGATGCACCCCAGCCCCTCCCGCCACCCAGCGGTGCATGCCTGCCCCTGCGCACCCAGGCAGATGCACTCCAGCCTCTCCCGCCGCCCAGCATTGCATGCTCGCCCCTGTGCACCAATGCCTCACTGCTCACCTTCCGCCACCGGCGTGTAGCAATGAGAGCCCACCACGTGTCGCTGCAGGCCCCAAGCCCTGGGCCCGCGAACATGGCACCATCCACATCATGCAGCCCCGCTCCACAGGCCACCAGGTGTCACTTTTGATTCTGGGTCTTGATTTTGCCGTGGCAGAGGACATACCAGTGCACCCAGCATCATTGCAGGCTGCCCACCCGCTCATCCTTTGAGGTGCCACTAACTCTGTGATCCAGGAGGCGATGCCATGTGACGGTAGGCCCCCGCTGTCCACTGGCTCTGGCCTACACTGCGGTCCTGCAGGGCACACAAACCCTGAGCAGTCCAGACCGCCGGGACGGGGCATCATCGCAGGCTGCACACCAAATCAGCACTTAAGGTGCCCCTAGCTCAGTGCACCGAAAGTCACCGTCCCGTGGCTGTGTGCCAGTGCCAGCCGCAGTGTATCCAGTGCCACCAAGTCTGTGCCCCGCAAGTCATGGACCCTGTGTTATTGGGTATTGTGGTGCGGACGCCATTATGTCACCTCTGGGCCAGCAGAATGTGATGTTGCAGGGCCCTGGACCACCATGCCTACATGAACACCAGACAGATACACCTCAAGAGAAGTTGGAAATGGCGTCGATCACGTGTGCCCGGCCCTTTTTATTGGCAGGGTCACATGTCCTGTGATGCTTGTGCTGGATGGGTGAGGTGTGGGAGGGAGTGGCTGTGGCATGCTGTCAACTAGACCTGTGATCAGCAGATCACTACAGGGTAGACCTGGGACATGTTGCGTTGTCATCCTCCCCTGTGAGCGTAAGCGGAGTGGGCTTGCCTGGCATATACCAATCTAGCGTAAGGGTTTTAACAATAACCCCGGGGCTCTCTGCCTGGTTTCGTACGGGGCTGTACAAGGAAGTAACTAATGCGTGTGTCCCTGTTGTTGTGTCGGTGCCACCCAGACAATATTCGGCAATGTGTCACCCTGTGACCCAAGTCCAATGACATGAGCAACATGGACGTAAGAGGAAGTCACTGACATTATTCATCCATACTTCCACACTTGAAAGACAATAGACATGACACGCCTGTGTGATTAGGAATGTTTAATGCACATTCAGTGGAGTGTTGCATCTGGCACAGTACAGGGCTGTGCTAACCCCACATGGCGATGTTGGCCCGTGGAGTGCCAGCCAGAGTCCTTCAGAGAATGACAAGTCCAAAGGAAGAGTTCAGTCCGCAGTCTATTTGCTGTGTCATTGGCGATCAAACAGTATATGGCAGTCCATGTTGAGGTCCAAGGTGAGTGTTGCAGGGTGCATCGGGGAACAGTGGAGGGTAATGATGTAGAGGGCAGAACCAAGCAGAAAGAAGCCATATGGCAGAGATGAATGCTAATTGATCCTTCTTACCAGGAAGGCGGTTTTATCCGCATCTTTGTCCTCTGCTGTTTCATGTGCCTCACGTGTTGGTGGTGGTGGC
The DNA here is from genome assembly GCF_964263255.1 of Lissotriton vulgaris. Lineage (NCBI taxonomy): Eukaryota > Metazoa > Chordata > Amphibia > Caudata > Salamandridae > Lissotriton > Lissotriton vulgaris. Next base: position 413,304,168 of record NC_141689.1, on the reverse strand, counting down.
CTTTCTCCAGCACTGTGTGGCAGTGACACCTCAGGGACCGGAGGTGGAATGTCTGCTGCACCGTGTGACACTGACACTTCAGGGGGCGGAGATGTGGATGTAGTGGTAGAAGCAGCATGCATCAGCGCCAGGCCTTGTGACAGCAATGCCATGAGGTTGGTTTTGAGATCATTGAGGAACTCAGCTACCACTCGCTTGTGGCAGCCGCTCTTTTCCGCATTTGCCTGCTCCATGGTCTCCATTACCCTCCACATTTTTCCCAACTCCTGTGTGACATTGCTAGAGCCACTCTGACTGGACAGTTGTTCTATTCTCCCAGGCTCTAGCGATGTCAGCCATGGTCCGTTGGAGGGCATGGAGCAGACTGTGGGTGTCCATTAGGGACTGTGAGTGTTCCCTGATGGGACTTAGACACCCACAAATGGCATCTAGTTTGTCTACCATGCGGTCGAAGCCCACCGGCACCTGTTCAGCCAGCTACTCCAGGCGCCCCAACACACAGCGTTGGAAGGCCATGTGTTCTTCGTGGGGGCCCAGGGAGGCAGCCGTAGTAGTGGGTGCTGCCTGCTGTGTGTTCTTTACAGGGGGTGGGGTCTCCTCATTGCAGCTGGCTGCCCCGCTCCTGGAGGTGGGATGCAGAGGCTGTCAATAAACTGTTGGAGAGCTTCGGAGTCGAAGCTGTGGTGGTCCTCTACGTCATCACTGAAGAGAGGGTTGGGCTGCTCTGCAGGAGGTGTTGATTCTCCCTCTGCAATGTGAAGGAGAGATGCAGTTTAAAAATGTGTTCACGTGTATGTTGTCGCATTGTACATGTTTACATAGTCTACATGACTGTGTAAATTGTGGCTGTTTGGGAGGAGCTGCCTATTTGATGGGGGGCAGTGGACATTTCAACAACAGACGTGTGTGTTTTTGTACCTGTACCTTATCAACTCACCTTTCCCTACAATGCCAAATGTGATTGGCCAGTGTCGACAACCATGCAGCACCAGTTATGTCCTGTGTTCAGTTCTAGGTCTATTGCGGTTTGTACCACATAGTTGTCAGTGTTGATGTGCTCTGCATGTTATGTGTGTGTGCTGCATTTCGGGGGAGTTGCCCCAGCAGGTCTGGTTTTACTGCCCCTTCCCTATTTCATGCGATGTGCCTTTGGCTTCTGTGTTTATACAGTGCTGAGATGTTGCATACTTGGGTACATGGTCTCTTGGTGGGAGTTGGGGGCTGGGGCATGGTTTGTCGGCAGATGTGCTCAGCTCAATTGTGCATGTGTGTCAATGTGCCCATCTCTCTCCGTCCCCCCCAATCCCTGGTCGTTACTCACCCTGTTGCTGTTGTGTCCGGTCATGTTGAGCAGTGTCCGGTCCTCTCCAACTCCTGCCACCGTCTCCCCACTGATGACTGTGGTCACCATTTCATTCATATCGTCCAGCTACTCCTGTGGCGCAGGACTGCCACCTCCAGTCTGCATTGCTGCCTTCCGGTTGTTGGTGAGTTTCAGCTTGGTTTTGCGCTTCACATCATTCCAGGGCCTCTTGACCTCTTCCATTGTCCTCTTCAGCACTCCCACTGCATTCACCTTGTCCACGATGGACTGCCATAGTCCATTTTTGGTTGCCAATGACACAGAGGAGGTGACGAGCAGTTATCATGATCCTGTTTTCCTGCAGACTGAACCGCTTCTTCCTACTCTTCTTCTCCTTGCCATTCCCTTACCCCGAGGTCCCAGGCCAGTCCTCCGGGAAGCTTGTGGGGTTCTGGTTCTCCTCCGTACTTGCTCCTGCAACATCCATTGTGCTTCACTGTTGTTTGGCATTAGTTTGTCTGTTTTTTTTTCAACTTTTATGGTGATTTTTCCCGCCTGACTCGTGTGAATTGCAGGCCCTGTTGCTGGTTTTCGCAGATTTTTGTATCGCAATTGGACTCATCGCAAGTTTTTTTGCGTTCGTGTTTCGCATTTTTGCGGTCTGGCGTTGATTTTAATGCTGCCATTTGATGCATTATCTGGTGACTATTGCATGGTACCGCCGTGTTGAGAATACTTAGTTTACACAGCGTAATCTTCCTGCAATGTTGAGTGTTGCGTAAAGTTACTTTTGCAATGGTTATCACACATTCTTGAGAATATGCCCCAATATGTATGTCAAACGATATTCTGGCAATTATATTCTAATATCACACCTATGTAAAAGCAGACATAAACCCAAAACTTGCAGTGTGTGCTATATAGACAATATTTATTAAACTTTTTACATCTGTTAGTAAAATGTCACGTACTTTTAATATGAATCATGTCATAATTAACAGTGATCCCAAAACTAGAGGAAAACATTCCCATTTTTTAAGTGTACTTTAGGGATATCTCAAGGAGCCATGGCTGGCTTAGAATCTTATTGTTATTTTTAAAAAGCACTTTTATAGCGCATAATCTGCCACTAGTGTGGCATTTTAGAACTTTTGGGTAGCTCTGGGTATGACTTTCCGAATGTTTTGTGGGTGAAAGATGAGGGCTGTATCTAATTGTTCAATTAGTTGTTCTCTTGGTACTGGTGCCGATTGCCTAGTAAATGCATGTGTGGAAAGCATTTGGTAGCGAGCATAGCTGATGCCTTGATAGCCAGTTATTTACATATTTGGAACAAGCGAGTCCTTTTGTTTATCCACCAATATCAGGGGGATGTCCCCCATCCGCCTACCTCTAAATAGTCCCCTATATGTAAACTGGGTTTATGTTCAGATTTCTGTCTTCGTTTGCACTATTTAGGATTATGTGTTGTATGTTAAGCTTGGCAGTGGTGTTGCTACCATTTTCATTCCCAACTATATGTCCAGGTCCGGCGGCCCAGTGACCTAATGTATCCTATCCACTGCAGGGATCTGTGTTTTGACTCCATGGCTACAGATATGATTCCCACGGGTCCACTTGCCCTTTTCATCCTCCTGAGGATGTTTAATTGTCTATCATTGACTTGGATAATAGCAAATGTTATCAGTTCCAAGACACCTTTCTGGTGATCCTACATCTTAAAAATTCTATGTTATATGGCATTTTGGCGCAGTTGTAGATGTGTAATGCAGAGGTTTTGTCTGTGTTCTGTGATTTGGAATGTGCCTTGTTGTGAACATGTTGATACCTGACCATATTTTTAATCAGAGCTATTTTGGAAGCGTATGCAGGTGTCAAGAACGCTCCACAGGATCCGGATGTTGATTATAAAGCCCACCTCCAAACGTCACAAACACTCCGATATATATCAACAGAGGGTTTGAGCCATTAGGTGAGGGGTAAATACAAAATAATAAACAGGGAAGGAAAGGAAGGGGTCTGCTGGGAAAGGGAAATACCTGAAACGACAAAACACACAGAGATAAGAACACCGTTCTTCCAGCACTGCCAACACCAATGTACTTTCCTGATGAACTAAATACCTGTGGATATAAGCAGGAATACGGAAATATATTTCTCTGATTCCCCTCTTGGCAGTTAGGCTTGTGTCCTATATGAAATATAAATATCGTAAGACCAAAATCATAACTACAACTGTAGAGAATGGACTTGATAATACACTGCCTATCCTACCTTCTATATGTAGTTGCTCTTTAGCATATGGGGTTCCTGAGGTGGGTTTCCACCAATGATACAGAAGAGAAGGGTAAACAGCCTTTACAACAAAACTTTTACAACGCACTACCATTACAACGCGGTCATTACAATGCAAACCATTACAACGCATTGCGCTGGGGGGCGCTCTAGGATAGGGAATAAGTTTAATTTTCTATCCAACACCTTCCCTAGTGTCCACGGGGACTGGAGTTGGAATAGAAAATTAAACTTTTCACTATCCAGCACCTCTAAGCGCTATGCGTTGTAAAGGTATGCGATGTAAAAACCGCGTTGTAAAGGCAGGCGTTGTAATAGCCTGCGTTGTAACGTCATACATCCGAAGAGAAGGACTGTGGGGAAAAAGGGTATAAGCACTGAAGTAGAAATGCAGAACACGGTAATGCGTGGGAAGCAAGAACCACAGCACTCCGCTCTGCTGAATCCACTGGACACGAACAACACAGTTAATAATCCACAGTTACCAAGACGAAGATGTCCCAAAAGAAAGAACGGAATATTGTTAAATAGTATTATATCAGACTAATACTATAAGGGCACAATACCCCATGTATCCACAGTTTGCTTACACGGAAACGCGTAGCTGCGACCGCCACTGCGCTCCGCTTGCGGGTTTCATCAATACACACACTTTAACAAGACGCTTGTTCTGGTGCCACGTAGCTGCGACCACCACCGTGCACCACCTACTCACAGTAGCCAGGAAGTGGTGAAAGTCAGAATGCTATTACACAATGTTTATGAAGACACGGCGGCGTGTGGTGCCTTCTACCACTCCGCTCCGCTCTTCAAACGTTAACTCAAATGCCAGGAAATATCATCCGATACTCCTAATAGACACGGCAGCGTGTGGCGGAATACCACCACGCTCCGCTCCATTCACAAACAAGCCAAGGATAATGCGCTGCAGTTCCTTCACTGCACACAAAGGAAAAACGGCAACGCGTGGCAGCCACCACAGCGCTCCGCTAAATGGCGGTAAACAAAGGGGCGGGATACCGCTCCTACCTTCTGCCGCTGGTCCCAACGACAATGCCCCAGACGTTTTATTCGATGCAGCGAGAGGCGATCATCTTCTCACTCGAACCCAAACACCGGAATAACACGCAACAGGAAGCGTGTCGCACAGACTAAAATAGCATCAGCCGAGTCTTCTGGGAAATGTAGTCTTTCCTGCCAGAATCGGAATTGACATTTACCGTCCTCCTGGCAAGGTAATGCAGGCGCTTAGTCAGACCCTGACAGCAGGCACTCTCTAATGTGTTATGATGAAAGCTTACTACTGCTAGGAAGGTAGCAGGCTTGTAAGTGAGGTGATAGACAAATATATGGTGTATCTGCATTGTGTTGGTTGTGGTTGTGTGGATCATGGAAGGGTGAAAAGGCTAAAGGCACCTTTCTAGGATTTGAATCTGTGGTCTGCAATACTCTGGGAGGCGGCTCAGAGAAGGTTTTTTTTCTAGCAGTTCTGCATACCTGCCTAATTTTCCAGGGTTGTTCATCAGGGATGGAGGGACTGTCAAGAGTAATTTAGCTTGAGACTGGTAAGTAGTATTGTGAGTGGACCTCTGACATACATGGATATTAGTATCTCATTGCATTCCTTCGTTCTTAAAATGAAGCAGGAGTCGTTTAAAATGTACAAACAAACCCAAAACCCGTTAGGCATGAGGGCGAGGCATCGCCTACGGCGTCCCACGAATAGTGTGTGAAGCTTGTAGGGTAAATGGGGAATCAGGGAAATAAAAACCAAGTCATAATAATCCTGAAACACAATATCATCCCAATCATGCATGACTGCCTTTGTGTGAGTTGGTAAATGAACTTGCTAGGATCCCTTATACCCCAAGGAGGAACCCCATATGCTCTTTAGCATATGGGGTTCCTGAGGTGGGTTTCCACCAATGATACAGAAGAGAAGGACTGTGGGGAAAAAGGGTATAAGCACTGAAGTAGAAATGCAGAACACGGTAATGCGTGGGAAGCAAGAACCACAGCACTCCGCTCTGCTGAATCCACTGGACACGAACAAGACAGTTAATAATCCACAGTTACCAAGACGAAGATGTCCCAAAAGAAAGAACGGAATATTGTTAAATAGTATTATATCAGACTAATACTATAAGGGCACAATACCCCATGTATCCACAGTTTGCTTACACGGAAACGCGTAGCTGCGACCGCCACTGCGCTCCGCTTGCGGGTTTCATCAATACACACACTTTAACAAGACGCTTGTTCTGGTGCCACGTAGCTGCGACCACCACCGTGCACCACCTACTCACAGTAGCCAGGAAGTAGTGAAAGTCAGAATGCCTTTACACAATGTTCATGAAGACACGGCGGCGTGTGGTGCCTTCTACCACTCCGCTCCGCTCTTCAAACGTTAACTCAAATGCCAGAAAATATCATCCGATACTCCTAATTGACACGGCAGCGTGTGGCGGAATACCACCACGCTCCGCTCCATTCACAAACAAGCCAAGGATAATGCGCTGCAGTTCCTTCACTGCACGCAAAGTAAAAGCGGCAACGCGTGGCAGCCACCACAGCGCTCCGCTAAATGGCGGTAAACAAAGGGGCGGGATAACGCTCCTACCTTCTGCCGCTGGTCCCAACGACAATGCCCCAGACGTTTTACTCGATGCAGCGAGAGGCGATCATCTTCTCACTCGAACCCAAACACCGGAATAACACGCAACAGGAAGCGTGTCGCACAGACTAAAATAGCGTCAGCCGAGGCTTCTGGGAAATGTAGTCTTTCCTGCCAGAATCGGAATTGACATTTACCGTCCTCCTGGCAAGGTAATGCAGGCGCTTAGTCGGACCCTGACAGCAGGCACTCTCTAATGTGTTATGATGAAAGCTTACTACTGCTAGGAAGGTAGCAGGCTTGTAAGTGAGGTGATATACAAATATATGGTGTATCTGCATTGTGTTGGTTGTGGTTGTGTGGATCATGGAAGGGTGAAAAGGCTAAAGGCACCTTTCTAGGATTTGAATCTGTGGTCTGCAATACTCTGGGAGGCGGCTCAGAGAAGGTTTTTTTTTCTAGCAGTTCTGCATACCTGCCTAATTTTCCAGGGTTGTTCATCAGGGATGGAGGGACTGTCAAGAGTAATTTAGCTTGAGACCGGTAAGTAGTATTGTGAGTGGACCTCTGACATACATGGATATTAGTATCTCATTGCATTCCTTCGTTCTTAAAATGAAGCAGGAGTCGTTTAAAATGTACAAACAAACCCAAAACCCGTTAGGCATGAGGGCGAGGCATCGCCTACGGCTCCCACGAATAGTGTGTGAAGCTTGTAGGGTAAATGGGGAATCAGGGAAATAAAAACCAAGTCATAATAATCCTGAAACACAATATCATCCCAATCATGCATGACTGCCTTTGTGTGAGTTGGTAAATGAACTTGCTAGGATCCCTTATACCCCAAGGGGGAATCCATGAAAATTATTGTGAGCAAACATATTTTAATAACATCGCAAATTTCGTTTAGCATTGAAATGGTGGTCCTCTTGTGTCAAAGGCATGTTATGAAGTGTGTTCATCAACGGTAGATACTTACAATCTGTCTTTTTTCGCCGCTCTCAAGTCTCCTCTGCACTTGTGCTCAGTGAGCGGACAGAGATGCTGCAAAGTAGACCGAATTTTCTGCACAATATTTCCATCAGTAGAGACATATGTGGGCTCAGACTTATATGCTATGCCCACCAACCACAAATGAAATGCTAGATATATCACGTAGTGGAAACCTAAAAGCTCTAAGGCACTCATGGTGTACCAAATGAAAATACCAGATCGGAGAATGGATCTTGACAAAGATGTGATTCTTGAATTGTTTTGGAATCGGTCCTTGTCATACGAAGTGGTCTATACCAAGTGCTATCAGCATCTACACGACATTACTGACTTGTGAAAATCTTGTAGCTGACTCAAAACAGAGTACAGGCAGACTGTTCGTGCATGCGTACTGCTACCCCAAAGTACAGCCAGGTAAATGCAACAACTGAAGCCTGGAAAGATTACTCTGTACCCAGAGTAGGTGCAAAGTTTTTTCCAAAGGCATCAGACTGTACTGTTCTCAAGTCATCTGACGGTAAAACATTTAATTTAGTAAAGCCTCTTTGAACAGAGCTGGCAACTTGATAGCCAGGGTGGGTTTCTATTGCAGAGAGAGGCACAGGTGGTGTGCAGTCCACAGGGGTGATTTACCTTACAGCCAGGCACATGGGGTACTCACTGATCCTCTCCTTTCCCTGCTCCTGCCCCTCAGCCCTATCCCCTTGATGCTCCACTCCCGCTAATCTACACAACTCTAGGTGGCTAAAACTATTTTAGAACAAGTCTTTTGCATTTGACAAAAGCTGGAAACCTGATGATTTCTTCACAGCCCATGTGTCTTGCAGCTGGTGTGGTCAATCAATCAAACAAGCAGGGAAGTGTAAGCGCGCTACTCACCCATGAGGGTCTCAAGGTGCTGGGGGGGGGGGGGGGTGTCTGCAAATCTGTTTAGCTGAAGAACCAGGTCTTGAGGGTCTCTCTGAAGGTGTTCATGTGGGGGTGCGTCTGATGTCTGCCGGTAGCTCGTTACAGGTCTTGGCTGCAATGTGAGAGAAAGATCTTCGGCCTGCTCTGGCTCTGTGGGTGCAGGGGGTTTCGGCCGGTGCGAGGTTGGAAGATCGGCGGTTTCTTTTGGGTACATGGAAGTTGATTCTGTCGTTGAGGTATTTGGGTCCGTTGTTGTGTAGGCCTTTTTTAGGCGTGAGTGAGGATTTGGAAAGTGACTCCTTTCTCCACGGGGAGCCAGTGGAGACTTTGTAAGTGGCGGCTGATGTGTTCGCGTCGGGGGATGCTGAGGACAAGTCTTCTCCTGTCTTGCTGCCGATGGCTTCCTTTCGTGCATGAAAGATCTTGCCGAATGGATGGCCATCAATTGTTTGAAGCTGAACGGCAACAAGACAGAGGTGCTGGTGGTGGGGAGAGCCCAGTCTGCCTGGTCGTCGGCATGGTGGCCTTCCTGCCTTGGACCTACCCCAACCCCCTGCCAAGAGGCACGCAATCTGGGGGTGTGGTTTGACGCTGGTCTCACTTTTGGCCCCCAGATTAATCGGGTGGTGGGAGTCTGTTTCGGGATTCTGAAGAAGCTGAGAAAAGTCCTAGACCTACTCCCGATTGAAGCCCGTCAAACCTTGGTCCATGCCCTGGTGACAGCTAGGTCGGACTATGGGAACCTGCTGTACCTGGGGGCTCCAGAAAAAAGCATGGCTCGCCTGCAGGTGCTGCAGAATGCGGCAGCGCGTCTGATTCTTAGACTGCCTAAAAGGGCGCCTTCTAAGGCGGCCCTCCAGCAGCTACACTGGCTCCCGGTGAGGAGAAGAGTGGAATATAAAGCCCTCTGCACCTGTCATCGCATCTTGAATGGCAGGGCACCCGACCCTCTGACTAAGTTGATCGAAGTGTACAAACCAACACGTGCGCTTAGATCCACAGGGGGCGGCCTACTGAGGATTCCAAGAATTAAGAAGGCCCGCATGGGAGGCAGGTCCTTCAGATGCCTAGCGGCAACTAACTGGAATAAACTGCCAGCGGACTTGCGCCTGGAACCAGAGGAGGCTAGGTTCCGAGCGAAACTAAAAACATTTCTCTATACTAAATAACGGCCCGCGCAGTTTTCTGTGTCCCCTGCTATCTGCCTCTCCCACTTTCAGCGCGTGGACACGCCGGTGTGCGTAATCGCAGCGCTCTACAAATGTCCCAATAATAATAATAATAATAAGTCTGGCGGCGGTGTTCTGTATTGTCTGGAGTTTGTGGAGTAGGGGCTTGTTGATGCCGGCGAAGAGTGTGTTTCCATAGTCCAGTCTGCTGGTGATGAGTGCGTGGGTGACTGTCTTCTTTGACTCAGGGGGGATCCACTTGAAGGTCTTGCGGAGGGTGTTGCAGCTGCTTTAGGTGATGGCTATGACCTGTTGGTTCATGGTCGAGTATGATGCTGAGGTTCTTGGCGTGGTCTGAGGGGGTAGGTGGGTTTCCGAGGACGGTCGGCCACCAGGTGCTGTCCCATGCAGAAGGGGTGGTACCGAGGACGAGGACTTCTGTCTTCTCTGCGTTGAGCTTCAGGCAGCTGTTGGTCATCCAGACTGCGACGTCTTGCATTCCTTTGTGGAAGTTGAGTTTGGCAGTGGTGGGGTCTTTATTGAGGGAGAGGATGAGCTGGGTGTCGTCGGTTTCGATGTTGAGGCCATGTTGTCGGACGATGGCTGCGAGAGGGGCCATGTAGATGTTGAAGAGGGTGGGGCTCAGTGATGAACCCTGTGGGACTCCGCAGGTGATTTTGTGGCATCGGAGAGGAAGGGTGGGAGTCTGACCCTTTGGCTTCTTCTTGTGAGGAATTATCAAATCCAGTCCAGGGCTGTTCCTTGTATGCCTGCATCATGTAGTTTGGTGACTACTGTGCGGTGGGAGACTGTGTCGCAGGCCACTGATAGGTCGAGTAGGATGAGGGCTGCAGAGTGGCCTTGATCCAGGAGGGTGCGGATGTCGTCTGTGGCGGCGAGTAGGACGGTCTCAGTGTTGTGGTTGCTTCGGAATCCAGATTGGGATGGGTCGAGGACGGCGTTCTCTTCAATGAATCGTGTCAGTTTCCTGTTGATTGTTTTCTCCGCAACTTTGGCTGCGAAGGGGAGGAGTGAAATGGGCCGATAGTTCTTGAGGTCGGTGGGGTCAGTTGTGGGCTTCTTCAGCAGGGGTCTGACTTCTGCGCACTTCCAGTCGACTGGGAAGCTGCCTGTTTTGAATGTGGTGTTGATGGTGCGTAGTAGGGGTCAGTGAGTGGCCCCAAGTGAATGCTTTTAATGGTCGAGGCAGTGTCTTCGGCCGTGATCAGTGTCCAGTTGGAGATGGTGGACTGGCTGGTGTTTCTGGGAGGCGGGAGCCGTCTGTGGCGCCTGGTGGATGGTCGATGAAGTTGTCGTGGAGGTTTTTGATCTTTAGGTGGAAATAGGATCCAAGTTTGTATCTGATGTTTTGGGATGGGTTGATGTCTGTGGCTTCACTGTGTAGGCTGGTGAATTCATGAATGACACTGAAAAGTTCCTTGGAGTTGGTGGAGATGGCCTTGATTTTGTTGTGCATGAAGTTCCTATTGGTGGCTCTGATCTGGTTGTGGTAGTCTGTCAAGGCGTCCTTGTAGGTGGTCTGGTTTTCGGTTGTCTTGGTGTTTCTCCAGGTCTTCTCCAGGCGTCTAGAGGTGTGTCTGGCTTCTTGGAGAGCGGTGGTGAACCAAGCGGCTTTCCTAGGGCATATGCCGGGATTGCGTAGCGGGGCGAGCAGTTGGAGATCCAGGTGTGGCGTTCTCTGGCGGCGTTGTTTGCGTCGGGTGCCCAGGTGTGGTTGTCTCGGGTGAGGGTGGAGTTAAGTTGCTCGTCGGTAACCTTGCTCCAGTTCCTTCATGGTGGGCGTGGAGCTTGTTTGGGTGCCTTGGGTTTGTTGATGGCGAGGTGTACGCATTGGTGGTCGGTCCATGGCGGCTGCGTTGTGTGGCTGAATTGGACGCTGTTTCCTGCAGCGAAGATGGGGTTGAGGGTGAGTCCTGCTCTGTGGGTCCGTGTTTTGATGAGTTGTTTAAGTCCGATGCTGGCGAGGTTGTCACGAAGGATAGTGGAGTTGGGGTCGCTGGGGTGGTTGAAGTGGAAGTTCAGGTCTCCAATGAGTATGTAGTTTGTTGAGGTGATGGCGTTTTGTGCGATGAATTTGTTGTTGGCAAAGCATGTTTGGGGGCCGGAGGATCTGTAGACGAGGGTTCATCGGAGTGTGGCTGTGGGGTGGTCTGGATCTAGAAGTGCAGGTATTGGCAGAGGGAAAGGTTTCGTTAGAGTTGGTGAGGCGGAGGGTGCTCTTGTGGGCGATGGTGAGGCCCCCTCCTGGGTGGTTGGGGCGGTCTTTCCGCTGAATCTTATATCCGTCTGGGATGGCGGTGCTGATGTTGGAGTCGGAGAATGCGTTGGGCCAGGTCTCTATGAAGAAGGCGATGTCGAGTGAGAGAAAGCTGAGTAGGTTCCAGATTTCCATGGCGTGTTTGTGTACTGAGCGTACGTTGAGGAGGATGCATTGTAGGGTATACTCTGTGCTGGTGTTGGAGGCCGGGGTGGCAGTGAGGGTTTGGCAGCAGCGGAGGCAGGAGAACTGGCCGTTGGTCGTGTTCGGCAAGGCCTGTTGGCATTCTCTAAGTCTTCCAGTGTTGAGTGTGAGGAGGGTGGTGGTGTCATAGCGATGGGTGGGAGGTCCAGGGTTCCTGGTCCGGGCTGCGGATGGGCGCAGACGGGCTTGCCTTTGGCGCTCCTGAGGCGCGTCCCCGTAGTGGCCAACATTAAGTAAGGGAGGTGAGAGGGAGGATAGGCTGGGAGGTGGGAGCGGGGGGATTCCGGCGGGTAGGGGCTGCAGGGGCAGCAGCGGCGAAAGTAACTGGCCGGCACAAGAAAATAAAAACAGTGGTGGATTTAGAGCAAGACACAGACGGGCACAATAACAGAGGCACAATAGGGATAAAATTAAGAAAAAACACGGCTGAGAAAGGTTACAGTTGTTGCAGGCAGTCTGGTCCCAGTTGGAGTGGGCAGCTGGAGCGGGCAGCAGCCTCAAACCTCCCAAGGAGGAGGTCGGGTCTGGAGGCAAAAGATGGTACAGTGGAGCTGCAGGGAGAGAGTGGACCTAGACCAAGGGGTAGGACAGAGACCTTCATTTGTAAGTACCAAGTAAAACAAGGATGGAAGGCTTTGGAATGGATGAATCTGAGACCCAGTCTTCCTTCGCTTTCTTGTTAGAAAAGAAATGGGGACAGGGTCCTTGCATGAATGCAGGTCTCTTTGCCAGAGCAGGGAGGCAGCCAAGATAAGGGTTCCAGTACCACTAGCAGCGTAGCCGGCTTTATTGTTGGTTGTGTCCAGGGCACAGTCCTAAAAAAGAAGTGAGGGAACTGACCGAGTCAGGCAGTATGCAAGTGATATCATGACGCCTGCTATCAAAGCACATGACGTCACGACGCGTGACATTCCACGTGGCATCACAGGTAATTACCTCACTGGAAGTAATGCTTTGATATGTGTATGTTATAACATATGGCAACTGAAAATGCAATAAAATATGTTTTAAAAAAAAGTCTCCTGCAAAGCATATCATGTAACTTGCAGATCACAGATTTTTAGGTCTTGCCTATGCAGCGCACATGCGCAGCACAGGAGGAGACCTCTTGTGATCGATTCAATTTTGAGGGCAAAAACGTGCACGCATTGCATTGCTTTGAATGGCAAGTGTAGTACCCACTCCCTCCCGTCATTGCTGCTGTTCCTCCTGCACATGCCCATACCCCGAATAACACTGCATTGACTTTCGTGGCAATGGCACATAGAGCTTTATCTTTATACATCTAAAGTTAAAGCGCGGCGTGCCACCATTGCTACAATAGTAAATAAACAGGAAAACAAAGACAGCTGCACAACTTCTAATGAGCACCAGGTACTCTAAACAGTGAGTACCTAAATATATATTTCCATTTAAAGCACTGCACGTAACAACTAAATAAATTGCTCCACAAAATATATTGCTGTTCTACTCTTCGCAACAACAGTCTTCGAACATTTTTACTCTAAAGACATCTCGTGATCACCAAACAAAAGCCAGGTCTAGTGACTTGTTTTGTTTTCAAGGCTGTTCAGATCTCAGTACATCACCACACCCTCCTTCTGTGCATTCCTTCAGACCTTGACAAAGTCTAAACACCGCTCAGGTTATACCCCAGCAAGCCGTGCTAGCGGCCAACAAGCAGTGCTAATTGCATCACTGTGCGCATAACAGCCACAAGTGTGCTGTTTATACAGCAGAATACCTCAGTCTCACCTGTGCAACCCCGCCTAAAACCATGACAGAGCCGTTTTCCGTTTGAGGCTTACAGCAGCTAATTTATTAGCCTCTTGAAAGGTAAATAAAGCAATTTTTTAGCGCAAATATAAAAGTGAATTACTTTCATTCAAAGTGGAAGAATTTTCAACACCGGCTTTTCACCATGTTATTTAGGTCGTCTGAGGTGAGGAATATGATTGTAAAGTGGTTTGCTTATTTCCTGCCTGAGCCATCTTTCTTTTTGTTGGCAATATTTTTTGCTTGTAACGTTTCACCTTCGACTATTGATTTTTTGGTTCTCTGCTAAATGTGCGCATAAATTAATCTCCACAACAGCTTGTGCAGATTGCCACCTGCAATCTGCTGTCACTGCCAGGGCGTTCTTTCACCTGCCTTGTTTCAATTGCTGCTTTTTGTAGGGTGGGTCCCTGACAGAGTTGTTTATCTAGTTCAGTAAGATCTGTACACAATGGTCCGTTCAATTAAGCAGTATTCGTCATGCCCAGCACCCAGGCCAAAGACCACTGAAAGGCAGTGTCTATCAAGCAACTATGCCGATTTTAAGGCAGATCGTGGGCTTGCTCAACCCTTCTTTGCTCCCACCGCCATCCCCCACAAGACCCTTGATTGCCACCCAATTACGTAAGGCACATCATCCCCTTTCCCCCTCTGCTCCTGTACCTTTTTCTTTGTTTCATTGCAGCAGTGTCAGCCTGTTCTTATGTTGTTCATATGTCTGGACATTATGCAGCCAATAGACCAGTGTAATGCTCCCTCTGTTTTACGAGGTGGCCATACCTAGTATTCTTTATTAGGTCTCGCCTACGCAGCTTAGGCAAAATGACCTACTACTATCGCTTTGGCTTTTCAGTCAAACATGTTCACGCGTTCCATTGCCTTTAATGGCAACACGTGCACATATGGCGATTTCTTTGCGGGAGCGTGCGGCGCCATGTGGTGGCACCATATGGTCGCCCGCTCCGGCAAGGGAATCACGCAGGCCCCCTCCCGCTGCGCGCTTGTTGTCCTGTTGCTGTGTCATTATACAGCAGAAATCAACCCACACCCAGTGACAATGGGATTCGAGTCACCGTTGTTTACTTTGCTTGTGAGAACCAGGGTGCTTTTCTTTTTTTTGATCGGGTTGCTATCAGCATCCCGTCATGGTTGCTCGAGCCAAGTGCTGAGATAAAAGCTGTATTCTCATCATTGATTTCCGGCCTATTTGTATGGCAGAATGGAAATTATTAAGAAGGAACAGGGGCAGACCTGTTATCACCCGTGCCCAAACTCCACCTCTCAGTGACACGCTAGTGTAGCCCCAAAATCACACTAGGGACTGTTCCTATGGAGGATACGATGTTCCTTGACACTGCAAGGGAAGGAGGTAGGGAGAATGAGAGACGAAAACTGTGCACATTCGGGAGCTGCCAACAAAGAGGCAACTGTGGGAACGGAAGCCAGCGAGCAGCAGGCAGTCGGCACCCTCTCGCCTCACCAGTCAGCACATTACCATTACAGCGAGGAGGGGACAAGCCGTGCAAGGAATGAGCGGCGGGGGTACCAGCCTGTCCATTATCACTGTTGTGAGGCAAAATGATAAATAAACCGTGCGCTTTGTTTTCAGGCCGCGTCGGAGCAAATAGTTTACTTTTGCATTTGCCAGGTTGCTGCGTGAACTTCTGCATTAAAGCATTGATGCTAAAGCATGGGAATTTAATGTACAGCGCCGGGAAACCCTATCGGGAGTAGCAAGTGCTTTATAAAAATTAAATTTTTGTGAGCATTATTAATATTACTTTTATACTATTATTATTATAATATTTGTTATTATTTACAGATGTGGAATCAGCAGTAGAGGCATTAATATTAGTAGAGGTAGTAGTGATAGCGGGAAAGGTGTATTGGGTGGTAGCAGTGCTGATGTTATTACAATAATAGTTATCGTGATGGTAGTGCTGTTGGTAGTAGTTACAGTAATGACGGTGGTAGTGATGTTGGTAGCAGTAGCAGTAAAGGTGGTAGTTGTGATTGCAATGGTGGTGTAGTAGTTATGGTGGTGATAATACGTAGGGGAGCATTGTTTCTGGTAGTTGTAGCAGTGAAGGTGTTAGTGATCCTTTGGTCATGCTCCGTGTTGCATGCAGACTTTGTCTAGAAGAGTGCAGAAAACAGGTGCATCTCTCACACCACAGCCAAATGTGCACACACAGACCAGGCAACACATTTTTGGTGACTTCCTTCACAAGTCAGGCAGCCAATGAAACAACAATCCGCAAAATAGGGTGCACCTTTAGTGGCACCAACTACACTCCATTTTTGTGTCTCAGGCAACCTTCTTTACTTGTAATTATATGACCTGGCTTAGATGTCAAGGTGTTCACTTAACCCCCAAAATGTACTCTTTCTTTCTCTATGTCTAATTCTCTATCTCCGTTCGTCGTTTTTTCTTTCTCTCTCTCCCTCCCTCCCTCTTACCTGTCTCTCGCCCTCCCTCAGGGTGTACACCCCCCTAACGAAACCCAAATTGCCATGAAATTCGCAAGTTAAAGGACTACTTTGACTATTTCACCCACCTCACCAGACTCACCTATCCGCTATTTACATAACTTAGTATATAGCCAGAGACAGTCAGAATAGTTTGACTTTTTTTTTTTTTTTTTTTAATCCTCATATTGCGAAAATTCTATGTGTATGGAAATTCAGGTCTCTACCTCTGTACTTTTGTACCTTCAATGCCCATTGGTCTTTCTTGATTGGGGAGTTTCCCTTATTTGGTTGTATCAGAGGAGCCCTTTAAGCCATTTACATATTAACATTTCTGTTGTCGGGGGGAGGGGAGCTAGCCATCTTGGCTACTCTATGAGTATTATACTCATCAACCAGAAAATGTTTTCGCATTAATCATGGGACCGCATGTTCTGTCCTTTTATTGGAGGTCAGGTAGTTTTCCATGATTTCCCAGTATTTATATCTCTTGCTAGCTTTCCCTCTTCTATCTAGTCTGTTTATCTTAATGGCTGAATTCAACCACTCTTCATGTGTTGGAGGCAATGGCCCAATCCACTTAATACAAATCTCCCTCCTTGCTATCACCATTAATACGAAAAGTAAATTTGCTTCACTTACTGTTAGTTCATGCCCTTCTCCTAAGTTGCCAATCCCAAAAAGAATAAGACTTGTACTTATATTTAGTTGTCTTTGGAGAATCGAGCTTAGGGTCTTACCAACTTCTTCCCAAAATGTATTCAGGGATGGGCAATTCCAGAACATGTGGACGTCGTCTGCTCTTTCTTCTCCACATTTAGGGCACTTTTTCACTCCTGCATTTTTTTAATTTTGATAGTCTTTTTGGCCTCCAATATGCCCTGTGTAGTGTGTAAAGATGATTTCTTTTCAAGGCAGCTGATTTTAGTGTTTACCAACATTTCTTTAAAGACTCTTCCCATATTCTGCTTAGCTCTATCGTAGGCAGGTCTCTCCCCCAAATTTGATCTTCAGTCTGAATATTTTCGTCTCCTGCCATTATAAAGGTCCAGTACCACTTTGCAATTTCCTTATTTATGGGTAAAATTTTTATCATTTCTTTTTCAAGATTTTTTCTGTCTTTGTCATATACCGGTATTGTTTTTGCCCAGCTATTTAGTTGATAGAATTTGAATTTTGAGACCGTTCCGTTGGAGATCGTGTGTAGTTCTTCCCAGGAGATTAGTGTTGATCCATTTAAAAGTTGGCCCCAGTATTTGATGTCGGCTTGTTTCAGAGGATTAGCCATAGCGTCTTTTAAACAATCTGGGGTTCCTGGTGAATCCCATACCGGTGCCATTGAACTATAATAGGGGATATTTAGAATTGTTCTGATTTGGAGCCATAATTTAGCTGCCTCTTTTAGTGTCTTTAGTTTATTTTTTTTGAAGTACTTTTGATGTCCGAACTTGAAAAGAAAATGGTCTTCAGCTTCTGTCATTGCCTGTAAATGTTCTGGGTAATATTGGTGAATTTTTAAGAGTGTTCTCATATTTTTGAAGTGAAATGCCCTGTAATATTCTATTAGGTCTGGGCTTGCTATCTCCCCGTTCTCTTTTTTTCTTCTGAGTTTTTTCCCTGATATTCTTATTCCTTTAGAGGCCCATATAAAGCTAGTGATTTCCCCCTGCAATTTTTTTAGTGGATTTTTTTTAAATTCTAGCGGGATGTTGTTAAAGAGGTATGTATATTTAGGTAGTACAGTCATTTTTATGATGTTAGACCTCCCTATAAAACTTAAGGGTAGGCTGGACCATACTTTAAGTAATTTCCTTACCTCACGTGCCACTCTGTTTAGATTGTTCTGTGGAATTTTATCTAGGTTTTGACTCACTAAAATACCCAGGTATTTTATCTCTTGCTTAACATTTGGGCTATTGAAATGTGTATTCCATGTCATAATTTCAGTTTTGGTATGGTTAACTAGATATCCTGAAACTTTCCCAAAGCTGTTTAAGATTTTTTCTATGGCTAGCTTAGAGCTGGCGTAGTTATCTGTGAATGGCATCAGGTCATCTGCTTACAGTGCAATCTTTTTTTCCCAGCCTTGATGTTTGAAGGGGGTTATTTCCTTGTTGTTTCTGAGCTTGTTTGCTAAGGGCTCAATATATAAATTAAAAAGCAAGGGAGAAAGGGGGCATCCCTGTCTGGTACCTCTTTGTATTCTGATGTCATTTGTAAGATTGCCATTTACCAAAATTTTTGATCTTGGAATTTTATAAATTTCTCCTACGGCATGTAGAAAGGAGTTACCTAGATTATTTTTGGTCATTATTATTTTCAGAAAAGCCCAGTTTACTCTGTCAAATGCCTTAGCGGCATCAACAGTCAGTATCGTTAGAGGGATCTTCTTTAATGTGGCGGTATCTATGGCACTCAGAAGTTCGTGTGAGAGTTTGTGTAGTTGCCTTCCTTTTATAAAAACCTTTCTGGTCTGGGTGTATGAGCTGGGGCATGAATCTTGCCAGTCTAGCTGCCATTATCTTTGTGAAAATTTTATAGTCTGCGTTGAGCAGAGATATCGGGCGGTAGGATTCATATTTAGTAGGATCTTTCCCTGGTTTTAAGATTATAGTTATTACTGCATCGTTCCAAGAATCACGCAGTTTGTGATGTTGTTTGAAAGACAGATTTATCAACTCCCTTATATATGGGGATAGAGTTTCCATTAGAATCATGTAAAGCTCATTTGGCAATGCGTCTGGACCTGCGGCTTTACCTTACTTCAGAGATCTTATTGCGTTCTTTACCTCGGTGATTGAAATTTCTTTATTTAACTAGTCTTTCTCTTCTTCAGTTAAGTAAAAACAATATTTCTCCTAAATAATCCTCTATCTGTTCATTGCATGGGTTAATATCTTCAGTGTATAGTTCAGAGAAAAAGTCGCAAATTCTCTTCTAATTGCCTCTTCGTCTGTGATCAAACTTGGTTGGTCATGTTGTTTTCGGCCTTTTACTTTATTTCTTGCAATGTCGGTTTTTAGCTTCCATGCAAGCCATTTTCCGCAGCCTTCTCCATACTCGTGGTTTGCCAGCTTGCTTGCTTCCCATTTTGTTCGTACTCTATCCTCAAGAATGTCACTTAAGGAGTCTTTCTGTTTTTCTCTTTCCTTTAATAGGTACTCTTTCTTATCTAGGTCTCTTTCCGCTAATATTTGGGCGTCTAAGGTGTTTATGCTCTTTTCCAGATTTGTTATCTCTTGCTTCATTTTCTTAGATTTATATGCTCCTAAGCTAAGTAGCTTGCCCCTTATTACGGCCTTGTATGCATCCCAGGTAACTTGTTTTGTTGTACCTAGTTTATTATTTTCAAAAAAGATTTCTGTTTCTGTTTTAAGTTCCTGTACGATTTGCTGGTCTAATAAGATAGCCCTTTCAACTGTAAATCTCTTTTGCGTTTGGGCTGCGTTTATTTGAAGAGTTAGCTGCACAGCGGAATGGTCTGATAGGTGGGCTGGTATGTGGGTTAAGTTTGTTACACTTTCCATTAGGCTTCTATCTATCAAGAAGTAGTCTATTCTTGACCTATGCCCCAGTTTTTTGTTATGTAGTGTGTACGGCTGACTTTTGTCTTCTTTCTCCTTCCATATGTCTATCAAGTATAAATCTTTTCTATATATCCCAATCCACTCCCTCATTTTTGGTAGATTAGGTTGTCTTCCTGGGGGGGACCTATCTACTCTAGGATCTAATATGAGGTTGAAATCTCCTCCCAGGATTACCGGGGTAGTGGCAGATAACAGGTGTGTGTATAGATTTTGGAGGGGCTCGGGGTCATCAAGATTAGGGCCGTAGTAACCTGCTATTGTATAAGAAGTGTTTCCCATTTTTATTTTAGCTAGTGCCCACCTACCCTTACTATCGACTTCCGAAGATTCCATAATTGCTTTTAATGATTTCTTGATGATAATGACTACTCCTTTGATGTTGCAACCTTGATTTGTACAGACGTACGTATCAACCCATCTTAGGTTTTTCATCACCTGATCCCATTCCTCTTTTAGAAGATGCGTCTCTTGTAAGATAATGATCTCACTTTCAGCTGTCTTGAGGTATTCTAGGATTTTATTCCTCCTACTTTTTGTCCTCATGCCATTTACGTTCCAGCAGAGTATTTTGATTTTTTTTACTAATTTCTCCCATCTTTCATGTTTGTTATTGGTGCATTTTGGTTATGAAAATTAAATGTTCTGATAGGGGCTTCGACTTTCCGTTCCTTCCATTTTTTCCAATATTTGAGGATTATTGTTTTTGGTTTTTTCCCTATTTTGCTCCCCACCCATTTTTTGTTTCCTGAGTTTCTTTTGTTTTTTTGTTTTTGTACTTTGTCCTTACCCTCCCTGGGGAAGCCTCCTTCCTCATTTCTTGGGGTTTTCATCTTAACCCCTTTGTAGCTCCTTGACTCTTGACTTGATTGTGTGTGGAGTTTTTTACTTATCACACCCTACACCGACCTATTTTATGTTTACTTATATGCGTTTCTTTTTTTGTTTTTATAGTTTCATCTTGAAATCCTTTTTAACTTGTGGGGTCTTCCATCCAGATATTGTCTCTCATTAGCTCGAGGAGACTCTTCACTTCTTCAGGATCTCTAATGTTCCTCATTTTGTTTCGCCACATAATTCTTAACGAGGGTGGAAACTTCATTTGCACTGTGGCACCTAATGATTGTAGTTCTGGCGTGAATTTCCCCAGCTCCCATTGCCTGTCTTGTGATGCTTTTGACATATCGGACCTGATCCTGAAGGAACATGAACCTTTACTGAAGTTGCCTTTTTTCAGCGCCTCTCCGAGTATTTTCTCTTTTAATGTGTACGTTTTGAAGTTAATTAGTATTTTCCTAGGTGTTTTCCTTTCTTTATTTTTTCCGAATGGATCTCTATGAACTCTTTGCATGTCTTCCTTTAATTGCTCTGCATCAATCCAGGGAAACTGTTCCACCAGGAGTTCTACCACAAACTTCTTGATATCAGTCCCTTCTTCATTCTCTGGCACATTTAGGATTTGTATGTTGTTTTTCCTAGCTTGATTTTCAAGCGATTCCAACTTCTCGCTCAGATATTTCCCCTCCTGTTTTAATGTTCTTAGCTCTTTCCGGGTACTTTCCACCCTTTAGTTCAAGACACTTTCTTCCCCTTCCACAGCTGTCACTCTTACTCCTAGTGCATTTAGTTTACCGTCCAACTTTTTGCATGCTTCTTGAATTTTGTCTTGTTAAGCCTCTGATATGGTAAATTTGTCTCTCATCTTAGTCCATATTCTCTCCAGAAACTCGTTCGTCTGATTTTTAGGACTTTCTTTTTCAGCCTCTTGTGTCTTCTGTACGGTTTCCTCGTTCCTCTCTATTTCTTCGTTATTCTCTTCTTGAGTGCTTTTTGCTGTGGCTGCCTCTGCCATTTCTTGAGGCACAGAGAAAATTACTGAATTCTCTGTGAGCTGCGTATGCGTATGGCTTTTATCCTCTGTATTTTTTTGTGCTACTCTGTTGGTGTTTGGCGTCTTGTAGGGTTCTTTAGGGCTCTCGGTTTGAAATGTAAGCGCAGTTACTGTTATGGGGAATTGATTATTTTGTAACTGTGTTAGTGCTGGCTCAGGGCTTTCTGATAAGAGATCAAGTTGGTTCGCCTTGTTTCTTACCGTGCGTGATTGTTGCTGTTTTTGGACTTTAAAAAACGTTCTCAGAGAAGGGGTGATCTTGAGTTTATTTTTCAGGGCTGAATCGGTTTTATCTTCAGCGTTTTGTTTCCCACTATCAGTGTTATTTTTGGTGGTTTCTTGGGGCTTCCTTTTGGTGTTCCTAGGTTTTCTTTTATTAACTTGCCTTGGAGTAATGTTCTTTGGATATTGCTCCTGTTTTAGAAAGCTTCTATTTCTAAGGCTGTAGCAAGATACTACGTTCAGGGGCCCCCTTTTTCCTTCTGCTCCCCTTTTATTTCTTGTAATTGGAGCTCCCAAGCTCTTGTATTCAGTAGCAGACTCTTTGTCTTGCTCTGTTTCTCTTCTTTCTCCAGCCCCCCCTTCCACACCTTCCTCACCCTCCTCCTCCTCCTCCTCTCTCTTTCCCAGTGCCTCGCTCATGTGTTGTGACAGGGTATAATTTTCTTCTCTGTCTGCGAGATAGGCGGTAAAGGAGTCAGCAGTATTCTTCCTTGTATTAAGAATATTAATAGTGCTGTTTAGCTTTGGAGTTGGGGCTTTCCAACTTACACTACTTTCTTTGCGCTTCTCGCTAAAAAAAGAAACCAGCTCCGAATTGCCTCTGCTGCTTATGCGCCGGAACTGGAAGCCGAGCCTCCCGGAAGCCTTCCTGCAGGTCACTCTAGCTCTCCCCGCTGGCTCCCAGACTCCCACGTAGTCAGCCGTGCCGCATCTCAAATCCTGCGTGTGAGGATCTTCAAACTCCCTCCGTGGTGGGAGTCCGTCGGGGACCAGGTAAAAAAACATTTCTTACGCCGTTCCTTTTTTTTTTTTTAGCTGCTAAGCCGCTAAGCCGTCCTTTTTATGCCGTTCTTTTCCCCCAAGAGTGTCAATATTATCTCATATTAGCTCATTTCTTACCACTTATAGTAGCATTTAGACCTTCCTTGTCAGTATCGGTGTAGTCTGGCGCTAGTTCTCGCGGACTTCAATCAGAGTCGCGGAGCTCTCCGACCGGGCATCCTACCCGGCCGCCATCTTCCCCGAACAGGTATTACTCATCTATAATGTTGAATAGTTTGATTTTAGAGTGTGAAAGGGCAGTTTTTACCAAGAGGCAGAACCTCTCAAGAGATGGGCGATAGACGGTCAAGGCAAACTTGTCTATGTATGAATTGTGAACAGGTTTTAGCCGAGCTCAAGGGGTTAAGCCTGTGTGGACAGACCAGACCTCATTAGATAGGCCTTGTGACTGTGGAATCCCTTGCGATCCTATGTCCATTGGCTGTAACATGAAATCTGGAATAGCCCTTTTTAAGTTAGTTATTCTTTACTATGGAAAGAACTCGGGCTTGCCATTCCCACTTCCACATCACTGCACTGTAACTATCTGGCTACAAGAAGTGAGGCCTTTTCCAGGGGATATAAATAGTTTTTGTGCAGATTTTAATGCTGGGAGTCGAGGAGCAGTGTGTGGCCAATTGGTTAGAATGTTTCACTTCATGTGAGGTTTCTGCCAAGTAACTCTCTTAGACTCCTATTTATTACTAAACTTCATTATATTTAAGTGTTTTACTTACTGTGGTGTAGTGATCTACATTAGTAATTGAATGTTTAAAAAGCACAGTGCACCTAAAAATGTCAATGGAAAAATCATAATTCATAAAACATCAATATTCGCCTACTAACACATGCTACCTTCCTATATCTTCTAAAGCTGTGCACTGCTCCACCTCTTCCATCCCCCACTCTCTCTATGTCCCACTCCACTTCTCCATCTATCTCTCTCTCTGTTATACTCTCCCTCACCCATCTATCTTGCTCTCTCACGCACTATTCCCACCTCACTAATCTGATTAACTTCAGGTCTTGACACACAGTTTCTTTTTACGTGCCTTTTCAAACTTTACTTCCCTCAAACCCATGCTCTTCTTAGGATGTCAAATGCATACACAAAGCTCCCTCTTTAGGCCTCTGTGGCCTGCTCACCCCTTCTTTCTCCCGTTCTCACACATTATTTCTGCTCCTCTGTCTCAGTATCAATAAGCACTTCCTGCACAAACTACCTATTCCTGTCATTCTTCTTTTCTACCTATTCTCTACCGCTCTCACCGCTATCTATTCACCATGCTACATAATTCTACTAACAAATACACTAAACAACAAACAATTCCACACCACAAAACAACTAACAATTCCAATACAACACACAAATCCACTACACACCACCACATACATCCACAACACTACAAAACAAAACACATAGGTAAAAAACATTATAATTTACAAAGCCATTAAATCTAACTCTCCCAAATGCGAGACCTATTGCATTGCAAATGCTTGTCTTAAATAATCTTGACATTCTGGATAATTTAAAGTTGTTCCCTCCATCAAGTAGTTAGTACCATATAGTTCTCATTACTTATAAGGTTCCAAAAACGAGACCTATTGGCTATGCCAAGGCTTGTTATTTTATGTGGATAGGTAAGTGGATTACTGCTATGAACACAGAGATCCTTGTGTTACTTGCAGATTAATAAATTGTAATCCTTCTAGTAGACCACAGTGAGCTATGAAGTTTATTTGACTCCTACACCTTGTAACCCTGACTGTCTCATGTAACACATCTTGTACATTAATTTACACAATTACGTGATTTATTTGCAATGGATAATGGGTATGTTATGTAAAGTGCTCTGACACTCTGCATTGGGATGAGTTGCGCTATAAAAGAAATAAAATAGTGCTGTTTAAATTGTTATTTGTGTAAATACTGAGAGACAAACACACCTGACATTCTTACAGTGCATGCACTTATATGCATCAAAGTAAAACGCATGCATCTCTTGAGTACCTGTGTAGAGATAACAAGCTGTGTGCTTTTGTTTTCTCACCTCCAGTCCCATACTCGATCAAAAGGAGGCCTCATGGCCCCTTAACTTCTGTCTTTATCGTTGCCCAGCTGGAGGTGAAAAAAAAGGCCCCTCGCTGCTTGCACATGACTGCTGGGAATCAAAAACAGACAACGTGCATGAGCTGATGAACGTTTCCCGGTGTTTCAAAATTACACTGGGACAAGCTCAACATATATTTTTGGGGCCCAACTTCTTACCAGGGGGGACGGTGTCCACCCTGTGAAAAGAGTGGGTAGATGCTGTGTACCCGCATGTACCCCCGACTCGTGCATTGGTGTGCCCAGTGTGACAGTCTTTGTGGGTGCCCCTCCCTACTTTCTTCTTCATGGATTCCCTCACTACCAGTTTCCAATGGTGCCCCTCACCTCTGCATAGCCCTTCTCTCACATTTAGTTTATTTCTTTTATAGTGCTACACATCCAATGTAGGATGTCTGGGCACGTTACATCACACACACATTATACATAGAAAATAAATCATACAAGCGTATAAATCAGTGTATACAAAATGTTACATAAGACTAGGAGACTACAAGATGTAGGATTCACATGTCATCCATAGTAGTAGACATTATAGGTTAAGAGTCTGGAGAAACACAAACTCAGGATTTAAAATATGACATAGTGGCTGCATTTGTCTATACTAATAAAAATGAGTACTACCCAAAATAACTATTTTGATCAACATTAGAAAAAGATAGAGGAGAAAAAAAACAAAGTCCTAAACCGTGCTTTGCAGTTTGCATCCACCCATTGATGCCGGTTTAGAGCTCACTGTGCTATGTATATCAGAAGGATTGTAACTTATGAACTGCAAGTAACAAAAGGATCTCTGTGACAAAAAGAGTAACCCTCTGAGCTAGCTACATAAAATACAAATCACTGATGTGCATGTTACTTGTTGGGCTGTGCAACAGGCACATTAACCTTCTGTGCAAGTTTATGATGAATGGCTAAGCGAAACACAGATACCTCCAGCAAGTACATTAACCTGTAGAATTATCTTACCAATAATTTTATCCCCTGAAAATGGTTGGATACACAAACTTATATGCAGGGTACTCATTTCATCAGCAACACTTTAATCTGTCTGCTTTGTCCTCTCTTCTGTCAGAGCACCAAGTGTGCCCCCAGAGATGGAAACCCAGTGCGGTAGCACCAGTGGCACCCACCTGAAGCGAGTAGTGACTGGGAGTACCTTTAGTTAGTACTTAATAAAGTTTACAAGGTAGGGTTTTGACATGTCAACTGGGCGTATTGTGACAGGTCGAATTACAGTTTTTACACTGCTATCGAAAGCGTTGGAGAAACCAAGTACTAGACTAATAACTTACTACATTTTTACAGTTGAATTTTAGTCTGGATTTTAAATTTGGTATTTTTTTAAATTTTCTTTTACAAATTTCTGGTCCAGCTTGTGATTTTACTACTTGACAGTACGCCTGCCTGTTACATATAGGGAAAGGAGACCTTTAAGGAAATGAAAATGTGTGGCATACATTGTGCAATTACAGCTGTCAATGTTTGGTCAGATGCCTTGTTTTATCTCCCTCTTAAATTAAAGAACAGTCAGTGTTAGAAAACAGAGATATCTTGCACATTGTATTCATAATTGTATTGTTTTTTTTCCAGATCAAAAAATATTTCGAACTGGAACCGCTAGCAAGAGGGAAGCGGTGGATTTTGCAGCCCAGCTCTATGGATGACATGGAATCCGTGAAGGAGAGTTTTATGATGTTTATACAATTGCTAGAAGAGAAAGACCTCGAACCTATACAAATGTGACAAGTCCAGAGAAAAAAAAACTGACTCTCGAATCATGCACCGGGTGCACCACCTGCCTCATCAGTCCAATGGTGTTTCGACAAAAAAGCGTGTTTCAAGTTATAGTATTGGGACTGAGTATAAAAGGAATGATCTCTCAATCGGATATGTGATGCCGCAATTTACATTGGAGGCAGCTCTTCTCTGCTCAGAAATGTGTCCCACTTTTTTTTTCTTATGTGGGTGTCATTCTAGTCTGTTGTAATTGGTTGGGGTACACAAGGTTACCTGTATGCTGAAATAGCTCTCTGTAACCCAAAGAAAATACCCGTTCTGGGTTTTAAAGTCTTTGATACGATTATGAGAATAGCGCAGAGAAACAGTATATTCGTGACGATTATTAAACATTGTTTCTGTTTGTGAAGGTTGTGTCGACGGCATGGATTATCAGGTGACCATATTGAGATTGGGAAAAGAATACAGATTCTCAAAATACGGAAGGCGATTGGGTGAAAATTGTTCAAGAAGATCATGATCACAAACAAAGTTAGGGTTCAGCATTTGTGACCCTTTTAAGGGCACAGTGATGAATTTAGTGTTTCCACACTAACCAAAGTGTTGCGCACAAGTATTGGTTTTGGACTTCAACTCCAGTGCCCATGTGGATTAAAAAACGTATAAGCACACCGAAATGCTCACACAAAGGTCGAAACATGGCATGGCAAATTTATAAAAAATGTATTATATGATCATTACTGCATGCCGTGCAACTGCGATGCGGTGTTTCAAAAAAGTTTTTAAAAAGGGGTTCTCGAATCATTGTTGTGTAAGAAAGCCTCTGTTGTCGAATCTATTTTTTTGAAGAAGAAAACAAAACGAATAATTTTTCCTTCCCTGCGGCGTTTGATTTTCGCTGATTTTTAATGCAACGTACTTCTCGAGCAGTGCTCGTTTTTAGTCTGAAGACCAGCTTCATCAGAAAATGTTTTTATTTCTGTCAGTTCATCATCTTGATAAAAACAGTCTTATCGGTCGAAATTCCTTTTCGTGAAGTTTGCACCACACGAAATATTGTCTTTTTTTTAAAGATACTGAGGGTTAATGCAGCTTAGACATCTGTTAAATGACTTTGTGTGTGGGTTCTATGTGCGCATGCGTCCGCCCCGGCGCTGTGCCTCAGACCGGTGGCTGTCTGCTTCTCCAGCCAGAGTGAAAACACAATCAATCAGTACTTGGCAACAGCTGTTTTTGACAAGCTGCTGTCTGAGGCCTAATACTTTATGACTGTCAGCAACTGCCCCCCCTTTGTCTGCCAGTCTGGGCTGGCCTTGCTGCTTTATCACATATTACTGTATGTTCTATGCCTCCAACTTGAAAAGTATTTCGAAATGTCTTAGTGGTGTTTCTTGATATCCTTTCTTGCTGTATAATGTGCCACATGTCCTCGGTTGTGTTTTCCAGAGATATGTATGACCTACCATGTACTATTTACCCTTAGCTTAGTGCATTTCACTGTATTTATAGAAGTTACAGGTTTTTGTACCATATCAGCTAACTCAGTTGCCTTTTTCTAATGGCAATTAATTTATATTACAGAAATTTGTACCTTTATGATAGTTGAAACCTGTTGGTTGATAGTTATCTGCCATATGTATATTACCTGTACAAATAAATTCAGCAGTCTTTCTCAATAACATAGCAGTTTTCACTGAAAGTAAGTACTGGACATTGGAAACTAACCTGTCTGTGATTGTGTATAACTTGCAGTGTCTATGAATGGAAATAAATTCTACGTAGAATGTATATATTAAGAGTGTATTTACTGTTTTAATGGATTGGTACTAATGTCAATTGCTCTTTTTTAAAGATCTCTAATATTTAAATGATTTTCTGCCCAGTCATTGCTGAAAACGAAACAACAAATAATTCATAGTTGTCCCAGGACATGAACGAGCACAGTTTATAGTATTCAAAATTGTCAGCAATTCTTTGATGTAGTTGACAAAATGTCTGCTGGGACTGCAGTTTCTATTGCGTTAAGGAGATTTCACCAGTGCTGGTTTAATTTTGCACCATAATTTCAAGATTGTGTAAATGTTTCACTACAGCTGTGCAATTTTCTCAGTCTGTAGTGCCTGAATAAGGCAAAACCGGCATTTGCACCAAATGACCAGTGCAAAAATATATTTTACGTCAGCCTTCCAGTCTAAATAATGTCATTCTAATGTTAGTGCAGATGTTGGAGTAAGATTGTAGGAGTATATGTGGAATCTATGATTTGAAAATTACGGTACAAAATTGCACCATCGCTGTTCCATTTTGGTTACTTCGGCTCCTAATCTGCACATGAAAAAAAAAGGAGTGTCACGCATGGTATTTGTAACTTGCAGCATGCACTCTTTATTAGTAATTACAAACAACTTACATTTGTTTGTTACTCATAAAGGTACTAATAGGCTGTAGTTTCTTGCAGTCGTAAAACTATGTTTGGCACAACGGTAACAAATTCACATATTGCCAAGATTAAATCTGCATCCCATCCACGTCAATTCTTAGGAACTATTAACTATCTCAATGATCTAAATAAGCCACATGACCAATGTTTACTATGATTAATAAAAGTCTTAGAATCCTTTACTAAAAAAACAAAAAGTTTGTTATGAACGATTTAAACTAACTTGTGCAACTGCATATATAATATTTGTTACCTTCATAGTGGTACCTCGTCCCAGACCTGTGGAAATAAAGTGAGTCGCACCTCTCCCTAAGCACCACATTACAAAGCTAAATGAAGCTAAACCTACTCAACATCTCCATGCACCCTCTTATCCTACCAAAGACTCCATCTACTCATCCCTTGTCAAGATAGGAGGGAGACTGAATCGCACCCTGTTCATTTTGCTTGCTTTCTACAACAGTACCATGGATATGGTCAGGTCCTGTCTTACTTGATGGTGCAGTGGAGCTTGCAGTGGGATTGTGTGATCCCCATTTCTACTATGTTGCCATGAGGTAAATCAAACAAGTGTGGGGCTCCCAATCTATAGGCCACAGACTGCTTTTTGTTAGAAACAACTCTTACTTTCCCCCACCCCCCCATTTGAAAGGGGTTTTGTCTGCCTCTAAGGGGGTCTGCAAAGCACCCATGAGGAGGTGGGCTGTGGCCCGTGACCAAGTGCCACTCCTTGGATGTTGAGTTCACTTGGAAGCTGGGATCCTTTTTTTCGTACACAAACAGAATCGCGCTGCAGGCAAGCACATCCTCTCATTGTGCAGTTTTAGTTGGATATATGTAAGGAAGCGAGGCTTCTCGCTTAAAGCTGGGTTCTAGCATAGAGTGATCGCTGCCAAGAGTCCTCACAAAAAGAATGAAGGGCTATATTATGTAAAGATAGAGGACAAATTTGCTGTTTTAAGACAAGAGATTTCCGTTTCCTTGTTTTTATACATTCCTTCTGAAGATTTTTAGCTTATCCAGTTCTGCTTGAGGCTCAAGAATCTGACTAAGAGGGCTTTGTTTGCCCGTCTGAAACATACATACATGCATACACACACACACACACACATATAAATACATTTACTAGAAAAACAAAGGTTACAGGGACATTATAGTTAGGCTGACATTTACTCATACAAAACCAGAGAAAGTCAGCAGTTATAGTCAGCTGGGCTAACTATAACTTACCTCCCCCTCCCCCCGCAATGCACCGCCAATGACCTCACATATTACATTACTCATGACGTGGTCAGTGACATCACTGATGACCTCTCAAATGGAATCAGTATACAAAAGAAAGCCAGTGCCAGATACATTGAATGTAAACTGTGTGGGAAACAGCTTTGCAGAGCTAGTATAGAAAAGTATAATTACAGCACATTTTCAATGTCAAGGATATCAAGAGCAACTATGAATATAAATACTGCTGTGATGGGTGTACTGGTGCCAGGTGCTCGCGTGGAATTCACACACAGTTATCGGTTTTCCTACTCAATTCTTATGGCGCTGCTCTCGAAGTGGGGAGATACACCCTGCTTCCCCAATTATCATTCTAAGATTGAAACAAAACAATGTACACGGTTCGAAGCACACACTTTTGCAATCAAAGAAGTAACATTGAACAATTTTAAACGTAAAATAGCTCTCCGAGGACAAATGTATTCTTTCCCCTTTATGTGTTCTTTTATTCACTCTTTTCATTTTTAGCCATACACCAACGTGTCTCGTCGCAGTAGGGAAATACCCTTACAACTTCATCTGGTCTAAAAAGTAACAGAGACACCAATGCTGTAGTACATACATAGTACAATATTGCACACAATTATTTAATGTACGGTCCGGTGCAAAGGATCCTACAGAGAAGTGCAACACAATGTCCTGTGACATTAACTTGACTTGACTTGTCCGCCGCTTTTGACACGGTGGATCATTCCATCTTGCTTTCCCGTGTCAAGGCGGCGGGCATAGGAGGCTCAGCCCTCATCTGGCTTTCATCCTTTTTGAGAGACCGGACCCAGGCGGTTCACCTTGGGGAGTTTTCAGCTACCCCCTGCCAGGTCCAGTGCGGTGTTCCTCAGGGCTCTTCTCTCTCTCCTTTACTATTTAATCTTTATATCGCCTCTCTTATCTTTGCCTTACAGCAGCTGGAGGTCACGGTATATAATTATGCCGACGACCTCCAGCTCATCTTCAATCTGTCTTCTACCCCTGACTCTATCTCTAACTTCCAATCTATCCTATCTTTCATCAGGGACTGGATGAATTTCAACCACCTGAAACTCAATCCCGATAAAACAGAACTTGTGGTGACGGGTGGTTGCTCCAGTCCCTGGAATTCTCTCTTTTGGCCCCCCTCCTTTGGTTCTCCTCCTACCCCTGTTCCCTCTGTTAAGACTCTTGGCATCAAGCTAAACGATAAACTCACTATGCACTCCCAGATTGGTTCGGTGGTTTCTTCTTGCTTTCTTACTCTCCGCTCTATTTCTCGTTTCTTTTCTTTCTCTGCACTTAAACTAATTATTTCCGCACTGGTCCTGTCCCGCCTGGACTACGGGAACATCTTGTTCAATGGCATCCCTCAGTACAGCCTGCGTAAACTGCAACTAGTGCAGAACCAGGCTGCTCGCCTTGCCTTCGGTCTTCCCAAATTCCACCATACCTCCCCCCTCTTGAAAACCCTCCACTGACTCCCTGTGCGGGAACGCGCCTTGTTCAAATTAGGCTGCATGGCGTTTCAGGCCAGGACTGGCCTGGCCCCCCTTTTTATATCCTCTGCCATCAAGGCCTATGTCCCTGGCAGAGACCTCCGCTCCTCGGCACATCTTCTTTTATCAGTCCCTCGCTACCGGAAAAAAAAACAGGGTGGCTCGAAATTTTCCACTCTTGCCCCCATGTTCTGGAACTCTCTCCCCTTCCATCTTAGGTCCCTCACCCAGTATTCTAGTTTCCGCAAAGCTCTGAAGACCTTTTTATTTCCTCAGGCTTTTCCACCGTAAGCCCTGCTTGCCTTTCCAGTCGACGCCTTAGCAACTGCTCTTGCCCAGCTGGCTGCCTGCTACTTTAGCGCCAAGAAACCGCCCAGGTGTACGTTGCGCTTAACAAATATTTTAAACTTAAAACTTAAGAACCAACAAAACCTCCAGAAAAGTTAGGGTTGGAGGGATAGACTAACTCTTGCCACCCTTCTATGGGACTCGGAACGACTAGGTCGGCTGAGGTCTTCCAAAGGTTTTGATAAATGGGATCTCATTGGCATATTGCGCATAGGTGATCTCTGGACCAGGGGAGAGGTAGTACTGTTTTCGGCGTTACAACAGCAATATGAAATGGCAGACACAGAACCTCTCACTACTTGCAGATCCGCCATGCTCTTTACACGGCTATACCAAAGGGCACCTCACTCCCTGACTCCTCCCCACTAGAGGATAGGCTCCTAGATGGCTACTTATCTGAGAAAGCAGTCTCCCTTACCTATAAGAAACTATTATATAACACCTCAGACCCCCTAGAAAAATGTATGGATAACTGGCTGGCAGATGACCTAGAAATAGATGACGATGAGTGGCAGGAGGCAGTAGCGTCCCCCCGGGAGGTGGGTATCTCTGCACGGTTGTGGCTGGTCCAACTCAAGATCCTCCATAGGGTTTATATCACAGGAGCACAGTTGGTTCATATGGGGAGAGAGGATGGGGGTGAGTGTCGTAGAGGGTGTGGACTGACAGGCACATATATGCACATTCTTTGGGAATGCGATAATGTCTAACGGTTTTGGTAAGCGATTCATAAGACCTTTAGGGCAGTCATAAACAAAAATATTCCAAACGGTGCCTCCTCAACATAGGGGATCCCACTGACCTTACCACCTCTAAAAACACCTGGGTGAACTTGGGTCTTACAGCGGCAAAAAGGGACATCACACAAAACCGGGGGTCTGCCACACCACCTGCATTGTCAAAATGGAAACAAAATATTGACTGGTGCATGTTTAGGGAAAATACTGTATATACTGCACGAGGATGTCCCACAAAATGGTCCTCAATTTGGGGCACCTGGAATGCCTATAGAGGGGATATATGTGAAGCACCTACGTTACAAACAGATGATTCGGACCTATCTTCCAAAGTCCAAGGTATGATAATGTCCTGCAACATGATATTGAAGCCTGCTCTATGTGTATTGTAGAGGATTTGTGTATTGTATTTCACCATCTCAATGTTGTCGTCTTTTCGTATTTTCAATGAAAAGAACTTTAAAAAAACAACAAAGCCATTTGTTGAGGAGAATAAAACAATACTGATAAGTGCCAGCCATCAAATTCATGCATTTCATTATGCTCTAAAAGTGACTGCTGAAAAATATATGATTACTTAAAGTGACAAGCCAAGTGGTATGACAGAAAACACCCAACTCTAAGTAAAAAGGTTGAGGTTGATTAAAAAAGAGAGTCCCTCAAGCCAGTGACTCTTATATACAGCCATCCCATGTGAACCTAATTACTTAAAAAATCTTCATTAGACCAAGCATTAAGGAGGCATGCTGTACCTTCTTACAAAATGATTCAGCACCTACGAGTCAATAGGAAGCAAAAAATATACGATTTAAGAATTGTCAATATCTGGTTACCTTTCAATCAAGAGTTGCAATAGTGGAAAGTGCTATGTTGTGCTCTAAATAAGGCTTACTTCCTAAAATTGTTTATGATTTCGGAGGTCCACTCATCAAAAACCGATGTGTCAATCAATAATCACATTGTACAGCATCATGACTCCGATGCACGCTACCTACATACAGTGATTGAGTTCAGTACCCATATCTTAAGCACTCATATTCCTTTGACTCTTACACTGGGTTCAGAAAACATTTGAATATTTATTCCAAAATTGCCAAAGGGAACTTACCCAGTGAATCACAACTATATAATCAAGATCTTCAACCGCCGTTTTTCAATGTCAACCGATTTCCATAAAAATCTTAAAATCCTTTACTGCGCCGGGTCCCAAACAAGAGTAACTGTAGCAAAACATAAGAATGGAAAATATTCAAATTACATAATGGGGGCCACCTCCGCTCGTGTCTGCCTCCTAATATCCTCAAAAGAGCCATACTAACTTACCTGTTGCTGTATCTAGCTGTGATGCGGCTCCTCTTCTTCCACCGAATACAGGTGAAGAGCACGCCGACTCTCGACCGGTTATTACACAAAGAACATAAAAATGGAAATAGGACTACCAAAGTACACCAAATCTGTGGGCGCCATCTTTGACAAGTAAAAGATATACTCAAAATGTGAAATACTCCATGTTAAGCTGGTTATAGGGGATTTGTGCTACTCTTGAACCAAAATAATATTACCCAAGCAACGAGGCCTCAAAACTACTTCCGCTTATGTTTAAAGTTTATAGTAGAAGAAAAACAAGGCTCCCAATAAGCTAAAAGTATACAATCATCAATTTGGACGCGTCAAATACTCGTGATGCATATAGTTGTACATAAGACTAATTCTAAAAATAATGTACTTACTATTAATAGCCAAGTTTAAACCATATATCGAGGACTCAAATTCCTCCATTAATGTTTACAATTGAGAGGGGAATTCCTAGTATACTTCCTACACAAAATCGTACATACAGTCTTGTCAAATCTCCTCCAAGGTAATGTCTTCCTAAGGTGCACCTACCAACAAAAAGATTAAATAGTACTTCATAACGCCAACCCACTGTTGACCCCACTCTGTTTATCAATGATATTATTAAAGTAGGTAGCTCAATCACATGTCATCATGGTTCCATGACACATCCCATAATATAGAAATCTATACATCTTATGGTCAATTGCCCAAAAAATATTGCAACTCATGATCAAAGTTCAAACCGTCTTCCACTGCCTTAAGACGCATTATCCATTTAGCTTTATTTCTGTGCAATTTAAGGTAGGTAGCGCGTCAATACTGCACAACATGATTATTGATTGCACGCTACCTACATACAGTGGTTGAGTTCAGTACCCATATCTTAAGCACTCATATTCCTATGACTCTTACACTGGGTTCAGAAAACATTTGAATATTTATTCCAAAATTGCCAAAGGGAACTTACCCAGTGAATCACAACTATATAATCAAGATCTTCAACCGCCGTTTTTCAATGTCAACCGATTTCCATAATCTTAAAATCCTTTACTGCGCCAGGTCCCAAACAAGAGTAACTGTAGCAAAACATAAGAATGGAAAATATTCAAATTACATAATGGGGGCCACCTCCGCCCGTGTCTGCCTCCTAATATCCTCAAAAGAGCCATACTAACTTACCTGTTGCTGTATCTAGCTGTGATGCGGCTCCTCTTCTTCCACCGAATACAGGTGAAGAGCACGCCGACTCTCGACCGGTTATTACACAAAGAAAATAAAAATGGAAATAGGACTACCAAAGTACACCAAATCTGTGGGCGCCATCTTTGACAAGTAAAAGATATACTCAAAATGTGAAATACTCCATGTTAAGCTGGTTATAGGGGATTTGTGCTACTCTTGAACCAAAATAATATTACCCAAGCAACGAGGCCTCAAAACTAGTTCCGCTTATATTTAAAGTTTATAGTAGAAGAAAAACAAGCCTCACAATAAGCTAAAAGTATGCAATCATCAATTTGGACGCGTCAAATACTCGTGATGCATATAGTTGTACATAAGACTAATTCTAAAAAGAATGTACTTACTATTAATAGCCAAGTTTAAACCATATATCGAGGACTCAAATTCCTCCATTAATGTTTACAATTGAGAGGGGAATTCCTAGTATCCTTCCTACACAAAATCGTACATACAGTCTTGTCAAATCTCCTCCAAGGTAATGTCTTCCTAAGGTGCACCTACCAACAAAAAGATTAAATAGTACTTCATAACGCCAACCCACTGTTGACCCCACTCTGTTTATCAATGATATTATTAAAGTAGGTAGCTCAATCACATGTCATCATGGTTCCATGACACATCCCATAATATTGAAATCTATACATCTTATGGTCAATTGCCCAAAAAATATTGCAACTCATGATCAAAGTTCAAACCGTCTTCCACTGCCTTAAGACGCATTATCCATTTAGCTTTATTTCTGCGCAATTTAAGGTAGGTAGCGCGTCAATACTGCACGACATGATTATTGATTGACACATCGGTTTTGGTGAGGGCGGAACTCCGAAATCATACACAATTTTAAGAGGCAAGCCTTATTTAGAGCACAACGTAGCACTTTCCAATATTGCAACTCTTGATTGAAAGTTAATCAGATATTGACTTTCTTACATCGTATATTTTTTGCTTCCTATTGACTCTCGTATGTGCTAAATAGCTGAATCCTTTTGATCAATGCCTCTCTGACATCTGGCCTAGTCCCTCCGAACTGGAAGAGAGCAGTAGTAAAAGCTCTCTTGAAGAAGCCTAACTAGGATCCTCTGGACATGGCGAATTACAGGCCCATTTCTTTACTTCCTGGGCTCAGTAAAATCACGGAAAGGTTAGTGAATTCCCAGCTATCACACTTTCTTGAGTCCAACGGCCTGTTGAGAGACTCCCAAACTGGCTTTCGGCCATGACAGGGGACTGACACTGCCCTACTGGCAGTCGTTGAAGAAGCCAGAAGCATTTTGGATTCGGGAGGATCAGTGGCAGTGATCCTCCTGGACCTCAGTGCAGCTTTCGACACTGTTAGCCATAAAGTGTTACTTCAGCTGCTGTCAGATGTAGGGGTTACTGGGATAGCACTGAAATGGCTTCAGTCGTTTCTTAGCGACCGGACCTACCAGGTATGGGAAGGTAATGCTCGTTCAGCATCAATCCCCCTCCAATGTGGTGTGCCACAAGGCTCCTCCTTGAGCCCCACATTGTTTAATGTTTATATGGCCCCCTTGGAGGATGTGGTGGCTCCATTTAAAATCAAAATCGTGAGCTATGCTGACGATACCCAGCTGGTGGTCTCTCTTTCCCAGTCTGCTGAAAGTCTAGGCATGCTTTACTCTTGCATGTCCAAAGTCTACACTTGGATGTGTGAGTCAGCATTAAAGTTGAACGGTTCTAAGCCCGACATAATGCTACTAGGGCACAAAGGTTCTTCACTTCCCTCGACTATCTGGCCTAGTTGTCTGGGCACTCTCCCCAACCCGAGGGAGGAGATTAAAAGTCTCGGGGTTTGGTTGGAGCAAGATCTTTCCTTTAGGAATCAGGCAAACAAAACGGCAGGAGTTTGCTTCGGTCTTCTTCGGTCAGTGCGGAAAGTTTTGCCCCTTCTTCCACCGCTATCGAGGAAGTTGCTGATTCAGTGGCTGATTATATCAAGACTTGACTACAGTAATGCTATCTATCTTGGCGCCCCTGAAGCAACATTTAATAAACTTCAGCAAATTCAAAATGCTGCAGCGCGGCTATTGAAGAACTCTCCAATGTCATGGTCGGCTAAACCCGCCCTGAGGGCACTGCATTGGTTGCCGGTGCGTGAAAGGGTTACGTTTAAATCCCTTTGTCTGGCGCACAAAATTCTGCAGGGTAAAGGTCCACCGGCCCTGAAGAATCTAGTTATACCCTATAAGGCCAACAGAACCCTACGCTCAGACCAGAAACACTGGCTCAAGATCCCCAAAGTTAAAAAGGCACGCACAGGGATAAGAAGATTCTCAGTGAATACAGCCGTTCTCTGGAACTCACTCCCCCTGAATCTGCGTTCGGAGACGTGCCTTCTCCGTTTTCGCAAACTCTTGAAAACACATCTTTTTTGTTAACTGCTGACCCGGAGTACTTGCGATTGTCTCTTTTCTGTTTCTGGTACAAGCGCTGGAATGCTCCAGGGTAACTATGCGCTATATAAGACTTTAAATAAATAAATAAATAAAATAAATAAGAAGGTACTGCATGCCTCCTTAATGCTTGGTCTATTGAAGATTTTTTAATTAATTAGGTTCACATGGGATGGCTGTGTATAAGAGTCACTGGCTTGAGGGGCTCTCCATTTTATTAAACCTCAACCTTTTTACTTAGAGTTGGATGTTTTCTGTCATACCACTTGGCTTGTCACTTTAAGTAATCATATATGTTTCAGCATGATGAAATGCATGAATTTGATCTGGCGCTTATCAGTATTGTTTTGTTCTCAACAAATGATTTTGTTGTTTCTTAAAATCACTAGACATTGTGTTACACTTCTCTGTAGGAGCCTTTGCACAGGACCGTTCCTTATATATTTTTGTGCAATATTGTACTATGTATGTACTACAACATTGCATTAGCCCTGATGAAGTCGTAAGGGTATTTCCCTACTGCGACGAAATGCGTTGGTGTATGGCTAAAGAGGAAAAGAGTGAATAAAAGAACACACAAAGGAGAAAGAATACATTTGTCCTTGGAGTGCTATTTTATGTTTTAAATTGTTCAGTATTATTTCTTTGATTGCAAAAGCGTGTGCTTCGAAACATGTAAATTGTTATGAATATTTAAGGATGGTGAAGGAGAAAGCAACATCGTTTACTGACATAAGGGTATCATCATGTACTCAACTAACCTTGTTCAAATGCCACCATTGCAACAACTAGTGCAGAGTTTAAAGAAATGGTTGTTCACAGTTTTTAATGCTAACAACTTGTTTTGAAAGAAAACGATGACCGCATCACCATATTGGAGAAGGTGAAGGGACACTTGTTAATTCCTTTTTGTTAGGTCTCGCCTGAGCCAGCGCATGCGCCGCTCTGACGAGAAATTTAGTGAGTTGGCTTTTAAAAGTCCAACCACAGCTGTTTTGATGACATGGAGCGTGCGGTTACGCACACAGGCACGAGCAGAGGCGCCATCAGGCTTTCCCATTCGCTCCCAGCGCGCGCACCCCACGCGTCCTTTTTTTAAATAATATTCTTTTTGCTCGCGCGCGCAAACACGAGTCGCGGCCGCACCTTTTGTTTTTCCTCGCATGCGCGCACACAACTCCTGGTCGCGGCCGCACATCTTTTGACGATGTTACAGAGGGTCCCGACACTGTACAGCACCACCAAAAGCATTTGGCAGAGCCGGTAAGTTCCAAAGTCGATAAGGGTTGGATTTGCCAACGCTTGCTCTAATTCGTGTCTCTCACAATCTCTGCCTCCCTGTGGCCCACTCCTCTTAGTACCTTCCCCTGTCCGTCAGCCCTTCATTCGCACGTGCCTCTCCTGCTCTGGCAGCCATTTCAGCTCCATGCCGCAATCGCCATGCTCATTCTCCTCATCCTGTTGTTGTGTTCTATCTAGGCCCCCGATCAATATTGTGACCTTATGCCCCTATACGGCTATAATCAATACATATCCCTATAATGGCATAAACGATCAGAGCCATATTTCAGTAACTCGTCTCTGCAGCTCATTACAGTACATGACACAGCAGAAGCCACTTCCTTAGATTCCTAGATAACACACTGAGTTCTTTCAACAGCTCAAACCCCCAGCATCCTGGGAAAGCCCCGCTTGCTTTGTTTTGATTAGTAATAGAACTCTTGCGAGCACTGTAAGAACGAACAGTTCTTAGTGACATCTTTATTGACGTCTTATGTCCAAAAACTTACGTCAAACTCGGCACCTTTCAGGTATAAATAATACCGACGTTGCCTTAAGCAAACACGATGGTGGTGGTGAATACTGGAGCAGAACAGCTGTCCCTTGCAGAGCCCAGCAGATGCGAGAAGCCCACTGACGCTGCCCCTCCTCCTCCCTGACGTGCTGAGAAAGACGCTGTCTTTTCTCCTGCTGAGAAAATCCAGCTCCGGCGTTTCCACCCTACCCTTGCGGGTAACTGGAATATCGAGTCCTGAGAGGAGATACCAGACCTCCAACATTCTATTCCAGAGGTACGGGGCTGACTAGACGCTTAGAGAGAATTCTTGAAGCAAACCCTTGGCAAAACCAACTTAACTTAAACTGCTACTTACTTACTCCCTCCCATGTATTAGGCTTAGGTCAGGTACACCGGGGTAGGCGTAGTTAGACGTACCAGTTGAGGACGTTAGCCAAATGTATATATGAATGTATATATTTTATTCATTTTAACTATCGTATGGCTAAGAAACCATATCAATGCTTTTACAGTATTATTTCGCAATACTCCTTTTACTGTACGCACTTTTCATAATAACAAGTCTTGCAACTGTGGCAATTCATTTCTCTTGCATGAGAAGGAAGACTGCTCAATAAATAATATCTTTTATTGAAAACGCCCGTCTCTCTATTCTCTGCATACTGGTGAAAGTAAATCTGCACAACTGACTGAGTGAAATAGCTGTCTATTGTTTCACACGACTCTAGAGATTGACTCTTATTCTGAGGAGCAAAGTTGTCATGTTTATGCGGTTGTCGGAAGCTGAATCCCTTCTTGTCTAAGCCAGGGAAGCTGATCACTTCCTATTCAGTCAAGAAAGTTTCCAGTGACCTCTAAGCTAGCTGGCGCAAACCTAAATTAAGTGTAACATAGTCAGTAGAGACCTAGAAGACCGCACTCCTACGTCTACAATGCTGATTATGTTATTCCAATGCGCAGGGCCTATAGGGAAAATAGGAACTACACTACATGGCGCTCAACGTTTGGTAAGGCGATAAAACTAATCCAAGACGTTAGAGTAACTCAGTCATGCTTTTTCACACAGACCCTTTCTCCCGTAAATATTCCAATAGACGTCTGGAGTGGGTGAAAGGTTAAAATCCGCCTGAACTTAGTAGGAAGAGATTCCTATGTAGAGCTTCTGGTTTATTCAACGTTGAAGGATACAGTGTTCCAAAATATTGTGCACCTAATCTTTGTTTCCTTGAAACCTGATCTGCAACAAAAGACCTTCCTGACAGTAAAATGCCAGGAGAAGGCGGGAACAACGGAACCGCTGATGCCACAGTAAATGCGACTCAGCAGGGTCCCGATGTTACAGGGATTAATGAACCGGGTGCGATTATCATCCCGGTCAACATAAGAAAAACTATAACGTTAAAACTTATAGAAAACGGACTGACCTCACGAGGTGGTACCGTCGTTTTCGTGATAGAGGCACACGAATATCAGCAGACAGAGGTATTCTACTCTTTGATAAAATTTCCAGCGGCAAACGCTACAACACACGAGTTCCACTATTACAAAATAGAGGATCCACCGGAAGAGTACGCTCCTTTCGAGGAGATTGAAATCCCATTAAAATACCAAGAGCACCTGCTCTGGTTTAAAGGCGCCCTAAAACACAATGATCACATCACCAGGCTCGGTCCACTAGGTAGACCAGGAGCAACGTGGCCGGTTCTAGCCAGCTACACACCACATCCGGACATTGAAAAAATGTCTCACGAAGAACTGTTAGTACAGCTAAAAACATTAATTAAAATACATAGACAGTTAGTCCAATATGTAATGCGGACTGCAACAGTCCAAACATCTGTTAATGTTCCACAGCTGACCCCTCATCAGGGGAACACAAATAAAATTACACCACAGAACATACAATCATGTCTTGGTAAAACACCCATAAAACGGGAACAAATTCCTTGCCCCAGTATTGGAACTTATATAGATTCCCATGCTTTTGTATCATTCCCCGTCGTCGGAATGAGAGTCTCTGTAATAAAAAATACCATAGTAGTAGGTACAAAATAGAAAGGAAAGGCCTAGGCCTCATTCCCTTTTGTAGCATATCAGTCTGTTTTTGTAAAAGAGACCAAATTTTAGGCATCAGCCGATCAGAAGAGCCTCACCCCTGGAACCTTCCTGAAGGAACCTCAGAGCCTCAGATTTTCTACCGCACATTGTGCTAGGGAGTCTCCATTGAGCTCTGCTCTATTTTTAACTCTTTCAAGTAGATTTCTACAGTTTTTTCGTCAGGATTTCTTCAGTTTACTTCAGAAATCTCTCCTTTTCATCAGGATGTCTGAAGTTGAGAAAAAGAAAGCCCTTTTCAAACCCTGTTCCACCTGTGGAAAGAAAAGGCTGTTTGTGGAGGACAAACACAAGGATTGCATTTACTGCCTTTATCCGGATCACAAGGCAGAGGACTGCAAAATTTGCCGCACTCTCTCCACCAAGACCTTGAAAGATCATGCTGGAAGACTGCTTACATGGCTACAGAGGCAGAAGGAGAGGAAACATGGAGTTTCTAGTGATGAGGAGGAATCGTCTTCATTTGTTTCCTCAAAAAGGTTAGTGAAAAGGGGTAGAGGTTCCCCATCTTCCTCTGTTGGGCGCCCCTCAAAGGCTTCTAAAAAGACCCCCAGAGAGTCTGATAGCCGGGGTTCAGGAAGTTCCCCCCACCGCAGAACTGGTTTCGCCTCCTAAGGGTAAGAAGACAGACCCAGCCTTCAAAAAACCCTCCTCACATTCTTCAGACAGGAGTTCTAAGTCCTCTACGACGAA
Source organism: Lissotriton vulgaris (assembly GCF_964263255.1). NCBI lineage: Eukaryota > Metazoa > Chordata > Amphibia > Caudata > Salamandridae > Lissotriton > Lissotriton vulgaris. Next base: position 413,261,917 of record NC_141689.1, on the reverse strand, counting down.
GACTTCGTCGACGGTGGTTCCGTCGACGAAGAAAATGAAGCCCAAAATCCAATTGGTCCTGTCAACGGGCTCGTCGGCGGGAGAATCGTCGACGAAAGCTTTGTCGTCGTCGGCGAAGAAGGTATCGTCGACGGCAGCGTCGATGTGGGGTGTGCCGACGACATCGTCGACGAAGACGTCGTCTACGGCTTCATTAACATCGTCGACGAGGAAACCATCATCGCCGACGGCAGTGACGATGACGGCGTTGACGACGGTATCGACGACAGTGGTGTCGACGACGACATCTGTAATTCCAATATCATCGACGAGGATATCTCCGGCGTCGACGGAACCATCGACGATACTGGCTACGGAGAGACGAGTGACGGTTTCTTTAACGAGAATCACTCCTGAGATGACATCCCCGAGAAGGGTGACCTCTTTACCGCCAACTTTGTTGTTGGACCAGGGAGAATCTGAGGAAGACGGACAGGATGCTTATGACTGCGGCGCCCTGATCAAAAGGGTGAGTTATTCTTGAAGGCTGCTTTTCCTTCAAACTTTTAGGTAAATTGCTGAACGTTGAACCTTGGCAGAAGCTAAAACTTACATGCCTGCATGTTTTTAAGCCCCACACCCGATCTTTCGCTTTTGTGCCCCGTGTCACTGAAGGTGTGGAAAGCACATTATTTTAACTAGTATCAACACTGTTTTTAAAAGTTTATTGTTGTACCTTCCCTGCTGACCCCGGTCCGCCGCAGCTTTTGCCGATTGTTGCGGAGGGTCGCTTGCAGGCATACTCACTTCCGGTTCTACTCACGGAAGTAGAAGTCAGCGTGCTAGTGCTCCGGCTCCCTTTCCCTATTTAATTCCAAGGGAGGCGCGGACGCGCGCAGCGGCGTGCCTAAGGCGCGCCAAAGGCAAGCCCGTCTGCGCCCGTCTGCGCCCGTCTGCGCCCGTCCGCGCCTGACCGCTGCCAGCTGCCTGGTCACTATCTTCCACCTAGAGCCGGACCTAGCACTTTCCCTGGCTTGGAAAATGATTCTCCGCACCCCGACCTCCATCAGGTATTCACGACAAGCTCTGGTGGCTCTTAATCGCCCTCCCCTAGCGCCTTCAGACATTTTAAAAAACGATCTTTTAAAAGCTCCTAAAGACTGAATTAAGTCGGCTTGTGGCCAAACTAAACTCTGTTCCACACTAGGAAAATACACCGCTATATACTTGAATGCCAGATCTGTCCCAAAACATGCTATGGAAATATGGAGTCTCCTCAATGATGAAGAACCTGAACTGTGTTTTATTACGGAAACATGGCTGCATGAACATGCAACCCCTGATCTCCATATCGCTTTTCCACCACAATACTCCATAATAAGACGAGACAGAATAGGAGGAAAAGGTGGGGGTGTACTTATAGCTGCCACAAAGAACATAAATGTTCAAATCATAGACAGCTTAGCGGTAAGAGACACAGAAATTCTAATTTTTAAAATTAATGAGCTAGAAAAGGAAGACATCTGGAAAGGGGCTTTATTATATCGCCCTCCTGGAAACAAAGGAGATTTCGCCAACACTCTACTTGAAACTATCGCCCCTCATGTACTGACATCAGACAGTTTCCTATTATTAGGCGACTTTAACCACCATGTGGACGATCAGTCCGAATCGGACACAGAAAAACTGATTTCCACAATGAACACCCTAAACCTGATACAAATGGTCACTGGCCCCACTCACTTAGCGGGTCATACTCTCGATCTTTTATTTACAAATTCACCTAATGTCTCATTAAAGATTCCCACCCCATTATTATGGACCGACCACTTTCTGGTAAAATTCTCCATAAGTGGCCATAGAGCTAAAACTACAATAAACAAAAAGCTAAAAGCATGTAGGAACATGAAGAATATTACTCAGGTTTCTTTCTCAGAAAATTTCGAAATAGATCACATTAACCTTAAAGAAAATGTACACCTTGGAGCTATACATCTGGAGTCCGCCATCCATAAAACACTAGATAAAATAGCCCCCCTACGAAAGGTACACTGTAGGGAAAAAACCTCACCATGGTTTACCGACCAATTAAAATATCTTAAAACTCAAACAAGAAATGCTGAAAAAACCTGGCGTAAAACAAAAAACCCCAATGATCGCAAAATTTACCAAACCCTGCATACCGAATACATGAGGAAAATCAAAGCGGCAAAAAAAACTCATATAGTTGAACGCATAAGTAAAGCTAAAAACTCGTCCAAAGAGCTCCATCACATACTAAAAGAACTTACGTCCGTTAAGGATCTTGTTCGCGCTATATAAAACTTTGAATAAATAAATACAAGAGGCCCCTAAAACCCAAGAGTGGACGGAAGACCTTTCAATGTTCGTAGACGACAAAATCACAAAAATATGTCAACCATTCAATATAGAAAATACCTCTCTCCAACATCTTGAAAAAGAGCTACACATGAACCAAGTTGTCTCTTCCACAAATTGGTCCACTTTTGAATTGTTAAATGATGAAAAAATGTTACGTCTAGGACTTAAATCAAATCCGGATCTCCTTGCGACCATCTAACATCCAAACTATTTACAACCCTTGCTCCAGTGTTGGCCCATCCCCTCTCTTGCCTTCTAAACACATCCCTGATAGAAGCGGAATTCCCTCAAATCTGGAAAGCGGCTAGAGTTAAACCACTACTAAAAAAGCCCGGTGCGGATGCAAACACCTTTTCAAACTATCGCCCCATTTCCTTGCTACCCTTTCCAGGGAAAGTGCTGGAGGCATTCGTAAATGAGCAGCTGATAAGCTATCTCGAGAGGAACAATCTACTCGACACCTCACAGTCAGGTTTCCGTGCTGCACATAGCACGGAGACAGCCCTGATTGAGGTGACCGACAACATCAGAGGTGCCCTCGACAAACACCAGTCATGCATTCTGGTACTTTTAGACCTATCGGCTGCCTTTGACACCATCTCCCATCACATCTTAGTCAGACGACTGTGGGAGTATGGTGTCAAGGGGCAGGTTTTTAAGGTGGTTCATCAGTTATTTGTCCAATCGAACTACCACACTACAAACTGATGAAACTTTGGCCAGTACACGGCCAGTTACCAGGGGTGTGCCACAAGGCTCAATCCTCAGTCCTTCGCTTTTTAATGTTTATATGGCCCCTCTGGCCAAACTCATTAGGGCACATGGATTTGAAGTGTTATCATATGCGGATGACACGCAAATACTTGTTACCCTTGGCCATGATATCAATGATACAAAAAAACGTTTCAAAAAGTGTCTGATCAAGGTTAAAAACTGGATGAGTCTGAACCACTTACAACTAAATGGTGCAAAATCTGAAATAATGACCTTTGGTCAAGCGAGTGCACATTGGACTCAGGACTGGTGGCCCCCGGAATTGGGGGAATGTCCGGTCCCAAAAGAATCCGTCCGCAATCTCGGAATCCACATGGATAATAAACTATCCATGAAGGACCTTGTGAACCACACTGTCGGGACCTGTTTTGGAATCATGCGAAGCCTCCGCAGAGCTTTCAAATGGATACCAAAAGAAGCTCGCAAAGTTCTAGTGCAGGGCCTCATAATAAATAGGTTAGACTACTGCAATTCCATCCTGCTTGCCATAAATGAGTGCCATATAAAGAGGCTACAAGTTGTTCAAAACACTGCTGCTCGTCTGATTTTTGGACTCCCAAAACGATCTCCTTCCTCTCCAAGCCTAAAGAATCTACACTGGCTCCCAATAAAAAAAAGTCATTTTTAAAATCATGTGTCTAGTTCATAAACATATGCATGGCACTGGACCCAAATACTGGAACCAAAAATTGACCTGGTACCAGCCCGGACGAGAACTGAGATCCAGCTCCAAGTTCCTACTTACGCCATCTAGAGTACAAACAGTCAGAAATGGGGGACGTGCTTTTTCCCATATGGCACCCCTCCTATGGAACAAACTTCCTCTGAACATCTGTGCAACGATCGAGCACATGAGGTTCCGAAAATTGCTGAAAACATGGCTTTTCAGCTAGGTCTTGCCTTTTATAGGATCTCTCCTCTCTTTCTCTGGGACTGTCCGCATGCGCCATGAGACTCCCTCACGGGATGTGAAATGTTCTGCGCAATACAAATTTCCAGACTAGACTAGACTAGACTATGCCAATAGCCCGTCTCAGCTGCTAATCAAGAGTCAAGAGACAGATTCAGAAGGGGCATATGACCAAGGGGAAGGAGAATATCAACAAATGGCCCACTCTAAGGGCTATGAACCACAAGACATGATTTCGGTTCCTACAACATTCCTGCATGACCTCCACAAGATGCTGCCGGACTATAAGTCAAAAGCTGAAAGACCAACACCACGTAGGTCTGCTCCTTCGACACCAGTGAGGAACCCCTCATCTGTAGTCCCTCCGGTACTTCCGATACAGACGCCACCTCAACCTCAGCGGCCAGTGCCTCAGGCTCCGTCAGAGCCAGACGATGACCCGGATGGGGATGATGATGATGAATCATCCAATGGTAGCCAAGAGTCGGATCATGATGGGGATGAATATAATGACTTCCTCATCCCAGACCAAGCTTCGCCTCATCAAGGCTTGGTAGATTCACCTCCTGCTGACATCGGCAGTTTTCACCAGCTGATGGAACGTGCAGCTGGGAGATTTAAACTGGTAATGCCCGCTCAAACCACGGACTGTTTCTTATATGATTTCAAAGAAACACACCGCAAGACAACAAGGTCGATTCCAATTGTGGATCATTTGTGGGAGGAAGGTTTGAAAGCTATGAAAAACCCAGCGACGGTGGTCCCTGTGCTACCGCGTCTGGATAAAAAGTATAAAGCACCAGATGATGGACCTGCAGCGCTAACGGGCCATCCAAAACCTGACTCTGTCATCTCACAGGCAGCACAGAGGAAGTCGCGCAACCCCTTCACTCCCTTAACTGCCCCTCCAGACAAGGATGGACGACGACTTGGTAACACGGGCAAGCGGTTTTCATCGATGGCTAGCCTGCTAATACGTGCTGCCAATGCTTTGGCGATATTAGGATGATATGAGCGCCAATTATGGTGTGATATAGCTCCATATCTGGAACAGCTTCCACCGGAGTCAGTGGCGGAAGCAAAGAAGACTTTACAAGAGGGTGGGCGGTCTCTATGGAAATTATAGACTGTGCCATAGACATTGCCACGACGTCCTTTCGGGCGTTGGCAGGAGCGGCAGTGTTAAGAGGCCAAGGGTGGCTGAAGGCAACTTGGTTTAGACCGGAAATTCAGAACAAGGTCCTTGATCTGCCCTTCGACGGCGAGGCCCTATTCGGGAAATTAATAGATGATACTCTTCAGGAGATCAAAAAGGACACAGAAACAGCCAGGTTGCTAGGAACCCTCCAGTATCGCAAATCTCCCTTCAGAGGTTCGAGAGGCAGAGGAGGTGGTTATAGAGGTTCATACCAACAACAGCAGCAACGCTATTCTTCAAACAGCTCAGAATACCACCAAAACCGCCAGTCAAACCAGCAAAGACAGGGCCATTCTTCGGGTTACTCGAGGCCTTACAACAAGGGCAAGCAGGCTGCCCGTGGACGGGACACGTCCAAGCGCCAATAGCGGCCTCCTGGCTCTGCCTACTGCTCCCTCCTCCAAGAAATCATCAGTTGGAGGCAGGGGGTCAAAATTCCTTCAAAATTGGTCCAAAATAACATCGGACCGTTGGGTGATCAACATCATAAAGCGAGGACATACTTTGGAATTTATGGAAGTCCCTCCACCCAGGCCCCCGGCAGCCATTCCATCGAAACATCTGCGTCTCCTAAGGCTCGAGGTACAACAAATGCTCCGCAAAGGGGCGATAGAGCCGGTCCCCTCCAAACAACAGGGCCAAGGTTTCTATTCCAGGTTCTTCCTGGTGAGAAAGACGCTGGAAAAATGGCGCCCCATCTTGGACCTCAGGGAGCTAAATACCTATCTCGTCTCCCTATCCTTCCGGATGGTATCCCTACAGGACATATTAAAGATGATCAGCCCAGGGGATTTTATGGCCATGCTCGATCTGGAGGACGCGTACTTCCATGTCCCGATTCACCCAGCACACAGAAGGTTCCTACGCTTCACAGTGGCCAAGAGCCATTTTCAGTTCAGAGTTCTGCCGTTCGGTCTTCGCTCTGCCCCTAGATTTTCACGAAGGTGCTGGCACCGGTGGCAGCAGTTCTGCGAAAGAACCACTTCCAGGTCTTCCCTTATCTGGACGATTGGTTACTGAAGGCCCCGTCCAGAAGGTTAGCGCAGGACGCTGTGCAGGCTTGCACCAATCTGTTCCAGAATCTGGGGCTTTGAACAGAGAAAAATCAACGCTGATGCCCTCAAGAAGAGCACGGTTCCTAGGAGCAGTGTTAAATTCAAGGCTCTCGAGGGCGTTTCCTACTCAAGAGAGGATAGAGAAACTACAACGGTTGGCACGAAACCTTCGGGGAAAAAGGTGTCTTTCTGTACGCAGCTACAAGTCGCTGCTAGGGGTGATGTCATCCTGTATTCCCTTAATTCCACACTGCAGACTGTGGATGCGTCCCCTGCAGGAACAACTGGACCTCCAATGGAAACAAGTGCACGGATCATTCGAGGACAAGGTGGTTGTCATTTGGGAGATGAAAGAGGCAGTGATTTGGTGGTCACTTCAAGACAATTTGTGCCAAGGTCTATCCTTCGCAAGCGTACCATCGCCTCAAATACTAACGACAGATGCGTCATTGGAGGGATGGAGAGCAGTGATGCAGGATCTGCAGATCAGCGGCCATTGGTCTCCTCGCGGCCAAAAACTGCATATCAATCTGTTGGAGCTCAGAGCGATCAGGCTAGCTCTTCAAGCCTTTCTTCCGCGACTCCAGGGTTCACAAGTGCTCCTCAGGACGGACAACACCACAGCTATGCATTATGTGAACCAAGAAGGAGGAACGAGATCACTCCTCTTATCGCGAGAAGCTCAACAGATATGGGAATGGTCAATTCTTCAGAGAATTTCACTAAAGGCGGAGCAGTTACCAGGAGTACTGAACGAAGGCGCCGACAGACTGAGCAGGTTATCCTCAGTCAGTCACAAGTGGGAACTAAAACAGCAGGTTCTGGATCTACTATTTCAGACATGGGGCACACCGGAGGTGGACCTATTTGCAACGCCAGCCAACAAGAAATGCCGGTCATACGCCAGCAGGTTCCACCATCAAGGCTCATTGGGCAATGCCCTGTCGATAGCCTGGACGGGGAGGTTTCTTTATGCGTTTCCACCAATTCCCCTGATTCCACGCCTCATCAGGAAGATGAAGACGGAACCATGCAAAATAATCCTAGTAGCCCCAGTATGGCCAAGACAATTTTGGTACACAGAACTACATCTGCTGTCGCTAGTTCCTCCATTGCTGCTGGAGGAGGTTCCGGATCTTCTGACAATGTTCGGAGGACAGGTTTGGCATCCAGACCCAAAATCATTACACCTGACTGCATGGCTCCTGACCAGCGAGAATTCATGAATCTCCCTCTTTCCAAGGAGATCAAGGACATCCTTTCCCAGGCAGGAGCACCTTCAACAAACAAGACATACAGATTGAAATGGAAAAGGTTTTGTATTTGGTGTAAAAAGGAAAAGGTTGATCCTTTTACTTCGAAACCTCATCAACTCCTACCTTATCTACTCTCGCTAGCAAAATCTAATCCGACCCATTCTACGATCAAGGTCCATTTGGTGGCAATTTCAAGATTCAGGAGATCTGGCTCTGGTCCTTCATTATGGTCTTCAAGAATTGTCAAGCAATTCCTCAAAGGCCTGTTCAGGGTCTATCCACCAGTGAGACCTCCTCCTCCAACTTGGCATTTAAACTTGGTCCTGGCTCAACTGATGAAGGAACCATTTGAGCCGATTCACCGCTCAGACTTGAAATACTTGTCATGGAAATTGGCTCTACTCTTAGCCCTGACCTCGGCTAGGCGAGTGGGGGAGTTGCAGGCACTTACTATCCAAGAGCCGTTTTTACAGTTCAAAAGGAACACGGTCATCTTGCTGACGAACCCAAGATTCATTCCTAAAGTTCCTACAGATTTTCACTTAAATGAACCAGTAATTCTAAAGATATTTTTTCCAAACCCAGTCACTCCAGCGGAGAAGACATTGCACACTCTGGATTTACAACGATGTCTAAAATTCTACTTAGACCGTACCAAGGAATTTAGAAAGACATCACAATTGTTCATTGCCTTTGGTGGTCCAAGCAAAGGTCTCACTCTGTCCAAACAGGTGATCTCAAGATGGATTTCGAGTGCTATTCTGCATTGCCACAACATAGCAGGAAAACCTCTGGTGGGCAGGATCCATGCTCACTCAACGAGATCAGTGGCATCCTCAACAGCCCTCTTTGCGGGGGTACATATAAAGGACATTTGCAGGGCTGCTACCTGGAGCAGCGTGCACACCTTCACTAAGCATTACTGCTTAGAGTCATTGCAGCAGGATGAGGCGGCGGTGGGCCAGGCTGTCTTGAGGAACCTCTTCAAGTGATTGGTGAGCTTTCCTTTCTATCCCACCTTCCATTGGTAACACATTTTGTGAAAGTTCCAACACTGGGGCAAGAAAACAAGTTACTTACCTGTAACTTTGTTTCCCCAGTATTGGTAACTTTCATAGATTCCTATGCGCCCACCCACCTCCCCGGGGAAAGCTCAGCCTTCAGCAAGTATGGTGTCTAGCACACAACGGCAATGAAAATCTGAGGCTCTGAGGTTCCTTCAGGAAGGTTCCAGGGGTGAGGCTCTTCTGATTGGCTGATGCCTAAAATTTGGTCTCTTTTACAAAAAGAGGCTGATATGCTACAAAAGGGAATGAGGCCTAGGCCTTTCCTTTCTCTTTTGTACCTACTACTATGGTATTTTTTATTATTGAGACTCCCATTCCGACGACGGGGAATGATACAAAAGCATGGGAATCTATGAAAGTTACCAATACTGGGGAACCAAAGTTACAGGTAAGTAACTTGTTTTCTTTCTGGTTAGCGCAGAAAATTACTCAAATAGAGGCAGTATTTCCGAATACTACCCCTATTGAGAAAAACAGAATTCTGACGATCTGCCTTCCAATGGGGGTCGCACCACATGTGGAGGACTGTGACACTTGGGGTACAGTTTTTGCTACCATTTACACAAAAACACATAGTGTTCCGTCCATGGCGGTAATACCAGATGTGCTGAAACAAATTCAGAATGAATACGGTCCAGAACCTGCTTTAACTCTTGGTATGAAATTACTGAAAGACTTCAAGCAGGTCTCGGCTATATTACTAGCCAACATAAAAGGAGAAGCAGCATCTGTGGCGATCCGCCAGAAATTGAAAGAAACGGATATAACAGATCAACAAACTGAGCTTGCCAGAATTATAGAAAAATGTTATGAAGAATTAGGTAGAGATAGTTTGAGTGGGAAACCTGTAAAACCACAACTACTCGAAAATCCTGAAAAATTATTTATTAAAAATAATCTAAATACTCCTAAAAAGAGCTGGGATGGAAATAAACAGTCCACTCTCAAAGAAAAAGTTTTCCAGTCCAGAGGAAGGTCTCCTCGACGGAGGGAAAGAACTCCGACTCGAGAACACCAGTCTCCCCAGAGGGAGCACTCCGAGAAAAGATATAACCTTAGAAATAGGGATAACTTTAAAAAGCTTGATAGATATCAAAGTATTGATACACGTCCCTCTCGATCTTTTTCGCAGAAATCGGAAAGAAGAGGATGGTCAGACCCAAGAGAGCACACCAAGTCCAAAGACAAGGAACCTGCTCAAAGTAAAACATTACAATTTCCAAGAAAGAAGGTAGCCAGTATTAGAGTAATCGAACATGCCGAGAATACTGAGGACACAGCTGAAAAACGGGGAGTGGGCACAGACAATGCTAGACTGTACAGCAGAAATCACCATAGCTCGCAAGATCCTGATGAGTCATCTGGAGACAGTGGACACGAATGAATACATTCAGGTAGAAACTGCAGACACCAGAGTTAGCGAACCTCATAAGATATATGAAATAACACTGCGTATAGAGGGAGATAAGACCAGGAAAATAAGGGGTCTATTTTGGGATAACCTCTCAAAAGGCTATGACATCCTGTTAGCTGAGAAAGATTGGCCCCCAGAGTTTGTCAGGGAGTGCCCTCATGGCGAAGAAATGATTATGCCTGCCTTCTCAAATCACATTCCAATTCACACTAAATATATATATGCAAGGAAATGGGCAGTAGCCCAGGCACCAGCATTATATAAGAATCATGTAGGATGGGATGAGGACTCTCCTCCTCACAAAATCCAGTTAAAAAGTCAACCGACTGCACAAAGGCAGTACCGAATTAAGCAAGAAGCTAAAAAACAGGTCAGGGAGATTTTAGATCAACTTGAATACCAGGAGGTGATTGAAACATGCACCTCTCAAATGAACAATCCTTTGTTTCCTGTCTCCAAACCGGACGATTCGTATCGTCTAGTCTTGGACTACAGACACCTTAACTCATGTTGCAAAACATTTGCAGTACAAAATTCGCATAGTGCTGCACTAATGAATAACATAGTTCGCAAAAAATACAAAACGACATTAGACATATCTAATGGGTTCTTTTGTCAAAATATTGCACCAGAAAGCAGGTACTTAAGCGCTTTCTCAATAATGGGGTCACAGAAAAATTTCTGTAGGCTCCCACTAGGATTCAAGAACAGCCCAGGACTATTCTCAGCCTGAGTAATAGAGTTACTACAAATATATGATGATGAGGCATTATCTTATGTCGATGACATCTATCTCACAGACGACGACTTGGATACTCACTTAAAAAGGGTGAACACCATAATACTTGGGTTCGCAGCTGAGGGTTACAAATCCAACTTTAAAAAGTCAAGGATTGCCCATCTGACAGTCTTATTTTTAGGATACGAATTATCAAGTGAAGGAAAAAGCCTAGCGGACAACTTCTTAGAGAAGTGCGCTGTACTCCAAGCACCAAAAACGCTGAAGAACTTACAATCGATTCTAGGCTTCATGAATTTCGGAAGAACTTACATTCTAAACTACGCAGAGAGGGTTAAACCTCTCTACGAATTAATTAACCTGATTTTAAACCAATCAACTGGACTCAAAAACACACAGAAATTTTGAGATCACTGCAAACAGACATGTTAGCAAAAACAAAATTAGAAACACGTGACAATACACGCAACCTTGTAATCTGAGTCATCCCAGGAAGATGCGGATTCACGTACCTGACCTCTAATGAGGGAGAAACGGTACCAATAGCTTACAAATGTCACTTGTACACACAAGCAGAAAAAACATTCAGTCTCACAGAAAATACTGTGAAAGCAGTGCAGACTGCTATAGCGAAATAATGAGAACTTGCACAAGGCAAAAGGAACACTGTTCTCACAGCAGAATCCGCCTTCGAGGCACTATTCAGCCCAGTAAACCTGCCTACAGTGTCACTGGATCCGAAATGGATACAGTGGGAAAATACTCTTGCTGCAGAAGACGTGAAATACTATTTCGCCCGCACATGAAAAAACTGAATGATTTAAATTATGAAAAAGAATATCCTCTGCCAATCGAAATTCTTCCTCTACAACAGTACTCCTGTATAATCTATACAGACAGATTTGTACAGCATTACAATGTAGAAAATAAATCCTACGATGCAGCCTGCGCGATTGTTAAAGGTCGCTGGCTCTGCGGTAAATTCAGACCGAAAATAACAAAAACTGAATCACTGAGAAAATGTTCGGCTCAGCGAGCTGAAATCAGATCTTTAAAGATGGCGCTTGAAAATGCCGAACGTGAATTCCCGACACTAATCGTGTGCGATTCGCATTTTTGCGTCAACTCCTACAATAATGATTTGCAGAACTGGATTCAAAATGATTACAAAGATGACACAGATGCCACAATCAAGCATAAAATGCTTTGGAAACACGTAGTTATTTTAGAGAAAGAACTACAAGAGACTCACGTGATACACACTCTGAGTCATCAACGTGATGGCGTTCACGTTGCAGGGAATTCATTGGCTAATACAGCCATAGCGGAAGCAACTAAACCGGCTTCCGTAGCCACAAAAAAGCGTTCAGAAAAATACATAGACGGGGAAACCATGCTGGCAGTAAAAACGTCCTTAAAAGGCGACTGTGCAGCACTACCCGTGAACTATCTACTCAATTATACTTACGTAATTGATGCAAACTCCGTTCCCTTTGCTCGAATCCCTGGAGTGGGGGATAGGGTAATTCCAAACACGAACCGGAGAATCTTTTTAATAGCAGACGCACACATGGGTGAAGGTCCAAGGCACAAACAGATGAAGAAATCTCTGACCGAATTACAATCAGTATACTGGTGGCCGGAGATGAGCCTGCACCATTATAAATTTGTAAAGAGCTGTCCAGACTCTGACAGAGACCGCAGTAGCGAATCAAGCGTAGTAATGCCATGGCCTTGTATGAAAGTAGCATAATGCTGTCTATATGCAATCCAGCGTCCTATTAATTGTTTAAGACTACATTCACTTAAAAATGTGGCCCCGCGCTCGGCTGACGCCAAAACTGTTATAAAAGATCTGCGAGTCTTTATCGGCACATACGCAATTGCCATGCTTCATTCTGACCAGGGTCCTGCTTTTAGCTCTCGAGCTTATAAGGAGGCCATGGCCAGTATGGGCATTGGGTTGCGATTCTCTTGTCCATTTCACCCTGAGGGAAACAGTGTAGTGGAAAGAAAAAACCGAGACATAAAGCAATCTATAACAGCGAAGGTATTAGGTTTGGGTGATGGGTGGGTCAAACATTTAATAAGTGTCCAACATAGTCTTAATAATTTGCCAAGAAATTCTCCAAAAGATTTCAGACCGTACGAACTATTGTTCGGAACTAGAATGCATGTTCAGGACCTTGATAGTCAGGCTTCAGTGGTAAAAGATAAGAATAAAGACTTTGACATCAAAGATCGTTTGGCTGTTTTACAGGACTTGAATGAAACAAGAAAATCCTTAAGCAACATAAAAGCAAAGCAACAGCCATCTACCACTGAAGACACACCACCTGTCCCAGCAAGACCTGTCTGGATTCCAAAGATTGGGGATCTGGTCAGAGAAAAAATAGCGGTGAAGAAGGAATTTGGGCCTTCTTACAGAAAAGCAGTACCTGTCTTAGCAATCAACAGAACAAGATCAGAAGGACTACCGCCCCTTGCTGGTAAAAAGGAGAACCGAGTTGTATCAATCGACCTGGTAAAACCACAATCATGTGGCCTATAATCAACAGTAGGCCAAGTGGACTCCCAAGAAATAACAGAATACCCAAATTTGCAACAATCCAAGAGGTTCAAACTGAAAGACTAATCACATTTGATAAATCTGCAGTGCACAGAGAAGGACTATGCAATAATGCCATGGAACTTGTGCCTCTTGAAACACAGATTGAAACAGTTCGTCATGAAACTCCAGTCTACAATGATGTGGCATCAGAATGTGCTAATGAAAAGCAAATGGAGAAAACAATTCCAACAATCGACAGAACTGCCTCTGGCTACTTCATCAATTTCGATAACTTTTCTGAAGATCAAAGCGACCCTGAAGTGACGCCAGAAACAAAGACTTTTAAAGAAAAGGCAACAGAACTCTTTCATCAACTCAAGGAAATTATATCGATGGCAGATGATACAATACTGTCCAGTGAATATATTCTGGAGGACAGAGTCATTAACCCATTGTCCACAACAGAAAGTGATTTTTTCCAAATTAATACGATCAATTTCTCGTATTTTTTCTGCTGTTTCAATTTCTTTATGGTTAGCGCAGAAAATTACTCAAATAGAGGCAGTATTTCCGAATACTACCCCTATTGAGAAACACAGAATTCTGACTATCTGCCTTCCAATGGGGGTCACACCACATGTGGAGGACTGTGACACTTGGGGTACAGTTTTTGCTTCCATGTACACAAAAACACATGGTGTTCCGTCCATGGCGGTAATACCAGATGTGCTAAAACAAATTCTGAATGAATAAGGTCCAGAACCTGCTTTAACTCTTGGTATGAAATTACTGAAAGACTTCAAGCAGGTCTGGGCTATATTACTAGCCAACATAAAAGGAGAAGCAGCATCTGTGGCGATCCGCCAGAAATTGAAAGAAACGGATATAACAGATCAACCAATTGAGCTTGCCAGAATTATAGAAAAATGTTATGAAGAATTAGGTAGAGATAGTTTGGGTGGGAAACCTGTAAAACCACAACTACTCGAAAATCCTGAAAAATTATTTATTAAAAATAATCTAAATACTCCTAAAAAGAGCTGGGATGGAAATAAACAGTCCACTCCCAAAGAAAAAGTTTTCCAGTCCAGAGGAAGGTCTCCTCGACGGAGGGAAAGAACTCCGACTCAAGAACACCAGTCTCCCCAGAGGGAGCACTCCGAGAAAAGATATAACCTTAGAAATAGGGATAACTTTAAAAAGCCTGATAGATATCAAAGTATTGATACACGTCCCTCTCGATCTTTTTCGCAGAAATCGGAAAGAAGAGGATGGTCAGACCCAAGAGAGGACACAAATTTTTTTATAGTTCAATTGTTCCTTTATTTATCAAAGAAATGTCGTATTTGATTAAATTCATCAATATTTCACTTGGAATGCATTTTTATAGTACTCAAGTCCAATGCATTTCGGTCAATTAGACCTTCATCTGGGACCACATGAGCTGAAACTTCAATTTACGATTCTGGAAGTAATCGAAAAAAGAGAAGGTCGTGATAATAACAGATTTCTCCTGCAGAGGGAGAACAGTTGGATGTATCTGTTGAATACCCAGAAACCCTTTGGACTCAATGATCTGGTAGAATTCATGTGCTATTTATGAACCTGCAGAACAGAGAGAAATAAGCATAGCTTATGCTTTGCCTTTGCCTGACGCATACTGGTGGATGTAGTAGCCATCCACATCTAAAATATACTTTTGCTGCTTATGATGAATATTGCCATATTATTTCCACTGTTTATTATATTTTACATCGTCACACTTGATAACAATATTGTACTACAGATGTATTCACACAATGTTATCTTCATGTTTACGTTTTTAAATGCCTCTTTGACAACCATTTGGACTAGAAACGGTTAGGATTGGACGATATCCCGATCACATGACCGGAGATCGTCCAATCAAACTGAATGTGAGAACGACGGTTACCGCATTCAGAGCTATTTGGGTGATGATTGGACCGGTGTCTTGTGCACGCCGGGAGACTATTGACCGCGATTGCTAACGTAGAGCAGGAGAGAGGAGACGCTGTTGAAATGCGTCGAGAAAGTGAGTAAATATAATGTCAACGATGCACCGAAACTAAGTTCTTTTAACGAACATAGTCACGAAAAGAGGCTTTATATTGAATGTATTTACATGGTTTCTTTGGCAGTTTCATTAATGTGACTACAAGTGTAACACGCAAGACGTTGTTAAGCACTACAAATGTGAGTGCCCGTACGGGCGTTTTTATGATAATATGTCACCATGACACAAAAAGTTGGGTGTGCACTTGGGTGTGTTTCACAAAAAGTCACTACTAGCAACATTACAACAATGAAAAGTATGTACTCACTTAATTTTATTTTGATTATGTTTTGTGACACAGTATTTGTTATACCTTGTTTCAGCTCATGTGGTCCCAGATGAAGGTCTAATTGACCGAAATGCATTGGACTTGAGTACTATAAAAATGCATTCCAAGTGAAATATTGATGAATTTAATCAAATACGACATTTCTTTGATAAATAAAGGAACAATTGAACTATAAAAAAATTTCGTGTTGAACTTTTGAGGAACTCTGGGTGATTCCCAGTATGATTTAACTGCTGTGCGTCAGGGGATGCTTCCACTTTGGTAGTGGGAAGCACAACTTTTTGGATTGTTCATTGGGTGTCCACAGGCAAGAGGCGCCGCCTTGACAGCACGCATACATAGACAAAGGTTACAAACTAAAGTTAGAATATTATACAAAATAAAGGGAGAAGTGCGCTCAAAACCTCATCATTTTTTTCAGACCCAAGAGAGCACACCAAGTCCAAAGACAAGGAACCTGCTCAAAGTAAAAAATTACAATTTCCAAGAAAGAAGGAGGCCAGTATTAGAGTAATCGAACATGCCGAGAATACTGAGGACACAGCTGAAAAACGGGGAGTGGGCACAGACAATGCTAGACAGTGCAGCAGAAATCACCATAGCTCGCAAGATCCTGATGAGTCATCTGGAGACAGTGGACACAAATGAATACATTCAGGTAGAAACTGCAGACACCAGAGTTAGCGAACCTCATAAGATATACGAAATAACACTGCGTATAGAGGGAGATAAGACTAGGTAAATAAGGGGTCTATTTTGGGATAACCTCTCAAAAGGCTATGACATCCTGTTAGCTGAGAAAGATTGGCCCCAAGAGTTTGTCAGGGAGTGCCCTCATGGCGAAGAAATGATTATGCCTGCCTTCTCAAATCACATTCCAATTCACACTAAATATATATATGCAAGGAAATGGGCAGTAGCCCAGGCACCAGCATTATATACAAATCATGTAGGATGGGATGAGGACTATCCTCCTCACAAAATCCAGTTAAAAAGTCAACCCACTGCACAAAGGCAGTACCCAATTAAGCAAGAAGCTAAAAAACAGGTCAGGGAGATTTTAGATCAACTTGAATACCAGGGGGTGATTGAAACATGCACCTCTCAAATGAACAATCCTTTGTTTCCTGTCTCCAAACTGGACGATTCGTATCGTCTAGTCTTGGACTACAGACACCTTAACTCATGTTGCAAAACATTTGCAGTACAAAATTCGCATAGTGCTGCACTAATGAATATTATAGTTCGCAAAAAATACAAAACGACATTAGACATATCTAATGGGTTCTTTTGTCAAAATATTGCACCAGAAAGCAGGTACTTGACCGCTTTCTCAATAATGGGGTCACAGAAAAATTTCTGTAGGCTCCCACAGGGATTCAAGAACAGCCCAGGACTATTCTCAGCCAGACTAATAGAGTTACTACAAATATATGATGATGAGGCATTATCTTATGTCGATGACATCTATCTCACAGACGACGACTTGGATACTCACTTGAAAAGGGTGAACACCATAATACTTGGGTTCGCAGCTGAGGGTTACAAATTCAACTTTAAAAAGTCAAGGATTGCCCATCTGACAGTCTTATTTTTAGGATACGAATTATCAAGTGAAGGAAAAAGCCTAGCGGACAACTTCTTAGAGAAGTGCGCTGTACTCCAAGCACCAAAAACGCGGAAGAACTTACAATCGATTCTAGGCTTCATGAATTTCGGAAGAACTTACATTCTAAACTACGCAGAGAGGGTTAAACCTCTCTACGAATTCATTAAACCTGATTTTAAACCAATCAACTGGACTCAAAAACACACAGAAATTTTGAGATCACTGCAAACAGACATGTTAGCAAAAACAAAATTAGAAACACGTGACAATACACACAACCTTGTAATCCGAGTCATCCCAGGAAGATGCGGATTCACGTACCTGACCTCTAATGAGGGAGAAACAGTACCAATAGCTTACAAATGTCACTTTTACACACAAGCAGAAAAAACATTCAGTCTCACAGAAAATACTGTGAAAGCAGTGCAGACTGCTATGCCGAAAGAATGAGAACTTGCACAAGGCAAAAGGAACACTGTTCTCACAGCAGAATCCGCCTTTGAGGCACTATTCAGCCCAGTAAACCTGCCTACAGTGTCACTGGATCCGAAATAGATACAGTTGGAAAATTCTCTTGCTGCAGAAGACGTGAAATACTATTTCGCCCCGCACATGAAAAAACTGAATGATTTAAATTATGAAAAAGAATATCCTCTGCCAATCGAAATTCTTCCTCTACAACAGTACTCCTGTATAATCTATACAGACAGATTTGTACAGCATTACAATGTAGAAAATAAATCCTACGATGCAGCCTGTGCGATTGTTAAAGGTCGCTGGCTCTGCGGTAAATTCAGACCGAAAATAACAAAAACTGAATCACTGAGAAAATGTTCGGCTCAGCGAGCTGAAATCAGATCTTTAAAGATGGCGCTTGAAAATGCAGAACGTGAATTCTCGACACTAATCGTGTGCGATTCGCATTTTTGCGTCAACTCCTACAATAATGATTTGCAGAACTGGATTCAAAATGATTACAAAGATGACACAGGTGCCACAATCAAGCATAAAATGCTTTGGAAACACGTAGTTATTTTAGAGAAAGAACTACAAAAGACTCACGTGATACACACTCTGAGTCATCAACGTGATGCCGTTCATGTTGCAGGGAATTCATTGGCTAATACAGCCATAGCAGAAGCAACTAAACCAGCTTCCGTAGCCTCAAAAAAGCGTTCAGAAAAATACATAGACGGGGAAACCATGCTGGCAGTAAAAACGTCCTTAAAAGGCGACTCTGCAGCACTACCCGTGAACTATCCACTCAATTATACATACGTAATTGATGCAAACTCCGTTCCCTTTGCTCGAATCCCTGGAGTGGGGGATAGGGTAATTCCAAAGACAAACCGGAGAATCTTTTTAATAGCAGACGCACACATGGGTGAAGGTCCAAGGCACAAACAGATGAAGAAATCTCTGACCGAATTACAATCAGTATACTGGTGGCCGAAGATGAGCCTGCACCATTATAAATTTGTAAAGAGCTGTCCAGACTGTGACAGAGACCGCAGTAACGAATCAAGCGGAGTAATGCCATGGCCTTGTAAGAAGGTAGCATAATGCTGTCTATATTCAATGCAGCGTCCTATTAATTGTTTAAGACTACATTCACTTAAAAATGTGGCTCCAGCGCTCGGCTGACGCTAAAACTGTTATAAAAGATCTGCGAGTCTTTATCGGCACATACGCAATTGCCATGCTTCGTTCTGACCAGGGTCCTGCTTTTAGCTCTCGAGCTTATAAGGAGCCATGGCCAGTATGGGCATTGGGTTGCGATTCTCTTGTCCATTTCACCCTGAGGGAAACAGTGTAGTGGAAAGAAAAAACCGAGACATAAAGCAATCTATAACAGCGAAGGTATTAGGTTCGGGTGATGGGTGGGTCAAACATTTAATAAGTGTCCAACGTAGTCTTAATAATTTGCCAAGAAATTCTCTAAAAGGTTTCAGACCGTACGAACTATTGTTCGGAACTAGAATGCATGTTCAGGACCTTGATAGTCAGGCTTCAGTGGTAAAAGATAAGAATAAAGACTTTGACATCAAAGATCGTTTGGCTGTTTTACAGGACTTGAATGAAACAAGAAAATCCTTAAGCAACATAAAAGCAAAGCAACAGCCATCTACCACTGAAGACACACCACCTGTCCCAGCAAGACCTGTCTGGATTCCAAAGATTGGGGATCTGGTCAGAGAAAAAATAGCGGTGAAGAAGGAATTTGGGCCTTCTTACAGAAAAGCAGTACCTGTCTTAGCAATCAACAGAACAAGATCAGAAGTACTACCGCCCCTTGCTGGTAAAAAGGAGAACCGAGTTGTATCAATCGACCTGGTAAAACCACAATCATGTGGCCTATAATCAACAGTAGGCCAAGTGGACTCCCAAGAAATAACAGAATACCCAAATTTGCAACAATCCAAGAGGTTCAAACTGAAAGACTAATCACATTTGATAAATCTGCAGTGCACAGAGAAGGACTATGCAATAATGCCATGGAACTTGTGCCTCTTGAAACACAGATTGAAACAGTTCGTCATGAAACTCCAGTCTACAATGATTTGGCATCAGAATGTGCTAATGAAAAGCAAATGGAGAAAACAATTCCAAATATCAATAGAACTGCCTCTGGCTACTTCATCAATTTCGATAACTTTTCTGAAGATCAAAGCGACCCTGAAGTGACGCCAGAAACAAAGACTTTTAACAGCAACTCTTTCATCAACTCAAGGAAACTTATCTTATTTCTCCATGGTTAGAGTTTTGGTTTGGGCTAGGTGTATTTTTCCTCCTACTTTGACTCATCATGATACTTTGTTTGGGAAAATTCATTGAGGGAAAATACAGTTCAATAGACACAGCAAGTCAGAACATCAACTTAGTTCTGAAACCTCACAAATCATCTCACGTCAAGAAAAGAGAACTATCATCAGTAAATGTCACAGCCATTCCAATACCCGGCAGGGTAGTGTGGGACAAGACTGACTATGAAATATATGACCCGGTCGAGATCTTGAAATATCCTCACCAGTTCAAGGTTTCATTAAGTGACTTTGTAAAACCAAGTACATTCTCTGATGATTGGGATTTTGAAAGTATAAATAATATGATGTCGGATTTAGTGTTGTCAGCAAAATTTACAGAACATGATTATTTACAAGATTCATCCAATTATGAACAGATGTACTGTTTTTCACATTACGCAGACCATTACTTACATAAATCTGCTCAACCTAGAAATGTTTTTAAATATAACCAATGGAAACATTGTGCTACTCCACCTAAAAGTAATTCAAAAACGTTTTTTGAGAAATTCCAATACTTCTCAGGGTTTAACACAAGTGATGCAGAAACATTTTATTATAAACTGTTGGATAAAACAGGGACGAAAACCATGCTGACAAATACTAAATTGATATATTCAGAAGCATTTTATGAAAAAATGATTACATTTGGTTTTGATTCCTGGAAAAACAACATTGAAACAAAAACCATCTGGGGTACAAAAGATTGGCAGGTGCAAGGCCTAGAAGCATTATTTCGAGCCTGCATGATCCCAGAACAAATAATGTTCTTAAATGACACAATTCACCAAACAACCTGTCTTGGCCTAGCTAAGATTAAAAACCTTAACAAACCGTCTATTCCAAAGCCAATACCTGATAATGCAACCACAGATATTGAAACAGACATATCCAAAATTTTACATCTAAACAGAACACATCCTGATTGGAAAAAGTGGTTAATCTGGCAAGAAGACACTAATAAATGTCAAGATTGATTCCTGAACAAAACACAGGGGTTAAAAATGACCAGGCCAGAGGGAGGAGCTTCGCGCGGATCCAAGATGGACACGTGAGCACAGGGCTCCGGAGACCCTCTTTGCCTCCCGCATCTATCCTGCCACAAATCCTGACTTGATCGATGGGTACTTGTTGACTATGTCCTGCTGATTCTGAGGAACTTTTCAGAACCGAAATCGGACGCCGCGATCGAGACTTGCTCCGTCCCGAAGTTTGTGGCCTACATCGTAGACCGTCCCCTGGCTGGAGTCACCAAGATACCCGGGTGGCAACTCAACAACAACGGCTGGTTGGACACGCCCACTGCCCCTGTGGTGCTTTCGGTTTCGTTTTGGGCCATTGTCGCAAAGTCTACAGCTGCCTCATTTGTCTTTTTGTCCCTGCTGAAGATCCTGAATCTGCTCTGGTTTTTAGCCCTCTCGCCCTTGGGGTTCATCGAAAACGTGATCATTCTGACTAGATTGCAACGACTTCGTGGGAGCTCGAGGCCCACAATGGCGGGCAGGCTGGATGCCGAAAAACGGAACACCAAGGGCACGCATCGTGGGGGCCTCATCCAAACCCAGACTATAGAGCGCTTCACCCGCCCGAAAGGGTCCCCTGGTGGAGTGAGTAAGTCCCCTGGAGGGACCGTGGATGATACCCCGCCATCGGAGGAACCGACACTGAGTGACATCATGGGCGCCATTACCAGTGTCCGGACCGACATGGGCCATCAGTATGAGACTCTTGCTGCCAAGATCGATACAGTGTCAATTGAGGTTAATCTCATCAGAACTGACCTAGGGAAGACAAATGAACAGGTCAAATCTTTAGATATCAAAACTGCGAGTCTGACCACAGATGTCTCAGACCTTTAGACTGAGGTTCGCACGCTTCGTGCCTCCAATGATCAATTTGCCCGCCGGCTGAAGGATTTCGAGGGCCGGGCAAGGCGCAACAACATTCGTATCGTGGGGGTTCCGGAGACCCCGTTGGACGTCTCTACAGACCTTCTGGTGGAAGACCTGGTCCTTAAACATCTTGCGCCTAAAGGACTCAGTAACTTTTTCACAGTGGAACGGGCCCATAGAGTTCCAGGCGGGAAGCCAAAGCTGGGAGCGGTGCCGAGACCCATCATTGCCAGGATTTTCAATTTCCGGGACAGAGATGTTATCCTGCAAGCTTCGAGGACCTCGGGTCCCACTAAATTTGACAATGCCTCGGTTAGTTTCTACCCGGACTTCACCCAGGCAGTCCAGAAACAGCGCATGGGTTTTACCGGGGTGAAGAGACGACTCCGAGACATTGGTCTCAAATACGCTATGCTTTTTCCTGCCCGGTTGAGGATTGAGTATGAGGAGCGGGCCTTCTTTTTTGATCGCCCCGAGGTGGCCAGTGACTGGTTGGATACTTTGCCATCACATCGTAATGGCGGCGAGGGCCCTGGAGGTGCCGAGGGCGGCCCGGCCGAACAGGAGGAGTGAGTCTGCAGCAGCGAACTGGTTACTTTGGACCTCTAGCAGTGGCTTCTTTATAGACTTGCTACTACTGTGGATACCCGGAGGTGGGGTGATTCGGGTTTCCTCTTCCCGCTCTGGGGGACTTTTCTCTCTTTTCGTAGGTTAGTTCTATGGGGCGACAGGCACACTGCAAGTTGGGGTGGCTTTCTGGTCTAATGCAGGGGTGCAGGGTGGGGGTGTGTGTTTTTCGGGGTTTCCTGGGGGTGGGGGGGAGGACCTTTTCTTCTTGTTTTGATCGAGGCTGCTACATCTCCTGTTTTCGATTCTGTGTACTTCTTCCTGGGCATGGTGGGATGGGTGTTCAATGCTGGGATGGGGGGGGGAGCTTAAACTACTGAGTTGGAACGTTAACGGTCTTGGTTATAGAATAAAGCGGGGTGTTGTCTTGCAATATTTGAAACGTCATACCCCAGATGTGATTTTGCTTCAGGAGACACACTTGGTGGGCAATGCATGCCGTGCACTAAACAGACGTGGTTATCGTATGGTGGCACATTCGGGGTTTACCTCCGGCTCGAGAGGGGTGGGGGTTATGGTACGTACTTCCCTCCCACTGGAGATCGATGATGTTTTGCTAGACGATAGGGGCCGCTATGCGGCCATTACGGGGCGGTGGGAAGGGAAAACTGTCTCCTTTTTGTCGGTGTATGTTCCCCCTGGCTTGCAATCTACTACGTTTGCTGATCTTGGTGATGTGATCCTTGGGCTCCCGGGCGATGTGTTGGTGGTGGGCGGCGACTTTAATTCAGTGGTCAGTGGTGATGTAGATCGCAGTCCCCCCAGAACTTTGCCTGCTGCACAACTCTGGCTAGGGAAGCTGCTGGATATGTTGGGACTGGCTGACTGCTGGCGACAGTTACACCCAGGGCAGCTTCAGTACACCTTCTACTCGGGTGCGCACAGGAGCTTCTCGAGATTAGATTATATTCTTATGCCAGCGGCACAGATGGTCTCGGTGAGGGAGATTAGACATTTGGCCAGGGGGATTTCGGATCATTCTCCGCTCTTACTAACGATTGATATGCAGCTGGGCACAGAAGGCCGAATTGCCCCGATTAACCCTTGGCACCTTCGAAATCCTAAAATCAGGTCAGAGTTGGTGAAATGTATGGATTGCTATTTCGCTGAAAACGATGGATCGGTTTCCTCCCCGGTTACATTGTGGGAGGCCTATAAGCCGGTGATTTGAGGGCAGGCCCTGTCCCTCATTGCCAGCGAAAGGAGGCTTAGAAATGCGGCGGTGGTGGAACTAGAAACCGAGATCACTGCTTTGGAGGAACAGGTTGGGACTGGGGACAATTCGGAGGTTTTGCATACCCTCGCCCTGAAACAATTTGATTATAAGACCCTGGTCACTGATGCAGCTAGAGCGATGCACTAAGAGCAACAGGGACGCCTGTATGATGTGGGTGATAAGGCGGGAAAGTTGATTGCATGGCTGGATAGAAGGGATCGATTGAACTGAGTGGTGCCTGTTGTTGAGAGTGTGGATGGTGTTAGAGTGGTGGACCCGACTGACATAGTCCGAACATTTGCCCGTCATTTTCAGACGGTCTATGCACCGGTCTCGGATGTTCCGGAAGAGGATTCGTATCTTTTGCTCCGAGATATCACTCTGCCCGTCCTGTCGGACTCTGACATGGATCTTATGGAGGCGGATTTTTCCACCGATGAAGTAGCGGCCGCTATCCGTTCACTTTGGTCTGGGAAGGCCTCGGGCCCAAACGGCATACCGGTAGAATTGTATAAACTCTGTCCGGACAAAATGGCACCATATCTCCGTAAGATGTTTTTGACCTCGCGAGATCTCGGCTCTCTTCCTCGCGACCAGAGACTGGCATCCATTGTCGTTATACATAAGGATGGCAAACCCCGTGACCAATGTTCGTCATACCGGCCGATCTCGCTTTTAAATGTCGAACCCAAGATCCTTGCTAAACTACTGGCGAATCGATTGGTTACGGTGATAGCAGATTTGATCCACCCGGACCAATCTGGATTTATACCCCACCGAAACACCGCGCTCAACCTACGTCGCCTTCATGGCGTCTTGGCAAGGGCGGGGTCTCTTCGGGAGCCGGCCATTTTGGTTTCCCTCGATGCCTCGATGGCCTTCGACACGGTCGAATGGCCGTATTTGTGGGCTGTTCTCGCCAAGTTTGGTTTTGGCCCTAAATTCATTGGTTGGGTTAGACTCCTATACGAGCAGCCACTGGCACAGGTGGTGGTTAATGGAAGGGCTTCCGAGCCCTTTACCCTCGGTCGAGGAACGCGACAGGGATGTCCCTTGTCGCCGCTCCTCTTTGCGCTTGCCCTTGAGCCCCTGGCTGCATGGCTGCGTTGGGAACCATCGCTTAAGGGCATCCGCTTGTCGGCGGATTTCGAGGACCGTATATCACTCTATGCGGATGATATCTTGCTGTACCTTACTTCTCCTCGTAAGTCGCTGGGCGTACTGTTCGACGTGCTACGTTCCTTTGGAAGGAATTCCGGTCTGGTTATTAATTGGGCTAAATCCTGTATTTATCCACTCACCCACGATGAGCTTCTTCTTCCTCGCCATTGTCCTATACCGGTTTCTAGGGACGGTTTCAAATACTTGGGGATCTACATCTCATTGGACCCCAAGGCTCGCTATGAGCGGAATTTGCTACCTCCGCTTTCCCGGCTCCGTTTGGATGCTACTGCGTGGTGTGGCCTGCCGCTGTCCCCTTTGGGAAGGGCGGCCCTGTTCAAAATGATGTCTCTCCCCCGCTTCTTATATGCCATTCAAAATACACTTGATTTGGTACCTGCTAGCTACTTTCGAGAGATTGAGGGCTTGCAGAGGCGTTGGTTTGGGGTGGGGACACGTATTGCACTGGCAAAATTGACTTTGCCTTGGTACGATGGAGGTATCGCACTACCCGACATCAAGCGCTATTACTGGGCCTCCCAGTTGAGTGCTGTGAATCACGCCATGTATGGGCCCGTCCCTAATCCCGCATTTGAAATGGACAGATGGCAACTCCCTGGGGGAGATTACAATTGGGCCTTCTATTCCAGAGCCGACCGCAAACATCTCACGGGCCCTACGGCAGTGGCTGTGCGAGTTTGGGGAAGCGCGACCGCTGCCACGGGATGGACGGATAAGTTGACGAAGTCTACCCCATTGTATGCCTCGGAGGCGCTAGGTAGTCTGTGGAAATCGAAAGGTTTCACCAGTTGGGACCTTATTGGTATCAGCAAGGTGGGCGACCTCTGGGCCAAGGGTGCAGTCAAGACCTTCGAGGCACTACAGCGGGAATATAAACTGAGCGATAGAGAGTATTTCCGGTACCTCCAGGTCCGCCATGCGATTCAATCGGTTTTTCCGGCTGACGCTTCCATTCCGGAGGCCTCCCCTCTTGAGGATAGGGTGCTTGATGGATATGTCCCCGATAGCACTATACCCCTCATTTACAAGAAACTTATTAATGACCGCTCGGATCTACTTTCGCAGTTGCGGACTGCCTGGACCGGAGACGGATTAGAACTGGACGATGAGGATTGGCAAGCGGCGATTTCTTCTCCTAAGGAGGTTGCGATCCCGGCACGTCTCAGACTGGTGCAACTTAAAATATTGCATTGGGCGTATGTCACGGGTCCTCGACTGATGCATATGGGTTTTTCTATGGACGAGTTGTGTAGGCGTGGATGTGGTATGCTAGCCACTTTTCTGCATATCCTTTGGGAATGCCCAGAGGTGGCGGCATTTTGGCGCCGAGTGCATGTGGTTATGGGTGAAGTGACGGGTGTAGTGTTGTTGCCTGAAGCCAGGCGCTGTCTGTTGAATGTTTGGGAACCGAATGATTGCACTGTTGCTCAAACTCAATGGGTCACTCTGGGTAATATGGTTGCTAAACGTGACATAGCCCAGTTATGGGATTCCCCAAGGCCACCGACGCTCCTGTGCTGGAAGGCGAATATGGATTGGTCCATGTTCAGAGAGAAAGTTGTGTATGTTTCCCACGGCAGACCCAAGAAATGGGGTAGGATATGGGGACAATGGAATGCATATTGTGGTGAGATTTGTACCCCCCCGCTCACCGACCTTCCGGATCCGCTCCTTCTTCCTTGATCGTGCGTTCCTGATACTCCGCTTTTGTTGGTTGCATTGTATTGGTTGCTACTAGGTTTCCCCCCATGCCCTCTTCGATATTTCTCCTCATTCTCATGGACATTTATGTCTCACCCGTCCCCCCCCAGCCATAGGGAACTACCAGTTTATACATAGCCATGCCTCGTTTTTCTTTTCTGTGTTTTTTGTTAGTGGGTTATTTAAATAAAATACAAAATGTGGAACCTTTTACGAATCCTACCACACCACAGGCTTGTACGTGATCGTGAAGTATTGCCCCCGAACCCCCGGGATGTCGGCTGATGAGCTGTGTAACTTGATGTTGCTGGTATTATGCTCGACTGACCAGCCTCCGTGGTTGTGGGTCTGTAACTCTCTTTTCTTTACATAATAAAGGTTTTCAAAAAAAAAAAAAATGACCAGGCCAGACCCTAGATACTCCCAGAGACAACATCCAGGGATAATAACAACATACAGTGTAGGGAAACTGTGCCTTGAATGGCTACAATCATCCACACTGGCAGAAATTAAGCAACTTTTATCTTTACTTAAAGATGGTGCTGATTTGCGCGATTTTATTATGGGACCACGCAAACAGCGTCAAAAACGTTTCATAGCGGCAAGTGTATATGCGGCATATAACGAGGCATGGAAAGTAATGCAAATTGAAACAGCAGAAAAAATACGAGAAATCGATCGTATTCATTTGGAAAAATCACTTTCTGTTGTGGACAATGGGTTAATGACTCTGTCCTCCTGAATATATTCACTGGACAGTATTGTATCATCTGCCATCAATATAATAGATAAACACTTGCTAATGTTACAACATGGCCAGTCCCAATTACGTTCTATTGTACAGCTAGGCTGGACGTTGCAAAATCTTCGTTCAGGCTATGTGCTATGGCGTCTAATCAACACAACGTCATTGTTTTCCATTCTTAACCTTATTGATAAACAAATCAGTTTGGCACAGAAAGGAGCAGACTATACAATCCTGAGCATCGAAAAACTTGAGAGATTACCATTGACAATGTCAGAAAGACCTGTCATTGAATGGATAATACACAGGATTATCACAATTCCGATAACAACTTTCCGATTTAAAAATTGCCTTGAGTATATACCGACAGGCCAGAATGAACGATTGGGTAAAGGGCACATTAAGTCATCATGGAAATTACCATATACACACGCATGCTATAGTGACAACGACAAAAATGTATTTCTTAGTGGTGAAAATTGCAAACATTCACTAAGCGGTATACTTTTGTGCCAGGGTATTAATTTACATGGGGCCTGTGAAGGGACTTCAAACAACCTTTCATGCCACCAGCTCGTCACACTTGCAACACAGATAGAGCCTTTCTTTAGGCAACTTTCTAACAGGAGTTACATTCTAATAACTGATCACAGCTGTTGTGGCTTGGTGCCAGAGAAAGCATATCTCGTAAGCGTGACTTCCATGGTCACTTGCTGTATGCAAGCACTGTTTCCAAACGGCCCTGGAGATTCCGAGACGCCAATTTGGCCTCCTTTAAATATCTCTTCTATACGAATTGATACTTTAAGCAGAATGAAGTCTGTGCTTTTGCGGACAACAGTGCCCATCACGTCATCAAAAGAAACGTATGATCTCCAAGTTGCAAGGACAACATCGGAGATAGATTAACTTTTATCAACAAATTGCCCCGTGCATTTCACAGAAATGCTCAGCCAAATCCTAAATATGTCGGATGCCATTGGTATCTCAAACGTATTTAAGACGATTTTTTTGGGACTGGTAACACCATTCAAAGCAGTTCTGGGAATTATTCCCAATTTTGTCCATTCAGTCTTTGGCGGCCTACCACTACTTTTGGGACTTGTAGCAGGCATTTTATTTTTGACCCTCCTGCTCCGATATGGCAAGCCAAAACACAGACATGACTCCGGCAAGGATGGAAGAAACGATCCTAGCAATACGCTACCGGGATCGCATAACTAGAGTCCTTGGATTGGCCCGGCTGAGAGATCTGAACATGACCTGGTTTCTTTCATTCAGACCTATATGGCAGACCTGCATCTTACCTGTGCTTCGATGTATGCTATGCTGAGAAGAATGCGTGTTAGACACCTGTCTTGCACTACCATCAGCAGTACCAATGGATATCGATACTTTGCTAAGTCCTGTAACGGCTCATGCATCGTGTTGTCCCCAGCGGCTACCAATCCTGATGATGGCATTCGTTGAGACTCCTGCGTTACGACTAGGTGGCAGCAGTGAAGCGATAAATGAAAGCAACATCACCCAGGTACGGCCTTCTGTGAGCATTGCTGATCCAGACATCGATGATAGCAATCATTCTCACAACTGCCAGGTTACTGCACTATCGAAGCTGGTCGAACTGTCGCCTGAATATGTAGACCTATTCTTTGAGAGCTTGTCTGATATGATGTTCTCCCCTGAACAGAAACAATAACTTTTTGGAATAACATTCCGGCGCACAGCGTTCCCGTGAACTCTGAATTCGGCCTTCAGTTTTGATAAACAAAAACGACTGAAAAGCGTTTGGAACTCTATTTCCCCGTTCACCATGAAATATTTTGGAATCAGACATTTTTCAAAATATTTACCTTTTTTTGGCACAAATACTTTTGCTTAAAGTAGAACTATTCATAAAGAACAGAACTTCTATTTTTAGTAGATCTAGAGACAAATACTTTACCTCGGCCTCTAGCACAAATCACAGCAATTGTATTTATATGTGATGAAATAGTCTCGCCCTTCTTTTCTGTATTAAGAGACATTTCATGTGTAATTTTTCACAAAATCGTTCAACTGATTACAAATGCAATAATTTGTTAATGATTACTATGCTTAAAAACGTACAGTACCTATCTTTTCATATATTTCATATACGCCATTTCAAATGCAAATATGTATTTTGGGGTGGGTAGGAATACACGCGCATCTTATTGCTTTAGTTTTTAGTAATTTGATGGACATAAATTCGTGGAGTGGGTGTTGTGTTCTATCTAGGCCCCCGATCAATATTGTGACCTTATGCCCCTATACGGCTATAATCAATACATATCCCTATAATGGCATAAACGATCAGAGCCATATTTCAGTAACTCGTCTCTGCAGCTCATACCAGTACATGACACAGCAGAAGCCACTTCCTTAGATTCCTAGATAACACACCGAGTTCTTTCGACAGCTCAAACCCCCAGCCACCTGGGAAAGCCCCGCTTGCTTTGTTTTGATTAGTAATAGAACTCTTGCGAGCACTGTAAGAACGACCAGTTCTTAGTGACATCTTTATTGACGTCTTATATCCAAAAACTTACGTCAAACTCGGCACCTTTCTGGTATAAATAATACCGACGTTGCCTTAAGCAAACACGATGGTGGTGGTGAATACTGGAGCAGAACAGCTGTCCCTTGCAGAGCCCAGCAGATGCAAGAAGCCCAGGGACGCTGCCCCTCCTCCTCCTTGACGCGCTGAGAAAGACGCTGTCTTTTCTCCTGCCGAGAAAATCCAGCTCCGGCGTTTCCACCCTACCCTTGCGGGTAACTGGAATATCGAGTCCTGAGAGGAGATACCAGACCTCCAACATTCTATTCCAGAGGTACGGTGCAGACTAGACCCTTAGAGAGAATTCTTGAAGCAAACCCTTGGCAAAACCAACTTAACTTAAACTGCTACTTACTCCCTCCCATGTATTAGGCTTAGGTCAGGTACACCGGGGTAGGCGTAGTTAGAAGCACCAGTTGAGGACGTTAGCCAAATGTATATATGAATGTATATATTTTATTCATTTTAACTATCGTATGGCTAAGAAACCATATCAATGCTTTTACAGTATTATTTCGCAATACTCCTTTTACTGTACGCACTTTTCATAATAACAAGTCTTGCAACTGTGGCAATTCATTTCTCTTGCATGAGAAGGAAGACTGCTCAATAAATACTATCTTTTATTGAAAACGCCCGTCTCTCTATTCTCTGCATACTGGTGAAAGTAAATCTGCACAACTGACTGAGTGAAATAGCTGTCTATTGTTTCACACGACTCTAGAGATTGACTCTTATTCTGAGGAGCAAAGTTGTCATGTTTATGCGGTTGTCGGAAGCTGAATCCCTTCTTGTCTGAGCCAGGGAAGCTGATCACTTCCTATTCAGTCAAGAAAGTTTCCAGTGACCTCTGAGCTAGCTGGTGCAAACCTAAATTAAGTCTAACATAGTCAGTAGAGACCTAGAAGACCGCACTCCTACGTCTACACTGCTGTTTATGTTATTCCAATGCGCAGGGCCTATAGGGAAAATAGGAACTACACTACACTGTTGATGTTTTCATGTTTCCCCTTCTCTTCATGCTGGACTCCATTTTTTTTTGCAGCTTTATAGAGCGTGAACTTGACCCAAAGGTATTGGAGCGCTTTACGTGAGCACCAGTTACTTTACACAAGGACTCCTTTCCATGTTTCCTCCTCAATATCCCCTCCGTCTCTCCCTTCGTCCCTTTACCCCTTACTCTCTCATACTTAAGCATTCACAACCTTCTTTCTCTCTCTTTTTCCCCCTCCCCACCTCTTCCGTGCCCCATTTATTACTCCGTACCCTCTCTTATTCTCTACGCCTCCCTAGAGCTCAGGAAACCTCCCCGCCTCTGATTTCACGCTGGCCACGGGGCCTGCTCCCCAGCCCTGTCTCCTGGATGTGTTTTGTTTCCTGCTGTCTGTGTTTGCGGAGTAGGGACGGGAGCCCTCCCCAGAAGCACATCCCCCACGAGCATCGTGGCCAGGCAGCACCAGCATTGTGTGGCTGTTTATTTTTCTTATGGATGATGCATAGGTGCTTTCATTCCGCCCAGTCGCTGAGCGCGAGCTGGAGGGGTTGCGGCATCGCCGAGTGGCGTTTCCAGTGCCTTGAAGACACTACCGCCTGGTTCCCTCGTTTTGGGACCTGGAATGTACGGAGCTCGGACTCATGGAGGCGGCTGATAATCCATAGACTACGGGCTACTGCTTAAGACGCAGCAGTTCATGGCTTGTCCCACGGCTCCTTGATTATTTACAACGTGAGGACCCCTGGACTGACTCATTGGTCTTATGCTACTCTCTAGTGCTCACAATGCTGGGGCACTTCCACAGTGTCCATAATGCTGGGGTCACCGACCTCTTTCAACACTCTTAGGAAGCACTTTAGTGCTCACGACTCATAGACGCTTCCATGATGACCATCATTTAGGGGTATCTGCAGCATCTCAAGAAATCGAGGAAGCACTTAGGTGCCGAGAAAATGCGTGGACTCCCGTCCTGTTTCATGTTTTTTTTACGTATGAAGTACTTCCATCGCAACAGAAACTGGACTGTACCAACTCCAAGACTCCTATGAAACCTTCTGGTGCCCACGTGCAATGGTGCTTTAAAATGCTTCAGTACTCACAGTGCAGCACCCACTAGCCTGTCCAATGGTTCATATCATTTGTTCAGTGCTCACAATGAAGGGCCCTGTGTGGCAACTCGCCGTTCCTTTGAAACACTTTAGTGTTCACAGTATTTTATTTATTTTATTTTTATTTTAAAAGTTTCAGATAGCGCTAGCTTGACCCGTAGGTATCAGAGCGCTTTACATACACACTGTAAAAACAGAAGGAAATTTCACTATATAGTGGGAAGACAGTAAGGAAGCAAATCAGAGATAAAAAAAATACAACACATCAAAACATGTCCTATTTGTAAATTGCAACTCTAGCAGAAAGATGGTGGAGTGCAGGTAGGGTTGCACTGGCCTATGGGGAAATCAGGCAGTACCCGAAAGTATGGTCTGAAAGTCATCTCTTCACTCCACTCGTGACACAACACAGCCTTGAAGCGTGCGTTTGCGGCAGGTATTTCCAACACTTTTTTTTTGTTGATTCTGGTTTTTATTTTTTCTCCCATTTCTTCGGCATTTGTTTAAATCTGCCATTTATCCTATCCTTCGTCCTATGCTTTTTTCATTGTTTTGTTAATTTTGCGCTTTTGTGATGTTATGTTTTGCTGTCGCGCTACATTGGAAATAAGGTTACGCTTTTATGTCTGCTACAGGGTGTCCCACAGCAGAGCTATCCCTTGATTAACACAGAGCCCAGTGTATTGTGCAGTAGATAGCAGAGCCAGGTCTCTACATACTCAGAACAGATGTTTAGTCCTCAGATAGCTGAACTAGTCCTCCGGGAACAGACCGCGTTCACGCTCAGGCCTCAGTCACTAGAGCTGTCTCACAGGCTACCCCGCAGATGTCACTGTTGTGACTGCCTTGGACTCTAAAGTTTCACTGCACTTACATGGCCGAATAAACATAACGTGGATCAATCAAAATAATTGTCAAGGGTCACACGTGCCAGCAAGGAACAGTGATCTCATAAAGCAAAGCGCAACCTCTGCGCTGCCTGTCTGCTGTCCACCCTGCAGAGCCCCCTCCTTCCTTGGGAATAGGATGAATGTTCTGTATTCCGAGTTCATTTCGATTGTTTTGATTTCGCCTTTTGTTTTCATTTATGAAGCAGCTGTCACCACCATTCCCTTCAGTACAAACTGTCGCACTCAGCCTCTAGTTGATATTTCCTCTGTCTCTCCGTCTTACTTTGCACCTTACTGTTTGCATCTCTCTCACTGACTGCCGTTAAACCTAAAGGTGTTTGGAAGGGGTTGCGGGTCTTTACACAAAATGCTCCTACTAAATACGTCTCCCGCCTTTTCTCCCCCTCTTTTCTTTCTCCCCTCTTTTCTTCCCCTCCTCTCTTCCCCTCCTCTCTTTTCTTCAACCCTCCTTTCTTTCTCCCCTCTTTTCTTCCTCTCCTTTCTTTTCTTCCCCCGTTTTTTCTTTCTCCTATTGTTCTTTCTCCCCGCTCTTCCCTTTCCTCTCTTTTCTACCTCCCCTCTTTTCTTCCTCCCCTCCCCTCTTTTCTTTCTTCCCTCTTTTCTCCCCTCTTTCTCCCCTTTATTTC